>NC_067473.1:119337408-122279908 GCF_947179515.1 Apodemus sylvaticus
CCCTTCTACCATGTTGAACATTAGTTAACGGCAGTCTGGGCTGGGTAAGACATTTCCTGGATTTTCCCATTGGTAGATTTGGGGGGGGGTGGATACATTTCTTATTAATCTATTCTTTCCTTTTTTATTTCTCGTCAACTGTATTGGGTACATTACATGTACAGGGAGTT
Organism: Apodemus sylvaticus; assembly: GCF_947179515.1. Lineage (NCBI taxonomy): Eukaryota > Metazoa > Chordata > Mammalia > Rodentia > Muridae > Apodemus > Apodemus sylvaticus. Next base: position 119,337,579 of record NC_067473.1, read on the forward strand.
AAGGGGAGTGATACTTGCATACATGAGAGTTTGGATGAGACAGATACATGCCCTTTGGGAGACACCCAGGACCAGAAACCTCCAACCCTTCTCAGGAGGGGCCTTCTCTGTTGGTTCCTTACACCACATATCAACCTACTCTTAACTTTTATTAATCAAATCATGAGGTGCGCGAGGTTTCATCACACTGTTTGTTATTTTTCTCTTTGTTGTGACAAGACACTTGACAATCAGCTAGTGAGATGGATCAGTGGGTAAAGGCATTTGCCACCAAGTCTGATGATTTGAGTTTAGTCCCTAGGACCCATGTGGCAGATGGAGAGAACCCAGTCCTTCAAGCTGTTCTCTATTTTCCCTCGGCACTTGCACAAACATATATACACATAAATAGGTCTAATAGGAAGAGACGGAGAGGTGGCTCAGCGGTTAAGAGTCAACAGTAAACCTGGGTTGGATTCCTAGCAGTCACACAGTAGACCACCACCTCTGAAATTCCAGTCACAGGGCATCTGACACCCTCTGGCCTCTGTAAACACTAGGCATGCTTGTAGTGTAGACATACATGCAGACAAAATACCCACATAAAATTTTCAAAAATTAAATTAAAAATACCTAGCAAAAGCAACTTAAGCAAGAGAGGGTTTACTTTGGCTCACCGGTTGAGGGTTTGACCCATCTTGGCAGGGAAATCTTGGTGGCGGGAGTGTGAGGCAGCTTACTCCTCATTTAAACCCCTCTGGACACACCCTCATAGACTCAACCAGAGGTTTGTCTCCTAGGTAATTGCAATTCCAGCAAATGGAAGTGGAGACTTCCTACCCATCCCCATCCCCCACCCCACTTCCCTTTCCCCCCTAACCTCCTCCGCAGGCTTTTCTTTCTTTACTTTCTGAAACAATGTATTTAGACCCTTTCTTTGAGAATTGGGTTAAACTCACTCAGCCCAAAATATCTGGAAAACAGGTCTTTGATAGCGCTCTCAGCTTCTTCAATAGTTACCGGTACATTCAGGTTCCTAATTTATAGTGCCCCAGCTTTGATTTTTGCCTGGAATTTATCTGCTCATCTAACATTCATATTTGTTGGTAATCTCAGTTTAGTTTGAGCTCGTTCATCATTTCCTCAAGTGCTTATTTTCCTCCTTATGTTCTGTCTTCACTAATGTAACTTTCGATCTTTTCCAGACCGGTGAGGATGCTTGAAAAGTCCCCCCCCCCCGTTACCCCTCCCCCCTCGCTCGTTCGCTCGCTCGCTCGCTCAGTCGCTCGTGGATCTGACTCGGTCCCGTGAGGTAGATGTGGGTTTCTGCCCTGCTGACTCTGTTTAATTCGGGCGGACTTCCCCTGCGCTTTCACACGCGGGCGGTCTTGTGAAGTCTCATGTGAGTGCAGGGAAGACTGCCTGTCCGACGACGGACAGTCTCATGAATATAAACACCGCACAGGCTGTTTCCGTTTCCCTGGAGCTGCAGCTCTTGAGAGAGGAGCAGCAATCCTCAGCACACCCTCTGCGTTCCCCATTTTCCTCCCCGGTTCCTCAGCTGCCCTGTATCCCACAGCTCTGCTCAGGAACTTAAGCGCGCTACTAACAAGATTTATTCTCCACTTAGTATTCTTTTTTTCCCAACTAAAATGACTCATTTTTGTCCCTTACAACAGATTTTCTCTGAATCTCATCTTTTCTCTTCTGACATCGAAGTCATTGAACTTTCTTCTGTTCCTGATTTGCCTGCCCCCCAGCCCCCCAGTTTCTCCTCTGGAATCCAGACTGCTAGCTTTCTGTTTTGAACGTTTCAAAGATGGCCTGCTTTTTGCTTAAATTATCTCATTTATACTTAATCTGCATTATAAAACTTTTTATATTATAATAATATATAATAATAAACTTAAGTTTATTTATTACTGTGTGAATGCACATTTGTTTGTGTGTAGGGCGGATGCTGTTGACACAATGTGTGTGAAGGTCAGAGGACTTTTCTTTGTCCTTACCTGGGTTTTGGGGATTAAACTCAGGCTGCCAGACCATCTAAGTATCTCACATATGCTGATCCATTGGGCCAGCCCATCCCCCTAATCCTTCATTTTCTTTTTTATTTTTCTTTTTTATTTTTTTATAGGTTTTTTTGGATTTGGTTTTTTCGAGACAGTGTTTCTCTCTGTAGCCCTGGCTGTTCTGGAACTAACTCTGTAGACCAGGCTGGCCTCAAACTCAGAAATTCTCCTGCCTCTGCCTCCCAGAGTGCTGGGATTACAGGCGTGCGCCACCACCACCACCACCTGGCTAATCCTTCATGTTTGAATAAGCTCATAGTTTTGGAAAGTCTCAAGTTCAGACTAGGCTTGGACTCTGGGGACCACTGGTGGCAGATACCAACATGCCAGGGCACGTGTGGGAACTGGATGTCAGCGAGATGTGAAGCCAGAGAGGCTGGAGTTACCTCTGCCCATCACTGAGGACTAGGATGCCTGCCCAGAACAGACAGGTCAGGATTTCCCCTGACCTGGAACTGGGATATTTCACTCTACCATGGACGTGCCAATGGATGCACCTGTTTAGTACAGTGTCACCGAGGCAGCGCGCTCTTCCACAGGAATGTGAATTCTGGAGGAGATAAAGCAGTACTGAGAGCCTGGAGCTTGGAGCTGGAGGGTGGAGGGCTGAGGAGGCCTCTGACTCATACTCAGAGGCAGGTGCTGGCCTCCTCTGCTTCTGTGTTGGTCCACAGGACTTGTAGGGTGACACTTCTGCTAGGACACAGAGTCTCCGTTGTTCTGGGGCTCCAAGGTCCAAGATGGCCACAGTCAGAGCCTCTCTGATGGGTAAAATAGCCCCCAGCCCCCACCCCAACCATGTGTAGGTGCTGTGGACAGCAAAGCTGTGGCCCCATCATCTTCCAAATGCGGCTGCATGAGGAATCCTGCTGAGCTCCCTAGTCAGGCTGAGGCCCACAGAGCAGCAGGAGCAGGGGAAGTCATTAGTATTTACTGTTGGATTGATGGACCTGGGTGTGGGGGATGGTAGGCTTTGAAGATGTCAGGTGCATGCTGTATTTCTGCACTGTACCCATCAACCCAGAAAAGTGTTCATTTAAGGCCCCAGGTCTTGGGTGGTGTGTCACAGGGTATCCAGTGACCCGCAAGGTTTTAATACAAGCTGCTGAAAAGCTGGGGTTTACACCCCACTGTCATCTTCTACTACAGTGTCAGGCCCCTCAGCTGTGACTACAAGTCATGATCAGAACCTCCTCTGGTGACCTGCTTGGACAGAAGCCAGGTTGTTTTTCCTGGACTAGCTCAGCGGCTTTATTTCTATCTCTTAGAGGAAACTGATTGACATCAGTCCCCGCGGCCCCCCCTAGAAAGGAGCTTGCTAAACAGTGTTCTTCCAACTACTCACAGGCAAGCTTCCCCTCTTTTTGAGTGGTCAACCTCCTCTTTCAGGCACACACACAGAACATGTACACATATGCACACATACATATGAACACACACAAAATTGTATAACCTGCATACATGTTTACATGCATACATGTGTGAACATCTGCATAGACAAGTGTATGGACATATTTACATTCACATGTATGATCACACATTTAACACATATAGATGCATGCTAACATGTGCACATACATACATACACATGAACACACATATATAGAAACAATATATGGCCACATAGGCACATGCACATTTATACACATACATATAAGATACATACACAGGCACAGACATGAATATGCATGCACATAGATGTATACACATGTAACACACAGGCACACATGCATCAAAAGCACATACATTCACTCACATATAGATATACATGCTTAGATACATGTATGCACACACATGTAATATGCACATACAGACACATGTGTGCACACAATGCTTGCATACCTGTGCACTGCACTCACTCACTGTGCCAGAATGAGATCACTTCTGTCTCACAGCTTCCATCAGCTCCTCAGATCTATCAGCCTCCCCTTCTGTGCTGTGGAACCTGGAGCTGAGTTTTGGGCAGTGAGCCAGCAGACTGCATCGCATCTTGTTTACACTGAATTATGGACTCCTCAGGGGGAAAACCAATCCTTGGTCCAAGAGCCCTCTGTGTTTCTCTGCTCAAGGTTTTGTGTGTGTTGGATTGGACCCTTTGTTGGGAATAGAGCTTCCATTGTTACTGATCTTTTCCTAGCTTTAGTAACTACTGTGACTGGGATAGGAGCCCCCATCCCCCCAGTATTTCCTGTTTGGTCATGTGCTGAATTCTGACTTATTCTAGACTGACTAGAAGGCAGCTCTATCTTTGCAAACAATGACAGTTTGCTACTGGTTCCTCTTTTCTAGAGAGTCACTGCAGTCTGAAGACAACCTTGCCACCCAGAATGTAAGTAACATCAAGTCACCAGGCCAGCCTCCATTCTGAGGGATTGTCCCCTCTTTAGAACCAAACCACTCCAGCCCCAGGGGCTGCATCTGACTCCTGAGCTGATGCTTACCACTGAGCACAGTACTGAACCACATGCACTCCTGTTCTCTGTGTGACATTTTGGTTGACAAACCAAGCAGAAGAAGTTGAATGGGCTCCTCGGGATCAGGACAGTTACAGCCACACATGTTGGTGTCTACACTGCAGCCTGTGACAACACACCCGAAGCAGGCAAATGAAAGGAGGGAAATCTCACAGCTTTCATCGGCCCCTGATCTCTGTCCATGGCTCTGCTGGTTGTTCCACTGGCTGTGCATCGTGGAGGGAAGCTGTGGCAGAGAACGCTGCCCACTCATGGGAGCCAGGAAGCAAACAAAAGAAAGGAGGGGCTGGGCTTCAACACCTCCATTATTGCCATAGACTGGGGGACACATGTCTACCATGAAAATTCCATTTACAAAATTGTCAGCATTATGCCTTTTGAGCTCAGGAGTAAATAAGACTACTTGAATACCAACAGTGACGCAGAAACCATCTACCTGATAGCTGAGATAGCTAACAGGAGGGTAGTGTACACAGCATGGACATGGAGGGCTGACTCATGTTCAGGCAGTGTGAGATTTCATCCTGCTTCTTAGTGGTGTCAGTGTAAAATGATGAATTGCTTATTTCTGGATAATTTTCATGGGTGATTTCAGATCACGGTTGGCAGCAGGATTCTGAAACCACAGTTTGGGATGCGCACGAATAAGGGATTCCTGCTGGCTTTTCCTGCCATCTTCCAGCCTGAGCAGTGGTTGGCTGTTGCTCAATTCCTTCCCTACAATCTTGGGGGCACATCTCAAGTTTCACTGTTGAGTATTCTACAGGCAAATCTATTGAATTAAGAAATCCCCCTTCTATACCTAGAATAGATTTACAAGTCACACATGAATGTCAAATTTTATCAGCCATCTCTTTGGGCGTATTCATGTAAACAATTATGTGAGTTTTCTTTTTAGTTCATGTAGTAGATAGAGTAAATTCATAGGTTGAGCCTTTCCTTATATGCTCTTTCGTTGCAACCTGCTAGTCTTTTGATTTGACTAGCAGGTGGATGTAATTGATACTTTGTTTAAGCTTGTGGAAAATGCTTAACAGGAAATAGCACGGAGTCTCTTCACCTTTAAGTAGCTTTTCCCATTTGCCAAGGAAGAAGGGGGACATCTTCATTCTCAGCTTAACTTATACAACACCAAGTTGGAGAGAACTTGAAATAACTCTGGTTAGAAGGGATGTAGCCTGTGGGAGAGGTGGGTCAGCAGGTGTTTGCTGCTCTTACAGAGGACCCCCCTGGAAGTCCAGCGCCAGGGGATCTAGCGCCCTCTTCTGGCCCTGCTGGGACTGCACAATGTGACATACACAGACATACACATAAACAAAAATAAATGTTAAAAAAAATACATTAAGCCGGGCCGTGGTGGCACACGCCTGTAATCCCAGCACTCTGGGAGGCAGAGGCAGGTGGATTTCTGAGTTTGAGGCCAGCCTGGTCTACAGAGTGAGTTCCAGGACAGCCAGGGCTATACAGAGAAACCCTGTCTCGAAAAAACCAAATCCAAAAAACAAAACAAAACAAAAAATCAAAATTAAAATGACCTAAAAGTGGGCTGGAGAGATGGCTCAGTGGTTAAGAGCACTGACTGCACTTCTAGAGGTCCTGAGTTCAATTCCCAGCAACCACATGGTGGCTCACAACCATCTGTAACGGGATCTGATTTCCTCTTCTGGTATGTTTGAAGAGAGTGGCAGTGCAATCACATATATTAAATAAATAAATAAATAAATAAATAAATAAATCTTTTTAAAATCCACATTAGAAATGACCTAAGAGTGGTCAGTAATATGCTTTGTCTCCAGGAGCTGGAACCCCTGGGGTTTGACTGTGCAGAATCTTGCAGTGAATGACGGTGTGACTGCTGGAGCTGACCTGGCTGTGCCATCTAGAGGCGGAGTTTTGAGGCATCATAAGATTAGATCAACAGCGTGGGGCCCTGTGATCAAATCCCAGTGGCTTTGTAGAGAGATGGAGACCCTCACGAGAGGACCTCACACTCCCTCTCCCGTCTCTATTTGTAGCTGCAGAGAGAGACCTTTGTTTGAACTTCCAGCCACTAGCACCGTGAACTAGATAAACCCATTTTCTTTATAAAGCCGATGGCCATGGGTCTTCTGTTCTAGCAATGAAAACCTGACAACTATTAATAAGGGATCAGTTATGAGCTGCTGACAAACCGGTGTGCACATCGGTCTGCACATACAGAAGCGTGTGGATTTGGGAAAAACAGAAAGGCTACAAATAACCAACAAGAGTGTGGAATAGAAGTAATTAAAAAAAAGCTCTAAGGTGTTGAATGTATAAATGCATACGTAAATTTTAAAAAGTAGAAACTGAAAGCAGCCTCCTGAACTGTTCACAAAGGTTGGTTCCAAGCGACCAGGACAATGAAGCGGGAGAATGATGTGATTGCAGAAGAACGCTCAAGCTTGATTCTTTGCAATTCGGAACTGATTGACTATTTTTACAGGGAAAAAAATATTTTTATACTACCTTTGATTCTTAAAAACGATTTTTTAAAAAAATTAAAAAGATCATGCCAGTCACATTTTTTTTGAACAATAGAAATAAAACTGGAAATGAACAAGAGGACGGCATCCCTACATCTAGACACTTGGAAATTTAAAAACAAATCTAAATAACGTGAGTGAAACAATAAATCAAAACTGAATTATCAACAATTTAGAAATGAGCTACAATAAAGGCTCTCCATAAAAGCCCCCAGGATACCGCCCAAGCCGCGGTGCTTAGAGGGAAATGAATAGCTGTAAATGCAGTCATTAGAAGGAGGAGAGATTGAAAAGAATTCAGCTTTCACCTCAATAAGCGCGGAAATGAACATCAAAATAAATCCAAAGAAAGCCGATGGAAGAAATTAATGTAGAAAAGGAGCACGAATTAATGAAATAGAATAAAACAATAGTGGGCTCTCGCTATAAAAATGAAAGATAATTCTTTGAAAACAGCTGATAAACTAAACTGAACTAGCCCATTTGAACAAGGAACGGCACACTAGCCACGGGCACACAGGGACCTTCCGGATGCGCCACATTTCGGAACCCAGGGAAGCACAAAGACCAGATTTTACCAGTAAATATGATTATCAAAAGCAATCAAGGCGGTTTTTTAAAGAAAGAAATGGGTCTATGCAAGGCGGAAGTCTTCCCCAAGCTCCACCCCTGCCCTGCCGGCTGGGAATGCCCTCGGACTGGGGAAGCTGCGCTTCCCGGACTCGGTCCTCCTAGCGGCGTTCCCCGAGGGCTGAAGGGGAGCACCGCAGGGGCCCTGGAGGGCAGGATCTGGCCCGGTGGACAGCTGTGGGTAGTCGCAGTAGAGGTCCCCGGCATAGTCTTGGGGGAGGGTAGACCTCGGAGCGCTGAGAAGCGTGTTGAATAGTTTCCTGCCTCAATGTTCAGCCTCAGTCCACAGCCAGGAACAGTGTCTGACAGTCCACACCGAATCAGGATGAGACAGGAAAATAACAAATCCATCCCCCGAGAGCTAAGGGGGCAGCCCTAATAAAGAAAGGAAGAAGAAGGAAAAAAAAAAGACCCAGGTGGGCAATTTCATGGAGAATTTGTACGACATCTTTAAAACAAAAAACAAAAACCAGACTGGGAATCCTGGACCCTGTGTTCATTTTTCCCACTGTTATGCCTTAGTGAATTTAAGTTTGTGAGTCTTGGGTCCAGCACAGAATGGGTGGAACACAACAGGTTTGTAGTCTGGGGCTTTCTTAGGAGTCTCTGATTCCCTCTTCTGATGGTCCTTATAGTAGAGACAAAGAAGATGAGGACCAGATACCAGGAAACGAAACGGTTAGTTCATCTGCTCGTTCATTGTTCATTCATTCATTCATTTATTCATTCATTCATCAGTCCCTGTGCCTGTCCCTGTGTTTGAAGCATGAAGACCATAGCAGTGAGCACACAGGCAATCTCTAAGGCCTCAGTGGTGGTTTGGGAAGGAGTCACAGTAGCAAAAAATGGCCAGTTCAGGGAGCGGTTCAGAGGCCAGGGTGGCTGGAGCGATATGGTTGGTGGCACAAATGAAGGCAGAGCTGGACAGGCACTGTGGCCACTCAAGAGCTCTCAGGGATATGAACAGGGACCCGATCTGATTTGCTCTTTAGAAGATTACTTCCCCCCAGGCACCAGCATGAGAAGAAGGGGTTCAAGGTCAGGGCAAACGTCACTATCTGGAGTTGGGGATGGGACCAGGGTGTGGCAGTGGAGGTGGAGGGATCTTACACGAACGCACATCAGTGTGAGTCTGGCAGGATTGGCCTGTGGTTCTCTGAGGCACTGGAGAAGTGGAGGGTGGTACCCATAGCAGCTCTGCAGATCTCTTGGGCGAGCACCAAGGCTCTAGATTTCTGTGGAGAAAGAAGAAACGACTGACCTGGGTCCTGTGCATTTCTTCTGTGGGGCTGGGTAGAGATTCAATCCCAGTGGCCACAGGGTGGAGGGACAGAGAGCGGTGGGGACAGTGTAAGGCTCAGGGGGTGTGACTGGGACTTGGGTCTGGTCCTGCACCTGCTCTGACAACCATATCTTTCAGCCCCTACTCTTGTGAGCACAGTTGGTCTGCTATTAACTGGCTAGGCCCCCAATCACTAGCCTCAGCTGAGACTCTGCCCCAGCTCCACGCTTCCCTGCTGTGGCAGCCTCTGAGATTCACAATTTCAGCCTGACACCATAGTAACCACTTAGTGTGGTTCAAGATTCCAGTGTCATCCCTGGTCGCGCTTGAATAGGATGAGGCAGGGTGGGGGAGGGGAGGGCCCTGCAGACCGGCAATTATATCTCAGTTGCCAAGGAAAATGTAAACAGAAGGTCAGTCTTGGCGGAGACTCTTTGTTTTATTTTTCTCTTTGTAGGATGGGTTGATTTGGGGAGATTAAATTGTGTGTTATTTCTCTTCTCTGACTTCCCATCCTCCTGTGGGCCCGTCACAGAGGCAATACAGCTGCAGAGACTGGGACTGAGAAGGCAGGGCAGCTGCGGCTCCAGCCTGCCTGGAGGCCGCAGAAGCCCCACCCAGCTGTCCCCACCCACCAGAGTGCAGCCGGGAGCCTGACCTGGGATTTTAGCTTGAAGTCTGAGGGAGTAGAGTGGGTGTGAACCCTGACTAGAGCTGGACGGCTCAACAGAAGAACCAGCCAAACCGCAGGAAGCCAGAAGAATCATCCGACAACTCACAGAACAAGGGAAAACAATGAATTGTGCCAATTTAAGTTGCTAAACTGAGGCATGGTGTCTCATGCCCTCATCCCAGCACTTGGGAGGCAGAGGCAGGCAGACCTCTGTGAGTTTGAGGCCAGCTTGGTTTACAAAGCTAGTTTCAGGGCAGCCAGGGCTGTTACACAGATAAACCCTGTCTTGAAAGAACAAAAACAAACAAACAAAAATTGCTGAGATTTGGGATAGTTCCTGATACATGCTACTGTTCTCTCTAACCAGGGGGTTTCTTTGGCAGGAGAGGGAGTCACTGTCCTTGGCTTCTCACAGTCTACCTGAGAAGGGGAGACTGTGAGTTGCCTCCAGGAAGTCCTCCCTAGCCTTCGCTGTAGATCATGTGCACGCCAGATTGCAATTGCCTTTGACAGTGTGTGTGGGACTTCTCCTACTCTGAACTCCTCCAGAGAAGGGTCCTGTCAAGTTTGAGGCCCCAGTCCTGGTGTCAGTTTAATTTCAGTTGCTATGTGGGGACCGGGGAGAGATTCTTTCAGATGGACTTGGCTGTTGCCTCTGCTCTCTGGTGTCTCTGTTATCATCTGGCCTAGAGGCTCCACCCTGCGAGGAGGGTTTGCCCTTGGCTCAGGAGCCCTGCACCAGGGTTCATTGGACTCAAAATACCGTCTGTCATTTACCGTCACCAAGCCTTGAGCTGACCTTCTTAGACATTGGCTGGGAAGACTGAGCCTCAAGAGGGAAAAGGAGAGGAGGAGGCAGCCCTGTTGGCACCGCCCACAGGGCTCTGGCATCAAGAGGCCAGTTTCCTCAGCAGCCTCTTAGCGCTTCTTCCGACATCTTTCCTGTAAACTGGATATGGGAATCACAGTGGAACCAGGCGTGAGCTGGAGGGGGCTGATGCCAGTGAACTCTGCATGGCCAGAGCCCGTTAACCATGGTTTTAGGAAGCCTCTTTACTGTGGAGACCCCAAATTGACTTTGTGCTGCTGGGTGGGCAGATCTAGCAGCCTCGTGGCTCAGCAGCAGGGGGAGCTCTGGTGGGGAGCTTACCCTCTCTTCCTGACCTCTCCCTCCAAGGATGTTTCCACCTTGTAGCCTGGGTGCTATCCAGACTCCCCCCACCCCGAGGACCCAGCCCCATGCTGCCTGAAACCCCAGCCTAGGGGTCCTACAGGCCACAACCGACTCTGATGGAGTGTGTCTGCTCCCTGAGCTCTATGCCCTTCCTTCGCCTCCCCTGAGTCCCATTTCACCGAAGCATGTACATGGACAATGGAGTCTCCTGTTCTTGCTGGCACACAAGCTATTCCTGCCACTGACCTGCTCAGTTTTTTCCCCCCTTTGTGACTCCTGAAATCAAGTCTGTCTACCCTACGCCATGTTCCTTTCAAGAACCAGAAAGGCACCTATACCTTCCCACCTCCTCCAACCAGCATGCCCTCCTCTAGGAAGGCAGGTGCACAACCCTTTCTGGCTGTGTGCCATGGCACTGTGCGCACACCAAGTTTCCTAGCCACCCTCAGTGCCCATTGCACAGGGGCAAAGTGGAGGCTTACAGAGGATAAGGCCTTGGAGCTGGTGGAGCCTTCCTGCACATCCGGGCATGTGGGCTTCGAGGAGGACTTCTGAATGCCAAGGAGCACCCAGAGGAAACGGTAAGTGGGGGCGGGGCGCACAATGCGTGTGCAGTGGTAGCATCCTTCTGGAAGCTGATTTTCTAGCAACACTCTGGTACCCAGAAGGATCGCTGGGAGAAGCAGGGTGGGAAGGGAGGAAAGATCAACTCCAGGGTGGCCAAGGCAGTGGCATGCTGCTGTCTGAGTGTGCCACTGTGTCTCAGCAGAGCCCTGGCTGAGATGCAGGTTTCCTGACCCGTTAACTGCAGACTCGGCAGCAGAGGGCCTGGGGTTTGTCCACACGCAGCTGCTGCTGTCTAGGGTAGAGAGATCCAGCTCTGAGAGTCATCCACTCTTGCTCCTTGTTCTCTCCCGTGGCTCTAGGAGGTAGAGGTGGATGACTTGCTGATTTGGGCCAGAAGACCCAGCTCTGCCTCTCAGGAGCCCAAGTCACTGGAGGCCCTTTCTGAACCTCAGCTTTCTGGAGCCCCTGGGTGAGTGGTCTGCTGGGTAGGCTGTGACTCACAGAGTAGAGGCTCCTGCTATCCTCATGGATCCCTGGCCTGAGGAAAGAGAGGTCTGACAGAATCTCAGAGCATCTCCAGCCTCCCGCACTGGTCCTCAGTCTCTCCCTTCCCTGACCTCAAGACCATGTTTATCCAATGGTGTGTCCCTGAACAGGGAATTGGCTTGTAGTGAGCACTGCAGGGGATCATAAAGAATTCCTATCAACTTCTACCTGTTGATACTGATGATGACAGAGAGCTCAGCCTTGGAGGAAGGGCATCTCCTAGGTAGTCTGTGGCCTGGACAAACCTGGGCTCTGGGGCAAGCATGGAGGCCCTAGTGTAGCCAGTAGGTACCTGTTTCAAGAGAGTCCATGCTGAATCCTTACAAACCTGAAGGTTCTGGTGCCAGGTCCAGCCATAGCCACATCATCACACTGTCACACTATTCTTTCTGGGGCCCTGGGTAGTGCCAGCCTCCAGGGTATAGCTGCTCCTCTTAGCAGGGCAGTCTGTGGCCCTGCCCCATTCCCCATGGTTTAGATCAATTGTTATTTATCTGCCTCCCAGCAGGGCTGGGATTATGGGGTTGTGACTAGAAAGGGAGAGTGAGAGGTTATATGGCCTCTAAGGTATATCTCTTCGAGAAGTGACTGTTATCTAGGTGTAGGGGTTGAGGGTGTTCCCGGATCTAAGTTTTCCCTCCAAGGGTAGTAATTGAAATATGCCAACTAGTCCAAAGTGACCCAGTCTATCAGCAGGTTCCAGGGCACACCCCTGAGGTTCTGGTAAGCAGAACCTCAGAGGTCCTGAACCAGGTGCTTAGAAGACCAGCGTTGTTTACAACCATCTTAAAACTCTTGTGGCATTTCACTTTGTTTTATGTGTATGTCTGCTTTGCTTGCATGTGTCTGTGCACATACATGTGCCTGTTACCCTTGGAAGCCAGAAGAGGGTGGTCGATGTCCCAGAGCTGGGGCTGCAAGTGGTTGTGAGCCACCATGTAGGTACTGGGAATTGAACCATCCTCTAGAAGAGCACACGCGCACGCACACTCGTGTACACACACACACACACACACACACACACACACTGGCTCTTTTCTTCCATACTCCCTCCACTATCCCATCTTGTGTTTTAACACTGTCTCTCCCAGACCTCACTGATTTGGCTAAGGTGGCTGGCCACCACATTCAAGGAATCTTTCTGTCTCCGGTACTGGGACTGCGGGCATGCATCACCACACCCAACTTGTTACGTGTATGCTGGGGATCAGAACTCGGGTCCTCAGGTTTGTGTTTGCATGGCAAGGGCTTTACAGACTGAGGAACATTTCAGGGAGCCGCTGTAGGCAGGGAGCTGAGTGACAACTCACAGGACTGGGCCGAGCAAGGCTGAGAAAATGGCTGGCAAGATAGACAGCAGAGAGGACCACAGGAGAGGCCCATATTGTGAGCTTGGGCCCGAGGACGATTTGCTGGTGGATTTCCAGCCTCATAGTTTCCATGGAGCTGGGGACAGAGTGTGAGCGTCATACCCCCCCCCCCTGGCAGCTGTCAGGGGCAGATAACAGATCGCACAAGGCTCCTCAGGCATTATGTAGGGTGAGCCTGATTTAGGTCAGGTGTGGCTGTTTGAGCGCTTTTGTGTGTGTGTGTTGGGGGGGGGGTGCATACTCACACATGTGCGTGTGGATGAGCAAGCTGCAGCTTGTGTTGCATGCACATACGTGTTTCCTGCATATGTGCTGATGTGCTTGCCCTGCAGTCTTTGTCTTCATTCATCCACCTGCTTCTCCAGCCCTGCCGGCCCCTCCCCCACCTTCCCCTGGGCTCAGCCTCTTGACAACGGTTAGCTCTGCACAAGTGGAGGGAATTTATCCGCTTGGCTAGGTCCCGCTCCCAGGCACGAGGGACCATGGCGCCTTCAATTACACCAGGTGCAAATTCATTCCGTCCAAGTTCAGGGGATGGGGCCCAAGAGGGGCTGCCCTCCAGCCTTATTGCAAAATGCATTATTTTCCCTCCTCTCTCAAAAATATTTATCTATGCTAATTTAGCATAGAAGCCAGCTCAGTTCTGCACGGGGGAATTGCCCTATTAATTCTGCCACTTGGAAATACTGCGCCCGGCTGCGGAGATGTGTCTGTGGACTCCTGGGGGGACCCTGGGCCAAAGCAGCTTGGACAGCTTGGCAGGGGATGGGGGTGGGAGGGAGACTGGCTGTCGGAGGATACTGGGGATCTGTGTCTATAGAGCCTTTGCAGAGTGGAAATAAAAATGATAACAAGGGGGAAAAACATCTAAAACAACCAACAAACCTCAAACCCTTCACATTTGTCCAGCACTCAGCTCTGTCAGGCTATAGACCTGGGCTCAGTCTCTGCCACTCACTCACTGGCTAGCTCCGGGGAAATGCTGTCACCTCTCTGAGTCCATTCACTGCACTGTAAGATGAACCGCATCCTCCAGGGGCTGAGCGAGCTGTCCCTAGGATGCCCCAGAAGCTGCAGGCTTACAGCAGGGTCCTGCAAAGGGAGGGTGTTCAGAGTCCCATGAGAGTGAGCTTCCTCCTCTGTTCCTGGCTTAGGTGTGGATCTTCAGGAACCTGCATCCAGATACCCCCAGGCAGGGAACCGGAGGCTTCTCTTCTCATCCTAAGCTTCTGCCCTCTCAGTCTCGCATCTGTTCACTTCATCCCCTATTTTGCCTCCCCTCCATCCTCCATGCAGCTTGGGTCCTTTTCTGGTGGTTGGAATCCTGTTGTCTTGGGGGTAGAGCCTCCCGTGGCTAGCCTAGCTCCTGCAGCAGGAGTCACTCAGCAGCTCTGGGGCTCGACTCCCCTTCTGCTCCAGGATGGTGGCAAGCTGTGGAATCTTCTTCCTGCTCTCCACATCCTCTCTGCTTTTTGCAGAGCTGGACATATCTGACACTGGAATCCATGATCCACATCACCTGAGAGAAGGTTCCCTGTCCCTTTGTGCTTCCTGGTATGATCCTGACATCGTTGCTGCCTTCCCACAATGCACTTGCACCTGAGCATCTCAGGTGACCAATCTGGGTGCTCTGTCACACCAGACCCACCAGCCTGGTTTGAGTGGGTCTCTGTCACCTGTCATCCAAATAGTGTGTGTGCGCGCGCGCGCGCACACGTGCAAGAATCAATTCCCTCCTCACCTCCTACTCTAGAAAGTTCTGATGGTCTAAACCAAGCCAAGTATCCCAACTACTCTCACCAAGAATGCTTTGGCAAACACACCAGACCCAGGTCCAGATGTGAGGTACCATGCCACTGGGGTGTGGCCAGGGTACGTCCTCATCTTAGTTTTCCTGTCTGTCTAGTTTTACCTCTTGGAACACAGCTCGGTAAGTTTTGACAGGGCCATACTGGAGACACTGGACAGCACCCTGGGTCAACACAGCCCCCCCCCCCATACCCCGCTGGGTACTAGAATAGCCAGAGCAGACTTGCCTGGCCACCATGCATGCCCAACTTTTCCTAAGCAGAGTCCTCCCGTGCCTCCTGTGCCTCCTGGCGACATGTAGAAGCATGGCTGCTCCTCTGGGGCTCTGCAGCTGGTTCTGACAGCCAGCTGTTATAACCTGGATGCACTATGTCTCAGGTGTGTCTTATCTGCGGCGTCTTATTTTTATACCTGTTTTGATGAAATGTTTCTTTCAATCTTGTGCCTATATCAGTTAATTTCTGTTTGCTTATTTCCTTTTTTAAAAAAAACAAGTTCTTATGTAGCTGAGGCTGTCCTTGAACTCCTGATCTTCCTGCTTCTAGCTCCTGAATGCTGGGATTACAGTACACCACCCAGCCTGGCTTGTTTTCATCCATCTTTTTTCCTTGTGAATTCAGTTTTGTTTCCTTTCTTTAAAATCAAAACAAAACAAAATGTTTTTTAAAAAGATTTTTAAATGTATTTTTGCATATGAGTGCTTAATTTACATGACAGAAGAGAGCATCAGATCCTTTACAGCTGGTTGTGAGCCACCAAGTGGTTGCTGGGAATTGAACTCAGGAACTCTGAAAGGACAACCAGTGCTCTTAACCGCTGAGCCATCTCTCCAGTCAAGATCTTGTTTTCTTATACCTAAGCTTTGGGAGTTCTTTAGATATTCTAGACCTCGGGGTCTGGGATGTTCACTTACATTTTCTTTGGGAGATTTAACTCCTTGGGATGTACTCTGTGCGTGAGTTAGACTTTGTGTTAGTTTTCTCAAGTGACTCAAGATAAAGCTTGTAGCCAGGCATGGTGGGTCATCATAGTGTTTGTGGATGGAGGCAGGAGGATTGCTGTAAGTTAGTTTGAGGTCAGTTTGAGCGGGTATAATGCAAGACAAAACAAAACAAAAACAACCAAACACAACCAACCAAACAAAAACCACAGCTTGAATATCTTCTCCTTCCTGTCTCCTCCTTCCTTGCCTGCCTCCTCCCCTCCCTCTCCGTCCCCCTCAAGCGTGTGGCTGCTCTTTGTTCTAGCCCCACTTTCTGGAAGATGCCTTTCTCCACTGAATTTCCTTTGCACCTTGGTAAAGGATCGATGGCCCATAAACGCTCCGGTCTATTTTGAGCTCTGTTCTGGCCCCCAGATCAATGCGCCTCTGTACGAGGAGGCTACCCTTCAGCACACGGCTTTATGGAAAGCCGGGGAGCCTCCGCTGGGGTCCTCTTTGTTCCTCCTTCCGTAGGCTCCCTTAGCTGTCCCAGTGCTGTTGCCCTCACATGTCAGTTTTAGAATCAGGGCACCAATTCCTATCAAGAGCACATCAGGGCCCTGGTTAGAGCAGCCTCGAAAACATCGATCGCTGAGGGGAGGATGGATGTTTTAATTATTCCCAACCTTCCAGTCCAAGGCTGTAACGTAACTTTCTGTTCATTTAGGCCTTTGATTTCTTTTAGTAGCTATGAGGTTTTCAGCATGCAGATTTTTATTGTATTTCGTAACGTGCTATTATTATAAATGGTGCTTTTGTTTGTTTGTTTTGACTGGAGGTTTCACAGTGTGGCACAGGCTGGCCTTGGACTTTCCGTGCTTCTCCTGACACTGCCTCTCCAGTGCTGGGGATGCAGTCATGTGCCACCATGCCGTGGTGCTAATTTCCTTTACAGATTTATTTATTTTTTACTTCATGTGTGTAAATATTTGTGTGCATCTGTGCGTGCGCCCCACAAGTGAGCCTGGTACAGGTAGAAGCCGGGGGAAGATCTCAGATCTTCTGGAACTGGTATTACAGACAGTTGTGAACTTCCATGTGTGTGCTGAGCTGAGCTGGGTCTTCTTCAAGAGCAGCCAGGGTTCTGAATCTCTGAACCATGTCTCTAATCTGTAAATTCTACTTACAAATCTCTTTCTCTCCCCTTCCTCCCTCCCTCCCTTTCTCTTCATTCATTCATTCATTCATTCATTCACTCACGTGGTATACGTGGTATACACACATGGTATAGTGTGCTGTGGCACAGGTGTGGAGGTCAAAGGACAACTTGTAAGAGTTTGTTCCCACCATACGGGTCCCAGGGAATGAACAAATCAGGTTCTTGGCCAGCACCTTTACCCACTAAACCAAGTTGTGCTTTTGTTTTCTGTGATGGAGTTTTACTATGTCATCTTGCTGGCCCGGAATTCACCAACCTGTCCTCAAACACAGAGATTAACCTATGCCTGCCTGTTGAGTTGCTGGGATCAGAGGCATGTGCCATCATGTCAGGGAATCCCAGCCTCAAATGATACTCCCTTCCAATCGCCCATTCCTATCGGCTGCAAACATTCCTACTCGGCACCAGCTGGCCTGCCTTCCTTCCTCGTCCTGTCAAGCCCCTGCCTGATTGCCTGCTCTGTGTCACAGTCTCTGGCACGCCCTACAGTGTGCGGCCTTTCAGCCCCTATGCCTTTCACTTCTGCTTTCTACTCTTCTGCAATTATCCGACATATAACTTGGTCATGTTGTCCATTTTATCATAAATCTGCCTTTGTCTCTGCCACTCTTTTTTTAGGCTATCTTTCTGTCTCTCTGTGTTTATTTGTGTCTTTAACTATCTTTGTCTGTCCTTCTTTCTCTCTATTTCAATCTTACACACACACACACACACACACACACACACACACACACACACACACACACACACACACAGAGTTTTGCCATGCAGGCCAGGCCACCTTCACACTCAGGATTCTTCTGGTCAAGTCTTCCAGTGTTGACATCACAGGTGTGCCCACCTGATGGCTGCTTTGCTTTTTTTGATTGTTTTGTTTTTTGAGACAGGGTTTCTCCGTGTAGCCCTGGTTGTCCTGGAACTCACTCTGTAGACCAGGCTGGCCTCGAACTCAGAAATCCATCTGCCTCTGCCTCCCAAGTGCTGGGATTAAAGGCGTGTGCCACCACTGCCTGGTGCTGCTTTGCTTTTTATTATTATCTTCCGTTGGGTAGAAAGTGCTCTGTGGGCCTGGAGCTCACCATGTGGCCAAGGCTAGTCACAAACTCATGGTAGTACTCCTGCCTCAGCCTTCTTGTGAGCCACCGCACTCATCTGGTTTCTGTTTTATCACCTGGGTGAGGCTTCCAGGACAGTGTTTGAAAGAATATAGAGAGGGATGTCCTTGCAAGAGAGCACTGGTGACAATGGTTGTCACAGCTGTGACATCAGTGAGGTTTTCACAGGTGTGCTGTATCAAGTGAAAGGAGGAGTTTTTGCTTATCTTTTGAGACTGGGTCTCAGGTAGGTCTTAGTCAACTTGCTATAAGCTAGAGTCATCTGAAATAAGAAAGCTTCAATGGAGAAAATACCTTCATTAAGATCCATCTATAAGAATTCTCTTAATTAGTGATTGATAAGGGAGGGCCCTGTCTGTGATGGGCAGTGTCATCCGTGGGCTGGCGGTCCTGGGTTCTGTAAGAAAGCAGGCTGAGAAAGCTATGGGAAGCAAGCCAGTAAGCAGCATGCCTCCATGGCCTCTGCATCAGCTTCTGTCTCTAGGCTCTTGTCCTGTTGGAGCTCCTGTCCTGACTTCCTTCAATGGTGAACAGTGCTGTGGAAGGGTAAGACAACAAACCCTTTCCTTCCCAACTCATTTTTTTTGGCCATGGTGTCTCATCATAGCAATAGAAACCCTAAGACACTCTGTGTAGTTAGCCTTGGCTGATATGGAACTTACTGTGTAGACCAGGCTGGATTCAGACTCACAGAGATGTATCTGCTGCAATCCCTGAGTGCTGTGATTAAAGGCATACACCTCCATTCCTGGCTTGGAGGGAGGTTCTAACCTTCCACAGCTGGGTGTCTCTAAAAGGAGTCAGACCAGCTTGATAGTACAGACCTATTGTCTGAGGCCTAGGAACAAGGAGTGAAAATTCAAGATTTGCCTGGGCTACAAATAAAGTGAGTCCAAGGCTAGCCTGGGCAACTTAGTGAGATCCCATCTCAAAATAAAAAAAAATTAAAATAAAGATATCAGAATAAAACATGTCCCTTTTATTTCTGGATATGATGTCTGGAACAGAGGCAGCCATTTTGCCATCAAGAGCAGAGCTAGACAGAGGAGAAAGCCAATGAACTGTGGACAGCAGAGGGAGACCTGAGGCCTTGCTTCCTTCTCCTCACTGGCCAGCTGACCTAGCCAATTCTGGGATCCCCCACTTGCAGGACACTCAAGAGAGAAGGGGAGGGGTTTGAGTCACATAATTTTAAAGCCTAGGGGAGCTTGAAGTTCGTTGTCCCATGTGTCTCAGAGCTCTTCCATGTTGTCACACACATTTCAAGGTGGGATATCTGCTGGTCAGAGCTTTATGTTCCTTGTGCCCTGTGTCGGGAGCACAGTAGGCTCTTTCTGTATCGACGTTGTTGGCAGGCCTGAGTGTGGCTGTGGTATGGTGGGGTACCAGGGAGAGGGGGAATGTTCAGTGTGTTATGGGACAAAGGAAGGGGGCTGCCTGAAACCCACAGCCTGTCTGGAAGTCATCACCCATCTTGAAGTGAAAAGCCAAGAAAGAGGAGGCATGTTCAGAGCTGACAGGGATTGGAGCTATTCCACAGGGCTTGTCTCTGAGCTGTTAGAGGCCCCCAACCAGGGGTGAAGGCTGGAACCTTAGTTGAGTGTTAGGGTAAATGCCTATTCCTATCCATACAAGCATGTTGCTGTATGGGACAGGATGGACCTCTGGTGCCCACCCCAGGTGGCAGCAGGAGGATTGACCTACATGCTAGGAGCTAAGGGACAGAGCTGCCAGTCTGTCAATGCAGCTGTTATCTCCTTACAGAGGGGCTGGGGCCCAAGGTCACTTCCCACAGACAAGTAAGCGACCCCTGACCATGGCTACAAACTGGGAACTATGGGCAATAGGTTGATCTGTTCTAGACTTGGTTTGGATTCATGAGCAATAAGGTGAAAGTAAAATTTTAGGGCATATCACCTGTCTAAAAAATTGTATTTTATTATTATTATTATTAAAATGATCTCTCTGTGTGTCTGTCTACAAGCACACTAGTGCAGTGCCCATAGAAGCCAGGAGAGGACCAGATCCCCTGAGAGTCACAGCAGTTGTGAGCTGCCTAACGTGAGGGCCGGAACTGACCTTGGGTCCTCTGGAAGAGAAGTATGTGCTCTCAAGCACTGAGCTGTCTCTCCAGCCTACAGATTCCTTATTTACCACCTGATGGCTATACACAACTCAGCGTATATAAGATTAAGATCAGTTGTATTATGAGACAGGACACTCTCAGTAGAGGAAATGATTATGTAACTTAAATCAAAATAAGGAACTACCCAATTATCCCATTAGCCCAATTCTTCCTTCTCTTGGACCCCATAAAAGGAAGCCCCCCAAAATAATTGGGGCCCCTTCAATCATGTGACCTGCTGCTAGTCCTGACCTGCCCTCTTGTTACTTTTGCAAACTGTGAAACTTTACTTCAATACTTTGAATAAAAGGTGATGAACCTGGAAATACCTGGCCCAGTCCTGTCCACTGGTAACATAAGCAGACCGGCATGCTGGGAGAGGCAGGCAGCTGCCTGGAGTCTCCACTAGTATGCCTTGCTACTTGGTCTATGCTCCTAGAGAGAGAGAGAGAGAGAGAGAGAGAGAGAGAGAGAGAGAGAGAGAGAGAGTTGAGAATTGTCAGCAGGAAGCTGTGACTCCTAACCATCAAATGGAAGTTGGTATCCAGTTGCCCTCATTTCCCCGCGTGTGTTTGCCTCAGGGATGCTATTCCACACTGGACCATTAGAGTAATTCAGTAAGACCCAGGAGGCCAGAGTGGAAGCTGCCGTCACTAGGGATGCTCTGCCCTCCTGGGCCTGCTTTGCCGGATCCTTCAAGATCCCTTTGAGTGTGTGCCACTTGGGGTCCTCTGGCTCACTGAGAGTCTCCCCTCCTCTGCTGCACAGTGCCAGTGGCACATTCCCTAGGGTGACATGGTTGCATCTGCAGAGGACATCACGAATAAGATCTCCAGGGTCCGTGTGCACATGGCTGTCTTTTGCAGAGGCTTTTTGGAAGCTCATTTCTGACTGCCAACTGCTGCCTCTCCCAGGGGCTGGATAGAGCCTGGCTGAGTGTTCCCCAGGGTCTCTTGGGACGTTCTGGACAGTCTGAGAAGCCCATGAGCTAGCAAGCTCTACCCTGTCTCTCCTGACCGCCAACCAGCCCTGTCCTTTGATGAGCCCCGACGAGAGACCATACAGGAATGGCACCAGACTGTGACCAGGGAGATGATGGCAGGTCTGCAGTCTGAGCTGGTGGCCACTCACATTGACATTGATATGGTGGAGTGGAGCACATCTGTACCCTCCTCTTGCTTTCTGCTGCAGGGGCATGGGCTAGAGTTCTCTCACACTGAATTCACTCTAGGTCTGACCACAGCAGGGCTTTCACACCAGGGACAGCTCACCAGCTGGTGTGGGATGAATAAGGAAGCATGGCAGGGATTGTGCCAGCAGAGTGGAGAGACCAGGGCACCGGGCAGCATACCATACCAAGATAAAGGCTTCTTGGAGAAAGCTGGGATTGTGGAAGGGAGTTCAGTTTAGTGGGAGCTAGTATTATGAGGGACACAGGTTACAATCAATATAGCTGCCGGAAGCCTGCAGGCTAAGGGCGCTCTGGTTCTCCTTCCAGCCTTTATCAGAGCCTCCATTTGGACAGACAAGCCAGGTGGGTAGAGGGCAAGACATCCTGGGAAATGCAGCATCTGTCGGGATGCTGGGGGGAAGGGAAGGTCGAGGAAGGAATAGGCAGGAAGGCAAGTCAGATGGCTTGAGAAGGCAGAAGCCAGGGTTGGCCTGGTGCTGGTGCCAATCTCAGCTTGGTGGCTCCTCTCCTTGGTCACTGGCCCTGATGACTCTGTTCTAGGCACTGAGTTAGAAGTAGTCACACCTAGAGGCCCACAGTAGGGTCCAGAGGATACCACACTCCACATACACTGACCCCCTTCCCCTCCCACTCTTGGTGCTCTGTTGTGGGAACTGGATTACCACAGAGATTACCAGATATTTGTGTAAATGTTCCTGTCTTAGGTGGGGACAATGAGTGTCCCCCTCATTCCATGGGGGACTCACTCCATGAGTGTATGTATGGAGTCTGAAATATTTGGGGACCCCATGGGAAATGTCCAAGCCCTGCTTTTTCCCTCCCCAGAGATGGCTCCAAATGCTAAGTGTCTGTCCAGGGCAGGATGGTGTGAAGCCAGTTGAGGAACACTGGGGACATCTCAGCTCAACCTCTCCCTGCAGCAGGGCCTGTGCCAGCCTCTGAGGCAGCCACTGTAGGTGGGGAGACAAGAGCTATAAGCCATTGTTCATTGCGCTGGGAGCCAGAGGGGAGCTGGTGAGGCTGGGGGGTGGTGGTGATGAGGCAGGATGAGGCAGTATAAACAGAGCGGGCAAGCTTGTGGTTTGGGAGATCGAGCAGCAAGTAATGCCTGCTGTCTCAGAGAGAGTCCTTGGATGGGAGGCCCCAGTGCCCTTCCCAGGCATGAAAAGTCTTCAAGGTATGGTAACATGGGGCCAGGTCACAATGCTCTCAATGTGGGTAAGAAGGGGTTCAACAGAACAGGGACAGGGTGTCAAGGGAGCAATAGTGGACAGGATAGCAGCCAAGATCCAAGATTTACTTACAAACCACTCAGAGGGATTGAGGGGTTGAAGATCATGCGTATAATCTCAGCTTTGGGAATCGGAGGCAGGAGGATGACTCCAAGTTTGCGGACAGGCTGAGTTGCGCAGTGAGATTTTTGTATCAAGAAAACATTACAAAAAGAGGGGCCAGGAGAGGTTAAGCATCCTTCCTCAGGGTCATTCAATGAGTTGGTCCTCGGATCCTCCCGAGATCCAGGGGTCAGTGCCCAGAAGTTGAAGGATGATTGCACAGGCTGCCTGTCCGGAAATTCACCTGCTAATCACGCAGCTGTGTCATGGAGCCACTTTGGTGCCTCTTAACAAGTCCCAGTCACCATGTTAACCACTGGCTGGGGGCCTGACCCAGAGAAGCAGAGCCCACCTTCACACTCAGAGGTCTTGGCAGGAAGGGTCTAGGTACAGCTTGAGTGCTGACTTTATTTGTTGTTATGACAACTCAGGCACCTTCTGCACCTGTCACTTGAAAAGTATAACTTCTCATGGAAGGGTTGGAGGCGGTAGTGGCGACAGGCAGACCTGTACCTCCTTGGGTTAGAGTGTGCATGAAGTTAATCTGCTAAGGGTCAGAGGTCAGCAGACCCCTTATTCTGGCTCCCTTATCTTCTGACGTATTGTTACCCTATGATTCCAGTGCCACAAATGTACCCCATCTGATAGAAGAATAGTATGGGGGGGTCAGACAGCCTGTGCTCAGCTGGGCTCCACTCTGTGGGGTGTTTCCAGAGGCTTGGAGCCAGCAGGAGACGGCACATAGTGCAAGTGTCAGGTGCTTCCGGTCTGTAGCATGCCTGGCAGCAGCTGAGGTGCTATCGAGCACCTGTAGCCATTAATCCCCTCAGGCTGGGCCTTGGCTAATGACTTTCAGGCAAAAGTCAGAGAGTCTTTATAAATCCAGGACTTGGGTGGGCAATATTCCCTGTAGTTGATCCGTACTGACTGAAGTGCCTCAGTTTCCCCTTGTTGTTGTCTTTCTGCTCACTCCTGCCCATTTCTGTATCATCATAGGAATTGATCCCTAATAAATGACCCTTAGATACCCCAGCACATAGAAATAAAGATCCTGGCTGTTGGGTAAGTAAGGCAGGTGAGGCAGGTGGGTGAGGTCCCCTGTGGGTGGGTAGGGGTGCCACATTTAGGAAAAACTTTGGAAAAGCCTTGGTGGATTCTGTCTGGGCCCCAAGGTGTAAGGCAGGCCATTTTGTGAACTTGGAGTTCACAGGTTCAGAGAATTCTTATTCAACGCAAAAAAGAGCCTACTGAAGAGTGACCAGAGAACCAGGCTTGGGACAGTCCTCCAGGGGCCCTTGTGACACCATTCATTTTGGGACATCCAGTCACATAGTGGGCCAACCAGGGGCCTGCCTGGGACCCTTCGGTTGGATCAACTTCTGGAGAACCAGTGTGTGGAGGCTCACAAGACTTTCTCGCCTGACCTCTCTTCTAATGGGTGGTGAATCCATCTCCCAAGGAAACCTTGATGCCATTTGGCAGCTGGGCTGTGAGACCAGTCCAGCGCTGCTCTAACCTGAGTCCTGCTGAAGTGGCTGTCACTGTCATGGGAATCACCCGTTCTCAGGTTTCAGGTGAGACTCAGGCTGGCATCTCATAGCTGGTGAGTGGGATCAAGGTGGTACCCTGGTTGTCATTCTGCCTGTGGCCACACTGACCCTTGACTCCTCCTAGTGGCAAAGAGACTCCAGGAGGACCCCAAACCACACCAGACTGCCTTTCCTCCCTAGCGCCTCCATCCTCCACTGCAGCCTTTGGATGAAGTGAGAAGTCTTTGTGCTTAATTAAGACGCATGGTCCCGCCAATGGGAAAGCGGGAAATGGCTGGGTTGTTTTACAAATACAAACAATTCTTGTTCATTATCCCTTAATTGAGGCAACAAAGGCCCTGGAACACATCCATCAGAAACACATTCATGTACATTATCAGAGAGGACTGGGTTTAGTGCTCACAAAAGCAGCAGCACGTGTTCCAAGCAGGAGTTACCCGCAAAGGGAAACAAAGGCCTTGGAGCCCAAATACTGCGGAATTAGCCCAATTACACAGCTGACGAGGCGGGGGAGAAGTTTCCTGGCTCCTGGCCAGCTCTCTTCGGGGCCTCCTTTTACAGGGTCCACTCTCCTGATGCCACATGGGGTGGGCTAAGAAAAGAACCTCACAGACCCACTTTGCCCACTCTGAGGCCCTGGTGGGGTGCTAAGAAGTGGTGAGCTGATGTGGACTCCCTACAGCCTTCACACCAACCAGAGTCCTAGAAGCAGCCTGGCTGGAATTGACACCGCCCTCCTGTCTCTATGCTTCTTATGATGTGGTCCTGGTGTTGGGCTTTTACCACCAACCTGTGGCTGGCTAGAGCTTGGATATTCTTAGTTTGATTTAAGCAGGTGGCTATGTGGCTGGGCCTTCTGCTTCCTTTGGTTTATGCAATTGAATGTTGGGATCCCTGCGAACTTTGCATTTATTCCTGTTTTAAACATTCTGTCTAGTCACTCTGAAGGTGGAGCTACCTGTTTCAGGGTGGTGCATGGCTCCCAACCTGGCTTTGGGGTCTGACTTTCCCCTTGCTGCCTGGGCTTCATTACTCACTCTTTCTGGGCATCTCCTCGGCAACCTCATAGCATCTCAGTGGGTCCATGCATAACACTTCTGTAGCATCAAACGTTCAGATGGCTAAGCAGGTCCTCATCATGGGTGTCTCTCACCTGGGCACCTCTGCATCCTAAGAGCTCATGGCTCACAGGATTCCGAGTCCTGGCTGACACTGCAGGTCAGCACTGGGCTGTTGAGAGCTTTGAGAGGCAGTGAGGACTGCGGAAGGGCCTGGATGAACTACGTGGACCTGAGGGGAATATTAGAAACATGACAGAGGTGTGTGCCTGGGGACTGAAGGGTGGGGTTTGGAGTGGGGTTGGGAGTGGGGGTGCTTCACAGGCTTAAGGGGGACATTGGAGGCTAAGGGAGTTTGCAGGGATGCTGAGGGGGCTGTGAACTTCCCAGCTATGGCAGAAGGAGAGGCCTGGAAATTCTTTCTCCACCTGTGTCTCCCTCAGGACAGTTAGTTGCCTTGCCATCCTGTCCTCACACACTGGGCACACTGGCTGAGTCAAATACCAGTGGCCTGCACTCAGAAACGGGAGGCTTCAGGCCCTGTGTGTCTACCCCAGGTGAGCACTGATTTGTCCTCTCTGGATTAAATCAGGAGTATCCTGGTTTCGTTTTATTTATTTCTCTAGCATTTTCCCCATAGCTGGGTCCTTTAGAGTTTCACCTTCAAGCACCAACACTTTTCAATATTTCTTTTAAATGGAGACAGGGCATCCCCAGGAGGAGCACCAAGGGCCAAGAGATTTCCCGTTGCTTTTATGGTACAATTTCTCGGCTCTCTCTTTGGCTTTGCAAGACATAAGGATTTATTGGCTCATAAAACGAAAAGATCCAACATAGACTTCTGGCATGGCTGGGTCCAGGTGCTCTGGCCATGCTGCCAGCGCTCTATTCTCTCTGCTGGACTTCGTGAGACTCAGGATACTGCTTTCCAAAGCAGTGGCCAAAAGGTCACCCAGGGCCCTGCGTCTTCTTCCCAAGGTTGGCCGTCTCCTCCCAGAGTTACCTCCTTCCCGACAGTGCTGATAAAAGTCCCCAGAGGTGATCCTAGTTGGCTCATTGTGGACCAATAATTCTGATCGATCACTGACTGACCGGGTCTGGCCATATACCCACCTGGAAGATGGCTTCACCTACCCTGGCTACCCTGAGAAGTATGGAATAGTCTGCTCTAGTATCTATCTCCATGGCAACAATTTAGCTCCTGCTCAACTTGCAGGACCCACCCTGGATGCCTAGCCCCACCTAGAAAAGGACCTGTCCTCCGGGTGGTTGTGAACAACAAGGTATTTGTGGCCCAGGGATCCTTGTGGCATCCTTTGCCTGCAGGCCTCCTGCTCAGGGCTGCCTCTCCTTGGTGTTGTGGTCATTGGAGTCAGATCTCCTAGACCAACTGAGTTGAACAAGATGGACTGACAGTTACCACACTGATCTGGGGACTGAATGAGGCTTGATCCATAGAACCGTCCGTGCTATAAACGGGCCCTGCTCACTCCTGGATCCCTCTGACAGATCCTGGCAAAGCAATTCTTTCTACAAAAGTCCTGGGAAGTTCCATACTAGTACTGTTTCCCTCAGCGACTGAAAATCTCTTCTGACACCTTACTATGTCCTCAGCAGATGTCCCTCCTCAAAAGTGGGCCTGATTGTCCCAGGCCCCTGGGTTGCTCCAGGACATAGGCTGGTTCTGAGCCTGGTTTTCCAGACTCACTTGGGGCCCTGTCAGAAAAAGTGTCTTCTTAACACTCACTCCGCTCCATCTTGGCCCCTCTGCTCCCCACCCCTCATCCTAGCTTCCTGTAGAATCCCTTCCCCACATCTGTTCCTTTTTCTTCTCTCCTGAGGGAGCTGTCAGGTGACAGTCCTTTACTGCTCCTTATTACCATCGTTTGTAAGAGGAGCAGGTGTCAGGTGTCATAGGTGGCCATAACAGCTGTGGATAGCAAGCAGTTTTAATGGGAGGAGGAAGATGAAGTCCGGGTGTCTGGATGAGGCAGCTGGAGACTAGCTGAACTCAGGGCATTCATCTTCCGTCTTGGAAGCCACAGATTCTGCTTCCATCACTAACCTCTCCATCTCTATGCTTGTACCATGAAGATGACTATCCTGTCCTCAGAGCTGGCAGAACCATGGGGAGATATATAGAAAATGCATATAGGAGATGTGGCCACCTAACCTGATATGCAGCATCTCCCTGGGGGCTGCAATGTCACTTGTAACTTGTCCAACCCACAGCCTCAGTGCCCACAGATGAAATCAGCTGTGCCCTGCCATATTGGACCAAATCTCTATTGGTGTCTTAGGATTTTATTGCTGTGAAGAGACACCATGACCAAGGCAACTCTTATAAAGGACATTTAATTGGGGCTGGCTTATAGTCCTAGAGGTTCAGTCCATTATCATCATGGCAGGAAGCATGGCAGCGTGCAGGCAGGCTGGTGCAGGAGGAGCTGAGAGTTCTATGTCTTGATCACGAAGGCAGCCAGGAAGAGGGTCTCTTCTGCCCTGGGCTGAGCTTAAGCATAGGACCTTAAAGTCCATCTCCGCAGTGACATACTTCCTCTAACAAGGACACACCTATTCCAATAAGGCCACACCTCCTAATAGTGCCACTTCCCATGGGCTATTTATATGAAACCACCACACATGGGAAAGGTGACTGGGGAATTTGAGTACTTGCATCAAAGGCTGCTCCCAGGGAGCTGGCCTTGTCCCTTTGCAGAATCCACAGGTGAATGTCTGACCTCCACCTTTTATCTGGTCCTGGGTGTCCCAGGCTCAGTGATCACAGGCAGACAGGGGACACCATGTCTGTTAGCTGTGTAGGCCAACCGTCCCTTGCGAGAGGCCAGGCACCAAAGCCAGGTGACCCTGCAAATGGTTCTTCAGATGACCTCCAGGTGGCTCTGTAGGCACCTGAAGGATCAGCTTGAGAAGGTCTTGGACAGCATGTTGGGAGTGGCCTCCCTGCACTTGCCTTGTCTCTTGGGCCTCAGGCTGTTTCTTTGCTTGCTGTGAGCACCACTACAGTCAGTGTCTACAGGGTATGACCCTGACAGCTGGCTTTGGTTCAACCATAGCAGAAATAACATCACCTCTCACTGTTGTTTGAATCTGAAGTGTCTCAAAGGGTCCCTGTGTTGAAGACATGTCTCCTCAGCCTGTGGTGCTATGGAAGGCAGCAGAACCAATACGCAAGTAGGGCTCGGTGGGAGGAAGGGAGGTTATTTGGGGGTGTTTTTGGAGGGGATATTGAGACCCACCCCTTTCTTTCTTTTTGTTTCCTAACCACCATCAAGTGAGCAGCTTCCTCCACCGCTGACACCATGCTGCCTCTGCCCACCCGAAAGCAACAGAGCCACTCAACAACGGTGAGAGACCTCCAACACTGGGAGCCAAATTAACCTTCCCTCTTTAAGTTGACAGCCATGAAGTTATTTGTTGCCAACACAGCAGCTACGCCTTCTGCTTTCCTTCAGTGACTGAGGGAGCAGCAAGGCTGGGAGGGTTCAGTGTTCGCTGACCACTGCACTCTCCACCCTGGCCACCAGGAAGCTCACAGCTGATTGTGACCAAGTCTCGGCCCTTCTTTTTTGCTGGTCTTACTTTTCTGGGTTTTGTCTTAAGCTCATTCTTCACTTTATCATTTATTATCAACTGTCACAATCTATTTTTATATTCAAATTTTAAAAGACACAGATGGCAGATTAAGTGTACTCCCTCCTCCCCTCCTCTGAATCCCTAGGAATGGCATGGGCAGGTCTCTTTCTCTTTGTCTCTCTTGCTCTGTCTTCTCTCTTTCACGGATCTTGAGCAGTTCTGCAAAGCTGTCGAGCCCAGCTCTTGGGCCTTCCCCCCTGCCCCCCCCCCAAGTCTGCAGAGGGGACTGGCCTGGCAAACAGTGTGAGGCTCCCCAGACTCCGGCTTACAGGGCAGGGCTGAGATCGTTACAGGGGAGTGGGTGGAGCCATCAGCAGACACCTTTCACATGCTAAGGGAGAGGTGTGGAATTTTTCTGGGGCCTGAAGCAGCTGAGTGGCCTTGGTGATGAGTAGATTTAGGATCATGAAGGGCCCAGGGTCCAGAAAGCAAGTTTTTGGAGAAATTTCTTGCCACACTCTGGTTTGTCCCTCATGGCCACAAGTAAACAGGCAGAATCTACCAATGGGCAGAGTTCAGGCACCAACATAAGCATCTGTGTGTGGATCACCAAACCAGTCTAGAGTCCTGGCTGTGGCAGGGCCGGCAGGCAAGGAGAGATGACCACCAAGGAGGTATGGCCACCACAGAGGCATGGCAGTTCCCAGAGCGTAGAAGGAAGAGAATCAATGTTGTCAGAGGAAGGAGAGGGAACAAGGGGCTCATTGTAGATCTCAGAATGGAAACTACTGGAATCCAGTTTGGAATGCGGGGTCCCTAGTGTGTGAAGGAAGCAGATACTGCAGAGGCCCAAGTATTGAAGATGTGGTTTCAGCCCATGTCACTAGTCAGAGGTGATGGAGCCTCTAAGGGGTGGGGTCTAGTGGGAGGAAGTGAGATCATTTAGGTGTGCCTTTGAAGGGGATTGTCTTAGTTAGGGTTTTACTGCTGTGAATAGACACCGTGACCAAGGCAACTCTTATAAGGACGAAGTTTAATTGGGGCTGGCTTACAGGTTCAGAGGTTCAGTCCATCATCATCAAGGCAGGTAGCATGGCAGCCTCCAAGCAGGCACGGTACAGGAGGAGCTGAGAGTTCTACATCTTCATCTGAAGGCTGCTAGGAGAAGACTGGCTCCCATGTAGTTAGGAGGAGGGTCTCATTGCCCACCCCTACAGTGACACACTTCATCCAACAAGGCCACACCTACTTCAACAAGGCCACACCTCTTTCTAGTGCCAGTCCCTGGGCCATGCATAGTCAAACCACTACAGGGATCCAGAGACTTCAGACCCTTCTTCTATCTTAGCCTCTAGTCTCTATGAGGTGATAGGCTTCCTCTACTGTGGCACTTTGTGCTGCCACAGGCTTAAAGCAATAGAGCCAAGCAATGCTCAGATGAAGCCTCTGAAACTGTGAGCCCAAATAGACCTTTCTTCATCATAAAGTGATTATCTCAGGTATTTAATCACAGCAATGGAGAACTCAATCACGCTTTACTATATCAAAAAGAAAGAAATTTATTTTAATAGTCTGATTACTGAAAGTTTTCTTTTCATGAAAAAAAAAAAAAACCAAGACTAGATCTTGAGTTGTATTAAACTTATTTGTAAGAGCAGGCGTGTCTTGAGATGTCTCTTTTGGCCTGTGGCCATGTTGAGTCCCCTCGCTCCAGACAGCCTTGCAGTCCTGTGATCCTAAGCAGTACTGGATCTGATTCTCTGACTAGTCTGATGGGCCTGCTCTGTTTGTAGTTAATTCGCTCAGATGCAGGTTGCCTGGGTCAGTTTTCATCAGGTTGGATGTAACGAGGCTTGAAATAGCCATCTTTCCCTTCTACTGTGCAGCAACCGGCATTGGCCTCTTCCACCCCTGTGATAAACACTATGACCAAGAACAGTCTGCTTTCTTATATACAACTTAGGACCACTCCCTCAGAGGTGGCACCACTCACAGTGAACTGGTTTCTCCTTTTTCAGTCATTAACCAAGAAAATGCTCACACAGACCAGTCTGATGGTCTCAACTGAGGTTCCCTCTGCCCAGGTGACCCTGCCTTATGTTGCATTGACAGACAACTAGGCAGCACTCAGCCTACTTGGCAGGGTGTCATGGACATCAGCTTCAGCATGGGTGCCTCATCCTTGGAAGGCCAGTCTTCCCTATGGCTGGGTGCACAGAGGCAGTGAGCGCTTCCCCACCCCGCTGAGAGCTTTCATGGCAAAGGGAGTGAGTCCAGTGGGGGTTATGTTTCTCAGCCACCTGGCCTTTCTGTTTTGGCTTGGATGCTCCTTGTGTGGGATACACTGTCTGATAGCAGGCAGGTGGATGGCATAAATTGTTAAGGATTTATGACTAAGGACTGGCATGCCACAGTCTCGCTCGGGACCCCTTTGACCTCCCTGCAAAGAGTCTCACAACACTGCCTTCGTCTTACTACTGACTGGTCTCATCATCCATTCCTGGTCAGGTTACTCTGCCCATAAAGCCAGAGGCTGGGAGGGGCATGAGAGGGGCGGAGTCCTGCGTGCTAGTTGTACTCAGAAGACTCTGTCTTTCAGGGTGCAATTCTACCTTTCTTGATGTCACTGCGGGTTATGGTTTGTATATGCTTGACCCAGGGAGTGGCACTATTAGAAGGTATGGCCCTATTGCAGTAGGTGTGGCCTTGTTGGAGTAGGTGTGTCACGGTGAGTGCTTTAAGACCCTCATCCTAGCTGCCTGGAAGTCAGTATTCTGCTAGCAGCCTTCAGATGAAGATGTAGAACTCTCAGCTCCTCCTGTACCATGCCTGCCTGGACATTACCATGTTCCTGCCTTGATGATAATGGACTGAATCTCTGAACCTGTAAGCCAGCTCCAATTAAATGTCCCTTATAAGAGTTACCTTGATCATGGTGTCTGTTCATAGCAATAAGACCCTAAGACACTGTGTCACTAGTAGTGGGGTGTGTATGCATTTGGGGTATCCCCAGTGCTTTAGTGAGCTTGAATGAATGCCCCTTCTTGCAAACTGTGCCCAGGCTCTCAGTGGTATGCAGACCTAACAGAAGGCTCACTTGAGGGGTATGTGCTTGACTTTAGACATGCAAGTTTCTTTTCTAAGATGGCCAACCAATTTACTTTCCCCCAATTGTGTAAGGATGGTGAAATCTCACAAAGCTCTGTCTGTAGATGAAGAGCCTCAGGTGGTGGGTGACTGTGGAGAGCAGGAGAATCAGTCATCTCCAGGCATGATCCTGAGAGGTTATCCAATCCCACATGGTCACCCTAAGCACACATACATACACACATCACTAAGCAAGCTGTGTGCACACATGGTCCTATCCATTCACACCGAGTAGCCTCTTTCCTTGCTGCTCTGATCTTCCTCCTCACATGGAAGCCCTTTCTCAGGTGTGCATGTTGTAAATAGCCTCCCTATTCTATGCCTTGCGTGTTCATTTCCTGGAGGAGTCTTCTAACATCAGCAAGTCTGTACTGGGATCCAACTCACCAATCATGTTTATGGTGACATGTCTCTCCACATCCTAATGAGGCAGCCCTCTTAAGTCCCCTTCACTGTCATTTCGGGCTGCATTAAGATGTTACTTCTGCTCGGAGCTCTTCTCAGACCCTCTGGAAATGCACTTTCCCCTCGTTCCATTTTAATGTTAGTAGTAGTTCCATTTAGTATTTTCTATTATATGTGGAGTTATTATCTGCTTACAAGTTCTCTTACCATTTAGCACCCTCACCTGCCACCCAGCCTCTCTTCTGTAGACAAGGCTCAGAACTAATTAACCTTGGTTCTTTGATTCCCCACAGGCCTCCAGCTCTGTGTCTCTCGATATGTGGCATAACTGTCACAGGCCCAGAGAGGCTGCTCCAGCTCCAGCCATCACATCTCCATTTCTAACAAGGAGGAAAGAAGATCAAGGAAAAGTTCATGTTTTCAAACACAAGACATCTGAGAGGAAGCTGACATGACCTTTGTGGTTTTGTCCCTTCCATACCCATATGCTGGACCTTCTAGACATGACAGTGCCATAGATGTGGCTCCTAAAGCTGAGGCCTGGCGCTCTACAGAGCAGCTGGCAGCTCCTGGAATAGAATCCCACCGCCCCTTGTTCTCCATGCTGTCCCTGACCCTTGCTGTCCCTGTGACACAGACTTGTCTTCCATTCCATGCTGTTCTTCTTTCTGGGAAGGACCTGGGGCTGATCTGGAATGGGTGGAGCCTTAGGCTCCTTCCTGTCCTGCTATGGCCTACAGGGATGGGAGAACTCATGGGATACTCACATGGGTGTGGGGAAGGCCTGTGGGAATTCAGAATGAGATTCCTCAGGAAGAGCTGGGTCCAGCCATACAACCCTTTAATTGGCAGCCCTGAACATCAGTTGTTCGTAAGTGAGACTTGGCATGAATCACCTGGGGATCTTGTTAAGAATCCAGAACTAAGCCAGTAAGTTCAGGGTGATATATATATCTGGTTACAAGTGACAGAACATCAACTATCTAAGCCCATAGAGAATTGATACAAAGGCAGCCTTGGTGGGGGCAGGCTGAAGCTGCAAAGAGGCTGGGCAGGGTAGTGGGTATCTCCCTCAGTTCTGCAGGCCTGGCCACCTGGACCGCCTCCACCATGACGTCAGTTGCTCTATAGACCCCTGAAGGATGGCAGCCTTCCTGAGTCCTGGCCTGACCGCTGAGGCCATGGGCTGGGGCTGTAATGACAGAGTTTAGGCTCTGCTAACTTAGTAGGACACAAGTAGGACACCTGCTGGTGTTCCCGGGTCTGAGCCCAGAGGCTGTGCTTCAGAAAGCCTGCCTGAGGTCCCACACCCAACAACCACTCAACAGATTCCAGCTGAATTCAGAACCTCAGAGGACTCCTCCTGGTGGCCTCAGGGCAGCTCCTGGATGTCCTGTTGGGAGAAGCTCCAGCCTGCTGCTGTCCAGGGTTGTGAATGCCTCAAAGGCTGTAGGCCAATGACCCTCTGTGAGTCACTTTGCTGGCTGTGAGCAGAGGTCACAAGGCATGCACAGTGATACTTCCTGTAAGACACCACACAGGGCCTCACTGAGACTCTTGTCCACCTGAGGTCCTCCCTTGCCCACCCCCCTTTCCTAACTGAGGTCTTCCACTCAACACCCACCCCTCCCAGGCAGGGATGGGTGAAACTTTGCATCTTGGCCTCTGAGGAGCCCCTCCCTCTATACCCATAATCCCAACAAGGGCGCCTGCTTTTGTTAGACTGAGATCCTGCAACTCACTCTTTACCGACATAGGCAAGCACTGCAGGCAGCTTCTGGAATCTCATTCTGCCTTTAGCTGTTTAAAAATGGAACTGGCCATCAATAATTAAACTAAGAGTGGGCATTAAAAGTCCGTGTTTCAGCTCCTCTTGAAAGCCTGGCACAGTTTGTCCTGCTGAGCCTGCACCTACCCACATGTAGGCGGCATCCCACAAGCTTCCTGTGCACTCAGGAGAGTGGACCCCAGATTCCCCAATGGTGCAGCAGGGGAGTTGTCCTCCAGATTCTTCCAGTACCCAGGAGGAAGGTCGCACAGCACCCAGGATATTCCTCCACTCCAGCCATGTCCTGGGCTCCTCAGCAGCCTGCACTGCCTCCTTGTTCCCTGCTGGGTGTGTGACCGGCCTCTCACCCCATTGGGAGGTTGGGATTGGTTCTGGTCCTTTTAATCATCACTGTCCTGAGAGCCAGCTCTCCTCCCTGTTGGAATGGCTGCTCTGGGCTGCAACTCTCTGCTTGCCTGCAGGCTGGGGGAGGCTCTGTGCTACACATGGTGGTCCACAGCTACTGGAGGTTTCCAAGTTGAACTGTCATTCTGTCTCTGAGAGTGACCTATGGCCTTTGTCCTGACTCCAACCTCTGACCTCAGCAGGTTTTTCCTTAGGTTCCTTCCCAAGCACTCTTCAGGTATATGTAAGGATCCCAGGGCTCTGGGGACAGGTTGGGGTGAGGCAGGGGTCAGGAACAGAGGCAGGGTATGTAGCCAGTGCTGAGATCTTGGCTGTGGCTCTTTCTGTCTCATGTGGGGCGTTGAGCTTGGGCTCATCCTTAAGGGACCACTGGCCTCCCCAGAGCTGCTCTGTGTAGACAGGTCTCACTGTGTACTTTATAAGCCCTGCTGGAAATTTAGAAACAACACCTCAGAAACCATAGCAGAGTTATTCCAACTTTTAGTAAGGGACAAGAAGGTGTCAGAACAATGTGCCTGACGTGGACCCTGTCCATTTTGGATGAAAGCTGATCATGGTCAGAGAAGCAGAAAGGCTGAAGGAAGAAAGGAAGGTGCAGCCTGACAAGAGAAGTCTGCTTGGGAACAGGAGGGAGGAGGGGAGGGAGGAGGGGAGGGAGGATGGACCGGAGGGAAGAGGAGAGCAGGTGGCTTATATCATCAGCCTCCACTTCAACTATGCCTTGTCCCAGGCTCTCTCTTTCTCCTCATGCCCTGTCTGTCTGTCTGTCTGTCTGTGCTATCTTCTGGGCCTCTCTTCCTGTCCTGCCTGCATGTCTCTGTTTTACTCTGCCTAGCCACCCTGGCATCCCTGGGGTCTCTGCCTCTTTCCCCACAGCATGCTGGTTTGTTCTCCCCCCCCCTCTCTCTCTCTCTCTGCTCCTCATGGCTGGCTGGCTGCATGTCTTCTTGGGGTGGCTGGGTGGCTGTCTGTCCATCCTCTCATCTCAGGCAGCTGGAAGCATCCCCTGCATTCATTGATGTGTGGTTGTGAGATTCTCTTTGAATACTGCAGCAGCCGGTTGCTGGTTGCCAAGGGAACGGGTCAGGAGAAATGGGGGAGCCGAGGGGGGCATAGGGAGCCAGGCGGGGGGTGTGGGCACGCTTTTCTGTTTTCATCTTCTTTGGTGCGTTCCTTTTCCAAAGCATAGAGAAAGGACGGCAATTTAAAATGATTTTTCAAGAATCAACACTGCAGAAATAATGGGTCCTAATTGTGCTGGACTAAAAGCCAGGCAGGGAGAGTGGCAGCTTCCTGGTGCCCAGAGAGAGCTAATGGCCAGACTCAGAGAGTGGAGCCACTTGAGGGCTAGGAGCTGCTGTGTCAGGTCCCTGACTGGCATTGCCCAAGGCCGCCCTCCTTAGTCCTTGCTGAGAGTTTAGGATTTGAAGCCCAGAAGCCTCCACAACCCCCACCAAGCAGGAGAGGCGGCAAGGTGACCACACACAGGAGCACAGGCGTCCTGCTGCTTTCAAGGGAGAAGGGGTAGGCACAGAGGCTTGCCTGGGCCATTGCAAGCCCTGGACATTCTCCAGTAGCTTCAAAGAAACGGTCTTGGTTTCCTCTGCTCAACCCGATTTCATCATCATGGGCACAGATAGAACCCCCGCTGGCCTCCCCGCCTGCTCCCCTGTCTCTGCTATCCGAGTCAGCAAACCCTATGAATAGAATGAACAAGGCTCTGCACTTCTGGGGTTGTGGTGGTCGCACAGAAGGGAATGTTCTGGGTATAGACTCGGTTTGTGCAGTCCTATCATTTACCAGTTTCAACTGGATAGAAACTGGGGGAAATATAGGGTCTTGGGGAACAAGCCATTCCATGCCTGTCACTGTTCCAGGCAACTAGAAGCCTGTCTTCTGTCTGTTTTTTGACCCCATCTGTCCCATTGTCATCTTATATCCTGCCAGCAAGTGCCCAGAGATCTGGGTCCTGGTAAAGGACAGTGGCCATGTCTTTTATGTCTGGCCTGACTCTGTGTGGTCTCACCTTCTCTCCTAGTTAATCCTAGTCCCCATTGGCTCCTGACATGTGAAACTGTCTATCATGGCCCTGGAGGTCTAAAGGTGTCATGGTATTGGCACAGCAGGTGGCCTCCCTGAGCTGTGGGAAGTGCACTTGGAACTTGGTTCCCAAATGAATTAGACTAGGGTTAGGCTTATCAACAGAGGTGGGGAGCACCACAGACCCAGGAGCTATCTGCAGAGTTTTCCTCTGGAGGGGGAAAGGCCACCGGAGGCCTTACAGAGGTGAGGGAGCTAGACCCTTCGGCAGCTGGCAGAGCCTGTGCGATGGATGTCCTGTGTGAGTGCCTTCCTGTGTCAATGAAGGTTTCTTTTCTCCATCACCAACTACCCTGTGCCCTGCTGCAGGCTCCGCTAGAGACTCACTCCAGGTCAACAATTGTATGCATCCCAGAGTGACAGAGTGTTTGCTTTTTCCAGTGTGAGGGATAGAACCCGGAACCTCATTTGTGGAAGGCAAGTGGTCTATTATACAGTCCCTCCCCAGCCCGTGTGACAGCAAAGTCTCTGTCTCTGCTTAGTTCCTCTTCTGGCATGAGTTTATCCCAGCCCAAAGGAAGCCTGTGTTTAGCTTACTATTTCTAGTGCTTTTGTGTCATGGGGACTTGCTGACCCTCCCGGGTCCCAGAGACAGGAAATGTGCCTGCAAACATATCCTTAGAGCAAACCAAACCCTTCCTCTGTGTGCTTTCCCTCTGGGACACTGTTTACACCCAGATCACTGCAGGGCCAGGACAAATACCCTGAGCAACTGCAACTTCTAGAGTCCCACAGTCATCCTTCTCTTGGACTCCGGGAAGGGTCCTTGCGGCCCTGCTTCTGCAGGCTGCCATGCCCAACCTGAGGACCTCATGGTGCCTGGAGGAATACCTTCCAGATTGGCTGCCTGCTTCCAGAAGCCTGCCCGTCCTGGGGGAGGGGGCTCTCATTGTATCCAGGACAGATACCAACACCTCGAAGATGGGGCAGGAGGGAACAGCTCCCTAGCCACCTCCAACGGCTTTTCCTTAAACAAAAGTCTCAGAAAAACTCATCCAGTAATTTTGTCCCTGGTCCGTTCCCTTCTCTGCCACCTCAGCACATCACCTGTGTGATTGTTTATCTTGCAGTTCTCGTCCACTCATCTGACTTTTGCACAAGTTGGGAATGTATCTGATTTACATAATTGGAGATAGAATTTACATACAGTAAGATTTACCCTTCTAAGTACACACACAGTTCAGTAGGTTTTGACAAATAGATACAGCAAGGTAGCTGCCAGGGCAATCAAGGAGCCTTCCCCCACCCCCACTCCAGCACAAAGCTGGCTTCCTACCCTTTGCAGTGATCCTGTCTGCCCCCTCCAGCCCAGCACTCCAGAGGCTATCCCATGCCGCATGTGGCTTCTGTGCTTGGCTTCCTCCATTTAGCATACTACGGTCTTTTTAAAAAGTCAAGCTTAAACCCTAGGCCACAATGCATCCTTCTTACTTTGCAGGGTGCATGTGTGTCTGTGCTGTGCTTGTCTGCAGTGACTAGCCAGGCAACTGCCTCAGCCTTGCCTTGGTGTTTTAAGGTCAGACTGGTGAGGCCCACCTGTTACAGCTGAGTTCTCTCCCCTCTGGTTCTCTGCTCTTTAACAAATGGGCACAGCCAGGGGGCCACCAGTGGCAGACACACCACTGTCACCCATCACCCCAAACCTTCCATGGATTCTGAGGAAACATCTGTCTGGTCAGCTCAGCCTTTTAGGGTTTCATTGTAGCAAAGTCCAAACACCCTTTAGAGTCTGGCATCCTCCCCCAAGTACAGACACACTGCCCTGATATCTATATAAAGACCCCCCTTTCCTGTGGGGCAAGCACTAATTCCTAGGGTGCTGTTTCCATCTGAGCCTGTCAGCAGCACATGGGTCTTAGGCCTCACGGGTTTGGTTCCTCACCGAGGAGCAGGACACTACTGGTGTGGTGAGGCCTTTAGCAGAGGCCATCCAGCTGTTTCCAGTGCTCACACTATGATGTCAGCATCCCAGGCAAGAGGTTCTAGGAGGAGACTGTGTCTTCAGCAGCAGTGTGAGTTTTTACATTGAAGTATATCTGCTAGGTGGTGCATCTGATATGTCCCTCCAGGGACTAGTGACACTACTGACCAAAGCATCATTCACAGGCTTCTTCCCCCACACCTTTACTTTGAACTTTTCTTGAACTCTTGATTTTTTTTTTTTTAACTACTGGATATCGAGTCCAGGGCCTATGTGCACTGGGTGAACAGCAGGCAGATGCTCTGCCACTGAGCTATAGCCTGCCCATGCTTTATTTTGTGACAGTGTCTTTCTAAGTTTTCCACACTGGTCTCAAACTGCCTCTGTAGTGGAGACATGCCTTGAATTCACAATCTCCTGCCTTAGCCTCTAGATATAGCTGGCACTGCAGGCCTGAGCCACCATGCCCAGCTTCCCTTTGACTATTTTCATTGGGATGTTTAATTTTCTTTTTGATCCTTAGTCACACGTATGGTTCATAAATACATTTTACCTGTTCTTGGAGCATCTAGTTTTGATGAGGCCTTTGGCTCAGTTTTAAAATAGCAAAGTCATTTCCTAGTTTTACAAAGTTCTGATACCTCTTGAGTCTCTTTTCTATTGACCTATACCCTGTTCCTGAAGCTCCCCATCGATGTCTATCATGTCCCTGGCTGAATTCAGGCCATTCTCAAAGCCATTTCTGAACACAATGGAGTCTGGGACCAAGGAGGGACGACGGAGAACATGGAAGCAAAGAATGTTCTAGTGTTTAGGATGCACAGAAGCCATGCTTCCCAACAACAGGACCCAGGCGGCTACTTTGAGCTAGTGATACAGGGCACAGAATATTTAAGCACTCAGTGGCTGGGACTGCAGATCTGTGGCACCAGGCCTAGTGTCTAAACTTCTAGGCTTGCTTAAACAACTTACCAAGAAAAGAGGATAGGAATGTAGTTCAGTGGTTGAGAGCTTGCCAAAGACATGTGAGGTTCTGTGTCCCAACTCCCATACACAAAAGTAAAATAAAACAGGGAGTCTAGCAATAATTGAAGGTCCATTGATTTTTGACAAGGGTGACCACTCATACAGCCCTCTCCTCAGAGCCTAACATCATCATGAGAGCAGCTATGCTGTTTGCAGAAGCCAAGCCCAGCTGGGCTTAGTGGCTGCTGACATATCCTCACAGAAGGAACAGGCTGGGAATGTCATCCGAGCATCCAGATGCCCCTCTCAACCAGTTGTAAGAAAATTTGCCCTAATTGCACCAGGTCTTGGGGTCTAGGGAGGTGGTAGAGTCTATATGCTGAGGAAGACTAGGGGAGGGGTTCTACTATGTGGTATGGGAAGGCCATTTCTGTGCTGGGAATGAAGACTTTGCAGTGGAACTGCTGCAGGGTCCTCCGTGCTCCTGCTTATAACCCTTTATCCAGGCTCTGTAAGTCAAGACTGGTGTGACTCTTTCCCCAGGGGAGAACTTGTGGGATCAAACTTTAGTTTGAGTTTAGGAGGAAGGTGAAGACACAGTTCACATCTTGCCCTACAGAAGGAATTCTTGCAAATTTAGTCAATGTAGAAATGGTTTTTTTTTGAACAAATGGTGCCGATGATCTGTATGTCTTCACATGAAAGAATTGGACTTAGACCCCTATCTACCTCATGACATGTGCAAAGAGAGAGACCG
The DNA here is from genome assembly GCF_947179515.1 of Apodemus sylvaticus. Classification (NCBI taxonomy): domain Eukaryota; kingdom Metazoa; phylum Chordata; class Mammalia; order Rodentia; family Muridae; genus Apodemus; species Apodemus sylvaticus. Next base: position 119,378,261 of record NC_067473.1, read on the forward strand.
AATGAACTGAAGATAGAAGGGTCTGAGAGACCAAGCCTGTTATACTGGGTGAGTCTTGAGCTGAATCCATGCTCCCACAGGTTCTTAGGAAGGGCACCAAACCATGTCAACCTAGAAGGAATGAATTTATTTGACATAAGGGCCTCCCTATGGAGCCCTGGCTGTCTTGAGACTTGCTTTGTGGAACGGGCTGGCCTTTAACTCACAGAGATCTGCTACCTCTACCTCCTGAGTGCCGGGGTTAAAGATGGGTACCACCATGGCTGGCTTAAGAAAGTGGCTGTGACAAGCAAGAATGTGGAAGAGACTCAGAGGTACACTCCCTGCCACGTGGAGATGGGTAAGCAGGTGACACTTTGATGAGCAAGTGTGTGGTTAGAGAGTTAGGAGAGAGCGAAACAGAAGGGTTTGTGCACTGTGGAAGGGGGAGAGACTGGAGGCATGGTGACGGTGAGGTGTTCCTGATACAATAGCCTGTGCTGCCACCTGAGCCCATGGTGAGGTCTCAGCCTGGGCTGCCACTGAGGGCCATGTCGGGGTCCATGGCCTTGAAGCAGCAGGGGTCTGTGTTGATGTCTGTGGCCCATGTGACTACCAAAGGCCATGTGGATGGCCACTTCCAGGGCCAGTTTGATATTTGAGTGCTGTGCAGAGTTGGCCCCACCCTTCACCAGACATGGAACTTGAGAGAGCTGCCCCACCCCTTGCCTGGGCAGCCTGGGAGAGCTAGCCCTGCCTTGAAGGGGTGATCTCAGGAGAAATGCCCCTTGACCCCCACCTCCTGCTGCCTAAGGTAGGCAGAAAGCTGTGTCCTTGCCTTCTCCCTCCCCATCTTGCCCCTCCTCCCCACAGCATCTGGGCAGTATGGGAGAGCTGGCTCTGGTGGTGTGGGTGTGGGAGAATTGCCATCAATGGTAGAACCGGTCCCAGTGGAGCAAGCACAGGAGAGTCAGCACCGCCCCTTGCTGGCTGTCACAACAGGAGAGCTGGCCCTGTCCCTCACCTGGGCAGAGTGGGAGAGCTGGCCCTGGTGGTATAGGTACAGGAGAGCTGGCAGACCAGGTCCAGGGCTTTGAGTCGGCCCACCCCAACATCTACCCCATTTCTGAACTGCTGGAGCACGTGAAGGGGCCGTCCTGTAGATCCAAAGTGCAGACTCTCCGTGACGCAGGGCAATAAAAGGATATCTGAGAGGAGCCCTGTGAGGATCCAGTATTGAAGGTACTGAGGCCTTGAACCTCTACAATGAACATTTGCAAAAAAGCTGTTTGGTAAAAGGCTATACATACTGTGGGACATACTGCAGTTTCCACATCAAGATATTTTTGTATTTATTTATTTATTTGTTTTCAATTTTTGTTTTCTTTGCGGGGGTGGGGGGTGGTCGCAAGGGTGGGTCGTAGATATGGAGAAGCTGGGGAGATGAGTGGGACTGGGGTGCATGGACATTTACAAAGAATCAATAAAATTAAAGAATAAAAGCATGAATAAACTAGATTGTATCAGATGTAGAAACTCATTTTTCACAGAGAAGCGAGAAGGCACCTCATAGGCCAGGCACAGGTCTTACAGCCTGCTATTCAGAGTATGCAATGAACTCCTGCAACGGAAAGGAACAAGAGCAAGAGGAGCTGCCCACTCCAAAACAGATATCTGCAGTTTCCCAAAGGTGGCCCTTGCATGCTCAGTAAGAGCAGAGAAAGAAAACCTGCTCAGCCTCGTTGGCCGTCAGAGAAATGACGCAAACCTAAACCTCAGGATGGGGTCCAGGAGGTAACAAGGTTAAGTCAAAATTGGAGAAGTCAAAGCCAGGCACATTGCTGCTCAGATAGGTGGGTCACTTTCCAAAGTGGCCTGATGCTTTCTCCAAACACAAACTTTAGAAGCACCACACTGCAGCCCTGGGTATGACATGATCCCACAGATCAGCCTATGATACTCACGGGAGTATTGTTCATAATAGTCCAGAAGTGGGGACAGACCAAATGTGGCTCACACCTCTAATGGAATACTACTCAGCCGTGCAGAGGACTGAAAGACTGTGTTTCTGTAAGGACTGGTCTTTGAAACACAGTGCTTAGTGGGAAGCCGGTCAGGAGAGCGCCGCATCTTGTGACTCTGTTGGCGGGGCAGCAGATCCACAGAGGGGCACAGTGGGTTAGTGGCTTCGAGGAGCTGGGGGAAGGGCATGAGGAACGACTGAGAGATACAACGTTTTTTTCGGGTGTGATTAAAAGAAGTGACTGTCTTAGAGACTGTTGGCATGGCCATTTTTTAAAAATGGCAAATGTTATGTTACAGAGTTATATCTCAATTAAAACGAAACTTTAAAGATCCACGTGCCCACAGTGGCTCTGTTGTACCAGGTATGGAGGAGGAGGCTGACGCTGTGAGGATGGAGGCTGGGTGCCCGCAGTGGGGAGAGACCTAGGCCTCTCTTAAGCTGGGGCGTTCCCTGCTCAGAGTGCCTCCAGGAAGGTTGCTCTCACAGCTCTGGGCTGGGATACACACCCACTAAGATGTGTCACCTGGGGAAGCTGTGAGCCAGCTTGGCGTGGGTTCCTTCTGTCAGTCGTGCATGCCGGGAGACACCTGGGGCGCCAACTTCTGGGCCACCACCCGCCAGAGAGACAGGCAGCCTGCCGCCTCGCCTCCCTGTTTGCACAGCCTGGCTTCATTAGTGGGGAGGTGAGGATCTAATTTCCTTCAAACAAATGCCGGGGGTTGGTGCTTCCCCCCAACAATGAGCAGTGGCAGACGGTGAGAAATCTGCTCACACCTTCTGGGTCGGGGTGGGGAGTGGCTCAGGCATGGCTGCCAGTGAGGCAAGCCCTGTGTGCCTGGCCCATGCTTCCTTGAGCCCGAACTGGAGAGGAAAAGATGCAGCCAATTATCTGCAGTGGAGGGGCCAAGACAAGGGGTCTTCCAACTGGTTTCCACGGGTTCTGCGAGTCAAGAAGCCAAGAACTTTTGGCATTTCCGGTGTGGTAGACTGAGATGCTATGGCAGAGCCCAGAGGCAGGCTTGTGGGAGGAAGTAGATCTTGAGGAGGGGTAGCTGTGCTGTGCTGTGCTGGCACAACCTCTGTGACTGCTGTGGCACACAACTGCCCCTAGTAAGGAATGGGCTGGACCTGACGTGTCTGTGTAGGTCAGTCAGATGCTTTGGGGAGATCCCTCAGGAGGCTCACCCAGGGCCCTGACTAGCACACAATAGCAGGGCATCCGCTAGATGGTCACGTTCCCCCACAGTCCTGTGAGCCATGTGTAAGCTCTACCACAGTCAACTGTCATAAGAAATGTTCTGGTGAAACAACGGGGAAGCTTGGCATTGCTAAGCAACCCTCTTTGTGTTCAGGGAGGTCGTGGCCACCCGGCTCATATGCATACAACACCCAGGCCACCTGCTCGGTCCTCATGGTATTTGGTCTTCTGGCTTAAGGACTGGGAGGTGTTTTCCAGCTGTGATGAACTGCCACATACCAGATCCTACTTGTGTTAGGTGTCCTGATGCTGCACCTGGCTGGTGTGGAGAGGCTCTCAAACAGCCATCAGCAATTTCACGCTGTTTCCTATGGTCTCCATCAGGGCCACGGGTTCTCTGTAAGGTGGGTTTTCTTGCCATGTGCTCCAGGGGTCTGTGGTGTGTGTGTGTGTGTGTGTGTGTGTGTGTGTGTGTGTGTGTGTGTGTGAATGTGGGGTCAGAGAGCAATGGTTGATATCAGGTGTCTTCTGGAGTGACTCTCCACCTTATTTTCTGAGACGGTGTCTTTCATTGAACCTCGAGCTCTCCAAGTTGATTGGGCTGCGCCATGAGTGCCAGGATCCTCTTATCTCCCCGGTGTGAGGGCCCCCAGGAGTGGAGGCCGAAAGGGAGCAGGGAGGGGTATGCCCCAGAGAAGGAGGGGATAGGGGAAAGGCTGTTTCGTGAGTGATGTCATCCCTGAGGTGGTACGTCAGACACAGCTCTAGCCCTCATGGAAGTTATACTAGGAGAAAACTGAGCAACTAAACAAAGAAATAAAGTAAGTTGATACATAACTGGAACCGCAGAAGCCAGAAATAGAGAGTGTAGGTTCAGAAGTTCAAGGTTTTATCTTCAGCTACATAGCAAGTTCAAAGCCAGCCTGGTCTACATAGGATTCTACCTCCAAAAATTAAAATAAACAACAACAATAACAACAAAACCAAAACCAAAACCAAAATACAAAAACCCTAAGTTATGATGGGTACTAACAAGACAGTGAGTGGCAGGATGTTGGGGGAGAAGGAGATAAAATACCTGTTAGGGTTAAAGCCAGCCAGCCCCAGGCAGGAAAAACCAGAGGTGGGGAATGGTGAAGCACATCTTAAACCTGGGGCGCTGAGAGCTGGCGAGCCCTAAGATTGCCAAGAGGTGACTAGGATTATACAATAGAGAGCAGAGCAGAAGGGTAGGCTGGTGTATCAGTTACTTTCTGGCACTGTGACAGAACACCATGACCAAAGCAACTTATGGAAAAGTTTGTTTTGGTTTGCAGTTCCAGAGAGTCCAAAATGGCAGGAGAGTGAGGTCAGCAGACCTCGGGAGCAGGAAGCTGAGAGACCACACAATTAACCACACACAGAAAGCAGAGAGGTGGAGCTGGAAATGGAAGGAGGCTCAAAACCAGGGGATCTCAGCCTTCCTAATGCCTTGGTGACTCCCACCTGTAAAACTGGTTTCATTGCTACTTCACAACGGTAAGTTTGCTATTGTTATGAACTGTAATGTAATGTCTGTTTTCCCACGGTCTTAGGCGACCTCCATGAAAGGGTTGTTTGACCCCCAAAGAGATGAAGACCTGCAGGTTGAGAACCACTGCCCTGAACTCTCAAGGCCTGGCAGGCGGCAATGGCATGCCTCCCCAACAATGCTCCACCTCCCCAAGGTTCCATAATTTCCCCCAAGAGAACCAACCAGGGGCCAAGTGTTCACATATGTAAGAGTATGGGGTCATTTCTCATTCAAACCACCAGGGAGGGTGTGGCTCCCAAGAGCAGGATAATATTGAAAAGGAGGAAAAGCAAAAGATAGTTGTTACAAAGAGGTGCTCCTCCTGCTCCCTCCCCCTTCTCTCTGGTTTTTCTAGACAGGGTTTCTCTGTATAGCCCTGGTTGTCCTGGAACTCACTCTGTAGACCAGGCTGGCCTCGAACTCAGAAATCCACCTGCCTCTGTCTCCCAAGTGCTGGGTTTAAAGGCGTGCGCTACCACTGCCCCCTGCTTCTCTTGACAGCAAGTTGCACACTGCCCCAAACAGCCTCCTCACCAACATGCCCTCACCTTTTGCAGGCTCACATGCCTCAGTGGGTCACCCAGTCACGGCCGTCTGACCTTTGGTTGTGTGTGTACAAATGTCTTATAAGGGAGGGTGTCATGGCACCGAGCTTGGAGAACTGGGAATAGAAGATGATACAATTCCAGATGCAAAACTGTCAGGCAAAAGTGTTGAAAGCAACGTGACAGGAGTTGCCACCAAACAGCTCACAGGAGTGCCATGGGAGGTAAATGTTAGAGTTTCTACTCTGTTTGCTTTCACTCCTGTTGGTGGTGGTAGTGGTTCACCTCTGTGCCTGTTTATGGGTGGCACAGGCATGTCTGCAGTAAATCCCCTGACCCTTCCCCCTTGTCTGGCTTCCTAGGGCACTGGACTTCCTTCCTCCATGGCCCCTAATTGTCGCTATTGTTTTCCTATTAGGGGAAGTTGACCTTTGAGTCAAGCTGTGTCCTCAGTGTCTTTTATCTTTTCAGATGTGTGTTTGCTGACCTGAGCCTTGTACTCTTCCATAGTCAAATCTGTCAGTGTTTCCATTCCGGATTCTGGGTTTTATGCTGTGCTTAGAAAGACTTTTTTCACACCAAGATTAAAAAAAAAAATCACCCACGTTTTCTTCTATTACATTTTTAGATTCATTTCTGACATTTGAATTTTAATGCTTTGGGATTTTTTTTTAAGTATAAGAGAGATTTAGCTTTATTTTTCCCAAATCTCTCCCTACAGCATTTGTTAAACAATCCATCATTTCTCCCAGGTTTCTTACCATCTTTACTAGCTATTAAACACTGATGTTCGTGGACCAATTTCTGGCCCTTCCACTCTTTCTCGTTGATGAATCTGTTCATATTTTGAATACTTTTGTCAAGTTCTCTTTTTAATTTTTTTTTTTTATCAAAAATTCAATTTGGATTTTGATTGGCAGATTGACATCTTTGCATCTTCCTGAAGTTCCGGGTTGGGCTCTTCACCATCTTCCCCAACTCTATGCCTCTTCACTGAGCTACAAAGCTCTGTTTAAGTGAGGTATTTAGCTGTCTTAGCTTTTTCCTTTTTCTGGACACTTTTTATTCTCTGCTGCTGGTGAGAATGAGCCCCTCCTTCTCTAGTGACTTAGATTTTATATTTTATGTAAAGCATTGCTTTTGATAGATCGTCTTTTATTTAAAGATTGACTTTATTCCATGTGTATGAGTATTTGCCTACTTGTATGTATGTCTCTCTGTGTGTGTACAGTGCCCACAGTGGCCGGAAGAGGGCACTGGATCCCCTGGAACTGGAGTTACAGGTGGTTATGCAACACCATGCAGGGGCTTGGAGGCAAATCTGGCTCCTCTGGAAAAAACAGTCAGTACTCTTAACTGCTGAGTTGTGTTTCCAGCCTCACATGGGTTTTCTTGTGGGTCCTGGGGATCAAACCTAGGTCCTCATGTTCACAGCAAGCTCTTTAAGAACTTCCCTTCTAGCCACTGTTCTTTGCATAAAGCTCAGCCCTGGGCCCAGGGTGGTGGCTATGGAAGCTGTTAGCCAATCACAGTGGTCCAAAGCTACGCTCTGGCTTATAAAAATGAAATGGCCAGCCAGGCATGGTGGCTCATGCCTGTAATCCCAGCACTTGGGAGGCAGAGGCAGAGGCAGGCAGATTTCTGAGTTCGAGGCCAGCCTGGTCTACAGAGTGAGTTCCAGGACAGCCAGGACAACACAGAGAAACCCTGTCTCAAAAAACCAAAAAAAAAAAAAAAAAAAAAAAAAAAGTGAAATGGTCTTGCAGAGCTATTCCTTGCTGTATCACAAAGGTTTAGTTGGTAGCCACTTTTGTAATAGACAGGAGAGGTGTTAGGCATGCTTGTGTGGAATGTTCTGGAAAGCATTGCTCTAGGCAATTGTTTCCACCGTCAAAAGCACACTCCTGCCTCCTCCTCCTTGGTCTGCTGCTCGGTTTTGCATATTTTCTTGGGTTGGGGAAGGGGACTTTTCGATTCTTCTTTTTAAAATTTATTATTTTATTACATGTAAGTACACTGTAGCTGTCTTCAGACACCCCAGAAGAGGTGGCTCATTACAGATGTTTGTGAGCGACCATGTGGATGCTGGGATTTGAATTCAGGACCTTTGGAAGAACAGTCAGTGCTCTTAACCACTGAGCCATCTCTCCAGCCTGGACTTTTCAGTTCTTAGAACACAGCCTGTACCATGGCCATTTTCCTCCAGAGCAGGCCCCATTCTCTAGCTGAGCTAGAAAATGTGCAGGAATTCTTTCTCTTCTCCCCCAGGCTGAGTGTGGTATGTCCTCAAAGACATTTTCTGCGCCATGGACCCCTCGGGTTCCTTCAGGACACTGCCAGTCTCCTGTCTAGGGATGGGAACTGACCTTTCTTCTTTTGTGACACTTTTCATGACCTACAAACCCCATGGCCCCTGCCTCGGCCAGGGCACTTTCCTGAATTGCTGGGACTCAGCACTTGGGCTTCTCGAGCCCCATTTTGTGAGGAAAGCCAAGCTGGTCCTCCTGGAGAACCCCTGCGCCTACAGGAGAGATGCCATTGTTGTGAGGGTTTGCATGATGAGCGCCCTCTAACCAGGCGTCTGGTCAGTCATCTCAGCCACCAGCTACACCAGCAGCAGGCAGGGCTCCCGACCATTGATTGGCTCACCCTTCCTGAGTGCCTGAGCCCCGACCCAATGTCACTAAATCAACGTTTGTTATTTGAAGCCACCATTTAGAAACCAAACCAAAACAAAACACTAGAGTGGAGGGAAGTCGAGGTAGGAGATTGTGAGCATCGAGAGCCATGCCCGAGTTCCTGAAGGTTTCAGATGCTCATGGGAGCGCCTTTGATGCTGTGTTGTATGGAACGTGGGTGCCTGCTTCCTTTGTCTGTCCAGTCACTGTGGCTGGCTCTTGCTTCTGGAGACCCCGTAACTGTGCACTTTGGGGCGGGGGAGGGCTGGCTCCTCTTCACACTGGCATTTGGTGCCAGCCTGTCACCATGGCAGCAAAGATTGGTGCTACCTCCACCACGGGAAAGGGAAGCTGCTCTGAGTGGATTCTTCCTGATCCCCAAATCACTCCCTCCTTGTGACTCACCGGCAGTTACAATTCCTTCATCTCCTGATACAATTTCCAGAAGCAAATCCCTCAGCTCTTTTGCCTAGACTCCTTGAATTAACATCAAAAACTATATTTGATTTGAATTTAGCTGCCAAGGCTCTGAGTTTTGTTGAGGCTAATCCCCTGTCTGTGTGGCTTCCTGGAGTCACAGCTGAGGTTTGCCTGCAGTCACTCTTCACAGACCCCAGGGGCAGAGGGGAGCAGCTTGGTCTCCCAGCCAGGCTTCCTTGCTTCCTTTTCCTTCCCAGTGCTCTGTGCCAATTGTGTCCCTGGCTGTGGTGGGCCTGAGGTGAGACAGGAGCATCCCAGGGGATTCAAAGGAGACTTGGGGCAACCAAGAAGAGGAGAGTGGAGCAGCCCAGAGGGAGAGCCAGCCTGTGCTGGAGCAGAGAGTGCGTAAGGAACCAGTGAGCCGAACGGCAGCCACACAGCCCAGGCAGGACACCTCTCACCCAGTGAGCCCCTGGGCTGCTGACCCGCTTGGTAGGATTAGATCTGAAATGCCAGGGAATCTTTCCTGATGGTTCTCAGCTGATGACACACAGATCATCGGAAGAATACCACTAAATGAGATATTTTATCTCCAGACTCCTCCTCCTCCTTCTCTTCTTTCTATTCTTTATTTGCCTGCTGCAGGTTAACAGTTGTCTCTTTCATCAAGACACACTACTTTGCCATACTTCTAAAAAGTGAGATGAATTACATGGGAGCCAATACAACCCTTCCCTCCTTATAAGCTTTATAAGCCTTCTCAGGGATCTTCTCCCACTGACAGAACACTGATTCACACACCAACCACTTATCCGTCTACCCAGCCAACCATCCATCCATCTGCCCAACCATCCACCCATCTACTTATCTACCCACCCACCTACTCATCCATCCATCCATCCATCCATCCACCCACCCATTCACCTGTTCATTCATCCATCTATCCATCCATCCATTTATCTGTCCATCCACCCATCCGTCCATCCACCCATTTTGCTCAATTCGTAGCACTTACTGAGAATTTACTGCATGCAAGGCTCTAGGTGCTGGAGACAGCAGACTAAACCCTTATCCTTGTAGCATCTAGAGTTTGGTGATGCACTAAGTGAAGCTGACAGAAAGTGGGAGTGTGGCGTGAGCAGGGCTGTAGTCTGATATAATGTGGCTGATGCATCTCCACAGGTGCTGCTGCATGATAGAGAAGCAGACAGGGATCCTGTGGGTGGCCAGCTGAGACATTGCACTAGAGATGGCTGGAACAGCAGGTGCAAAGGTCCTGAGGTGAGGGCATTCCAGGTTCCTTAGGAAACAGGATGCCAGTGAAAGGTGAAGATGGGCAAGACAGAGACTTTCCTAGATAAGGCCACATCAGGCCTTCATGAATATGAGAGTGAAAGCCCAGAAGGGAGTGGCTTCCCAAAGCACCAACAAGACCTCCAGCATGTCAGTGCATTGACCTCTCTGAGGCGCACTCACCCTGACAGCTTTCCTGTGTTCCCCTTACCTCTGTCTGTAAGGCCATCTACTGGAGAGGGCCCTGCGCAGTTTGGGATGGCAGCATCTTAGCTGACCTATGTCCCCGCTGGCCACTCAGCCCTGTCGACCAGGGACTTACTCTTCTGTCCCAAAGCCCTGGGCAGAGGGAGCCTCTCAGGCACATCATCATGGAAATTCTAACAGGAAGCCCCTTTGTGGGCAAAATGACCAGGTACAGGGAATGCTTGAGGAATCTCTGTGCACATCTGGACAGATGTGAAGCCAGCATCAGCCTTGGGGTTAGGGAACCCCGAAGATGGGGAGAAACAGAGGAAGGAAGGGAGGGAGAGGGCGAGAACTGTGTGAGTTGGTTATGTTGCTGGACCAGGCAGGCCCCTCTTCACCTGGTGCACAGCATGGGGCTTTCCAAGTCTTCCCTTCTTCAGGATCTCCTACATGTGTCTTTGTCCTGTGGGTCAGAGATGGGGAGATTCTGACAATTTTTAGCCTGGTAAAGGACAGATGCCATATAAATTCATGTTTTGGTGACAATATCCTCTTGACTGTTAGATACTGAAGCCAGCTGTCCACAAGGACCTTGCCCAGCCTCCCCTATAGTTCACACACACACACACACACACAGCCAACAATTAAGAAAGTATTTGCCTCACAACTATGAAGACCTCGGTTCCTATCCCCAGAGTCCATACAAAAGACAGGATCATGGTAATTCCATCACTGAACAGAGCTCTCTCTCTCTCTCTCTCTCTCTCTCTCTCTGTCTCTCTCTCTCTCTGTGTATGTGTGTGTGTGTGTGTGTAGAGAAAGTAGATTATTCCTGGCGTGGTGGTTTGAATAGGGAATGGCACTATTAGTAGGTGTGGCCTTGTTGGAGGAAGTGTGTCACTGTGGGGGTGGGCTTTGAGACCCTCCTCTAGCCACTGGAACACAGCCTGTTCCTGGCTTCTTTTGGATGAAGATGTAGCACGCTCAGCTCCTTCTCCTGTGCCATGCCTGCCTGGACGCTGCTGTGCTTTCTTCCTTATGATAATGGACTGAACCTCAGAACCTGTAAGCCAATTAAATGTTGTACTTAAAAGAGTTGCCTCAGTCATGGTGTCTGCTCATAGCAATGGAAACCTTGAGACACCTGGAACAGGCATGAACATAAACATATACATATAGAGCGTGCGCGCGCACACACACACACACACATACACACACACACACACACACACACACACACACACACATTATGAAGGTCAGGAGAGGGAGGGGATGCAGTGGGGCCTAAGGGGAAGTGTCCATGATGGGAAAGAGGATCCTGGTGTCCAGAGGGGAACCGCCATGGCCTTGCTTCTGAGCTGACCTCCTGACTCCTGCCGACCTTGACCACCAGCTTCTGTTTTCTGCCCCTCCTCCTTCCTGCTTTCCTCCTCTCCTTCCCTCTTCCTCTTGCCCCTTCCTCCTCTCTCTATGAGACAGTCTGGGGAGAAGACGCTTTCCTACCCTGTCTGAGAAGTTTCCAGTTAGATCATGTCACTCTCGGCGTCGTTCAGCGACTGCTGCCTTGTGTTCTGTTCCACGATGGTGGCCTGAGCTGCTCACTAATTCTGTCTGCTCTGGCTTCTGGAATGTTCTGTGCTTCCTGGCTCTACTCATTTCCGTTCTTTCCTGCGACTTTGCCTCTTGGGAGTGGGAGAGTGCTTCTTGCATTTAATTTTGCTGGCGTATCTTTACATCATCTTTAAATGGACATATGCTCTGAAGCTGAGCGTCCAGAATAGAACGATAGCTATCTGTTGCTTTCTGTGTAGACAGACCTCCCCTCCCCTCTGTGCAGACAGACCTCCCCTCCCTGTGTCGCCCTCGCACCTCCTTCTTAGCCTATATCACCCACTCCTGTAGGCTTGTGCATGGCTGTGACAGAAGGGTTTGCATCCTAAGGTCTGTGGGGTTTTCCCGGACAGCCCCAGAGCTAACTGTGCTCTGACATATCTACCAGCTCCTGCCCCTTAGCACTGTTGTTATCTGTAGAAGCCTGGGCTTCTGCTGGGTCATTTCCATGGCCTCTGGGATTTAAAAAGACTCTAAGTTTACTTTAACTTCTGTCTTAATTATGCTGAGTCAGGCTAGGTCTTAAGGATTAACCTTTCTGGGCCCTGGCTGGGTCTCTCTTGCTCATCACATGACCCGGACACTCCCACTGCCTCCAAGCCTCTGAAGTATAGCCTTCTGCCTTTCTTCCTGGAGTACGGCCAGTCAGAGGTCCCACTCCACTCCCTTCCTTTCTCCTCTCTCCCTCTTCCCATCCTCCATCACCACCCCCTCCCCCTTGGCAGTCTTGCTGTGTTTCCTTGGCTGGCTTCCAACTTGCAGTGATCCTCCTGCCTCTGCCTCCTAAGAGCTGGGGTTACAGGTGCTCACCACCTTCTCTTCTTGTGTGCAGCCATCTTCTTCATGGGTGTTTTATACTGCACCTGCAGGTGGGCATTTGTTGGCTGCATACCATCTTCTGCATCCCCAGTGGCAGATGCAGTTGTAGAAAACAAATTTATCTTAAAAGGAAACATTGCTTCACAGTTGGCTGGGCCTTCATGCACTCAGTTGAATGTGCTTGATAAATTGCTATAGACTGCATGTTCCTGTCCCGAGATTCACACACTAGAGTCCTGGTCCCTGAGGTGAAGGTTTTGGGAGGTAGGCCTGTAGGAGCCCACCGGGTCATGAAGGTAGGACCCCGGGGAATGGAAGAAGACAAAGAGGACTGACTTACCTTCTTCCACTTTGTGGGGATACAGCAAAGGGTTGCCTCCCACCATGAACAGGGCAAAAGCTAACACCTTTGCCTTGGAGTTCTCAGCTTGTTGAACTGGTAGCAGTAACTCCCTCTTATTTATAAGATACCTAACCCCAGTCTCCACAGAGTGTTTGTGCATGTGTATGTGTGTGCATGTGCATGTACATGCATGTGTGTGTGTGTGTGTGTGCATGTGTGTGTGTAACCGCACTCTCAATGGACCAGGACACAGGCATTCTGGAATAATAAACAGACCAACAGAAGTTGAAGCATCACACACATGCCACTGAAGCCATAGCCTCCTGTGTCACCTGCGGTAGCGTCCTCCTCCTTCTCCTCCTCCTCCTCCTCCTCCTCCTCCTTCTCCTCCTCCTCCTCCTCCTTCTCCTCCTCCGTGGTACCACGAGGTTGGCAGAACACCAAGAAGGGCAAAACCTGAACATGACCTGCTAGGGAGAGGTGTCAGAACTGCTCCAGCCAAGCTAGATTGTGCGGGCTTCCTTAGTTACCAGGAAGGATCAATGCTGGTGGTGGGCAGAGTAGAAGAAGCTGAGTGGATGAAGGGGGGCGGCTGCACCTGGACAGGGAGGCCTAGCCATCAGTGGGGTGATGCTGGGGGCGGGTCCCCTCTGCTCTGCCGCTGGCTTCACCTGGTGCTCCTGGCTCTGTCAGGGGCTCACTGCTTTTCCCTCTCTCAGTGTGGCTCAGGAAATGTGATGATTAATACAGGCTGTCAACCCGACAGGCTCTAGGATCACATAGAGGACAAACCTCTAGGTATTCCTGAGGGGGAATTTCTAGATTGCGTTAACTGAGGTGTGAAGGCTCAGCCTGACTGTGTGGTGACATCATCCCATGGTCCGGAGTCCAGGGACTGAATACAGAGGAGGAAGTGGGCTGAGCCCTGATGTCATCTCCTGCTTCGTGGCTGTGGAAGTCATGGGACCAGCTGCTCACAGCTCTGCTGCCCTGGACCACGCCCTCAAACCCTTCCTTTCTTAATTGCGTTTTGTCAGGCATTTATTTCATCACAGCACTGGGAAAACAATCAACCCAGGATTGTGGGTATTTTCTGTTTGTATCAGTTTGTACAGCTGCATAACAAACCAACCCTAACCTCAGGGCCTGAAGCCACACATGCCATTTCTGACAGATCTGTTTACCTGCGATGTCTTCTAACTACAGCTTGGTTGAGACAGGCAGCTGAGCTCACATTTCTGTGGTCTAGGCCTTCCGACTTGCTCAAGAGTGGGTAGTCCAGGCTGGCCCAGGCCTGGCTGGGACCTCTCTTCAGTTGGTTAGGCTGAGCGGGGACATGGGTGTTAAGGTGCTAAGTGGGAGCTGCACGGCCTCCTGGGAGCTCAGAACTCAGTGTCCACCCACTTCATCTGCCTCAGACCAGCCAGGCTGAAGGAGGGGTTTCTGAGCCTCATCAGAAGGGCAATAAAGTCCTGGGGCAAGGATGTAGGCTCAGCAACAAGTGAAGAAGGGTCCAGCCCTCACTCACGTCACTGCCCATCATCCATCTCACATGACTCACCTCCTGTCAGAGCCGCTTGACCTTCTGTTGAAGCCTCACCATGTAGACCTCAGTGTAAGAAGTGACTTCCAGCCCGGGTGGGGTGCCACTTATGTATCCAACCCTGGGAAAGGGCTGCAGAACTGAGGGGTTAGCATGGCAGTAGTCCGGTAGCCCAGGGGCCTTCCTGTAGATGTGGGGGATGACGTTCATCAGTGTGCCGTTAGTGTAGCAGATCACCCAAGCCTGGGCACCTCAAAGAAAAAGCATTCACTCACCCGGCAGTTCTGGGTTTTAGGAGTTTAAGGGCATGGTGTCGGTATAAGCTTGGTTCTAGTGAGGACATCTTGGTGGATAGTGTCCCTTGGGTCTGAGGACAGGAGGTGGGGTGAGGTGGCTGTATCTTTTTCAAAAGGCTGCCTGCCTGTCTGTCTGTCAGTCAGTCTGTCTCTGTACATGCTCCTGTCATTATGGTAGATCAGAGGACAACTTGTGGGAGTCGGCGTCAGTTTTCCTCTTCTGCCATGTGGGCTGCCTGTCTGTCTGTCTGTCTGTCTGTCTGTCTCTGTACGTGCTCCTGTCATTATGGTAGATCAGAGGACAACTTGTGGGAGTCGGCGTCAGTTTTCCTCTTCTGCCATGTGGGCTGCCTGCCTGCCTGCCTTCCGATTCCACCTCTTAAAAGTCCTGCTACCGGTACACCACCATGCCGAGGCCCACACTCCCATTACACGGACCCTCCGTGACACACACCTCGTGCACCCCTCCCCTAGTGTGGTAGAATCAGCCAAGACTCTCTCTCTAACATCATTCGCCAAGGAGGGATGGCAGTGCCAGAAGAAACTGGAAAAGCATCTCCCGGCCCCAAGACGTCCCGGGCAAGAAATGGAAGGACGAGGGGCACAGATGGTGTTTTTTTAATCTCACATTCCAATTGGCGGCAGAGGCCTTGGAAGAGAGAGAAGCATTTGAGGACTGAACAGCTGGCTAAGCAGACATGATCGCGGAACAAGAGCTGGTTTTCTGGGCTATGGCTGGAGCTGGGTTGCTGGGCCTAATATTAATTGTCTTCTCCTCAAGCTCTGCATGGGACTTAACTGTTTAGTACTCACGGATGGCAGGGCGTGGGGGTCCCCACTTGACAGAAGAGTCCCTGCTTGGAGTTCCAGAGCCAGTGATGGAAGAACCCATTCCCACCCAGTCACTGTAACTCCAGGGTCAGTCCTCATTGCTGGGATCCTCGTGTGTCAGAGAAAAGGGCCTGGGGGCAAGCTTCTGCCTCTGTTCTTTCAGAGATAAGATATTCATGTTAAGTCGGGTGTACATGTACTGTGGTATACATAGGAAGAGTGTATTAGTAGGCAGGCAGGTAGGGTGTGAGTTTCATGGAGAACATGTACATGTGTGTATGTGAATAGGTGTATGTATACAAGTATATGTGTATAGGTATATATATATACATATATATATGTGTGTGTGTATGTGTACAGATGTATGTATACAAGTGTATGTGCATAGGTATATATATATGTGTGTGTGTGTATGTGTATAGATGTATGTATACAAGTGTATGTGCATAGGTATATATATATATGTGTGTGTGTATGTGTATAGGTGTTTGTGTACAGGTATATGTGTATAGGTGTATGTGTACAGGTGTACATGTATAGGTATATGTATAGAGGTGTATGTGTATAGGCGTATGTATAGAGGTGTATGTGTACAGGTATGTATAGAGGTGTATGTGTACAGGTATGTATAGAGGTGTATGTGTACAGGTATGTATAGAGGTGTATGTGTATAGGTATATGTGTATAGGTGTATGTGTATATGTGTATAGGTATATGTGTATAGGTGTATGTATACAGGTGTTGGGAAAATTCCTTCTCTGGGGAGATATAAACAAAGTCCACATGATGGACTTTGAAAGCAGGCACAGCCAATCTGATGAAGATGGCAGTTTTTCTGCTTAGAGGATAGTACACGAGGTGAGTGTGTGGTGCATAGGGAAACTGCAGTGTGTGTCTGTCAGGAAGAAGACCAGAGGGCTGTGTTCTCAGCAGCAGTAGCTGGAAGGTGATCCCAATATGCCCGAGGTATCTATGTACACAGAGTAGGAAGCAGGGATGGCCCCTGCACCTCACACCTCCCCCTCTGGCCCACCTGAAGCCCCACCCCTCTGGGGTGGCAGGACAACCATGCTCCAGACCTGATTGTGTCCCCCTTCCCTCCAGCCTGTATGGCGCCCTCTAGGCTCTGGCCATGGGTCCGCAGTCCCCCAACCATCTGGTGTCACCCTCTGTTATGCCCTCTACTTCCCTGTCTGCAGAGGCTCTTGTCACTGTCTCTGCAGGAAAACAAGGCTAGGCCCGTGGCCCTCATTGGCTTCTAGTGTAGATAAGGGTAAAGGGGTAAGACCCTACTCTGTGGACCGTTCAGCTCCTCTGCATTCCAGGGTGCTGGCTGGGTCCTGACACAGTGGCTCCCTTACCTGAATCCTGATAGCTATGAAGGGGAAGGTCTGTCCTAAACAGTTTTTCAGATGCTTCAGAGCCTTACCAAAGAACTTGGGCAGCTGGGTAGCCACCGAAAGCCACCATGGTCTTCTGTATTAGAGCCCCAGATCTGTCTGGTCTACTCTTCCACAAGGCTGGACAGTGCTGGATCCCCATAAGCCCAAGCCAGCCCTGGTAATTCCTGTTCCCTAGCCAATGACTGGCTTAGAAAATCCATTTGACCACATGCTGACCATTGCAGTATGAGGCTGCATCTGTGATACCTGGAATCTTGGCAGGTATCTTGGGGCTGTCAGGAACATTAGCATGAATATCTAGGCCTGGTCCCCAGGCTGGTGCCATTGGCGGTAGCGAGAGTTTTAAGAGACAGAGACATATTGGATCAATGGTGGTGTGATATTGAAGAGGAAAGTAACTGATTATGGTACAGACTGAAGCTACTCAGATTTACTGCATTTGGCTATTCTCATATATAACACTAATAACTAGAAACAATGTAACAGCTTCCTTTCTGACCTGGATACCTCTAATTATGCCGGTTGCTCCAGCCAGGACACTCAGGGCTCCTGATACAGCCTGCCTGTAAGCTCCTCCTGCGTTACTGAGCTCTGATAACTAGCACTTTGCTGAGGGTTTGGCATCTGTGTGCACCAGGATATTGTCCTCCATTTTTCGTCGTTTGCATTGCTTCTGGCTTGGGTGAGGGTGAAGCTGGCCTCACAAAATGAGTTTGGAAGTATTCCCTTCTCCTCAGATATTTGGAAGAATTTGAGAAGAATTGGCATTCCTCCTCCTTTAAGTGCCTGGAAGCCAGCCTGTGCCAGGCCTTTTTTGGGGGGGGGCTGGGCTGGCTGGTCCTGTCCTCCCTCTTTCATGTTACCACTCTGCACATTCTGCATGCAGAGGTCCAGGATTCAGCCTCAGTAGGAGACTGACCCACCCTTCTCATAGCTGCAACCAGATTCTAGACAAGAACGCACCCACTAGAGGAGGGGGCTCATTTGGTCTCATGATCTGAGAGAAGTCCGTTGTGGTATAGGAAGGCATGGCTGGGAAGCTTGCTCAGATCTGGGCTGGTCAGAGATCAGACAATAAGCAGAGTGGGTTTATAAACCCAAGGTCTGCGCCCGGGGACCTACAGGAGACTGTGAGGACATTTCACATGCTAACCACAGCAAAGTGAGTTTCTCACAGATCACTGGTCAACATACTCTCTACAGAGCTTTCTGACTCATAGTATTGGTTATAATATCTCCTATTTTATTTTATTTAAAATTGTGTTTATTTGATGTTTCGTTTTCTTGGCCAATTGCACGACAGGCCTGTCAATCTGTCTATTTTGTTTATCGTTCCAAATAACTCTTAAGTTTCACTGACCATTTCTGCTTTTTAAAAAACATTATATTTGGGTCTGGAAAGGCAGTTTAGGGGTTAAGAACACTGGCTGCTCTTCTGGGGGATCTGGGTTCTATTCCCAGCACCCACATGGCAGCTCGCAACTGTCTGTAACTCCAGTTTCAGGGGACCCGGTGTTCTCTTCCCGCCTCTGAGACCGCTGTGCACACACGGTGCAGATAAAATATTAGACCACAGAAAACAAAAATAGTGAAGTTATGAAATTTTAAATCACATTTATTGCTTGATTGATTTAGTGTGTGTGTGTGTGTGGGAGAGATACACACATGTAGCCCATGTGGGGTCACAGGACTGCTTGTAGATGTCAGCTCTCCCGCTCTGTGTGGCCCTGGTCCTGGGGATCAAACTCAAGCACCCAACCTTACCCGCTGAGTCAGTCAGCCCTAATTTCTACTTTTTAAATCTCTAAGCTTGATTATTTCCTTTTCTCTGGTGAGTTTGTGCTTAATTTATCTTCGTTCGATGTTTCTGAACATGTACAGCAGCTGGGTTATATGCTGCAGACATTAATTGCTGGGAAATTCCCACTTAGAGATGCTTCTGCTCTATCTCAATAGCATAATCTCTATATATACATATATATGTGTATATATATTAATATTCATATTATTGAGTGTGTGTGCACGCATGCGTGTACATGAGTGCAGGTGCCTGCAGAGGCTAGAGGAGATGCCAGATCCCTCGGGGCTGAAGTCACAGATGGTTGTGAGCAACCTGATGTGGGTGCAAGAACTGAAATCAGGTCCCCTGGAAAAGCAGCAAGCGCTCTTAACCACCGAGCCGTGCCACGTCTCTGTCAGTTTTCAAACCGGGCACATATGGCTGAGGTGCCTGTTTAACATATCAGAGCGGATCTGGCTGCCAGGTTCTCCCAGCATCCCTCAGTCCCTCCGTGTTAGAGGCCCTCCTGGCTGGCATCTCCTGCTCCCTACCCTAAACTCCTTCAGCCCGGGGAGCCGGGCTGCTCTTTTTTATATAATCCAACCATTCAGCTACCTGTCCTCTTTGTACTTTTGGACCTCCCGGCTGCTGTACCTGGATCTCTCTCTCCTTTCTTCCCCCTCCCCCTGTCCTCAAGGGGCTCTGGGTCATGTCCACTCTGGACTCTCCCAGATGTCCTTACCTCTGGCTATGCTCTCCCTTTATCTATAATAAATTTCTCCTCCACCATACCTAGAAACCATCATGCCCTTTCCTTTCCTTTTTATTTCCTTTTTTTTTTTCCATTTGCTCTCCAGCCCCTGATATTTTTGGATTTTTAAAAAACTTTTCTTTGATTCTGCTTAGTTACTTTTCTCTGAAAATGAAGAGTTTATTTGAGGCTTACCACTCCAGAGGGATCGTCGTCCATCACCACGGTAGCAGAAAGTATGGCACAGAGCAGGCTGGCATGGTGCTCAGGCAGCAGCTGGGCACCCACAACCCTATCCACAAACGTCAAGCAGAGAGCCAGTGCACCGGGGATGGCAGGAGGCTTTTGAAACTCTCCAAAAAGGTCATAGCTCCCAATCCTTCGCAAACGGTCACCAACTGAAGAACAAGTATTCATAAGCCTAAGCCTTACGGGGACATCGTCTCCAAGCCACTGAGGATCCACTTATGGCGTGGCAGTGCATTGTTTAACTTCATCTCAGTTGATAATTTCCCAACATTCTTCCTATTATTGACTTCTTATTTACTACCCCTGTGATCGCAGAGACAGAGAAAGGGGTGATTTACATCTTGAATTTGTTAAGGCTCATTTTGCAGGCGACACAATCCTGTGCTGAGCCTGCGCTCGCTCGGCATGCGCAGCTTCTGAGAAGTCTGGTAGCCTTTTGGGGGTTTCCTTACATGTGACTGGGCTCCGAGATTGTCTTTAACTTTTGAAAATGATTATTATGTATTCTGGAATATTCTTCAAAGTCACCTTTACTTGGTATCCTCTGAGCTTCATGAATCTGTGTGCTCAAATATCTCCCAAGATGTGGGAAATATTCAGCCATTCTTTCTTTTGTTTTTAAATGTTATTTTTGTTTGTTGGTTGGTTTGTTTTTGTTTTTGTTTTTGTTGTTGTTGTTGTTGTTGGTTGGTTGGTTTTTGTTGTTGGTTGGTTGGTTGTTGAGATGGGGGTCTTACTGTGTAATAACCCTGGCTAGCCTGAAACTACACTGACCAGGCTGGCCTAGAATCACAGAGATCATCTGCCTCTACCCCCCAAGTGCTGGGATTAAAGTGTGCCTCTGTGCCCAGCTCAGCCAGTAAAAAAACTTACTCCCCCTTTCGTCTCTTCTTCTGGGTGTCCATGCTTTTTGGGTGTCCTGCTGAAGGATTCTCGCCAACTTTGTGCTTTCTCTACTCTCTCCCATCGGGTTTATTCAGTTTTTTCTCTTACTGGCTGATCTCAAGTATGTTGCCTTCAAGTTCAATAGTCCTTTGCCCTTGGGGGCATCCTATAACTCAGCCAATTCCTTCTGATATTGGTCCCAGCTCTGGTCTGGCCTCCCAGCCTGTGTGCGGCAGCATCTCACAAGCTTCCCTGGATGGTCACAACTTGAAATCTCTCTTGGGCGGTTTACACATCTCCATTTCTTTGGGTATAGTCGCTGGAGCCATCTCAACTTCCTTGTTGTCATGGTTTCTGGAGGGTTTGTTTGTTGCCTAGCCTTTAATGGGTGTCTGTAAACTGAGAGAGGAAGCATTTTCAGTCTTTGAGACTTGTTTCAGCAGGTGACAGTTTTCTGGGGCCCAGTCTGCTGGAGTTGGCTCAAAACTTGTGACTGTGCAGGTGCTGCTGCTTGGGACCTCAGCCGGGTGCCCTGGTGGGTGTGGCACTTGTCTGATTTCTGGGGAGACTGACTCAGTCTCCTAGGCTGGTCAATAAGGCTAGTGTGGAATGAAACAGCAAAGGTCTGGTTGCTTCCCTTGGGTGCTCGAGAGGGAGGGATCCTGTGCGGGGAAACACTGGTCCAAGATCATGGCACAGAGGGGCTAGGAGTGAGATCCGGTGCTGCTCTGGAGGCAATGGTTCAGAATGAGGCCTGGGGCTCCCTGAGGTCTTCCCTCCGGTTGCTTGTGCTGGGAGTGGGTACAAGGCTGTCTGAAAGCCTGTAGGAGGACTGAGATGGTGACACGTGCCGGCGTGGTGGCCCTTTTATGGTAGGAGATTTTAAAGTTCCTTACTGACTGATACTCATCTTTTTTTAATTTTTTTTTTTTTTTTTTTTACTGTAGTGGAGCTTCTCTTGTTTTGTTTGGTGGTCCTTTCTCTCTCTCTCTCTCTCTCTCTCTCTCTCTCTCTCTCTCTCTGTCCCCTGCCTTCCTTCTTTCCTTCCTTCCTTTTATTCTGTAGTACATGTTTTGAGACACCATCTCACTGTGTAGATCAGGTTTGTCTTGAACGTCCAGTAATCCTCCTGCCTCTTCCTCTTCATGCTGGAATGAGAATGGCCCCCATAGGCTCATATATTTTAATGCTTGATTCCCAGTTGGTAGAACTGTTAGGGGTCGTGGCCTTGTTGGAGTGGGAGGGGCTTTGCGGTTTCAGAAGCCCATGACATTCCCACTTAGTTCTCTCTGTCTCAGGTCATGTTTGCCACATGATGGCCATAGATTAAACCTCTGGAACTGTAAGTCCCAAATTAAACGCTTTCTTTTAGTAATTTGTCAAGGAACCATAACAAACTAAGGCATAGATTATGGGTGTGTGCCACCCTCCACACCCAACTTTTATTGTGGTTTTGTCTTACTTTTTAATGTTAGTTAACTAATTGAATTTGTGTGTTTATGATGTACCTGTGTGTGCATGTTTGTGTGTGTGTGTGTGAGAGAGAGAGGGGGGGGGAGGTTCACTGCTACCTTCTCCAGGTTACAGGCTTCCTGCAGTCCTCTTGTCTTCAGCTCTGATTTTCCCTTAGGGGCACCCTGGGATTACTGACATTTGCATTATGTGTGTGGCTTTTACATGGTTTCTGGGGATTTCAACTCCGGTCTTTCCGTTTACAGGGTAAGTGCTTTACCCACTGAGCCATCTGCCCAGCGCTTCTTCCAGGCTTTTGTTCGTTTCTTTTTTGAGACAGGGTTTTTCTGTGTAGCACTGGCTGTCCTGGAGCTCACTCTGTAGATCAGGCTGGCTTCAAACTCATAGAGATTTGCCTGCCTTTGCCTCCGGAATGCTGGAATTAAAGGTGTGTGCCACCATGACCCAGCTCTTCCATGCTTTTAAAACAGGTTTTTCCCTTTTGTTTTTATTCATCTCCTCGGGGTGAGAGATTCTACAATCCTGCTTCCCTTTGTCATGTCTTCTCCAGTTCTAGCTTAGCCAGCCCTGGCCTGGCATCCCTGAGCCAACCCCACATCACAAACAGCACTGCAGGTGATGCCTGTTGCCTTCAAGCCGAGGATGCATCTGCTCTCCTTCTGCAGCTTTTCCTCTTGAACCTAAGCAAGCCAGGGCCCAGGGTGTTTTGGGCAGCATCAGGCATAGGACAGGGGACAGAGGTGGCATCTTACAGATGACAGGCTACTCGGCTAGGTCCTCTGTGCTCTGTGTTACCAGAACATTCCTTTTTGTGCTTTTGCTTCCAAGGAATAAAACGGGACGCAGCAAGCACACGGCAGCCCCTGCTTCTGAGCTTTAATAAAAAGCCTATTTATGAAAAATGCCTCAGTGTGGGATCAGAGCGGGGCTGACAGGCTCAGGTAGACCCGGTCAGGCTTCCGGCTCTGTTTCGCTGTGTCTACAAGTGTTCTGCGGATTTTTCTTTCCCTGAGAAACAGCACTGAGTCAGGTCCCTGTCGCATCTCCAAGCCTCTGGCTGCTTCTCTGTGGACAGCTAGTGTGAGCATTAGGAACACAGGACAGCAAAGTGTTTCCCGCTGGGCTTGGCCAGCACCAAAGTACGATGCTGACTCTGGGCAATTTGATGGGCTCTGGAGTCAATGAAGAGACAAGCCTCTGGGTGGGTCTCTGAGAACATTCCCTGGAAGGATTAACTGAGGGGTAGAAGGCCCAGAGTGGGCAGCACTCTCCAGCAGGGGTCCATGTATGAAGAAAGCCAAGGGAAAAATTACTGCTTTTGCCTGTCTGCTTTCACTCCCAACTGGCAAGCGAATTTTCTTTTCTCCCTCGTCCCTTCCCTCCTCCTCTTCCATCTTCCTCTCCCTCCTCCCTCTTCCCCCGCTGCCCAGCTTCTTCAGCCTTTCAATATGGACTGAAGTCTAGTTGCTCTCTAGGAATTCCCCAGGTCTTCTCTGTCACGGTGGGGTTACTGAGGCACCAGGTCTTGCAGCCTGAGCAGCTCCGGGGTTCTCTGCCTTTCCAATCCACAGCTGGCATTGTGGAACTGACCGGCTTGTACATGTGAGCCAATGTAGCCACTCCCTCTCTAACACATATTCATCACACGGCTTCTGTTCCTCTGAAGAACCCTGCCCAGCACAGTCAGGTGAGTTTGATGCCCTCTACACCAGCGGTTGTCAGCCTTCCCAGTGCTGTGACCCTTTAATACAGTTCCTCTCATTGTGGTGACTCCCAGTAGTACAATTATTTTTGCTGCTACTTCCTAACTGTGATTTTGCTACCATTATGAGGCATAATATAAATATATGATATGCAGGATGTCTGATATACAACCCCTGTGAAAGGTCAGTTGACCCCCCAAAGGGGTCTCCACCTACAGGTTAAGAACCACTGCTCTAGAACAAGATTTTAGAAATGCACCCCTCAGCTGCACCCGTGTCCACTGTTAAGTTACAGTATTTGCGGATAATCACAGACACGAACAAAGCCAGTAGGAGATGAGGCCTGCAGACCCCAAGGCCATGTATGTCCAGGCCTCAGCTGCTAACCCTCCCCAGGCCAGATCTAGGTGTCTCTCCCTCTACTCTAACCCAGGGGTCATGGGACCCGTGCTTTCCGCCTGTCCTGTTCACATGGAAGCCATCCTCACTCCCTAAGCTGGAATGCTAGCTGGCTACTCTCTGTGTGGCTGTGGCTGTGGCTGTGGCCAGCCAGATGTCCTCATCCTGGCTCTCTGGGGGCATCCAGGCCCTGCTTCTCAGAGGTGAAGGCCATGCCTCTCCCTGGCCTCTCCCTGGGCTCCACTCAGTTCCCAGGCTTCAGTGAGAATGCCCCCTTCCTACTCCCTCCCCTCCCCTCCCCCTTCCCCTCCACACATCCGTTCACCACCTTCATCCTGTTCAGAGGTAGAAAGACTTGGTGGGGCAGAGCTGCTCAGATGGTGTGACCAGGAGGCAGAGGGATGTCAGAGAGGAAGGAGCTAGGGCAGGAGAGACCTTTCAAAGACCTGCTGCCCCATGACTTCCTTCCATTAGGCCTGACACCTCGCTTTCACCATCTTTCAACAATGCTGTCAAATCATGAATCCACCTACAGATGGAGCTACTGATGAGAGCCCCCCCCAGGCAGGCTCCTTCCTTGAGCACCTCAGCTGCAGCACACACGCCCAGGTGGGACATATCTATTTAAACTACGACAGATGTCATGTGTTTGCTGAATGCCCATTTGAGCACCAAAGGACATGGAGGTCATCAGCTGTATAGAAATACATTTATTATTTCTTTATTTGTATGCATGTCTTGTGGGTATGTGCATGTGTGTGTGCGGTTGTCCCTGTAGTCAGTAGAGCATCATATCCTCTGAAGTTGAAGGTGGTTGTGAGCTGCCCAAGTGGGTGCTGGGAACAAAGCTCTCATCCTCTGGAAGAGAAGTAAGCGCTCTTAACTACTGAAGCCATTCTGCGGCTCTGGGTGGCTGTCTTTTGTTTCTGTTCCATCTATGACACCTGGAAGGTCCCTAGGGGTACATAGTCTCCAGTAAATAGGTATAGAACGAACAGAGTCTTCTGAGTCACGTGGTTGTATGTGATAAGTGGATTCTGACTGGGAGTCATCAATAACACTGTATGGATGCACACAGGGTGGGGGTGGGGAGAGGAGGAGCTGGGGGCAGGGCCACAGCTCACACACCCGTCCAGTTAATTGCATCTGCTGATGAACCAAGAGCAGGCTCCTGACTTCCATCCAGGGCCTAATCAAAGCCTGCTGCTCTTAATCCCATTGCCCGTCCCTCAGGCTGATCCCCACCTGGAGCCAGAGCCCCACCGGCCAGGGCGAAGGGAATGAGATGGATACTAAGGGGCCTCATCTCGAAGCCAACACCCAACACTCTGTGGGTGCTGCAGATATTTTCTTTTTCTGGGCTGTTTCTGTTCTCACCTTTTCTTTCAGCAATTCACGTTTTTAAGTAGTAATCTGGCCAAGAAGTTATAAAAAGAAATGGAGCAGAGACCGCAGTCCTGGGGCTGGCAGAAACAGCCCAGCTCTTCCCTAGCTGGGAATCGTACCTTTGCCAGGCAGCCCCCGGTCCTCACCGTTATCAGCAGGTGAACCCTCCACTCTCCGAGCTCAGACAGAGTCTCAGTGTGTGTCTCTGAGACTGGCTCTCCTGCTCCAGGGTGCCTAAGACTGCCTTGTGGAGAGCTTTGGGTCAGGCTGCCTGAGAGGAAGCAGCTCACAGCCTGCTGTCCCTTGATTCCAGCTAATAGGAAGGCCCCTGTGAGTCAGCCGTCCTACCAGCTGGCCACAGACAGGACAGGGAGCCTGGCTGAGTTCAGTGGGTCTTTCCCAAACCACTAGCCTTTCCGAGCTGACCCCAAATATGGGAGGCAAAAGCGACTGACAGGGAGGCTGGCTAAGTGGTTGAGGAAGGCTTTGAACTTTCCATTCTCCTGCCTCCACCTCCCAAGTACTGGGGTTGCAGGCATAAACCACCATTCCGGGGGTGGGGGGGAGGGCTGCTTTCCTACCCCAGCTGCTCTTTTTTAAGCCAGCCAAAGGACTGAGAATAAGCCAGTCTGGCCTTGGAGCACCGTGGGGGCAGTGACTCTCAGGAAGGTGATGAATGGTGCCCAAGGCTGCAGAGAACCTTCTCTATTCAGGTAGGACTGAGCTGATGTTCTGGTGTTTGTAGAGTTACTGTATCCTCTGTATCCAGGGTAGAGCATCCAGTCATCCAGGCCGACAGAGGAGCCCTACAGCGCTGCCTCCCCCACCCTCCCTTGAATGGGAGGACTGCTGGACTTGGAGCTTCTCCCCGAGATAGTCCATGATAACAGACAAAATCTTGCTGGTTTCGAGTGGAAATACATCTGGAGAATCACAAGGCTGGCCTCATTTGCATTTTCTGAGCATCTTTGAGATGTCTGTTGACCTATTTGTATCCGTTGGCCCCTTTCCCATCTGGTTCTCTTTTCTTATTTGACGAGGTCTGTTGTATAATTTCACCAGACTGCAGGACCGACTTTTCTGATCATGGGATGCTGCGTGCTGGAGGTTCCTACCATCGGCTCACAGGCAGGCTCTGTGCCAGCCTCCATACATCAGAACCCATGCAGGGCTTTGAAAGGCAGCTTTTCTTTTTCTACCAAGAGGTGGGCCCCACACACAGGCTCAGGTAGAAAGGTACTAAATGTTGCTGTCATTTGAACCTTAATGTCACCTAAAGGCCCAGCTTGGCGCCGTTATAGGGTAGAAGAACCTTACAGAGGAATGTCCTAGTTGGAGATTGTTAGGAAGCTGGGAGGCAGAGGGATTGTGGAATGCCAGCCCCTTTGTCTTGTTTTATTTCCTTCCCACATTGCTTTACCACACAGTCCCACTGCGGCAGGCCACCTCAGACCTTGAAGCCCCCTAACCCTCTGAGCAGGGCCTGGAGCCTCCAAAGCTGAACCTGTGCAGACCTTCCTTCTCCCTTCATAGGTCAATCGCCTCAGGAGTGAGCTAGTTGTGGTGAGCTGACAACAGTCTTTACATGGACACACTTGTGAACGGGGACTTAGGAGACAGTTCCAGGGCCACTGTAGCCCACGTGTCTGTTCCAGAAGTGGAGAAATTGGCCTTGACACCCACAAAAACAAGCTTAGGGATCCACATTGGTCCTCATGCTGGGGAGAAAGGGCCTAGAAAGGGGGCAGTCCAGCGTCTTAAGGCCTGATCTGAGGTAGGAACTCTGAGCTCTGGAGCAGGGATGGGTTGGGAAAGAGGACTCTAGTTCAGCCTGCACTGTCCTCATCAGCTAGATATTCCCAGGGAGAGGAGGGGCCTGGGCAGAGGCTGAATGCAGCACCTAGAGGGGTTGGTTCTCCTGGCAGCAGGGACTGAGGGCATTGGTCCCTGGGGAGATACTCTTGAGTGCATGCTCCAGTGGCCCCATCTTATTCAGAGCAGAGCCCATGTTAGAGTGGCTGTCAGACACCTGATGTATCCCCTGGGGTCTCTCTGGCCAGCTCTGCTGGCTCCTCACCCTCAGTTTGCTTAGCCTGCCCAATCTCACCTTCTGAATGAAGGGAACATTCTCCTGTCTGGGACCTTGCTGCAATGTCCCCACAGATAATGCCTGACCTCATCCCGGTATTCTTCTGCCTTCTTGTTGAAGATTACCCTCTCAGGAGATGTCGTACCCTGAGGCCCCTGACTATGAGCCCTCTCCCTGACTGCTGCTTGGTCCACTGTCACATCTTACTCATCTTCTGCTTCTGTTTTTTGACACAGTCTTCCTGAGAATCCCTGGTTAGCATGAAGCAGCGTTACTGTGTAGCTCAGGCTGGCCTCAAACTCACAGTGCTCTTCCTGCTTCAGCTTCCTGAACAGTAGGATTAAAGGTGAGAGCCACCATGTCCAGCATTTAGATTATTCCTCCCCAGAATAGAATAAGAAAGAACTAGAGGGGGCGGGAATCTCATCTCTGTCACCTTTGCTTGACCTCCAGGTGGGAGTGGCAGCATGGAGATCCTGACAATAGCCCAGAGTGCTCCTGGAAGGAAGGGGGACAAATGAATAGGTAGAAGTGTCAGCAGGCAGAGGTCAGACAGATGGAGAGGCTTATGCCTACTTGCTGCCTTAGCCTCTTGGTGCTGGTCAGGCGTGTGGGGTGTGTGCTCAGCATGTTTGAAGTCTGGGGTTCTGTCTCTGGCGCATGTATAAAACAAGACAGAAAGGCATGTGAGGGAGAAACACAGTCTCTCTACAAGGTAGCCAAGGATAAAGCCTGTGCCCTCACTGACAGATCTGCAGTAAGAGTTCAGACCTGGACACCTGGCCTATTGACACACTGATGCCAGCTGCCCCCAAGCTGAAGGTAAAAATCCAGAGGTGGGGGCCGGAGAGATGGCTCGGCAGTTAAAAGCACTGGCAGCTTTTGCAGAGGATCAGGGTTTGGTCTCCAGCATCCATATGGCAGTCCAGGACCAACTATAACTTCAGTTCTAAGGGACCCAATGCCCACTTCTGGCCTCCAAGGACACTGCATGCATGTGGTTGTATAAACATACAGGCAACACACACACACACACACACACACACCAATAATAAAAAAATGAAAACAGTCTTTAAAAACTTGGGAGATAAGGTGTATCCATGTGGGTGTGGTCAGGGCTGGGTCCTTACCCCCATGCACCTACTGCTGACACTTGGATACCAAGCTTTCAACATACTGCATTAGACAGTAAGGGGACCCACAGTAAGGTTCATCAATCAAGGGGTCTCACCTTTCCCTACCTTGTGCCAGTTATGTAATCACACAGATGTTTGGTGGTGGGCATGCTGTGGGTGTGACTACTACCATCTGCAGCTGGTCTACTTTATATAAAGGAGCTTCCTGTGGTTGAACTGGCTGACAACCCATGGAGCAGACCAGAGATCCCCCAGTAAGGAAAGCAGTCACCTGTGACATCAGCTTCAGCTGCAACTGGTGTGTCTCCAGCTTGTGTTATGCCCCCAGGTTCTAACAAAGCAAAGGCAGGATGCTACCAAAGTCCACTTGGTGAGTCAGTGATGGCTTACAGAAGCATCGTTGACTCAAAGCATCTGTATCACCAGACACTCCTCTGGGTGACTTGCGTCTCTGTCACTGAGGAGTTCCACTCACTGCATGGGTGACTCATGAAAAGCTGTCCCACTGGGGAGTCCCCAGAGAAACTTACACGTAGTAGCACTACCCAAGAGTCCCAACCCCCACTCAACCTTCATACTCCCTGTATAACCCAAGATTCCATACCCCTTCACACTTTCCATATAACTCAAGACTCACAACCCCAAGTTTACCTACACACTCTCTATATACCTTAAGAATTCTCTACCTGGTGCATTGTTTAGCTCTTCTATAATCCTAGAGAGAGGTGTAGCTTCATGTGGGTGCTCACAACTACTCTGATTCAAGATGTGTGGGTTTTTGTCCCAGGTTGATTGTGACCACTAGCATCTTCCTAGGACCCACTTGGCCAGTCCATGGTTTTGGCCAGTCCATGATTTTGAGGATAAATGCAAAGAGATTTCGTTGTGCAGGACACTGGCATGTCATACACTATTACCGGAGACAGTCTGTGGAGACAGGTAGACTGAACATTGTTGGCCAAGGACTCAACCTGATAGCACAGCCTTGGCTGACATAGAAACTTCATGGCCACCTCACTGCCACTCAGAGCTCTGTAGCAAAGTGTCCTTGAGATATTCACCCTGCAAGTGTGGGATAGAGGTAGGCTGTGGCTTATTTTTCTCATTTATCCAAGAAGCTATTTTTGCTCATTAAAACCTAGTTACTTGCTGTCTCTAGCCAGGATCCTGGAGTGCTCGCTTGGTTAATTTAAGCAAGCAGAGATTTGACGGAGTAATTTCATTGTCCTTGGGGATTGGCCGGCTGATGCCAAGCCTCACTCTTCCCGTTGGAATGGAGTTAATTTTCGCTGAAATTGCTTCTTAGCAGACAAACACATTCCCCATCATTGAAGGCTTATGTTTCTGCTGCTCTATTATTCCTTAATTTACACACCCAGGCAGTGCAGAATCCATACTCAAGACAGAAGAGACAGCCCCCTCCCAGTACCACTGGGTGTAGGGCAGTGAAGGAGCACCAGATTCACTCCGCTCCAAGTACCCAGGTAGTGACACTAGTGCTGTGGTGGATTGTCTGACAATTCTGCACACCCAAAACTTTCCCTATGCCCTGCTAGGAGCAAAATGCAGCAGGGGGGGGGGCTGAGAGAGAAGAGGAGGAAAGTGGATGGATGGAAGGGAGAAGGGAAGGAGAAAGGGAAGAGAAGGAAAAGGTGGGGGTAGGGGTCTGCCTCTCAAAGACTCTTATCTGTGAAGAAAAGGCTAAGAAATGACCCAGGTTAGCCTTAACTCCTGCTTTGTCTCTGGTCTGGCTTTATGATGGGACATGAAAGATAGAAAGGACTTCCTAGAAAAGGAAGACAAAGACAATTTGGAAGGGACCTGGCACTCAGAGGACTTCTGAGTCCCCAGTGAAATTAGCAGGAGTAGGCAGAGTGAGATGGGCAGGCTCCAGAGGTAGGTCAAAGCATACTTTAGAGAAGTGGTCAGACAAAGACCAGCATCCAAGACTGGAATCAAAGCCACGGTGATTAAAGTAGTTTCAGGGTCACTGTCAAATGACTTGGAAGATCCGTTCATATTTGGAGGACGGTGTCTCCTGGTCAGCACCACGGACAGCTCCAAGGGCCCTAGTGCAGTGGGTGTTATTCCTAGGCCATGGCTATAAATAGTGCAAGACCAGAAGCAGCCAATCCCTGGCTTTAATACTGGTTTAGCTGGAAGCAGAGGTGGAGGGGTTAGAGAGAGGGGGGCATGGCAGGGGCTGGGGGAGGCACAGGCCATGGGAGTTCAGAGTTGAAAACCAGAAAGGACCATTCATCGATGCTGCCTTCCTGGAAGCCATAACTGAAGCTTTTCTATCTGGTAATAAAGAACCTTGGGAAAAAAAGATTCCATTGACACAGATGCTTTGAGAAGACAGCAATAAGCTAGCCATTACATCCTGTTACGTGGATTAGGAGGATGCTGGAGAATATTTGCATACCAATTACCATAAAATTGAAGTTCAATCTATACTGATTTTGTGTCTTGTCTTTGGAAAGTTGAGTTTCTGTCTACATCTGTTTGCTAAGAAGATTCACTCTCCAGTACTGCTACAGATTTTGTTGTAACAGTTTCCAAGTGTCAACGTGTACGATTGAGATTGAAAACGTTGATTAGGAGAAGATGAACTGCTATGCTGCGTGTAGTCGGAACGTGATCCCTGCAAGGATGTTTGTTTACCTTGATGATAATTAACCCACCATTTGCCTCAGGGATCCAGCTAGCTGCAGTTAGCTCAAGCTGTTACAGATGCGGATGTGTTCTTTAATATTGGGGATGCAGTAAGGTGCACGCATCCATGCCAAGCATGTGTGCACAACTCACTGACCCAAGCATGCAGTTCGCTCCTGGAGGAGCCAGTGAGGCTGCAGTGATTCAACCCTGTCCCCTGCAGGACACCATCACTCACTGCTCTGGAACTGTGTCTTCGCAGCTGCTATCTGACATTGCGGTGTTTGCTTTACCGCTTAGCTAGGTTCTCAGCACATCAGCAAGTACTCGGTGTGGCACTTCTTAGCCCTTTCATGTTGCTACAACAAAATACCTTAGGCAGAGTGATTTATGAGCAGCCAAATATTCAGGTTTCTTTCTTCTGGAGCCTGGGAAGACTGTGAGGAAGGAAGCAGCAGGCAGGTGTCTGGTGAGACCTGATCCTCACCCTCATATCCTCATGTAGCAGAAGGACAAACAGCTTTCTTGGGCTGCACTCTCTCTCTTTTAAACAATATTTATATGTATTTATGTGGATGGGTATTTTGTCTGCATGTAGGTCTGCACACCCCAGGTATGTCTGTGTTCCACATGTATGCAATACCTGTAGAGGCCAGAAGAGGGCGTTACATTTTCTAGACCTGGAGTAACAGACAGTTGTGAGCTACCATGTGGTTCCTGAGAACTGAACCTGGGTACCCTAGGTGAGCAGCCAGTGCTCTTAACCACTGAGCTATCTCTCAGCCCTATCTTGGGACTCTGTTATAATGACATTCACAGGATTCAGTCTTTACAGCCTTGTCCCTTCCAAGTGCCCCTCTCCTCTCACTGAGGATGAAGTTTCAGTGCAGACATTTTGGAGGGACACTCATGTGTTTGGGACTAGTCAAGTCTGGGAGACCTCATGGTGCCGAGCACAAAAGAAGACTAGTTATGGACAGATGAGCAAACGAGCAAAGGAAAATATGAGGAAATGAAAAAAATGTCATTTGTGTTTTAAATTCCCAGGGGAACAAAATCCCTGAAGCTTGGGAGATGTGGAACTAGCTGGGAGGCCAAGGGAGGTGACCCGGAAGCTGAGGTCAGCCACAGTGTGTGAAGCCTCACTGGCTCAGACTGGGCGGTGGGATTGGCCAGGTGGTCTGTGACAACCAGCCTTAAATGGAGCAAAGGGCACAGTGAGGGAACAGCAGGGACAGTGCCCAGTGAGGCACCAGGGCTGAGGGGCTCCTCCACAGGCCAAGCCCAGCCCAGGCCAGCTCCACTCAGTCCCCTCCTGGTGCATCTGCGCTGTCTGTCCTTGACGCCCTGTACACATTCCTGGCTGGGCCACCTGCTCCTGTTTGCCTGCCTCTGGCTTTTCTTTCCATCCCAAGCCTTGCTACTCAGCCACCAGAGCACTTCCTTTCTCTCCTTTGGTGGTTTTATTTTGAATTGATATTGGATATTGTTTTCTGATTATACCACTGTTAATTGTACATCACTTATTGACGAGGATGCACTCCGAGAAATGTCTCCCCTGCATGACTCCGTTATCAGGGGAATGTCCCAGAGTGGATTTGTGAGCACTAAGATGGCTATAGCATCAGCGGGAGATCAGATCTTGTGTCCACTGTGGTTGTGCCTGTTGTTGGCTAAGATGCTGGTAGCAGTGCTGGCTGTGGTTAAAGTCAAGAGAAGGGAAGGTGGATGGGAGGAAAGGAGGGAAAGGGGAGGTAGAGGAGGGGGAGGGGAGAAAGGAAAATGGAGGGAGGGAGGAAGAAATAAAGAAGGGGGAGAAAGGCTTAGGGAAAACAAAGAGGGAAGGGAAGAAAGACAGAGGGGTAGGAAGGGGATGGGGAAGGGAGGGAGTCAGGAGTTTCTCAGCCATGAAGTCTGCACATAGCCAGTGCTGTGATGCCAGGTGGCTTTCCTGGCAGTAGTAGGGTTTCTTGTCACAGCAGGTGACAAGGCACTGAGGGGGGCCCAAAGGACACACCCTCGCCTTGGGACCCACCTGGCCTGTGGCAGAGTCTCCTGCGGACTTCAGAAACTTGCTGTGCTGTGTCACACTACCTGACAGCCAACCCTGCTGTATACAGGTTTCTCAAATTTAATACTTCCCAGCTGACTCCAGGGTGTGACAGCATCTGGGGATGAGGACTCCGATGAGGGAAGCCAACTGTGGTCGTAGGTGAGAGGCAGCATCTGCTCAGAGCTGTTAGAATGCAGAACCCTGGCCCTGCCCTCTGCTGGCTCCAAGGCGGTCTCCAGGTATTTTAAAGGCACGTTAGTTTATATGGGAAGCAATAAAAGTGGTAACAACCATTTATGCAGCTCTTAAGCTCACTCCATATTGATGAGTATGAGGGACAGTAATTGGTTTTTGATAGGCATAGAGTCCTCTGGAGGCTGCCCTGCCTTAGGCTAGGGGTGTGTGGGGGATGGGGGAATGGGCCAGCCCAAAGCACCTAGAATGTTCTAGAAAACAGAAAATAACCATTGTCCCAGGCAAGGAATACCTCACCTGCTCCTTGCTCCCCGTGGGGAGTGCTGTTTGAGACCAAGGAGGAGAAGGAGTTTAAATCAGGGATGTCCTCGGGGAACAGACCTTGGGTCAGGGACCCAGATCCTGCTTGATTGCTTCACTGGAGAGAATACTCTGAGCTTTGAGTTGACACAGTGTGTGACTCCAAGAGGCTGGAGGCTTTGAACTGTCTCTGGTTCAGTGTGGTCAACATCAGTGCTGCAACCGACTGGACCAGTGAGATTACAGGCCTGACAGGAGCAGCGGGAGGAGGGATGGTGGCTTTTTGGTCCCATGCCCATGTGGCCAGGGGCCAGTGGCCACTGTGATATCAGAAGGCCTGGGTGAGGTGGGGAGTCTGATAGGAGAAACTCCAGTGGCTGTGGCCCTTGGGAGGCAGCAGAAGCAGCAGTCCAGGGATGTATCTGTCACCATCCTGTCATCCATCAGGAGAGCAGAGAGAGCCATCATCAGACTCCACGATGGTCTAGTGACACGAGTGACATGGGAGGGTGGATGGTGAGGGTGTGCTAGTTTTCTGGAATGTTCTCACCACAGTGGTGTGGCTGAACCACGTGGTCCTCCTCGGCTTGGCCTCTCTACCCGTTTGTCCTGCTCCTCAATTCCAGTGGTATCAGGTACATTCTTGTGACACTGGGAAGGTCAGTTTCTAAACCCTGAATTCTTCCCATTGATCTGCTCAGTTGTTAGCAGAGATGGGGTCCGCCGTGTTGCCCCATACCCTTCATCCCATTACTCTCTGGTGCCCCCACTCCCCATCCTTGTCTGTGTGCTTTTGAACCTTTCTGTTCAGTTTGAAACAGACACTGACAATGGAGGAAGGGCTACCATACTGACATCTCCAATGTTCCCATTCTGGGAAATGAACCTTTCTTCTTGGCTTTTTTGCTGTCTGCTGTCATCTTGTTTCTCTCTTGGATTGCTCCTGAGTGAGAACAAAAAGCTCTTGGCCAGAGGACTGTAAACCCTAAACTTTCTTTAAAACGCAATCATCTAGGGGCTGGAGAGACAGCCCTGCAGTGGAGAGCACTGTTGAGGAGCAGGGTTCAAGTTTCCAGCTCTCACTCCGCGACTCCTATCAGTAACTCCAGTCCCAGGCAATCTGACACTCTTTCTGGCCATCTTGTCATGGAACACATGTGGTGCACAGACATGCATGCTGGCAAACACTAATTCACATACAAAGAAATGAATCTAAATGTAAGTAACAAGAAGCTGTGTCTTTGCTCATTTGATAGAATACATGTTGGACACACATGTATACCTTGAGTTTGGATTCCCAAAACCTACATAAAAAATGGGCGCAGAGTCATAACCTTGGCACTGGGGAGGTAGGGATCGTAAGGACTTGCTGGCTAGCCAGTAAAGCCAAAAGGGCGAACTCAGGTTTCATAAGAGACTCTGTGGGGAACCTCACACCTGGGCAGGTAGGCCTGAACTACAAGAGCAAGACCTGAGCGTGAACTGTGTGGTCACGGTGTATGTCGCAGCAATGGAATGCAGACGAGGACACTATATTTCCCCTTCCTCCAGAAAAAGACATAGCAAGAAGGCCCACTTAACTTTCATTGCTTTTAATTTGTGGTATTCTGTCTGCTACAGTAGCACAAGAACCAAGGAGTTATGGCAATCTAGCCACAGTGTCATCCTACTGTTTCGTTTCTTATCTATCTATCTATCTGTCTGTCTGTCTATCTATCTATCTATCTATCTATCTATCTATTTGGTGGTGTTTTTGTTGTTTCTTTTGTTTCAGCTGCGCTCGAGGGATGGAACCCAGGGCCCTGTCTATGCTAGCCAGGTGCACTCCCACGGAGCCACCACATACCCAGCCCGTCTTTCCCATCCCTCCCCGTTCATCTTCTGCCTCTACATTTATTTCGTGCTTTTAGTAGACACTGTTTACTTGGATGAGATCTGGTTATTTAAATATATCAGAATAATTATTCAGATTTCTGGCCAAGTGAAACAAAACAAAACAAAATTAAAAAGAAATTAACAGAAGACTGCCATTGTACGATTTCAAATAATGTGATTTTACGAAGATGATACACACGCGCGCACGCACACACACACACACTATGAATGAAGAGTAGACTGAGCCTAGAGAGGCACAGATTCACAACAGAACCATCTGTCTGAAAACGGTTTAATAATGAGGGCATTTTAAAGAGTCTCCTTTACTTATAAATACCCATGTGCCACCAGTGAAACTTTGAGACTGCTGCCTTTTGCTTGAGTGAGCGACATTGTTCCCTTTGTCCCCTCTGTCCTCCATCCAGAGCTGGACACTTACACGCTGCCCTTCCATTTGACAGCTCATTACTATGATGTTTATTTATTGATAGAGATGGGGGGAGGGGAGGCATTCAGTGTACCACAGCCTGCATGTGGAGGTCAGTTTTCTTCTTCCTCTGAGGGATGTGGGGTTCAAACACAGATCACCAAGCATGCTATGCTACCCACTGAGCCATTTTACTGTCCTAATTTTGACAGTTTGATCACTTACAGAAGCAAAGGTACTTAGAGAAAGCAGCATACTGCCTCCCTCCACACCTACCTCATCTCCAGGTTTCCTGGTGTTTCTAAATGATGCTGAGACGGGAATTTCCCTCCCAGGATTCGCATGCTTTGTCTAGTCTCTCCAGCACTCACCATGGCGTGTTTATGTTTGCACTCGTGTTTCTTGCTTGGCCTCTGTCTCCCCAACATCCCATGTGAGACCAGGGATTCCCTGAAAACAAGGGTTCTTCTGGCTCAGTTCACTACTGTATTCCCAGTGCCTAAACCACACCTGACAATGAGAAGTTGCTAACGATAAATAAATGAGCTGCTGGTGGAGAAGGCACCACCAGTGGTGGTGTAATGAAGAACACACCTGGTCTTTCGCTCTCTGATTTCTGCCTTCAAAAGCCCCGGGAATTTCTTGAGTGACAAGAGTGTTTGTTATGCTAACTAGGTGCCTCCTGGTGATGCCTTCTTGGCTTCAGAAGAGCAGCCTTCATTAGGGAGCCAAGCACAGGATTAGTAGGTAGAATCCCAAGCCTTCTAACCTCTGGGAGGTGAGTCCAGTCTTGAGGCCAAAGACTGGAGACATCACAGAACCTTGGGCACTGACTCGTCTTGGGACTTCCTGATTGGCAGGCATGATGGGCTATGTTGATTGTCAGCCTAATGGGATCTAGAATCACCTAAGAGATGGGCCTCTGCGCATATCTGTGTGGAGGTATCCAACTTGGGTTAATTGAAGTCGGAAGATACATCCTAGAATCTGAGGTCCAGCACTGAATAAAAATAGGAGACTTAGCTGAGCCACAGCGTCCCTCTCTCTGTTTCCTGACTGTGGTCACACTGTGACCAACTGCCTCACACTCCGGCCACCATACCTTCCCCGCCATGTGGACCATATCTTCAAACTGTGAGTCAAAATAAGCCCTCGTTCCTTAAGTTACTTTTGTTAGGCCTTTTCTCACAGCTGTGAAGAAAGTAACAGTTAACATGCCAGGTGCAGTCCACTCCCAAGGTGCCCGCTGTGTCTCTCTATTCACCTGGTCCTGAGCTGTGACCATTGGGGTAGTCAGCAGCAGGGAGACCAGCTCCAGGGTCATAGTCTTTGCCAACTTGACACAAACCTAGGCATACCTGGAAAGAGGGAACCTCAGTCAAGGAGTTGCCTCCATCAGATTGGCTTATAGGTGAGTGGGTGGGGGCCTTTTCTTGATTAATGATTAATGTGGGAGGACCCAGTCCACTTCAGGAAGTGCCACCCCTGGGTGGGTGGTCCTGAGTTGTGTAAGAAAGCAGACTGAGCAAGTTCCTCCACAGTCTCTGCTTCAGTTCTTGACTCTAGGTTCCTGCTTTGAATTCCTGCCTGGGTTTTCTTTGATGATAAACTATAGTAACCTGTAAGTTAAAATAACCCCTTTCCTCCCCAAGTTCCTTTAGGTCTGTGTTTATCACAGTGTGGTGGTTTGAATGAATGTTGACATAGGCTCTGCGATGGTTGTTCCCTATTGTCAACTTGACTATATGGGAGAAGCACGCACATCGACAGCTAGACTTAAAGAGGTGAGGGTGCTGAGAGAGAATTCACCAGAGGAGAAAGCAGTTGGGGTTTCCCCTTGGAGCTAAGCAGTCAATATAGTAGAAGTGGAGATTTCATTAGCAGTGTAGACACAGAGGGCTTGGGAGGCAGCTGTGGGAGGCAGTCCAGGATGAGGAGGGACTGGGTTTATGGAGAATGAACATAAGAAATAAAGTACACGGTCCACTCTGTGAATGGCTCTGAAATACTGAAAGCCAGGACAATTTCACACAAAATACAAATGATCAACATGGTTGAACAGAAGCCTGGAAGGTGGGCGAGACCCATGAGCCA
The DNA here is from genome assembly GCF_947179515.1 of Apodemus sylvaticus. Classification (NCBI taxonomy): domain Eukaryota; kingdom Metazoa; phylum Chordata; class Mammalia; order Rodentia; family Muridae; genus Apodemus; species Apodemus sylvaticus. Next base: position 119,416,437 of record NC_067473.1, read on the forward strand.
CGGAAGAATGGCACACATTTGTCCAACAGCTGCAGCGGCCTGGTACAGCTCTGCAGTTTTGGCAGGTAGGATCCCCAACCTGTAATTCTGAGGAACTATGTCTGTGAACTTCTCACTGGCGTTCAAGAGGGTCTGGATTCATTGTTATTGGTCAAACTACCATTTTTTTTCTTTCTGGCCACACACATCTGATCAGCTGCCTTATAAAACTAACTGGCTTTTCTCCAAAGGCGTGGGAACACAGTAGAGTACACCCTCACTGTGAAGAAGCAAAGGGGATAGCACTGTGAAACACCCACATTAGAAAACTCAGCCTGAGCTATAGCAGGGAGAGTGCTCTCTCTCTCTCTCTCTCTCTCTCTCTCTCTCTCTCTCTCCATCCTTCCCCCTCTCTTTGTGTCTTTGTGTCTGTCTGTGTGTATGTCTGTCTCAGTTCTGTCTCAGAAACTGGAAGTTCCTGAAAATATTTTTGAAAGGAAAATAAACAGACCCACACTGAGTTGCACACTGGGAAAAGTAACTTGCCTGGGGGACAAAGTTTTTACCTCTAAGAAACAAAAAGTACTGGGCTGGAGAGATGGCTCAGCGGTTAAGAGCACTGACTGCTCTTCTGAAGGTCCTGAGTTCAAATCCCAGCAACCACATGGTGGCTCACAAACATCCATGATGAGATCTGATGCCCTCTTCTGGTGTGTCTGAAGACAGCTATAGTGTAGTTCCATATAATAATAAATAAATCTTTCGGCAGGAGTGAGTGGGGCTGGATTGAGCAGAGGTCCTGAGTTAAATTCCCAGAAACCATATGATGGCTCACAACCATCTGTATAGCTACAGAGTACTCATATACATAAAACAAATAAATAAATCTCTCTCTTTTTTTTAAGAAATAAAAGTACTGTTCTAGGGTGAAAAAGAAAACCTGATTATTTTTTAAAGAGGAGGTGGGGCTGGGGTGGGATAAGAAAGGACAAAGGTTGGTACAGTCTTCCTTCAGAGGCGCCTCCTCCAGGAAGGCGGAGAAGTCAGTCTGCAGTGGCTTTGTTGTTAGAGCCACTTTGCATCCTGAGCCCCTGAGCTGTGGACACTGAGCAGAGGATGTCTTGGCTTCAAACCTCCTCTCTGTGGTCGTTATCTTGTTCTGCTTGCATTTCCTTCTGATAAACAGCAAAGTTGTGGGAGATTTTGTTTATTGATATCCCAACCAGTAAAAAAAAAATATTTTGATTAGATGTTAACTCATTTCACCCCTGAAGAGGAGACATAGACGAAGATATCAGCCCTTCCCCTGCCCAGAGGATGTAGAACTTAGGTCTCCTATGTAGGAAGCCTTGGTCATGATTTTAGATCCAGCCTTGGGTGTCTCCCACACTTGGGGAGGGATCATGAGTGCAGATCTTCAGTGAATTTCCATCTTCTAGAGAGCAGGCTGGGATTGCTCAGTGAGACATCAGCTCGGCATTCAAACAGACCTGACAGGGGGATCACACCATGGTCACAGGGCCCATGCCCTCCCGAGGCCAGGGTCAGCTTAGCTTCTCTGTGCAGGTTACTGTCTGCTTCCTAATACTCTTTCCCTTGTATGTGGAGGTCTGCTAGACCCCTCTAACACAACACTGGGTCTTCCTTGGCACCCAGGTGGCCAACATGACACCTGAGAGGACAAGAGGTTCATCCCTGGCCCATCCCATGTCTGTCCTTTTCAGTTTCTTGCTTGAACATTAGCAAGGAAGCTGGAGTCCCCACCGCCATCTGAGGTCTTAGGATGTGGGAGGGAAGCAGGCAGCAACATCCCAGCCTTGGGCTCTCTACCTCCAGGCTTGGACTGAATAAGAAGAAAGTCCCTTCTGTGTGTTCCAGCCTCCATCTGGGTGTTGTGTGTCACCTATTCCCAAGGTGACAAGAACACACATCTCTCTCTAGCTGGGAGCCTGCGACAGACCAGAGTACCATCATCAGTATTCTCATGAGCTTTAAGTCTTACACAATGAAGGGGTGGGTGGTGCTGGGAGCTCACATTTCACTTAACAATATTTGTGAACATATTTCCATATAAGCGTCTACATCTTAATTGCCAGTACCTAATCGAGTAATTAATTTAATTCCCTATGAGAAATCAGGTCTTTGGAAGGCTTCTTTTTTTATCCAGCCTGCAAAAGCAACCTTGAGTAGGCAGCCATCATTTTAAAATCCAGCCAAACGAGGAATAAAATGTTATCTTGGTTTCCATCATTTTTATTTAACATTTTCCAACCACTTCAGTTACATATGCACCCATGATAAGAGGTATAATTCTTCTAAGTGAAGATACAAAATCATAATTATTATAAATGATATGTTTATATGTCTATATTTCCCAAGAGTATCAGAAAAAAATAACTGGAATTAATTAAGAAGCTTCAATCCGAGGGAGTTTTCCTCAAGTACCTGGCTTTTCTATGCAATCCCGGCATCCGCTACCATCGAAAAGGATCTCATTTGCACAGGGACAGGAGATATTAAATCCTCAGGAAGTGCTTTCACAGAAAATTGTGAACAATGTTGTAAGGAAATGTTCTATGTATTTTGCTGGAAAAGATAAATGGAAGACTTTAGTTCTGGATATATTAAAAGAGGTATTGTGACAGCTAAGCATAGGAAAGGATCTCAACAGCATTTGTCATTGGGAATACAAACCGAAACAATGTAATTCGCAGGTGGGCTAGGATGGCTAAAATCCAGAGCACTGACACTGCAGGGCGGGGCAGGCAGACAGAAGGAAATGTTGCCAGTGGTCTTGGTTGCCAGTGAGCCGCAAAGTGATGTGTGCACTCTGAAGTCAGTTTGACCATGTCCCACAATGTTAAGCATCTCGTCACCATACAGTATGCACTTTGTACTTCCAGGGATTTGCCCAAATTACTCAAAGGCTTACACACACACACACACACACAAAAAAACCTTGCTCATAGATGTTCATAGTGGCTTTATTTTTAATCATCAAATCTTAGAAGCAGCTGAGAGACCGCCAGTAGATTAAAGGATGACATGAGGTTCAGCTGATGCTCTGCTATATTTATTATTATTGTTATTATTCTTATTGTTATTATCACTATTATCAAAGTCCATAGGACAGAGAGAAAAGGGAAGGAAATGGGGGTGGGGCGGAGAATTCTACATTCACAATAGTCCCCATGGAAGCCAAAAGGGGGCATTAGATTCACTGCAGGGGCTGGAGTTACAGCTGGCTGTGAGCCACCTAATATGTGTTCTGGAAATCAGACCTGAGTCCTCTGGAAGATCAGTAAGTGCTCTAAACGACTGAACATCTCTCCAGCTCCCATTTCCCCTTGGCTTGGTTTGGTTTTTTGGTTGCTGTGATTAATCACTACCCAAAGCATATTTGGGGAGGAAAGGGTTTTATTTGGTTTGTATGTCCATATCTCTGTCCGTCCTTGAGGGCAGAAATGCAGGCAGGAACAGAGGCAGGAACGATGAAGGAAACTGCTTACTGACTTGCTGTCAATGCCTTGCCTAGCCTGCTTTTTTGTTTGTTTGTTTGGTTGGTTGTTTATTTGATATTTTTTTATTTACATTTCAAATGATTTCCCCTTTCCTGGCTCCCCACTCCCCGAAAGTCCCATAAGCCCTCTTCCCTCTCCCTGTTCTCCCATCCACCCCTTCCCATTTCCCTGTTCTGGTATTGCCCTATACTGCTGCACTGAGCCTTTCCAGAACCAGGGGCCACTCTTCCGTTCTTCTTGGACATCATTTGCTATGTGGATTATGTCTTGAGTATTCCAAGTTTCTAGGCTAATATCCACTTATTAGTGAGTGTATACCATGATTAATATTTTGACACTGGGCTACCTCACTTAGTATGATGTTCTCCAGCTCCATCCATTTGTCTAAGAATTTCATGAATTCATTGTTTCCAATGGCTGAATAGTACTCCATTGTGTTATATATACCACATTTTTTATATCCATTCCTCCGTTGAGGGACATCTGGGTTCTTTCCAGCTTCTGGCTATTATAAATAGGGCTGCTATAAACATAGTGGAGCATGTATCCTTATTACCTGCTGGGGAATGCCCAGGAGTGGTATAGCAGGGTCCTCCGGAAGTGACGTGCCCAGTTTTCTGAGGAACTGCTAGCCTGCTTTCTTATAAAGCTCAGGTCCTCCTGCTCAGGGATAGAACCTCCCACAGTGGGCTGGGCCCTCCCACACCAATTATACATCAAGAAAATGTCCTACCCACATACCCACAGGACAAATTAGAAGGTTCCTTCTTCCCAGGTGCCTCTAATTTGTGTGTCAAGTTGACAGAAACTAACCTGCATGCTCCTACTGTGAAATATTATTAAAAAGTAAAAAGTTAACAATTGATATATGAAACGGCACCAAGAGCTACATGCTATGGGACTTAGGAAGATGGTGAGCTTAGGGTGAGCCTGGGCTACACAGCAAGATCTTGTTTCTAAATAAACAAATAACTATCACTACCACATAACTCACTAACAACAGAATTAATCTTTCAAACTATTTGTTTATTATTCTTATTGTATGTGTTTTGCCTACAAGTATGTCTGTGTGTCATATACTTGCCGTACTGTGGAGGCCATGAGAGGACTTGGATTCTTCAGAGTTGGAGTTTACTGACTGTGAGCCACCATATGGGAGCTGGGAATCAAATCCAGGTCCTCTGGAAGAGAAGCCAACGCTCTTAAGGGCTGAGCCATCTCTCTAGTCCCTCAAAAAATTATTGTAAATATTGAAATGAAAGTGAGAGTAGTTAATCTGAAAAGGCACGAGCCAGGTGATTCCAGCCATGTGACAGCATCCAGGGAGACAATGCAGAAGTCCCTTAGGGCAGTGACAGTCTTCCATCTGACACATCAGTGGTGGACACTCCAAAACCAGGAACGTACAATACCAAGAGAATATCAGTGTGAGGCAGGAGCTCTCCTTAGTCACAGTGTGTGAGGCTTTATGCACTCACTCAGCAAAGGTTCAGAATATGTGGATGACGGGGGAGGGGATGGGGGCTAGGGAATGGGAACAGTGGGGGCTTCGGTGAAATTGCTATATGCTCTGTTCAGTTTTTCTGTAAACTTAAAGCTAATGCACACACACACACACTTGCATAAAAAGCAAAATCCATTAAGAGGGGGGAAAAGAGACCACCATATCAGGCCACCAAAAGCTGCAGATAAATTTTAATTGTTGGGTGAAAGAGCAGACAAGAAAATGTTACACACTATCTGAGTCCAATTAGATGACATTCTGAAAAGGAAAAACCGTAGAGATGTTTGAAAATCAAGCCTCAGGGGCAGGTGGAACAGATGAAGCATGGCGCGCGGTAGGACTGTCTTGTGTGTATCTGTAGGGGACACGTGACACTCACACTTGTTCAAACCCATGCCGCTTTCCAGCAGCAGGAGAGAACGTTAACATATTCAAACTTAAAAATCATTCGGGAAGCAGGAGGATGCCAGTGTAGAAGGCAAAGGGGGCCGAGCAGGCCAACCATTTAACACAGGTGTGAGCAACTCAGCGGCAGGATGCGGAGGGCAAGCGAGGGCTCAGTGCCTTCAGGACACAGGGAAGCCCAAAGCTGCCCAAGCCCAAGGGATGCTCCTGAGGCACTGTGCTCCGAATGAAAGGTCTCCTTGATGGCACCACCGAGCATGTGTCAGGAGACTCAACAATCAGGTTAATGAGACGTGCGTGGCCAGGAGTCAGCTTTCTCCTCATGAAAGCAGGAGGAAGAGATTCAGACCCAGCAAGCCATGAACCAGGGCTGGAGCCATCAGTGTGAGCTCATGGGTAACTTCACAAGACACAGATGGTCATGTATAGAAGTTACATACATGTAAATAGGTAAAGGACAAATGGATAGATAGGGCGAGAGGATGGATGGGTGGATGGATGGATGGATAAGATACAGATCTAAAAGATGATAGACTGATAAAGATAATAGATGATTAGATGATAAACATGATTGATTGACAGATGATAGGTGATAGATAACAGAACTGATTGAATAGAATACAAAGATCAGAAAACGAGAGAAAGTCTAGATGATGAGAGATAGATAATGGATAGATGGATAGATAATAAATGATAGATATATACATAGATGATAAACAGCAATGTTTGTACACACACACACACACACACACACACCTTCTTCCTATCATTTAAGCAGAACTGAAGCAAGAACACTCATATAGTAACAAGCACTCAGCATGTCCTGTCCTTGTTTTCTAGTATCATTTAACAAAGGTAACACACACACACACACACACACACACACACACACAAAGTGGAAACTTAAGGGTTCTTTGGAAAGCCAGCTGTGTTAGATGGTGTTTTGCTGGGGCAAACTTGTGAAGGGATGTTTCGTTAAATTGTACACAGATGTGAAAGGCTATGGCAGACTTGTGAAGGAATATTTGGCTGAAGCAGACACAGGAGAGATAATGTTCTGCTAAAGCAAGCACATGAAAGGACACCTGATGAAGGATGATTTGCTAATGACATGCATGTATTGGTCGGCCTTACATTTCATAGATGAGCTACATTTGTCAGGACTCCATAGAGAAAAATGCACCAAAAAAATCCTAGTGGTGTGGTGTGGTTTGTTGCTGCTTCCTTGGACTTGGGCTGATTGGCAGAGTGATGTCAGTTGAGGAAGACCCACGTGCTGAGGCAAGGTCCATACCAAGGCAAGACTCGTGGAGGACACGTGATGTTTGGAGGGTATAAATAGGACTCGACGGACAGTGACAGGCTGAGCTAGGCTTGCTTTTAGAGCGAGCTGGGCAACGCTTCCCTGCGAGAGGTACAGTTAAGAAATTCTCCTGGCATTCCTGCTGGTCCTGGTCCCTCTTGCTGACTCCTGTAGAGGCTGAGGCCTGACTCTCTCTGCTAGGGCTCATCACTGCTGTTGCTAACCCGGTTGACTACCAGACCAGACGGCTGGTGTATCCATGAAATGTTTGAAAGTGGATCAGGTTGTGAATTGAACTTCTGGTTTCCAGACCACACAGAATCCTAAGAATCCAGACCAGAATTCCAGACCAAAGAATCTTTCTAAACAGGTCCACTCCCACCTCCCTACCCCATATCCTTTCTTTGCCACTATGTCTGGTGGGTGGTGGGTTAAAAGGGGTTAAAGTGTTTAAAATTAAGGTTTAAAAAAACTAAAGATACACACTATTTAAAGATAACCAAAAAGATATATCAACGCCTTGGCCAATTTACTAATTTTAATTTAATTCAAATCATCAGTATGTATGTTCTTTTCCACATAGCTTGATGGAGGGGCAACAAGTAGCCAGAGGAATAGTCAAGAAGGAAGGTCAATTTCTATAGCGTGCTAAACCCTTACAGCATGGCCTAGAGTCCATGATTCCGACGCAAAAGTGGGTTGAGGGATGGAACCTTTGACCTAGGACTGGCACAAATGATCTTGGTAGAGATGGCTACTCTAAAGGCCCAAGAAAGGAAGACAATGCCATATTTGCAAACAAATTCAACTTTTTTCTCAGTTTGTGGCTGGCTCCCCTCATCCTTGTGCAAGGCTCTTTCTGATGGTATTTTGTGCTGTCGTTTGTCTGTCTGTCTGTCTGTCTGTCTCTCTCTCCATTGCTGTGACAGAGACTAGGTATATTTTGGCGCTTGGCTTGAGGGTGCAGTCCCTCAGGCTGCAGGAGCATGAGGCACAGAGGGATGAATGCTGCCTCTCAGTCTAGGATTCCAGCCCGTGGGGTGCTGCTGCCCACATGCAGGACGGGTCTTCTTATCGCAATTAACCTAACTTAAAAATGCCCTCCAGGCACGCCTGGAGGCTTGTTTCTATGGTGATATGATTCCTATCTATTTGGCAATCAAGATTAATCATCACAAAGACCTTCTGCAAATACATGGATGTATTGCCCAGCAATTGGGACACTTTCCGAGATATACTTTTGTCACACATGATGGAATGACAGCTCAAAGGTCACCAGGAGGCAGCATCTTGTGGCAGTCCTTTGGTCTCTTTTTGAGTGGCATGCCGTATTCAGCTTGCATAAATATATGATTAGGCAGATTGTGTTTCCCTTCCCCCACTAGGATGTCACGTGCCCTCCGCAGTGCTGTGCTCACCCCGGCTCAGATGGTCTGGCCTCATGGATACCATGGTTATCCCTCCATTCCTCTGGCAAGGAATGTGTAGGGCATTTCAGCCTTGCTCGGTCTCAAGATAACAAGGTGATGCCAGCCCCCCTCACCCCTGCTTGGCTCTGTTTCTGACAAAACCTGACTTCTCCCAAGACTGATCTGCATGGGAGTAGCTGCTGGGCCCCTGGGCCACTGTACCTTGACTCTCCACTGGTTTGTTTTCCAGAATGCCTAAAGTCACATTCCAGATAGAACAGCCCAGGACCCCACCCCGCCCCACCCCTGCATCTTCTTGACACTGGACATATTGGTTATTTTTCTGTTGTTGTGATAAAACACCATGACCAAAACCACTCTAGAAGAGTTTATTTTGGCTTATAGTTCCAGAATGCTATAGATCATATTGACAGGCAGAGACAGTATGACAGCTGGTGACAGGCATGGTGGCTGGGACCGTGAGCACAAAGCAGAGCGAGCGAACTGAAAATGGCAGGACTTTTAACATCAAAGCCATCTCCAGTGGTGTACTTCCTGTGCAAAAGCCAAACTCCCCAAATCTCTCCAAACAGAGCCACCAACTGAGGAGCAAGTGTGTAGATGCCCCAGAGTTTGGCCATTCTTGCCTGCCTGGTGGATTTGTAGGCACACTTCAGTGTCTTTGCTCGGAAAGCTGATGTCATTTCCTGTTCATTGTTCTGGCTTCCCCTTCAGTGGATCACCCCTACTTCAGTGGATCACCCCTACTTCAGTGGATCACCCCCTACTTCAGTGAATCACCCCCCACTTCAGTGGATCACCCCCCACTTCAGTGGATCACCCCCCACTTCAGTGGATCACCCCCCACTTCAGTGGATCACCCCCCACTTCAGTGAATCACCCCCCACTTCAGTGGATCACCCCCCACTTCAGTGGATCACCTCCCACTTCAGTGGATCACCCCCTACTTCAGTGGTTCACCCCTACTTCAGTGGATCATCCCCTACTTCAGTGGATCACCCCTACTTCAGTGGATCACCCCCTACTTCAGTGGATCACCCCCCACTTTAGTAGATCACCCCTACTTCAGTGGCTCACCCCCCACTTCAGTGGATCACCCCTACTTCAGTGGATCACCCCCTACTTCAGTGGATCACCCCTACTTCAGTGGATCACCCCCTACTTCAGTGGATCACCCCTACTTCAGTGGATCACCCCCTACTTCAGTGGATCACCCCTACTGCTGCCCCTTGCTTGTTCCTCACTGACTTCTGAGAGTCTTTGTGCATCCCACAGACCCTTTGGCCTCATCATGGTAAGCTGTGGCTTACCTAAGATGATGACGGGACTTGCCCTCAAAAGCGTCCTTCCTCCACCTCCCTTCCCCAGCCCTTGCTCCCATCTGCTCATGAATGTCCACTTGCATTCGCAGGACCATGAGCACCACCAGTTGCTCCCGGAGCCTCCACGGCTTTAGTGTGGGCGTCAGAACCCTCTCCCCTCACTCTGTCTCTGGAACCTCTCTGAGGCTCTCTTGGGAAGCCATGGTCACGTGCTAATTTGACATCTTACCTACAGCCAGAAGACAGCATGCTACATGCCAGTTTTCCAAAGAAGAAGAATTTTGGAGAAAACATTTAAATACTTTTTCTGTGTGTGTGTGTTGAAAGTATATTAAAGTGTTTTCCAGGGGAAACATGTAATTATTGTGTTTGCCACATCTAGCAGCTGAAAGCTGCTCTTCCTGTTTTCTCCAAGTCCTCATCATTTTCTTGGTTGGTGGCAGACCAAATTACCACTCAGCAGCCCTTATATGATGCTTGTAACACTAAATAGAACACGGAGTCGCAGCGACAGCTCCGGAGCATTTCACCACAGGCTTGGAATGAGACTTGAATCTGAACGGAAGAGAGCTCCACCAGACCCACCTCCTGCATGCCCTAACCTGTGGCTCATTCCTCTGGAGGACATCTGCTCCCCATGGCCGTGCTCCCTCAGGAGCCATGGAAGAAAGGTGCTAGCATCCATGTTTTATTTATTTATTATACATTCCTCTGTGTGTGTGTGTATGAGTGTGTGTCTGTGTCTGTGTGAATGTATATGCTCATGTATTTGCAGTGCCAATGGAGGCCAGAAGAGGGCGACAGATCCCTCAGAGCCTGAGCCAGCTGAGGTAGGCCTGGGGTCCCAGCTTCTATCCCTGTGACAGAGCAGTATGTTCTCCCACTACTGAGCTATCTCTTCAGCCTTGATCTATGTTTTTAACCACTCAGATGATGCCAAGGATCTGGATAAAGCCTGCAGGGATTACAGAGGCCTTTTTGGTTGGCTGGTGAGTATGATCAGGATCCCTTTACAATGATTCCCCCAAGAAAAATTAACTCTAGGGTGTTTCCCCACAAGGCCCCATTCTCTCCTCCTGTGTGACTCAAGTTGTCACTGCCCTGGACAAAGCCACCTTGGAAGGGAGTCTTCCCTTCTCAGGCACTCTACAAGTGTCAAGGAATGCCAGTTGGATGGAGACTGGGGGTGGGGCCACAGCCTCCAGCCTGTGAATGCTCCCACCTCTGTCTCTTCAGCGTGCTCCTTACATAAGTCATAAGATGATGGAATCCTTGCTGCCTGTTGCATAGCCTCCCAGATTATAGCTCTCTGTCTGCGGAGCTTCTGGTTAAGAGGCATGGAGCACCGCCTGGTCATAAGGCACACACTGGGTGCTCATCCAAGGCCTTCCTTTAGAATGAATGCTCGGTGTTTTAAAGTTCCTTCCGGAGGACTTAGATGGAGGTGTACATTTCCTGCAGAGCTTCAAAAATATATCCTTGCTTTCAGCTTCCCTCGCAGGCTTCAGCTGGCACAGAGCTCTCGCTGACGCGGTCTTCTCGACACACACTGAAGATCTGTTGACATCGCCAATAAGAAGTCTCTGTCAACTGATTAGCTGTTTTCAGACAATATATCTCTTTCTGTCGTGGTTGCTTTTTGCTGGTTCTCTTTGCCTCCTGTTTTTGGCAGGTCCGCCCACACAATGCTTGGGTGTAAAGTTATTTATTTTTATCCTTTTTGCAAATTTCTATTCTTCTCTGAGCTTTCATGCCTTCTCTCAGCTCCAGAGCATTTTTGCTGTGTTCTTTGAATGGTGCCTCTCCACCCATTAAGTGTGCATCCGACCCATCCATAACATAGCTCCTTCCTTCCTTTCTCTGTCTGGCCATCTGCCTTGTATTAGTATTTTGTATGTTTAAGCTATGTTTTTTTTTTTCATTTAATTTGCAATAACTATATTGAACTTTCCACACCACATAAAGTTTGCACTGGAAGAGTGCTCTGCCATTTGAGTGACACACAATATACATACAGAGGCACACACATTGAAGGGCACTTGTCTATGTATACCTGCATGTGTGTATATGCATGTATGCATGAACTTGAGGAGGCCAGAGATCAATCCTGATCATTTTGCAGGAACTGTTGTCTTAGGGTTTTTTTTTCTCTCTCTCTAATAAAACACCATGACCAAAAAACCAAGTTGGGGAGTGTGATGGTTTATATATGCTCAGCCCAGAGAGTAGCTCTATTAGGAGGTGTGGCTTTGCTGGAGTAGGTGTGTCACTGTGGGCGTGGGCTTAAGACCTTCACCCTAGCTGCCTGGAAGTCAGTCTTCCACTAGCAGCCTTCAGATGAAGATTTAGAACTCTCAGCTCCTCCTGCACCATGCCTGCCTGCACGCTGCCATGCCCCCACCTTGATGATAAAGGACTGAACCTCTGAACCTGTGAGCAAGCCCCAATTAAATGTTTCCTCATAAGACTTGCATTGGTCATGATGTCTGTTCACAGCAATAAAACCCTAACCAAGACAGGAGGAAAGGGTTTATTTGGCGTACACTTCCACAGTGTATTCTATCACTAAAGGAGGCTAAGATAGGAATTCAAACAGGGTAAGAACCAGGAAGCTGGAGCTGATGCAGAGGCCACAGGAACATTGCTTAGTGGCTTCTTCCTCATGGCTTGCTCAGTCTGCTTTCTTATAGAACCCAGGACCACCAGCCCAAGGGGCCTCCCCCAGCAGTCACTGCTTAAGAAAATGCCTTACAGCTGCATCTTATGGCAGCATTTTCTAAATTGAGGCTCCCTCGTGGCAGATGACTCTAGTTCTGTCGAGTTGACGTAAGATGGGCCAGCATAGCTGTCCACTTTGTTTTTTGAGACAAAGTCTCTTACTGGGACCTGGAGCTTGCTGAGTAGGTAGGGAGTCCTGTCTCTGAACAGGTAGGGTGTCCTGTCTCTGTCCTTCCCCAGAGCTGGGATTACAACTCTGAACCTCTGCACCCAGCTTTTTACATGGGTTCTGGGGCTCAAACTCAGGTCCTCATATAAGTGCTTTACAGACTGAACCATCTTCCCGCCAATGTTTTATTTTTTTAAGATTTATTTTATGTATCTGAGTACACTGTTGCTGTCTTCAGACACAGCAGATGAGGACTGGATCCCATCACAGATGGTGGTGAGCCACCACGTGGTTTCTGGGAATTAAACTTAGGACCTCTGGAAGAGCAGCTAGCACTCTTAACTGCTGACCTATCTTCCCAGCCCCCAAAGCTTTTTTTTTTTTTTTAAAGCAAATTTATCCTGTCACTTTCTGGAGGTGTCAGGCATGAGAGCTGATGGTGTGGACTCTAAAGTGACTGAGCCTGGATTAGGCCAACTCATGGCTCATTAGATCTAACCTTGAATGGGCCTCTTGTAAGCCCCTCACCCCATGCAATGCAGATGAGTAATGGCAAATGTGTTTGGCTTACTCAAGGTTCGTGGTAAGGGAGGCTTGGCCCCCTGGGTGGTAGAACCTTTGGGAAATGGAGCATGATGGGAAGAAGATAGGCCTTTGGGGTGTTTATGTGGGGGGTGAGGAGTAGAATGAGCAGGCCCCTACAGGCTCATATATCTGAATGACTAGTCCCTAGTTGGTGGACTGTTTAGGAGGGATATTGAGAGGTGTGACCTTGATTGGGGAGTTGTGTCACCAGGGGTGGGCTTTGAGGTTTCAAAAGCCTGTGCCAGACCCAGTCCCTCTCTTTCTCCACTGGCTGCCCGTGGATCAGGGTGTAGCTCTCAGCTACTGCTCCATGCCTGCCTGCCTGCTGCCATGATGGTGGACTAACCCTCTGAAGCTGGAAGCAAACATGCTGTCTCTTCACAGCAATAGAAGAGTGACTAAGAAAGGGGATTGTGGGGCTCCATTCTGTCTCTCTGCCTTCCTATCTGGCCATGTGTTTCTTAAAGAGTTAATGCCACAAATAAGTAGTCTCTGTTAGTTGTCTAGCTGTTTTCAGATATGTTTCTCTTCATAACTTTCTATTCTTAGCTTCCTGTTCTTCTCTTCTTAGCTTCCTGTTCCTGCTGCTACACACACACACACACACACACACACACACCCCTACCTCCACCTCAATGTGACCACTTGCCTTATTTGGGCTTTCAGCTTATGATGCTATAAGCTAAGAAAACCTTTTCTCTTTATAAAGTTGGCTGCCCAAAGTATTGTGTTGTAGTAATACAAAGGTAGATAATACGAGATGAGAGAGATTTTTCAGAGGCTTAAAAAATAATGAAATAGTCATTAATAAAACTGTAAGCAAACAATATTATTTATGAGTCAATTCAACTGATGTTGTCATGAGAAAATAAAAAGACCTTAGTTTATTGGAACACAGTAAGTATAAATTATAATTTTATACATATATTCATGTGATATTTGTTTGCTTGTTCACCGCCAGATGGGATCTTCCTGTGTAGCTTTCAATCTGTGCTCTTTCCCCTTTAGCCTCGCAAGAACTGTTTTCTGGCACACACCATCACCTCCAGCCTTAGGCTACTTTTCTTAGCTTTGGAGTGGGCAAAAATCTCTTAGATGGAACCCACTGGAACCCACAAACTTCATCCTGGGAGCTGGCACCAGGGAAGGAATATCTGTGTCCAATTCTATAGACTGTGAAAACCCTAGGAGGATGGGGTGGGGATGGGGTAGGCATGGAGGGTGGAACCAAAGCATAAAGTGATAGGGGTGGGAACAGCCTCCATGGCAACCCTCACTGGTGACAGCAGCAGCAGCAGCAGCAGGACTCCCAGGAGCCATCCTGAGAAGCCTAGGTGTGAAGGTAGTCACACTCTTGCGGAAGTGAATGCCAACCCCTAGCTCACTGTGATCACCTCTGATTGCACGGCCCCAGCAAGCAGACCTACCATCATTCCGACAGCCAGATGCCTACTGCAAGAGGAATGTAGTACAAACCCCTGGCTGACAGAACCCACCCAAGAACCCCCAAAGGCAGCAGGCTGCTGAGAGCCCACAGCCATGACTCCAGGGCTCTAATCAGCCTAGGAAGCAGGCACTGGCAGTCAGAAATAAGTCAGGCTCCAGGTGCACATTGGGCAGCTTCAATTCTGTGGCGAGCATAACCAAAACCCATGAGAAAACTGTGTGTGTTGGAAGGGGACCCCGACTTTCTGCTTCCACTTTGCCCAACTCTGCGGCAACACTGCGGTGGAGGAAAGGAGAAAATAGTGGACCTAATTGAGGACTTACTCAGGTTTGGGTGGGCTTTTTTTCAGCCCATTCCTGATTGGTCCGTTTTTATACCTCATTTGCATGCACACTCACATAGCCAATCACGGTCAATGGGCTCTGTACAACAAGGCATACACATTCTCCACCATCCTGTGCCCAGTCGGAATCCTGCTCTCCTTCCACGAAGGACTTCCTCTTCTTTAGGGCAGACCCACTGGAAGCTCACCCAGGCCCGCGTCCTCTCTAGCTGCCACTGCCACTGCCCCTGCTCTTTCCAGGTAGGGAAATCCTTCTTGCCTTGAGGGCTGTTTTTTGTTTTTTGTGTCTCAGCGTTTGAGATCCACTGCTTATCTGAACTCAGGGGGACTCACTCTAGGGAACTCAAGCTTTGGGGACCTGGCAAAGAGGGGAAACCTGCCACTTTCCTACGCTCCTCAGATACGTGCTTTCTGCAGACTTGCTCCGAAGGGCCGGGCGTGCGCTAGGTCAGCATCCTGAGGCCCTCCAATCCCTGACGGCTGAAGAAAGCATAGAGACTAGCACAAGTCACGTCTCTTGGTTGATGTCCTGCTTCCATGGGTCTCAGAGTTTCTGTAGTCTTGATCAATTTGTTATTCTCTTATTTGAGCCATTACTCCTTCATGGGAAGTGAAAACAAACAAAAACATTTCTTTGAGCCAGGGTCTCTCCATGTATCCCTGACTGGCCTAGAACTCGCTATATAGATCAAGCTGGTCTGGAACTCAAGGGATGCCCCCATCATCACCACCACAAAGTAGACGTGTGCATCTTTAATCCACTCCTAGCTGGAAGTTCTCCTTGTTTTCCCACCACTGTCAGCCCACTCCATTCTTGGAGGGAGACTGGGACCAGAACCAGAGGTTGGAGAGCTGACTGCCATCGTGGAGCACACAAGGAAGGACCCAGCTTCTAACTGACAGCTTGAGTAGCGACGGCTGGAGTCTTGGAACAGCCAGATAGTTAACTACTGATTGCTAATAATGAGTTTAATAATGATAATAATTAGCAAAGTATTTCAGGTAGGTGTTGGATTATAACACAGTACAGAATGCATATCCACAAGTCGATGCCAGTGTAAGTAACTAAATGACTCCCTGGGGCAGCAGACTGATTTTCCAGACAGGTCTTCCAACTGAAATACTCTGCTCTCAGGAGAGGAGTGAGTTCCCCAGTTACAGAATAGAAAGAGAAGGGTTTTTTGGCAGGGGAGGGGCTTCGCAAGCTCTGTCTTAGTCAGGTGACATGCAGCCTGGGTAGCTGGGACCTTGGGAAGGTGATGACAGAGTCCTCACATAAGCACAGTCCCCTCCCAGTCTATGAGAGACACCAAGTAAATTCCATTCCAGGATAACGTCCTTAAGCCTGGCCACATTCATCATTGTCAAGGTCACCACATAAGGAGAGCCTGAGAGACTGCTGTAGACAGCGGGAGCCTCGACTAACATGGGAAACTGGGGGATAGAAAAAGTATCAATGGGTAAAACAGGAAGGCTGCACAGATGGGGGTTTCTGCCAGCTTACTACCTGTCAGCACAGGATCAACCCCCCTGGGATAGAACCACACTAACATGGGATCACTGACCAGAGAGCAGAGCTTGTACATGAGCTTTTGTGGAAGGCACGTAGAACCCTGGGGAGCGAACACACACACACACACACACACACACACACACACACACGCATGCACGCACACACACGCACGCACGCACGCACACACAGGGGAAGTTAAGATAGGGGGTGTGGTCGGCCACCTGCTATCCCAACTCTGCCTCCAGTCCCTTGCCCTCCTGGATCTTACAGCATCAAGCAGACTCAAAAGGAAAAGAGAGGGGGGAGGGGAAACAGGCAAGGGAAGGAGAGAAAAAGGGGAGAAAAAGGAAGAAAAGGGGAGGGAGAGAGAGAGAAAAGGGGGGTTTCTTGAGGTGGGGGTTGTTGCTGAGATAGACACCATGACCAAAGCACCTTGACCAGGATAGAGTTTAGAATTTATGTGGTTTACATTTCTGCATCCCACCCATCATCAAAAGAAATTAAGGCCAGAATTGGGAGGCAGGAACTGAAGCAGGGGCCACGGGGTAGCACTGCTTCTGGGCTTGATTCTCACTGCCCACTCAGTCGCTTCCTTACAAAACCCAGGACCAGCTGCTCGGGACACACTGCCCACAGTGGGGTGGGGCCTCCTAACCAATCGCTAATCAAGAAAATATACCACAGGCTTGCCCACAGGCCAGTCTGGTGGAGACTTTTTCTCAATTGAGGCTCCTTCTTTTCAGGTGATTGATTCCAGCTTGTGTCAAGTTGACAGACATACAAACAAACAAAAACAGGAGGGGGAGGGAGGGGGGAGAGAGATCAACCTGGGAAGCAAACAAGAAAGAAAAATGACCTGTCTTCAATTTCTAGTACTGCAAAAGGAAAGGATTAGAAAAAATACAAAACAACAACAAGGGCCTTGGTACACAGGTGAGTTGGTTAAAGTGCTTGCTTAGCGTGCCCGAGGCCCTGGATCGCCAGCACTGCATAAACAGGTGTTTTAGTGTTCTATTCCTTGTGAAGAGATGCTGTGGCCAAGGCAACTCTTACAGAAGAAAGCATTTTACTGGAGATTGCTACAGTTTCAGAGTTAGTGCATTATCATCATGGCAGGAGGCATGGCAGATATGGTGCTGAAGAAGTGTTTGAGATCTGGAGTGGGGAGGGAGAGATAGACTGACTAGGCCTGGCTTCTGAAACCTCAAAGCCCACTCCCAGTGACACACCTCCTCTACCAATCCTTCTAATCCTGTCAGAGTTCCACTCCCCAGTAACTAAGCAGTCACTGTGGGAGCCATCTTGTTCAAATCACCATACCTGGCATGGTGATGAGTCTGTGACACCAGCAGGGAAGGTAGGAGCAGGGGATCCGAAGTTTGAGGTTTTCTCCACTACATATTCAAGGCTACCCCAGGCCAGTGAGACCCTGGGAACAGGGCTGAGGGAGGGAAAGAAGTAGCCCACTTTAAAGCTATCAAAGGTGCAGAGCCCACTTTTCAAAGTCCCCACAGTGATAAGAAGCAGCTGAGTCACTGTCTGAGCTGAGCTGCAAGGCTGGAAGGGCCACAGAGCCCCAGCAGCTGTCTGAGGAAATGAAGGTTGGGGTTACCTGCATGTGTTTACCAAACCCATTGAATTGTGTGCTTGAAATAGGCACATTTTATTATTGAAAACAGGTGTTTTTTTTTTTTTTAAGTCAACAGCAAAACAACAGCATAAAATCTAGCTGGAGGTTGGCATGGTGATACATGCGTGTGACCCTGGCTACTGAGGCCAAGGTGGGGTTTGTCCAGTCAGACCCCCATCTCAACACATTCACATGTTTTAAAGGACCGTGACCATAGCTCACAGGTCTTCCAAGAGGCTGCTGGTCCTCAGCACCATAAAAATAAAGTGAAACAGCTAATTGGATCACATCCCTTCCACATTAATTTGAGAAGCATTTTTGACAAGCGCTTGAGCTCCCTTCTTTCTGGGAGTCGGTTTTCTCCTTTTACTACACAGAACCCGAGGTTGAACTCAGGACATAAGCATGGCAGCAAATGCCTTTATATCCTCTAAGCTATCTTGCTGGTTCATCCTGTTGTCTGATCCTCTCTGCCTCCGACCTGTATGCCACACTCCTTCCAGTGGAAGGGCAGCCTGTACCATCACCAGGCTTGGCCATTCAACCTCTGCTTCCCTCTACTGCAGGCTTCTGCCTACTCATCACCACCCACTGGTCTTCAAAACTCCAGGAACCACCAGAGGTTCAGCAGCTCCCTGAGTGAGCTATGCTCTGGAGTACAGCCAGGAGGCCAGCTCCCAAGTGTCTCATTTGTCAACTGCACTGTTTCTGTCCAGCACTGCTTCACAGTCCCTAAGGCCCTGGGAACAAGGCAAGATGGGCACAGTATCTGCGACCCACATGCCCACCCCTCAGCCTGGCACCAGTCCTCTGTCCTGGACCCAGTTTCTTCCAGATCCTGGCATAAGCCAGAATTATTCTCTCTCCCCTTTCCTTCTCTTCCTCCCTGTGGCCTGGCACACCTAGCAAACCCTTCTCCTTTCAGCCTACACATCCCTCCCTGAGCCCCCATCGCTGATTGGGCCCACCCTGTCACCCCAGTACCCTCTTCTCTTCCCTTCACTTTCTTAAGCTTAATATTTTCTGAGGGTGATTCAATTAACCCACTCAGCATTTACCTCTATGCATGACTTCATCTGGTAGGACTATTTGACAGACCTAAGAGGGGCCCAATGAACTTGCAGAATCAAGCTTAGCCCCACCCAATAGGCCTTCCCACTCCTGGAATCCTATAAGAGCAGTTAGTTGTTCTTCAAGTAGGAGCCCGAGACTTCTGAGGACAGAGGTAACCTTGACTTCAGCCTCTGAGACCTCCAGCTAACACCTCCTTTTCCAGAAGAATCTCCAATTCCAGGCAATACCAGCAAAAAACCAGCTTTTCAGACTCCAGTATCAGTTCAAGGAGCGAATCAGGAAGCCAGGTATACATCGTGGGCCAGGGAAGGGTTGACCCTCCATCAGATGAGGATAGAATCACCTTCCTTTCCAGGTGGTGTAGTCCATTCACACAGCTTTCACTTTACCACAATAAGTGCCATCTCTAAAATCCTTGGAGATGGTTTGGGGATCAAAGGCCACTGAATCTCCGTCTCCAGTGTGCTCTGCTTGGGGCCGGCAGCTCTGCCCAGATACCTGGCAGGCATTGCCCACCCCAGGGCTATGTGTGGTTTCAGCTCCTTGACTGTCTCTCCCACCCTCTATGCAGAATCTGACGGAGACATCATGGCAGAAGGCCCACTTCCGAGTCAGCTTCCCTCTGAGACGTCTGACCAAGGTATTGTCAAAGCCTTTCACTACTTTGAACTATTTTCCCAGGTTTTACTTTGGGTATTGTGCAGCCTCGATACCTGTATAGCTTTCTGTGAATCACAGCACTGCCCCCTCTCAGTTTCCCACGCCCTAGAGCCAAACACACCATGTGGGGCCCAGGATCACACATGTTACCAAGTTTGGCAAAAAGTACCTTCATCTGTTGGGCCCTCTCACTGGGCGTGGCCCCATGCACCAGCACCTGCTGAGCTCTTACACCTGAGCTGTGTGAAGTGTTCTGTTGGGATCTGTTCTCAATCATTTTGGAGACAAGGCCTCACTCTAGCCAAAGCTAATCTGGAGTTTGAATTTAGGGTGGTCTTCCTGCTTCTATCTCCCCAGTGGTAGGATTACAGCTATGTATTTCCATGCCTGGCCCTCTTCTTTCTTTGGTACTGGAGGTTACAGCTAGGATCTCTGTATGCCAAGAAAGCCCCCGAACCACTGAGCTACAGCCTCAGGCCTGCAGCCTTAGTCATTAAGTTACTCTTTTTGTCTTAGATTTTTGCTGTCTACTCCCTCAGAAACTAATATATAACTCCACATCACCTCTATACCATCATCCTGCCTACCCACGCAGGTCCCACCCTGACTGTACAGAGCCTTGAGGTATAGGAGAATCCCCTTCCCCTCATATAGAGCTTACCTGGGTTATTACAAGCTTGTTTTCCTGTAGTCCACTCTCAAAACTGTCCCTGAATGTTTCCATAAAACACAAGTTCTGCTTCTCCCCATCTCCCCTCTTCAAGTCTGGCTCCAAACTAGATGAGCCAAGCTGTGTCTGCTTTCCAGCTGCTTCCTGGGGTCTTCTTCACCATCTGGAAGACCCTCTTGCTTTTTCCTTTTGGATATTACTCATTTCATTCATTTGGATATTACCCATATCATTTTTACTTTCTTATATTTTACTTTATTTTTGTACTTTTTCTGTTCAGCCTTCTGATTTTAAAAAAAATGGTATAGAAGGAATTTATTTAGCCAGGCTTAATAGTATATACCTGTAAACCTAGCACTTGGGAGATAAAGTCAGGAGAATGACTGACAATTGATTGGCATAGATGGCCTACACAGTGAATCATGGACTTAAGGAAATGTGAGTTGGCTATTTCACAGCTCATATATCTGAGATTGTTCTTACTCTATTGTTCTTGAATCCCAGGCTAGTTTAGCTGGGTATGGAACTTAGGTTGGGAATTCACTTCCCTCAAAATGTTTGAGATGTTTTCTCTTATCTTCCAGATTCTAGTGTTGCTTTTGAGATTTTTAGTCCCCCAACAGACACTTGCTTTGATTTTTCTTATACTTTATTCTCTCATCATTTTGGAGGTTTTGTTCTTTCTGGGGACATTTCATCAGTGTTGTCTTCCAAGATTTCCATGGAGATTTTAATTTCTGCTTTCCTGATTTTAATTTCAAAAATCTTTTTTTTTCCTGGATGTTCTTTGTGAAAGTATCTTGTAATTGATTCATGGGTATAATTTATTCTCCAGTGTCTGAAGGTATTAATTATAGATTGGGGGAGGTTTCATCTGTGGCATCTTTTCCTGTTTGGTTGACTTGCTTCTGGTCTCGTGCTTGGTCTCCTGCTTGGTCTCCTGCTTGGTCTCCTGTTCTGATCTCAATTGCTGCTCATACTGAGCCTGTGGGCAGGGTTTGGGCCCTGTGGGTCCCCCTGAATTTAAATGGCTGGGAGCTCCAGATGCAACCTTTGAAATACTTTGAGGCTGTAGTTTTCCTTTAGTCATTCTTTTGGTCTTTTGTCTATATAGAGAATTTAGGTTTTTTTTTTTTTTTTTTTTTTTTTTTTTTTTTTTTTTGAGGGGTGGAGCAGAGAGGGTCCACTAAGGAGCACTGGCTGGTCTGGGGCTCACTATGTACAGCAGGGACTAAAGATGTGCACACATCTATGTAGTTTGTGTGTGAGAGAGAGGGGGAGGAAGGGGAAGGAAAGCGGGAAGGGAAGAGATAGAATGTAGAATGTGTCACAGTACAAGGGATTAAAGCTTAAGCCTTGCACGTACTAGACAAGTGCTCTACTGAGCTATACCCTTAGCCCATTTTTATTGATTGATTTTTAGATCCATTCCTATTGAATTACCCAGGGTGACCTTGTACTTACTTTGTAGTCCAGGCAGAGCAGGCATTGGATTTGGGATCCTTCTGCTTCAGCGTCTTGAGTACCAGGTATGATAGGCCTGTGTCACAGGACAAGCACTCTGAGTCTTTATCAATATAATAGCCTCTGCTCTGGCAGACCAAGTACCTCTACCTGGAAGTTTTTCTAGAGAGACTTAACACTTGACAATTTTCACTGAATTCTCCAGAGCTGCGGTCTTCACACACTATCCTTCATCTTTTTAGTCTTTGTCTGCTGGCCAGCTATTCCTACATTCTGAGGTTATCTTCTGTGCATAGTTAGCATCTCAGATGCAAATGGACCCTTTGTTTTCTCTTGTTGTGAATTGAATTGCCTGTAGTTTCTTTAAGAATTATTTTTATTTTTTTAATTGTATGTATGTGTGTGAGTGAGTGCTGTGGGGGAGTCCCCTGGAGGACAGTTCCCCTGGGGCTAGAGTTGCAGGTGTTTGTGAGCCACTTGATGTAGGTTCTGGGAGTCAAACTCAGATGCCCTGGAAGAGCAACGTGTGCTCTTCACTGATGCTAAGCCCTCTCTCTCTTCAGCCCCTTTCCCATGTGTTCTGTTGGTTGCATATCTCCTTCACAGTGAGTTTGAAGTGTCCTCTGAGTTTCTGGATTCATCAGCTCAGCCGTCCCTCATTAGTCTCCTGCCCCAGGTGCAGGGGTTATACCAAGTCCATAAAAGGGGAAGGTGGCTCACACAGACTCATGACATTAGAAGGGGTGCTCCGCGCTTGGTGTCTTCACCCCTCTGGCATCTGGATATTGTGTCCTGCAGGTCAGTGAACCCCTCCCTAGACCTCTACTCTCTGTGGTTCTCTAGAAGCAGTTCTGTGTCCACAGTGAGCTGAGACTGGGTTTGGAGAGGTGGTGCAGGAGGCACTGGAAAGCCACATGGGTCAAAAAGGTGGTGTCCACTGTGGTGTCCCCTGTGAGTCCCCAGATACTCCTTGAAGCTCTCAATGTGTGTGCTCTGTGTCTTCTTTCTGTTTCCTGTCCCTGACTAAAAGCAGGGTCAGAGAAACTGCCAACAGGAGCGTTAATATGCCACAAAGCACAAGGCTATCGCAGAGCACTTTGCACATCCACCCCCTGCGGATGGTCTGCAGACAAACCTCAGATAATTCATAGATTTGAGTTTCCCTTTTAAAAAAAAAGATTTATTCATTTATTTTATTTATATGAGTACATTGTCGCTGTCTTCAAACACACCAGAAGAGGGCATCAGATCCTATTACAGATCCTATATACAGCAACCATGTGGTTGCTGGGAATTGAACTCAGTACCTCAGGACAGAGCAGTCAGTGCTCTTAACCTCTGAACCATCTCTCCAGACCCACCTTTCCTTTTTTTTTTAACCACAAAGTGGGGGAAAACTTCACTCATGAGGGGCCTGTTCTTTAGTTGTTTTTAATGATTGTGGAATGATCACAGACACACCTGTAAATGAGTTCTGTGGTGATGAGGTCAGCTTCTTCAGGCCATATCCTGCTGCCTCCAGCGGAGGAGCTGGGCCAGCCCAGCGGAAAGCCCAGCCCAGCCCCACTCCAGCTGCTCTCACCCTCCCCCGCCCTGCACTGACCAACCGCCCCTGGGTTTCTCAGAGATGGCCTTTCCACAGCTGGCCACAGTGGCTCTGTCTGTTCAGCCAGCACTGGCGCTCAGAACTCCACAGCACTGCCCACTAGGTGGGCCCACTCTCTGGCTGTGGACCCTCTTCATGCCCACCCAGGCATTCCCTCCCTGCTTGGTCAGGAAAGGGCCTCTGCTCTGGCTTCCCTAAAGGTTGGCAGTGTGAACCTTTGGCTCCTCTAAGAGCCCCGCCCCCATCTCCATTCTCCCTACTGACTTCTCCCAGCCTTGGCCATGAGAAATCACAGCGGGGTGGACCACTCCTCCCTTCACAAGCGTTCAGCCCAGGAGACAGACTTCCTGGAGCTCCAGGTTGCAGAACTATTAGCTGTCCATATCCCTCAGTTGCCGACCTAATGTTGAATGAGTGCTTTCACCTTAGCTCTGCCCTAGGGACAGGGGTCCCCGATCCCCGCTCTCCCAGCGGGTGCCTGTGGCAGTGAGAGGGGTGTCTCTGCTATCTGTTTCCAGTGCCTTTCTTGAACTTTATGTCTGTGGCACTGCCCTGCCTCCTGTATGCCTACTTCCCTCTGACCTCCTTTCTGAAGCCCACCACCTGAGGGTGTGGCTCATCCCTCAGCATCTTTAGTGCCCCTCTGACAGACCTCAGGATAGCAAAGCTTAGCTTAGGACTGTAGCTTTCAGAACTGCCCCTCCCACGATGAGCAGATGAGTGACTGAATCGCTGTGAAGAGACACCATGATCATAAAAGAGAACGTTTCGTTGGAGCTGGCTGACAGGGTAAGAGGTTATTATCCGTCATCAGCAAGGCAGGGAAGTATGGTGACTGTGCGGGCGGACATGTGCTGGGGGAGGAGCTGAGAGTTCTACACCTGGATCGGCGGGCAGCGGGAAGAGAGTGTGAGCAGCCACTGGGCCTGGCTTGAGCTTCTGAGACCTCAAGGCCCATCCCCGGTGTCAACAGGCTGTATGTCCCAATCCTTTCAAATAATGCCTGTGAGATATGAGGGCCATTTTTATTCAAACTACCATAGCCACCCTACTGCCATTCCTAGCTCTTTGCATCCTGGGAGCTCTCAGCCTTTCCCAGGAGCCTTTTCAGCCTCTCCTGGGGAGCTTTTGCAGCCCCCCAACTGTCTACTCACTTCCAGACCTGTGCCTGTTCTCACCATGGCGTATGGCCCATGTTCCCTCTGTCCAGCCGTCCCAGTGTATAGACGAGAAGGCTTTCCTAGCCCGGCCCCAGTCTAGACACCTATGATTCAGTCCTTGTAACAACTAGAAGTTTCCAGAAAAAGGAAACATGCTGACAGGTGTAATCCCACCTGTACATAAGTTGCCCAAAATAATAACTCTTGAGACTTAATATATATTGACAAATGCTAAGGCCAATAGCTTTGGCTCTGTTCCCCAACTAGCTCATATCTTAATAACTCATTCTATGTTCTGCCACATGGCTGGTTACCTGGTCCTCAATTTCATATCTTCTATGTGTGGAGTGGGTCTTCTCATGCCTATTTTCCCAAAATCCAACTCTCTGTACTGGAATGTTTATTTCCCTATTTCCTGAGTAAGATAACAGGCCAATAGCATTTTTAATGACAGGTGATGCTTCCATTGGGTGTAAGAGATTCTCTCTACAAATAGGTATGAAGTATTATCTTGAGCCTTGCAGCTTGGAGCAGTTTCTCCATGCTACTGCTGATCTGCTACCTCTCCCCACCACCCCACTGAGTGACAGCCCCTTAATGTGTATGTGCTTTTGTGTGTGTGCATGTGGACTTCTCCTTCTGATGCACATCGGGAAGATACACCATATCAAACTCAGTCTCCCTATTGAGTTTCAGACTCAGTTTATCTACCAGTAAAATGGGGCAAGACCTGTTCTCATGGTCTGTTTCTCTCCAGACTCAGATAAGCAAGCCAGCAAGCAAAGGGATCCCTGTGTGGAACAAAAAGACTCAGTGGAAGTAGATGAGCCTAAAGGGCCAGACCAGTCTGCCAAAACCATCGCGTACGTGAGGCCCAGGAGGTATGAGCCCACGGAGCCTGCGGGGCCAACTGAAGCTGCACAACAGCACGCTCGGAGAGGACACAGCCAAGAACAAGGAGCTCACTCTGGAAGCTGGAGGCCGAGGTGGAGGCAGAGGAGTCAGTGGACAGAGATAGGCGGCCACTCACAGGCAGCCTTCCAGGAGTGGCAGGAGCCCTCTCAGGGACTGGCTCTGCAACCATACTTTCGCCGCAGTGAAGGGCCACACCCGGGCCTGGGAACAGGGCCTGTCATGAGCTTGTACCCTATCTTTACTCCAGTGGTCCCAGTGCCGGGGCGGATAGTCCAGTGGATACCCATGTTTTATGGGTGCTGGGTTGTCATGAGGTACCAGATCCTGGCTACCTACCCCTACACTACCTACATCCCCGTGGCCAGCGTAACCCCGTACTTCGTGCCATTCAGCGCCCCCTTGTTCTTCACCTACAATCCTTGGTGACTGGTGTCCCTTGGTGTTAGCTTTCCCCGGCTATTTTTGTTTCTCCTGAGGATGGGAAAAGCTCACAGTTGAAAAGGTTTATTCTTTCTCACAGTTTCAGTTCCAGTTCACCACAGCCAGGAAGCCAGGGTACCACCCAGCACTTACAGCGGGTCTCCTCATACTCAGAATCAGAAGCATGACTGTGTTCTAGGTTCCCAGATGGCTCTTGATTTGGGGAAATTGACAGTTAACACTAACCATCAGGTGGGACACTATGTCCCACCTGAGGTTTACTTTTTGAAAAAAAAAAATATTTTTTATGGTCCAGTGGCCATAAAAATATATATCACTCTTTCCTAGACCCCCTTAACTCTTCCCATTCCCACTTCCTCTTTCCTTTTTTTAAAAATCTGTCATGCAGCCTGCAAATGCATGAATGTGGGATCATCCAGTGGAGTATGGACAACCGACTGCAGAAAAATGACTCTTCCTCCCCTAGCAACCATCCATCCCCCAACAGCGACCTAGCTGGGGGTGGAGCCTCAGCCCCTCCCCATCCATGCTGCAGTGGTAACTGGCTTGATGGTGCAGCACAAGATTTCCCCAGGAATTTTATATCCTCAGGGAAATGGGGTGGTGCTGTACCCCCTGAAGTCATCATCTGTTTGTGTATAGAAAGATCCAGTTACAGAGCTCAGATGGAAAATGGCTACTGGGATGCAAGATTACAGATTTGAACCAACAATGGATGGGACTGAACATCTGATAGCCCCGGACTATCCCAGGAGGGAGCCAGGAAGTGAGCCGACAGCTCCAGAAGCAGACCCAGCTGGGCGGGGCCGGGGAGGATGAGTGTATGTATGAAGTTCTTCTCTGGAGCAGGACATCCTGATGTGGAACCTTACAGTTTGAGGGCAGCAGCAGCTGTTCCTGAGATGTTTTTTATTGACATTTTATTGTGTGTAGCTGTGGGGCCATGCATGTGTCACAGCCTGTCTATGGAGGCCAGAGGACAACTTGCAGAGACTGCTCTTTCCTCTTACCCTGTGCAGACCTGAGGCTTGAATCCAGGCCCGAAGGCTTGGCAGAATATTTCTACCTGAAGCACTGCTCACCAGCCCAGGATTCCCAATAGGAAAAGTTCAAAGTAGCTTGAAAAATGAGTAAATCAAAGAAAGTTAGACAGCTCAAACAAAAGGCACAGGGGTTTACAAAAGGAAACAAGGAGAGAGTAAGCCACATTTAAAATGCTGAGGGAGAGGCTGGGTGATAGTGCCTTTAATCCCAGCACTCATGAGGCAGAGGCAAGTGGATCTCTTAATTCTAGGCCAACCTGGTCAGCAGATCGAGTTCCAGGTCAGCTAGAGCTGTGTAATGAGACCTGTCTCAAAGTAAGGCTAAGTAAGGAATAGTTTAGTAATAATAGCCTTTTTGGCCTCAGTGAGAAAATTTTAAGTATCTTTTTAAAAAAAAATTTTTATCATTAGTGGGAATTTCCTGTAAGGTTTTTTCATGGATGTCTCTGATCAAGTTCAAGTAGTTCCTGTCTTCAATACTCCATAAAAAGTGAATTATAAATTGGATTTTGTACTTAAAAAGGTTTTTGACCAGCTCATCTTAATATTTGTTTCTAAGAAAAATGTCCAAGAAGAGTTTTTATCCTAAATATTTTGTGTGTAGTTAACTATTCTTTTAAATAAATAAATCCTCCTCTTGGACTTTGGTTGTACAAAATTCTTTTGGTAAAATTTCACAAATTACCAGTGCAAAAGCAAAGCGTGTTTAGAAAAGTTCTCCTGAAGTTAGGAAAGACGGTAGGCTTGGTTCCCTCCTGCCTGCTGCTTCCCTCTAGCCATGGACACCTGCTCAACATGGGTATGCTCCTAAGTTTCTGCTGTACTTTGATTTCACACACACACAGAGCACTCTCTGCCCATGTTAGTCACATGTTTCTTGTTGAGATCGAATGCCTGACAAGAGGCTACTTAATGAAGTGTTATCTTGGCTCAGTTTGAGGGGCTACATCCTACGCTGATGGGGAATTCATGGAGGTAACATGGGAGATGCCTGGTCACATTGCACCTGCTGTCAGAGCTCAGACAGGAAGTGGGGCAGGGCTCCAAAACCACAAACCTCACACCTAGTGACTCACCTTGCCCTCCAGAAAGTTCACAGACTTTTATTTCCAAATAGCACCAGTCGGTACTGAGTGCTCAAACACAGGCTCCTCCTGAGGATACTTTATATCCAAACCACAGCACCATGTCCCAGAATCCTCCTCACCAGCATCTCCACACACATAGGTTCCAGCTATGCCACTTCTAAGGCATTCCCATGGCCACAAGGCCTCATCACACAGCTACACAGGGTGGGGTGGCTTTTTGTTTTGAGACCCAGTTTCTCTGTGTAGACCAGGCTGTCCCAACTCACAGAGATCCACCCGACCTTACTTCCCAAGTGCTGGGATTAAAGGTATGCACCACCATGTCCCAGTTTACACACAGATCGTAAGGACCAGCCTGCTTTTGTGGGGGTTTTTGTTGTTTGTTTTTTAGTTTATAAAATAACTTATCAAACTTCGATCCCTCTGTCAAATGGTATGGTCTATTTTAATCGATGCTAAGAATCGCATCCAGATTAGCTCTCTCACAATGCCAGTTTATGGCATGAGGCATTGTTGCTGGCAGGCCACACTGGGGCCTCTGGAATTTTTGGCAATATCTTAGATAAAAACTCATTATCTTATTTTTGTTCTAATTAGAATTGCCTAGACTATAAATAAGGTTCCATATCTTTTTATTTTTGTTTATCTACCTGTTTAATTTTCTGCCTTGTCTTCTTTCTTTGTTCCAGGTCCGCATATCTCCCTGCACATGCTCTGTGGGGTGCCACTCCTTTGTCTCCTCCTTTGGGAGCATTATTGTTAGAAGCAGCAAACTTGGGGGTTTCTGCTCACACCACCTTCCTCTTCCTTTCCCAGGGGGCCTTGCTTGTGCTGTGGGACTCACCCCTGTCACCTTTCAGTTCACGCAGGGAGCATCTGCCCATCATCAGGGCAGAATCTCACCACCTCTTACAGGTCCTGCCTAGTCTGCGGTGCTGAACTTCAGCCTGACTCAGTGGGGCCAAGCCACATTCAGATATCACCGTAGGGCATTCCGGAAGTCCCTGGACTGGCCTGCAATGAGTGGACACCTACAGGCTCTCCCAGGCCTGGAGAATGTTGGCCTCTGACCCCTCTCTGAGGCATTTTCCCCAAGCATTCCAGTTGTTAGTTTGGGGTAGCCGAGCTGCTCGGGATGACTCAGGCCTGCCTAGAAACATCATGGCCTCTCCTGCCTTTGGGTGTGTGGGGACCCCATGCCTGCCAGCCTTATATGATTGTTGGATAGGATACTACCCAGGGCCAGATGGCCAGGGCTGGCAGAAAATCTTACCTTTTTTTGGACAGGTTACCTCTTTGCCATGTCACTTATTCTGGCCGCAGAGGACTGACCACTCCACAGGCTCCTTTTGGGAGCCTCTACTTAGAGCAGTCGCTCCCACCCTCTTCCCTGCTGCCCGTGGCCTTTGAGAGCTGTCCCACCCCCTCAAGTGATTTGGTACTTGGGATTTCTCTTTTCTATTTGTTCATCCAGGGTCTCATGTAACCCAGGCTGAACCTGGATTTGCTATGTAACTGGGAAGGTCCTTCTGGTCTGCCTGCCTCCAGATCTCCTAAGTGCTCTCTTTACTGATCAAGGCTCAGCCCCAGCCCCAGCCCCAGCCCCAGCCTCAGCCTCTGAGTTTTGGATTTTATAACAGAGAGAGAGAGAGAGAGAGAGAGAGAGAGAGAGAGAGAGAGAGAGAGATTGATTTCTCCTGGTTTGTATGAATTAGCTAAACAAGACTTGAAGGGGCTCCTCTAGGGAACCATTCCTTCACATGACGTCAAGACTTAAAGGTCACAACTCATGGTATAGTCAAGATGGCATATAGACATGTGATCATGTGGAAAGGGAGGTTGGCAAGTTAGGACCCGCTGGCATAAGTCTGTGAACAACATTCACTAATGCAGATGGTTGGCCCATGTGCCTTTTTTTTTTTAACCTCAACTCTTTCCTTATGCATAGGCTCAACCTTCCAGTATCTGGGTTATGGCTCAGTGGAAGCTAGAATAACACCTTTGTGGCATTACAGCGTTTCCCAAATGTGTGTTGTTTCCTTCATTGTAAATACTGGTGAACAGTGGTGAACCCTGTTCTTTTCTAAAAATTCAATAAATATAGGGGCTGGAGAGATAGCTCAACAGTTAAGAGCATCTGCTATTCTTCCAGAGAACATTTCTTCTTTTAGTTCTCAGCACCCACATCAGGTGTTTCTGTTTCTTTTTTCTTTTTCTTTCCATTTTGTTTTGTTTTGTTTCTCAAGACAGGGTTTCTCTGTATAGCCCTGGCTGTCCTGGAACTCACTCTGTAGTCCAGGTTGGCCTGGAACTCAGAAATCCTTCTGCCTCTGCCTCCCAAGTGCTGGGATTAAAGACGTGCGCCACCACTGCCCGGCTTCAGGTGGTTCACAATTGTTTGTAACTCCAGCTGCAAGTGTATCTGGCCTCATCTTCTGGCCTCTGCGAGCAACTGAGCACACACATATAATTAACACTAAAGGGCTGGAGAGGTGGCTCCTGCTTGAAAGCACTTGCTGCTCTTGCAGAGGACCTGGGTTTGGTTCCTAGCGGCGGCTCACAGCCATCTGTGATTTCAGTTCCATGGGATCTGACACCTTCTCCTTGCCTCATGGGACCAGGTATACATATGGCGCACATACATACATGCAAGCAAGTTCTCCTACACATAAAGTAAACATAAATCTATAAACAGAAAATATTCCATAAATAAATGAGTAAGCTGACATGTTAGAGCCCCACTTCCGGGCACCCATTCCACACTGGCCTTTGTCTACCTTTGTCTCGCTTGACTTTTCTTCTGTCTTCCCCTCCCCACGCAAGCCTTTGCACAGGATCCCTCACTCACCACCTAACACAAGTTCCCAGGCACAGGGACCCTTGTCCTCCTGCGTGGGCTCACTCTGTGCCTGCCCTACTTTGTGAAAAAAGGTCACAGGTGTTCGGAGCATTCGCCCCGTGGGGGGCACCATGGGCACAGAAAGCCCAGTGGACCTTATTAAACTTCTATAGAGAATCTGATTTCCCAGCAGTTTTCTTTTGAGCAGGCCCATTTCTGTTGTGTGTCGTGTGAAGGCTCCTCCCCATGGAGTCTCAAGCTCCTTCCGTGACAGCACAGGCAGATATTTCCTCTGGCGTCTGACGCTTTGCTCTGACACAGGAGTTCTCCATTGTTCCATATTCTGGTTTATTTTCGTGTGTCTGTGTTGGACTTGTAGTTTTTATGCTCCATTCAATCAGCTCTCTCATTTGGGTCTAATTGATTCTTAACAGTCCATTTTGTTCTTTTTAAAACGTAAAGGCAAAGGCCAGGGAATGACTCGGGAGCCCGTTCTCTCTTTCTACCACGTGGGACTCATGGATCGAACCTGGGTCAGCAGCTTTGGTGGCGAGCTCCTTTAATTACTGAGCTATCTTGCTGGCCCTAAACCTGCTATTATAGTGGGTCGTTTGATCTGTATTTCTGAATTCTAAGGTTCACTTGGGGCTGGGAGGGAACTGTGCCTTGCAGGCCCAAGGCTCTGGGTTCATCCCCAGCACCAACGGTAAGAAGGTCTTCATTTATTTTCTAATAGTCTCACTTTTAAAGTCTCCCTGTGTTTGGTTAGGTAGTTCTCAGATGAGGGAGCCGGCCCAGTTGGAGCTGGGCCCCAGGCGCCTGCATCTGCAGAACCTGCAGAACGAGGCTTTGCCCACTGGGGCCTGCATCCCTGGCATGCCTTCCTACTGTGGCTTTATTTGGGCTTTGTGTTGGGGCTGGAGTGGTGTCCCATAACCATCCAAGGGACATTTTGCCAGTTTCTTACTCAAGGTCCCCCAGCATGAAGAGGTTTAAGGCAGAGACTGGGGACTGGTTTGGTCCTTGCTGGATGATTCTGCCCCTGTGGGACTGGGGAAGAGCAAGGCCTGATTCTCAGTGGGTGAAAAGGCCACTACCCATCACCTATGGTCCCAGCACCTCATCCTTCCCTGCACGTACTGTGGAGCTCTCGCCCGGGCCTGTGGGGTCCACGGTGAGAAGCTGCCGTGTGGTCCACACTGGCTCCCAGCTTCTCTCTGGCACTCACCCATGCTTTCATTTCTTCCATTGAGGTTGTTTCTGGTCCTGCATGAGCAGGGAAGGAGCTATCGCAACCTCTGGGGATGGCTGCCTTGGGCTCCAGGCCTGGGTCTTCCATCTGCAAGCTGAGAGGCTACATCCAGGTCCTGCAAATGCCTCCATTTCCCTAACTGTAATATGAACACCAACGAAGAGCAGCCTCGTGACTAGTAATGAGTTCATGGGCTGGGCTAACCTGGGCCTCAGGAATGGCAGTTGTGAACAGAAGACACTCAGTGGACACAGCGGACTCTTGTTTCAAAACAGGCTGGAATGATTCTACTTCATCCAGAAAGCTAAGGGCTGCTCAGAACCTCTGTCTGTCCCTTACTCTGCCATGCTTAAGGGCTATGGGATGGACTCTATACTCAGCTTCTGAACACTGGCTCTACTTGCAGGGAGGATGTACTGAATTACTTTGGAGTGGGGGTCATGGCATTCGTCTGTAGAGGGGCAAAATAACTAGGTCTTTACAAAATGTTTTTATTTTTAATTATGTTTATGTGCACATGCATGCTTCGGACCCTGGAACTAGACATAGAGGCAGCTGTGAGCTGCCCAGTGTGGGTGCTGGGAACCAAACTCAGAAAGAGCACCAAGAGCTTTGAACTACTGCACCATCTCTCCATCCCCTAGATTTATTTTTAATCGTGTGTATGATTGTGTTTGTGGATGTAGATGTGGTCCACTCTGGGGCCAGAAGAAGGTTTCAGGCCCCCTGGGGTTACAGGTGGTTGTGCAAGATGAGAACAGAACTTGGTTCTTCTGTAAGAGCAGCATGTGGTCGTTCAGCCCCCACAAAAGGGTCTTGTGTAGGGAGAGAAATGGAATCCTCTTATCTACAGGGGTGTCTCAGTCCATTTTCTGGCTCCGTGGCAGAAGACCACAAGCTGTGATTTATAGCAAACAGAAGCTGATCTGTCTCAGCTTCTCTTTGCTATACCTCCTGGAGGTACAGTCCTGGAGGTACAGTCCTGCTCACTGACAGTGGAAGGTGGAAAGACAAGGAGAGAGAGAGAGGCAGCCAGTAGGAGTGGCTGCACTCTCCTAGCTGGCTTCCCACCATAACCTGCTCCTGCAAGCAGGCCTTCAGAGTCTCTTATGGTCTCATTTCTTAACATCACAATGGCAATTAGACATCAGCATGAATATCAGGGCTGACTGTGAAACCACAGCCTGCATGTGGTGAGCTGCCTGGAAACTTGGTCTTGCCACGTTGTTTCCCCCACAATTCTATTAGAGGTTCAGACAGACAGACATCAGTGCTCCACACAGTATCAGCTCAGGTGGCCAGGACTGCCCATCATTTTCTGAGGTAGTGTCCCACTCATGCATCAATTGATTTGTGGCTGTGCCTATGTGTGGGTCCGCCGTGGTCATTGTATAATATCCTCTGTGTGTCTGCACATCGACTTACTCATCTCCATTGAGAAGGGCTTTGGGTTCAGGCTGTGGTTTGGGTGTGAAGTTGTCTCCCAAAAGGCTCATGTGAAGTGGAAACTTCTAGTTTCTTTGGAAAGTCAGTTATGGCAAATGATGGTTTGCTGGGGCACACAGGTGAAAGGATGCTGGAGCAGACACAGGAAAAAAAAAAGTTTTCCTGAAGCAGACACAGGTTAAAGGATGACTTGATATAACAAACACGTGAAAGGACCCATCATGATGGAGTATAAATGACCCAACAGTGGTAGATGAGCACTGAGCTTTGGTTTGGTTTGCATTACCTCACTATGCTTTGCTAATGACAGGAATGTATTGGTTCGCCTTACCTAGTGTAGTTGAGCTCCACTTGTGGTAACACCACCATTGAGAGACTCACCAAGAACTGCTCGAGTTTCCTGTCGCAGCTTGCCGCTGCTGCAGACTCACCTCAGGCCAGTTGGCAAGCCTGGTGGTTTCTTCAGAATGGAACTACAGCTACTGGTTTGTGCCTGGGGTCTGCCTGCCAAAAGGACTGACTAGCTGCTGGTTAGTGTGTGGTATCTGCCTGCCAAGAGGACTGGTCTGCAGCTGCTGAGTTGTCTTTGGTCTTTGCCAGGGGACTGAACTGCTGCCAAAGAAGATTGAGCTCACCCCCCAAAGAACTATTGCTGAACAGGACACTTCCCCCAGATCCTAATAACTTTTCTCTTCACTGCCTCTGATGAGTGGTGGGCTAGAGGAGAGATTGAACCCTTATTAAAAGCAGGTTGCAAAAAATTTATGCCTACACCCATGTCTCAAAGGCATGGTCCCCAGTTCATGGGGATATTGAGCAGTGATCAATGGATTAATGCGTTGATGACTTCGTAGCTTGGGAGGTGGGGACCAGTTTCAGAAAGTAGGTCACAGCACACAAAGGATACAATGTATCTTCAGTCCCCATCTCTCTCTTGGCTTCTGCACCTCAGAGAGATGAGCAGCTTTCCCACACAGTCTGGCTGCCATGACAGTTCTGCCCGTCTGTAGTCCCAGTGCAGTGAATTGAAACTCCCGAAATCACAAGCCAGACTAACTCTTTCCCTACCTTCATGTTTTGTTTTGTTTTGATGAGGTGTTTCGTCATTGCCACAACCACAGACATTTCCCTGCATCTTTTCCATTATGTAGTGTCACCGTGAACATCCTGGGATTTGTTTTTTTGGGTCGACACAGGCAAGACTTTATCTTGGGCATGTATCAGAAGGTAGATAACCCTGCTGGGTTTCAGGGAATGCTTTTGGTGTCTGTGACGTGACACAGAAGCAGCAGTCCATCAGCCACATGGGAGGACTCTGCCTCACAGACTCTGTATCATCAGACTTCTTGCTATTTTGCCAATAAAAATGGGATCTTGTGACTACTACCTGTCAGGGGTTCAGCAATACTCCCTGTTCATGTAACTGATGCTTAATCTTTGCCCAGTGCAGTTTGATTTTGTTTTTCTCTTTCTTATGGATTTAGATGTCCACTCCATCTTGATGCCTGTGTTGGCAACCCACTTTGTAAGGGCCTTCCCACACCTTTTTTACTTCATCTGAATTGTTCTCGGATTTGCAGAAGCTCATGGTGTTTTCAAACACGCCACCTCTCCCTTTACTTGAGAGCCCTTTGTGCTTTAAGAAACCCTGCATTGCCTGGAGATCAGAAATTCTCACCTATACTTTCTTTTTGTAATTTGAGTTCTTGCCGCTGACATTTGCTCTGCTGTAGTTCTTAATCCATTTTGAGCAGAGCGGGGTGCATCGTTCGCCCAGGGAACAGAAAGCCTGTTCTTCCAGGTGTAGTGATTAAAGTGGCCTCTTTCCCCACTTGCTGGTAATTCAGCATGACAGGCTGCGCCCACCCCAGACCCTTCTAGACCGACATGATTCTAAGTGCCCTGCTTATCCCCACATTGATGCCACACACAGTATTCATTGCTAACACCCTGCAGTACATTTCCATGTCTGGCACAGCAAATCCGCCTTCCTTTTCAGAGCTGTCTCAGAGTGTCTCTCCTATGTTAATTTTAACATTGAATTGTCAGTTTCCGCAAAAGACCCCGTTGAGTTTTGATTGGCATATTGTGTAATCATCTCATAAATGTGAGATGCTTAGATCAGAATATTAAACTTTCCAATTCATAAACACAGGATACCTTTTCATTTATTTGGGTCATAATATCCTTCAGGGGGAATTCTGCTGATTTCTACATGGGGTCTTTACAACTTTACCTCAGTCCCTTTCCGCTTGTGTCTGTTGCTTTTGTTGCTGGCTGGAATGTAGCAACATCTCCAGGTTTCTCAGGGTCACAAGGACACTCGGTTGACTTTTGGATAGGAGCTCACATTTGGATGTGAGCTACATGGCTGCGCTATCCTGTTCCTGCTACTTATTTGTCTCCGGTTTTTTTTTTTTCCTTGTCTTACTTCACTGTCCAGGATTTTTAATAAAACTTGGAATCACAGTAATGCCTTTAATCATTTTCAATTGCCTGATTTTAAAGTCGACTATATAAATGGGCTCCCCGTGCTGTCCCAGTGGCCTCACACATGTGTGCCACTTCAGTAGAGTTGACAAGTCCTCAAGTTAATTTGTCTCTTTCTCTCTGGGGCCTCAGGACCCTGAGTCTAAGCGAGCCACTGCAGCATTCCGCAGGATCCTGCCCTTGCCTCTTGGGCAAGTGTCGCTGTCCTCTCAGAACGTGCTCTTCCTGGCGCCTCCTCTGTGTCTGTCAAGGTGCAGTGTGTTTAACATTTGCCCATGGCCCCTGACACTGCGTTTCTAGTGTAACACACCAGACTAATGTGTTGGTTTTGTTCCCAGTTCCAGTTTTGTTCCTGGTTCCTGGCTCTAAGGCTCTTGGAGCTTCTTGAGTCACAGAGTCAAAGGAATTATTTTTGTTTCATCCATAGCAATTATTTTAAAAACATATCTGAGTTTTCCTATAAAACAAATAGCCTCAGGGTATTTCAGTAGATGCTCCTGGTTGCCAGGGGAACTAGCCATGTGACGAGAGGGTTGGAGCTCTGGCAGCCTTCCTGGACCTTAGAGAAGAAAGAACTGGGCAGATATGACCATGGCCAGTGTTGTGGTTACTCACACTTATCTAATGAAGCCTGACCGAAGAGCTCAGGGGCTACATAGGTTGGGGAGAGCACCCCAGTCCCAGGAGGATGCGACACCCCAAATGCCATGGGCGCAGAGCTTGGGACCCTGCCTGCACTTGCCTATGCACCTCTTTGGAACACCCATTTCAGTCCTTCACAGCAACTCGGTCTCCAAATAATGTTTCCCCAAGTTCTCTGAACATTCTAGAAAATCATCTGACGTGAGCAAAAGCTGCAGGCTCCTGCTCTGCAGTCAGATGAGTGGAGCCTAGGAAGTGAGACCTGCAGCTGGAAGTGGAGCAGTCTTGTGAGACTGTGCAGCGAATTCATGTTCACTCTAGGGAGTCCGTTGTGAGCGAGCGTTGGCATCCACGGGGAGCGTGAGAGTTGCGTGCTGGCTCAGCAATGCTGTGAGTACGGAGTGCCTGTAGGACAGTGTCCTAGTTGGCTTTCCATTGCTGTGATAAATGCCATGACCAAAAGCAACTGGGAAAGGAAAGAGTTTATTTAGCCTACATGTCCTGATCACAGTCCATCCCTGAGGGAAACCAAGACAGGACCTGAGGCAGAAACTGTGGAGAGACACAGCATACTGACTCCTTTCCCATGGCTCGACCACCTGCCTCTCCTACACAACTCACAACTACCTGTCTAGGGGTGGCACTGCTCACAGTGGGCTGGGCTATCCTACATCAATGATTAATCAAGAAAATGCCCCACTGATTTACCTACAGGCCAATATCATGGTGACATCTTCTCAATTAAGATTCCCTCCTCCTAGGTGACTCTAGCTTGTAAGGAGATAACAAAAAGCACAGATACCCAAGAACCTTGCTATGCCCCCTTTAGTGCCCAACAGAACACTCTACCTCAAGGTTTACCTGTCAATTCCTACCTTGAGTCAGAGCCAGCCTGGCTCCCAGGACTGTGGCAAAGGCCCCAAATAAGTCCTCCTCTTTGGCCTTTGCCTTCTTTCAAAATTTCTCCACCTTTGAGCCTTGATCCTAAAAATGTATAGAATTCCAAATATTGGCCCTACCCAAAAGTCTCCAGTGGCCTCCTGCTGACCTTAACATGGCTGGTAGGAGCCTTGATGTGTACGGCCACCAGCTTCCTCCCATTTTCCTCACAGGCTACTGCAGCTGAGCCTTGTGCTCCAGGCCACTCTGTTCTAACCTGGATGGTCAGCAGCATAGCAACTCCCTTAGGGCCACGACAGAAGGCGGCTCACACAAGGAAAGGTGCAGGCAAAGGGCTGAGCATCCAGGCCTCGTCTCCCCAGTCCTTGGGCAAGGCCAGCTGTTTTCATCAGAGTGCTGCAGAGGTAAGCAGGGGGAAGGGAGAGGAGACAGGTAAAGAGGGTGAAGGTGCAATCTCAGGTAGAAGATGACAGCATGGTCCTCCTCTCTGCTCCTCAGAGATACTTGGAAAATGGGGTAGCTTTGACTAAAGGCTCTTCAGAGTTCTCTTCCCGGGGACCAAGGGACAGGTAGGGAGAGCTTGCTCTCCTGTCCCTTTCCTGCTGCCCCTTTCCCACCTGCCTCTCCTGCTGCCAAATTGTCAAGCATATTTCTGCTGGGCGGGGCTAGCCTTCCTAATGGGCTCCAGGCAATGCTTGCACACATGAGCTGAGGACTGCTCGATAGCTCCTCTCATCCCTGGGTCCCTTCTGGATTATGGGCTGTTATGAAGGCCCAGGGCATCAACAGGAGGGGAAGAAGGAGCCTCTTCCTGGCACAGTGTCATCTCCTCTCAGGAAGGGGCTGGTTCTGTCATTGATGCCCCTGCACAGTCCCCGGTTCTGATGCTCTGTCCCAGCTGCCCCACATTATGATGTCTGCTGCCCAGGGCAGCACCTGCCTGCTCTCCTCACTGTCTGCTCTGGTGTCTGCTTGCTGAAGAGGGCAGGCTGGATTATTAATAGCCACATTAATAACCCACATTTATTGGACACTTAGGATGTGCTTGGCGCTGTGCTAAGCATCTTAAATGCATTATCTCAATTGATCTGCTCCAGGCTGCTGCCTTCCCGCTTGCTTCCTGTGCCTCTCTGGAATTCACCAGACTCTAGGCTTAACACTTGAACAGACCGAGCCCCTAGACAAAGCCTGTGACTGATGAGGTCACCCAGCACCTTGATGGTAAGCAGTGGGCAGCCCAGCTCTAAACGGAAGGTACACAGGGAGCGGTGGCTCGGTCTCCATGCACCCCTGGCCACCCAGCAGTGTGTGCAGTGGGGTCAGCGTGAGACCATAGCCAAGGCCAAGTTCCAGGTTCATACATGATCTAATAATGAGTATAGTTCGGTTATTTCAAGGCTGGGTCAGCCTAGTGCTAGGAGCCAGTGTTGCCAATAAGAAGTCAGTGTGGGCTGGGGTCAAAGGTCAGGGTATGCTTGAGATCAAAGTGAGGGCGCCACTAGGATCAGAGGTCAGTACAGACTTGGATCTAGGAGTCTTCGGGAGGTTAGATCAGTCAGGGCCAGTGCTCCTTACGAAGCTGAGCTCATTCTGTGGAGAACAGACTCTGACCCCAGTGACCTCAGCTATGTGTGAGCCAGCGTCCCGGAAGGAGTATAAAAATAGTCTGATATGAGCGGAAGCCCCTTGTAGCAGGACTGCCCAGGTCCAGCCCAGTCTAGGAGGGCTTAGAGTTAGACGTAGCTGAACAGTAAATAAAAGAGGAGTCTCTGTGGTGACTCCATCCTGCCCCCTGGTCTCACCATGTCCTGCTCTATTCCTCAGCCTCCTCCAGGCAGGCCCCAGGGTCCCAGTGCTGGCAGAACCACCCACCTCTGCTTGCCTCCTGGAGGCCATCCCTGTGTGGCGCTGTACTTCTAGTGGTGCCATAATTCTACCTCATAATGGTATGCCCAGAGCCTCAGGCCCCCTCTCTGCCCAAGGAGCAGCCTGCATTTCCCCCCTCCTCAGTCCCTCCAAGAACAGCAGGCCTATAAGATCACCATCTTAATAACTCTGTGTCCCAGCTGTGTGGGATTCCCTGGGCCACATGGTGGGTGCACTGTACAACAGAGAGTGTTCCTAGGAAGAAATTCTTACATCTGGAAGAAGGGCCCCAGGACACTGCTGTTCTCTGCCCCCGATTCATGTTCCTAAGAAAGAGGATGTTTAGGCAGCATGGATCAGACTCAGCCCAGGAGGCACCAGTTCTAAGCACCCAGGTCTGAGCAGGTGGCCAACTCCAGCCCCGCACTTTGCTAAGAAACTGGTCTTACCTACTCATGGCTTGGTTTGCAGTCAGTCCTGTTCCTAGGCTGTGGTTGATGCCACTTTTCCATGAGCATAATTTCCTTTTAAAGCACAGAGGCTGGGGTGGGTACCCACTTACCTCCCAGAGTTCTGACAGGGGGACTCATCACCTGTGGGAAAGTGGACTCATTAAAAATAATTGCCTGACCAGAACCATTAGCCTTGCACATCCCTGTACTAAAGGCTTTGCTGGCTCCTGCTCAGGCATTTTTCTTGCTTCTAGGGCCCTTAGCTGCCAAGAATCGGAACATTGGGCCCTGGGGACCCAGCCCCGGAGAAGAGGAAGAACACGTGATGAAATCAGAGCCTTTTGTCAATAAGAGTTTGTGCACGGTGCCCCGAGCACCCATGGGCATTGACACCAAGAACTTGAGAACAGTTCTGTGGCAGCACTCCCGTATCCTGCTGGGGATGGAAGACACGGCTCGGTGACGGGCTTCACTGGGTTAGCAGCCAGTGTGGTCACGGCAGTGTCTGGGGTCCTGCCATTGTCTGGCTATAGTAGAAAGGTGTGTTCAGTCTGACCTGAGTCTGATCAGGTCAGGCCTTCTGGTCCCTGTCCTTGGGCAAGTAGGGACCAGGGCATAGACAGGATATGAGCTAGATGGCTGGACAGCGGCTCAGTGTGTCAGCTGTGTTAGCGCTGCCGTGGCAGGACTCCTGACAGAAACAACTTTAGAGATGAAGGATTCATTTCAGCTCATGGTGTCAGGATACCTCAGTTTACCTTGGTGTGGGAGGCCCTGGGAAGGGACTCCATTTGTGTGTGAGGGGAAGACTACTCACATGGAAGTGGACCACAGAGCTGAGACAGCTGGGCTGGAGCCATGGCAGGTAAGCTCTTCAGACGCCTGCCCCAGCGACCTGCCTCTGCCAGCCAGGCCTCACCTGCTTCAGGCTCTACAGCCCTCACAGCCGTGGTGTAAGCTACAGGCTGAGCATCCCTACCATGGGCTGGAGAGTGGGGAAGATCCTAGAAACCCAAACGGTACTGAGGTAGAATCCTAGTATGGGGCAGCCAGTGTCCCCACAGCCTAACGGATGCTGCGTGGCCAAGGCCCTTGCTGCTGCTTGGCCAGAGTCCTTCCAGGCCTGAAAATAACCATCTATTCCAAGGCCAAGAGCTGTAGCATCTGGGCAGGCAGAACCACGGATCAGGTGTGACTCCAGGTGTGACTCCAGGCAGGTCAACCCCATGGTCAGATTGAGTATCCCTGAATTCATGTGAACAGCCATAACCCACAAGAGTTACAAGTCATGGAGGCGGTCAGGTCAGGAGGTGGTCAGTAGTCCTGAGCCTACAGGATTAGTGTCTCTGTGAAGGAGAGACACCAGGCAGCACCCTCACCTCATCGCACACCCATGACCTCTGCTTCCAGGCCTCCAGGTTCCTTCCCTGACTTCCCTTTGTGATAGAACTGAAAGCAGTTACGTAAAATAAACCCTTTTCTTTCCAAGTTGTTTTTGGTCTTGTGGTGTTTATCATAGCAATAGAAAGCCAACTAGGACCAGAAAGGAGGTAGGTAATGTGTTCCAGATATCTTTCTCTTTCTCTCTCTCTCTTTCTCTCTCTTTCTCTTTCTCTCTCTGTCTCTGTCTCTGTCTGTCTCTCTCATTTTATTTATTTATGGTGTTTTGAGGTAGGGTATCTCTATGTAGCCCTGGCTGTCCTGAAATTCACTTTATAGACCAGGCTGGTAACTTGGAGATCGGAACTCAGAAATCTGCCTGTCTCTGTCCCAGACTGCTGGGATAAAAGCGTGACCCACCACCACCTCCACCACTACCGCCCTCCCTGGCTCAGTGTCTTTTCTACAAAGCAGGATGAGGCCCAGGGAACAACTCTGTCAGCAGGGGAGGGTGAAACAGTATGTGGCCCATTCCTATGGCTGGGGAGAAGCTGAGGTCAGCAGAACTGGCAGGAAACGTTCACGTGTCACCTCTGGATGGAAAGCTATTATTATGTGTAAGAAGAACCCCTCGATAGGACAAGGATAAAGGGTAGGAGCCATCGGCCCATACCCAAGACCACGTTCCAGATCTTGATGCCTACCTCAGATTTCCACACTTCCCAGTTCTTTCTGTTCCTGGTGGCCAGAGAGTCCCCCTCTGCTGCAAGCATCAGACCTTAACTAATCCAGAGCTCAGGTTCCCCTGGAGGGTTGAATGCAGTGACATGTTAGCTGGGCTCCTGGCATCTTGGCTGCCGCTGCCTTCATTTCTGTGAGCTGTGTAGCCCTCAGTATCTTCCTCTGAGTCCTATAACCAGTTTTTGTTTGCAAATCTCTAACTGGAGCTTTATAACAGTTATTTCTTATTTTTGCAGCAATGTTCTTCATCACCTTTGAGATTAGTTGGTGTAGGTAAGTCCCTCAATTAGTCTGTTTTCTTCCGTAGCCACCGCTGTC
Source organism: Apodemus sylvaticus (assembly GCF_947179515.1). Lineage (NCBI taxonomy): Eukaryota > Metazoa > Chordata > Mammalia > Rodentia > Muridae > Apodemus > Apodemus sylvaticus. The sequence goes on from NC_067473.1 coordinate 119,458,753, forward strand.
TTCTTGGGGGCATCATAGAACATTCCAGAACATATCTGGCTCTCAGGGTGGTAGCTTCCCTTCACCCAACCCACTCATCCTCTTACTCCCAGGGAATCCACACGTTTTCTACCTCATGAGTGTTGTTGTGTGAAGTGTGTACATCTTGGACTGTCTGGACATTCCTTAAAACAACTTTCTTTTTTGAGAGCTGGGCATGGATCTCAAGGCTCTAGTCATACCAGACTGTCACTATGACCCCCAAGTCACTGAGGATTCCATGTGGGAAAGGAGAAGGTGGCAGCCTCAGCCCTTTGTGAAGGGTCAGTGATGGCTTCAAGTCTCTGGAACCTTAATAAGCTTCTCATTCTTACAGTAAAGTGTCCTTACACCTGCAGGTCCCACATCTGTGGGATGTGTCAGCAGTAGACAGCGCACATCTGGAATCGGTTTGCAGCTGTACAGAGAGAGTACAGACCTACAGTGCATGGTGTAGGGAATGATAAGACACAGGTCTGTAACCTCTCTGTACAGATGCACGTTCATGTCCTAGAGTATTTGCTATTGGGTATTAGAAATAATATAGGGATCATTTCCACAGAAATGCCGTGGGAGCCTGAGCATCACAGATACTTGTGTCTAAATTTAGGGGCCCTGGAATCAGTCCCCTGGACACCAGGGAACCCCGGCTCTTCTGTAGCACACACATGTGGATGCATCAGGTGTAATCTCAGTGCTGGTTGGTGCTCATGGGAAAGCTTTTGGTTTATTCCCTGTGTTAGACCACTTGACTGACGACCGACCCTCAATTAATTACAAGTGCCTATTCCGTTCTCTGTATGGGGCCAACAGCTGTCAACTGGGAGTCAAGTAGTCCCGCCCCCATTTTTGCATATTCACGGGAAAATAAACACCAGGAGTACTTACAGTAAGCATATTCACATTAATGTGGCTTTAAGAGTATCTAAGCTCCACTCAGTGCTCAGCCCCTGTCCAGCCCCCAGGGAGAAGCTGTTTCCTCACATGTCTTCTGGCAGGTGTACACCTGTGGGGTTGTTTGTCCTTGTCGGACCTGGAGGTGAAGCACAGGTGTGGGAGAAGGCCCACAGAGGGAAGGGACTGGTGGACACACACAGGGGCACAGGAAGAGCCTGGGTTGGTAGCCACAACACACTGTGCCACTGTCCTTTGGCATTGTTCTCTCCTGCCAAACCCCTGGTGAGTACAAGGCTCCGATGAGCTCTGTGTCAGGAGTGGGTGCTTATCAGAAGCCAGGGCCAAAGGTTCCATCTCCCCACCCCCGCAGCCTCTGCCCAGCTTGAGCTGGTTGGGTTATACCTCTCTTTCCCCCCATACCTGTTCTGCCCTTGTGCCAGCCTGAGGTGGTCAGAAGGCCCTGGCGAGAGTCAGCTCCTTGGACCTGCCAACCTCACAATTGCAAGGCGGTTGAGTTTCTGCTTATTGTGCAGAGTTGGGTCCTAGAATTCTGTTCCACCAGAAGGTGGGACAGGACCAAAGCCACACATGCAGAGTCCCTGCAGAGACCTGGAACTCAAGTGGAAAGATCTGGAGAGATGGGCGTTAGGCAGTGGGGGACTGCTGGGCTTAATGGAGGCAGCTCTGTGGGAGAATGCCAACAACAAGGTGGAGTGCCTCTGGTCGACCATGCCGCAGGCTGTGGGTACACAGCTCGCGTGCTGCAGGCCCACTGTAAGCTGGCTAGGCTCCCACGGTGGCACTGGTAAGGAGCGGATGGGATGGAGTTAGGAACCAGCAAACTATCATACAGCATCACACATCAAGGTCCTCGAATGCCTGTGCGAGGCAAACGGCTGCTGATTCAGAAGTTTCAGGTGGATCTTTCTGCAGAAAGATCGGGGGGGGGGGGGATCTTAAGGGGGAAGAGAGAGAGAGAGAGAGAGAGAGAGAGAGAGAGAGAGTGAGAGAGAGATGCATGATGGGAAGGCCTCTCAGACATGTCACAAAAGGCAGAAATGTGAAGATAAACTACTACAGAAAATATCCCTGTGTGAAAGGAAAGGAGGGAAGGAAGGGGGAGGGAAGGAATGAGGGAGGGAGGAGAGAGGGAGAGAGGGAGAGAACTCCTAACCCACAGGCAAAACTGTGAGGCTGGTGCAGCTTTGAGAAAGCAGTACACACATGAAACTCCCCATTTACCTTGTGAATAATTAGAGAGACTTTTAAAAAGGAAGATTGTGGGATTGTTTCTTACGGGCTGAGCGGCAGGTTAAAGAATTCAGTCAGTGGGTGGGTTCTATGGAGAGCTTGGCATTTGCACGTGTGGCGGGTGGAGGGGGGACTAAATTGGCATAACCTTTGGGTAGAGCGATTTCCAAATTGCCTTAGAATTTCAGATGTCTGCTCCCTCCTGTACCCCCTTCTCCTCCTGCCCAGTGTGAATTGTTACCGAGGCAGGCAATTTGCAGGTGCTGAGGCTTTTGAATGCCTCCTGTGGGAGGCAATTCAGGGTTGGGAATTTTGGAACCTGGTGCTTTGTTAGGGGAGAAGATAGTCTTAGATTTGAATACACAGGGTCACCCAGCCCCCTCATCTCATGCCCAGTAAAGAACACGGTGCCCTGGGACCCCTAGAGGGCAGAACTTGCCAACATTGGGCAGCAAGGAGACGCCCTCCATAGTTGAGTATTAGAGGCAGACAGGGAAGATGCTCTAGTCAGAGGGAGGAGAGGAGACACTGACCCAGGCTGAAAGGAGCTGGAGGTATGGGCCACAGGAGCAGAGGCTACGTCAGGCAGAAGTGGTGCTGTCTCTTCTGGATCAGAGCCAGTGTCTCCATCTTTTTCCCAGAAATCCAGGAGGTGGAACTGATCTCAACGGTCCTGTGAGGCCTATCAAAGGCAGGAGACTTATTTCAGCTGTGATCCATGGCTCCTTCCTGAAGCTCCAGGCAGCCAGGCAGCTACCATGACAACCTCACATAAGCCAGATGCCAGTGAGAATAAGGATATGTGTTCTCAGACCCCAGGTACTCAGAGGCCCTACCTGGAAGACTCTTCCCTCCCACGAGGGCTCCCTTTACAGAGCAGTAGTGGCATTTTCATTCCTGACTGGGCCCTGGTGGCACCCTCCCTTTCACCCCCAGTTATGGTTTATCATAAAAAGCCTGAGGTTCTGGCTCTGCCGGCAGACATGCCTAGGTGTGAACTCTGGAGTCAGCACTTGCACCATGACGTCACTTCATGGCCTGCCTAGGAATGAAGGATATGGAGGATACTGTCCACTTGGGCCCAGGTAAAGGATGGCCCATAACGCTGGCCCAACCCACAAACACAAAGGTGGAACATCTTCTGTGAGTGGGAGACTTCACAGTCTATAAACCCTGTGTCAGTGCAGCCATTAGAAAGATCTGAGGGTTGTATAGAGAGTGCTAACCATGGTGACCTCAGGTCACAGCAAAAAAAGTCACAGGGTGTGGTGTTCTATCTCATAGCCCAGGCTGCATATGAAAGTCTTTAAGAAAGACACACACACACACACACACACACACACACACACACAGAGAGAGAGAGAGAGAGAGAGAGAGAGAGAGAGAGAGAGAGAGAGAGAGAAACAGAGGAGACAGAAAAGAAAGAGAGGAAGAAAGAGGTGGGAATGTGGCTTCCTTGGCAGAGTGCTCACCTACCCGGCAAAACCCAAGGGCTGCAGAGGGTGGGGTTGTCTTTTATGTCTCAGCTGTAATGGATGAGGGGTGAAGGGCAAGGAACTATAGATGAATTCTGTCAACAGGGCTAGGTTTCCAGCAGAACAGTGCTGTGGTCCTGGGATAGAAGAGAGACAGGCAGCTGTTTGTGATAAGGCACTGGGGAGGGAGGGAACTGAGACCTTGGTCCTCTGTAGGACCGGAGATGCCAGTAGGACTGAGAGGGGACTGTGCTGGAGGCATGCAGGGCTAGGACACAGCCTCCTGATGGAGTCCGGGAGCCACTGGAATCATCCAGTCAGTGGGACCTGTTTTACATTTCTGGAGCAGTACCAGGGCTGGGAAGACTGGGAGACTGAAGTGCTAAGAGAACACAGGAGCCGACTGAAGAGAAAAGTTTGGGAATCAGGGCTGATTGGGGCAGTGGAGGGACAGATGTGGGCGAGGAAGGGTGCCGGGCCTGGAGCTGGGGCTAGCAAGATGAGATTGGCAGTTGCGAAGGGAGTCAGGTCAAGGATACACGTGCGACAGTCGATAAGAACTCTCCTGCTTAGGAGAAGGCTGTACAGATACCAGGATGACCTTGATAGCACACGTCCATCCTCTCCAAATTAATGCATTTCACATCATTCTACTTCAAAATTCAGTTTTTCTCGCTTTGGATCTGCATAAAATAGTGTTAAAGTGCAAAGCGGCGTTAAAGCAGAGACATGGCCTAGAGTACAGTGAGCTTGAAAGGATGTTCTGCCCACCTGGAATGTAAAATATGTCAGTGTGTGTGTGTGTGTGTGTGTGTGTGTGTGTGTGTGCGTGCGTGTGTGTGTGTGACGGGTGGGGTTTCCAGAGCTGAGAACAGTGGAATGAACCCACACGCACCTGAATCCAGAAGAAAACCACTTGTGGGATTGCTCACAGTTAATTCTGTGTGCTGCCTGGAGAGCAAAGCAAGACAACGCAAAGGGAAGAAAAATGTAAATGTATCTTTTGTTCTCCTGATGCTCCAGTCATCTGGGAGGCTTGCTGCTGACTGAATAAGCTCACCCCTTCTAGCTCTTTCTGGTCTCTGGCTGACTGGTTCGACTCAGCTGTTCTGGCTCAAACTCCTCTCCAAGCTGACTGAGTCAGTCTTGTTTCTCTCAACCTCTCACTGAATCGCTCCGCTTGGCCTCAAACTAACTCCGTCAATCTGTTCTAATCCTCTGGCTCACTATGTCTTCACCTACAACCTGTCTCTGTAAAACTGAAAACTGTCCCCTAAAGCTGCCTCTGCCTCTTCCTGCTCCTCCTCCTCCTCTCTCCCTCTAACCTCCCCCTTTCCCCCTCAGCCCCTCTCTCTGCGCTGCTCTCTTTCCTCTCTGTTCTCCAGAGCTGGGCGTATTCTATCTCTGATTCATTCTGTCAAAACGTTCTCTGATTCTTCACTTTATCTGCCCCTCAATTAGATGTCACTTTCAAGCATGACTGATTCCTTCTTTTTTCTTTTCTTTTTTTTTTAGTTTTTCCAAGACAGGGTTTCTCTGTGTAGCCCTGGCTGTTGTAGAACAGGCTGGCCTTGAACTCAGAAATCTTCCTGCCTCTGTCTCCCAAGTGCTGGGATTAAAGGCGTGGCGCCCCGCGCGCGCCCCCCCCCCCCCCTGGCAACTGATTCCTTCTACAAACTAACTTTACCTTCAGTGTTTGGTGTTAAAGGTGTGTAAGGAGGGAATGTCTAGCCAGGCAGTGGTGGCGCACGCCTTTAATCCCAGCTCTTGGAGGCAGAGGCAGGTGGATTTCTGAGTTCAAGGCCAGCCTGAAGTAGAAGTAGGCGGATTTCTGAATTCGAGGCCAGCCTATTCTACAAAGTGAGTTCCATGACAGCCAGGGCTATGCAGAGAAACCCTGGGGGGGAGGGGGAAGGGAATGTCTATATTCCAGCCAGAGGGATTAAAGGTAGGTGGTGTGTCTGCATTTCAGCCAGATCACACAGACCTAGATGGTCTTTGGATGTGATCCCTTGCCAGAACAGTTGTGTTGCTGAATTAAAAAATCCCTCTAGAGAAAAATGATCATCCCCTTCTAGCCCGGCTCCTATTCCCACCCTACTGACAAACATGTCCTGGGTATGGGGACTTTGCTATATGTATTTTTAGCATTGGAGCCCTGAAATCCTGGAGGAGGTAGTTGTGGATGTCTTGGGGTGGGGGACAAACAAGAAAAGATGATTTGGGTATTCCCAGGAAGCCCCAAGGCTGTAGTGTAAGCATCTGGCCACAGCGTGGTAGAGGAACAGCGGGCATCCCAGCTCTGTGTGGCATGGACTCCACCCCTCTTCCGTGGCACAGTCACTGCTGACTTTAGCCTACCGGCGCTCTCATCCTCTCTGCTGATCTCTAGTATTCTGACTCCAGCTTCTAGTGAGGTCTACCCCAGGGTCAGAGGCCTTCATGCTTTGACTCACCCCTAGGGTCAGAGATTCAAAAGGAATCTCTGGGGCTAGTGCATTGGCTCAGTGGGGAAAGGTGCTTGCTGCAAAACATGAAGACCTGAGTCCTGTCCCTGATACCTGCATGGTAGAAAAAGAGACCCAACTCTCATAGGTTGTCTTCTGACCCCCACAAATAACTAAATAAATGTAACAAAACATTTTTGTAAAGGCAGCTCTGATTCTGCAGCTAAGAGCTCAAGGACTCTTCCTGACTTTCCATTTCTTGCTGGGATGCCTTTTGGGTCCTTCCACACTGCTGGGGCTTCTACATGGGAAATGATGTCTTGCCAGCTTCTTTTGTACACAGGAGCTTTCTGATCTAAGCATTCTAAGGTGGTCCTATCAGCTGCTCCCAGCTGCTTACAGGACCTGAGTGGCTTCATTTTGCTGGGTCTAAAAGCTAGATATCAAGTGTGTATACACATTTAATTTTTAGAAGCCCCCATTGGTCAGCAAGGGATGAACCCTCCAAGCCTCCCCCACCCTGCCATGAGCCAGCTCCAATGCCTGACACAGCCATATTTTTAGTATTTTGACATCCGATGGGTTAAAGCGGTGCCTGGTTGCTTTAATTTACATTTTACCCAATAAACCATGTTCTCTTTTCTCATTTGCCAGCTTCTGGGTTTTATCTTTCTGTCTGTTCCAGCCCTTCATCTCCTTCCCTTTATCTTTCTGTCTGTTCCAGCTCCTTCCCTAAGAGCACTGTGATCTTTCTACTTTTGACTTTGCAGAGCTGTGTCTGCAGGGACACATTGGACGGTGGATTTGGGGCTTTTCCTTTTCAGGCGCTGGAAGTATCCTGTACCAGCTGGCCCACTGTCAGACCTGTGCTGAGCAGAAATCCTTCACTTTGGTGGAAACAACTCATCTCTGCTCCCCAGTGATTTTCACTTTGAGGTGGAACAGTCGTCCCTGCTCTGGGTCCTGGTCCCACACATCACCTTCTGTGTATTGGCCATGCACAGGTGCAGGCACTTCCGTCAGGATCTGTGCTGTAAACCATCCTCTGTGACTTTTGGCTCCAGAGGCCATCCCAGAGACACACAGGAAATAGCTCAGGTTGTGCATTTGTTCAGTCCACTCTTTTCAGTCCCTAAGGACAAGCCTTGCTCATTGTGACACTCAGTTCTCCAAGGGGAGGGGTCCTCATCCGCCATTTTTTTTTCTCAAAGCGGGTTGTATCACCATGTCATTTTAATTTCCAACCGTATTAATGGAAAAGTTCCGAAATTTATGTTGTTTTTAAATTGTTTTCTTTCTCAAGTAGAATAATTATTTATTCTTTGATGAATTCATACATGTAAACAATGTGTCTATCATATCCACTCCCAAATCCTCTCCCCATTCCCTCCAGTACCCCCAACAGGTCCTCCGCCCCTTCCTGCTTGGCTCCCCGCCCCTTCCTGCTTGGCTACCCAATCCGGTTGTTAAGTAGCCCGCTTCTTACCTCTCTGGCGCTCTGGCGGGTTGACTGATCTTGCTGGTTTGATCTTTTGCAGCCACACAGCTGCAGGAAGATCAGCAGTGCTGTAACCACATCATGACCTGAGGACAGAGCTCCACAGCTCTCCTCCCATGCTCTAGCACGGACGTCCTTTCTGTCCCCTCCGCCATGATGTTCTTGTGATGTCACCGAGGGGAAAGGTTGATAAGTTGTTCTACGTATGTCTGAACACGCAATGGTCACGTATTCTCAGTACTTTGACAGGTTGGGAAAAGTCTTTATTTCCACTCTGATTTTAGTTTTATTTACACACATGTGTATGTGCCTGCTTGTGCACCACATGCATGCAGTTGCTCACCGAAGACAGAGGAAGCATCAGATCCCATGGAGATGGAGTTACAGACAGCTGTAAGCTGCCCAGTATGGGTGCTGGGAACTGACCATGTGTTCTCTTCCAGGGCTAAAGTGCTCTTAACCACTGAGCAGTTTCTCCAGACCGGAGTCTCTCCTTCTTTAACTAAAGGCTATTTGATGAAGGAGTCTTTCCCTCATCAAGTTCTAATTTATCACACTTTGATGGGTAGTGGTGACTCAGTAGAACAAGCTAAGACTTCCTATGTGGCCTATAAATGGTCCCAAACCTCCCTCCAAAATTCTAGGTGTTAAAAGAATGTATATTCTCCAAATGTGTATGTCGAGTCTTAGATATTTCAAATAGGTCAGATTTGTTGATTGAATTAGTAAGCTGTTTTAGGCTGATCCTGTAATAACCAGGGGTCTAGCTGAGTTCTCCAGGGAAATAGAAGAGGGGGGGGGGGACACAATGTTTTAGTTCACAGTGTATGTAGTGGCTATTCCAGTTGTCAACTTGACTATATGCGGAATGAACTACAAGCCAGAATTGGAAGGTTCACCTATGATCCTAATCTGGAGGCTAAGAGATACAAGTTTCTGACTTAGATTTTGGCATGGAGATTTTTTTTTGTTTTGTTTTGTTTTTTTTTTTTTTTTTTTGGATTTTTTGGATTTGGTTTTTTCGAGACAGGGTCTCTCTGTATAGCCCTGGCTGTCCTGGAGCTCACTCTGTAGACCAGGCTGACCTTGAACTCAGAAGTCTGCCTGCCTCTGCCTCCCAGAGTGCTGGGATTACAGGCGTGCCCCACCACTACCCGGTGGCATGGTGATCTTGAAGCATAGTGTCTATGAATTCCAGAAGATTAAAACAGGGAGATCTTGGCTGGGGGTGGTGGTGGTGGTGGTGGTGGTGGTGGTGGTGGTGGTGGTGGTGCACACCTTTAATCCGGGTTTCTCCATCTATGGTAATTGAAAGTTTTGCTGGCGTAGTAGTCTTGGCTAACATTTGTGTTCTCTTAGAGTTTGCATGAGATCTGCCCAGGATCTTCTAGCTTTCATGGTCTCTGGTGAGAAGTCTGGTGTGATTCTGATAGGTCTTCCTTTATATGTTACTTGGCCTTCTTCTCTTGCTGCCTTTAATATTCTTTCTTTGTTTAGTACATTTTGGGTTTTGATTATTATGTGACGAGAGGTATTTCTGCTCAGGTCCAGTTTGTTTGGAGTTCTGTAGGCTTCTTGTATATTCATGGGCATCTCTCTTTAAGTTAGGGAAGTTTTCTTCCATAATTTTGTTGAAGATATTTGCTGGCCCTTTCAGTTGTAAATCTTCACTCTCATCTATACCTATAATCCTTAGGTTTGGTCTTCACCAACCCTACATCAGATAGAGGGCTAATATCCAATATATACAAAGAACTCAAGAAGTTAGACCCCAGAAAACCAAATAACCCTATTAAAAATGGGGTACAGAGCTAAACAAAGAATTTTCACCCGAAGAACTTCGGATGGCTGAGAAGCATCTTAAAAAATGCTCAACTTCACTAGTCATTAGGAAAATGCAAATCAAAACAACCCTGAGATTTCACCTTACACCAGTCAGAATGGCTAAGATTAAAAATTCAGGAGACAGTAGGTGTTGGTGAGGATGTGGAGAAATAGGAACACTCCTCCACTGCTGGTGGGGTTGCAAATTGGTGCAACCACTCTGGAAATCAGTCTGGCAGTTCCTCAGAAAACTGGGCACATCACTTCCAGAGGATCCTGCTATACCACTCCAGGGCATATACCCGGAGGATTCCCCAGCATGTAATAAGGATACGTGTTCCACTATGTTCATAGCAGCCCTATTTATAATAGTCAGAAGCTGGAAAGAACTCAGGTATCCCTCAACGGAAGAATGGATGCAAAAAATGTGGTATATATACACAATGGAGTACTATTCAGCCATTAGAAACAATGAATTCATGAAATTCTTAGACAAATAGAGCTGGAGAACATCATACTAAGTGAGGTAACCTAGTCTCAAAAGATCAATCATGGTATGTACTCACTAATAAGTGGATATTAGCCTAGAAAATTGGAATACCCAAAACCTAATCCACATATCAAATGAGATACAAGAAGAACAGAAGAGTGGCCCCTTGTTCTGGAAAGACTCAGTGTAGCAGTATAGGGAAAAACCAGAACAGGGAAGTGAGAAGGGGTGGATGGGAGAACAGGGGGAGGGAAGGGGGCTTATGTGACTTTCGGGGAGTGGGGGGCCAGAAAAGGGGAAATCATTTGAAATGTAAATAAAAAATATATCGAATAAAAAAAAAAATCCCAGCACTTGGGAGGCAGAGGCAGGTGGATTTCTGAGTTCAAGGCCAGTCTGGTCTACAAAGTGAGTTCTAGGACAGCCAGGGCTACACAGAGAAACCCTGTCTCAAAAAAAAAAAAAAAAAAAACCCTAAAAAAAAAACCTAAAAAAAACAAAACAAAACAAAAAACTGGGAGATTTCTGAGTTTAAGGTCATCTGGGATTAAAGATGTGGTGGCACACACCTTTAATCTGGGCCACACCCTCTGCTGGAGACTTACATAAGGACTTTTGAAGAAGGAAGACTCATTTACTCTTCCTTGCCTGCTAGCCTCGTGGGACTGAGCAACTACTAGATCCTTGGACTTCGATCCACAGCCGCTGCTGACCATTGTTGGAGAGTTGGACTACAAACTGTAAGTCAAAAAATTCCCTAACTATATAGAGACTACTATACATTCTGTGACTCTAGAGAATACCACTCTAGAGAATATCAGTGTACCACTGATCCTCAATAGGCCCCTTCATCGGGCCTGGATAAGCACCCACCACATTTCTCAGAACATAGCTCCATCACTAAGCAGTACTGCTGTGTATGGTGAAGGGATTTAGTGCTCAGTTACGAAGGGGAGCACATCCCTAGACCTTCGGGTGTGTCTGTGAGTAGCAGCTCAAAACCCAGAAATCGGTCAAGATTAGCAGACCTGGAAGGGATGTCTCAGATAAGTCCGATGGTGGGGAAAAGCCAGTGTTGTGGTTTAAAGATAGGCAGAGCAGAAATAATCTCTCATCCTCAGGGTCCTTGGTGGCTATGCTGAGACCCTCACATAGAATAGATGCCAAAGACCACCAAGTTAAAGTTAAGTTTCATCTGAAAACACCTCATAGAAACACCCAGAATGCCGGGTGGCAGTGGTGCATGCCTGTCATCCCAGCACTCTGGGAGGCAGAGGCAGGCAGGATTTCTGAGTTCAAGGCCAGCCTGGTCTACAGAGTGAGTTCCAGGAGAAACCTGGAACAGAGAAACCCTGTCTCGAAAACAAACAAACAAACAAAAAACCAACCAAACAAACAAACAAAAAAAAACACCCAGAATTAGGATTAGCTAAGAATCTCTACACCTTGTACTAGTTGGACTGACTCACAAAGCCAGGGACTAAGGCTAGAATGTAAAAGCAGTTGATGGAAGACCTGGCTGCCTGCTGTACCTGAAGGGAAGGGAGATTGAAGAAGATTGCAGCTCGGTGATTTTGCAATGGGCTCTTCAACACAGAAGGGAAGTAAACACTGGCCCTCATCCTAAGAGCCGGGAACACCACTCAGGAAAACCCAGGAATCCGTGTCAGCAATGTCCTCTTCAGTGCTAATGAAATGTTGATGAAGGGGGGTCCCCACTTAGATTCAGAGTCAGGAATTGGTCACCAGGAAGAGTGAGGTATGGAGTGAGTGGGTTAGTACTGTGGCTCCAGCCCTAACCTTGGGAAGGGGAAGAGTCAAGAATGCTAATCACTCATGCCCAGTCAGCAAATCTTCCTTACACCCTGAACAACAGGGCTTAGAGAATGTGACAGATGAGACTTCACTGTCCCTTAGAGGCCATTTGCTGCTAACAGCTTGGTTGCCTGCCTGCCTCCCTTGCTGTTGCGAAGGGAATGAAGCCTTTGGGAGGAAGTTAGGTCACCAGAAGTGTGGTCTTGAGGGAGTATTGGGGCCCTGTTGAACTATGCAGGGCACGCCATGCCTTGGTGCACCACCTCACGTGCATGGGCTCAACGTGACGGGGCCAAGAGACCATGGATCACAGCTTCAGAAACCTTAGGCCAAAGAACATGTTCCCGTTCATGGCTGTCTCAGGCATTTTGTCACACTGATAGGAAGCTGGTTGACCCTGAGCACTCCTATGGTGATCACCAGATGCTCTGATAAGGTAGCATGCTTGGAAGTCCTGTGCCCCTCCCCCATGCCCAGTCTCTTGCCCGGCTTGTTTTTTCTGCGGTCTTGAATCACATTACCACTTTATTGCTGGGCAGTGGTGGTGCACACCTTTAATCCCAGCACTTGGGAGGCAGAGACAGGTAGATTTCTGAGTTCGAGGTCAGCCTGGTCTACAGAGTGAGTTCCAGGACAGCCAGGGCTACACAGAGAAAGTCTTGAAAAAAACCACACATACACACACATACACACACACACACACACACACACACACACACAAAACAGCCAAACACACACAAAAAAAATTACCACGTTATTGAAACTGAGGAGGATCATTAAGGGAGCCCCCAACTTTGTAGGAAGTCAGCAGCAGAGGTGTGGGTGTTCCAGGCTCTCATCTGCTGACATCTAAAGACAGGGTAGGCTTTGGAGTTGGAGTCTTTAAAGCTGTGGTGTCTGATGCTGACTGGGGGTGGGGGGGGGGAGGAGGGGAGGCCTGAAATGAATTGTTGGCACTCGGTTGGAGTTAGAGAATCTGTGTGTGTATCAGGAAGGACAAACCTTCAAGAACTTCTAAAGTCCTCTGCCTTCTCTCTAAAGTGATAGGTGAAGTTACAGTAAAAGAGGAAATGAAGCCCATAGTACAAAAAAAGAAATCTATAAAATTAAAAGACGCAGCACTCAAATTTAGAGGCTGTCTCAGTGGGTAAAGACACCATCACCTTGTGGTCTGAGCCTGAGTCCCTGGAACCCTATAGAAGAAGAGAGCCAACTCTCACAAGTCATCTCCTGCTCCCTCCCAGCACTAAATAAATCCATGTTGAATAACCGAAGATAATAAAAGTCAAAGCATACTTCCAGGCCACAGAAGAGAGAGGGTCACAGCTAAGGGAGAATAACCCGTGGCTTTTAAAATGGAGTGTCACCATCTACAGTGGTAGGAAAAAGACAAATCTGAATTAAAAGGTGACCAGGATGGGGTGACAGTGACTAAAGAGGAAATGATGTCACAAGCATGTGAGTGCATGGTGATTTATGAAAACTTGGAGGAGGAGGGTGGCAGGATGGCTTGCTGGGCATAGCACTTGCCATACTGTTTTGGGGATGAAAGTTTCAAGGCCCGGAACCAATGTCAAACAGGGTTTGGGAGTGACTCAGGGGCTGCAGCAACAGGGGAGTCACTGGACGCTCTCTGGCCAGCTAGCCTGGACCTCACAGAGGCAAACAACAGGAGACCCTGTCTCCAACAAGGCACGAGGCCATGCTCTCACACAAACACAGCTCACACATGTGTGCACACACAAAAATTAGACAACAATAACCAACCATCAGGAAATGTACTTTAAAATGCCAAAGGCTGGAGAAGTGGCTTCAGTGGTTAAGAGTGCTCGCTGCTCTTCAAGAGGGCCTGAGTTCAGTTCCCAGCACCCACATCAAATAGTTCACAAATAATTTTACCCCCCCCTCCAGGGAATCCTACACCCTTTCTGGCACTATACTCACTCATAGACTCATGCACATATATGTAACATGACAAGCTGCTACTCCAGATCCAAGATCTTTACAACACGACACAAGGAACAACAGTGAACAGGAAAAGGGAACTCAGGAGCAGCATGTCACCGGGCCACACAGGCAGTCACCACCCATGAGCTGATTCTCCACACATAAACCCAGGCACCTAGCTCACGTAGCTGGGAACAGTAGTGAGCTTACCAGAGAGCTTGGATCTCAGAAACATGTGGATGGAAAAACAGTTACAAACTGAGATGTGGAGTGTGATAACACAAACTTTAACATGTGCAAAACAAGTCTATGCACAACCAAGAGAGACACTCAAAAAAGTAGTGGTGCAGCGGGCAGGAGAGGATGGGGGGATTGGAATCTCCTCCACACTGGAGTCGGTGTGGCAGGCTATGAGTCTGCCATTTGACACATTAGCGGGGTGGGTACTTGTTATCTTGTTCTCCGTGCTTTTCAGGTATGCTGAGATACCTCATATTAAAAAAAAAAAAAAAAGGTAGCCAAGTTAGGGAACCCAAATTCTAGGCAAAGAGCAACCAAAACAAACCGAAATAACCAAAACCTGAGGACCGGGGAAATTAATACATTGAAAAGCAGAAATCACTTTGTGTTTTTAAAATATTTTTCATTAGTATTTATCAATAAAATCCCTCCTTTTTTTTTGAGATTCACAAAGTTGGCTGCCGGCCAATCCTGAAAAGAGAGCTGGAGAAGGAGGTGGCTGGGAGGGAGCACAGGGATTCGTACCACAGAGAAATGGGATTTAACTTCCAGAGAGATTTTTAAATCGTAAGACCGTGTCACACATAATTATTATCATTATTCTCTAAATGCTTAATGAAATGGGCAACTTTCTAGGAAAAATATAAATAATAAAACCAGCGTAGGAAAGAAGGAGAGTGAGCTCAGCGAGCTTCGAGCAAACTAGAATAGTCACCAGCCACTGGTCCGCAGAGTGTTCCCGGCAAGAAAGGATTTCTGGGTGGATTCCACCAGGCCACCTTATGATGAAGTCTGTGTGAAACTGGCCACATCCAAAGTCAGCTGTGGCCAGTGCCCCTTCACTACATGAGCAGTGGCAGGACTCTCAGAGGGTGGCCTAGGCCTGATGGCCCAGCTTGGCAGTCAGTACTCTTGGCATTTCTTGTCTCAGATACGACTGGCAGTTGCCATTTATGTATTTGTTACTTAAACCTGAGTTGTTTCATAAAATAGCACAAAGCTGAACTGAACCCAGTCAATGATACCAGGAGATGGTTACCACTAATTTTATCAAACTAATGCAGAAGGGAAGCTCTCTGAAGGGCCAGTGGCAGGAAGTGAGGCCTGTGGGGACGGGGGCATGGGCCCAAGGTGGCAGTGGGATCGTGTCTCAATAATGCTCTGCAGAAAGCTCTGGGCCCAAGTGGTTTTGTGGATTCTTTGTCACACTCTTAAGAGAAGCTGCTTAATAGCCACACTGTGTGAAACAGTCTCACCATGTTCCAGTCACAGCTGTGGGTTCTCAAGGAGCAACAGCAGCACCAACAGAGAACTTGCTAAAAAGTCACGAACCAGCCTCCTGTCAACCCTCTGTGTGCCACTAGCCCTCTAAGCTAAGCAATGTACTGAAAATACTTGAGGCTGGAGGCTGTCTCTACTCTGGTGACTGTGTTACTTTAACATGCTTGATGGATTTGTGAGTCAGTCATGGTGCTCATATAGAGATAAGAGCACAACTTAGCAGGGCCAGTTCTCTCAGTTCACCATGTGGGTCCTGGGGCTTGAACTAGGGTGGTTAGCCTTGCCAGCAAGCACCCTTACCCACTAAGCCATGCTATAGGCCCTGTGTTAGCTACTTTCTTTATCTGGGACAAAACACCAGACAGAAACCATGTAGCTGGGGAAAGGTTTGTTTGTGTCTGTGGTTCAGACGGGCCAGTCCACACAGCAAAGCTGAACCAGGTAACGGAGCAGCTAAATTCATGGTGGTAATGAGATGGGGACAAGACACAGCCCTAATGCCATGCCTCAGAGAGCCACTTCTGCAGCCAGGCCCACCTTCTCCCCAGTAGTGTGGCTGCTGTGAATCCATCAGACAGAGCTCTGGGGACAGCTGACTCTGGAAACACCCCCCAGACCTGCAGCGCAGGGACCTAGCCAGGCTGACAAATTCACCCCTTTATGTTCTGACCTGTCCTTCTCCACTCATCAGACTGGAACTCTGTCTCCCACAGATGGCTCTGCCTCCTTCTGCTGCACATCTCATTATTCACCAAGCAGAATTTTCAGGGCTTTTATCTGCTGTTTTTCAGTTCCTATTTTAAATAACAGGATCCTTATCAGATAATTTATCTTCTATTACCAAACTAATATATCTTTGCTATCAGAAAGCAGAAAATGTGTATGCATATAATTGCCACGCATAATCTCCTATTGTTCTAGCACTCAGGGGTCACTGTGTCACCACCGGGGCATGCACAGCCCAGATCTTTTTTTGTGCTTAGATAGTCTTTCCACCACACACTCAGTCAACTTGCCTAATTGCAGAGTAGCTTGCTTTTCTCATTTCATAACATAACGTGAGCCATTTTCCTTGTTAATCAATAAACTTTTATTACATTTTTCTCAAAAATCCTCACTGTATAATTTTGTGAACTAGTCTCCTATTGTCAGAGTGCTGTGCATTGATTAAATGTGTTCCAATTGGAAAGTACAGGGAGTGTTGCCTAGCCATTACTATATAAATAATTGGCTTCAAAACATGTTAGTTAAAAGCTACGAGAATGCACAAGAATCAGGCAAACCCAGAGTCACTGTGAAAGATGCTTTTAAAAACACCCGCTGTTTGGAACAGTTCTCATCAAGAGTTCCACAAGCAATGGTGGGGCTGTAAAGGCTACCTCAGTTTAACAGTTAGAAAGCAGGCACAGGAGGGCCTCACTCTTAAGAGTGCATCCTCCTCCTGTCCTAGCACTGGGAAACAGGACAGGTCTGCATCTTGGCAGGGCCCCCTTTTCCCTATGACCAGTAGCCCCGCTGGTCCACAGCACTTTCTAAGCCTCCTGGCCATTTCTAACACTGACCCTTCAGGACAAATCACCACAGTCTCACCTAGGAAACTCAAACCCAAAATCACCTGTTCTCACCAAAACTTCCCTAGCCCGAGGATGGTGGCAGGTGGGACCAACTGCCTACCTGATCCAGGGACCCTGTCTCTCCTCTTTCCCTCCCTCAGGGCCCGGGCAGGCAGGTCCCCTGTAGCTGCCAGCAGCCACATGTAAACCGGGTTACCTGTTGAGAGAATTTTGGGGTAACAGGGACAGAGGAGGCGAAAAAGGATTTGAGTCAAGGCGGGGATTCCGGTCAAGACTGGTTTTAATAATTTTAAGACAGGTTAAATAGTATTTTGGGGGATCGACCAACCCCCCACAAGTCTGTGGCTTCAGAGGCGGTCTTGTGAATTCTCTGGCTCCTGCCCCTGACTCACTTAATCCCATTGAGCAAGATCATTATCACAATTTTGAGCCAAATTTGAAGCAAGCTTGATTTTATTGGGGTGCACCCAGGAGCTGGCTAGCAATTGCCTCCTAAGTTAGAGAGGGCGGCCCCAAGTCCATTTCCTGAACCTCTTTTAAGGAGTAAAATCACAAATAGTTGCAAAGCAGGTTTACAGAAAAGAGACAATGGGACAATAAGGAAATATAGAAAAATCTCAAAAAAAAAAAATTCAACAGCAAAAAAAAAAAAACCATGTAGTCACCACGCAATTAGAGAGTGGCTAGTGGGGGTTAAAGTGTTAGCAAACACAAGTCAAGGTCATGGGTTGAGGGCAGGTCAGACACCAGGAAACAGACTTGGAAACCAGCAACTTGGCTCCTACAGTAGATGGGAATTTTATTTTTAACAATACAGCATAATGGTTCCTGCCTTCAAAATGGAGTCAGCCAGGTTCCTCATTACCCAGCAGGATTACCAGGCCCTGCACCCTTACTTCAGACTTCAAAAACTAAATCAGTTTCCACCCTGTCCCTTTTTTACTGGCCTCCCTTGGGCGGAAAAACAAATGATGAGTTCCCTCAGTCTTCCCCCCCTCCTCAAGCCATCCAAAATCACACCCTAGAGGTAAGGCCTGCCTCACCCACGTGACCATTTTTCAGTTTAACCCTCTAGCATAACAGCACCAGGATAGGGCCAGATCTCAGGCCTGCCTCCTCTGTTGGAGAAGGCTGTTTCTTAGTGGCCACTCTGAAACTCTGCTGCCAGCGGTTATTCAAACTGTGGGTACCCAGGACCTCAGCTGCTTCTGCTGTACAGTTCACCAACGGAGAAAAGGCTTAAGGAGGATCTGGTGCAGTGCGGATGTTGTAATGAGCTCTTCCGCCCCAGCCCTCCTGGTCCCTCCCCCTCCAGTTACCCTTCCTTATTAAGTAAATCTACCTGTTCCTCATTCACCTCTCCTCAGCCACCAGTCTCCCAACCAGCCCCTTCTACTTCCGGCTCTTCGCTCTGGGCCTCTCTGAATCAGGTAAGGATATTGGGTACAAGGGGAGGCTGGTTTGGGGTCTGTGACTCTTTTCTTTCCCACCACACCTTTCCAGTTCCCTAGTTTAACCTGCCTAAGCCACCAACCCCACCAACCCTCAGGCCCTTTTGCCCCTCCCCCATTCCTAGCCTCCCAGGTCCTGATCCCCTGGACCCCTAACCCCACTAACCTCCCTCTCCCAGCCCCTGCTCTCCACCCCCCATTCTCACTCCCCCCACCCCACCCCACCCCACCCGCAGCCCGGGCTGCAGTCAGCTCCCACCCTTCAGTAGTACCTGTAAGTTACTCCCACCGTAAGTAAGGCCTTTTGATGGCTTTATAGATGCACCCAGGAAGAGAGTCCCAGCCCCTTGCCACCTCTTCTCGCTCAGCACTTGGAAATCTTTTCCATCTTGGCCAACCTGATGCTTGTCTGTCCTTGGAACAACTTTCACCTATTTCCTTTTAATGAACTTGACAGCTTTTCTCTGGCGCAGTCAATGCCAGCCTAGCTGCTCTTGCTTTGGGAATCACAATTAACAAAAGTAGGAGTCGCTGTGATCTCAAGACCGTCCTTCTGATACCTGAAGGTGGCTGGCTGTCTAACAGGAAGGCAGCTTACGTAGTGTACATACACTAGACCAAAGGGTGACTGACAGGCCAGGGGGGGCTGGGGAACACTTTACTACACCAGCGATCCCCTAAGTGACTGGGGATCCCTGGCTAGAGTGCTGTGTGTAACAGACAGGATGACAGATTTTCTAGCAGATCCACAGTATACTAATCTATGAGGAGCTCCAAGGGCCGAGGAGTCTATTTTGAAAGGTGGAGGGATCTTTGAGGCAACCACCTCTTAAAGGTCCTGCCTGGCCTCACCTGGTCCCGCCTTTTAAAGATTCACAGTGGGGATGAAATTTCAGCCTAGATTTCATCAAGGGCCTCTAAACCCTAAATCCTAGCATTAATATTCCACAGTAATATACTTTATCTGCGTCTATTTTAATTTACCTATTGCCCCATAGATCTAGAATGCTTCAAGTTCTAGGGCATTTTCTTGAAGTAGGTCTTTGGGGAACCCACCTGTACTTTCTGTCCTGTTATTTGGACACTAGACCAATTTTGCCCTTTAAATTCTTTAAATTTTCTCTTTTCATTGCCACCATTGTAACTTTGTGACACTTTTAGGGGGTTCTTCAGCTTTGTCTTTTGACTCCAGGGTTTGGAGTGATATTGCCTTGAATGCTAATAGTGTTCTCAGCCAGTGAAGAGAGCCAGTTAAAGCCAGATTAGATTAAATCAGGAACCCGCTCTCAGGCGAATTCACTGGCCCCAAGGATGGAAGCCAGGGAAATCACCACGGGGAGGGAAAGAGGGAAAGGGAGAGAGTAAAAGGGTGCACCCGAGGGAGGAGGAGGAGGAGAAGGGACATCAAAATGTCTGGATTATATAGGGAGGAGCCTCTGGGGGAAGTGCAGCACAGCCTCTGGGCTGGAAAGCTAAGGGTTTGGGGTGGGGTATGCCAGGAAGGGTTGGGGGGGTTCTGGAAGAACCTGGAGGCCAAGTTTGCTTTGATAATGTCAATTATGCACCTCAGTCCCTTGTCCCAGGGTCTGAAACCAAATACCGCCCCTCCAATCCTATCTTAGCTCAAGGGTGTCCAGCTCTATCCTTATCTCTGAGATGTCAGATCTGACTTATTAATAGCTAAGGGTTTTTTTCCCCCTTCTACTTTGATGGCTACAGGACTTTTCTCAGAAGTCTACTGGAATGTGGTGTTAGCTCATAGGTAAAGGCTAAATGCTAAATAATCAGCCATGTTAACACTCAGCTAATTAGAGTCCTGCTCAGCTAGATAGAAAGCAAGAGCAGGTAAAGACACTGAGGGACAGGCAGAGACACTGAGGGACAGGTAGAGACACTGAGGAACAGGCAGACAGTGAGGGACAGGCAGAGACACTGAGGGACAGGCAGAGACACTGAGGGACAGGCAGTCCCAGCCCTTGAATGCCTGAGCCCGAGGAGCTCAGACAAGCAGAGCTAGAGACTGCAGTTCAACATGCCTTCTAACACACACACACACACACACACACACACACACACACACACACACACACACCTCACTCCTGTGCCAGCAGCAGCCTGTTCACAGATTTCCAGGTCAGGGCTGGGGCTGGCTCTGGGCAGCTATTGGTAGCTCCCAAGAACAAGCAGCAAGCTGGGTCTGCTAGTGGATTTAGCTCTGGCTGGGCCTTGAACTTGAGACCCTCAACTCCTTCACGCATAGTGTTTCAGGCCAGGCTGCTCAGGAGCTTTGGATTTATGGCTTAACAGAAAAGTCCTTTTCTGTCCCTGGCTAGTTACAGACTCTTCAGTCTTAGCTTTCTCTGCCCACTGTCACCTCAGAATATCTCTGCCACCTCTGTCCTTTTCTGGCATGCTACTCTCTGGGACTCTAGCCTTCCTGTATCTACTACAATCTCTCTGGAAGGCAGTGGCTACCTTTGCTTCCCATGATGCATCTGTCATCCCCTGCATCACAATAAACTCAGCCCTCTGCCTATAACAAAAGATAAAAAGGTGAGGGTAGACCACTTGATTAAAAAGTAGACAAGGGTAGACCACTTGAAACCTACTGGTAAGCATAAGCCAGGCAAGGCCAGAGGACAGGGTAGAGGGATGTTAAAAGCAAGCTAAGTAGCCTGCCCTTATAGCCAGACATAGGTGTTTCAACAAGGGTCTCTACACCAATTATAGCAGTCCTTCATGTATTTGTACTAAACATAGTACAGGCTTTTCATGCAAATGAAGGATCACATTTGAGCCAATCACAGGATTTCTGCTGGGAAATTGCAGCCAGGGGAACATTCATATTCATTCCCACATTTCTATGTGTGTCCCAGGGAATGAGGTGAGGCAGGCAGAGGGACACAGGAACCAAACACAGGGAAGCTTGATCACAGGAAGTGGCTAGCTGACCCCGGGTGGGGGTGGGAGGTGGATTGGATGGTGGGGACAGACCCACCTGGAGAACAGAGTGCTTGTGCATATTGAGAGAAATTTGTCAGGTTTCTTGGATTAGAGAAACATGAGTGTCCTGCCTGCTCATCCGCAGTGACCTGCTTGTCCCTAAGTGACCTCGACTCTCGGCCTCATCTCCACTGAGGAAGGTAACCTTAGAACCCATCTAGGGAGGTAAGTGGGGTGTCTGCTCATCCTCCTTACACCCTTGGAAGAACCCCTCTGTGCTGTTCCCCCCCCCCCCATCCCCGTCCCCACTTCTGGCACTAGGGTTCCAGATCCTTTGGGGATTTGTTTGATTTTCACTTGATGTCTGTGGGGCTGGGTGCCAACCTTCAGGCTGTTTGCCCCACATCTTGGGTTGAGGGCCAGGGGCTTCCTGAGGCTCAGAGAGAAGAACTTTTAATTGGGTTGAGATACTGTTTCATTGACAGACCATAGCTAGGCCAGGGTATGGCTTAGTAACAGAGTCCTCACCTAGTACATGGAAGCTCCCAGGTTCCATCTTCACCCCTCAGAGAACATCTCCTTACATGAGAGACATGTGTGCTGTCTTGTGTGCTGTGGCTGCTACCTTGTCCTTTTGCCCCTCCCCAGGTGGGCCTCACAGCCCTTCCCCTCCATAGGAGTGGCTGCCAGACAGACTGACTGAAGTTCAGCCTCTACATTGAGAGATAGCTGGGGGAAGAGCAGAGCAGTCATGGAGAGAGCGACCACTGAGGAACAAGCTATGAGAAGAAACATCACCAGCCAAGCATTCAGAGAAACCCACATGCCTGTGGCTGCCTCAGGCCATGCAGTGGGCTCTAGGCCTGCCTATAGTTTCTGGTGTGGCATGAGGCGAGGATACCTGACTGGCCCCGTCCTGATCCCCTCCACCAGAGTCGCCTATGTCTCCCGCTACACTGAAAACATCCAAATACCCACTTACCCAATCTCTTTTGCTTTCACATGGATACCCTCGGGCCATCATAAGAAGCAGGCTATTTCCTTGCCCTCAGTGTGGTCAAGGAGTGCCTCCGACTTTTATCAGGAACTCGAGAGCCAGTTCCCAAATGCTGCGTCATCCACTGAATTTCCCTGTAGTCTCAAAGCGATCCTACACTAATTCCTTAGTCTTTCTCTTTTGCCAATGATATTTCCAGCCATTGTCCCCAAGTTCGGTTCTTATCTGCCTGGAAGGGTAGAAGAGGCCTTGGGGTGGTATGTGAGCAACCCGGATATCTGTCAGCCCAGCCCTCAAATGTTTGCCCCTTCAACACCGCAACCCTAACTGCCTACCCTGCAGAATCCACTGCTGCCTCTTTGAGCAGCTGGTGAGATGTTCAGAGCCGGAGATGTCCCACACTGTACCCTTTGAGCCGGCAGCCCAGCCTCTACTGCCTGAAGGATCTCTCAGTTATGACCCCCACCCCACCATCCTCACATGCCTTCCCAGCCTCGAAGGGGACACTATTGATTCTTCTGATTTTTTTTTTCTTTTTTTCTTCTGGACTCATTGTTGGCACCTTTTCTCCCGGTTTCAATTCTGGACCAGTTCTCACATGTCATCCACCTGGGTAGATAAATTTTGTGTATAAATGTTTTGGTTTGTTTTGTCTTTAATTATGCAACCAATAGGCTGAGAAACCTGTAAACTATCAAGATCCATCACCTACACCCAGGCCTCTTTTCCATTGAAATGGATCTCACTGTTCAGTTCCTGGCCCTCCTGTGCCACTGCCGAGTCCCTGGTGCTTATACATGGATGCCTGGGGCAGTTATCTCAGGTGGCTTCTCCTGTGCCCTCTGTGGTCAAGGGAAGCCGCCAGCTTTTATCACCAACTAGAGAGCCAGTACCAGATGCCGTGGAGTCCAATATGTTGCCTTGTTTCATAGGACTCCTACCCACTAATTCCTCAGTCTCTCCAAGCCTCTGCCCAGTCCTCTTCCCTCAGAGAAGACTCTCTACTCCCTGGCTGCCATGCATGTCGGCTGTGTCCTCCAGGTAGTGTCCCCCAGAGCCTCCTGGGACCACAAAACCCAGCAGGCACGCTCCAAAATCTCTTCAAAAGCTCCACTTAATGGTGGATGGACTTGTGGCTCCTGTCTCCCACCACCACCCCCAAGTTCACTGCACACACACCCTCATGTTGTCTCCTCTCAAGAGCTGGTGACACGGTCCAATAAAGCATAGTGACTTACATGCTATTAAATAAATGACATTCTATCAATCTTTATATATATATATATATATATATATATATATATATATATATATATATAGTTAGATTTCACCAGTTAATGTATTTTAAGACCCTAGCCTAACCTGCAAATGTGGATAGTACATTTGAATTTCCAGGTTTATTGGCATGGAAGTTTTCCTGTATGTCCTACTGGTTTTTGTTGTCTATTGTATTCTTTCCTAATGTCAGATATATTAAACGAGGTAAAGGAAGTCTCACCATAGGCTATGGTTTGAATCTTTGTATTTACCTAGTGGTTCCTACATTGAAGGCCTGGGAAGTGCTGGAGCCTTCATGAGGCAGGGAGGTCGTTAGGTCACTGGGAGTGTACCCTTGCAGAAGATGGCGAGGCTCCAGCTCCTTTCTCCCTTTTTTGACCCCGAGGTAAATGGTTTTACTCCACCACACTTCCTCCAGTGTGTGCCACACAGGTCCAAAACAAAAGGACCAAGTAATCATGGCTCTGGACTTTAAAACTCTGAGCTGAATAACCTTTTCTCATGACCTCAGGCACGTTATAGTAACAGGATGCTGACACACCATGGAGTTGTGTTTCAGCAGATTCTGTTTTGACATCACCGATTCTCTGGCGTCCCATATCATCATCCGTAACCTCAGTTTCATGTTGTAGCTCCAAGGATAATTTCTGTCAACTCATTTGCCTAGAGTTCCTCTTCCTATTAAATATACTAATTTAAATATATCCCATCATGATGTCTGACCATTTTATTATCTTACTATTTTTTAAAGGTTTGTTTTATGTGTGTGTTGCCTGCATTTATGTATCTGTACCACTGTGAGTGTGCCCGGTGTGTGCTGAGAACTGAACTCGTGTCTTCTACAAGAGAAGCACACTCTTAACTGCTGAGCCATCTCTTTGGCCTGTATTTTTGTATCATTATAAACAATGACTATTAAGAGGTGGGGGAGGGACCAAGTCAACTTTCTGATTGTCTTCTTACAGCCAAATAAACCAAAACTGTCTTTGTATTTTAAAATGTCTCTTAGGAGGCTGGAGGTGACAGCTCAGTGGGAGAATTGACTGATTTACCTGAGGTCCCAGGTTCCATCCCCAGGGATGCCCAGTCTCTTGAGTATTTCTCTCTGGGGTGCAGTTATCTCCCCAGAGTTATGATTCTAGTTCTAGTGATTCCTGTGGACTAGTGATCACGCTGTGTTTATGCAGCAACAGAACATTCCTGCGGAAGCTTACCACTTCCAGGATGGGGTAGTATCTGCATGTTCGTGATCCCCAGACCACAGTTCACGGAGCAGCAAAACCCCGTCCAGGACTGTAAAAGAGAGATCATTAAAAATACATGCGGAAGGGTAGACAACTCCCAGGTTTCTTGGTATAGTTTTGGAATCTGAAATAATCGATTGTTAGAAGGTTGAGCGAACTTCAAAAAACCCTGCTGGAGGCTCTGTGACTTGCAGCCTGTGGTGGGGCATCTGCATGTGGTCCTACAGGGTGGAGGGGCAAGGAGCTTCAGGCCGCAGATGCTCAGTTGAGGGGTGGGAGTCCAGCACAGCCTGGGGAGGGAGACCTGCACCTGATGTGGGGCACCCGGAGGCCTAGCTTGCCTGCTGAGTAGGTCTTGACCCCAGAATGTGTTCCCTCCTCGGGCGTGAAGGTCATCCTTCCAGCACTGCAGGGCTCTGTTTAGGGTGCATCTTGAACTTAGTGGCCTTTAAAAGCCTTGCTTCAGTGTTGCCTGCAAACCCCAGCCCTTCCTATGGGTATCTGCTCTCTTAGATCACATGGGTGGGATGTACACAAAGTCCTCCTGCCAACCTGTTTGCCAAGGTCTGAGCCTGCAATGGCAGCTGCACAGGGCGGTCCCCAGAGTCCACTGAGGGCATGGGGGTGGTACTTGGCTTTCAAGTGCCCTAAGCAAGTTGGACCACCCCTTGGTTTCTCTGAAGCCTATCACAGCCTGGATTCCCCAGGCCCAGCAAAGCCCAGAGATACCTGCTACCTGGTGGGAGCCTGCAGAATGTCTGCTTAGCTCAGGGGACAAGGCCATAAAGAACTTGCCTGTCTCAGAACTGTGGATGGCATCCTCTCCTCTCTGTCATTAGCCTTTCTTTCCAGATGTATTGAGTTCTAACTGTACTTTAAATTTTTGAAACAGAGTGCTGTGTAGCCCAGGTTAGCCTTGAACTCACAATCCTCCTGCTTCAGGCCCCAGAGTGATGAGATGGCATACTTGAGCCAACACACTTGGCCATTTCTACACTGTTATTTGA
Source organism: Apodemus sylvaticus (assembly GCF_947179515.1). NCBI lineage: Eukaryota > Metazoa > Chordata > Mammalia > Rodentia > Muridae > Apodemus > Apodemus sylvaticus. The sequence goes on from NC_067473.1 coordinate 119,484,430, forward strand.
AGAATTTCAGTCGTAAGAAATGATAGGAGGAATGGATACTGTAAGTTTTTAAATAAATATAAAAACAGTTAATCCCCCTGCCACCATGTCCACCTCATTGTTCTAGTCAGAAACAAGAGCAGTTAAAGAGCCACATACCCGCCGATCAATGTACCATCTGTTCCATTATTTCAACCCAAAATGCAGATGTCTGCCTGGTCCTTGTGCCTCCAAGAAAGGAGACTTTCTCGATGCCTTTCTATCATCATCACACAGATCAAAGTTAATACTCTCATGATCTAGTACTCAAAGTGCATTAAAAGATTCTTGATGGCACCAACCATATACTTTATAGCTTTGTAAAACCCAGGTAGAGCCTGTGGCTAGTCACATGTCTTATTTTTGGCATGACCAGGCTTTTCTTGCTTTCTTCCTTGGGCTGGTATAGGCTGTGTGTATGTGAGTTTATGATATAATATTATTATTGATCATGTGCATGTTTCTTTAATAAAAGTGTTAGCTATACACAGTCCCCATGGCTTTCCTCTCTCTTGTCTCTCTGTCTCTCTGTCTGTCTCTGTCTCTGTCTCTGTCTCTCTCTCTCTCTCTCTCTCTCTCTCTCTCTCTCTCTCTCTCAGTATATGCTGGTATATGAGTGAGTTCAATTAGTCATACACATGTATGCAGGCCAGGGTTGATATCAGGGTCTTCCTTTGTCACTCTCTGAGAGCCATCTTTCAGTAAACGTGGAGCTCACAGGCTCAGTACCCAGCTAACCAGCGAGCCCTGGAGTTTCTCCTGTCTCCCCCATGCTAGGATTTCAGGCAAAAGCCCCATGCCCGGCTTTGTGCCTGGAGCTGGGGCTCTGACTCAGGTTAGTTGCAGCAAGCCCTTTGCTGCCTGATCCACCATCTCCTCAGCCTCCTTTTTACTTTTCAAATGGCATCTGGTGGTTGACAGTTCTGAATTGTATGACGATCTAAATTATTAAAACTTTCTCTTTGGGGCTTTGAAAGATACAACGGATCGTTTTGGCTCCCTCAAGGTTGTGGGCACATCCTCATACTTTTTTTTTTTTTTTTAAACTGAAGCTTTATTCTGTAACAGTATTTTATGTTTACATCTGATGGCCATCTGACATTTATTTTGAAAGGTAGTAACTTCTTACTTTGGGCCTAACATTTGGTACTTTGGAAGATGTTTTTTTTTTCTTTTTTTTTTATTATAAATTTTAAGATTCTTTAGTTGTAGGATGTAATAGTCTATGCCATTTAGGTCAAGTTATTTAATCATTTTGTTGAATACTTTCATACTATTGACCTTATTTTGTCTTCAGTTGTTGAGAATTAAAATATCAAGCTTGAATGTAAATTATTCCATTTCTCCTCTTAGTTATATTGGTTTTGCTTTACATTCATAAACTTATATTATTTGGCATATACATATTTAGTATATTAATATCTTCACAATAATGGGCGGGTCCTTTTCTATCCTTATAAAACATCTCACTTGTCATCTTTCAGGGCTTGGGTCATAGCCCGTCTCTCTAATGCTGTGTCCTGCTCTGATTTTAGTCAGTTTGTGTCTTTGTGCTCAGCTGAGCCTCACACACAGCAGATGGTGTTTCTGGTTTTTAGATCCAGCCTGATTTGTTCTTTGTCTTTTAGTTAAATTGGTTTTTGCCATTTATATTTAATGTAATCACTACTATTATTGATCTCCAACCACCATCTCTCTACCTTATTTTTCCTACTTATTCCATTCTTGTTATTTAGTACTTTCTTCCTGGCACCTTTCATACAAAATATTCCAATAAGATCAGTCATGTTAGGGTAGTATGGTTAGAAGCCCTTTCATCAAGCAACCAACATACTTTTTATTGCATGGTTCTCTTCTGTCCCTGTTTAATTATACGATCATTTGGTAGTTGCTTTAGAAATTATAATATGTGCCCTCCATCCCCTGGTCTGCTTTACGGTGGCATATCTTATTGCTTCCTAAACAGGTTGTGCCTTCCAGCAGTTTTAACTCCTGTCTTCCATCTGCCTTGTACCCTATTGTTAGAATGTTACTCCAGTTCATGCTGGAGATGTGACCTTATTGCATTAGTACACATGACCTTTATCTCCAAACATGTACCCAGTTGTTTCTGTTTCTACCCCTCTCCTTCACACCTCCACCTGGACTCCTTTTCCTTCGACCTGGAGACCTTCCATGGTGCATCCGTGGTATGTGAGAAATTCCTTCTGTTTGTATCTGCCTGGGAGTATTTCTGTCCTGTTTCTTTTTATTACAATATCTGTACAGATTTAAGGGGGATATTAAAAAGTCAAAAAAAAAAAAAAAAAAAAAAAAAAACCAAACCAAACCAAAAAACAAATGCTGGCTGGGATGCTGAGAAAGGGAATACTTCACACTGTTGGGAGGAGGGTTATTCGTGCATCCGAAACGGAAACCACCATGGAGAGGCCATTAAAAACTAAAAATAGCATAAATGTGTGATCAGGCAGGCCCTCTGCTGTGTGCACATCCACAGGAACAAAATCCTCTCATCAGAGAGACACCTGCACCCCCCACCCCTATTGAAGTACCAGGCTCAACGCAAGTCTGCTGACGGATGAGTGGATAAGGGAAATGTGCCCTGTGCACAGAGAAGAGCATATGCATGGAAGTGCATCAGCCTCTTTTCTGAAAGTGAAATCCTGATGGGGAGGGAGGAGGAGAGGTGCAAACAGTGGAGATCCCAGTACTTGAGAGGACTGAGAGGATCAAGAGCTTGAGGCTAGCCTGGGGTACACAGTGAGACCTATCACAACGAGGAAAGAGAATGGATACACAGATAGACAGCAGACAGACACGCGCGTGTGCACACATACACACACACACAGAGAGAGAGAGAGAGCACAGGGGTATCATTTGCAGCAGCCTGGGTGGAATTAGAGGCTGTTGAGGAGCATGAGTGGAGGTGGCTGCATCTCATTGGCCTCATGCCTTCCTGCCTGACTCCTTTGCTCCTTTGGCAGGTTTTCCGTCCTGCCTCCTCCTGTGCTTCCTGGAGGGATTGCATCACAGAACAAAGAGGCTACTTTCAGGAATGTAGCAGCTGCCTAGCCAGGTGATAGGGGCACCCAGCACCCCAGAATGCCATTGTATGTTTTTTCAAATTATGAGCTGTAAGTTGCTCCCATTGCTCCAGTACAAGGTACACATAAAGCAAGTCTCTGAGACTTATTGCTCTTCTCAGTCCAGCAAACCTTGTACATTTATTCCAGAGTCTGTATATTTGTTGAAGGGGTTTGTATGCATCCATTTGACCAAGTTACTAAAGCATGGATCAATCAATCTTTCAAGTGCTTGACTGTAATTCTTAATTGCTTGATTGTAACTTTAAGTTTTCTAAACCCTCTTTTTTAATGATGGTTCTTAAACATGTTAACCTCCCTTTCAGCCCACCAGCCACCAGAGGCAGTGGAAGAGAAAGGATACGTGAGCAGTGGACCTGTTTAGACAGGTTCTTTGGAGCAACTCCCATCTGTGATGTCTGGAAATTGGCAGTTCACAGGTCAGCAGCGGCATCTTGATCCACTCGCAAACACTTCACGGATACACCAGCAGTCAAGTTTGGTAGAGTAGGCGCAGCAAACACGAATCAGCAGTGGTGGCACTACCTAGCAGAGACAGCTAGGCCTCAGCCTCAGCTTGCGAACTCCAGGAAGAGTTCTTGGCGGTGCCTCTCTCAGGGAAGTGAAGACATTGCACAGCTAGCTCTATAAGCAAGCCTAGCTCAGCTTCCATCGCTATCTGTCGAGTCCCATTTATACACTCCAAACTCCACAGGTTTTGCCTCAACACATGTCTTCTCTCAGCTAGAATCACCCTGCCAATCATCCTGAGTCTTCTGAAGCAATAAGAAACTGCAGTGCATTACCAGAAGTTTCTTGGTGCATTTCTTTCTAGGAGTCCCAAGAAATAGAGCTCAACTTCACAATGTAAGGCAGACTGATATGTGTATCATTAACAAAAAATCCTTCATCATGTGTCCCTTTATGTGTTTGCTTTAGCAGAACATCCTCTCTCCTGTGTCTGTTTCAGCAAAATGTTCTTTTACAAGTCTGCTTTAGTCTTTCACCTGTGTCCACTCTAGCTAAACATCCTTCACATGTTTTCCCCCAGCATCCAACAGACTTTCCAAAAATACCCTTAAGTTTACACTTCATTTGATCTCTGTGTTGGTTAAAGACGTATGCAGAGTATAGGATTATTAAGCTCTCTATTACTCCTGGTGTTGAGAACTTTACAAATTGCAAATGTATTAAAAATTTATTTCATGCAGCTGGAAAGATGGTTTAGCAGTTAAGAGCACTGGCTGCTCTTACAGAGGTCCTAGGTTGGTTTCCCAGCACCCACATGGGGGCACACAAGAATCTGTAACTTCCATTCCAGGGTATCTGACATCCTTGTCTGGCCTTTGCAGGCACTGTATAAACATGGTGCACAAACATAATACAGGCAAAACAACCATACACATAGGATAAAATGTTTTTTAAAATGACAACAAATCCCCAGTCTTTTTCTGCACTTCCTAAGCATTATTTTGCATGAATAACTTGTCACCTCCCACAGTCTATAGAGTAGTGAGCTACATTGACTCACACTGGCTGTGCTGAGATGAACGAAACAAAGGCTTTTATTTTGGAATGTATCTTTTATCATGTTTGTTGACATGGCATTTATAATATTTTACACAATGTAAAAATAATCTTATTGTGATTTCTTGCACTAAATCTTACCAGTTTTGAATTCCAGGTAATACGGTCTCAAGAAGTAACTCAAGAAATAAACAAGAGCAATAAATTTCACTTTTCTTTTTTTGGGAAAATTTTCTCTGGAGGTTATTTCTAAGAAAGTTTGGGAAATTAGCCTATAAAGCCGTTCATGGTTGGGATGTTTGAGGAATAGTAAGAAGCTATACATGTTGGTCTTTGTCAGTGTAACACAACCTAGAGTCACTTAGGAAAAGGAAACCTCAGTTGAGAATTTGCTTCCATCAGATTGGCCTGTATGCAAGTCTGATGTGGGAGGGGCCAGCATACTGTGGGTGGTGCCCTCCCTGGGCAGGTGGTTTGTGTAATAAAGCAGGCTGAGGAGGCTATGAAAAGCAAGCCAGCATGCAACACCCCTCCATGGCCTCTGCATCAGTTCATGTCTCTAGACTTCTCCTTGAACTCCTGCCCTAGCTTTTCTTTATGAAAGACTGTAAACTGTAAGATTGAATAAATCCTTTTCTCCCCAAGTTGCTTTTGGTCAGTGTTTTAGTGCAGCCACAGAAAAGCACTAAAACAGAGACTATCCGTTTGCTTTTACATTTACTTGCAAGTTGGTAGTGTCTGGATTTCTTCTTTTTATAAGTATATACACACTTTAATATTTTTTAGATGCATTTTTGTTTTATGTGATTGGGTGTTTGTCTGCACTTATTTATGCGCATAACATGTGTGCGGTGCCCACTGTGGCCAGAAGAGGGCATTAGATCCCCTGGAACTAGAATTATAGACAGTTGTGAGACATCTGTCGGTGGTTGGAATCAGAGCGAAGTCCTCTGGAAAAGTAATCAATGGTCTTAACTGCTGAGCCATCTCTCCAGCCAAACGGACTTCTTTTGTAGCTGTTGTGTATATTTTTATTACTATCGAGTTGTGCTGGTTATAGACTCATATATTTGAATGCTTGGTCCCCAGTTGGTTGGACTGTTAGAAGGTATTAGGAGGTGTGTCCTTTTTGGAAGAAGTATGTCTCTAGGGGTTGGCTTTGAGGTTTCAAAAGTCTATGTCAGGCTCAGTCTCTCTCTGCCTGAAACCCTAACTAAGATGATCACCACTGGAGAACTGTGACAGGGAGGCAAGTGACCAGACATGACAGTGGAACAGAAGCTGAGCTCATAGCTGATTTACAAGTTTCAGGCAGAGAGAGACTGAGCCTGACATATGAAGAAACACCCTGACCACACCAGCTCTTATAAAGCAATTGGGGCTAGCTTACAGTTCAGAGTTTACACCATTATTGTCATGGTGGGAAGCATGGCAGTGTGCGGGCAGACATGGGGCTGGAGAAGTAGCCAAGAGTTCTACTTCTGGATCTGAAGGCAACAGGAAAAGAGAGAGAGCCACCTGGCCTGGCTTGAGCATTTAAAGCCCCAAAGCCCATCCCTTGGGTCACACTTCCTTCTACCTCCAGGGCCACATCTCCTAATGCCACTCCCTCAGCATCAAATATATGAGTCTCTAGGGGCTATATTCAAACCACCACAGTGATGACATGGGCTGAGACTGAAGTGCAGCAGGCCCTTAACCTTTCTTTTCTTTTCTTTTTTGGATTTTTGGATTTGTTTTATTCAAGACAGGGTTTCTCTGTGTAGCCCTGGCTGTCCTGGAACTCACTCTGTAGACCAGGCTGGCCTCGAACTCAGAAATCCACCTGCCTCTGCCTCCCAGAGTGCTGGGATTACAGGCGTGTTCCACCACTGCTCCACTGCCCTTAACCTTTCTTAATTAGACTCCCAATATTTTGTCTCACTTCCTGGTGTTTTTTTTTTCCAAATTATATATATATAATGTGTGTGTGTGTGTGTGTGTGTGTGTGTCTGTGTCTGTGTGAGGGTATTGCTCTCTGGAACTGGAGTTCCAGGTATTTGTGATGCTGGAATTGAACTTTGGTCTGTGAGAGCACTTACCCTCTAAAGCTCAGGGCCATGTCTCCGGCTCCTGCTGGTGGTGGGTTTTGGTTTTGTTCTTCACTTTTATGATTTTGTTAGTTGTGTTCAAACATTTCTCTATTTTGCTTTGTTTTCACAGATTTGTCCCATTTTTCTAACATAACTTGAATGTGCAGCTCTCTCTCTCACTCGCTCTTGCTCTCTCTCAAGCAGGCTGTAGAGCACAGACTGTTTTAGATTTGGGTCTGAAGTGTATTGTCACCATCAGGTCTGTAGAGCACAGGACCCTGAGTGAGACCAGCTTCCCCCCCACCTCCTCCCCCTTCCCTCCTTCAACCACCCCCATTCCCCCCTGACCCCTCCCACCACACCCACACCCCTGCTCAACCGCTGCCATGCTGCAGTAGCTGCTGGGACCAAACTTTGCAGAGCACCGGGCGCTGAGCTGCCCTTTGCGGTTGCTTCTCTCTGCCCACCTGTGCCTGTGCACACAGCACCCACTCTTGCTTTGTGCACCCCAGTGACTCTTCCAGGTTACCCCACTGCGATGGCTAATCTTGGTTGTCATCTTGACTATACCCAGAAGTGGGCACACCTGTGAGAGATAACTCTGCTTGGTTTGAGGTGGGTAAATCCACTTCTAGTCTGGACCTTTGAAGTAAGAAGACACACCTCTGATTCTTGAGGCTGAAAGACACACGCCTTTAATCCAGATTTTTTTGTTTGTTTGTTTGTTTGTTGTTTTTTAGAGACAGGGTTTCTCTATATAGCCCTGGCTGTCCTGGAACTCACTCTGTAGACCAGGCTGGCCTCGAACTCAGACATCCTCCTGCCTCTGCCTCCCAACTGCTGGGATTAAAGGCGTTCGCCACCAATGCCTGGCAAGACACATGCCTTTAATCCAGATCTTGAGGCTGGAAGACACACGCCCTTAATCTGGGCCACATCTTCTGTTGGAAGCCTATATGGAAAAAAGGTTTTGTTCTTTGCCTAGTTGCCCTCACCTTGCTAGCACATCCATTCCTTCACTGACATCAGAACCCTCAGGATTCCAGTATAGACAAGCCAGCTGAGACTGTATATCCAGCCTCATGGGACTGAGCAACTACTAGATTTTTGGATTTTCTATTCACAACTAACCATTGTTGGATTAGTTGGACTGTAGCCTGTAACCATTCCAATAAATTCCATATATATATATTATATATATGTATATATGTATGTAGGTGTATATGTGTGTGTATATATCTATATAGGATAGATAGATAGATAGATAGATAGATAGATAGATCGAGATTCATCCATAAGTGCCATGGCTCTAGAGAACCCTGACTAACACACTCATACTTAGCCACGGGCCTAAGCAGCTGGGCCTCACTGAGCAGGCCTGAGGAAGACCTGGGAGCTGCTGTGTGTGTGACCGCTGCCCTTTGGGGCTGAGTGAAGCATGTACTCCTCACAGACACTGCAAGGACTTTACTTTTCTGACAGTTACAGTGTGCTGTGTGCTTTCTTGTGGCCTCACCTCGGCCTGGCTGAACTTGGCTTTCTGTGAGGTTGTTTGTGTCTGATGAAAGGCCAGCACCACCCCACAGTAAGCGCTAGCTGGCTTCCCAGTGGCAGGAGCTGTCTTCTCTCCTCACAAGGCATCATGGGAAAGATCCTCATTGCAGTTTCTCGATCTCTGGATTCTCCTGCTTAGACCCTGGTGGCGTCTCCTCCTCCTTCAGCCAGCTTGGATACTACTGTCTTGGGGTTTATTGCTGTGCAGAGACACCATGACCATAGCAGAGGTCTTATAAACAAAGGCGTTTAATTGGGGCTGACTTGCAGATCCAGAGGTTTAGCCTATTGTCGTCATGGCGGGAAGCATGGTGGCATGCAGGCAGACATGGTGCCGGAGAGGTCGCCAAAGAGTTCTATATCTGGATTGGCGGGCAGCAGGGAAGAGAGTGACACCAGGCCTGGCTTGAGCTCCTGAAACCTCAAAGCCCACCCTCAGTGACACATTTCTTTCAACAAGACCACACCCACTCCAGCAAGGCCACACCCCCAATAAAGCCACACCCTGTGAGCCTATGGGGGCCATTTCATCCAAACCATCTTCAGGCTTCCTGCTAGATGGTGATTACATCACTCACCCTGAGCATGGAGATCACAGGGGATGAGATGTTGGCAGCCCCTCCTCTCCAGATGAAGACACAAAGCGCAGACAGAAGGCCCAGCTTGCTGCTCTAGCTCTGGTCGTGAGTGACTGAGCTAGCCTCCCATAAGGTGCCGATGCTAATGTACACTGAATATAGTACCCCTGGGTCTCAGCTCTGTCCCCTTCCCCACTCTCTCCTCTGGTACCCCTGACTCTCCAAAAAGTGGTTCCCTAATGTGCCCTTCCAACGTTGTTACAGCTAGTGCTAACAAGTGCTGACGTTAATTGAGAATCTGCCGTGTGCCTGAGGCTGCAAGTGGCTCCCGAGCTTGCACAACAGCATTACTAGGCTGGTGCCACCCTCAGGACCACAACAGAGTCGGAAAGCCTGCCAGAGTGACTAGATGCTTTCATCAGACATGCCACGTAACATTTCACTCATCCTGAGGGGCAAGTCCACCTGTCGTCCCAGGGAAGGTCCTTGATCGCTGTCCTACTCTGGCACAGCACCTGAGCCTCCCCTACATTTCTTCATCACCCTAGAGGCACTTGCTTTGGGTCTGTTTTCTCCCACACCTGTGGCTCAATGACTTTAGGCCCAGGCCTGGGGCACAGCCGATAGCAATGCATCAGGAGGTAAGGCTGTCATGGAGGGGCTTTGGCCCATGTAGATGAGAGCATGCGGAAGTCCACTCTTGCTCCATAGAAGCCAAAAGTTCCCACTTTGCTACTAGAGAAGACGGCACATGAGGGTAAGCGCTCAGCAAAGCTGGGGACCAAGACTGAAATTTCTGTATCTTTTGGTCAATGTTAGTTAGACAGTCGGCTGCACATTCCAAGCTAGGTCAGGGTTCTCTTAGGCTCCAGCCCTAGGGTGGCAAGTCAGGAGCAGCAGACAGCCACTCTAGCCCCACAGTGTTCCCCAACTCAAGCTCATATGTAACTAGAGATCTCAGATACCTTACTAGTGACACCATGTGCCTGTAAGTGGCTTCCTGCAACGCCCCAGGCTGGCTGGCTGGCCTATACTTCAGGAAGCAAGCTCTGGTCCCCAACTTTCATCTCATAAGGAGAGCCACCCTGCAAAGTGACTGCTCCTTGCCCTTCATCTATGCATACACCAGAGATGTAAGAGCTGGAGGGAGGGCCTCCACAGGTGGGACTGGTGGCTTGTTCAGCTGGGCTGCAATGTGAGGCAGCTTTGTGGACAGGCCAAGTCACCAGACCTTATTGCCGTGGACACTAAGAGTCCTCTCTGTGTCTGCCATTGGTGGGAACGAGGCAGCTGGTTGATGCTGGCTAAGATGCTGGAGCGCCTGCATCCATCTGAATCACTTTACACACACTGGAGCCCCCCAGACCTTCCAGCTTCCCAACAGAAGTGGGAAGTGCTTGTCTTGTAGGCTCAGTACCATGGTTATACCTGCAACAAGGAACCTGCTCTGGGCTTTATCTCGGATAGTCCAGGATGAGGGAAGGGGGGGTTCACTGGAAAGTCTCACTATAAACCTTCAGCCAGCTGATAATGTCTGCCAAGAAGAACCTAGCAACGGGCAGGACCATATTGGCTGGGGGAGGCATGCAGGATGGGACAGAAAAATTACGGATTACTTGGCTGCGGGGAATGCAGGAGGGCCACAGGGGCTGTGGCCTGCATGAAGACGATTAAGCCTTCATAAAGGACAGGAGTCAGCTGGCGAAGTCATAGCTCTTGCTGTCCATCAGATGGCCCCATGTATCTAGAGCCTCTGCGGGATCAACAAAGCGCCTGTCACTCATGTGCCAGGATGGCTTCTTGGAGACCCTTAGCCTGGACAGAGGAACAGTGGCTGATGGCTGTGGTCCTGGCAGTGGTGCTTTCTTTTAAGAGCTGCAACAAAAGGCACACTTCTGTTGGGACACAGAAGACTGTGATCTGTGCCCCGCCCCCTCAGCTGGCTGGATTCCCTAGGCTGTTGGAGCCAGTGGGCAGAGACTTTGAGAAGTCTGAAATCACGCACAGTCAGTCCCCTCTATAAGCGAGGCCACTCCAGTGAGACAGGGCTCCTGGGAGTTCAGACTGCCCTCTCAGAGCTGGGCTCATGCAGTGAATGGAGAGCTAGTGAGAACAGTAGTCTCATTTCATTTTCCCACAGGAAGAGAGGGTGCTGATATCACGGAGCAGGGACAGCAGATGAGAGGAGTCCCTGGGGGCTGGAGTAGGGCACTGTGGTGCAAGCTTGCCTAGCACGCATGGAGCCCTGGATTCCATCTCCTGCCCTGAATAAGGGCAATAAAACTACTGAGAAAATGCTGGGGGTGGAAATGTGGAGCTTTGAAGACCTGAGCAGCAGGAGACAGAGAATTAATGATCCAGGAGATGAGGCTGAGCTGTTGCTTAGAAGGCAAGAGGAAAGGGCAGCTAAGAGGTGTGAAGCCCAGAGACCCCACATCTGGATGCTGGAATCTCACGGGAAGACAGAAAAATCCGCCGAGAAACAGTATCTGAGCACACAGTGACCTACATTTGCCAGAATTAAAGTCACTTTAAAGATTAAGACATTGAAAAGAAGAGAAAAGCAAACGCCCACCATCTGGACCCACAATGAGATGTAACACTTTCCAACGGAAGGAAACTTCCGAAGATTCCTAGGAGGGAAGCTCCAATCAGCAGGGATGGTCCACCCAGGGCAGGCAAGGCTTCCTGGTCTTGCAGCTCTCCACCCTGCTCTTCCGGATGGCCACAGGAATACAAAGGGACAGAAGAGAAGCTGGTGGGTACCATGTGGCAAGGCTAAGCTACATGGAACTGCCCCCAGTATGACCCAGCAGGTGTGATATCCGAGACCTTGGCCAAGTGTCACACATGTCAGGGAAACTCCCATCAGAGCAATCAAGTTCGCGGAGCACACCAGCTCAGCTCCTGGTAGGTTGCCGAGAAGGACGCCTGCTCTCCTTCCTTCAGCTCTGAGCATCCTCAAAGCCACCCTGGGTCATACCGTACAAGTCCGATCTGTGTGGATCTGAAGCTCCTTTTACTGCTTGGAACATTAACTGTCTCCCACTTCATGATGATCTAATGAAAGGCTCTGAAGATGAGGCATTGTGAGACTTCCAGTTTTGACACGGTGGAGGTGCTGGGTTTGTGTCTTCTGCTAAATGAGGCAGGAATCCAGGATCTCATCTGGAGGAGAGACAGCAAAGGAAAAGGACAGCAGGAGATCCCCAGTGATTATGTCCTGGGCAGCATGCTGAGGAAACTTGTAATATCCAGAAATGCAAAAGATAAATAATAGAGAGGGAAAAAACAGCCTCTCGTTTCTGGCTAGGGGACTAGGAAATGGGCTGCCCGGAAGAATAGAAAACCTGCAGACAATTATTAATAATTGCTGGCCAGACAGTACAGAAAACTGTGATTTCAGTCCGTAGGCAGAGAGAACCCAGCCCCCACCCTTGCCTGGTTCTGAGGAAGTACTGGGATGTTTGAGAAGCCAGAGTATGTTGCTGGAAGCCACTAGGAAAGCCTAGGTTTCCACGTCACTGTGCCCTCGCCAACCCTGTCAGAAATGGAAGCAAGCCAAAGCTTCACCACCATTCAGAAGAGGCCATGTGGGGAGCAGAGCAGGCACCCAGCCTTCTCTGTGATATTCATGGAAACCTGTGGGGAGGCTGAGTCTCACGGTCCTCCCCAGGATGCCCTGCTTGGCAGGCTGAGAATGTAGACCTTTATCACCTCTGAGAAGTCACTGCTCCCTTCTCACCACATCTGGGATCAGAGGAGCCCAGGGAAAATCAGTTTTAAATACAACCAGAGTTTCATAGCACAGCCCCCAAATGTGCAACAAGCCACAAAGACCGCCTGGAACTGAAAACCCAGGAAACCTCAACTTAAATAAAACAACAGTCAATAGAAGCCTGTGGTGGGTGGAAGTCAAGGTCAAAATCGCCTTAAGAGGTCCCCTGCAGAACTGAGGTACCTCTCAGCTGGGCGTGTGAAAGGCCCTGCGCTCCATTGCCAGCACCCCTTAACCAAACAATTAACAAACCCATGCAGGATCCTTCTTCAATGAACAGTTCAGAATGTTCTTGAAATAAAATAGAAAACCTTGGCAAAGAAAAAGAAATACAGCAATCAGTGAACGCTTAAGTATTTTGCAGCATGTATCTATGGGGCGGGGTTGGGAGCACACATCCAGCACAAAGGACACCAGGAATTTGCAGCAAGCAGTCTTGTCTCTTTCTACCATGTGGGTCCTCAGGCTTGACAGCAGTGCTTTAAAGTGCTGAGCCAGCTCACCAGTCCAAATAGACACATTAGAACTGAAAAGCACAGTATTGGAAATTTTACAGCTCAAATAGCTAAATAGCTCAATAGCTAAATGAAGAAAACTTATGCCCAGTCTGAACACCGAGAGAGGGAAACATAAGCCTAACCCTCGGGATTTGTGGATCTCTAAGTAGACTGTCTTTTGGGAGAGTGGGTAGGCAAAAGAAGCCAAAGGGTTTCTCAGACTCCACCAAGACTTCAAAGACTCTAGCCAGCTTGAGCATGGTAAACACGGCTCTAACAAACTCTGCCCTTCTCCCATATTTCCTCTGTTTTGCTAGAAAAAAATAAAAACCTGTTAGATCGTATTCCTAAAGCTACCCACCAACATCTGGCCACTTCCTTCTCCCGAGGCTGGCTACCAAGGTCAAGCTATCAAAATATAGAAGTCCAGCAATCAAAAGCCCTTTTGGCTCACCTAGTTATCACCCCCAATTAAAGCCAAACCCCTCATCCTTCCACTGTTTCCCATCTTACCTTTATAAACCGCCATTTTCCTACGGATCACATCTGTCTCCTAGTCCCCTGTCTTCTGAGACACACATCCCTTGCCCCCTCCCTTGTTCTCTTCACCTTCTCCCGCATCCTCTGTCTTCTGTCTTTGCTTCTTACTCTCTGCCATTTGTCCCTTTGGGACCTCCTGGGTAGCACACTCCATGGATGGGAGCTCCAGTGGGTGGAAGAAGCCACCTGCCACACTGTAGGTGGAAGGTTCTAGCTTCCCTCGCCGAAGCTGGTGCCCAGCAGGGTGTCCTTTGGAGTTTCTTGTGAATGACATAGAGGGATTGCAAAAAGAATGGCACACAGAGGATTGTGTTTATTCTCTTGCAATTCTGAGGATTGACCCAGGGTTTCAAACATGCTAGGCAACTACTCTGGCCCTGAGCCCTAACCCAGCCCCTCAGCTTTTTTAATCTTTTCGCTTTCTGTTTTGAAAAAGGGTCTCACTGAATCACTTAGATTGGACCTGACACTTGTCTTGTCAGTCAGGTAGATGATGATAATTTATCAAAGCAGCGAGAAAGAAATACAAACCTTATTATAATAATACAGTGTTGAGAGAATCTCTTGTATGCTGTTTGGAAACATCATCTGTCAATAAAAGTCTAATTGACCAATGAACTGAGATAGGAAATAGGAAATAGGGGATCCAGCAGAGAGAGGATTCTGGGATAGAGTCAAGCCCAGCAAGAAATTCACCCCTTACTCTGAGGAAGAGGATCACATGACTCTGAGAGTACCAAATGGCAGGACTTGGAATAAAAAAAAGGGGGGATAACTGAGTTACAAGCTAAGAGGACTGAGCAAAAGCTTTTGGCCTAGGCAATTATTCATAAATAATTAATTCAGTATCAGAGTAGAAAAGCCCTAGTTACAATACAGATATCATATTAAATTAGAATGCAGACCTTATCTCAAAAAATAAAATTGAAGAACAAAAGAAGATACCTGAGATTGTCTCCATGAGCAGGAAAATACCTCCACCTTCATACCTGTGCACCTGTACATCCATGTGCACCTGCGCATAAATGAGTGCACACACACAAAGCTGTGCAGAGATACAATAAGAACATTGCCACTCAATCAAAACAGGCTTCTTTAAAATATTCAGGCAACTTGTGGGAAGGTAGACAGTAAAAGCCTGAAATAAACAATATACCCCCAGGATGGAGTTCCGGCTCTAGGTCCTCTAGGTCTTTCCCTCAGTACTGAAGAGGAGAAAATCAGAGTCCCACTGTAATAACAGCATGGTGCCAAACCCAGCTCCTGCCTCCATATTGTACAGAAGCAGGAAAAGATGTCAGCACTGGAAAATGAGGCCTCTCTCTAAAAAAAAAAAACACACACACACACACACCAAAAAACCCTTTTGTTCTGGGGACCATAGCTTCTCTGTGTAGCCTTAGCTGTCCTAGAATTCACTTGTAGACCAGGCTAGCCTCCAACTCACAGAGATCTGCTTGCCTCTGCCTCCCTGGTGCTGAGATTAAAGGTGAGAGCTGCCATCACTTTGCTTTCTTTACAACGTCCTGGAAGTCTGCAATAATACACATTTGAAAGAGTCACAGACTGCAACCAACAAACCTATCTTAAAAGACCTACACACTCTTGTCATATGAAGGAGAAACCGAAGTGTATTTCCCAGGCTTGAGAGCTGGTAAAGTTTGTGCCTGACATTCACAAAACCCTGGGTTCAATCAGCAGTGCCACATAAAAGCAGTGTGGTGGTGCATGCTTGTCACTCCTGAGCTGGAACAGTGGAGGCAGGAGGATCAGATGTTCAAGGCCAACCTTCATCATACAGCAAGTTAAAGCCCTGGGCTACAAGAGACCTGGTCTAAATATATATATATATATATATATCCTGGGCTGATAAGATGGCTCAGCAGATAAGGGGCTCTCTCTGCCGAGGCCGATAGCCTAATCCCTGGATCCACAAGGTGGAGTGAACTGACTCTTGTGAGCTGTTCTCTGGCCTGTATATGTGAGCTGCCAACTATGCATGTCCCCTCCCTCACCACAAAACGTATAAATATTAAAAGGTGTCCTTATGTAAATATATGGGCATGACACCTTAGAAAACATGAAATTATGCTATCAGATCTCATGCTATCAGATCTCTTACTAATTGAAGTCCGGATGTGAGAAATAAAATCAGTGTTATTTTCACACACACACACACACACACAAAGACACACCACCCACAAGAAAGCTGGGTGAATGGAGGTCCCATTGGCCATGCTCAGTGTTTCTATGTAAAATGAGTTCTCCTGTAGGCTTCAATGGCTGCAGAGCGTTTTCACCTCCTGAGTGTCTGAAGGACAGGCACGCTGCCACATCAAGGACAGCTATCCCCAGGGAGGGACGGCTGGCTGGCTGGCTGCTGGAGTTCACCCAGCTTCTGTAGTTCCTGCCCACTCTTCAAATATCACAGCAATCAGCAAAGCCTGTGAATGCTTTCAGATGGTCTGGGTAGGAGCTTCAACTCCACAGCCCCTCCCACGACAGAAGCCAGTAGCTAGGCTCCCCTGCAGACATGACATCCTTTTGTCTCTCTGGTGTGACAGCCCCTGCTGTGTTGTGTAGTCAGCTACAGGCCTTGCCTGCCTTTCCATCTCCTTCCAGATGTCCAGGGATGTGTCTTCCAACTCCTTGCCCCGTCCCAGACCTCTTACTCTCTGAATTCCCTCAGTCACTTCATCCCAGGGTCCACCATAGGTCTTGTCATTAACAGGAATGATGTCTATTCCTAATAACATTAGGACATTGCCTCTCCACAAGAGTCACTGTCCCCGAAGCTCACACTACCTAATACCCTCCATTCTATTGATTTCTTGACCTGTTTAAAACTCCATTTGAACTCAGATGCAGTAGGGCATGTCTACGATCTCAGTCCTGTAGAAGGCCAAGGCATGAGGACCACACTTAAAGAGTGAGATCTAGTCAAATAAAACAACAAACAAACAAACAAAAACAAAAAACAAAAACCACCAACTGGCCATTTGTTTAAAGTCACCATCTTCCCACTGCCCCAGCCACCACTCAGATCTATTTCATGATCCATCATACCCCATTCATTCTTTCCTTATCTATCTATCTATCTATCTATCTATCTATCTATCTATCTATCTATCCATCCATCCATCCATCCATCCATCCATCCAACCATCCATCCATCCATCCATCCATCCATCCATCCATCTATCTATCTATCTATCTATCTATCTACCTACCTACCTACCTATCTACTGATCGATTGGGTTTCTCTGTGTAATCCTGGCTGTTCTGAAACACAGCAGGCTGACCTTGAACTCAGAGACCCACCTGCCTCTGCCTCCCAGGTGCTAGGATTAAAGACATGCACCACCTGTCCTATTGGCCTACATCTCTCTTTAGCTTTATTGCCATGATATAGCCCTAGCCAAACCCAGTCTTCCATGCATTCTATTTATACTCCCAAGAAGAAGGTGAGTTGAGCAGGATCTCCCATCATGCCATGCATTATCACCTTAAACTGTCTTAGAACACTGTGTTAGTATAACTTTAATTATTTTTTCAATGCCTATTTCTAATGATGGGTCTTAAACATATTAACCTCCCTTTAAGCTCACCAGCCACCAGAGGTAGTGGAAAAGAAAGGATATGGGGAAGTGAACCTGTTGAGAAAGGTTCTTTGGAACAATTCCCATCCCTGTTGTCTGGAAATCAGCAGTTCAGTTCACAGGTCAACAGTGGTAGCTTGATCCACTCACATGATCCACTTCATGGATTGGCCAGTACTCCAGTTCGGTAGGGTGGGGATAGCAAACAGGAATCAACAGCTGTGGTACTATCTAGCAGAGACAGCCAGGCCTCAGCCTCGACACAAGTCAGCAGGAGGGACCTGGAGGAATGCCAGGAGTTCTCGGCTGTGCCTCTCTCAGACAATCAAAGATCAGCAAAGAAGAGAGACCCACAAGCATTGCACAGCCAGCTCTATAAGCAAGCCCAACTCAGCTGCCTCACAGTCAATGGAATTCTTTTTATACTTTTTCCAAACATCAAGTGTCCTTCACGTGCCTTGCTTCAGCATGTGAGTCTGTCTCAGCTGACATCACTCTGCCAATCAGCCCAAATCCAAGGAAGAAGAAAGAAACACAATACCAGAAGTATTTGGTGCATTTTCCCCTATGGAGTCCCAGCAAATGGAGCTCAACTATGCAATATAAAGCAGACCAATACGTGTTGTTAGCCAAGAGTCTGTCACGTGTCCTTCCACGTGCTTGCTTTAGCAGAACATCCTTTCCCCGTGTCTGCTTCAGTGAAACGTTCCTTCACAAGTCTGCCTTAGCCTAAAGATACCTGTGTCCACTTCAGGAAAACACTCCCTCACGTGTTTGCCCCAGCAAAGCACCATCCAACACAACTCACCTTCCAAAGAAACCAGAAGTTTCCACATAAGTGTTAGGGTTTATTTTGCTGTGATAAAACATGACCGAAAGCAATGTGAGAAGGAAAGGGTTTATTCCACCTTACAACTCTCAGGTCATACTCCATCTTTAAAGGAAGTCAGAGCAGGAACTGAAGGCAGGAACCTGGAGGCAAGAACTGAAGTGGAGGCCATGGAGAAGTGTTGCTTACTGACTGGCTCAATTTGCTTTCTTATACCACGAAGACTAGCAGTCCAGAGGTGATACCACTCATAGTTGACTGGGCTATCACATACCAATCATCAGTTAAGAAAATGCACCACAGGCTTGACTACAGGCCAATCTGATGAGAATACTTTTTCAATTGAAGTTTGTTCATCTAAAATGTCACTAGCAGGTATCAAATTGACATAAATTTAGCCAACACAGCATTTGTGGTAGTTTGGGTGATAATGTTCCAGTGGGGGTCAGGTGATTAGATACTTGGTCCCCAATTGTGGGTACTCATGGGGAGATTTAAGAGGAATGTGCCTTTGATCAAGGAAAGATGTCACAGAGGAAGAGAATTGAGGGTAGAAAGTCTCAGGCCAATCCCAGTTCACTCTCTCTGCTGCCTGCTAGCAGTGTGAAATGTGAGAACTCAGCTTCCTGCCCAGGTCAAAGCTTCCATTGCTGCCATCACAAAAAGATATCGCTCAGAAATCGGAGGCCATCATTAAGCTCTTCCTTATGTGTTGACTTGGTGATGAGACATTCTCAGAGAATTAGTCAAGAGACAAATACAGATATACTTAGAGCAACACTTGAATATCCTGGAGGAGCATCTAAAACTAGGAATCTCCAAATAACTGTAAAACACAAGTCAAAGCCTGAATAACTAGCATGACTGATCTTAAAAGATTACACAGCATTGGCTCATGTCTGACTAATAAAAAATAGTAATTACAAAAGCCACAGAGAAAAGAACACAGATTATAGGGGAGGGCAAGAAGAAGAATTGAAATGAGACCATAGGGTAAGTTAAAGGAAAGGCCTCTAAGGCAAGCTTAGGGAAAAGAGAAAGATAGCTCTGTAAGTACAAGACCATCTTGATCTACGAAGTAAGATAGTTCAAAGACAGCAAAGGGTATGAAGACAGACTCCTTCTCAAGAAAACAAACAAGCAAGCAGCCACACAAATATCAACAGATAGGTTGCTGTATTCTAGAAGTTTCCCTCAAAACAGCTCTGAAGCTGTGTCTTCTTCATTTATCTCTGAAGGGAAGAAGATGTCCAAGTAAAAAGTCTGAGAGGACATTCTATTCCAGCCTCCCATCATGAAGGGTACTAGAGGACTCCTAAAAAACAAACAAACAAACACCAAACACAAAACACCAAAAAACAGAAAAACAAAACAAAAACTATGTAAATTTCCCGAGTTGGATAATGTTGTCCAGAGAACTCCTTCCTCCACCAGCCTCCCATGTCTTCCTTCTGCCCCGGTGCTGATTCCCTGTGTTAAGAAATGAGACAAGGACCAGAAGGTAGGGAAGAGGGTTTAGTGCAGAGGGCAGTGGGGTTCTTCCTAGAGTGAGAGTGGACAGGGCTGAGGGGGCTGGTCAAAATCTCTGGGGTTAGCAGGTGGCTCACATCAACTGAACTTCAGGAACTGACATCTGAGGGCAGGGAAGGAGATGGGAG
This sequence comes from Apodemus sylvaticus, assembly GCF_947179515.1. Lineage (NCBI taxonomy): Eukaryota > Metazoa > Chordata > Mammalia > Rodentia > Muridae > Apodemus > Apodemus sylvaticus. The sequence goes on from NC_067473.1 coordinate 119,504,163, forward strand.
TGTCAGATGGAAGGTTGGTGACCTTTGCTAGAGGTGAAGCAAGGAGTCCTTTTGTCACCTTGTCACATATGAAAGGCTGGAGGACAGTAACCTTCAGGAACTGTGAGGAAGCATTGAGAACTAGATCATCCCCCCCCACACACACACACACACAAGCCAGCAGGACACTGCTCCTTCTTCCCAAACCAAAGCTCCCTTGGGCTCCCACTCACCAAGGGAGCTAGCCTAGAGGCCTGGGAGTCAGGGCAACACACATTTCAACTCAACACAACCATTCCATCCCAAGAGGACGCCTACCTCCCCAGGCTGAGAAAGACCCTACCTGGACCTACAAACTGGCTGTAGGTGTTGCGGGACTCATGTCCCCTGCTTGGTCTTCCTAAGGCCATGCTGGTGAGCTTTCTTCTCTGAAGGCACTGAACTGTTCTTCCAGAGGCCTTGCCTTCACTCCTACCTTGCTCTACAGGCAGTGTCTAGGGCTGTCTGTGATCACAAGCCTGCTGTGTGCCCTTTATAAGGCTCCAGAGGCATGGTGGGTGTGGCCTAGACACTAATCACTCTCTGGGAATGGTTGCACCTGAGTTGCAGGCCTCTCTGCTTAGCTCTACCAACACGACACTGGCACTTTTTGTCAAGGCAAAAGAAGGAAAAGCAGGTAAAGTGTCCCCACCTGAAACTGGGGGACCCAGCGAGGACTTTGGGGGCGGCCCATTGTGTGTTTCTCTGAGCCCCTGTGCAATAATGGATTTGTTCCTTCCCTCAAATGCCTCAGTGGCTGTGGTGCTGCTGATCCAATATGGGCTGCCTCAGAATGGCAGACCCGAGAATCTAGTGGTGGATCAGCTTCGAAGCTGGAGGTCTCAGCTGAGATTCACTCTACACCTGTATACTGCTGCCCCATCTTCCTGGCCCCAAATAGATTCCAGCCCCAGGGAAGAGACTGGGTAGGTCATGAGGCCGAGGTTAGAAGGCCAAGGATAGAAGCTTTCATTTTCTCTATACATTCTTAGGCATCCATATAGATTAAAGGTAGGAATTTTGGGTGTCTCACATGAGTACTGAAAAGGTGTAAAATACTGAAATACCAAACTGTTTGGTGAATCAAAAAAATCAATAGGCAAAACAAACAAAACAAAAAAACAAAACAAAACAAAACAAACCACCATTCTGTAAGGCAGGGTGTGGCAGCTCAAGCCTTTAATCCCAGCAGTGAGGAGAGAGAGGCAGATGAATCTCTGAGTTCAAACTTGGCCTGGTTCTCACAGTGAGTTCCAGGAGAGCCAGGGCTGTGTAGAGACACTGTGTCTCAAAACAAACAAACAAACCAAGCACTGGGCAGCCACGTAACTCTCCTGAGACAGGGTCATGTTGTCCAGCGATTCCCCTCCCCCGACCTCCCATTTCTTCCTTTTGCCCCAGTGCTAATTCCCTGTGTTAAGAAATGAGACAAGGAGCTGGGCTGTTGTGGCCCACACCTGTAATCCCAGCACTCTGGGAGGCCGAGGCAGGAGAATTTCTGAGTTTGAGGCCAGCCTGGTCTACAGACTGAGTTCCAGGACAGCCAAGTCTATAGAGAAAAACCCTGTCTGAAGGGGAAAAAAAACCAAAACTAAAAAACAAACAAACAAACGAATAAATAAACAAATAAACAAATAAACAAACAAACAAACAGAAATGAGAAAAGGACCAGCATGTTGGGAAGAGACTTTATTGCAGAGTACAGTGGGGAGCTTCCAGGGTGACAGTGGACTGTGCTGACAGGGCAAGGCCAGTGACCTTCTGTCGGGTTAGGGGTGGCTCACATCCTTTGAAGGTCTAGAAATGACATCTGAGGGCAGGGATTGGGGTGGGGGAGATGGAGGTCCTAATTGAGAGTCTGAGACCCCTTTGCACTCGGCTGCCCACCAGCCCTCCTCCTTTTCAAGAAGAGTCGGTGCAGAGTCCTTTTGTCACCTTGGCACATCTGAAAGGCTTTGAGAGGCAGCACTGAGAAGGCCAATGCGGCCAGTCCAGGAACCAAGTGGGAAGCCATCAGAGTCCAGAGCCCTGGGACAGTCTCCCAAGCTGTGCTCCTTGCACTTTGCCTTCTGTGTCTCCGACTCTGGCTGACTGTTGTTGCTGATGCGGGCTGTGCTCTGTGTTTTTGACTGCTCAGACACACTGGCCCACACCCCGAGAAGGTTTCCCCAGGCAGGCTGGGCCTGAACACCCAGGGAAGTCAGAGATTGTGCAGCAAGGACAGAACGCTGGTCCAAGTGGCCTTTCCTGAGGATGTGGCACAACATCAACACTCTAAGGGTGGCATCTTGCAGGTGTGTCAGTGGAGATGAGTTGCACGGGTCTGTGTCCACAAGACTGGGAGTGCAGGCAAAGGAGTTTATGACTGACCATCCTTGAGGGAGGAAAGCAAGGACCCTGGCCAGAGGGACACTGTGCGTGGTGTGTTTTGGGGCACAGATGGACCTGAGAGCATTAAAAGCGAAGGCGGCGGCGGCAGGCCCTGAAAACTGGAGGCCTGAAGGAATGGGAGGGCGGGGCTGGGGGCTCCGAGTCTTGGCTAGGATAGGAGAGAAGCAGGAGTTCTGGGTTGAGATCATGTGGTGGGCGATGGTTTAGGATAAAAGACCCAGAGTACCATTCAGTTGGACTGTCTCTCACTGGGGACCTCTGTACAGGATTAGCTGAGTTGTTCAGTTTCTCTTCCTCTTCCTCTTCCTCTTCCTCTTCCTCTCCCTCTCTCTCCTCCTCCTCCTCCTCCTCATCTTCCCCATCCTCTTCCTCAACCTCTTCCTCCTCCTCCTCCTCCTCCTCTTCCTCATCCTCTTCCTCTTCCTCTTTGCTTTCCCCTTCTCCTTCCTCTTCCCCCAGAAAAAAGATGAAAACGTACCGTGGCCGGGTGGGGACAAGGCAAGGTTCCTCTTTCTGCTCCTCCTCCTCTTCGCTTTCCCCTTCTTTTTCTCCTTCCTCTTCCTCCTCCTCCTCTTCCTGTTTGCTTTCCCCTTCTTTTTCTCCTTCCTCTTCCTCCTCCTCTTCCTCTTCCTGTTCGCTTTCCCCTTCTTCTTCTTCTCCTTCAAGTGGACTGTCTCTCAGTGGGGACTTCTTTACAGGGTTGACTGAGTTGATCAGTTCCTCTTCCTCTTCCTCCTCCTCCTCCTCTTCATCTTCCTCCTCCTCATCGCTTTCCCCTTCTTTTTCTCCTTCCTCCTCCTCTTCCTCCTTCTCTTTTTTTTCCTCCTCCTCTTCTTCTTCCTCTTTGCTTTCCCCTTCTCCTTCTCCTTCGTCTTCATCCAGAAGAAAATTGAAAAAGTCCGGTGGCAGGGTGGGGAGCCTGGGAACAAGCCGGGGTTCAGGCCTTGCTCTTGCCATGGGACATGGACATTGCCCAGCTGCTGTGGCAGCGGTGCGCTGGTCCTCGCCTTCATGACAAATCCTGTTGGCTGGCCTTGAACATGCAACAGGCCCAGCAATATTGGAATCCAACCGGTTCGCTGCCTCTTCAGGGGTCGGAGCAGACAGGTTGACCTCAGGCTCATAAATGAAGTGGCTGAAGCTAGGCCGAGTGTTGGGCCATGGACCAACTTCAGACTCCCAGCTGGTACCTTTCTCTGAGAAGTTTATTGAAGGGCACCAGGGAGGTTGCTTCACGGGCTCTCTGACTGTGTCTTCTTCCATCTCTGAAGAGAAGTAGCTGTGCGAATTGGGAGTCTGGGACTCCTTTGCATTCCAGATGCCCACCATACCAGCGCTGATGAGCCTCAGGTCTGGGTACCAGAAAGAGGGGAGACGCTGGAGTTCTGGGCTCAGACGTGTTTGCTCACCCCATATGTTCAAGCCAGAGTCAGACCCTTTTGGACCGCCTGCCACTGGGCTCTTCTCTGGAGGATTGGCTGAGTTGTCTGGTGCCTCTTCCCCTTCCTTTTCCTCCAGAAGAAAGTTGAAAAAGTCCCTTGGCAGAGTGGGGATAAACCAGGGTTCAGGCCTTGCGCGTGTCCCCGTGGGACAGTGAAATGGGCGAGCTGCTGTGGCAGCAGTGTGCTGGCCCTTGCCTTGATGACCAAAGCTGTTGGCCTGCATTGACCGCCCTACCGAGCCAGTGGGATTTGACCCCATCCAGGTGGCAGACTCCTCGGGGTTCCAGGCAGACAGCTTGATCTCGGGGTCATAAACGGACTGACTGAAACTAGAGAGGGTGTTGGGCTGGGGACCGACCTCCTCCTCTGAGGACTTCCTGGCAGAGCACCAGGGATCTTGTTGCATAGGCTCTGGGGCTGCATCGTGGTCGTTGTCTTTGTCTTTGTCTTCTTCCATCTCGGAAGAGAACCAGCTGTCTGCTGCTGCAGTCTGGGAACCCTTTCCATTCTTCCCACCCATCATTCTGGCTCTTAGGACCTCCACCTCTTGGGCCGAGAAATAGGACAGACACTGCAGTTTTGGACTCACGGGTGTTTGCTGACGCCAGATGTGCAAGCAGGAGTCCCATCCTCTTACACTGCCCAACAATGGGACCTTCTCTGCAGATTTGGCTGGGAAGTCGGGGACATGTTTCTCCTCCTCCAGAAGAAAGCTCCAAGATTTCCCTGGCAGACTCGGGGAGAACCAGGGTTCGGGGCTTACTCCCCGCAAGAGCCAAGGAAGTGGGCCAGCTGCTGTGGCAGCAGGGTGCTGGCCCAGACCTTGATGAGAAGAGGTCTTGGCCTGCCTTGAACACACTACTGACCCAGCTAGATTGGACCCCATCCTGTAGGTTGTCTCCTCGAGGGTCCAAGCAGGCTGCTTGATCGCATGCTCAGAAATGAAATGGCTGAATCTCAGGATTTTCTTGGGCCATGGACCGACCTGGGGCACATAGGTGCTGCTTCCCTCTGAGGACGTTCTTGCAGGGCACCAGAGATCTCGCTGCACCAGCTCTGAGCCTGTTTCTTCTTCTTCCATGCTTGAAGGGAACAGGCTCTCTGAATCCGGAGATTGGGAGATTTTTCCATTCTGGCCACCCATCATAATGGCTCTTAGGGACTCAGGCTTGTCTGTGGGGGAGACAGACAGACAGACAGACAGACAGATGATTGTAAGACCTTGAAGAAGAGGCCAAGACCAAGAAGACATGCTGGGCTCAAAAAACATTGGAGGCAACCAGAGACAGGGCCAGAGCCTTTTCAGGTGGGACATAGCAAGGGCCAATCCCAGTAGCATCTAGGAAGCTACTTTGGGACTCACCTGTCTGGGCTCCAAAACACAGCCTGTGAGGCACCAGGACCCCAAGATCCTCATCGACCTGAACTACAGGACAAGCTCCAGGACTAGACCCCAGACCTGCCTGCTTCTCAAGACCCTTTCTTACAACACAAAGTCAAAGGCTCAAAAGAGCTGAGTGGCTGAGTTAATGCTCAGGACCAGAGTGAGGGCCCACAGGGGAAAAACAAAATCCTCCCTGGGCCATTCCTTCTGCAATCCCTTCATGTCATTCACAAGAAACCCCAAAGAGAGCCTTGCTGCTCTTTTTTTTTTTTCCCCCCCTTTAGTTTTGTGCATTTGGTTTTCTCAAGACAGGGTTTCTCTCTATAGCCCTGGCTGTCCTGGAACTCGCTCCATAGATCAGGCTGGTCTCAAATTCAGAAACCCTCCTGCCTCTGCCTCCCAGAGTGCTGGGATTAGAGGCGTGTACCATCATTGCCTGGCTGCTTTGCTGCATTTAGGGCGTGAGCTAAAACACGAACTAGATCATCCCCCACCCCCATCCAGAACCCAGCAGGACACTGCTCCTTCTTCCCAAACCAAAGCTCCCTTGGGCTCCCACTCACCAAGGGTGCTAGCCTAGAGGCCTGGGAGTCAGGGCAACACACATTTCAACTCAACACAACCATTCCATCCCAAGAGGACGCCTACCTCCCCAGGCTGAGAAAGACCCTACCTGGACCTACAAACAGGCTGTAGGTGTTGTGTGACTCATGTGCCCTGCTTGGTCTTCCTAAGGCCATGCTGGTGAGCTTTCTTCTCTGAAGGCACTGAACTATTCTTCCAGAGGCCTTGCCTTCACTCCTACCTTGCTCTACAGGCAGTGTCTAGGGATGTCTGTGATCACAAGCCTGCTGTGTGCCCTTTATAAGGCTCCAGAGGCAGGGTGGGTGTGGCCTAGACACTAATCACTCTCTGGGAATGGTTGCACCTGAGTTGCAGGCCTCTCTGCTTAGCTCCACCCACAGGACACTGGCACATTTGTCAAGGCAAAAGAAGGAAAAGCAGGTAAAGTGTCCCCACCTGAAACTGGGGGACCCAGCGAGGACTTTGGGGGCGGCCCATTGTGTGTTTCACTGAGCCCCTGTGCGATAATGGATTTGTTCCTTCCCTCAAATGCCTCAGTGGCTGTGGTGCTGCTGATCCAATATGGGCTGCCTCAGAATGGCAGACCCGAGAATCTAGTGGTGGATCAGCTTCGAAGCTGGAGGTCTCAGCTGAGATTCACTCTATACCTGTATACTGCTGCCCCATCTTCCTGGCCCCAAATAGACTCCAGCCCCAGGGAAGAGACTGGGTAGGTCATGAGGCCAAGGTTAGAAGGCCGAGGATAGAAACCTTCATTTTCTCTATACTTACTTAGGCATCCATATAGATTAAAGGTAGGAATGTTGGGTGTCTCACATGAGTACTGAAAAGGTGTAAAATACTGAAATACCAAACTGTTTGGTGAATCAAAAAAATCAATAGGCAAAACAAACAAAACAAAAAAACAAAACAAAACAAAACAAACCACCATTCTGTAAGGCAGGGTGTGGCAACTCAAGCCTTTAATCCCAGCAGTGAGGAGAGAGAGGCAGATGAATCTCTGAGTTCAAACTTGGCCTGGTTCTCACAGTGACTTCCAGGAGAGCCAGGGCTGTGTAGAGACACTGTGTCTCAAAACAAACAAACAAACCAAGCACTGGGCAGCCACGTAACTCTCCTGAGACAGGGTCATGTTGTCCAGCGATTCCCCTCCCCCGACCTCCCATTTCTTCCCTTTGCCCCAGTGCTAATTCCCTGTGTTAAGAAATGAGACAAGGAGCTGGGCTGTTGTGGCCCACACCTGTAATCCCAGCACTCTGGGAGGCCGAGGCAGGAGAATTTCTGAGTTTGAGGCCAGCCTGGTCTACAGACTGAGTTCCAGGACAGCCAAGTCTATAGAGAAAAACCCTGTCTGAAGGGGAAAAAAAACCAAAACTAAAAAACAAACAAACAAACGAATAAATAAACAAATAAACAAATAAACAAACAAACAAACAGAAATGAGAAAAGGACCAGCATGTTGGGAAGAGACTTTATTGCAGAGTACAGTGGGGAGCTTCCAGGGTGACAGTGGACTGTGCTGACAGGGCAAGGCCAGTCACCTTCTGTCGGGTTAGGGGGTGGCTCACATCCTTTGAAGGTCTAGAAATGACATCTGAGGGCAGGGATTGGGGTGGGGGAGATGGAGGTCCTAATTGAGAGTCTGAGACCCCTTTGCACTAGGCTGCCCACCAGCCCTCCTCCTTTTCAAGAAGAGTCGGTGCAGAGTCCTTTTGTCACCTTGGCACATCTGAAAGGCTTTGAGAGGCACAACTGAGAAGGCCAATGCGGCCAGTCCAGGAACCAAGTGGGAAGCCATCAGAGTCCAGAGCCCTGGGACAGTCTCCCAAGCTGTGCTCCTTGCACTTTGCCTTCTGTGTCTCCGACTCTGGCTGACTGTTGTTGCTGATGCGGGCTGTGCTCTGTGTTTTTGACTGCTCAGACACACTGGCCCACACCCCGAGAAGGTTTCCCCAGGCAGGCTGGGCCTGAACACCCAGGGAAGTCAGAGATTGTGCAGCAAGGACAGAACGCTGGTCCAAGTGGCCTTTCCTGAGGATGTGGCACAACATCAACACTCTAAGGGTGGCATCTTGCAGGTGTGTCAGTGGAGATGAGTTGCACGGGTCTGTGTCCACAAGACTGGGAGTGCAGGCGAAGGAGTTTATGACTGACCATCCTTGAGGGAGGAAAGCAAGGGCCCTGGCCAGAGGGACACTGTGCGTGGTGTGTTTTTGGGGCACAGATGGACCTGAGAGCATTAAAAGCGAAGGCGGCGGCGGCAGGCCCTGAAAACTGGAGGCCTGAAGGAATGGGAGGGCGGGGCTGGGGGCTCCGAGTCTTGGCTAGGATAGGAGAGAAGCAGGAGTTCTGGGTTGAGATCATGTGGTGGGCGATGGTTTAGGATAAAAGACCCAGAGTACCATTCAGTTGGACTGTCTCTCACTGGGGACCTCTGTACAGGATTAGCTGAGTTGTTCAGTTTCTCTTCCTCTTCCTCTTCCTCTCCCTCTCCCTCCTCCTCCTCCTCCTCCTCCTCCTCCTCCTCATCTTCCCCATCCTCTTCCTCAACCTCTTCCTCCTCCTCCTCCTCCTCCTCCTCTTCCTCTTCCTCTTCGCTTTCCCCTTCTCCTTCCTCTTCCCCCAGAAAAAAGATGAAAACGTACCGTGGCCGGGTGGGGACAAGGCAAGGTTCCTCTTTCTGCTCCTCCTCCTCTTCGCTTTCCCCTTCTTTTTCTCCTTCCTCTTCCTCCTCCTCTCCCTCCTCCTCTTCGCTTTCCCCTTCTTTTTCTCCTTCCTCTTCCTCCTCCTCCTCTTCCTGTTCGCTTTCCCCTTCTTTTTCTCCTTCCTCTTCCTCCTCCTCTTCCTCTTCCTGTTCGCTTTCCCCTTCTTCTTCTTCTCCTTCAAGTGGACTGTCTCTCAGTGGGGACTTCTTTACAGGGTTGACTGAGTTGATCAGGTCCTCTTCCTCTTCCTCCTCCTCCTCCTCTTCATCTTCCTCCTCCTCATCGCTTTCCCCTTCTTTTTCTCCTTCCTCCTCCTCTTCCTCCTTCTCTTTTTTTTCCTCCTCCTCTTCTTCTTCCTCTTTGCTTTCCCCTTCTCCTTCTCCTTCGTCTTCATCCAGAAGAAAATTGAAAAAGTCCGGTGGCAGGGTGGGGAGCCTGGGAACAAGCCGGGGTTCAGGCCTTGCTCTTGCCATGGGACATGGACATTGCCCAGCTGCTGTGGCAGCGGTGCGCTGGTCCTCGCCTTCATGACAAATCCTGTTGGCTGGCCTTGAACATGCAACAGGCCCAGCAATATTGGAATCCAACCGGTTCGCTGCCTCTTCGGGGGTCGGAGCAGACAGGTTGACCTCAGGCTCATAAATGAAGTGGCTGAAGCTAGGCCGAGTGTTGGGCCATGGACCAACTTCAGACTCCCAGCTGGTACCTTCCTCTGAGAAGTTTATTGAAGGGCACCAGGGAGGTTGCTTCACGGGCTCTCTGACTGTGTCTTCTTCCATCTCTGAAGAGAAGTAGCTGTGCGAATTGGGAGTCTGGGACTCCTTTGCATTCCAGATGCCCACCATACCAGCGCTGATGAGCCTCAGGTCTGGGTACCAGAAAGAGGGGAGACGCTGGAGTTCTGGGCTCAGACGTGTTTGCTCACCCCATATGTTCAAGCCAGAGTCAGACCCTTTTGGACCGCCTGTCACTGGGCTCTTCTCTGGAGGATTGGCTGAGTTGTCTGGTGCCTCTTCCCCTTCCTTTTCCTCCAGAAGAAAGTTGAAAAAGTCCCTTGGTAGAGTGGGGATAAACCAGGGTTCAGGCCTTGCGCGTGTCCCCGTGGGACAGTGAAATGGGCGAGCTGCTGTGGCAGCAGTGTGCTGGCCCTTGCCTTGATGACCAAAGCTGTTGGCCTGCATTGACCGCCCTACCGAGCCAGTGGGATTTGACCCCATCCAGGTGGCAGACTCCTCAGGGTTCCAGGCAGACAGCTTGATCTCGGGGTCATAAACGGACTGACTGAAACTAGAGAGGGTGTTGGGCTGGGGACCGACCTCGGGCTCCCAGGAGGAACCCTCCTCCTCTGAGGCCTTCCTGGCAGAGCACCAGGGATCTTGCTGCACAGTCTCTGGGGCTGCATCGTGGTCATTGTCTTTGTCTTTGTCTTCTTCCATCTCGGAAGAGAACCAGCTGTCTGCTTCTGCAGTCTGGGAACCCTTTCCATTCTTCCCACCCATCATTCTGGCTCTTAGGACCTCCACCTCTTGGGCCGAGAAATAGGACAGACACTGCAGTTTTGGACTCACGGGTGTTTGCTGACGCCAGATGTGCAAGCGGGAGTCCCGTCCTCTTACACTGCCCAACAATGGGACCTGCTCTGCAGATTTGGCTGGGAAGTCGGGGACATGTTTCTCCTCCTCCAGAAGAAAGCTCCAAGAGTTCCCTGGCAGACTCGGGGAGAACCAGGGTTCGGGGCTTACTCCCCGCAAGAGCCAAGGAAGTGGGCCAGCTGCTGTGGCAGCAGGGTGCTGGCCCAGACCTTGATGAGAAGAGGTCTTGGCCTGCCTTGAACACACTACTGACCCAGCTAGATTGGACCCCATCCTGTAGGTTGTCTCCTCGAGGGTCCAAGCAGGCTGCTTGATCGCATGCTCAGAAATGAAATGGCTGAATCTCAGGATTTTCTTGGGCCATGGACCGACCTGGGGCACATAGGTGCTGCTTCCCTCTGAGGACGTTCTTGCAGGGCACCAGAGATCTCGCTGCACCAGCTCTGAGCCTGTTTCTTCTTCTTCCATGCTTGAAGGGAACAGGCTCTCTGAATCCGGAGATTGGGAGATTTTTCCATTCTGGCCACCCATCATAATGGCTCTTAGGGACTCAGGCTTGTCTGTGGGGGAGACAGACAGACAGACAGACAGACAGATGATTGTAAGACCTTGAAGAAGAGGCCAAGACCAAGAAGACATGCTGGGCTCAAAAAACATTGGAGGCAACCAGAGACAGGGCCAGAGCCTTTTCAGGTGGGACATAGCAAGGGCCAATCCCAGTAGCATCTAGGAAGCTACTTTGGGACTCACCTGTCTGGGCTCCAAAACACAGCCTGTGAGGCACCAGGACCCCAAGATCCTCATCGACCTGAACTACAGGACAAGCTCCAGGACTAGACCCCAGACCTGCCTGCTTCTCAAGACCCTTTCTTACAACACAAAGTCAAAGGCTCAAAAGAGCTGAGTGGCTGAGTTAATGCTCAGGACCAGAGTGAGGGCCCACAGGGGAAAAACAAAATCCTCCCTGGGCCATTCCTTCTGCAATCCCTTCATGTCATTCACAAGAAACCCCAAAGAGAGCCTTGCTGCTCTTTTTTTTTTTTTTTTTTTCCCCCCTTTAGTTTTGTGCATTTGGTTTTCTCAAGACAGGGTTTCTCTCTATAGCCCTGGCTGTCCTGGAACTCGCTCCATAGATCAGGCTGGTCTCAAATTCAGAAACCCTCCTGCCTCTGCCTCCCAGAGTGCTGGGATTAGAGGCGTGTACCATCATTGCCTGGCTGCTTTGCTGCATTTAGGGCGTGAGCTAAAACACGAACTAGATCATCCCCCACCCCCATCCAGAACCCAGCAGGACACTGCTCCTTCTTCCCAAACCAAAGCTCCCTTGGGCTCCCACTCACCAAGGGTGCTAGCCTAGAGGCCTGGGAGTCAGGGCAACACACATTTCAACTCAACACAACCATTCCATCCCAAGAGGACGCCTACCTCCCCAGGCTGAGAAAGACCCTACCTGGACCTACAAACAGGCTGTAGGTGTTGTGTGACTCATGTGCCCTGCTTGGTCTTCCTAAGGCCATGCTGGTGGGCTTTCTTCTCTGAAGGCACTGAACTGTTCTTCCAGAGGCCTTGCCTTCACTCCTACCTTGCTCTACAGGCAGTGTCTAGGGCTGTCTGTGATCACAAGCCTGCTGTGTGCCCTTTATAAGGCTCCAGAGGCAGGGTGGGTGTGGCCTAGACACTAATCACTCTCTGGGAATGGTTGCACCTGAGTTGCAGGCCTCTCTGCTTAGCTCCACCCACAGGACACTGGCACATTTGTCAAGGCAAAAGAAGGAAAAGCAGGTAAAGTGTCCCCACCTGAAACTGGGGGACCCAGCGAGGACTTTGGGGGCGGCCCATTGTGTGTTTCACTGAGCCCCTGTGCGATAATGGATTTGTTCCTTCCCTCAAATGCCTCAGTGGCTGTGGTGCTGCTGATCCAATATGGGCTGCCTCAGAATGGCAGACCCGAGAATCTAGTGGTGGATCAGCTTCGAAGCTGGAGGTCTCAGCTGAGATTCACTCTACACCTGTATACTGCTGCCCCATCTTCCTGGCCCCAAATAGACTCCAGCCCCAGGGAAGAGACTGGGTAGGTCATGAGGCCAAGGTTAGAAGGCCGAGGATAGAAACCTTCATTTTCTCTATACTTACTTAGGCATCCATATAGATTAAAGGTAGGAATTTTGGGTGTCTCACATGAGTACTGAAAAGGTGTAAAATACTGAAATACCAAACTGTTTGGTGAATCAAAAAAATCAATAAGCAAAACAAACAAAACAAAACAAAACAAAACAAAACAAACCACCATTCTGTAAGGCAGGGTGTGGCGACACAAGCCTTTAATCCCAGCAGTGAGGAGAGAGAGGCAGATGAATCTCTGAGTTCAAGCTCCGCCTTTAATCCCAGCAGTGAGGAGAGAGAGGCAGATGAATCTCTGAGTTCAAGCTCCGCCTGGTTCTCACAGTGAGTTCCAGGAGAGCCAGGGCTGTGTAGAGACACTGCGTCTCAAAACAAACAAACAAACCAAGCACTGGGCAGCCACGTAACTCTCCTGAGACAGGGTCATGTTGTCCAGCGATTCCCCTCCCCCGACCTCCCATTTCTTCCTTTTGCCCCAGTGCTAATTCCCTGTGTTAAGAAATGAGACAAGGAGCTGGGCTGTTGTGGCCCACACCTGTAATCCCAGAACTCTGGGAGGCTGAGGCAGGAGAATTTCTGAGTTTGAGGCCAGCCTGGTCTACAGACTGAGTTCCAGGACAGCCAAGTCTATAGAGAAAAACCCTGTCTGAAGGGGAAAAAAAACCAAAACTAAAAAACAAACAAACAAACAAACGAATAAACAAACAAACAAACAAACAAACAGAAATGAGAAAAGGACCAGCATGTTGGGAAGAGACTTTATTGCAGAGTACAGTGGGGAGCTTCCAGGGTGACAGTGGACTGTGCTGACAGGGCAAGGCCAGTGACCTTCTGTCGGGTTAGGGGTGGCTCACATCCTTTGAAGGTCTAGAAATGACATCTGAGGGCAGGGATTGGGGTGGGGGAGATGGAGGTCCTAATTGAGAGTCTGAGACCCCTTTGCACTAGGCTGCCCACCAGCCCTCCTCCTTTTCAAGAAGAGTCGGTGCAGAGTCCTTTTGTCACCTTGGCACATCTGAAAGGCTTTGAGAGGCAGCACTGAGAAGGCCAATGCGGCCAGTCCAGGAACCAAGTGGGAAGCCATCAGAGTCCAGAGCCCTGGGACAGTCTCCCAAGCTGTGCTCCTTGCACTTTGCCTTCTGTGTCTCCGACTCTGGCTGACTGTTGTTGCTGATGCGGGCTGTGCTCTGTGTTTTTGACTGCTCAGACACACTGGCCCACACCCCGAGAAGGTTTCCCCAGGCAGGCTGGGCCTGAACACCCAGGGAAGTCAGAGATTGTGCAGCAAGGACAGAACGCTGGTCCAAGTGGCCTTTCCTGAGGATGTGGCACAACATCAACACTCTAAGGGTGGCATCTTGCAGGTGTGTCAGTGGAGATGAGTTGCACGGGTCTGTGTCCACAAGACTGGGAGTGCAGGCGAAGGAGTTTATGACTGACCATCCTTGAGGGAGGAAAGCAAGGGCCCTGGCCAGAGGGACACTGTGCGTGGTGTGTTTTTGGGGCACAGATGGACCTGAGAGCATTAAAAGCGAAGGCGGCGGCGGCAGGCCCTGAAAACTGGAGGCCTGAAGGAATGGGAGGGCGGGGCTGGGGGCTCCGAGTCTTGGCTAGGATAGGAGAGAAGCAGGAGTTCTGGGTTGAGATCATGTGGTGGGCGATGGTTTAGGATAAAAGACCCAGAGTACCATTCAGTTGGACTGTCTCTCACTGGGGACCTCTGTACAGGATTAGCTGAGTTGTTCAGTTTCTCTTCCTCTTCCTCTTCCTCTCCCTCTCCCTCCTCCTCCTCCTCCTCCTCCTCCTCATCTTCCCCATCCTCTTCCTCAACCTCTTCCTCCTCCTCCTCCTCCTCCTCCTCCTCCTCCTCTTCCTCTTCCTCTTCGCTTTCCCCTTCTCCTTCCTCTTCCCCCAGAAAAAAGATGAAAACGTACCGTGGCCGGGTGGGGACAAGGCAAGGTTCCTCTTTCTGCTCCTCCTCCTCTTCGCTTTCCCCTTCTTTTTCTCCTTCCTCTTCCTCCTCCTCTCCCTCCTCCTCTTCGCTTTCCCCTTCTTTTTCTCCTTCCTCTTCCTCCTCCTCCTCTTCCTGTTCGCTTTCCCCTTCTTTTTCTCCTTCCTCTTCCTCCTCCTCTTCCTCTTCCTGTTCGCTTTCCCCTTCTTCTTCTTCTCCTTCAAGTGGACTGTCTCTCAGTGGGGACTTCTTTACAGGGTTGACTGAGTTGATCAGGTCCTCTTCCTCTTCCTCCTCCTCCTCCTCTTCATCTTCCTCCTCCTCATCGCTTTCCCCTTCTTTTTCTCCTTCCTCCTCCTCTTCCTCCTTCTCTTTTTTTTCCTCCTCCTCTTCTTCTTCCTCTTTGCTTTCCCCTTCTCCTTCTCCTTCGTCTTCATCCAGAAGAAAATTGAAAAAGTCCGGTGGCAGGGTGGGGAGCCTGGGAACAAGCCGGGGTTCAGGCCTTGCTCTTGCCATGGGACATGGACATTGCCCAGCTGCTGTGGCAGCGGTGCGCTGGTCCTCGCCTTCATGACAAATCCTGTTGGCTGGCCTTGAACATGCAACAGGCCCAGCAATATTGGAATCCAACCGGTTCGCTGCCTCTTCGGGGGTCGGAGCAGACAGGTTGACCTCAGGCTCATAAATGAAGTGGCTGAAGCTAGGCCGAGTGTTGGGCCATGGACCAACTTCAGACTCCCAGCTGGTACCTTCCTCTGAGAAGTTTATTGAAGGGCACCAGGGAGGTTGCTTCACGGGCTCTCTGACTGTGTCTTCTTCCATCTCTGAAGAGAAGTAGCTGTGCGAATTGGGAGTCTGGGACTCCTTTGCATTCCAGATGCCCACCATACCAGCGCTGATGAGCCTCAGGTCTGGGTACCAGAAAGAGGGGAGACGCTGGAGTTCTGGGCTCAGACGTGTTTGCTCACCCCATATGTTCAAGCCAGAGTCAGACCCTTTTGGACCGCCTGTCACTGGGCTCTTCTCTGGAGGATTGGCTGAGTTGTCTGGTGCCTCTTCCCCTTCCTTTTCCTCCAGAAGAAAGTTGAAAAAGTCCCTTGGCAGAGTGGGGATAAACCAGGGTTCAGGCCTTGCGCGTGTCCCCGTGGGACAGTGAAATGGGCGAGCTGCTGTGGCAGCAGTGTGCTGGCCCTTGCCTTGATGACCAAAGCTGTTGGCCTGCATTGACCGCCCTACCGAGCCAGTGGGATTTGACCCCATCCAGGTGGCAGACTCCTCAGGGTTCCAGGCAGACAGCTTGATCTCGGGGTCATAAACGGACTGACTGAAACTAGAGAGGGTGTTGGGCTGGGGACCGACCTCGGGCTCCCAGGAGGAACCCTCCTCCTCTGAGGCCTTCCTGGCAGAGCACCAGGGATCTTGCTGCACAGTCTCTGGGGCTGCATCGTGGTCATTGTCTTTGTCTTTGTCTTCTTCCATCTCGGAAGAGAACCAGCTGTCTGCTTCTGCAGTCTGGGAACCCTTTCCATTCTTCCCACCCATCATTCTGGCTCTTAGGACCTCCACCTCTTGGGCCGAGAAATAGGACAGACACTGCAGTTTTGGACTCACGGGTGTTTGCTGACGCCAGATGTGCAAGCGGGAGTCCCGTCCTCTTACACTGCCCAACAATGGGACCTGCTCTGCAGATTTGGCTGGGAAGTCGGGGACATGTTTCTCCTCCTCCAGAAGAAAGCTCCAAGAGTTCCCTGGCAGACTCGGGGAGAACCAGGGTTCGGGGCTTACTCCCCGCAAGAGCCAAGGAAGTGGGCCAGCTGCTGTGGCAGCAGGGTGCTGGCCCAGACCTTGATGAGAAGAGGTCTTGGCCTGCCTTGAACACACTACTGACCCAGCTAGATTGGACCCCATCCTGTAGGTTGTCTCCTCGAGGGTCCAAGCAGGCTGCTTGATCGCATGCTCAGAAATGAAATGGCTGAATCTCAGGATTTTCTTGGGCCATGGACCGACCTGGGGCACATAGGTGCTGCTTCCCTCTGAGGACGTTCTTGCAGGGCACCAGAGATCTCGCTGCACCAGCTCTGAGCCTGTTTCTTCTTCTTCCATGCTTGAAGGGAACAGGCTCTCTGAATCCGGAGATTGGGAGATTTTTCCATTCTGGCCACCCATCATAATGGCTCTTAGGGACTCAGGCTTGTCTGTGGGGGAGACAGACAGACAGACAGACAGACAGATGATTGTAAGACCTTGAAGAAGAGGCCAAGACCAAGAAGACATGCTGGGCTCAAAAAACATTGGAGGCAACCAGAGACAGGGCCAGAGCCTTTTCAGGTGGGACATAGCAAGGGCCAATCCCAGTAGCATCTAGGAAGCTACTTTGGGACTCACCTGTCTGGGCTCCAAAACACAGCCTGTGAGGCACCAGGACCCCAAGATCCTCATCGACCTGAACTACAGGACAAGCTCCAGGACTAGACCCCAGACCTGCCTGCTTCTCAAGACCCTTTCTTACAACACAAAGTCAAAGGCTCAAAAGAGCTGAGTGGCTGAGTTAATGCTCAGGACCAGAGTGAGGGCCCACAGGGGAAAAACAAAATCCTCCCTGGGCCATTCCTTCTGCAATCCCTTCATGTCATTCACAAGAAACCCCAAAGAGAGCCTTGCTGCTCTTTTTTTTTTTTTTTTTTCCCCCCTTTAGTTTTGTGCATTTGGTTTTCTCAAGACAGGGTTTCTCTCTATAGCCCTGGCTGTCCTGGAACTCGCTCCATAGATCAGGCTGGTCTCAAATTCAGAAACCCTCCTGCCTCTGCCTCCCAGAGTGCTGGGATTAGAGGCGTGTACCATCATTGCCTGGCTGCTTTGCTGCATTTAGGGCGTGAGCTAAAACACGAACTAGATCATCCCCCACCCCCATCCAGAACCCAGCAGGACACTGCTCCTTCTTCCCAAACCAAAGCTCCCTTGGGCTCCCACTCACCAAGGGTGCTAGCCTAGAGGCCTGGGAGTCAGGGCAACACACATTTCAACTCAACACAACCATTCCATCCCAAGAGGACGCCTACCTCCCCAGGCTGAGAAAGACCCTACCTGGACCTACAAACAGGCTGTAGGTGTTGTGTGACTCATGTGCCCTGCTTGGTCTTCCTAAGGCCATGCTGGTGGGCTTTCTTCTCTGAAGGCACTGAACTGTTCTTCCAGAGGCCTTGCCTTCACTCCTACCTTGCTCTACAGGCAGTGTCTAGGGCTGTCTGTGATCACAAGCCTGCTGTGTGCCCTTTATAAGGCTCCAGAGGCAGGGTGGGTGTGGCCTAGACACTAATCACTCTCTGGGAATGGTTGCACCTGAGTTGCAGGCCTCTCTGCTTAGCTCCACCCACAGGACACTGGCACATTTGTCAAGGCAAAAGAAGGAAAAGCAGGTAAAGTGTCCCCACCTGAAACTGGGGGACCCAGCGAGGACTTTGGGGGCGGCCCATTGTGTGTTTCACTGAGCCCCTGTGCGATAATGGATTTGTTCCTTCCCTCAAATGCCTCAGTGGCTGTGGTGCTGCTGATCCAATATGGGCTGCCTCAGAATGGCAGACCCGAGAATCTAGTGGTGGATCAGCTTCGAAGCTGGAGGTCTCAGCTGAGATTCACTCTACACCTGTATACTGCTGCCCCATCTTCCTGGCCCCAAATAGACTCCAGCCCCAGGGAAGAGACTGGGTAGGTCATGAGGCCAAGGTTAGAAGGCCGAGGATAGAAACCTTCATTTTCTCTATACTTACTTAGGCATCCATATAGATTAAAGGTAGGAATTTTGGGTGTCTCACATGAGTACTGAAAAGGTGTAAAATACTGAAATACCAAACTGTTTGGTGAATCAAAAAAATCAATAAGCAAAACAAACAAAACAAAACAAAACAAAACAAAACAAAACAAACCACCATTCTGTAAGGCAGGGTGTGGCGACACAAGCCTTTAATCCCAGCAGTGAGGAGAGAGAGGCAGATGAATCTCTGAGTTCAAGCTCCGCCTTTAATCCCAGCAGTGAGGAGAGAGAGGCAGATGAATCTCTGAGTTCAAGCTCCGCCTGGTTCTCACAGTGAGTTCCAGGAGAGCCAGGGCTGTGTAGAGACACTGCGTCTCAAAACAAACAAACAAACCAAGCACTGGGCAGCCACGTAACTCTCCTGAGACAGGGTCATGTTGTCCAGCGATTCCCCTCCCCCGACCTCCCATTTCTTCCTTTTGCCCCAGTGCTAATTCCCTGTGTTAAGAAATGAGACAAGGAGCTGGGCTGTTGTGGCCCACACCTGTAATCCCAGCACTCTGGGAGGCTGAGGCAGGAGAATTTCTGAGTTTGAGGCCAGCCTGGTCTACAGACTGAGTTCCAGGACAGCCAAGTCTATAGAGAAAAACCCTGTCTGAAGGGGAAAAAAAACCAAAACTAAAAAACAAACAAACAAACAAACGAATAAACAAACAAACAAACAAACAGAAATGAGAAAAGGACCAGCATGTTGGGAAGAGACTTTATTGCAGAGTACAGTGGGGAGCTTCCAGGGTGACAGTGGACTGTGGTGACAGGGCAAGGCCAGTGACCTTCTGTCGGGTTAGGGGTGGCTCACATCCTTTGAAGGTCTAGAAATGACATCTGAGGGCAGGGATTGGGGTGGGGGAGATGGAGGTCCTAATTGAGAGTCTGAGACCCCTTTGCACTAGGCTGCCCACCAGCCCTCCTCCTTTTCAAGAAGAGTCGGTGCAGAGTCCTTTTGTCACCTTGGCACATCTGAAAGGCTTTGAGAGGCAGCACTGAGAAGGCCAATGCGGCCAGTCCAGGAACCAAGTGGGAAGCCATCAGAGTCCAGAGCCCTGGGACAGTCTCCCAAGCTGTGCTCCTTGCACTTTGCCTTCTGTGTCTCCGACTCTGGCTGACTGTTGTTGCTGATGCGGGCTGTGCTCTGTGTTTTTGACTGCTCAGACACACTGGCCCACACCCCGAGAAGGTTTCCCCAGGCAGGCTGGGCCTGAACACCCAGGGAAGTCAGAGATTGTGCAGCAAGGACAGAACGCTGGTCCAAGTGGCCTTTCCTGAGGATGTGGCACAACATCAACACTCTAAGGGTGGCATCTTGCAGGTGTGTCAGTGGAGATGAGTTGCACGGGTCTGTGTCCACAAGACTGGGAGTGCAGGCGAAGGAGTTTATGACTGACCATCCTTGAGGGAGGAAAGCAAGGGCCCTGGCCAGAGGGACACTGTGCGTGGTGTGTTTTTGGGGCACAGATGGACCTGAGAGCATTAAAAGCGAAGGCGGCGGCGGCAGGCCCTGAAAACTGGAGGCCTGAAGGAATGGGAGGGCGGGGCTGGGGGCTCCGAGTCTTGGCTAGGATAGGAGAGAAGCAGGAGTTCTGGGTTGAGATCATGTGGTGGGCGATGGTTTAGGATAAAAGACCCAGAGTACCATTCAGTTGGACTGTCTCTCACTGGGGACCTCTGTACAGGATTAGCTGAGTTGTTCAGTTTCTCTTCCTCTTCCTCTTCCTCTCCCTCTCCCTCCTCCTCCTCCTCCTCCTCCTCCTCCTCCTCCTCATCTTCCCCATCCTCTTCCTCAACCTCTTCCTCCTCCTCCTCCTCCTCCTCCTCCTCCTCCTCCTCCTCCTCCTCTTCCTCTTCCTCTTCGCTTTCCCCTTCTCCTTCCTCTTCCCCCAGAAAAAAGATGAAAACGTACCGTGGCCGGGTGGGGACAAGGCAAGGTTCCTCTTTCTGCTCCTCCTCCTCTTCGCTTTCCCCTTCTTTTTCTCCTTCCTCTTCCTCCTCCTCTCCCTCCTCCTCTTCGCTTTCCCCTTCTTTTTCTCCTTCCTCTTCCTCCTCCTCCTCTTCCTGTTCGCTTTCCCCTTCTTTTTCTCCTTCCTCTTCCTCCTCCTCTTCCTCTTCCTGTTCGCTTTCCCCTTCTTCTTCTTCTCCTTCAAGTGGACTGTCTCTCAGTGGGGACTTCTTTACAGGGTTGACTGAGTTGATCAGTTCCTCTTCCTCTTCCTCCTCCTCCTCCTCTTCATCTTCCTCCTCCTCATCGCTTTCCCCTTCTTTTTCTCCTTCCTCCTCCTCTTCCTCCTTCTCTTTTTTTTCCTCCTCCTCTTCTTCTTCCTCTTTGCTTTCCCCTTCTCCTTCTCCTTCGTCTTCATCCAGAAGAAAATTGAAAAAGTCCGGTGGCAGGGTGGGGAGCCTGGGAACAAGCCGGGGTTCAGGCCTTGCTCTTGCCATGGGACATGGACATTGCCCAGCTGCTGTGGCAGCGGTGCGCTGGTCCTCGCCTTCATGACAAATCCTGTTGGCTGGCCTTGAACATGCAACAGGCCCAGCAATATTGGAATCCAACCGGTTCGCTGCCTCTTCGGGGGTCGGAGCAGACAGGTTGACCTCAGGCTCATAAATGAAGTGGCTGAAGCTAGGCCGAGTGTTGGGCCATGGACCAACTTCAGACTCCCAGCTGGTACCTTCCTCTGAGAAGTTTATTGAAGGGCACCAGGGAGGTTGCTTCACGGGCTCTCTGACTGTGTCTTCTTCCATCTCTGAAGAGAAGTAGCTGTGCGAATTGGGAGTCTGGGACTCCTTTGCATTCCAGATGCCCACCATACCAGCGCTGATGAGCCTCAGGTCTGGGTACCAGAAAGAGGGGAGACGCTGGAGTTCTGGGCTCAGACGTGTTTGCTCACCCCATATGTTCAAGCCAGAGTCAGACCCTTTTGGACCGCCTGTCACTGGGCTCTTCTCTGGAGGATTGGCTGAGTTGTCTGGTGCCTCTTCCCCTTCCTTTTCCTCCAGAAGAAAGTTGAAAAAGTCCCTTGGCAGAGTGGGGATAAACCAGGGTTCAGGCCTTGCGCGTGTCCCCATGGGACAGTGAAATGGGCGAGCTGCTGTGGCAGCAGTGTGCTGGCCCTTGCCTTGATGACCAAAGCTGTTGGCCTGCATTGACCGCCCTACCGAGCCAGTGGGATTTGACCCCATCCAGGTGGCAGACTCCTCAGGGTTCCAGGCAGACAGCTTGATCTCGGGGTCATAAACGGACTGACTGAAACTAGAGAGGGTGTTGGGCTGGGGACCGACCTCGGGCTCCCAGGAGGAACCCTCCTCCTCTGAGGCCTTCCTGGCAGAGCACCAGGGATCTTGCTGCACAGTCTCTGGGGCTGCATCGTGGTCATTGTCTTTGTCTTTGTCTTCTTCCATCTCGGAAGAGAACCAGCTGTCTGCTTCTGCAGTCTGGGAACCCTTTCCATTCTTCCCACCCATCATTCTGGCTCTTAGGACCTCCACCTCTTGGGCCGAGAAATAGGACAGACACTGCAGTTTTGGACTCACGGGTGTTTGCTGACGCCAGATGTGCAAGCGGGAGTCCCGTCCTCTTACACTGCCCAACAATGGGACCTGCTCTGCAGATTTGGCTGGGAAGTCGGGGACATGTTTCTCCTCCTCCAGAAGAAAGCTCCAAGAGTTCCCTGGCAGACTCGGGGAGAACCAGGGTTCGGGGCTTACTCCCCGCAAGAGCCAAGGAAGTGGGCCAGCTGCTGTGGCAGCAGGGTGCTGGCCCAGACCTTGATGAGAAGAGGTCTTGGCCTGCCTTGAACACACTACTGACCCAGCTAGATTGGACCCCATCCTGTAGGTTGTCTCCTCGAGGGTCCAAGCAGGCTGCTTGATCGCATGCTCAGAAATGAAATGGCTGAATCTCAGGATTTTCTTGGGCCATGGACCGACCTGGGGCACATAGGTGCTGCTTCCCTCTGAGGACGTTCTTGCAGGGCACCAGAGATCTCGCTGCACCAGCTCTGAGCCTGTTTCTTCTTCTTCCATGCTTGAAGGGAACAGGCTCTCTGAATCCGGAGATTGGGAGATTTTTCCATTCTGGCCACCCATCATAATGGCTCTTAGGGACTCAGGCTTGTCTGTGGGGGAGACAGACAGACAGACAGACAGACAGATGATTGTAAGACCTTGAAGAAGAGGCCAAGACCAAGAAGACATGCTGGGCTCAAAAAACATTGGAGGCAACCAGAGACAGGGCCAGAGCCTTTTCAGGTGGGACATAGCAAGGGCCAATCCCAGTAGCATCTAGGAAGCTACTTTGGGACTCACCTGTCTGGGCTCCAAAACACAGCCTGTGAGGCACCAGGACCCCAAGATCCTCATCGACCTGAACTACAGGACAAGCTCCAGGACTAGACCCCAGACCTGCCTGCTTCTCAAGACCCTTTCTTACAACACAAAGTCAAAGGCTCAAAAGAGCTGAGTGGCTGAGTTAATGCTCAGGACCAGAGTGAGGGCCCACAGGGGAAAAACAAAATCCTCCCTGGGCCATTCCTTCTGCAATCCCTTCATGTCATTCACAAGAAACCCCAAAGAGAGCCTTGCTGCTCTTTTTTTTTTTTTTTTTTCCCCCTTTAGTTTTGTGCATTTGGTTTTCTCAAGACAGGGTTTCTCTCTATAGCCCTGGCTGTCCTGGAACTCGCTCCATAGATCAGGCTGGTCTCAAATTCAGAAACCCTCCTGCCTCTGCCTCCCAGAGTGCTGGGATTAGAGGCGTGTACCATCATTGCCTGGCTGCTTTGCTGCATTTAGGGCGTGAGCTAAAACACGAACTAGATCATCCCCCACCCCCATCCAGAACCCAGCAGGACACTGCTCCTTCTTCCCAAACCAAAACTCCCTTGGGCTCCCACTCACCAAGGGTGCTAGCCTAGAGGCCTGGGAGTCAGGGCAACACACATTTCAACTCAACACAACCATTCCATCCCAAGAGGACGCCTACCTCCCCAGGCTGAGAAAGACCCTACCTGGACCTACAAACAGGCTGTAGGTGTTGTGTGACTCATGTGCCCTGCTTGGTCTTCCTAAGGCCATGCTGGTGGGCTTTCTTCTCTGAAGGCACTGAACTGTTCTTCCAGAGGCCTTGCCTTCACTCCTACCTTGCTCTACAGGCAGTGTCTAGGGCTGTCTGTGATCACAAGCCTGCTGTGTGCCCTTTATAAGGCTCCAGAGGCAGGGTGGGTGTGGCCTAGACACTAATCACTCTCTGGGAATGGTTGCACCTGAGTTGCAGGCCTCTCTGCTTAGCTCCACCCAAAGGACACTGGCACATTTGTCAAGGCAAAAGAAGGAAAAGCAGGTAAAGTGTCCCCACCTGAAACTGGGGGACCCAGCGAGGACTTTGGGGGCGGCCCATTGTGTGTTTCACTGAGCCCCTGTGCGATAATGGATTTGTTCCTTCCCTCAAATGCCTCAGTGGCTGTGGTGCTGCTGATCCAATATGGGCTGCCTCAGAATGGCAGACCCGAGAATCTAGTGGTGGATCAGCTTCGAAGCTGGAGGTCTCAGCTGAGATTCACTCTACACCTGTATACTGCTGCCCCATCTTCCTGGCCCCAAATAGACTCCAGCCCCAGGGAAGAGACTGGGTAGGTCATGAGGCCAAGGTTAGAAGGCCGAGGATAGAAACCTTCATTTTCTCTATACTTACTTAGGCATCCATATAGATTAAAGGTAGGAATTTTGGGTGTCTCACATGAGTACTGAAAAGGTGTAAAATACTGAAATACCAAACTGTTTGGTGAATCAAAAAAATCAATAAGCAAAACAAACAAAACAAAACAAAACAAAACAAAACAAACCACCATTCTGTAAGGCAGGGTGTGGCGACACAAGCCTTTAATCCCAGCAGTGAGGAGAGAGAGGCAGATGAATCTCTGAGTTCAAGCTCCGCCTTTAATCCCAGCAGTGAGGAGAGAGAGGCAGATGAATCTCTGAGTTCAAGCTCCGCCTGGTTCTCACAGTGAGTTCCAGGAGAGCCAGGGCTGTGTAGAGACACTGCGTCTCAAAACAAACAAACAAACCAAGCACTGGGCAGCCACGTAACTCTCCTGAGACAGGGTCATGTTGTCCAGCGATTCCCCTCCCCCGACCTCCCATTTCTTCCTTTTGCCCCAGTGCTAATTCCCTGTGTTAAGAAATGAGACAAGGAGCTGGGCTGTTGTGGCCCACACCTGTAATCCCAGCACTCTGGGAGGCTGAGGCAGGAGAATTTCTGAGTTTGAGGCCAGCCTGGTCTACAGACTGAGTTCCAGGACAGCCAAGTCTATAGAGAAAAACCCTGTCTGAAGGGGAAAAAAAACCAAAACTAAAAAACAAACAAACAAACAAACGAATAAACAAACAAACAAACAAACAGAAATGAGAAAAGGACCAGCATGTTGGGAAGAGACTTTATTGCAGAGTACAGTGGGGAGCTTCTAGGGTGACAGTGGACTGTGCTGACAGGGCAAGGCCAGTGACCTTCTGTCGGGTTAGGGGTGGCTCACATCCTTTGAAGGTCTAGAAATGACATCTGAGGGCAGGGATTGGGGTGGGGGAGATGGAGGTCCTAATTGAGAGTCTGAGACCCCTTTGCACTAGGCTGCCCACCAGCCCTCCTCCTTTTCAAGAAGAGTCGGTGCAGAGTCCTTTTGTCACCTTGGCACATCTGAAAGGCTTTGAGAGGCAGCACTGAGAAGGCCAATGCGGCCAGTCCAGGAACCAAGTGGGAAGCCATCAGAGTCCAGAGCCCTGGGACAGTCTCCCAAGCTGTGCTCCTTGCACTTTGCCTTCTGTGTCTCCGACTCTGGCTGACTGTTGTTGCTGATGCGGGCTGTGCTCTGTGTTTTTGACTGCTCAGACACACTGGCCCACACCCCGAGAAGGTTTCCCCAGGCAGGCTGGGCCTGAACACCCAGGGAAGTCAGAGATTGTGCAGCAAGGACAGAACGCTGGTCCAAGTGGCCTTTCCTGAGGATGTGGCACAACATCAACACTCTAAGGGTGGCATCTTGCAGGTGTGTCAGTGGAGATGAGTTGCACGGGTCTGTGTCCACAAGACTGGGAGTGCAGGCGAAGGAGTTTATGACTGACCATCCTTGAGGGAGGAAAGCAAGGGCCCTGGCCAGAGGGACACTGTGCGTGGTGTGTTTTTGGGGCACAGATGGACCTGAGAGCATTAAAAGCGAAGGCGGCGGCGGCAGGCCCTGAAAACTGGAGGCCTGAAGGAATGGGAGGGCGGGGCTGGGGGCTCCGAGTCTTGGCTAGGATAGGAGAGAAGCAGGAGTTCTGGGTTGAGATCATGTGGTGGGCGATGGTTTAGGATAAAAGACCCAGAGTACCATTCAGTTGGACTGTCTCTCACTGGGGACCTCTGTACAGGATTAGCTGAGTTGTTCAGTTTCTCTTCCTCTTCCTCTTCCTCTCCCTCTCCCTCCTCCTCCTCCTCCTCCTCCTCCTCCTCCTCATCTTCCCCATCCTCTTCCTCAACCTCTTCCTCCTCCTCCTCCTCCTCCTCCTCCTCCTCCTCCTCCTCCTCTTCCTCTTCCTCTTCGCTTTCCCCTTCTCCTTCCTCTTCCCCCAGAAAAAAGATGAAAACGTACCGTGGCCGGGTGGGGACAAGGCAAGGTTCCTCTTTCTGCTCCTCCTCCTCTTCGCTTTCCCCTTCTTTTTCTCCTTCCTCTTCCTCCTCCTCTCCCTCCTCCTCTTCGCTTTCCCCTTCTTTTTCTCCTTCCTCTTCCTCCTCCTCCTCTTCCTGTTCGCTTTCCCCTTCTTTTTCTCCTTCCTCTTCCTCCTCCTCTTCCTCTTCCTGTTCGCTTTCCCCTTCTTCTTCTTCTCCTTCAAGTGGACTGTCTCTCAGTGGGGACTTCTTTACAGGGTTGACTGAGTTGATCAGGTCCTCTTCCTCTTCCTCCTCCTCCTCCTCTTCATCTTCCTCCTCCTCATCGCTTTCCCCTTCTTTTTCTCCTTCCTCCTCCTCTTCCTCCTTCTCTTTTTTTTCCTCCTCCTCTTCTTCTTCCTCTTTGCTTTCCCCTTCTCCTTCTCCTTCGTCTTCATCCAGAAGAAAATTGAAAAAGTCCGGTGGCAGGGTGGGGAGCCTGGGAACAAGCCGGGGTTCAGGCCTTGCTCTTGCCATGGGACATGGACATTGCCCAGCTGCTGTGGCAGCGGTGCGCTGGTCCTCGCCTTCATGACAAATCCTGTTGGCTGGCCTTGAACATGCAACAGGCCCAGCAATATTGGAATCCAACCGGTTCGCTGCCTCTTCGGGGGTCGGAGCAGACAGGTTGACCTCAGGCTCATAAATGAAGTGGCTGAAGCTAGGCCGAGTGTTGGGCCATGGACCAACTTCAGACTCCCAGCTGGTACCTTCCTCTGAGAAGTTTATTGAAGGGCACCAGGGAGGTTGCTTCACGGGCTCTCTGACTGTGTCTTCTTCCATCTCTGAAGAGAAGTAGCTGTGCGAATTGGGAGTCTGGGACTCCTTTGCATTCCAGATGCCCACCATACCAGCGCTGATGAGCCTCAGGTCTGGGTACCAGAAAGAGGGGAGACGCTGGAGTTCTGGGCTCAGACGTGTTTGCTCACCCCATATGTTCAAGCCAGAGTCAGACCCTTTTGGACCGCCTGTCACTGGGCTCTTCTCTGGAGGATTGGCTGAGTTGTCTGGTGCCTCTTCCCCTTCCTTTTCCTCCAGAAGAAAGTTGAAAAAGTCCCTTGGCAGAGTGGGGATAAACCAGGGTTCAGGCCTTGCGCGTGTCCCCGTGGGACAGTGAAATGGGCGAGCTGCTGTGGCAGCAGTGTGCTGGCCCTTGCCTTGATGACCAAAGCTGTTGGCCTGCATTGACCGCCCTACCGAGCCAGTGGGATTTGACCCCATCCAGGTGGCAGACTCCTCAGGGTTCCAGGCAGACAGCTTGATCTCGGGGTCATAAACGGACTGACTGAAACTAGAGAGGGTGTTGGGCTGGGGACCGACCTCGGGCTCCCAGGAGGAACCCTCCTCCTCTGAGGCCTTCCTGGCAGAGCACCAGGGATCTTGCTGCACAGTCTCTGGGGCTGCATCGTGGTCATTGTCTTTGTCTTTGTCTTCTTCCATCTCGGAAGAGAACCAGCTGTCTGCTTCTGCAGTCTGGGAACCCTTTCCATTCTTCCCACCCATCATTCTGGCTCTTAGGACCTCCACCTCTTGGGCCGAGAAATAGGACAGACACTGCAGTTTTGGACTCACGGGTGTTTGCTGACGCCAGATGTGCAAGCGGGAGTCCCGTCCTCTTACACTGCCCAACAATGGGACCTGCTCTGCAGATTTGGCTGGGAAGTCGGGGACATGTTTCTCCTCCTCCAGAAGAAAGCTCCAAGAGTTCCCTGGCAGACTCGGGGAGAACCAGGGTTCGGGGCTTACTCCCCGCAAGAGCCAAGGAAGTGGGCCAGCTGCTGTGGCAGCAGGGTGCTGGCCCAGACCTTGATGAGAAGAGGTCTTGGCCTGCCTTGAACACACTACTGACCCAGCTAGATTGGACCCCATCCTGTAGGTTGTCTCCTCGAGGGTCCAAGCAGGCTGCTTGATCGCATGCTCAGAAATGAAATGGCTGAATCTCAGGATTTTCTTGGGCCATGGACCGACCTGGGGCACATAGGTGCTGCTTCCCTCTGAGGACGTTCTTGCAGGGCACCAGAGATCTCGCTGCACCAGCTCTGAGCCTGTTTCTTCTTCTTCCATGCTTGAAGGGAACAGGCTCTCTGAATCCGGAGATTGGGAGATTTTTCCATTCTGGCCACCCATCATAATGGCTCTTAGGGACTCAGGCTTGTCTGTGGGGGAGACAGACAGACAGACAGACAGACAGATGATTGTAAGACCTTGAAGAAGAGGCCAAGACCAAGAAGACATGCTGGGCTCAAAAAACATTGGAGGCAACCAGAGACAGGGCCAGAGCCTTTTCAGGTGGGACATAGCAAGGGCCAATCCCAGTAGCATCTAGGAAGCTACTTTGGGACTCACCTGTCTGGGCTCCAAAACACAGCCTGTGAGGCACCAGGACCCCAAGATCCTCATCGACCTGAACTACAGGACAAGCTCCAGGACTAGACCCCAGACCTGCCTGCTTCTCAAGACCCTTTCTTACAACACAAAGTCAAAGGCTCAAAAGAGCTGAGTGGCTGAGTTAATGCTCAGGACCAGAGTGAGGGCCCACAGGGGAAAAACAAAATCCTCCCTGGGCCATTCCTTCTGCAATCCCTTCATGTCATTCACAAGAAACCCCAAAGAGAGCCTTGCTGCTCTTTTTTTTTTTTTTTTTTCCCCCTTTAGTTTTGTGCATTTGGTTTTCTCAAGACAGGGTTTCTCTCTATAGCCCTGGCTGTCCTGGAACTCGCTCCATAGATCAGGCTGGTCTTAAATTCAGAAACCCTCCTGCCTCTGCCTCCCAGAGTGCTGGGATTAGAGGCGTGTACCATCATTGCCTGGCTGCTTTGCTGCATTTAGGGCGTGAGCTAAAACACGAACTAGATCATCCCCCACCCCCATCCAGAACCCAGCAGGACACTGCTCCTTCTTCCCAAACCAAAGCTCCCTTGGGCTCCCACTCACCAAGGGTGCTAGCCTAGAGGCCTGGGAGTCAGGGCAACACACATTTCAACTCAACACAACCATTCCATCCCAAGAGGACGCCTACCTCCCCAGGCTGAGAAAGACCCTACCTGGACCTACAAACAGGCTGTAGGTGTTGTGTGACTCATGTGCCCTGCTTGGTCTTCCTAAGGCCATGCTGGTGGGCTTTCTTCTCTGAAGGCACTGAACTGTTCTTCCAGAGGCCTTGCCTTCACTCCTACCTTGCTCTACAGGCAGTGTCTAGGGCTGTCTGTGATCACAAGCCTGCTGTGTGCCCTTTATAAGGCTCCAGAGGCAGGGTGGGTGTGGCCTAGACACTAATCACTCTCTGGGAATGGTTGCACCTGAGTTGCAGGCCTCTCTGCTTAGCTCCACCCACAGGACACTGGCACATTTGTCAAGGCAAAAGAAGGAAAAGCAGGTAAAGTGTCCCCACCTGAAACTGGGGGACCCAGCGAGGACTTTGGGGGCGGCCCATTGTGTGTTTCACTGAGCCCCTGTGCGATAATGGATTTGTTCCTTCCCTCAAATGCCTCAGTGGCTGTGGTGCTGCTGATCCAATATGGGCTGCCTCAGAATGGCAGACCCGAGAATCTAGTGGTGGATCAGCTTCGAAGCTGGAGGTCTCAGCTGAGATTCACTCTACACCTGTATACTGCTGCCCCATCTTCCTGGCCCCAAATAGACTCCAGCCCCAGGGAAGAGACTGGGTAGGTCATGAGGTCAAGGTTAGAAGGCTGAGGATAGAAACCTTCATTTTCTCTATACTTACTTAGGCATCCATATAGATTAAAGGTAGGAATTTTGGGTGTCTCACATGAGTACTGAAAAGGTGTAAAATACTGAAATACCAAACTGTTTGGTGAATCAAAAAAATCAATAAGCAAAACAAACAAAACAAAACAAAACAAAACAAAACAAACCACCATTCTGTAAGGCAGGGTGTGGCGACACAAGCCTTTAATCCCAGCAGTGAGGAGAGAGAGGCAGATGAATCTCTGAGTTCAAGCTCCGCCTTTAATCCCAGCAGTGAGGAGAGAGAGGCAGATGAATCTCTGAGTTCAAGCTCCGCCTGGTTCTCACAGTGAGTTCCAGGAGAGCCAGGGCTGTGTAGAGACACTGCGTCTCAAAACAAACAAACAAACCAAGCACTGGGCAGCCACGTAACTCTCCTGAGACAGGGTCATGTTGTCCAGCGATTCCCCTCCCCCGACCTCCCATTTCTTCCTTTTGCCCCAGTGCTAATTCCCTGTGTTAAGAAATGAGACAAGGAGCTGGGCTGTTGTGGCCCACACCTGTAATCCCAGAACTCTGGGAGGCTGAGGCAGGAGAATTTCTGAGTTTGAGGCCAGCCTGGTCTACAGACTGAGTTCCAGGACAGCCAAGTCTATAGAGAAAAACCCTGTCTGAAGGGGAAAAAAAACCAAAACTAAAAAACAAACAAACAAACAAACGAATAAACAAACAAACAAACAAACAAACAAACAGAAATGAGAAAAGGACCAGCATGTTGGGAAGAGACTTTATTGCAGAGTACAGTGGGGAGCTTCCAGGGTGACAGTGGACTGTGCTGACAGGGCAAGGCCAGTGACCTTCTGTCGGGTTAGGGGTGGCTCACATCCTTTGAAGGTCTAGAAATGACATCTGAGGGCAGGGATTGGGGTGGGGGAGATGGAGGTCCTAATTGAGAGTCTGAGACCCCTTTGCACTAGGCTGCCCACCAGCCCTCCTCCTTTTCAAGAAGAGTCGGTGCAGAGTCCTTTTGTCACCTTGGCACATCTGAAAGGCTTTGAGAGGCAGCACTGAGAAGGCCAATGCGGCCAGTCCAGGAACCAAGTGGGAAGCCATCAGAGTCCAGAGCCCTGGGACAGTCTCCCAAGCTGTGCTCCTTGCACTTTGCCTTCTGTGTCTCCGACTCTGGCTGACTGTTGTTGCTGATGCGGGCTGTGCTCTGTGTTTTTGACTGCTCAGACACACTGGCCCACACCCCGAGAAGGTTTCCCCAGGCAGGCTGGGCCTGAACACCCAGGGAAGTCAGAGATTGTGCAGCAAGGACAGAACGCTGGTCCAAGTGGCCTTTCCTGAGGATGTGGCACAACATCAACACTCTAAGGGTGGCATCTTGCAGGTGTGTCAGTGGAGATGAGTTGCACGGGTCTGTGTCCACAAGACTGGGAGTGCAGGCGAAGGAGTTTATGACTGACCATCCTTGAGGGAGGAAAGCAAGGGCCCTGGCCAGAGGGACACTGTGCGTGGTGTGTTTTTGGGGCACAGATGGACCTGAGAGCATTAAAAGCGAAGGCGGCGGCGGCAGGCCCTGAAAACTGGAGGCCTGAAGGAATGGGAGGGCGGGGCTGGGGGCTCCGAGTCTTGGCTAGGATAGGAGAGAAGCAGGAGTTCTGGGTTGAGATCATGTGGTGGGCGATGGTTTAGGATAAAAGACCCAGAGTACCATTCAGTTGGACTGTCTCTCACTGGGGACCTCTGTACAGGATTAGCTGAGTTGTTCAGTTTCTCTTCCTCTTCCTCTTCCTCTCCCTCTCCCTCCTCCTCCTCCTCCTCCTCCTCCTCCTCCTCATCTTCCCCATCCTCTTCCTCAACCTCTTCCTCCTCCTCCTCCTCCTCCTCCTCTTCCTCTTCGCTTTCCCCTTCTCCTTCCTCTTCCCCCAGAAAAAAGATGAAAACGTACCGTGGCCGGGTGGGGACAAGGCAAGGTTCCTCTTTCTGCTCCTCCTCCTCTTCGCTTTCCCCTTCTTTTTCTCCTTCCTCTTCCTCCTCCTC
Source organism: Apodemus sylvaticus (assembly GCF_947179515.1). NCBI lineage: Eukaryota > Metazoa > Chordata > Mammalia > Rodentia > Muridae > Apodemus > Apodemus sylvaticus. The sequence continues at coordinate 119,535,571 of NC_067473.1, forward strand.
TCCCTCCTCCTCTTCGCTTTCCCCTTCTTTTTCTCCTTCCTCTTCCTCCTCCTCCTCTTCCTGTTCGCTTTCCCCTTCTTTTTCTCCTTCCTCTTCCTCCTCCTCTTCCTCTTCCTGTTCGCTTTCCCCTTCTTCTTCTTCTCCTTCAAGTGGACTGTCTCTCAGTGGGGACTTCTTTACAGGGTTGACTGAGTTGATCAGTTCCTCTTCCTCTTCCTCCTCCTCCTCCTCTTCATCTTCCTCCTCCTCATCGCTTTCCCCTTCTTTTTCTCCTTCCTCCTCCTCTTCCTCCTTCTCTTTTTTTTCCTCCTCCTCTTCTTCTTCCTCTTTGCTTTCCCCTTCTCCTTCTCCTTCGTCTTCATCCAGAAGAAAATTGAAAAAGTCCGGTGGCAGGGTGGGGAGCCTGGGAACAAGCCGGGGTTCAGGCCTTGCTCTTGCCATGGGACATGGACATTGCCCAGCTGCTGTGGCAGCGGTGCGCTGGTCCTCGCCTTCATGACAAATCCTGTTGGCTGGCCTTGAACATGCAACAGGCCCAGCAATATTGGAATCCAACCGGTTCGCTGCCTCTTCGGGGGTCGGAGCAGACAGGTTGACCTCAGGCTCATAAATGAAGTGGCTGAAGCTAGGCCGAGTGTTGGGCCATGGACCAACTTCAGACTCCCAGCTGGTACCTTCCTCTGAGAAGTTTATTGAAGGGCACCAGGGAGGTTGCTTCACGGGCTCTCTGACTGTGTCTTCTTCCATCTCTGAAGAGAAGTAGCTGTGCGAATTGGGAGTCTGGGACTCCTTTGCATTCCAGATGCCCACCATACCAGCGCTGATGAGCCTCAGGTCTGGGTACCAGAAAGAGGGGAGACGCTGGAGTTCTGGGCTCAGACGTGTTTGCTCACCCCATATGTTCAAGCCAGAGTCAGACCCTTTTGGACCGCCTGTCACTGGGCTCTTCTCTGGAGGATTGGCTGAGTTGTCTGGTGCCTCTTCCCCTTCCTTTTCCTCCAGAAGAAAGTTGAAAAAGTCCCTTGGCAGAGTGGGGATAAACCAGGGTTCAGGCCTTGCGCGTGTCCCCGTGGGACAGTGAAATGGGCGAGCTGCTGTGGCAGCAGTGTGCTGGCCCTTGCCTTGATGACCAAAGCTGTTGGCCTGCATTGACCGCCCTACCGAGCCAGTGGGATTTGACCCCATCCAGGTGGCAGACTCCTCAGGGTTCCAGGCAGACAGCTTGATCTCGGGGTCATAAACGGACTGACTGAAACTAGAGAGGGTGTTGGGCTGGGGACCGACCTCGGGCTCCCAGGAGGAACCCTCCTCCTCTGAGGCCTTCCTGGCAGAGCACCAGGGATCTTGCTGCACAGTCTCTGGGGCTGCATCGTGGTCATTGTCTTTGTCTTTGTCTTCTTCCATCTCGGAAGAGAACCAGCTGTCTGCTTCTGCAGTCTGGGAACCCTTTCCATTCTTCCCACCCATCATTCTGGCTCTTAGGACCTCCACCTCTTGGGCCGAGAAATAGGACAGACACTGCAGTTTTGGACTCACGGGTGTTTGCTGACGCCAGATGTGCAAGCGGGAGTCCCGTCCTCTTACACTGCCCAACAATGGGACCTGCTCTGCAGATTTGGCTGGGAAGTCGGGGACATGTTTCTCCTCCTCCAGAAGAAAGCTCCAAGAGTTCCCTGGCAGACTCGGGGAGAACCAGGGTTCGGGGCTTACTCCCCGCAAGAGCCAAGGAAGTGGGCCAGCTGCTGTGGCAGCAGGGTGCTGGCCCAGACCTTGATGAGAAGAGGTCTTGGCCTGCCTTGAACACACTACTGACCCAGCTAGATTGGACCCCATCCTGTAGGTTGTCTCCTCGAGGGTCCAAGCAGGCTGCTTGATCGCATGCTCAGAAATGAAATGGCTGAATCTCAGGATTTTCTTGGGCCATGGACCGACCTGGGGCACATAGGTGCTGCTTCCCTCTGAGGACGTTCTTGCAGGGCACCAGAGATCTCGCTGCACCAGCTCTGAGCCTGTTTCTTCTTCTTCCATGCTTGAAGGGAACAGGCTCTCTGAATCCGGAGATTGGGAGATTTTTCCATTCTGGCCACCCATCATAATGGCTCTTAGGGACTCAGGCTTGTCTGTGGGGGAGACAGACAGACAGACAGACAGACAGATGATTGTAAGACCTTGAAGAAGAGGCCAAGACCAAGAAGACATGCTGGGCTCAAAAAACATTGGAGGCAACCAGAGACAGGGCCAGAGCCTTTTCAGGTGGGACATAGCAAGGGCCAATCCCAGTAGCATCTAGGAAGCTACTTTGGGACTCACCTGTCTGGGCTCCAAAACACAGCCTGTGAGGCACCAGGACCCCAAGATCCTCATCGACCTGAACTACAGGACAAGCTCCAGGACTAGACCCCAGACCTGCCTGCTTCTCAAGACCCTTTCTTACAACACAAAGTCAAAGGCTCAAAAGAGCTGAGTGGCTGAGTTAATGCTCAGGACCAGAGTGAGGGCCCACAGGGGAAAAACAAAATCCTCCCTGGGCCATTCCTTCTGCAATCCCTTCATGTCATTCACAAGAAACCCCAAAGAGAGCCTTGCTGCTCTTTTTTTTTTTTTTTTTTCCCCCTTTAGTTTTGTGCATTTGGTTTTCTCAAGACAGGGTTTCTCTCTATAGCCCTGGCTGTCCTGGAACTCGCTCCATAGATCAGGCTGGTCTCAAATTCAGAAACCCTCCTGCCTCTGCCTCCCAGAGTGCTGGGATTAGAGGCGTGTACCATCATTGCCTGGCTGCTTTGCTGCATTTAGGGCGTGAGCTAAAACACGAACTAGATCATCCCCCACCCCCATCCAGAACCCAGCAGGACACTGCTCCTTCTTCCCAAACCAAAGCTCCCTTGGGCTCCCACTCACCAAGGGTGCTAGCCTAGAGGCCTGGGAGTCAGGGCAACACACATTTCAACTCAACACAACCATTCCATCCCAAGAGGACGCCTACCTCCCCAGGCTGAGAAAGACCCTACCTGGACCTACAAACAGGCTGTAGGTGTTGTGTGACTCATGTGCCCTGCTTGGTCTTCCTAAGGCCATGCTGGTGGGCTTTCTTCTCTGAAGGCACTGAACTGTTCTTCCAGAGGCCTTGCCTTCACTCCTACCTTGCTCTACAGGCAGTGTCTAGGGCTGTCTGTGATCACAAGCCTGCTGTGTGCCCTTTATAAGGCTCCAGAGGCAGGGTGGGTGTGGCCTAGACACTAATCACTCTCTGGGAATGGTTGCACCTGAGTTGCAGGCCTCTCTGCTTAGCTCCACCCACAGGACACTGGCACATTTGTCAAGGCAAAAGAAGGAAAAGCAGGTAAAGTGTCCCCACCTGAAACTGGGGGACCCAGCGAGGACTTTGGGGGCGGCCCATTGTGTGTTTCACTGAGCCCCTGTGCGATAATGGATTTGTTCCTTCCCTCAAATGCCTCAGTGGCTGTGGTGCTGCTGATCCAATATGGGCTGCCTCAGAATGGCAGACCCGAGAATCTAGTGGTGGATCAGCTTCGAAGCTGGAGGTCTCAGCTGAGATTCACTCTACACCTGTATACTGCTGCCCCATCTTCCTGGCCCCAAATAGACTCCAGCCCCAGGGAAGAGACTGGGTAGGTCATGAGGTCAAGGTTAGAAGGCCGAGGATAGAAACCTTCATTTTCTCTATACTTACTTAGGCATCCATATAGATTAAAGGTAGGAATTTTGGGTGTCTCACATGAGTACTGAAAAGGTGTAAAATACTGAAATACCAAACTGTTTGGTGAATCAAAAAAATCAATAAGCAAAACAAACAAAACAAAACAAAACAAAACAAACCACCATTCTGTAAGGCAGGGTGTGGCGACACAAGCCTTTAATCCCAGCAGTGAGGAGAGAGAGGCAGATGAATCTCTGAGTTCAAGCTCCGCCTTTAATCCCAGCAGTGAGGAGAGAGAGGCAGATGAATCTCTGAGTTCAAGCTCCGCCTGGTTCTCACAGTGAGTTCCAGGAGAGCCAGGGCTGTGTAGAGACACTGCGTCTCAAAACAAACAAACAAACCAAGCACTGGGCAGCCACGTAACTCTCCTGAGACAGGGTCATGTTGTCCAGCGATTCCCCTCCCCCGACCTCCCATTTCTTCCTTTTGCCCCAGTGCTAATTCCCTGTGTTAAGAAATGAGACAAGGAGCTGGGCTGTTGTGGCCCACACCTGTAATCCCAGAACTCTGGGAGGCTGAGGCAGGAGAATTTCTGAGTTTGAGGCCAGCCTGGTCTACAGACTGAGTTCCAGGACAGCCAAGTCTATAGAGAAAAACCCTGTCTGAAGGGGAAAAAAAACCAAAACTAAAAAACAAACAAACAAACAAACGAATAAACAAACAAACAAACAAACAAACAGAAATGAGAAAAGGACCAGCATGTTGGGAAGAGACTTTATTGCAGAGTACAGTGGGGAGCTTCCAGGGTGACAGTGGACTGTGGTGACAGGGCAAGGCCAGTGACCTTCTGTCGGGTTAGGGGTGGCTCACATCCTTTGAAGGTCTAGAAATGACATCTGAGGGCAGGGATTGGGGTGGGGGAGATGGAGGTCCTAATTGAGAGTCTGAGACCCCTTTGCACTAGGCTGCCCACCAGCCCTCCTCCTTTTCAAGAAGAGTCGGTGCAGAGTCCTTTTGTCACCTTGGCACATCTGAAAGGCTTTGAGAGGCAGCACTGAGAAGGCCAATGCGGCCAGTCCAGGAACCAAGTGGGAAGCCATCAGAGTCCAGAGCCCTGGGACAGTCTCCCAAGCTGTGCTCCTTGCACTTTGCCTTCTGTGTCTCCGACTCTGGCTGACTGTTGTTGCTGATGCGGGCTGTGCTCTGTGTTTTTGACTGCTCAGACACACTGGCCCACACCCCGAGAAGGTTTCCCCAGGCAGGCTGGGCCTGAACACCCAGGGAAGTCAGAGATTGTGCAGCAAGGACAGAACGCTGGTCCAAGTGGCCTTTCCTGAGGATGTGGCACAACATCAACACTCTAAGGGTGGCATCTTGCAGGTGTGTCAGTGGAGATGAGTTGCACGGGTCTGTGTCCACAAGACTGGGAGTGCAGGCGAAGGAGTTTATGACTGACCATCCTTGAGGGAGGAAAGCAAGGGCCCTGGCCAGAGGGACACTGTGCGTGGTGTGTTTTTGGGGCACAGATGGACCTGAGAGCATTAAAAGCGAAGGCGGCGGCGGCAGGCCCTGAAAACTGGAGGCCTGAAGGAATGGGAGGGCGGGGCTGGGGGCTCCGAGTCTTGGCTAGGATAGGAGAGAAGCAGGAGTTCTGGGTTGAGATCATGTGGTGGGCGATGGTTTAGGATAAAAGACCCAGAGTACCATTCAGTTGGACTGTCTCTCACTGGGGACCTCTGTACAGGATTAGCTGAGTTGTTCAGTTTCTCTTCCTCTTCCTCTTCCTCTCCCTCTCCCTCCTCCTCCTCCTCCTCCTCCTCCTCCTCCTCATCTTCCCCATCCTCTTCCTCAACCTCTTCCTCCTCCTCCTCCTCCTCCTCCTCCTCCTCTTCCTCTTCCTCTTCGCTTTCCCCTTCTCCTTCCTCTTCCCCCAGAAAAAAGATGAAAACGTACCGTGGCCGGGTGGGGACAAGGCAAGGTTCCTCTTTCTGCTCCTCCTCCTCTTCGCTTTCCCCTTCTTTTTCTCCTTCCTCTTCCTCCTCCTCTCCCTCCTCCTCTTCGCTTTCCCCTTCTTTTTCTCCTTCCTCTTCCTCCTCCTCCTCTTCCTGTTCGCTTTCCCCTTCTTTTTCTCCTTCCTCTTCCTCCTCCTCTTCCTCTTCCTGTTCGCTTTCCCCTTCTTCTTCTTCTCCTTCAAGTGGACTGTCTCTCAGTGGGGACTTCTTTACAGGGTTGACTGAGTTGATCAGTTCCTCTTCCTCTTCCTCCTCCTCCTCCTCTTCATCTTCCTCCTCCTCATCGCTTTCCCCTTCTTTTTCTCCTTCCTCCTCCTCTTCCTCCTTCTCTTTTTTTTCCTCCTCCTCTTCTTCTTCCTCTTTGCTTTCCCCTTCTCCTTCTCCTTCGTCTTCATCCAGAAGAAAATTGAAAAAGTCCGGTGGCAGGGTGGGGAGCCTGGGAACAAGCCGGGGTTCAGGCCTTGCTCTTGCCATGGGACATGGACATTGCCCAGCTGCTGTGGCAGCGGTGCGCTGGTCCTCGCCTTCATGACAAATCCTGTTGGCTGGCCTTGAACATGCAACAGGCCCAGCAATATTGGAATCCAACCGGTTCGCTGCCTCTTCGGGGGTCGGAGCAGACAGGTTGACCTCAGGCTCATAAATGAAGTGGCTGAAGCTAGGCCGAGTGTTGGGCCATGGACCAACTTCAGACTCCCAGCTGGTACCTTCCTCTGAGAAGTTTATTGAAGGGCACCAGGGAGGTTGCTTCACGGGCTCTCTGACTGTGTCTTCTTCCATCTCTGAAGAGAAGTAGCTGTGCGAATTGGGAGTCTGGGACTCCTTTGCATTCCAGATGCCCACCATACCAGCGCTGATGAGCCTCAGGTCTGGGTACCAGAAAGAGGGGAGACGCTGGAGTTCTGGGCTCAGACGTGTTTGCTCACCCCATATGTTCAAGCCAGAGTCAGACCCTTTTGGACCGCCTGTCACTGGGCTCTTCTCTGGAGGATTGGCTGAGTTGTCTGGTGCCTCTTCCCCTTCCTTTTCCTCCAGAAGAAAGTTGAAAAAGTCCCTTGGCAGAGTGGGGATAAACCAGGGTTCAGGCCTTGCGCGTGTCCCCGTGGGACAGTGAAATGGGCGAGCTGCTGTGGCAGCAGTGTGCTGGCCCTTGCCTTGATGACCAAAGCTGTTGGCCTGCATTGACCGCCCTACCGAGCCAGTGGGATTTGACCCCATCCAGGTGGCAGACTCCTCAGGGTTCCAGGCAGACAGCTTGATCTCGGGGTCATAAACGGACTGACTGAAACTAGAGAGGGTGTTGGGCTGGGGACCGACCTCGGGCTCCCAGGAGGAACCCTCCTCCTCTGAGGCCTTCCTGGCAGAGCACCAGGGATCTTGCTGCACAGTCTCTGGGGCTGCATCGTGGTCATTGTCTTTGTCTTTGTCTTCTTCCATCTCGGAAGAGAACCAGCTGTCTGCTTCTGCAGTCTGGGAACCCTTTCCATTCTTCCCACCCATCATTCTGGCTCTTAGGACCTCCACCTCTTGGGCCGAGAAATAGGACAGACACTGCAGTTTTGGACTCACGGGTGTTTGCTGACGCCAGATGTGCAAGCGGGAGTCCCGTCCTCTTACACTGCCCAACAATGGGACCTGCTCTGCAGATTTGGCTGGGAAGTCGGGGACATGTTTCTCCTCCTCCAGAAGAAAGCTCCAAGAGTTCCCTGGCAGACTCGGGGAGAACCAGGGTTCGGGGCTTACTCCCCGCAAGAGCCAAGGAAGTGGGCCAGCTGCTGTGGCAGCAGGGTGCTGGCCCAGACCTTGATGAGAAGAGGTCTTGGCCTGCCTTGAACACACTACTGACCCAGCTAGATTGGACCCCATCCTGTAGGTTGTCTCCTCGAGGGTCCAAGCAGGCTGCTTGATCGCATGCTCAGAAATGAAATGGCTGAATCTCAGGATTTTCTTGGGCCATGGACCGACCTGGGGCACATAGGTGCTGCTTCCCTCTGAGGACGTTCTTGCAGGGCACCAGAGATCTCGCTGCACCAGCTCTGAGCCTGTTTCTTCTTCTTCCATGCTTGAAGGGAACAGGCTCTCTGAATCCGGAGATTGGGAGATTTTTCCATTCTGGCCACCCATCATAATGGCTCTTAGGGACTCAGGCTTGTCTGTGGGGGAGACAGACAGACAGACAGACAGACAGATGATTGTAAGACCTTGAAGAAGAGGCCAAGACCAAGAAGACATGCTGGGCTCAAAAAACATTGGAGGCAACCAGAGACAGGGCCAGAGCCTTTTCAGGTGGGACATAGCAAGGGCCAATCCCAGTAGCATCTAGGAAGCTACTTTGGGACTCACCTGTCTGGGCTCCAAAACACAGCCTGTGAGGCACCAGGACCCCAAGATCCTCATCGACCTGAACTACAGGACAAGCTCCAGGACTAGACCCCAGACCTGCCTGCTTCTCAAGACCCTTTCTTACAACACAAAGTCAAAGGCTCAAAAGAGCTGAGTGGCTGAGTTAATGCTCAGGACCAGAGTGAGGGCCCACAGGGGAAAAACAAAATCCTCCCTGGGCCATTCCTTCTGCAATCCCTTCATGTCATTCACAAGAAACCCCAAAGAGAGCCTTGCTGCTCTTTTTTTTTTTTTTTTTTTCCCCCTTTAGTTTTGTGCATTTGGTTTTCTCAAGACAGGGTTTCTCTCTATAGCCCTGGCTGTCCTGGAACTCGCTCCATAGATCAGGCTGGTCTCAAATTCAGAAACCCTCCTGCCTCTGCCTCCCAGAGTGCTGGGATTAGAGGCGTGTACCATCATTGCCTGGCTGCTTTGCTGCATTTAGGGCGTGAGCTAAAACACGAACTAGATCATCCCCCACCCCCATCCAGAACCCAGCAGGACACTGCTCCTTCTTCCCAAACCAAAGCTCCCTTGGGCTCCCACTCACCAAGGGTGCTAGCCTAGAGGCCTGGGAGTCAGGGCAACACACATTTCAACTCAACACAACCATTCCATCCCAAGAGGACGCCTACCTCCCCAGGCTGAGAAAGACCCTACCTGGACCTACAAACAGGCTGTAGGTGTTGTGTGACTCATGTGCCCTGCTTGGTCTTCCTAAGGCCATGCTGGTGGGCTTTCTTCTCTGAAGGCACTGAACTGTTCTTCCAGAGGCCTTGCCTTCACTCCTACCTTGCTCTACAGGCAGTGTCTAGGGCTGTCTGTGATCACAAGCCTGCTGTGTGCCCTTTATAAGGCTCCAGAGGCAGGGTGGGTGTGGCCTAGACACTAATCACTCTCTGGGAATGGTTGCACCTGAGTTGCAGGCCTCTCTGCTTAGCTCCACCCACAGGACACTGGCACATTTGTCAAGGCAAAAGAAGGAAAAGCAGGTAAAGTGTCCCCACCTGAAACTGGGGGACCCAGCGAGGACTTTGGGGGCGGCCCATTGTGTGTTTCACTGAGCCCCTGTGCGATAATGGATTTGTTCCTTCCCTCAAATGCCTCAGTGGCTGTGGTGCTGCTGATCCAATATGGGCTGCCTCAGAATGGCAGACCCGAGAATCTAGTGGTGGATCAGCTTCGAAGCTGGAGGTCTCAGCTGAGATTCACTCTACACCTGTATACTGCTGCCCCATCTTCCTGGCCCCAAATAGACTCCAGCCCCAGGGAAGAGACTGGGTAGGTCATGAGGCCAAGGTTAGAAGGCCGAGGATAGAAACCTTCATTTTCTCTATACTTACTTAGGCATCCATATAGATTAAAGGTAGGAATTTTGGGTGTCTCACATGAGTACTGAAAAGGTGTAAAATACTGAAATACCAAACTGTTTGGTGAATCAAAAAAATCAATAAGCAAAACAAACAAAACAAAACAAAACAAAACAAAACAAAACAAACCACCATTCTGTAAGGCAGGGTGTGGCGACACAAGCCTTTAATCCCAGCAGTGAGGAGAGAGAGGCAGATGAATCTCTGAGTTCAAGCTCCGCCTTTAATCCCAGCAGTGAGGAGAGAGAGGCAGATGAATCTCTGAGTTCAAGCTCCGCCTGGTTCTCACAGTGAGTTCCAGGAGAGCCAGGGCTGTGTAGAGACACTGCGTCTCAAAACAAACAAACAAACCAAGCACTGGGCAGCCACGTAACTCTCCTGAGACAGGGTCATGTTGTCCAGCGATTCCCCTCCCCCGACCTCCCATTTCTTCCTTTTGCCCCAGTGCTAATTCCCTGTGTTAAGAAATGAGACAAGGAGCTGGGCTGTTGTGGCCCACACCTGTAATCCCAGCACTCTGGGAGGCTGAGGCAGGAGAATTTCTGAGTTTGAGGCCAGCCTGGTCTACAGACTGAGTTCCAGGACAGCCAAGTCTATAGAGAAAAACCCTGTCTGAAGGGGAAAAAAAACCAAAACTAAAAAACAAACAAACAAACAAACGAATAAACAAACAAACAAACAAACAAACAGAAATGAGAAAAGGACCAGCATGTTGGGAAGAGACTTTATTGCAGAGTACAGTGGGGAGCTTCCAGGGTGACAGTGGACTGTGGTGACAGGGCAAGGCCAGTGACCTTCTGTCGGGTTAGGGGTGGCTCACATCCTTTGAAGGTCTAGAAATGACATCTGAGGGCAGGGATTGGGGTGGGGGAGATGGAGGTCCTAATTGAGAGTCTGAGACCCCTTTGCACTAGGCTGCCCACCAGCCCTCCTCCTTTTCAAGAAGAGTCGGTGCAGAGTCCTTTTGTCACCTTGGCACATCTGAAAGGCTTTGAGAGGCAGCACTGAGAAGGCCAATGCGGCCAGTCCAGGAACCAAGTGGGAAGCCATCAGAGTCCAGAGCCCTGGGACAGTCTCCCAAGCTGTGCTCCTTGCACTTTGCCTTCTGTGTCTCCGACTCTGGCTGACTGTTGTTGCTGATGCGGGCTGTGCTCTGTGTTTTTGACTGCTCAGACACACTGGCCCACACCCCGAGAAGGTTTCCCCAGGCAGGCTGGGCCTGAACACCCAGGGAAGTCAGAGATTGTGCAGCAAGGACAGAACGCTGGTCCAAGTGGCCTTTCCTGAGGATGTGGCACAACATCAACACTCTAAGGGTGGCATCTTGCAGGTGTGTCAGTGGAGATGAGTTGCACGGGTCTGTGTCCACAAGACTGGGAGTGCAGGCGAAGGAGTTTATGACTGACCATCCTTGAGGGAGGAAAGCAAGGGCCCTGGCCAGAGGGACACTGTGCGTGGTGTGTTTTTGGGGCACAGATGGACCTGAGAGCATTAAAAGCGAAGGCGGCGGCGGCAGGCCCTGAAAACTGGAGGCCTGAAGGAATGGGAGGGCGGGGCTGGGGGCTCCGAGTCTTGGCTAGGATAGGAGAGAAGCAGGAGTTCTGGGTTGAGATCATGTGGTGGGCGATGGTTTAGGATAAAAGACCCAGAGTACCATTCAGTTGGACTGTCTCTCACTGGGGACCTCTGTACAGGATTAGCTGAGTTGTTCAGTTTCTCTTCCTCTTCCTCTTCCTCTCCCTCTCCCTCCTCCTCCTCCTCATCTTCCCCATCCTCTTCCTCAACCTCTTCCTCCTCCTCCTCCTCCTCCTCTTCCTCATCCTCTTCCTCTTCCTCTTCGCTTTCCCCTTCTCCTTCCTCTTCCCCCAGAAAAAAGATGAAAACGTACCGTGGCCGGGTGGGGACAAGGCAAGGTTCCTCTTTCTGCTCCTCCTCCTCTTCGCTTTCCCCTTCTTTTTCTCCTTCCTCTTCCTCCTCCTCTCCCTCCTCCTCTTCGCTTTCCCCTTCTTTTTCTCCTTCCTCTTCCTCCTCCTCCTCTTCCTGTTCGCTTTCCCCTTCTTTTTCTCCTTCCTCTTCCTCCTCCTCTTCCTCTTCCTGTTCGCTTTCCCCTTCTTCTTCTTCTCCTTCAAGTGGACTGTCTCTCAGTGGGGACTTCTTTACAGGGTTGACTGAGTTGATCAGTTCCTCTTCCTCTTCCTCCTCCTCCTCCTCTTCATCTTCCTCCTCCTCATCGCTTTCCCCTTCTTTTTCTCCTTCCTCCTCCTCTTCCTCCTTCTCTTTTTTTTCCTCCTCCTCTTCTTCTTCCTCTTTGCTTTCCCCTTCTCCTTCTCCTTCGTCTTCATCCAGAAGAAAATTGAAAAAGTCCGGTGGCAGGGTGGGGAGCCTGGGAACAAGCCGGGGTTCAGGCCTTGCTCTTGCCATGGGACATGGACATTGCCCAGCTGCTGTGGCAGCGGTGCGCTGGTCCTCGCCTTCATGACAAATCCTGTTGGCTGGCCTTGAACATGCAACAGGCCCAGCAATATTGGAATCCAACCGGTTCGCTGCCTCTTCGGGGGTCGGAGCAGACAGGTTGACCTCAGGCTCATAAATGAAGTGGCTGAAGCTAGGCCGAGTGTTGGGCCATGGACCAACTTCAGACTCCCAGCTGGTACCTTCCTCTGAGAAGTTTATTGAAGGGCACCAGGGAGGTTGCTTCACGGGCTCTCTGACTGTGTCTTCTTCCATCTCTGAAGAGAAGTAGCTGTGCGAATTGGGAGTCTGGGACTCCTTTGCATTCCAGATGCCCACCATACCAGCGCTGATGAGCCTCAGGTCTGGGTACCAGAAAGAGGGGAGACGCTGGAGTTCTGGGCTCAGACGTGTTTGCTCACCCCATATGTTCAAGACAGAGTCAGACCCTTTTGGACCGCCTGTCACTGGGCTCTTCTCTGGAGGATTGGCTGAGTTGTCTGGTGCCTCTTCCCCTTCCTTTTCCTCCAGAAGAAAGTTGAAAAAGTCCCTTGGCAGAGTGGGGATAAACCAGGGTTCAGGCCTTGCGCGTGTCCCCGTGGGACAGTGAAATGGGCGAGCTGCTGTGGCAGCAGTGTGCTGGCCCTTGCCTTGATGACCAAAGCTGTTGGCCTGCATTGACCGCCCTACCGAGCCAGTGGGATTTGACCCCATCCAGGTGGCAGACTCCTCAGGGTTCCAGGCAGACAGCTTGATCTCGGGGTCATAAACGGACTGACTGAAACTAGAGAGGGTGTTGGGCTGGGGACCGACCTCGGGCTCCCAGGAGGAACCCTCCTCCTCTGAGGCCTTCCTGGCAGAGCACCAGGGATCTTGCTGCACAGTCTCTGGGGCTGCATCGTGGTCATTGTCTTTGTCTTTGTCTTCTTCCATCTCGGAAGAGAACCAGCTGTCTGCTTCTGCAGTCTGGGAACCCTTTCCATTCTTCCCACCCATCATTCTGGCTCTTAGGACCTCCACCTCTTGGGCCGAGAAATAGGACAGACACTGCAGTTTTGGACTCACGGGTGTTTGCTGACGCCAGATGTGCAAGCGGGAGTCCCGTCCTCTTACACTGCCCAACAATGGGACCTGCTCTGCAGATTTGGCTGGGAAGTCGGGGACATGTTTCTCCTCCTCCAGAAGAAAGCTCCAAGAGTTCCCTGGCAGACTCGGGGAGAACCAGGGTTCGGGGCTTACTCCCCGCAAGAGCCAAGGAAGTGGGCCAGCTGCTGTGGCAGCAGGGTGCTGGCCCAGACCTTGATGAGAAGAGGTCTTGGCCTGCCTTGAACACACTACTGACCCAGCTAGATTGGACCCCATCCTGTAGGTTGTCTCCTCGAGGGTCCAAGCAGGCTGCTTGATCGCATGCTCAGAAATGAAATGGCTGAATCTCAGGATTTTCTTGGGCCATGGACCGACCTGGGGCACATAGGTGCTGCTTCCCTCTGAGGACGTTCTTGCAGGGCACCAGAGATCTCGCTGCACCAGCTCTGAGCCTGTTTCTTCTTCTTCCATGCTTGAAGGGAACAGGCTCTCTGAATCCGGAGATTGGGAGATTTTTCCATTCTGGCCACCCATCATAATGGCTCTTAGGGACTCAGGCTTGTCTGTGGGGGAGACAGACAGACAGACAGACAGACAGATGATTGTAAGACCTTGAAGAAGAGGCCAAGACCAAGAAGACATGCTGGGCTCAAAAAACATTGGAGGCAACCAGAGACAGGGCCAGAGCCTTTTCAGGTGGGACATAGCAAGGGCCAATCCCAGTAGCATCTAGGAAGCTACTTTGGGACTCACCTGTCTGGGCTCCAAAACACAGCCTGTGAGGCACCAGGACCCCAAGATCCTCATCGACCTGAACTACAGGACAAGCTCCAGGACTAGACCCCAGACCTGCCTGCTTCTCAAGACCCTTTCTTACAACACAAAGTCAAAGGCTCAAAAGAGCTGAGTGGCTGAGTTAATGCTCAGGACCAGAGTGAGGGCCCACAGGGGAAAAACAAAATCCTCCCTGGGCCATTCCTTCTGCAATCCCTTCATGTCATTCACAAGAAACCCCAAAGAGAGCCTTGCTGCTCTTTTTTTTTTTTTTTTTTCCCCCTTTAGTTTTGTGCATTTGGTTTTCTCAAGACAGGGTTTCTCTCTATAGCCCTGGCTGTCCTGGAACTCGCTCCATAGATCAGGCTGGTCTCAAATTCAGAAACCCTCCTGCCTCTGCCTCCCAGAGTGCTGGGATTAGAGGCGTGTACCATCATTGCCTGGCTGCTTTGCTGCATTTAGGGCGTGAGCTAAAACACGAACTAGATCATCCCCCACCCCCATCCAGAACCCAGCAGGACACTGCTCCTTCTTCCCAAACCAAAGCTCCCTTGGGCTCCCACTCACCAAGGGTGCTAGCCTAGAGGCCTGGGAGTCAGGGCAACACACATTTCAACTCAACACAACCATTCCATCCCAAGAGGACGCCTACCTCCCCAGGCTGAGAAAGACCCTACCTGGACCTACAAACAGGCTGTAGGTGTTGTGTGACTCCTGTGCCCTGCTTGGTCTTCCTAAGGCCATGCTGGTGGGCTTTCTTCTCTGAAGGCACTGAACTGTTCTTCCAGAGGCCTTGCCTTCACTCCTACCTTGCTCTACAGGCAGTGTCTAGGGCTGTCTGTGATCACAAGCCTGCTGTGTGCCCTTTATAAGGCTCCAGAGGCAGGGTGGGTGTGGCCTAGACACTAATCACTCTCTGGGAATGGTTGCACCTGAGTTGCAGGCCTCTCTGCTTAGCTCCACCCACAGGACACTGGCACATTTGTCAAGGCAAAAGAAGGAAAAGCAGGTAAAGTGTCCCCACCTGAAACTGGGGGACCCAGCGAGGACTTTGGGGGCGGCCCATTGTGTGTTTCACTGAGCCCCTGTGCGATAATGGATTTGTTCCTTCCCTCAAATGCCTCAGTGGCTGTGGTGCTGCTGATCCAATATGGGCTGCCTCAGAATGGCAGACCCGAGAATCTAGTGGTGGATCAGCTTCGAAGCTGGAGGTCTCAGCTGAGATTCACTCTACACCTGTATACTGCTGCCCCATCTTCCTGGCCCCAAATAGACTCCAGCCCCAGGGAAGAGACTGGGTAGGTCATGAGGCCAAGGTTAGAAGGCCGAGGATAGAAACCTTCATTTTCTCTATACTTACTTAGGCATCCATATAGATTAAAGGTAGGAATTTTGGGTGTCTCACATGAGTACTGAAAAGGTGTAAAATACTGAAATACCAAACTGTTTGGTGAATCAAAAAAATCAATAAGCAAAACAAACAAAACAAAACAAAACAAAACAAAACAAAACAAACCACCATTCTGTAAGGCAGGGTGTGGCGACACAAGCCTTTAATCCCAGCAGTGAGGAGAGAGAGGCAGATGAATCTCTGAGTTCAAGCTCCGCCTTTAATCCCAGCAGTGAGGAGAGAGAGGCAGATGAATCTCTGAGTTCAAGCTCCGCCTGGTTCTCACAGTGAGTTCCAGGAGAGCCAGGGCTGTGTAGAGACACTGCGTCTCAAAACAAACAAACAAACCAAGCACTGGGCAGCCACGTAACTCTCCTGAGACAGGGTCATGTTGTCCAGCGATTCCCCTCCCCCGACCTCCCATTTCTTCCTTTTGCCCCAGTGCTAATTCCCTGTGTTAAGAAATGAGACAAGGAGCTGGGCTGTTGTGGCCCACACCTGTAATCCCAGCACTCTGGGAGGCTGAGGCAGGAGAATTTCTGAGTTTGAGGCCAGCCTGGTCTACAGACTGAGTTCCAGGACAGCCAAGTCTATAGAGAAAAACCCTGTCTGAAGGGGAAAAAAAACCAAAACTAAAAAACAAACAAACAAACAAACGAATAAACAAACAAACAAACAAACAGAAATGAGAAAAGGACCAGCATGTTGGGAAGAGACTTTATTGCAGAGTACAGTGGGGAGCTTCCAGGGTGACAGTGGACTGTGGTGACAGGGCAAGGCCAGTGACCTTCTGTCGGGTTAGGGGTGGCTCACATCCTTTGAAGGTCTAGAAATGACATCTGAGGGCAGGGATTGGGGTGGGGGAGATGGAGGTCCTAATTGAGAGTCTGAGACCCCTTTGCACTAGGCTGCCCACCAGCCCTCCTCCTTTTCAAGAAGAGTCGGTGCAGAGTCCTTTTGTCACCTTGGCACATCTGAAAGGCTTTGAGAGGCAGCACTGAGAAGGCCAATGCGGCCAGTCCAGGAACCAAGTGGGAAGCCATCAGAGTCCAGAGCCCTGGGACAGTCTCCCAAGCTGTGCTCCTTGCACTTTGCCTTCTGTGTCTCCGACTCTGGCTGACTGTTGTTGCTGATGCGGGCTGTGCTCTGTGTTTTTGACTGCTCAGACACACTGGCCCACACCCCGAGAAGGTTTCCCCAGGCAGGCTGGGCCTGAACACCCAGGGAAGTCAGAGATTGTGCAGCAAGGACAGAACGCTGGTCCAAGTGGCCTTTCCTGAGGATGTGGCACAACATCAACACTCTAAGGGTGGCATCTTGCAGGTGTGTCAGTGGAGATGAGTTGCACGGGTCTGTGTCCACAAGACTGGGAGTGCAGGCGAAGGAGTTTATGACTGACCATCCTTGAGGGAGGAAAGCAAGGGCCCTGGCCAGAGGGACACTGTGCGTGGTGTGTTTTTGGGGCACAGATGGACCTGAGAGCATTAAAAGCGAAGGCGGCGGCGGCAGGCCCTGAAAACTGGAGGCCTGAAGGAATGGGAGGGCGGGGCTGGGGGCTCCGAGTCTTGGCTAGGATAGGAGAGAAGCAGGAGTTCTGGGTTGAGATCATGTGGTGGGCGATGGTTTAGGATAAAAGACCCAGAGTACCATTCAGTTGGACTGTCTCTCACTGGGGACCTCTGTACAGGATTAGCTGAGTTGTTCAGTTTCTCTTCCTCTTCCTCTTCCTCTCCCTCTCCCTCCTCCTCCTCCTCCTCCTCATCTTCCCCATCCTCTTCCTCAACCTCTTCCTCCTCCTCCTCCTCCTCCTCTTCCTCATCCTCTTCCTCTTCCTCTTCGCTTTCCCCTTCTCCTTCCTCTTCCCCCAGAAAAAAGATGAAAACGTACCGTGGCCGGGTGGGGACAAGGCAAGGTTCCTCTTTCTGCTCCTCCTCCTCTTCGCTTTCCCCTTCTTTTTCTCCTTCCTCTTCCTCCTCCTCTCCCTCCTCCTCTTCGCTTTCCCCTTCTTTTTCTCCTTCCTCTTCCTCCTCCTCCTCTTCCTGTTCGCTTTCCCCTTCTTTTTCTCCTTCCTCTTCCTCCTCCTCTTCCTCTTCCTGTTCGCTTTCCCCTTCTTCTTCTTCTCCTTCAAGTGGACTGTCTCTCAGTGGGGACTTCTTTACAGGGTTGACTGAGTTGATCAGTTCCTCTTCCTCTTCCTCCTCCTCCTCCTCTTCATCTTCCTCCTCCTCATCGCTTTCCCCTTCTTTTTCTCCTTCCTCCTCCTCTTCCTCCTTCTCTTTTTTTTCCTCCTCCTCTTCTTCTTCCTCTTTGCTTTCCCCTTCTCCTTCTCCTTCGTCTTCATCCAGAAGAAAATTGAAAAAGTCCGGTGGCAGGGTGGGGAGCCTGGGAACAAGCCGGGGTTCAGGCCTTGCTCTTGCCATGGGACATGGACATTGCCCAGCTGCTGTGGCAGCGGTGCGCTGGTCCTCGCCTTCATGACAAATCCTGTTGGCTGGCCTTGAACATGCAACAGGCCCAGCAATATTGGAATCCAACCGGTTCGCTGCCTCTTCGGGGGTCGGAGCAGACAGGTTGACCTCAGGCTCATAAATGAAGTGGCTGAAGCTAGGCCGAGTGTTGGGCCATGGACCAACTTCAGACTCCCAGCTGGTACCTTCCTCTGAGAAGTTTATTGAAGGGCACCAGGGAGGTTGCTTCACGGGCTCTCTGACTGTGTCTTCTTCCATCTCTGAAGAGAAGTAGCTGTGCGAATTGGGAGTCTGGGACTCCTTTGCATTCCAGATGCCCACCATACCAGCGCTGATGAGCCTCAGGTCTGGGTACCAGAAAGAGGGGAGACGCTGGAGTTCTGGGCTCAGACGTGTTTGCTCACCCCATATGTTCAAGACAGAGTCAGACCCTTTTGGACCGCCTGTCACTGGGCTCTTCTCTGGAGGATTGGCTGAGTTGTCTGGTGCCTCTTCCCCTTCCTTTTCCTCCAGAAGGAAGTTGAAAAAGTCCCTTGGCAGAGTGGGGATAAACCAGGGTTCAGGCCTTGCGCGTGTCCCCGTGGGACAGTGAAATGGGCGAGCTGCTGTGGCAGCAGTGTGCTGGCCCTTGCCTTGATGACCAAAGCTGTTGGCCTGCATTGACCGCCCTACCGAGCCAGTGGGATTTGACCCCATCCAGGTGGCAGACTCCTCAGGGTTCCAGGCAGACAGCTTGATCTCGGGGTCATAAACGGACTGACTGAAACTAGAGAGGGTGTTGGGCTGGGGACCGACCTCGGGCTCCCAGGAGGAACCCTCCTCCTCTGAGGCCTTCCTGGCAGAGCACCAGGGATCTTGCTGCACAGTCTCTGGGGCTGCATCGTGGTCATTGTCTTTGTCTTTGTCTTCTTCCATCTCGGAAGAGAACCAGCTGTCTGCTTCTGCAGTCTGGGAACCCTTTCCATTCTTCCCACCCATCATTCTGGCTCTTAGGACCTCCACCTCTTGGGCCGAGAAATAGGACAGACACTGCAGTTTTGGACTCACGGGTGTTTGCTGACGCCAGATGTGCAAGCGGGAGTCCCGTCCTCTTACACTGCCCAACAATGGGACCTGCTCTGCAGATTTGGCTGGGAAGTCGGGGACATGTTTCTCCTCCTCCAGAAGAAAGCTCCAAGAGTTCCCTGGCAGACTCGGGGAGAACCAGGGTTCGGGGCTTACTCCCCGCAAGAGCCAAGGAAGTGGGCCAGCTGCTGTGGCAGCAGGGTGCTGGCCCAGACCTTGATGAGAAGAGGTCTTGGCCTGCCTTGAACACACTACTGACCCAGCTAGATTGGACCCCATCCTGT
Source organism: Apodemus sylvaticus (assembly GCF_947179515.1). Taxonomy (NCBI): domain Eukaryota; kingdom Metazoa; phylum Chordata; class Mammalia; order Rodentia; family Muridae; genus Apodemus; species Apodemus sylvaticus. The sequence continues at coordinate 119,554,511 of NC_067473.1, forward strand.
AGGTTGTCTCCTCGAGGGTCCAAGCAGGCTGCTTGATCGCATGCTCAGAAATGAAATGGCTGAATCTCAGGATTTTCTTGGGCCATGGACCGACCTGGGGCACATAGGTGCTGCTTCCCTCTGAGGACGTTCTTGCAGGGCACCAGAGATCTCGCTGCACCAGCTCTGAGCCTGTTTCTTCTTCTTCCATGCTTGAAGGGAACAGGCTCTCTGAATCCGGAGATTGGGAGATTTTTCCATTCTGGCCACCCATCATAATGGCTCTTAGGGACTCAGGCTTGTCTGTGGGGGAGACAGACAGACAGACAGACAGATGATTGTAAGACCTTGAAGAAGAGGCCAAGACCAAGAAGACATGCTGGGCTCAAAAAACATTGGAGGCAACCAGAGACAGGGCCAGAGCCTTTTCAGGTGGGACATAGCAAGGGCCAATCCCAGTAGCATCTAGGAAGCTACTTTGGGACTCACCTGTCTGGGCTCCAAAACACAGCCTGTGAGGCACCAGGACCCCAAGATCCTCATCGACCTGAACTACAGGACAAGCTCCAGGACTAGACCCCAGACCTGCCTGCTTCTCAAGACCCTTTCTTACAACACAAAGTCAAAGGCTCAAAAGAGCTGAGTGGCTGAGTTAATGCTCAGGACCAGAGTGAGGGCCCACAGGGGAAAAACAAAATCCTCCCTGGGCCATTCCTTCTGCAATCCCTTCATGTCATTCACAAGAAACCCCAAAGAGAGCCTTGCTGCTCTTTTTTTTTTTTTTTTTCCCCCTTTAGTTTTGTGCATTTGGTTTTCTCAAGACAGGGTTTCTCTCTATAGCCCTGGCTGTCCTGGAACTCGCTCCATAGATCAGGCTGGTCTCAAATTCAGAAACCCTCCTGCCTCTGCCTCCCAGAGTGCTGGGATTAGAGGCGTGTACCATCATTGCCTGGCTGCTTTGCTGCATTTAGGGCGTGAGCTAAAACACGAACTAGATCATCCCCCACCCCCATCCAGAACCCAGCAGGACACTGCTCCTTCTTCCCAAACCAAAGCTCCCTTGGGCTCCCACTCACCAAGGGTGCTAGCCTAGAGGCCTGGGAGTCAGGGCAACACACATTTCAACTCAACACAACCATTCCATCCCAAGAGGACGCCTACCTCCCCAGGCTGAGAAAGACCCTACCTGGACCTACAAACAGGCTGTAGGTGTTGTGTGACTCATGTGCCCTGCTTGGTCTTCCTAAGGCCATGCTGGTGGGCTTTCTTCTCTGAAGGCACTGAACTGTTCTTCCAGAGGCCTTGCCTTCACTCCTACCTTGCTCTACAGGCAGTGTCTAGGGCTGTCTGTGATCACAAGCCTGCTGTGTGCCCTTTATAAGGCTCCAGAGGCAGGGTGGGTGTGGCCTAGACACTAATCACTCTCTGGGAATGGTTGCACCTGAGTTGCAGGCCTCTCTGCTTAGCTCCACCCACAGGACACTGGCACATTTGTCAAGGCAAAAGAAGGAAAAGCAGGTAAAGTGTCCCCACCTGAAACTGGGGGACCCAGCGAGGACTTTGGGGGCGGCCCATTGTGTGTTTCACTGATCCCCTGTGCGATAATGGATTTGTTCCTTCCCTCAAATGCCTCAGTGGCTGTGGTGCTGCTGATCCAATATGGGCTGCCTCAGAATGGCAGACCCGAGAATCTAGTGGTGGATCAGCTTCGAAGCTGGAGGTCTCAGCTGAGATTCACTCTACACCTGTATACTGCTGCCCCATCTTCCTGGCCCCAAATAGACTCCAGCCCCAGGGAAGAGACTGGGTAGGTCATGAGGCCAAGGTTAGAAGGCCGAGGATAGAAACCTTCATTTTCTCTATACTTACTTAGGCATCCATATAGATTAAAGGTAGGAATTTTGGGTGTCTCACATGAGTACTGAAAAGGTGTAAAATACTGAAATACCAAACTGTTTGGTGAATCAAAAAAATCAATAAGCAAAACAAACAAAACAAAACAAAACAAAACAAAACAAAACAAACCACCATTCTGTAAGGCAGGGTGTGGCGACACAAGCCTTTAATCCCAGCAGTGAGGAGAGAGAGGCAGATGAATCTCTGAGTTCAAGCTCCGCCTTTAATCCCAGCAGTGAGGAGAGAGAGGCAGATGAATCTCTGAGTTCAAGCTCCGCCTGGTTCTCACAGTGAGTTCCAGGAGAGCCAGGGCTGTGTAGAGACACTGCGTCTCAAAACAAACAAACAAACCAAGCACTGGGCAGCCACGTAACTCTCCTGAGACAGGGTCATGTTGTCCAGCGATTCCCCTCCCCCGACCTCCCATTTCTTCCTTTTGCCCCAGTGCTAATTCCCTGTGTTAAGAAATGAGACAAGGAGCTGGGCTGTTGTGGCCCACACCTGTAATCCCAGCACTCTGGGAGGCTGAGGCAGGAGAATTTCTGAGTTTGAGGCCAGCCTGGTCTACAGACTGAGTTCCAGGACAGCCAAGTCTATAGAGAAAAACCCTGTCTGAAGGGGAAAAAAAACCAAAACTAAAAAACAAACAAACAAACAAACGAATAAACAAACAAACAAACAAACAAACAGAAATGAGAAAAGGACCAGCATGTTGGGAAGAGACTTTATTGCAGAGTACAGTGGGGAGCTTCCAGGGTGACAGTGGACTGTGGTGACAGGGCAAGGCCAGTGACCTTCTGTCGGGTTAGGGGTGGCTCACATCCTTTGAAGGTCTAGAAATGACATCTGAGGGCAGGGATTGGGGTGGGGGAGATGGAGGTCCTAATTGAGAGTCTGAGACCCCTTTGCACTAGGCTGCCCACCAGCCCTCCTCCTTTTCAAGAAGAGTCGGTGCAGAGTCCTTTTGTCACCTTGGCACATCTGAAAGGCTTTGAGAGGCAGCACTGAGAAGGCCAATGCGGCCAGTCCAGGAACCAAGTGGGAAGCCATCAGAGTCCAGAGCCCTGGGACAGTCTCCCAAGCTGTGCTCCTTGCACTTTGCCTTCTGTGTCTCCGACTCTGGCTGACTGTTGTTGCTGATGCGGGCTGTGCTCTGTGTTTTTGACTGCTCAGACACACTGGCCCACACCCCGAGAAGGTTTCCCCAGGCAGGCTGGGCCTGAACACCCAGGGAAGTCAGAGATTGTGCAGCAAGGACAGAACGCTGGTCCAAGTGGCCTTTCCTGAGGATGTGGCACAACATCAACACTCTAAGGGTGGCATCTTGCAGGTGTGTCAGTGGAGATGAGTTGCACGGGTCTGTGTCCACAAGACTGGGAGTGCAGGCGAAGGAGTTTATGACTGACCATCCTTGAGGGAGGAAAGCAAGGGCCCTGGCCAGAGGGACACTGTGCGTGGTGTGTTTTTGGGGCACAGATGGACCTGAGAGCATTAAAAGCGAAGGCGGCGGCGGCAGGCCCTGAAAACTGGAGGCCTGAAGGAATGGGAGGGCGGGGCTGGGGGCTCCGAGTCTTGGCTAGGATAGGAGAGAAGCAGGAGTTCTGGGTTGAGATCATGTGGTGGGCGATGGTTTAGGATAAAAGACCCAGAGTACCATTCAGTTGGACTGTCTCTCACTGGGGACCTCTGTACAGGATTAGCTGAGTTGTTCAGTTTCTCTTCCTCTTCCTCTTCCTCTCCCTCTCCCTCCTCCTCCTCCTCCTCCTCCTCCTCCTCATCTTCCCCATCCTCTTCCTCAACCTCTTCCTCCTCCTCCTCCTCCTCCTCCTCTTCCTCATCCTCTTCCTCTTCCTCTTCGCTTTCCCCTTCTCCTTCCTCTTCCCCCAGAAAAAAGATGAAAACGTACCGTGGCCGGGTGGGGACAAGGCAAGGTTCCTCTTTCTGCTCCTCCTCCTCTTCGCTTTCCCCTTCTTTTTCTCCTTCCTCTTCCTCCTCCTCTCCCTCCTCCTCTTCGCTTTCCCCTTCTTTTTCTCCTTCCTCTTCCTCCTCCTCCTCTTCCTGTTCGCTTTCCCCTTCTTTTTCTCCTTCCTCTTCCTCCTCCTCTTCCTCTTCCTGTTCGCTTTCCCCTTCTTCTTCTTCTCCTTCAAGTGGACTGTCTCTCAGTGGGGACTTCTTTACAGGGTTGACTGAGTTGATCAGTTCCTCTTCCTCTTCCTCCTCCTCCTCCTCTTCATCTTCCTCCTCCTCATCGCTTTCCCCTTCTTTTTCTCCTTCCTCCTCCTCTTCCTCCTTCTCTTTTTTTTCCTCCTCCTCTTCTTCTTCCTCTTTGCTTTCCCCTTCTCCTTCTCCTTCGTCTTCATCCAGAAGAAAATTGAAAAAGTCCGGTGGCAGGGTGGGGAGCCTGGGAACAAGCCGGGGTTCAGGCCTTGCTCTTGCCATGGGACATGGACATTGCCCAGCTGCTGTGGCAGCGGTGCGCTGGTCCTCGCCTTCATGACAAATCCTGTTGGCTGGCCTTGAACATGCAACAGGCCCAGCAATATTGGAATCCAACCGGTTCGCTGCCTCTTCGGGGGTCGGAGCAGACAGGTTGACCTCAGGCTCATAAATGAAGTGGCTGAAGCTAGGCCGAGTGTTGGGCCATGGACCAACTTCAGACTCCCAGCTGGTACCTTCCTCTGAGAAGTTTATTGAAGGGCACCAGGGAGGTTGCTTCACGGGCTCTCTGACTGTGTCTTCTTCCATCTCTGAAGAGAAGTAGCTGTGCGAATTGGGAGTCTGGGACTCCTTTGCATTCCAGATGCCCACCATACCAGCGCTGATGAGCCTCAGGTCTGGGTACCAGAAAGAGGGGAGACGCTGGAGTTCTGGGCTCAGACGTGTTTGCTCACCCCATATGTTCAAGCCAGAGTCAGACCCTTTTGGACCGCCTGTCACTGGGCTCTTCTCTGGAGGATTGGCTGAGTTGTCTGGTGCCTCTTCCCCTTCCTTTTCCTCCAGAAGAAAGTTGAAAAAGTCCCTTGGCAGAGTGGGGATAAACCAGGGTTCAGGCCTTGCGCGTGTCCCCGTGGGACAGTGAAATGGGCGAGCTGCTGTGGCAGCAGTGTGCTGGCCCTTGCCTTGATGACCAAAGCTGTTGGCCTGCATTGACCGCCCTACCGAGCCAGTGGGATTTGACCCCATCCAGGTGGCAGACTCCTCAGGGTTCCAGGCAGACAGCTTGATCTCGGGGTCATAAACGGACTGACTGAAACTAGAGAGGGTGTTGGGCTGGGGACCGACCTCGGGCTCCCAGGAGGAACCCTCCTCCTCTGAGGCCTTCCTGGCAGAGCACCAGGGATCTTGCTGCACAGTCTCTGGGGCTGCATCGTGGTCATTGTCTTTGTCTTTGTCTTCTTCCATCTCGGAAGAGAACCAGCTGTCTGCTTCTGCAGTCTGGGAACCCTTTCCATTCTTCCCACCCATCATTCTGGCTCTTAGGACCTCCACCTCTTGGGCCGAGAAATAGGACAGACACTGCAGTTTTGGACTCACGGGTGTTTGCTGACGCCAGATGTGCAAGCGGGAGTCCCGTCCTCTTACACTGCCCAACAATGTGACCTGCTCTGCAGATTTGGCTGGGAAGTCGGGGACATGTTTCTCCTCCTCCAGAAGAAAGCTCCAAGAGTTCCCTGGCAGACTCGGGGAGAACCAGGGTTCGGGGCTTACTCCCCGCAAGAGCCAAGGAAGTGGGCCAGCTGCTGTGGCAGCAGGGTGCTGGCCCAGACCTTGATGAGAAGAGGTCTTGGCCTGCCTTGAACACACTACTGACCCAGCTAGATTGGACCCCATCCTGTAGGTTGTCTCCTCGAGGGTCCAAGCAGGCTGCTTGATCGCATGCTCAGAAATGAAATGGCTGAATCTCAGGATTTTCTTGGGCCATGGACCGACCTGGGGCACATAGGTGCTGCTTCCCTCTGAGGACGTTCTTGCAGGGCACCAGAGATCTCGCTGCACCAGCTCTGAGCCTGTTTCTTCTTCTTCCATGCTTGAAGGGAACAGGCTCTCTGAATCCGGAGATTGGGAGATTTTTCCATTCTGGCCACCCATCATAATGGCTCTTAGGGACTCAGGCTTGTCTGTGGGGGAGACAGACAGACAGACAGACAGACAGATGATTGTAAGACCTTGAAGAAGAGGCCAAGACCAAGAAGACATGCTGGGCTCAAAAAACATTGGAGGCAACCAGAGACAGGGCCAGAGCCTTTTCAGGTGGGACATAGCAAGGGCCAATCCCAGTAGCATCTAGGAAGCTACTTTGGGACTCACCTGTCTGGGCTCCAAAACACAGCCTGTGAGGCACCAGGACCCCAAGATCCTCATCGACCTGAACTACAGGACAAGCTCCAGGACTAGACCCCAGACCTGCCTGCTTCTCAAGACCCTTTCTTACAACACAAAGTCAAAGGCTCAAAAGAGCTGAGTGGCTGAGTTAATGCTCAGGACCAGAGTGAGGGCCCACAGGGGAAAAACAAAATCCTCCCTGGGCCATTCCTTCTGCAATCCCTTCATGTCATTCACAAGAAACCCCAAAGAGAGCCTTGCTGCTCTTTTTTTTTTTTTTTCCCCCTTTAGTTTTGTGCATTTGGTTTTCTCAAGACAGGGTTTCTCTCTATAGCCCTGGCTGTCCTGGAACTCGCTCCATAGATCAGGCTGGTCTCAAATTCAGAAACCCTCCTGCCTCTGCCTCCCAGAGTGCTGGGATTAGAGGCGTGTACCATCATTGCCTGGCTGCTTTGCTGCATTTAGGGCGTGAGCTAAAACACGAACTAGATCATCCCCCACCCCCATCCAGAACCCAGCAGGACACTGCTCCTTCTTCCCAAACCAAAGCTCCCTTGGGCTCCCACTCACCAAGGGTGCTAGCCTAGAGGCCTGGGAGTCAGGGCAACACACATTTCAACTCAACACAACCATTCCATCCCAAGAGGACGCCTACCTCCCCAGGCTGAGAAAGACCCTACCTGGACCTACAAACAGGCTGTAGGTGTTGTGTGACTCATGTGCCCTGCTTGGTCTTCCTAAGGCCATGCTGGTGGGCTTTCTTCTCTGAAGGCACTGAACTGTTCTTCCAGAGGCCTTGCCTTCACTCCTACCTTGCTCTACAGGCAGTGTCTAGGGCTGTCTGTGATCACAAGCCTGCTGTGTGCCCTTTATAAGGCTCCAGAGGCAGGGTGGGTGTGGCCTAGACACTAATCACTCTCTGGGAATGGTTGCACCTGAGTTGCAGGCCTCTCTGCTTAGCTCCACCCAAAGGACACTGGCACATTTGTCAAGGCAAAAGAAGGAAAAGCAGGTAAAGTGTCCCCACCTGAAACTGGGGGACCCAGCGAGGACTTTGGGGGCGGCCCATTGTGTGTTTCACTGAGCCCCTGTGCGATAATGGATTTGTTCCTTCCCTCAAATGCCTCAGTGGCTGTGGTGCTGCTGATCCAATATGGGCTGCCTCAGAATGGCAGACCCGAGAATCTAGTGGTGGATCAGCTTCGAAGCTGGAGGTCTCAGCTGAGATTCACTCTACACCTGTATACTGCTGCCCCATCTTCCTGGCCCCAAATAGACTCCAGCCCCAGGGAAGAGACTGGGTAGGTCATGAGGCCAAGGTTAGAAGGCCGAGGATAGAAACCTTCATTTTCTCTATACTTACTTAGGCATCCATATAGATTAAAGGTAGGAATTTTGGGTGTCTCACATGAGTACTGAAAAGGTGTAAAATACTGAAATACCAAACTGTTTGGTGAATCAAAAAAATCAATAAGCAAAACAAACAAAACAAAACAAAACAAAACAAACCACCATTCTGTAAGGCAGGGTGTGGCGACACAAGCCTTTAATCCCAGCAGTGAGGAGAGAGAGGCAGATGAATCTCTGAGTTCAAGCTCCGCCTTTAATCCCAGCAGTGAGGAGAGAGAGGCAGATGAATCTCTGAGTTCAAGCTCCGCCTGGTTCTCACAGTGAGTTCCAGGAGAGCCAGGGCTGTGTAGAGACACTGCGTCTCAAAACAAACAAACAAACCAAGCACTGGGCAGCCACGTAACTCTCCTGAGACAGGGTCATGTTGTCCAGCGATTCCCCTCCCCCGACCTCCCATTTCTTCCTTTTGCCCCAGTGCTAATTCCCTGTGTTAAGAAATGAGACAAGGAGCTGGGCTGTTGTGGCCCACACCTGTAATCCCAGCACTCTGGGAGGCTGAGGCAGGAGAATTTCTGAGTTTGAGGCCAGCCTGGTCTACAGACTGAGTTCCAGGACAGCCAAGTCTATAGAGAAAAACCCTGTCTGAAGGGGAAAAAAAACCAAAACTAAAAAACAAACAAACAAACAAACGAATAAACAAACAAACAAACAAACAAACAGAAATGAGAAAAGGACCAGCATGTTGGGAAGAGACTTTATTGCAGAGTACAGTGGGGAGCTTCCAGGGTGACAGTGGACTGTGGTGACAGGGCAAGGCCAGTGACCTTCTGTCGGGTTAGGGGTGGCTCACATCCTTTGAAGGTCTAGAAATGACATCTGAGGGCAGGGATTGGGGTGGGGGAGATGGAGGTCCTAATTGAGAGTCTGAGACCCCTTTGCACTAGGCTGCCCACCAGCCCTCCTCCTTTTCAAGAAGAGTCGGTGCAGAGTCCTTTTGTCACCTTGGCACATCTGAAAGGCTTTGAGAGGCAGCACTGAGAAGGCCAATGCGGCCAGTCCAGGAACCAAGTGGGAAGCCATCAGAGTCCAGAGCCCTGGGACAGTCTCCCAAGCTGTGCTCCTTGCACTTTGCCTTCTGTGTCTCCGACTCTGGCTGACTGTTGTTGCTGATGCGGGCTGTGCTCTGTGTTTTTGACTGCTCAGACACACTGGCCCACACCCCGAGAAGGTTTCCCCAGGCAGGCTGGGCCTGAACACCCAGGGAAGTCAGAGATTGTGCAGCAAGGACAGAACGCTGGTCCAAGTGGCCTTTCCTGAGGATGTGGCACAACATCAACACTCTAAGGGTGGCATCTTGCAGGTGTGTCAGTGGAGATGAGTTGCACGGGTCTGTGTCCACAAGACTGGGAGTGCAGGCGAAGGAGTTTATGACTGACCATCCTTGAGGGAGGAAAGCAAGGGCCCTGGCCAGAGGGACACTGTGCGTGGTGTGTTTTGGGGCACAGATGGACCTGAGAGCATTAAAAGCGAAGGCGGCGGCGGCAGGCCCTGAAAACTGGAGGCCTGAAGGAATGGGAGGGCGGGGCTGGGGGCTCCGAGTCTTGGCTAGGATAGGAGAGAAGCAGGAGTTCTGGGTTGAGATCATGTGGTGGGCGATGGTTTAGGATAAAAGACCCAGAGTACCATTCAGTTGGACTGTCTCTCACTGGGGACCTCTGTACAGGATTAGCTGAGTTGTTCAGTTTCTCTTCCTCTTCCTCTTCCTCTCCCTCTCCCTCCTCCTCCTCCTCCTCCTCCTCATCTTCCCCATCCTCTTCCTCAACCTCTTCCTCCTCCTCCTCCTCCTCCTCTTCCTCATCCTCTTCCTCTTTCTCTTCGCTTTCCCCTTCTCCTTCCTCTTCCCCCAGAAAAAAGATGAAAACGTACCGTGGCCGGGTGGGGACAAGGCAAGGTTCCTCTTTCTGCTCCTCTTCCTCTTCGCTTTCCCCTTCTTTTTCTCCTTCCTCTTCCTCCTCCTCTCCCTCCTCCTCTTCGCTTTCCCCTTCTTTTTCTCCTTCCTCTTCCTCCTCCTCCTCTTCCTGTTCGCTTTCCCCTTCTTTTTCTCCTTCCTCTTCCTCCTCCTCTTCCTCTTCCTGTTCGCTTTCCCCTTCTTCTTCTTCTCCTTCAAGTGGACTGTCTCTCAGTGGGGACTTCTTTACAGGGTTGACTGAGTTGATCAGTTCCTCTTCCTCTTCCTCCTCCTCCTCCTCTTCATCTTCCTCCTCCTCATCGCTTTCCCCTTCTTTTTCTCCTTCCTCCTCCTCTTCCTCCTTCTCTTTTTTTTCCTCCTCCTCTTCTTCTTCCTCTTTGCTTTCCCCTTCTCCTTCTCCTTCGTCTTCATCCAGAAGAAAATTGAAAAAGTCCGGTGGCAGGGTGGGGAGCCTGGGAACAAGCCGGGGTTCAGGCCTTGCTCTTGCCATGGGACATGGACATTGCCCAGCTGCTGTGGCAGCGGTGCGCTGGTCCTCGCCTTCATGACAAATCCTGTTGGCTGGCCTTGAACATGCAACAGGCCCAGCAATATTGGAATCCAACCGGTTCGCTGCCTCTTCGGGGGTCGGAGCAGACAGGTTGACCTCAGGCTCATAAATGAAGTGGCTGAAGCTAGGCCGAGTGTTGGGCCATGGACCAACTTCAGACTCCCAGCTGGTACCTTCCTCTGAGAAGTTTATTGAAGGGCACCAGGGAGGTTGCTTCACGGGCTCTCTGACTGTGTCTTCTTCCATCTCTGAAGAGAAGTAGCTGTGCGAATTGGGAGTCTGGGACTCCTTTGCATTCCAGATGCCCACCATACCAGCGCTGATGAGCCTCAGGTCTGGGTACCAGAAAGAGGGGAGACGCTGGAGTTCTGGGCTCAGACGTGTTTGCTCACCCCATATGTTCAAGCCAGAGTCAGACCCTTTTGGACCGCCTGTCACTGGGCTCTTCTCTGGAGGATTGGCTGAGTTGTCTGGTGCCTCTTCCCCTTCCTTTTCCTCCAGAAGAAAGTTGAAAAAGTCCCTTGGCAGAGTGGGGATAAACCAGGGTTCAGGCCTTGCGCGTGTCCCCGTGGGACAGTGAAATGGGCGAGCTGCTGTGGCAGCAGTGTGCTGGCCCTTGCCTTGATGACCAAAGCTGTTGGCCTGCATTGACCGCCCTACCGAGCCAGTGGGATTTGACCCCATCCAGGTGGCAGACTCCTCAGGGTTCCAGGCAGACAGCTTGATCTCGGGGTCATAAACGGACTGACTGAAACTAGAGAGGGTGTTGGGCTGGGGACCGACCTCGGGCTCCCAGGAGGAACCCTCCTCCTCTGAGGCCTTCCTGGCAGAGCACCAGGGATCTTGCTGCACAGTCTCTGGGGCTGCATCGTGGTCATTGTCTTTGTCTTTGTCTTCTTCCATCTCGGAAGAGAACCAGCTGTCTGCTTCTGCAGTCTGGGAACCCTTTCCATTCTTCCCACCCATCATTCTGGCTCTTAGGACCTCCACCTCTTGGGCCGAGAAATAGGACAGACACTGCAGTTTTGGACTCACGGGTGTTTGCTGACGCCAGATGTGCAAGCGGGAGTCCCGTCCTCTTACACTGCCCAACAATGGGACCTGCTCTGCAGATTTGGCTGGGAAGTCGGGGACATGTTTCTCCTCCTCCAGAAGAAAGCTCCAAGAGTTCCCTGGCAGACTCGGGGAGAACCAGGGTTCGGGGCTTACTCCCCGCAAGAGCCAAGGAAGTGGGCCAGCTGCTGTGGCAGCAGGGTGCTGGCCCAGACCTTGATGAGAAGAGGTCTTGGCCTGCCTTGAACACACTACTGACCCAGCTAGATTGGACCCCATCCTGTAGGTTGTCTCCTCGAGGGTCCAAGCAGGCTGCTTGATCGCATGCTCAGAAATGAAATGGCTGAATCTCAGGATTTTCTTGGGCCATGGACCGACCTGGGGCACATAGGTGCTGCTTCCCTCTGAGGACGTTCTTGCAGGGCACCAGAGATCTCGCTGCACCAGCTCTGAGCCTGTTTCTTCTTCTTCCATGCTTGAAGGGAACAGGCTCTCTGAATCCGGAGATTGGGAGATTTTTCCATTCTGGCCACCCATCATAATGGCTCTTAGGGACTCAGGCTTGTCTGTGGGGGAGACAGACAGACAGACAGACAGACAGACAGATGATTGTAAGACCTTGAAGAAGAGGCCAAGACCAAGAAGACATGCTGGGCTCAAAAAACATTGGAGGCAACCAGAGACAGGGCCAGAGCCTTTTCAGGTGGGACATAGCAAGGGCCAATCCCAGTAGCATCTAGGAAGCTACTTTGGGACTCACCTGTCTGGGCTCCAAAACACAGCCTGTGAGGCACCAGGACCCCAAGATCCTCATCGACCTGAACTACAGGACAAGCTCCAGGACTAGACCCCAGACCTGCCTGCTTCTCAAGACCCTTTCTTACAACACAAAGTCAAAGGCTCAAAAGAGCTGAGTGGCTGAGTTAATGCTCAGGACCAGAGTGAGGGCCCACAGGGGAAAAACAAAATCCTCCCTGGGCCATTCCTTCTGCAATCCCTTCATGTCATTCACAAGAAACCCCAAAGAGAGCCTTGCTGCTCTTTTTTTTTTTTTTTTTTTTCCCCCTTTAGTTTTGTGCATTTGGTTTTCTCAAGACAGGGTTTCTCTCTATAGCCCTGGCTGTCCTGGAACTCGCTCCATAGATCAGGCTGGTCTCAAATTCAGAAACCCTCCTGCCTCTGCCTCCCAGAGTGCTGGGATTAGAGGCGTGTACCATCATTGCCTGGCTGCTTTGCTGCATTTAGGGCGTGAGCTAAAACACGAACTAGATCATCCCCCACCCCCATCCAGAACCCAGCAGGACACTGCTCCTTCTTCCCAAACCAAAGCTCCCTTGGGCTCCCACTCACCAAGGGTGCTAGCCTAGAGGCCTGGGAGTCAGGGCAACACACATTTCAACTCAACACAACCATTCCATCCCAAGAGGACGCCTACCTCCCCAGGCTGAGAAAGACCCTACCTGGACCTACAAACAGGCTGTAGGTGTTGTGTGACTCATGTGCCCTGCTTGGTCTTCCTAAGGCCATGCTGGTGGGCTTTCTTCTCTGAAGGCACTGAACTGTTCTTCCAGAGGCCTTGCCTTCACTCCTACCTTGCTCTACAGGCAGTGTCTAGGGCTGTCTGTGATCACAAGCCTGCTGTGTGCCCTTTATAAGGCTCCAGAGGCAGGGTGGGTGTGGCCTAGACACTAATCACTCTCTGGGAATGGTTGCACCTGAGTTGCAGGCCTCTCTGCTTAGCTCCACCCACAGGACACTGGCACATTTGTCAAGGCAAAAGAAGGAAAAGCAGGTAAAGTGTCCCCACCTGAAACTGGGGGACCCAGCGAGGACTTTGGGGGCGGCCCATTGTGTGTTTCACTGATCCCCTGTGCGATAATGGATTTGTTCCTTCCCTCAAATGCCTCAGTGGCTGTGGTGCTGCTGATCCAATATGGGCTGCCTCAGAATGGCAGACCCGAGAATCTAGTGGTGGATCAGCTTCGAAGCTGGAGGTCTCAGCTGAGATTCACTCTACACCTGTATACTGCTGCCCCATCTTCCTGGCCCCAAATAGACTCCAGCCCCAGGGAAGAGACTGGGTAGGTCATGAGGCCAAGGTTAGAAGGCCGAGGATAGAAACCTTCATTTTCTCTATACTTACTTAGGCATCCATATAGATTAAAGGTAGGAATTTTGGGTGTCTCACATGAGTACTGAAAAGGTGTAAAATACTGAAATACCAAACTGTTTGGTGAATCAAAAAAATCAATAAGCAAAACAAACAAAACAAAACAAAACAAAACAAAACAAACCACCATTCTGTAAGGCAGGGTGTGGCGACACAAGCCTTTAATCCCAGCAGTGAGGAGAGAGAGGCAGATGAATCTCTGAGTTCAAGCTCCGCCTTTAATCCCAGCAGTGAGGAGAGAGAGGCAGATGAATCTCTGAGTTCAAGCTCCGCCTGGTTCTCACAGTGAGTTCCAGGAGAGCCAGGGCTGTGTAGAGACACTGCGTCTCAAAACAAACAAACAAACCAAGCACTGGGCAGCCACGTAACTCTCCTGAGACAGGGTCATGTTGTCCAGCGATTCCCCTCCCCCGACCTCCCATTTCTTCCTTTTGCCCCAGTGCTAATTCCCTGTGTTAAGAAATGAGACAAGGAGCTGGGCTGTTGTGGCCCACACCTGTAATCCCAGCACTCTGGGAGGCTGAGGCAGGAGAATTTCTGAGTTTGAGGCCAGCCTGGTCTACAGACTGAGTTCCAGGACAGCCAAGTCTATAGAGAAAAACCCTGTCTGAAGGGGAAAAAAAACCAAAACTAAAAAACAAACAAACAAACAAACGAATAAACAAACAAACAAACAAACAAACAGAAATGAGAAAAGGACCAGCATGTTGGGAAGAGACTTTATTGCAGAGTACAGTGGGGAGCTTCCAGGGTGACAGTGGACTGTGGTGACAGGGCAAGGCCAGTGACCTTCTGTCGGGTTAGGGGTGGCTCACATCCTTTGAAGGTCTAGAAATGACATCTGAGGGCAGGGATTGGGGTGGGGGAGATGGAGGTCCTAATTGAGAGTCTGAGACCCCTTTGCACTAGGCTGCCCACCAGCCCTCCTCCTTTTCAAGAAGAGTCGGTGCAGAGTCCTTTTGTCACCTTGGCACATCTGAAAGGCTTTGAGAGGCAGCACTGAGAAGGCCAATGCGGCCAGTCCAGGAACCAAGTGGGAAGCCATCAGAGTCCAGAGCCCTGGGACAGTCTCCCAAGCTGTGCTCCTTGCACTTTGCCTTCTGTGTCTCCGACTCTGGCTGACTGTTGTTGCTGATGCGGGCTGTGCTCTGTGTTTTTGACTGCTCAGACACACTGGCCCACACCCCGAGAAGGTTTCCCCAGGCAGGCTGGGCCTGAACACCCAGGGAAGTCAGAGATTGTGCAGCAAGGACAGAACGCTGGTCCAAGTGGCCTTTCCTGAGGATGTGGCACAACATCAACACTCTAAGGGTGGCATCTTGCAGGTGTGTCAGTGGAGATGAGTTGCACGGGTCTGTGTCCACAAGACTGGGAGTGCAGGCGAAGGAGTTTATGACTGACCATCCTTGAGGGAGGAAAGCAAGGGCCCTGGCCAGAGGGACACTGTGCGTGGTGTGTTTTGGGGCACAGATGGACCTGAGAGCATTAAAAGCGAAGGCGGCGGCGGCAGGCCCTGAAAACTGGAGGCCTGAAGGAATGGGAGGGCGGGGCTGGGGGCTCCGAGTCTTGGCTAGGATAGGAGAGAAGCAGGAGTTCTGGGTTGAGATCATGTGGTGGGCGATGGTTTAGGATAAAAGACCCAGAGTACCATTCAGTTGGACTGTCTCTCACTGGGGACCTCTGTACAGGATTAGCTGAGTTGTTCAGTTTCTCTTCCTCTTCCTCTTCCTCTCCCTCTCCCTCCTCCTCCTCCTCCTCCTCCTCATCTTCCCCATCCTCTTCCTCAACCTCTTCCTCCTCCTCCTCCTCCTCCTCTTCCTCATCCTCTTCCTCTTTCTCTTCGCTTTCCCCTTCTCCTTCCTCTTCCCCCAGAAAAAAGATGAAAACGTACCGTGGCCGGGTGGGGACAAGGCAAGGTTCCTCTTTCTGCTCCTCTTCCTCTTCGCTTTCCCCTTCTTTTTCTCCTTCCTCTTCCTCCTCCTCTCCCTCCTCCTCTTCGCTTTCCCCTTCTTTTTCTCCTTCCTCTTCCTCCTCCTCCTCTTCCTGTTCGCTTTCCCCTTCTTTTTCTCCTTCCTCTTCCTCCTCCTCTTCCTCTTCCTGTTCGCTTTCCCCTTCTTCTTCTTCTCCTTCAAGTGGACTGTCTCTCAGTGGGGACTTCTTTACAGGGTTGACTGAGTTGATCAGTTCCTCTTCCTCTTCCTCCTCCTCCTCCTCTTCATCTTCCTCCTCCTCATCGCTTTCCCCTTCTTTTTCTCCTTCCTCCTCCTCTTCCTCCTTCTCTTTTTTTTCCTCCTCCTCTTCTTCTTCCTCTTTGCTTTCCCCTTCTCCTTCTCCTTCGTCTTCATCCAGAAGAAAATTGAAAAAGTCCGGTGGCAGGGTGGGGAGCCTGGGAACAAGCCGGGGTTCAGGCCTTGCTCTTGCCATGGGACATGGACATTGCCCAGCTGCTGTGGCAGCGGTGCGCTGGTCCTCGCCTTCATGACAAATCCTGTTGGCTGGCCTTGAACATGCAACAGGCCCAGCAATATTGGAATCCAACCGGTTCGCTGCCTCTTCGGGGGTCGGAGCAGACAGGTTGACCTCAGGCTCATAAATGAAGTGGCTGAAGCTAGGCCGAGTGTTGGGCCATGGACCAACTTCAGACTCCCAGCTGGTACCTTCCTCTGAGAAGTTTATTGAAGGGCACCAGGGAGGTTGCTTCACGGGCTCTCTGACTGTGTCTTCTTCCATCTCTGAAGAGAAGTAGCTGTGCGAATTGGGAGTCTGGGACTCCTTTGCATTCCAGATGCCCACCATACCAGCGCTGATGAGCCTCAGGTCTGGGTACCAGAAAGAGGGGAGACGCTGGAGTTCTGGGCTCAGACGTGTTTGCTCACCCCATATGTTCAAGCCAGAGTCAGACCCTTTTGGACCGCCTGTCACTGGGCTCTTCTCTGGAGGATTGGCTGAGTTGTCTGGTGCCTCTTCCCCTTCCTTTTCCTCCAGAAGAAAGTTGAAAAAGTCCCTTGGCAGAGTGGGGATAAACCAGGGTTCAGGCCTTGCGCGTGTCCCCGTGGGACAGTGAAATGGGCGAGCTGCTGTGGCAGCAGTGTGCTGGCCCTTGCCTTGATGACCAAAGCTGTTGGCCTGCATTGACCGCCCTACCGAGCCAGTGGGATTTGACCCCATCCAGGTGGCAGACTCCTCAGGGTTCCAGGCAGACAGCTTGATCTCGGGGTCATAAACGGACTGACTGAAACTAGAGAGGGTGTTGGGCTGGGGACCGACCTCGGGCTCCCAGGAGGAACCCTCCTCCTCTGAGGCCTTCCTGGCAGAGCACCAGGGATCTTGCTGCACAGTCTCTGGGGCTGCATCGTGGTCATTGTCTTTGTCTTTGTCTTCTTCCATCTCGGAAGAGAACCAGCTGTCTGCTTCTGCAGTCTGGGAACCCTTTCCATTCTTCCCACCCATCATTCTGGCTCTTAGGACCTCCACCTCTTGGGCCGAGAAATAGGACAGACACTGCAGTTTTGGACTCACGGGTGTTTGCTGACGCCAGATGTGCAAGCGGGAGTCCCGTCCTCTTACACTGCCCAACAATGGGACCTGCTCTGCAGATTTGGCTGGGAAGTCGGGGACATGTTTCTCCTCCTCCAGAAGAAAGCTCCAAGAGTTCCCTGGCAGACTCGGGGAGAACCAGGGTTCGGGGCTTACTCCCCGCAAGAGCCAAGGAAGTGGGCCAGCTGCTGTGGCAGCAGGGTGCTGGCCCAGACCTTGATGAGAAGAGGTCTTGGCCTGCCTTGAACACACTACTGACCCAGCTAGATTGGACCCCATCCTGTAGGTTGTCTCCTCGAGGGTCCAAGCAGGCTGCTTGATCGCATGCTCAGAAATGAAATGGCTGAATCTCAGGATTTTCTTGGGCCATGGACCGACCTGGGGCACATAGGTGCTGCTTCCCTCTGAGGACGTTCTTGCAGGGCACCAGAGATCTCGCTGCACCAGCTCTGAGCCTGTTTCTTCTTCTTCCATGCTTGAAGGGAACAGGCTCTCTGAATCCGGAGATTGGGAGATTTTTCCATTCTGGCCACCCATCATAATGGCTCTTAGGGACTCAGGCTTGTCTGTGGGGGAGACAGACAGACAGACAGACAGACAGACAGATGATTGTAAGACCTTGAAGAAGAGGCCAAGACCAAGAAGACATGCTGGGCTCAAAAAACATTGGAGGCAACCAGAGACAGGGCCAGAGCCTTTTCAGGTGGGACATAGCAAGGGCCAATCCCAGTAGCATCTAGGAAGCTACTTTGGGACTCACCTGTCTGGGCTCCAAAACACAGCCTGTGAGGCACCAGGACCCCAAGATCCTCATCGACCTGAACTACAGGACAAGCTCCAGGACTAGACCCCAGACCTGCCTGCTTCTCAAGACCCTTTCTTACAACACAAAGTCAAAGGCTCAAAAGAGCTGAGTGGCTGAGTTAATGCTCAGGACCAGAGTGAGGGCCCACAGGGGAAAAACAAAATCCTCCCTGGGCCATTCCTTCTGCAATCCCTTCATGTCATTCACAAGAAACCCCAAAGAGAGCCTTGCTGCTCTTTTTTTTTTTTTTTTTTTCCCCCTTTAGTTTTGTGCATTTGGTTTTCTCAAGACAGGGTTTCTCTCTATAGCCCTGGCTGTCCTGGAACTCGCTCCATAGATCAGGCTGGTCTCAAATTCAGAAACCCTCCTGCCTCTGCCTCCCAGAGTGCTGGGATTAGAGGCGTGTACCATCATTGCCTGGCTGCTTTGCTGCATTTAGGGCGTGAGCTAAAACACGAACTAGATCATCCCCCACCCCCATCCAGAACCCAGCAGGACACTGCTCCTTCTTCCCAAACCAAAGCTCCCTTGGGCTCCCACTCACCAAGGGTGCTAGCCTAGAGGCCTGGGAGTCAGGGCAACACACATTTCAACTCAACACAACCATTCCATCCCAAGAGGACGCCTACCTCCCCAGGCTGAGAAAGACCCTACCTGGACCTACAAACAGGCTGTAGGTGTTGTGTGACTCATGTGCCCTGCTTGGTCTTCCTAAGGCCATGCTGGTGGGCTTTCTTCTCTGAAGGCACTGAACTGTTCTTCCAGAGGCCTTGCCTTCACTCCTACCTTGCTCTACAGGCAGTGTCTAGGGCTGTCTGTGATCACAAGCCTGCTGTGTGCCCTTTATAAGGCTCCAGAGGCAGGGTGGGTGTGGCCTAGACACTAATCACTCTCTGGGAATGGTTGCACCTGAGTTGCAGGCCTCTCTGCTTAGCTCCACCCACAGGACACTGGCACATTTGTCAAGGCAAAAGAAGGAAAAGCAGGTAAAGTGTCCCCACCTGAAACTGGGGGACCCAGCGAGGACTTTGGGGGCGGCCCATTGTGTGTTTCACTGATCCCCTGTGCGATAATGGATTTGTTCCTTCCCTCAAATGCCTCAGTGGCTGTGGTGCTGCTGATCCAATATGGGCTGCCTCAGAATGGCAGACCCGAGAATCTAGTGGTGGATCAGCTTCGAAGCTGGAGGTCTCAGCTGAGATTCACTCTACACCTGTATACTGCTGCCCCATCTTCCTGGCCCCAAATAGACTCCAGCCCCAGGGAAGAGACTGGGTAGGTCATGAGGCCAAGGTTAGAAGGCCGAGGATAGAAACCTTCATTTTCTCTATACTTACTTAGGCATCCATATAGATTAAAGGTAGGAATTTTGGGTGTCTCACATGAGTACTGAAAAGGTGTAAAATACTGAAATACCAAACTGTTTGGTGAATCAAAAAAATCAATAAGCAAAACAAACAAAACAAAACAAAACAAAACAAAACAAACCACCATTCTGTAAGGCAGGGTGTGGCGACACAAGCCTTTAATCCCAGCAGTGAGGAGAGAGAGGCAGATGAATCTCTGAGTTCAAGCTCCGCCTTTAATCCCAGCAGTGAGGAGAGAGAGGCAGATGAATCTCTGAGTTCAAGCTCCGCCTGGTTCTCACAGTGAGTTCCAGGAGAGCCAGGGCTGTGTAGAGACACTGCGTCTCAAAACAAACAAACAAACCAAGCACTGGGCAGCCACGTAACTCTCCTGAGACAGGGTCATGTTGTCCAGCGATTCCCCTCCCCCGACCTCCCATTTCTTCCTTTTGCCCCAGTGCTAATTCCCTGTGTTAAGAAATGAGACAAGGAGCTGGGCTGTTGTGGCCCACACCTGTAATCCCAGCACTCTGGGAGGCTGAGGCAGGAGAATTTCTGAGTTTGAGGCCAGCCTGGTCTACAGACTGAGTTCCAGGACAGCCAAGTCTATAGAGAAAAACCCTGTCTGAAGGGGAAAAAAAACCAAAACTAAAAAACAAACAAACAAACAAACGAATAAACAAACAAACAAACAAACAAACAGAAATGAGAAAAGGACCAGCATGTTGGGAAGAGACTTTATTGCAGAGTACAGTGGGGAGCTTCCAGGGTGACAGTGGACTGTGGTGACAGGGCAAGGCCAGTGACCTTCTGTCGGGTTAGGGGTGGCTCACATCCTTTGAAGGTCTAGAAATGACATCTGAGGGCAGGGATTGGGGTGGGGGAGATGGAGGTCCTAATTGAGAGTCTGAGACCCCTTTGCACTAGGCTGCCCACCAGCCCTCCTCCTTTTCAAGAAGAGTCGGTGCAGAGTCCTTTTGTCACCTTGGCACATCTGAAAGGCTTTGAGAGGCAGCACTGAGAAGGCCAATGCGGCCAGTCCAGGAACCAAGTGGGAAGCCATCAGAGTCCAGAGCCCTGGGACAGTCTCCCAAGCTGTGCTCCTTGCACTTTGCCTTCTGTGTCTCCGACTCTGGCTGACTGTTGTTGCTGATGCGGGCTGTGCTCTGTGTTTTTGACTGCTCAGACACACTGGCCCACACCCCGAGAAGGTTTCCCCAGGCAGGCTGGGCCTGAACACCCAGGGAAGTCAGAGATTGTGCAGCAAGGACAGAACGCTGGTCCAAGTGGCCTTTCCTGAGGATGTGGCACAACATCAACACTCTAAGGGTGGCATCTTGCAGGTGTGTCAGTGGAGATGAGTTGCACGGGTCTGTGTCCACAAGACTGGGAGTGCAGGCGAAGGAGTTTATGACTGACCATCCTTGAGGGAGGAAAGCAAGGGCCCTGGCCAGAGGGACACTGTGCGTGGTGTGTTTTGGGGCACAGATGGACCTGAGAGCATTAAAAGCGAAGGCGGCGGCGGCAGGCCCTGAAAACTGGAGGCCTGAAGGAATGGGAGGGCGGGGCTGGGGGCTCCGAGTCTTGGCTAGGATAGGAGAGAAGCAGGAGTTCTGGGTTGAGATCATGTGGTGGGCGATGGTTTAGGATAAAAGACCCAGAGTACCATTCAGTTGGACTGTCTCTCACTGGGGACCTCTGTACAGGATTAGCTGAGTTGTTCAGTTTCTCTTCCTCTTCCTCTTCCTCTCCCTCTCCCTCCTCCTCCTCCTCCTCCTCCTCCTCCTCATCTTCCCCATCCTCTTCCTCAACCTCTTCCTCCTCCTCCTCCTCCTCCTCCTCTTCCTCTTCCTCTTCGCTTTCCCCTTCTCCTTCCTCTTCCCCCAGAAAAAAGATGAAAACGTACCGTGGCCGGGTGGGGACAAGGCAAGGTTCCTCTTTCTGCTCCTCCTCCTCTTCGCTTTCCCCTTCTTTTTCTCCTTCCTCTTCCTCCTCCTCTCCCTCCTCCTCTTCGCTTTCCCCTTCTTTTTCTCCTTCCTCTTCCTCCTCCTCCTCTTCCTGTTCGCTTTCCCCTTCTTTTTCTCCTTCCTCTTCCTCCTCCTCTTCCTCTTCCTGTTCGCTTTCCCCTTCTTCTTCTTCTCCTTCAAGTGGACTGTCTCTCAGTGGGGACTTCTTTACAGGGTTGACTGAGTTGATCAGGTCCTCTTCCTCTTCCTCCTCCTCCTCCTCTTCATCTTCCTCCTCCTCATCGCTTTCCCCTTCTTTTTCTCCTTCCTCCTCCTCTTCCTCCTTCTCTTTTTTTTCCTCCTCCTCTTCTTCTTCCTCTTTGCTTTCCCCTTCTCCTTCTCCTTCGTCTTCATCCAGAAGAAAATTGAAAAAGTCCGGTGGCAGGGTGGGGAGCCTGGGAACAAGCCGGGGTTCAGGCCTTGCTCTTGCCATGGGACATGGACATTGCCCAGCTGCTGTGGCAGCGGTGCGCTGGTCCTCGCCTTCATGACAAATCCTGTTGGCTGGCCTTGAACATGCAACAGGCCCAGCAATATTGGAATCCAACCGGTTCGCTGCCTCTTCGGGGGTCGGAGCAGACAGGTTGACCTCAGGCTCATAAATGAAGTGGCTGAAGCTAGGCCGAGTGTTGGGCCATGGACCAACTTCAGACTCCCAGCTGGTACCTTCCTCTGAGAAGTTTATTGAAGGGCACCAGGGAGGTTGCTTCACGGGCTCTCTGACTGTGTCTTCTTCCATCTCTGAAGAGAAGTAGCTGTGCGAATTGGGAGTCTGGGACTCCTTTGCATTCCAGATGCCCACCATACCAGCGCTGATGAGCCTCAGGTCTGGGTACCAGAAAGAGGGGAGACGCTGGAGTTCTGGGCTCAGACGTGTTTGCTCACCCCATATGTTCAAGCCAGAGTCAGACCCTTTTGGACCGCCTGTCACTGGGCTCTTCTCTGGAGGATTGGCTGAGTTGTCTGGTGCCTCTTCCCCTTCCTTTTCCTCCAGAAGAAAGTTGAAAAAGTCCCTTGGCAGAGTGGGGATAAACCAGGGTTCAGGCCTTGCGCGTGTCCCCGTGGGACAGTGAAATGGGCGAGCTGCTGTGGCAGCAGTGTGCTGGCCCTTGCCTTGATGACCAAAGCTGTTGGCCTGCATTGACCGCCCTACCGAGCCAGTGGGATTTGACCCCATCCAGGTGGCAGACTCCTCAGGGTTCCAGGCAGACAGCTTGATCTCGGGGTCATAAACGGACTGACTGAAACTAGAGAGGGTGTTGGGCTGGGGACCGACCTCGGGCTCCCAGGAGGAACCCTCCTCCTCTGAGGCCTTCCTGGCAGAGCACCAGGGATCTTGCTGCACAGTCTCTGGGGCTGCATCGTGGTCATTGTCTTTGTCTTTGTCTTCTTCCATCTCGGAAGAGAACCAGCTATCTGCTTCTGCAGTCTGGGAACCCTTTCCATTCTTCCCACCCATCATTCTGGCTCTTAGGACCTCCACCTCTTGGGCCGAGAAATAGGACAGACACTGCAGTTTTGGACTCACGGGTGTTTGCTGACGCCAGATGTGCAAGCGGGAGTCCCGTCCTCTTACACTGCCCAACAATGGGACCTGCTCTGCAGATTTGGCTGGGAAGTCGGGGACATGTTTCTCCTCCTCCAGAAGAAAGCTCCAAGAGTTCCCTGGCAGACTCGGGGAGAACCAGGGTTCGGGGCTTACTCCCCGCAAGAGCCAAGGAAGTGGGCCAGCTGCTGTGGCAGCAGGGTGCTGGCCCAGACCTTGATGAGAAGAGGTCTTGGCATGCCTTGAACACACTACTGACCCAGCTAGATTGGACCCCATCCTGTAGGTTGTCTCCTCGAGGGTCCAAGCAGGCTGCTTGATCGCATGCTCAGAAATGAAATGGCTGAATCTCAGGATTTTCTTGGGCCATGGACCGACCTGGGGCACATAGGTGCTGCTTCCCTCTGAGGACGTTCTTGCAGGGCACCAGAGATCTCGCTGCACCAGCTCTGAGCCTGTTTCTTCTTCTTCCATGCTTGAAGGGAACAGGCTCTCTGAATCCGGAGATTGGGAGATTTTTCCATTCTGGCCACCCATCATAATGGCTCTTAGGGACTCAGGCTTGTCTGTGGGGGAGACAGACAGACAGACAGACAGACAGATGATTGTAAGACCTTGAAGAAGAGGCCAAGACCAAGAAGACATGCTGGGCTCAAAAAACATTGGAGGCAACCAGAGACAGGGCCAGAGCCTTTTCAGGTGGGACATAGCAAGGGCCAATCCCAGTAGCATCTAGGAAGCTACTTTGGGACTCACCTGTCTGGGCTCCAAAACACAGCCTGTGAGGCACCAGGACCCCAAGATCCTCATCGACCTGAACTACAGGACAAGCTCCAGGACTAGACCCCAGACCTGCCTGCTTCTCAAGACCCTTTCTTACAACACAAAGTCAAAGGCTCAAAAGAGCTGAGTGGCTGAGTTAATGCTCAGGACCAGAGTGAGGGCCCACAGGGGAAAAACAAAATCCTCCCTGGGCCATTCCTTCTGCAATCCCTTCATGTCATTCACAAGAAACCCCAAAGAGAGCCTTGCTGCTCTTTTTTTTTTTTTTTTTCCCCCTTTAGTTTTGTGCATTTGGTTTTCTCAAGACAGGGTTTCTCTCTATAGCCCTGGCTGTCCTGGAACTCGCTCCATAGATCAGGCTGGTCTCAAATTCAGAAACCCTCCTGCCTCTGCCTCCCAGAGTGCTGGGATTAGAGGCGTGTACCATCATTGCCTGGCTGCTTTGCTGCATTTAGGGCGTGAGCTAAAACACGAACTAGATCATCCCCCACCCCCATCCAGAACCCAGCAGGACACTGCTCCTTCTTCCCAAACCAAAACTCCCTTGGGCTCCCACTCACCAAGGGTGCTAGCCTAGAGGCCTGGGAGTCAGGGCAACACACATTTCAACTCAACACAACCATTCCATCCCAAGAGGACGCCTACCTCCCCAGGCTGAGAAAGACCCTACCTGGACCTACAAACAGGCTGTAGGTGTTGTGTGACTCATGTGCCCTGCTTGGTCTTCCTAAGGCCATGCTGGTGGGCTTTCTTCTCTGAAGGCACTGAACTGTTCTTCCAGAGGCCTTGCCTTCACTCCTACCTTGCTCTACAGGCAGTGTCTAGGGCTGTCTGTGATCACAAGCCTGCTGTGTGCCCTTTATAAGGCTCCAGAGGCAGGGTGGGTGTGGCCTAGACACTAATCACTCTCTGGGAATGGTTGCACCTGAGTTGCAGGCCTCTCTGCTTAGCTCCACCCAAAGGACACTGGCACATTTGTCAAGGCAAAAGAAGGAAAAGCAGGTAAAGTGTCCCCACCTGAAACTGGGGGACCCAGCGAGGACTTTGGGGGCGGCCCATTGTGTGTTTCACTGAGCCCCTGTGCGATAATGGATTTGTTCCTTCCCTCAAATGCCTCAGTGGCTGTGGTGCTGCTGATCCAATATGGGCTGCCTCAGAATGGCAGACCCGAGAATCTAGTGGTGGATCAGCTTCGAAGCTGGAGGTCTCAGCTGAGATTCACTCTACACCTGTATACTGCTGCCCCATCTTCCTGGCCCCAAATAGACTCCAGCCCCAGGGAAGAGACTGGGTAGGTCATGAGGCCAAGGTTAGAAGGCCGAGGATAGAAACCTTCATTTTCTCTATACTTACTTAGGCATCCATATAGATTAAAGGTAGGAATTTTGGGTGTCTCACATGAGTACTGAAAAGGTGTAAAATACTGAAATACCAAACTGTTTGGTGAATCAAAAAAATCAATAAGCAAAACAAACAAAACAAAACAAAACAAAACAAACCACCATTCTGTAAGGCAGGGTGTGGCGACACAAGCCTTTAATCCCAGCAGTGAGGAGAGAGAGGCAGATGAATCTCTGAGTTCAAGCTCCGCCTTTAATCCCAGCAGTGAGGAGAGAGAGGCAGATGAATCTCTGAGTTCAAGCTCCGCCTGGTTCTCACAGTGAGTTCCAGGAGAGCCAGGGCTGTGTAGAGACACTGCGTCTCAAAACAAACAAACAAACCAAGCACTGGGCAGCCACGTAACTCTCCTGAGACAGGGTCATGTTGTCCAGCGATTCCCCTCCCCCGACCTCCCATTTCTTCCTTTTGCCCCAGTGCTAATTCCCTGTGTTAAGAAATGAGACAAGGAGCTGGGCTGTTGTGGCCCACACCTGTAATCCCAGCACTCTGGGAGGCTGAGGCAGGAGAATTTCTGAGTTTGAGGCCAGCCTGGTCTACAGACTGAGTTCCAGGACAGCCAAGTCTATAGAGAAAAACCCTGTCTGAAGGGGAAAAAAAACCAAAACTAAAAAACAAACAAACAAACAAACGAATAAACAAACAAACAAACAAACAGAAATGAGAAAAGGACCAGCATGTTGGGAAGAGACTTTATTGCAGAGTACAGTGGGGAGCTTCCAGGGTGACAGTGGACTGTGGTGACAGGGCAAGGCCAGTGACCTTCTGTCGGGTTAGGGGTGGCTCACATCCTTTGAAGGTCTAGAAATGACATCTGAGGGCAGGGATTGGGGTGGGGGAGATGGAGGTCCTAATTGAGAGTCTGAGACCCCTTTGCACTAGGCTGCCCACCAGCCCTCCTCCTTTTCAAGAAGAGTCGGTGCAGAGTCCTTTTGTCACCTTGGCACATCTGAAAGGCTTTGAGAGGCAGCACTGAGAAGGCCAATGCGGCCAGTCCAGGAACCAAGTGGGAAGCCATCAGAGTCCAGAGCCCTGGGACAGTCTCCCAAGCTGTGCTCCTTGCACTTTGCCTTCTGTGTCTCCGACTCTGGCTGACTGTTGTTGCTGATGCGGGCTGTGCTCTGTGTTTTTGACTGCTCAGACACACTGGCCCACACCCCGAGAAGGTTTCCCCAGGCAGGCTGGGCCTGAACACCCAGGGAAGTCAGAGATTGTGCAGCAAGGACAGAACGCTGGTCCAAGTGGCCTTTCCTGAGGATGTGGCACAACATCAACACTCTAAGGGTGGCATCTTGCAGGTGTGTCAGTGGAGATGAGTTGCACGGGTCTGTGTCCACAAGACTGGGAGTGCAGGCGAAGGAGTTTATGACTGACCATCCTTGAGGGAGGAAAGCAAGGGCCCTGGCCAGAGGGACACTGTGCGTGGTGTGTTTTTGGGGCACAGATGGACCTGAGAGCATTAAAAGCGAAGGCGGCGGCGGCAGGCCCTGAAAACTGGAGGCCTGAAGGAATGGGAGGGCGGGGCTGGGGGCTCCGAGTCTTGGCTAGGATAGGAGAGAAGCAGGAGTTCTGGGTTGAGATCATGTGGTGGGCGATGGTTTAGGATAAAAGACCCAGAGTACCATTCAGTTGGACTGTCTCTCACTGGGGACCTCTGTACAGGATTAGCTGAGTTGTTCAGTTTCTCTTCCTCTTCCTCTTCCTCTCCCTCTCCCTCCTCCTCCTCCTCCTCCTCCTCCTCCTCATCTTCCCCATCCTCTTCCTCAACCTCTTCCTCCTCCTCCTCCTCCTCCTCCTCTTCCTCTTCCTCTTCGCTTTCCCCTTCTCCTTCCTCTTCCCCCAGAAAAAAGATGAAAACGTACCGTGGCCGGGTGGGGACAAGGCAAGGTTCCTCTTTCTGCTCCTCCTCCTCTTCGCTTTCCCCTTCTTTTTCTCCTTCCTCTTCCTCCTCCTCTCCCTCCTCCTCTTCGCTTTCCCCTTCTTTTTCTCCTTCCTCTTCCTCCTCCTCCTCTTCCTGTTCGCTTTCCCCTTCTTTTTCTCCTTCCTCTTCCTCCTCCTCTTCCTCTTCCTGTTCGCTTTCCCCTTCTTCTTCTTCTCCTTCAAGTGGACTGTCTCTCAGTGGGGACTTCTTTACAGGGTTGACTGAGTTGATCAGGTCCTCTTCCTCTTCCTCCTCCTCCTCCTCTTCATCTTCCTCCTCCTCATCGCTTTCCCCTTCTTTTTCTCCTTCCTCCTCCTCTTCCTCCTTCTCTTTTTTTTCCTCCTCCTCTTCTTCTTCCTCTTTGCTTTCCCCTTCTCCTTCTCCTTCGTCTTCATCCAGAAGAAAATTGAAAAAGTCCGGTGGCAGGGTGGGGAGCCTGGGAACAAGCCGGGGTTCAGGCCTTGCTCTTGCCATGGGACATGGACATTGCCCAGCTGCTGTGGCAGCGGTGCGCTGGTCCTCGCCTTCATGACAAATCCTGTTGGCTGGCCTTGAACATGCAACAGGCCCAGCAATATTGGAATCCAACCGGTTCGCTGCCTCTTCGGGGGTCGGAGCAGACAGGTTGACCTCAGGCTCATAAATGAAGTGGCTGAAGCTAGGCCGAGTGTTGGGCCATGGACCAACTTCAGACTCCCAGCTGGTACCTTCCTCTGAGAAGTTTATTGAAGGGCACCAGGGAGGTTGCTTCACGGGCTCTCTGACTGTGTCTTCTTCCATCTCTGAAGAGAAGTAGCTGTGCGAATTGGGAGTCTGGGACTCCTTTGCATTCCAGATGCCCACCATACCAGCGCTGATGAGCCTCAGGTCTGGGTACCAGAAAGAGGGGAGACGCTGGAGTTCTGGGCTCAGACGTGTTTGCTCACCCCATATGTTCAAGCCAGAGTCAGACCCTTTTGGACCGCCTGTCACTGGGCTCTTCTCTGGAGGATTGGCTGAGTTGTCTGGTGCCTCTTCCCCTTCCTTTTCCTCCAGAAGAAAGTTGAAAAAGTCCCTTGGCAGAGTGGGGATAAACCAGGGTTCAGGCCTTGCGCGTGTCCCCGTGGGACAGTGAAATGGGCGAGCTGCTGTGGCAGCAGTGTGCTGGCCCTTGCCTTGATGACCAAAGCTGTTGGCCTGCATTGACCGCCCTACCGAGCCAGTGGGATTTGACCCCATCCAGGTGGCAGACTCCTCAGGGTTCCAGGCAGACAGCTTGATCTCGGGGTCATAAACGGACTGACTGAAACTAGAGAGGGTGTTGGGCTGGGGACCGACCTCGGGCTCCCAGGAGGAACCCTCCTCCTCTGAGGCCTTCCTGGCAGAGCACCAGGGATCTTGCTGCACAGTCTCTGGGGCTGCATCGTGGTCATTGTCTTTGTCTTTGTCTTCTTCCATCTCGGAAGAGAACCAGCTGTCTGCTTCTGCAGTCTGGGAACCCTTTCCATTCTTCCCACCCATCATTCTGGCTCTTAGGACCTCCACCTCTTGGGCCGAGAAATAGGACAGACACTGCAGTTTTGGACTCACGGGTGTTTGCTGACGCCAGATGTGCAAGCGGGAGTCCCGTCCTCTTACACTGCCCAACAATGGGACCTGCTCTGCAGATTTGGCTGGGAAGTCGGGGACATGTTTCTCCTCCTCCAGAAGAAAGCTCCAAGAGTTCCCTGGCAGACTCGGGGAGAACCAGGGTTCGGGGCTTACTCCCCGCAAGAGCCAAGGAAGTGGGCCAGCTGCTGTGGCAGCAGGGTGCTGGCCCAGACCTTGATGAGAAGAGGTCTTGGCATGCCTTGAACACACTACTGACCCAGCTAGATTGGACCCCATCCTGTAGGTTGTCTCCTCGAGGGTCCAAGCAGGCTGCTTGATCGCATGCTCAGAAATGAAATGGCTGAATCTCAGGATTTTCTTGGGCCATGGACCGACCTGGGGCACATAGGTGCTGCTTCCCTCTGAGGACGTTCTTGCAGGGCACCAGAGATCTCGCTGCACCAGCTCTGAGCCTGTTTCTTCTTCTTCCATGCTTGAAGGGAACAGGCTCTCTGAATCCGGAGATTGGGAGATTTTTCCATTCTGGCCACCCATCATAATGGCTCTTAGGGACTCAGGCTTGTCTGTGGGGGAGACAGACAGACAGACAGACAGACAGATGATTGTAAGACCTTGAAGAAGAGGCCAAGACCAAGAAGACATGCTGGGCTCAAAAAACATTGGAGGCAACCAGAGACAGGGCCAGAGCCTTTTCAGGTGGGACATAGCAAGGGCCAATCCCAGTAGCATCTAGGAAGCTACTTTGGGACTCACCTGTCTGGGCTCCAAAACACAGCCTGTGAGGCACCAGGACCCCAAGATCCTCATCGACCTGAACTACAGGACAAGCTCCAGGACTAGACCCCAGACCTGCCTGCTTCTCAAGACCCTTTCTTACAACACAAAGTCAAAGGCTCAAAAGAGCTGAGTGGCTGAGTTAATGCTCAGGACCAGAGTGAGGGCCCACAGGGGAAAAACAAAATCCTCCCTGGGCCATTCCTTCTGCAATCCCTTCATGTCATTCACAAGAAACCCCAAAGAGAGCCTTGCTGCTCTTTTTTTTTTTTTTTTTCCCCCTTTAGTTTTGTGCATTTGGTTTTCTCAAGACAGGGTTTCTCTCTATAGCCCTGGCTGTCCTGGAACTCGCTCCATAGATCAGGCTGGTCTCAAATTCAGAAACCCTCCTGCCTCTGCCTCCCAGAGTGCTGGGATTAGAGGCGTGTACCATCATTGCCTGGCTGCTTTGCTGCATTTAGGGCGTGAGCTAAAACACGAACTAGATCATCCCCCACCCCCATCCAGAACCCAGCAGGACACTGCTCCTTCTTCCCAAACCAAAACTCCCTTGGGCTCCCACTCACCAAGGGTGCTAGCCTAGAGGCCTGGGAGTCAGGGCAACACACATTTCAACTCAACACAACCATTCCATCCCAAGAGGACGCCTACCTCCCCAGGCTGAGAAAGACCCTACCTGGACCTACAAACAGGCTGTAGGTGTTGTGTGACTCATGTGCCCTGCTTGGTCTTCCTAAGGCCATGCTGGTGGGCTTTCTTCTCTGAAGGCACTGAACTGTTCTTCCAGAGGCCTTGCCTTCACTCCTACCTTGCTCTACAGGCAGTGTCTAGGGCTGTCTGTGATCACAAGCCTGCTGTGTGCCCTTTATAAGGCTCCAGAGGCAGGGTGGGTGTGGCCTAGACACTAATCACTCTCTGGGAATGGTTGCACCTGAGTTGCAGGCCTCTCTGCTTAGCTCCACCCAAAGGACACTGGCACATTTGTCAAGGCAAAAGAAGGAAAAGCAGGTAAAGTGTCCCCACCTGAAACTGGGGGACCCAGCGAGGACTTTGGGGGCGGCCCATTGTGTGTTTCACTGAGCCCCTGTGCGATAATGGATTTGTTCCTTCCCTCAAATGCCTCAGTGGCTGTGGTGCTGCTGATCCAATATGGGCTGCCTCAGAATGGCAGACCCGAGAATCTAGTGGTGGATCAGCTTCGAAGCTGGAGGTCTCAGCTGAGATTCACTCTACACCTGTATACTGCTGCCCCATCTTCCTGGCCCCAAATAGACTCCAGCCCCAGGGAAGAGACTGGGTAGGTCATGAGGCCAAGGTTAGAAGGCCGAGGATAGAAACCTTCATTTTCTCTATACTTACTTAGGCATCCATATAGATTAAAGGTAGGAATTTTGGGTGTCTCACATGAGTACTGAAAAGGTGTAAAATACTGAAATACCAAACTGTTTGGTGAATCAAAAAAATCAATAAGCAAAACAAACAAAACAAAACAAAACAAAACAAACCACCATTCTGTAAGGCAGGGTGTGGCGACACAAGCCTTTAATCCCAGCAGTGAGGAGAGAGAGGCAGATGAATCTCTGAGTTCAAGCTCCGCCTTTAATCCCAGCAGTGAGGAGAGAGAGGCAGATGAATCTCTGAGTTCAAGCTCCGCCTGGTTCTCACAGTGAGTTCCAGGAGAGCCAGGGCTGTGTAGAGACACTGCGTCTCAAAACAAACAAACAAACCAAGCACTGGGCAGCCACGTAACTCTCCTGAGACAGGGTCATGTTGTCCAGCGATTCCCCTCCCCCGACCTCCCATTTCTTCCTTTTGCCCCAGTGCTAATTCCCTGTGTTAAGAAATGAGACAAGGAGCTGGGCTGTTGTGGCCCACACCTGTAATCCCAGCACTCTGGGAGGCTGAGGCAGGAGAATTTCTGAGTTTGAGGCCAGCCTGGTCTACAGACTGAGTTCCAGGACAGCCAAGTCTATAGAGAAAAACCCTGTCTGAAGGGGAAAAAAAACCAAAACTAAAAAACAAACAAACAAACAAACGAATAAACAAACAAACAAACAAACAGAAATGAGAAAAGGACCAGCATGTTGGGAAGAGACTTTATTGCAGAGTACAGTGGGGAGCTTCCAGGGTGACAGTGGACTGTGGTGACAGGGCAAGGCCAGTGACCTTCTGTCGGGTTAGGGGTGGCTCACATCCTTTGAAGGTCTAGAAATGACATCTGAGGGCAGGGATTGGGGTGGGGGAGATGGAGGTCCTAATTGAGAGTCTGAGACCCCTTTGCACTAGGCTGCCCACCAGCCCTCCTCCTTTTCAAGAAGAGTCGGTGCAGAGTCCTTTTGTCACCTTGGCACATCTGAAAGGCTTTGAGAGGCAGCACTGAGAAGGCCAATGCGGCCAGTCCAGGAACCAAGTGGGAAGCCATCAGAGTCCAGAGCCCTGGGACAGTCTCCCAAGCTGTGCTCCTTGCACTTTGCCTTCTGTGTCTCCGACTCTGGCTGACTGTTGTTGCTGATGCGGGCTGTGCTCTGTGTTTTTGACTGCTCAGACACACTGGCCCACACCCCGAGAAGGTTTCCCCAGGCAGGCTGGGCCTGAACACCCAGGGAAGTCAGAGATTGTGCAGCAAGGACAGAACGCTGGTCCAAGTGGCCTTTCCTGAGGATGTGGCACAACATCAACACTCTAAGGGTGGCATCTTGCAGGTGTG
The DNA here is from genome assembly GCF_947179515.1 of Apodemus sylvaticus. Classification (NCBI taxonomy): domain Eukaryota; kingdom Metazoa; phylum Chordata; class Mammalia; order Rodentia; family Muridae; genus Apodemus; species Apodemus sylvaticus. The sequence goes on from NC_067473.1 coordinate 119,586,214, forward strand.
TCAGTGGAGATGAGTTGCACGGGTCTGTGTCCACAAGACTGGGAGTGCAGGCGAAGGAGTTTATGACTGACCATCCTTGAGGGAGGAAAGCAAGGGCCCTGGCCAGAGGGACACTGTGCGTGGTGTGTTTTTGGGGCACAGATGGACCTGAGAGCATTAAAAGCGAAGGCGGCGGCGGCAGGCCCTGAAAACTGGAGGCCTGAAGGAATGGGAGGGCGGGGCTGGGGGCTCCGAGTCTTGGCTAGGATAGGAGAGAAGCAGGAGTTCTGGGTTGAGATCATGTGGTGGGCGATGGTTTAGGATAAAAGACCCAGAGTACCATTCAGTTGGACTGTCTCTCACTGGGGACCTCTGTACAGGATTAGCTGAGTTGTTCAGTTTCTCTTCCTCTTCCTCTTCCTCTCCCTCTCCCTCCTCCTCCTCCTCCTCCTCCTCCTCCTCATCTTCCCCATCCTCTTCCTCAACCTCTTCCTCCTCCTCCTCCTCCTCCTCCTCTTCCTCTTCCTCTTCGCTTTCCCCTTCTCCTTCCTCTTCCCCCAGAAAAAAGATGAAAACGTACCGTGGCCGGGTGGGGACAAGGCAAGGTTCCTCTTTCTGCTCCTCCTCCTCTTCGCTTTCCCCTTCTTTTTCTCCTTCCTCTTCCTCCTCCTCTCCCTCCTCCTCTTCGCTTTCCCCTTCTTTTTCTCCTTCCTCTTCCTCCTCCTCCTCTTCCTGTTCGCTTTCCCCTTCTTTTTCTCCTTCCTCTTCCTCCTCCTCTTCCTCTTCCTGTTCGCTTTCCCCTTCTTCTTCTTCTCCTTCAAGTGGACTGTCTCTCAGTGGGGACTTCTTTACAGGGTTGACTGAGTTGATCAGGTCCTCTTCCTCTTCCTCCTCCTCCTCCTCTTCATCTTCCTCCTCCTCATCGCTTTCCCCTTCTTTTTCTCCTTCCTCCTCCTCTTCCTCCTTCTCTTTTTTTTCCTCCTCCTCTTCTTCTTCCTCTTTGCTTTCCCCTTCTCCTTCTCCTTCGTCTTCATCCAGAAGAAAATTGAAAAAGTCCGGTGGCAGGGTGGGGAGCCTGGGAACAAGCCGGGGTTCAGGCCTTGCTCTTGCCATGGGACATGGACATTGCCCAGCTGCTGTGGCAGCGGTGCGCTGGTCCTCGCCTTCATGACAAATCCTGTTGGCTGGCCTTGAACATGCAACAGGCCCAGCAATATTGGAATCCAACCGGTTCGCTGCCTCTTCGGGGGTCGGAGCAGACAGGTTGACCTCAGGCTCATAAATGAAGTGGCTGAAGCTAGGCCGAGTGTTGGGCCATGGACCAACTTCAGACTCCCAGCTGGTACCTTCCTCTGAGAAGTTTATTGAAGGGCACCAGGGAGGTTGCTTCACGGGCTCTCTGACTGTGTCTTCTTCCATCTCTGAAGAGAAGTAGCTGTGCGAATTGGGAGTCTGGGACTCCTTTGCATTCCAGATGCCCACCATACCAGCGCTGATGAGCCTCAGGTCTGGGTACCAGAAAGAGGGGAGACGCTGGAGTTCTGGGCTCAGACGTGTTTGCTCACCCCATATGTTCAAGCCAGAGTCAGACCCTTTTGGACCGCCTGTCACTGGGCTCTTCTCTGGAGGATTGGCTGAGTTGTCTGGTGCCTCTTCCCCTTCCTTTTCCTCCAGAAGAAAGTTGAAAAAGTCCCTTGGCAGAGTGGGGATAAACCAGGGTTCAGGCCTTGCGCGTGTCCCCGTGGGACAGTGAAATGGGCGAGCTGCTGTGGCAGCAGTGTGCTGGCCCTTGCCTTGATGACCAAAGCTGTTGGCCTGCATTGACCGCCCTACCGAGCCAGTGGGATTTGACCCCATCCAGGTGGCAGACTCCTCAGGGTTCCAGGCAGACAGCTTGATCTCGGGGTCATAAACGGACTGACTGAAACTAGAGAGGGTGTTGGGCTGGGGACCGACCTCGGGCTCCCAGGAGGAACCCTCCTCCTCTGAGGCCTTCCTGGCAGAGCACCAGGGATCTTGCTGCACAGTCTCTGGGGCTGCATCGTGGTCATTGTCTTTGTCTTTGTCTTCTTCCATCTCGGAAGAGAACCAGCTGTCTGCTTCTGCAGTCTGGGAACCCTTTCCATTCTTCCCACCCATCATTCTGGCTCTTAGGACCTCCACCTCTTGGGCCGAGAAATAGGACAGACACTGCAGTTTTGGACTCACGGGTGTTTGCTGACGCCAGATGTGCAAGCGGGAGTCCCGTCCTCTTACACTGCCCAACAATGGGACCTGCTCTGCAGATTTGGCTGGGAAGTCGGGGACATGTTTCTCCTCCTCCAGAAGAAAGCTCCAAGAGTTCCCTGGCAGACTCGGGGAGAACCAGGGTTCGGGGCTTACTCCCCGCAAGAGCCAAGGAAGTGGGCCAGCTGCTGTGGCAGCAGGGTGCTGGCCCAGACCTTGATGAGAAGAGGTCTTGGCCTGCCTTGAACACACTACTGACCCAGCTAGATTGGACCCCATCCTGTAGGTTGTCTCCTCGAGGGTCCAAGCAGGCTGCTTGATCGCATGCTCAGAAATGAAATGGCTGAATCTCAGGATTTTCTTGGGCCATGGACCGACCTGGGGCACATAGGTGCTGCTTCCCTCTGAGGACGTTCTTGCAGGGCACCAGAGATCTCGCTGCACCAGCTCTGAGCCTGTTTCTTCTTCTTCCATGCTTGAAGGGAACAGGCTCTCTGAATCCGGAGATTGGGAGATTTTTCCATTCTGGCCACCCATCATAATGGCTCTTAGGGACTCAGGCTTGTCTGTGGGGGAGACAGACAGACAGACAGACAGACAGACAGATGATTGTAAGACCTTGAAGAAGAGGCCAAGACCAAGAAGACATGCTGGGCTCAAAAAACATTGGAGGCAACCAGAGACAGGGCCAGAGCCTTTTCAGGTGGGACATAGCAAGGGCCAATCCCAGTAGCATCTAGGAAGCTACTTTGGGACTCACCTGTCTGGGCTCCAAAACACAGCCTGTGAGGCACCAGGACCCCAAGATCCTCATCGACCTGAACTACAGGACAAGCTCCAGGACTAGACCCCAGACCTGCCTGCTTCTCAAGACCCTTTCTTACAACACAAAGTCAAAGGCTCAAAAGAGCTGAGTGGCTGAGTTAATGCTCAGGACCAGAGTGAGGGCCCACAGGGGAAAAACAAAATCCTCCCTGGGCCATTCCTTCTGCAATCCCTTCATGTCATTCACAAGAAACCCCAAAGAGAGCCTTGCTGCTCTTTTTTTTTTTTTTTTTTTTCCCCCTTTAGTTTTGTGCATTTGGTTTTCTCAAGACAGGGTTTCTCTCTATAGCCCTGGCTGTCCTGGAACTCGCTCCATAGATCAGGCTGGTCTCAAATTCAGAAACCCTCCTGCCTCTGCCTCCCAGAGTGCTGGGATTAGAGGCGTGTACCATCATTGCCTGGCTGCTTTGCTGCATTTAGGGCGTGAGCTAAAACACGAACTAGATCATCCCCCACCCCCATCCAGAACCCAGCAGGACACTGCTCCTTCTTCCCAAACCAAAGCTCCCTTGGGCTCCCACTCACCAAGGGTGCTAGCCTAGAGGCCTGGGAGTCAGGGCAACACACATTTCAACTCAACACAACCATTCCATCCCAAGAGGACGCCTACCTCCCCAGGCTGAGAAAGACCCTACCTGGACCTACAAACAGGCTGTAGGTGTTGTGTGACTCATGTGCCCTGCTTGGTCTTCCTAAGGCCATGCTGGTGGGCTTTCTTCTCTGAAGGCACTGAACTGTTCTTCCAGAGGCCTTGCCTTCACTCCTACCTTGCTCTACAGGCAGTGTCTAGGGCTGTCTGTGATCACAAGCCTGCTGTGTGCCCTTTATAAGGCTCCAGAGGCAGGGTGGGTGTGGCCTAGACACTAATCACTCTCTGGGAATGGTTGCACCTGAGTTGCAGGCCTCTCTGCTTAGCTCCACCCACAGGACACTGGCACATTTGTCAAGGCAAAAGAAGGAAAAGCAGGTAAAGTGTCCCCACCTGAAACTGGGGGACCCAGCGAGGACTTTGGGGGCGGCCCATTGTGTGTTTCACTGAGCCCCTGTGCGATAATGGATTTGTTCCTTCCCTCAAATGCCTCAGTGGCTGTGGTGCTGCTGATCCAATATGGGCTGCCTCAGAATGGCAGACCCGAGAATCTAGTGGTGGATCAGCTTCGAAGCTGGAGGTCTCAGCTGAGATTCACTCTACACCTGTATACTGCTGCCCCATCTTCCTGGTCCCAAATAGACTCCAATCCAAGGGTAGTGCCAGGGCAGGTCATGAGGCCAAGGTTAGAAGGCCTAGGATAGAAGTTTCCATTTTCTCAATACTTTCACAGGCTTCCATATAGATTAAAGGTTGGAATTTTGGGTGTCTCACATGAGTATTGAAAAGGTGTAAAATATTGAAATACCAAACTGTTTGGTGAATCAAAAACACAATAAGCAAAACAAAACAAAACAAAACAAATAAAACAAAACAAAACAAACCACCATTCTGCAAGGCAGGGTGTGGCGGCTCAAACCTTTAATCCAAGCACTGAGGAGAGGCAGATGAATCTCTGACTTCAAGCTCGGCCTGGTTCTCACAGTGAGTTCCAGGAGAGCCATTGCTGTGTAGACACTCTGTGTCTCAAAACAAACAAACAAACCAAGCACTGGGCAGCCATGTAACTCTCCTGAGATACTGTGTCTCAAAACAAACAGTAGACAATCATACAAAGAAGCTGCAGTCATATGGTTTTGTTCATATGCCCTGTTGGCTTGAGATATGTTTTGTCATTGAGTTTTTAAGAGTACATTGCAGGCGTTTTCTTCAAATATTCTGTTTTTTGTTGTGTTTCTGTGGTCCTGTGTATCTTTGCATCTCTCTGTATATCCAGCTACATTTTATGTTTGTCTATTTATCTATTTATTCCTTTATAGACATTCTTATGTGTATTAGATACTTGTTTTGCTCCACCTATATTGAAAGATACAAACTGCCTAGAGATAAACCTATAGACCCTGGCCCCTAGTATCATGTGAATCCAATTGAATCTTTTTTTTTTTTCTTTTTGGTTTTTCGAGACAGGGTTTCTCTGTGTAGTCCTGGCTGTCCTGGAACTCACTCTGTAGCCATACCTTTTCAGGCCAGAAATGGCACTGAAGGTCATTGTTTATATATCTCTGGGAACTTTACACCCCCATCCTTTTTTCCTGCTTTCCAGGATTCCAAAATTAGTCCCTTCATTCAAGATTCAGCGTGGACACCCCATACTACAGCCTTCATAGAGACCCATCTCTGAATTCCCCAGGGGTTCAGCCCTGAGTTGTATTTTGCCTGCGGATATTGATAGCAGACACACTCTTTGTGATACTATCAGGGTTTATCTTTCAACTAATAATTTGACTCTGTTCACATTTGTTTATCTCAAATTAGCAACCAACATCTTTCTTCCCCTCCAAGGAAACAGGACTCTTACCATCCTGTGTTGTCTTTAGAGAAGCTCCTTACATCCTGGGTGGATGTTTAGAATCTTGACTTGATCTCAGTGTCTATTTTTTTTTAATTTGTGTTTAATTAGACTTGGCTCTCACACATGACTACCCCATCACTTCTGACCTACATAATTTCTTTCTGGATGAATTTCCTTATAATTTTCTTCTTCAGCTTCTATAACATGTAACTCATAGCCTTCCGTCATTTATGTTCTCCTTTTATTCTTGGCGAAGTTCAAAAGGTTTCGAGTATTTTGATTGACAGTCTGTTTGGGTTTGGAATTCCAGGTGCAGAGCCTTTGCCCTTAGTTTCTTGTTTGCTTGGTCCTTATCGTTTAATTTACCTCTTTCCTCTCTTTTGCTGCTGAGAACTGTGATTTTTATCAAAATCTGTCTCCTTATAAATACTCCCTTTTCTGCTTGGGAACGAACAGGATTTCCCTCTTCCTTTGATATTTCGACCTGTCACTGGGTTGTAATTACACCTTTTTTTTTTTCTCCTGCAGGGGTTGTTCTGCTACACGCTTAGTGTGACCTTTCCACTTGAAGTTTAATTTCTTTCTTCAGTTTCAAACATCTTACACATTCATTATGTTGATTAATGAGCTGCCGATTTCACCAAAGAAGTCCATTTCTGATACATATCATAGCATTCAGCCAGAAAAAGCCAAGATGATCTTACAGAAGAATGAAGCTGGGGATTTTACAGTGCCAGAAGTTAAATCTTACTAAAGATACATCAAACGTGTCAGCATGATATTTACGTAGGAGCAAATAACTAGTGAAATAGAACATGGGGTCGGTACACAGACCCATAACCATGTGCAGCAGAGGCAATGGATAGCTCAATGCAGAACTGAAGGGCTTTTCAGCTAATGGGGCTGGAGTTCACAGGTTCACATATTAGAGAGTAATACATAATTCAAGTATCAGACTAGGTGTGAATTTGCAATGATCACAGGCCTAATTTAAATGACAAAATAGGCAACTTAAAAAAACATACATTATTTCTTATATTGATAGTTGTTTTCTGGTTTTATATGACAACAAAATTAAGGGAAGGTAAATGGCATAGATATTGAATTTTCTAGAATGTCTTGCAACATTCTGCAGATCTGAAGTTATGTTTGAGTAAACCTAAAAGAAAATAGGACACTGTTTGCCTAACTTTGAGATATCCAAATATTACCTAATAAGACAGTTAATGTTGACTGCCAATCTGAGGAGTACCTGGAGTCACCTGGGAAACAGGACTCCAGGCAGACCAAGAGGGATTATTTAATTCAGGTTATCCTCTGGGCAAGCCTGTGAGGAATTTCTTAATTTAATTGAGGTGGAAAGACACACCCTAAAGGAGTGTGAGACAAATCCCTGAGGTTGAGTCCTGGACTGCATGAAAAAGTGAGCTGTGCATATTTCTAGGCCTCCCTTCCTGACTGTGGATGCACTGCACCTCGCTGCCTCACATGCTGGCCGCTAGGAATTCTGTGCCATGGTGGATTCAAGTATCAGACTACATGTGAATTTGCAATGATCACAGACCTAATTTAAATGACAAAATAGGCAACTTAAAAAAAAAAACATACTTTATTTCTTAAGCCAGAATAAATCCTCCTCCTCTTCTTCCTCTTCCTCCTCTTCCTCTTCTTCCTCTTCCTCCTCTTCTTTTTCCTCCTTCTTTTGAGACAAGGTCTTCCTATGTCGTCCTGGCTATCCTGGAATTTGCTATATAGTCCAGGCTGGAGGGGAACTCACAGAGATTAGAGCTGGGATTAAAGGTATGTGTAACCACCTGAGGTCAGAACAATTAGGACTCAGAACACTTGCCAAACAAGCTGAGAGAGCCTCCACCCCCATCCAACTTACTGTAACAGTAAGTACTTGGGGACATCCGGAAGACAGAAATTAGAGGAAGACAATGAGGGGACAGAAACACCAATTAGACTGACTGGGTCATTGTCTATGGAAATACCTACCTCACCATATCCCACAAATAATTACAATTAAATTGATAGTTAAATTTTTAAATTAAAAATAAATACAAAGCCAATGTTGCAGTGAATAAATCCTTCAAATGACTAACTTCAATCATAAAATATGATATATTATGATCTCAACCTGTGCTGAGGGAGTAGATGCTGAGGGAACAGTTACACCCAGGAAGACAAGTGGCATGATCTCAAACCCACCCTAGAAAGAGCAACTCTAATTGGATCAAAAGACACAGAGTGGCAGGCATGGCGGCACACACCTTTAATTCCACCTTTGGAGAGGCAGTGGTAGGCAGATCTCTGTGAGTTGGAAGCCAATGTGGTCTACTTAGAGTTCCATGACAGATAGAGGGCTATTTCACAGCCCCTGAATCATTACAAAAAAAAAAAAAATTACTCAAGCCAATGCCTGGAACTACAAAATTATAAATGTATAGAGGGCACAGTGAAACTACCCAACTGAACCACCCTATGGGTACAAATAAAGATTTTTTGTTTTGTTTTGTTTTGTTTTGGTTTTGGCTTTGGCTTTTTCCGAGACAGGGTTTCTCTGTGTAGCCCTGGCTGTCCTGGAACTCACTCTGTAGACCAGGCTGGCCTCGAACTCAGAGATCTGCCTGCCTCTGCCTCCCAAGTGCTGGGATTAAAGGCGTGTGCCACCACCACCCGGCACAAATAAAGTTTTATTGGGGATCACACTGCCAGGGCCAGGACCAAGGCTGGGATGAAAGAGAAGAGGAAAATGGTGGAAAAGTCAACAGTTTGTATCACAGTAGTGTCTTTGAGCTGATGCAGGCTGTTTGGATTGATGCCCTTGACCTGGGACAGGTTAAGGGAGGCTCCTGGTAAACAGAAGCTCAACTTTAGGCCTCTGTTGGCCAATAACCATCCTTCTTGGTTATTGCTCTTGTTGACTTGGTGAAAGCTCTTCTGATTATGACATTGTCTCCAGCACTGACATTTGGGAGAGGGGACACTTAGGACCTAACAATGGGATACATGGGCTGTACCTTCAGGTCTGTGGGTTAGACAGACAGCGGCTTCCAAGCTTGGCTACCAAAGCATGAGCAACTAGAGAACAGCTGTTAGACTGGGCTTTCCTCACCCTGACCCCAAACAAGCCTGAGCTTCAGAGAACAATTGTCTAGCCAGGAGGGATGAAAGAACACACCTTTAATCCCAGCACTGGGGAAGCAGTGTCTGACCTGTGGTGTCATCGTCACCCAGACAGAAAACCCTGAATTCAGCAGGGAAAGGAGGCTTAGAAAATATGATGGGTCTAAGAGGCACAAACCTTTAATCCCATCATTCAGGAGAATGAAGCAAGCAGATCTCTGGGATAGATAGATAGATAGATAGATAGATAGATAGATAGATAGATAGAAGATAGATAAATTACAAAATAAAGCTAATACGTTTGGTGAAATTGAAGGGTACTAATAATTTTTAAAATATTAAAATCTATTGAATTTCTGGATCTCAGGTGGTGATATATTCACACAATATCAATATTCTGAAGGTGAAGTTCAGGGTCATAGTGAATTTGAAACATGCCTGAGCTACAGCTTTGACCCCCATCTCAATCCCTCAAAACAAATCTTTTACATTTCTAAACAGTCACAGAAGCATTCATAAGTGAAAATTAAAAATCCATTTATGACATCAAAAAGTAAGATATTTAAGAAAATATTTTACAAAAGAAGTCCAAGGCTTATAACTGAAAATGGCAAAAATCACTGACATATATTAAAGAATAAAGCAAATAGAAAGACATCCCATGTTCACAGATAGAAGACGTAATAGTGTTAAGATAAATAGTCCTCAAATTGATCATATTCGCCATAATCCCTGTCAAAATCTCTAGCTGGCTTTTTGCATAAATTAACATGGCTCCTCCTAAATTTGTATGAAAGTGTGGGAACCAGAAAACAAAGAATAAAGAACTCCCTTCTCGGTTTCAGCAACAGTAACCACCCCTGTGGACGGCTGAAGAGGGTTGAGCAAAGACAGAACCATTCATTGACAGCTGAGTCCTTAGATGAGGACTCCTTTCTGGTACCATCCGGGGGTCTAGAGACCATCTCAGGTGGTTCGGGTTAGCCAAGTGACCTTTTTAGGTTTTGATTTCTATTTTTAGGTAAGTTTCTTTTTGCATATATTTTTGCAATCGTTCATCTTCTCTCATGCAACTTTTCAGTCACCCTCTCTATGTGTTTCACTCGCCCTACCCTGGTTGCCCTGGAAGCTGACCTCGGCGGCCTGCATCTCTCTCTCTCTCTCTCTGCAATCCAGAAACCAGAGAGCAAGAGAGGGGAGGCTCTCCATTTTTAGCTAGCCATGAAATATCTCCTCTCTGCAGTCTGCAGCTGGCCAGCTGTGTGCCTGATCAGCTGCTTCTTCTCTTCAGCTGCAGTTCTTGTGGATCCCAGGAGTCCCACCCACTGCTTCTCTCAGGGATCCAGCATTTCCTGTGGGCTCCTTTAGCCCTGTCAATACCTCTGCCAATTTATGAGCACTTCATAAATATCTCCTCTCGTAGCCCTTGCAAAAATGTCTTCTAGTCTGATCTATTCCATTGATGTTGGTGTGTGTGTGTGTGTGTGTTAAACACAGGGCCTTACAATTTCCGAGGTAACTGCTCCACCACTGAGCCACACTCAGTCTGCTTTTAACTCTTCCAAGTGGTTTTTGCCTTGAACCTCATTTTGTCCTGTGTGACTAATACTCTGCCTATTCCTTTGTTGATGCTTACCCACTGACCAGTCTTCATCTCATTGCAGATTTATCTAATCCATTCTCATTTTCTGACCTTATTTGAGAAAATCAGTGTCATGATCTTTCTGGATGGAGCCAGGCTGCATGGAATTATTTTTCTCATTTTGTTTCACAGATCCTCACACAATCTCTAATCAATACTTCTGTAACTTACTACCATTCCAAGGCAGCTCCCTGTCTTCCATAGCTTCCATCTGGAGCTTGTGCCAATGCAGAGACCCTCTAAAACTGGGTTCCTATGGGGTCTAATTGGGTAGTAAATCCCTCTAGATTCTTTTTTACTCCACACATTCTTCATCAACTCTACATCTTAGTTGAAGATGTGCCTTAGTAGAGAACTGTGGGGGTTTGAATGACATTGTCCCCTTAGGCCCATAGGCTTGGATACTTGGTCCCCAGCTAGTGGAACTAGTTTGAAAAGGATCAGAAGGTGTGACATTGTTGAAGGAGGTATGTTGTTGCAAGGTATTTGATCATACCATGAACTCCAAGGTTATGTTATGTATTGGGGGGGAAAAACTGTTTCTAAGCTGGGCGGTGGTGGCACACACCTGTAATCCTAGCACTCTGGGAGGCAGAGGCAGGTAGATTTCTGAGTTCAGGGCCAGCCTGGTCTACAGAGTGAGTTTCAGGTCAGCCAGGGCTATACAAAGAAACTCTGTCTCGAAAAAAACCAAATCCAAAAAATCAAAATCAAAAACAAAACAAAAAACCAAAAACCCTGTTTCTAGTTATAGTGTAGCTCATCCCAAGAACAGAGACCTTTAATCCAAGAGTTTTCTATTTATTGTAAGCATGGTTAAATAAAGTCAACTATAGATCAAGAGGCAGAACAAGCAAGCAACCAGTTAACAGGAAGTAAACATAGGAAAGAAACAGAGATTGGGAGGAAGTCAGGAGGAAGGATAGAAAGTCATAGGAAGTAGAACAAAAGGATATTCAGTTTGCAGGGTTTTTAAGACAGTGTGGAAAAGGAGAATGGGCTTTTTCTTTCTGCAACACCCATGAAGAGAAAGGTCAACTGAGTGCTTTCTCTGTCTCTCTGAGCTAGCAGGCTTTCATTCTAACATCTGGCTCCTCAGTTTTCATTTGGTAGAATAGAATGATTGGGATTTTGTTCTACAAAACAACATTTTGGTGCCCAGTGTGGGGCATGACCCCATAGATGGAGAGATCACTCCAACTGTGAACAAACTATGAAGCCATCAGATTTGGTAAGTCACCTGTGAAATCCTCAAGGAAAGAGTTAAGGATAGGAAATACCATAATAGAAGGTGTTAGGACACTGTATAGCATTGCTTTAGATGGCTTGAAAATAGAAGCAGAAATGAAAACCTAAATGACTTAATTACCATTGATTCAATACCAATTATGATTGTTATCATTTTGGTATTTCATACTTTATTCTTAATAGCCACAGTAGCTTTCTGTACCATTTCAAAGAGAAAAGATTTAAAGATGAAGGAAAAGAAACAAATGAAAAATAGATTAATAAGATATACGATACAAGCCTTAAAAAGACTTATAAATGAAAATAAGAAAAATACTCAGACATAGAAGAATTTAAACAAGATTTTGAAAATCTTATAAATGAAAATAGGAAAAATACTAAGACACAGAGAAATGTAGACAAAAACCTACCATGCCACCACTTGATGAACCTGAAGAGGGGAAGCCCAAGGTTGTTAGAAAACCAATCTTAGTCTATCCAGTTACTATACAAGACCTACCAGCAGATGATAGGCACCCCGTAGGTTATGAAGAAATTAAGTAGAATCCTATAGAAATAATAGATTTGAGAAGATTTAAGGAAGAAATTATTTTATATGGTATGCATTCACCATATGTAAAGCAGATATTAAACTCATGGGCAACTCAGAACAGAGTTATCCTCCAAGACTGGAAAGATTTGGCAACAGCAATATCAGAAACTGGTTCTCAGTTACAATGGTGAACATGGTGGAAAGGGGAATCTAGGACCATAGGACAATGACATAGGTTAGAGGTATTGATACTTTCTGGATCAGTCGCTAGGTGAAGGTCAGTATGCTGAGTTACAAAGACAGCTTGAATTTGATATTCATACCTTGGCACTATGTCATTTAGCAGGTTTAAATGCTTGGGGTTTAAAAGTCGAAGAATCGGGAAAGAGGTCTGAGTCATTTACTAAAATTATACAAGGCCCTGAAGAAGCCTTCACTGATATTTTTGCAAAGATGGACTTCAGGGGTAAATAGAATAGTATCAGATTCAGAAGTCAGATAAATATTAGCCAAATCTTTGGCTTCTGAAATGTTAATTTAGAATGCAAAAGGGTAATTAGAACTTTAAAGGCAAGATCAGTTCCAATGATGAACAGATTAGAAATGCAGCTGATATTGTTTCTCGAATTTATGATGCTACTCTGATGGAAGAAGTAATTTCTAAAAATTTTAAGAAAAACAAAAATATCCAATGTCTTAATTGTGGTCATTTGAAAGAAAGGTCATGCCAGGCAGTGGTGGCACATGCCTTTAAATCCTAGCCCTTGGGAGGCAGAGGCAGGCGGATTTCTGAGCTTGAGGCCAGCCTGGACTACAGAATGAGTTCCAGGACAGCCAGGCTATACAGAGAAACCCTGTCTCAGGGGAAAAAAGAAAGAAAGAAAGAAAGAAAGAAAGAAAGAAAGAAAGAAAGAAAGAAAGAAAGAAAGAAAGAAAGAAAGAAAGAAAGAAAGAGAGAGAGAGAGAGAGAGAGAGAGAGAGAGAGAGAGAGAGAGAGAGGGAGGGAGGGAGGGAGGGAGGGAGGGAGGAAGGAAGGAAGGAAGGAAGGAAGGAAGGAAGGAGGGAGAGAGAGAGAGAGAAAGAAAGGAAGGAAGGGAGGAAGGAAGGAAGGAAGGAAGGAAGGAAGGAAGGAAGGAAGGAAGAAAGAAAGAAAGAAAGAAAGAAAGAAAGAAAGAAAGAAAGAAAGAAAGAAAGAAAGAAAGAAAGATCATTTAAAAAAGGATTGTCAACAAGGTATTCCTAGAAACAATGCTTTTTTTCTAGAGATAATCCAAAGAGAAGGCCCTAGCCTTCTGGAGTATGTAGAAGGTGTGGCAAAGGCTGGTGTTGGACTAATGGACAAAGATCAACAAGGGATAGGCAAGGGAACCTTTGATGTTGGAAAATGCCCTAAGGGAATTTTCACAGGTCTGATATCAACCTTGTTTCAATCATTCCCTGTCACTCATCCACAAAAAAATGAAAAGATTCAATGCTTGTTGTTTAAAAACTACACTGCTCTGGATATAATCAAAGACAAAACAACTTTAATAGAAAAAATTCAGGAGAGACCAAAAAACAAGCATTTTGGCAAGCTGCTATAAATGAACACAGACCAAAGCTAAAAAGACAAATAAATGACATTGAAATTGAAGGTTTAGTAGACACAGAAGCAGATATAATAATCTTTTCATTAAAATCTTGGTATCTAGACTGACCTCTGCAAAAGGTAAATTCTCAGTTTCTAAAGATTGGAACTTTATCACAGGTAAAACAAAGTTCAGGATGGGTTGAGTGTATAGGGCCAGAAGGACAAAGAGGAAAATTAAAGCCACATGTAGCTAACATAGCCATGAATTTATGGGGATGTGATCATGGAAAACACCGATAAATATTCCTCTGATCTCAGACGCAAACAATTAAATAAAAAATGCTTCTGATAAAAGCATTAAAAGGTATTATCAAGAACAGTCACAGACTGTCCAGATTGTTCATAAGCAGAACACAACAGGTGCAGAGAGATATTAGATTGTTTTCTTTAAATGCTGAATCAAATCATTCTGTATGTTTTAAAGATCTGTGAACCTCACAATGGAAACTGGGTATGTGTTACATTGAGGAAGAGGTTTTGGCTTTGTTTCCACAGGAGTAGAAAAGCTGTGGACTCCATCAAGATTGATAAACATTAGATTTGAACAGGAGAGATCTCCTGAATAAGGAAAGGTGATAATTCATTGAAATTATCACCAACCAAAAGACGGTTGGTCATTCAGTCCAAACTAATTTATAAAGACTAACAAATGTCTTTCATTTTTTTCAGGTATGAAAAAAAAAAGTTTTCAAATGATAAGACATACTTGCCTTATTGGCATGAAATGAAAATTGGTTTTTTTTCTTTTTTTCTTTTCTTTTCTTCTTTCCTTTCCTTTCCTTTGCTTTCCTTTTCTTTTCTTTTTATTTCTTTTTTTTTTTTTTGAAAATTGGCTTTCTTAAACCATGTGTCTTAATTCCATGTTAGAATGTTAGACTGTACATTGCCACATGGTCCACGGCCTATGGACATCAGCTTTTGGGTTTTCTTCTTAAACAAAATAGGATATTTTTGTAGTTTGGTATAAAAGATATAGGTAAGAGATATCAAACGTTTTAAGTAAATTCAAAAGTTTACTACAGTTCAGACTTTTTTTTCTATTTATTATATGTAAGGACACTGTAGCTGTCTTCAGACACCCCAGAAGAGGGGGTCACATCTCACTATGGAGAGTTTTAAGTCATCATGTGGCTGCTGGGATTTGAACTCAGGACCTTTGGAAGAACAGTCAGTGCTCTTAACCACTGAGACATCTCTCTAGCCCCAGACTTGTTTTCTAAATCTCTAAGGGTTGGAGTAATTTCTAGCTAAGATAAAATATTTGAGTGGGACAGTGCTAGCCCATGCCTTTAATCCTAACAGAGACAAGCAGGTTAGTTGTTTTCTAAATTCTAGAGTTACAGTGAGCAAGGTGGTGGTAGGCCATACCTTTAATCCCAGTACTTGGACGGAGGAGACAGGAACATAAGAATTACAGTGATTTAAATTTAAAAGCCTCTTACAAAAAGCAGGTTGAAATTTAAAATGAATATCCTTTGTGATCTAAAAATAAGTACACTTAAACCTTGAATTTATATATAAAGAGAAAGGAAAACATAGGTATATTTATCCACTAAAATATATTTAGTTTCAAATTTTTAAAAGATTTTCTTTTTAATTTCAATTGAAAGATAATACTTTTTCTGTTGTCAAAAAACATTTTTTCCCACCGGGCGGTGGTGGCACACACCTGTAATCCCAGCACTCTGGGAGGCAAAGGCAGGTGGATTTCTGAGTTCAAGGCCAGCCTGGTCTACAGAGTGAGTTCCAGGACAGCCAGGGCTATACAGAGAAACCCTGTCTCCAAAAAACCAAATCCAAAAAAACCAAAAATAAAATAAAATAAAATAAAATAAAATAAAATAAAATAAAATAAAATAAATAAAAAAAAGCCAAACCAAAACAACAACAACAACAACAACAAAAAAAAAAACCAAAAAAAAACAAAAAAAAACAAAAAAACAAAAACATTTTTTCCCAAGGAAAGATATAGCCTGCCAAAATAGAAAGCCCCAGTGTTAGGGCTAGGGCAGGGTTTGGCTTTTGTCTTTCTAGGAGAATAAAAGCATCCAACTAAGGAATCTGACCACCAGACAAGTGAAGCATCTGAAGGAAATGACAGATCACTGAGAGAAAATGTCCCCCCAAAAAAGAGAATACATTGGCCAAGTGGTCTTGCCACCTTCCATAGACTTAGGTGTCGAGTGGTCTTTATGTGGCCCCAATTCAATTAAAAATTAAACTGGCTTTGGGGTTGGAGCATGGCTCTCTCCTTCTCTAAACCCATGAATGCTTGTTGAAGGAAAACCCAAAATCTTTGTCTTATATCAGAAGAGCCACCCTGGTATGGTACAGAGCCATAGGGGCGGGGGTGGGAAGAACTATTCTATAGCTACTATCATAATCTTTTGGTTTCATTTGACTATTAAAAACTTTTTAAAGTATAAATATCTCAAAATCTACAAGACTATTATATATATATAAACTTTCTGTCACAATCCCAGTTGTCATAGAGCACTAATTCTAGAAATCAGCTTCATCTGAACTCCCGTTTGTGTTTTCAGGTTTGAGTCTGAAGCAGGTACCTAGGAACAGTTTTTGAACCTCAGATGAATTTAATAGATTGTGGTCCTCAAACCTTTCTGAGATCTGCTGAATATGGCATTTAAACTTTTAAAGTTTTCTACCATTTCTAACAGAAACCTTTGAGGTCCCCAAAAAGATGTTGGGACGCTGCAAAGATGAATCCACATGGATTGTGGTAACACTAACCACTGGGGAAAACTGCCCCATGCCTCTTCTGCCTCTAGTTTCTGCTCAAACAGTGGACAACTTTGAGTTGAATGCTCTGCTCTACCTAGCCAGGATTGCCACTAAGCTGACAAACACCAACCAAAGATCAGCTTTGGACTACAAACTGTTCAGGTTGTTAAAACTGCTAAGTTCATAGGAGACTGACATGAACATTTTACAGAACTTTGAACTCAAAAATAATCCTAAAGCTGCCAAATGTAACCAAGCTGAACATTGTGGAATGGTTGGCAGACACAGCTTCATTATTTTAAATAGTTTTACTGTATTAGAGTTAAAATCGTTTCTTTTTATTTAGGCAAAAAAGAGGAAATGTTGCGGGATATTTGATCATACTATGAACCCTGAGATTGTGTTATTTACTGGGGGAAAAAAACCCTGGTTCTAGTTATGGTGTGGCTCCACCCTAGAACACACCTTTAATCCAAGAGCTTTCTGTTTATTGTAAAAAAAAAAAAAAAAAAAAAAAAAAGGTTAAATAATGTCAACCAAACATCAAGAGGTAGAACAAGCGATCAACTGGGGAAACATAGGGGAAACAGTTTAAGAGAGTGGGAAGCTGTCAGGAGGACGGACAGAGAGTCCCAGGAAGCAGAAGGGAGGGGCATTCGGTTGAAGGGTGTTTAAGACTGTGGAAAGGAGAATGGCTTTTTTCCTTCTAAGCTGTCCATTGAGGAAGGTCAGCTGTGTGCTTCCTCTGCCTTTCTGAGCGTGCAGGCTTTCACCCCAGCATCTGGCTCCTGAGTCTTCATTTGGTAAAACTGAACGATTGAGATTTTGTTTTAAAAAGTGCATCATCGGAGGCAGGCTTTGAAATTATAAAACATGTAAGCCATTCTCCATTTTCCGTGACTCCCTCCCACTTGTGGTCAATATGTGCTCTCAGCTACGCCTGCGGCAGGTTTGCTCCATTGTGGAGAGTGTAATTCAATCACACTCTTTCTTTTATATGTTACTTTGGTCATGGTGGGTTTTAATTTTCATAGCAATGGAAAAGTAATTAAGACAGGATTTAGTACCAAGGAGTGGGTTATTGCTCTGATAAACCTGACCATGATGTTTGGGGGTGGGGGGATATGAAAGATTGGAACTTTGTACCAGAAAAAAAGAGGTTGAACTCTGTACAGGGCTTAACAGACCATGCTAGATATTGGAAGAGAGTAAAACTTAGAGAAATGTGGACTATGGAGGCCAAACTCAAAACATTTCAGAGGAAAATGATATTACCAACTTCAGTAGAGACCATTCTTATGATAGTTTGGCAAAGAATGCAGTTTCTTTCTGACCCTTTCATAAGAATTTGCTTGAAGATAAATTGGAAACTAATGGGCTCATTTCTTTAGTGGAAGAGATTTCAAGACAGATTAATATTGGCCCTGTCACATGGGTGTTATTCATCACATTTATGCAGATGTACAATGAAAAAGAGTGATCAGGACAGAGAGAGAGGCAGAGGGAGGGAGAGAGAGAGAGAGAGAGAGAGAGAGAGAGAGAGAGAGAGAGAGAGAGAGAGAGAGAGAGAAACACACACAGAGAGAAACAGAGAGAAACACAGAAACAAACAGAGAGAGAAACAGAGAGAGAAACAGAGACAGGGAATGTAATGCTAGAGTCAAAGCTGATGCTGAAAGAGATAAGGAAATGAAGGGAAGTCCTGATCTACATTGGAATACAAAGAGGTGTGATGATTTGAATGAAAATGGCCTCCATAGGCACACAAGGAGTGGTGCTATGAGGAGGTGCAGCCTTGTTGGAGGAAGTGTGCCACTGAAGGTAGGCTCTGAGGTCTCAGGTACTCAAGCCAAGCCCGGTGTAGCATTCTCTTCCTGCTTCCTGTTGATCCAGATGTAGAATTCTCAGCTTTCTCTCCAGCATGTCACCATGCTTCTTGCCATGATGATATTGAACTAAACCTCTGAACTGTAAGTCAACACCAATTAAATATGTTCCTTTATAAGAACTGCCATGCTCTTGGTGTCTTTTCTCAACAATAAAATCATAACTAAGAAGCTGGTACTAGGAGTTGACTATTGCTGTGATAGGGTAGATCATGCATTCATTTGTTTGTTTGTTTGTTTGTTTGTTTGTTTGTTTTGAATGTGAACTGTGAGACTTTGTATTAAAAAAAAAACTGGCTGACTGCTTTAAGTGGGGTTTTTAGGTCATCCTTCTAGGAACATGGAAGACAATGGGCCTGAAGGTGATTTGAACTGTAAGATCTGGTGTAAGAGCTTTCAGAAGAGAATTTAGTATGTGCCTAGAGACTGTTTTGTCATATTTTGGTAAGAATGTGGCTGCTTTCTGCTATTGTCCAAAAAATCTGCCTGAGCATAAATTGAAGGGTTATGGATTAACGGTTTTGGCAGAGGACATTTCAAGACAGCCTAGCATTGACTCTATCATGTGGTTATTTGAGGCCAGCCTTACACAGATCTATAATGAAAAGGAGTGAGCAGAACAAGGAAAGTTACAAAACATAAAATTTGAGGAGAAAAGGATCAACAGGAAATAATATTTACCTAAGTCCTATAGTTAGGAGATAAGCAGTTTAAAGAAAATTCGGATGTTAAATGAAATGAAGGAGTGGTAACCTCAGGACAAGATTCCACCCAGCTAAACTTCCAATTTGTGAAAAGGATTTTTTTAAAAGCTCAGGGCCTAGCTTTGGGGTCTAGACCTTTAATCCCAGCACTCAGAAGGCAGAAGAAAGCAGATCTCTGAGTTTGAGGTCAGCTTGGTCTATAGATGGAGTTTTAGGACAGCCAAGTGAAACAGAAACAGAAAGCTGGTGAAGATGTACTAGATCAGGAGGGCCATGTTCCAGCCCTAGAAAGCAGCAGAACCTGGCAGCTTCAGTTACATGGTTCTGGCTATAGAGTCAAGAATAGAAGAAAGGTATTATGGATTTTCCCTCCTCAACTAAGGAAAGCCATTGAAGCCAGGTGTGTATTGGGGGTTTCCCGAATGGAGGCCTAGAGAGGCCATTGCATGAAGCTGAGAAGGTGAAGCCTGAATTAACTTGGAGACCCCAAAATGTTGGATATGCCAGAGCTGTGGGATACCTACTAAGGATAGTTGCTAACAGGGGTGGAACCATCCCAAGATAAAGAAGTACACTGGAGTCCACAAAGCTAAAAGGAGCTGAAGATCTGAGGGGTGCTTTGATATTAGACATGGAGATGCAGAGTTTGGAGTTTGCCCAGCTGGTTTTGGTCTTGCTTTTATCCAGTATTTCTTCATTATGTTATCTTTACTCCATTTTGGAATTGTAATGTACATCCTGTGCTATTTATGTTGGAAGTATGTGATCTGCCTTTTCATTTTGACTTTATAGGGAATTATAGTTAAGAAATTGCATGAGTCTCAGAAGAGACTTTGAACTTTGGACTTTTTTTTTAAAGATTTATTTATGTATTTATTTATCTCATTTATATAAGTACACTGTAGTTACGCTCAGACACACCAGAAGAGGGCATCAGATCCCATTCCTGATGGTTGTGAGCCACCATGTGGTTGCTGGGAATTGAACTCGGGACCTCTGGGAGAGCATCCAGTGCTTTTAACCACTTAATCATCTCTCCAGCACTCAAACTTTGAACTTTTAAACAAGTTTAAGACTGTTATAAACTATGGGGACTTTTAAAGTTGGACTAAATGCATTTTGCATTATGATATGACTATATACCTATGGAGCCTAGGAAGTAGAATGTGGTGATTTAAATAAAAATAACTCCCCTAGGCTCATAGGGAGTGACACTATTAGGAGGTGTGACCTCCTTGGAGTAGGTGCAGTCTTGTTGTAGGAAGTGTGTCTTTGGGGCAGGCTTTGAGTTCTCAGATGTTCAAGCTAGGTCCAGTGTGCCATTCTCTTCCTGCTGCCTGATGACCAGCTTTGGAACTCTCAGCTACCTCTCCAGCACCATGTCTGCCTGCATGCCACCAAGCTTCCCGCCATGATGATAATGGACTAAACCTCTGAACTGTAAGCCCCAGCTAAATATTTTCCTTTATAAGAGTTTCTGTGGGCTTCCTGTCCCAGCCGCCATTGGACAGTAGCAGCCAAGGCCCTGTGCTACCCCATGGCTATGTGCTTCAACAAGGGCCACAAGATGACAAAGAACATCAGGAAGCTGAGACACAGCCATTGCAGCGGGCATCTCATCAAGCACACCAAGTTCATGCAGGACATGATCCTGGAGTGGCACGCCATGGAGTTGCTCGGAGTGTCCAAGGACAAGTGCACTCAAGTTCATCAAGAAGAGGGTGGGCCCACACATCTTCACCAAGAGAATGCAAGAGAAGTTGAGCAATACGCTGGCAACCATAAGGAAGGAGGTGGTCAGGAAGGACTGGTGTACCCTCCCCCAATAAACAATCGTTCTGTTTTTGTTTCTGTTTTTTTTTTTTTTTTAAGTGTTGCTGTGGTAATGGCATCTCCTTCAGAACAATAAAATCCTAACTAAGACACCATCTTCAGGGTAAGACCCCATCCAGCTAACCTTCCAAACTTGTGAAAGCAAAAAGTCTAAGGAATGTTCTGCCCCTAAGAAACAACAAAGAAAATTTGTTGCAAACATAATTCAAGAGGTCCAAGGTCTACCTCAAGTTAGTAGTCAAACTTGGTAGCATAGTACACATGGTTCTGACATTAGAGTCACAAAATACATGAGATACTTGAGTAAAGGGGTTGCAGAATCTTTCCCCGTGGTTAAACTGCTGAGGTCATGTGTATAGTAGGGGAATCCCTTCATGGAGGCCCTGAGAGGCCATTACGTGAAGCTATGAAAGTAAAGCTTGGATTGCATTGGGATCCCAAGATATTAGAGGTAAGAAACCCATGGGATATCTGTCAAGTAGAGCTGCACACAGTGATTGGAGCCAGGCAGAGAGAGCGATGTATGTTGCAGATAGTGAAGCTGGAAGGACAGAGCCATCTGAACCTTTCACCATCAGCCAGGGAGCTAGAAGCTTTGAAGTTTGCCCTGCTGAGTTTCGAGCCTGCTATGGTCCAGTATTTCCTCACCATACTCAAATTCCTCCCCTTCTGCATTGGTCACATATATTCCATGCTGTAGTATGTTGAAAGTATGTAATTCACTTTTTGATTTTACAAGGGGTTATAATTAGGAGATTTGTCCTGAGCCTCAGAAGAGACTTTGAACTTTGAACATTTAAACAGTGTTGAGATGAAGGGGGGGGGGTGGCTTTTGATGCTAAACCGAGTGCATTTTGAAGTATGATATGACCAGGAGGAAATGTGGGTGGAATGTGGTGGTTCAAATAAGAGTGGCTCCCATAGGCTCATATATTTAATTATTTGGTTCCCAGTTGGTGGGATTGATTGGGAAGGATTAGGAGGTGTGATCTTGTTGGAGGTACATCACTGGGGGCAGGTTTTAGGAAAATAGTTCTCAACCTGTGGGTCATGACCCCTTTGGGAGTCAAACCACCTTTTCTCAAGGGATGCATGTCAGATATCCTATATATCACGCATCTGCATTCCAGTTCACAACAGTAGAAAAATTACAGTTATAAAGTAGCAACAGAATCATTTTATGTTTGGGGAATCACAACATCATGAGGAACTGTTGTATGAAAGGACCTTTGATTTGGAAAGGTTGAGAACCACTGCTTTAGGGTTTCAAAAGCTGCATGAGCTCCCTGCCTCCTATTTGTTGATTAAGAGGTGAACTCTCAGCTGTTCCGGCCTCCATGCCTTTGTGCCACCATCATGGACTCTAGCCTTCTGAAACCATAAGCTCGATTAAACTCTTGTTTTATAAGTTGCCTTAATAATGCTGTTTGTCACAACAATAGAAACGTAACTAAGACAAGCGGTAGGTGAGGGTCACTATGAGCAGCCTTGTGAAGACATAGGTGCACTATTTCTAGTCTTAGCTGCTGCCACTTACATCCAAATCTCCTGTGTAGGAAATCCTGAGTTTGTTTGGAACTTTCATTTATCTTGATGTAATGAACTTTCACACAATGTCTCCAGTTTTTTCTTTTTGTTCTTCAACATGCTCCACGCACTGATTCAACTTGAAAACTGTTTCATGCATTCTAGAGATTCCCAGCCTTATTATTTTATTATTGGACAATATGACAGACACTGGCTCTCTTTCTGGTCTGTTCTTTGTCATTCTTGAAAACCTTGCAAGTAGGCATGAAAAGCCTGGTGTCTCTGCTCCTCTCTCTCTCTCTCTGTCTCTGTCTCTGTCTCTGTCTCTCTCTCTCTCTCTCTCTCTCTCTCTCTCTCTCTCTCTCTCTCTCTCATTCTCTTATTCTGTGCTGCATGGCTCTGCAATGTGCTGAGCTATTAATCTGTTAAATGAAATATCATATACGCCATCCCACAAACCCCTTGGGGTTTTTCTCGTACCCTGTGCTTGTTATGGATGGAGTTTCTGATCTTTACATCTCCATATTCGACACATACACACAGAGATACACACAGGGTATGGGGGGGGGGGTGGAAGTTAATGATAGAGACTCTAGAAGATTCACAGGTTCTCTTTCTCAGGAAGAGGGATGGCATTAGCATCTCTACGCATTTGCTGGCCCTAGGTGTGCTTGGTGACTTGTTCACTCACCACCACCCTGGACAGAGATTTTCTTTGCCATGTGGTCCCCATATACTGTGTGCACATGGTCTTGGCTCCACCCAGTAATCCTCTTCTTATTCAGGTGAAACATCTATTTCTGTCAAATTGTTGAATATTTCTACTTTTTATATGTATTTAGCCCAGGAAGAGCAAGCTGAAGCTTCAATTTAGCACAGGAAAGGAGTTTTAGCATGCTTTCTCTAAAGAAACATACTTAGTAGGAGAGAAAGATATGGACTAATAAATAGCTAACTAGGTAGACAGATAGACAAACCATCGTGAGCTGCCATATGGGTCCAGATCCTCTGGAAGAGCAGAAAACTCTTAATTGCTGATCTATCTTTCTAGTTCATTAATTAAGGTTTTCTACTTAGCTATTCAGTGTAAAGCCATGCGAACAGTGTGCCTGGTCAAGTGTCCATCCCAGGAAGGCTGACATCCACAATATATCTGCTTACTGAATCCTGAAGGAAGACAAGTTCCTCTGGAAAGGTGATGGGCAACCTGTCTCTGTGCTGTCCATATTTTTTAAAAAGCTATTTGCCTGCATATATTTATCTTCCATTTAAACACCTACAGAAGCCTCTTGACTGCAATTAATTTTCTCTCTATTGAGGGGGATGTAAACTTGCCCAAATTAATTCATGATGAATGGATCTGTTTACCACAGTGGTCCCTCCCATTTGGCTTCGCAGTTAGTCAAAAGTGAAGACCCACAGAAGAAAAGTTGCTGAAGGCAGCCATCATTGAGAGCCCTTGTGACTCTTGGAGTTGCATTAAACTCCTGTGTGAAACCAGCCATTGTCAATGTTGTCCTTTCTTCCTCTTCAAGGAAACTCAAGCCACACCAAAGCTCAGCAGATGGAGTCCAAAGCAAGAGGAGCACATGCCCAGTACACAGAAGGCTCACTCCCGGTATCTTAGTTAGGGTTTTACTGCTGTGAACAGACACCATGACCAAGGCAACTCTTATAAGGACAACATTTAATTGGGACTAGCTTACAGGTTCAGAGGTTCAGTCCATTATCGAGGTGGGAGCATGGCAGCATCCAGGAAGACATGGTACAGGAGGAGCTGAGAGTTCTGAGGACAAATAGAAGACTGCCTTCCTGGATGCTAGAGTGAAGGTCTTAAAGCCCATGCCCACAGTGACACACCTACTCCAACAAGGTCACACCTCCTAATAATGCCACTCCCTGGGCCAAGCATAAACAAACCATCACACCCAGCAACTGTGTTGTTACCATATATTGGCGATAAGCCGTTGAAAGATGGTTTTATTTTTATGAGTCCCACTTTACACTCATCTTGACAACTTGTGCCTAATGACCAGCTCCTGGACTTCATGCTGTGCACATAAGTCCGCACTCTAGAATTTCTCCCAGAGATCTCCACGCATATGACTCTCTAGCTCTTACACTAACTTGCTGCAGGTTGGAAAGTTTAGAAAACTTGCTGGTGCTGGAGACAGAGGTTCTCTCTATGTACACCAAGGTCTGGGAGCAGGTTAGTTCTTTCCCATGATCCTCTGCTAGTCACTCCTGCTCACCTAGGGATTGTGCCTATCATGTGACAGGAAGGAACTTTCAAAGATGCACCTATCCCTGGCTTGGCAGAGCATGCCCAGATGGCAGAGGGATGGGTGCTTTGAGCATGTCCCTTCATTCTGTCTCCACTTGTCCTTCTCAGAAGGACCTTGGGTTTTCATGTGTCTTCTGAAGGTCAAGCTGTGTGTGCTGCCCTGCAAGGCCACACCTCATGGCTCTTTTCCTCTTGCCCATCTTGGTTTCAGAGGCGCTACTGAAGACCCTGCTTGGATCTGACAAGAACCTGGGCCTCCTTGACAGATCACACCGCTTGCTAGAATAGTCCAAGATGCTCCTGGACTGTCTGAGGCCTCCAGCACCAGCTAATCTTCTAAAAGGAGGAGGCCGGATCAGCAGACCTTGGCATCAGAGTAGCAGCTGGACTGGGACTGTTCAGGGTTCGCTGTGCTCAGTCACCATTGCTTTTTCCTGGGGCCAGTGGCTCTGGCACTCCTGTTCTGGGGAAGCCTGGAGGTGCTTCAGATGTTTTTGCTTAGGTTTTCAAAGAGGGGACTGCATTCAGAGAATGTCTGAGATAAACTATTGCCCAGGTGGCACAAACCACTGAGAGGCAGAGAAGAGAACAGCTCCGCAGAAGCTGGGTATCACCTGTTGTGCAGGCTACTGCCACCCTACTTGTATGAATGTCATGTGCCAAGGTCCCTTTGTGCCCCCATTCCTCTCTACAACCCCCCACACTCCCCATGCTTCTTCTTCTTCTTCTTCTTCTTCTTCTTCTTCTTCTTCTTCTTCTTCTTCTTCTTCTTCTTCTTCTTCTTTTGTTATTTTTGGTTTTTTCGAGACAGGGTTTCTCTGTATAGCACTGGCTGTCCTGGAACTTACTCTGTAGACCAGGCTGGCCTCGAACTCAGAAATCTGCCTGCCTCTGCCTCCCAGAGTGCTGGGATTACAGGTGTGTGCCACCACCGCCCGGCTCTCCCCATGCTTCTAAACACACAACCCACACTTGTCCACACACTCTCTCTGCCCCCCCCCACATCCTTTCCACATGCCTTCCATGTGCCTGGATCTCTCTTCCATCCTGCTTCTCCATGGGTTCAGATGTTCCTCCATCCTTCCCCATGCATGTGGAGAGATTGAGGCACAGCGAGGTGACGAACTTGGCATAGACTACCCAGCCCGGTAGGTGGCCTCCCACAGCATGGTCCCATCCACCCTACCCTCCTGCTTGGCCTCTTTGGCCATCAGAGGGATAGAGACACTGGTCCATCAGGCCTCCATGCCTCCATTAGGGGCACTGTCCCAGGCAGGCAGGAGAGTGTGGATCCTCACTGTCCTCCCAGACTATGGTTGTGTGATATTGGCAGCAGAGGTTGCAGCCCTGTTGTCCAGCCCCTTTCCAGACGCGGGTGTGTTTTATGGCTTAATTAAACAGAGAGGAGCATAATTGACGTGCAGCCCGCTGGGCGCTGCCGCTTCCTGGCTCTTCCCCCGTGACTCAGATGCCGAGTGTGGGCTAATAGATTTGCAACGCTGATCGCTGCTCCAGACCCACTTAGCGCGGCTCTGGGAAGCTCTCACCGCCCTGGGATTGAATTGAATTGCTTTTCATTTCTAACCACGACCCATAAATCCCTCACACATCAGCCCCCGCAGAGAAGCCTCCAGGCTCAGGTCTCTCTGCCCGCCCCAGCAGTTAGCGGGGCGGCTGCCTTATAGAAGAACCACTCTGGCACAGGGTCAGCTACATGTTCACGGGCTGGACAAGCATCAGCATAAGGCCAGCCAGACTGGAAACTGAAGGACCCGCCCACGGTCCTTGTGACAGGTGTGGCTTATGCTTCCCTGGCTCACTTTGGACTGAGATATCTTTCCCACTGTGGGGAAAATAAAAACAAAACAAGCAAACAACAAAATTGAAGCAATACCCACTCCACACCAGGGGCAGAAGAGCAAATGGGTCTAAAGGTGACTGACTGTTGGTGAAGCACCTCCAGCCTCACAGACATGCTTTAGGGACCGGGACCTTGGTTGTAAGACTGTAACAAGCTCCAGCCCACTGACAGCTGGCACGCCAATGGAGAGAAGTAGACAAGGCAGGATAGCACTGGCGAGACAAACAAAGACCCAGGCAAGTAAGAGCACAGGCTGTTTGCTAGGGGAGGACGGAAGCCTGAAGGATCAGTTGCAGCCAGAGGCCAGAGACAAGACACACAGGGTTAAGACTCAGATCAGTACTGCTAGAAAGAGACCCCAGGAACCAGCCAAGATCAGAAGGAGATGCACTGTGTGAGAAAGGAATGGGTTTCTTTGTCACTCCCAAATGCTAACAGGAGCACACAGGTTTTACAAAACCACCCAGAGCACTTCCTCATGCCTCCCCCAGCCCCGGCAGTCTCTCCACCACGCCACCACACCACTCACCGTCGACCTCACCCTCCTTTGTCATTCCTTTCTCCAAGGTGATGCTTCTCAGCAAACTCATGTTTCCTACATCCCAGCTCTAAACTAGGACCCAGGAGAACCTCGTCCCCTCCTGCAAACATCTCAGCAAGCAGGCATCAGACTTTAATTCTCCGTCATCTCCTGCAGAAAAACAGAGAGCATGAACTCCCCTCTTTGATTCTCATGCCCTAGCTGCCCTGCTTGGTGCATCCCCAGAACCCCCTCTCTCTCTATGCATCATCCTGGGGTGACATCAGTGTGGCCAGTGGGGTCCATTGCTAATGGGATCCAGGCTCTGTGCTTTGGTGTCTAGAGGCCAGGGTTCCAGGAATGTGGCATGTCCTCTCTGGGCCACAGTCGCCACTCATGGGGCAGCATGGATGACTGACAAGCAGCAGGGACTCCAAAAGTCTTTGTGATGAGGGACCCAACATGGGCAGTTCTGGGTGTGGTCATTCCTGACCACCTGACATTCCTTCCCAGAGTCTGCTTTGTCAGCACTGACATGTCACATGGACCTGGCTGGACAAGAGGCCCTGGTTTCATTCGTCCCTGGCTCAGCTCTGTGATGGGCATCTATATCCTGTGGCCCCACCTCTGCTGTTTAAGACAGATATCAGCAGGCTTCATCTTGCTCTGTGGCCAGCCATGCTGGCCACACACTAGAGCGTATCCTTGGCAGAGTGCCTGGTGCTCCTGCCTGTGGAAGGTGATCTCATCCCTAGGCAGTAACCATGGAAACAGGACTATGAGCAGCTATAGCTTGTGTGAAGATGAGGTCCCTCAATGCTCTTCACCTGAGCTGCCACTGACTCCCCAGCTCTGCGAGTTATCCCTTCTAGCGCCCTCGAAAGAAGGATGGCATCCACCCTCTCTTGGGGAGGTATCCTGACCCACCCCCAATACCTACCAATTTGCAGCCTCTGTTACCCACACAGGGGGTACTTTAAAAATTCTAAAGTGACTGTTTGTACGTTAGCCCGTTAACAAGTCACACCTTGCTTGCTCCTCAGAGAGGGTCAGGGATTTTTCCGAAGTTCATGGAAATTTTGAATTCAAGCCCTTGTCTCCTCTCTCCATCTCTCTAGGTCCAGGGCATTGTGGGGAAGGTAGGGAGAGACATCACTGGCCTGAAAGGTGGTAAGAGGGGTGATACCTGAAGCTAGGGTGGTCAGATGTGGGGCACAAGCTGCTGTAACTGAGACTAAAGCTATGTGTGCTCACACAAAGAGCCGAAACCAGAGGGAAGGACTCAGCCCGCTGGATGCGGAGCGAGAATCACTCACGGTCAAGAGTTAAGAACGGAAAGCACTTGCTCCGTGATGCTGAGCTCACTAGAGATCAATTTGAGGAGAGGGAAGAGAGGGGACTAGGAATTGCTACCTTGCACTGCAGACTCAATTACCGGAGACACAGTTGGTGTCAGTGTCCATATTTGGAAGCACGGATGCCCATCTCAAAACTGAAGAGACAGAGATGATGTAAAGCTAAGGCTGTAAAAATAGAGCTTCCTGACTACATGCTGTTTTTTAAGTGTGTGTGTGTGTGTGTGAACCAGAGGTTGGTGTAGGATGTTTTCCTTCACTTTATTTACTAAGACAGAGCTTGCTGATTGGTTAGTCTAGCTGGCCATTGCCCAGGGCATCCCCTATCTGCCAGGGTTATGGCAGCTCCAGCATAGCTGTGGGGTCTGGGGACTCAGGTTTCAGTCTTGACACTTCCACAGCAAGCACTTTGTCCACTAAGCCATCTTTCCAGCCTCTATATACCATTTTTAAAAGAATATAAAAACTGAAAACTAGCAGGACAATGCACAGATTTGCATCAGCAGAGACAATGGTCACCAGTGAGTCAGTAGCATTTTCCAAACAAAAGATCCCATAGGTTCTTAGGGCCTAGAGAATGTGCCCTGCCTGACCCTACCTCCAGGAACTGGGAGTCAAGTGCTGAATGCCATGCCAGTTTTATCTTGAGTGACCTCATGATGTGAGGAATTGAGTGGGTGTCAGCTCTGTGGCCGAACAGTGACTCTGGGTGCCCCGTGCTCAACGAGTCCTCGGTTGTGCTGTGGACTCTCACAGCACCTGCCAGCACATGTCCAGGGGGCAAGAAATCACGGAGCTCCCAGATCCAGTAATTCCACCCCGGGGAATTCTCCCTGCGCAAGCAAGGCAAAAAGGACTCGGGGAGAAAAAGCCTCAGGCAAGAATATACGGTGGAAGCACTTTTTAGCATTGATTACGGAAAATGTCAACTCCACACAAAAGTATAGAGACAGGAATAACGAGTGTGTGCCAGCCCCAGCTTGGAGGCAGCATCCACAGCCGCGTGCCTCCACCCCCAACACTCCCGTGCACATGATCCGGGTGGCAAGTGAGCCTCACACGTCATCGAACCATTTTATCATAAATATTTCAATTTGTGTCTCTGGCAGATAAGGAGTTTAAGACATCTAATCTCGGTATCATCACACTCAACAGAATTAATAATTCTTTAATATCGTTTAATTCTCAGCCTGTGTGCGAATTCCCAGATGTCTCCAGTGATCTCTTTGGAGTTGGTTCAGCAGCGGCGGCGGCCGTCGGAATGCAAACAAGGATTTGCGGTTGTTGCTGCTGCATTTCTTTCGGGCCTCTTCTTCCAGATCGGTTTTCATTCCCTTCCTCCCTTTCCCTTCATGGAAACATTTTAAAATAATGTCCTTAAAATGGAAAACAATCTCACATGTCCAATGCCAAGGACCACTTAGGCAGCGTATGGTCCCTTGGCCTGGGGAGCCCCAGCGTCCTGCTGTCCCTGGCAGTAAGGCCTAAATATAACCACGAGCAGCTGGCCGTGGGCTGCCTGGAACGGCTCTGGCCTGGCCTGGCTACCTGCCACCCGCGGTGCCTGGCCTGCTGGCTTGGCTGTGCCCTCGGCTGCCCTCCTTGGGATCTGGCAAGCCACTCATGGCATGTCAGACCTGGCCCTGAATCTTCAGTCAGGCAGCTGTGCACAGCAGCTGGAGCAGAGCCCACCAAGCTTCCCCGACGACAGCACTCAAGTGTTAAATCAGCGGCCAGGAGACCATTGAGCTCTCCGTGGGGGTAGAGAAAGATCACCCAGGACTGTACACACGGCTCTATGTAGGGGTAGAGAAAGATCACCCAGGACTGCCCACACTGGCACCTGAGAGCCTGGCGGGGGGAGTATCATAGGAGAAACAAAAAGTCCACCAAGCAAAGAATAAGACAGGTTCCTAAGAGAAAGCCAGCAGTCACCATGAGAGGAAGGAGAAAGTGGAGCACGTGTGATTTTTTTTTCCTGGATTGCTTTCAGTTGTACGTATGGTTATAGCGAACCTCTTCATCCATTGTTTATCCATCCATTCTAGCAGGGTCCACCTGTTGGAGAAAAGGAATGGCTACTGTGTATTATTCCCTGGGTTGCTATAGGAACACTCTCCTGCCAGAAGAAGTGGGAGGTACCAGCGGGAGGGAAGGTGTGCATGGACTCCCTCTGCCTTTCTTCTTCAGACCATAGGAGGTGGTTGGCTGGCAAGAAAGGAGGTTGACAAGCACCCTCAGGTGTCTTCAAAACTGTGAGCATTTCACTGATATGTTGTCCTTATTATTCAGGTGTGGTGAGAGCCACAGATCAGAGGACAGCCACTGAAGGGAAGATAGAAGGTCACGCTCCACCTTTCCTTCATAGTATTAGGGCCACAGAAGGAGGACAGGGCTGCACCAAGTAGGCCAGGGGCAGGGCTGTGGGCGTGAGCATTGCTGTGGCATCTGCAGAAAGGACAGGGGGTGGTGAGCAAGGGTGGGCAAAGGGCTAGTAGGACAGGGCCATCTCTGCTTGATGGTATCTAATGCTGGGTTTTTCAGGTGGTGGGGATCCAAGAACCCAGTGGAGGAAGGGCTGGGTGTGAGAGTGTAAATGAGGTTGTCTATGTAGAAAAGTCGTGGCCCTGCATGTTATTTCTAAACTCTGACTACAAAGAAGCGAGCCTTCCTCTCCCTGGGGATAGTAAGGCTCCTGATATCAAAGAGTAAGACTATGAAAGACCGCTTTCCTCATCTCAGGCCATCTGTCTAATCAGCAATTGCCTCAGCACAACTTCCTCAAGGAGACCTGTTCCTTCAATTGCCTCTGGCTTTCACCCAATACCCTAACCCTCTTGAACGTCACTGTTCCTTGTCTTCACACACTCCCGTTCATCTACCCCATCTGACCTCTGCCAGGGGAAGGCCTCCTTTCCAAAACTAGCTGACACAAAGTCTCTTGCCCCTCACGCTGTCTGCAGGGTGGCTGGCCCATGATGGACATAGCCCCAAACGAGCCTGACTGCTTCCTTTGCCTGGTTAGAACTCATAGAGCAAGAAATGATAGTAAAGATCCTGTAGAGATGGGGAAAACTAAGAAAGGAGGGAAGGAACAGGGTTTCCTGCCTTCTGTGAGGGACAAGTGCTGTGTGAGAACAGGAGAGATAGCAGAGCCCACTGGCATTAGGTTGTTTCCATAGCAGCAAGAGTTAAGGCACTCCTGTGAGAGATGGGGAAACTGAGCCAGGGGGTACGCAGGAGCTCACAAGTCCTCCAATGGTAAGAAATTTAGCGGTTTTATGTGGGCATAGTATATGTTATTTTTTAAATTTTAGTGAGTCATATGAGTGTCTCAGTTGCCCTTCTACTTCTGTGATAAGACACCATGACCAAGGCAACTTACAGAAGGGATTGTTTATTAGGTGTTTGCTTACAGTTTTAAAGGATAAGAGTCCATGGTGGGGCACATAGGAGCAAGCCGGCGACACTGGAGTAGCTGACACAGCTCCAACAAAACCACACCTCCTAATCCCTCTCAAACAGTTCCACCAGCTGGAAATCAAGCATTCCAGTACGTGAATCTATAGGAGACATTCTCACTCAAACCACCACATATGAGTTAGGGCTGTAAAGCCTTGTTTTATATCTATGGAAACCCTGCTCTGAGCCTGCCACCTCACTAACCCTGAGAAACTCAGGGTATAAAACAGATAGAGAAGCAGGCTCTGAGTGATAAACCAACAGCCACAGAGCTGGGAAGGGACAGGCTGAGGCTTGGATGGAAATCCTGCATGCTCCAAAATTCCCAGGTAATAAGGGGATATCTTACACAACAAATGGGCTGGCAACCCCCACCCAGGAGCTGGATCCCATCTGTCTGGTTCCTGCTACTCTTCAGGCCATGAGTAGTGTGTGCGTGTGTAAGAGCAGGTCTATCCATCTGACCCTTGTGTGAACGGCCAGCCTGGTCCAAATGGCCTGTGTACTGACCCCACCCAACCTGCAGTGAGCTCCCTACCCTCCTCTCCTCCCACACCTGACATCAGTCTGGAAATGATTGCTGCAATTACAGCCTGTCTTGCCAAGGTCTTGTTTGCAGAAGACCATTCTCTCCAGGGAACAAGGAATAGCTACAGCCCCCTCCCTTCTGTTCCAAGGCCACCAAGAGGTGCACTGCTGGGAAAGGTGGGCTTGGGAAAGGTTCTCCAGAAGGTAAAGGGCACTTTTGAAAGTTCAAAACATGCAAAGGGTCAGAGACTGCAGGGTTAGCTAGTGACTGATGCCCCTGGAGATTGCAATATCAGCATTTTCAGCACGGCTGGGTGGACAGCTCCACACCTCTCCCCTCCCCCATCCCCAGGCTCCACCCTATTGGCTCAAGAGAAGGAGCCAGCTACTGCAGCAAGGCCAACCCAAGATAGAGAATACCCCAGCCAGGGTACAATCTATCCCCTGGCGGTCCCGGATCTGTCCACCTGTCACAAAGCAGAATTTCCCTCTGGGCACAGACCCGCCCTTGTATTTTCTTAGCCAGTTGGTGCAGCCTCCCTACATTCCACCCAGTCCCTCCCCTCCCCCAGTTCAGTCTTCCCTTCTTCCCTTTTAAGGCATTAAGTACAGAGATATTAAAAGGGATTGTTCGGACCGGTTAATTAGCTTGGAAGAGGCCTCTGCAGTGGCCTGGGTCACAGACGTCCACCTCTCTTTATTAGCTGAATTGATGGAGACAGCAGGGCCCAGATGGGAATAAATTGAATCCGATGGAGAAGAGGCTTTTGCAGGAGCTATTAACAGGAAAAAGAGTGGGCCTCACACCTCACTCCCGTCTACTCTCTCCTACCACAACATGCTTGCAGATGTCCACTTGGGGCGGTGGGGGGGTCCCCCAAGTGAGTATCAGGTCCTAGGAGATTCCCAGGGATCCGTGCCACGGGGCAGCAGGGAACATCAGCCCAAGGAACGAGGAGTACCTCAATCAGCCCATGTTCCAGGTCCTACTCCAATTAAGGCACCAGAAGCCCTGAAGTCCAGGGACATAGCACCCCTCCCCTAAGCACGCCCTCAAATCTTTGTCTTTTCAGCATCGTGCTCTGGAGAAATCTGTCACCACAATTGGGGCTCCTAGGTGGCAAGAGACTTGTCGATGCTGCAGAGTCAGGAAGGGCCAAACAAGACACTTAGCAGCAGCCACTGGCCATGCTGTGGGCTACGGGTGACAGAGTGGCCCTCATGTGGCAGCCCATTGAGTGGTCACTGATGCCATCTGAGCTGCAAGAAGAAAACTGCTCATGGTAGCTCCGAAGCTCGACCAGAATCCTCAGCAGGTTGGGCAGCTGGCAGGACACAGTATCTGGGTCCATCATTTTAGCTCCAGACAAGGCCCATGCAGGCCTCTGATCGGGTGAGCCAGGATGGAGCTCAGCACAGTAAGTCACAACCACACGGATGACAGGCACTCACCCCAACTTTTCTGCAGCCACGCCCACTCCTTTCAGGTTCCTGTCTCAGTATTGCCTGCTGGTCACTCAATTCTATATCCTATTCAGGGGGACCCCTGAGGTCACATCCCTTTGGGACAGTGCTGTTCACAGAACATTGGCCTCGGGCTGCAGGAGGCCCTGACTATCAGCCAGCTCGTGTGGCAGGGACTGTTGTCACAATCTAAATACTGAACACATTATAGACCTTCGTTCTCCCTTCACAAGGAGAACCGACTTGTCACTGCTCACTGGGTGGGAACCTGAGGAGCAAAGGTGTGCCTAAGTAAATGGTGTCCCCGAGGCCACAGCTACCAGCTGCCACCTAGAATCTGCCTCCTTCCTTCTTAGCTCTGGGGACAGAATGCAGGAAATGTCAGTTAAGAGAGTGGGACATAGCCAGTATAACTCCCCAAGACCCTGGAAAGGTACAAAGTATCCTTGAATCTCTGACCCACAGCAGAGGATCCAAGAGTGCCGAAAGCCCCACCCCCGCCTGCCCCTAGCATCCATTGTACCTCTGTTCTTATCTCTACCCCTGAGCCTCTAGACCTGTGCCCTTTCACACACTGTCCCCTGCTCTGCTTTCTCCTAGTTTATTACAGTGAATTTGTACTCAACTCACAAGGTTCAGTTCTGCCTACGCGCAGATAGTCCACCACTTCTTCCTGAAAGTGGGCTCTGCCTTCCAGGGCTGGGACTTAAAATGCTGGACTCATAGCCTCCTGATTCCTCTGGCAGTGGATGGGACGTGGCTGAGCTTAGAGGTGTGGGGCAGGGGTCCTGGTTGGGGGGTGGGGGGTTCTTGTCGTGAGAACAAATGGTTCTCCATGATTCTTTGCCAGGTGCAGGCATGTATGAATAGTAAGGGGCCCCCAAGTATGCCTTGGATGAGCCAACTTGAATTCTTGCTTTTCTCCATTTCCCACCTCCCTGGAGACCTCAAAGGATAACCTCTCAACTCCTCAGTCGCAGATGTGCAAAAATCCAGGAGATTCTGGGGGAGTCAATGCAATGGGGGGTACCTCCTTGACTTCTAGTATTTTCCAACTCCAGCTGGTACCCTTGCTGGTAAGAGAAAGCCATCCTGTCATTCAGGCATCCTGAGCTCTCTCCAGGGCAGCATC
This sequence comes from Apodemus sylvaticus, assembly GCF_947179515.1. Taxonomy (NCBI): domain Eukaryota; kingdom Metazoa; phylum Chordata; class Mammalia; order Rodentia; family Muridae; genus Apodemus; species Apodemus sylvaticus. The sequence goes on from NC_067473.1 coordinate 119,621,164, forward strand.
TGCACTGGAAGTTGCAGGGGAGCCTGGTGGGGGTCAGCCAGTGGGGTTCCTCTTCCACATAACATGAGCTTGGAGCTCATACAGAGCCTGGCTCTTAAGAGAAGCATTTTCCTGGAGTGTTTATTGACCACCTGCGAACCAGCCACAGAGCCTACGCCCGCCTTACACACAGAGTCAGCCACTGCCTTTAGCGGACATGCTAGCTCCCTTCTGGCAGAGGGCAGCTGAGCAGCCAGGGCAGAGGATCTGGCTTGGTGGGCAGCCCTTGGATAGCTCCCCACCTCCCTCCAGGACCTGATTTCCTCCGTCAAGGAAGAATTTTGCATGCCTTGGTTGAGCTAAAGAAATGGCATTAATACAGCTCTGCAGTGAGCCAAGTGCACAGACCCATGGATGGCGCCCACGAGAGCCTCTGCCTGGGCTGCAGGAGCCACTGGGCTGGAGGGTGCCCTTCCTCATCCTGCTCCAGGATGTTGGGCTTCCTGGGCTTCAGCCTGCTCTGGCTAAACCAGCATGGATCAGCTCATCCTAATGGCTCCTTTCCAGAAGACAGGGCTGGAATGGGGAGTGGGGTGGCAAAGTCCAGGTGGCCACTCTTAAATCCTTAACCTTGTGGCTCGCTCCAACCCTGACTGTATAACCCTCTAAGCCACCTCGTGGTGGCTCTGTGCTTCCCTGGGACAAAAGAACACCCCCCCCCCAGAGGCAACTCATGTGCCCGCCCCAAGAGAATGCAGCTGTGCTGGGCGTTCAGACAGAGGGGCCACTTGCCTCGGCAGTGATTAATGTGTAGGTGCGCACGCCCCGCAGGGACTCGTGGCAGAGACAATGCCCCTGACAGAATCAAGTCACACAAGAATACACAGGTCCGATTCCATTTGCATGATGCTTTTTAAGAGAAGCAGCAAGCCCAAACGGTTCATGGGGGTTGGGGGAGGGGGTTGGGAGGCAGCTGCACACCACCAGCACTGGCCAGAAAAAAACGGCCTTGACAGTGAAGGAGATGGAACATGGGGTTGGGGGAGCCGTGGGAGTCAGACATGTTCTCCCGTTTCAGAGTCTCTTAATTCTTTCTCAACCCCAAAACATACAGCTCAAGCTTCAGAATGGGTCAAGTATTTGACAATAATGCTTTTTAAATAAGGGGGGGGAATTGAATGCTGGGGTCAGTTTTAAGAGAATTAATGGAAGGGAGAGAGTTGGGGAGAGACCGAGCCTGAGACCTGGGAAGGCACACATATGCCCCCTTGGTCCCACACTCATCTCCTCAAATGTGCTTACACACTGTCAGATGATGTTCACACTTACACACTCTCAGATGATGTTTACACTTGCACTCACACACAAAGGCCGCCGCAGCCGCAGCAGGTCATCTGATCGCTTCCTTTTCTCAGCCTGCCCTCAGACATGTGTTGCTGTTTCAAGCTGTCCCTGCGTGCTCTTGGCCCTTCTTGACCTAGCAAAGCCACTAGTAGCCCCTCTAGCCCCTGTGCCAGGGGTGCCTCCTGTACCCCACCTGCACCAGCTGCACTGTGTCTGTCTTCTCAGGGCCACCTGCCCCACTGGCTGCCCCGCTGCTGCCAGCTTGGCCCGCGTGAAGCTTCTGTGCCATCTCCCTTTTCCTGTGTGAAACCCTGTCACTGACACTGGGCAGTGTCCCACGCAGCCACGTCCAGGGTCCCCCACTCATCACTCCTAGCAGTATTTAAAGAATGCCAATGACAGACAAGAGGACAATGCTTCCGCAATGTTCTTCTTCCCTTTCTGTGGCTGTGATAAAATACCGGTCAGAGCAAGTCGGCCAGCTCACAACTCCCATGGCACAGTGTACATCAAAGAAAGGAACCAAAGCAGACACCATGAAGAAACTCAGCTTGTTGGCTTGCTTAACGGCTCATATTCAGTTAGCTTCCTTAGGCAGCCCAGGCTCCACCTGCTTAGGGATGGTACTACCGACAGTGGGCTGACCATCCCTCCTATGCAGGCCATGCTGCTGAGCGCACGCGGTCTACCGGCTTGCACGAGTGAGCTGCAACCTTCCATGCTGCTCAGTATTATAAGCCCCACGGAAAAAGGGAGGCCCTCAGAATTTTAGGCCAGAGACAACAGCGTCTTGGTCAGAGACTCAGGGTATCATATTACTGACAGCCATTCCAAAGACCAATGTCTCATACCTAGGGAGTGGCAAAGCCTTCCTCAGATCAGGCTCAAGAGGGTAAAGCCTTCTTCTGGTTCAAGTAGGACTGTTTATAACTGATTCATCAGTGTGCACAAGAGCAAGCAGCTGCAGCGTCCCCTCCCAGATGTTTGCAGCCTGACAATGCTCACCTCTAGAGACCACCTTCCAAGACTAGCTAACAGTAGTCAGTGCAACTGCATCAGAGTATACACAGTCTACCCGACCCCAGCTTGTCTGTGTCTGTTGTTTCTTTAGTATCTGTCCTTTCTACATTCCCTCGCAACCTCAGTCAAGTTTCTGGATCTAAGCCATGTATGGGGCAGTACCCACTTCCTTGTCTCTAGCAGCAGCTAGTCTCAGAGTCCTGATCAGGGACAACCACTGGATAGATCAGGGGTGCCATCCAACAACTATAGGTCCAGTTGCCATCTGACCGCAGCCATGGGAGAGGCAAGGGGAAGCTTACTTGACTGCCTACCATGTACTCCAAGGACCAGGAGGAATGTGAGATGTGATCCCAAGTGTTTCAAGCTGCTTTAGCCAAAGCTTTGTGTCACATCTAAGACCATGTGTTGACTCTCTACCCATAATGCATCTGGGGGGGGGGGTTCTGTAGCATGGGTCGATAGATCCTGTGGTAGAAAGTAAGCCAGATACTGTGGGAATGTAAAGATGTGGGTGTAAAGCTGGGACACAAGTCCTTCCCTAGACTAGAACCTCCTGGCTCCTTGACCCTGGGTTTCCAACCTCCCAGTGTGGTGTGTTTGTTACGCAGACTGAGCTGACTGAGACATAAAAGTCTGGTACATTGGACAGCTCACAGATCACTGGATAACATTATGTGGCTCCTACTTTACGTGTGAGAGAAGAAGAAAAAAACAGTTATTGATCTGAGTGTGTAACCCCTGATGTAACACTTTCAAATGTCACCTTGAGAAGCATCCAAGCCTTAGTTTCCCGCTCTGTTAAAAGAGATACCAACAGTTTCTGCCCCACAGCTTGGAAGGGAGGCTAGAGTGAGTAGATATGTAGGAAGTATCTGATTGGCACCTGGCACTAATGTTTGGCTATATTGGATATAAATAGGGATGGCAGATTCATAGGAATTTGAAGTTGGCTAAGGGTCTTCAGTAGTGAGTAGATCTCACACCGACGGGTGTTTGCTGCTTGCCGAATTGTTGGGAACCATGAATGCCTGTGTAAGAATGCTGTGTTTGGGCAGCAAGCCACAGAGAAGGGACATCCAAGGCAGTGGGCTCAGGATGGGAAACTCAACCCTGACAGAGAGCTGTATGCCTTGGCCGGGCTCAGAAAAGTGAACCTGATGGGGCTAGCCTGGCCCCACAGAATCTGTCCTGGACTCCTACTGAAACCAGGCAGAAGTGCACCCAACCAACTATATGCATAAAGCAGAGTGGGAACCCTTGCCAGGCCCTGCTGCTGCTGAACCCTGAGCAGCTACCAGCCTCGTGACCACTGCAGCGCAAGCCAGAAGTGTGAGCCTCCTACCAGGACTTCCTGTGAGACATTCCAGGGCACAGGTGGTCTTGGGAGGAGCTGGGGAGGAGCAGATATTTCTAAACCTGCAAGTAATTTACTATGTTTATTAAGTAGTTATTGTAGGTTAAATAACCAACCCCAGCTTATTAAAAATCCTCTGGGATGATAATCGCTCGCGCGTTTGTTCACACTGGCAGCAGAACTTGCCATCCTGCTGGGAGCCGGTTTCCTTAATGACTCGGCAAGGGCCTCGTGCGGCAAGCGACTTCAGGAATCCTCATCTCCATCGCTCCTGACAGCTTTATGCTCCATAAATACTCAGAGATTATTAAAAACATATTTATTTAAGATGAACGGCTCTCCTGCAGATACAAATCTAAGCCGATAAGGCTCATAAGCCCACTTACAGTTGTCAATGACAGTATTTAAACACACCAACAGCCTTGCTTAAATTCCAGGTGCCCACCTCTGAGAGGAGGCCTTGGCTGGGCTCCCGTCAGGGGGGGGATCTGAGGGCACAGAGGTCAGGTCAGGCAGGTAGGACCCACTTCCTCTATGGTAGCTTCATCTGTATAGGCCTGTTTCCTCGTTTATATTAACAGCTGTGGTGATTTGTGTTAATTACCAATTTGACAAAAGTTAGAAGATAAGCCTGTCTGTGGGGACCCCCTCCTCTAGCTACACTCATCCCTGTGGGTGCCACCTCTCCCGGGCAGCCTTCCTTGACGCTCTTTCTCTGAGCCAAGTGCTAATGGGCTTGGCACTGCTTAGTGTTGGAGATCAGTGAAATCTGGTGTGTTCAGGCTGATGTGGCCACAGATGGCTGTCTCCGTTCTCATTGCAGATCATTACTAGATTCTGAAGAGTGACTTCTGTCTCCTCTCCCTGGACCAAGAATAATCCCTAGGTGTCTGCCAGGTTGGTCCTTGTAAACCTGCCAGGATCCGGTGGTGTGGTAGTTTGAATATGCTTGGCCCAGGAAGTGAGTGGCACTATTAGGAGGTGTGGCCTCGTTGGAGGAAGTGTGTCACTGTGAGGGTGGGTTTTGAGACCCTCCTCCTAGCTGCCTAGAAGTCAGTCTTCTCCTGTTTGCCTTTGGAACAGGATGTAGAGCTCTCAGCTGTTCCTGCACCATGTCTACCTGGATGCTGTCATGCTTCCTTCTATGATGATAATGGACTGAATCTCAGAACCAGTAAGCCAGCCCCAGTTAAGAGTTGTCTTGGTCCTGGTATCTGCTCACAGCAATGGAAACCCTAAGACAAGTGAGGTTCAAGATTACCTCTCATGTGTGACTAGCTAGCTGAGTCTGTGAAAATGCAGCTGTGTCCTGCCACCCATGCTGTACCAGACCCAGGAGCCTTTTAGACTTCAGTTCAGTTCCTATGCCAGGCTCTTCAGTGACCATGGCTTTCCTGGATTTCTATAATGTGTTAAATTTGAAAGGCACATTGGCCAGCTTTGCTAGCTTTCAAAAACAACCTTCACTATTTTAACCATTTCATCCTTAGTTTGTTAGATTGCCCCTTAAACCCTATATTTTGATTGGGTTACTAGGAGGCAGGGATAGGGTGAGACTCTGTAGGTGGGCTGTAGTGGCCACACTAGCTCTTAGTGTCTTCAGAAGACACTTCTTTTACTCTAAGTTATTCCTTGAGATATGCCTCCTCCACCCACCTCTGCTCCTGAGGGGAGCAGCCAGGATTGTGGGTGACAGTGCAGGGATCAGCACAGCATAGCTCTGCTTGAAATGCATCCCCAGGAGATGCAAACAGTATCACGTTTAAGGCTCCCCTGAGGCTGCTTCCCCACCCAGCCCTGTTTACTGGTGAGGGTGTTCTGTGTCCGTGACCAACTACTACAGTGTCAGTTTGCCCAGTCCCAAGACTGAGCTGCCTGTGCACTTCCAGGGGCATGCACAACAACGCTGACAGTGAAGGGCCTCCTACCTGCTGGAGTTTTCTGCTGTATTCCCACCCAGGGTCCCTGATGTCACTTTTTTCCCCTTTTCTTGAGACAATGTCTCTCTGTATAGTCCTGGCTTCCTGGAGCTCACTACATAGACCATGCTGGCCTTGAACTCACAGATATCCACCTACCTACCTCTGACTCCCTAATGCTGGGACTAAAAATGTGAGCCACCAAGGCCAGCCAGTGTCACTGCTTGGGCAGAGTGGCCTGTAGAATCGCCTCTGCCTTTCTGACCCCTGTGAGTTTGAATCTGTGCCCAGGTGTCCCCTGGTGTGTGCTTTCCTCAGGAGCTCTGGGTGATCTTTTGGAGCTCCCTCTATGTACCTCCTAGAAACCTTCTATGAGGTCATCTTTGTCCCCAGTTCCCACTGATGTGAAGACACTCTATCATGAGAAGAGTCTGAGGCTGATTGTGAAACAGGTGGCCACAAGCCCCAGCTGCAGACAGTCTACCATTGCGTCAGCACAAGGGCAGCAAGTTCTCACAGGGCAGAGAGGCTGGCCAGTTGGCTGTGGTTATAATGGGATCAAGATGAGCAGTTGGCCCCAGACCTGGAAACCAGGCACTTACCATCCACACACCCATTCTTCCTTGTGTCTATTAACTCATCTAGGCACCCACCCATCCCTGAAGTGGAAACTTCTGGTTTCCTTGGAAAGTCAGTTATGTCAAATGATGATTTGCTGGGCACACAGGTGAAAGCATGTCTCGCTGGAGCAGACATGTTGAAGAATGTTTTCCTGAAGCAGACACAGGTGAAAGGATGTTTTGATATACAGGTGAAAGGATGTTTTGATATAACGTGTAAAAAGTCTCTTGATGAAGGAGTATAAATATGACCCCACAGTGGGAGAAAAACACTGAGCATTCGTTTGGTTTGCTCTGCCTCGATATTTTTCGCTAAGGACATTCATGTATTGGTTTGCCTTATATAGTGTAGTTGAGTTCAACTTGTAGTAACAAGGCCATTGAGAGACACTCACCAGAGAACTGCTCATAAGATTCCTGTGGCAGCTTACTGCTTCCGTAGCCTTCCCTCAGGCCAGTGGGTGAGCCTTGCAGTTGCTTCAGGATTGAACTGGGGCTGCTGGTTAGTGCATAGTGTCCGTCTGCCTGCGAAAAGGACTGGACTGTAGCTTCTGGTTTGTGTGTGGTGTCTGCCTGCTTAGAGGACTGGTCTGTAGCTGCTGAGTCATTTGGTGTTTGCTATGGGACTGAACTGCTGCCAAAGAAGATGGAGCCCACCCCCAAAGAACTACTGCTGAACAGGCCACTTCCCCCAGATCCTAGTAACTTTTCTCTTCCACTACCTCTGCTGGGTTGTGGGCTAGAGGAGAAGTTGAGCCCCTATTGAAAGTAGGTTGCAAAATATCTCACCTACCCACCAATCCATCCTTGTAACCACCCATATCTTAATCCATTCCTTAATCTATATACCTATTCATTCATCTGCCTACCCACAATCTTCACCTACCTGTCCACCACCCATTCAACTGTTCACCTGTCTATCTACCATTCTTCCATCCACTTACCTACTCACCCATCCATCCACCTGTCTACCCACCCATCTTCTTGTGCCCTATGTGCCCGTCCATCCACCTGTCCATCCCCAACACCATTTACTCACTCATAGCCATCTGTGGCTGCTTGACAAGCACCTGTTCAGGATATAAAAGTAAGTAAACAGATATAAGCACTTATGCTTGTGGGCATCCAACCCTGAAAGAATCAACAGACAGTCCTCAGCTATAGAACATAGCAAGTCATGACAGCATTGTGGGAGGTGGGGGGTCAAAGCAGAGAAGCGGGTCAGGGTGTTGGGTAGGATTGAAACTTTAAATGCATTGCCAAATGAAGCTTCTCTGGGGCTGCACTATTGAGTACAGGATGCTGATGAGCTGGGGGACAGGTGAAGGAAACAAAGGCAGAGGGGCCATTGCTGTCCAGAGAACACAGGGACCATGGTGATGTCATGGCCCTGCATAGCAGCGGGCCATGCTCTGACCTCAGCGTGTCTGGAGATGGGAAGGCAGGGAGGCAGCTTGGGCAGTCAAGGTATGGGGTGGTTGTGGGTGGCAGTGGAGGTGAGGAAGTGGACAGGGTCTAGGTGCCCCATGAAGATGAGGCTTTTCATAGTGGAGCAAGAGAGGCAGCCATAACAGACAGTGAGTGCCTGGCTAAGGTGAAGGTAGAGATGCCAGCCTCTTCCTTGCAGGGCTGTACTAGCAGCAACAGGAGTCTGGGGAAAGCCACATGCGAGGACTCCAGGTTAATCGGATGTTTTGGAAATAACACTGCACTCGTTCTAATCCAAGGCCTCAGAAGGCTTACTTACATCCCCACCTAGGAACTCTGGGATCAGAATGTGAAGAAGCCCAGGATGGCTACAGGAGCATAAGACCTGTAAGGAAGACTGTTATCCCAGTCGAGACCTCGGGGAGTCAGGCCCGAGAGAACAGCGGAACTGATCAGCCTGAATGGCCAACAATAGAATGGGGAGTTCAGTGGATAAAGGGTGGTCTGGTTGTTTTCACTCCTTTCTTCCTTCCTTTTTTCTTCCTTTTTTCTTTTCTGTCAATTTTACACAGGCTAAAGTCCTCTGAAAAGAAAAGCCTCAACCAAGAAAATGCCTCCCTCGGATTCCCCGTCGGGATGCTTACAGGGCATCGCTTGACTGGTGATTTTATAAGCGAGGCTGCCGTGGGTGATGCCACCACTGAGCTGGCGCTATAATAAAGCAGGCTGAGCAAGCCATGGGGGCAACCAGTAAGCAGCGTTTACGTGGCTCCTGCTTTCGGTCCCTGCCCTGACTTCCCTCAGTGATGGGGTGTGATCTGAAACTTGGAAGTTGTCTCCTCGCTTTGCCTTTGGTCCTGGTGTTTCATCAGAACAATCAAAACCTAACTAAAAGAGTGGGCATGAGGCCACAAAGCTTTGGAGGGTTGGGGGTGCCTGTTAATGCAGAAAATGGGAGCTGATACAGCCCCCAACGCCACTGTTTTCCTACTCCAGAATGACAGCCTCCTCGGTCAAGTCCACGCTGTCTTGTGTTACCCGCACTCCCCATCACAGGACAGCTGCTTGTGTCTTTTCGTGGGTCTGCGGCAGCCCTGAGATCTTTTGCATCAGCTCATAGCACATGCAGTGAACACATGCAACATTCACGCACACAGAGACATGTTCACATTCAGAGGCTCACACACAAACATGACCATAACCCTCACACACAAACATATATACATAGGTACACCTGCAAACATGTATTACACCAAATCCTTACACACAGAAGAGTACACACACAGGGGTGCACAAACCTGTGCAACTTCCCATGAACATGCAACGGCCATAGGCCTGCACACACGCACAGGCCCACACAGCATACATGGGCACACACACTCCTGGATGCCATCCCTGAAGCCTTTGTAGCGATCTCATGGGAATGCTTGTCTTCTGCTAAGGTACAAGACATCCCCAGAGAGCAGGGCTGTCTGCCTAGGCTCAGCATGGATCTCCAGGGCCTGGCAGGGACCCCTCATGCATAAAGCATGAGAAGTTCCTATCTGGTTGGCTGGAGCCCCTTTGTCACATGGTTGTTAAAGAGACTTAAATATTGAATCCTCACTACAGCAAGTCAGTATTAACCACTGGTTTAACAAGCCACTGTGGACTCAACTCATGATGGGAGGCTCTGATTCATCCTCACCTGAGACACTGACTCTGCATCTCGTTTTTTTAGAACCCCAACTGGCTGGGAATGGGTCAGGTCTTCAGGATATAGCCTCCGTTCCCCAGAGCTTCTCCCCGTCAAGGCTGATCTGGGGCCCTAGAGCCTGCCTCCTTCTACCTGTCAGCTCCCTCTGACATCCTCCTCTCTCCTCCCCTCCCCTTCTCACCTCCTCCCAGGAAATGTCACTGTGACAACATTGATAAATATTTATAAAGGCAGCCGAGGAGATAGCGTACCAACAAACCAAGTAAATAAGCACATTTTAAACTGCAGTGCTTGACAGTTGACTTCCAAGCGCGTGCACCATATGTGTGTGTGGGGGGGTGGCGTGTGTTGGTCGTCATGCACATACACATACATACTACCTGCTCCACAAAGATTCAAATAATGCCAGAGCCTTCAGGTCATTCCTAGGCAGGGTCATTCTCCCCATCCAGATAGGCCCAGGACTGCCCCGCTGGGTGCAGCTGGTGGGGATGCAAGCCTAGCACCTGCTCTGCTGACTCATACAGGTCCTGCCACCTAGGAGGGGTCCACTGTGTCTTCAGTCTCCTTGGCTCCCACAATGCCACCTACCTGCTGCTCCTGCTTCCAACCACCCCACCCCATTGTGCCTCGGGTATCTCTATCCTCAGTACATACTCTCCACCTGTGATGGCCCCTCCTACAGCACCTCCCATGAGGCATTCTAGTCCTTATTAAACTGATGTAGACAGTCTTCAGAAGTGGCACATCCCCAGCCAATAGGGACACTCTGCAGAGGCATGCAAGCTGCTGCCCCCTCCCCAGCAGCCTCTCCCCAGACTCCAGCTCCCACCTGCTGTGGCTCTGGATCCCAGCACTCACACAGAGCCAAGAGATCTAGAACACCGTCCCTCTAGATCACAGAGACAATCTCTTCTTTCCAGTCCTGCTCCTGAAGAGCCTGGGAGCCTATGGTGGGGAGCTTCACTCCTCCATTTGAGTCTGCAGAAGCTGCACATGTGTCTAAGGTGTGGTTCAAGCCTGGGGCAGGCTGACAGCCAAGGAGCTCAGGGCCTGGGTTGGGGCATAGCAGGATACAGAGGTTAGGCAGGAAGCAGGGCCTATGTCCAACTGGGCTAGATCATATCTGAGGCTCCTCTATAGCCACATGCTGGTGGACAGGGGGGAGAGGGGAGGATTCAGGGCATTTCTGCCATGGATGCTATCTCTATACCTTTGTTCTCTCTCTCTCTCTCTCTCTCTCTCTCTCTCTCTCCCCCCTCTGTTTTTGCTCTTTCCCACTCCTACTTCCTCTCTTTGTCTCTTCTCTCTTACTGTCTCCCATTCTGTCTCTCATGACCTCCTTTCCCTCTGTATCTCTGCTTCTGTCTCTTTGTCCTTCTGTCCGTATCCTTGTTTCTCTTTCCCCATGTCTTACAAAGACACACACACACACACACACACACACACACACCACTTCCAGCTCATCATTCTCACAATCAGCCTTGTTGCCTTTAGCCTGAGCCCAGAGCTCAGCATCTTCCCCTCTGGCCCCTCCTTTTCCTTCTCCTTCCCCAATTAGCCCAGGAAACAGGGGCTGCAACAGCCAATTCAGCCTCAGCCTGGGGCACGCCCGCAGCCAAGAAGCACCTGTCACTTTCAGGTTCTGTCTCAGCTCACTGACGTCTGGCAGAGTACACAGCGCACTCAGCATAGAGTGTGGAAGGTTTTCAGGGCCAGAGGGGTGAGCAGAGAGTACATGGAGATGCAGCCTCACCCCTGCTTAGCCAGCAGCCCCTCACCCCTCTCTAATCAGCCACTAGAAATATCTCACGCCCTCTGTATGGCAAGGCACTTTCCAGGTCCAGGGGTGGGTGGTATCCTGACCCTCCAAAGCTAGCTTTGCCCTGGATGGGAAAGCCCGGCCAGCATCTAGAAGGAGATAGGTGCTCGCAGGGAGTGTGCGCGTGCATGCGTGCCAGGCACACCTGTGAGTATGAGCAGGCGAGCTCCTGTTATATGTCTTCTACCCATGCTGCAAACTGATACAAAGGAGCTCAGGACTGCTGCAGACATCTCCTGTAGCTCACGGCATCTGGTCTACTAGGTCAGAACTCACCCCACACCCTCAACAGTGGGAAGAGCTGAAAGCGATCTGATTGTGCACAGACGGTAAGAGGTAGGCGGTGGCCTTGGTGAAGGTCTGAGATGCCTGCGCCTGAGACATCTGAAAGCCAGAGTGCTGCACAGGACAACAGATGGAGCATCAGGTGTGTGAGCTGTGTGGGGGCAGCCATAGTTAAGGTCAACAGGAAACAGGCACACCCAGCAAGTGTTACCCAGCAGAGGATGATGTGACCCCCAGAAGAGTCCTCCCGGGGGCAAACCCCATCGTACAGAACCAGAGGGTCTCTGAGATCCTCTGGTAGTCGCTAGGTACTGGAAAAAGTCAAGGTGAAAGGGAGCCCCGACTTCCTTTTTCCAGGTACCCCCCCCCACCAACAGAATCAGCTGATTTATGGCATAAACATAATGTATCAGCTAGTTTCTACCATGCAACACACCATCTGGAAGCTTAAGGCTCAAAAGAACCAAGCTCTGGCTCCAGCCCTAAGCCAGCTCTGCCGGGCTCTCCCACACCGTGGTTAACAGACAATACCATTGCTCACTCCAGGCTCCCAGCCTCAGCTTCTCATCCTCCTACCGTGGTTGGCTGGCTCACCCCATGGCAGCCTCTGCAGATAGCAAATTCTTATCTACATTTCCCAGTGCCCCTTGGCTAAACTCAGTCATAAGGCTGGGCCTATTCCAAATGTGAGTAAGTAAACTCCTTCTGGAAAAGAAGGACCACAGAGCCCTGTGATGAAGGTTAAGGCCAGGGAGGAGTGGGGGGAATATGTGGATGGACAGTTTTGTGGGTCAGTCCTCTGGAGGCAGATGTGCAGCAATCCTCAGTGGCTACAGCACAAAGCCAGCAGGGCTGCACTGGTATGGTATGCAGGCAGGAGCCAGCCTGGGTATCGCCCACTGCAGAAAGTCAAGAAACTGCGGCTCACATGAGGACATCCTGCCTAAGCACCAAGGTCCACCTAGCACAGGCTTGTCACTCGCCTGTGTGACTCCTGCTCCCAGTGGTTACAGAGAAATCGGCCATCTTTGACTTCACATCAAGTCTCTGGAGCGTTGAATGTTACCCACTAATTAAAACTCTTCCACTGCTCCTGACAACATCTGCGCTTTGGAATGCTGTAAAATGATGACACCACATAATACAAGGGATGTGTCAACCCTGAAGGGACATCCAGCTCCCATGAAGTCCCTGTGTGGCTACAAGACCTTTGGTGGGGGTGCGGGGGGCTGGAGATGGGGGCAGGACCTGAACTCCCCGGAGGCTGATTCAGGAGCAGGATATCGGGGTTCAGGGGGTACAATAACAGAACTGCAGACCCTGGAGTCAGAGGGTGAGGAGGCTGGGGGATGCCACAGGCAGGCTGCTGGTTGGAGACAGGCTCCTCTCTCATCTGGCTGCTGTTTGCCTAGGTGGACATAGACTTCTGTGCTCAAGAAAGCTGAGCCTGACTGGGCTTCCGGGTTAGCCTTGGCTGCTTAGTGCTGGGAGCCCAGGAAAGCACTGTAGTCTTTCTACAGTATCTGTAGCTGTTATTCTGCAGTGTCTGCAACAATGAGGAGAGGCTGGGGATGTGGCAGGCAGGGCAGAGCTGTGGCAAGTTCCTTAAGGCCTGGTGACCTGATTAGTTTTGTTAGCTTGCCACAACTAGAGTTATCTGGAAAGAGGAGCCTCTGCCAAGAAGATGCTTCCTGAGACTGGCCTGTGGGCAAGTCTTTGAGGCATTTTCTAAATGATTAATGTACAAGAGCCCAGTTTACTAGGAGAGGTGGCACCCCTGGGCAGGTAGTCCTGGGAGCAACTAACTGCCCCTAGGTTCCTGCCTTGGATGCTGGCTCTGACATCAATTCATGGTGGAGCGTTAGTTATAAACTGAGGTAAATTAAAGTTTGCTTTCTATGACTGCTCTAAAACACCATGACCAAAGGTAACTTGGGAACTCCCCCAAGGTTTGGTTAGGGTTAAGGATCAGGGAGACTAAAGTTAAACACCATGAAAGACCACGAGTCTCCAGCAACCTGTACCCTTCGGTTCCACCTACCGGGGACTCCAAGGATACGACTGAGCCTACAGTGGATCTGTCTCCAGCTCATAAGGGAAGTAGAGGTCTAAGGAAGGCCTGGCTTCTCCATGCATTGAGGCTCTGGCCTGTGTTCCAGGGCAGGGACCCTGCTCTTCTTCTGGGCAGGGGTGCCACTCATGTGCTCCCCAGAGCTTGGCGTCATTCAGACGCGCCAGATCCCCACACAGAGTGGAGCCCATCTGGCTGGCTGGAGTGCTGTGCTGGCTACAGGATATACCATGGCGATGGGGTAGAGCAGAGGTGCTGTTATAAGAGGTTCAGAGCTTGCTGAAGGGACATAGGGAAGCCATGGATGCAGCATGCTGGAGTCAACCTGTCCACTCCTGCAGAAGCGCCGTCTGGGGGTCCAGCATCCAGCATCAGGGCCTGTACCTCTCTAAGATGATCTTCTCTGTCAGGACAGGTCTGAGTTCCAGTGCTTTACAATCTGACTTCTGTCAGGGTTAGTACATGGGAGGGCTGCTCCTGCCTCCCCCCAGAGACGGCTAAGCTATCCCAGCATCCCCTCTAGAGACGAGAAAGAAGGAGCAGACAGCTAACTGGGTCTAGGGTTCCTGGGAGCTCCTAGGGAAACTGACACAATGTGGAGGAGAAAATGACAGAGCGGAAATTAGGTCAACCTCTGAAGGAGGAGAGAAGAGCCGGCGTGATGGCAGACAGGGGCCCAAGAGGGCCAGCGCTGCCACACGGAGAACGGGGTGATGGGAAAACTTTCTCCAATTATGTGAAGGAGAGCCAGCGTGTGTCAGCCAGGCTGCCTTATGATAGCAAATGACTGGGAGATGCAGGGCTTAATGGGTTTTTCACTGCCATCGGTTAACCCGAGCAAGTGGCCCTGGTGACAGCATGGGACAAAGGAGGGTGCTGGGCTCAAGAGCTCTTGGGCTGGCTGATTTCCAGCCTGGGTTTGGCCACAGGATTTTGGTGATGGTGACAGGAGGACATACCGGACCAAGGGTGTGCTCACTCCTCAGACCAGCCTTAGACCACCTGCTCCGCTTTACCTGGCCTGGCTGGGACCCAGGGCTCACTAGCGAGAGCTACACGGACTCCCCTCTAAGGTAATACTTTGCAGAATCAAGGCAGTGTGGTTGAAAAGGAGCTCATACACATGCCTGGGGTAGCTACGCATAGATGCACAAACACGACAATTCTAATGGCCATGGAGTCACTTATACACTAACACATATACAGATACCCAGACCCACTGGAACAAGCAGGCACACAGCAGAACACAGATCCACATGCATACTCACTCATGGACATAGGCATGCTTATAGACATTCATGGAAATCCAGACCCAAAGGTACCAGATAACCAGATAACAGACATCCAACACCTCCTCACAAAGCACCCAGGCACATATAGCGTCTCTGAAGCAGACACAGGCAGATAAGGATACCCACACAAACATACATATTCATAGGCACCCAAGGACACAGGTGTGGACACAAATGACACCCCAGACACTCCCAGAAGCTCACGATCATACACATAAACAGTGACCAGAACTTTCTTCAGGACACATACTCACGTATACACACAACACTCACACACACAGCCCAAGTGAAGCACAGCTTTTCTCATGGTCAAATCCCTCTTCCTCACAGTCAAGAGCCAGCCCCTGACCCCAGAGCTCTGTAGTCTGTACCCTTGGTCCTCATGCCTGAGTTAGCCTCCTATTGCACCCATCTCCTGCCTCCAGACTTTCTCCATCCAGTCCCCACCCCAGCTGAACTGAAACCACCTGGAGCCCCGCCTGATCTCATACCTAAGGGAAAGACACCTCCTCCTCACTGCCAAGCTGCTACCGACTTTTGCCTCCTGTTCACTTGATCAGGGGGAAGCTGGACTGTAGCCCACTTAAGCTACACAGGTAAGAGGCTCACTGGCCCTACAGTCCATGACACTGGGACTGGAAAGCAGTGGGAGCCAGGAGAAGGAAGTGAAGAGAGGGGAGGAGACCTAGAGAGGGTAGAGGAGGCACCCCGGGGTGTGCACAGCCAGGACAAAAAGAAGCAAGAGAGCTACCACACACCCTGCAAGGGAGAGGGTGTGCCAACTGTAAGACCAGTAAGACAAAGAGGGCATCAGCCCAGGCTGGACAGGCCCTGCTGAGGGTCTGCCATTGAATGAGACATTCACAACTGGGCAGCAGGTAGGAGACTTGGGCAGAGTTCAAAGGAGAGTCACCAGGTTCCTCTGGAGGGTTTTCATGAGAAGATGATAGGGAAAGGAACAAGGCTGACCACAACTGAAGTCTGAGGCAGTGAACCCACAGGAAGTGCTGGGGGCAGGCAAGTCTAGTTCTGTTTGCTTGGTCTGCATAGACAAATATTCTTAGAGATGTCCATATCCCAATCCCCCAGACATGTTGCATGGCACAAAAGGGGAGAGGGGAGTTACTGGTATGATTACAGAAGGACCCTTAGGTAGAGAGGTGGTTCTGGGTGACCCAGGTGGACACTCATCTTACCCCCATGGAACTGCAGGAGGCAGGAGGAACAGAGTCACAGCACTCCAAGGGCAATGGTGGTAGGTGACTCTGACGGCCATGGCAGTTATAATCCATTACCTCTGTTGGGCATGCCAGGTTCTCTTAGCCACTTCTGTCTGGTTTGTGACCCCTAAAAGATGTCACCAGGATCTAAAGAGTAGAAGAGTCTATTAGCCATGGAACATGGAGTTTTGAGAAATGGATTCCTCATCCATTCCAGAGTGTCAACACCTTGACTCTGGCATGCCCAACCTGGAACACCGAGGAAGGGTAAACTGGCATTGCTGAGGCCCCTTAGCCTGTTTGTTACAGCAGCAAGAGAAGGTTCGTGTGATAGGAAGGTGCTGGAAAGTATGGGAAGCGCTTAGAAGTAGAAGTTGTTGGTTTTTAGAAGGTGACTGAAGTCCTGATGCTGGGGTAACCCCATAGCAGGTACAAGAGAGGGCTCTGCATAAGCCTGGGTTCTCAAGATGAAAGATACCAGAGAAGGAGGGTGGAGAGGAGGAGGTACACACAGACACACAGACACACAGACACACAGACACACACACACACACACACACACACACACATACACTTGCAGTTCCTGCCTAGAAAAACAGTTCCACACCATGAAGGGCTGCGCTGCCATCCACACCGCGTATTCCCACAGCATCTGAGCTCAAGAACAGACTCTAAGTTCCTATCCCTCTTGCAGTTTTCCCCCAGGGGTGTGGCTGAGAACAGTAGCTGTGATAGAAAGGAGGAGGCTCTCAGTAGTTCAAGGGTTCTACATCTGATTTGTAGCAAAGGCTAGGGGCATGAAAGCATCTCTAAAGACTCGAGGAGTGACCCACTATTTCAGATCCTGCAGGCAGATGAAGCAGGAGAACTGAGGCCAACCAGCCCCATGACACTCATGAGACATGAGCCAGACAGGGGCAGGCAAGAGAACGTGGTATATCCAGCAAAGGTATGAACTGTGACAGCCTGAAGCAGGTAGAACCATCTGTCACCGTCACTCATGGTTGGTCAGTGGACCTGTCACATGGCCTGCTAAGTTAGCTGGGGGTGTCAGGAGCACAGGCAGGGTGACCCAGGAAGACTATGGTACTGCCACCTCTACACTCAATGACTGGATGTTGTCACAAGGATGTAGGGTACCGGAAGCTACAGCAGACATCCCTCCACCACCACATGATGCAGGAGAAAACAGAAACAAAGACTGCCATTCATCAGCCTTCTGAAGCTATCCTTGGCTGGCTTCTCTCCATCCTCCTCATCGCCTACCTGTGCCCCCAAGGATGACCATTTGTCTCTGCTGACCACGGATCAGTTTGGCTTCCCCATGATGCTGAAGACCAGCTCCAGAGCTGGCATGGAGCAGAGCAAGGAAAAGAACCACCGGGACCTTGCTTCCCCTCTGTCACATAGCTGTTTAGTAGAATTGAAACATTTCCTCCAAGAGATAGTCTCTAGGACTTGGTGCAGGAATCTCCAACTTAGAAGATTCATAAGGTAGCTAACTGCGGCTGGGAAGGGGAGACCCTCAGAGGAGCTGCCTGTGGGCTGGGCTGGGGGCTCGTGAGCCATGCTGGGGTAAGCTTTGCGGCAGCCATCTCTCTCAGAAGTAGCCCTTCATCTATACCCCGTAAGTAAATTCTCATTCACACCCTGTGAGTGACCCCAATAAACTCCAGGACTCACTAAAATAGATCTGTATGGAATCCTCTCTTTGGTAGATTACTGGTGTCCTGTCTGGGGTGAAGACTCATTTATTTAGTCATGTCTCCCCAAGGAAAGTCATGTGACATCCTCCCATCCTGGCTCCCTCCTCCTGATCCTCTATAGCTGCTGCCATCCTCTTGGAGCAAGCCTGTCCCTCCCCTGGGTCAGCACTGCCTCCCCACCCCCCATCTTTCATCCCTGGGAGGTGGCAACAGCTGCTGATTTCTGGGTATTTCAGCGACCCTTGAGATTTTCTCTGATCCTGTCTACACCAATATAATAACAAAAAGGTCCCTTTGATGTAACCTCATATGTCCCAATTTTCCATTAGGACCATCAAATAAGGTTGCATTGGAAACTACAAACTTGTCAATAAGTGTTCCCAGAAGACAGGCATCCATCTCAGCACACAAGCACCTGTCAGGAGCTGATACCATCCCTATCAGAGGCCAGAACACCCCTGGGCAGAGAAGGGAGTCAATGTGTCCCAAGCAGAAGAAGGTACACTCTGTAGTAAGGATGTACTCTAGTGGGAATCTTCAATAGGAGTTCTCCAAAAAACTGTTTTGTTCTTGGCTGTGGAAACTAGAAGCACAAGGTCTAAAGCAAGAATCTGAAGGAATGGAAAAAGAACACATACACCCTGCAACTCTCTGAGGTTCATCACAAGCCAAGAGGATGCAGAGCTGGGGAGATGGCTCAGTGGTTAAGAGCACAGGCTGCTCCTTGTCCAAAGGACCTGGGTTCTATTCCTAGCCACTCTCATGACAGGTCCTATAGCTCCAGGTCCAGGGGATGGATGCCCCTTTCTGACCTCTACATGCACTATGAATGCACACACAAGCAAGCAGGAAATGCACCCATACACATAGAATAATAAAATAACTTTTTAAAAAATTAAGGCAAGAAGATGTCCATAGAATCTGTTGTAGGTAAAAAAGAAACTGGGTATAAGGAGACAGATGAAGAGTGGAACTCTTAATTACAGTAAGTGTCTGACACACTGTTTTACAATAACCACCTAACTAAAGAGCCAATCTTTCCGTGAGGAGTCAGGCAATGATGGAGTAAGTACCATTCATATGAGATCCTTCTAATGCAAAGTTATAAAAGATAGAAACATATCAGCATAAAAAATCAGAAGGAGCCCGCAGGTCAAGTACTCACTTGAGGTTCAGTAGCAAATGGTAGAAAGCACCCCACGGGGCAGGAGGCCCAAATAGTCATGAGATCCTACGTACCAAATTACAATACATTCTAAAGAAAATGAAACTTACTTGTAGGTTTATTTTTGTTTATGTGTGTGTCCCCATGTATGTATGTGCACATGAGTGCAGTTTCCATACAGGACAGAAGAGGCTTGCAGATCCCCTGGAGCTGGAGATATAAGAGGTTGTAAGACATCACATGTGGGAGATGGGAACTAAACCCAGGTCCTCTGCAAGAGAAATAGTTGCTCTTAACTGCTGAGCCACCCCTCTAGTCCTGAAGTTGGTTGGGGAAAAACACTAATTGGAATTACAATTTATTTTTCAAGCTCTTGATGGCACGAGGAGACAAAAGAAATTAACACAGAATGTAAATATGTTATTAATGGCACTATATGCATGCCCAAGCACATAGTCATACGTGCTTAGGTGTGAAACCTGGAATCTGACAGGTCAGCCTTTCTTAGTGACAACTCAGGAATAAACTAGTCAAGTACTCAAAATAAACTGTCAGAATATATAAATAAAGAACTATTGATGCCACATGCCTTTAATCCCAGAATTTGGAGGCAGAAGTAGGCAGATCTCTGAGTTTGAGGTTAACCTGGTCTACAGAGTGAATTCCAAGACAGCCAGGGCTACACAGAGAAACTTTGTCTCAAAAAATGGAAAATAAATAAAAGGAAGGAAGGAAGGAAAGGAAGGAAGGAAGAGAAAGAAAAGAAAAGAAAAAAAGAAAAAATTAAAGAGCAAAAGAAACGAAATAATAGCCACCAGTGTAATTCTGACTAGGAGATGCTTTTGTTTTAACTACAAAAGTTTTCAGAACGATCTTCTCAAGGCTTGAGTAAATGTATACACATGCATTATCATTGCTCAAAAAGGATAAGCCTTAATGTGGTTTGTTCAGCTCTAACCCCAATGGGATGATGGGATGCCATAACCCACAGGAAGTCTCACCTCAAGAATAACACAAAACTGAATAGGAAGATGTGGCACGAATGGGCAGGAAGAGCTGAGACGCCAACTGGCGACAGATTCACTCATCCTCCTGTATCTTCACTGTACCCCTGATGAAAAACTCAAACATCCACAGAACAATGCTGAGCACAAGGAGGCAAGCGCGTACTCCTGTGACACCCCTGGGTAACAGGACAGTGAACAAAAGAGGCTTTGTGTAGTAATGTCAACTAGCCAAAAACATTAAGTTCTAGGGAGAAAAATCATTTAAGAGACTAAGGATGTTATTCAAAGGAGTAACACTTGCCAATCATATGCGTGAGGCCCTCACTTAGCCCCCCAACACTGTAGGTAAGTAGGTAGGTAGATAGATAGATAGATAGATAGATAGATAGATAGATGACAGAGAGAGAATAAATAGATAGCTAGATACATACATAGATGATAGAAGATAGATGATTGATAGAAGATAAATGATAGATACATAGATACATAGATGATAGATGATTAATCATAATGTCAAAAGCAAAAGTCACAATATTTGACTTTACTGTCACCTTAAGCTTCTTCAGGGTTAAACAAATAGAATAAAGAAAATGAAAAATTAAAGCCTAGTGGAAAAGAGGTAATGGGTGTGGGGAAATTATTTCAGTACTCCTATATATACCCAGGTAAAGGGTTAACATTTGTAACACATTAAAGAAACAAGAAAATATTAACATACAAATAGAAAAAATGAACAGGGACTATGAACCCCCAACTTTCGATGAAAGAAATGAAAATATCAAAAAGCATTTGGGAAAAACGCTCAGTCTCATTAGTATTCAAGTACATGCAAATTAAAACAACAAGCCCCCAATTTCACCTATGAAATTGGCTCTTCATTATTACTGTTTTTGCACCTGGGTTAGGGGGTGGGTGAATCTGGGCGTTTCTGCTTCTGGGCGACCTGAAGTGCCATAGCTTGTTACAGGGCAATTTCATCTCTCATATCCATTCTGCTCACCTTTGACCCCCCTCTTGTAGAATTTTGTCTTGAAAAACAAAGAATTAGCTTGAAGGTTGTTTATTGCTGCCTTTGCTTTTTCTTGTAATGTCAGTTAATCAGTGGCTGCCTCTCTCTCTCTCTCTCTCTCTCTCTCTCTCTCTCTCTGTGTGTGTGTGTGTGTGTGTTCCGTTTTCATACAATAGAATTCTATGTCCGCCCATGACAGCATTACACTTCGCCCATGACAGCATTGCACAAGTGTACGTGCAAATGCTATATTGTGCTATATTGTTGTGTGAAAAGAACAGGTGGTGAAATAATGTGTGCAAAGATAAATCAGTCTCTATAAAACTCAGGCAGGATACATCCAAGGTATCAGCACCTTCCCCCTTCATTGTGATTATTCCCACTTTTAAGTCTCTACAAAAAGCATGCATTAATTACATGATACAAATACATGTTTTAAAGGACGATGGAGACCACATCAATTGCAACCCCATCAGACCGTCACAATCAACAGCCCGGGGAAGGCATACTGTAAAATTGTATGCATGATATGAAAAGATGGTCAGCCTGTGTCCTCAGGTGAAGACAGGGTAGCGCAAAACAGTGTGTGTGCCATAATCTCCTTTTTGTTGAAAATAGAAAATACCTCTATTTATATGCACCGGACACAGCAGATTATAAAGTGAAATGCTGGGAAAGTTGTCTCTGACTGCCACAATAGGATGATGCCAGCATGCTTTTTGCTTTCTGTATTTCTGCATCGTCCGCGTTTTCTGCAGCTAAAGTATATTCTTCTGAAATTAAAAACTGTCCTTCTTTCTAAGAGGCTATTCATGCCCTCACGAAGCACAGCCCCACCGTGCTGCCTCTGTTTGGAGGAAATGGCCCATCCCTGTGTCTGCCTTCTCGCCCGGTGCTTCTGGCTCCCAAGGAGAGTGTCACAAGAGCCCTAGAGCACCTGTCACACTGCTGACTATCACTCTGGAGATGCATGTGGCTTCTGGAAAGAGTCCTAGGACAGCCCTCCAGCAAGCACTGTCTGCCTCAGCTGTGAAGGATCTGAGGCCAAGAGCCCTGTCTGAAATCAACACACTCGCTTTACCACTTATAAAGCAGAACATCCCCCCCCCCAACTGTCTTGCAAACGGTCACATTCAGAACAGCCAGAAAACTGAATGTACCTAAGAAGACATCCAGGAGCCTGGGGTGTATGGAGGGTGTCTCATTCTATAGCATTCGCAGCCCAGGCATAAATCTCAGGCCATTTCCTACCAGTATAAGAAAATGCCCAAGAGGGGCTGATTTATAAAGGAGAGAGTTTATCTGGCTCACAGTTCTGGAGTCTGGGAAGTCCAAGAGCATGGTGCTGGTATCTAGTGACATTTGACAAAGACCTCAGTCACATCAAACATGGGTATCATCACAGGGGAGGAAGAGCATTCAAGCTCAGGCCTCTCCTATTGTGTCACCTTGGAGGCCTCCCTCCAAACCACCTTTACACCCAGTCACTTTCCAGAGACTGACTGCATCTCTAGATATCATTAACAGGTAAGTTTGGGGATAGAATCTCTGACACTTGAGCTTTGGGGGAGGGGGAGCACATATTCCAACTCCAATAGCACAACAAACAAAAGAAAGAAGGTTCTAGCGCAGGTCTGAGATGGGGGAGAGCACAAGGCTGCTCAGGGCCCGTGCTGGCTGGAGGAATCGCTATGGCATTGCTTCTGTGATGAACAGTACTGCAGCTTCTGCACTGGGGCCAGAGCCTGCCCCACCACCAAAGGGAGAACCAGAGCCTTCTTGCCTTATACCTAGGGCCAGACTACCACAGCTGCTGTCTCCCCGCTGTCCTTCCAAGTGACTTCGTTGGCTCACATTGACATGCCAGCTTGCAGTGAGCCCAGAAAACAGCTCTCATTCTTCCAGCCTTAAAGAGGGGAGCTTAGATCACACCCTCAGAACCCAGCCACTTCCTTATCCCCCCAAACAAGAACAGCACCGGCATCCCCTTAGCAGCCATCTCCTGGGCACATCTGAACATTCCCACCTCTCCCCAAAAGGCAGCACGGACCCTGCTTTTAGTTCAGCCGCCATGCAGCCTGGATTCTCGCTGGCAAATGGTTAAATGTTAAATGCCATAGACTAAGAACAGGGGATAGCAAAGAAATCCGGAAACATTAGCGAATAAACACATCCTATGCAGGGTAAGAGAGCACGGCTATACTCCTTGATTCTGCAACCAGAGTTCTTTCCTTCCCTCCTCTGTCTGCTTTAAGTTCCCTTTGATTCCAGCCAGTCCCTCTGCTGTGGTTACTAACAGGGAAACCTACTGGCCTCCATTTTTTCAGGTTGCTATCCTCTTCCACTGTTCTTTATCAACAAAGAGCCACAGAGGTCCCCAGAGAAATTCCGGACCTGACCTCCATGGTCCCTATCATCCATTTCCCTTTGACAAACAGATCTGTTCCCTACAACCAATACAAACCTCTCTTCCTTTGCTGGCTCAGAACCTGTAAAGCCCGGGGGCATCACCAGGGGACCCACCACTGCAGTCCCCATTGGGAGCATTTCCACCCAGGAAATACAGTGTCTAATTCACGAGTGCCAGAGCCCTGGGGATGGAGCCCCAACTACAAATGTATTGCCTCACGTATTCTTGCTTCTTCCCTTGAGTCCAGACTCACAGTCTGACTATGGATAGAACAGTTCCCTGTGTGGCTCACAGGCCTAAAGCCAGGCCCCTGTGGGCACCCTCCTTGCTAGCTCCACAACTGAGTCTCTGGTAGTTTATATCAGGACTTAGCAAACTGCAGGCCATGGGCCAAGTCTAGCTTGCCTTCCCTGATACTCTGCCTCTTTTGAGAAGTTCACCCACCCTCCTCAAGTCCAAGCCCCATTCCCCATGAGCATGTAAAGGGGTACTTATGTTTGGATCTGTAGCCAACCAACAGACCTCATCTTCCTGAATTGCTGGTCTAGAAGCCTTGCTATACTAAACAAAAGCATCTGCAAACTGGGGTTGTGTTTTTTTCTTGCTCTATCAATGGGTCATAGAAAAATTCCCACAGTACCATAATGATCTCCTCTGAGACAAGTATCCTGGGGCACAAGAACAGGCTTCTCATGACAGCTCTGGCAGAGGAGACTCAATGCTCTCCTGGGGAACTTGCTCCTGTGAACTCCTCACGGGCTTCTCAGGAAAGGAGAGACTCATCACTCCAGACAGCAAGAAGCAGCTGTTTTTCAGACTCATCCAAGTTCAATAACATGCCCTGGCATCCTGCTCCTCTCTGATCAGTGCCCCGGCCTTTATAAAACACATCTGTCAGAGCTGCAAATTCAATCGACGTTGTCACTGTGCACCCGTGTGATCAAATTGTGAGTCTCGTTTTCAGCTGGATCAGCCCTGTAGCTACAAAGGAAACGAGATTGCTTCAGGATGCAGTGAGGCTCTGTAATTCCTCCACCCATCTTGAATTTCACAGCCTGCATTTTGTTGCTTTCTCTCTGTATGTTTCCTGGGCAGTTTGAAATAACTGGGCAGTCGCTGGGTTCCTATGGTCACCACCCTGCCCAGCCAGTCATCCAGTAGGCAGCTGGGTAGCTTCTGTCCCATACCCCAAGTGTGTGTATGGCAGGAACTTGGTGCCATCATCTTCAGGTAACCAGAAGATGATTTTTTCCTCCCCACTCCATGTGTTCTGTTGTAATTTTCTCTGAGATAAACTTCCATTCCATCTGACTGGGAAACTATTAAGCTCAGAAAGTAAACAACTCAAAGCCTCAGGAAGTCCCAGAAATTGACCAGATTTACTAAGCCTCTCCTCCCCAGGCACATATGAACTGCAGGGAGACAATATCAAACAAGCTAAACTGCCTAGTAGAGGCACAGACCTCCTAAGCTACCTGAAGGTGACATCTCCAACCTGTCAAGTTGTCTACATGCTGTGTCATGTGCTGCAGGTATCTAGATTTCGTGAGTTGCCATCTGTACTGGCTGGTTTTGTGTGTCAACTTGACACAGGTTGGAGTTATCACAGAGAAAGGAACTTCAGTTGGGGAAGTGCCTCCATGAGATCCAGCTGTGGGGCATTTTCTCAATTAGTGATCAAGTGGGGAGGGCCCCTGGTAGGTGGTACCATCCCTGGGCTGGTATTCTTGGGTTCTATAAGAGAGCAGACTGAGCAAGCCTGGGGAAGCAAGCTACTAAGGAACATCCCTCCATGGCCTCTGCATTAGCTCCTGCTTCCTGCCCTGCTTGAGTTCCAGTCCTGACTTCCTTTCATGATGAACAGCAGTGCAGAACTGTAAGCTGAATAAACCCTTTCCTCCCCAACTTGCTTCTTGGTCATGATGTTTGTGCAGGAATAGAAACCCTGACTAAGACACTATCCCTGCTGGGGTTTTAGTGATATAGTTGTCTTTGAGTCCCTTCTGCTCCTTTAAGTAACTCCTCACCCATAGCCCTGTAGGTAACTCCAATAAACTCATTGGTTTATTAAGCTGGACTCTGGTTTAGTATCAGTTCCCTATCTGGGGTAAAATCACATGTCCCCAGGAATAGTGTTACCACAGCTTGTGAATGATATGACACCATGGCCCTGACTACCAACTCTAGTGCCAGGTTCATGGTAGGCACCATTCAGATACAGAACAGTTGTTGATGGGAAAAGGTCATACCCCTGGGGTCATACAGCCAGGAGACACGAGAGCTGGCTTGAAGCACCAAGGAACACAAAACACTGGGCTCTCTGACACAGGGGGAGACAAGGTCTCTCCAACATAAGCAGAAGACTGGTTTCTGTCAGCTATCTCTTGACAGCAGACTCATCTCCAAAGGTAGAGTGTCAGAGGGACACTGCTGATTGGCCAATCCTCTTGAGACTCATGACCTTCTAGAGATCTTCAATAACAAGGCCCATCACCTCTGACTCTTATGCCAGCTTCTCAGAACCATATAGTAGGAGAGAGATGGTGAGCTAAGCCCAAGATGGGGTTTCTGGTTTACTGAAAGAAACATGCATATCACATATGATGCACATATATGATACATGCACACAGCACACATGTGTATATGTACAGACTCTTGCTTCAGTAGAAGCTTATACATCTATGTTACACAACATGTATGCATGTGCTTGCACACAACATATACACTCTGAGATAGGGCTCCTGTTTTATTAAATTAAAATGTACAAAGCATTTGCACATCACACATTCATACATATACACGGGGCACATGCCACAGATATGCAATACAACAGATATGAATATTCAACATGCATGCATAAAGTTCATGCACAGCAAACACACATGGTGTGTTAACCGTTTGTTACAAGCAAAGGGAAGCTGGAGAGTTGGCTCGGCAGGTAAGAGAGTGTGTACTGTTCTTGCAGAGGTCCTGAGTTCAGTTCCCACCACCTACAGCAAGTGGCTCACAACTGATTGTAACCCCAGTTCCAGGGAATCTGACTCCTCTGACCTCTGAGGGCATCTGCAAGCACATGGTGTATAAACTCACATGGGCACACACTGATAAATAAATTAATATAGAAATAATCACATCTTTGCTGGGCATAGATGTGTGTGTTTATAATTTCTACACTCAGAAGGCAGAGGCAGGTAGATCTCTGCATTTGAGGCCAGCCTGGTCTACACAGCAAGCTCCAGGCCAGGGCTACATAGTGAGACCCTATCTCAGAAAGAAAAAAGAAAAAAAAGAAGACAGACACTGAGCACATGACACAGGCACACACTGCACACATGCACAGCACACTGAGAAACATATCTTTGACTAAACAGAAAGAATTGGAAGCTATTTGACTGCCTGCCAGGGACTTGTTAGGAAATCACGTTGTATTACTAAGAAGAATGAGGGAGCTATACAGAGACCAAGAAATATCTCAAAGCACACCATCACCTCAGAGAAACCCGAGATGGCATAATGGTACACTGTGGGCCCATTTATTTTTTAAACAATAATTATATATGTATATGTATGTGCATTTTTAAAAGGTTAGGACAAAAACACAGATCTTTGATAAAAAAGAAAGTCTTCCTGCAGGGCGGAGGGGTAGTGTGGGGGAGGCAGCCTCCGGCAGACTGCAAGCTTGCACGATCTCTCTCCCCTCCTCAGCTCAGAGCAGCACACAAGGAGCCAAGTTTCCCAGCTTGATATGAGTCCTGAGGCAAGAAGACCAGCCTGTCATCTGCTTCTGACTGGCTTCTCATGTGGTTCCCCACTTCCTGCCCCATCCTCACTGTACCCCACACTGCCTTCTTTCAGCCTCTGGACCATGTTCCACTCTGTGGAGCCTTCTTGTTTTTTCCTGCCAAAACCAGACAGGCCACAGCTTGTGACATCAACCCCATAGGTTGGGACTGTGGCTTCCATCCTGCATGGCCTGGAATATTTACCCCAACCCTGATTGTCAGGGCACAGAGAGGAAAGAGCCTACAGCTCCTGCAGACAGTTCTCCCCCGCACAGGGGGAAGTCTTGTGTGTGGCAAGCTCTAAGGAGGATGGGATTGCAAATGGCCTACAGAGAAGGCATGGGGACCCAGGACCCCAGATGCAGCAGAGTCAACCTTCAACACAAGTCAGATGTGGGATACAGTGGTGGTCCCCACACTGGACAGACACAGGAACCAAGGATGGGGGCTGGGGTGAGGGTGACAACTGCCCAGGACACAGGGCTGAATCTGACAAAGCCCTAAAGAGACTCTTTTGAAACAGCTTCAGACACCACTAGTTCTGTGCTATGTCCTGGCCCTCCCCTCCCACTCTGGCTCCTTTTAATCTGCAGCCCATACTCCAATCATACAGCCTTCATGGTCTCCGTTCTCCTTCTCAGCTGAGGTGCAAGTTCCCAAAGGCTTCCCAGGCTAGACCACTCCTAGAGATCTTCCCTTCACTCTGATGCTACTGCTCACACTGCTTCTCACTTGAGTGCTGGGCGATTGGCTGACTCCCTGCCTTAGCTGCCAACTTTCAGATGTGAAGATCTATACCCACCATTTTCACTTCCATTTTTTTCCTGGTCCCAGCTCAGGATCACCATGTGAGGGATACTCAGTCACTGGGGCCACAGCAGCTTACCTCACCAGGCATCGCAGAGCGAGCACCAGGCATTGCAGAGTGAGCACCAGGCATCATCACAGAGGGAGCACCAGGCACTGCAGAGTGAGCACCAGGCACTGCAGAGGGAATACCAGGCACTGCAGAGGGAGCATCAGGCATCATCACAGAGGGAGCACCAGGCACTGCAGAGGGAGCATCAGGCATCATCACAGAGGGAGCACCAGGCACTGCAGAGGGAGCATCAGGCATCATCACAGAGGGAGCACCAGGCACTGCAGAGTGAGCACCAGGCACTGCAGAGGGAGCACCAGGCACTGCAGAGGGAGCATCAGGCATCATCACAGAGGGAGCACCAGGCATTGCAGAGTGAGCACCAGGCACTGCAGAGGGAATACCAGGCACTGCAGAGGGAGCATCAGGCATCATCACAGAGGGAGCACCAGGCACTGCAGAGGGAGCACCAAGCATCATAGAGGGAACACCAGGCATCATCACAGTGGGAACATCAGGCATTGCAGAGGGAGTATCAGGCATCATCACAGAGGGAGCACCAGGCATCATCACAGAGGGAGCACCAGGCATCATCACAGAGGGAGCATCAGGCTGGCGCCCTTGCACCTGCTTTACTCTTCTCACTGTGTGTGACCTTCAGCAGTCCCTCCATGTCCTCACCCCACCCTGACCAATGAGAAAGGTGTGAGAGTGATTTGGGGTGATGCAGCAGGCCTCCCAAACAATAGGCAATACATTCCAGAATACTCCCCAAACTTACAGTGGATATCTGGAGCCATGAGCAGTGTCTACCTTAATTACTGCCTCCTCACCTTAGCTACAGGATTGACACTATAGCTATAACTTTTGGAGTTTGCATTGTCTCAGCAGAGATGACCCATATATCTTTTTCTGTTCTTAGACTTCCAAGGCTAGAAGCTTAGTTTGTCTTTAAGTCTTAGCAGTCTTGGTGTGTGTGACATTTTTCTTCATTAAGCATTACACATTCTGACTCTTCTGTCACATCTGAACAGCCAGTTCACTTGTCCTTTGGGGAGCTTGGTAACTATAGGAAGAGCCTCTTGGTGACAAGCTGCCATACTGTGAGAGACAGCCTGGTCTCCAAGACAGTTCCAAGAGACTATTGGGAAAGTGGTATGTACATTGGACAGGGGCGGGTCACATTCTGACCAGGACAGGGTGATACAGTACAAGATCTCATCTCTCCACCCAAATGGCATGTAATTTAAAGCTCAAAAGCAACCAATTATATTCTTCCATTTAATATTTTCAGGCCCCAGTTGCCCATAGGTAGCTGAAACTCTGAGCATGAAGCCATCAGTAAAGGGAACACTGCTTAGGGTGGTGTCAGGACTCAGGACAAGTCACATCAGTGACACTTTGAGTCCAGGTCAAACTAAGCAAAGGGCAGCACTAGATTAGGGACAGGACCACCTGAGGGTCTGGCCGTTCTGCTTTATTCATCTGCTTTTCCAGGTCAGGAAAGGGAGGAGCCTACGGGAGACATGTTCAGCCAAATGACATTTCTCAGAGAGAGGTCAGCAAGCAAGGAGGCTGACACACTGGGCCCTGGCCAGCTCATATAGGACAGCCCTTCCTCTAGAGAGGAATCGTATTCACCAAAGTGATTTAAGGCAGATGCAGGTGTGTGTTCCTCAGAGTCCTCAAGAGGCATGTGTGCCAGGGATGCACTGGGGGGCAGATGCCCTCATACTTTCAAACTTAAAATCTGCCTCCCCAGCTTCTCAGGAGCCCAACCTGGAGCTCCAAACATCTACTGAAAGGATAGAAAATAATACAGCCTAACTCTAATGACCCCAAGAAGTCAGAAGTTTAAAATGCTATCTCGCTTTGTTAGAAACTAGGTAAAAGGTTACATTCCAGAGCCCGCCCTTTGTTTAGACCTAGCAGAAAGGCCTTGAATAGGTGATCCTGGCCCCACAAGGTAACTGGAAATGGGCTAAGCTTATCTTGCTTCTGTAAACTGCTTATGCCATTACCCCTATATAGGAGTTCATGCAGCTATAGACATTCAAGAAAATAGGAAACTAATTGGTCCACTGAGCACAGGCTCTGATAATTTAAACTGATTGGCCTAAAAACTATGGAGTGGTACAAATCAATTGGCTCGCATTTCGCGGGCTCTCCATGCTAAGAAATGATTGGTTTGAGATTCGCGGGCTTTGTTGTAAACTTATAAAAGCTGTCACAATTCGGCACTCGTGGTCCACAGTCCTCTAGCCCTGCGCAGTGTACAGCTGTGGAACCCAGAATTCTGGAATAAAGAAACCCTCACATTATTGCATCGAGACCATTTCTAGAGAGTGATTTGGGTGTCGCCTTCCGGGGCGTGGGTGCTAGGGCACCCTCGATTTTGGGGGGTCTTACATTACCATTGTAACTGCCCACAGTTACCTGGAAGGGAAGCTGGGGATGTATAGGAAGGCAGCAAAAAGAGATGGAAACCAAGACAATATTACTGTTAAAGGTCTCAAAGTTTAATGGAGAACTCCAAATATATAAGCATGGGAAAACCCTTCCCCCAAAGGCTGGAAGCTTCGCCGAAGAGGAACCCGTTTGGTTGCTCCACAGCTGGCTAGTGTTTCTCAGGAAACTTCAGGTCCTTGAAGAACAATGGGCTTCACCTTGGTCTGAGCACTCCACCCTAGGTGAAGGGGATTATGGCTATCACAGGAGTTCCCGCTCAAAAGCTGGGAGAGGAACTTCACATTGATTGATGTCAAGTTCCTGCCAGGTGGCATAGCACCCCAATAAGGCTCTCTACACACCATGGTCCTTGTCTTCTCCTGACAGGTTCAGGCCTGTCTCTCCAATCCTCCCACCTGAGCCAGAAAGGCATGCACCAGGAAGGCACCTAGGACCCTCAGGATGGACACCTGTCACTGCTCAGTACCCAGCATCCTCTTGGTCAGGAATGAAGCACACAGCCTGAACTCAAGCCTGGGAGTTTTCTTGCAAGGCTGTGCTCCGGAGTTGCTGACGGGCCACTCATCTGTGATCCAGGAGCCAAGCGGATGAACACAGAGGACCATGAGACTGCACAAGAACCAGGACAGTGAAGAGTGGCTGTGCCCACAGGTGACACTGAGATGAGACAGATACAGGGGACAAACTGTCTGAAGTTTCATGTCAGTTAGCTTCTGCTATGTAAGAGATGAGCCCTAAAGCACACTGAGCTATGGGCTCAACATTTCTTTAGCTCAGAATTCTGGGGTTAGTGTTTAGGCCTCGGCTCCCAAAGGGGTCTTTCGGTCCACTGCTCTCAGCTGGCTTTGGGAACATTAACTCTTGACAACTGGTCATCTATTGTACAGGACTGACCTCCACACCAAACTGCCTGCCTCCACCTTCAGGAATCCAGCTGGACCCTCTTGGTAAAGATCATCACAGTTGGGCTTGTGGGCTATTGACCTTCCCTCTTGGAAGGAAGGAGTGAAGAGGCTTGTGGGACCCTCACCTGAGTATCCAACTACCCTTTCCAGCCAGGTATGTAATGCTGCCCTAACTGCACATAACCTTAGAGTCTCTG
Source organism: Apodemus sylvaticus (assembly GCF_947179515.1). Lineage (NCBI taxonomy): Eukaryota > Metazoa > Chordata > Mammalia > Rodentia > Muridae > Apodemus > Apodemus sylvaticus. Next base: position 119,652,726 of record NC_067473.1, read on the forward strand.
AGAGGGGCTAGAGGATATGGGTGGGGAAGATTAAGGGAGTGGGCTTCATCTACACAACCACAGGGAGCCCTCGTCTGTACTGGCTGTGGACAGTCTGCGTTTAAGGTCACTCATGCTCTTTGCCTGTAACCCCTCACTGGTTACTCTGTAAGCCCAATAAACTCCTTGATTTCTCAGAGTGAACGTTGGGAGAATCACATCTCGTTTGTCTTTGGGATTGTAGGAGGAGAGGCAGGTGATGTCCACTAGGGAAGGGATTTTAGCAATACTGGTGGAAACAGGGCTCAGGGCGGACTCAGCAGGCAGTCCGTTCCACAGGAGTCCCAAACAATGGCAGGCTAGCCAGGGCTGGTTTTCACTGCATGAATACAAATCAACCACTGAGGCTGAAAGCCAGCACACTCTACCAGGCAAGACAGGTCTCAGCCAGCCCTGAGTCAAGGGCTGGGGAAGGGACCCAGCTCTTGGCCCTCTGTGAGAGGCTCTGCAGTGTAGCCCAGATGCAGGATGCAGAGAGGGGAGCAAGTACGGCTATTTTTGGTACAGCTGTGCAGTTTGAAACAGGGCAAATTATGGCTATGTCTGAAGCAGTCCACTATAGATTCTCCATCACTGATGGACACCAAGAACGTCAGCAAATCATTTCCACTTACTTCTGAACTTGATGGACCAGACCCAACTAGAAGGCTCTGAGAGACCCGCCAAAGGCTCCTCCTGGGGGAACATGAAAGGAGCCCTTTCTTCAGAGATGCTGGGACTCTGGTACAGCAGGCTAGGCCACTAAATAATTGAAGAATCCCTGCTGCTGACAAGCAGAAACAGAATAAAATATGGCAAGTGCCTCTTTAAAAGCAGAGAAGTAGGCTAGGCAGTGGTAGTCCATATGTATAATCCCAGCACTCAGGAGGCAGAAGCAGGCGAATCTCTGAGTTTGAAGCCAGCCTGGTCTACATAGTGAGTTCCAGGATAGCCAAGGTTATAGAAAATCCCTGTGTTAAATATGAGAGGGGGGTGGGGGAGAGGGAGGGAGGGAGAGGGAAAGGGAGAGAATATAGATGCAAAAAAAAGTTTTAAAATGGAGGGGGGGGGCACAGCCAGAGAGGAAGTGCCATTGTCATGTTTGGGCGTTGGAAGGGTAGGAACTCAGGTCCTCATGGCACTGTCAGGAAGACCTTGACACAGGGCAAATTGGAACCACTCCTGGTTAGAGGCTTGGGGTCCAGAGACAAGGCTGTTCTCTAACACAATGTTCAACAGTTAATGCATCTGGTATCTAGTCCAAGAGTGCCAGACAGACCTGTGGGAAGTTAGGCCATGGTCAGCACAGCCAGGGTGAGAGTCCAGCTACGTGCCTATGATGGTCTACCCAAGTGTCCTGGACATGGTTGAGTGGACAGCTTCTGTAGCATTGGCCTGTCTGCAATTTAGGACTAACCGGAGGCGCCAACTGAACATGCTCAGTGTCACACAGGACCCCCCAGTGTCACACAGGACCCCCTCAGTGCCACACAGGACCCCTTCAATGTCACTCAGGGCACCCTCAGTGTCACACAGGATCTTCAGTGTCACACAGGATCCCCTCAGCATCACACAGGACTCCCTCGATGTCACACAGGGTACCCTCAGTGCCACACAGGACCTCCTCAGTGTTGCTCAGGGCACCCTCAGTGTCACACAGGGCACCCTTAGTTTCACACAGGACCCCCTCGGTGTCACACAGGACCTACTCAGTGTCACCTAGGGCACCCTCAGTGTCACACAGGACCCCCCCTTAGCGTCACACAGGGCATACTCAGTGTCACACAGGACCTCCTCAGTGTCACACAGGGCACCCTTGGTGTCACACAGCAATAGAATAAACCGGAGGGCACTCACAGGACTGTCAGAGCAGATGCAGGACGCCCAGTTTCCATGGCAGTGACTCACAGCAGAAACTCCTAAGGAGGAGCAAAAGAGAGCTCATTGGTTCAGTGTGAGGAAGGATTTGCTGTCCCAACTCATGGTTGGACCCCTTGCATAACTGTCAGAGACACCCGGGAACGCCCAGGGATACCCACTCCCACAGGGTCCACTCCACATAGTACCTAAGGTAGTGACTTGTGCAGTAAGACATGACAAGGAAATCTAGTTTGTAAATTCTGGGAAAGAAAAAAAACAAAACAAAAGCAACCCCCACATCATGTGGGACCTGACGTTGAGAGTTAAAGAATTAGAAACAATTTGGTGCAGTTAATTCCCTAGTTGAGCAAAGTTGTGGGGCAGAGGATCAGAGCACAAAGAGGAACTGTGTCCCTGTGCCACTGCAGCTATCAGAATTTTTTAATTTTAAAAAGATGCTGAAAAATACAACAATGGCTGTATAGGATTAGAGGGAAATCTAGTGTAAAGTTATGCATAATCTTTGCACAGAAAATTATAAGACCTTATTGAAAAACATAAAAGAAGGCCGGAGCAAATTAGTCAGATATACCACGTTCACGGAGGAGAAGGATTGACGTAATAAAACTGACAATTCTCTCAAATTGATCTATAAATTTAATTTAATCTCAACTAAATCCCAACAGAGAATTTTAGAGAACATGACAAGCTAATTCTCAAATTTACGTGGATGAATAAAAGAGTCAGAAGAGTTTTGAGCTCCTGAATGAAAGGGTGGGGCACATCCTGAGGGCTCTTAGATCCCAGAAAATTTCAGAGAATGACAGAGTGAGGCGTTGGGCTCAGGAAGAAATCAAATCAAAGAGACAGAGCAGGGCAGGGAGGGACAGGGGCTCAGACTACAAAGGAAAGAACTGTCACATCGTGATCGAAAACTGGAGTGTCTGTCTGTCTGTCTGTCTGCCTGCCTGCCTGCCTGCCTGCCTGTCTGTCTGTCTGTCTATTAAGGCAGGGTCGCACTATGTAGCTTTATCTGTCCAGGAACTCACTATGTTCACCAAGTTGGCCACAAACTTGTAGAAATTTGACTGCCTCTTCTGGGATTAAAGGTATGAGCTAGAATGCCTGGCAAAAGTAGAACTTTCTAGAAAGGAGAATACACATATTGGTGCCATTCTTTTTGGACAACATGAAAAAAAAATAACAAAAATAAAATTCTTAATTCAAGGATAGAGCACTTTAAAATCCTGGCATGTTGCAGAATTAAACACGAAAGAAACAACATGGACTTCTAGGAAGCTACCTGAGTGTTTCTGGTAGAAATGACTCGTTGACAAGGGTAGAAGATCACAAAAATTCTGAGGAAGAGACAGAATGTATTGAAAGCATTCAGATGTAATACTCGGGGAGATAAACAATGCAGATCAAAATGAAAACACACACCAGCTGGACATGCTGGTAGTGCCACAGTCACCCCACAAAGATTGGTACTGAGAATATGGAAAGAGCAAGAGCCAGGAAAATGCTAAGGGTCCCAACAAAGAGTGAGCAGAAGACAAGGGGAGAAATTCAGGAGGAGACAGGGCAGTGTTAAGTCACTTGAGAAAGGACTCTCAGCCCAAAGGAACCTGGAAGACACACCAGAGCTCCCACTAGCTTCAGGTTTTTTGGGGGGGGTTGTTTGTTGTGTTGTCAGAGGCGTATGTGTGTGTCTCTTGGTGTGTGTCTGTGTGTATGTCTCTGTGTATGTCTCTCTGTGTGCACATGTGTGTGTATGGGTATGGGTGTGGGTGGTGTGTGTCTGTGTGTATGTCTCTGTGTGTGTCTCTCTGTGTGTCTCTCTGTGTGTGCATGTGTGTGTATGGGTATGCGTGTGGGTGGTGTGTGCCTGTATATATTTGTTTAATTTGTTTGTTTTCAGATAGAGTCACACTTTGTAGTCTAAGCTGGCCTTGAACTTGAACTTGTGATCCTCCTGCCCCTGTCTTCTTTGATGCACAGTTATTAATCGCCCACCTTTTACACCCTTCATGGCACCGTAGTCTGCCACTTAGACTACTGCATGGTTTTCACACTGAACGTATGTACGAATGTAAGTAGAGGGATTTGCCTACCCCATGACCCAGCAACTCCATTCCTAACCCCATATATGACAAGAACGCCCACAAATGCCCACAGCTTTTATGAAGAGAGAGAGAGAAGAAATCTAACTGTTCAGCTCAGTGAGACAAGGGATACAAATTGTCTATTCAACAAAAAAACTCAAACAATTGTCTCCTTATGCGATGAAAATCAGCAGGTTGCAGAATTTTGCACATGACACCCCATCTCTCGAGGGATTTTAAAGCATGTGATGTCTCTGTAAGTGTCTGCATACAGCACTACCTTCCCTGGCCACCAAATACAGCTGTAGTGAAAGAACAAAGTTCTGTATAAAAGAAAAGAAACCCAAGCCGATGCTGATGGCTTTGTTGAAGGGGGAGCAGAATGGGGCAGGGACGAGGCTCTTGGGGAGGACAGCTAGGGGGAGCACCCTGAGGCTTGCACAATCAGCACACTGTCCCTGAGGACAGTAGTCTTGGGACATCCTAAACAGTATCCTGCAGATAGCCCCTTGACACAGCACCCTGGGAACACAACCCTGGAAATGACTCCTTAGCACCCTGATAAGTACCCTGTTACAGCATCCTGGCAATGCACCCTGACACAGTACTTGGCACAGACTTCTGGGGGAAGTCCTGCTTCTGCTTTCACTTCCTTTGGTGTCAAAGACCTCTTCCCATTCCTGTCCTCAGTTCCCTCCCATAGGACTGGCCTCAGTGAGTCACGTGCATTGCCTGCAGCAGTGCAGGGCAAGATCCGGCATAACCCCTGGAGTCAGCCGGGTGTCCTGAAGATCAGCCTTCCCTGGCCTGGCTCCACACTGACAGACCAGTCATCCCTAGAACTCATTCCAGTAGCCTCTGCATGCTGCTTATGCCCTTTCCCGGAGCCAGAGGAGTCTCGGCTGGGCAGGGCTCTCAGGTAGATCACAATGTGGAAGAATCCACCCTGAGCTGCACAGCCAGACACTGACAGCTCACACTATCATAGATGGTCAGGGAAACCCCTCACAAGATGGTCCAGGAGTCACCATCTTCATTTCAGAGGAGAGATGCTTGAGGACCAGAGGAAAGATTTCCTGTGGCTTAGAGGGGTGGGCAGCAGAGGGTGAGCTGGGATGTCTACTGCTCCCTCTGTGACCTCTCAAGATTGTCCTTTCAGGCTCTGCCCTGCACCCATTTCTAAACATGCCCCTCCCAACTCTACCTCGCCCTTATCTCCACCCAGAGGGTAGCTGGGAATCAAGTTCCTAGATAGAAGCCCTTACCCAGATCTCCCCAGTGACTGACAGAGCCTCACTCCTTGGGTGGGGAGAGGAGAGAGGAGGAGGCATGCTCACACACCTCATCCGGTGGAGGAGGCCTGGACCACCCTCCAGAGTGGCAGCCCCATCTTTCCTAGTCTCAACACACGGGCCTGGACCAGCAGTGTGGCTGCTGTTGGCAGATTAGTCTTCTTAATGGACCAACATCCTTGGAGAACCAAGAGCAGGATATGCCTAATAAAGTCATTATTCTGCCGCCCAGCTGCGCGGGACGTGAGGATGAGAGAGGGAAGAGGAAACTGGCACCGGGAGGTCTCCAGAGCAGGGACAGACAACTGAGCCAGTTAATTATCAAGCCGCAGACTCTGTAAACCTGCACACAAGCAGGTCCCAGCCGGAGGGGGCTCTTCAGAGCCCCGCCCCCCTCCATGGAGCTGGTGCAGAAAATGTGGCATGGAGCACCACAGCCCCGAATTAGCTCAGTCTCTGCAGGGCTGGTTTCCCCCCTACTTGAAGCCTAAAGAAAGGGGGCTAGGGAGGGGGGTCCACCCCCAGAACCACACCCCTCCCCCTTCTTCCAGCTGCAGACCCAGCCCTGTGCAGAAAAGCCTCAGATAACTGCTACATGAGAAGGAGAGGCAAAGCCTGCTCTAAGATGTAGCTGAGTCAGGCTCTCCAAAAAGAAAAAAAAAAAATTCTCTCCTCCACAGAAGCACAGAGCACCCTGGCATAGATTGTCAGAATCAACATTTCAGAACTCTGAAAATTAACCAAAGGCTGGCAGCCCTCTGTGGGCGGAGTAGGAAAAAAAAACCAAAACAGCTGACTCTCAAAGAGCTCACAACTTGGTGGCATTTTAATCTGTCCCATTCCATTCCCCTCCCCCAACTACTCCAAGAGACCTCAGACTCCAACAGCCTACAAGCACAAAGAAGCCAATAGTCTAGGCAGCCGGTAGAGAGGCAGGGTCTTTATCTGAACGAACTCAAGAGTTTACTTAGGGCAAACAGCCTGTGGCTCGGTAATGTTTGTCCCAGACTTTCAGAGACAATTGTGGCAGATGTTTGAGGCTGCACAGGACAGTGAGGCTGGCCACAGGTTCACCACAGAGGAAAGGAAAGCAAAGAGTGGGGTGTCCACAGGGCTGGGGACACGGAACCCACCTGATGCTGGTCACCTGTAAGTTGTTGCAGGAGTGAAGGGGGGAGGGTGGATGGAGAGGCTGTGTCTGCACACCAGACCAGGATGTGCTCATGCCGGCTCAGTGGACGGCCTCTGAGGCTGAGGCTGAGGCTGAGGCTGAGGCTGCAAGCACCCACCAGCAGGCAGAGGGCATGCTGGGAGGAAGGTAGGGCAGCACACTGTGTCCTATACGGAGCCTTCTCAGCTGGGTGTGGGGAACACATTGGCTCCAGACATTTGGGAGATCTCTGCCCACATTTGAGTTGGCCCAACAGAGAAATCCCAAACCCTAGAGGATACATTTGCACTGAACAGTTTGCAGAACTCAGTGGAACAGAGGGTGGTCACATGCCAACTGTGCAGGCAACTTCAAATTACAAAAAAAAAAAAAAAAAAAAAAAAAAAGAATCCTGGTCTAAGAGAGGCATGCAGGGCACAGGTTGTCAGTCTCCAGTACTCATCTGGGCCTGCTTTCATTCATCTCTGAATGTACACGTGTCCTGGTGTTTGTCTCAGACTTTTGAAAAATTAGATTTATTCATTTTGTTTTATGTTTATGCGTGCTGCTTGCTTGTATGTACATATACTATGTATATGCAGTGCCCAGGAAGGCCAGAAGAGGGCGCTAGATCTACTGCAACTGGAGTTACCAATGGTTGTGAGCCACTAAAGTGTGTGCTGGGAACTGAACCTGAGTCCTCTACAGGAGCAGCAATTTTCTTAGCCCCTGAACCAACTCTCAAGTCCCTGTTCTCAGATTTTGACACTGTCTCCTGATCCATTACAGCGAGAACTTTCCAGCCCCAGACAGGCAGCATATGCCATGAGGCCTTACCACAAGAGCTAGCTCTATGAAAAGAGGTTCAGCCATAACTCAGCTTGCCAAATGTGCACCAGTTCTGCACTGGATACAGCCTGCTTCCTGGTGGAGCCTAGAGCAGTGGCACTAATATCAAAGCACAAACACACACACACACACACACACACACACACACGCACGCATACACATGCATGCACACGCACATTCACACACATACCATGCAGTGTTCCCACTTGATTCTTCTGTCCTAAACACACGGGTGCTCAGGAGTTCTGCAGAGCGTTAGAGATCGTCGTCACTCTCTGAAGCGTGGACCCTTTCTCCACTGCTGTAGTGCTGACAACCTTGTAAGATTTTGGTTTGTTCTAGGAATTCAATGGTGGCTCCGTATTAATAGCAAGAGCATGACAGCAATAATTTAGAATCTGAGGTCTACTCCAGGTTAAGGGTCAGAACATTTATTCCATAAAAGTCTGAACGACAAATGTCAGGCGCTACCAGCCACATGCAACCTTTGTTGCAGACTGTAGCGAGCGTCTTTAAGTAGAAGGGTCTCTCAGCTCACCGAGACAGGCCACCTAGATCATCGTGCCCTTGGATCTGCCAGCCCCTGATCTTGACAGACATATGAAAAGTATTTATGAAATAACATATATTTTTCCTAATATAACTGTTGACAAGCGAAAAATGAAATAAGAAGTTTCCAGAATGTGGGAAGAGTTACCTATGTTAAATGAGAAGAAAGAATCACTCTTCAAGTAACACACCGGAAGAGTTTCCACTGACCGTACTCAGAGATGAGTCAGGATGTTAGGCATTATTGATACTACTGTTTCAAATTGCCTTGGAAGTTCAAGCCAGTGCCATAAGACAAGAAAAGTAAATAAAATATAACAATTAGAACATAAAGTGATTAAATTATCTTTGGTAGAATTAATTGAATGACTACTGAAAGTATGGTATTTAAGTTAGCTACACAAAGTTAGCTAACTTAAATAGAGTTCTCAGCAGCCCCTCTCCCCTACCAGGCGGCAGCTGATGTGGCCTCTCTAGGCCTCTTCACCTGTGAGGAAACTTCATTCTTGGAGTTTCTCACTACCCAGCCTGAGTCCTCTGCCCCACTGCCACAGGAATGGAAGGGATGTGACATTCTGCTAAGCCCAGGTAACATGCATCCCTCTGGACTCGGTGGCAGGAGAAGGCCACTGTGCCACAAGGATGGGAGCAGGTGATTCTCTGTAAGAAAGTCACCTGTGGTGACAGCGAAGGAAGGAAGATTAGTCCTGTGAAGAGAAAGTAAGAATTCAGTCCCTGTGCAGGCTGTTCCTCTCCTGGTATGGTGTCTCCACTGTCTTTGGTATCTTTGTGCCGACCCACCTTCAGTCCTGTCAAATAGAGCTTGTTTGCTAGCAGAATGTCTAGTTCTTCTGAGATCTGGTCCCTTTGCTCAGCAGTTCCTCTCAGAGAAAACAATTAGTGAACAATGAATGGCTTGTACCAGACCAGACTAGAGCATACCAGAACAGAACAGCTCAGACCAGACTAAAAACACCAGAATAGAACAAATAAACCTAGTTTAGACCAGTCCAGACCAACTTAGACCAATCCAAACAAGGCTAGAACTCACCACAATTAACCAGCCAAGACCAGCTCATATCAGACCAGATCCAGTTAGACCCTATCAGCACAGACCAGACCAGACCAAACCAGACTACTATACACCAGACCAGACCAGACCAGACCAGACCAGACCAGGTTGGATTTGACTAGAACATACCAGCACAAGCCAGACCAGATTAACGTAACCACTCCAAACCAAACCAACTACACCAAAATAGTTTAGACTAGATTAGATAAGGGTAGATCATACTACTGTAGGCTAGACTAGACTAACTTAGACAACACCAGAATAGACTAAACTGGGTGAGGTTAGACCAAACCAGACTATACCAGAATAGACTAGCCCAGTAAAGCTTAGACCAGCCCAGTTAGACCAGAATAGACAAGACCAGGCCAGCTTAAATGAATATGACCTAGACCAAACTAGACCAGCCCAAACCAAATAAAGCTATATCAAACCAGACCAGACCCCAGCAGTCCAGTCCAGGTTAGCGTTAACCAGAACATTCTACTCAGTTCACAGTTATGTGATGTGTGTTGGGTCCCAAGGGTTGGCTGTATCCTACACACAGCTCACTCCAAAGGTCAAAACAGGTAGCTAGAGGCCACAAGTGAATACAGTCTGCAGGTCTACCAGGTCCACCACCGTTGAGCCATTGTTCCTATTTAGACATTAGTCCCCAATAGCGCTCTCCGCCACACACACCAGTCTAACCTCTCAGAAAGGAGGGAGGCCTGGAAATGTGACCCCCGGCCCACCCCCTGCACACAGGCCCTCCTGGGTGGCAGTATCCACAGATTGCTTCCTTTGAGCCTGGCCCCTGCTGTTCCCAATGTCTGGGAAGTGCTAGTTTCACTGAGATCCCAGCCCTGCCACGTGTGAGCGAGGCAGGCTTCCTGCTGAAATCAAAAGATGAAGAGGGACCCGGCGGCTGGCTTTTACCTGCTCATCATTTCAACCCCCCTCTGGGAAGCGTCCCCTTTCCCACTGCAAAGTGAGCACCAATCCAGGTGGAACATAATGAGGGGTGTGTGTGTGTGTGTGTGTGTGTGTGTGTATAGAGTACTGAGCCAGAATCTGACATCAAAAAGACCAGCCAAGGCTGAGGCCAGGGTGGCCAGGCTCCCCGCCCTCTGCCCTGAGTGTTCCACCTCCTGGGGACACAGTGGCCTCCTCACGGGCATGGGCTGGGCCAAGTTGTGCAGGAGGACAGGGCCCCCAGGACGGAACCTCCCCAGCACAGCTTCCCACCTGCCGCTTCGCCTTCAGAGTGGAGAGCAATGGCGTGTTTGTCTCATTATCCTGCACTCGCCATGATGACAAGAATCTCAGTCTAGGGGCTAGACAGGCGGTGCAGTTAAGAGCACTGGCTGCTCTTGTAAAGGACCCTGGTTTGGTTCCTGGCACCTACAGCAGCCTACAGCCATCTGTAATTCCAGTGCTAGGGGATTCAACACCCTCTTCTGGCCTCCAAGGGCACACATGGTGCACACAGGCAGGTAAATACACACACACACACACACACACACACACACACACACACACGCACACACACATATACATCCTCTCAGCAGGCTGGAGGACATAGTGCCTTTCATCCATCAGCAGACAGATGGGAGGCAAGCTGACACTCACCCTCAGTGGTGTTGCCCAAGGCCCCCAGACTGAGTTTACTCTGAGATGACCTCATTCTGTCTTCTCAGTTTGAGATTTAGTTGCCAGGGCAACAGTGTAAGGGGTGGAGCTTAATGGGTGGTGCTAAGGACAGGGGGTTTCCAGCCTCAGGAAGATAAGATTTTTAACACAGCTGGTTCTGGTCTGCTGTTTTGTCCTGAGCTTAGATAAGGCAGAAGCAGCCCCAAGCCTTGAACTTCCCAGCCTTGAAACTGGGAGAAACGCATTTCTTTTCCTATCCATAACTCTCGTCCTGTGCCAGCAGAGAACACACGCCCCTTCAAGCAGTCTTCATTCACACACTACTACCCACATTACTTCACTGTCTGAGGGGCAGGTCATCAGAGACACCCACAGATGTTAAATAATCTGGCTGTTACTATTGTGCATGCGCGTGCGTGCGTGCGTGTGCGTGTGCGTGTGCGTGTGTGTGTGTGTGTGTGTCCCAGTACATGCAGGTGGACACGTGAAGAGGTCAAAGGTCAGTCTTGGGTGTTGTTCCCCAGGTGCCATCCACCTTGTTTTGTGAGACTGGGCTTCTCATTGGTTGGGAGCTCAGCGCAGATTTCAAGCACTCGCTGCCATTTCCAGCTTTTTCTTTTTTTAAGTGTGGGTTCTGCGGCTTGTGCTTGTAAGCCACCTCCCCAGTCCTTTTGCTTTACTGTTTGAGACAGGTGCTCGTTATAATAGCCCAGGCTAGCTTCAAACTCCCTGTTAGGATTCTCTAAGCTCCACCCCACAGCTACCCGGCAACAGCCAGGTATGCCCCGCCCCACCGTTACCTGGCAACAGCCAGGTAGGCCTGGCCCACTATAAAAGGGGATGCCCCTCCTCTCTTCCTCTCTCTCTTACATCTCTTATTCTCTCATTCCCAGCTTCTCTCTTGGCCCTCTTGGGCTCCCCTCCCCTCCCCCCTCCACGTGGTCATGGCCGGCCTCTGCTTCTCTACTCTCTTTCTCTCTGCTTTTCTCTGCCTCTACTACCCCTTTAATTCCCCTCCCCATGCTCTAAATAAACTCTATTCTATGCTATACCATCCTGCGGCTGGTCCCTGGGGGGGGGGGGGGGGGGGGAAGGGATGCCTCACCATGGGCCCGCTGAGGCACTCCCTTCCCCCACACACCTCCAAAGAACATATTCTCTCTCACCTATTTCTCTTTTTATGATCACAACATTCTCCGAGGCTGGGATTACAGGTTCACTACCACACCCAGCTTGATTGCTGCCTTTTTAAACGGGGATTTCTTTCCTTTAAGATTCACTTTATTTGGATTCATGTATGTGCACATGAGCACTTGCATGTGGGTACCTATAGATACCAGACAAGGCACCAGATCCCCTATGACTCCAGGCAGTTGTAAGGCACCAGGTGGGTGGTGGGAACTGAACTCAGGTCCTCTGCAAGAGCAGCAAGCCCTTTTCTGACTGAGCCATCTCCCCAGCTAGGTTGTCACATTTTTTTTAATGAAGATGCAGGGAGAATACTTCAAGCTTATTAATATGTATGAATTATTTTCCCTTCACTATGAACTGACACAAGATAAGGAAGGCTGCTATACAGCCTCTGTTATTCCTTTTGTCCTGTGCAGGCCTTGGGCTAGGACTCTGCATCTCCACATTCCAGCCCCCCAGTGCTTCCAGGTCCCAAGGTTCTACCTGTCTGGAGAGCTCCACCATTGAAGCACACCAGCCCTTCCCCCTCGGCTGCCCTCCAGAGATTCTGGGATTCTGGGCCTTTGATGAGTTGCTTCCTGTTTCCGGAGATTACCCACCTCCCTCCCAACAGGTGCATATATTTGCATACAATTGAACCGTGAATACCTGGGTTTAAACAGCTACAGCCCGCTTTCTGCTGACAGAGCTGGTCCTCTTAAAGGGGAAACAGGTTCCTTCCTTCCGAGGGTTTGAAACTATGGAGATGCTGTTTTCTGGTCAAAGAACCTGGTGGTTTCCTTGAAGACTGGGATGTTTAGGGCCAGGAGGCCTCATCCCTTCTGGCCCATTGTTCTTAGCTGCCCTTGTGGAGAGAGGCACAAATCTGGATACGGGAGGGGTTCGAGGCCTACTGGCTGGGCTTGCTTTGATGGACAGCTGAAGCCCCTAGAAGCTCATACTGAGAGTGCTGTGGCAAAGCCACTAAGGTGACCTGGGATCTACTGGGGTGGGAGCAGGAGTTTAGTTCTGGAACCCACTGCATGGCAAACGGATAGGCCTAGAGACTTTCGGGTCAGGTGGGCCAGGTGGGAGTTGGAGGCATTTAGGAATGGAGGGAGAATTGCTCGACTTTGACCCCCAGACTCCTCCTCCTAAGTCTGTAACTCTGCTCCAATGTTAAATGAATCCTTTGGGATCTCTGAGGTCTTGAGTTTGCTGATCAGGGGTTCAGGAATTTGTGTCCCCTGGTACTTACAGGCCACAGGAAGGAGAGTAAAACAGGAGCTGGGACCAGAGGCTAGGAAGCCTGGGTGAGTAAGGCCATGGTCACACAGTTGTGCTGAGGCCGGATCCAGGCCACAGCACACATTATTCAGGAGTGAGAAGCTGGCCTGGTGTGCTTCAGTGTTGGGATGCAGAAGTGACTGGGTGGACTCCCACCCCTTGCTTGCCCCCAACTGTGTTTCCCTAATGAAAATGCTAAGCAGCAGAGAGCATGCAGAGAGCTCAGTAGCATCTATATCTGGGAAAATGCAGAGCACAGAGTGGGCACAGCACAAGCTTTGTCATGGCAGCATTGTGGAGCAGGGAATTAGCAGTTCACGGCCCACCTGGGCTACAGCGGGAGCTCAAGGCTAGCCTGGGCAGTTTAGTGAAACCTTAGTAAGGGTTTCTATTGCTGTGATGAAACACCATGACCAAAAAGCAAGTTGGGGAAGAAAAGGTTTATTGGGTTTACACTTCTACTGTTCATCACCAAAGGAAGTCAGAACATGAACTCACACAGGGCAGGAACCTGGAGGCAGAAGCTGATGAAGAGGCCATGGTTGGGAGGTGGAGGGGGGCGGGGGATGCTACTTACTGGCTTGCTTTACCTAGCTTGCTCATCCTGTTTTCTATTGAACCCAGGAGCACCAGCCCAGCGATTGGCACCACCCCCAATGGGCTGGGTCCTCCCCCATTGGTCACTAGTTAAGAAAATGCTTTACATCTGGATCTCATGGAGGCATTTCCTCAAATGAGGCTCCTTCTCTGATGTCTCTAGTTTGTGTCAAGTTGACACACAAAACCAGCAAGTACACTTTGTCTCACAGTTAAAATACAAAATACTGGGAGAGGTTTGAACAGGTAAGCATAAAGGCCCGAGTCCAGGTTCACAGCACCCATAGGCAGAGGCAGGCAGCATATCACACATTTATAATCCCAGTGGCTGCGGAGGTGGAGACAGGGAGGACCCCAGGGCTTATCCACCAAGTGCTCAAGTTGATATTCTCCAAGCTCAGTCTCAAGAAATGGAGTGAAAAGTGATTGAGGATGTATAGTTAATAGATTGATAGATGGATAGATAAATGATGGATAGATGGTAGATGGATGGATAGATGATAGATTGATAGGTAGATAGATGAGTAGATAGATAAATGAAAGTGATAGATGATAGATAGATGATAAATTAATAGGTAGATAATAGAAAGATATAGATAGATGATAGATGGATGATAGATGATAAAAATATAGATAGGTGATAGATGATAAATAAATAGATAAATGATAGAAAGATATAGATAGATGATAGATAGATAGATAGATAGATAGATAGATAGATAGATAGATAGATGAATAGTTAAACAAGGACTGGGACCATAGCTTAGTGGGGACCACATGCCAAGCATCCAGGAAGCCCCAGTTCCATCTCTAATGACATAAAAATAAGAACCTCGATGAACTCCCACCTCACACCCATTAGGATACTCACCACAGAAAGAGCAAACTGCTCGTGGTGTGTGCGTGAGGTTGTGGCAGCCTTGGGGCTCTGGGCACTGTGGCCCATGGTATACAGTGGTAGAGCCACTGCAGCAAAAGCCTGGAACTGAGGCAAGATCTCGAGCAAATGTTTGCACACAGCACAAAAGCAGCGCTTTTCATTACTGTATTTTTCAGTCAAGTAAAAGGTCAAACCCTCTAAATATATCCATGTACTGAGTAGATGTAAACCAGGAGGATCGAAACATAGCATGGAATACTATACAGCCTTATATAGGAAGGGATTCTATACATGCTAGGACATGCATGAGTTCTGAGGACACAATGCTATGAAAACCACCAATCACAGAAGATAAGCCCTGTGTGAGTCCCTCACGGGAGGAGACAGACTCTTAAAGTCAATAATGGAATGCAACTGCCAGGGGCCAAGGAGGCCAGAACAGGGCACTTCATGGACCAGTGAGGAGAGTTCCAGAACATGCTGCCCTGATAACACTGCTGTTGTCAACCATGGTAAAGATGATACTGTGCTCTGCACATTTAACCATGGTCAGAAAATTTACAAATAATAAATAGAATGTTCACAGTTAAGATATGACCTCTTAGTAAAAAATAAAATGTACACAACAAAGTCAAAACAATATCAAGTAGGAAAATGTGTCCCTCCTGCCCTGCAGTCTGCAGGCCAGGGACAGCAAGCTGTTCTGTGCCTTCCATGACCTTCCAAGTTCCGCTGTCCCTGAGCTGGCACGGAGAGACACCAGCTAAACAGTGGTGACACAGGCTTGCGGGGAGGAACAGCGGAGGTTTCAGAGGGTCCACATGGGGTGGCTGAGCACCTGGAGGGTCAAATGCTACACCCAGTGCTGTGCCTGCTCCGTCCCCACAGGAAGATACCCTGGCTCTCTCACTGTTCAGCCAGAAAGTCAGAGCAGGAAGTTATGTGAACTAGTCATGGCCATCCAGGTGGACAGTCATAGACAAGGTGCGTTGCCATCCACTGCCATTGAGGGCAACCCAGGAATGGATGGAGACTCCAGGGTCCCAACAAAGGGCTTGAGGGATTCCCTTCTGCACTGGCTTCTGTATCATCAGGTCCCAGGCAGATGTCAGAGCCGCAGAGGGTCCAGAGCCCAGGGTCAGGTATCCAGCTATACTAGATACAGTAGGAAGTGGGTGCCACAGGAGGGCTCTGGAAAGAGTGGCTTGCTCTGCTCTTGCTCACTCTAGATATTAGAACGGCCCAGCAGGTGCTCTGCAGCGGGAGCCACACACGAAGGGGGAGGGGCTGGGCATGAGTGTGACCCGTGCTCAATCATCGCATTGGGAGGCAGACAGCTGCCCTCTGTGCAGCTCCCCATCTCTAATTAAAGCATGCCGGGACCCGGGGTGCGGCCGGGGAGGGGTCAGTGTGGCTTTAGGCCAGGCTGCAATTTCACCTTCCTCTCTTGGCCCTTCCCAATTCTCTAAAGCCAGGACAGAGCTGCCGAGCTGGGGACCACAGAACTGGGGAGGGGCAGAAGGACCAGGAGGCGACCCACATGCACTGATGTCTCAGGCCCAGGAGCAGCCGAAGATCTGGGTGCAGCTAAGCTGCTTGGCCATTTTGAAGGGATGGGAGGAAGGTCGGACTTCTCTCAGCCTTCAGAAACAGGATCTCTGCTCTCCGCTCTACCCAGAGCTAGAGTCCAGCAAGGGCTCACCTGGCCTTCAGCCTCGGTGGCCTTGGTTGAGGAGGTGATCATTCCAGAGGAGGATGGGCAGGGCTGGGGGAGCACATGCCCACGAGATTAAGGGACTGGAGTCCCTTGGCCTCCTTCCAGGACAGACAGGGAGGCAGGTGCTATGGGGTCTCTCATCTCCTGAATCAGGATCCCTTCCAGAGCTCAGCTCTGCCCCTGCTCCCTAGCTGGAGGGAGCAGGCCCATTGTGACTTCATTAACTGCTGGCCTGGGTCCTGCCCTTGTTACTACAAAAGCAAAGCGTGGCCCTGGCAGCCAGCCTCAGAAGCTATAAGGCTTGAGTCTCCATTTCTGAGAAAAGCAGCCTTCAGCCACAGATGTCTAGTCAGCTCATTCCATATACGTTGTGGCCTCAGGGCCTTGGCATGCACTATACCCTGGCCAGGATCTGGGGCCCCCATGCTCTGTGCAGAGTTTTGATGAAATGTCACTCACAAGGCACTCTTCCTCAGCCACTGCTGTCCATGTCCATGGCTCACGTGACCAATAGTGGAACTTGGGGCTTTTAAGCTAAGGAACATTGAGCAAGGAGTTTTAGCAAGAATCCTAGAAATCTCCAAGTTCATATTGCACAGAAGTCCTACTCATACGTGTGTGTGAGTGCCAAGACCTCCCACATGGAGGTAGGACCCCCCATCCCTGCTGTCAGTTCTGGGTGAGACTCTTTCTGCCTCAACCTACAGG
The DNA here is from genome assembly GCF_947179515.1 of Apodemus sylvaticus. Lineage (NCBI taxonomy): Eukaryota > Metazoa > Chordata > Mammalia > Rodentia > Muridae > Apodemus > Apodemus sylvaticus. Next base: position 119,669,609 of record NC_067473.1, read on the forward strand.
GGAAAAAAAAAAATGGGCCCAGGTTGGCAATGGCCTTGAAGCCCAACCCAGCTGCCAGCCACTTCCATGTCAGTGCCCAGAGCCAATCAGAGCCATGGAACTTCTGGTAGTAGAGTATAAGGATGAACCTGGGGTCTGTGAGCCTCCACTCAGCCTCAGCCCACTGAGCAACTGATTGACTAGGCTGTCCCTAGCCCCACCCCCAGCCCAGGGAAGATAATCATAGCCCCTGCACTACTGTGTCCCCAGCAAATAACAGGATTTTCAGGCCAGGGTAGAGACTCCGCCCATAGGAGGAGCTTCTCTGGTGGGGCCATGGGAGAAGCAGGTGCAGAGAGAGAGAGGGCTTAGAGGTAGACTTGAGGATACAGGGCCCAAGCGAGGTTCAGCCAGACTAGCATCCCAAGTGCCTGGTTCCACACTCATCTCCTGGCAGGGCTCACTCCCCATCCCTCCACAGGAAGGAGGGCCAGACTTAACCTTCCTCAGTGGATACAGGCCCCATCTGGGCTATGCTGCTGGCTAGCTCAGATCTCCTGGGCTTCAGCAGACATGTGAGCTATGGGGTCTGCTGAAGGCAGGACCACCCTGGTCTCCCTCAAAGTTGAATCATACCTGTTCCAGTGCCCCAAGCCCGTATCACAGCAGTGGACACACACTGGGATTATTGCTAGTCCTGGACCACAAGAGACAGATAACTTTGGATGATGACACCCTAACCCCACCCTGCTCCAGTCCAGCTCAGCTCAACCTGGATTCCAGGACCTAAACTCTATGTAAGCCCACACACTCCTCCCTGGCTTCTGTTCTGGGAAGCCACATTAGAGCCGCAGATAGGACCAACAAATAGACAGGGTCTGAAGCTGCCACAGGTCACAGGAGGGGCTGATGGGGCCTTGAGGAAAGGACACGGAGGGATTTTAGATCAGAAAGCCTGCTGATAGAGGGACATGTCTGCTCACCAGGTGCTAAGAAAACAGTGAGAATTTCCAGGTCAAGTCCACAGGAGAAGATGCTGATCAGTCAAGAGGGCAGACCCCAGAGAGAGACTCTTGGAAGGAAGGAAGGAAGGAAGGAAGGAAGGAAGGAAGGAAGGAAGGAAGGAAGGAAGGAGAAAGGGGTTCTTGAATGCCCTTGCCTGCATGCCCAGCACAGATGCCCCACAGAGGCACTGGGCAGAGCAGATGCTCACAGTGATCCCCGAGCTGGCCTTACAGAGACCAGGCAGGCTGTGTCTTTAGGGGGGCTTTGCTTAGAGGATTAGACACCCCACGCCCAGCACCTAGAGACCCCACACTCACCATCCCATAGTTCCTCTGTTGCCTGAGAGGTAGGATAGCCCTGGTTCACACACGCTGGAAGCTGGACCCCGCCCAGCTCACTGCTCCATCTGGACATCATGATGAGAGCATACAGCACAGGGCACAGGACTCCACCACTGACCGGTGAAAATCTAGGGTGTCCCAGGGTCACCAACCTCAGGCTAGGCTCAGGACTATGGCTGAGATGCCCCCTCCCCACTTTGACCTTCCTCTTAGCCTTGTCCATCCAACCAGGTTCTCATTCTTCTATTCAAGAGATTGAGACATCTATAGCCTTTCCTTCCCCCCCCTCAACCCCCCCCCCCCCCCGGCGACAAGTGGGGCTTCCCTGCCCATCTCCCAGCCAGTCTCTGAAGCCACAATATGTGTTCTGGTGACTCACAGTCAGCCTTGGCTGCATCCCGAGAGCAGAGCAGCCACTTCCCAGTGTGCCAAATCCCCATTCCCTGCCCCACAGAAAAGAGCACTCCCCCTGAGACCCATGGCCTTCTCCTGACTGACGGAGAAGATGGCTGCTGGTTTCTCATGGGACTTGCCCCTCACTTCTAGGCAGTGGAGTCTCTTGGAGCCTCCTCTTCCTCCCTGGGTCGATGGGTGGCTGTACCGCACGTAGCCTGGTCAGTTACCAGGTTTTCCTCAGTTAATCTAGGATGGACAAAGGAGATGCCATCATAGGTAGCAACTGGAGAGAGGTGCTGGAGGGCTGAAGAAGGCCAGCCCGTGGCAGCCCAGCATGAATGGTCTCCTGAGACTAGAACAAGAACAGAGATGTCAGCGCAAGGAATGCTGTGGCCATCTTGGGTATGTGAGGCAGGTGTGTCCCTGCTCTGGTCTGGGAGCCATGACACTTTCTCTCCTCAAGCCAATCCCGCTCAATCTGTACCCCACACGAGCCGAGACCAAGCTCCTCAGACACTTGTAGCCCAGGGGCAGCCTCCTTGCCACAGCCTAGGGAAGGTTCGTTCTCAGCCCTCACGTTGTCACTTCACCCTCAGCCCCACCCTGTCCTCCATTCTATGGCCAGAATCCCACCTTGGAGGAGTCACTGGTCCAGAGGAAAAAGAGGAGAGAGGCAGTGAGCAGATGCAGGAGTGTGCAAACAGCAGCAAAGGCTGCCTAGAAAACTCAGGGAATATTCCAGAGTCTTCTGCAAGATGGGCAGCGCTTGCCTGGCTGATTGTGAACGATGGGCCCCCGCGAGATGAGGACCTGAGGTTTTTATGCTTTATTGAATTTTAAGTAATTTAAATTAAAAAAATGGAAGCTCAAATCAGTTCAGATATTTTAGAACTACTTGGGTATGTAAATCTCCTTCAACATAAACTCCATCAAATCTAAATGCAGATCGAGTGCTTCTGATAAAAATCTAGCTTTGGAATTGACAAGGGCCAAAAGTATAAAACTCATCAGATTTCACAGACTTAGCACAACACAAGATATGAGAATCTTTCGCTGATATTTTTACATTGGTTGCCTATGGGATAGTAAATATTTTTGATATGTTGGGTGAAAGGGAATTAAGATAAATATAGCTAAATACTTAATATGCATGTAAATATTAACTGTCCCAATTAGCATTAACTGTCAAATTGTTATCATCTGAAAGAGTCTCAGCTGAGTGACTGTCTTTATCAGATTGGTCTGTCAATGTGTTTGTAAGGGATTGTCTTCATCGGTGGTGTGGGAGGGCCCAGCCCACTGTGGGCAGCACCATTCCTAGGTAGGTAGTCCAGGGCTGCATAAGGAAGTTAGCTAAGCACGAGCCTGTGGATGAACCAGCGAGCAGCGCTCTCCCTCCCCCGTGGTTCCTGCCTCCAGGTTTCCGCCTTGAATTCCGGCCCTGACTTCTTCCTTCAGTTACAGATGGGCTGTGACCTGAAAGTGTAAGCCAAATCCTTCCCTCATCGAGTTGTTTGGGCCAGAGTATTTTAGAAAGGAAACTAAAGTAGTAACTAAATTTAATTTCCCATTAGCCAGGCTGTTGTAAACTTTTAAATTATCTACATGGCTTATGTGATCTTTCCTTTCTACAGTCCTTTTCTAGAACTCGAGAAAAGAGGCATTCTTCGATAGAAGAAGAAGGCCTCTCGGAAAACATAGTATTGGCATTGAGAACTTCAGGAATGGAAAGAGCCTGGCACCTGGGGGACCAGCACATGCAAAGGTCCTGGGGCCCTTGGATGCATTTAGCATATACGAAGGACTGAAAGGAGGTCGGTGGCTGGAAATGAGCCGGCAAGAGAGGTAGCAGACTCCTTCGACAGGCAAACCAGGGACAAGTTGTAGACAGAGACCGATTCCATGCGCTCTTCTGCATGAGAGGCATTGCCTCTTCCTCCGTTCTCTGCTAGAAGGTGAAGGTGCCTCTGCACGCTGCTTCAGTGTGGAAGCTGTCCTTCCTGCGTTCAGAACTCACTCCTGACACCGTGCTGAGGATTATGGGGAACACGAGCCAGTTCGGAGGCACCACACGCACAGTGCAGCAAGTAAACATATCACCCAAGGAACCGGAGCCCTGAACCCCACCTACTGGGACCGTGCCATGCCATCCAAGACTCCCTCCTCCTGCTGTGTGCGACACTGGGAAACGTTAGGGCTGGCGTGGAGAGCTGGGACCCACCTCAGTGCTCTCAAGGCAGTCCAACCTGTTGGTGGAGCCTACACACACCAGAGCTCCCAAGGCCCTACTCCCTTCGGTAGAATCAGGACATCACGTGGTCTTCCTGCCCCACAGCCACCGATCTGTTGAGGCCCACTAAAGAGATTACAGCATGCCTTCTACAGACACCCGGGGCCTCGAGGCCAGCACCACTAATCCCGACAAAGGATAACAGGCCCTAATTAATTCTTCGAATCTGATGGTGGTGTAAACGCCAGCCAGGCTGCCCGCCTTAATGAGTTTAATCGACTGGACTTGATGATTTTATTTGAAACCTAGGGCCGCAAATTAAGCTCTTAAAAATGTACTTGAACTTGATTGGCAACTGTAATCCCAACAAAGTCAGTTTAATCCCTGGGCTGCTTGGGCAAGAGCAGCCTACGTGGTGCTGTGGGCTCCGGAGCACCCACGGGAGCCCCTCCTTCCTTGGTGCAACTCTCCGCCCTTGGCCTCAGCCCTAATTTACCCTATTGACCACATAGGAAACCCTGCTCACCTACAGACCCTGGTCAGAACGACCCCTGAACCCTTCATGAGTTCCTCTTACAACTCCAAGTTCCACAGCTCTGTCTGCAGTCCCCTCCTCACCCACTGTGCCCTCCAGGACAGAGGCCACTCTTGAAATCTGCTGGCCGGGCGGGCACTGAGATGGCCAGTTTGTCTGCACTGCCCCATGCATGAGCTCTCTAGCCTCATGTCCTTCTGAGTGGTGGACAGAAAAACTGGCCTCAGGATCTCCCTCACTTAGACCCACAAGGTCCCTGGAAAGTTCTGCCTACCTAGGACCCTTCCTTCCAGCCAGCCTTCCCTCACACAGAGCTTCTGTACACAGTAAGCCTGGTCCTGAGCTGTCGAAGGTCCAGCACAGAACAGCACAACCCAGTCAGGCTCAGCCCACAGCATCTATCCAGTTTGCAAATCTTTGAGAGTAGTGCTTGGGCTGGGCAGTGTGGAGCATGCTTTTAATCCCAGCACTCTGGGAGGCAGAGGCAGGCGGATTTCTGAGTTCAAGGCCAGCCTGGTCTACAGAGTGAGTTCCAGGACAGCCAGGGCTATGCAGAGAAACCCTGTCTCAAAAAAAAAAAAAAAAAAAAAAAAAAAAGGAGGGTGCTTGGACTGACCACGTGTTTGGAGGTGACTGATACTCACTGCCACTCTGTCATCCTACCTCTACGATCCACCTCTCCACACAGCTGTGCTATGCCCTTCCTTTGGTCTTCAAGGCCTCAGCATGTTCAACAGTACCCAGCCTCAGCAATCAACTTCCAAGTCTAGTCCCTGAGCACAGCCCTGGCCATCCACCCTGCACCTACTCTGGTCAACCGTCCTGTCCTCAGCCTTGGCCCAGATGTGCCTTCCTTCAGATCTGTGAGAGATGACCGAGCAGCCCAAAGGGCACAGGACCCTGTCTTCTCCACAGACAACACACACACACACACACACACACACACACACACGAACACGTTAACACTCACATGCACACACATTCACGCACACACATGTATATGCATGCACATGTATGTTTGCAAGCCCCTGTGCTCTAGTCGCAGAACCACCTGCCCAAAGAAGGCAACCTCTGTATGCTCTCTGAATGGCTTTCCTTACCAGGCTCTTTCTGTTGGCAAGACCTGAAGCTGCACCACCTGCCCACTGCAGGCACACGCCGAGGAATAGCTGATGTCTTCAAATCAGCTCAGACAAGGGAATGGCATCTCTGCCCTCCCAGTGGGGACACAGGTGTGTTCCCTACATACCTCCTATTCTAAAGCCACCTAAGTGCATGACTTTGATTCTTTAATAACCACCAAGCATCAGGGTAAGGAGTAAATGTTATTTGGAGCCATGGCAGTCACAAGCCTGGGACCCTGAATGTCCTGTCTCTTGTGCCTAGTGCGCCCGGTTCCCACATTGCCATCTGCACTGCCCGTTCACCCAGAGAGCTGGTGCAGCATATTTTCTGCTCCCCGCTCCCCACCGCAATGTACACACTAGGAGCATCCCCAGCTCCCCAGCCCACCCCATGCCTGTAACATTCTGGGCAGTCCAGGCTTGATCAATAGCAGGATGCTTGGACCCCCACCCCCACCCCCCCGGGCTCCTCATGCCTGTGACCAGAGGCCAGTGTTTTGATGAAATTTTCAGAAGCTATGCATCTTTCAGGAGCAGGGAGGCCGAGAGTCAGTGTGGAGGTAGGGAATCGGTGTGGGGGTGGGGAGTTGTGGTGGTGGTGGGAGTCTGCATGGAGAAGGGTGTTCCCTGGATATTTTCTCTTTGAGGAAGTTTGAGCCTAGTATCTGGGACAAGCCAAGGCAGTGATGTTGACTGTTGGTCAGCTGGCCCTGGTTTAGACTAGGCCTCTCTTGTCCTTATCCTGCACTGAACGGCACAGGAGAGAGGCAGCTTCTAGCTACCATCTGCTGGGCTCATCCAAATCCCAACCTAAGTTTCTGAATTTTAGATGCTAATGCAAGACAGAAGGTGGAAAATTAAGGGGCCTGAGGAACGGAAGAAGTCTCTCATCCTGGGGCCCAGGTTGCCTTCCTGCTGACTGAGCATTAGGAAACTTCAACAGAACCGATAAAATCAAATTGCCTACAGAGATAATGCCTGCTTTCCTCAGAGACAACTCTCACAAGGCTGTGGAAAGCAGAAAGTTCTGCTTGTATGGGGACAGAAAGTCTATCACCTGGAGTTTGACGCTGAGCGTACTCTATCTAAAGCAAGCTGAGCGTTCTCTCATCTAAAGCAAACCGTGGCTCTCTGGTAATTTTATTCTTTCAGGGAAGAGACGGGTGAGCCAGCTCCTGTATCTATGCTTAGTTTTAAACACTGTTAATCCTTAAGCCTTATTGTAAATCACATCCTTTGAGCGAGTGACTTAGTACACCCCAGGAGCAACTGAAACCATTCTAAATGCTCTTAAGCTTGCCTTAGAGCCTGGCTTGGGTGTGGCCTGTCCTTTTCCCATGAGCCTCTCCAAACACCGCTCTGTGGTCTGAAATGTGTCCTCTCATCCTCTTTTCTCCTGCTTAGAAATCCACTGACTCACTTGACTCTGGCTTATCCCAAAATTATTTGCTTGGGTGTAGTCAAGGACCTGACTTGCCCTGAGTGGAGGTCGCTAAGACCCAAAGGAACTCAAGCTGCTCCCATCCCTGTGGGCAGTGGACACTGGCACAGCAGCAGACTCATAGCCAGCCACATCTAGCAGCCCACTGCCGTACAGGATGCAGGCCACGGGGTCCAGCTGCCCAGAAGGCTCTGGTTCTGTCAGGAAGTTTTCCTCTTCACAGGAAGGAGGAACTCTGTGGCTTTCTAGCTCCTAACCTCCGCGTTGTCTTATTGATTGGCGCACCATCGATCTCTCTCGCAGTCTTACCGCAGCTGACCGGTGGTCTGCTCTTCTTCCCCGGGCGGCTAGCCTGAAACAGGATGGGATGCCTCTGTGTTTTCCTCTCCATTTTGCAATCCCACTTTCGCTTGTACCATCTCAGCCCTCCGCCCTCACTTTCCCTCTCCGGTTTCATCTCCTTAAGCAGTCTCATGCAGACATACCTCGAGGAATGGCTGATATCTTCAAATCAGCTCAGACAAGGGAATGATCCTTAATCCTGCTCCTCTGCGGCCGTCCACGGGGCACCGCTGGTTGCATGGTTTCTATCTCTCCATCTTCAACGTCACCTTCTTATCTTTTCCCATTCTCTACCTGTGAACTCCCCCCTTTCTTAAATCTTGAATCTCTTCTTTCTAAATCCATGTCATGCGTGACCGTGGTCATTCCTAGGTCTTACTGAATTCTTAACTTTTGTCTCTGTGGGGCCATTCATGAACCCCTTTGTTGGCATCTCTCACCTGGCTCTGCCCATGACTGCTCTTTACAGTGGGAAGATCAGGGGAAGTTGACCGTTGATGGTGGCCCTGAATTACCCAGCCCAAGTACACAGCACCGGCAGCTTTAAGGACTGCTCGCAGAGCTTCTCTGGGACCATCATCCTCTGGGTGTGCCTGGTGCATGGGTCATGGGACCTCGGGATCACCAGACCACAGTGTGCACAGTTGTCCTTGGCCCAAGACCCACCGGGTCTCTTCCTGCAGTTTAGAGGCCACCACAGGCAGGAGACTGGTTTGCTGAGCCTCTGACACTACAGAAGGTGTCCTGAGCCCCAGAGGACCCCTACCGACCACTACCCAGACTCTGGCTGCCACAGAGGTCTTTCTTCAAAGCCTCAGAGCAAAATTTACTCCAAACGAAAGAGCTCCGAGCTCCACTTTCAAAGTATTTGGGAAAATAAAATTGAAAAAAAGGGGAACCCAATTCCGTCTCTAACAAAGAAGGGCTGTACGAAAGGCCCAGATGAAGCTAGCCATCTGCCGTGTTGTGAGGAAGGGGGCCAGAATGTGGCAACTGGGCAAGTTGCACAATAGTGTTTGGTAGTCGTAGTTCAAATTTGAAGTGTCTCTCCCAGCTCAGAGGGTACAGTTGGGGTGTGTGTGTGTGTGAGGGTGTATATGGGGATATGTATAGAGTGTGTACAAAGGTGTGAGTGTGCAGATGTATATGGAGAAAGTGTATATATGTAGTGTGTATGTGTATGGAGATGTACATATATGGTATGAGTATAAATGTATTCATATGTATGTGTATATATGTAAATGTATGGATGTGTATATGTGGGGGGGCTGGGCCTATGTAGGGTGTATGTGAGTATAAGGGTGTATGTGTGTGACGGGGTACATTAGAGAACTCATGTGAACACATCTAGAAGGAGGAAGTAGAGAGCTTCCCCATCTCCAGCTCTAGTTCACAGGAAGGTGACCAGGTATACCTTGGCATTTATTCTGTGCATCTCTTTACTGTCTAAGAAGCATGTATCTTCCTAGGTTTTTAGTAACTATCTTATTAAAATAGAATAAAGCATTGGAGTCTCCAATATAGAGTTCTCATGGCCCCCTCTGGGAAGCTTGAAGATCATCTGGGTTCTTCACCAGTGGTTCCCACTCAGCTGGCGTATGGGACTCAGCTGGAATGTGGGAGAGGGGACCCTTGGACTCAGCTAGAGTGTGAGGCATGGGAGAAGGAACTCTGGTTCATCTGTAATGGATCACTTCAGCTTAAAGTAGCCAAACATTAGCTGGGCAGTGGTGGCACATGCCTTTAATCCCAGCACTTGGGAGGCAGAGGCAGGAGGATTTCTGAGTTCGAGGCCAGCCTGGTCTACAGAGTGAGTTCCAGGACAGCCAAGACTATACAGAGAAAATCTGTCTCAAAGAAAAAAAAAGATGGAAAAAAAAAGTAGCCAAACATCTAACCTTGGGCCAATAGATATGAAGCTCTAGAACAGCAGGGAAGAAGTATTAGTATACATCCCCAGCCCCTTCCCAGGGACTCAGGATCCCCCTGTAGAGATCTGACAGTCCAACCCAACTGCCAGCCTTGAGGGTGTGGTACTGGTATACCGGGGAGAGGATAGGAACATGGCATCAAGGCCAGAGACTGACATCCATGCTCCTAGATCCTAGAGACCCAAAAATTAATGGTCAGTGTTACCATCACAGCTGGATAGCAAGTAACCACTCAGTGACATCAACCATCACCTCTGAAGACCTGGTGGTGTCTACAGGCCCAAGAGTCCCTCACTAGGAGCTGGCTACTCCTGGGTTCCATAGACTGGTTGTGTGTCTGCCAGCTGGACTGTGTTCTTAGCCAAGTTTAGCTTCCCAGGTTCCCCTATAGCCCAGGAGTTGTTGACAGAATTTGGCTCTTTGGAGGGCCAGTAGCAATATCTCCAGGGTATTGGTAGCAGGGGGAGAAGCCACCTTGATCAGGTATCCTGGGTACTGTACTCTATAGGGACCTGAAAGCTCATGTCGTACCAGAAGGGGAATCCTTTCTGTGATGGAGTTTCCCATCACACCCATTCACCACCCTGCCATAGGTAGAGCCTAACACGTACCCAGCATCCCACACCCACAACATGTCTTGGGCAGGAATCTGTGGGCTGTGTCAAACATGGGTCACCATAGCCTGATATACCTTGGCATTCCTGAGGGCCTCAAAGAGAGAGCCTTGACTCTTCACTCGTTATGAATTTGCCTAGCAACAGTTGCCAAGCAACCACCTTCAGAAAGAGACCCAGAGAACTTAGCTTATGCTCAAGGTTGGAATGAGGAAATAAATAGGTCAGTGGGTGCTGGGCTCAGGGTCCACCTGGATTCCTCTGTCTAGGTCTTCCTGGCTGCCAGGTCATCCCCTGCTGTGGGACCCTGACAGAGTCACATGACCCCATGGGAATGTTGAGTTCCCTCTGTTGTAGAGGTGGAACATGTCTGAGCAAAAAGGGAAGGTGAGAACGAGGGAGTGGGAGATTCCTAGACCCTGGAATGCTATGGCTGCATAGAGGGAACTCTGAATTGTTACAACAGGAGGCCAGCTTGGACCAAGCATCCTCACTTCTTTTTAGTCAGGGCTCTCAGTAACCACTTTGGGTTCATCCCTGTGAGCAACCCCCAGGATTCACTTGACTGCCCCCAGTCACTTGTTTATTTATTGGACAAATTTGCTGTGTGTCAGCCGCCAATGGGAGAGAGAAAACAAGGAACCAAATACACGAGATAGCACACAGCAAGGAAGATGGAGAGGACTCAGCAGAGATGTATTAGAACAGGGAGTCAGAACTATCTAGAGTGTGAGAGCTATGATTTTAAATCAAGTAGTTGGGGCTGGAGAGATGGCTCAGTGGCTAAGAGCATTGGATGCATTTGTAAAGAAATGGGGTTCAGTTCTCATTACCTACAAAGCATCTGGCCCACAACCAACTGCAACTTCAGGAGATCCAACATCTTCTTTGGGCCTCCACAGACATCAAGCACATATGTGGCACATACACACAGAGAGAAACACACAAAAAATAAAAGTAAGTCTTTTAAAAGTTTTCTTACATAAGTAATCGGAGAAAGCCTTTTTGTAACCTAGACCTTTGAATGCCATCAAAGGACAAAAACAAAAGACAAAAACAAAAACAAACAAACAAAAATAAACAAACAGAACAAAACAAAAGCCATGGGTATCTGGGGCAAAGGGCACAGGCAACAAAGACGAAAGAGCAGGTTCTGCAGGAGAATCAGGAAGTGACTTCTAATCCATGCTTGCTAGGAAGGCTGGCAAAAAGGGCAAAGCAGATGTATCTGTGCCTGCATAGAAGGATGTCTCTGGTAAACTCTAACTGCAACAATCAGCAATCAGGAGAATGTGGGTGGTCCCTAGAGAGTGGTAGCTCAGGGATGGCAGGAGGAATGTGGCTGGGTAGAGCTGGATGAGCAGGGCACACACCTGTGACAGGCAGGAGGGGGCACACTGGGAAGTAAGCCCTTGTCCCTCAGGTGGCTAGACAGGAGCTCTGTCTAGAGTCCTTGGAGAGTCTGGAGTCAGAGTCTGGAGAGGAGTGCTGTGTGAGGGAGAAGGGAATCTGGCTTGGTTCTTGACAGGAATGCCCAGGCTGACCATGAACCTGCTTTTGAATCGGAGGCAAGCCAAGCATGGCAGCTCATGCCTGAAATCCCATTACTCAGGACTGAAGCAAGATAATTTCTGCAAACTAGAGGCCAGTCTTGCTACAAAGTAAGGCCAAGCTTCCCACCAAAGACAAAGACATGAGATAAACCTATGCAGCAGCCTATGCTATGCAAACACCAATGAGCCACTAGCCACTGGCTGTCCTTGCAGTGACAGGGAGTCCCTTCTAGAGGAGTGAATCCCTGTGGCTGCCATAGCCACATGACCAGAGAAGCACAGAGGAACATGGACACAGATATAACATACTCTATTTATAAGCATAGCAGGTTATACTTGTTTTTGTACAAGGAAAACAGATGTCTTGCTCCTAACGGCTATGACATGAGGGGAGTATGACAGTAGAGCGACCATGAGAAGCCTACTTTTTAAGTTGCTTTTCATCGGGATATGTATCACAGGGATAGAAATGAAACTAGGATACCATAACATATGACTTAAGGAAGAAGACAATGAAGCATTAGTGTCAAGTACTGAAGAAATGCAAATTCCCAGCTAAGATTCTATACCCAGCCAAACTGTCCCCTGCACATTGTTCACACCAAGATTCTCATATATTCAAGTCCCTTACAGTAAATGGTGCCATATTTATATATAACCCACCTTGGCACTCATGCTCCTTAGAGGAAAATTTACAGCCCTGGTGTGAGTAAGAAGGGATGGAGATAATTTGATCCCATTTCCAACTCAAGAGTTAGGAGAACAAGACATTCATGACTGTTCCTCAGGCCTTCCTGTGTTTGAACACATGTTCCACAAGTTCAGATTCCTAGAAGAGCAGCCCTCAGAGGGGACCTGGTGCTTAGGCTCGTCTTTCTGCATGCGCCCAGATGGTTTTCCCACACTAAGTAGAGCTAACTTGGACAATGGAGAAGGTGACCCTTGAGACTGACCACAGGAGGCACCAGAGCCTTCCTCAGGCTTCCTCTCGGGGCATCTGCCCTGGATAAAGCAGCTGCTGTTGTACTAAAAATGCCTGAGTAGCTCTCATGGGGATTGCCTAACAACAGTAACAGGTGTGCCAGTGTCCTCAGCATCAACTGCCACAGAGTAAGAAGCAGGACTTCAAGGGGAAAGCTGGTGACACAGACAACCAACAATGGTGTCAGCAGCCACCATGGCCATGGGAGAGCTCAGATAAGCCCTTGGATAAGACCCAGCTGGACATACCAGCAAGGACGACTCTGTAGCTAGCCCTCTGGGGGTATGGGATGTCCCCATAGCTCCCTTCTGCAAGCTCTGTTCCATTTAAATCAGAGGCCGCCCTGCTGTCCACAGGAAGCTCTGGCTGGCCCCTGCATCTGGCTGTGTTTGGCCAGCACAGCTGAGCAGTGCTATCACATGTAATGTGTATTGACCTCCTGAGGGGGTCACATACCAAGGACGGCACAAGGGAACTAATTGAGCAAGCAGCTTGGACCTCCCGAAGGCCTCATGACAGAGGCAGGCCTGGGAGAGCCACAGGCTGCTAGGCCCTGAGAAGATGACAGCAAGGCCTCACCCACCATTAGCAAATCACCTACAGTTCCAAAGAAAGACTCAGCTAATGACATCATTTTAGCCTTGAAGTACAGGCACACCCAGAACTAAGATATGCATGAACAACTGAGGCAAACAGTGAGTCGGTGCGAGCCCCGGGGGCTCAGCATACTCTGAGCAGGCAGTGGAGCAGGGACCCACAGGGTGATGTGCAAAGACTATGTATTTCAGGGCAGAGCATGGCACTGGGACATTCATTTTTGCCTGCTGGGATGTTTCTAAAACCCTAGTGCAGAGAGGGAAGTGGCAGTTTGGGACGAAATGCTGGGTTCTAGAGAGAGCCCTTGCAGTCAGGAAAAGCAAGCCACAGGTACCAGGTCACCTTGGGTGGGGAGGGCCCAGCCAACAGACAGGGTCCCATTCTGCTGCCCTGTGGACATATGTGAGGCTCATTGTTCTCCCCCTGGGTGTGGTCACCGACCCCTGCTCCCTGACCCTGCATTGTCCAACTTCAGAGGATGGACACCAATTGCGCACGGCAGGCATACCATCCTGCTGGCCAGTGTCTCAGTCTCTCTCTAGGGTCCCGCAGAAGATGCAAGAAGATGGAATCCAAAGGGAATCTGAACGCCAGCCACAGAGGCCATTTAAATCAACACGGGACTCATAGCTCTCCAGGGAGGGAGGTTGAGAAAACTGGAATAAGAAAAAGCCACCCAGGACCATAGACAATGTCACACCATGTAACTGCTGAGAGGAATCGGCGTCTCTCAGAATGGGGTGTCGTGCCTCCCAGCAAGCAATTCCTGAAGCCTCAGAGATCTTAGGGATCTGACTCTGTGCAGATCATGGTGTCCTGGCTGCACAGGTGAAAGGTCACACTTTGGTGGAAAGCCGGCAAGATACACGGGGAGAGCAGCCACAAGGGGGGTGGGATCTGGGGCACACCAGACCTCTCTAGTCCAACAGTAATCCACAGAGCAAAGACTATCATCCCAGTACCTGATGCACAGGCCCCGGTAGTCTTCCACAGTGTCATGGCTTGAAAGCCAGGGCTAGGAACAACTGGGATTCTAGTGATCACTCACTAGAGGGGCTTGGAGGACTACAGTTCATGCTAGAACTAGACTTTAGCTACTTTGGGACAAACTTCTAAACACAAGCAAAAAAGAAGAAAGGGGAGGAGGAAAGGAAGAAAGGAAGGAAGGAGGGAGTGGGGAGAAGAGGAAAAGGAGGAGGAGGAGGAAGAGGAAGAAGAAGAAGAAGAAGAAGAAGAAGAAGAAGAAGAAGAAGAAGAAGAAGAAGAAGAAGAAGAAGAAGAAGAAGAAGAAGAAGAAGAAGAAGAGGGGCTGGTGATATGGCTCAGCGGTTAAGAGCACTGACTGTTCTTCCAAAGGTACTGAGTTCAAATCCCAGCAACCACATGGTGGCTCACAACCATCTGTAATGAGATCTGGTCTGTCTGAAGATAACTACAGTGTACTCACATATAATAAATAAATATTTAAAAAAAAAGAAGAGGAAGAAGAAGAAGAAGAAAACCAACAAGAACAAGAAAATGAATAGGAGACGAAGAAGAAGAAGAAGAAGAAGAAGAAGAAGAAGAAGAAGAAGAAGAAGAAGAAGAAGAAGAAGAAGAAGAAGAAGAAGAAGAAGAAGAAGCCCAGTTTACTAGCATGCTATGGGACTTTCAGTGTAGCCTGGAAGGACACTGGAGATGCTTAGCTCTGCGGGACCCTGAAGCTTATAACTCCAGGTTATGTGGCTTCTGGAGACCATTTAGTTCTCCAGGGGCTGATTTCCGTAAGTGGGTCAGCATGATGGTATTCTGCTGCCTCAGGAGGCATCAGCTCTGCACTCTGTCAGCTGGTGCTGTGTGACGAGCGACTGCAGGGTTAGCAAAACATGCTGTCCTGATAAAGTGAATTCAAGTAAAAACAACCCCAAACCCTCACTTCTTAGTCAGACCCTTCTCAGGTGGCCCAGTGCTCAGCCTCCTGAAACCCTGGGTTGACACAGCTCTGGCTGCTCCCAGGGTCCCTGACTGGCCTTTTGGCTTTCTGTTTCTACTGTGTATGTTTAGGGACAGCTGGTCACAGCATGTCTTGGGTGTCCATGGCTGGGGTGGTTGGCTTCTCCTTGCAAGGTCTCACATCCTGCAGCTGCTGCTTGGAGTCTCCTAGTGGTCCAAGACAGAGTGAGGCAGCATCTCTGCCACATCTCATTGGTTAAGTCAAGTCACCTGTGACCAGAGGTGGGCGGGAGTGACTCACAGTCTCCATGAGAGAAGCAATTCAAGACAAGGTGGGGCAAAAAGATGAGAAAAACTCTTCTGTGATTAGCCATTTATACAGCTTGGGAAACAAAGACCTGAAGCCCATGGTGACTTCTACATGGGAGGAACACATGGAGTTTGTCCCCAGAGCTTCTAGCGAGGCAGAGCTGACAGCTGGTGTCACAAAGAAAAGCCAGCCTTGGGAAAGATTTGTGATTTCTCCAAAGCACTGAAGTTCTATTCTGGGATGAAGAAGGGTTTGGATTGGGAATCTTCACCGATACATACACAGGCTGAGTGACACAGGTCCCCCTCACAAGTGGAGCTGAGCTGGGTCTTTGGAGAGGTAACAGCATCACAAGTCTCTTACCTCATCTTGGGTCACTCCACCGATGAACTCCTAATACCATGGCAGTGTTGACAAGGGATAGAGTTAGGAGGCGGGCCCAGATGGAAGAGGCGGGTTGCTAGGGTCACGCCCAGGCAGGGATACTCTGTGCTGCGCCTCTCCTGTCCCTCTATCTTTGTTTCTTGGACAATATGCGGTGAGAAGTTGGGCTTGGTGGGGCTCTCTCTGTGATGCTCAGCCCCATCCCTGTCTCATAGAAGGAACAGCTGGATCAAAATCTCCACGACTGTAACCAAAACGACCCTCTCCTTATTTAAATCATTTCCCTTAGCAGGTCTCAGGGACAATAAACTGACCAATACAATAGCCCATCATAGTAGGGCCCAGCATGGCCCTGGGCCCTGTTGGAAAGGTCAAGCTCAAGGGAGATGGGTGACAGCCTGGTGCACTTGCCTAGTCACAAACCAGACACTGTCCACAGAGATGTGTAGATTGCATGTATGCAAAGACTGGCATGTGGTCATTTATCCACTCAACAAACACTCGCTGAGCACTGAGTGTGTACCACATACCATCCTAAGAGCAGAAGTCATCTGGGATGGATGGAGACAGGCCAGCAAGATAAACAAAACACTAGCAGTGTGCTGAGCCAGTGGGGGTGGGGTGGGGATGGGGTGGGGATGGGGGGAGGAATGTTGTAAGGTGTGACTATTTTGAATTCAGTGGCCACCAAGAAGTTAACACTGATGTACCTGGAGGGAGAAAGAACCACAGCCTGTCCTTTCAGAGTAACTAAACCCGATGTCCTTTCTAAAACCCAGGGCAAAGCTGAGGACGGGAGACCTATGCCAGTCCTCAGCCAGCCCCCTGCCAATCCCGGGAAGCTGATGAAGAGCCTGCACTGAGTTGTGGGCAGGGAGGTTGGGGGGGGAGGCCCACCATGGGAGATGCTGTGAGCATCTGTGGGAAATGGGAGCTTGACGCTGGCAAGAACTCCAAAGTCACGACCACCCGCCCGAGCTTCGAGGGCCTCTGCCTGCAAGATTTAATGGGCCTTTAGCAGCATGCTGAGAGCATGCTGGAACCAAGTGGCTCTGTGCTGGCAACTTCCTAATCCAGGATTAGCCCACCGTGGGGTATAGCCATGGCTTTACCCTTTGTGTTGATGTCTGCAAGTGAATGGCAGTGGTCCCTGACTTGTGGGGAGAAGCCTGAGGGGACAGTTTCAGGTACGTGGTGTGTGATGTGGTATGGTGTGGTGTGGTGTGGTGTGTGTGTGTGTCTGTCTGTCTGTCTGTCTGTCTGTCTGTCCAACTGAGCAAGCTGCAGTCTCTAAGTTGGCCATAACAGCTCTGAGCAGACACCTAATCCCAGGTGCTATGCCTGGTGGCGGATGAAGGGCCAATTGCCTCTTAGAAGAGACAGCCACGTTCTGCAGACCTCTCAGACCTCTCAGGTTGATGTGGCTGAGGATGGGAAGCAGATGGGTGTTGGTCATTACATGTGGGCAGTATAAATACCTCATGTCTTGGGTCCCAATCCTAGAATGAGTTTCATATCTGGACAGCCCAGAGGACCCACAACTCTCTCCTACAGATTCTGCCCCTCATTACAAAGTAAAATCAAACCAAACCTGACACTTTTCTTTCAAGGAAGAAAGCTGGCTCTCTGGTGGCCTGGTGAGCTCCACCGCACAGAGCAAGCTGTGATTTGCCAGATGTCACATGTTTGCCAGCCCTCAGAGGAGGAGGATTGCGACCCCTGCACTGCCCTCAGCCAGTAGCATCTGTCAAGTGTGTATACACCCCGCTCAGTTGGGTTTGCCGATGTGCCTTCCAAACCATCTGTGACTTCTCCAATATTGCCCCACAGAGAGGCAGGATCAAACTTCAGACTTTAAAACCGCCTCAATCCCATGCTATTAAACACATCTTTTCAACAGTCTTGGTTTTGAAAATGTCTTGGTTCCAGATCATCTTCCCAAGAGAAAAGGCTGCTCCCTTCCTATTCTTCTTCCCCAGATGGCTTAAGGTCACCCACAGCACAGCACATGGGTCTCCTGACACTAGGAAAGAGAACTCAGGTCCCTTGTCAGCTCCAGAGGAAATGTCACCTTGTACAGCTGGGCAGGCTGAGCACTGAATGTCACCACGGGCGGTGTGAGCATAGACTGTTCTCTCGGGTACCATATCCCATACAGCTTGGGTCCTGGAATCCCAGCTAGGAGCAGCGAGGGAATGTAGAGAGGACAGTCAGATAGACACATGTACAGTAAAGCTGGGGTCCAGTGGAATTCTGCTCCCTTAGCAGATGTATTAGGTACAGCATGAGCGTGGGGTTTTCGCTAGTCTGTAGGGAGCAGTCTCAGACTGTACACATCCTGAAGGAGGAAGTTGCAGTTGCTAGTCTTTGCACACACTGATAATCATTCATAATACTCCTGCTTGGTCTCCTGAGGAGAGCATGGTTCTCTTGAGCCTGGTCCCATAGGTCTGAGGGTCCCATAATCCTTAACATAGGTTGTCGATGTCGACAACAGTCATTCACTCAGAATGTCACCCATGCACTTCCTTCGCTCGATTCAATACATGTTAGAGTTATAACTCTCCTCTGTCCCTCAGCCCTGAATGGCCCCACCAGTTACCTGTTCCTTTGACCCCAGCAGCCTCCTTCTCCTTCCCTAGGCTCCTGTTAGGCTGCTGGGCCTTGACAGGCTGCAGCAAATATCAGGGCCACAGTCCACTCTAGGAAATGTCACCTTGTATAGCTGGGCAGGTTCTCCTTCTCTCTCCTCAGTCCCACCAGGAGAGGCAGGATCTTTCTGGCCTGACCTTTGACTCCTTGATCTCTCCACAGGAACTCTTCTGGTGGCACTCAAAGGTATCTATCGTAAAGGGTTAGTACTTCTCCCTCACACCCATCACCAGGATGTTTCAAACAGCAAGTCAGCCTGTCTGACTTTCCCACAAGTCTTTCCCTTACTTCTGCCAAAGTGCAGTAAGGAGGTAACCCGATGTTCCTGCCGAGCTCAGCTACCTTCCCCACCACATTAGCAGACACAAGTGCATCGAAGTCAGTTATTCCTAGAGAGACAAGTGGGATTCTGGGTTTTCTAAAATGTTATTAGATTCACTCACTTGTTTGTTCCTTTGTTTGTGAGCAAGAGGGTGGGTACTTATGGGTTCCAGGGGTGGAACTTGGGTCAGGTCATCAGGTCAGGTTAGATGATAAGTAATTTCGCCAACTGAGCCAGTCTTGTCAGTATATGGCTCTTTCTTGAGCAAAAATTGTGTGTCCTCCCTCTGGTTCTTTCGGTCTTAGCCAATGAGCAAAAACTTGGAGGAGTCTATCAGTTTCTCAGCAGAGCCTTCCAGGGGCCTGCCTGGCTTGCACTTTTGGGCTTCAGTTTCTTGGTAGAGCCTTCCAGTGCCTGGCACCACTGGGTATGGTAAGTTCCTTATCACACAGATATGACATGGAACTGCAGCCCAGACCCTCCCAGGCAAAAATGAGGGGACTTGGAAAGGGAAGCACACGGGGTCACAGAAATGGTAGGACAGAGACCTTGCCCGGGCACAGCTTTGAATAAAGATCGTAGTCAGACCCAAGCTGCAGGTAAGCCGGTGGACCGACCCTGAAACCAGGGCTCATGGACAAGAAGAGCCCAGTTTCTGTTTTAGCTCAAAGATGTGAACAAACATCTTTTGATAGCAGATAGTGCCGGGGGTTAGGAGACACTCCCAAAATGAAGCTGGGCTGGCTATGTTTGACAGCCAAGAGCCACAACTGTTTGGACAAACAAGAGGCTCCTCTGCTGCCTTCTGACAGACAGGTGCCTCCTTACCTCTCAGATGTTCAGGTAGCAAAAGAATGATCACATATGCTCTCTCTCTCTCTGTCTCTCTCTCTGTCTCTCTCTCTCTGTCTCTGTCTCTGTCTCTGTCTCTCTGTCTCTCTGTCTCTGTCTGTCTGTCTGTCTCTGTCTGTCTCCGTCTGTCTGTCACACACACACACACACACACACACACACACACACACACATATACACACACACTCTGGCTGGTGCAAAGCCCACACAAGAACCCTGGGATGCAGCAGGCTGTATTGGGCAGAGAGGATTGAACCATTTTGGGCTTTTGTGATCAGGCTGCAGGTTCCAAGTCCCCAGGATCCTTAAACTGCTCAAACTGCTGGCCATACACCAAACAAGAAAAGCTGCAGGGAGATTCCCAGCTTTCCAACTTCCTTTGAAACATGAAATGGGGTAGGTATGAGACATATTTTGGTGGGCTTTCTCTTTTCCCACTGGGGTTTGATGGCTCTTCCCTTATTGGTCCTATTTTATATCTTATTTGCATGCATGTACATTCAGTCAATCAGAGTTTTACATAAGAGATTTACCAAACCCCTCAACAGTTTCTCTTTGCAGCATGCTTTGAAGAAGAGAAGACTTCAGAGCCAGCTCCTGGTTATGGTCAAGTTTCTGGGTCCTTTGCGGAGAAGAAAGACTAAGCTCAAAATTCAAGGGGTGGGGTTGGGGACAGTCCTGTCAGAGGCATCCATGCCTGAGGGTACCAGAAGCCCTCTAAGCTCTGGAGCTGGAAGCTTGCTGGCAATCTCTGGGCTGGTATCCTCAAGTCTGCCTCAAACATGGCGCTGTAAGACCCGAAGCCGCTCTTGGTTGGTGTCCTGCTGCCACTGAGGGACTCTCACTTTCCTACTATGTAAATCTTCATTCTTGGGTGGCAATGTATGTCCCCTCATTTCCTCCTCTCTCTGCTCAGTCTCTTGTTGGAGGCCAAGGGAACAAGCGTCCAAGAAAGCAGAACTAATTATCTCAGCTGGGCACCAATGACTGACCAGAGAAAGGATTCCACCCAGGCCTCACTTAGGGAACCAGCAGGTTTATTGTGCATGGGTGACTCGTAGCAGCGAAACCACTGAAAAGGCTGACCCGGAATGGGTAACCACTCTCAGAATTTGCATCCCTGGAGCTCCTGCACAACTTTCAGTGAGCAGTACCACAGGAAAGTCTCTTGCTCGGAAGTTGTCACTGCTTATTTGACTGGAGGAGGGGAGCGTATCTCGGGGATCTTACAGCTGCATGAGTCTTGGGAGCTTCCCTTACCTCTCCAGGAGGGAATGTTACAGTATCAAAGAAGTTGGGCTTGGGACTCTGCAGACCAGACCTGTGCATGGCCGCAGCTCTGAATGATTGACCAAACTCAGGCTCAAGTACACTGGCCATTCATTCTCCTGTGTCCAGCTAACCAGAGTATCTCCTCCAGGCTAGATTAATGGGCTCAAACAAACGGTTGTGGCTGCCTTAAGGGTGGTTAATAAAATCTCCACCTGGACCAAAGAGACCACTGCCCTGCAATTTGACAGTCACCAGGGGACTGATTTGGGAAGATGAGGAAGACAGGAGAAAGATGGGGTGCTATGACCTCATAGAATCACCTGGATCCAGTCAAGAATGAAGTACCACTGGGGGTGCTGTGCAGCAGACATCTCTGGCAGGTGGCTGTTCTAGTCTCTGATTATCTATGAGGTGCCCACACTTAGTTGGGCACCTGGTGTCTCCTGAAGTGAGTGAAGTTCTCAGCGATTGTAGCTTCAAGCTTTGCTGAGCACAAGATACAGTACAGGGTAGATCTGGTCACCCCTTGCACCTTTGTAAAAGCCACCCAGCTCTCTCACCTACCCCATCACATTGCAAGCAGAAGGGACCTTTACGGGACATGCCTGGGTGTTTACTAGGGTAGAGTATGAACTGGATACAGCCAGCATGGTCAGAAAGCCTGCTTCTCAACAGAGCCCTTCTTGAACATCGGGCAGGTCTCCTGGGAGCAGGTGGTAGCTACTGGTACATGTCCTCAAGTGGAACCTTCCCTCCTCCTTCCCAGTGTTTGGGGGCTCCCAGACACTCTCCTTGCAGGGCCTCAGCACCGAGAAGAGGTTCAAGACTCGGGGCAGTCTAAGAATGAATTCCAGCCCCACTGAGGTGCCCCGCGTTCCTTTGTTCCTGGCCTGCTCTTAAATTAGCTAATCCTTGCTATACCACTCCTGGGCATATACCCAGAGGATTCCCCACCATGTAATAAGGATACATGCTCTACTATGTTCATAGCAGCCCTATTTATAATTGCCAGATGCTGGAAAGAACCCAGGTATCCCTCAACAGAAGAGTGGATACAAAAAATGTGGTTTATCTACACAATGGAGTACTATTCAGCCATTAGAAACAATGAATTCATGAAATTCTTAGGCAAATGGATGGAGCTAGAGAACATCATACTAAGTGAGGTAACCCAGACTCAAAAGGTGAATCATGGTATGCACTCACTAATAAGTGGTTATTAACCTAGAAAACTGGAATACCCAAAACATAATCCACACATCAAATGAGATACAAGAAGAAAGCAGGAGTGGTCCCTGGTTCTGGAAAGACTCAGTGAAACAGTATTTGGCAAAACCAGAACGGGGAACTGGGAAGGGGTGGGAGGGAGGACAGGGGAAGAGAAGGGGGCTTACGGGACTTTCGGGGAGTGGGGGGGGGGGCTAGAAAAGGGGAAATCATTTGAAATGTAAATAAATTATATCGAATAAAAAAAAAAATTAGCTAATCTTGGCTGATTGCTGCAAGTCCCGGCCACGCTGAAGAAACAACCATCCCAGGGCCTGGGCCATGACCAGAGCTGCCCTGTACCATATCTTGGGCTCAACAAAGCTTGAAGCTACAGTTGGTGAGAACCTCATTCCAGGAGACCCAGATACCCAATTAGGTGTGGCCAGTCACCTCATAGATAATCAGAGACTCCTAGAACAGCCACCTCCAGAGATGTCTCCCACACAGCACCCCTAGGGGACAAAGCTGTGCTATGGCAGACGCCTTTGATGACCAGCTGTGGCCACCACGAGCAAACCTAAGTCAGCCTCCTGCTCCCTCATTCCTCTGCAGCGCCTGTCCTTGCTTCTGCCTCACACCGGCCTCCCCTAGGTCTTTACATTAGCTGTGAGGCTTAGGTCACTCCTGCCTCCGCAAATGGCCCTTTCTTTCTCTGGGACTACATGGTTGGCAGGTCTCCATTCTTTCTCCCACCCCTGGCTGGCTTTGGTTGGCTCCTGATCTGGCCCTCTGAGCCTCAGCTGGGCTTCTTGCGTACTTGAGGCTATGAGCAGACATCTTCCGCATACCGCTGCCATAGTTTTCATCCCAGCTTACGGCCTTGTCCTCTGCTGGAGTTGTGGCTGCTCTCGGACCCAGGAAAGAAATGTAGTAAAATGTCCCCTTGATCCACAGCGCCGAGGACAGCCTCGAGTCTCTGCCCTATGTGCTCAGAGCCACCACAGTGCTGTGTGGATGGATTGCTGCCTTCGCTAAGCTGTGTGGCAATCAGACTTGCTTGCTCTAATCATGCTTGATCACCCTGTGCAAGGGCACTGATTGCTTCTTTGAGAGGTTGCCTCAGTCCCGGGTGGCAGGGCTGGGGCCTGTGGCAGCCTAACGAGGGTAATTCAGGCAGAGCTGATTGTGCCAGAAAGTCGGGGGGGCTCAAGAGACACAAACGGGCCATGTCACACCCCAAACGGGACACCGTTTGGACAGGCTGGCAGGACAGGCTGGCAGGACAGGCTGGCAGGACAGGCTGGCAGGACAGGCTGGCAGGACAGGCTGGCAGGACAGGCTGGCAGGACAGGCTGGCAGGACAGGCTGGCAGGACAGGCTGGCAGGACAGGCTGGCAGGACAGGCTGGCAGGACAGGCTGGCAGGACAGGCTGGCAGGACAGGCTGGCTAGAAATGGAGGACTGATTGTGGCTTATGGAATGCCATCCGAGCCCTGAAAGGACTGCAGTGAGTCAGAGGCAGCTAGAGTGCTTCAGAGGCCGTGTGTGTGCGTGTGTGTGTGTGTGTGTGTGTGTGTGTGTGTGTGTGTGTGTGCGCAGTGGGTGAACAGCACTAGCATCAGACATGGCTGCCATGAATTAAGGCGCCCCTAGGAGCTGGTACGTATGCCTCCACGGCCAGCATCAGCTGCCTCCTTCAGTGCTACTGCGCCCAACTCAACACTCCGCCAAGCCGAGGAGGGCAAGACTAGGTACCTGAGCCCCATCATCAAACAGCAGACTTATGAACTCTTCACCCGTGAAGCAGATGAGTGTGCACATGGGCTGTCCCACCCCAGGCTGCTCAGTGTAAGACCATGATGGAGGGACCCTGCCTCATAAATGGGTGTGCTCCCAGGGAGGACTGCACATGGTCCTGCCACAGACTGTCCCTGAGGCCATTCCCTCTCTGTTCCAATGAGTGTAGGCTGTCTTCTGCATTAGATAAACCTGATGTGACACGGTCTGTGCTAGCTTTCCAGGGCCAGTCCCTGTGTTCACACCAAGCCCCTAATCTGGAGGAGTCCAAGGTGCCTGAGGCCACCCCTGAGGATAGAAGTAAGCTATTTCTGTGGTCACCTCTTGGATTCCCATCCCACTGAAATAAGACTCAGAGCCACGAGCTTTAGCAAAAATGTTTAATCTCTCCTTAATGTGTGTTTATTTACAAGTACTAAATCTGAAGAACCGTAAAATAGGAAATAGCAGTATATTTACACATCTGATGGCTGAGCGTATTGGCTCCGCCGCTTCCAGAGAAGCGATGGCCGAGGCCTGGTCTACTCAGACCATCCGAATGACCAGTTTTTGGGCTGGGGGAAGGGGCAAGAGGGAGTGTTCTGCGGCATTAAAGGACAGCTAATCATGGGCTTCACCTTAAAAATATCTCTCTCTCTAAATATATCTACTCTAGCTTGTGTAGCACCGATGTGAGCCACCAGATTCAAACTGGGGGGACTGGAGTAGAGGGTGGTGGTCGGGCCCCTCTGTGCCAACAGAGGTTCCTGGCCTGTGCCCGGGACTCCATGCAGTGTCTATTGGGGACACGCCGAGGTCCTCATCACTGCTGCCCTGCTTAGCTGCCCAGCGGTCAGGGAGCGGGGCAGCTGGAGAGCACAGAGCCAGCCCGAGGCATGTGGAGGCCAGGCGCCCAGGCCCAGTGTGGAACGGCCCAGGCACTCCTGAGTCTGGGTGCAAAGGGAAAGACCAGGCAGGAAGTTAGGGCTTCTGGGGATGGGGCCCATGGCAGGACGGCAGTACCAAGAGTGTTAGGACCAGGTTGGCTGGAGTAGTGCTTGCCCA
Source organism: Apodemus sylvaticus (assembly GCF_947179515.1). Taxonomy (NCBI): domain Eukaryota; kingdom Metazoa; phylum Chordata; class Mammalia; order Rodentia; family Muridae; genus Apodemus; species Apodemus sylvaticus. Next base: position 119,694,453 of record NC_067473.1, read on the forward strand.
CCTCCCTGGGCCCTAGGGCTGTAGAGGGAGGGCGGCTCTGAGCATCCCCCACCCAGTGCAGTGGGCTCCAACCCCATGCTATATTGAGGCTGGAGTGGAACCCTTTGCAGAATACCACAAAGAGGGATAGGTCTTGAAGACCAGGGACAAGCAGATGTCAGAGCCTAGTCCAGAAGTGGCAGGGAGTGGGGCCTGGCCCTGATGGCTGTGCCGGAGATACATGATAAGAACAGCTAGGGCAGTTCGCGTGTAAACAGACCTGCTAAAGTGCTTGCGAACAAACGCCTGGCCGGGAGGCTGCTCCAGGCCACCTCACCTCCTACCCGACACCCATATGGGCAAGGTGGCCTGGAAGGACAGGGTGAGGTTGGCCTATTCTGAGGGAGCCTGGGGACCTTGGGCAGGGTGTTGGGGCTGGATGGTGAAGGCATTGAGCCTAGAAGCTGTGCGTGGTCCAGGCAGAGCTGGAAGAACTGGGGGCTTCCATCTGAAGCCTACAACCAGGGAAGACGTAAGGGGAAACTGAGGCTCCCACCCAGGCACAGCCCGGAGGCATCAGAAGGAAGAGAGGGGTATATCCACGGGTAAACCCCAGGCAACAGCAGGGGCTTCTGAGAAAAGGCTATATATATCCAGGCTGGCTAGCCTTGGCTCTGGCCCTAGAATCAGCCCAGGGAGTGAGCCACAGAGATGGGGTGGGAATCTGACCAGAATTCATGGCCCAGGGTGCCCAGGCCCATGACTACCACAGAGGAGTTGCTCCCTGAGTCCTTGCACATGCCCCATAGCAAATAGAGGCGCAGCTCTAATCTGACCCCCATCCACCTGCCCCACTGGCTCCCTAGCTTGGAGTGTGAGGGACCACAAGGCTAGCAGCCCACGGATGTGGGGTGTGCTGTCCCTAGCACTGAGGATGGGCCTGGCCACAGTTAGCTGTCCCTTAAAGTCCATTATAATCTTTAGTACCATCAAAAAGGTGAACTTGAAAAGGGAATAGGCCGCTTGCTTGCTTTTCCAATGACTAATTTAAAAAAAAATTAAAAGAAAAGGGTCTAACCACCTCTAGTATTCAACACTTGCAGTTTAAAAAGATCAACTCAGACTAAACGCTAGCACAGTCATGCAGGCCCGCGGCCTCTGCACCCGAAGCCGGGCCACCAGGAATCGTGGGTAGCGGCTTCTTCCATCTGGGGGAAGTAGAGGCCACATCAGATGGCAGCTCCAGGGCCCTTGGGTTTGCTCTCTTCCACCTGGGTTCCTCCTGAATTGCCTTTCTGTGTCTGCCCCCTCAAATAATTGTACAGCACCCCATTGGGGCCAGGGCCACACACACATATATATATATACACATACATACATATATATATGTACAGGGTCCATTAAAAACGTACTGTTGCTCCTTGAGGGCAGAGGGGACACAGCTGACTTCCGGTCCCCTGGGTCACTGCCCATGGCCAGCAGGGTGGCAGAAATGCCCCCCACACTCCCAGGGCAGAATACCACAGGATTTCTTGTTCCTTTAAAAGCAGTACCCAGATGTCCCACTGTAGAGGGGCCAGGTCACTGTTGAGATGCCAGACTGGAAGCCACCGGGAGCATCAGGGGTGGGGAGGATAGAGGATGGTAGGATGGTGGCCTATTATCCTCCAGAGCTCCGTGGTGGGCTGCGACAGGAGCAGGAGGCGGGAAATAAATAATGGGAACATGCACTCTGACTGGAGCCCCAGGACCAGGGGCTCCCAGAGGCACAGCCCTGAGGACAGAGAAGGGTTCGCCTAGCCATTGTCCGCATGTCACTTGGAAGTGGGGTCTGCAGGCCCTCCATAGGAGGGGAGTGGGGCCTCTCTCCCCAGCAGAAGGATGTGGCATTCCAGCCTTGGCCGCGCAGAGCACGCGGTGAATCTGAGGGTGGTGGCAAGCACAGGGTGCTAGAGTAGAGGCTGGTGGGACAGCCCCAGGCTGTGACTTATGTGGTGTAGCCTTGGGAATCTCACCTCTCCCTCAGACTCTGCCTGCTGGTAGCAGCTGGAGAAGCCAAGAACTGTGAACTGGTCCAGCCCCTTGTCCTGCTGCCCTCCTTCTGGAGGGCCTGGCCTTCTATCTCGGCCCCTCAGAGGCCACCTCTCTTCCAGGATAGCCACCAGCAGCTCTTGCCAAGCAGCAAATATCCCTGGGCAGGACCAGCCTCGCTGTGCAATCCTTGCCCCAAGGCAGCGAGCCCTAGGCAGAGGTGGCTCGGCACGAGCCCTCACATCCACAGCTATAAAAAGTGGCCCTGCATGGCAGGGAGAGGAAGGCGAGGGCCAGGACCCAACTGCAGCCCCACACCTGGCACTTAGTACAGGTGGGCCGAGGGCTGTCTCCTGGGTCCTCTGCTGCCTCCTGCTCTGCCTCCTGCTGGGTGGGCATTTCCAGGGCTCAGCTGCTCAGGGCCATCGTGTCCACCACCTGCTCCAGTTTGCTTCGAAGCCGCTGCCGTCGAGCCTGCTCATCTTTTTCCAGAGCCACCAGAATCTGCAGGGGTGGGGGCAGGGGTGGGATAGGGTTAGAGTCAGGGCTAGCTACCCACATACATGGGCTGGGCCACCACATATGACATTGGTGTGCCTTGAGGGATTTGGGGAGTGGTCGGGCAATACCTGACTACCAGTACCTAGCTGTGCAAACCTTTCTGATCCAGAGTACTACAGCACTTGAGGGTGAGCCTCCAAGGTCATCGGCACCTCTACCTCATCTCCTTCATCAGCAGGCGCTGGCCCCTGGGTCTGGCCTCTCCTACCTCACCCACCTCAACTTCTGGGAGTCTTCTAGGACAGTGCTCCACTCCTGTCTTCTCCTGTGGCATGGTCACTGTTCTCTACTGTTGCTGGGTTTCTTATGTTCTTAGATTGTCTTCTTGAGTATCACACCCCCACTTCAGTCTATGCGGGAGCCCAGGCCCAATGTCCCATCTATCTGCTTAATCACTACAACCTGGGAGCCCTTCCATGGCTGGTTTGATCCCAGAGCCCTGAGTCCATAGCTCCATGACCTTAGACCTGTCTCTGAGGCTCCCACCTCCAGACAGGCTGCCTGGCTATTTACCTCAGCACAGCCGGCAGACCACGGCCTCCCTGCGTCTAGACCTGTAACAATCCATCTGGCTCAGGGACACAGCCAAGCTCAAAGCCTCCACACCTAGGCCACCCTGGCCTGTATATCTTCTGCCTGTTCCCAGGTGGGCCCTAGTTCAGCCATGTAGACTCTGGAGCTTGGCCCACTAGGCCCACTCAGTGCCTTGGCACTGCCTACACATACCCAGTCCTTGGCTATTTGTACCCATAAGGTCCAGCCCAGAGTCAGAGAAGTCATCCCAGAGAAAAGAGTCGGGAGCTGCTCCTTGGCAAATGACAAGGAGCAACCTTTGCTAGCCCCAGAGATACCATCCAGCCCAATAAACTCTATTATAGGACCACAGCTATCCACCCCAGGAAAACACTGTCACCCTGTGTCCCCACCGTGCCCCAGAGAGCCGTCTGTGTTCCCAGAATCTCTGATTTCCTTACTACCCCTAGGCAGAGCTGGGCTCAGGTACAGACGCAAAGCAAGTACTGGGTGAGCGCTGAGACACAGGAGAGCGGGGCTGGAGGAAGGGCGCACCTCGTCCTTGTACTTGGCGATGTAGGAGTAGATCTCGTGCAGGGCACTCATGCTGTTGAACTGGCTGAGATGCAGCCGGGACTGCTCTGCCAGGTAGGCGCTCATGTCTTGGTCACTGATGGCGGGCATCTTGGCAATGTCAGCATAGTACCTGACAGTAGGTGGCAGGGTCAGCATGGGTGGGGTCACAGGCAGGGCCTCCCTACCCACCACCCTGTGGCCCCTACATGCCCCTGCTGGCCACCCACCTCTCCACCCAGCTCTTATAGTTGGGGATGTCCTTGGCGTAGAGCAGCTTGTTGGAGGGGGAGTCCTTGCCCAGCTTGTGCTCCGACGTGGAGCAGGAGTCCATGAAGGTCTGCGCCACCACTGAGAGGCAGGCATCCGTGATGCTGTTCTTGTGGATGTCGAACACGAACTGAGGGTTCTTAATCACATTCACCCAGAAGCGCAGAGGCAGGCTGTGGACAAGCAGGCCCAAGAATGCTCAGGATGGCCATCCTGTATCCCACCCCCGTCTGGACAGCAGCTAGAGTGGCCAACCATCCTGCAGGCCTGACTCTGTCCCCAGAGAATGAGTGGATGTCCACAGGCTCACCTGGGGCAGGCCCCTCTCCCCACTGGCCAGACAGGACATGCTGCCAACACCCTGGTGCCTCTTGGAGCACCATTCCTCCTGTTCAGCTTAGACATGGCCATCCCTGCGGCCTGCACTGGCTTACACCCTGCTCCTGTGCTCCTCTCCAGCCCAAGGACACGTGCCTTCACACTCACCCCTGTGCCCACAAGGCCTCGGATGGCCTTGGCTGAGCAGTGAAGGATAACACATGCTTCCCAACCAGTAACTGAATAAAACCAGAGACTGAGGCTATTGGTGACCATAGGCATGTGCCAAAAGCCTGGGAACTCCACATGGCCGAGAGAGCTGCTCTCGAGTAAATCAACAAGATTCTGTATAGCACATTGCTCCTCGCCAATGCTGTCCCACAGCAGTTCCTCCCTTGCTGGGACCCCTGACAGGCAGTCCAGATGGACCTGGGACTTAGGTTCCCAGAGCCCTGGAGGGAGACGAGAGGTAAAAACCAAGAAGAACCTTGGGAAGGAGAGGGGAGGGGTCCAGGGCTTAGGCTGAGGCCAGGACCACCCAGCACACTAGGCCAAGGGTCATGAGATTAGGAAAGCTAATGGCTAACGGGTGAGCGGAGCTAACGTGTGTGGACATGATGCCCTGGTAGGAATGTAGAGTGGGGAGGCTGGTGCACCCTTGCAGGAGAGGAAGGTCAACTGACCAGTCTTCAGTCTAAGTGGCCCTCCTCTAAAGTCATGGACTATGGAGGTGGGAAAACTACACACAGGGGTAGAGCCTGCTGGGTCAGGGTTAACACACAGCAGAAGCCCACAACTGTGTTTGTCAGCCAAAGCCAGAGAACACTGAGCAGCCCTGCTCAGGAGGCAAGGGGCCGTGGGGCCCATGGCTCCATTGCAGGCATCTTGCAGGCATAGTCCACAAGTATAGGTGGTCTATTCTGGGAGAAGGCAGGTCAGGGCTAAGCACACAGGAAGCACTGGTCTGAGCCCACTGGGGTCCGGGTAGCCTGAATTCTCACCTGCAATACACAGCTCCACACTACCTACCACGTGACCTCCGAGTGGCCTTTTAGAGCCATCTCTATCCCCACGTGCTAGCATTTCTTATCACTGAACACAGGCTTGTGCTATGAATATCACTTCCTCTAAGCTATCAATCGGCTCTGACCCCCAAACTCAGAGTCTTACATGGCACCCCTCACCCAGGGAATTCCTACAGGCCATAGCAGTAGGGTTGTGGCAGGATCCAGGGCTGACAACTGGGAAGGTCCAGGGTGACCCTGGCACTGTAAGGCCCGGGCCCTGGCGGTCCCACCCCTATGGCAGTCGCACCAATTGCTCTTCCAGGTATGGCGCACATCTGAGTCGTGGATCTGGTGCTTGTCGGCCTGCTCATCTAAGAAGTCAAACATGTACTTGATGGCCAGAGGTAGGGCTGAGCCACGGTGCGCCGTGCTGAAGATGGTCTCGAACAGGTCATCCACAAACTTTTGCAGTGTTCCCTGCAGGGCAAGTAGTGAGCTTCAGGACTGCCCAGGGCACCAACCTCCTAGGTGACCTGGACAGGCCTGCAGGAACTTCGGATTTGGCCATGTGTTCTGGGCATCTTCCCATACACCTACCTTGGTAGCCAGCAGCCTTGTTAGGTAGATCTCAGAGACCATCTTGCTGCCACGGTCGCCTTCACGTTGGTCCAGGTGGTCGTGGTTCTTCACCAGGTGCCACAGTTTTGTTCCACTTTCCAGGTCTGGCGTGATCATGGGTGTTCGTGAGCGTAGGCTGTCGGGGCTACTGGCTGTACGCAGCATGCTCTCTGCAGGAATAGCCTGTCAGCTGGCAGGGCTGTGTCCCTCCCTCACCCATGGCCAGACCCTGCCCTACCCCAGCCAGTTTTCCTCCTGCTAGGTATGTTGGGGAATGGCCACTGTGGTCATGTGAGCAGCATGAGGTCACTTGTTTATAGGCTTTGGGAACAGGCATTACTTTAGAACTGAAGGGAAGGCCAAGAGCCCGTGACATGCCAGTCTCCCCTTAGCCCTGGCATCCGACACGCTGGCAGAGCATCCCATCCAGGTTCCATGCCCACCCACCACCTGCTTGCAACCCTCCTGGTCCCTCACCGTATCTGCTGAGGGACTTAGTGAAGGTAGAGGAGTTGGAGATGTTGTAGGCAGATGTCTGCTTGGGTACTAGTGCCACCGATGACCCATCCGTCACCTGTGGGCAGACATCAAGGAAACAAGTCCCAGGGTGCCACTAAGATGTCCTGCCCAATCTGGAGAGACCTAAAGACACCCATGGTTCTGCCCCTGGAGGCAGGTCATGCCAGCACTCTGAATCTGCACGGGATGGTTCCAGGGTAGATGTTGCCTGGATATCCAGGGCAGGTATTACCTGGGCATGGCCCAGTCCACACCTGGCGACATGATCCAGGTTAAGGGAAAGAAAGCCATGCAGTGCTCCCTGAATGGCAGGGTCACCTGATAGTGAGCCAGTGTGTTCAGCCTCTTCCAGTCATTGTCAATTTTGGTGGTGACATCCTCATCCTGAAGGATGATTCGTGCCATGCGACCCTGGCGCCACTCTACAGGAAGTAGGGTATTAGAGGTAGGACCACCTCCCTCCCTCCCTTCCCTCCCTTCTAAGCTCCTCATTCTATTGGCACATAGAACAAGGGAGTGGGGGCAGACAGGAAGACTTGAGGAAGAGCCTGGGATAGCTACCTTCACAGGCTCAAGGTCAGAGTCTGCCATGGGGTTGGTCTTTCACCTGTGCCTGGTGAGCCCAAGAGGAAGGCCCTGCTTTACTCAGGCCCCAGTCCCACCCATTCCAGACACAGCTCCTGCAGGATCCTAGAACTGCGTCCCATGTCTTTTGACTTTCCCCAGTGCAAAGTTCTGTTCCTTCAGCCCTGACAGCCCTGGCTTCCCAGAATATCAAATTCACACCCTCCCTCTTCTCTATAGGTTTCCTCCATCCCTCTACTCTGGCCTTCAGACCCTACCTTACCCCGTTCATCTCCCTTGAATGCCTTACTACCATCAGGACAAGGGGCCTGGCCTCTGACCAGCATCACAGGGACACTTGCCCACGACTCACCCAGGTCCATGTCACCAGCCTTGGGCCGCTGTGAGTAAGGCACACCCTTGTACACAGCATCCAGTAGCTTCTCCTTGACCTGGGTCACGGTGTCACAGTTGAGCCCTTTCACAGGCACCTCGGGCGCGTTCTCATGCTCGGGGTTCACACAGTTCAGGGTCTGTGTGTGAGGAGGTTAGTATGGTAGCACCAGTCACACCCCTCACTTCTGCTCATCCTGTCACCGGAAGGGGAGGACCTAGGACTGGGGGCTTACCAGGGTCTTGTAGTCGATCTGCTGCCGAATGAGCTTGTCCTCGCTCAGAGAGTAGCGGGCCTCCCCTGTGATGGCGTCTATAGGGCCCTTCTCCATCTGCTGCTTGATGGCACAGTACAGCATGAAGAGCGGCTCCCCTGCACACTCCTGTGTGGGTGGCAGGGTATGAGGCTGGGCTAGCACCTGGTCAGACCTTTACGGGCTATCTAGCTTTTTCCAGAAGCTCCATCTCCTCTTGAAGGCAAGCTTGTCTCTGGAGCCAGCACTCAGCAAGGAAATCTAGTGAGTGACACCCCCAGTGTCCTTATGACTTAGACACAGAAATCCTCGCTGCACACCAATGTGATCATGATCTGCTGGATGTCTAGGGGCCCAGCCGGCCACAAGTCCAGCATCATGAAGAACGTGTTGTCACCATGATCACCAGCACAAACACAGACTCCTGATGTTTCTTATCACCAAGGGGCAAAGGAACCCACAGACTGGTGCGCAGGGACTGGCAGGGTAGTCTCTGCACACCTGGCAAGAGCCTGCACTGTCCCACCCTCAGCTACCTGTCATCTGGCTCCCTGCCCTGCAGGGGTGGGGCCAGAAGTAGGGCCACATCACTCATTGCAGTGAGCCAAGCAGGTGCAGGTGCGGGAGCTCAGGCTGGTCCCACGGCCCTGAAGGCCGAGCCCTGACTGCTCACTGAGCCACATTGCTGTGAGTCCCTCCTCACAGTGGCTGCTGCCTGAGAACGCCTAGGCGGAAGGCAAGCCCAGGTGGGCCGGTGGCAAGCCCATGGTGACTCTGCTCCTGTACCCAGATGTTATAGCCCCTTGTTAGCATCTGAGGCAATTAAAGAGACAGCTGCTAAGGAACAGCCAGGAGCATAGATCATCCGGAGACCTTCAGACAACACTCCTGTCTTTGAAATTATGTTTCATTTGCAAACTTGGCTTCATTAAGTCAGCTAGGAGGTGGGAGGGAGGGGGAGCAGGTTGGGACTCAGAGTCATCAATAGCTGCCTCTTTTGGCAAGCACTACCTCATAAGGTTTCCCCAGGTTAGATTGTCCGCCTTTGTGTTCCTGAGCAGAGTAAAAGGAGCAGAGGGATAGGCCAGTGCCCAAATCTTGGATGCAGCCCCGCCCAATCCTAATGCACCTGCCCCAGAAAAGCCACGGCTTCTCCGAGAAAGCGCAGACCTAGAAGGACCAGCCTGAACTATCACTTTCACCAGGCTTTCCAAGACTATGAAAGAGCAGTCAGAGGGAGCCCAGGGAGGAGGCGGGTCCAGAAGAAAGCAGTCCTAAGCTTAAGGGCTTTCTCTCTCTGGGCCTCACTTCCCTGTCCCATGACAGGGAAAGGTAGGGCCCCCGCTTCCTCTCAGCCCTGCTGAGTAGGTGCAGAGAACAGTCCTTTCACAGAGAGAGGCACGCAGCTCAGTAATGAGGCACGGCAGCAGCTTTCCATCTGTGAGGAAAGCCAAGGCTGACCTGACCCCCACCTCAGGCCATGCACTTCACCTGTAGCATAAAAGCTACAAATGATGGAATGTTGGTATTTAAAACAACAAAAGAACCCTTACCATATACTAAAAAAACAAACAAACAAACAAACAAAAACAAAACCCTAGAAAACACACAACTGTGGCTTCAAAGAAGATGAAAGCGGCTGGTCAAGTAAGTTGTTTGACTTGTAGAATAAATGGCAGCCAGAGAGAGCTGTGCTGTCCGTTCCCATGCACACCTCCAGCGACGGTGTCCTGGCACCCAGGCCAGGATAGGCTCTAGTGTCAGCACACCTTATGCTGCAACTGAGGCTGCCTGGGCACCTGCGCTCACTCTGAAAGCCCACACAGCACACAGCTCCAGAGAAGCCTGCTATGTTGGGGAGAATTCACATTCCCCTAATAGCCTCTGCCAGTGTGACAGAGGACAGTGAAAGTGACAGTACCAGTGTGCCAGCTTACCTGAAGACATGGGTCTAACCTTCCTGGGGTGGGATAAAAGGAGTGAGGAGCAGGGTGGGGGTACCAGGACCCCTGTGGAAAGCACTGGGGACAGGCGTGGCAGCTACAGCCTGGGAGGCTGTTGGGGGGGGGGGGTCACTTAAGCCAGAACTTCAGACCAGCATGCCAATGCATCCAGAACTCAAGACAAAAAATATGAACAAAACCTGTTCCTCTACCTGTGGACATTTGCTTCCATTCAGTTCAGTGATCCACACTGAATATTGATGACTGTGACCATCAGAGCTGGGACCCTGCCCCTTTACCTCACAGGTGCTGTTGTTGACAGACAGGTAGAGCAACTACCTCACTCATACATTCTAGTCCCAAGTATCTGTGAGCAGGGGATGGGCTCAGACCTGACCAAGTGCCGACTCCTGAGTGTCCCATGCATTCTGCTTCCCCTTCTGTCCTCCTAGTCATGGAGGCTATGCCAGCCAGACAGGGTGATTCTCATTCAGGGTCAGTACGCATGAGAAGAGACTGCTCATGCTTCTCAGAGTGGCTGATGGCTTAACACACCTGCATTTCTGTAACAGTTGTCCATTACATACTCTGTGCTGGAGCTGACCACAAGCAACTGACCCATGGGAAAGCACAGTAGCAGTGCAGGCTGCACACATCTGTCAATAGACACAGCTCTGCAGCCACACACCTGGGGTAAGCTAGTCAGCAATGCAAGGGCATCATGGAAAATTCTGCTTAGAGGGAATCTCCACATCAGTCAAATTCAGAGGCAGAAATGATAAAAGGTGGAAGGAGGGGAGAGGGACTGTTGCAAGATATTTCCTATTCATTCACATTGAGGCAAGGAGAGGCCAGTGATTGGAGGGGAGAGAGGAGGAGGAGGAGCTAAGGGAAGTAAGGGGTTGGGGGAGGGGAAGAGAGAGAGGGACAGGAGGGAAGGAGGGAAGGAGGGAGGAAGGGAAAGGGGTCGATGGACAAGATGAGCGGAGCAGAGCTTCTGATGTAGTTCTGGTGTTTTGGAGAGATTAGATAATTGGGATGAGATTTTATCATTGTAAATTGGCATTATGTAATTGGGAGTTTTATATACATCAAGATATTTGGTTAACTATTCAAGTTTAAGAGTCATGCTTTACTGGATACTTGGAAGGAGTGGTGTAGAGGCCTGGCCGTCAGTACTCTTTTATAATTATTTAACACTACAAGGAACAAGGGACATAAAGACAAGACAAATGGTGCAGATGATGTTGACAAGGGCTGCACTTTACAGATGTGTTAGCTCCAGTGACCTGTACACACTCCAGGCTGAAGCACGCAGGTCATGAATTCGAGGACAGCCTGGGGTATCTAGGGAGGCCTTGTCTCAAATAAGGTAAGGGTCGGTGAGATAACTCATCAAGTAAAGGCCCCTGCTGCCATCTCTGCCAACTTGAGTCTGATGCTTGGGACCCACATGGTGAAAGGAGAGCACTCACTCCTGCGACTGTCCTCTGACTTCCGCGTGTGCATTGTGGTATACACCACATAACAAAGAAATAAACATGTAATTTCAAAGAAATCTAGAAGGTAGTGTATTTTGTATTATGTATATTTTAATCCAGCAAAACATTTTAAAAGTCTGTGGCATGGTAAAAAGAGACCAGCTATTGAGCCATGAAAGGGTGGAGGAACCTGTCTTGTGACTGAAAGAAAGCACTCTGGGAAGCTACGTACAATGTGACTTAGACTCCAAAGGCAGAACTATGGGCAGGAGAATCTCCTGGGCAGCTCAGGGAAGGGAGGTGCTGAAGCGTCTCTTCTCTGTGTGTGGCTCAGTGGCCATAGACAGGGAGAGAACAAGCCCAGGCCTATCTGGGCGCACTCCTGGAGCATCATTTTTTACTGTGCAGCAAAAGGACCTAAAAGCAGACCCGGGGCAGAAGGCACACTTCATTTCTCTAAGCGTTGCTTCTCCCTTCCTGCTGCTCCCTCAGTGGCCTTTCTCCCCACGCCATCATCATTCCTACACCCAGCCGGCTGCCTTGAGACGCAATGCCCCTCCGTGAGGCTGTCCCGGATGCCCGATGGGCTCTGCTCCCTCTGCCCAACACTGACAGGTGCAGAGCTGGCTCTGCCAGCATCCAGTGGCGGCCTGCCTCCCCACAGTGCAGCAGCAGACACTGCAGAGCTGGCTCAGGATCTGAGACCCAACGGGGTGAACTGCACCCGCTCCTCACTGTGGAGAATGAGGATCAAACGGGGTCAGCACGCATCAAGACCCAGCATGGGCACAGCTGCTGGGGTGGCGAAGCTTTTGCTCGGCCTCGCTTCTCCTGGTTCAGAGCCTGCTTTAATGAGCATGTAAATAACTGTCCACAGGCGGCACTTTCATAGGAGATGTGCACATTAACTATTATGGGGGCTGCTCTACACACAGATCCCCCTCTCCTCAGCTGTCCCTGCGCCATCCAGGTCACTTTTCTCCCTTTCTGGTCCTTAGACCTCTTGTCTCTTACTGCCAAGTCCTATCACTGGCTCTCCTCCCACCAGGGACCTGCTCTGAGCAGACCCATGTTCTGGCACTTGTGGGACACCCAGAGCTCAGCAGCAGTCTCCTGGGGAAGGACAGAGTCCAAGTGTGGCTGGCAGACTCAGCACCAGCCACACCCTTGTCACAGAGTACTGGATAAGGCTGACCCGCACAAGTTACACCCCCAGACAGACCCACTGGTACCACTTGTGACATGCATCCCATTGGCCATGAGGTCAGAGGAAGCCAGAGACCTTGGAACTGTGTAATTAATTACCCAGTCTCTTAAGGGCAGGCAATCAGTTCAGTCAACCAGCCCACCCTGGCACCTGCAGGGATTGGGGGAGCTCTGGAGAACCAGAAGCCCAGGATGGACTCACACCCCACCCCACCCTACCCGAGTCAGGCCCTCAGAAGCCTGTCTAGGTGGAGTCCTCCTTCTGAGCCTGGCAGCTAGCTCCAGGTACCAAGCAGAGATCCAAACTTATATCCAAATTCCAGCGTGGGTACCAACTTCAGAGTGTGAATGTCTATCCTCCCTCTGTAGTAGTAAGTATCAACACAAGAAACAGCTAAGAGCAAGCAGTCAGGGATGCTGACTGGGACACGACACCTAGGCCTTGGCCTCTGTGCCCTCTCGCTTCCTCCGCACCCCAGTCCTTCCCCGCACTCGTTGGGCCCAAGGCCTACCTACCTTGAGGAACTTATATAAAAGGAAGGTGAACCAGTTGGTCAGCATCTTCTCTGCCACTGATTCAGTCCTGTGGGAAGAGAAGCAAATGGCAAAGAGGAGTCACTTCCACCATTCAGCAGGCAGGTCCCACGACTCCCATGGTGACCCCACCTGCCAGGCTTCCCCCATTGTACCTCCGTAACAGGAGTTTGGGGTGGTTCTTGCTTTCCAGGTTTTTCTCGATGAGGTCAGACAGTAACTGCTTCAGCACTCCCGTGGCATACTCCATCTCGCCCTGCAGGGCTGTCATGATGAGCGAGGCCACGTTCCCACGGTCACGCATGGAGAAGCTACGCTGGGCCTCCAGTGTTCGGATAAAAGTTAGCAGGAAATGCTTCTTGGTCAAGAGCTGTCCAAACAGTGTCAGCGACTTCTCCACATTGGCCTGCACCTGGGGACACATAGGCCTGCTCAGACCACGGGGGTACATAGCTCCAACAGCTGAGACAAGGGAAACGCCTTTTGTGACCCCGAGCTACTTGGGCCTGGAACACACAGGTAGGCCAGACTGCCCTCTGCACAGTGAAGCTCAGCACCTGGATCCTCCACGGAACCCAGGCAGGGGAGTGGCAGAAAGCCCCCCACACTCAAACACAAGGAGAGGAACCGGCTCTCAGGCTCGAGGGCAGGTAGCTCGGGTGAAACCTGGACACTGTCCTGTGCTTAGGGTCTCCTGTCAGCCTCCTGAAGCACTATGGGCAATGGTGTCACCCAAGGCAAGCTACCTGCCCCAGAAATCAGGTCTTTGTCTCAGAGTTTAGGGTCCCAACCCTGTGCTGGCGCCAACATGGGTCTAACTCCATACTTCCAACTTGACCAAGCCCTGCAACTTTCTCTGGAAGGCCATACCAACCCCCATTCCCATGGCTGCCCACCAGCCCCCAGCGACCTCTAAGGTGGCAGTCCTACCTCCATCTCCTTCAGGACAGGATGGTCCTCAATCCCAGGAAACAGCACTCGCATGGCATATGTGCGGTAGTCAAGGAATGGGATGCCAGCACCATCCAGGTCGCTGGTCAGCTCATGGATGTCTGTCTGTAGCTCTGCAAAGGCTGTGCCCAAATGTGGGGTCGGGGCAATGTGAGGTTACAGGCAGCACATTTGAGGTTCCCCTTCCCCTTCTCTATCTTAGTCTGTCCACCGTGTGGCTAGGATCACTGGTCCTGACCTTAAAAAAATCAAGTGCCTTTCTGTGCCTCAGTTTCCCTAGTTTAGCTTGACCACCTCTCAAGGTCAAAGCAAACAGGGCAGAGTGGCAGGCCCTAAGTGCCAGCCCTGTAGTTGCCCTCTATCTGACCGGGAGCCAGAGGGGCAGGGCAGGCTCTGGAGCACCTAGCAGGTTTGGTGAAGTGCTGTGGCTGTATTTCCTGGTTGCCGCCAGGCACCTGGCCTCCCCTCTCTAGCAGGTCTTGTCCCTGCACAAGCTGGCAGAGACGGTGTCGTGTACACTGCACTGTCAATCTCCCTCTGTAGGTTGGAGCCAAGGGCTTCCACTCTCCAGTCCCAGCTCATGTCTGCTTCCTGTCCACCAAAACAGTCTGGGACTCCCAGGGGCTGAGCATGATCACGTGTATGTACCCTCGCCTCACTATGTGATATCCAAGGGAGTGGGCACTGTTCCTGTGCCCATTCCACAGACCAGGAGAAGGGACACAAAGATTAGGTGGCATAACCCCTAGATTATAGCTGTGGAGCGGTCCTCTCACCAGTAGGACGATCCTGCCATCTGTCATCTCCCTTGGACTGAGCCGGAGCCCAGTGGTGACTAACTCAGCACTCAGACTCCCTCCCTGGCTCTGGCCCCTCCCATCGCTCTGCTGACCTTCCTTGCACTCGAGGGCCACCCGGGACTCCAGGTTGTCCATCTGGAGTTGCAGCCGTTTGAGGGTGCGGTCAGCATCCCGGGACTTGCGTTTGTAGGCGATGAGCACGGCCACGATGACCAGTAGCAGGAGGCCCCCGCCCCCACCGAGCCCCACGATGGCTGGCAGTGTCAGCAGGCTGTCCGAGTACACCTGCAGCATCCCAGGGGAGAACTCGAAGCCCCCGGCCCGCACCTGCCAGATGGGATAGAGGTACGCAGAGGGCATCAGCCCCTCAGAGCCTGAGGCCCTGTGCAATGGTCCTTAAGTCACCCACAACATCTATCTACCTGACTGTGGGCAGCATCTTTCCAGCAGGTAACAAAAGTAGCTAATGGTGCAAGATGCTGGGACATGAGCAGACAGATGCCCAGCTAGTTAGCACAGAAGCTACCAGTCATGAGAGGGGCTCCAAGTAGGGAAGATGGCAAGGGCTGAATGGGACCTGCATTAGAACTCAGTTCCATAGGGATTTTCTCAGAGGTGGGGTTGCTCTAGTGGTGGTAGGGTCAGTAGGTCAGGAGGGTGGCTCCAGGGGAGCACAGATAGGCTGTGACAGGGATTTCTGGGCTCTCTGCATAAAGAAAGGTTAGGGCATGTACCGTGACTTTGTGCTGCCCCGTGAGGTTGGGTGCTTCACACAGCAGCTGTGTCTCAGACACGGTGAGGATACAAGGTGTGGAGCCAATGAGCACCGTGTAGTTGAGCCGGGAATTGCCAGGAGCAGGTGGCAGGAGATTCCGCCCCTACAGGGGTCAGGGTGAAATGAGGGCAATCCTGAGGTCTCCACCAGCCGCATCCCAGAGCGGCCTCTTCAGTGGGAGGCCACAGTGGCTGAGACCTACCTTGAGGATGAGTGGGGAGCTGGGCTTCAGCTCTAAGAGCCCAGTAGGGCTGAGTGGCTCCAGTACAGGGTCCGGGTAGTAGAGGAATGAGGAGCTGTTGAGTACCAGCAGCGTGCGTACATTGTCCATGATGAAACCAATCTCATCTGGCCGCTCTCCCAGTTCCGGCGGGCTGCGTTTTGAGTTGTCTACGGATGGCGCCCGGCACACCATGGTGGTGTCATTGTACACCATGCAGCTCTGGGACACAGGGACCAGGACCTCAGGCAGGCTAGCTCTCCTATTGTGGGCCAGCTACCCAATAACAGCCCCACCCTGGGAATGACAGCTCCCTGTGTAGATGGTCTAGGCACCAAGGAAGCACATGTTCAAGATGTCCGTTCTTTGTAATCTGAGGGCTGGACAGGCCCAGGGATCACCCCTAGCTGACCACTTTGTCCTCAAAGCTTCAGCACAGACAGGTAAGCAAGGGGAGGCAGAAGCAGGGGTGTTAGCAGCAGAGGTTACCGCTCTAGGAAATACCCATATGGCCAAGAGGGGAGGGAGAACAGAACAGAGTGAGGGAGAGGATCAGAGGCACAGGGCAGCCACTCACATTTTCCCGCTCAATGCCTCCATACTTGGCCCGGATTCGAGGTTCACGGACAGTGGCCAGATTGGTGCCTGTGACTGTTAGGAGGGTCCCACCACTAAAGGAAGAAGAGAGGAATCAGACAATGCCCTAGGCCTAGAAATGCACGAGACAGACTCTTCCTGCGTAAGCAGGTGGGTCAACGCTCAGCCAGAGCGTGGCGTGCCAAGATTAACGATCTTAGGAGGCTGCCATTGAACAAACCACTGTAGAACACCGTGGAGAGGGACTCCCTGACCCAGGGTGGGGGGACACAGAGGTGATTCTGGCTTCACAGCAGGTCTCCTACCTGTTGATGCTCCACTCGGGGTCGATCCTCAGGATAGTAGGGTCTTCAGTATAGTTGTACTTCACCTCGGGGTTGGAGAGCTGGGCACGGTTGATGTTGATAACAATAGGGGCGCTGCCAGGAGTCTGCCCGGGCGGTGTCAGGCAGCGGATCTCTCGTGAGTTTCTCCTGGGATGGGGTCAAGATGGGTGCGGGCACTGTGAGGGCAGCATGTCAACACATCAGCAGCTCTCCATTGGGCCTCCCTCAGGTGGCTACTGGGATGACTACGTTGACCTTTGAATGCCCACCAGTGTTGGTCCTACCCTAACCCTGACTGGCCTCTCTCTGCCCCCTCCTTGGGTCTCATCTACATTTGGTGTTCATCTCCCTGGTCCTGCCCTCCACCATATGCTAATGACATAATCTCTAATGCAGATGGATGAAATGGACCCTGCCTACTGCTGCTGACTATTCCGGAGAGCCTGCACAAGCCTATCTTCTAATGAGTACCAGCCAGCCCTCCTAGTCCACCCTGCCAGGCCCGGGATAAAGACACCTTGTGGATGACAGCCTATTGCTCTGTAGGTCAAAGAGACTAAACTACAGGCCTGACCCTTCCCACCTGCCAGCACTGCCTTCCTCAGAGCCCTGAGCAGAGTCCCGCTAGTACCAAGTGCTTTGAACAAACCAGCTCCTTCTTCCCTACAGTACACACACCTGGAAAAGACCTTGCTCCTAGCAACAGTAAGCTGGCCTGGAGCATGGGGTCACAGGTCACCTTCATTAGCAGTCAGCAAGGCAATACCTGCTCTGAGGCCCTGTCCCTTGGCTATATTACTGCAGCCTGGAGGCCTCACAGCCTCCAGACTACAAACACCAATGATTAGTTTGATAACGGGTAATTACCACAGGAAAATATTTAAAGGGCCTTTCCATTATCATCCTTAATCTAAAATTATCCACTTCAAGCCTGGAGTCTTTTGTTAAGATGTCTGTTTTCTCTATTAAACTTTTTAAAAATACTTTTTATTTTGCTTGTAAGAAGGATGTCCCCCTCTTCTTAGGAGGAGCTACTGGAGCCAATAGGCAGTACCCCTGAGGCCAGGCCACACCCCCTTCCTACTCTGGAGGCTGGCCCCCTATCTCCATGGCAACCTCTCCTGCCTCTAGGTTTCCATAGTGATCACCCCAACCAGGTTTTCCATAGCTGTTGCCCAGGCAACAGGAGGGGACAGCAGAGCCAGGAGGAAAAGCCCTGTGTCCCCTGACTCCTCTCACCCCATACCAGGAGAAAGAGCAGGGCCGACCACCAATGGACACAGCTACATCACTGCCTGCATTCAGATGGCTCCCTTCAATGCCAATCCAGGTACCTCCAGACAGAGGCCCGCGGGAGGGGCTCACACGGTAGAAGGTCGGTGTCTGCAGGAAGATAACTCATTAGAGGGAATTAATCCCCTCTTAGGTGCACACTCTAGCATCTGGGCCCCTTACCCCGTGTTCCCACACATTCAGCCCTGGGGCAGGGGTAGCCACTCCCTGTGGCTGGGTATGGGCAACAGGGGCAGTGTCTTATATTAGAGATGAGTCCAGGCCTACTTCTGCAGTACCCTTAACTACTTTCTGGGGGCAGTAGGAAGCAGAGGGCATTGGGTGGGGCTTACCACAAAGGTGAAGCGTTTAGGGGACAGCGCTCGGTAGTGGAGAGAGCAGTCCCGCACACACACCTCCACCAGGGCATCGTGGGCCCGCAGGGTGCTGGCATCTCCGATCTCACAGACAATCCTGTGGGCATGGTGGGGCTCAGCACTTCAAAATAGCTCCCCAGGCCACCGAGGCCCTCACCACCCACCCTAGTCGGCTTACTGTTCTGCGCTGATGTACTCGCTCTCCACAGGGCTGCAAAGCACCTTGCCCACGTGCACGCCTAGCCGTACATCCTCAAACCGGAGGCCCAGATTCTCACCAGTGATGGTTAATCGAGTCCCTCCCTGCCGAGGGCCTGTCTCTGGGGACAGCTGCAGGAAGACAGAGGCTGGGATGGACACAGCAAGGTCTACCTTGCCAGGTGGGAGGAGATCCTGGGTGGGCTGACAGGGGTGGGGCTAGGTGTTGGACAGGGTCTCTAGCTCCTACCTTGAGAATCTTGGGGTCTGTGCAGCGGCTGCTGCCATGATGGGCATGCATCCAGGAGGCTGGTGAGTCAGCTGGGCAGTGGTGGCGTAGGGAACAGCGGCGCTCAGCTACGCACCAGCCACACTCAAAGCGCGGGTCCGCCTTGAGGCAGAGGCCGCAGCTCTGGCGCAAGGCTGGGCACTTGTAGAGGTGGGCTATGGTGGTGGGAAGGTTAATCAGCATGGCCCATCCACCATCCACCCACCCAGGCCACCAGCCCTGCTACTCACCCTGGATGTTCTGGGGGTTGTCAATAACAAAGTTGCCATTCCACACAACCGACAGGTTCACAGGCAGGTCGCTCACATCGTTTCCCTCATAGGAGTACTGTTGGAAGCAGGGACAGTGGACATACTTGGGGGGCTGGGCCACCACCCCACACTACATGGAGGGTCAATGGTGCCTGTGGGGGCCCTCGACATCCCTGACACTGACTACTGAATGGGCTTGCCTACGTGCAAGCTGGACTACAACACACACATCTCTTCTGGTCATCTCTCCATACGTGGCTTCTTTCCTAGCTCTACGGCCTTGCTCCCTCCTGTCACATTCTCTCTCCCACAGTCACGAAGAAAGCACATCAACCGCCAGGCTCCTGTTATAGTCCGAGGCTATCTCAGACACTACTTCCAACAGCAGGGCCGACTTGCCTGAGAGGTGCAGTCAGCTGTCTTGGACAGTAGGGCTAGCTGAGCCCAAAAGCATCAGGAAAGCTCTATGAACCTGAGTCTTTGTCTGCTGAGTAGCAGGACTTCTGAGGTGTGAGATATCTGTGACTCCACAGCCTGAGCATAGGTCAAAGACCACCGTCCTGGGACTAAGTGCCGCTCCCTTCCGCCTCGCCCAGGGTGGCTGGCACTTAGGGGAACAGCCCCTCTCAAGCGCTGGCCTGGCTCAGCTGCCTCCCACTTCCTGCAGCTGATGACCTCAGCTCCTTACTGCCTTGGGCCCAGCCATGCAGCTTGGCATCTCAAAGGGGTGGCTCAGCAATTCATCACTATTTTATCTCAAGGAATTTAATTGGAACCTATCAAATTTCCTGATACCCTTTCTTCCCTTTAAACACTGCTGAAGGGAAGATAGATGGGGGTCTGCAGTGAAGAGGACAACAGATACAGGGATGGAGAGACACAGGAAGCAGACGCAAGAAGGGGATGGTAAGAGTCAGAGGGGAGTGGGAGTGTGTGTGTGTGTGTGTGTGTGTGTGTGAGTGTGTGTATATGTGTATGAGTGTGTGTGTGTATGTGTATGAGTGTATGTGTGTGTGTGTGTATGAGTGTGTGTGTGTGTATGTGTATGAGTATGTGTGTGTGTATGTGTGTGAGTGTGTGTGTGAATGTGTGTGTGTGTGTGTATGTGTGTGTGTGTGTGTGTGTGTGTGTGGTGGGGGCAGGTTATGTGAGGAGCCAGTAAGAGAAGGACGGCAAGTGGAAGGGGAGGGTAGCCTTCCCTGGTTGGTAGACAGCTGTCTACTCTGACCCCAGCTCCTGCTCTGTAGGATATCCCTGTCAGCCAAGGGCTGCTGGAACCAGGGGTGGGGACAACTAAAGTCATGCCATCAACAGCTCTGCTAATCTGGGCCTAAGCCTGTTCCAAAAAATTTCATTGTCCTTCTGATGATACACTTCTTGGACAGGGAAAATGAGGCCTGCCAGTAGTCAGGAGCCAGAGGAGAGCTCACAACCTGAGCTCAGGTGCCCTGTGCACATCCAGAAAGGGTTTGTTCCCTAAAGAACTCTGCTCTAGAAAAGTCCTTAGTACCAGACTTGCTAAGCTCAGTGGCAACTTTGTGAATGTCGCTGATGGTGAGATTTCCCCCATGGGTTTTCCCTCCCCGCCCAGTAAGGCTCCTGCTTGTCTTCAGACAGCCATGCTGTGGGTAGTCTTCCTTTGTGGCCAAAGCACGCAGACAAAGACTATGGTCACTTTACCTGGCTATTTCGCTTAAGAACCTGATGTGCAGGTGCAGCCCCACTACCATCCCACTCAGCTACACCACCCATACTCACCCAAGGACTCAGTGTTGGCCAGGAAGCCAACAGAGCCCTCAGATCTTCCAAGGGTCCACCTGGCCACATAAGCCATCTTGGCCTTTCTTTGCTAACAAACCAGGTCTGGGACCGGGCGGGCAGCGGCCCACTCCAAAGCACAGTACACCCCACTGCCCACTCCAGTGCTATTCTCTCACCGAGGAGTTCTGGCACTGCAGGCTGGAGCTGTTGAAGCGCAGTGCGGTGACTCGGGCCGGGCTGCCTGGGATGTGGAAAAGGCACTCATATCCTCGCTGACCCGACTGTGGCTGCGGCAGGTTTCGTGCGGCCAGGGTGATGGGCTTCACCACACCCACTGGCACATAGATGTGGGTAGAAGGCAGGATCTGCGGGCAGTCCTGAGGACAGCAAAACACTGGCTGAGCTGGGTCTGGCTGGTGGCAGCAAGAGGGGCAAGATCCACTGGGGCCCAGGCTATGTTGGCTCCCAAAGCCCAGGTTCCTTGTGTCACTATGCATCTGGGCACTGCAAAGACAGTGGTCTTCAGGTCCTGCTCCAACCAGGCTGTGGCTGCATGGAGCTAGCCTTTTACTCGTGCCATATCCTAGGACCCCACTCTTCACTCCAGGGGCCACAGGTACCTCATCTGGCCCACAGCTACAAAGACCCGAGGCAGGAGCCAAAAACAGGGTGCTTGGGTAGCAGGCTCTCACTGGGAGTCCAGAGAGTGTAAAAATAGCCTGGGCCCTGTAGAAAAACAGCCAGGGCCCCCAGGACCCCCCAGGGCCCCCCAGGGCCAGGGTTTCAGCAACAATGGCTGATGCAACGCCCGGCTTGCTTGCAGCATGGCTGGCAGCAGCCTCAGGAGGAGGCGCCCGTGGGAGCCTGTGGAGCAGCTTTAAATAGGGATGCTGAAAACAGGCCTGATCCCTGGAGACTGCCTTGGCTCCCAAGATGTAGGCCCAGGGTCTGCTCTGCAGGGCCCAGAAAGCCTGATCTCCGACCCAGCCTCTCACGGTTTGACCCCAGAAGATCTGGACAGGCTCAGTGGGCAAGATTGGCCACCAGCCCCCACTCAGGTGGCAGGCCTGGTGAAGACACTGGTATGCAGAGCCACATCCACATTGCTGTCTCCCATACCATCTGAGGAGCACTTTGTGGCCATACCTCAAGACTCAGGCTGTAATGGGACCTAGCTGAGGGAACAGCATGGCCTTAGCCTCAGCCTCCCCTGAGCCCCCAACAGCCACTCTGAGCTGAGCTTACCATCCAGGCCCAGAGCCCGGCATTGCCCTCTGAGCCCTGCAAAACCCTTGTGTGAGCACAGCAGAGGGCAGACATGGCTGAATGGAGCCTAGCCAGACCCTCCTGCCTGCCCCACTAATCCAACACTGTCCTCCCAGCTCTCGGTCCACTGGCCACATTCTGAATGGAAGACCTGTTTGGACCTCCAGGTGTAGCTTCCACCTCACCCAGCCTCCTGATCTAGCCAAGCCCAGCAGACCATCTTCTAATTATGGCTTCTAGAATTCATAGGCCAGGCTGAGTGGGACCCGTGGGGCACACAAGGTCAAGCTGAATTAATCCCACCAGCTACTTGTACCTCAAGCCCTGCTGAGAGGAGGTCACAGAGTCTTTGGGGGTCTATTGTCTCAGGGACCAGCAGCCCTGAAAAGTCTAACTGATTCCTTGTTTCTCAGCAGCCCAAGGCATGCCTGAATGACACTGGCAGACACTGCAAAGCGGAACCAGTGTCCCTGCCTAAGGGCTCCTGGCTATGCCTTCACTCCAGAACCAACCTGGAAGTAGCCAAGACAAGAGGATGTTTTAGGACTCGGGACAGCTTCCTAGTCATCTGACCCACAGCCTTCTCCCTCATTCAGACAAGTCTACTTCCCTGTTGGGAACTCAGAGGTCATCCTAGGGCTTAGCAAGGGAGAGAAGACAAGAGTGAGACCCACCAGGCCACTGCGGAGGCCATATGATGGGTCTTTTGTGGAAGGCCACTTTCCACCCTACAGCAAGGTTGGAACGTGGAACTACTAGGGCATGCCAGTTTGCTAGCATGAGCTCTGACGACCAGGCTTCGGTGAGGTTCCTTCTAGGACCTACCACTCCATGCTGGGTGCCTATCTCACTACCTGTTCAGCAAGCCCAAGTACAGGGTGGCAAGGTGAGTGTTTACAAGTCTTTCTGCACCTTCAAGTCAGTATTCTGGGCACAGAAAAGGATCTTGGGATAGAAAGTCACAGGACTACATGAATCTGCATGAGCTCCCCCAGAGCCAGAGGCAGAGAGACAGGGCGTGCCGCCTGCCATTGTGTATACTGTCTATGGGTGTATAACACGGCTGATCTTCCATACAAAGCTGCAACTAAATTAGAATATGCATACATGGGATCAACCTATTCCCCAAAAGCCCCTTCCCTGACCCTAGCCCTGTGCAGACAAACCAGGCTCTATGCTGCCCATCCCACTGAGAATGCTATGGCTGCTTGGGTATGAGAATCTGAGTGGGTTGCCACTCCAGGGAGAGTTTCCTCTGTTAATAAACTTCCTAGAGATGACGGGCTACTCAGAGCAGGATTAGAGGGATACCAGAGAAGAAAACTGGACCACCTTGGCTTCAGGAACCTCCGACAGGGTCCCGCCTGCTTTCTACTAGCACAGTGCTATCTCTGGGTACTGCATAGGCCTCTGGAAGTGGCCTTAGGCCAGCTCTAGCTGGGTCCCAAGGCCCCTGACTTGTTTCCTACTTCCTACCCTAGATCCTGTGATCCAGTTCTCCAACTGCCACCCTCCTAGAAACAGCACCTCTAACCCCACTGTGTCCCCGGCTCCACCCACTGTCACAGCTCCCATCACCATTAGGTCCAGGGTCTTGGTTTTTACTGCCACCTTGTCCCAAGAGACATCAGGTCAGGAAGCAGCAGGATAATGGGAGGGTACAGGAAGGAGGGTCCCAGGGAGGGACAGAGGAGGGCAGGCAGCTCATGGGGCTCCACTCACACATGACCTTCTGCCATGCTTTCCAGAGAAGTCCAGGTGGGCTGCGGCTCCCACAAACACAAGTGAGAGAATTCATGGCCTCCCCTTCCCACACCCAGCACAGTATTCACAGTGAGATGAATGGGTCCTAACTTAAGTCCTGGCCCCACACCAACATGGACCCTAGGATCCTGCCCCAACTTCCCATCCTGTATGCCCAGGATGTCATAGGTTCCAGAAGTGGCTTGCCACTCATACAGTCAGACTCAGCGGCAATTACCATGTGGAGCTTCAGAAAGCCCCACAGCTCCATTGTTAACTTCCCTCCCTGTCTGGGAAAAGAACTATTATGAAACATCAGGCTACTCTGGCACAGCTACCACAGGGTCTCTATCTCCCAAGGACTACAAAGGACACCCATGACCACCAGCAAATGGTCCCACTTTGGCTGCAGGCTATGACATTCAGGAAGTTGTCCCCATCTTGACCACACCTCATAGTATACAACTGGCACACTAGCCACCCATGGGTATTGGATACCCTGAGGCTTACTGGTACTCCTGAAGCCTCCAGGCCACTTATCCAGCCTTACCTCCGACATGTTGACACGGCCTTCTAGAAAGGCACAGTCGGCCGCATTGTTGGTGCAAACGTGGCGGTATTTGCACCAGTGGCAGGGGAAGGAGCCGTTGACACATGCCAGGCAGCTGCAGGGAGGGGAAATGGGACAGTTAGGCCTAGGGACTTTCAGCTTCTGCTTCCACCATGAAGACCTAAGGGTGCTGCTTGCTTCTCCTTTAAGTGTCACCTCAGGGCCTTTGCAATGGCTGCTCCTGGATGAGAAGGTCACCAGACTTGCTGCCTGCTGCACAGGCCTCATTGAGAATGGTCCTACCTCCCTCCCCTGACTCTCGTCCTCTTCAACCCAGTACTGGTCACTGCAGTGACCCCTAGCCACCATGACAGAACCAGAATGCACTTGTAAGCACACCAGAAGCCCATGTCACACTCCCTACTTCAATAGGTGCACGTGGGGAGTGGCTCCCCTAACTGCTCAGATGTCAGTCCACCTCCACCTGTCCTACCCAAGCATGTTCTACTTGGCTAGGAGCAACGTGCATCTCACCATCCTGAGGCTTGCAAAGAGACAGCCTCACGTCCTCCAGAACACACCTCCCTGCCCTACAGGACAGCCCTACCAGTTCTAGTCACCTTGCTCCTAAAGACAACTTCACGAAAGCCCTGAGAGTCTCTCAATAAATGAAAACAAAATTGAAAAGCCAGCCAACCCCATGTCTCTCTGAAATCCCCACCTTTGTCCTGGTCTTCTAAGGACCCTCTCTTGACCAGTGCCCTGGCTAGTACTGGACCTTAACATGTCCCTAGCGTCCTTGTATCTGAAGCTAGGTACTCACTGCAGAACCAAGAACCAAGCAGAAGCCAATGCCTGGGTGTCCTACTATGTAGCAACTATTTCCAGGCCCAGAGTCAGCAGACACTGAGCTGTCATGTCTGGGTTCCACAATGGCCCAGACCAATGTCTCCCTTGGAGCCCCTGGCCCCACTCTGGTGGCCAGTAGGGCTTTTCTCATAGGTCATATCTCACTCCTGCCCAGTTCCTAAAACAGCTCTCCACGGGTGCTGCAATGCCAACCACAGCCTCCGTCCATGCTACCCAGCTAGTTCTTCAACTGGCAGGCTGCTTTTGTGGGGCCTCTTATCCTGTCTCTTTGATTGGATGTCAGCTGTAGGAAAGCAGGCCTGCAAAGAAGTGTTTGCAGCAAGACCACAGGGATGCAACTGCAGCAAGGACAGGATCTAGGGACACTCACGACTGGTGAACACTGCAGTTATAGAAGACAAAGTCCACAGATGCAAACTTCTTCCCCGTCTCCTTGGACTTGAGGTAGAGCTTCACCACCCGCTGGTCTCCTGCAGAACATAAAGGCTAAGCCACCAGGGCCACAGACCACAGACCTGGTCCCCACAGAGAAAGCCCAGATGTAAACCAACCCATGACTCCTCCAGCCTAGGCCTCAGGTGGCTGATGCCCCTCCCTTTACTGGCCAGTAAGGAATCAGAATACGGACCCCTCATGAAGGCTGGGCTGAACAGACTCACTGGGCTACTTGCCAAGCAGTGATTGAAAACGGACCATAGCAGGCAGAACGGCATGTGTTCAAACCACCACCAGGTTTTCCTCACATGCAGCGCAGATATCCCACCTCCACTCTGACCCCTTCTGAAGCTCTCTGGCTCCACACACCTCCTGTACCTGCAGCTGCCGAGCAGGAAGAATACCCACTCACCCTGACCCTGTGTAATGGGCGCCACTTCCCGGGCAGAAGGTGAGTGGCAGTGGATGCGGCCATCTTCCAGGATGCTCTCAGTCTCTGTGAAGTCCTCAAAGGAGCAGTTGACACCAGCCGAGAGGTCAGGCACGTTCCAGGCCTGCAGCACGAGCTGGCCGTGGCAGAAGGAACGGTGAGTGGTTACCTGCCCCACTTGTTCACACACTGCTCGCTCCCAGCCACCTCCAACAGCCACACTCACCGGCACCTGGGACATGGTGACTGACACATTGCGTGGCTGGACAGTCAACTGCACACACTGTAGTAGGTCAGAGGCAAAACGCTGAGGCTCTTCTGCCCGCTCACAGGCATCCTGTCTAGAGCAGCTGTAGGAAGAATACGCCCAGGCTGGGCTTATAGGTCCAGAGTCTCCAGTCACTGGAGAGGGGCCCCTGGGCTAAGGGCATGGATTCCTCTGCCCCTGCCTGATAACATTCCCATCACTTGTCAGTGGGGTCAAATGAGACCTAGGGCAGCTATGACTATCTGAGATACATACAGCAGGTTTCCAGGGGCCACTAGGCCAAATGTCACCCACCTCTTCAAGCCAGACCTCCCAGACTCACATGCTGTGCAGGACACACCAGCCACAGTGGGGGTCCCGAGACCCCAGGCACAGTTCACAGGAAGTATACTGGACACAGCTTTCCACAGGCACCCGCGTCACCTGGGGAAGGATCATAGTGTGAGGCCTATCTAGGTTCATCCCAGGCTCCCAGTCCATCCTGAAGGAACTCAGTGTATTCCAATGCCAGGCTGGGTCACCCTGCCTTGGCCAAGTGGGTCCTAGGGACAAGAGATCGATCCAAGGTAGGCAGCTAGCTGAGACCTACAGCTGTGACCACATTTCGTCTCCCACTTCTTCATGGCCTGGACTACTTGTCAGCTTGGTGAAGAAAGACCAGGCCTAACCCCAGTGGTGCTCAGAGGGGCAGGTCAAGTCTGCGTTCCTCCAGTTCTCAGGACCCCAGAGGCAGATCCAAGAAGGATTGCAGAGGAGAAGCAAGAGTTAACATCCTGCTTGCTCCCCTCCAGCTACTATCTGTCCATCTGTCCTAGGACATTAATGCATAGAGCGGAGGAATAGGCACCAAGCTGGTAAGGCTGATACATAAGAATACCTTAAAGACCTAGGCAAATCAGGCTGGCCATGTCTCACCACTGACATAGCCACAACCCACTGTAGACAGCCAGAGCTGAGTCAGGTAAGCCCAGCCCAGTGTCCGAGGTCAATCCTCCAAAGGCACCTGTGCTTGGACAGTGCAGTCACCCAAGTACCAACTTCCATGGCTAGAGGTCACAGAGAGAAAGAGGGCTTCTGTACTAGGGCCTGGGGAGTTTGCTGCTACACGGATGGCAGGAAGCCTTATAACCACATCTCTTAGCAGGTCCCCTGCTCAGCTGTCTATAGAGTGGCATGCCAGGTTTTATAACCAATAGGACCCCTCCAGGGGGAAAAGCAGCCTCTTGGCTACAGGCAAGCCATTCCTCAGTTTCTTTATAACTGGGATCTCTGACTGGGGATCCCACCCCAGCCACCCTAAAAGCTCATGCGGAGTAGCCAGCAGCACCTACCTGCTTCTCCGTCATAGCATAGAGGTACTGGCGGTTGGGGCTGAGGACCAGGTCACGCAGGATAGGGTTGCCCTCCTGAGCCACCACACTCTCATAAGCCAGGGCTGGCCTGCCGCTGGGGTTTGCAAGGTCCACCAGAATCTGTAGTAGCAAAGGGCGCTCAATGAGGCAGGTCAACAATACTCTATCCTAGACCCACCTTACCCAATGTAAAGGGTCCAAGCCCTCTACAAGTACCTTCCCACCAAAGCCCTGAAAGAATCAGGCTGGTTCAAGAATGAGCCAAGGCTGATCCAGTTCACTGTCCTTGACCCAGTTTACTCCAAGGACAGGGAGATAGGACAAGACACACTGGACAGGTGGGTGTGCCTTGGCTTCTCTACCAATCCAGACACCAACACTCAGTGGTAGGGTGCCGTGGGCTACAGTGCCTGCCAGCAAGCTGCAGGCACCCTGGCAGGGACCCTGGCCAGCAGGAGCCTCTGTCATGGGACACCAGGAGGCTTGTGAAAGAAAGCAGGACGGAGGTAAGAGGGCAGGGGGAGACCTTGTGATCAGTATAGCTGAGGAACAAGACCAGGGGCTCATACCCAGAGAAGCCAAGGCTGGCCTTGGTGTCTTGGGATGAGGGATACCCCAGCAAGAAAGTGGCAGGGAGAAGGGGATCTCATCAGCACGGAAATACAGTTCAGATCCCAAACAAGCCAGGCGCTAATTAGCCTGCTCCTCTCCTGCAGCCTTGGTGCTGCAAGTATTTTTAGTTGCTTTTACCAAACAAATGTATTTAATTAACAGAGAGACCCATGGGGGCTTTCAAGATGGGACTCGTGGGACGAGTCTGCCCAGCTCAGCTGGGCCCAGGCACAGTCTCCTGGCACAGGACCTGCAGCTTGCTTCTACACACTGTGCAGCCAAGGCAGCCTAGCATCTACCTCCAGCTTCTAACTCATGTGGCCCACCTCTCTACTTCTGGGTACAAGGCTGGAGTGTGCTTGGCCATCTTTGTACCCTACAGTAAGGGGACAGAGCAGACCTGGGGGCAGCAAGGGCAGCAAAAACCAGCACCCAGCCATAGGCTAGCTCTGTTAGGAGCTGGGCGAGACGCCAGCCAGGGTGGGGCCTGTGTCTCTGGGCCAAGAGACTGCTAGCTGGGAGAGAGGGGGAGGGTCACATTCCTGAGAGCCTGGGCCACCCCCCACATCCGCTCAGCTGCCGCTCCACCAAGACAGGCTTAAGTCAAACCAGACCCAGAAGAGCTGGGTAAGTGGGGAGGTCCTGGTAGGCCTGCAGGGGCTGGGCCAATAGCTGCCCAAACTTTATTCCTCTGGCCTCTGGATAGACAAGCAGGAACAGCTAGCTGATATAGAAAGGGGCCCAGCAGCCCACTACCCCTGGAGTTGGCAAGGACACTAACCCTAACCTAAGCCTACACAGCCCAGCTATGCCAGAGCAGATCATATCAGGCTAGCTCACACTGCTGTATTAAGTGGGTAGCACTGCAGCCAGAGAGAAGGCTGGACTCACACTACCTAGGCCAAACTTGGCTTAGATGTATCTACTCCTGAAATCGGAATGAATCATGCCCCTCCCCCAATGGCAGAGACAGAAAAGCTTGTCTGAGACAGGTGCCAGGAAACAAGCCTCTCAGTGGGCAGGGGACTGGGAACCCTAGACCAATGTCTTCCAAGCCTCCAGGACTACAGCGATGACTCTACTCCCCCATATCCACATCACAGAAAGACTCCATGCTCCTCACTCCTGGTCGGTAGCCTTGCACCCAGCATGCAGGGTGCCCTGGACAGAAACCTGGGGAGTTTCCTCCTGCCATAATGCCCTATCCTGCCTGCTACCACCTGCCATTACTCTTCCCAGACTGGGTAGACACACTGGCTTCAGGCATGCAGGAAAGGGACAGGACGGAGCAGAGAACAGGCCTTTCTCCAGAGTCTATAAGGAAAGAATCACAGGCCACCCAGGCTCAGAGGGCCCTGCCCCCAGCCTGCCGGCTTAAGTGACTGGGACAGGTGGTCTCAACAGCTGCAGTTGGGGGCATGTGAGTCCAGCTGTCCATCCACCTGCCCAGCAATGGTCCACATGCACACCAGGTCCTAGGAACACATCCCAATAGAGGCTAACTCTGGGGAGGGGCCACTGGAAGAGCGTGAAAACCATGCCTGAGCTAGAGGAAGTGTGGGCACCTGGGAGGTTATAGACATGAGTGTGTAGCAACAGTATGCATTGAGCCAAACCATGCTCAGGCCTGACAGGACCTCTGTGTACATCAGTGTGTACATATGTCACAGTGTCCCTGGGTACAGATGCGGTGATGGAGCTTATGCTTTGAAAACGAAATGCTCATGTGTTTAAATACTTCATACCCAGCTGCTAGCACTGGGAGTCTTGTTAAAAAGTGCATCACTGGGGTGGACCTTGGGGTTTACAGCCTGGCTCCACTGGCCTTTCTGCTGCCACATCGTCTCATAATGGAGCTTAAACTGTTTTTGTCAGGGTAGGTATTTTATCACAAAATCAGAAAATACAAGGCACCTGTGACAACGTCTGTGTGGCGGAGTTCTCTAGGTGCATGCATGATGGGGGTCCCTGTGTACACATGTATGTGATAGAGTCCCTAGGTGCATGTATAACAGGGTCCCTGGGTGTACAGATGTGATGCAGTTCTTAAGTGCATTCCTAATGGAGTCTCTGTGCACATGTGGGTAATGAGATTCCTTTGCATACATATGATGGGAACCCTGTGTATACACATGGAACAGGTTCCTATATGTATACATATAGTGTCCCTGTGATCATATGTGAAATGGATGTATCCATGACAGGTACTTGCGCACATACAAGTTGATGGGGCTCCTGTGTACACACATGGGACAAGAGACATGGACACACATGTGATGATGGGATTATTGTGCACATGTGTGATAGGGCCTCAATGCGCATATATGTGAACGGGGTCTCAGTGTATACATGTGATAGGACCCTGTGTGTACATATGTGTGATGATGTGGGCTCTGCATACACAAGTATAATGGGGTATATGTATGTACATACATGTTCTAGTCTCTGAATGTAAGTATGTGTGATATCCCTTTGTATACACATGATGAGTCCCTGTGTGAGCACATGGACATGTGTAGTAAAGCCTATGTACACATGTGATGGGCTCTCCATACATATGTATATAATGGGTCCCTGCATACATGTGTATATAGTCCCCAGGACTATGTATAACAGAGTCCTTAAGGGCATATGTGTGAATGAGAAACTATGCACATGTAGAATATGATCCATGTGCACACATGTATGATGAGGTCCCCATGTACATTTGTTTGATAGGACCTATGTAAGCAAATGTAGTAGAGATCCCATATACATACATATGAGGTTTCTATATACACCTGTTTGATGGAATTACCAGATGATAAAATCTGGTCCCATCATACACAGAATACATGTATGTGATGGGACCCTGTCTATACATGTGTGTAATGGAGCCCCCAAGTATATGTAAGAGGTCTCTGTATATATACACACGTGTGATGGGGTCCCCATTGTATATAACTATGTAATGGTGGTTGCTGTATACATATACATTTGATGGGGTCCCCAGGTACAAACATGAGGGGAACACCTGACTGGAATAATGGTCCCCAGGTCATGCTGTATCCCACCAAGCTAGAGTCACTAAAGTATAGCCAGCTTCATCAGACCACATAGACAGTAAACTGAGTCTCACACAGAGCCTGTGAGAAGAACCAAGTTCTAGGCACCTAGTTGTAACTGGGGACACAGTCTACCCTGAAACACTGGGGAACCAGCCAGGAGGGCAAAAGCAAGAGCTTCAGAAGGCAGAGTAGGCACAGGGCCAGGGCAGCCCTGACAGGCCAGCAGAGCCCACGTGCCCATGGCTCAGCCCACAGCTGTCCACTCTAGGGCCACCCACCTGGACACAGCTGCTCTGGCAGCCCTCTGCAGAGCAGCCGGGCCACTGACAACATGGAAGGCATGGGCGGGGGCATACTAGGTATCCTTACCATCTCCAGCTGTTGCCTTCTTGTTTCCCATTCTTTTTTCCAGACACCAGAATCTTCTATAACTGTCCTGAATAGTGCTGTGGTGGAGCCACCTAGCCTCCTTGGACACAGCCCCAAGCTGCACCAACACCTACTCACCCTATCTTGGTGACATGTCTTCTCCATCCTGCCTGTGCTTCTCATGCCTCAGGTTTCTAGTCTATCTGTTGGGATGGACCTGAAATCTGAGCTGACCAAGGAGAGAAGCCAGGCCAGACTCTGATCTCGCCAATGGACAGGAGCACCCTGCCCACAGATCCCAGGACAGCTCAGGAGAGGCCATACAGAAGAAGCCTGGTCAGACTGGAGAAGAGGTTGTCACCAGTGGGGAAGGCCGGAGCCCCAGGCTTGCCAGCCTGCCTACTAGGCTCCAGTCACCTCTAAGGCCCTGGCCAACTGCTGCAGGGCGGGTGGGCAGGCAGCTGACAGCCTGGCCAGGTCAGCTGTCCGTCCAGCCCTGAGCCAACAATGGGGCCATTATCCAGACCGAGGGCAGGCGGGGTTGCTGAAGAGGATGTCTGGGCTATCCAGGCTGTAAGCCAAGGCCGGCACGCGCCCTAGCTGCCCGGAGGCAGGGGGCTGCCCAGTCTTGCCCAACCTAAGAGAGGAGGTCCCTTGCTCTGCTTGCCCCAAGATAGCAGCCTGGGCTGACCCTACAAACTACTTAGCCCTGGCCTCCCTGCTTGCGAGGGTGTACTGGGTCATCTCACTCTCCAGGACAGGGTCTAGAGGACAGAAGAGATCCGGAGCAGCAGCCAGTAAGCGTAGTAGTTTCTGCAGATAAAACTGCCAATCCTGTCTTCTGTTGAGGTTGTCATGGAAGAGGCTACACAGCTCAGCCTCCATTCCCATAAAGGTCCTTCCTCTAACGCCCTGGTCACCATCGCTCTCAAAGACCAGACAGTTTGACAGCATAAGGGTAGCTGGCACTTAGCTGCCCATAACTGGATGACAAAACATGGTTTGCAGGTGCCCAATAGCTATAATTGGACCAGGTATAGGTAGTGGTTCCAGAGATCTCATCTCTCCCCTCTACCTCTGTAACACATAAAGTGTGAGCAAAGAGGCTAGAGCTCTAGGCAGAGGCCAGGCAGGGCTGTGAGGACCAGCTGCACCCTGCTCCAGCACTACCTTTCCCACACAGTGGACCACTCTGGCCAACACTCACCTCTTAGGACTGAGAATGCAGAAGCCAGCAATTCTACTGGAGAGCATCTGATTGGAGGTTACTCGGAGACTCTCTGCTATGGCCCCACTGTTCCCCACTCATAGAACACGTTTCCTAGGACAGCCCTGAGCTGGGTTACTGTGGCCTCTGCCATGGATGAAACCTAACTGCTCCCAGGGGAAGAGTTGTTCAGAGTGGGTACTAGGAGTAGGACACATTAAAAGTAACTTCCATGTACATCTGGGTAACCTGTTGGCCACTAGGAGCTAATATGCCATCAGCCTGGGGCTAGTAGCTAGCTAGCACTGATCAGGTCTGTGTCTTGACTCAGCCCCCGATGTTAGGTTTCCTTTAGAACCAGCAAGGAGGAGGCACTGCTCCCAGAGACACAGATGTCTGCTTTAGCACCATGAGAGTACATGGGTTGCACAGGGCACATCTACTCCACAGAAGGCAGACAGTCTGGGCCCCTCCATTCCCTACTTACAATTAGCAGGGGGAAAAACAGAAATGGGCCCTGCTGAGTAGAACCAAGGGTCTCTAGTGCTTGGAACAAGACATTAGTCCAGAAGTTGAATGGAAAGACCAAGTTCAAAGTCCAGCAACTCTTCCCGACACTGTCAGAACCTATGCCCTAAAGGCTGGGTCCTTGGAGCAATCAATGTTGCATGAAACACTGCATGCCAAGCAGAGGGTTGCACGTCTGACCTGAATGTGGCCCACAGTGGGTAGTTCACAGACCCAGAGCGGGCCACAGCTTGGCACTGTGGTCAGGATGAGCCTCACGGCAGCCGAGCAAAAGACACAGAAAATGCACATGACTCAGCCCATTCCCAGAACGTTAGCCACAAAGTGTCAGCCAGGGCATCCCTGGAATAGGCAGAGCCTGGGAGGGGCTCTGGGGATGGTGGGGATGGTGGTGTGTCCTCCAGTGAGCCTTCACCATGGGCACCATTATGGGTGCCTCTGAGGACACGGGGTCTCTAGCAGGGCTGGGTGCAGAGGAAGAAAGGGCAAGCTGGAGGCATCCAAGGTCAAGGGCCTGTGCTGGCAGGCGGGGCTGCTTGTCCCCAGGCAGCCAGGCTGCAGCACAGACTCTGATAGCAGCAGAAACAGCTGTAAATGAAGAAGGCTACTGGCACACTTGAACTGCAGAGTAAGCCGGGTGAAGGCTTCACTCCTGCTCCAGGCTTTAGATGTACTGAGCAGAGCTGCATTCACCCTCAGAACATCATCTGGAGACGCTGTGATTAATACCCTGGGGAGCATACACCCTTGGGAGAGCCAGCTAGCTATGCCTGGACAGAGGGGCAGCCAGGCTGCAGGGTAAGGCCTTCAAGGCTTGGGAGCATGGTCTGGCAAGACAATGGGCACCACAGCCACACCTGTTCCAAAGGGTCACAGCAGCGACAGGGCAAGAGGGAATGGTGGTCCTGGGTCATACCTGGAATACCACCACCTCTCTCCTACCCCGACCCCAGCCCCATCTTCCACCTTTTCCAAGCCTCTGGCCAACTCACAGGGAGGCTTGGGCTCCTGCAAGTCCAGGGAAGGAAAGGTTTCAGGAAAGGCTAGCTGATCAGGGTAGATCTCCTCAATGGCTGGGCCCATCAGGCCCCTGAGCAGAAGAGGGTAGCCTCAGGGGCCACCTCAGGTCCTTCCCTCAGCACTGCCACCGGCACTGGCCTGTGATGCCTGTTCTCAGCTGTATAACGCCACAGCAAGAATCTCTGGCCCCAAACTAGTACACATTAGGTGGTTTATAGAGGTTTCTAGAAACAAGGGGTTAATTGCCAACATTGAACAATCTCTCACACATAAAAAATAGAAAAATCACAGATATCCAGATTATCCTGGAAAAAATAAAACAATAAACAAAAATGCCCTAGCAAAAGAGGCTATATTCTACCTGGCACGCTTACCAGAGGACCTGGCTGGACTTCAGCCCTGAATAAGTGGACAGGGTTACTGTCCTGGGGTACCCCTTCCTTCCGAGGCTTCTGCAATAACCTGGAGCAGGTACCTGGCAGGAGTACAGAGCCATTTTTGTAGAAACCTACCGGGGCCACCCTGCAGGACCAAACAAGGCCTGCAACTGCAAACTCTGGCCAGAAATGGTTCTTTGGAAGCTGTAGGGGGAGCTACTCACTGGGCTGGGGCTCTGGGGGCCCAGGAGGATGCTGGGAAGGGCATTCCAGAGAGATGGCCTCTATTTGGGGGAGGGTCATATTGGCAGGCAGGGCTCTGGAGTAGAAGGGGGAGGCAGGGGCACCCCAGCCAGCCTTGAGCAGCTGAAGTTGGCAGGTCTTAAATTAATCGCTACAATTTTACACAACAACACGTTTGGCAGGGCCTGGCCTAGGGCCAGGCAAGTCTCTGGAGCTCCCTAGATGCTTTTTAAAGCCCTGGAAGTCCCAGGCCTGGGAAAGATGGGAGGGGCCTGCGCAGCCTGCCTGCCCTAGGTCAGGCAATGGCCTGGGGTCCCCAGAGTCCAGGTTCCAACAAGCAGTGCTGAAAGTTGGGGAGGAGGTGGGGCCACGAGCACCCCTGCTCACAATTAGTCAGCAGAGCCAGGCCCAGAAGCCTTAGGGGTGGGAGGAGCCTGGGTAAAAACAAGAGGGCTCAGGAGGCCACTCCAAAGCCCAGATGCAGGAGGTGGCCTGCAGCCCACAAGCAGCAGACTAGTACTGGCTTGAATGGGGGCCCACAGAAAGTTGCCCATCTGTCAGGGCCACGACCTGGAGAAGTACAAGCTGTGGGAATCTTGTTGCCTGGTGGTGGAGTAGGCCCCAGGCCCTGCAGCAGAAGCTTCAGGCATTTCCAAGCCAAGCCAGCAGGTAGAGGGGAGTCCACCCTACTCCCAGAGACAATCTAAGGCACTACATGGAAGCCATGCCAATCTCAAAGGCCAACATAGCAGCCGGTGACGCAGTCCTGGGGACCAGCAACAGAAAGAACAGCAAGGGAAGAGGCTCCTCCGAGTCACGGAAGCATAGCCTGGGTCTCAGAGCCCTGCTAGGCTCCAGTCATCCTCCCAGGACCCACTAAAGAGGGGACGGAGGGAGGAAGCAAGGGCCCCAGTCGTGTGACATTGACTGCTCTGTGCCTCAGTTTCCCAATCTGTGAAACAGATGCTGGGATTGTTGTAAGGCTTCTGATGAGTCAGTCACAAGAGCACTGGACACATGCTCATAACAAGGGAGCTTGTCAGGCTCTGGAAACGTACTGACCAGAGGGCTTAGAGAGGCTCACACAGCCTGAGAGAGAGCTGACAAAACTTCAGAAACACCTCACTTGCACACCATTGGAAACAAAAGATGATGGATAAGACAGGAAGGCCAGTTGAACCATTTCATGGGACCCCATGACTGGGACCGGTGGATTGGGTGAAAAGGTTCAGCTGGCAGGTGCCCCAGGACACAATCTCCATGCCCTCCCTGGGTGGTGCAGTATGCACCCAGTTCAACCACAGAGCGCCAAACAAAACGCCAGTCCAGCTTCACACCCTCCCTCACATACAGCTGATCACTAACCCCAGAGAGGCCCATCCACTCAAGAGCTGCACTTAGCCCAGATGTACCCAGGGATGCAAAGCAGCAGAGGGGCTCCACTCCTACCTGCCCACCCGCCATCACGGGTACGGGGGAGATGGGAGGTAGGACAGAGGAATGGGAAAGGGCTGGGAAGTCACCCACAATGCAGCCTCTGCTCGTGGACAGTCTCCAAGGTCCCACACTCCAGGACTCTATTTCCTCTCTGTGGGAGCAATGCCAACCAAGACTCTGGGGAACAGGTATGCTCTGAGCTCACCAGTCAAAGCCTGGAACCAAAGGGGCCCCAGGAGGCAGCCAGGCGAGACAGGACTGGAGAGACCTGTTCTCCTAGCTTCACTTGGGCCTGTCTGCCACCCCCTCAGTCCACAGGACATCAAAAGGGGGCACTCCCAATCCCAGAAGCCCATCTCTGGCTGGGAGACAGGTACTAAAGAACCCCAAGAGAAAGTTGTAGGTTTCCTGCACCCTACCTTCCATAATCCCTCTCAACACACATCTAATTGACTTCATTCAGTGGCTCCCCAGGCTCATGGGCCTTCTTGAGACACACTAAGTTACAGAGAAGGCTATACTGGAGCTCCAGGGCACACCTACACCAACAAACAAGTCAGGGCTCCAAGCGCAGTGGAGGCCTGATCTGAGCTGTTCACCCACCCACCTCCAATGACCAATGGGCCTGGCTCTACATCAGAGTCTACAGGACTCCTTGCTTACCCTGAGACCCTCAACTACCTGCTCAGGGTCCTCAAGACCACCAACAGCACCCCAGACTAGGATGGTGACTAGAGAATAAGCAAGGTTGGGATGTGGTTCCCACATGCAAGGCTAGGGGACTGAGAAGAGGCCAGGACTTCCTGGCCCTGGGCCCAGTCTCACCCACAGGCACACGAGCAGGCAGGCCAGAGGGAGGGGGCTGTGTCAGCAAGAGCTCTCGGCTGTTATTTCATCTCCTAGCCTGCTTGATGGTCCTCTGAGGACCCAGGCAACTCTACCTTTCAGTGTTATTGGAGGCTTCTTCCACCCAGGTGGTAGGGCCCCACCCACTGCCTTTCCAGTGACAGGCCGATCCACAGCCTCTGGAAGCCCTTCCTGTCCAAAAAAGGAAGACCATCTAGAGACCAAACAGACCAGTGCATAGATAGAGCCAGGGCCACCCCAAGGCCTGAGCTGGGCCTTCCGTCACTTAAGTCACCAGCTGCCTGGCCATCGGGCAGGCAATGGTGCGATGGCGCAGGGCTCTCCCCTTGCCCTGCCCTTGGCCTTGGCATTGCTTTGCTGCATGGTGGGTGGGAGTGGGGCTGGCTGAGGCAGATGCTGCTTCAGCAGACACCAGATCTCCCAGGGCTGAAAGACGGGCCAAATGGGGAGGGGGGCTGCCCAGTCCTGCCCAGGCCAACATCGACTCAAGCTTCCCACCCCCAGCATCCAGACACACAAGCCTCTAGGACCCAGGCTTCTTTCTGTACAGTGGTCCTAAAAATTTTGTGCAGCAGGAACAAAGCCAATCACAGGAAAGGTGGAAGCGCCAACTCCTTACAAGCCCCATCTACCCCTGGGTCCTCAGATAAATAACAGAAGGACTGAGGAAAACTTCCCATGGGAAGCCCAGAAAGAAGGGAGCCTTTCACAGGCACCCAGACATCTGAGCCCTTCAAGGTCACTGGGCCTGGCACAGAGGCATGCACCTCCCCACCTCATGCACAGACCCAGTCTCCCTGTCAGAAGAAATCTGGTTTCTTTCTCTTGGACAGGACCTGAAAACACAAACAAACACACACACACACACACACACACACACACACACACACACACACACAAAATCCAGGGGTGGCCCTTCCAAGCCCACACAGGCCTGACCTTGCGGATGCGGCCACTGCGAGTGCCAGCAAAAACCACGGTGCGGCCTTGGTAGTCATAGGCAGCCACAGCAGTCAGGCCGTCTTCCTTGTCCACAAAAAGGGGTGTGCCCTCGATGGTGACCGTGCCCCCCAGTGGCTGGTTGAAATCCTGCCCGCAGAAGTCGTCATCAATCTGCAGGGGCTGTAAGAAGTAGTAAGATTAAGTACTCAGCAGCTTCAAGGACCTTCGCCTTGAGCAGGGGACAAGGCTGGGGAAGGCAGGCCTGGGCTGGGGGGCTAAGAGTTTTATGACACCCAAACCCAAACAAGACCTACAAAATTCTGGAGAAGAAACAGAGTCTGTGGCAGTTCAAGTCTAATAAATGCCCAGAGTGGGAGAAAGGCCCAGAGAGAGTGACTTGAAGGAAGGGCAGGTGAGCCACAGGACCCACAAATAGCCAGCCACTCCAGAAACTGTCGTGTTGGACAAAGGAGAAACGCCTTAAGCTGGGGGCAGCCAACAGAAGTCTTCCTTCTGCAAACCTTACATTTGCACCTTGCACGTAGACAAAAGCTGTGTCTAAGGCGGGGGGGGGGGGGGGGGGGGGGGAGTGGGCAGAACCAGAAGGCATGGGGGGGCACACTGTGTGGGCGGGCACACTGTGTGGGCAGGAAGCGATCAATACCTCACGGTTCCGGAAATGAGGAGGCACAAGGAGGGGTGGAGAGGCAGGACAGGCGTGTGGGGAGAAG
Organism: Apodemus sylvaticus; assembly: GCF_947179515.1. Classification (NCBI taxonomy): domain Eukaryota; kingdom Metazoa; phylum Chordata; class Mammalia; order Rodentia; family Muridae; genus Apodemus; species Apodemus sylvaticus. The sequence goes on from NC_067473.1 coordinate 119,733,328, forward strand.
GAAGAGGACGGCTGGTCCTCCTCTGGGGTCTGAGGTTTGTTGGGGTAGAGACTACTAATATGGATGCAGAGGGAGGCCAGGCTGGCCAGGAATCCCTGGAAATAATCAAGGAGTGATGGGCAGGTCTGAGACCAAGGGCAGGGCATCAAGGGGACATGTGGGGACACAATGTCTTTCCTGAGAAGCCAAGTGAAGAGCGGTGGCTTCACCTCCCGCGGCACTGGGAGCCCAGCCACACTCACATCTCCGACAGGAGCCAGGCATGCCCGCTGTTCTTCTCTATTCTAAGTAGCAGCCCGTGGCTCCAAGTCGGAGTCGGAAAACCTGCTGCCTCCCAGGGGAATAGCTGGCTTGGGGGCGGGGAACACTGGGTATAGAGCATTCAGCACAGGGTAGCTGGGCTGCCCTACGGCAGGGCCTCTCCTGGAGTGTACCCCACTGTGCATTCAGCACTAGGCACAGTGGGGGTCCCAGAAGGCCGGCATCCTGCCAGGAGGATACGGGATAAACTCCACAGAAGCAGTTCCTGGGGGTCCCTGTGATTAGCTCCAATCCCATTCTACCTCTTATTGGCTGTGTGAGCTTGGGCAAACCAATCTATCCCTCTTATCCTCTATAACCTCATTTGTAAAAGGGGAACAAAACTAAAAATTCTCACCCCCAATGTCCTAAGGGCTTTGGAGCTGTGGGACAGGGCCCACGACCTACTTCCTAAGGTACAAGGTGATATCATGGTTAGGAGCAGACTTTGGGACAGACACACTGGGTTCAGGTCCTGCTCACAAGGCTGGGGGAAGCAGGGCCACCGAGGCGGAGGTGGAGTGTGAGGCGGGAAGGTGGTGGGCCCGCAGCCCGCTCCTGCTCACCGAGTTGATGCAGCCCAGCTCCTTGTTGAGCAGCCAAGGCAGCGAGAGCTTGCCCTCTCCACGGTAGCACGACTGGATGCGCTCCTTGATTTTGTCCTTGATGGCTCGCAGTGTGAACAGGCACAGCGCCGACTCCTTGGGGGGCTTCACGCGGTTCTTCTGGCCCTGTGCGAACACGGTGAACAACACCTCCTCATCCTCAGCAAGGCCCAGCTGCTTGGCCAGGGCCTGTCCTGGCCGGCTCAGGTAGGCGTCCTGCACCAGGCGGTACTCCACCCCAGCCTGCTCGCAGCCAATGGGGAACTCCACATAAGAGTAGAACTTGGGGTCGTTCACACACAGCCGCACAATCTTGGAGGTGAAGAAGTGCTCACCGGCGGCATCAGGCGAGGTAAGCTGCGTGTCCAGCTGCAGGGTGAGGTAGTATACGAACTGCTCGCTGCGGAAACTGTACACATAGTAGATGTCAAAGGCCGGGAACTTGGACAGCGTGTCTGAGGGGATCTTAAGCTGAGATGACACAAACTCATCCTGGTACACGAAGCCAAACATGTCAGCGTCTTCCTCGTTGGCCATGAGCCGGCGACTGGACAGAGTGGGGAAGTACTCTGACTTGCCATCAATGGGTGTGCCCACGAAGAGCTTGGCCTGGCCCTGGCCGGGGGGCCCAGCAATGAGTACTCCTGCCATGCTGCCAGCCTCTCGCACGCTAGACAGGTAGTGTTCCTTGCGGTGGTGTGGCTCGCCCAGCTTGAAGAGATCGTCCAACCTCAGGAACTGGCAGATGCCCTGTGAGGCACTGCCACAGGCCAACAGGCGGTTGGCCGCATAGTCCAGCAGCAGAAGCTTGTTGACGTTGTCTGTGCTGCCCAGACCATGTGGGCACGACTGTACGCTGGGGGGTGGGTAGCATTTCTCATTGTCTTCTACAGGGCCTGTCACATGGGCCCGAAGCAGGGTTAGGTTCCCTGACAGCTTGTAAATACGGTTCACGGCGCCAACATAAACCTCTCCTGTCTGTTCGTGAACCACCAGGTGAGTGAGGCCCCAGTCACTGGCCACAAAGGTGCGGAAGGCAGGTTGTGGACCCAAACCAGCTGGGGGTGAGCTGACGGCTATCCACACGCCCCTCAGCAGCAGCAGCAACAGCAGCAGCAGTGTCCGAGGGCTCAGAGGTGGCAGTGGCATGGTGGGCTGGGGCCTCAAGCCAAGGTATTCAGGTCCTATAGGGGCGAGCATCATGGGACTGGGATTCTTGGCCCTGGGAAGAACAGGGAAAAGAGGGTGTGAGTGTGGTGCTGCCCATATATGCATAGGGCATCAATGCATGGCCTCCTTGTTCTCTGAGCTATGCACATGTGTGCTTGTCACATGTACGCATGCATACACGCTATGCAGATACCTCCAAAAAGACCGTCTACTATGACCCAGACAGATTAGAGCAAAGAAGACACTTTCATGTCCTGAAACACAGAGGCAGCAAGAGTGAGCCAAGTGTCACAGACACACAGCAGCAGCACAGGATACCTGCCTGGCAGCAGGTGCTTAGCTACAGACTGTTTTGCCACCCTTGGCCCAGGAACACAGCAACTTTCAAGGATCTGGGGTCTATATGACCCTGACCCAGAGCCTGCCCATCAATTAGACAGACAACTGAGTGCTGCCAGCTACTGCCTGTGCAAGCAGATCAGAAGATGCATCTCGGGCCCTCAAAATCCTCAATCTCAAATGGGTGATGTGTTTCCTTTATCAATGTCCCCACCAAAACTGGGTAGACATAGGCTGTAAGTACACATATGCTCCTCCACACAGTGCCAGGTGCCTTGATGCACCATTTGGCTTAGGGTAGCCATGTCCCACACGATTACATACCCTCTAATGTGTGGACTGCTCCCTGAGACTCTAACCAGCCCCCAGCACAGCAACCATACCTACAAGGGCCAGAGTGTCCTCTCCCCCCCACCCCCCCACCTGTTCTGCAGCCACATGGCAACAGTTCTGAGCTTGGGCAGCCTAGCCTGGCCACTTTCTATGGGATCTTGACCCTGGCATTGCTCCCTGGCTGACCTTGGCCCAGTGTAAACTACAAGGCCAGCACTTTAAGGAGAGACCTAGGGCCAGCAGCTCCCACTAAAATCCCCACATCCCCAGGCAGAGGACACTCCCTGAGGTGCCTCCTCCCAGGCACTCCACCCTCACACTGGACTCTAAGCAGAGACTTCCAGAGATGGAGGGCTTCCTAAATTCCAGCCCTCTGCCACTCCTGGTCCCTCTGCCATGTCCACCATAGCCATGATACAGTTTGAACCACTTTTTAGACCTGCACTGCCTCCCAAACCTTGGCATAATACCTCAAATCTAGCTGTATACCCACTGTCCCTGGAAAGTGCCACCTTCCAGGATTGAGTAGTGTTGATTAAATGTAACTGCCCTAATGGAGATAACCCCTTTTCCTCAGTTTCCCTAGCTGCCAAAGCAATGACAATACTTGTTTCAAACTGGATGAAACCATTTGAAGATCATGTGCTGAGTGACAGGTGTTTGCAGTCCCCACACTCTTGAGGACAGCAGGGCCACAGAGCCTGCCCTGTGTGTGGGTGTGTGTGTGTCTGACCCCACTCCACGGCTGATATTTGACCATGGAAGTGTTCAATGTGGTGAGCGGGCAGTCAGCCAGTGTGCACAGCTTCTTTACACTCCCACATATGCCCTCCCCCACAGCCCCACTCACAGCTGGGAACACTGAGGCTTAAAGATGGTGCCTGCTCTAAGTCCAGGTGGGGAACTAGCCAGAGGCAGGAAGCTAGTCACAGGTGCTCAGCCTTTAATCCTCTGGTCCGACTCTAAAGCACAAGGCACCTTGCTCCGCTCTGCCCCACACCTGCTCAGGTAAGCCCGAGATGCATCTTCTGATCTGCTTGCACAGGCAGTAGCTGGCAGCACTCAGTTGTCTGTCTAATCTGTGGCATAGGTCTGGTTAGTGGCTCTGCCTACTTACTGCTCAAATGTTCTCCCAAAAGAACAGAAGCTGGGTGCAAATAGGTCATACTCTCTCTCCAGAGCCACGGGGCTCAGGCAGATTCAGCCAACACTGTGACTGAGTGATCAAGTAAGTAAAGGCCCTGGGAGTGGCTGGGTCTGGGCAAACTATCCTCAACATACATGCAGACAGGGAAACTAAGGTTCAGGGCAGCAAAAAGTGTTGGCCTAAATCCCAGAGCAAATGCATGGTGGTACCACCTTTCAGGAACCCTCCTAGCAGGCTGTCAGCTGCTTTATGCCCCAAGACCAGTAGCCAACAGGGGCCTCCACAGGCAGCCAGAAGGAGAGCACACCCCCACCAGCCTCCCACCCTTAAAACCAAAGCAGACTAGAGAGCAGGTTGCTTGCAGACAAAACGGGCCTGGGCTGAGCACTGAGTCCATGTGAACTCTAAAGAAAACATGAATCACTCACCGTTTATCAGTTCAAAGCAGGCCTGCAATTACCAGGGGCTGGGCTCTCCCCTCCTCCGGGATAATTATACACGTCTTAATGCAATTATGGGCCCTACTTTTTATATTAAACAGGAGGGACCTGGCTGAAGAAGCCACCATCCAAACTCCAGCCTGGCCCCAGGCCCACTCCCCCGCCTCCCAACAGAAGCTGCTGGGAAGGGATTGGCCTGGGGGGGGGGGTGTACAGGGCTGCCGGCCAGGAAAGAGGGGATCCCAAACCTACACCTACCACTGCACAAAGACTAGCAAAGCCGCCTGGGCTACTTTCTCCAGATAGAAAGATTCAGGATTCAGACAGAACCAAGGTCACACAGCCTGCCCTGATAGAAAGGAACCAGAGCTTCTGTGGAAACCCTGGCAGGACGGGGGCCAGGTCCCTCAGAAAACAATGTTTGCTGAGATACACAGTCTGATACTGGGCGCTGAGCTAGCCTAGGGGAGGGGAACAGATAAGCTCTGGGTTCTGCGAGCTGCCTGGCCACTGTAGCCTACGGAAACTCCCAGGCGGCGCCTTTCCATCTGCTCTACACCAACCATGTCCACTGGATGCTGGTGGGGTGGGGGTGACCTAGGGGGCCAGCACGGAGAACACACCTGCTGGACCTGCAGATGGGAGTGGCACCCACAGACACCAAGCTGACCAGGAGGGCCATGGCAGTGGTGGGTGTGTGCATCCTGCAGCCGGGACCAGGAAAGAGAAGCTGGGCTTGCAGGTGTGGCGGGGACTCGACCAGGGGCCACTCTGGAACAGGTCTCCAGTGGACCTCACAGAGCTGGTAATCTGCCCTCTCCCAACCCTAGATAACACCACGGTTTTTGCTCAGAAACAAAGCCCTCAGAGCCCTCACAGGAGGACAGCTTGCTCCCTGCGCCCTGCTGTCCTGCAGTCTTATGGTTGTGGACAGGCAGGTCTTTACTGACATCTCACCTAGTGGTTCCCCATCAGCTGCAAGAAAAGGATCTCCCTTCCTTGTCACCCTGCCCCACCCTGTGGGAGGTCACAGGAGTTAGTCTCCAACGGTCTACTCTCTATGTGGAGGTCTTGGAGTCCTGCTCTCCAGAAAAGGTACGAGCTTCTAGCCTTCCCTGGGGTCCCATACTTCTGGCCAGGTGCTCCATGGGATGTGGCTTTGTCCTCATCTTGTCTGGTCCCAAACCCACGAAAACATTCTTCAGCCAACACTGTGCACACACCCCAAGCCTCCACCCATGCTGTCCTGTGCCTAAAGACACCTTTGGTGGGATCCAAGCTGCCACCTCCCCACTGCCTGACAGCTTAGCCCTGAAGCAGAATCCCTGCTTTGCACCTCTACCTAGGGCACTGGCTGAGTGCTTCCCAAACCGAGCAGACTCTTGGCCAGCCTAATGCAGCACCACCACCTCCTGCTCACCCCCAACAAGCAAGGGACCTGGGAAACTGGGGGTGCTCCGGGAGGGCTGGAGAAGCACAGGATAGCACCCCCCTGATGGGACTAAAGCCCCGCAACACCTGCTGGAAGAGGTAGGCAGCACCAGGAGACTGAGACAGAGGTAGGAGCCAGGCAGAGGGGCAGAGGCTCAGTTCCTTCCCATCCCCCCCCCACACCCCTTTCTTTCAAGGGGCGTGGCCCCAGCACCCCACCGATGAGACTAAGACAGCTAGCCTCTAGGAAGCCCTCTCATATCCTTTCAGGGCAGCACCTGGGGTCTCTGCAGGCAGAGGGGCCTCCCAGGAATCTACATTCGCCCTTCCCCACAGCAGCCAGAATCAGCCCATCACCGTCGTCGTCCTCGCCGCACACCAGGCCTGGGACCGTCCAGGAAGCAGGGGAGAAACCTCCAGGGAAGGAATGACCCGTGGAGGCCCTGCGCAGGGGGAGGCCGGGGAGGCCCGAGTCGGCGTTCTCTCCGGTGGCACCGCACCGCCCCTTGCAGCCGGGTGGAGGGCCTGCGGGCCTGGACTGGCTGCGGCGCCCACTCGCGCGCCGGAGCCGGAGGGGGCGGGGGTCCCCACGAAGCCTTCCAACTTCCACCCTACTGCTCGAGGCCGGCCGGAGGCGCAGCCTGGGACCTGCCCCGAATCCCGAGGCCCTGCCCGGGCCTGCCCAGCGCGGCGCTCGCCTGCGGCCCACGTCCCCACCCGCGGCCCGGTCCGACCCGGCGCGATACCGGCCGACATGGGCACCCGTAGGGCCCTTCCCGCGGGGCCAGTGCAAACTTTCTCTCCTGCCTGGAGGAAGGGGCCGCGACTGCGGTCACAGACATTGCGCTCCCCGGATCGTAGGGCCCCGGACGTGCTGCGACCCGCCGGGACGCCGCAACCCATAGCGGAGACCGCGCCCGGACACACGCGGGCGCCCGGCCGGAACCGCAGGACACGCCAGCCGCGGACACGCGCGCCGCAGTCCCCGCGCACACCCCCCTGGCTGCCGCCACCGCCCCCAGGCCACTCGGGACCCCGGGCCGCGACGAGCCTCCCGCCGCCTGCGGGGAAAGTTGCGCCCCGACTCACCCGCCAACCCCGGGCGCGTCCCGCCGCTGGCCATCGCTGCGCCCCGCCGCTCGCCCCTCTGCGGGGCCGCCCACGCCGCGCAGGCCGCCCAGGCCGAGGCCGCCGCGCCCGGGCTCCGCTCCGCTGCGTGGCTGCGTCGCCGCTGCCCAGCATGAATGGGGCGCTGAGCTCCGCGCGGCTGCGGACCGGCCTCGCTCTCGCCGCCCCGCGGAGCGCCGTGCCGCGCGCATGCGCCGGCCGAAGCCGGGGGCGGGGCCGGGGGGCGGGGCGGGACCCACCGTGGCCTGCAGGGGGCGCTCGGCCCCGCGACGAGAGCGCGCGCGCCGGGCCCCACCACTTGCCTTCAAAGGGCGATGGCCATCTCAACCTTAAAACTCTGGACTGGGGTGGGGGGTGGGCGAGGTGGTCCGGGTGGTCCCAGGAATCGGTGCACTCTATAACGAGCACAGGCTGAAAGTACAGCTTTCGTGCATGGAAGGGTAAACTGAGTCCGGAGGAAGCACTTGCCCTGGTCCTACCGCTCATCTCGGCCTGCGCAACGATCGCTTAGGTGGGACCGGCACTGCACCCCACAGGCCCCAGGAGGTGGCGTGTGCCAAGACGCCTAAGCTCAGAGGACGACTGTCCTGTCCGGTACGCGGTCCTGAATCGGGCGTGTTAGAACTACCCCAGCAGGATAGAGACCTCGCCGGGTCGACCGCGGGCGCGGGGCTGGCCTGCAGAGCTGGATGCGCCAGTTCTGGGTCGCGTAGAGAACCTTTCTCAATAAGGCCACCCAGTGCAAGGCATCCACACCAAAGCAGGCAGCCGCACGCAGAACAGAACAGAGCACCAGAAAAGGTGGTCGTGGGAGGGGCGAGTGCTGACTGGGCACAGTCTGTAGGGGACCCAGTGCAGCTCCTCTGGTAAGGACCATTGTCCGTACTCATTTGTCTCCCAGGCAGCCATCACCCTCTTTCCCTGTGCTCATCCTTGCCTGGCTTTGCTCTGGGTGTGACCATTTATGTTTTGTCTCCCTGAATGACATATTCTTTTGTGTAGCTTGTTTGGGGACGCTATAGAAATAGTGTCCCACCATCCTCTCTGATAGAAATGCAGGGTCCTGTGGTCAGTCTTTGCTCTCACTGTGTAGCACGGACCATTTTGGATAGTAAACCCTCCCTTCTGCTACTGGACTGGGACTCCTGGCTCTGGATCTTGGTAGGTGTGTCTTTAGCTTCAGCAGACAAGGCAAACTTGGTCCCCCTACCCCCAGTGAAACCTCACCCCTCCACATGATGGAGAAGTGTCAGCAACAGTGGGAAAGGTTATAGTTTGATTTTGCCAGGCTGAAACTAGGCGCCGGTTCTCTATGCTCCTGAATGGTGGTGAGACCCTTCTTCCACAGTTACACTTACCGTCTGATTCCACAGGCACTACATGCTGAATGTACAAATCTCTGCTGTGCTGTACAAATGAGGTAGACAGAAACTGCACAGGCAGTGAGCTGCCCAAAGCTCCCGAGCTGGTTGGTGGCAGAGCCTGGAGTCTGGCCCGGAGGTGCAGTTCGAGCCGTGGGCAGTCCAGTTAGTTGCACATCTGATACAGTGCTGATATGTCTCCATCCAATAGCCCACAGCTTTATCTGCCTCACAGATTTGGTAGTCCACTTGCAGCCGTTTGGGGGAGGTTACAGTGTGAAGGCCACTGGCAGACTGGGGGTGTGCCTGTCCAGCTGTTCCCTGAGCTGCCTCTGCTCCTTGGCTCCAGAGACTGTCTGCCTCTACCCACACCTGCTTTCGCCAGCCTGTCTTCCAAAGTACAGCTAGGCAGGGGCTCAAGGCTCTTCCTGTTTTGTGATCCACACGCAGTGGATAGGTCCCCAGAATATATGAGGAACGGCAAAGAATCAACACAAAGGCGGCTTCCATCCCATAGGAGGGGATGGATGACCTGTGAACCTTTTTCTGGCTGAAACCCGGCTAGGGGCTATTGCTTTGGACTAGTTAGTACTTTCCACGGGTCCCTCTCAGCTGCACTGTGCCTCAGCCGATGTCTCAGCTCACTTTTATGCGGCCTTACTGAGTCCCGAGAGGCAGCAGAAGAAAGCCGGCGACCATGAAGCTGGGCTTGAACCTGGGTCTGCAGCTGTAGGGCTCCTGACCACATTTCAGAGAAAGGAAGTGAGTCAGCACAGCTGCTGTGACCGCTGCTGCCAGGGCCCCGCCCTCTGGGTTTCCCCTTGGGGGTCACTTCTCTGCCGGAACTGGAAAGGAGAGCAGGATTCCCAGGAGCAAGGCTCTGGTCAAGGGGTCTAATAAGGTTCTTAAGGCCCCTCCCTTCACATGCTCCGGCCCCAAACAGTTTCAGGGCCATTTCTGCACCTGTGACAGACCCTCCCACAGATGGGCTTGGCTGGCTCGTCCTCCCCTCAGACAGCCCCATAATAGGGGTAAGAGGTAAGGAGGAAGGCATAGGGACAGCCCAGACATGCTAGAGGACCCACTTCTCCCAGGCCCAGCTTAAAGCTTCAGGCCATGCCAGTCATCCCCTGTTTCCACGTCGGTGCCTCCTCGCCCATTTCACCCTCTTCCTCCTGCCGCCTCCTAGCTGAAGGTTGTGGGTCCTTCCTGTCTCTGGCTTCCACCCATGACTCAAGGGTCAAAGTAGAGTTGGTGGAGAGCCTCCTGTTCAGAACCCTCTGCATATACATACATGTAAACACAAATACACACACATACACACACACAGAGGCATGCACATGTATACACATTGCACAGGTATTCACACATGTACAGGCATATATACATACACTCAGACATATAAACACACATACACTCACAGGTACATAGACAGGACCCTCATTCATAGGCATACATACATGTATTCAAACTCAGGCATGCATACAAATGTACATATACATGCACTCACACTCAGACCTATATATATATATACATACATTTGCTTATACACATATACTCAGGCATACATACACATGCATATATACACTGTACATACACATACACATTGCATACACCCACATCTGTAGCTATGTACACACAAATATGAGCACACATAAAGACACATGCACATACATGTGAAATACTTGTGTATACAGAACATATTCACAAACATGCACTGTATAGCTCCCTAGCATAGAGGGCTCCATATGTCCACCTGTTGGCCTGCTCACCCCTCTGGCTTACCAGTATGCCCTCTCCAGTTCATGCGTGAGTTCCCTCTACACATACACCCACACATGAGACAAGTTCTGCTCCAGCCTCTGACAACATTCTTCTACTCTTTCTGCCACAGCTTTGCGCACCCAGTCATACCTAGCCTATGGCATGGTCCCCTGGTTTCCTTGATGTCTATTGAGCAGGTATGTAAGAGAAGAGCTTCTCATCCATTGGCTTCTTCACACCTTAGGTCATGAGAAGTCTGATGAGGGGCCAGGTACTCTGAGAAGCCCACTCTGCTCCCTGGTAAATGTGACCAGGGTAAATGTGAGTCGTCATTCAGGGTCAGAGCAGGAGGGTGTCAGTGGGAGGTATTTACAGGCCCCGTGCTTGGTCTTGGCTGTTGCCCAGTCCCCTAAAAGGAGAAGGAGAAGTACTTAGGCTAGGAGCTGGGACTGCAGACAGAGGGTTTGCTTGGCACCAACCATCCTCACAGTCTGCCTATTCTCTTCAGGCAAATGGTTGCAGTTCACCAGGGCCTGGGCTCACTAGGATATTGCTGCTTGAAGAACTTGAGGGCAGGTGTGCAGGATCTCCTGGGGCCATGGGGTGTTGGCACTGCAAGTCATCGGTTCTGCAGATATCCTCAAGGATGGAGAGCATCTCTAGCCACTCCAGAAACTCCCATTATTTAGATGTGGGAGCTTTTGGCCACTGCAGTGCCAAGTCTCAGAGAAGCAAGGCATGAGCCTCCTGGGTGCACAGGAGATTTTTGTTTTGTTTTGTTTTTGTTTTGTCCCCTCCCCCCACCGTTCTATTAACAATTAGGCAGAAATAAAGAGGCTACACTCCTCTTCCCTCTTGATAGTGAAAGACAGTGCCATTCTGCCCACAGGTACTGGGTAGGAGAGAACAGCTATGACATAGAAGAAGAAGAAAAGGAGGAGGAGGAAGAGGAGGAGGAAGAAGAAGAAGGATCTAGAATCTCAACAAACCAAACCCAAAATATTCAAGGGCTGATTAAAAAAACAAACAAAAACGTGAGAGGCAACCAAAAGCTACCTCTAAAGTCTATTGCTTTGGGAGGAGTTACTTTGACTACCCTGACCAATCATTTGAAAGGAGGCTTCTTGGAACTATGGTGATGTCTATAAGCTTGTTAACACAGAAGGGGATCTGACCCATAGACAAAGAACTACAGGCAACTAATGACTGCTAGGAAAAGGAGACAGCCTCTGCCAGGGATGAGTTCCTTTACTGGTTGTCCTGTACAGAGTTGTAAGCCTTGGAACCATGTATACACAAGCAACATAAACAAACTCAATAGGTTCTATTTATATAGGTATGTTAGCATACACATACCTATATAAGTATGCATGTAATAACAATGAGAAAAAAAAAAGCTATCAATCTGAAAGTGGGAGGGAGACATTGGAAGACCTGGAGGGAGGGTAACTGAGAGTGGCTGGAGAGAGGAAAGGGAATGAGACATGATATAATTCTATTTCAATGAAAAGATTTATAAAACTCACCTATCAAAGCAAGGACTATCTCAAATGGTATAAAAGGTGTCATCAACAAGGATGACATCAGTGTTGGCATGATCTGAGGATTTTAAAGTAGACATCATAAAAGATGTCTCAATGAATAGTTATGACCACGAATGGAACAATGAAAATACGGAGTGTGACTAAGGAAATAACTATATTGTATAAAGACAAAAACTAAACCCCCTCAATGATAGTGCCATAACATGACAGAGGGGACAGAGGAAAAACAATCTAGTGGTAGAAATCTGAGTGGTAGAAACTACCCAATCTGAAAGGCAGAGGGAAAATAGTTGTGGAAGAAGCTCAATCCTCCTGGGATAGAACAACACATAACATCCATGTCATCCAAGTACCAGAAGGAGAAGAAAAATGGGGAAGCTGGAATAATGACTGAAAATTTCTAAACTCTGCCAAAAAAGAAGTAGCCATAAAGATTCAAAAATTTGAGTGAACCCCAAAGAGCAAAACCCAAAGAAATGCACACTAAGACATATCACACTCACAAAAACTTTTTAAAGAATTCTTAAAAGCAGATATAGAGGAATCCCATTTCCTTAGAGAGGTATACAATTCAAATAACACAGATTTCTCATTTAAGATTATAAAGTCGCGGAAGATGCAGAACATTATTAAATGCTGAAAGACAATATGATGATCATAAATTTTTATACCCAGTAAAACTATCCTTCTGGGACATCAATGGAGACATCCATAGGCAAAGGAGAAACAAGAGAGGTGTTTACCAACAAACTACTCAGTTCATATATATGCATACTCCTTGTGGCTAAAGAAAGCCATGATATAGCAGAAAGGAAATGATAAAAGAAAGAATCTTGGATATTTAAAAAAAAATAAGAGAAAGATGGCAGGTAATTGCAATGGACAGTTGCAGAGTATTGAAATTTAGATGTTGTCTGGTGTCCCAATAGATGATGTAACACTAACCACAGAAACCTGTACACACTAAAAACAAGGTAGAGAATACAAAATTAAACACTACACAGGAAAAAGAAAACAAAAACAACAAACTGGAAGCAAAGCAACATTAAAATGTCAGACAGCCTGTATTAGGGTTCTCTAGAGTCACAGAACGTATGGGTAGTCTCTATATAGTTAGGGAATTTGTCGATGATTTACAGCTTGTAATCCAACTCCCCTACAATAGTCAGCAGCAGCTGTGGATGAAAGTCCAAGGATCTAGCAGTTGCTCAGTCCCACGAGGCAAGCAGGCAAGGAAAAGTGAGTCTTTCTTCCAACATCCTTATATAGATCTCCAACAGAGGGTGTGGCCCAGATTAAAGGTACGAGTCACCGTGCCTTAAATCCCAGATGATCTTGAACTCAGGAGATCTCCTTGTCTTAATCTTCTGGAATTTATAGCCACTATGCTTCAGGATCTCCATGCCAAGATCCAGGTCAGAAACTTGTATCTCTGAGCCTCCAGATTAGGATCACAGGTGAGCCTTCCAATTCTTGATTGTACTTCATTACAGATATAGTCAAGTTGACAATCAGAAATAGTCACTACAATCCACCCCTTGTCAACATGACACAAATATATCTCCTGTCCACATGAAACAATAACAAGGTCATGAATATGCCTAACATAACTATTCCTTGTACAATCACAAACACATTTGTAAATTTACAATGGGGCAATGTCCCTTGGGAACACTCTTTTAGTGTCTCAATACCAATTGATATTAAAGGAATTGGAAGAAAGACAAATGTATCCTTAACAAAATAAGACAGAAGCATTCATATTACTTATAATTCTCATTTCTGCAACTGGTTACATGGCCTTAGGGAGGCAGGACCAGAAAGTGCACACACATTCATGCTTCCTGTCTCTCTTTACCTGATATCCTGTGCAATAGGACTCAATAACAAGAGATCATCACCAAAGGATACCCTTGGCCTTGGACCTCCAGAACTTCAAGCTAAGACAGATTTCTCTTCTCTTCCTTCCCCGTCTTGCTTCCTGTCCCCTCTGAAACAGGATCTTATCAGGTAGCATTTGCTAGCCTGGTACTTGCTATGTAGCCTAGGCTGGCCTCAAACTTGCAGCAACACTCCTGCTTCAACCCCTGGAATGCTGAGGTCATATGAGTAAGCTACCAGTTTCAACTCAAGGGGATGATTGCATAACTTGATGTTGGTGACAGTGACATGAGTCCACATGACCAAATGACACAGAACTTGTTGACACCACGATCAATGCCCTCGTCTTAAGATGGTGTGACCACTGAGGAGAACAGTAAACACAAGAGTCCCTCTGTTCTTTCCAACTTCCTGTGAGTCTATAATAATTATGATTTCAAAATTAAGTTTTAGAAAATTCCTTGGCTGTTGCTTTGACCCTTTCCCAGCTTGCTGCAAGTTTTGCTTCTTGGACATGGCTGCTGCAGGGCCTCCAGGGTCCACCCTCAGAAGCTCCTATAGGGACTTAGAGAGCTCTAGTCTCCAGATCCAAGATCTCATCTCTTTATTCTCTGGGGCTGGCTCACATCCTTTCACCAGAACCCCAAGTCCTTTATGGGAGATGCTCCCCACTTGGGCTCATTATTCCCCAGCTCTTAGTACTTCTTTGTCAACTTAGCTGTAACTGGTTACCCCAGAATGGGAGCTCCATGCAGCCAGGCTCCATCACCCTTACCAAGCTGGAGTGTGGCTGAGTGAGGGATTGAATATGGCATTTATTAATGTCCTTAGCCCCTGAGATGAAGACTTCTGAAAACAGCTGTGTGGTATCCTGGCTTCTGCTGGATGTTCAGAGAGGCAGTAGGAAGGGCAATCCCTGCCACAGTGGTTGAATCCTTAAAGCAGGACAGCCATTGGCTGTGGTTCATCACTGACCACTGCCTCTCCTGGGGCTGGGTCCTTGGTGCCTTCCTTCCTTGATCCCTGCGTGGCACAGCTCCTTCTGCACTGTGGCTTCAGGGCATGGCTCCTGGCCTGTCAGCTCCCACAGTAGGAAGGGGACCTGGAAAGCAGCATCCCTACCTACATGGAGAGAGTGCCAATCTCAGCCTCAGGCCTGCCTGTGTGAGCAACTGAAAGTCTTGTTGAGACTCTGGAAGATATAGCCCAGCCCTGGGGTGGCAGCAGGGCCTGGAGCATGGCCCACACCTATGCCACTTGCTGTTCTGTGACGGTCTGTCACTGTTTACTTGCTCTGAGGAGGGAATGGAGATGAAAAAGGTAACCAGGGAGGCTTTTCCAGATAGTCCCGTCACTTTCTGTCCCTGCTGCTTCAACTCTACAAGGAAGCTCCATTATAGGAATGGCCCAGGACTGTCATAGTCCCCTTCTGAAACAGCACAGGTCTACAAGCACAAACACAGGCAGATGCCTCAGCCTCTTTTGGGAGCTCATGGGCAGATCAAGGGTCACTAAGGATCAGAGCAAAAGCAAAAGGTAAAGACTCAGGCTTTGTGACCAACGGGGGTGGTGTGTGTGTGTGTGTGTGTGTGTATGTGTGTGTGTGCGCGCGTGCGCATCATCAAGAAGCAGAGTGATTCACTCCAGGTCACAGAATAAGCTACTATGGATGGCCAGGCACCAAACCCAAAGAACCTGTGACAGAACAGCCTGTGGGGAGAGAGGCTCTTCTCTGCAGTTGGCTCTACCCTGAACACTTGCTCTGCCCCTGCTAGCCTCTAGGGATTTCCTTGACACCATGTGCTGTGTTCTGGAGGTACTCTACTCCAGAAGGATTTCCTTCCATGGGGTCACCCTATCGATCTGAGCTGTGGCTTCAGACTCCCCAAGCCTCTGCTTGGGCCAAAAAGGTCTGGACTGAATATCAGCATCTTTTGCTCTCTGGCTTGCACTGGCAGTAGCTCAGAAGTGGTGATAGATGTCACGGACCTTGGCATTCCTCAGTATGGGCTTAGCTCCACAGGGACTGTATGAAGGTGCATTGCTTCATATGCAACTGCTCAGCCTGCCCTTCTTAGACACATACTATCTGGCCCACACTCCATGCCTTGGAAGCACTATCCAGAGTAGCAACATTATCTGATTCAACATGAGCAGACTCTCATATGACATTCCAACTATTAAATAACTAGAATGGACACTAGACATCAGCAATGGGCAGGAACTCACAGGTGTGGGCTGGCTGACATCTGTCCTTGTGGAAACCTGGCTTTACTATCTACAGACTCACTGTGGCCAAGGATACTGAACTTCAGGCATGGCTGGATCCAGGGACACATTTCTTGGCTCCACCTTAGCACTGTTCC
The DNA here is from genome assembly GCF_947179515.1 of Apodemus sylvaticus. Taxonomy (NCBI): domain Eukaryota; kingdom Metazoa; phylum Chordata; class Mammalia; order Rodentia; family Muridae; genus Apodemus; species Apodemus sylvaticus. Next base: position 119,749,137 of record NC_067473.1, read on the forward strand.
CCTGTGCTAAAAAAAAAACATCATTCTCACATGGCTCCGATGCAACAGAACCACAAAATGTCCTTCCTTTTTTGCCACAGCTTAGTAAATACAAGAATTTTTCTTAGCCTAAAACCATGGGGCAGATCCCTGGACCTCCATGCAGTCCAGCTTTTGGTTGAAACAACTAATGTTTTAATGATTAAAATAGGAGTTCTTTTCTTTTTATTCAAGTAGTACATAAAATGAAACACAATGAGAAGCTTGTCTTCAAGGCCCACTCAGGACAGCAGAAGAGAAGTGACGGCGCCTGTGCTCGCACAGCCAAGCTTAGGACATCTCTAGTCCTCCACAGACAGAGTATGTTGCTCAGAAGTTTCCATGTATATGTTTCGTCTGTCTTTCTTCTTACCAAAAGGTTGAGCGACCATTCCTCAGGGGTGCCTGGAGATGAAATCTCTCCATTTTCTCTACCCTGCTTCCTCTCCATTCCTCCTCCTCCTTTTCCTCCCCTTTCATTTCCATAAAGTGCACAGGCTTAAACATGCAGCACCACACCATTTTATGACTTTTTACATATATGAAAGTCCCTCATTCATGCTGGCAAGCACTGTTCACCTGCTGCACATCTAGGGTGGGAATGGAGATGCAAAGGAAATGAAAGTCTCCAGAGAGGCTTTTCCAGGTAGCCCTGTCACCCCTCCCCACTCCCATGCTAGCATGAGTGCTATAGTTTCACATCTATGATCCTAAGTACTGTGTCACATCTTTCCATCTTTAGGTGTGTGGCTAGCTTCTAGATAGGGCAAAGGAGCGGGGAGGCTCTGAAATATATGTTATGCAAGATAAGAGACAGCCTTATAAAATCAAGGGCCATGAGATAGCTGGTGGCCTCTAGGAGCTGGGCCCAGCGTCAGCAAAAAGACAGCTTCGAGGAAATGGATGCTGGTGGCAGCCAGGTGTCCACAGTGAAGTCTTGGACACATCGACTCTGCAGCCTGAGCGCCTGATGATGCAGCTGACTGTGCCCAGCATGAACCCAGACTGGTGAGGTGTGTGCTGGGCTAGCCCAGGTTTGTGCTCCTGTTGAGGAGGAAGAAAAAATAAGCAAATACATGGGTTGGAGAGATGGCTCAGCTGCTTTCCAGAGGACTGAAGTTTGGTTCCCAGCATCCATGCCAGGTGGCTCATAACTGCTTGTAACTCCAGCTCCAGAGGGATCCAATGCCTTTGGCCTCTGTGGGAACCCACATTCATGTACATGCATGCACACATACATGCATGCACACATACATGAATGCACACTATCTTGAAAGAAAGCAAACACAGAAGTGGGTTCTGTGAAGGTTCTCTCTCTTGCAGGACTGCATGGCTCTAGCTCCTCACTGTGCAGTGTGACTTTCCAGAAGCACAGGTAGGGTGGGGCTGCTATAAGCCTTGGCTTCTGTGAATAAATCTATGTGGCATCCTGTATGGGCAGAGAGGACAAAGATGGTCATTCTCTTGAGTGCCAAGCCAAGGGTGAAGCAGGGCATCTCAGCTCCTTAAGAAGACACCAGCTGGTTAAGAGCACGGACTGTTCTTCCAGAGTACTGGCATATATTTCCCAGCATCCACATGGTGGCTTAAAACCTTCTGTAGCTCCAGTCCCAGGTGACACTATGTCTTCTTCTGGCCTCTGTAGGCACTGCATACATGTGATACACAGACATATATTCAAGGCAAAGCATCCATACACACACATAAAAAACAACCAAGGCAAACCAAAAATCCCCCTCCCCCCAAACCCCACCAGGCCATTTCCAAGCCTTTTATAACACTTGTCCCCAGTAGCAGCATCAGGGAGTCTATGTGGGGCTGCTTGCTGTTCATTTCTGCCATGGCTGGGTATATAGGACTTTTTGATGGTTTTATTTCACATTTCCTCAGTAAGACGTCATGGTTCTACCTTCTCAGAACAGGGCCCAGAACTCAGGGCCTCACACATACATGAGGCAGGTGCTTCCTTGAACTTCACCTATGCCTATATGAAACTCTCAAGAATTTAGCTATAAGGTGGTTTAAAAAAATTAGCATGAATCACCAGACTGTGGTGGCACACACCTTTAATCCCAGGATTTCACAGGCAGAGGCAGCCAGATCTCTGCTTTTGAGGCCAGCCTAGTCTATAGAGTGAGTTCCAGGATTGCCAGGGCTACACAACCAACCAACCAACCAACCAACTAAAAATGATCTTGAATCCCAATCTGAAGGTAGTACAGGGGAAAGAAACTTCATAGGGATAATCTGAGGCTTTGTTGGGAACCCCCCCTCCAAGGGCAATAGAGAAAAACAGCTGAAGAGACTAGGTCTCAATAAATGGATTTTAACCCCTAGATCCAGCTATGCCTGAGGCTCCCTTTTGAATAACTCAATCTGATAAGAATTTTTAAGTTGGCTGGAGGTCAGAGTCTGTCACACATGTTGAAGGATTGTGATTTCATATCCCAGTATCCCAGGCCCTGACTCTCCAGGACATGAGCATTCTTCAGGGCTCCTATACTCTGGGAAGGAAGCAGGAAAAGGTAGAGAGGAGCTCCTTCAAGCCAGGCTTAGCCATCCCTACCTGCTTCTGTCTATAACCCACCTCATTACCACGTGTGTTTTGAGGCTGAATAACCATGTAATTGGTTCATACGTTCCATAGTCAAACTTTAGCAAATATGTTTTTCATAATTAGTTGATGTTTATTTAACAGGAATAACCAGCACATTAAATTTAATGAGGCAGGTTTTTATGTGAGGTGGAATGTACTTCCTTCAGAGTGAATTACTTTGGTCTTCCTGGCTCCAGACCTAGGATAGCCTGAGTCTGCAGTGGGAACCTGCAGAGGGAAAGGCAGAGAACCAGAGTCCACCTCAGGCATTCTGTGACTCTGCTAGTTTCCTTTTATCATGTCTTCCCACAGGTCTCCGCACTCAAGGGCACCCTCCTCTGGCTTTACTCTGTGCTGTCTCCATTGTACTGGCTGGTTTTGTGTGTCAACTTGACACAGGCTGGAGTTATCATAGAGAAAGGAGCTTCAGTTGGGGAAGTGCCTCCATGAGATCCAGCTGTGGGGCATTTTCTCAATTAGTGATCAAGTGGGGAGGGCCCCTTGTGGGTGGTACCACCTTTGGACTGGTGTTCTTGGGTTCTATAAGAGAGCAGGCAGAGCAAGCCAGGGGAAGCAAGCCAGCAAGGAACATCTCTCCATGGTCTCTGCACCAGCTCCTGCTTCCTGACCTGCTTGAGTTCCAATCCTGACTACCTTTTGTGATGAATAGCAATGCAGAAGTGTAAGCTGAATAAACCCTTTCCTCCCCAACTTGCTTCTTGGTCATGATGTTTGTGCAGGAATAGAAACCCTGACTAAGACATGTGCTTAAGAGTGACTGTGATGTACACCAAGGCGGTCTGTATGGATATTTGGTGGGTACAGAAAGACCTCTTGCCTGGTCCTCTCACGGAACTAATGCCCCACACCCTGCCTCTCTGCTGGGCTCTGCTTAGAAGGCAGAAGCACCTTACTGTTCAAGGAGGCTCAAACTGTCCAGGACTGGAGTAAAGCTAGCCTTGGTAGCAGGAGCCACAGGCTTGAATCCGCAGGAAGGAAGAAGCTGCCGGTTTTAGGCTGTCAAGGGCCACGCCCTCTCATTTGTCCATGCAGCGACTGGGGGAAAGCTCAGTTAGCGGACGCCTGCCTAGCACGCAGGAGGCTTGATAGTGAAGCATTACATAAACTGGCAGTGTAGGTCTGTGATCTCAGTTTATGGAAGGCAGGGGAGCCAAGGATTCCGAGGGCAGCTGGAAGAAAGACACCCAGGCATCCGTTACAATGAGAGAAGAGGTGATGGAGAGATGGGAAACATGGAGTGTGTGGTGGAGAGATGGGAGAAAGGGGATGTGGAGGGGATTATACGCTGGACGAAGGTGGACTGGAGATGCCATGGCAGCGAGGAATGGGTAGATATGAGGATTCTGTGCTGCCCCTTGAGGCCATGGTGACATCTAGGCCCATGTTGCCACCAGGCCATGTCTTGGTCCTTGGTACTGTAGCAGCAGGGGACTGTGTTGATGTCTGAGGCCTGTATTACTACCAAAGGCCATGCAGATATCTCTGGTTCGGGCTGTTTCCTGAGCCCATGTTGATGTCCAAGCACTGTGTGAGCTGGTCCCACCCCTCCATTGCTGTGTGATGGCATGGGCGAGAGAGAGAGAGAGAGAGAGAGAGAGAGAGATGCTTTCATCCCCACTGCCCCTTGCCACATGTGGCAGGTAGGAGAGCTGGCCCTGCCCTTCACTGGCTATGGCAATGAGTGAGCTAGCCAGGGCAGTGCTAGAGAACTCTGCCTGGCGGTGTGGGTGCATGAGAGCTGGTGGGCTAACCAGCTCAACTATCACCCAGGCCCAGCTCCAGGGCTTTAGGCTGGCCCACACCATATCAACCCCATCTATGAACTGCTGCGGCATGTGAAGGGTCTGGTTTTGTAGATCCAAAGCTCTGTACATCTCCATGACACAAGACAACAACAGGACATCTGAGCGGAGCCCTGGAGAGGACAATACCCAGCACTGATAGTAGAGCAGAAGCCAGAGGCTTTGATCCAGACCAGTGACTCATTGCCACGAACACTGCTGAGTACAGATGTGTGAACTCTAGACACAGGTACACTGTGTGACACACTGTGACACACTATAGTTTCCATGATGAGATTTTTTTGTTTTGTTTATTTTGTTTTATTTATTTATTTAATTTAATTTTTTTGGGGAAGTTGCAAGGGTGAAGCAAGGATATATACAGATAAGTAGGATTTGGGTGCATGGTGTGAAATTCACTAAGAAAATCAATAAAAAGTTAAAGAAAAAAATCAAAACCACCCCCTAGCCACACAGTTGAGTTTTGGGATATCCTGGGATATATGAGACCCTAACTCAAAAATAAAATGTCAGCTTAGAATATTAGAAAATAGTATTAATCACACATACACAGCCACCATCCTAGGCCCAAGGAAGAGCTGATAACATGCTCTGAACCTCTGGCTTTTCTCTCTGGATGGACCCCCCCCCCCCCAATCTTTGTGTCCTGGTTAAGGTTTTTTGTTTTGTTTTGTTTTGTTTTTAATTCCAAGAGGCTTGCATTCCTTTCTATGCCACACTGCAAGTACCTAACGCTCTTGTTGGAGCGGCTCTACTTATGGGTTGATCACACTGTCTCTGTACCCTACCCACAGGCATGTGGACCATCTCCTGCCCTTTGCCAGGCAATTATTTCAGCAAGTCAGTTCTGGGTTAGCTCTGACTTCAATGTTCCCTTTCTAGCCCCCGCCTTCCTTTGGCCCTTGAGCTGGAGGACCCAGGCTCTGAGCTCTCAGGGCTTCCTACTGATGGACTCAGCACACCTGACACTGGACACCCATCTCTCTTGCTGGACCCTGACCACAGGAGAAAATGGATTGGGTACGACCCTTCCTGAGAGTACTTAGGACACAGTGATTATGGGATGCTCTTCCTCTGTGATATGATGTGGAAATAAGGAGAAGCCTGCAGGATGTTTGTACAGAAACCTTGTGCTGGCAAAGGGCAGACAGTAGAGGCAATGGGAAAAGCAGGGTTACCAGAGTCTCCATGGGCCTTGCCCAGCTCTGCTAGGACCACATTTTAAGTTACCCTACGATGAACACAAGAGCCAGTCAAGAGCCCTATCAGATGTAGGTCTGGTCCTCAGCTTGTCCTTCCTAGAGAAACAACTCAGTGTAGGGCTACCAGCAGCCCACAGCGGCAGGTCTTGGGGGACCCAGGTGGAGTCACAGATCCTTCCACTGGCAGGTTGTATGGGAACATAGAAAGAGAGAGGATAGATGGTACAAGAGCTGCTCATGGTCAATGGAAGAGCTGCTTGGGCTTGTCTGCCAGGCCTTTCAACTTGGACTGAGCAGATACCTGGATCAATGCTGTTATCTCTCTCTCTCTCTCTCTCTCTCTCTCTCTCTCACACACACACACACACACACATACACACACACACTTCTAGTACCAGTTCTGACAACCACTGGACAGGAGTCAGGCAAATCCTAAATCTGTAAATACAGTGTTGACTTACTTGGTCAATTCTGCAAATTTGACCTTGTTTTGCGGCTTTAGTGTAGGTGTGTAAGGTCCAGTGAACTGTCACTTGTTGTTCCAAATGTCCCCTTACTGCTTGCAAGGCTCAGTCTGGAAGTATCCTGTGTCTCAGACTGCAATGTCCTCTGCTCTCCTGGAGGCAGCTGCAGGCATATCTTTTTTACCCTCACTCCCTTTTTTGACAGTTATCTTGTGCGCCCCCAGAACTAGGGTGATATATTCTGTAAACAGCACCCAGAAAGCTTTTGCTTGCTTGCTTTTTGTCAACTTGGAAACTACTAGGCAAGTCCTCTACCACTGAGATATATCTTCAGCCCTTGGGAATATTTTATTTTAGAGACAGGGTCTTGTTAATTAAGTTGTCCAGGTTGGTCTCAAACTTGCAGGCCTCCTGTCAGCCTTCCAAGTAGCCAGGATTACAGGTATGCACTACTGTGCTCTGTGAGACTGCATTTAATTAATTATACTTGGGCGTTTCTGAATCCACATATGTCTCTGCACCACTCTGTGTGCCTGGAGCCAGTGGAGGCTAGTGGATCTAGAGACTAGAGTTACAGAATGTTTTGAGCCACCATATAGGTGGTGGAAAACAAACTGAAATTCTTTGGAAGAGCACCCAGCACTCTTAACTACTGCACCATCTCTCCAGCCCTGGGATCCTGCATTTTAAAAGGCAGAGTTTGATGTATTCATCCAGGCAGAAAGTCACAGTGACCACCCTGCTTTGTACTGGGTACTCTTATCCTCTTGTAGCCCCCTGCACTAACTCTGGGTGTCCACTTACGGTGACAATGGGAGGACAAAGTGGGGCAGGTCTAGTCTGTCCCAATTTGCCAGGGTTTCAAGGTCACCTGGCTGCTGATACTGACTCATTGTCATGGACAGTAATGTCCTGGAGGACTGGGCTGTCATCATATAGCCTCTAAAGCCAACACTGGACTTGGGTCAGGGTCACTGTTTGGGTAGCCAAGAACAGGCAAAGGCATTTCATGAGCAGGTTAAGGGTAGTTCTGTCCCAGACACAGCCAGGGCCAACCTCTAATAGGTGGTGCAGTGTTAGTGTGAGGGCAGGGGTTGAAGGCCAGGCTGCTCTGATCTTCCTGTGTACTCTTAGGCAAGTTACTCACATTCTCTACACTGTACTGTCCTCATCCATGAGATGATTATAGCAGTAATTATACCATATTGCTGTGTAAGGCTTTAAACAAACATGCACACTGTTCTGGTTCCTGTTTAAAGTCTGCTAAGTGCTAGATTTGCCTGTTGGTATCATTCTCTGCCAGCTGTCCACTACCTGCTAAGTAAGACAGGGTATAAACCACTCAGGTCCGTGTCCATTCCTGCACTGACACCCACTGCTCACGGCCACCTAGGCACAGGCACACCTGCCACCACAGAGCAGTGAGCAGCTGCACCATCACTCAGGCCCTTCCTTCTCAGCAGGGGCAGCTGCAACTCCCCTCAGCTGCCTGAGTCTCTGGCTCCCTGCTGTGTCCAGCTCTGGGAGACTCGACGGTGATTGGTGATGGGATGAAGTTCTTTCTCCTCCACAGGCAGCCCTTCCTTTGTAGCTGTGCCTCGCATGCCCTTGGCACCACCATAGTGTCAGCAATCCTTTCTCCTTGTGACTCTAGCCCTGGTGGGCTAGGAACTTCCTGCTGCTGCTGCTCATCTAGAGTTCATCAAACCACCCAGCTGAGGTTTCTGTTCCTGTCTCCTGTTCTCTGGCCTCAATAACCATGGCATTCTCTACTTCCCTGGTTGGACTGAGAATGACAAATCACATTGTTCCCCAGCAGCAGGAACGACCAGCATTGCTCCAAGACATTCCTAAAGTGCACACTGTCTAACATACCCCTCCTCCAGGCAAGGTACTGGGTGTACTAACATACATACACAGGAACACACCAGGCATTGTCTCTCCCCCCACCCTTCTCTCACGCACGCACAAATACACACACACACACACACACACACACGCACTTCCTAAAGAGAAGCTTGTTTTTGGTATCAGGAAAGACAAGGAAATGGGATGAGGTCCAGGCTGGGGAAAGCCTGTATCAAGCCTATATCAGCAGGTGTGCTGAGGGAGGCTGGCCACCTGTGTATAGAACAGATATAAGACTTAGGTACACAAAAGTATACACAGGAGAACACACACCAGAGACATACAGACATACACAAGCACAGAACTCCCACTCCTCTAAGGAATATGTGCACACCCACTCTTGTACACTCATATGTCATGTGTATGCATATACCACGCATATGCGACCTCTGTGGCCCAGGAAGAGAAAGGTGCGGTGAAAGGTCAACCATTCCTCCCTCACCCAGTCTTTCCCAGGGGAACAAGCAGAGACAGGGAAGCTGATGGAGTCAGCTAACACACCCTTTTTTGGAGTACTAAAGTTGGGGTGGGGACATGGGGCCTAAAGTCAGCATTAGGGCCCTAAGGGTAGGTAGGATGCCTAGTTGAGATGACTGCTCAAATCTCAGCTGGATCTGGCCTACCCAGGCTCGGGAATCTTGCCCTCACAGCGCTAGCATCTCCCACTTGACCAAAGCTGAGTGGAAGTGCTCCTTGGTGCCTGTGGAAGATACTGCTGTCTCATCTTTGTAGCCCCTCCTCAGCTCAACAGCTGGTCTCAGGAAGAAGGGAAGTCAAGATACTGTGATAGGGGTTTTCCTACCACCATACTCTGTCCTGGGGGTCTGCTACAAATGACAGAAAACCTGTGACCAACACACCTGAAAAAGAACAGCCTTGTTAACTTCAGGTCTGGCTCATCCAGGCTCTCTCTGACCACATGCTGTGTGTCTCTACCACTCTACTTTTGGGTACCCTCTTCCTCTAGGGGAGGAGGCGAAGACTAGGGCTGGGAGGGGGCATTCCTTGCAAACTTTAACTATTTGTCAAAGATAAGAGAACACATCACAATCATTCCCTAGAAATCCTGGACTTTGCTTTAGCTGTTTTGTAGATGGGGAATTGAAACTTAGGGACTTGCTGGTCTGAGGTCTCTAGGTCTGAGGCCCCAGTTCCTTCTTTGGTAACTGAGAGACCCCCAACTCAATGTTTTTAGACCTCTAAACAACTAGCCCAGCACAGAGTAACTTGTTTTCTGCTTTCAGCTTGAGAAAGATAGCCCACCCTGTTCTAGTTCAGATGTTTAACTATACAATGCCCCAAGGACGTTTGCTCCAGATAATCTCTAACCTTCCTTACTTCCTCATTCTGTACTTCCCCATTCCAAGCATGTTTTGTCCTTCACCCCTTGCCTGGTGAATTGTGTCCTCCAACCCTTGTCTAGTGATTTTTCCCCTTTAAATACCCCTGACTTCAGTTGCACGGGGTCCTCAGTCCTCTACCCCTGCGTGGGGTATGGCTGTGGAACCCAGAATTTTGGAAATAAAGAAATACTCATGCTATTGCATCGAGACCGTTTCTCGCGAGTGATTTGGGTGTCACCTTCCGGGGTGTGGGGTGCTGGGGCACCCTTGGTTTTTGGGGTCTTACAGTAACCACATGTCAACTTTCCCACTTTGACTTAGAGACAAAACCATCCTAGAAGCAAACAATGTGACACAGGAAATGACTGATGGAAGCTTTTATGATAGGCAGTCTGTCCACTCCTCAGTCCTGGCTCCTCTCCCACCTCAAGTCTGAGGAGTTGTGGAGACTCAAGGACCTCAATCTGGATGGGCCAGCCGGATCTGTCAGGGTGGTGTTAACACGTGGAGGCAGAGGCTTCAGAGAAAGCTTTCCCTGAAGTGCTGTTGCCATGAAGGGTGCTGTGGTACAGTGGGAAGGGAGGGTGGAGGCTGGGGGCAGGGTGTGCCTTGAGTTCTGGGGATGAAGTAGGGGAGAACCAGGCCCACTTGCAGTTGGAACAGTACAACTTGCTCTTAGGATTAAGCACCAGCTAAGGAAAAGAAGCAAGATGTGATGTGGTGTGTGTGTGTGTGTGTATGTGTGTGGTGAGGTGTGTGTGTGTGTGGTGTGAGAGGTGTGTGTGTGTGGTGTGAGAGGTGTGTGCCAGTTTTCCAAGAACAGGGCCCCTACCCTGGCCAGTCACAGGGGAAAGTTCACTGCCCTGCCCCCCTCTGTGCTTTCTTTAAGGGGAATAACTCTGAAGTGGCTAATCTCCTGTGTTGGGTTTCTGCTTCCCCAGCACTTTCTAGGAAGTCAGCCTCCTTTGTTTGGCTCTAGACACTCATCATTTCATAGGCCGAGGCTTCTCCAGCTTTAGAATGACAAGTGAAAGCCAATTAAAGTCTTCCTCCCTGCTGTGATTCTGTGGTTGCCATCAGTCAGGTGGCCAGGCAGCTAGGCTAAGACTCTGGATAAAGAGCACAGGGATGGTCAGGCTGCCTGTAGAACACTATAGCTTAAGAACTTGCACCCCTGTATCGTCTTGAGCTTTGCTAGAGACTGGAGTTCCCCAGGCTATCCCAGCTTCTTCTGAGTTCTGCTTCTTCTGAGTTCCTAAGACCCTCTAGGCGGTATAGTTTGGAGAAGCCTCACAGCACCTGTTGTCAGTGAGCCGCCTGGACAAGCCACTCCTGTCGTCCATCCCCAGGGCTTCTTTAGACAGACCCAAGCTGAGGCTGGTCACTGCTGCCATTCTCACAGAAGAATAGGGTTCCACAGATCTCTGAGGCCAAGACAGCCTCCCTCTCCACCTCAAGCAGCCAGCAGTGCCACCAGTGCACTTATACTAGAGGCTGCAGGCCAGGGTGAGGGAGTGTGTATTTGCTGTGGCTCCTGCTCGGCTGCTTTGAGCCTGAGACCAATCCTGGCCTGCAGAGCGACACTTAGAGAAAGCTATATAGTCTGGCAGTTGCTGGGCAGGGAATGAGAGGGAAATCCTAGGGCCAGTGGCTGCCTGTTGACCTGCCAATGTCTGCAGACACAAGCAAGGGACAGAGAGGCTGAGAGAGCAGGATAGAAGCTCTGCTCAGCAGTGCTGGAGGCCACACAGACGGTGCATGTATGCCATGTCTCCCAGCAGAGTGAGCTGGCACGGGATTGTGCAGTCTAGTTCCCAGGTGCTCACACACCTGGCAGTGTCTGATGCCCAGCCCTGGAGCCCGACTAAGCTTGCAGAATAGGAGGGATGTCTGCATGTTGCCGCTGTGGGATTTCCAAGACAGACAATGCCTAGTAGCTAGGTCTCTGGGGGAGGGACAGAAAGGATCTTTGTTCCTAGATAGAGGACTGCTCTGGTATCACTTAGGGTCAATAAGTCATGTGACCTATGACCTCTCTCATCCCAGCAGGTTTTGTCTTCCCTGCAGGGCTCAGGCTAGGGCACCCTTTAGCTTCCCTACACACTGTGAGCACTCACCCAGAACACTGAGGGAGGGTGCTGTGGCCGCCTTTCTTGACTCCCTCTCCCACAGTGTGACTAAAATAGACCATCAGGCAAACCTGGCTAGATTGTGGGTGGGTATCTCCCAGACATTAACTTTCCCTTGGGCTTTGAGGGAGAAGTACAGGGATGGGCTGCTACGCCTGAGTGTGGGGCTCTCAGCTCCAGATGGCTCAGGGACTCCCCGAGCAAACCTGAATGGGAAATACAAGGTTACCATCAGAGAGACTAGAGAAGCCCCAGCTCCACCCACACCCCTGTCAGGACAGGACATAATGCAAGCCACAGTGTGGTCCTGGTACTTGGTGTGCTGTCATAAAGAATGTTGAGCACTGGCAGGCCGGGATTTAGACCTGTTCATCTCAGTCCTCACGCTTGAACCGCAGTGTTGCCACCTGCACTACATCAGAGCCTTGAAAACTGTCCATCTTTTCTGTCTCCTGTTCAGACACCTGCTCTGGCCCAGGAGAGCAGGGTAGCGCCATCCTCCTGAGCAGTGAAGACCACAGTGCTCTCTGGCCTGGCCCTAACTCAGTCTGCCTCTACTGTGAGAGAACGACATGGCTCTAGGTGCCCGAACAGCACTGCCTCTGCTTAAGGCCTGGCTTTCCCAGCCCAGATGCCCCTTCTCCCGCTTCCTTTTCTTCTCAGGCCCACTGCCCCCTTGGCTACAGAGCACTTACTCCTTTCTACCTGGGTCCCACTCCTCACGGCTCTGCTCTGTCCTGCAATTACCTACCAGCCTTCCTGAGAGCAAACAGAAGGTCCTTCTGGATGCTGGCACCATCCCAAGAAAGCCCCACTTCCCTTCTTTCCTCTCACACTTGCTCCACGGTGGCTTTTGTGTGGCCATGTAGTTATGGTTTGCATGCTATCCTCTGCCAGGCCTACTCCTCCTCCAGAGAAGCAGTCTGTCCTATGAGGCTCTGTGCCATGGATGACCAACAGACGGCTGGACATGGAGTCAACAGAAGTGACTGGGTGCCAAGGAGTGAATGACTGCAAACAAAGACATCTGCTTTATTTGTTTTCAATCAGTAGCACATACTGTTTCTCGAGCATGGCAGCCCCATGCTCAGAGGCACGCTCAGTTAGAGACTGCAGGGCATGGGGGCCATGGTCTGTGGTCCCATGATCGGTCCCCTCTTCAAAGCTCCAGGAAGGATGCTGCTCCTCAGCCCTTCAAAGAGAACAGCCAGAGTTCAGCTGAGCCCTCTTCTTCCCCAGAGATGGCCCAGGCTCAGGCTGTAAGATACCCCAGCCCCATGCTTTCCAGGCTCCTGCAGACTGCACTGGACAGTGGCCATTTCCCTGAAGCATAACTGGCTACTAGCCAATTAGCTGGCCTGAGACCTAGTCTGGGTCTCTCCTCACTGCCCAGCAGGACACAGGCTCTTACTTAACACATTCTGCAGCAATAATAGCCAGCACCACTTGTTTAACCCCAGGGGCCAGCTCCCTTCTCTGTTCTCACAGTGGTATGGCTAACCCCCACCCTGGGCTAGTGCAGCCTTGCCCACTTCTGCTCTGCCTAAGCAAGGCCCTTCCTCTTCTCTAGCTTAACAGCTAGGGATTTTCTAAGAGAGACACTGGGAGAATGCAATTGTGCAATCAGATTCCTGCTCTAGGGAGCTCTGCATACCTCCAGGCAGGTATACTAGCTCAGTACCTGGAAGAAAGCCCTCAGGCCTCCTGAGCTGGCCCAGGAATGCCCCTGCCATCTAACTGCTTTTGGAAACAATTCTTCCCTGAGGAACCTTCACTCCTATCTCACCTCTTCCAGGGATCACGTTCTATGCATCTGGCAGAGGGCACCAAGTTTTTCTAGTAAGGGCATCTTAGTAACAGGGTGCCCTGTGAGCCTGGGTGCTGAGGCCCACATTATGCCAGACTGCATGCATGGTCTAGAGGTGGCTTGGGGCCCACCTCTGGTGTTTACAGACCTTAGGTGTAGGACCAGGAAGGAGAGGCTGAACCTGGAAGGCCCCAAGCCTCTTTTAGACATGTGTGGTGACAAGGCACACTGGAACTTTCTGCTGTCTGTCCAACATCAGCAGCACCCCCTTTTCCAGGTTCCCACTCAGTGCAATGAAGGTACACTAGTGAGGTACACTGAGGGGGTCCAAGGACTGAAAGAGGCCACTGATACAGGGTGGATGGAGCAAGGCCTAGAGCTGCTTCTGCCAAGGAAGACTAGTGGTATAACTGAGTAGTTCTTCTCTCAGGCCCTCTGCTAAAAGGTGAGAGTTTGCCACTTGCTCCAGGAAGGTGGACAGACTTTATAAGCCTAGCCAGCTAGAGCAGCACAGGGGATACTGCTCCCACGGACATGTCTGGGGTCCCAAGAGTAGTGAGAAATGGCTCTGAGCCAGGAGGAGGATGGGACATCTAAATGCAGGGGCCCAGGCACAGACTGTCTCATGCTTACATACTAAGGCAGGTGGCCTCACCTTTCGGGCGGTGCTCACACAGTGCTGGTATGCCTTGACCAGGTCTGAGCACAGAAGCACTTCATGTAGATGGTCACGGTAGCAGCGGAGGATCTGGGCTTGTAGGCCAGAGCACACAGGCTCCATTCTGCGGGGCCTGGGGGACGATAAGGGCAGATGGCTGGAATTAGAAGGCATGAGAAGCAAGAACTTACACTCATCACCCAGAAAGACACTAGAGAAGCTCTGGAGGTCTGTCCATGTGCTAGCTCACGCTATAATGAGTTGCTGCAGGGTCTGGTTCTATGGCCAGTGGCCAATATTGAGTGGACTCGGGTACAGGGCTGTATGTTGACTGACTGCAGCCACAAGCCCCCAGGGTAACCAGGGCCCAGTGGAAGGGCCTCAGCTGGAGGACGGAACACTGGACAACCTCCCAGCTGGCTGGGCCAGGCACTGTCGAAGGGGTCTTCTGTGCATTCTTGACCTGATGCCACAGCCATGTGACAAGAATGCCATTTTCACCCAAAAACCCTTGTTCTAATTTTACTACTGTGACACCGAAAACCTACAGAGATGTCCAAAAGATAAAACATACTTCTTACAGATAGTTGTAGTAATGTGTTGAGACATTTTACTATCTGTTCTTTCTTCCTTTATCGACATAGTTTTAGAACCTACAACAAATGAATATGCTGACTTTCTACAACTATGATGCAAAACAAATGATAAAAAAGTAAACAACAGATTACACAGTTACAGGTGCCCCTCGCAGCTCCTCTGACATGACCACTACTAGATGCCGTTTTGTTCCACGAAAGCTCTCTTCGCTTGCCTCCCTTCCTGCCACATATCCAATATTCCCACAACTCACACACACATACACACTCTGACTCACCTTACACACAATCCCACACCGCCTCACACATCCATTCTCCTATGATCCCAGAGTCCCCCACTCGCATGCACTCACTCACAGCCTTCCCACATCGACACACTCCCCCTCCCACACCTCCTTTCACACCTTTACTCAGAGTCCTGTGCACACTGACTCTCTCACGCCCCAGCCCAGCAGCTCACACAGCATCACACTGCAGAAAACATGCCCCGGTCACCTCTTCTCGCTCTGTGTGGCACATGTTATTTACTCTTCCCTATCTCCTCTCCCACATGAGAAGACTGGCATAGAGAAGTTACATCACAGCCAGGGTATGGCGGACGGTGTATTTATTGACACTGTGGTGGCGCCACCTACCCATCACCTTTCCAGATGGGTTTTCGCCAAAGCCCCACTACTCCATGTTTGTAACAGCTGTGGTGGACTTGCAGTGAGAGACACCTGACAGTTATAAAGCTGCAGTGAGCCATTCCTCACATTCTTTGGCAATAAAAAGGATGGGCATTCTGCAAGCTGTGCTCCAGGCCATCTTGCTGTTCTCCTGCCCAGTGCCTCTGAATTGAGAGTGTCAGCCATGCAGCAGACACCAGAAGGGAGAGTGCTGTTATCAAGATAGCTTAACCAAGTAAAAGCCATCAGTTAAGAAGAGCCAGCTGCAAAGTACTCAGGGGCTTAGGAAGTAGGTCTGCCGTGGCTGATGCCCAGCCCAGGGGTCTGCATGGGCACTTTTACCACTGCCATTTGCTTCAAGATGCTGCCTGGGGTCCGTCCTCCTTCCTGAAGCAGCCCTGGACCACAGCCATCATGCACTATCCCTCTGTAGGACTCATTTAATCAGGCCCGACTCTTCCTAGAAACCTCCCTCACCCAGTTCACCTTTCCCTACTGAGCAGAACTTGGTCACAGGACCAAGCATGTGCCAGGGAAGAAGCGAAGAACCCATATTTAGTTGAGATAATAAGAGTCAATGGAGGTGTGAACAAGATAGAGGTTTGCAACAGAAGTGGCCAGGGTGGCTGGGATGCTGTGGCAAACTGCCAGGCCACAGGAGAGAAAACCCACATATAGGGTAGAAGCCCCCCACCCCCAAATCTCATAGCTGTGCCCAATGCTGCACATGGGGGATTCCTCCCAACAAGCTCCAGTGAGGTCATCTGGGGTCTTTGCCTCAGCATTTCATCACATCTTCATATACCTGAGGGAGAGCTGCCTTTCTCTTGATCCTTTGGAGACTCCCTTGCCAGGTTCTACCTGATGTACAGAGGCCCTGTATGTACTGTGGCATCACCTCCTTTGTAACTTCCCAAGAGCTTGTCTAGTCATGGGCCTTTTAGAGTTGTATGGCCTTGGAAGACAGTGTTCTCAGTGGCTTCATGTCTCAGACAAGTGCTCTCTATGACCGCTGCTCTGTGGTCCCTCAAGATCACTAGCTTGTACCCCTATCCCACTGTCTTCCCTTCTAGCTCTGTTCTCTCTCACATCTGGGAAGATGCAGGCATCCTCCCTGCACAGAGTTAATTAACCCTGCACAGTAATGGACTGCAAGCACCAGGCAGATACCGGAAGCTACTTCCTCAGCTCTAAGTGGTATGAGGTTTACTGTCCTTATTGAGGAAGTACCCTGGCAGGCTCCTGGGCCCAGTGTGATTCACACCCCCCTCCATACATGTATGACAGAGCTGCTGACACAGTCTGAGCTGCAAGTGAGGAGAGAAGTGGCTTCATCAGTAGCCTCTGTTCTCATGGCCCCTAGGACTGCCCACCTCACTGTTGACTGGTCTCCGATAAGAGGGCCTGGGAGCTGAGAGAAAATTTCAGAGAACATATAGTGGCTTCCTAGGCAGGGAGAAACTGGGCTGTGTGAAATCTACCTCTTGCACAGCATTGCTACTGCTGAGGCCACAGTCCCTTTCCACAGGGACTTCAGCACAGTAGGAGTACACACAGGCAGGCCAATGTCAACAGTTTTATCTGTTGTGCACAGAAGACTCTGAGAAGAGGCACAGCCCCTGAAGTGAATCTGTCTCTGAAGCAGGGTAGGGCCAGTCAGGTCAAACCATTTGGAAGCAGGTGCTGGGTAGCTTTACCCCACTCAAGGTGCCCTGCTTTACTGAGTGTCACAAAACAGCTCCAACAGGTAAGAATAATCTTGTGAATGGGTGTCAGCTTAGGTGGCTGTAGAAGTCCTGCTCAGCTGACGAGGGCATATGGTTTCAACACACACTCAGTAAATGCAAAGTCTTATAGCAGATGGCTCAAATATCAGGTCACCAGTGCCACAACCCTCACCCAGATCACATATTGCCTCAACATAACAGAAGCTGGTCAGGTTTTCTGTTTCTGAAGTGAACATCTATATTTCTGTTTAGCTTACATCAATCTGGATCCCATATACCTGCCAAGATAAAAACTGATGCCCAAAGGGGGTCAGGAATATGCACACCTAGAAGTCAGAGGCTTGGAGTTTCCTTCACTGTCCACAGCCTTCCTGGGCCTTGGAACATGACCATATTTGGACACAGTGTGGCTATGGATACAGTTAGTAAAGATGGGTAACAGAGAAGTAGAATGAGGCAAAGCCAGCGATAATCTAGTTCACACTCATGAGAAGAAAAAGGACAGAGACAGACATATGAGATGTTTGTGCTCTGAGGAGAGAGGTGAAGGCTGTCCTATGCTTTATCAGCCAAGGAGTGCAGGGGGCTATGAGGAGTGTCTGCAGCTCCTCTACTGGGAGAGAGGACCAGGAACTGCACACACCTTGCACTTGGCCTCTCAGTCTCTGAACTGGGAGAATATATGATCCTTTGGTGGCCTTGAGTGGCAGCAGGGTACCAAGGCTCAGAATCTCTTGGCACTTCTGGGCTGCCAAACAGCTACTGTGCAGGTACTGGGATGGATGCAAGGCTCAGCAAGGTCTCTGGCTTCAACCTTGTGAGGCAGTTTCCTCACTAGTTTTATGTCAACTGGACACAAGCTAGAGTCATTTTGGAAGAGGGGATTGTATTTGACAAAATGCCCCCACTGTGGGCAAACCTGTTGCACATGTTCTTGATTGATGATTGATGTGAAAGTGCCCAGCTCACTGGTGGGTGAGGTAGGTGGTGCCATCCATGGGCTAGTGGCCTGGGTTCTGTAAGAAAGTAGGCTGAGCAAGCCAGTAAGTAGCACTCCATCAGCTCCTGCTTCCAGGTTCCCACCCTGTTTGAGTTCCTGCTTTGACTTCCTTCAATGATAAACAGTGATGTGGAAGAATAATCCAAAGAAATCCTTTCCTCCCCAAGTTGCTTTTGGTCATTGTGATTCAGTAATGGTTACAGTAATGGTAATTCCAATGAAGACAGACACCGTCTACACTTAGAGATAAGCTGACTGTGGCTAAGAGAAGGGTAAGTATCCCATGAGCAGCTCTACAAAGAGACATATATGTCTCTTTGCTCCCTAAGTAGCCTACACCCTGGGAGACATCTGGGGTGAGGACCAGCCTGGGGAAAGGAGAAGGCAAAGAGGACATATAATCACAGCAAACAGCCTAGGGAGAAAACCCAGACACGAATGGGAGTAAGTCTTTGCTCTTCTGATTAAGCAGACTGTGCTAGGGCCTACTGTGTCCCTGACAACACACATCACTAACAGTGTCTCATGTCCTACTGTGTCCCTGACAACACACACCACTAACAGTGTCTCATGTTCCCCAGAGTACAAACAGCAGCTCTGTGGGACAGCATGGTTGCCTCACTCTGCACACAGGGACGAGTCTCAAAAAGCTTAAGGAGCATGGCAAGAAGAGCCCGGGTGTCCACTTCCATAGCCCGTGTCTTTAAGCCACTTAACATTAAGAAAATGCCACAAAATTCAAAAGAAGAGAAGATTAGGGGTACAGGAAAGAAACAAAACACAGGCTTATACCACAAGGTATGCAGGGCTTCTCGATGGCCTGGAAACTTGCTGACTCCACTTGAAAAGGGGTGGCACCTCACTTCCAGAAGATCCTGCTATACCACTCCTGGGCATATACCCCAAAGATTCCCCAGCATGTAATAAGGATACATGTTCCACTATGTTCATAGCAACCCTATTTATAATTGCCAGAAGTTGGAAGAACCCAGGTATCCCTCAACAGAAGAGTGGATGCAAAAAATGTGGCATATATACACAATGGAGTACTATTCAGCCATTAGAAACAATGAATTCATGAAATTCTTAGGCAAATGGATGGAGCTGGAGAATATCATACTAAGTGAGGTAACCCAGACTCAAAAGATGAATCATGGTATGCACTCACTAATAAGTGGATATTAACCTAGAAAACTGGAATACCCAAAACATAATCCACACATCAAATGAGGTACAAGAAGAACGGAGGAGTGGCCCCTTGTTCTGAAAAGACTCAGTGTAGCAGTATAGGGCAAAACCAGAACAGGAAAGTGGGAAGGGGTGGGTGGGAGAACAGAGGGAGGGAAGGGGACTGATGGGACTTTTGGGGAGTGGGGGTCCAGAAAAGGGGAAATCATTTGAAATGTAAATAAATATATCAATAAAAAAAAGAAGTATAGGTAAAGTTTCTCTTTACCCTTTTTAATCTTATGAGAAAAAAAAAAAAAGAAAAGAAAAGGGGTGTTGTAGGGAAGGCTCCACACAAGGAAAGGCAAAGTTCATGGTAAACCAAGGAACACGACAAGGCTGGAGACAACAGGAGGCCAGAGGGGCAGGATCTTCCATGCTCTTATGCCAGCATCACTATGGGGATAGCATCTTCCCCTGCTGTCACCTGCACTGCAGCCTCAGCAGGCAAGAGGAGTTCCTGCAGCAAATCCAGGGTGCTACTCCTTCCCCAGCTGCCTCTCATGAGGTGCTCACTGTACACCAGCTCACATAGAGCCAGTCCTTTGCCTCTCTCACTTTATTTAATAAATGGGATCTCACCAACTTATCCTTCTCCTATTATCACTGCTGACATCAATCTGATAATATTGGCCTGGTATGGGATCTGGCTATTATCTGTCCTCCTCATATTTAATTTCAAGGAAACATTGGTGGGGACCTTGGAGCAGGCTTTTTATTATAGTAGCAGCAGCAGCGAGATTCCACACACTAGCCATTCATCTCCGTCACGTTCTGCCCAGCTGCTCAAAGGCAGCTTCTGCTCCATCCTGTGGCCAGGGCGCAGGCACTGTTCAGACAGGCAGGTTGCAAGGGACTGGGTTAACTGCCTGCTATCGACCATGTGCCACTCAGCCTAGGTAAATGGGACCCAGGGATCGACTATTGATTAACATGCCACTCGGGATCATTGTCAGTCTGGTCTTCAGATGCCCATCCCTCTGAGAACTAGAGCCCGGTAAGAGGCAGAGGGCTAAGTGGGATGAGAGGAGGGATTGCATGTGTACTTGTACAACACCCCCCATGTTTGAAAGAGCAGGGCCCTTTCAGAGTCTCAGATAAGGAGGGAAATAGCAGGTTACTGTGGTCTTCAATGTCTGAGGGTGACTCTACTGGGACAGATGTCCCACAGTAGTTTTTGTAGCTGTGGTCTGGGGCTCTTGGGCATAATTAGGACGGGTCTTCAATTGGGGCTGAAGAGCTGTTTCAGTGGCTACGAGAGCTTGCTGCTCTTCCAGAGGACCTGAGTTTGGTTTCTAGCACTCACATGGCTTCTCACAAGCACCTGTTACTACAGTTACAGTCTTTTTCTAGCCTCCTCAAGGAAGGGCCCTTCCTACCCCCACTCTGTTCTCTCTGGAACATTGGACATTTGCAACCTGGAAAAACTGTCCATCTTAGCTGGTTTCTCACACTCTAATCTGGTCTACTTTTACAACTATGCCCTCTGACACTAACTAGAGGGATCCCTCTAATCAAGTCATACTGGTACACTGAAGGACTGTGCCAGCCACGTGGGCTTCACTTTTGAGGTCTGCTTTAGTCCTAGTGACAAGCTCAAACCCCAAGGCAAAGACAGCTATGTCCAGATCAAGAAATCTGTGTCCTGCTCAGCCTTTTCCAAAAACCTGAGGTTGTCTGTGAGAAAGTCCCAGTACAGATCTGGAAACTTTTAAGTGTTTGCTGAATAAAATCAAAACAACCCTGAGATTTCACCTTACACCAGTCAGAATGGCTAAGATTAAAAATTCAGGAGACAGCAGGTGTTGGAGAAGGTATGGAGAAAGAGGAACACTCCTCCACTGCTGGTGGGGTTGCAAATTGGTACAACCACTCTGGAAATCAGTCTGGCGGTTCCTCAGAAAACTGGGCACCTCACTTCCAGAAGATCCTGCTATACCACTCCTGGGCATATACCCAGAGGATTCCCCACCATGTAATAAGGATACATGCTCTACTATGTTCATAGCAGCCCTATTTATAATTGCTAGATGCTGGAAAGAACCCAGGTATCCCTCAACAGAAGAGTGGATGCAAAAAATGTGGTATATCTACACAATGGAGTACTATTCAGCCATTAGAAACAATGAATTCATGAAATTCTTAGGCAAATGGATGGAGCTAGAGAACATCATACTAAGTGAGGTAACCCAGACTCAAAAGGTGAATCATGGTATGCACTCACTAATAAGTGGATATTAACCTAGAAAACTGGAATACCTACCCAAAACATAATCCACACATCAAATGAGGTACAAGGAGAAAGGAGGAGTGGCCCCTGGTTCTGGAAAGACTCAGTGAAGCAGTATTCGGCAAAACCAGAACAGGGAAGTGGGAAGGGGTGGGTGGGAGGACAGGGGGAGAGAAGGGGGCTTAAGGGACTTTCGGGGAGTGGGGGGCTAGAAAAGGGGAAATCATTTGAAATGTAAATAAAAATATATCAAATAAAAAAAAAGTGTTTGCTGAATAATGCTGAGTGTGGCAGGGTGAAGACAGAGTCTTAGTCTTATGCCTACTCCTGCCCTCTCCCCAAATGTGGCAACTTCTAGAGAGGATATTGTCCACCTACCATCAAGCTGGAGGTCCAGAGGCATTCTTAGGGTGGCAGCTGGGCTTCTTCATGATGCAATCTGGGGTGAGCTTTCCCCTGCATGAAGACCCCACGGTAGTACCTCTCAGGGCACTTGAAAACATGCCCAAACTCTTCCCTGTCCCTGTTGGGAGATGCACCAAGGCTACAGGAGGAAGTACTGTTCTCCACAAAAATCAGTGTATTTGGCCAGCTTAAGTTGCAAGAACCCAGGGATACATGTGGTTCTGAGGGTTCTAATAGAGGACACCAGAAGAGGCCATGGCCCCTGTGCAGCAGCTCTGTGGCTGTCACACCATGTCTGGCCTTACAGTGACTTTAACTGTTCTCATGTGTGAAGTCTATTCTAAAGGAAGCCAAGTGCTAGGAATGTTGTTGGAAGTACAGGGCATTGGGAGCCCTGGTATAGAGGGAGCCTTGGTGTTTTGTTAGATGGATGTCATGCTCTTCAGGTTGGTTGACTTGCAGATGCTGATGGTCTACCACAAGAAGCCATGGGAGCATGGCTTTTGTAGAGCTATGAAAGGAGTCAAACCATTGGCACTGGCTGATTAGTGAGGAGACCCTAGGTCTAAGACAGTTCAGCTGATTTATACAGAGATTCTCTGTATAATGGAATGGGACCTGACAGGGATTGGCACACACCACACAGGCCCACTTCAACCATAGAGCCAAGCTCCTGGTCAGAAGTTTCCAGTATCTGCTGGTGAGAGAAATACTGCAAGGCCTGAACCACTGCAGAGAAAAGCCCCACATTTCAAGGCTCTGACCCATCAGCCTGAGGCCGATTCTAGCAGCAAGGGAGAAGCCCACTTAAGGGTGATAGCCTGGCACCCTGAAGCCGACCCAGTGTCTCTGAGGGGCTCTTGGGAGCCATACAATTGTCTTACAGACATGCAGGCTGGTCGACCTCAGGGAATTTTGAGATGTCTGGTACGTTCCCCAAGAGCTACCAGCTTTATTTAGTGCCTGATGTTGAGGTCTTCTGGGTTGCCACCTCTCCTGATTTATGACCTAATATCTCCCTTGACTTCCTGTCTTGCATCTCTCCTAAAGGTCCTGTGAGCCTCTGACCCCACTTTAAACTTCATTTTCAGAATTCACGTGATTATTTTTACCAACAGGAAATGATGCATAAGCAGACTGTCTGTCTATTCTGTTCCTCTCTGTCTCCCCAACTCATCATTAGCACCTGCATCATTCTAGACCCAAGGGCACCAGTTCTTGCTTTCTATGGTGTGCCCTCCTTCTGAATAATGCACCCACATGAGAATGTGGTGTGTGTGGGTACTGGCTCCATGCACTAGTAAAAGTACCCTGGTGAAGAGACCAAACCTACCTCAGCCTTGAGGGAACCATGAAAGCGTGAAGTACAGCCCTCACCTCAACCACAGCAGCCAAAGCAGTTGAACCTGCATAGACTCTGAGGTAGTCTAGTCTGTAATCGAAGGTCAGCACCTCTGTGATGTGTCTATGCTTGGCCCAGGGAGTGGCACTATTTGGAGGTGTGGCTTTGCTTGGGTAGGTGTGGTCTTGTTGGGAGTAGGTGTGTCACTGTGGGCATGGCTTAAGACCCTTGTTCTAGCTGCCTAGAAGCCAGTATTCTCCTAGCAGCCTTCAGATAAAGATGCAGAATTCTCAGCTCTTCCTGCACTGTGTCTGCCTGGATGCTGCCATGCTCCTACCTTGATGATAATGGACTGAACCTCTGAGCCTATAAGCCAGCCCCAATCAAATATTGTCTTTCTAAGAGTTGCCTCGGTCATGGTTGTCTGTTCACAGCAGTAAAACCCTAAGACAACTGCTTTCATAGGATTTGTTTCTAAGCTGTTCTGGGACTGACAATAGGAAGGAAGTGTCTCAGAGGCCCAAATGGTGCAGAGTGGGACTGTACTGAAGCTATCCAGATTCAGAATCTCAGAAACCTTCTGCTCACCTGTTTGCTTTGGCCACCTAGATCCAGGGCCTACATTTCTCAAAACTTCCCTGGCTTCTGGATTTACTGTCCTGCTACTAGCAGGGTGGAAGATCATCAACCTGTAAGGCAGCCCCCAGCTCTTCACTGGTCCCTGCTGCCTGTTAAAGATGAGAACCCTTAGTGGATGTTCAAAGCCCTCTACAGTCTATACATGACTCTAACATCCCAAGGCCAAGAGTCTGTGTCTGACCTCTCTGAGTCATAGAAACTGCTCTCTCCTGAGCTCAATTTTCCAGGGACTCTGGCTGTTCTCTCTGCCTCCAGTTCTCCAGTCACCTAAGGCCTATGCTCAGCCAGCAGATTAGCAAACCTACCTGTTTCCAATGTTCAAGCTCCCCTCTTTTCTACAAAGAACCTCGGTACTGTAGGCTGGAGCTGGACGTGGTGACCCACAGTGTACAGAGTTATCACTGGCTGCACTTTCTTCTCTTTTCTGCAACTCTTACTGTTGCTCATTTACTCCCAGCACTGCCAACACTGCATGTAACAGCTGCTAAATGAGCTGCTGGTAAGAGGCTACACTACAGGTCATTCTCTTACCATGCGCCGTGATCTCCTGGGAGCACCATGGCTCCCATGCTTCCCTCTCCAGAGTATTTTCTCTGTCCCACACATGCTTTCACAAAGATCCTAGAGAGGAGATGGTCCTTACTGGCTCATTACTGCTCACCCATGAGAGTGCGGCCTCCTGCCTCTCTGGTTCCCTCCCACTGGGAGGAGTGTTCTTGACTCTGTCTCTGCCTCCACCAGGTCTCTAGTCACCTAAGGCTTTGTGGCCCTTGCTGTTGCCGCCGCCGCTGCTGTTGCTGCTGCTGCTCCTGCTGCTGCGGAGGGTCCTAGGCACTGCCTACTACCCACTTGAAAACCACACGTGTGTGCTGTAGACAGGTCATGTGAGAGCTGTCTTTCCATTAAACCAGGGTGCCTGGAAGGCAGGAACCATAATACATTATATTTGCTTCCGCAGGTCTGCATAGGATACATAGCAGGAAGCAGATATTCCTCATCTGATGTTGGCAAGACATCAATGGTTGAGTCACAGGAGCTCTACTTTGCACAGGTTCTTGTGGCTGAGACTGACATGGGTCTACTTTTGTACGTGCAGGTTGGGCTTTGCCTACTTCCTCTGACTGTCAGTCAGACAGTGTCTTCTTCTGGAGCCCGCTTTTCCCCTGATACTCACCTCCCACACTCTCTGTGCCTGGCAGCCTCTGTTCTAGGTGACTCAGCCTCCCTTTTCCTCCAGATCTGAGGAGTCTTCCAAAGCTAGAGTCCCTGCTATATCCTCTGGCCCTATGTGTGGAACCTGTACACATGGGAGATCTTCAAGCAGCAGCTGCCTGCTGGAGCTCACTGTACAGCCTGGGCCAACTGCACACAGTAGAATCTAGAAGCATCCAGAAGAGGTACTATTGATATGGTGAAACACCATAACCAAAAGCAAGTTGGGAAGAAAGAATTTATTTGGCTTATACTTCCATATTGTAGTCCATCAATGAAGGAAGTCAGGGCAGGAACTCAAACAAGGCAGGAACCTGGAGGCAGGAGCTGATGCAAAGGCCACTGAGGGAGGGGAGGATGGTTTACTGTCTCTCTCAGCCTGCTTTTTTATAAAACCCAGGGGCACCAGCCCAGGAGTGGCACTACTCACAATGGGCTCAGCCCTCCCCTATCGATCACTCATAAAGAAAATGTACTATAGGCTTACTAGAGCCTGATCTTATGGAGGTGTTTTCTCAGTGGAGGCTCCCTCCTCCTAGAAGACTCAAATTTGTGTCAGGTTGACACCACCCTAGCCGGCACAGGGAATATCTGCAGGATAGGACTCCTTCAGTGGCATCCATAGCCACCCACCCAGTTAGTGTGGCTGGCTAGACTGAGCTCAGGTGCTGGGCATGTGTTGCTTCAGTTTGCCACCCAAAAGGGAAAGTGGATCTTGTGCCACGTGCTCTTAAGAGAACACTGTCATCTCATAAGACATAAGACAGGAAGGCAAGCACTGGGCCTATGATACTTAGACATCTTATGGGTCTGCCCTGCAGGCACCCTCAGCACAGCCACACCCTTTCTCCAACTCTGCCCTCTAGCAGCCTCACTTGGCAGTATACTCAAACTAGCCTCTTGGACCCCTCAAAATCTGGGCTTCCAACTGCCATCAACACCCCAGACTTCCACACCTTTGACCCTAAGAATACTCTGAATACTTTGGTATTTTCTCTGGTCTCAACCTGTAGATCTAGCCTGGCCACACCCTCCCCCCTCCCCCCCCTGTCTTGGCACCACCTGTAATCTATCCCCATGCTGTCTGCTAATACTCTCCCTAGAGCTCTGCTCACTATCTGACCTTTCCAGACTAGACCTGACTAGATCAGTGGTCGTTCTGCACCCACCCCTCCTTCAGCTATCCTCCCTCTGTCTTAATGAAGTCCAGCGTCAGTCCATTCTCTCATGATTTGTCCCTTTGCCACTGAATATAAGAAGTCACCATTAAACTCAACTCCTTTAGACTCCTAGCTTCTGAGAGTTTGTGCATTATATTTAGGACTGTGATCTATTCAGAGTTTATTTATTTATTTATTTTTTGTGAAACTCACTGTTTCAGTGGGGATTCTAGGAATGCACACAACTGACATCTTACATGTAAATGCATCCCACCCATGGGTCCTGCTCCCCCTTACCTGAGCACATGTAGATATTGGGGCTATATAGAAAAGCTTGGATTGAGCTGTGTGTTTTCTAGGAAGACACCTGGCCACTGGGCCTGTTCCATCATATGCAGGCAGGCAGCAGGATGACAGTCCCACTCTCTGTCCTGTGATTCAAGAGAAGCCCAAGAGGATCTTCTCTAGAGCCTCCCTTCTCCTGAATCTCACATGTCTCTCAGGACAAAAGAAGCCATGTACTCTTCCCCCCCCCACCCAAGACAGGGTTTCTCTGTGTAGTCCTGGCTGTCCTGGAACTCATTCTGTAGACCAGGCTGGCCTTGAACTCAGAAATCCGCCTGCCTCTGCCTCCCAAGGGCTGGGATTAAAGGCATGCACCACCATGGCCCGGCAAGCTATGTATACTCTATGCAGAAGGCACCCCCAAATAATCTTATCTTCTGCTACCTGGTCTTGATCTTGAACCAGAGTTCACCTCACAGTCACAGGGCAGGCCATAGCCTATGGGGGGGGGGGGTGTCTAGGAAGACACTCAGCACTCTGGACCCTGGAGAGGGGATTGTGATCACCACCAGTCATGTGACGGTCACAATGGTGTTCTGTCTGTTTTCTCAAACTGTCAATCTGAAGTCCTTGAAGGGTTTTGTGCTGTTTCCCTCCCATCTAACCCTTCACCATGAGAGGAGAAGTGGGGCCCTGATAGAGAGGGTACCATGAGAATACTAGTGGTGTGCTGCCAAGAGGAACAAGGGGAAATGAAGGCGGAGGGCAAAAAGGCAGTCTAAATGCTTGGAAGAGGGCCTCAGCTTACACACAGTTCACTGATGGAGAGCAGCTCCTATGCTGAGGGTAGTGGATAAGGGCTAAGAACTCTTAGGTGTTGGGAATATTGATATAAAAGATAGATAGATATGGAAATCCTGAAGGAAATAGTTCTGCATATGTGTACACGTGTGACCATCCAGGTAGTCCATGCATACATGTGTCCTAGCTCATTTACTGAGAATACCCAGAACAGTGAGAGCAGCACAGCAGTAGCACCAAGTACACCCGGGCCCAGAAGCTGGTATCCAAGACCATTAATCAAAGGCACTTAACTCCTTAAATGATAGGCTCCACATCTGGAACATAAGGAGATAAAGACCCCAAATGGAGACCTCATTCCGTGAACTAGTTGGGATGTACTTTGAGAGAGAAGGGATGGGGGGGGGTGGGGGGGAAAGACAGTCTTAATCCAAAATCTGAAACTCAGGCCATTCCACTAAATAAATGAGAATAAACATTACAACCCAATGAACAAATGTGACTTCTGGGCCTCCCACATAGAACCAGGTATTTGAACGCAGAGCTGGAGGTGGGAGGAGGTGAGACTCCTGTAATAGAATAGCAATCCAGAAACACAGGTGACATTCGGGACAGAAGCAATCACCCTTTAGCAGCCATCACTGTGGTGGCTGATTGGGTGAGCATGTCAATACATACAGGGCTTAGTAAAGGTCTGGAGAAGATCAGCACATTGGCGTCCTACCACAGTACTTCTTGACAAAATACTAGCTGGTAACAGAGAACATGGGGTCTTTATCACAAACAGAATAGGCCTAGGTCAACATGCCCAAGTAGGAGATGGGTGACTCAGGTCTCCCAATGGAAGAAAACCCTGTTAGAGCATAGCATCTATAGCTTGACTGTTGTTGTGATGGGACATTGGGCAAACACAGGCCAGGGTGTCACCCTACAAATAAGAGTCCTATACTTTCTTTAAAACTGTCAAGGCTGTTAGTGGCAGGAAAGATAAAGGAACAGGCCCATATGAAGGAGGTAACAGCTAAGTCAGAACAGAGTCATAAACAATGTCCTGGATCAGAAAGGAAGGAGAGGTTGCTAGAGCAGCAGGTGGAACCTCATTTATGAGGTGATAATTGTTTCATAAAGGAAAGGCTGTGTGGTAGCCATGGAGGACACTTTGGGAGGTCCATGAAGGACATATGCAGTTGAGGAGCGATGGGCTACCAGCTCAGACCAGGATACGGCAAGAAGCAGTGCTGAAGCAAACCTGTAACAAGTGCAGCACTCAGGGGCCCTGGTCAAGGGACGCAGGACTCCTGTGCTGCCCTTAGCATGGCTATTGGCTGGGTGTGCCTTCCAAGGAAGCAGCCAAACAATAAGGATGACAATTTGATAGGATGGAATGTATTCAAGATGTGCTTATCCAAAAAAAGACCTTACCAGATTTTAATTTCTTTTTCTAGCTAGGAGTGAGTAGGGTTGGAGAGATTTGACAAAATGATTCTAAATGCATCTTTAAAAGATAAGCAAGGTAGAAAAGCTTGTTCTACTAGAAATATAGTATTTTGAATCATGGCAGTTTTATAATACATTTTTAAGTATATTTAAAATATACAGGGCTGATCCTGGGGAGGAGTCTAGAAGCAGATCTGTTTGTGCAAGTGGGACTTAGCGTGTGGTCGAAAAGACTTAGATCAGAACCAACAGGACAAAGGACTCCTACTCAGAGAAAATATAAGCTGATCTGTGCTCACGTCTAACTCCCAAGTGGACCCCAGTGGGCTATTTAGAGTAACAGTTTAAGGGCATGAAATGAAAAATCACACAAGTACTATTCCCTGGGATTAAAGTCCTGGGGGAAGGAAAGCCTCTGCAATACAACACAAATCACAAGCAAAAACATGAACATAAAGATCCTTGGTTCCTAGCTACAAATCAACTCCGAAAGCATTAACTAGAGCAGCCAATAAGAGAGACCAGAGGTAGTGGCAACACTAAGGCACAGGCTTGTGAGAAGAACACAGGCTGCCAGTAAGTGAGCCACAGGAAGAGGAAGCGGACAGCAGCACTTAGTAACTGAAGAAGTGAGTTGTAGAGACCAGGGCTGTCTTCCCTTGTGAAATTGGCAAAGGTGTTTTAAAACAAAACAAAACAAAAAACAAAACAAAACCCTGTTACAATCCCAGGCTTCAGAAGCCTTGGGAAAATGGACACCCTCCTCCATCACTGTGTGCTTTCAAAAATGGCACTTGTACTTCCTGGAGGGCCAGTTGAAAAACCGTAAGTATACTAATATATGTGTATTTGGCTCTCTTGGTATAGGTTTTGAACTAGCCACTTTCTCTAGACAAACTTAAACAAACGTGTACAGGAAACCAGGCAGCAAGGCCATTTGTCAAGAGTGCTGGCTCCCTTAGAAGGGCTGGAAACCACCCAAGCTTGTGATAGGGGGCTGCTCAAGAATCTCTGAAATAACCATATGGAAGAGTGGCAGGTAATTAATATGAAGACATAATTAGACATCTACTGACCAGAAAGGTGTCCACATGTGAATGAGGTTAGTCCAAGGACAGATGTGTACTGCACAGGACTCATGACTCATTTGCCTAGTTTGTGGCTGCATTCTGTGAACTGAGTGATGATGGTCCCAATATAGTAACAGGGAAAGACTTAGATTAAAAAAAACCTTTCCTTATATTTTTCTATATTTTTATTATATAGTAATATTACATATATGAGTATAAAATTCATATACTATTTTTATAACTATTTAGCCAAAAGATGACACTGGTTTTCATTTTGAAAAACATCTAAAGATGCAGCCTATCTATAACTACACACATATACAGATGCATGAACTCTCTGGTATGTATTTTATATTATTTGTAATTTGAAGATGCTATAGAAAACAGCAAACCAGACTGAGGGTAGATACCAAAGACATGTACTGCAGATGGCAAGTGTCAGCATGGGACCTAAGTGAATTTTGAACATCCATTGTCACAGTACTATTTCATATAAACATACTTCATTTTTAGTGACTACAAGACCACAAGCCTTCATGGAACACCAGGCACATAAGCCCTGGCCCACACAGTATGAGCTCAATAAAACTCACTGAATTAGAAGACACAAAGGTTACCAGTTCCTCTGAAACTCAAAACTGAAGTAACAATGTTTCTGGGAAAAGGTGTGAATTCTGGGGTATCTGTGTGGGGATGGTCTCATTTCTCAGTATCCCCATCTTGTGCCACCACTACCCAGGTATGTGAGAAACAAATCACAGTTGTCATAAGCCAGTGGCTACATGGCAGCTGCAGTCAGTCTTCTGCCACATTATGCTCCCCACTCGTGATGGCATGTACACGCATGCACACACACGTGTGTTCACAGTGAGGCAGTTACAAACTGAACAATAGGCCAGCATATACATGAAATCATATAGACAAGTACTATTTCTTGTACTTGGGTTTAAGATGGAAGAGCTGTGCCTTAGCAGACAATACACGGCTCCTAGAATTATCTCCTGAAAAGACCCATCTGATCCTGTCACTTCAAAGCTCAGATACTTTTGATGGCTTCCCAAGACAAAACCAAACCCAAGGCCCTGGCAATTAAACTTCCACTGTCAGACCTGTGCCAGCCACGTTCCTTCACCATACCTCCTGTGTGACAGCTGATGGAGGCTGGCTGACTTGGTCAGAAACCTTGGTGAGTACCTTCACTCTGGTGACTCCCCATCTTACTACCTATAAAACAAGGCAATAAATGGCAGATCATGTATTCAATGTCATTTCCCAAGAGCACAGAAAGGGTCTGATTAATACGACTTCCCTCTTACCCTTTTCTACAGGAAGACTGAAGGGAAGGGGCATGCAGGAGGAGTCAGTGTTTAGGCGAGAACACCCAAAGAAAGGAAGTTCAGAAGGTGGCTGTACAGCAGAGGCCTCCTTGGTCATGTTGGTGACAAACAGAACTTCTGTAGAGATTTCACAGTAGGCATGAGAGAGGGGCCCAGGTCAGTTCTAAGGAGGGGCCTAGGGGTCTGCAGGGTCTGAGGATGACACTGCCTTGGTGCCTATTTGTGTGTCCTTGTTAATCTTGTCAACCTGACACACATGGGGAGAGGGAGCCTCTACTGAAGAACTATATCAGGAGGACTGGCTTGTGGGTACATCTGTGGGGGCATTTCCTTGATCACTAGTTGATGTAGGCAGGTCCAGGCCACTGTGGGCAGTGCCATCCCTGGGCAGGAGGACTTAGGCTGTAAGAGGAGGTACCTAATGTGAGCCTGGGAGCCAGCACAGTATACCTTTTTGCTTCAATTCCTGACTTGAATGACCTCTCTGCTTCCCTAGATTACAGTCTGTAACTTATGAGCTGAAATAAACCATTTGCTCCCAAGTTGTTTTTGATCAGATCAACAGAAAGCTGACTAGGACAAAGTCCTACTAATATGGTCCTAGGAGGAAGGACACAGGAATATCCTGAAGATGGACTTGTCCTTTCTTGTTCTGATAGGCATTCATTTTAAATCCTGGCATTTGTCTTTTAATGAGATTGATGTTTAAAAACACATGTATGCATGCACGCATGCACAACGCAACTCTGAAGAGTCTAAGTGGAAGATTGCATTCTAAGAGTCAGCAATGACAACGAATAAGCACAGCCTCCACACAGCTCACCCTCACCCTGAGCTCGATGCTTTGTGTATTTGCATTCATGCCATGTGAACTCTGGCTCATCTTCTTGGATTTAGTGTGGACACTTGCCTACTGATGGCTCCTGACCTCCATGTGCTCAAAGCCGAGACAAGAGGAACTGCTGTTTATAAGAACAGTGCTGTTCTCCAACTCTTCATCTGTAGGACCCATTGCAGTTTTCTCCCCTGGGGACACACAAGCTCTCTTGGGTAGAGTTGCACTCATGGTGTAGGCATGCTACAGTAGGAAGCATGCAGGTTGTGAGAAGGGAAGGCAGTATTGCTTCTCAGTACAAGTGGAAGGCAAGCTACATGTACACTAAGTTTTCTAATACCTATGTGGCAAAAGTGATGCAGGTGAAATTAATTTCAATAGTGCATTTCACTGAAAAAATTTAACAAAGAGTTATTCCAACATGTAAGACCAGGAAGGAGTAATGAGACATTGGAGAGTTTTGTTCTGAGTGGTTGAAATCCATGTGAACTTGGCACTGGCAGCACATCTCAGAGAGGACGAGTCATATGCCAACAGCTGCATGTGGTGAGCCTGGCAGTATCTAAACAGCCTAGGAGTGGTACTTTTCTGAACTGGGTACTCTACACACATGTCTATGTCAGTCACATTCTGTCACTGTGACAAAATACCTGAGACCCAGAACTTGAAAGGAGGAGATGTTTATCTCAGCATGTTTCAGCCCATGGCGGCTCATTCCTGCTGCTTTTACGCAGTACACAGTAGCAGGAGTTGATGACAGGAAGGCTGCTTGTTTCATGGTGGCTGAGATGCAGAGACAGGAGGAGTCTGGGATCCCCATATTAAGGGCATGTCTCTAGAAACCTGACTTCATTTCCTAGATTTCACATCTTAAAGGTTCTGCCTTCTTCCATTAGCATCAGACAGAGACCAGGCCTTCAAGACATAAACCTGTGGAGGACACTCTTTAAGACCAGTCTTAACTTACTGGACCCCCTGAGTGGACCATGTGGAGATGGAAATTGATGCAAAATGCAAGAGGAATTTTTACTAAAACCAGCATGCTGGGGCTGCTCTGCACACGAAGAGAGAACGACTTGACTCTCGTTGCTGCACGGGCCTTTCTACCCTCCTCAGGGCCACCACCATTAAGCACAATGTGATTGGCAGAGCAGTGTTACATTCAAACTAATTGGTTGTTAGGTGATGAGGTAGGTGGCCAACGGGTCAGTCCTTTGGAATGCATCCCCACTCTTAGGTCGGTCTCCCCCTCCCCTTTGTGGTCTG
Source organism: Apodemus sylvaticus (assembly GCF_947179515.1). Classification (NCBI taxonomy): domain Eukaryota; kingdom Metazoa; phylum Chordata; class Mammalia; order Rodentia; family Muridae; genus Apodemus; species Apodemus sylvaticus. The sequence continues at coordinate 119,782,322 of NC_067473.1, forward strand.
AGGAATATAACTTAGCCTCTGACTTTTTTAAAGTTCCTGAGTTAACTCTTTCAATTCTTGATCCAAGCTATAACAGCTACATCTCACTATCTTCCCATCCAAGCACAACGATTCAGAGCAAAGGAACCATGGACATGCTTTAGCCCAGGATAGGAAGCTATGAGAAAGGGATGTGAAGGTGGGTGGGTGGCTGCAGGCTGTGAAGATGCTCTGTTCCCAGAGGGACAGTCTGATCCTGAATGTGAGAAGCACCATGTAGTTGTCTAGAGGAATGGCCTGCTGGGTTGGGAAGGGCTTGAAGAATCCACATTGCAGGGATCAAATGAATATATACTCCACGGGAGTAGCCAAGGCCTTTCCCTTGATGGCTTTCCCAGCACTTCCTGTCACCTCAGTCCGAAGTGAACACAAACCTTGCCTTCCCATCTCAACCAACATTGTGCTTCTGCCTTTCAAAGCTCATGGTCATGCTGTAATTCAGTGAGAGCATGTCAAGATCTGCTCTGCTCATGTCTTCACACAATTTTAAAAATTCTATAAGATTCACTTCTGTCACTCATGAACATTTAAATGTAGTTTTGTTCATTTTTATCATATGAAAAAGTGTCATACATTTTACATCTAGGACTCACTTTAAGCTTTGTATTGTAAATACCCTCTCTGCCCTTTATGTCTTCAAATAGCCTTCTAGCCTTTGCTTAAATAGATGTTTAGACTAAACGGCACAAGATTTTGGGCAGATGTAGGAAGAATCTGTATGGCAACAACATCTGAATGCAAAGCACTGTTTTTGTCATGGTGGTTCCTGGGCCTGCTTGCTAGTCTCTGCAGAACTTTGCTTCACCCTGCAGGGCTGTCCTCACCTCTGGAATACCAACCCAGGACTTCCAGAGTTGCTGTGAGGCTATATCTACAAATTCCCAGGGTGTCTAGAGTTCAAAGAAGCCAAATAATCATGTATCAGGCTGTGCTAAGTCTGATGACCACTCCTGTGGAGGGCAGGAGACTCTCAGATGGGTGCGAGCCCTGAGAAGTACGAAGTCTTAGACAGATGCCCTGCCTCTGTATCCTGCCATGCAGTCTTCCTGTCCCTTATAACTTGGGGTTGGGGGCATGTTGGAGACACTTGCTGAGCATCTCATGCACTGTGAGGGAAGGTAATTGTGCTCACTGGGGAAGCCCAAGGCTTCAGGCAAAACAGTGTTTCTAAAGTGATTCCCAGACTAATGCAACTGTTTCTTGAAAACTATTTTATCTAGAATCTATATAACCACTTTTTTATTCTAAAAATCCATGTTTCTAATCCATAGGTAATTTACTGAGCCAAGGACACAATGTAAAAGACAAAAGGAGGGGACAACAGGACACGTGTTCCCAGACTCAACTTCCAGTAGAGCCTGACAACATGCGTTGTGACAGTGACGCAGTACCCGGAACACCGCCAACACTGTCTGTCAGGACTAATGACCCCAGAGGCAACCATTATTAGCCAGTTCACTAATTAGGGTCTGTTTGTAGAGTTAACGGGAAGGGCAATCACTTGTTAATTTAAGTAAGACTCCCAGGCATTCTTGACAACCATCATACAGAACACTGGAAGGCATTCCAGCAAAATTCAGAGAGTGAGCCTGACAACACAAAAGTACACATGCACTCTGTGAGGAATCTGCTGTAAGAACACCTTCCTCAGCTATAGGGAAGTGTGTCCCTGGAGCCCTAGGTACTACCAGTACCACAGAGAGAACTGCTCCAGAATGCCACTGGGAATAGAGAGAGCTGATGCTAGGTTGTGTGTCCATGCATGTAGGAGGGCGGTGTACAGGTGTATCTCTGTGTGATATTCTGACTTGGCTTTTGTGCTAAAGATAAAGCAGAAGTTGATTGTGACTACATTACACACAACTTAAAACCCACGAACTGTGAAGAAATCTTGTTATTGGAAGGTATTTCAGTGATTACTAAACCAATGCCTATTATTTAGGAAAACACTGTAACCCACAAATGTGGGCTATTACAGAATTAACTCTCACTACTAGCACATAATTTAATTAACCATTTAAAGCTTCCAGAAATTTCACCTGGATCCTAGAAATGGCAGGAAAGGAGAAATAGGGCACAGCTACCACTTCAAAAGGAAGCAGGCCTAGACAGCAAGTGCAACTAGTACTTCTCTGGGCCTTGAGAATCTGTGGTCCAGTTATAACACAGAACAGATGAAGATCTGAGGCCCAAGGTGGGAGGTAACTTTTGGCATAGTGAGCAGGCCTACTAACAGGGCAGGTATGACTCTGATCTCACATTCCCAGGCTTGGAGCAAAGATCCCTGGAAGTCACCCAAGAACTTGATCCTAGAACTAGGCTCTTGTTAGAAACAGTAAACGAATTCCCTTCAGTTGAGGGATGCAGACTCCTAAAAAGGCAGGAGTCCTGAGCTACAGTGCATCTTGATCAACAGAAGGGCAGCTGTTGTGTCTTTTCACAGGCCTGGCACAACCACTAGGGCCTTCCTATGTTCATACCCCTGGCATGCCCACTTGTGCCTGGCCACTGGGTATGTGTACACTCAGCAGGAAGTTGGAAGGCATGTTCAAATGTGAGGCCCTGGGTCAGTGAGGCCACAGGGAATAGAACATTTCCTTCCAGAAGGACCCATGCTCTCTACATTCAAGGCCCAGGCCCTAGAAAGGAGGCAGCTGCTCAAACAGGAAAAAGAAGTATGTCTCTTCAATCTCTATGGTCCCGGAGGCAACTCAGAAGCCAGCCTAGATTTAGTGGCTTTCCTTGGGGGACTTTACAGGGCAAGTGATTAATATGTTGGCTATAACACACTCACTTGGCAGCCGATCTAACTCCAGGGTGCACAGTGGCCACTTGGGAATTTGCAGGCAGTGCATGTTCTGAGGTCTCTGCTTTTGCAGAATGCTGGACTCTACAACCCATGTGATTCTAAGCAGACCTGTTTATAGCCTGATATGAGCCCATGGGCTGGTCTAGACAGGCTGTGAAGCAGTGGTCTACTTTGAAGCCTACTGAGAAAGACTCTTGGGCAACAGGGCACAGCAAAGGCCTTGAAGCAGTTGTAATCTTTAAGCCACATATGACTAGAACCTCTGGACCCTCACACAAGCTGACTATTGGCAGCTACAAGATGGAAATTTACACTTTCAAGGTAGGCCCTGAATCCTGCCTCTATCCTGTTCCTCCACTGGATAATCCAGAACAGGAAAGCAAACAAAACTTCAATTTGCTCATCATGAGAATGGGGAAAGGACAGTTTCCTGATGTAGACAGGCTTAGTGCTTCATGGGTCTTGTTATTCAGTTCCTGGGCTATCTGAACCAGTTCTCTTGTCAAGTGCAGTAGAACTAGGGCTATATGCTAGAGTTTTCAAGGGTTTGGATCCATTTCTCCTGGTAATCACCTTAGAGCCTGCAAAGCCCTGGGCTGGGTATACACTGTGGAGAAGGAGGGGAAAACCAGACAAGCTAAAGTGATCTGGGGTTGATCAGATTGCGTTAGTAGCCACGGAAGAAGAGTGTGAGGGCAGAATTTCCTAGCTCCTAAGCCATATCTTGGACTCAAGGGGCATACAGTTAAAGAACAAGAGTCCTATGGTCTGTCCCTCTAACTGGCTCAAAAGGCTTAGAGTCAGCTTGACAGACCAAGGTTGGCTTCATCAGCAGATCTGTGTGCTGGGACCAGAGGGAAATAAAAACAACTGGAATGGAGTTAAAGCTTAACAAACATTACTGATAACTAGGTAATCCTTATGGGAAGGGAAGACTGGCGGTCCTGCAGGGCTGAGGCCAGACAGGTCTCCAGGTATTGGGCAGGACAACAATCCAATCACACAATCCAATGTCATTGTTGTACCGAAGTGACCACCATGGGAAAAGGAACATACTATGCCTTGCCAGACTTCCGGATGACCTTGACTGGGCCAAGGAGGCTACAAGGAGGAGGTTGCCAAGGCAGTCCTCATTCTCTGTACTCCAGGCCGTAGGGCTCTTGGGAAAGAAACAAGGAGGGCATATATTCAGATGGGCTTGAGTGAGAATGAAATGGAGACAGAAATGATTCCCTATCTGCCTTCTGAAGGAGATGACTCAAATCTCAGCCCTTAACACAGCCCTTGGGAGCTACTGAGGGTATGGTGGTTTGACTGCTTGGTCCAGGCTGTGGCACTTTTAGATGTGGGGCCTTGTTGGAGAAAGTGTGTTGCTGTGCAGGTGGGCTTTGAGACCCTTTTCCTAGTTGCCTGAATGCCAGACTTTTCCTGGTTCCCTTTGGAACAAGATGTAGAACTCTCATCTCCTCCAGCTTAGACGCTACCATGCTTCCTGCCTTGATATTAATGGACTCAACCTCCAAATCTGTAAGCCATTCCCAATTAAATGTTGTCCTTTATAAGAGTTGCCTTGGTCATGGTGTTTCTTCACAGCAATGGAAACCCTAACTAAGACAGAGGTCAAGTGTTAGAGACAATACAACAGGGGCAGAGAGGGGCCACTATGGACACACTGACAGTCTTTGCGTTCTCTGCTTCAAAGCTCACACACGGGCTTCTGCATAGAGCTGGTTTCCTCCCAGGAAAGAGAACAAATGCTAGGAGAAAGCACAGAAGGTCTTGGTGGGCAGGAGGATAATCAGAGGACCACGCTTCTTCCTATGTCTACCACCCTCTCCGCCCACTGAACCGTGCTCAAGAACACCATTCATGCAGTCTGAAGAGCATGCCACTACTGCTACAGCCAACAGAGAACAGGCACCGCACACTCTAGAGGGGTCAAGTCGCCCCAGTGATGCTGGGTTGACTTCAAGAGGCTGATTTTAGAGAAGTTGGACAGGGTGAGACAGCAGCAGGAACACATGGGTCTGTTGAACATTACCCTGGCCCGCAATCTCTGCTTTCCTCTATCAGTAATGCATGAGTCTGTTGAACATACAGGCCCCATCTCAACTTTCCTTCTCCAGGAACCCTAGCTAGGGCAGTGGGCACCAATGGCCTGACAGTTCTAGTCTCTACATTCCTGGAAGGCTCTCCTTCGCCAATCAGCCTGCAGCTAAGGAGTGATAAACACAAGTTGATGGTCAGGGACTTGGCGAAGGGCTGTCTGAACAAAGGCATGTAGAAGAAGTCTTGATGAATGTTTTCAGGCTTGGACAACTCCCAGGCTCACCAGTGACTGCCCTGAAGTATGATGGAACAGTGGCCAACAAGTTACTAGAAGGTAGAGTATGAGGAGCAACAAGATACAAAATTACAAACATTAGTCCCCAGGCTGGATTGAGTCCACCTAGAGTGCCATTCATGGAATGGACACTGGGTCCTGATCCTAGGCCCAAGCTGAGCTTATGTGAAGTTGAACATGCAGGAAGCTTATGCCAATGGCCAGTGGAGTCAGCTGAGGGATCAGCAGGCATTAGTTTTCCAAGAGGGTTCTGGTAGGTGTGGCACAGTCTGTGAATGAGGAAGATGGAGCCTATATCACAGCAGCAGTGGGAGGAGAGGACTCCAGTGAGATGTGTGCCTCCCCTGGGGGCTAAGGGAAAACCAAGGCAGGGGAATCTGAAAGCTCCCGTCACCTAACTGTTAGGGCTGCATCTTTCTGTGCTGTAGAGCCGCAGACAGGGAAAGAGGAAGCTTGTGACGATCATCTAAGCTGTCCTATGAATGCTCTTTGGTAACTTCCAGGCCAAGCAGACAGGAGATGGATGGTGGAAGGGTGGTCACTGGTGACTCAACCTTTATAGGTGGGTGTTCCAAGAATGACCTACACCTGTGTTTAGAATAGCTTGCCTACACTAAGGGAGCTAGACAATGTCAGCTCTTGGAAAGTGAAACCCTCACAATGGCCTAGAGATACAATTTTTTTGCTATGGTTTAGAGGCTACACCTGGGACACTTGTCTGAATCTCCAGCTGTTTTGAGCCATCTTTCTGTGACATCTACCCTGTTCTCCTGAGAACAAGATGTCAGGGCCAGAGACAAGGCTCTCCTGCCTGCTACCTGGCAGGCCTTTGGGAATCTGGCAGGTGAGAGCCCAGCAGCTAGCCCTAGGTAAGCAGCATTCAGTGATGGCACCCAGCATCGGGGGATTCTTCACTGACTGTTACCCACTTGGCAGGCTGTACTCCCTAGAGAAGCTGCATGCGTACCACAGGGCTGCAATGGATGGCTTGGCTCCTCCCAAGCCAGGAGCAGATGCAGCCTCAGCCAAGCTTCCCCAAAGATTAGGAATGGGGAGGTGACACAACCCAGGAAAATAATCTAACAGCAACACTGCTAAGCAGTCACCTCTCTACTGATTAAAAAAGGAGAAAAAAAGATTGGACTGTAATACCATTTAATCCTCAAAAGCTAATCTAAATGTAACACTCAAAAGAAAACAAAAGTGGCACAAAGATGCGCCAGCCCTGCCTTCAGGGAGACTGGCTTTATTCCCAAAGTGAGCCCATTAATAGAGCTGGGAATGAAATGCCAGTTCTGTCTTTGTAAGGGGAGGGAATTACTAAACTATTGTTTCTAAGCTCAGTTTTAAGTCATGGATCTCTGAATATCAAGAAAGCCTGGGGCTGAGGCAGCCCTTCCCATAAGCCTATGGCCAGTGCTTCCAAAGCCACGTATGAGCTCCAGGCCATTGGAACACACAGTCTGTAAAGAACACGTCACCCCATGGTCCTCAGACCTGCTCCTCTCCCTGTAGCCTATAACATAGGAGGTGACAGTACACAAACACAAACAGAGCCTGGTCAGGTATCCCTGTTCTCCAGAGCTCCATAGCACCTACCCACCTTCCTCCTGTATCAGTGCTGCACAAAGTCCATTGTGACTCTCACCTGTGCACCCCTGGTGGTCATCATTTCCTACACTGTCCTGCTTCCTTTCCTCCATGGCACTTTGTATCATTCAGTAGCATAGCCTTACCCCCCCTTCCCCATATTCTTCTGTCTATGTCTATGTCTATGTCTATATTCCTTCATACACCTTGTATTTGTCTCATTCACTGTACACTGTGTGTTTTGCTCCCTGGGAGCGGTGGCTAGGGTCTAATCATTCTCTGTCCCTAGAACACTGCAGCCTGAGGCTGCAGGAAGGGTGAGTCATTCCAGCTGGCAGTGCTGAGTCCTGTCTCTGCTCTGACACTGTCACTTCGCCTCCCCCAAGGCTGCCAGTTATCTTTCTAAAGCACAAACCCAATCCTATCAATTCCCCACTTAAAGCTTCTTTTTATGATTTGCCGCAGCCTGAAGAACACGTTCCAAATGGCTCTTGTGCACTGCTGGCCCTGTGTCCAGAACCAACCGCAACTTCTGGCTTTGTACAGTGAACACCTCTGCTCCCCAAGGCCTGCCTTCCTCATACCTCACCAGAAACTTCCTGTAGGTTCCACTTGCTCGTCGCCTGAGCACAGAGCTGCCTGCCCATATCTCTGGGGCTGCCCCACTGTGATCGGCTCATGTCAGCACCCAAGCTCAGGCAGAGACCAGTGTGCCATGGTCTCTGTTCCAGGAGAGCTCTGCTCCATGGCTCATTGTTCCCAAGGGGCCTCTGTGTCCCTGAGAGACCTTAAGTACTTGGAATGTTTGGAGCTAGCTACAAAGATAAAGGGAGCAAAGCTCCTCTCAACAAGAAGCCTGTACTCTGCAGACAACATTGTGGAGACTAGGCATGACTAAAGAGCCACAGTAAGGGTGTAGAGGTGCCCTACCTTTGGGCACCATGAAGATGGGGCTCTATAGTATGGAGTCAGGAGGATTGCCAAGATGCCTTTACAGAGACCTTGTCAAGACAAAAACAGTGAGATCTTCCTGGGGAGAGGGTATGCATAGACAGAGCTCCCTATTATCAGAGGCAGCAGGCACCACATCACATCCTCAGCTGAGATAGGAGGCCTGTACCAGGTCAGAGGTCACACCACTCAGTCTCATGTGGAAGAGCAAGAATGATGAGAACAGTAAGGGGAGGCAGCTTCCAGACAAACACACAGAAGCCCCAGCCCAGGTTCTAGAACACAGGCCATATGTTAGTCCCAGGTATCCCCAAAATAAAATACTTGGCAGCTTTTCCTGGGAGATAGATGTTGATGGTTCACTAGGGGAGAAGAGACAGAGGACAACACGGACAACACTCTGAGTACATACCACACCATTTCTCCTTAAACACTATGGTAGAAGACAAAGGCTGGACATTACAAAGGTTCACAGCAAATCAGGAAGTTCTTTCCTAGACCTCATTTGAGTTTTCATAGCTACAGTTCATGTCTCCGGCCTTGCTGTTTCTCAGACAAGGTTTGCTTCTCTGAGGAGTGCCAATGGACCTGCTGCCAGTTTCTTTTCAGGCCACAGACTATACCTGCCTTTCCTGTGAGGCACGCAGTCCTTCCCTGTAGGGCCTTTCATGTCTTCTCCTGGGGCCTGCAGGACTTGCTTAGGACTCATCACTTAGGCTGACAGGACAGAGCAGGGAACATCAAACTGTTGGCAATTCCTATATTCGTCCCACTTGTCCCTAGACCAGCCTTCTTAGTAGCTGGCCTTGAGGCCTGAGGTCCTCAGAGCATTGGGAAGTCTCCTTGTAGTCTATAATGCCTGCACTCCAATCAGCTTCTCTGTGTCTCAGGGGTCCAGAGTGGGTATCTTTTTTTTCCCCTGATAAAACCCACAGACAGGGTCTAGGTCCAAGGGAGAACAGGCTAGCCTTTGTCACAGCTGTTGCTGCTTGGTAAGAAGACAGAAGCCCTAATCCCAATTCCCCCCACCCCACAAATCCTTTCAGTAATAATCTTCCTAATTTCAATTATACAAGTCACCCACAAATACACACTGTTTAAAAGTGAGCACTTTAGATAATGCTACCATCTCATTTGGCCCTGTCCAAAAAACTAAGCTCCTCTGAAGTCAGTACCAGTCTCCACCTGGAGGGTGGCTTTTCCCTGCCTCTCTGTATCATGCACCCACACCCCCAAGAGGAGACCATCAGCTGTCATGTGGCATTTGGGCATATAGATACAATATGCATTGTCTCTCTTTTGTGTCTGCCTGCCCCACTGTGGCTCACCCTCTGTGGCACCTGCTATTCCAGAGTCAATAGCTGTAGAGCCTTCTATCAGCTGCAGTGAGCTGCTCCGGCGTTTTACACCTATAAACAACTGCAGTGCTCCATCCATAGCTGCTTATATCCAGAGTACCTCTAGGGCAGGGTTCTTCAAGGACAGCTGCCAGGTACCAGCTTCCCCTACCTGGCCCTTGTGGCTCCCGATTCAGTTGTGACCATATTCTGTGTATCAAGGGCTAGTGTGCTTGCTAATATATAAGCTACCACTAATAGTGCATACTGTGGCTGGTCTGTATCCTGTGCATTGCTAGAGGCTTAATAAGCACATCCCAGTGCTGTCTAAACAATCAGCAGAAGTATGTCTTAGTAGTTTGTAGGGGGTTGATCTGATGCTGTTATATATTCAAATGCTAAATTCTGTACCCAAAGATCTGATTGCTCCAAGACAAGTAGATCCTCTCATGCAGACTAGCTTTTGTTACATAAAACTTGCCCCACAAGTTATCCCTGATTAGTTAATAAAGATGCCTACAGCCTGTGCTGGGCAGAAGAGGGGGTGGAGCAAAGGTTCTTGGGTTAGGGGCCTCAGGCTAGGCCCACCATGGAGAAAGGAGACCAGGAGGAAGGGAGAGAGAAGTTCATGGGGTAGCATGGATGGTGAGCCATGACCATGAAGGCAGCCTATGGAATAGGTGCATCCCAGGCAGAACAAGGCAAATTATATTTCGGGGTTATTAACAGGGTCAAAACAGCAGAGAGGGTTGATATCTGACCAGCTCTAGTGCTTTTAAGGCTTATTATAAATATAAAAGTTTGTTTTTTTTATTATTTGGGAATGATCTAAGTGGGGTATCCCCCCTAAATAATATGAATAATAATAGTTCTGCTATCTGTCACAGGCCATACCTTAAGCAGCACACAACTATGACCTGCATAAGTACCTGACTGACCTCAAAGTCCTTGCCCCGGGGAGACCCTGCTTCCTGTGGCACAGGCTTCCATGGAATAGTATGTTTTCTCTCCCAGGCCTACCTGTTACCCCGGGACAATGGCTCCCTTACCTACTCTCCTGGTGCACGTCTACCATGCCAAGTTTTGGAGTGGGTGGTAGGGACAGAGCATGATACTGAATGAACTCTGGATAACAGTACAGCAAACAGAAAAGGAGCTTAAGCAAGCATGATCTAGAGAGAACCCAGAGGACACGCTTCACAGAGAGTAGGATATGTAAGGACAGTGTCTGTTCTGAAAGTGGGAGCCAAACAGTCTCAGACTTGCAATTCCAACAAGTGAATTCATCTGACCCATGGGTGGCACATGGGTTTCAGCTCAAAAGCTTACCCAACTGCTGCTATGGGGCAAAGGAGGGCAATGCTCAAAGCTGCATGGGAACCACATGCAGGGTCCGTGAGAGGGTACTGGAGTCCACTTGTGATGTGTACCCCATTGCTGACTGGAGCAGGTGAGCATTCAAACATTTACTCCCAAACACCATGTTATGAAAACCAATTATTTTCATGACTCTTTCTTTCCCCAAGAGCCACCACTTTGCAGTGGCATGGAGTAGTATCTTGCCAACGACCCTGCAGCTTGGAAAAGCTCAAGCACATGCACATCTGCTTCTCCCCTTCTCCCCTTCTCCTCTCTTCTCTCTCCCCTCCCCCTCTCTCAGACAATACTGAAGCATCCAGCCAGCCTGTGTATTAGTAATTTGTCCCTGGCCTTAGGTACATTAGGGAGAATCAAGCAGAGAATAATCGAGATTTGCCTCTATGCCTACCAAAGTGGGTCTCTGTAAGAATTTGCACAGGAAAATGTCAGACTTGTCTCAGTTTCTATACCAGGACACTGTATTTGAGAGGCCAACCAACCTGCCATGGCTGGCTTGTCTGCCTGCATGGATACAGCCTCTGCCTTAGGATGGAAAAGATGGCAGACAGGGTGTCACAAAGCACCTGTGTCATGCTGTCCATCCACTGGATGTACTGAACCACTTCTGATGGGAATTGAGCCACTGGCATCCCTTGAATTCAGACAGCTGAAAGCTACCTGCATTAAGAATGTAGAATGAATGGACACCATCTTAATAAGTCAACTGTCATCCGTTCACTAAGTAGATGCAAACTGAAGGATTCGGGTAGGCCACCAACAAAGTTTGTGTAGTAAATCTTATCTCCCAGGGAGGGTGGCAGCTCAAACCAGCAAGTTTCAAGGGACATTAATCAGAGATCCTTGGATCAAAGTCCTAGGAGCACAATGACTCAGTTTCAGGAAATAGTTAACAACTGTCTTCCTCCTGGCTTGGTTGTTCTAGATTCTCTAAAGCTGGCTCTTTGTGGTCTAGGAAGACAGTATAAGCTTCCTGACAATGAGAAGCCAAGGCAGCTGTGAATGAATCCCACGGGGAGAGGACTGAAGGTTGTCATAAAAAATAGATGTGAGACAATAAATGCAGGATGTTCCCTGGGGTCTTAATCTCTTCCTTCAGAAAACTAGAGCAATCCTGTCCACAGTGCTTGGGTGAGGTGGAAGGGCATACACACTGTATTTGAGAGGTATTCATATCTACACCAACAGCTCAATTCTTCCAAAACAAGGGTCCCCAAACTGTGACTGCTGGCCTCATCAAAAAGAGTCTTCCACTGACCTGGAGGCGGGAGTCCTCAGGGTCTTGACTCAGGCCTCTGGAGATAATGGGAGATTTCTAGGACCAAGCCTGCTGTGCTGCTGGAACAGCTCTGCCAAAGTTACATTAAAACTTCCTGGGTTTTTAACTTGCTGGCTGAGTTCAGCCATTTCTCAAAGGCTGCAGCCATTTCTCAGCAGCAGTGGAGCAGCAGAGGGAGACCTCCATTCCCTTGCCATAACAGCCAGTCTTTGCAGGTGTCTAAGTACCAAGGAAACCAGGATGAACAGGCCAGGACCTGAGAAAGGGCCATGCAGAGGTAGCTGTGTATTCTTGGGTCACTTTACCCACAGCATTTCTATTAGCTCATGGCTTCAGTGAGGGCCTAGAGGTCAGCAGGGTGATCTCACAGGAATGCAAAGAAATAGCATTCCTTGGGAGGCTGCCATATAGCTAACTCAAGGCCCAGGAGTCTAGGTGGGAGGCTAGAAACTTAGTTTTTTTCCTTCTTTTAAAACACATATAAATTCCTGAGCCACTTAAAGTAAGAGGCTAAGAAGCTGATGTAAAGGCTTCAGAAAGGGTGTTTCCAGAAGGTTCTTTTGACTGGAGAAACTGAAACCATAGTTCAGAGTTTTATGAAGGAAACATTCTGGAGAGCCACACCCTGGGATAGGGTGACTCAGCTAACTGTCAGGAAGACTATTGGAACTAGACAGCTGGGTCCCTGAGAATAAGATGACCTGTTTTGTCTGTGTAGCCACAAGGGCACCTCCGAAAAGAAATTCACCAAAGCCTCTACAGTGCCTGACGTGCAGCTGAGAACCACTAGGAACACGAAGAAAGATCTATGATGGAGACGGGTAAGAGGGGTGAGTGATCCAGCCCACTAAAAGAGAAATCCAACTGTTACCTAAGTGGAGGTAAAGAAAATGTACCCAGAGGGCAGGAGATCCTTCAGGCTCCCTCTTGGTGCTCCCAACGCCATATGATTTAGGTGAGTAGGAAACCACCACAAGCCAATCCAGGAAGGATGAGAAATGGTCCAGACTCTTCAGGAAAGAGATACAAGTCACTCCTCTAGGTAAAGAACCAAGACCTGCCTGCTGAGGGTGGAAGGAATGTGGAGTAGGTAGGAGAGGAATGTGCTTTAAGTACCAGAGAAAGGAGAGGACTAGTCTGTGCACAGTTAAAAGGGAATTCTGCAGTGGACATACCCACACTTCCACTGGGTAAAGTTGTTTGCTCATGCGCAGGTCTCTGCTGTCCTTACTTGGTCTTTTACCTAGAGAACTGACTCGCATCTCTTTCCAGAAGGGTCTAGACCATTTCTCATCCTTCCTGGATTGGCTTGTATTAATTTCCTGATGACCTTAATCACGAGGTGATGAGAGTACCAAGAGGTAGCGAAAGGATCTCCTGCCCTCCAGGGACATTTTCTTTATCCCTTTCATTGAGGTAAACAATTGGGTTTCTCTTTTAGTGAGCTGGATCACAGTTGTGAAGGATACCAGAAGCCCAAGTGGCCAGGGAAATCTCAGCTTTTACTTCAATGGGGTGATTATACCTTCTGGCAAAAACACTCCTGTTCTGGAATCAAGAATTCTTCCCCAGAGGAGCAAACAATTGCAGGGAGATAAATTCAGTGTTCAATTCATTTCCCTCCCTTTTCCATCCTATCCATGGTGATAGTGCTATCCACATTTAAGGCAAGTCTTCCCTCTTCAGATAGACTGTACTCAAAGACAACACACAGAGGTGTCTTCCAGGTAACTTCAAGCCCAGCAAAGCTGTCAAGAGAAACCACAGAGGGTACCAAGACAGACCATAAACTGGACCATAAGTCAAGCTTCCAAGCAGTTTCACTTTCCTGTTCTCAAGACACTAATTTGCAAATTGAACTTGAGAGCAATCATACCAAAAGTAGAAAATCCTCTAATGTTTGGAAAATCATCAATACATTTCTTCAAGAGAAGAAATCAGAATTAAAAATTAAAAAAATTGAATTAAATTGTAATGAAAATACATCAGCTCAGAACCTAAATGCTGTAGCAAAGTTATATGCTCAAAAGAAATTCACAGGTATGACCGCAGACAAAAGAAGGGAAATAAAGCTGGGTGTGGTAAATTTATCCTCGCTTATCCACAGTGAGCTGTTCTGAAGAAATGTGTTGTTAGCAACATCATGTGAACAATAGTAGAGAAGCTTATTTATCCCTTAAATCAGCCAAATCACACGACGCAATCCTAGATGGAATGTGTCAATCACTTGGTATGGCCTCCTGATGCAACTGAGACACAGCCTCTATAAGATGGCGGCAGTCACTGTCTAAGTCATAAAGCACACTACCTTATGGGTGATTTTTTTCTTTGTAAAGTAGAATGAGCACACATTAAAATGGTGACCAACAGTAGCTTCATATACCGAGCACCAAACCAGCAGCACTATCACTTGTGATCATCAAGCATGGTGTGCTGTACACAGATACCTGTGCTGTTGTCTCACTGGCACTCAGGGTTCTGTGTGCACTGATGTACAATGCTGTAGAAATACCTGTTCAGTCCCACTGTGCTCCTCTGGGCTACAGCCCATGCGGTCCAAGGTTGTTGCTAAATAGCACATGGATGGATGCACTGTCCGTTCTTAAAACTAAAATAGGCCATGTGATGTCAACATAACCCTTACTTCTAGGATCTTCACCTACACCTCTCCTCCCACTCATTACTCTGGCTACACTGGTCATCTTTCTGTTCCTTAAGACTTCTTGTCTCAGGGCTTTTGTACATGCTGAAACTAGCTTCCCCTGCCTTCCTCTGGTGGCTCCATCTCATAGGAGCCAGTTTAAATGTCATTTCCTCTGCAAATCCAGCCTAGGTCAGGTTCCTGGGCCGGACACTTCTGACTCATGCACCATATCTCACAGCACTATTAGACCCTGTGAGCATTTGTTGGGAAACTGCTTTCTCTGCAATTCAGTTTAAGAAACTGTTTTTCATATCTCAACTGTCACTCTTCCTGGCAGAGAAAGAAGCTGTTCTGTTCCTAGCTAGAACCTCAGTTCTAGCATGCTACCAGGAATAAGAGCCATGCCACATGTGGTAAATGAACGAACAAACACATGGACAGAGTTTACCATCTAAGTAATCATTTGATTTACTCAGAGCTGTTAGCGATGCTCCACTGTCTTGGAAGGAAACTCCCACCATTTCTGCCACTAGCAGCTGGCATTCATTCCTGTGACATTTACAATGCAATTTGCAATCATTTGCTAATCTGAAAAATCTCACAAACATTTTTTTCTTTTGATATTTAAGGAAAATACTTTCTAACTTTGCACTGTTTACTACATGAGGGAAAAGACAGTATTCTGGAAACTCTATTCATCAAATCTTTCTCTACCAAGCAAGTGCTGTGAAGTGACTCGATGGCTGCCATTATCAAAATCTCTTAGTACTGGTGGAACTGAGACTCACAGATGGGTCATAAAAGAACATCCACTTCTGGAACACAGTCCTAAAGGGCTGGCAGCTCTTGGGTAGTGAGGCCCATAGCCCTGCTTCATGGACAGTGCCTTCTCCCTGTGTCCTCTCAGGATGGGAAGGACAAGGCATCTTCCTAGCATCCCTCTCACATGAACACTGATCCCATGGACAAGGACTCAATACTTAAAACTAGATCATCTCTCAGAGATCCAGCTGGGTTCCTGAAGACTGCTGACTCCGCCTCTAGCCAAAAATCACACTGCTACCACCATCAGCAGCTGAGACAATCCTATGCCTCCATTCTCTATGGAGCTTGTGTGCCATCATGTAGGGTATTACAAACGGTGGCCTATTTAGAGGTGAGGAAACAGAGACCTCATTGATTGGAGTACAGGGCTGAGGTCTGAGTCAGTCTGTCAGGCCTAGTGGCCTAAGGCCCCAACCACCTACCCCAGGTTCAGAGAGTTCTTATAGCAGAGGGGCCTGAGAGATGTTTGATGGTTAAGATCACGTTCTTAAAGAGAACCTGAGTTTGGTTCCTAGCACCCATGTGGGGTGACCACACACACACACACACACACACACACACTTTTTTTATTTCTTATGTACATTAGTGTTTTGCCTACATGCATGTCTGTATGAGGATATCGGATTCCCCAGGACAGGAGTTATAGACAGTTGAAAGCTGCCATGTGGGTGCTGAGAATTGAACCTGGGTGAGCAGTCAGCTCTTAACCACTAAGACATCTGTCCAGCACAGCCTTTTAAAAACAATTATTATTTTAATATGTGTTTTTGTGCAATGTGTCTATGTGTGAGCATGTGCATGACATACATATATTAAAAATAATAAAATAGATCTTTAAAAAAGAAAGACAGCAGAGACAAAGACATACGACAGCTCTGAAACAGTCTGAGTTAAGCTTTAGCCCCAGTCCTGTTATACATCCACTGTGCAAGTCCGATCAACTTAACATGGGAAAAGGACATGTCTACTTGGCTTATTGATTCAGAAGCTTTAGAACATGGTCACTTGATACTGAGGCTTTGGGCCTGTGGCAGCACAAGACATGATGCATGGAACTTGAGGCAGAGGAGGCCTGGTTATCTCACAGCAGCTGGAAAGCAAGGAGCAGGAGATGAAGGCCAAGATGCCCTTCAAGGCTATGCCTCTAATGGGCTAACTCTCGCTTTCTAGATGGTATCTTCTAATGGCTTTGCCATCTCACAACAGCCCTGTAGCTGGGGATCATGTCTTTAATTCCTGTGACTTTGGGTGGGTGTGACATGTAAGATACAAACTATACCAAGCAGCTTTGATCTCAGGCAAAGGGTCCTCGACATATTTTCCACCTCCTTCTAGTCATGTGTACACTGATAGCAGTAAAAGCATACTAGAGAACAAAACTGAAGGTGGGCAAAGCATTCAAGTATACTATTCAATACAGGCTCAGCAAGAAGCAGTGGTAATCCAGGTGTGCTACAAACACACAAGACCATTGTTTTTCACCTCATAAAAACCATATTGGTCCATTTCTGCCTTGTCTTCAGAAGTCAAGAGAATGCAAAAGTGGCCTGTGACAATGAAGTCTGTCCCACAAAGGCAGGTGGCAGGTGGCAGGGCACCAGGCATTTAAGGGCGAAGCAGCTTTACTTTGCTGCGGATGGAGAGGCAGCTCATATGGTCAGGGGTTGCACTGCCACAGAGTGGCTGTCATCTGGCTCCCATCCCCTTCCCATGACATGAGGCTTTCACATGCTGGGGTGAAGCTAAGGCTCAGGAAGTCTTTATGAAATAGGTCCTGTTGTCCCTCCATGAAGAGAAGGATACCTGTAGGCAGATGACACACACCTAAATGTCCCCTGTCATTCAGGAGACATGTAATATTCAGACTCGTGGGTATGGTGGGAAAGGGCAACATCCCCAGGGCTGTGCACCCATCTCTTTCCAGTCCTCTCCACCTGATGGGAAAGTCCTGTCCTCCCACACTGTAGATTCCTACTGTCCCTCTAGGACTCAAGGTTTCAAGACTTGTTTTCTGTTCCTTCCTTGGTGCTGCTTGTCAGCATCCTCTAGCTCCAATGTTTCACAGTGTGGTAACTAAAGGAACCTTGTTCCTTATGCTACCCCACCACACCCTCAGGTCTGCTCTGACAGTATATCAGTTCTACCCTATTTGCCTGGATCTCTGCATGGTTCACGCATATCCACAGCATTTTCTTTCACAAGTACTTTGTCACCTCATAGCTATGCAACCCTCTCTGACGCCTTCTTCTCATGGTGCCAGATCCAACTATTTTGTACCAAAATGGGCTTTTCTGGTGACTCACCTAACTTGCTGGGAGAGAGACTGCCAAAGGGATCAGAAGGGGTTGATAGTTCATCAGAGAATCCCAGGCTCCTGGCACACAGACCATCTTCACACTTAAGGTTTTCCTTTCCCAGGGATCCACACCCCACATGATTCATGAAAAAGCCTACGCCTCCCTGCTTCTGACAACCTGGCTCAGAGTTCATGGACAGCAGCACAGGAGCATGGCAGATGGGGCTAAACACTGGCACATGAATCTTTGACCTCTCTGAGCCTTTTCCATTTGGGAGCACAGCATGAGTGTCCTGAGCATGAGGAGCACAGTGTGTTCAGCAGAGCAGGAGGCTCCCACAGGGGACATGTTGATATTCTTTCCCCATCCCCCACTCCTCATAAAGCAGAGGGCCAGTGCTGAACCCCAGATCCCATGGAGCTTGTTCACTGGCCCTCACCTAGCCAGATAACTAAGCAGCTGCTGCCCCCAAAAAAGGCAGTGGCCACACCTCATTGCAGCCCACCAAGGAGCTGAGAAGAGCTATGTGCTAATCTGGGTAATTACTGATGGCCAATGGCTACCTTCAGCCCAACTGAGGGGGCCGATGAACAGATGGCTGTCTTGTTATTAGAGAAATTTGCCATCAGGCAGGTGGCAGCAGGTTTCAAGCCCCACATGGGGATTTCTACAAATGCAGGCAAGTTTACAAAGAACAATAAGCAGACTTACTTTATTGTGCTCTCTGCTTTCGAAGCTGCCTCGTGGAATTGTTGGGAAGTCAGTTTATACAGCTCAGCATTCTACAAAGAGAAAACACAAAATTGGTTACCAAAGGTTACCACAGTCTTCTAGAAGTTTGTAGGACACAATCACAATAGAACTGGGCAGATGCAGATATCTTGACTGGTATCAGCACAGCCTAGGTCCTAGCTCCCACGCTGCTGATTACTGTGATGGAATCCCAGAAAAGTGACGCTGAAGGCAAACCATGATAACTTTAGTTCAGGGAGTGACAAGCTTCAGGCCACAGGCCAAATCTGTTGGCTACACTGCTTGTAAATAAAGTTTCATGGCTACACACACCTAGCTTGTATGCTACAGGATCAGTGGAATGGCTATGGTGGAGCCTGCATGGTCTGCAAAGCCTAAAACATCTATTACTCGTAAAGTAGAATGTGCTGACATTGATCTATTCCCATCCCTACAGTACAAGTGGGCCATGCTGCCTAAAGAGGTCAAGTGACAAGCAGTGTCAGAACTATCCAATGTCTTGACTCTTAGACTGGGGCATGCTCTGTTGCTTCCCAGGATGTACCGTGGGAGGTTCTGCAGGCATATAGCTATCCTTTCTGAAGCTATTCATTATACATATACCTACAGAGTCAGGCTAGCAGGAAAAACCTAGGAGAGCAAGAACATGCCAGCTGTGTTTGATCTTGGTGGTACATTGTGATTTTCAGTAAGGTGCTTGTCAGTCACTTCTGGTCACACAGGCCAAGCCTAACCCTTTCCTTTCCTCTAAAGTTCTGATGTTTTCATTTGCTCCCAGAGAAGACTGATACTGACAACCTTTCAGCCAGGACATAACACTCAGGTGGGAGTGCTCAGAGCCATGCAGTTGGTCAGACACATAGAGTGCAGGGGAAGCCACACCTGGAGGCTGAGACAGGATGGGTTAAGTGGCCCCTGTACAGAGGTGTAGGGTAAGTGGTCAGATGTGCTGAGTGGGGTATGAAGCCAATAGCATATGCCTTTGTGTGGTATGCCAAGGTCAGGTTCTTTACACAGCAATATATTCACTCCTGAGAAGGGACTCTCCTTGTTTCAGCTGAACAAACAGCTTCAGGTTCATCAGTCCTTGCAACAAGCTAACACGGCAGTGAAAGGACTGTGGACTCTTAGGGCTGCACCTCCTTGCAAGTCTTGTCAGGCTCGACCCGGTACTACCTTCCTGCTGAAGAAAAGCAACAAGGTAGTCCCTGGATGGACAGGGAAAGAGAAGTCTGAATACAGGTTGCTAGGAGAGCACATTATGTGGTGTGGAGCCCAATTAGGCCTATAGGGAAGGGAACTAAGGCAGAGGACTTCCTCTAGGAGACTAAAGGTGTGAAGGCAGGTCTGGGCTGGAATCAGGTTCCATCTTTACCTGCTCTCTGAGATTTCCACTGTCAACAGTCTCAGGCAGCCTGGATGGGAGGTAAGCATGAAAAGGAGACTCTTGCAGGAGAGTGTAGGTACACAAAGTCCCTTGCAGGGAGGTGGAGCAGGTCATAGCTTATTCCTTATAGTTTCCTCTCTCCACACCAGGGAGCCTTCTCTAAGGCGTGCCAACAACTCCAGCACACAACGGGCATGAAATAAACTCAGGTCTTCCTCACAGCCTCTGGCAGTAGAAGAGCTATACTAATGCCACACTCGGGAAGCGTTCTGCTTCTCCCTTCAAGTCCTTGTATTCACATCCCTGCTTCAGAATGGTGTGACATTTCCTGATATGGCTGTCCTGGCAGAGGCACCCTGATCGACCAGCCTCTCCCAATTCCTCTAGCGCATGGTCCTTTGTGACCTACTTGGGATCACTGGGATTTTGGTGGAGCCTTCTGAGGATGTGGCCTGGCCCATGGGCTCAGAGCATGACAGCACTTCGGTGTGAGCTGACCATAGTCTGTGGTAAACCACGTACTTCCTCCAAGCTTTGATTTCTTAACTGCAGAGAGAGAGAGAAAAGCAGGCACACAGATCTCTCCAACCCACACACACCGTTGAGCTTCTGAAGCCAAAAAGAACCTTGTGTTCTTTCCAAAGAAGCTGCTCTTTCTTCCCCATAAGAAACCCACCCAACTCTTGAGTTTCTTTTCTTCTATGTGTTCAGAGGGTCAGATCACAGGCTTCCAGGCCCAGTCACTTGCTGAGTCCCTCTCAAAGAGAGGACTCAAAGACTGAGATGGGGCCCATGTACTGTGGGCAGGCAGAAGAGGCCTAGGGCCCCTGCTCTGTATGGTAGGCAGCATGCATCTGTCCCAGGGGACATGGAGCCAATCATGTGGTCAGCAGGATTTGTCATAGGAAGTGTCTACAGGCTAAGAAGTGGTTAGGGACACCCCCTGTAGCTTCCTCTATTTTCCTCATGATGACTCAGTGAAAAATCTCCCCCCCCCACCCCCTGTTGGTCCCATTCTGACTGTCTGTGCAGACCCATGGCAGTGGGATTTGTAACAACCACTGGCCCAGAAGCACAGGAGAGATCTCCAAGTCACGACAGGGGTACATTTGTTCATGAGCCCCTGGTTCTCCAGCCTTCCTCATTAAGGACAAGGATCCTGTAGACTACAACTTGTTCATCCTGAGAACACTACTACACCCCACTATAGGGGTGGGGTCCAAGTCAACTGGAGCCTGTGCCCTGGCCAAATGGGCACTCAGACACCACAATGTCACAATTACAAATGCATGAGGCCAGTATTCGAGCAGTAGCAGAGCAGCCTGCATACTTGATCAGACTGTCTTCTTGGGAGCTAATAACTGAACTGAACCCACCAAAGCATTGCTCTTGCTCCCCACCATCACTGACTCTGGTGGTTCCAACAGTGGACTCCATGGCCTAGTTCATGGTAGACTAGCACTCAACTTTATGGCACATTTTTTTTGTCACATCAATATTTTCAAAAGTGAGAGCAGGCCAGGGTCTATAGTGAGTGGTGAGCAAGCGAGCTAGGGCTTGTAGCCTTCCTAGCTCTGAGTGAGGTCAGGGTACACCTGAGCACCTTGTGGGTCAGTACTTTAATTAGTGAGCATTCAGTGAAGCACATTGCGAGTGGGCACTCTGTGAAGGAACACACTGAGCACACCCTGTGAAGGAGCACCTTGTGAGGGAACACAGTGGGGGTGAGGGTTCTGTGAGTAAGCCCTCAAGTCAAGGCAGCTACCACCATGTCCTCTAGGCCAACAAATGCTCCTATTGTTGTAAACAGTGCTGAGGAGAACGAGTGCCTACCTGTAGCTCTGTGTGTGAATGAGCATATCTAGAGAGAATATTCTAGAAGTCAGGGTCTGGAGACAGTATAAAATAAAAGACTATACTTATTTCTAACTAACTGTAGAGGATGAGCGGATATCAGCCAAACAAGGAGGCGGCCCCATGAGAATAGTATGTGGGTGTTCAAAGGGCAGTGTAGGTACATGAGGGGAGCAGGGACTGTCAAACATAGGATGGAGGGCAGGGAAGGAAGGCTGAGAGACACAGTGGGTGCGCTTGACTCAACTTCAGGCTCAGAGCCTGAGTTCCAGTGAGGGGTAAATAAAAGCCTGGTTTTGTTTTGTGTTTTTGAAACAAGGTTTTGCTCCCAGGCCAATCTGGAACTCATTGTGTAGACAAGGCTGGACTGAGAGCCACTGTGCTTTTCCTAGCTCAGCCTCCCAAGTACTGAAATTACAGTCCTCAGCTAGTATGCCTGTCTTTTTAAGTGAGGGAATAGCAGAGCAGTTCTGTTTTCAAAAGACTGTGGCAGCTGTGGACAATGGAGTCCTGTCTTCCTGGAGGGGTCATCAGCACTGGAGGGTGCTGGACTGCCCAGGGCCTAGGAGCTACAGTCACCATAGAAGTTCTCGAGCTTTCTGACTGCTCTCTGATGGGCCTGTGCTGTCCGCACATCTTCTGTGCCCCACCATCATGAGCTAATAGTTTTGGAGACTTTTCTTCCCATAGAGTCCTCAGGTTCCCACTTCTGGAATGCCTTTTCCTCTGCTCTAGACAGCTGCCCCTCCTCCGCCGCCTGCAGCTGCTTCTTGAGCACATCTGAAGGCAGAAGACCTGATCTCCATTAATTAAATCTGCCATTAAAAATTAAATAACGTGAGTAAGAAGGTGTGAGCATTATCTCTGTGGGTTTCAAAAGTCGCAGTGTTTCTTCAATTACTTCCCAAGCAGTTTTCATATTTCATACTGTCTGATTTCTCCAAGGGCCCGGATTTGCAAGATCAAAAGAGAGTGTGAGGGTGAGAGAAGCAAGGTGGGAAGGCGGGAAGGGGAGGATAGCATCGCAACATGTCTCAGGCAGGAGACATGGACTCGCTGTCCCCAGGCAGAGCTAGGAGAGGCAGCAGAAAGGGAGGATGGAGGGGCACAGAGGTTGGCAGCAAGTCTACCAAGTGCAGGTCAGGGTGAGGTCCATGTGTCCATGTATAGGACAATAGATATAGAAACAAGAGATTATCCTATATGCCTGGAAAGGAACTACTACTGGGCCAGAGCCCTCAACACAGACACCTAAGCCAAAAGCATTCATGGATGATCTACTAAGGGAAAGAAAGCAGGGCTGGGTGTCATGGAGACCCAGCTTGAGAAGGGTTACAGCATTAGAGAGAACTCAACTGATAAAACTATGGAGAAACCGTGCAGGACCATGTAGGAATCAGAGTGAGGCTTCTGTGCTCAGGTCAGGACCTTTGCTCCTAGTGTGTCACTGCCATGTCCTCTCCTTTGCACAATAAGAAAGAAGATGGAGTAGTCAGCACAGGCTGGATGGGAGTGGGGGTGGGACAATGCAGTATAGAATTACACAATGCCTGGCACACTCTAGACACTCAATAAATGTTTTAAGAACTTAACAAACATCCCTTACCTTATGCATATGAACCAACAAGACCAGCAGAATGTTGAAGAGTTCTCAGAGCTGAGGAGTGAAAGAAGGCTCTTCAGGGGGCATGACCTCCACTACCATAGGGCTTTTAGTCTCTTTTGTTCATGATCTATCCCTAGAACCCGTGAGAGGGCCCAGCACAAGAATTGCTGAATAAATTCAAACCAAGGCCAGAACCACAAGAGTGATATACATGTGAGTTAGGAGGCAAGACAGTTCCTAAGCTTCAGCTCTGCACTGGGTCTGCACTCCCAGATTTAGTGGGCTACTGCAGACCAACTTGGGGTAGCACATGGTGTGACCAGGCCACAGAAGACTAAGGCATGACCTATGGAGGGCGGGCAGATTGAAGGTCAGAGACTTGGATTACTTTTCAAGAGGTGGGAGAATTTTAACACAAGCTGTGGGAGGATGCAAGAGGCAACAGCCACATGTGTGTTGGTCTTAGCAGCAATATACACAGAATCAATAGCCAAAGGGGGTGAGGAATATGTCTCATCAGAAGGTTCACTGGCCTTCCCTGGCCAGGCACTATTGTAGGGACTGCCCAGCAGGCCAACTCTTGGAAAGCTCAGAGCAGTTATTCTGAGGTAAGAACTTGGCAGATAAAGAAACTGACGAGGCCCAGGGAGGCAAATGGACCACTAAGGTGAAAAGACAAGAAATCAAAAAGCAGGGTGGGGCAGGCCCAGGTTTCTTCAGTAGTTCCTTGCTTCCCTGCTGTGCCCAGCTGTGATCAGGAAAAATTCAGCAAGTGATGGTCCAACACAGATCTGAGTTACAACCAAGTGAAGGGTGTCCTAGCAATATCAGTATAGGTGGGAAAGGGCCCACAGCTGGAGGCCAGAGGAAACACCAGAATTCTGAGAGGAACTTAAACCCAGGACTGCCCCAGGCCATAGTGCGGCCAGAGGAGCCAGCACTTGTGGGGAGTGGGGTTGTGGAATCTGGAATCAGCCTAATTATCAGGAGTTTTTAGAGCTGGAAGAAATGCTAATTCTAAGAGAAGCAAAGGTGATTAATAAATTCAGGATTTGGAGCCTCTAACCTGAAAGAGTATACCAGACTTTTTTTTTTTTTAAAGGTCTAAATCATTAGCATAAGATATCAAGAGTGTGAGTGCCATAGCTAAGGCATGCAGTGCTCAAGACTGCTGAAATTCAATTCTGTCCTAGCCAACAATACTTACCCAGCACCATCCTATGGAGAGGAACCCCCATTCTACCCTGGAGCATGCCTGCAGCCCTGAGCACAGGCCATCCTGATAGGTGTCCCCATACCAAAGCCCATAAGTTCTACCTTTCACCCCACACTTCCTATTTCTTGTCTTCAGAACCCTTGCCTACCGAGCCCTTCCCAGGCTGGACTCCACCCTCCTGTCACCACAGTTCACAAAGGCTGGTTTCCTTATCTGTTCTCCCTGTGAGCCATTCAGCCACATGTCCCCCAGCTCCGAATTCCCATTGCCATTGGATACTCCACTCCTGCCATAACACTTTCTTTCAGCACTGACTGCACCCATATCTCTCACCCTTAGAGGGACACAGGTCACACATCTGAGATACTGGTCCCAGTTCCAGTGGACACAGAATGGCAGATACTAGTTAGCCCTTGGCCTGCTTCCTCATGGGTCTAGTGGACAGTGAAATGCACTGTGGACGTGGCTAGAAATGGATGCAAACATGTCCAACACATCATAGTTTCACCACTTGCTTCTATTGTACATCCAATAAGCATATATTGGGTGCTTGCTATTTGCCAAGGCTTGCTCTACAAGCAGTGAGCAGAGCAGGTGAGGGGATGAAGTCCTTGCTCCAGAGCTAACAGTCTGGATATGGAAGAAGTAAACAGATAATTTCACTCAGTGTCAATGCCACTTAAAAGATCACACAAAAAGCTTAAGGGGCCGTGGTTTTCATTAGATGTCAGGGAAGGCCTCTTCCCTCTGCTTGGCTACCTCAGGCAGCTGGCTAACTGACATGAAGTCAGGGCTTGGGCAAGTTCTGACAGGGTGACTGCACTAGGTGAGTTCTAGATAAAACAATAAGCACAGACAGACTTTCAAGGTGAGATAAATAGAAGGTCATCCAGGGATGGCCACACATGCAGAACCTATATTAAGGACAGTAGGAAGCCACTGGAGGCTGTGCTATGAGATAAAGCACCAGAGATCCCGTTTAGAAGGACCACAGGCAGCATGCAGCAGTGTCAATGGAGAGCAGTGGAGGCAGCCTGGCTCCCTTGGTGAATGAGGCACAGATCTTTGCCTTGGTTTCAAGGAGATGGCTGAAACTCAGGACAAGGCTGGCATTTTTGGCAAGGTCCGCTTGCTAAGTATTGGCTGAACAAGGAAAGCTTTTGTGTCCTTATCAGAACTTATCTGACTACACCCAGTTCCCTATCTCTGTCCTTTCAACGGAATGCTTCTAGAGAGCCTCCTCTCTCCCACACCCCTACCTCTGGAGTTTTCATTACATTCCTGCACTAAAGAATGTCACCCTCCACACAACTCCAGGAGATTAACTGTCAATTATCACTGCTTCCTGCCCCCGGGTCTGCATGTCAAGCTGCAGCAGAATGCCAAAGCCAGCTCTGCTTCCGGATCTTCTGAACTCCTTTCCTTTCTCCCCACTGTGCTCCTCTCTTTCACTCCTCACCATGGTAAAGCGTGCGATTACAGACTGCACTGCATGCAGATGCCTTTGCTGTCCCCTGTGGTTGCATCCTCTGCCTCCAGCTCACCATCCAGGCAGTGGTGAGAGCAGTCTTTACAGACACTCTGGGCTGGGAACCTCCAGAGAGCCCCAAGAATCCCTGCTGGAGAGAGGGCCTCTCCTAACGACCCTGGCACTATCCTCAGTCTCTGTGCATCCCTTGCAATGCCTTACTTATTCTTGAAGCCTCCAGGATGTTCTAAATATTCCGTCCTCTGCTAATTCCCTGTCCACCTGGGAAGCTCCTGGTCCAGCCCTGAGTTCCAGTAGCATCCCTTCCACTGAATGAATGATATTTGGTCTCTCAAGTCAGACTTCTCATGGCCTTCTCCATGCTCTGTATTAAGGTACACTTTTCAGTAGCATTTCTTAGTGCGTACTGCAGCCATCTGCTAATTCTCTGTCTCCCCTGGGAACTGTTTGAGCTCCAGGGTAAGCTTTGTATCTTTATTGTCATCGCTTGGGAAAGCCCAGAGTCTAACCAAAGAATATTTTTATTTATTTTTATTGGTTTGTTTGTTTATTGAGACAAGGTCTCTCTTTGTAGCCTTAGCTGTCCTAGAACTTACTATGTAGACCAGGCTGGCCTCAAACTCACCAGGATGTGTCTGCCTCAGCCTCTAGAAGGCTAGCTAGATTTCTGAGTTCGAGGCCAGCCTGGTCTACAGAGTGAGTTCCAGGACAGGGATATATAGAGAATCCCTGTTTCGAAAAGCCAGAAAAGACATAGGTCCCTCAACTGTTAGGACCATTTTCCTAAAACAATTCTATCATCCTCCACCTCTTCCTATTCTAGGGCATCTACCCCTTACCAGTACCCTTCATTCCTAAGGACGTTAGTCTATGCCATCTAAGTCTCCCACCTCCTTCCAGGTCTGAACTGCTAATTAGAGCACTGGTGAGGTGGTTGTAGGTGAGACCCTTTCAGAAGTATTTGCATTTATGAAGAGGTAGAAACACACACACACACACACACACACACACACACACACACACACACACACCATACCACAATACCAAAACCTCCTCCCACTCTCTATTGGCTCTGCAATGTTTACCGTGCCTTTTTTATAAGTTTGGCAGAGCCTTCCAGCCTTCAGCCACTCTTGGGGTTGTATATGTTTTACTGGATGTGTAGCTGGGGTAGGAGTGGAATTTATTTGGGCATGTGTGCTTTTTTATGTGTGTATATAGCACACACACACACACACACACACACACATATATCACATAGTAACAAAAATGCAAAGCTGTATTAATTGGCAATAGCTACACATTTTCTGTAATGATTTACACTGAATACTAAACAGGAGGCACCAGACCTTTATGTGAGGGCAAGATGTGTGTCTGCATATGGGTGACCCTTTGGCATTCTGATCTGGAATGACAGAGTGTGTATCTTATAGCTCCTTAGGTAGGACAGATACTACAGAACTTAGGAGAACTGAAGGCAAGACCACATGTGTGTCTGGCTCCTTCCAGAGCAGAGCAGCCTGCAACAGACAGGTAAGAGTCCTGGCCCTGGCCTAGTAAGAAATAGCCTAAGAATCCTCAGAAGCTTTTGTATTTGAGTACATGAGAATGGGTCTGAAAAGGTGAATGCAGGGTTTGCTCAGGAAAAACTTCCAAGAAGTTCCTGATAAACAGTTAAGAATGAAAAGGTCAAAGTCCTGTTTAAAGCCATGTGAGAAAACTGATCTCTAAGAGCACTGCAGTACTGAGAGGTCAGATTCACTTGCCCAGACCTGGGCTTACGGACTGGAATTGGATCCCTAGAACTTCTTGAGGCCAGGGAACCTCAAGGGAGCCTCAGGGAGGTGTTAGGGAGAATGGCCAGCATAGAGCTTGTATAGCTATGAGAATGGAGCAGTCCTTAACCTGGATGTACAAAAGCCATGGCAGGGAGGAATTTGAGGGTGCACACGGAGAAAGCAGGACTGACAAGGTAATGGACCAGTGTAATCACTCCACTGGTAGAGCATGGGGACGAGGCACGTAGGGAATAACAGCACTCTAACAAACACCAGGCAGCTAGTCACGCTTTAGGGCTGCGTGTTAGTTGTTGTTGTTGCTGTTTTTTAAATTGCAAAACATATTTGGCTAGTGAATATCTAAAATTGTGAAACAAAATTTATAGCTTGACACAAAGTAAAAGTCAAACCAAGAGCTGTGTATTTTAAATCTAACTTTGCTATTGATATGACCCCCCAATAAAATTGCACAGGGTCTTAACGATGTAGGGGGGCTCTCTACAGAAAAAAAAAAAGAACAAAAATTCTTAAGGACAACCCCACAGCTGTAAAGTCAGAGTCTGCAATCCCATAGCGAAGGAACAGCTGCAGGCCCTGGGGATCCAGCCTGTCCAAGCTGAGGAGCACCTGAGGACTGTGCTTTCAGGCCACAGAGGCAGGCAGAAGACAGTTTGGCTCTTTGTGCTGATCCGAAAGGTTCCATTTGCAGAATTACAGAAGCAAGGCTGGCTGAGGCTGCACACTCAGCACTTCTTAGCCCTTTGTGACAGGGCCCTTTGGGATACTCCTGAGAAAAGGTCTTATCTCTCCTTGGACTTCTGTGAGAAGGACACCCCCAGGCAGGTGGCTTTGCACATACCCTGTCTCTTCCTTCCCTCACAGAAGAACACTTCCACTGAGTTTCTAGCTGGATGGTCTTGGGGGGGGGGGGTGCCTTCATCTTGGAAGTTTGCTGCTGAACTAACTACTGAGATCTACATGGCCCAGGAATTTGAGCAACGGCAAAGTCCCCTGGAGCTCACACATATCTGCTCTTCACAAGATTGCAGATTCATGTATAGCTGAAGCCTGAGATAGAGGTATGAGGTGGCAGGGCTCTTAGTGCTCTGTTGGTAGAGCATTGAAGTTGCTTTAAAACAATTGAGTCTACTCAATTGGATCTTGTTCTTCAGTTTACCCCGGTTTACATGCCACTGTGCTTTTACACCTACAATTTCATGTGACTGAAGCTCCCATAGGGCCCTAAAGGCAGCTGTGCTGTGTTCCTCAGTCCAGTCTTCAAAGTATAGGTCTATGGTCCCCAACCCTGGCTATACTCTGGAATTACCTGAGTCACTTTCATAAGCAACACCTGAGCCCACCCTCAGAGGCTGCCTCCTGGTGAAGGCTGGGTTCTGTGGGCATAGGAGGCAGCCTCCTGGTGAAGGCTGGGCTCTGTGGGCATAGGAGGCAGCCTCCTGGTGAAGGCTGGGCTCTGTGGGCACAGGGATTTTTAAAATGCTCTTCTCAGGGATGTTCCTGTGAAGCTAAGGTTGAGCATCACTTTTCTAAGGTCAGCGGACCCCAAGCTTGAGACTGAGCTTATATCCTAGGTCTCTCACTTACCGTTGCTGTACCTTTAGGCAAGATACATAACTGTACTTCATCTTGGTTTCCTCAAATACTTAGAGTGGTTAAACCTAGCAAGTTTCTTCCCTTCTTCAAAGTAATACAGGGAGATCACAAGGGGGGGGGGGCACTGTACAACTGATCCACCTTCACATAATGTCACACAGAAGACTTTACCAACTCTTCCTCCTCAAGAAAGGATGTGATCCCCAAATTCAAGTGATCGCCAAATTCTGCTTGCATTATTTAGAAAAAGCCTAACTCCCAGAGGAGAATATTAGTCTGGGCTGGAGTCTGGAACCTGCTTTCTCCTCTTGTATGCTAGACATGTTAGGATGTGCCATGTCCCCACATGCTCACAGGCTGAGCATGTGGGCTTCAACTATGTTAGAATATTCTAAAACCTTCAGGACATAGGACTCAGCTTAAAGAAATAGGCTATGGGGAGCAAGTCCTTGTCCCTTCCCATTTCCATCTTTTGCTTCCTGTTTGTCAAGTGAAAAGCAGCTGTCACCACAAAATGCTGCCATTGTAATGTTCTGCTCAAGCATATGGGGCCAAGTGACCATGGACTAAATCCTCTAGTCAGCTAAAGGAGAAAATCCACCCTTATGTTTTTTTATGCTAGGCATTTTGGTCATTGCCACACATATCCAATATAATGACTCTTAGAGACTATGCGCTTTCAGGGTGGGTCTACCTAAGTAAATCTATTCCTCATGCCTTTTTCCCTCTCTGAGTACTCTTGATTTCTTTTGGGGAATCCATATGGTTTTACAAAGTTTAAGGACAATGTGATGTGCCCAAGGCCAGGCATCCAGTGTATCAATACCCTGGTTACCAGGATGGTGAGTAGCCAAGGATGGTCTGGTCCAGATAAACTAAACAAGATGCCTACTGGAATTCCAACACACACAACACTACCTATGAGGTGAACTGTGTGCTCCCCATCCCAGCTCTGATCATTTGTTATCATATAGAAAATAAAGGTCACTATAGATGCAATTAGCTCCATGAGGTTGTACTGGAGAAGGGTGATTCAATCTAGAATGACTGGCATTGTTATGAGAAGTAGATGTTTGGACATGAGAGACACATGCACAGGGAAATTGTCACATGAAAACTGGAGCTGTACACCCACAAGACAAGAGTCTATCAGAGTGGAGAGGAGACATAAAGTAGACCTTCCCTAGCATTTTCAGAGGCAGCATCATCTTCCACATCTTGACTTGCAGCTGCTAGACTCAGGAGGCACACATGATGTGATTAGCTTTGTGTCTGAGACACTCAGCATGGGGTCCTCTGTTCTGGGAGTTCTAGCAAATATTGACCTTCCTTGTTGTCATGGGGGACATCATTTACCACTTAGCTGATGGGGATGCAGTAGTTCCTCCCAAATATCAGGAACTGTCTCATCAAGGACCACACAGACCCAGGGGCCTATGGGCTAGAGGGGGACAGACAAGGTAAACTGGCAGGGAAGGGAGGCATTTACTATTGCACAGCAGATTAGAAGGGACCATTTCCAATGTGCTGAGACTTAAGTGATAAAGAAGGAGGAGAAAGAAAAAAAGTCAAGCAATCAGGGCTTAGAAAGCCTGCCTCTTCACTTGTTATCTCTACTGCCACGTGGAGCCAAGCAGTCCAGGCTTGGCAGACCTGCTCCATCTC
Source organism: Apodemus sylvaticus (assembly GCF_947179515.1). Lineage (NCBI taxonomy): Eukaryota > Metazoa > Chordata > Mammalia > Rodentia > Muridae > Apodemus > Apodemus sylvaticus. The sequence goes on from NC_067473.1 coordinate 119,813,176, forward strand.
TTGCTACCACACGACTATGTGGAGCTGGGAAAGCCAGGCTCAGTGGGCTTGCTCCCTCACCTGCTACTGGGGATCTGTGTGCAAGAAGTGTTGCTGCTTATTGTGGGGGAGAATGGGGGGGTGTGAGGGCATGCTGCCCAGCACAGTGCCTGGCATATTCAAGTGCTCTGTGTATGTATAACCATGTATTAACTAGTAACTTTCCAGTTGAGGAGAAATGGGATCTTGAAGAAGCAAGTAGCAGGCAAAACAAGCTTTCCACATTTTCACTTTTCAGCTCTGAAGAGGAGAAACTGTTTGACTCTAGTCCCGAGTCTGCCTATTATGTGTCTGAAGAGTAAACCTATCAGGAAGTAAACTGGGTGGGTTTAGTGCTGAAGCGTGGACCTGAGGAACCTGGCCTGACACTTCCAGGGCCTCTCAGAGCCACATCCACAAAGTGTCACACTGACAATTGTTCTGGAGAGAGCTCTCCATGTACCTCCCATCCCATGGTCCTCATTGAAACATAAGGCAGGCTCTTCGTCTCCTCCTACAAAGACTGAGGTCATTCCCTTCCTTTAAGTACTTATCACATAGGACAGTTCACACACAAAAAAGTTCCATGCTCATGTTCCAACTGAGTCTACAATGCCAGGCAGCTGGGGGAAACGAGGTATGGCGGGCACCTCCAGCATTGGCCTTATGGGGATTCACTGGGAAAAGGTCAGAATGGCTAGGTCACCACCTAATACATGAGACCTCATTAAGATCACCCACCAGCGGCAGGGCACCATTTTTATAGATGAGAAGAGATTCAGACAGACAAAAAAACTGCACAAGGTCACAGAACCTGTGAGCAGCATTGGCAAGGTGAAAATTCAGGTCTGTGTGACTTTCCATGCCATCCTCTGTCACTCTCCACTACACAATAGTGAGCAAGTCCTTCAGTAAAAAGGCAGAGAGGACTAGGGACAGGATGAGTCACATGAGGGGCAAGTGTGCTCTGTTCCTAATATCTGTTAGAGGAACAGTGTTTCCAGCACATTAACCAGTGTTGCTGCTGTGTTAATCCAAGAGAAGAAGAAAAAGGCACGAGGGTTGCTATCTACAGATAACATGACACTCTTGTAAGGAGAACCTCCTACATATCACAGCACACAGACACACAGGATGTCAATGCACTGAAGCACAGCCAGCCTCCATGATAAAGATGCTGGCTGCTCAAACAGCCAATCCATCTGTCGTACCTCTGGCCCTGGCAGCAGATCTCATATACCAAACAGGCCTCTCCACATCGAGGCTCTGCTCCCTCACCCTTTCCTCTGGTTGCCTGTGACACCATGCTCCAGCTTAGCCTGGGAGGAAGCCTATTTGGGCAACCTCCTGGGAGGAAAGCCATTATGGTCACCTGTGTGGCAGTGGGCAGGTACTCCTAACCATGGTGTACTGTGGGAAGCATGGTAAGGCAGGAGGGTCTCAGAGAGGATGTCCATGGAACAGGCAGGGTGTGCTGGGGGGCAGAGAGCTCACTTCTCTGAGAGCATGCTAGGCTGATCACCAGTGTACACACCCTTCTAGAACAACCATTCCAGTCTGCTCAGTAAACCAGACATTGGCTTAGCTAAGTATGTCTTTTAAGGTGACCCTGAACCCATAGGAGCAGAAATTCTCAGCCTGGCCAGTGTTCTATGAGCATGCCTAAGAAAATGAGGTGAGCCAACCAGATTTCCAGAAAGATAAACAGAGAAGCAGACCAATAGCAGTGGAGGTGACACAAGAGATAGCCATGGTAGTCAGGGTCAAGGTAAACCAAGCCACTCAAGAGAAATGCTGAAGAAGCCAGAGAAAGCAAATGAGTGCTCAGAGTGAGTGGACACAGCCCAGTACAGAGGAGAATCATGGCTGGCCTCTTCACTCCTAAGATAAACTTCCACTTCTGGGGCAAAGGACTTCAATCTAACTAATGCACTTTCAGTCAAGTCCCCACAAGGAGAGGGGCGCTAGCACACACCCTCCAGGGTCCAGGCAGGGAAAGCCTGACATGCCCGAGGCAAGGAAGGATAAAATTGCTTTGAAATAGCCTCTTTTATCTTGAAATGTAACTTGAATTTTCTGTGGTATTCCATAATATCAGTGTTTGCTTTAATATAAAAATAGCATTTCTCTCCTCTCAAAGCTTTGTGTCAACTGGGTAGACCAGGAAGACACACCCTTTCAGGTCTGTGGTTTCACATCCCATGTCCCTATGGTGGGAACACATGCTGATGGACAGGTACCTGGGGGGGACAAGCTGGGCCAAGAACTTGCACCTAAGATTAGGAACCAGAGGGTTCTGCTGCATACAAATGGCCTGGATATGACAGTTTAGGGCCAACAGACTCACTTCAAACCTGGCCACCATGCAGCTCTGAGTACCTCCAGTTCTCAGAGAGGCTATGCTCAGCGGGTTCCCTCCAACCTACCTCATGTGGGTCAATGTCAGAGGGGACAGTAGTGTGTGGGGACAAAGCCAGGAGACAGCGAGGACTATGTATGGAGAAAGGAGCGACACCTTCCTGCCAGTATGTCTTACACAAACTACAGAAGAGTACAGCAAAGATGCAGCGGCGTTCAGAAGAATGCCTGCCTTCCAGATTATGGCGAGGTGTGTTGATTAGGACAGGTATGGGAGGCCCACACTCATGCAGCCCACAGGACCTGCAGACAGAATCTTATAAGCCCCCTTTCAGCATGTGTAGAGGGCCACTCAGCCTTCTTCGTTTCCCTCTTTCCTCCCTGCTGCAAATGGACAGCTGGGTACTGCCATTCCTACTTGTTAGCCCCAGTGCTGTCCCTGGTGAGGTTTTTCCTTCTAGAAGACTCTCAGAGGAATCTATTTCTCTCCCTCATACGCTGTACCCTCTGGCAAGTCACCTCAGTCCTCCAGGCTCTAACAAAATGACGCAATTAGATCACATTGATTTGGAAGTTCTTTCCAGTTTCAAGAATTTATTATTTTAGCTAGGTTATAGCTAACAAGAATGAGAAAGGTTTCTCCATCCCAACAGAAAGAACTGTAAGACATATTATTAAAGTAGAAAAAAAGCAGTTTCAGAACAATACAGTGTGATTCCATGTGGGTAAAATACATACTTGAATATGCATTAAAAATTTTGAACGCTATGCAAGAAAGCACTAAGAAAGGTAACTTTCTAGCAAGTGGGACAGGGGGCTGACACAAAGGCAATGACTTGAGTGTTAGACTGTGTGCAGATATGACTTTTAAATGAAATAAATAAAAGCACAGAGAGTACCTACACCACATGTGTTCAGCAGGCCTCCCCATTTCTACTTGTGATCTTTCATGCTGGAGGCACAACCCAGAATCCTTGCTTGTGTGGCCCTTTTGTTTTACATAGACAGGAACCTTAGCATAACTGTCTCCTGAGAGGCTTCATCCAGCATCAGTAGAAACAGATGTAGAGACCCACAGTCAAACATCAGAAAGAGCTCAGGGAGTCTTGTGGAAGAGTGGAGGGTAGAAGAGATGGAGCTGAAGCGGTCAAGGACACAAGAAGACCTACAGAGTCAACTAACCTGGACCCATGGGGGCTCCCAGAGACTGATCCACCAACCAAAGAGCAAGCGGGGGCTGGACCTGGGCCTCCTGTCCATTTGTAGTAGATATGTAGCTTGTTCTTCATGTGGGTCTCTTAAAAACTGGAGAAGGGTCTGTCTCTGACTCTGTTGCCTGATATTGGATCCCTTCCCTAACTGGACTGCCTGGCGGGGTCGCAGTGGGAGAGGATGTGCTTAGTCCTGCTGGGACTGGCTGTCCCAGAGCAGGGTGGGACCCACGGGGGCTCTCTCTTCTCTGAGCAGAAAGGGAAGGGATAATGGTGGTAAGTATTTGTAAGGGTGGAACTAGGAAGAGAGAAGGGAGTCGGGGCTGTGAAGTGAATAAATAAATTGTTGCAAAAAATAAAATAAAAGGGCCTGGGTTGCCCAATAGAGCAATCAAGCTAAGCTGCTCAGCTTCAGAGCTATTGCTCCGGGACTGCAAGCCCTCAGAAGCCTTCTGGACTCCCTGTTTTATGTTGAGAAGAAGCCAGTTCCAGAGGGAGCTAGGGCCTTAAGCATCTCCACCAGTTTGTGTCAGGGAAGGGAACAATGTGTCCTCAAATAAAGGTACACCGCAGGGCAGAGCCCTGGGGTGTGCCTTGGACATTTTAGGGGAAAGTGCCTGAGGTATCAGTGTGGTCAGAGGAAGGAATCGAAGGTGAGACAGGAAATATAATGGAGTGCCAGCCAAGCACAAGCCTTCCAAATCCATCCAGCTCTCCCAAGGTGCTCCGGGAAGGCTTTGTTTACTTCTCTCCTGGGTTACCAACTTTTGTCTTTGTAACCAATATATCTCACAGAAACCACTTAAGGACAGATTTAGTTCATGGTTTCCATCACAAAGGAGGAGGTCAGAGAGGATAACAGCTTCCCAGGAATCAGGTAATAGGGGCCTGATGTGATACACTCTGAAAGGTCTGCCTCCTGGGGAACTATTTCCTCTAGGCTTGGACACAGACTCCTGCTGTGTGCCTAGAGCTGGGGACAGGTACTGACCACATGAATCCAGGGAGACATTTCAGATTCAACACTTACACTCAGTAATGGAGATGGTGTCTAACAGGCAGCAGAGTCCCAGGCAGGATCAGCAATTTCTCTCTGCTTGTTCCCTAGCCCTCTGTATCTGAAGATACCTGGATCCCTATACACACTACGGCCCGAATAGCCTGCTTTCCCCACAGATCTAAGGTACCTGTTTGGGTGGATTCTCTCCCAGGCCCAGAATAGAGCCATGCTGGTCACTGAAATGGGCACAGCATCTTTACTCTGCGGCAGGGGTCTGGCCCCTCAAGCCAATCTTTGATGTACCTCCTTCACAGGACTTCAGTATCTGTCCCCAGGGATCTCTGCTAACTCTGGGGCTTCCTGTCACAGACCCACTTCTCCCTCTGCAGCCTCACTCACTGTATGGCGTCACCTCATTTTTTGGTAATATTAATAATAAAGAACTGGACTGACTGTATTAATGGCCTTCAGAGCAATTCCTGAGTAAGACATGAGAGCTGTTGGGCATGCTTTAACATCTGTCTCGACCTCATTCAAGGTAGGCCAGCACCGGAAGCTGCATCACCAGCCCACAGGGTGGGAGAGTTGAAGTGGAGAATATGAATGAGTTACTCAGGGCCAGCAGATGCCTCAGTAAGAGAGCAGGGGATGATACTCCCATCCCAGGAACCAGATCATTACACACTGCTCTGTCAGAGCTTAGAGATCACTCAATTAAATAAGAATCAGCTGAAGTGACTTTCAAGCAATAAGAGCTATTTGAGAAAGGGAAAGTCAGTCCCAATGAGAACTACTTCCAGCTGAGACAGAGGAAGACTGAAGAACAGGTCAAGCGATAAACATGTGGCCTTACAGCAGAGGGCTTGAGTTTGGCTTGGATCTCAGAGGAGTCAGTATGACAGGTCCTGAGGTAGGTGGTAACAGGAGCAGGTTTCTAAACTCATGTCCCATGGAAATAAACCCAGGAGGTCAGAGGCTGGGGAACAGGGCTAATGCAGAGAGACAGGGGCATGAATGTCACAGTGATTGGTTATATTAATCGTCAACTTGACAGGACCCATAATCACCTTAGTGATAAACCTCTGGGCAGGTTTGTGCATAATTTTCTAGATTAGGTTAATCGTAGTCTATAGATTCCCCACCCCCTAACTGTGAACACTGCCATCCCATGGACTGAGACCCATGGGAATGAGGAATAAAAAGGAGAGTGAGCGGAGCACCGTATTCACCTCTGCTTACAGGAAATGGCATGGGGTCAGTGCTCTTACTCTCATGCCACTGTGCCATCTTGGCCACGAGTGACCATACCTTCACACCATGGGCCAAAATAAATCCTTCCTGTCTTAATCTGCTTTGGTGAGATGTTTTGTTACTGAAATAAGAAAAGTGATACTGTCATCTCCAGAGCAGAGCACATATTGTGATAAGAGTTCCATGGGCCAGGGCTGTAGTCCAAAGCAGTGAACTATATTATGAGCTGGGAGCCGTGGGAGGAGAGAGGTTAGAGTCCAGGGCTTTTTCTGGGGATGCTGGAGGGGAATATTCTGGACAGCATTTGGAGGCAGGGATAGTGTCCACTGATGAAGGCCAGCTTGGCTATGATACTGTTGTGGCTTCTGGTCCCAGGTTTCAGTTCAGTCTCTTCAGATATTGCAATTATGTCATGAGAGGCTTCCAGGCCATATAGCCCAGGTTCGGAGCTGGCCCCAACGTCACCGTGGCAGTCGTCTGAGGGAGGAGTGACCACAACCATAGGGAATACCCCTCATATTTGGCTCTGAACAGAGGCCTGGGGTCCACATGAGAAAACAGACAACTAGACAGGGTATGGGGTTTCTGGATAAACTAGCTTGGCTTCTGCCCCCTGGGATATATAGTGTAGGTTCTGCAGCATATTTCTCTCAAGTGCTCTAGCACAGTCACAAGTATGTGGCTTCCCAAATGCCTCGAAGCATCAGCACAAAAGAGCAGAGATGTACACAGGGGCTATGGGCTGGACGCTTCAGAATAAGCCTAGGTCAAAGAGCCATACCTCCAAGCCTAGTCCCCCTGCTCCCCATTCATCCAACAGTCTAAGACAGGAGGATCAAGCCTACCTGAGCTAGCACTCTCCTGTAAATGTCAATGATCCCTGGTTGTCTTCGGGATGCTATTGAAAGGGTCAGCTCAGGAACTTTGGAAAGGCCATGGAACACTTGCCCCTCCTAGAAGGGAGAGGCTAAATTACATTCCTCAGACCACAGGGAGGTCCCTGTTGCTAGGGAAGGCCCAGAGTTTTTCTGAGACCATTAGCCACCTACCTAACAACCAATCTGTTTAAGGGTAACTCTGTTCTGCCAATCACATTGTGCCTAATGGTGGCTGCCCTGAGGACTGTATAAAGGCCCGAAAGGCCCGCTACATGGGTTGTGCGTGGTCCTTCTCTCCCCATGTGCAGGGTGACCCCAGCATGCTGGATTAAATAAAATTCCTTTTGCTTTTGCATTGATTCCCATCTCCACGTTGTTCACTCAGGGGGTCTCCAGTAAGTTAAAGTTCCCCGAGTCTCACACTATGTTAACCCCAAACATAGTTCAAGTCCAACTACTTCTTGGTTCAATACCCTCAGCCCTGGCTTTGACCATACTGCTTTCATATCAGAACAACTCAGCAACTGCCTCCTTACCATCTCCAGCTTCTATGCCCACTCTTCTGGTTCCTCCTGAACAGTGCAGCTATCTTTTTAAAGGCTATGTGGTACCTCTAAAAGCATGTCATCTAGTGTGTCCAGACCTTCAGAGGAAGAGCCAAACCTATCCTTTATCTAAACTATAATTTTCACCTTCTTAAGTGACTCCACAGGCCTAGCTGATGTTCCTACCATGCCTTTTCTGACACTATATCCCTGATGGCTTAGGATCCCCCATTACCCTCAGAAGCAACTTCTGTAATATCTGGATACCACTCTCCAAGGCCTGTGTGTCCTAGGGCAGGGCTATTGTTGTTGTTAACCTCCAGCAACCAGGACACATAGCTTCTGAGAAACTCAACTTTCATCCCTCTACAGATAAATCCCAGTCTTATGCCTACCAAGAAATCTCTCACACATCAGGAGCACTGGTCAGACTCTTTGTCACCATCCTTCCTGCTCCCTGGTAACTGCTGCCAAATCAGAAGTGCCCCAAGGGCAAAATCACTGCCTTAAGGTGTGTTGGGACAGGAACAAAAGGGAGGCTCAGCAGCACAGCGGGAGAACTATAGTAGCAAATTGCGATGGGCCTCTTGCTGTGTGTGTGATGGTAGTGCCTCATCTCCTGATCCTGACTCAACAGGTGCTGGGCAGCATGACACAAAGGCCTTACAGGTTAGGTAGCAAAGCTACCATGCAAGCAATCTCACATGGAAGATAGATACACCTGACACCCTACAGTCTGCTTCTTTGTGTGAGGATGGAACAGTGCTTAGCCTTAGTTCCTTCTCACTCTCTGCTGCCCTGAGGGCTCCAAGGAGTTTTGGGGACATCTACAGGTCTTACCTAACCAATGTGTCTTCATTTCAGTGTGGGATGCTTTTGCTGCTTGGAACTCCTTGAGGGATGTGGTGCACCTGTGTCATTTAGCATGAATCACCTACTATTCAGGTATGTACCCACCTGAAATGCTGCTGAGGCCACACCCCTACTCTACTGAGCACACAACAGCAAACTTGTGCTGCTGGGGCTACACTTTATCCAGAAGACTAAAGCATTTTCAATATTCTTAGGAACTATTTCCTCTTAGAGCTGTTGAATCCTGGGTCTCTTGTTTCCTCAGTTCCAAGAAAACCCACCCCACTGCCGAGCAGTTGGTATATGAACCAGAAAGCCCCCTAAAGCTAGCATGCTTTTGAGGTCAGTATATTTCCCTTACTGGCCTCTCTGTACAGGCTAGGCAGGTCATAGGGAAGACATGGCAGCTGTAGCATGGGCACCTGCACAACCAGCTTGCCAGTCAGTGGCCCGTGAACCGCCCACTTGGAGCAGCGGGTGTGGCTCTTTGCAAGCTTCAGCATTCACATGAGTGGCAAACTGTGAACAGAGGAGCAGGGCCCAGCTGGCTATACCCTCCTTCCATGAGCACTTTTCTGTGGACCTAGTTGGAGACTTCAGACCAGGTAGCAGGCTGACTGCTGGGTTGCTGTGGCAACCGGCTTCTTCACATAAATGATGTTCTTGACACAGGCCTCAGCCTCAGAGAATCGCAAGTTGGAGGTGAAAAAAGACAGAAGGAAGGCAGGTGCATATCGAGGTACATCAAAGTATCCATCAAAAAGGGCCACTGAGTCACAAGGATGGTGCTGGAATGCTGTGTTTCCACCACATGGAGGAACTGCTGTGATAGCTGCTCTAATGGGCACCTGCCAGGACAGAGGCTCAGCAGCAGGCTGGACTACACAGTCTAACAGAGCTTGTCCAAGTTTCCTGGGCAATAGGTTCTCAAACTGCTTGAAGCCCATAGCAGGTCACCCTTGGGGACACAGCAGAAGAGGGACTTGTCCTCTGCAAGGCATTAAGGAGCACAATGACATATGGCTTCCAGCCAAGTCCAGGCCCCTCAGTGCCCTTGGCTGCTCTACCTGGACCCTTTTCTCCTAACATGACACTAGTTCTGTTTCACTGGACAACCCAGCCTCTTTGCCATGTTCTTGGCAAGGCCTATCCCTAGACCTTCTTTATGAGCTATATCACACCGTCTCCTTCAAGAAGCCTTCTCTGACCAGACAGAACTAGCCAGCCACTCTGGCCTCTTAGATCCCTGACCTGACACTTTCATGAGGCCGTGAGAGCCTCCCCAGGGTAGAACCCAGTTGTCCCTACACCTGATCAGGGAAGAGGTGGAATATGTCTGTGGAGATGATCACCATGAAAGACGACTCATAGGGACATGGGTTGGTTTGCCCGTTTTCTTCCTAGAGAAAAAGTCCAGGAGAATCCCAAGGTCTACTGAGGCCAGGGTTACATGTGAAGCCATGAAGGTTACATGCAAAGAATGGACACAGCTTGCTCTGCCATCAAAAATAGGCACCTGGCTTGGGATGCAGGTCAGAAAGGTTTTTTTTTTCTCTCTCTCTCTCTTATGTTTACTCACAGAGGAGAGGTGTCTCCTGTCCCTGGGTGTGACTGCTCAGTGACTTTCCCACTAACAATCAGAGCACATCTGTGGCTACTGCAGTGTGGTCATTCTCAGAAAGCTCGCAACCTCTGTTTGGAGGGGTCATACCCTTTAAACTGGGCACTGGGGGAGGAAGCCAAGCCAAGCGCACAGGAGTATGCTGACATGGAGAGGGGGCATAGTGGTATGCAGGGTTTTTTTTGTTTCCTGTAGGGCACCTGATTCTAGAGGTGGACCATCAGGCCACCATACCTTTCCCACAGCCCCACTTCCTTAATCTGCAGCCTCTATAGTCATAGGCAAGAGTTCCGGTATTGCACAAGGGCTGCATCGTCTCCTCAGCCCCACAGATGCAGGGCTTGTTCTTCTTGTTGGCTGTTGTCTAGCCCTCTCTGGGGGGGGAGGGGAAGGCGCATCAGGAAATGCTATCTCACAAAACCCAGTAGGCTGTGGAGCGGGCAGAGTCGTGAGAACATCTCCTTGTTTCATTACTATTAACTGGAACACAGTCATGGCAGGGCCCAGGAGACTCAAGAAGGAATGGCTCAGTGGGACACTGAGGACATGCAGACCTGTCCATGTACAAGGTCTGTAGCTAGATGAGTGATTAGCTATTTATCTGTTATGGTTAGATTCAGCCATAGATAACAGAGAGCTTGCAGCAAACATGGTTCTAACCACAGATATTCTGTTCTCTCCACAAGAAGCCCTGTTACCATGGCCTCCAGCAGCCTACCAGTTTGACTGGCTTCAGCAAGTCCTGAACACATATCCAATTCTGCTAGCCAGAGGAAGGCAGTGGCCAATAATCAGCAGTATCCTGCTTCTATGCGCTGGCTTAAATGAGGTTGTGTGGGCCCTTGGATAGCAGAGAGGCTAGTAAGTGGTTCTGAGAAATTTTCTCTCTCAGCTTCCACAGATGAGTGAGAACACAGTTTCCATCCTCTGGTATCTGGTTTGATTCACTTGATGTGACGTAGCCAGAATGGAGAGCTATCACCCACGGAAGCACACATGCTTTATGTCTTCAGTAATTCTTGAGTGTGAATGGTTCTAAACCAATGGCCTGGGAACTGAACTTTGGATATTCCTGTGAGGCAGGCTATTGGTTCTTTATTCCTAGAGTACCAAGAACAGGGGTACCAGCAATGTTCATGGTAGCCTGGGGAACAAGGTAAAAATACTAAGTGTCAAGGTGGACTCTTCACATGGACTCTTAAAAATTTTGATTGATTGATTGATTAATTGATTCATTGTGTGTGTGTATGTGTGTGTGTGTGTAGGTCAGATGTCAACTACTGGAAGTCAATTCTCTGTGGATTTTTAAGATCAAATTCATGTCATCAACAGGCTGATGGCCTGTTCTTTTTCCTGCTAGGCCATACAACAGGACCTTTGACATTGATTCTTAATGAATAGTCACTATAGGAGATAGGTAAGCACTGACTGTCACTAAACCACATTTCTCAGTCTTAACTGTCTCTTGAGTCCTGTGCTGAAATTACTTATACCTAGCAGATATAGTCTGGGCCCATATAATCTGTAAGGCCATTGCAACCTGTCTATGAACTGTGACAAGTACACTGAGTATGCCTACCTGCCCCATTATTACTTTCTGCCTATATCATTTTAAGAGTGTTAGAGCCTCACCAGCATTACCCCTTCCTGCCCTCTTCATCCTCTTGCTTCCCAGGATGCCATGAGATGAGTAGATTCCTCTACTAGATATTCTCACCATGGTATGCTGTGCCTACAATCTCAAAGCAACAGGACTGAGTTGGGAGTGGGAAGAGACTTCTGAGATCATGAGTCACGGCAAGCCTGTCCTCCCAGCCAGCTGGCTCTCCCAGGTATTTAATCCCAAGGTGGAGAGTTAACACAGCTTTCCCCTTCCAGCCCACTCACAATCCTCTGCTTGTCTTTCCCCTACTGTCTCATATGGCATGGTGTGCTGAGCCATTCCACGCCCACATGTCTGCAAGTGCCAAGTGACACTCCAAACCTCAAATGTTCCCTAAAGAAGACCTCCCAATTCTTTCATGTACCCTCACAGGTTCCAACCATACTGTTCACCTTACCTCAAAGGTAGTAACCTTTAAGTTTTAATACTCCTGAACAGAGTAATATTCACATCTTTGTAGCTACCGTGAATGTCATTTTCCTTTCTTTTCATTTTTTCTTTTTTTTTGTTTTTTTGAGACAGGGTTTCTCTGTATAGTCCTGGCTGTCCTGGAACTCACTCTGTAGACCAGGCTGGCCTCGAACTCAGAAATCCACCTGCCTCTGCCTCCCAAGTACTGGGATTAAAGGTGTGCGCCACCAACGCCTGGCTTATGAATGTCATTTCTAAGTGGCTACTTGTCATACTTAAACCCATCTTCTGGTCCTCACAGAGGAGTAAAGATTTGGAGTAGGGTCTCTTCTGAGCCACTCTGGCCCTGCTCCAGAGCCTTGCCGGTACCTGCTCATCTTCCTTGCAGGTAGTGAGAGGCACAGCAGGCCATGGGTAGGTCTTCAAGGCTGAACCCAGGGACCTGAGGGTGATCCTGTCTCTTCCAATAAGGGCTGGGCAGGGTGGATGTTAAGGTCAACAAGGGCCCTACCTGAGATGAGAAACTCTCTGCCAGAAAAGTGGCAGGATGGGAGAAAAACAGGTCATATGTTTCGAATATCCCTAGGGTGTGTGCTGAGCTCTGGCTCATCAAAGGCCTTCCAGGCCCTCCAGCTCCAGAACCCAGGTGTGCTCTGGCTTGATGGTCATATGCAGACTGAGCAGTGAACGCTCAACAACCAAGCCCTGCTGGAGGAAGATGGGCCCAGGATATACCAGCAGAGCAGACCATCTTCCCATTGTACACTTAGGGTTGAAATGTAATACTTGTGTATACCAAACTGCAGTGAGGACAGAGTCATCTCCCAGTTTCTTTTTTTGGTGCTGGGGACCGAATTTGGGGCCCAGTACATACTCAACATATGTTCTCACTGAGCTACCACACCCTTCCTGGCTTTAAACACATGGACAAAAAGAACTCACACACATCCTTCAGACCACCTGTGAGTCCACTTGTCTGAAACTGAAGGCTGAACAAGCTATTTGTCCTAGAGAAGGCTAACCTGCTTCCATGCTAGTTGGCACCCAGCTATACTTCTAAGGATATCTGTTCATAGAAGAGCTTTATAGCTGTGTACAGAGGTGTAGGACTGAAGTCTTAGCAACTGAAAGTCTGAGTCAGGAATGTTGCAAGTTCTAGGCTACATACAACATGGTAGACCTTCCCTCAAAACAAGTAAGCCAAAGAGAATGACCTTGAAACAGAATGGGCCTTGGTTTGGTGATGTGCTTTAACTCAGGGTGCGGAGAAGCACACATGAACCTTACCATCACTGCCATCAGGCAGCCTCTTCAGCTCTGCTGTCTCCAGGTAAGGTGAGGCCTAGTCTCAGAACTGCTGAAGTGCTTCTCCCATGGTGCCTTTACTCTGGCTCTTCTAAGCATTCAATCTAGGGACACTTATCCAGGCAGCCAGAGCCCATCTCTTTCCTCCCCTTTCCTCTTTCTAAGACTCCTGTGGTTCTTACCCTCCTAGGGTCTGGTTCTTTCCTCTACTTCTCACACAGGAATAGCACAGAGACCATGGCAGGGTGTGACAGAGCACATGCCAGCTTCCCGAGTTTCACGATCCCCAAACAGTTCAGTAGCTTTTGCTTCTGTGTAAAGGAAAGAGATTTTCTGCCGCAAATGCATTCTGAACAAATGTATTCTAAAAAAAACCACCAAACCAAACCAAACCGAACCAAACCAAACCAAACCAAACCAAACCAAACCAAACCAAACCAAACCAAGCCAAAGCAAAAAAACCCATACCAGCTTTTAAAACCAAGATTTCACTGGCTTTGAGATAAATGTCTCTGAACCACTCTCCACTAAGGTGCTCTATCTTCAAATGGGTGTAGCTCAGCATGAGGCATCCTGGAACCTTATCAAACTGGGGTGCAAGTTCTCTCAGAAGAGAAGTGGAAGAAAAAGGAATATGGGGACTGTTAAGGAGTCAGGGAAGCCACGGCACTCAGCATTCTTTATATCTCAACCAAACAAGCAACAGTTTCTCTCTGGAAGCACGGTGTGCAGAATTCAAAGCTCCAATAAGGCCAGGTGACCACTGTCCTGGGTATCATCTGTCTGCGCCACGCCTCTCCTCTTTGCTTTCCTACCTTCTAGGTGGAGAGTTACCTGGGTGAGGGTACCATGCTGCTTCTGGAAATGGGCTCTCTGCCCAGTGGACCCAGACACCAGCCATGTCCTATAGCCAGCTTCAGTTATAAGAGGGCTTCTTACCATGCACTGAAGAAACAAAGTCAGCAAGTATGAGGAGTTAGGCCCTTCCAGAGACTCCAGGAGCCAGCCCACAAGAAACCAATTGAGTGATATGTGAAACATGACCTTAAAGCCTTAAAGTTCATAAATAAGCTATGAACCTAACTTTTCAAAATTGGGAATGAAAGATGGGATACTGTACTGTGGTCCTTTGTATTCAGTTTTCCAGTTGCTAGTGGGCAAGAATTGAAGGCTGACTTACTTCCTTCCTTCCTTCCTTCCTTCCTTCCTTCCTTCCTTCCTTCCTTCCTTCCTTCCTTCCTTCCTTCCTTCCTTCCTTCCTAAGCTGTATGAACACTCTCTGCCTCTTCTCCCTGTGCCCCTCTCAGGGACCCTTCTCTTTCCTGGCTGCTGCCATTCTCAGCAGAACAGCAAACGCACTTGTTTCTCTCCTTCACGGGACGGCTTTTCTTCATGGTTTGTCAATTCCTACCAATTCTAATTTCTAATTTTAGAACAATTTCAAAATGTTGGTAGATAGTGGGATTTTGTGGGATAATATAGTTCACTGTGTATGCTGTGCAATTTATTAGCTGAGTTAAAAATAATTCTCTTCCTTTATTGCCAAAATTACCAATATTAAGCACACAAAAGATTCTAGCCTAACATGTATTCAAGGCTCTAAGACTCTTCCAGCAAAAGAGATTGCTGTATGCTCCTCCCACAGGACAGGGGAAGATACCTGTCCTACTTTTAAGCCCTTCCTGCTTTTGGAATCTGGGTATAGCACTGGCCTTTGAGGAGGCTAGACTCAAATCCTCAGATTCTCCCTAGCCTGTCTTAGTAGCTAGTACCCATCATAGTTAAAAAGACAAAAGAAAAGCTTGTTACAAAGAAAAGTAGCAGACTCAAGTATTTTGCTTCTTCTAAAAAACCAAAGAGCAGATGATCCAAGCTTTGAACTATGCAATTGAGAACAGGAACTAAATCTGCAGCCCCAAGTGCATATTTGCTCTCCCGGCTGTGCAAAGGCAAACAGGAAATGTCACCGAACTGAGAAAACGGAGAGGTTTTTAACATAATCCTAATGTTTGGGGGCTTTGAAAAGGTATTTTCTAAAAGGTTCCATTTTCATATCCACAAATACAGCCCAGCATATGCAAAGACAGCTAAGAAGCATTACTAACTCATAAATAAAACAGGACTGGGGTGAGAAGCCACAGTCCTCTTGTATGTTTGACCTTGTTATGCAGATAACGTGTCAGGAACTGTGAGCCTAAAGGTAGAGGGGACAGGATGGCTGACACACCTGTCTGTAGGTGAGAAGAGAGCCTCAGGAGACTGTCTGTCCCCATGAGCAGCCTTTGAAGCATGGGCTTTGAATGAAGGCACCAGACTCAGGAATCTTGGGCTCCTACAAGGTGCTGTTCAAGCTGTTCTTGTATTAAATGGAAGTAACTCATCTTCCCTACAGATGACTGTAAGGAATACAAAAGATCATTTATACTATGTGTCTAATATGGGGCCTGGCCTCAGTAGGTATTGAGTGAATTATAGCTGTTATGATTATTATTAGTACTGATTGGTGAAAGAAATTCATTCATGACAATGAATTAAGGAGGGAGGGTAGGCCTCCACATGGGGAGGGGAGGACTTGCAATTAGCACCACAACTATCACACAGCACTTTGCTCCTGTTATCTGGCACTCTCTTCCTCTATCCTGACAAAGTAGCTCTGAGGCACCACATATGGATGCTTGATTCTTGGGTCAGAGGGCAGAGGTACCCATATACCTCCACACATGCCCACTAGCTTAAAAAAAAATGCAGGGCTGGGAGACAAATCCAGCTAGTGTTTAGGAGTTTGTACTTTCCACTGCTCCATACTGCCTCCTGTGGGAGTAGCTGTGTCACAGTCCTTTCAGTTCCCTTCAAACCTGAAGCTTAGGCGGAAGCTATAACATACTCAACCAGTTAAGACTCTACCTAGAGTCCTGCGAGGTGGGCTGGCAGCTAACTATAGATAAAGGGGTAGCTGGAGACATGAGAGGCAGGAGAAACAGGCTCCAAAGGTAGCATTCTACACTGTTCAGGACTGAGGCTCCACCATGAGTCACATTTGAGGCCCCTTGGAGAATCTGTCTGATCTAGTCATATGACACCACAGGCATCTTATCAGTCAGTCACACCCCAGGAGAGGCCATCATTCATACTCTGTCCCTTGGAATGGACTGCTCTTCTTGAGGAGTTTGTCATAGTGTTCCCAAAGCTGCTAGCATAGCTTCAGAACCAGCTGCATAGATAAATGATGAATAAATTAAGGGATACACACCCAGCCCTACTATTAATTGACAAAAAATCCCAAGAAGACCTGAAATGTTCTGCCAATCAAACTGGCCAAGATGAAAGGCCTACTATAACAGGCACAGTCCTTTCGGCTATCATGGCACATCTATGCAGCCTTTCTGGAGGCGTAGCTGTGATATGCACTGGCATGGTTAATGAGCACACTGTCTTGAGGAAGCAGATAGAGTACAGAGATATAGATTAAAGGGATTCTACAGCTGTATGGTTTATAACAGGGAAAAAACCCCTAGTAACCACCATGGAGGGAGTGTGTAAATAAATTATGGTGCACCCTAAGAAGAAATGCTGTGCAGATTTCTGCACACATTGCCAATGAGAGATGTCCAGGATATGATACCAAATCAAAATATCTGGTTGCAAAACATCTGCTCCTATTTATATAAAAGTAAGAAATATACTCTTAAATAGAAACATCAGGAGTCTGGTGAAACACAGCAACTTGGAAAAACTCCAAATGTGGCAAACATGATGGCCTGTTATGCTAAGAACCTCCTAGAGAAGGGAAGCCTGGCTGCCTTCGGCATGCCACTCCTCGGGGCATTACTTCCCCCATGGACTCCGAGTAGCTGACAATATACACAGGCATCTCCCAGCACACAGTCTGAGAACAGTAAGCCAGGAGGATAGACAGGCTAGAAAGAGGAAAAGGAATGACTGACATGTGGATGCACCTTGGGTAAGCCTGGTCTGGACTACTTTCTGCCAGTCAGCTGTTCTTGTGTACCAGAGCCAGTGGCAGAGGATAGGCCTGCACGCAGGCAGATGAAGCTTTAGGGTGACTTTATGTGACTTTAGGGTGACCTACCTCTATGTGCCAGATTATTTTATATCCACTTGACACAAACTAGAATCATCTGAAAGGAGAGACCCTCAATTGAGAAAATGTCCATAAGATCTGGCCTGGCTTCTATAAGAAAGCAGGCTGAGCAAGCCAGTAAGTAGGACCCCTACATGGCCTCTGCAACAGCTCCTGGGCCTCCAGGTTCCTTCCCTGTTTGAGTTCCTGTCCTGGCTTCCTTTAATGATGGACTACAATGTAGAAGTATGAGCTGAATAAACCATGATGACCAGGTCACAGGCAGGTGGATCACCTTTCCTGGTGTGGCCTGGGCTCACCTACTTCATGTCTTCTGGGGACATCAGTTCTTCATGGACTCCCCTGAAGCAATGGCACAGTAGGGCCAAGCATTCACTTCAAGGTTTGCCATTCTAGAGGGCTGCTTTTTCAATGGAGCCATGAGCACTGAGAATGATTAGGATAGAGATGAGACCAGCGAATAGAAGGGGACCTAGAGTTCTGCAGTCACTACTTGGGGAGGCCCATCTCCACTGTCAGATCACAGATGCATCTCTCAACACACATAGTAGGAGCAAACCCCAGCAGTACTCTGCCACCCCAACATTACTGCTGCTGCACAGAGAATCCATTCCCTTTCCTCAGCACTCATTCTGGGTCTCTAAATTGCTGTTTTTACAGCGATTTCATGATTTGTCAACTTGCAATATCAGAGATGAATTTCCTATGACGGGCAGTAAGGGTTCACTCTCTATGCCTCTTCCCACAGAAATGGCTTGCACACTCCTATGAAGATGATATTTGCTATTGTGACAACATATTGTCCATTGCTGAGCCACTCTGTGCCATAATTGCATCCTTTTCCCCACAATGAAAATCCCCTCATTTAAAGATCTATTTTCTCCAGACCCAGCTCTGCTCCTTCCGTTCTCTCAAGCAGCTCTGTTGTTCTGCAGCCGCCTGGCTCTCTGACTTTGGCCAGCAGTGTTCCTGCTTCAGAGCCCAGGGCAGCTCTCTGCCTACAGCCTGACACTTGTCTGAGCATCATCTGCTACAGAACCTTTCCCTAGTTCTTTTTTGTCCTCAGTACAGCTTCTGCATCCTCCTAATAAAGGTGCCAGGATATAGAAATTTTGAACTGTTTCTGTCCTCACATTCAATTAACAATTTGGTTGAAGAGAAGTTGTAGATTGTAGTGTAGCTTCGTACATGGCTCTTCTGCTCCCTCCCTCTGCACTCAGTCTTTTGTCTAGGATCCTCACATCTCAGTCCCCTAGAAGGTTCTATCACCCATCTGGAGAGATGCCAGGATGGGGACAAGGCACCCCTCTAACCTAGGCCTTCAACTGTGGCTGTAGTTCTGAGGTTGGGGTCCCATTATTCCTGTGCAGACTCAGCTATTATTGTCTTAGGCCCCTTCCATACCTGTCCTCTAGGAGGGTTGCAGCCAGGTGGAGGTCTTAGATCCTGCATCCTGTAGCACAGCAGGTGTTCTGGGCAGTGCCTCCCAGTGGCTTGCCTCTTATCAGTACTGCTCCCAGCCTCATACTCAGACCTTCTTCTACCTACTCCTGTCTCATATGATGTTTTAGTATTACAGATGTCAGCTTCTTGTTCTGTTGTGTGTTTCAAATAGCAAAGTAGAGGTGAGTCACTAGGGATAAGTTTTAAAGAAACTCTGCCCCCCCCCCCCTTTTTTTTTTGATTAAGAAGGTGATGGCTGCAAGCTCCCACCACCAGAATGGACCTACCCAGCCACCATGCCCCATGGTAGAATGTACTACCTGAAACTGTGCGTCAAAATAAATCTCAAGTATTTTGCCACAATGCTGTGGAAAATAAATAATTTATTTTATATCCTTTTCATTTTCAGATGAGGACTTCTTTGGGTTTATGTGACTCATGTTCAGCTTCTGGAATCAGAGGCAAAACTGCACTCTTCAGGTTTGTCTTAGCCATCCGAGGGCAGTGGGTTTTGTGGGTTTCCTGCTGATCCTAGGGTGAAAGCATGTCCCTGTGCAAGGCAGAGTGCTTCTCTGTTAGTGGGTGTTGAAGGGGACCCATGCCAGTACAACAACTCTAAGTGCTTCCAGGTGGGGGAAGGGAGCAGCTCCTAGATACAGTTGTGGCATCATGTCTCCTGCTGATGTGGCACAGCTAACAGCCCTAATGGAGAATGGAGTCTGAGTCACAGGACAAAGCATTTTCGGCCTCTATACTACCACCTGGGGACAGGAGATGTCTCCTTTGTTGGAATGGAGTGCTGCTCCTGCCACTTAATGTCCTCCCTGCCCCATCTCTTACTGTTGCTATTGGACCCACCTCCTCTCAATCCAAAGGAGTACAGGAGTCTGACATGTGATACTATACTAGGGTTGGGAGATGCTGGGCCTCAGACAACCATGCTAAGTCTTGGGTCTCTAGCTAGCCAAAACTGCTCCATCTCTTTCAGAGCACTGCTTTGGCTGCCCAGAAACAGAGTTTCTGGAATCATAGGTGTTCTTGGAAGGAAAGAGTAGGGAGAAATTAGTCTAGTTATCTTGCCTTGACTAAAAGCCTACTGATGTTCCTTACATAAGATCATGGTGTGTCCTTGAAACACAGGAAGATATTTGTTTCTGTTCAAACTTACTTCCTTTATCTTTGTTGATCTATGTTTTATTTGTCTCACTATGTAGCCCAGGCTAGCCAAGATCTTATATATCCTTTTGGCTCAGCCTCCCAAGGGCTAGGGTTTCAGGTGTGTGCCACTACAACCAGCTATTGATGTAATTTTAACTTATTTTTTATTCATTGATAATTCCACACATATGTACACACATATGAATTTCATTTTCACTCTCTATTAATTTATATCACTGTACCTTCTGTTGAAACCCTACTTTCTAACAAGTACCCCTACTTTGATGCCATGTATATATGTATGTATGTATATATGTATGTATGTATGTATGTATGTATGTATGTAAATATGTGTGGGTGTGTATGTGTGTGTCCCTGAGTTTAGTCAGGGATACCTGTTGGGAATATAGAGGGAAGATATTTACTGTTGACATAATTTTTGAGTAAAGAAAACACTATGGTTCAAGATTCACAGTACACATAAAATTTCTAGTTCATTAAGTGCCCCCTTTCCTTTATGTCTTCCTCTTATTCTTCAGCCTAGTTGGCAAAACATCAGTTCATGCCTATTCTTCCTGCACTTCTTTGTGAAAAATAAGCAGGTTCAAATCTTTGTATCCTTGCTGCCCTGTTTTAGCAGAGGCCTGAGAGTCTGTTAGCAGTTGGTGATTCACACCCCAGAGCCTCCTGTCAGCACCCTCAGAGGCCACCTCCTGCATAAACCCCTTCCCTCCATTCTGCTCATGCTCTTTAGTCTGTCTCAGCCTCTGACTGTTGCCAGTCCCTTCTCATGTTACTGATGAGGGTGATTTTTCCCCAGACTTGCCTCATAATTTTTGCTCTTCAATGATTTACACGCATGAGACTGTTCAACAGAAACAAGGAATCTGTGCATCTTAATGCAGTATCCATTAGAGTTGGCTGGGAAGAGTTTTCAGTGACTCACATTCTAGCCCACTGATAGGAGTGGCCAGAGGATATGCACACTGGGTGTTGATGTGATGCGCTGCTTATGATCACATGCTCAGGAGGAAAGTGAGATATTGTCGACCAAACATAGTCGATAAAACATAAAATGTTAACAATTATACTTTACCACTTTTTAAAATGTCACAAAAACAGGAACGATACTGAACACTGTCACAGTGCTGGCAGGCTGCTTTACCACCTCATATCCAGTTCATCCCTGGAGGTTTGGAACTGACTCTGCTTCTTCGTACTGGCGACAACACCCTTTACACTAGCTCTTTCCTGGATCCTCTGAACAAGCCAGCCTTCTTCCCCATTCCTTCCCCTCTCAGCACAGCCTTAGCACAGGGACGGAAGGCCCTTCCTTGCTCACTAAGTTCACACAACAGGCATTTCTTGAGTATTTCCTGAGCTGCAGGCTTCAAGAGCTAATACTTATAAAATGCTTGCACAGTGTCTGCCACACACAGGAGTGCAGTAAATATCAGTCTTTATTCTAGACAGGCAAAGGCACTGGCTGATATTCAAGAAGTACCAGCAAATTAGCAGATTCTACATTCTAGCCTCTTATTTTGCCAGAAGCTGGTGTTCTCATTAGATGCCATTAGAACAGCAAAGATACTTGCCAAGGCTGACCATTTTAACAAGCGACAATGAAGTGACCTACATTCCTCCCGGGAACGACAGGAAGCACAGGCGCCTACAGGTTTTTAGGCAGTATTCCTTAGGGAGAGTCTGTGATAGTAGAGGAACTTATAATATTCCCGATTATCTCAGACAGAAACAAAACAGTGTGCTGCTTCCAAGAAGGCCTTTCACATATGCTGTGACTTGGATAAGTAAGTTGAGCCTCCCTGAGCTTGAGGCTACAATCTGGGCTTTCAGATTTGAAAAGCTTTGCCCACCTTTGCACTAATTGGCTTTGCTTAGACCAACATGAAGTAAATCAACAGTCCTTACCTGATACCCAGCACTCCTTAAAACACTAGAAACCTGAACACACCCCATATGGCCCGTTCCCCACTGGCATTCTAAATATATAAGCTCTTATCTTATGGTGTTTAGGTGCCTCAGTGCTACCATGGCTGGGCAGTGTACACCTGGCTAGTTGAAAGCTCCACCCTCAGCTCTGCCATGCTCAAAATGGACCTCAGGTGGCTTAACCAGGAGGAAAGATACCACCCCTGGCAGTCTCCAATGGCCAGTTCCTTGCTGAAGGTACACTGAGGCATGAATCTCCCCAGGATCTGTACTGGGTAAACACTTTTCCACAAGGCACCCATCTTTCCCCCCCTCCCCCGCCCCTCTGTCTCTCTCTCTCTGCCCGAGCTTCTGGTATTTGAGGCTGTGACACATAAGGATCTTTTTTTTTTTTTTTTCCTTTTTCTTTTTCCTGGTCTGCAGTTTGGGATAGGGGAAAAAAAACACTCAGTCTTGGGATGTGGAGGCTAGCACAGGACTTCTCCAGGAAGGTCCAGGGAAGGTGTCCTGAGTCATAGGATACAGAGTCTGATTGGCACTTCCAACAAGGCTCAAGAAACATTGAGGTCTGTAGAAATATCAAGTGAACCCAGAAGCAGGACTGTGACGTGGTAGCCATGTGAACAGAGTATCCTCTGATCAGAGCACAGGCAAGGTCACCTTGGGTACTCACTGAGTCTGGAACTAAAGGCCAGGAGGCCATTAAGGCCCAGTGAATAGATGCTGGCAGCCAGGATGGAAGGCGATCATTTTTAACTGTTTAGAAATGACTGACATGGGTAGTGAGGGAAAGGCCCACTAGACTCTGCATTTCCTAATATCTGGTTAAAAGGGCACCCTTTGGGAATAACAGTGTGACTGGAGCACACACACCCGAAAGACAAAGAGCCCTCACACTGTGTCACTGCAGGGATCCTCAACCTGAGTAGAGCTGGCTCTTGTACCTCTGATGACACTAGTTCCTTATAGCCCAGTCTACTGCAGAAGCTTCTGATACTTGATTTCATGACATTTTTCTTCTCAATCAATGAACTCCATCCAGGTTCTGTTCTGTTTGTTTGTTTGTTTGTTTTTCCCTTTGAAACAGGGTTTCTCTATGTAACAGCCCTGGCTGTTGTCCTAGAACTCTTGGAACTCTGTAGACCATACTGGCCTCAAACTCATAGAGATCTGCCTGCCCTCTGCCTCTCGAGTGCCAGGATCAAAGGTGTGTGCCACTGGGGGCTGGAGAGGTGGATCAGTGGTTAAGAGCACTGACTACTCTTCCAGAGGCCCTGAGTTCAAATCCCAGCAACCACATGGTGGCTCACAACTATCTGTAATGGGATCTGAAGCATTCTTCTGGCGTGTCTGAAAATAGTGACAGTATACTCATATACTTAAATAAAAAAAAATTTTTTTTTTAAAGGGTGTGTGTCACCATTGCTTGGTTCCATCCAGGGTCTTAAAGCTTATTTAAGGTTGTTTCACTGTGAACACTTGAACCAATTTGAGAGTGTGATAAAATTGTAGGAAATTTATTTCACAAATAAATTTCTATGATAGATGGCAATGCAAATGGAATGAATCCCACAGGCATCTCGAGAGGGTCATCCCAAGGGTGAGCCAGATGCACCTCTGACTAACTTCCCAGGTGACATGAGGCAGTCTACAGCGGACATGACTGGCTAGTAATGCAGAATGAGGTCCTTCCCATTTTTCATGGCTCGAGTTCCTGCCACTGAAAACAGCAATCATAGTTCAACATTGGAGGCAAAAACATAGACTTTAGATCAGCCAGTGCTACGTTTAAGCTCTATTTTCACCACCGACTGAGCAACGCTGTGTACCACAGCCCCAAGTTCCACCATACAATGGGAATAGCTGCACACACTCAAAAGACCCCTGGCAACTAGAGATAAAGCCCCTGGCAAAATGCCAACTACTGAGCTGTGCCACAAATGGAGCTAGAGAAGGTTCCTTACATGCTGGCCTAAAAGGAGGCCGCAGGAGAGAACCCTTCCTCCCGGCCTGCTCGAGGCGATGCTTAGGCCTGCAGGCCCCAGAACCAGCATGGACCAGCAGGTCTTATCACCGCACTGCAGCAGCCCTGACTCTGGATTGCCAACCCAAACCAAGTCCTGGCAGAATTGGCACCTCATGGTGCCCTGTGCAAGGGACACCCATATGCCAGGGGAAGACACTAAACACACCTGGAGCCTTTCTGTCATCAGAGACTGAAGTCTCCCTTCCTTGGCTCTTCCTGAGCACACCCTGCTGATATCTGTGAAACATGTGCTGAATAATGAACTACAATGAGGCAGCAAACAAAGCAAGGCACAGAGGTTTCAGGACAGCAAAGGACTAACAGGAAAGTCAGACATGGGACCATCATCCCAGTACATCCCAGCAAATGCTCCTGTGCTCGTTCTCTCTTGGCTCCTGCATTCTCTTTCACCCAGAGAAGGTTCTTCAGATGGCTTATGATTAAGTGATTCTCCTGCCTCAGTGTTTCCAGTTATGGGCATGTGTCATCCTGCCTGGTAAAGCCTACAGCCTTTACCAAACACCTCAGGCTGATGAGGTTCAAGAAGCTGCTCTGCACTGGGGTTATTGGGCCATTCTGGCACCATTGCTTGTCTCCTGCTGAATGGCTCCTCACCATGGGCTCTTCCTGGTAGAAAAGAAAGCAACACCATTGTCCCTCACTAGCTGAACACAGCACCATCTCCTTAACTGTCTCCAGATGTTACCAAGCATCCTCTTCAGTCACAAACATCCCTGAGGGAAGACCACACTCTGTGAGGGTAAGAGTTCAAATATGCAAACACTCTTAAGAAATAAAATGAATGTTCTTAAAAGGAAGGAGGAGCTTGTGAGCTGTCCCTACCCCCAAAGACCTTGACACCTACTGACTGTAGCTCCCAGGGTGAGACAGGAACAGGGCCCAGAGGAACAGACTGGTTTGTAGGAAGGGAGTTCATGAGTTCTATATGCTTCTAGGAGAGGACCTTAAGGCCTCTCCTAGATCTGACCTAGTAGTTACTTTCCTAGAAATACCTGCTTCCAATGGAAACCAAAGAACTGGCAATAAGGAATGGTCCAGGCATGTAAGTAAAGGGTCAGGAGAGCTGAGGCCTGGAAAGTTGAGCCTTTAAAAAAAAAGGAAAGAGGGAGGGAGCTTTTAAAATTGGATTAGGAGTGATAAGAGCAGGAAGGGTTGGACTCATATTGGGGTGAAAGGTGGCCAGTTAGCAAGATAGAAAGAAAGAACTCCTAAACTCCCTCTGCTATCAAAGAGAACAATCTCCTGACTGAGACTGAATCAAGCACTGATATGAGGGAATTGAAACTCAAGGCAGGAGAGATTGCAAGAGAACATTCAGTCACACTAAATGAATTCAAATCTCCCCATCCAGATGCATCCAGCCTCAACCTGGATTCACTCACAGGAGAGACTTGGGCTGCAGCACTTCTGAGGATTCAGAGTAAATGAGAAGATGCCCAGGACAAGCAATGTCCAATTTATGGATGGGGAAAAGGACAGAGCATCACAAATGACAGATAGGAGCGTAAATGTAGGGTGTCAGATCCTGCCCAGCCCAGAGCCATTTCCCCACCTTTTGTTTTCACATATTCTAATGAGAGACAGGAAGGTCATGAGTTCTAGACAAAAATGAGGGTGAAGAGCAGTTCTTTCCAATTCTTGACACAATATACATGGCCAGATGGCAGGGGGGACCCAGTGACTTTGTAACAACTTTGTCACTCTTCAGGGTGGAAGTAGAACCAGTGGCCACCATTGTGCCCTGAAAAGCAATTTAGTTTCATGTAAACAACAGCAATTGTCTATCAACAAGATGAACTGAACCCATGAGCACAGAAGAAAAGGAAAGGAGACTCTTGGTTACCTAGCTATATCTGGGAGGCCTGTCCACCTCAGGTCCTCAATTCCCTAAGAACAAGGACTCTAAGCTCAGCAGAGGTGACTCATTGATATAAGGTCAGTTAGCCAGAGACAGGGCAGATCTGGGTGAGGCTATGGACTCCATCAGTGATAATCACCTAAGGGGAAATAACAGGAGGTCCGTAGCATCAGTAAGAGCTCTTATACACAAGAGTTTTCAAGACAGGACCAGAGTTTCAAATCAAGAAATGGAATTATGTAACTACTAATAAATATGATTTCAAAATAATCATAAATGCCAAAAAGTAAAAATGGAGAAGGAAGAGCATTTAAATTTAATCACAAACAGATAGATCGCCAATATCTAGCTGCCTAAACAGCCTATCATCCCAGCTACACAGGATGCTGAGGTGGAAGGATCATTTGAGCCAAGCCTGGGCAACAGTGACTCTGTAAATCATAAATAAATAAATCCCACAAAGAGTATCTATGAATAAACATACCAGGAAAAGTGAATTTTTCTAACAATGAATATTTTAATCATTCATTAATAAACATATTTATGTTGATAATTGTAAAGTGTAGTCATTCTTACAAGGGATAAGATCCTGCAATAGCACAAACATTGGGGAGTAACCTGAAAAGTCCTTTCACTGGAATATATTCCTGAAGAGAATCTGGGGGTAACCAATAAAAGCAACTGTGACAGAGATGCTAACCTTCCATGCCATTAACAGGAAACCACCAAATAAACATAAGAGATTCCCATCATGCACTTATCAAAAGGAACAAGTGAGATTGATGTGAAGAGAAAGCTGGTATGTAAAGTTTTCCAAGGCATATTGTTATGTACAAGCTACAAAATAAGTTACAAAATACATTGCAACCCTATTGGTGACCATGTATGTCTATACTGTAGCAGTAAAGGCACCCAGCAGAGAAAGTATTTGCAGGAAGCTATCCCACCCCCAGGGTTGAATCTGCAGCCAGCCATGTTTTCCATGCTTTCTGCAAACAAGCATTATATCTGTAATTTATTTAAAAGGTGAAAAGGAAAATATTGCACACATAAAGTCAGGGGAGACCAGCATTGTCACACACCTGCAGTGGAAGGTAAGCTGCATCAACCTGTCCTGCATGTATCACCCCTGTTCCTTGGGAACTCATGACCCAGAAATTTTAAGTCTAAATATGCATTTTTCTAGAAAACCAGTCCAGATGTCTCTAATGCCAGAAAGACCTAGAACAACACAGTGTACTGACAGGTTAACTGGTAAATAAGGCACAGACAACAGGCAGGGAGTTGCTCGTTAGACTGAGATAAACTGGATGCGAAAGGCTGATGACAGAACCAAGAACTGAAGGACACCGGGAAGCATGTGTGCTTATGGTCCCATTTTTGCAATTACTGAAACATTACCCTGGTCTGGCTGGGTAAGTGAGCACTGAGGTGAGCAACTGTCATTTCTTTAAGGGCAGGCTGAGTTACTTAATTTCCTTTTAGTCTTTATGCTTATCTGTATTTTCTGTTTTTCTTCTAACTATGCACACATATTATTTAAGAAATAAACAACAGGCAATTTAAGGAAAAGGTACTATAATTCCATGGCTCCAAGCAGACGGCCCAGTAATTCCTATGAAACAAATACTCAAGTAGAGATGGGACTGAGAAGGCAGCAAGGAACATGCAGTGCCATTCGGAGAATGCGCCCTCTCAAGTCCACACAGGCCTGGCTGACCTCTGGATATTTCAGGAACTGAGCTCTGAACTCAGGGAACAAAAAAGGGGAGGGAGCAAAAAGTGAATTAGGTGAGCCATGACAGCTCTGTTGGGATAGCAGGCACATGTAGGTGGCACAGGGAGAGGTAGGAAGGGGCTTCCAGAACGGGCAATACTTGTCAGGCTGGGAAGGGCCCAAAGTCACAAGCCCAACCCAAACCAGAGTCTTGCAGCCTAGGCTGAGGAATCTTGGCCTTGTCCTGATTTGCAGTGGAAAGACAATGAAAAACCCCAGAAAATCTTGCTGCACAACTGGATGCTGGATCATGGGAGGAGTCCAGAAAAAAAAGTACAATAGTGGGAGGGAAAGATGTGGCTTCAGTTCATGTAACAGACTCTACCAGGCTGCCAGGATGGAGGGAGGATCAAGGTGGGTGAGGAAGTACTAGCTCAGTGATAGGAGTAAGACACAGTCCCCAGCACTATGTCACAGTATACTGAATCCTGATGCCAGGGGCCCCCTTTTTGGCCTCCACCACTACATACTAGCTAAGGTGTTCATATGTTCAAATCCAGATGATCTTGGCCTGTGAGAGGAGCGCTAGAAAGGAGTAAGTGGGAACGGTCCTGGAGCAGCTATCTATTGAAAACCATTTAACAAAATCCTTTCCAACTGGAATGGGTGATAACTTGCACATGTGATGAAAAGTCACTTTTGGCTCTCCACATTGTAAGTGTCCATTTAGGAGACGTAATGTGCTGCAGGGACAACATAGAATGCACATGAGCAGGAAGCACTGCATGTTATGGCTATTGCAGGAATGCACAGAAACCACTCCAAGTTACTGATTGAGTCTGGGCTGAAAGGACCCTAGCAATGCTAAAGAGCAAACAACACAAATCAGTAGCAGAAAGCAGCAGTTTAGCCACAGGGCTAGCCTTTGACCTGGGCGGCAACTCCCTTTCCTAACAGGCTCTCCCAGCATTTAATTCCCTGGTTCAGGTTCCATGCACTGAAGGAGGAAAAAAGGAACAAACCATTGTCATGAAAAAGTCTAAATTATATAACCATGACCATGGGCTTCAGAACTAAGAACCAACTGTGACTATTGGATAAAGACTTATACCCCAAACAAATAGAAATCCAAGTATCTTGGAAGAAGGTATTTTTGGGAAAAAAAATCATTAATGTCTGTCCCCTGAGGTAAGATGAGGACATTATAGCTGCATAAGAATTACATTTTGTCACTTATGTGGAGTACCTGGGGAGAAAGGCTTGAAGGTGCTTAAGTGAAGAACAATAGGTAAGGCAGAAGCAGCCATGCCAAGGGGAGCAGTGCTTGCAGTGCTCCTATGTGCTCCACTCAGGAACCTTCCCCAGAAACAGGGCTGACTTGAGTCCCGCAGATGCTAAGTATTGATTCCCTGAATTCAGGTGGCCAGGGCCTTAGGGCAACAAACTCTGCTATCTGTGATTCTACCCAACTTGTGGCACCACTGCTGTGGATGACTGTGCCAGTTCTCTGCCCAGTAGGCTGGTAAGAGTTCCCACTTCCTGGAATTATTTGAGAATGAAACAAAAGGAATGAGAATGAGTCGCTCATAACTTACCTGGTGCTTTCCCAGCAAGCACTGCAGCCAAGTCAGCAGTCACTGTTGTCACCCAGCTGAGTAGCTGGGTATAGCGTGGAATGGTGCCATTTTTTAATATCTCCCACAACAGAGTGGGTGGTAAGGATGTGCAAGCTGATCTTGGCTTGTGAAAGGAGCGCTAGAAAGGAATAAGTGGGAATGGTCCTGGAAGTAAACATGGAGCAGAGGTAGAAGCACAGAGATAGAGGTGGAGGTCTATGTGCTGGTGCTGCACTGGTATAGGACCCGATGGTAGAGCAAAGATAGACATGGACATGGTGCATGAACACATAGATGAGGTTGAAGGTTGAGGAGGATGCATGGTAAAAATGGAGGTGATAGAGGAGGGGGAGATGGTAGCGGTGGTGGTGGTGGTAGTGGTGGTGGAAGTAAATGAAGCATAGGTGGTGGATGATGTGGAAGTAAGGAGGAATGAGTGGAGGGGGGAGATGGTGAAGATGGGGATGATAGAGGTAGAGCTGAAGAGGAGATGGAGGAGATAGAAGAGGTGGAGATAGTGCAGATGGAGGTGATGTTGGTAGAGGCAGAGATAGTGGAAATGAAAATTGATCAGGTGGTAGAAATCATGGAGATGCTAATAGAGATGGTAAATGAGAGATGGTGAGGTGGTGCAGGAAGTGGTAGAAGTGATAGGGGTGATAGGGTAGAGGTAGGTAGTAAAGATGAAGGAGATGGTGGAGGAGATAGAAGAGGTGGAGGTAGCAAAGGTGGTAGAGTCGAAGGTAGAGGTGAAGATGGTAAAGTTGTTGGAAATGATGGAGATGGTGATAGTGGAGGTGGAAATGGTAGACATGATGAAGGCAGTGGAGGTAGAGGTCATGATGGAGATGATGAAGATGATGGAGGTAGAGGTGGGATGCCAATCTTGAATGCCTACTGAGACAGGCTATAGTTTGAATATGAACTGCCCTCCACAGACTTAACTTGCTTGAATATTTGGTCCCTACATGGTAGCACTACTTTGGAAAGTGGTGGAACCTTTGACCCAAAGGTCTTAGCTGACAGACATGGGCAGTAAGAATGAACTGTAAGGGTTATAGCCCAGCCCTGCTTCCACTTCATCTCTGCTCTGTGGCTTGCCAAGATGTCAGCAAGTTGTGCCACAACCTACCACTGTGCCTTCCTTCCCCACAATAAATGGGTTGTATTTTGTGAGCCAGGAGCCATTATTAATCCCCCCTTAAGTTGCTTATGAAAGGTATTTGCTCATAGCAAGGAGAAACATATTTAACATGACTAGTGTAAGACATCTAACTCCACACAATGGGAGCTTAACACTCCCCACACTACAATGGAAAAACAAGAGGACCAGAGGAATAGTAGACAGACACGGAAACAAGAGTCCCTGTTGTTATCCCTACCTAGGACCACTGATGGTAGCTTCAGTTGATGCAAGGATATAAGGCAAAGGATATATGCCATGTCTTCATTATGTAACCTGTAACCAAAGCTAATAATGCTGTCCTTGTAAAAATGTAAAGGTCTTATGTGACATAGTAAACTCCACAAAGCTGCAAGTGGTGTTGAAAATCCAGCACTCAATACTGTACTATGTGGTTCTTAAGCCATTAAAGTGCAGGGCTATTTTCCCATATACCAGAGAAAGGACACAGGGCACAGGTTCCCAGCTCCACTGCATCTTCTGTCTCTCTGGTGCTCAGGCATTTCTAAACAATGTGCTAATCCCTTCCCCCTCACAGCTCATGAGAACATACAAATATGAGGTGCTGTGATCAAAACAACACACCAGTGGAGCAGCCGGCAGACAATGCTCTTTCTCCCAGCCTGGTACTCAACAGAGGTGTCTAATGGACATGCCTGTCTGTGCAGCTGTTGTTGCAGCAACAACAAGCTTACTTACCATGTGGCCTGAAATCTTCACTCCTAAAGAACCTCTGGCCATTTGTTGGCATGCCCACCTCTGACTCTGGATTAGCGTCTGCTGGACCCTTTCTAAAAGGTGGTAGGAGTGTTCCTTTCAGACATACAGGTTTTCTACTCCTTTCTCAACTACTAATATACTCTTGATGAAACTTCTTGAAAACACAGCCGGCCCTTTCCTCCTCACATGCCTACCTCGTCCCTATAAAGTCCCTCTTGAGAGGAGAACTGACAAGGCTCCCTGGGTGTGGCTCACAAGTCCTGCTACACATGTGTTCTGGGGTCTATGCTCTCTGCCCCCACAGAATCCGGCCTGCTTCCCACATTCTTTTCCAAGCTGATGTAGAGAGGCAGCATGGTGTGGTGAAAGGAGCAGACTCCATCTATCAGCTGCATGGCTTCTGGCAGCCCGCTCAGCCTGGTTCCGAGTTCTTTCATTTGTAGAACACATGTAATATAATCTAGCTTGCAGGGCTGAAGCCAGGATCAGCAATAACTTATGAAAGGGGCCTGGCACATGGTACAGGCTCAAAACTCAGAGTGACAATTGTCTTTCAGGATCCACTCCTCTTGCCTAACACTTCTCAATCGTGCTGGACATTCTGCCTCATAAGCACATGCCCAGAATTAAGCTCATCAATATCCCCAAAAGCAGTAGCTCACATGACTTTCCTTAAATGGTACCATTATTCTCCTGGGCTTTCAAGCTCAAATCTCTCTTTCAGGCCTTACAGACTTTAAAACTAAGGCCACATGTTTCAGCTAGGTCCCTTGAAATCACATGCCAATTTCTATTCAGCCCCACCTCCCATGGCCTATGTATGGGGCACCTCTGCTGAGGCTGGGCCTCCCTCCACCTTTTAGGCTGTCATGGGCATCTTGGTCATTCTCCAAACACTGCTTCCACTAAGTAGCCTTCTTCACAAAGCTCCCTTCTTCCCTTCCAGAACCCCGAATGCATTTGTTTCCTGTTTATGTGCACATACTTTCCTCCCTTTACTCTGGAAAATATTTACTAAGCCCCTATTATATGCCCAGCACTGCATTCCTGGCCCCTACCAATGAATCATGAATCACCCTTTCTGAATGACTGTGAGTGATCAGGACTGTGCTCAGCAGCTTTTCCAGGAAGGAGGGGGAAGCCATAGACACTAGCATGGACTAGTCAACATGGTATGTGCTGTGTGTGCTCAGATCTGTTGGAGGGCCCCAGACCCCAGGAGAAGGGACAAAGCAGCAGAAGGTATCAGGCACTCTCTAGTGGCCTTCCCTCTTCAGTGGCAGTCCTTTTCTCAAAATCTAACACCTAACAGGTGAATCCTTCATAGGTCAGAGAGTGGATCTTGCCCAGCCCCTGCATCTTCTTCTAGTCAGGGCTTTACCTGAGGTGACCAGTATCCCACTCCCATGCTACACATCTTCTTCCAGTCAGGCCATCTCCACCGGTCAACCTTGTAACCCTCAGATCTGCTTTGTTGCTTGTATGCAGATAGATCCCACTCATCCCTTTCACACCTGGCCTCTTTTACTTCCTTCACAGGGTTTACAATCTTCACCTTTGCTGTCTGCAGTGGCAGGCTGCTCACTCTTGCTCTTACTGGATAGATGAATGGATTCTATGATTCTGGTCTGAGGTTTTCCTGAGCACTGCACCATGGCTTCTGCTGGAGAATCTGCTGTCACTAGCTA
This sequence comes from Apodemus sylvaticus, assembly GCF_947179515.1. NCBI lineage: Eukaryota > Metazoa > Chordata > Mammalia > Rodentia > Muridae > Apodemus > Apodemus sylvaticus. The sequence goes on from NC_067473.1 coordinate 119,845,771, forward strand.
TGTCCACACCTGGTCAAAATAGACCTGGACCTCAATTTTTCTTACGTGGCTTTGTCGATGTATTCCCATGGCCTTGTATGAAACTTTCACCTGCTCTTACCTCTTCCATGTTGGCCCTTCTGCTGAGTGTACAATAGTCTTACCCCGTGGGTGAAGGCTATGCCTCCCTGCTGTGTACATGCTCATGAGCAAGTGAAAACATTGTGAATACACTGATCGACACCCCAAGAGACAAGGATACCTGTGCCTAGTCAGGCAGGCTTTGTGAGTGTGTTAGTAAGAAGGCTGATCAGGACTGTTTGGATCTGCTTACAGCCCTTCTTTATCAGAGGAAAAGGAGGAGGAAAGTGTTGATCATTCAGGAACAGGCAAGCAGGAAGTATACAGATGTTTGTGCTGGGAAAGAGCCAAAGTCCAGGAAGAATACAAACATTTCTGAGTTTTGTGCTTTCTCCAAATTCAGTCTTAGAAGCTAGCTTACAAACTTTGTCCTCCATGCAGCTGTGTGTGTGTGTGTATGTGTGTGTGTGTGTGTGTGTGTGTGTGTGTCTTTGGGCCACACATGGGCATCAGTTCTCTCTATTCCAGAGGACTCCTCAAGGTGGAGCCTCACCACCTTCCCTCCACCCCAGAGGACCCATGGCCTGCCCCAAGCCTCACCATGGCCTCCCCACCCCAGAGGACCCATGGCCTGCCCCAAGTCTCACCACGGCTCCTCCACCCCAGAGGACCCATGGCCTGCCCCAAGCCTCACCACCTTCCCTCCACACCAGAGGATCCATGGCCTTCCCCAAACCTCACCACAGCCCCTCCACACCAGAGGACCCATAGCCTTCCCCAAGCCTCACCACACCTGAGGCTTCCATGAAACAACAAACTTGAATGGATGTGGAATGGCTATGTACTTAAAATTAAAAAAGAGGGAAAAGGTGAAAATAACATTAAAGAGAACTTATTACTTTTGTCAGTATGCATCCTAATGTTTGCTTTACACAAATAATCACTCATGATAAAATAATGGGCAGATTATCACCTCGCCTCAAGGAAAAGAAAACTGAGATCAGAGGATAGAAACATCATACTCAGCACAAGGTTGTTGTTCCATTACCAAGGCTGAACGAAAGGATGTGTACAGGACCTTAAACCATACTTGTCCTCTCTTATGCAGTTCAATGGATGGCCATGGTTAGTCACAGCCAATTGAGCTTTTGCCAGCAAAAGTGGTGAGCTCTGTGAGCTGTTCAGGTATTTCACAGGAATCTCTGCCAGAAGCAAATGCACTGGTTTAAGAGACACAAGTCACCCCTGCTGATTCCAGGCACAATGCGGGGATCCTGCCCCAGTTCTTTCATATCCTAGAAGAATTCACAAAAATGAAAGCAGAGTGCATATTCACCTGGAGTGCAAGCAAGATGGTAAGAGGTCCTCTGAGCACGACTCTAAGGACAGTGAGGGTTTTACCTTCCTGGTGCATATATCTAACACACAATAAAAATTCTCTTGGTGTGTGAGAAATGCCAGTGTGAACTAGCCCTCCCTCCACCCCCAACTCCCCACCCCCAGCACAAGGCCTTGCTCATGGGACTCCTGGTAGGCATTCATATAAAGCCCAGAGAGGAGGCTTTTCCATCCCAGAGAGTAGGAGATAAGGACAGATCATCTTCAGTATTGAAACTTACCTCAGCATACCTAGGTTCAAACTCACAGCATACATGTATGGACCCATGTCTATGCACTAATCCCAAACTAAAGAACTCACTATGATACCATACAGGATCCCAAGTATCTACAGGGCAAACCCAGCATCTTGTATAGGACAACACTTCCATATTCCATAGGTACTGCCTACATTAGTCTCCATTCCCTCTTCACAGGCAGCACAGATGACTCCATCTCAAAGATGAGGAAATGGAGACATAGAGAGAAATGAGAACTGCAGAGCAACAGAGACAACCTAGCTTTTCAGACGCTGACCCCCAGGCTGTCAGTTCAGCTGGATGCATGACTGTTCTCTGTGACTAGTCTGCTTATAGTTCTCCCTCAGGTACATGAGAGAACCTTCTATTGGCCCATGTCCTCAGCAGTTCACTGTTATCCAAAAAACACTCTACACTTATACCTTTCAATGTGGTACAGTGTATAGTTATTCAGAAAGTTTGCTAAGAATAACAGCCTCTCCTTCCACACTAAAAGGCCATTATGGAAGAATAAGCACAGCAGTATAAAAGCACTGCAAAGTCTCCTTTTCCTGGGCCATGAGCTTGGATGATGCAGACTTTCCTTCCCTGCCTGTCACAGTGGCCAGGGGAGGCCCACATGGAAGCCTCCAGGAAGTCCCATCCTAGGACTGGACCTGAGGATGGCGGTGGCAGAATTCCAGCCTGAGGACTCAACCATTCCACCTTACTCCCGCCTTGCCCTGCACCCTGACTTGCTTAGAGCTCCAGAATGAGCCCTTCTCCTCCTGGGTAAGATTCCACTCTCCATGTCATGGAACCAAATGGGGTTCCACTGTCCATATCTTCCCCACTTCCTCTTACATCAGGCTCTGCTGTCAGTGTCTATACTTAAAGAAACAGAAAAGAAAAAGAAGGAGAAGGGAAGAAGAGACAGGAAGGGGATGTTGAGAAAGGGAATGAGGAAGGACGGGGAGGGGAGGAGCATGGTGGCTGGAAGGCAAAGGGAAGTCTGGGAGTGTTCAGCAAACAGAAGCCAAACTCAATAAAAGCAGCAGCTATAGAGAAATTGTCAGAGGCTGCATTTTCCTCTTCTCAACCATTACCAGAATAAGCTTATCTATGGAAAAGATCAAACCCCATTTTCAGAACTACTACAGGTAAGCCTCACTCTTTGGCCTCTCCACAACTCCACTACCTCTAGCCTGATCTCCATCTGCTGGGATGTGGGGTGTTTTCCTCTTTGTTATTGCCAGCAAAGCACTACCAGAAAGGAGAGCATACTTTGACAGCTCCTGTCAAAGCGCAGAACTATTCACAAGCATGTAAAATTCTCTGTGTGTGAGGAGCAGGGCACCCCTCTCCCAGCAGGAGGGAGGAAGAGTGGGGGGCGGAGAGCCTGGGGGGAGGACTGCCTCTCCCATGGCAGAGCAGAAGACTGCCCTTACAGAGAAACCGAGGAGCAAGAGGAGCGCGATGAAAGGAAAACAGATTTAGAGAGGAAAGCTGCTACGAGGCCATTTCCTCCCACCCTACAGAAGCATGTGTACAAGCTCCGAGTAGCCAAGCCCAAATCAGAGATGCGGAGAGCGCAGCAGGAAACAGTGCGGCACACACAACCAGAAAGACTATCTCCATGCCCGAGAACATATGGGTGACTGTGATAATTAGAGCCATAGCTGGTGCATTTTTTTAAAACTCCTTTTTGTAATCCCGAATCACAATTCTTAACATGGCAGGCTACAGTCAAACCTGTGCAGGCGCTGCTTTGTGAAAGCTGGCTCCTTAAAGGCCACTTGGCACTGCTCAGGCACGCGCTTAGGACTGCAGGGCATCACTGTCAGGGCTCTATCCTCAATGCTGGCTTTCCTCTACTTGCCTGGCAGAAGTGGGCAAGCAGGTGGCTGTGAAGCAGGGAGCCCCCGCCCTCTTGTCCTCATTACCTGGAAATCCAGAACCCACACTTCTGCCAGACTCTGCTGTGGCATGCTGCAGAAGAAAACCCCCGTGGAAAGCAGGCCCCTCAAGCAAACTGTCACTTTCAAAGCTCCAAACCATGACAAATGACAGGAGAAGACTTGCCTGCAATAGCTGGTGGCTCAGATTGCTTGGCATGAGAAAGAATACTTTTCTTAGGCATAAGGGAGAATACTTTTTTAAAAATTTCCCAACCATCTTTTCCCATGTTATAAGCCATTTCTTTGGAAAATCTGTCACAATCAACAAATTAAACCTCCCAAAGTAAGCACGTTACCAAATAAACTTTCAATCATAAATTGCTAGCATTTAACCAGGTAAAAATGCCTGTGACTCTGGTATCCCTGGGCTCATCCTTAGAACAGCAGCGAGCATGCAGCAGCGGGGCACTTTGATCTTCCCAAGTCCCAGGAGAAATCGATGATACAACTTTAATGCATTTGTACAGCAAGCCTTCATGTTATTATTATTTTTACCCAGTGTAGCTTAACTCAAGTGAAAAAGGTATACTGGGTCTCAGCACCGCCCTGTGGTGAAAGTGAATTATTTTTCTAAAACTGGATTGTAGTAGAGCCAGCCACATTCACAGAAAACGGCCAATTAAAAAGCAATTATCTCTGTGACAGCAACTTGTTGAAAGGCTGAGATGGTGGTGCTCCTGTGGAGGCAAGAGGGTGGGCAGTCCACAGGGTGACTGCTGCTAGAGTAAGCCAGCATGGGGCCTGCTGGTCTCCCGTCATGTCATGGTGGTATGCTCTGCTCAGGTACCTTTGGGACCTACCTAGAAGGAAGCAGGCGTGCGCCTTACCTTTTCCTGGATGCGCCCCTGCTGCTCCTTGTAGAAGGTGTCACGGCGGCTGAGCTCGGCCTCTCTGTTCTCCAGTTCCCTGGCCTAGTTGGAGGAGAACAAAGCCTGAGTTAGCTGGCAGCAGTAGTGCTGAATGAGAGAGTGGCACAGGGAGAAGGCAGCTGACATTTCTGCTCACAGTCATGCTCAATGAGAAGGACAGTGGTAATGCACAGAGAGCCTAGGCTGTGGCCGGCCATGCATATGTGTTATCCCCAATTTTCACAACAGCCCTTCAAAGTGGGTAATTAGCACAACCATTTTTGCAGATGACAATCACTAATGTTTATGGAATATTTATTGTCTGCCAAGTCCTGTTTTACATGCTTCTTGGACATTTCTAGGTTCCTTCTAAAGCCTAAGAGGAAAGTAGGGTGTATTAAGCTAATCAGTGTCAAGAGTCACAATGGATCCCCATGACAGGAGATAAAGCAGAGGGGGTAAGTAACTATTCAACAGCTCACAGGCAGAGCATGAACTTCAAAGGACTCATTCAAACACATCCCTTAGGTGGGTAGAAATATATGCACTCCTCTTTAAGACTCTACCTCTCTTGCTGTACATGGGGACTCCTGCCATGATAGCTCAGCATATAGGACACAGAGCTCACAGAGCAGAGGTGAACTTGGACCTGGTGTTAGCACTAAGCTGCCTCTAACCTAGTTGAGAAAGAGTCAGAGTTTGGCACTGTTTTTTGAATCCTGATATTTGGTGGTATACCATGCCACTGTCCTATATGGCAGGAGTCCTGGTGTACAGCAAGAGAGGTAGAGTCTTAAAGAAGAGGGTATATATTTCTACCAACCTAAGGGATGTGTTTGAATGAGTCCTTTGAAACCATCTTAACAGAACCTCCTTCCTTCAGTCATGACTTTGAGAGCCAGGGTGAACAGCTTGGAGTTAGCAGCCTGGGGTGCAGCCCAGTCCTCTCCTTAAGTAGCTAGATGACTCTGAACTACTTCCTTGCTTGCACAGACCATCTCTCTAGTGCAATAGCTAAAACTAGAATGGAAGTGTTCTCTGCTTCCCATACCTACAAGACGGTCTGAAGGCTGAGGGTACCACTCAGTAATGAGCAGGGTTAGAACAAGGCCTCTACACAGGTCTACGGCACTGGGACAGCTGGGAGCTTAGAGTAGCTGGGAGTATGGACTGGAATACCCACATGTTCACTGGGCTTTCCAGTACTATGTATTAAGATCCATTGCCTCTGTCCTCAGTACACAGATGCAGTCACCATGGGCCTGAGAGGTTGGACAGTCTGGGGTACATGGAAGAGGAACATTACTCCTAATTGTCATCAACTCATATGAGGTCTCTGTGAGCAAGCACTGTACTAGGCTCCTGGTGGCACTTACCCTCATCATCCCCAAGAGCACAACCTTATCAAGGACTGAGGCCTACTGTGAACATGAGTCCACACAATTTCTAAATTCTGAGCTTTTTATTTTAAGCTACACTATGGTGTCTACAGAGATGTCTTAATCCCTCAAAAATATAAGAGAAGAAAAAGGGTAGAGATTCTGGGAGCCCTCTCCTTGGCAATGATGTACCTGTTGCCTTAGAACCTTCCAGAATGGTGCAATAAGAGCTGCCTGCATACCATTGTGAGCAGGCACATGCTAAAAGGGCTGGAGGAAAAGGCCAAGGTTCAGACAATGCCAGGCCAGGGGCTGGGCAGACAGCTAGGCAGTAGCCTCTCTAGTCCTGGGTAAGCTGCCTTCCTCTTATGTATTTTCCCTTACCTGTCAAGTGGAGCAAAGAAACTTGGCTCCCCAGAGGCTGAAGAATCTAAAAATCCCAAGAAGGTCCCAGAATGCCTATGCTCCAGCAAAGCTAAACACAGACAAGGGACTACATGCCTGGATTTCTCATAAGATCTTTCAAGAAGGCTCCTTGGAATGCCTCTGGAATGCCAATACTCCAGCAAAGCTAAACATAGACAGTGGACTGAATGCCAGGGATTTCTCGCAGGATCTTTCAAAGCATGGTGATGAGCTGATGAGGCTGTGTCCCAGGCACATAGGCATGGCTAATGTATGTGGGGCCTCTCAGCAGCCCAGCACCAACTGTGAATGATCTCTGGAGCAATCAGAGGAGAAGCCATCTGATACAATTAAGCGCCAGTACTGGAATATCTTGCAGGGTGTGGACCTGCCATTTTCTGACCTGTAGCTCCAGCCAAGCAGAAATGTGACATATGAAGGCAAAACTATCATGAGACTCATTTGCTGTTCCCTAGGGGATACTGAGGCAGGAAGGACAAGGAGGCTCATCCAGGCATGTACCCAGCCTCCAAATGACATACTGTGATTCTGTTCATACTGAACACTCAGACAGCAGCCACTAGGACAACCACATCAGCAAACACTGCAGAAGTAAAGCTCTGGGCAGAGATGCGTTATCATAGACTTATTGTCCAGGCTTGGGCCTGAAACTTACCAATGTTTGCATACAAAAGACCAAGGTCAGGTCAGGGGAGGCATTTATGTCCTAGTCTACTTTAGTCAGCTGTGAGGCTGGTAATGAAATCTCTATGAACAATAATAGACAGGAGGTAACACAGACAAAGCTTACAGCCAGAAGGCTTCCTAGAAAACGGCATTTCTCCAGGTGATATTGAAGTGGCCATCATGGTCCCAGTAACTGCTCAGCAACTCATTGGCTGTTCCCAAGTGTCTATTATGAGTGAGGCATTCCTGAAAAGGGACCTCAGCTGTATCAGATGTGCTCATGGAACTCAGTTTTGAAAAGGAAGCAAATATGTGCACTGACAGTTTTGGAGTCTGATGTGCTGGAGAGACTATGACCCAATAACTGACCCAATAGCAGCTAGCAGGCTGCTATTTTGTCTAAGGAAATTCCCAACTAAGTCTTCAAAGAAAATAAATACTAAGTCAAATCAAGTCTGCTGCCTCCAATACACAGGACAAATATCACCATGATGACAATGTGCACAGTGGAAAGCAGGCTTTGAGCAGGAGTGGAAGGGATCTTCAGTGGATAAGTAGAGGACCTCTTTCTATCAGACAACACCAAGTATGCACTTTGATGCACCACTGCAGTTCCACACACAGCAGGGGCAGAGAGAACACTTGCCTGGAAAGACACAGTCAGGTCTAAAACCAAGCTTAAAGAGCCAACACAGAAGGGATACTCAAAGCAGTAGGCAGAGCAAGAGCCACAGGCCTGCTGGGCTGGGCAGCCAGGACCAACCTTACAACCTCGAAGGATAAAAATAAACCCTGCCCTTCAGAGGAAGAGCAGGGACCAATGTGGACATCTGGAGCTGAGAGTGAACCCTGAAGCAAAAAGGAGGTGTTACAAGTGTCCATAGATTCCCCCTTCCCTAGCACATGATTTTTTGTTTGCTTCAACTCAGACAGGTGAGAGGCCCTGGAACCAAAGCAGGACAAGACCAGCATCGCTTTCTGAGGCTTCTGCAGTGTATTATCACAGCTGTGCAGACAGAAAGAGGAACTGGGCCTGACTGGGTAGGTATAGGCAGTGAAAAAAATGCTATTAGGGTGCAAAGGCCATGCTGGAGGTGAGCAGGAAAGAAAGCAGCCAGATAAGACTTGTACTACAAATCTAGACTCATTCAGGTGAGGAAATATACTGGCAAAAGTATTAACTGAGACAGAGATTCAACCCAGATCAAACTAATATCATGGTACAATGTCACAAGGACAAAATGCTTTTTTACTGTGAAAACTTTAAATATAGGACAAAATGATGTAATAAAAAGTCAGATGACATCACCAAGCTTCAACAACCAAGAACTAAGACACACACATGCTCAAACACATGGACATGCACAAACACCTGTCCCAAGCATGCCAACAAGTCACTTCATCTGTGTAGGCTTCAAGATGCTATTTTAAAAGACGTTTATGCTCCTAAACAGAACAAAAGTATCACCTTAAAAATACAATAGGTTCATCACATATGCAAAGTATTAAAATCTCCCACTGATAAAATATTTTAATATACTGTTTAAGTTGTCCCAAAGACAAATGAATGACTTCTAATTTATAAAAAAGAAATTATGAGCATGAAATAGGCAGACCCCAGAGAACATAAACAATTCTTCAAAATAAAAACTGTAGTGTGATATAAGCCCTAAGCATTGAGCAGCAAAGGGAAAGAAGGGAAGTGGGCGTGGCGCTGAGTGCAGCAGGTGGGAATGGCAGATAGACATAAGGGAGAAGCTTGGAGCTGGCCAGCACAGGCAAATGGCTACCAGAATAGCAGAAGGACGGCAGAGGCAGGGACCCCTGAGAGAATAAGGCAGTCAAGAAGGCAGCAGCGAATACACTGAGAGTAAAGATAGGGAGAGGAGACAGGTAGCAAGATATAGAAGTAAGGGGACAGGGGTTGTAGAAAGGTAGGCAGACAACAGTAAGGAGAAGACACTGAAAAATCCATAGAACAAAATAAATGAGCAGTTACAGAAACATGTTGCAAGCCTCTGAGAGGCAAAATCTCTTCTCCAGTTCCAACTCAGGCCTTGTATGGTTCTCCTCCCTAAGAGTAGGTTGGATTTGGAGATAGTACTAATCAGCAGGGTATGTCAAACATAGTGTGATGCCACTTCTGCTCTTTGGCTCTGCTGCTCTCCTGTCCCTCTTGCTTACTCTTAGCCCATCAACTTCCATGTTATGAGCTGCCCCATGGAACTCCCACATGATAATGATAATGTGAGAAAGGGAGCACAGCCAGCAGCCAGAGAGAAGCTGAGGCCTGCCGACTCTCACGCTTCCAGCAGTCAGAAGGAAACCTGCAAAGATCCTTCTTCAGGGAGGCCTTTGGCTACAATGGCTGTCCTGGAAAACACCTGGCCAGCAGCACTGAGATGCCAGGGGGCTGAAGAGCACCCACTGAGCCAGATCTCAGATTCAACAGTGCAAATACTGACTAAAGCTCCTTAGTTTTTAAAAATTGATATTTAGCAATAGATAATAATAAAACTTAAATTGATTAATCTCATCCTTAAGGAAAAAAGATGATCACGTTGGATAAAAGAAAAACCAAGTAGATGTTACTTCTAAGAGATCTAGACACCCGTATAAACAGTCATATAGAATACCACCAAACCCTTCACTGGAAAGAAATAAATACTGTAGTGTGTGCCACTTTGTACATAATAGGACTAGTATTATATCAAAAAATCTAAAATATGTAAGAGAGACGAGAGTGAGTTTACTACCACCACTGAGAGATTAAATACTAGAAACAAATCCCCAGCAGTTCAGACACCAGAATCAATACACTATGCCTACATGTGAGGGATCTAGTAGAGAAGGGAAAATGTTAATGAAAAGACAGAGTTTTACAATGATGGAAATGGCCTCCAATAATTCAAATCTGCAGCTAATAATCTTACTAAGAACTCTTCACATGTGGCTACCTTGCTTCCTTTGAGATTTGACTTTAGCTTCTTCCAACATGATTACCAAGGGACTAGGTCTGAGTCTGGGAATCTCAGTCTACACTGACATAGTCTAATGTTACAGGAACAGAGTCCTTGCTTTCCTTTCTAGATTTCTTGGCACCAGGTTGTTGCCTAAATAATCACCTTTGCAGGCTGTTGAAAATGGCTATTTTTCAACAATTATCTATGGTTGTCTGTAGACAAACTCTCTGGAGGTGCAGGGGATGTCTGTAATGAGAGACTGAGTCAGGTCAGATGAAGATCTTTTAAGTGGGGTCTTTCAGAGAAAGAGGAGGCAGTAGCAACACTGACAATAACTCCATTGTCTGACAGGAGCCTGACACACTACCTGTGAACTGCTATTTTTGAGACTATCAAGGAGCTTTGAAAAAGGAGAGATGGAATAGAACCAGTTAAAATGGCCAAAGCTTTGCTGTTCTGACTGAAAGTCTCCTATTTCCTTATACAAATGTCCTTGTATTGAGTTAATGTTCAGAACTGTGACAAAGTATCAGATGTGGTGAAACACACCTTTAATGCTATTACTTGCACTAAGGAGGCAGGGACAGGCCTCATAATAGATCATAATATGTTCTAGGCTGGAACTACATAGGGAGACCCTGTCTAAAAAAATGTGAAAACGTAAACTCTATTTCCATAACTGTTTTCAATGCTTGGCAATGTTTTCATTGGTGGCAGAAGATCTTAGTCCACCATTTGCACTGACAAGCAGATGGTATGATATAAAAGCAGGGGTTACTGGCACACTGGACAGACACAGCACAAGATAAGTATCATGAACCTAGAAACAAGTCTCTATCTAAATCAAACACAGAGAGGTCCACTCTTCCTACTGCCCCTCATTTCCAAGAAGGGCTTGAACTTATGTCCTACTAAAAGTTATGAAAGGCAACATATGCTAGCCCAGACTACCATACGTGGCAAAATTATCAGTTGTAACCCAGGAAGGAAAAATTTCCCAAGCTAAAAATAGATTTAAGAACTGCCACTAAGGTACTACAGAGACTACTAGAAGAATATGTAATTCTGAAGAGAACGAAAAAAATGCACAAGAAGGAACAAGAAAGCTGGGCGATGGTGGCGCACGCCTTTAATCCCAGCACTTAGGAGGCAGAGGCAGGTGGATTTCTGAGTTCGAGGCCAGCCTGGTCTACAGAGTGAGTTCCAGAACAGCCAGGGCTATACAGAGAAACCCTGTCCCGGGGCGGGGCGGGGGAAGAAGGAACAAGGAATGAATAAACCCAGAACATTTAATCAAAAGAGGTCTAAGGAAACACCACAAAAGCAACAAAATGACAGTGATTAACACAAATTGTTCAATAATAACTCTTAATTTCAGTGAACTCAGTTCCCCAATAAAGAGACACAAACAAATAGATTAGACCAGAAAATAAGGTCCATATTTTTTCTGCCTCTAAGAAACACACCTCACCACCAATGATACACACCACTTTTGGGTAATTGGATATAAGAAGATATTCCAAACAAATAGATTTGAGAAACAAGTAGGCATAGCTACTCTAAATTCTGAAAAAATAGACTTGAGATTGAAATTAGTCAGAAGAGATAAGGAGGACCATTTCATATTCATCAAAGGACAGAGTATTACAAATCTAAACAAATAAGCATCAAACTCAAGAGCACCCAATTTCATAAGAAAAACATTATTAGATTTGAAGCAATATATTGACAGCATCAGAGTGATAGTGGTGATGTCAATACCACTCTCACCAATAGACAGGCCATCTGTGAAGAAAATGCAGGGAGAAACTCTGGAGTTGAATGATACCATAAATCAAATGGACCTAACATATCTACATAACATTCCATGTAAACATTAAAGAATACAAGTACTTCACAGCAGCCCAAATAACTTTCTCCAAAGTTAACTACATATTAGGACACAAAGCAAGTCTCAACAAATATAGGAAAAATTGAAACATTCTGCATTTTATCTGACCACAATGCAATAAAGAAAGGTATCAACTGCAATAGGAATGGCAAGAAGTGTGTGAACACATAGAAACTAAATAGCGTAGTAGAGTTTAAAGTCTGGGATATTGAGTCCCCCTGAAGTTCTTTTACTGTTGAGAATAGTTTTAGCTATCCTGGGTTTTTTGTTATTCCAGATAAATTTGAGAATTGCTCTTTCTAGCTCTATGAAGAACTGGGTTGGGATTTTTATGGGAATAGCATTGAATCTGTAGATTGCCTTTGGCAAGATGAGACTTTAAACTCTACTACAGAGCAATAGTGATAAAAACTGCATGGTATTGGTACAATATCAGGCAAGCAGATCAATGGAATAGGATTGAAGACCCAGAAATGAACCAACACACCTATGGTCACTTGGTCTTCGACAAAGGGGCTGAAAGCATCCAGTGGAAAAAAGATAGTCTTTTCAACAAATGGTGCTGGTTCAATCGGAGGTCAGCATGCAGAAGAATGCGCATCAATTCATTCTTATCTCCTTGTACCAAGCTCAACTCCAAATGGATCAAGGACCTCCAGATAAAACCTGACACACTGAAAGTAACTGAAACAAAACTGGGGAAGACCCTGGAGGACATGGGCACAGGGGAAAAGTTCCTGAATAGAACACCAATAGCTTATGCTCTAAGATCAAGAATTGACAAATGGGACCTCATAAAACTACAAAGTTTCTGTAAGGCAAAGGACACCGTCAAAAGGACAAAGCATCAACCAACAGACTGGGAAAGGATCTTCACCAGCCCTAAATCCAACAGAGGGCTAATATCTAATATATACAAAGAACTCAAGAAAGTAGAACCCAGAGATCCAAATAACCCCATTAAAAAGTGGGGTACGGAGCTAAACAAAGAATTTTCACATGAAGAACTTCGGAGAGCTGAGAAACACCTTAAGAAATGTTCAACATCATTAATCATTAGGGAAATGCAAATCAAAACAACCCTGAGATTTCACCTCACACCAGTCAGAATGGCTAAGGTAAAAAACTCAGGAGACAGCAGGTGTTGGCGAGGATATGGAGAAAGAGGAACACTCCTCCACTGCTGGTGGGATTGCAAGATGGTGCAACCACTTTGGAAATCAGTCTGGCGGTTCCTCAGAAAACTGGGCATGTCACTTCCTGAGGACCCTGTTATACCACTACTGGGCATATATCCAGAGGATTCTTCAGCATGCAATAAGGACACATGCTCCACTATGTTCATAGCAGCTCTATTTGTAATAGCCAGAAGCTGGAAAGAACCTAGATGTCCTTCAATGGAGGAATGGATACAAAAAATGTGGTATATTTACACAATGGAGTACTATTCAGCCATTAGAAACAATGAATTCACGAAATTCTTAGACAAATGGATGGAGCTGGAGAACATCATACTAAGTGAGGTAACCCAGTCTCAAAAGATCAATCATGGTATGCACTCATTGATAAGTGGATATTAGCCTAGAAACTTTGAACACCCAGGACATAATCCACAAATTAAATGATGTCCAAAAAGAATGGAGGAGTGGGCCCTGGCTCTGGAAAGACTCAGTGCAAGAGTATAGGGAAATTCCAGAACAGGGAAGTGGGAAGGGGTAGATGGAAGAATAGGGGGACAGAAGAGGGCTTATGGGACTTGCGGGGAGTGGGGACCCAGAAAAGGGGAAATCATTTGCAATGTAAATAAAAATAAATAAATAAATAAATAAATAAAAAAGAACTATGAGGCACAATACCTCAAAAAAAAAAAAAAAAAAAAAAGAAAGAAAGAAACTAAATAGCACATGGGTAAACAATAACTGGGCTAAGGAAGAAATTTAGAAGAAAATTTGCAATTCTTATACTTTAATGAAAATGAAAAGGCAACATCTTAAAACTATGAGACAGAATGAAGACAGTCCTAAAGGTGAAGTTTGCAGAATTAAATACCTACATAGAAATTTTTGAGAAATCTCAAATTAATAACTTAATGATGCACATAGAGGCCTCAGAAAAACAAGAATCCCCCTCAACACACACACAAAAGATAAGAAAAAAGAAAAGGAAAAAAGAAGGTAGGTAGAGATAAACTCAGAGCTAAATTTAATGAAGTAGAAATAGAGTTAGTCCTTTAAAAAAATTTAACAACACTGACAAACCTAAATTAACCATAAAAGAGGGTCTAAAATAATAAAATTAGCAGAAAATGGAGACATTAGAACAGACATTGAGGAACTTCAGAGGACCACAAGGATATATTTTAAAATCCCATATATTTTGGCTCTTTCATTCCTGTCTCTCAAAACTTAGCCCTTGCAGCCTGCCTGAAGGAGCCCCTCTTCACACTCCACTCCTTGGAGACTCTACCACCTGGGCAGAGCCATGGTTCCCTTTTGTCTGTTCCCATCAGCCTTTCCTCCTAGCTTATCTCCATTCCTTATGTCAACCTGTAGAAGCACTCTCTACTAGAGACCCTATAGCCACTATATTTGCCTAGGATCCAAAGTGGGAAATAGCAACTAAGAATGGCAAAGCCACGCAACAAAGACCAGACTGGATATTGACACCAGAACTCCAGATGCTGACATCCTATCCCCCAAACACAATCACAAACAGCCAAGATAACATACTTCCTCCAGAAACCAGAAGCCCTACTGTAATAGGCCCTGAAAAATGCAATTTAGCTGAAGTACAGACAAGAAGTTCAAAATAGTAATTATGAATATGTTCAAGGACTTTGAAAATGAGTAGATGCCTTAAGACAGTGAAACGAATGAAATAATGGAAACATTTCAACACATGGAAGTAGAAATAAGATCTGTAGAGGAATTTTAATTCAGAACATGGCTGCTCTGGCAAGAGATCACACCCAAAGACCCTTCTAGGTCTATGTGATCTGTCTGGAATATGCATATCCTTTAATCCCAGAAGACAGAGGCAAGCAGATCTTTGAGTTCAAGGTCAGTCTGATATATAGAGCAAGTAATCTAGTGCATGCCTTTACTCCCGGAACTCAGGAAAGAGAGACATGCAGATCTCTGAATTCTAGTCAATTCTATTCAGTCAGTTTGTGGAACTCATAGACAGTTTTACCAAGAGAGTTTTACAGAGACAGGTTGAAGAGAGAAGTTAGAAGACAGAACAGTCAGAGAATGAGAAGGAGCCAGAAGATTAGAACAGATTGCTAAAGAGTGGAGGCAAGTGGAAAAACTCAGAAGTGAGAGAAGCCAATTTGAATCAGCTTGGAGGAGGTTGAGCCAAAGCAGCTAAGTTGACCAGCCAGGCAGAGATAGGAGAAAACTAGAAATGGTGAGCTTTATTCCATACTAAGTCTCAGAGATTGAACACATTATAGGCCTAGATTAGATTTACAAAGGCTAGAAGCTTTCAGGACTAGGCCTAGGTTAGCAGATGGAGGCTATAAGCCAAAGAGACAACATTTACTACAAGTGAATTAAAGTTACTTTTACAAGGATCACTAAAGAAGATCCAAACCAAAATAAAACTGGAAATGAAAAATGTAGGATGTCAAACAAAAATCTCAGGGGGATTTATATTAAAATAACACAAGGCATGGAAGAGAGAATGCCAGGGCATGTAGACAAAGAAGCAGAAATGGACAGGTCAACGAAAAAGTTAAATATAAAAATATCTAGGCACAAAACATCTAGGAAATGTGGGACACCATGAAAAGACTAAATCTATGAATAATAGTTATAGAAAAAGAGAAAAACTTAGGTCAAAGGAACAAAAATGTTTTTAAACAAAATTATAGAAGGAAAATTCACCAATCTTAAGAAGGAGGTGCCTATCAAGGTACAAGAACTATAAAAGAGGTGTCTATCAAGGTATATGAACTATAAAAGAGGTGCCTATCAAGGTACATGAACTGTACAGGACACCACATAGGCAGGACCAGAAAAGAAATTACCTGTAACACATAATAATCAAAACACTAAATGTACTGAATAAGAAAAGGATATTAAAAGGCTGTAAGAGAAATAGAAAAAGTCACATACAAAGGCAGACCCATGAGAATAACACAAGATTTCTCAATGGAGACTCTGAAAGCCAGCAGGATCTAAATGGATGTACTACAAACTCTGATAGACCACAGATACCAACAGCTGGGAAAGAAAAACATTCTGCGATAAAACCAAATTTGAGTAATTTGTATCTACCAATCCAGTTGTTCCAAAACTATAATGAAAACTTACATCTGAGGAGGTTAACCATACCCAAAAGGACATAATAAATAAATAACCCTAGAATAGTAAGTCAAAAGAAAGGGGGAAATATCCAAACTACCCCCAACAAAATAATAGAAATCAAGAAACACTGTTCATTAACAAGTCCCAACATTAATGGTCTCATCTCCTGAGTAAAAGGACACAAACTAACAGACTGTTAGAAAACAGGATTCAGCTGGGCGGTGGTGGTGTATGCTTTTAATTCCAGCACTTGGGAGGCAGAGGCAGGTAGATTTCTGAGTTCGAGGTGAGCCTGGTCTACAGAGTGAGTTCCAGGACAGCCAGGGCTACACAGAGAAACCCTGTCTCGAAAAACCAAAACAAAAACCAAAACAACAACAACCAAAAAAAAAAAAAAAAAAAAAAAAAAAAAAAAACAAGAAAAAAAAAAGAAAGAGAAAGAAAGAAAAAATAAAAAAGAAAAAAATAAAATAGGATTCATCTTTCTGCTGTATTCAGGAAACATACCCCATCATCAAGGACAGATATCACTCCAGAGTAAAAAATGGAAAAAGTATTCCAAGCAAATGGACCTAAGAATTCAATATTAATTGAAATTTACTCCTACTGACTAGGGTTTATAATACTTAAAAGTATTCTGAATGCAACTAGAGAAGAACTGTAATTTTCCATATCAATTAGATACGAATTCTGAGACCTACAACAATAGCCTGTTTGCAAAATATACTGGTTCAATAGTGGCACAAATGTTAGAGGAGTAAACAACTATGTCTTGACTGGATTTAAGGCCTACTACATGAGATGGAACCCATACCCAACACTCCTAAAATGGCCAAGAATATGAAATGAGATAGGTCTCAGGTCTAGGGGAAAACCTAATACTATTATTCTGCATAAGGAACACAGCAATAAAGGGACTCCTGATTACATACTGATATACCACATAGGTCAATGACTTGCTCAACCCACATCACAGAAACTTCCTCTTGCAACAGATGGAAATTAACACAAAGATCCACCTCCCCCTCAGGGATCAGGTATCTATGTGGAAGACGAAAAGAAATATAAGAGCCCTAAGAGCCCGAGGCTATGGATGACTCCAAGAAAACAGTATCTTACAACAGGACCATCGGACATATGCACCCAAGAGACTAGAGCAGCACACATGAGACCAATATGGGTTCAAGCCAGATTGGAGTCTCATCACTGAGAGGGAGAGGTGGATATGGGATCCAATCCCTAACTAGAAGCTATCTGCAATTGATTGCTAGTTGCAAAGTGAAAATCAGTTTTTTCCAATGGAGTCCAGGGTACTGCCTCATGCCTAGGAGTAGTTGACCAACAAAAAATAGACTCAGTGGTAGATATTTTTGTGGACTTTTTGTTTCATTTCCTAGGTTTTGACTTTTTTTTTTTTTTGTCCTAGTAGTCTTCTGCTTTGTTTGCTTTTTGGGTGTGTGTGTGTGTGTGTGTGTGTGTGTGTGTGGTTAGTTTTATTTCTTAAGGATTTTTGTTTGTGGTGTTTTTTGTTTTTTGTTTTTTTCCTTGAGACAGGGATTCTCTGTATAGCCCTGGCTGTCCTGGAACTCACTCTGTAGACTAGGCTGGCCTCAAACTCAGAAATCTGCCTGCCTCTGCCTCCCAAGTGCTGGGATTAAAGGTGTGTGCCACCACCACCCAGCTGTTTGTGTTCTTTTTGAAAGAGAGAAAGACATAAAGTTGGTGGGTAGGTAGGTGGATAGAATATATTATTGTATGAAAGAATCTTCAATAAAAAAGGGGGGAACTGAAAAATCTAAAATAAATGGACGGATTTCTAGGTATATATGGCCTATCAAAGCTAAGTCAAAATGAAATAAATAACTTTAATAGCCCCATAACATCTATGGAGATTATTTAAAATCCCCTTCCCCATCCCCAAAAGCCCAGGACTAGATGGATTTAGTGCAGAGTTCTATTGGACTTTCAGAGACGGACACACATCACTACTACTCAAGTTATTCTGTAAAACAGAAAAACATTACAAAGTGTTTTTTTTAGGAATCCAGTGTTTCTCTAATATGAAAATTAGGCAAAGCTCCAACAACAGAAAAGAAAATATCACTAACGAACATGGTCACAAAAGTTCTCAACAAAATATTTGCCAAGAAACACATAAAGATAATTGACGATCAAGTCAGCTTCATGCAGATATGCTGTAGATGGCTTGACATATAGAAATTAAAAAAATGTAATCCATCTCATAAAAAGACACTAGAACAAAAACAATATGATCATCTCATTAGATGAGAAAAGGCCTTTGACAAAATACCATATTCTTCACAATAAAATCTCTGGGGAAATCTAGGAATACAGAAGACATAGTTCAACATAACAAAGGCCCATAGGCCATATCAGGAGTGGAGAAAATCTGGAAACATTTCCATTAAGTTCAGGAATAGCACAAGGGTGTCGCCTTCCCTGACTCTCAATACAGTACTTGAAGACTTAGTAGAGCAGCAAGCTGAGTAAAAGATATACAGAGGGACCAAAACTGGAAAGGAGTCAAAACACCCTGATTTATGGATAATATAATGCTTTACATAAAGGACACTAAAGATTATACCAGAAAACCACAGCTGATAAACACATCCACGAAATTAGCAGAATACAAAATTCACACACAAAAAATCAGTAGTCTTTCAATATACAAATGACAAAAACACAGAGAGAAATCAAGGCAACAGTACCTTTCATAGTAGCATTAAAACAAAACAAAACCGAAGAACAAAAAACAAAAAAAGAAAAACGCAAAACTTGAAACAAATCTAATCAAGGTAGTGAAAGACTTGTACAATGAAAACAACACACTAGAAAAAACAAAAACAAAAACAAAGTTGAAGACAATACCATAAGATGGAGAGACCTCCCATGCTCATGGATTGGTAGGATTCATAATATGAAAACACCCATCCACAAGAAGCATTCTACAGATTCAATGAAACTCCCACCAAAATTCAATGCCATCTTTATAGAAATTAAAAAAATAAAAAAAAAAAAAAACAAATCCTTAAATTTCATATGAAAACACAAAAACCTAAGTGTAGCCAAAACCCAATCCTGAACAGGTAAAAAACTGCTGGAGCTATCGCCAGCCCGTGTTTGAAGTACTGTAGAGACATAGTAACAAAATTAGCATGTATGGCATAAAGAGACACATGCTCAACAGAGTCAGTCTGAGAGCCCATGTATAAGCCATCTGAGTCTTACAGTCATCTGAGTTTTGTGCTGTTCACTCTGGATAGATGCAGGCTGAAGAATGAGACAAGATCTAATCTCTCACCCTGTACAAACTCAACTCCAAATGGATCAAGGATGTTGACACTCCTATAGAGGGGAAACTGAACTTAAAATGTTTGAACTTCAAGGTCTGAGAAGATATTTTTTAAAGCAGAACCCTGGAACGGTAGGCATTAAGACCAACAACTAATAAATTGGACCCCGTGAAACTAAAGAACCTCTATAACGAAGGACATTAACATTCAAGTGAAGCGAATAGGAGAAATAAACAGAAATATTTAGAGTATACAAAGAAATAAAAAAAAAAAGTCAACATCCTCAAAATAAACACCCCACCTCCCCAAATAAGGCATGGAACTAAACAGAATTTTCAAAAGATAAAAGACAGATATTTTTAAAAATATTCAACACCCTTAGCCATCAGGGAAATGTAAACTGAAAGAACTTTGAGATTCATATTATTCCAGTCAGAATGACTAAGATTTAAAAAAGGCTAACATGGATGGGAAAGGGGGACACTTATTCACTGACAGTGGGGTGTGTGTGACCACTAAGTAAATCAGTATAAAGATGCCTCCAAAAGGTAGAAGTAGATCTTTCATATGATCCAGCTATTCCACTCCTGAGCATATACCCAAAGGAGACAACACCCTACTGCAGAGATGTCTGCTCAGCTATGCTCATTGTAGCTCTAGACACAATAGTCAGGAAGTAGAAACAAACTAAATGTCCATCAACTAATGAGTCAATAAAAAAGAATGTGTTACATTTACACAATGAATTATTATTCGGCTGTTAAGAAAAACAAAATTATGGAATGCACAAGTACTGGATGGAACTAGAAAAAAAATCATTCTGAGTGAGGTAATTCAGAGCCACAAAGAAAAATGTCCTATGCTTTCTCTCTTTTGTGATTATTAGCCTTTAAGCTTTTAGGTATGTATGTTTTATTAGGAATACCCATAAACATCAGGAAATTAGTAATGGGGTGGAGCTTAAGAGTAGAAGATACAGAATATAGTGGTAGAAAAAGCTAAGGTGGAATAATGGAACAGAAAGGGTAACGTGGGGTAGGGGAGGGAAGATAGGATAAAAGAAGGACTATGAGAAGGGATAACTAACAAAAAAGCTTTATGAAAAGTTTCTGTAAAGGCTTCATAAAATATAGACATATAAAAAGGTTTTAAATGAGGGCTGGAGAGATGGATCAGCAGTTAAGAGGCTGGTCTTCAAGAAGACCCAGTTCAATTCCCAGTAGCCACACTTGGCTCACAATCACATCTAACTCCAGTTCCAGAGGATCCAGTGCCCTCATCTGGCCTCTGTGGGCACTGCACACACGTGGTGCACATACATATATGCAAGCAAAACACCTATATACACTAGAAAAATTACTTTAAATGGAGCTATCATGTATTGGAACAACAATGCCCCTATTAGACACCATGGGCCAACAAAATAAAAATCTCAGTACTAGGAATGAGTTACCAAACTACGCCAATTTATTGATTACTCTCCAGAAATTAGCAGTAAAATCCTTCTGCTGAAGAAAGTTTACACCTGAGTCATAGAACATGGAGAGTTGTAATCAAGTGAGTACTGGCCATAAAGGTTCATCCCCACTGGCTACCTTTCACAAACATCATGGAAATAATCAACCACATTCTGATTGCACTTGAGCCCCACTCTACAAGACAAGACCCATATTAGGCATCATTTTCAGGCTAAGAACCCAGGCTAAGAACAGGTCATAGGCTCCTCTAACTGACTCCTAAGGACTTACCACAATACCTGTAGATGAGTGCATCTCCCGGGCCTTATGAGAGGAGCTCCTTTGTATAGTAGATAGCAGTTAACATGGACCCACACTTTTCAAGGTTCAGAGAATAAGAGATTATTGAAGGCTCATCACAAAATGGGACATCTTTATCATACCCTTTCCACCCCGTGTTTGAGGGCCATTGCAGAAGAGGGTGAAGAAGGACTCTAATAGTGACAGGTAGATGAATACAATAAAACAGTATTTTCCAGATACAACAAGGCTGTTGCACATATAAACTCAGAAGTTGTGACAACTTGCACAAGACCTGTGCAAATTCAAGCCAGACTAAATCCCAGTGTGAAGGAGCACCAAGTCCCACCCCTAAGTAAGGAGCTTTTGGCAATTCATAGTGGCTAGGAGAGGAACTGTAAATTTTCTTTAAGGATGTGGCCCTTAGTGTATTGACCATACTCCAGGGGATGACCATTAAACCTAAAACTATATGGCAACACAAATTGGACTTGATGGGCTTAAAAAAATAAAATGAGGACATAAAGTTAGATGGGTAGGGAGGTGGAGGTAGATCCTAGAGGAATTGGGGGAGGGTAATATGATCAAAATACATTGTTTTTTGTATTACAAATACAAATTTTGTATTGTAATACAAAATACATTAATTCAAAGAATTAATTTAAAATTAATTAAAAACATTTAAAAACTAAAAACTAAATAGAAACAAAGGAAAAGACTTTAAAAATTAATAACAGAGGTAGAAGTGAGCACGATGAAACAGAGCCCTCCAGAGCTCAGACCCAAACAAGCAGAGATCAACCTAGAGGCGGGCAAGGGACTCCAAACTACAGACCTGAACTGTGCAAAACCACTACGCAAATGCAGTGTAAACTTCTTAGTCCTGAAGAAATCAAATATTCTTGAACAACAACAACAAAAAAGTCACAGAGTTTAAAAAAAAAAGGAGAGAAAAAATGTAATTTCTATAGCAGCCCTAAAACAGTAACCAAATAAAAACCAACAAAGACCACAGATTTCTAAAATAAAAATGATTTATTCAGGGGTGGATGGGACCTTTGCATCATTTCTTAGAGCAACAACAAAATGAATAAACCCTTGTGGCTAAAAGCACACCAATGATATGTATTCTACAGGTGCAGAGGCAGATGTTTCAAAGAGGATTACCTTGCCAAGTCCATGATATTCTCAAGGATGGAGCCTTCTAGGAAAAATCTTTTCCTTACTTTCTCTGGCTTTGATGGATTTTAGGGTCTAGGGGTTGCTCTCTTCTCTTGGCTTGTGACTATACATTGAGCATGACCTTACCCCTCCTTATATCTTTCCTGACATTCTTCGTTTTACCTTCTAAGGATCCTTGGGTTACCCTGAGGCCATTTGGACAATAAAGGATAACCTCTGCATCTCATGATGTCCTTAATTTGATCACACCTGAAGAGTCCCTTCTGTATATGGGATACAGTCACAGGTTCTAGAGATCTTAAGCAGTCACATTATTCTGCTCTAATGAAAAAGCAAACTCCTAAAAATATTCCCTGGATATAAATCAAAAGGTTCTAAAACAGAATGAACGAAGGTGCACAGATACCTCCCTGGTAGAGGAAAGCCAGTGTGAATGTGTTAATATCAGACAAGAAAGCCATCAACTGAAAATGTTCCCAAACACAAGGAAGGCTGTTTTCAATAAAGCAGATCAATATTCCCAAAGAAATAACAACGCAAAGTAAGTGTACACATAGTTAATAAACTAAAGTATTCAAAGCAAAGCTGATAGGCAAATGTGTAATACAAATAACTCTGCAACCACATTTGGAGGCCTCAATACTCTACTGTGGGAATGCTGATGGAACAAGTAGACTTCTTGGGGACAAAAAGATATCAGCATGGCCACACAACTTGACTGACAGTCTGCTTGGACTGGGGGACAGTTGCACCATTGACTACTCAGTGTTCAAAACACATAGAACTGAGAGGCACATGCCTCCCAGGAGGCAGAGGTAACAGAAAGCCATCTTTGTAGAGGATGGGGGACAACAAGCAGCACAATTGACCAAAATGTGACCATTTTTAAAGACCAAGTAAGGCATGTGACACTGGCTTAGTGAAACACTTTCCCCAAGGTAAAGAAGACAAATGAGGAAGGGCTTAGAATGTTTGCAATGAGATTGATGAGTGGGCACATCTAGAAGCCCCTCCCCCCAATCCCCTACCTGAATGCTTCCACTGCCTGAGAGTTCATCTGACAGCTGTGAAAACTCATCATTCCTTTAGGTACAATACAACACAACTACAAGATGCAGTGAAAAGAATGACTAAAAGTCAGTTTTAGCAATGCACCATATTAAATAACTTGGGAATTAAAAGAATATAACAGAAATTTCAATTACTGCACATTATATACATGAATCAAAATTATCATTGTTATCCATGAATATGCATAATTATTATGTCAAATAAATATGCTGAAATTTTGTAAAAGGGATAACAATTTTATATTTAAAAGTGCATGGCCAACCTCTGCACATATGTAACAGGTGTGCAGCTGGGTCTTCATATGGGACTCCTAAAGTGGGAGCAGGGGCTGTCTCTGACTACATTGTCTGCCTTTCCCCTAACTGGGTTACCTTGTCTCAATAGAAGATGCATTTGGTCTTTCTGTCACTTGATATGCCAAGGCTGACTGATATCCATGGGAGGACTCCTCCTTTTTCTGCGGAGAAGGGCCCAAGGAGAGGTGGATGGGGGGAGGGGAGGTAGGGTGAAGGGAGGGGAGGTGGATAAGGGACATGAGAGGGAATGACTGGGAGAAGAGGATGGAGGGGAAGCTTTAACAGGATGTAAAATAAATAGATTATTAATAAAAACCCACAAACACTGCATAGCCAAGCCAATGAATCTAAGAGGTAAATTCACAGCTTTAAATATTTTGTAAAAATTAAGATTCAAACAAATATTTCATTGAATATACAAAGAAAATAAGACTCAGATTAAGTAGTTTGGTGCAGATGGTACAGATGTAGAGATACGGAGACAGATTCCTTTCTCCTAGGTAACCAACTTCAAGCAGTCAGACTATCTGGAGATATGTTTGGATAAAAGAAAGCCATGGACCCTCAAATTGGATGCCATGCATAAGTTGCATGGCAACAATGTGTCTCAAACACTTAGTGGCACTTGAGTTACCTAGAACTTTGATAAAGGGCAGCTTTTCAAGCAGCACGTTTTGAGATAAGCTCAAAAGTGTATGTTGTTCACAGATGCTAGGCAGCAAGGCATAGATATAAGCAGAAAGTAAATAAGACCTCTAGATAACCATCCCTAAAGTCCCTCCTTTCCATCTGCCAGGGTATTTACTAGTGTTGAATGATTTCCACAAAGGGCTCCAGACAGCAGGCTTGCTTTGCAGTCAGAAACCCTGACCTGAATCTGTCTTCTGAGTGTCCATGGTCAGCTTCTCGAAGCCTCAGTTTCTTAATCTCTACACCCAGAAGACTGACAGCAGCTCTGTCTCAGGAGGCTGCAGTGAGGTTAATTAAGAGTGTGCATATAAAGCACCAACACAGTATCTGATTCAATGTAATGCTTTCAAGTTAAATGCCAGCCAAGAATTGTCTTCATGATAATAAAAGTGTTATTATTAAGTATTCAATCGGGGAAAAAGTGCATGCCTATCCACTGTTGCAATGGGTAACAGGCTTTCAATGTAAAAAGCCAAATCTCAAAAACAAATAGAATTTTGAGATGATCTGAGATCATCTCCACTAAGGCACCAGCATGAAGACCTCTGCGAGGTGATGTCAGTGCCTATACTGTGTTTACTTTTATTTTCTGACCGCCTGCCTTCAGGTACCCACCTATAGAACTATCATGGGCTTTTAAAGCAAATTCTTGCACTTTAAACATCAATATATAGATAGTTTGCAAATAATATAATATAATATAATATAATATAATATAATATAATATAATATAATGTAATATAATATAATTACACCTTCAGAAGCGGTCCCATTCCCTTTCCCTACACACAGTCACACAATGACATCAGCTAATGAAGGATTTCAAATGCAATGCTTCTATACAATGGGATGCAATTTGGCCAGAGCGAGGAAGAAAGCCCTGATACACAAATGAATCTTGAAAACCAGACAATAAGAAATAAGTCACAGGCTAACAAAAAAATCTTAGTTTCTGGAATGGGTTACCTCATTTGGAGTTGTTAGCTAATGAGGTCCCAGAGACCCTCAAACTTGGCAGTAAAATCTTTTTGCTGAAGATACCATAGACTTGAGTCATAGAAAATGGAGAAAATCAAGGATTAACCCAGAAGCTTCATCCTCACTGGCTATTTTCCATAATGGTGGAAGGTGCTGAGCATACTACCTGCTATCAGAGGAGACAACTAATCACCAAACCTACTCACCTGTAAACCCCAAGAGCTACAGTGATGACTGCTGTGGCAAGACATGCCCACTGGTGCAATAGTGGCACAAGCATGAGGGGAATTATCAACCACTTCTGATTGTACTTGAGCCCCACTCTACCAGACAAGACCCCTATCTCCACACCATTATCAGGCCAAGAATCCATGGTTAGACAGGCCAGAGTCCCGAGAGGAGCCTGCTACTATTATTCTGCTAAATGGACAACTGACTCCTAAGGACTTACCACAATATCCGTAGATGAGTGCATCTCTTAGCCCTCATGAGAGGAGCCCCTTTCTACAGTAGATGGCAGTTAATACAGACCTACACTTTTCAAGGTTCAGAGAATAAGAGATTATTAAAGGCTCATCACAAAAAGGGACATCTTTATCATACCCTTTCCACTCAATGCACAAGGGTTACTGCAGAAGAAAGAGAGGAAGGACTGTAAGAGCCACAGGTGTTAGGTGACTGTAAGGAAACAATGTCTTCCAGACACAGTAGAATAGCTGAATCTATGAATTCACAGCAGCTGTGACAATATGTATAAGACCTGTGCAAACTCAAGCCAGATCAAATCCCAGCAGGAAAGGGGAAGGTGGGTATGAAGTCTCACTCCCATCTAAGAAGCTTTAACTGTATAGACACTGGTAAGTCAACCACTCTCCAGTGGAAGGCTACACTACAAGGGTATATGGGCAGCACAAATTTGATTTCATGGGGGAAAAAAGAGAACACAAAGATGAGTGGCTGGGTAGGAACGGGGATGGGTCAGAGCGGAGAGAAGTAGTAAATATGCAAAACACATGGTACAACTTCTCAAAGACAAGAGAGAGGGGAAGGGAGCAGGAGGAGAGACAGGGTAGGCTTAAACAGCTACATACTGCATGATGACCATGTTCAGATGGGAAGGCAAAGACAAAGGCAGGAAGTGGGTGAGTACCTGCCAGCAACTGGGTTGTGATGTGTCTTTTAGGATCACCAGGATTCTTCTTGGGGGTGACAAAATGTTCTAAGCTTCAACTGTGGTGATGGCTAGTATACCTCAGCAAATATTCCAATACCCACGGTAGGGAGTGCTTCACAAGAGTGAGTTGCTGGCATATATTCTAATAAAGAATAGCCAGGCATGGTGGTGCAAACCTATAATCCCAGCGCTTAACATTCTGAAAACAATATAATGATGAGTTCGAGGCTGGTCTCAGCTGTGAAACTATCTCAAAACCAACACTGATTATAGAAGATCCAAGTAAATGGATCATATTGGAATACAGTCACTGAAATACCCAAGAAAAGGCCAGCAGTCATGAAACCAGCACTCCAGGAGAACAGGAGTTAGGCCTGAACTGTGTATGTGTATCTTAATGGAATCAGAGTCAAAAAGATCACCACAGGTTTCAGTAGAACTCCATGGTGACTTCAAGATCAGCCGAGGATACAAAATAGGAAACTAGCAAAAAGGAAAAGGAGGAAGAGGAGGAGGGAGAGGAGGAGAAAGAGAAGGAAGAGAGAGCAGCCGCCGCCACCTCTACTGTTGTCACTGAATGCAGAACATAAGGCCCTGGGGTTCTGGCGTGATGTGGGAAGCCACACCTACCCATACTGTAATAATAAATGCCATCGACAGCCTTCCTCTCCTAAGTGGCCCTCATATCATCACCACAATAGAGTGCAGCAGTTAGCACAAGGAATACTCATCCAACTGCCAAATTACTGCCAGAAATGACCTTACTGTGTGTGCTGCTGTGTCTGCTAGGACATAAGCTGCAGAGAGGGAATGTGGACATGTCTCCCTGCTTACTTGCCAGTCCTCCTCCCTAGCAGTAGGTCTCCCAAGTCCACACACGACTACTGTGTGGTGCGAGGACAGAAGGAATACAGCACTGCTGATGTGGGAGAAGACAGGATCAGTGAGGAGATGGCTCGGCAGCTTGGGCTCTAACAGTGATGCGCCATGAGCATTGAATGGTGCTGCCTTGCTCCAGCCTCCTCAGTTTGTAGCACTGCTGGGGGGACTGGTGCATTTATGTTCCAGTGCTGGGTCCGCGACATGCCTGTGCTTGCCTGCTTCCAGGACCTGGTCCTCCCTTCCTTCTTCCCTTCCCAGCCCAGCTGTGTCTTGATACCTATGTTGGGAGTCAGTGCTGTTCAGAAAGGGGCTACAGAGGTACAGATCCTTTATGAATTATCAGATGGCCTGGCTAAATCAAGCCCAAATGGAACAGGCAGGAGCCAAGGAAAAACTTGCTGCGTGATAACACAGAATAAGGTGACAACTGCCCAGAGTACATAAAGTAACCACCAGGCAGATCATTTTTCTAGAGTCACATCCTTCATCTTCCAAACATGTACCTGTACCAGAAAGGATCCAACTCATAAATGTTTGGCTCAGAGGGACATTCAAAGTCCTGTCTTTTGTTCCTCATTACTCCACGTGCATTCTTGAGATTCACTGATGCCTTGCAGAAAACTTTGAGAAAACATTCTATTACATGGCCATCTGCTGAGCTATCATAGGCTCTCTCTGCAGCCCCCATTTTCTTTTATTACCAGAGAAAGAAGCATGAAAATAGGTCTCATTTGGAGACGGTGCCTTCTGATGCTGTATCCGTCCAAAGATTCTATTCACAGGCTGTCATGCTAAGGGTACATCTCCACTCCCACCCAGACTGGGCACACACTGTCCATGTTGGAGACATAAGAAAAGAGGCTTCAGCTATGATGGACTATACAGCCAAAGCATGGTATCTTCCATGTGGTCCATGGAAGCAAAGAACAAAACCATAGAAAGGAGACAACAGAAAGCTCCAGAGACAGCTATGTGTCTGATGCAGTCTATGCAGTACACCTACTGGCATCTTCTTCCTTTTCCATTTTTTAAAAATTTATTTATTTACATGTCAAATGCTCACACACATCCCCACACCCCACACACACCAGTCCTGGGAGAGGATGCACCTAAACCTTCTTTCTCTTAATGACACTTCAGGGTTTGCTAGTAGGACTACACAGAAAAAAAGTCACATAATAGGTTCCTTCTTCTGAAAAACTTCACCTGGTATATAATTTTTCAAGCAAGACTGTGGTAAGAGGCCATTTATCACTCTTCAGTCTCATCAAGTCCCAGGAAGGGAAACAACATTGTTGAAAACAGGCACAACACTCATTTGGTGTATGCCCCATTTGCCCCAGGTTAGGGCAAAGCTCAGGTTTGCAGAGAATGACAGTCACACAGGACCTTTCACACTGTAAAATCACCCGAGGGTGGGACTGCAGGCACTACACCCAGCCTGCTCCTGCCACCACCACTGTGCTTTCTACCTCCATCCTTGGTGTGCTGCTTTTCCATACCCATGTCATCAGAGTGCAGTTCTGGGAGGACCAGCAGAGACAAAGCAGCAGAGACCCATTTGTACCACTCCATAATACCGTCTCTCCTGACAAAACTTTGGCCAAATCCTGCTGCAATC
Source organism: Apodemus sylvaticus (assembly GCF_947179515.1). Classification (NCBI taxonomy): domain Eukaryota; kingdom Metazoa; phylum Chordata; class Mammalia; order Rodentia; family Muridae; genus Apodemus; species Apodemus sylvaticus. The sequence continues at coordinate 119,874,853 of NC_067473.1, forward strand.
CTGCTGTTACTTTAGGGTTCTGTTACTGTCAGTTTAGAACAAAAACGCACTGAACACCTATGGCCTGAGACTGCTCTCAGAGATAGGACACCTCCCTGAATATCCATAGCCCTGGACTGCTCCCAGAACTGGTACACACTGAATTGAGGAAGACAAGGAGTAGTGGAAGATGAACAAACATAAACTAAAGCAATGGACAAGGACTTATCTAGGCGGAGCTATTCCTAGTAGAAAATACAGAGGCCTCTGAGCAGAAACAAACATTGGCACATCCAAGGGGTAGAAACAAGAACATAACAAACACAATGGCACATAGCTGGGAAGGGGGGAGGAGCAAATGCATGAAAACCAGGCTGATGCCCAGAGGTGCAGGGCTGACAGGCTGTGGTGAAAGGTTCACGCTGACTTCTATGAGGCGAGAGCAGCAGAATGATATGATCTGACTTACTTATTTTTTAAATCCAGTTCATAAAAGCCAAACTAGAAGGCGGCTGCCCAAGAGGCTGGCCTGATTATCTCTCTCCACGCCAGGCACTTGCATGCACGGGCACACAAACTATCAACTGTGGTTATGACAGCTGTAGCTGCACAAAGGCAGCAAGGAGAAACCTTTACAGAGGAAATAATATGCAATTTTCTAGCTGAACACCTTTTAAAAAGTAATGATGGAGAATAAAATCCCTGCCTGTAAGGGAGGCAGGGGCTGTCTCTGAGTGCACTGTAACAATGTGCCACTTGAAACAAGCCAGAGTCCGGTAGAGTAGAGCTCATGGGTGGACTTGATCCTGCAGGCTAGAAAGACCGCTGGGGAGAGAGGAAATGGATGCAGTACTCAGTTCAGGGGCTTGCTGCTTCACTTTGCAGTTCTGAGGAGTATGTGTTCAGAGAAGTTGCTTAATGTGACAGTGTGACAATCATGACTCCTTGCAGAGAACAAGAGCTGAGAGATAGCCCCAGCTTTTGATCAAAAGGAAATTCATAGCGTGCCATGGGTTTCTCTAAGACAACGGTTCTCAACCTTCATAAGGCTGTGACACTTTAAAACAGTTCCTCATGTTGTAATTACCCCAACCATAAAATTATTTCATTGCTACTTCATAACTGTAATTTTGTTACTATTATGAACCATAATGTAAATATCTGATATGTGGGATATCTGATATGCTAACCCCATGAAAAGGTAGTTTGATCCCTGCTTATGGGGTTGCAACACACAGCTTGAGCTCTAGGCTCAGAGTCTATAAAGCAAGACATGACCCACATTCACTGCATCTTCAGAGTAGAGGGTTTTGTAGTTACCAAGTTAGAAAGGGTCTTTAGAGTGCTCTAAGACTAAGAGCTGGAGAAGCAATGTGCAACCGGCCAGAGAAAGGCTGCTTGGCCCTAGCCACCCTCAGCCCATAAAGATAAGCAGGAGGGCAGCTGTCTCCCATCTCCTAAGGAAATCAGGGACTGTGTGGGCATCAGTACTGTCCACAGCCTGGGTTGAGAGTGCTGGTAAAGATGGAGTTTCCCCAGCAGAAAGGGAAAATGGAGCTCATAGGGTCTGGCATCATCTTCTTGGCCATTAGGAAAGCTGCCCCACTAGGAACCTAAAAGCTACTTAGAAACTGGATCTACTTAGAATCTAGGTCTGGGATCTTTCTTGTAAGAACACGTATCAGAAATTGACCACGCCTTCCTTAGCCAGCTATAAAATACTGTCCTTAGCATACCCAAGTTCTAGCTGTATATGACACTAGAGTTTTCATGGTTCTTGCTTCTGGCTCCTTCTGCTTTTTGCCTTAAAATAAATACATACATACATACACACACATACATACATATATACATACATACATACATACATACATACATACATACATACATAAAACCTTTTCCTGCCTTCTGCTTAGAGACTTTTTAGGACTCTGTTCAAATTTTCTGCTTTTTTCAATTGTCTAGAACCCAATCAAGTACTTCCATACTCTAGCAAAACTGCATGCTGGCATCTTGAGAAAAGAAGATGTCCTTTTTGTGAAAGGGCTCAGATACATGTATGTCCTTTGCCATGGACTGGTCAAGGAGAAATGCCAGACTTGACTCAGACAGCCATCACCATCTCACAAAACTAAATCCTGTAAAGGCAGAGATGGAGGGGCTCATGGAGACTGATCTGACAGGGACAAGGGCACAACACAAGAACCCAAGTGGCAGGTGTGATGCCTACTCCCAACACCTACTGGTGAGGCCCTGCAATCCAATTCATTTCAAGATGGCCCTAACTGGTTTCTATGACTGCAATTAAGATGCTTAACATTATTTTTTTACTTTCTATCTGAACAGAATTGCATCTTCCATTTGCACTCCCATAGCACTTGAGTACCTTTTATAATTATTCTAATTATTATTACACTAATGTATCTTTAGCTATTGATCATCCAGATGCTTCTGAAGAACCCTCAGTCAATTCTGTCTAACCTCCCCATGGCATGGGGCCTGGCAGGTAACACACTACACAGATGTGTTGAGAAGACGTAGATCTTCAAGTTGCACTAATTAGTCCACTCTCATACCAAATGGTCAAAAAGCACTGATATTAGTTATTACAGCTCAGGCCACATAAAGCTGTGCTGTAATCTTCACACATTGTATCGGGAGGTCAGACCTTTATTCTCCAACTAATGATGAGCAATACTCATCATTTTGACAGCCACTGCCCATCCAGCAGATGCTGAATAAGGACCCTGGGATCAGACTTCACAGCTGTCAGGTGGCTGTGCTGGATGAGGACCCAGGTTGGCATGGGTGTGAAACCAATGCTCTTTCCATTCACCATCATCAAAGAATGTCCCCCACAGGTGTGACCACACACACACACACACACACACACACACACGCACACGCACGCGCACGCGCACGCACACACACACACAGAGGATGGTTCAAACTGTTCTTACAAAACTGCTACTGCACAAAGCACTGTTTAGAAATTGTGCTCTGTGATCACACACAGACCTTTAACGGCAATAGCACTTTTTCCTTTAAGTGGGTGAACAAGTTTCTAGAAAGAGTTGTCTATCTTCCTGCTTCTAGGCCTAGGAAGGAGAAGACGTGTGCTGAAAAGGACAGCCTGCCAGAATACAAACGTACACCCACCTGTTAAAGACACGGCTTCCTGTCAGGGCTCCTATAACAGTAGCCCTCTGGAATAGGGTTCTGACTTTGCTTAGAATACTGAAGCCCACTTGCACTCCTGTGCATGGAGATGGGATGAGCATATACATGCATCTGTATGTCTGTGTTTGTATGTGTGTGCAAGTGTGTATATGTACACTGATGCTCACATCTGTGGGGGATAGAAGTATACAAATGCCTGTGGGATAGTAAAGTTCACATTCAGTGACTTGTGACTTGTTCAGATAAAACTAGTTTGCCAGTGTGCCTGGGGAAATCCTGGTTCTGCTCCTGGGAGTACCATGTCTCTGTGCACTGTCTCTTTCTTGTAAACATGTTAATTATGTGCATGTGTGTATGTCTGTGTGGGCAGGTGGTTATGTGCACATGAGTTCCAGTGGCTCAGGAGGCCACAGGCATCAGATGCCCTGAAGTTAGGATTACAGACCATTGTGAAATGCCTAATGTGAGTGCTGGGAATTGAGTTTGTGCCCTCTACAAGAGCAACAGATGCTCTTAACTGCTGAGCCATCTCCCAGGAGAGTCTTCCTTTAAACTTCTTAACCATGTAGGGCACACTCAGCAGACATGATCCGACCTCTGAAGACAATGAAAGGACAACCCCACATCAGTAGACCTCACGTGGGAAAAATCACACCGTTCTAGCCTAGTGTTGATCCAAAAAGTGAGACAATGGCCCTACCTCAGCTGGTTCTGGTCTTGCTGGACCTGTTCCCTTCTTGTGGTTGGATGACTTTAGTCCTGTTCCTAAGGTTTCTACAAAGCGGAAAGAGCAAGAGACAAGGAAACACAGGGATGGTGTCTATTCTGAGAATGGAAGACTTCTCAGGAATCTCATTTTCTCTTGGTGGCAAGCTCCGAGAATGTCACTATTCAGAATCCTAGAATACAACCATCACTTTTTCTCTCTGTTCTTGATTTAAAAAATGGGAATGCCTTGGCATTCTATGAGACCTCATCAGTCAGAAATCCTTTTCTCTTTATTTTTGATTAATACCTGTTGGCCAAATATTGTATGTACTTTGCAAAGCATTGGTCCTACTTTTTAACACTGTTCTGTGGAACCTGCACTACACATGGTAACAGCACCACCACCACAGAGATGGGTCCCTTACAGTCCTCAGCATTGTTCACCTCAGGTCCATGGTATCTTACCTTTGAGACACTAAAGCAAACATACTTTCTTTTATGAAGAGGGACTGGGGAGTAAAGATTGTTAGTGATTTACTTTCTTCGAATCCAGTAGACTTTTCCCTTTACTGAGGAGACAGAAAGTGAACTGGAAGATTACATATAAAGTGTCAGTTTCCCAGTGTGGTAGACCGAGGATATACTTGCTGAATCCAACCTGTGAATTTGGGGAAGACATAGACATTTGCTCCATAACATCTCCTATAGAAAATAAATGATGGGCTGGAAAGATGGCTCAGGGGTTAAGAGCACTGACTGCTCTTCCAAAGGTCTTGAGTTCAAATCCCAGCAACCACATGGTGGCTTACAACCATCCAAAAAAGGAGATCTGACACCCTCTTCTGGTATGTCTGAAGACAGCTACAGTGTACTTAGATAATAAATCTTAAAAAAATTTTAAAAAATGATAAATTTTGGAAAAACTGGAAGACTACAACCCTGGACAATGACAGCAGGAGGAGACTGCAGCCAATGCATGAAAAGGAGGCACTGGCTGAGTTCTCTACGGTACAGTTCTCACCTGAGAACAGGTCTCACCTGGTGCTGTCCCAGGAACTTGGAAATCAATCAGAATATCTAGATTTGAGACTGAGGCACCTCACTGCATACAAAGAAACATAATCCCAGAAAGGAAGTCCTATCTCCCACAAATTGAAATCTGCTGGCTCTGAACTACACACAGAGAGAGATTTGTAAAATAGTAGGAAGTCCTTAAAAGGAGCATGCACTTGAGCCCCAGGTACACAAGGAATACACCAAATCCACACTGTGTAGACTCAAAGCTCAGAAAACCAAACAAAACCAAAGAATTAAAGTAAAAGTACTAAAGGCATGGGTGGAAAACAGAGAGATAAAGCAAAGAGTGGAAAATGCAGTCAAAGCTGGTTCTTTGGAAAGATCAAATGCATTAATAGATTCCAAACCAGACTGATCAAGACAGAGTGCAAACCATCACCACCTGAGACAAAGGAGGGACAGCAACGTGTGTCACAAGTAAAGAACATAAATAATCCATGCCTGAGACCACAGAAGGACAGCATCATGCCACAAGTAGTGTACAATCATGATTCACAAACTAAAAATAATAGTAATAAGACAGAAACCAGTGTAGGCTCCCAGGCTTGAGTAGGACACAAAAGACTTTGTTGCTAGACATATTTGAGGAGGGTATCTCCCTAAAGGCAGATGGACCTGAATATAGGGGTTGGGGGCTGAAATAAACATTTACAAGGACCTGCCACCTACATAGTCCCCAGGCTAATAATCATCTTTCTTTTTATTGCTAGAGACCTCAAGGAACCCATGAGGGCTACTGTGACTAGAAGAGCTGGAGGTTAAAATGCTGGCCTCCTCCACCCAATGGGTGGGCCAGCAAGATAGAAGTTCCTGCTTCCCAGGCTCTAGGGAAGGCTCCATTCAGGTCAATTCATCAGCTGCCATTCAGCTGTGAATATCCTATTATTTAAGCTAGATGGTCTCTACTGTCTCTTGACTAAAGTCCCAAATGACAGCAGCAGCTCAGAATACTTCAGGTCAAACTGCAGCCAGAGGGACTGAGCAACATGGACAAAAGGTCCAGTTAAGCTTCTCCATGGCCAAGAAATAACAGAGAAAGAAGCAACCATGGGAAGCCCCTTGGAGCCGAGGAGCATATGAAGTGAAGATGCAGCAGTTCTTCCAGGGGAGGCTTATGTCCTTTACCAAAGGACAGTTTAAGACCCAGGCAAGAGTCAGGTGTAATGGTACACATCTGTAATTCCAGTATTTAAGAGGCTAAGGCAGGAGGATTGTTTTCTGTTGCCCATAAGGATAGAGCACCATGATCCCCCCAACACATCAGAGGGGCTCCTCAGTTCATGGCTTAGTTGTGTTTGGAGCTCAGCCAGTAACTTGCACATTTGCCCAATTAACTTATCCATTTATTAGGTCTGGAAGCAAGAGATGTTTTCTCTTTTATAGACTTGAGAATAAAACAGCAAGAGAGTGTGTGTGGGGGGGGGGGGAGGAAGGTGGGAAGGGAAGAGGGAGGGAGGCCAAGACAACAAGCTTAACAAATTCTGGTTTATAAGAAGTGCTGGCTCCCTCCTTAGCTAAGCAGTCATCCTCACCTGCTGCTGTCTTCCTTGACATTTCTTATGTACCCAAGGCCAGACCCTGAAGCAGAAAACACATTCCTGATCTCAAACTCACAGTTTAGCTAATGAAATGGCAGATAAATAGCTAGCTGCCCATTCATTTTGCCATCATTCTCTTGCCACACAGAACATGAGAAGTTCAAACTCAATCCATGGCACTGGGTGTAGGATCCTAGCAAGCTGCGCAAGCCACCTGAGCTTTGGCTTTTGCAGATGAAGTGTGGCCATGACAGAGGTTTTGTGGAGGTTGATTTCCTAGGATCCTGATCAGACATTACTTACAGTTAAAAACTACAAGGAGAGAGACTATGAGATAACACACCATTACATAAAATCTCCATGAAGTACTTGGGAGGGGAGAGGATGATACAGACAGCACAGATGCCACTCTCTGTGGTGCAGGGAATGTGCTGCCTGCATGGCTCTCAAAGTGCTAGCACAGAGGTAGGCAGACTACAGCCAAGAGTGAAGCAAAGAATTAGAGCAAGAGGCTAGCCACAAAGGCCATACCTTTACAAACAAAGGATGCAAGGAGAAAGTTCGGCAAACATAAAAACTCACATGACATCTTCCTCCAATATGGGAGAATATGTGACTATGATTTACATATTTCTTATATTAAAAGTAAAGGTCTGTAAGAGTCGAAGGAGAAATAGATAAACCATGAAGCATGAGTGGAGACTGGACATCAGGGACCTGCAGGGAAAGGTGTTTTCAGATCAGTGAAAATTGATGGCAGAGCTGAAGACAGACAGCAGTGCTGCAGTGCTGATCCAGTCATCCTGATAATAGGGAGCAGACAGCAACCACCAAACCCCAAAGCAGGACATGCTGCATCCATGCACAAGGGAAAGGTTTCTAGAACTGAGCATGGGCCATAAGACACAGCCTAATACATGCCATTGACTGAAATCTTACAAAACAAACAAACAAACAAATAAGCAAACAAACAAACTGTGACCACCAGTAAAATGGAATTCAATATCAGGAGGGCAGCTCAACATCTGGGAAGATCCCAGATGTTGAAACCCAAGGCTCAAATCAAAACACAAACAATTATAGCAGAATTAGAAAGTAACTTGAGCTACATAATAATAAATATAAACCATCAAAACTGTGTCTAGAGGAGCATGCACAGCTTCAGAAGACAGCCAGAGAAGAGTACTTCAAGTCAACAGCCCGAGCCACTACTGCAGGAAGCAGGTGAAGAAGAGAGTGCCCTCCCCCAAAAAGAAGAGAGTAAACAGCGGTAATGAGGCGCTGGTAAGACAACCACTGAGACAGAACTGAACTGCAGTCACCACCTCAGGAAAGGCAAATGGCACTCTTGAAAGCAATCCTAAGCAACCTGGAGACACACCTGACAGGACATCTATAGGAACCCACAGCTGACAGCACAGGACAGTCAGCTACCAGGCCACTCCCATTCCAACTGAAACCCAGAGAAAAATGTCCACTGTGGTGACTTCTACTCAGACTGTCCCAGATGTGCAGCCAGTGCCAACAGCCAAAGATAAGGGGAAAGTCTTTGAAAGTTCTACCTCCTGACCAGAAGGAAAGAGTAAACTTGCCATGACTTGCAGATGACAGGAAGTAATGAGGAAATTTATCAAGGTTGCAGGGTTAGGGAACATAAAAAAAATCAATTCTATTCTATTTACCAGCAATAAACAAAATTGAAAATGAGGAAATGAACTTTACAACAATAGCATTCTGGCCTGCGGATATATCTCAGGTGATAATGTATTTGTCTAGCTTGTAGCAGGCCCTGGATTTGATTTTCCAGCTCCACACAAGTGAAATCTGTGATCCCAGGACTTGGGAGAAGGAGGTAGGAAAATCAGAAGTTCAAAGTCATTCTCAGCTACACAGCAAGTTTGAGGCCAGTCAGGGATACAGGAGAATTTATCTTTAAAAAAGCATTGTCATTAGTAAAAATAAAATAAAAACCTGGAATATATCTGATTAAAAAATAAAAGGTCTAAGATACTACAGAGAAATACCTGAAGCATTGCTTCATGGCCAGTGAAAACACACCTAAATATAGAGACTATGCATAACACATATAATGTAAACTCAACCATATATGTGGATTTGCATTATGTATTGTATATACAATCATTATCTTAGAGCAGTGGTTCTGCAACCCTTTAATACAGTTGTTCATTTGTGGTGACCCCCAATCAAAAATTATTTTGTTGCTACTTTATAACTGCAATTTTGCTACTATTATTAATCATAATGTACATTAAGTATCTAACATGCAGGATATCTGTTATGCAACCCCTGTGTGAGGGTAGTTCGACTCTCAAAGAAGTACAGACTCACAGTTGAGGACTACTGCCTTAGAGTGTCTTCTCTATATACCAGCATTACACATGAAAATGGACTGCAAGACCCAAGAATGTCACAACAGTAATTCTGTCCAACCCCATCTGTAGACAGTAATTTGATGAACTGATTCTAAAACAGATATAGAAAAGACAAGGATCTGCAAAAGAAAAGACAGTCTTGAAGTACAGCCAAATGAGGGGCTCACACACAAGGTACAAGCCATCATAAAGCTAAAATAAAGAGTACCATTCATTTAAGGAGAGCAGCACAGAGCAGCGGAACACCTTGTTAGTAGGACAGTCCAGAAGCAGCCCCTCATAGGAGATGACCGATCCACAAGGCCTTCCTGTAGTCCCATGAGCAAAAGACGGGTATCATGAGTGAATAGACATTGCACTGGACACCTAACATAGGCTAATTCATAGGATGACTGACAAAGACCAATGAGAATTGTGTAAAATGATCAATAGATTCAGTCTAATTGCCACCAAGAGCTCAGCTGCCTATTTTTCAGATGTAGAATAGCAACCCTAAATTCACACTGGATGTCTCAAAGAAAATCAAGTAACTAGATTAGGAAAAATAAAAATCTGGAGGTTTTGCATTTCTTGGCTTCAAAACTACAAATAAAGATAGTGTGGTATTGGTGTAGGATACCTGTATTTCATATTTAAGTAAATGACTTGCAAGGGAATACAAAGTCCACACTAGAGTGGTGCTGAATTTTACTTCAAGAGAAAAAATGCAAACTATATATATCACACCATATTTGAAATCTACCTCAAAACAGATAAGAACTCAATATTTAAAAAGTTAAACTATACAATTTTTAGAAGCAAATCAGGAATCAACCTCCATGATCTTGAATCTGACAACTGTTCTTAGATACAACACCAAAAGCATAAACCATCCCTCAACTACCACCCCACCCCACCCCACACCTGTCACCGCCAAAACAAACTTTCCATGTTTTGAAGGACACCCAAAAAAGTGTAAAGTGAAGCCAGCATGACAGCATGTGCTCACACTCATGGCATTTGGAGGCTTAGGTAGGATCTCAAAAAAGCCTGAGTTATACACTGAGTTGCCCTAAACACACCTAAAAAACAAAAACAAAAACAAAATGAGAGGTAAAAAGAATCTGCAGAATGGGAGTGAGCACCTGCCAATCATGCATTGCAAGGAATCTGTGTCTGAAATATGAAGAGAACTCAACCTAACTCAAAAACCAAATGACGAATAATCTGTATGGGTGGAGGAAGCAGATATTTCCTCAAAAGACAGAGGCGCAACAGCATGTAGGGAGGCATCTGGCCCCACTAATCCTCAGTAGAGTGCAAATCTGGGCTGCAGTGAGACACCACTTAGGCACCATCATTAAAGAGACAGAGTAAAAGGCACTGACAGAGGATGGGGAACAGGAACCTGGGCTCCTGGTAGAAATGGAAAGGAGACAATAGCTTTCAGTATCTGACATGGCAGTGTCTTGAAGAGCTAAACCTTAATTGCCATGTCAGATGTTTTACATAACCACTACACAAAAGAATAGGCATATGGTCTAGAACTGGTACTTTTTTTTTTAAGATTTTGGTTTCTTTTATTTTTATTTTGTTTTGCTTTGTTTTTCAGGGGTCTTATTTTCAAGACAGGATTTCTCTGTGTAGTCCTGGCTCTCCTAGAACTGATTCAGGAGTAACAGCCTGCCTCCACCTCCAAGGTGCTAGGATGAAAGGAGTATGCCACCACTGCCTAGCTTTGGTTTGTGAGTCTTATAAGCACCATTCATAAAAATTAGGTAATAGAAACAACTCAAATACTGATCAGTAAAGGAATAAATACAGTGTCACCTATCTATACACAGTTGAACACTCACATGTTATAGAGATGCACCCCAAACATGTGTGTAGCCAGAAACACTAAGCACAAAGGCTATATGGTATATAACCACAATAGAAAATTCTATTTCCATGAAATGTCCAGAATGGGACTATCTACAAAGACAGAAGGTGTATCAACTTTTCTGCAAGTTAGATAAGGATAAGAGTTAGCAGTTATAGTGTGGAGCTTGAGGGATGAAACGGAGAAGTTGTCAATTCATGATTAGTGTTTGGGGGGATGGAATAAGTCCAGAATTAGATAATTAATGTTTAATCTCCTCCTAGACAATGAACATTAAAGCCATGAACGCTGAGAAGAAAAACATGGAATAAATGAACACTCAGACATTACTTATGGGAGTGCAAACTGCTGTAATCACTTCAGAAAACTATTTAGTATCTACTAAAGTCACACACATGCTCAAATCCAGCACTTGTATTTTAGGTGAGTACTCAACAAAAATAAATGCTTATGCCCACCAAAGCTCAGCTATAAAATATTCACAGCAGGGTTAGAAAGATGGTTCAGAGCTTAAGAGCACTTGTTGCTTTTGCAGACCATCAAAGTTCAGTTTCAAGCAACACATGATGGTTCACAACCATACAAATTTCCAGTCTACAGGATCCAACACACTCTTCTGACTACTGTAAGGAATAGGAAAGCATGCAGTACATATACATATATGCAGGCAAAGTTTCATACATGTAGAAGAATAAATCTAAGAATAAAAAATTTAAAAATTCACAGCAACATTATTGATACTAGCCTAGCCCTGGGACAGCCCCAGCACCCAGAACATTTGCTGGACAAGTAAGCCATGGTACAGTCAGATGGAAATGTTATGAAACACTGGAAACAAACAGAAAGCTGTGAAATGCAACACAGGTAAATCCCACAAGTGCAGAGCCAGAGGCAGCATGGCACATACCTCCATAGGACCACAAGCCAGTCGGCAGGGGTAGGGTCAACATGGTGATGGTAGAAATGATCTACATCTTGGCCATAGAGTAATTATGCCCATGTAAAACTGTATGGAGCTGATGGCTTCAAATTTACATGCTTTCTGTCATGCCTTAAAAAAATTAAAAGAAGGAAGGAAGGAAGGAAGAAAAAGAAAGAGAAGAGAAGAGAAAAAAGAAAAGAAAAAAAAAATCTGACCAACCACTGTGGCTATGTAGACCAAAGAGAAGCTAATCAGAAATAACTATCTCCAAGAGAGATTGCTGAAAAATGGCTGGAGCATAGTTATGGCCTCCAAAGGCATTATTCAGGACTAGATGCATTCCTCAAGTTATACCCGTATCAACAACACACACATAGGTAGCAGAGTGGGGATTTCCAGAGCTGGTTCTCTGCCTCATAGTTACTGTTCCCTGTGATAGAACAACTCAGGCAGCTATCCAAACTAGACTCCCAGGCGCCTTCTATTAGACAACCCTTAAGTATCCTTATCAGCAGAGAATTCCTTAGGACAAGGTCCATCAAGTTCCTATACATTGGTAACCAGGCACAGCTAGAATCTCATCTTAGGTATATTGTCCTTCAGTATACTTTATGCCAAATGATTCCAAGATTTGCCCAATCTTCCCTGGGGGCCCACCATCAAAAGCTAGTGCTCTTATGGGCATAAGGGCATTCATCTGCCCAGAGACCTCTGTCAGGTGTGGAATTTTAAGACCTTTGTCAACAAAGAGCTGCTAAGAGCCAAGGAAAGCAGGTTTCTGGTGGACCGCAGCCAGCTGGCTTCCACACCTTTGTGGTAGTCGCTGCCTGGCTATGCTGTAGCCTGACACTAGGGAAGAGGAGCAGTGAGGCCTGTCTTCTGTTGCAAGTACCATATCAAGGGGTGAACTAGAATCCTCCAGCCTTGTCGGCTTTAGCCCAAGCTAGAGTTGCATTAATGCAGCATGCAGAACCCCTGATGCCACACAGCATTCTCGGACTGAGTTAGCTGCTCTGTTCTTCTGGATTGCTCCTGGTAAAATGTAGAATTATTGTGCCTGCATCCAGCCTTAATATCTTGTTACTGCCCCCCCCCAAAAACAAACAGAACAGAGAAAAGACTAGAAATAAGCCTGTCTTTCCATCATGACTGAATGGGATGGTGAGCAGGACTTCAGAGGATAGCGAGCTGACAGAAAAAGAGGCCTGTGTAAGGCTTAGTGGCACATACCTGAAATCCTAGCACTCAAGAGTTAGCACAAGGCCTTAAAAGTTCAGGTCTAGACTATGTTACTCAGTGATACTCTCTCTCTATGAATAAGTACGTAAGGGAAGCTAGCATCTTCCAGTGCAGAGAGATGAACGAGAGGTATGGTAAGGCTGATGACACCACACTGAATTCAAGCAGATTTACTACACAAACATCTCAGAAATATCTGCTCTCACCTCACTATGCTCTCACGGCCTGGAACAGAGGCAGCATGTATGCAGATAAAAGCCATATGGACCATTGCTCATTCCAGGCCTGCTTTAGACAGTGAGGGGGTCAAGAGGGAGACATGAAGGGTCAAGGCAGCTAGATGATGGTCCCTGCTGAGGAAAGGTCCCTGGTAATGAGGTCTGCTGGCTTTCAGGAAGACTTGCTGCACAGAACACTAAGTAATTGTGGCCAATCCAGTTGGATTCTGTGGGCAGAAGAGTTCATCTTCTTAACTAGTGAAATGTGAAGGCTACCATGTTGCCATGGTGATCTGCATTAGAGAACACTGGGCCCCACACTGACAGACTACTCCCTTTACAAGGCCTTCACTTACTTTCTCTTTACAAATAAATTTTAATACAGAATCAAAATCAGTTCAGATAATAAACATAATGAAAGGCAGAGAGGAAGGCTGCCTATCTCCATGGGGAGCAGCCACCTCTGGGAGCCTGGCTCTGAACCTCTGAGTTTAATGGTAACGCCTTGTGCACATACTTATGGAACAAGGCATTTAGGAAGGGCTTGAGTGGTTTTGTAGAGGAGTGGCCCAACATAGTCAAGTCAAAGCACCTGTAAGTCAAAGTACCTGTTTAAGGAGGGAAAGAGCCCTTCTGCAAACAATTGCAATACAGTGAGAAATGCTACTTCTACCTGTCAGCTGCCAAGGCACAGGCATAGAGAGAACTTCCAGTCCAGCAGCATAGGAGAGAGTTGTCTAAAGCAGGCAGACATCTGGAGGCAAGTCTTGATGCTACTCTTTACTTAACAGGTCACCTTATACACTCTTCCTACCAAGACTACCAGGGCATTCACTCTGTTCTTCAAAGAAAAAGCTGTGAAGAGCTGGATTGGACACACAGGACACAAACTCTGGCCTTTCTGCCTTGTCCTCGGGTACATTCTACTGCTCATTAAGTGTCATGTAATATGATCTGGACAGATTTCTAACAGAAAGTGGGGAAGAAGGTGTAGAGGAAGATCAGGGAAGACAGTAAAAGAAGCAGCATAGCACAGGACCAATGAGAGACTGAACAGGAAAGCTGAATCAGCAAATGAGGAGATAAAGGAGAGACCAGATGCAGGCAGATGTCACAGGGCCTGAATGCCACTAGAGATGAGAGAGCTGTAGCAGGTTCAGGCCCAGCAGAGGGAGGGTGAAAGTGAGTTCATAAGAGACTAAGCAGGAGGGACAGACCCGTGCTGGGGCCCCACAGGCACAGGCAAGGCCTTCACCAGAGCAGGCACTTGCAGGCTCAGCCTTCTGTGAAAGACAGCACAGATGTGGGGCACTGAAATGCACAGTCAGCTGGTGGGGAGAGGAAGCCAGGGGCTTTTTTAGGTAACTATCAATGCCCTAGAAGTGGCTTTACGACATCTGCCAGAAAAGCTTTTCATTTGGGGGAAAAAATTAAAAAAGGCAAGAGGAAAATCTATCTGGCAAAACCCCAACATACTTGATTGTAAAGAGAAAACAACCCAGCCACACTGCTCTCTTGCACATGGCTCTGCTGCCTTCTGGCTTTAAGGCATCAGCAGAGACAGGCGACAACATTTTGCAAGGCTGCTGGGAACCCAGACCATGTTGCTACCTACTAGAAGTAAGAGGAGGCTGTGTAGGCTGCAGACTCCTCACTCTTACAAGTTCCCAGCTGTGATCCTCTACGGATCTGAAGCAAGAGTCCATTGTGCTCTGTCCACATTAGGTGAAGTTACCCACGATAAAGGGCAAGAACAGTCAGTTCTTGAATCAGAAAAGTTCAAGAATCCTGGCCCACTCAATACTTACAGAGTCCTAAATCTCCGAGAACCAGCTCCTTTAGAAGGCCATCAGCTTTCCTCAGTGACAGTGGGTGCTGGCCATTTGAGGCCATTGACCATGACACCCCATCAGATCATAACAACAGCAACATGATCACTCTTTCAACTGGCTGTTAACATAGCCAACAAGAAAACACTAAGCATCCACGTAAGTGCCCTGTAATTCCCCTAAAAAAATCTTTTTCAAGCATCCATCTGGTAGTTGCTGCTAATGCCAGGAATTTTGTTAAAACAGTGTTTCTGCTCACAAGCCTCTAGTGTGTCCTCATGCAGGGGTAGAGCACAAGAGTATCCCAGCAGCCTTGTTATAGGAGTGGAGCAGGGTGGAGATGGGAAGGAGACATGGGCAGAATGCAGAGGGCAGGGAGGTCTTTGATGTTCATAGACATTTATTTCTGGACAGAGGAAAGGGAAATGCCGTCTGAATAGTCATTCCTGAACTGTTGATTGCTCTTCACATACTGAGGAGTTCCTTGTACCTCCAACAAAGGTGTGTCTTCTGGAGAAGGCTGGGATGAGGCCAGCAGAGGCACAGCCACATACCTTGACTGCCAGGTTATACAGAGTTAGATTTGTCCACAAAAATGAAAGACATCCATCACATATTTTTTTAGTGGAAAACTACAGCAATCACAAGAGAACCAGGACTAATGAGGCCACAGGTGCAGCAAGAGGCTACCTCCAACCTTATAAAGCACACCCATGTCTCCCTCTGCTTTAAACCCTCCCTACATATACCTTGTCTCATCACATTTCAGAGCTCTTAGGAAAAGGCCCTTTAATGAATAAGTGCAAAATCAAATAAAGCTACAAATTAGCATGCTTGGTGTGATGTCACCAGCAAAGTCATTTATAACAAACATGATTCCAAACAGTCCCTTTGGGGAGTCTACCCCACAAAGTCTGGGTTGGAATTGAACCCCTGTATATATGGCTCTTTCAACTGGGTAGAAACTAACTAGAATCTAGAATTCACAGCTTTGTGAAAGTTTCTCAAGCTACAGTGAGTGGCCTTCAAGTCACTATTGCAATTTACTTTAGCAACAAACTCCTATGGTCAACCTAAACCAGCTCTATGCCTTTACAGCTGGTATACACTGGAGTTGAAGGACAGAAGCAATCCATCGTGAACCTGGGCTTCAATCCATACAGTGATAGGCTGTCCAGACACTCAGAGTGGGGCTCACACCTATGAGTCATATTTGACAAGTTGTACTCACTAGTGAAGAGGAACCCGCTTCTGTTCAGAAACAAAGCTGATGCTTTTCTCTGACGGTGTTTGTGATGACCCCTAGAGCAGGTGATACAGGACATGGTGGCCACACCTAGCAGGTACTAAGCTCTAAGAAGTTCACTGAAGGAAGGCCACCATTCATATCCAGTGTCTACTCATGTCTTTAAAATTTATTTGTATTTATATGTCAGCATGTTTGTGTGAACAGACACCTGCAGAGGCCAGAAGACATGGGATCCCATGAACCTGGAGTTATAGGTGACTGTGAATCACTGACATGGATACTGGGAACATAATTTGGGTCCTCTAGAAGAGTAGTACATGCTCTAATGACTGAGACATCTTGTAGTCCTGACTCATGTCTTCTTAAACCATCAAGTAACCTAGGAATGTGTATACACAGGTACAGGCAGGTAACTTATTGACATTCACTTTGAACCTTCTCAGTCACAATCCAATTGAATATTAGTATCAATCCAGTATGGTCAATGAGGTAGGGAGAGCATCCTCTTTAGAAGATAAGAAGGCAGGACTCAAAGGAGAAACATGACATGCCCAAGGCCATGCAGCCAATGAAAGGCAAACTGGAGTTCTGGACCCCAAATATTCAAAATGGTCAACATTTTAAGACTTATTTGCTAATGGAGTTTTCATGTAAAATATCTGAACTAATTTATTCTGTGTCTGTATTCTTCCAAAACACCATATTAGATTCCAAAAAACAATCCAGACCTACAAACTCCCATTTTTGCTAACTCAATCAGCTCTATAATACATAAACACAGAATTATGGTAAATTATATGATAGCCGGGCACTCCTCCCAGCAGGAGACAAAAGACAGAGGTACATCTTTTGTCACATTCAAAGATGCATGTAAAACACCCAAGATATCAATAAGTAAGGAAAAGGAAGAATCATCCTTTACAGAAGAAGGCAACAGGAAAGTTACATTTGGGTCAAAAGCCCAAGCACCAATGTACTCTCTAGTAGGAGACATAAACACCAGTGAGCTTTCCAGAGATGTCAGGTACCAGAAAAAGAGGCCTTGGCAAGTTTGTATATCAAAGCTGACAGCAGTTCCTGTGAGAAGCACTAATCCTGTTCATTTTCCCTAGATTCAAGGTCATCCAAAAACTTGGACCACATAGAGAAGGAGAAGGAAGTATAATGGCTACTCTAGTTTGTTAACTTGATTATGTCTGGAATTAACTAAAATCCAAAAATGGAGGGCACATGTGACACAGCTTTTTGACTAATCTGAAGTGGGAAGATCCACTTCTAATCCAGATCTTAAGGTGGAAAGACCTTTGGCTGGAAGCCTATATAAGGACATGGAAGAAGGAAATTTTTGCTCTTTGCCTGCTTGCCCTCACCTTGCTTGCAAGCCCACTCCTTCACTAGCATTAAAGCCTATTTCTGGAATCTTAGCATATATTGAAGATCTGCTGCTGAGACATCCAGTCTTGAGGATGGGGCTATTTCTGGATTCTTGGACCTTCCATTTATAGCCAGCCTTTGTTGGATTACCTGCACCACAGCCTATACGTCATTCTAATAAATCCCATGGATGGATGGATGGATGGATGGATGGATGGATGGATGGATGGATAAAGGGAGAGTCATTCTATAAATTCTGTTACTCTAGAGAACCCTGACTAATAAAGGAGGCAGACTGGATCTGTGGTTCCAAACTAGCATCATGAAGCATTCAAGAAGGTAGCTGAAAGGATTCCAGGAACCCTAGAATTTATAAGGCTTCATAGAGGACTGATAATTATGCTTGGACAACTTGGAAAAGAGCCATTGTGATGTTTGTATGTTCTGAAAAATAAACCTATGCATGGGGCATTCAGCAAATAAGTACTATCCACACAAGACTGAAAACCTGAGCTCATCCCCAGAATCCAGAAAAAAAGCTAGATTCAGTGGCACACATCTGTAATGCCAATATTCCTATGGAGAGCTGGAAGTGGAGACAAAAGTCTGCTGGAAGCTTTTAGGCATAAATACAAGAGAGGACTTGTAAAAGGACCAAACTGACCCTCCCCACACACATACCTCACAATGTTGCCTTCTGATTCCACATGTGCTATGTATTTGTGCACATGTATGTATGTATGTGTGTATACACACAAAATTAATTTTCTCAAGTCTGGAAAACTGTTAACTCAGCAGCTTCATTTTAGAGTTTGCATCTTTCTCTAATACTAATATACTCTTTCCCCTACCACCGCTAGTTGAGCAGAGATGGAAATTAAACAAAACCTCTCTATGTACATCTGAAGGAGCCTGCTATGTTGTACTATGACTGAGTGGGGGACTAGCCTACAAAAGTGACTGGGTTGGCCTTCCAGGCCAGTGTAACAGTTCCACAGGTCTCAGGACAACACCGTCTCTCTTGGCATGAAACTAAGCTTCATTCCCCCAACACATGGCAATAAGCTAAAGTTCCTAAGAAAAGAACTAAAGGTTTGGCCATTTTTAACAGTTAGCAGCAGGAAGTCTGTGACTGGGCAGGCAAGGGAAGTTTGTAAGCAGGGATATGTAGGAAAAGGTTCAAATTTATCGGCAACCTTCATCAAACACTTAGCTGCCAGGCTGTGGGTGTAGTGTCAATTAAGACATTGAGAAAATGTAGAGCAGGAAAAAGAATGGAAAGATGCCACAATCACAGGAATGAATAGAGCTAACAAACAGGCAATGTACAAGCCACCTTTTGAACATACATAATCTGCCTTGATAATAAAATCAAGAATGAATGAACTGCTGACTCTTAAAACTTTAATTTCTGTCTTATAAAATAAGGAAATGTGTCAGCAGAAGATCCTTTATTCCTATATGCAACAATCCATGGAAGATGGAACCACCTTTATGGACAGAGCACATACAGTTCAGGTTGTCACAGAACAACACGTCCCATTACATATAAGCTAAGCTTTGCTCAAGTCTACACAATTTCTAGAAGCTTGGGGGTTAGTACTTGGAACTATGTTATTTAGAATTTCAATGACCAGTCTCAAAACATTACTGCATCAACAGAAAGAACTAAGGCATATATACTAGGGGCCTCACAGTTCTGTCCCAGACCACTCAATACAGTGAGTATCAGTTAAGCACCATCTGAAAAGCAATGTCTATACCTTAATTAAAAATAGTTTGCCATCCCCCTGCAATAGGCAAAAAGACACCTTGTTGGTGGTATTGCCTTTAAATCAGGCAGGGCAGAGCAGATGGCAGTACTTTGTTCATCCTCGCTTGGTGCCTAGTTTAGTGGCTGTGATGGTTTGTATACGCTTGGCCCAGGGAGAAGCACTGTTGGGAAGTGGGGCCTTGTTGGAGTAGGTATGGCTAGTAGCCTTCAGATAAAGATGTAGAACTTTCAGCTTATCCTGCATCATGTCTGCCTGGATGCTGTCATGTTCCTGCCTTGATGATGATGGACTAAACCTCTGAATCTGTAAGCCAGCCCCAATTAAATGTAGTTTATAAGACTTCCATTGGTCATGGTGTCTGTTCACAGCAATAAAACCCTAAGACAGTGGACAAAGCTGTTATATGCACAGGACACATAAAAGTCAAATCCAGGCAGCACAGTACTAGAGGAAGACAGACAAAGATCTTCATTCCATTATGCCATCCGCCACCCATAGTCCTGCCCTCCACTGCATGGCATGAGGGGGAGGCATAGATAAACAGAGCCCCACCTACCACTGTGCAGCACAGTGTGGGAGAAGGAAGACAGAGACTGGTAGACAGCCATGCAACCTACAGATCTGCCCTCCAGCACACAGCACAGGTTGGCTGTAGACACCCACTTGGTGCCACACCACGTAGAGCAGAGGGAAGATGTCTTAGGAACAGACACTATGATCAAGGCAACTTTTTTTTTTTAATACCCAAAGCTTTTTCATTAAGATCTAGGGTTAGTTTTTATAGTCATGGCTGGCCCTTTGGCCTCTAGCACCCTCAAGCTTCCAGTGCTAGGAACAGACATAGAGTTTGGTGCAGCTGTGTGGGGTTCCTGAGGCCTTGTCAAAATGTCTACACCTCTTGGCCCTTCCGAGGACCAGACAGGAGCACAGTACCTTGGACCTTGGGAAATCAAAGGTCCAGAGCCAGCAAATCAAAGGTGAGGATCTTGTCCCCAGTCTTGAGGATGTGACTTCGGCCCAGCCGCTCATCTGCAGTGCACACACCTTTAGCTTGGGTACTTCCAGAATCTGCATATCATCTGTGACCATCCCTACAATCACAGCAGTCTTATTCTCCCAGCCAGGAAGCTTCATCTAATTTAGGATCATCCAGGATAGGGACAGAGGTGGCCGGTTAGTGTGGCTCATAAATAACCTCTTCAGCACAACCTGATCGAAGGTGGAGTTGGTCCATCTGGCCAGAAACCTGTCCAGCTTGACTAGCAGCTGCAGGTAAATATCCTGGCTCTTGGGCTCCTTGCGCCAAACCTTTCAGTCCTTGTGTTGAATGTCAACACCCATGATAGCACCTCCTGCTTGGCCAGGTCCAGAAAAACCCAAGGCAACTACTTTTATAAGGACAGCATTTAATTGGGGCTGGCTTACAGGTTCAGAGGTTCAGCCCATTATCATCAAGGTGGGAGCATGGCAACATCCAGACAGGCATAGTGCAAGAGGAGGTGAGAGTTCTACTTCTTCATTTGAAGGCTGCTAGGAGAAGACTGGCTTTCAGGCAGCTAGGATGAGGGTCTTAAAGCCCAGGCCCACAGAGACACACCTACTCCAACAAGGCCACAACTACTCTGACAAAGCCACACCTCCAAATAGTGCCACTCCCTGGGCCACCATATCGGAACCACCACAGAGGATGTCAGCCAAGGGACCCACCAGATGCATGGCCAGCCTGTGGAGGGAGCCACCTTCTGGTCAGATGGGAAAGAAAGAGAAGTGGAACAGCTTGTACATTATGAAGAGAGTGCAACTGGAGACCGAGGGTGGAGAGGAGTGTATCCTATGGCCAGCTCTGCCACCTGGGGCCATAATGAGGTCCCAGCCCCAGCTGCCACTAAGGGCTATGTCTGGGTCTGTGGATACACAGCAGCAGGGGTCAGTGTGTCAATGTTTGTGGCTTATATTACCACTAGAGAATATGGGGATGCCCGTGCTTGGGGCACCAGACAGGGACCACAGGATGTCCAGGGGCTGTGTAGACCTGGTTCCATCCCTCACTGGTTGAGGTGGCCTAGAAAGCTGGCCTCACCTCTCATAAGCAGCAGTGCTTTGGAGAGCGGGCCTGGCATCTTACCCAGGAAGCACAGTGGAGCTGGCCTTGGCCTTGACAAGGGGGGAGTGGGAAAATAGGGGAGGGAAATGAAATGGCCAAGGGCTTAAGTGTGGAAATGCTGAACCCACCATTCCTCTGCCATGAGGTGGTGTGAGTATGTTGCCCTCCCTCCTGCCACCTGCAAAAGTTGTGAGGGCTGCCCACAGGGTCATGACAGTGGGTGAACTGGCCCTGTATTTTGTCAGATACAGCACTCTGGAGGGCAGGCCCCACACCTCACCTGAGCAACACAGTAGGGCTGGTCCTGGTAGAAGGGGTACAGGGAACCAGCCCCAAGGGTGAGGATGACGGAGAGCTGGCTCCTTTGTTGTGAAGTGGTATGGGTCCAGGAGTGATGCTCTCCCTCCCTTGCCGCTCATAACCTACAGTAGTTAGAAGAGCAGGTTCTGAGGGCATGAGAGTGAGAGAGCAAGCCCTTCCTCCTTACTGGATGCAGCACCCTATACCTCACCACAGGGCAACACAGCAGAGCTGGCCCTGATGTCAAAGGTGCAGGTGAGCTGGTCCAAGGGCATAAGAGCAAGAAAGTTGACCTCACCTCTTACCAATATTGCCACTGGGTGGCCTAGCTGGAGCAGTACTGGAGAGCTCACCCTGTGGTGCAGATAATGGAATGCCAGTGCACTGACCAGCTCAGCTGCCACCCAGGCCCAGACCAAGGGCTCTGAGTTGGCCTATCTCAAAATCTATACCACCTACGAATCGGTAGGATATGTGAAAGGGCCAATCCTGCTGACCCAAAGCTATAGGATCTCCATGACACAGGGCAGCAATGGGATGACAGGGAGGAATCCTAGTGTGAAGCCAATATTGATGGTGTCATAGAAACCAGATATCTCGAGTCAACCAAATATTTACTGCAATGAATATTGCAAAACATACTGTGACATACTACAGATTCTACAATGAGATATTTTCTATGCTTTGGTTGTGTGTGTGTATGTGTGTGTGTGTGTGTGTGTGTGTGTGTGTGTGTGTGTGTGTGTGTATATGTGTGTGTGTGCTATTTTGGGGGGGAAGGAAGTTGTAAGGGTGAAGGGTGGACATGAAGGAACAGGGAGATGAGTTGGATTGGGGTGCATAATGTGAAACCCACAAGGAGTTTTTAAAAGTTTAAAAAATAAAAAGAAGACACATATGAAGACAAATTTCTGAATGCTGCATTTACATCATAGAGTGCATTTGTCAGACAGAAAATTAATGCAGAGTATCAGTTTGCTTAGTAAATGTTATTGTTTTTAAACCATTACTGTGGGGCTAAAATATAAAGTATATTTTCTAGATCAAAAAAAATTTATTTTGCTGGGTGGTGGTACACATCTTTAATCCCAGTAATCGGGAAGCTAAAGCAGGTAGATCTCTGTGAGTCTGAAGCCACCTTGGTCCCCAGGGCAAATTCCTGGACAGCAAGGGCTGTTATACAGAGAAACCCTATCTTAAAAGAAAAAACCCTGTTGCTAAAATGTGCTAATGATCATCTGAGCCTTCAGAGAGGTCTAATCTTTTTGCTAGGGCTGAGTCTCCCCTCTATGTTAGCATTTGCTAGCAACCCAGGGTAATGGCTGCTACAGGCCACCAAGGCTCTTCTCACAAATGGCCTCCCTGGGCCACTCTGCTATTTTGACAACAGTTTACTGGCATAGCACTTCTGCTTATAGTTAAGAGTTAATCCCTACCCCCATGCTTTGATGCTGCCTTATCAACTGAACTTCTATAGTACCCTGAACCTACCTTTTGGTCTCAACAAGGATCACAGCTTCTCTGCAAGGAGCAGATTCTATCTTGAGAGTCCACTGCCTTTGCTCATCCGAAGAAGCAACTCCACTGCACTCCTCATGAGGTTCTTCTGCCAGTTGGCACATCTTCAGACTTTACTCTCAGTTCTAGCTTTCCTATTATTGCTACTACACATGCAGTCACTGCCTCCATTGCAGGTTTAATCCTCTGCAAGTCATCTATAAAGGACAGAGTCAACTACCAAAGCCCTATTGCATCACCACTCTAGTGACTCACATTCTTTTTTTTCTTTTATTGGATATTTTCTTTATTTACATTTCAAATGTTATCCCATTTGCTGGTTTCCCCTCCAATAACACCCTATCCCATACCCCTCCCCCTGCTCACCAACCCACCCACTCCTGCTTCCCTGTACTGGCATTCCCCTATACTGGGGCATTGAGCCTTCTCAGGACCAAAGGCCTCTCCTCCCTTTGATGTCCAACAAGGCCATCCTCTGCTATATATGTGGCTGGAGCCATGGTCCCTCCATGTGTACTCTTTGGTTGATAGTTTAGTCCCTGGGAGCTCTGGGGGTACTGTTGGTTCATATTGCTGTTCCTCCTATGGGGCTGCAAGCTCCTTCAGCTTCTTGGGTTCTTTCTCTAGCTCCTCCATTGGGGACCTTGTGCTCAGTCCAGTGGTTAGTTGAGAGCACCCACCTCTCTATTTGTCAGGTACTGGAAGAGCCTCTCAGGAGACAGCTATATCAGGCTCCTGTAGTAAGCGCGTGTTGGCATCTACAATAGTGTCAGGGTTTGGTAACTATATATGGGATGGAACCCCAAGTGAGGCAATCTCTGGATGGTCTTTCCTTCAGTCTCTGCTCCACACTTTGTCTCTGTATCTCCTCCCGTGGGTATTTTGTTCCCCCGTCTAAGAAGGGCCAAAGTATCCATACTTTGGTCTTCCTTCTTCTTGAGCTTCGTTTGATCTGTGAATTGTGTCTTGGATATTCCCAAGCTTCTGGACTAATATCCACTTATCAGTGAGTGCATACCATGTGTGTTCTTTTGACTCATAGACATTCTTAATGGAAGAGAGTAGTGAATCCTTTCTAGAACGTTTTTAGCTGAACCTGCCAGGTCAACAGAAACGCCTCAGGTGTAGCTATAGTCCTATGAAAAGCAGTTCTTAAATATGAGACTTTAAAGTCAAACATACTCCCTGATTGACTGGCTGGAAAATGGATGCCATGTATGAAGGTGTGCCAGCACTGACATCAGAGCTCCATCTTCTCCATCAGAGCTCTGGGTGACCACAGGAATTGCCAGGTTGCAGCAGGTCTAAATAATAAGCTTGAAAACCCCAGCAGCCGATGCTGTAAACAGATGTGCTATCACATATGCTTTGCTGCTTCATTTTTGGAGCACAGGCAGAATAATAAGTCTTAGGATTTTTGGAATGGCAAATGAGCACTGGTTGGCTTAGTCATCCACCAGCTGCATCAGCCCCTCAAAAGAGAATCTGCTTGTCCTTTGAAGCTTTGAAGACAGGCACTGGCTTCTTCTTCATAGCTATTTAAGTCCTGGACAGCACCGTATTCTAACATGGGGCCATGTCACCTGTTCTGGAAGCCCACTGTGGTTTACACCCATCCTCATCAGTGACCTTAGCCAGACATTCAGGGTCACTTGCTGCAACCTGCACTTCAGCCTCCGCTGTTTCCCCTGCACTTTACTGTTATGGAGATACCTCATTTCTTACATTCCATGAACCAGTCTCTGCCAGCTTCTTGGCCTCTACGGGACTGAAGAAATGTAGGGCCATTTTGGATTAGGCTTTGGCTGAGAGAAATGCTGTGGGTGGTTTGAGCTTCCATCTATCCACTAACACTTTCTCCACATCAGCAGCAAGGCTGCTCCACTCTCCTCCTCCTATGTCCCTGCCTAGCACCAATCACTTCTCACCATTCACAATTTGCATGTTTGTTGCCAGGTCCTGCCTTTGGCCCATCACAGTGTCCAACATCCTTCTTCTCTAAGTTTAATCATCAATATTTGACTGAACGTAGAAAGGCTACTGTATAACTGGCCTAATACTGTTGTATCTTAAGAAATAGGAAAGCCGTAAAAACAGAAGGCAGTGTGATATAATACCTGATTAAATTTACAGACTTATGTAGACATAGTCCAAAATAATTACAACCATGACATCACAGATCAACATAAAAGATACAATACTCATGAGAAAACTTGAAATACTGTAGGAATCACATCATGGCACAAATATGGGAGCAAGCACATAGTATTGAGAAAGTGCTGCTGATAAATTTGCTCAATGCAGCTTGATACAAACCTTTAGTTGTAAACAAACAAGCAAGCAGAAACTGGAGAACAAAGCACGGGAAAAAGGTATGCCTGCACAATTAGCAATAAAAACCAAGCAGCAAGAACAGCATCCCCCACCAATGTTTTTGGTACTCATTAGCGCTGTCTTAATTCCTCTTCTCATTTCCCACAGACACAGCCCATCTGCTCCTGACCAATTATCCATGAGCTGGTGCCTGACACTGTCTCAAACTACAAGTCCTGCCTATAAGGACATCTGATATGCCTCGACACTTAGGATTGAGATATCCACAGCTGAGCCAGTCTCTCCCACAATCAGCCTGTTCCTCTAGTGTTCCAGGAGACTGAGAGGTACCCAGCATCCCACACCTTCATCCTGTGTGTACCTCTCTTTTTTTTTATTCGATATATTCTTTATTTACATTTCAAATGATTTCCCCTTTCCTGCATCCCCCCTCCCGGAAAGCCCTATAAGCCCTCTTCACTCCTCCTGTTCCCCCATCCAACCTTTCCCACTTCCCTGTCCTGGTATTCCCCTACACTGCTGCACTGAGCCTTTCCAGAACCAGGGGCCACTCCTTCCTTCTTCTTGGACATCATTTGATATGTGGATTGTGTTTTGAGTATTCCAAGCTTCTAGGCTAATAACCGCTTACCAGTGAGTGCATACCATGAGTGTTCTTTTGAGACTAGGTTACCTCACTTAGGATGCTGTTCTCCAGCTCCATCCATTTGTCTAAGAATTTCATGAGTTCATTGTTTCTAATGGCTGAATAGTACTCCATTGTGTATATATACCACATTTTTTTGTATCCATTCCTCCGTTGAGGGACATATGGGTTCTTTTCAGCTTCTGGCTATTATAAATAGGGCTGCTATGAACATAGTGGAGCATGTATCCTCATTACATGCTGGGGAATCCTCTGGGTATATGCCCAGGAGTGGTATAGCAGGGTCCTCTGGAAGTGTCATGCCCAGTTTTCTGAGGAACCACCAGGCTGATTTCCAGAGTGGAAATCCCAGCTTGCAATCCCACCAGCAGTGGAGGAGTGTTCCTCTTTCTCCACATCCTCGCCAACACCTGCTGTCTCCTGAGTTTTTAATCTTAGCCATTCTGACTGGTGTGAGGTGAAATCTCAGGGTTGTTTTGATTTGCATTTCCCTAATGACTAATGATGTTGAGCATTTCTTAAGGTGCTTTTCAGCCATCTGAAGTTCTTCAGGTGAAAATTCTTTTTTTAGCTCTGTACCCCATTTTTTAATAGGGTTATTTGGTTTTCTGGGGTCTAACTTTACCTCTCTTTTTAAATAAGCTTTATGTTGAAAAATACTTGTAGACTTACATAAAAAGTTGAAAAGACACTGTAGAGTACATGCACACTCCCCAATGTGAGGTAGCATCATAAAATACCAGGGTTCCTCTGACAAACTAAACTGAGTTTACTTCATAACCTAAGTCCAT
Source organism: Apodemus sylvaticus (assembly GCF_947179515.1). Taxonomy (NCBI): domain Eukaryota; kingdom Metazoa; phylum Chordata; class Mammalia; order Rodentia; family Muridae; genus Apodemus; species Apodemus sylvaticus. Next base: position 119,901,888 of record NC_067473.1, read on the forward strand.
TAAACACAAGTTTACCTACAACCATCATTTTATCATTGGTGTTCCAGAATCCAAGATAGGAGAGCACTTTACATTTTGATCCTGTCTCTTTGGCAAGTGTTTCCTATTAAAATCAAACTACACACACTAGCTTCTCTCCACTCTCCTAGGCTGATTCAGACCTCTTATTCGCTTCTCAAGCATTTGCCTCTGTGTTTCTAAGCCTCCCAGTTACTGACTTTTTTCATAAAGATGCCTCTCCAATATCTACAGCCCTCATCACTTGCAGTATACAGCATGACTGAGCCAGTATTATTCACAGCTGAGCCATGGAATGTTCTCAGATTTCTTTTCTAGAATAACTGTTTTCTGCAGAATCAAATTTTGCTCTCCTTTTGGAACTTTGAAGAGAGGGCTCCTTCTGTAGCTTCTATCAGCTCTATGCTGTGGCTTCCAATACATTGGGGTTAGTGTGATTCTTTGATACAACCTGTCATTTTTTTCTTTTCTTTTTCTCCCACTTTCCTACTTCCTCTCCCTCCTCCCTCACCTCTCCTCCGTCTCTTTTCCACAGCCTGCTAAAAAAGCCCCAGTCATCTCCATCCTCTCCACCCATTTCTATCATCTCCATCTCAGTGTTCAGACTTAAGCACTGACCCACACCTTTAATGGCAGCTTCCTCTCTGTCTGCTGGCTGGACGTGTGGTCTCACTTCTGAAAACAGACAGGGTAAAAGTGGTAGGACACGATCGGAGACTTGTGAGACGGACTGCTGTCTGTCCATTTTGCCCTCACCAACAAAGCACGCTGTCATGTTACAGCTGTCTCAAGGAGAAGTCCAAGAGCAAGGAGCCAAGGCCCTCCCATCCAGCAGTCCACAGAAATAGAAACCTTCCAAAACTCATGAAATGAGAGTAGAATCAGATACACCTAGAAAACTTATAGATGGCTTAATCACCGTGCTTGAAGACTTTTGGGTGATCCAGAACCCAAAGATCCGACAAAGCTATAGAAGCTCTGAGACATGAACACTTATATTCTCAACCCAGACAATGAGCCACAGCCCTGTCCCAACTTGTACTTTCAGAATGGTCTGGCAAGAACGGCCAGAGCCACTGTCTGTGGCTGCCATTGCATTATCATGGCACAGACGAGTGCTACAGTAGATCCCAAGTGACTCTATGTTCTGGGGTGAGTTGATGGCAGCACAAAATACTATCATGCTCCTTCCTGTATGCTTTTGGAGCAGCTAAGGTCCTTCCATATTCTAGAATTTCATGAAGTAGACCTTGTATACATCTGTTCTCAACGGCTAACAGGCTATTCCATCTGCAGGGTCTAAGAAAGGCCGTGCAGTCATTTTGCTAACACTCTGCTGTTCTCTGGCATTGCTGAACTCTGATGCTGGACCGCCTAAACAAATGCACTTGTTTCCTAAGCTTCTTTTGTATTTTCTGCCACTTGTTTTCATCTCTGGGCAATTTCCTCAGCTCTACTTTCTAGCCCTTCAACAGAATTTCCTATTTCCATGATTGTGTTTTTAATTCTAAAATTTCTTTTTCTATGTTGTTTTTTAAATAGCTTTCCACTCTTCAGAAATATAATATTTTCTTTATCAGAGGGCTTTTTTTTAAATCTTATTTTTTCTTCTGCTTCCATGCATTATTCCCATTTTCAATTTACAAACTCTGTACAGAGGTTAAATATATTAGTCTTAATTTACATTGGTTTATATTTCGGCTATCAATGATTCCTCTATAGAGTTGATTTCTCAAAGTTCAGAAGCAGTTCCAAGTTCTTTCTCGCCAAGACCTGCTCGTCACTTGCCAGATGAACTATCATAAGGAACTTTACATTGTCAGTGTTTGTAGACCTTATCCTGGGTCCTTTAGTCCCTAGCCTGGGAGTGTTAAGCCTGTACTCTTGGAGAAAGAAAGAATCACAGTGTAGAATGGAAGGCCCCTCCTACTCATAGGGGTGGGTACCCTTACCATGAAGCTTACAGGCATCCAGACCCTTTTACCACATCAACCATAAAGTTGACACCCGAACCAGACATAAAGAACTTGGTCTGCTGGTAGAAACGAACTTCAAGAAAGACAGGTTTTGACACTTCTTATATAACTTGAACCTAATTCCTCCCATTATTTCGTTGTGTGTGTGTGTGCCGTATGTGTGCATCTCTTCCTGTAGGAGTGTGTTAGTGTGTACCTAGGTTGGCTAGCCAGTGTCTTCATGACTCTGTCTGTGTCTACTTCTCCAGAGCTGGGAACATATCTGTACTGCTGAACCTGACTTTTCGTGTAGATACTGGGGGGTCAGAGCTTAGGTCTTTGTGCACTTTACTGACTGAACCAGCTCTTCAGCCCTTCCATTCTTTAGTCTCTGTGAACCCCACAGGGGTTAGGACTAGGGTACCCTTCAATTCTAAAGCTCTGGGGCAGATGTGATGTGCAGCCATGGGCCTGATTCCCCTCTGCAGGCCGCCTATTGCCTAAACAAACAACCCTGCCATCTAACCTCCAGCTTCACAGCACTGCTGCTGCCCCACATCCTCACTCTTGTTTTAATTGGACTTGGGGATGGAACCAAAGAACTGACTGTATTCATTATGCCATTTACACAGACAGCCTGGCTGTTCTCATCCTCACACACTACGGTCGCTGAGCTCTATGATTCTGTTTACTAGCTATCTTCTTAATCACCTCTCAAGTCCACTGTTGTTTCTCTAGGCCAGGCCCTTATTTTTCATCAAAGTACAGCCAGTTCCCCAGTTTCCTTGACCTCTAGTTTCTGTCTGTCCCTCAAAGCCACTATCCAAGTTGTCAGATTAAAATGCAAGCCCAACATATTATTTCCAACTATCAGGGTCTGGATTATGGCCCTGAAAAATGGGACGCTCAACCCCTATTACTTCTACAATGTGACCTTATTTGAAACTAAGCTGCTTGCATCAGTTATCAAGTAAAAATTAGGTCAGTGGGATAAACCCCAACCCAATATGACTGGTGTCCTGATAAAATGGTCAAAATGTGGGAGGTCATACACACAGTACTTGAAGAATGGGTGTAAAGACACAGGAAGGGCCAAGGAATGTCTAAAAGGTATCTTCCTCATAACTTGATTTTTTAAAACACGTGCACGTGTGTGTGTGTGTGTGTGTGTGTGTGTGTTTTATGCCTGCATATATTTTCAGTGTGCCATGTTGTCCATGGAAGTGTATACCTGGTGTCCATGGAAGTCAGACAAGGGAATCAGATGCCCTGGACTGGAGTTATAGACAGTTGTAAGTTTCCACATGGGGGTTAGAATCAAACTTTGGTCTTCTAGAAAAGCATCCAGTGTTCTTAACCACTGAGCCATCTCTCTAGCTCCCAAACATCTAGCTTTTACAACTTCCATAAAACAGATTTTTACTTGTTTTAAGCCACTTGGTTTGTGGTACTTGTTACAACAATTCTAGGAAACAAATACATTGACTTAAGTCAATTTTTTCTAGAGATTTTTCTTAGAGAGTGAATAAGACATTTCATGTTTAGGGATTTATGCCAAAAAAAAAAAATAACAAAGAAAGCCCCCTGCTCCACCAGAGGCCACACTTGCTCCTTGAGCCCCAGATAAGCACCCTGCCAGAGAATTCCCCACTGCCTCAGTGCCTGCCCCACCTGCTGGCAACAATCTTGCCTCTCCTCATTTCCACATCCTGGCCTAAACTCCATCAGAAACCTCCAACTCCACCAGAGGCTAAGCTGGCCTCTAGAACTCCAAGCCCCAACTCCAGTAGAATACCTTTGGCTAGACCAGGGGTCATACCAGCCACCAGAAATCTAGCCCCCAACTCTTGCAGAGATCCTCTGTGCAACCACAGGCCACTCCAGGCAGAAGAGGAACGAAGAAACAGAAACCAAAGACAAAATACACGTCCAACAAAGACAAACTCAGAAATCAGTTCTCAGACTAATAATCACCCCAAACCTAGATGCCTGGATGCCAGCTTAAGAACACAACAGCAACCGAGGCAATCTGTCACCACCAGAGCCCAGCAATCCTACTACAGCAAGTCTTGAATATTCCACCCCAGCTGAAGCACAAGCAAATGACCTTAAACCAATTTTAAACACATGATAGAGGCCCTTAAAGAAGAAATTAATAGATCCCTTAAAGAAATTAAAGAAAACCAAGAGAAAGAACCAAACATATGAAGAAAACAAATAAAAGTGTTCAAGACCTGAAAAGCGGAAATAGGAGCAATAAAGAAAAAACAAACTGAGGGAGTTCTAGAAATAGAAAATTGAGGGATGCTAACAGGAACTACAGATGCAAGTATCACCAAGAGAATACAAGAGATGGAAAAGAGAATCTCAGATGTTGACAATATGATAGAAGAAATAGATATATCAATCAAAGAAAAATTTCAATCTAAAATATTTCTAACACAAAATATCCAGAAAAATCTGGAACACTATAAAAGGAGTAATAGAAATAAAGAGAAAAATCCAGTTCAAAGACTCAAAAAATATTTTCAACAAAAATCATACAAGAAATCTTCTAACCTAAAGAGGGACCTGCCTATAAAGGTACAAGAAGCTTATAGATCACCAAATAGACTCGACCAAAATAGAAAGTTCCCTCTCCTCATAATAATCAAAGCACTCAATATACAGAACAAAGAAAGAATATTAAAAGCTGTAAGGAAAAAAGGTCAGGTAACATATAAAGACAGACCTACCAAAATTACACCCAACTTCTCAAACACCAGAAGGGCCTCGACAGATGTCCTGTAGACTTTAAGAGATCCCAGATGCCAGTCATACTACTATACCCAGCAAAACCTTCAATCACCATAGATGGAGAGAACAAGCAATTGCATGATAAAGTCAAATTTAAACAATATCTATCCACAAATTCAGCCCTACAGAAGGTACTAGAAGGAAAATTCTAACCTAAGGTAATTTATACCTATGAAAATACAGGAAAGAATCTCACCCTAGCAAAACCAAAAGAAGGGAAACACCACACACACACACACACACACACACACACACACAAACACAAAAAAAAAAGCAGACCACCACCACCAACAACAAAATAACACATGAAGTAACAATCACTGGTTACTGATATCTCTCAGTATCATTGGACTAAATTCCCAAATGAAAAGGCACAGACTAAGAAGAGAAGGGATGTGAAAACTGGATCCATTTGTCTGCTGCACACAAGAAACATACATCTACATCAAAGACAGACATTACCTCAGAGTAAAGGTATAGAAAAAAGATTTCCCAAGCAAATGCACTTAAGAAACAAGCTGAAGTATCCATCCTAATATCTAACAAAATAGACTTCAAAATTAATCCAAGAAATGGGGAAGGATACTTCATACTTATCAAAGGAAAAAATATAAGATGATCTTTCTATGTTTAACATCTATGCCTCAAATGCAAGGGCACCGACATTTGTAAAGAAAACACTAGTAAAGATTAAATCATACATCAGCCCTTACACATTAGTAGTGGAAGACTTCAATACCCAACTCCTAACAACAGACAGGCTATCCGGACAAAAACTAAACAGTGAAATAATGGAGGTAACAGAGTTATGAACCAAATGACATAACAGATAGCTATAGAATATTTCACACAAACAAAAAGAATACACCTTCTTTTAGCACCTCCTGGAACATTATCCAAAACTGACCACATACTTGGTCACAAAGCAAGTCTCAACAAATACTAGAAAGTTGAAATAATTCCCTGTATCCTACCAGACCACTACAAATTAAAGCTAGATCTCAACAACAGAAACAACAGAAACAACAGAAAGCCTACAAACTCATGGAAACTGAACAACTCTGTACCAAATGACTTCTGTGTCAAGGCAAAAACAAAAAAATTAAAAACTTCCTGAATAAAAATGAATATCTAACATATATAGTAGAAACAAGAACTAATTCCCAAAAGTTTTTCTCCATCATGAGCACACTGTGGTACATATGTATGCATTCTCTCTCTCTCTCTCTCTCTCTCTCTCTCTCTCTCTCTCTCTCTCTCTCTCTCTCAAAATTTGCAAAGAGAAAGACTGTTTACAAATGGTACACTGTGCATCATCTACACCTGAAAGACAGAGCCCAAGACTCTACATTCTCTTTCTCCCTCAGAACTGCAGTCCTGGTGTTTATCTACTTTTACCCGGCACCCACCAAATGGACTGTGGCTGTACTTGTGGCTGTACTTGATGCTTTCACAAGGTCTTGCATAAGAAGATGGGAGCTGAGGCCAGCAGGGCCACCACTACCTCTGAGTCTCACATGGACACAAGTTGGCAGGCATCAGTTTGGGTCCTGACTCTTGGCTCTTTGGACAACAATTTCTGCCTTACATTTTGTCTCAGCCAAGGTAAGATGAGCCACAATTCATCAAATAAACACTGTGGACATGAACAGACCACTAAAAAAATGAATGAACCACATGACCCAGATACAAACATCCTATAGCCTGTACATCAGGCCTAGCATTCCAGTCTCATGACCTCCCCTCTTGCTCTCTTGCATGGGTATTTTACAGCCCCTAGTACCCCTATGTATGCAGCAAAGACAGCTAGAAACAAGGCTCTTCCGTCATCCAGTGCCTGTTTTATGAGTTCCTGACTCAGAGATGACAATGTCTTCGGGGACTCAGGAGAGAAAAATGACAATATAAATGATGAAATCAGGACCAGGACATCTAGCCAGTCCAGGGAACATGGGCAGCTTCCTTTTGATAAAAGAAATTCATGTCTGAGGTATAGGAGCAACTATCTATGGAATAAAAGAACCTGGATTGTTCAAGACCAGATATCTTTCTGGTCTAGAGAGTCAAGCACAGGGAGCCACACACAGTGAGGAACAGTGTTGGCCATTTCTGAGTCCTCTGTAAAATCACCAATTATCTGTGTGTAGTAACTGAGCAGTAGTTTGTAAACCCCACAGATATTGCCTTTGTTGGTAAGAATCCATAAGAGGGAGAGAGAAAGATGGCACTATAGTTAAAAATGCTCGATGATCTTGCAGAAGACCCAGGTTCAGTTCATGAAACCCATGTGGTAGCTTATGACCTTCTGTAACTCTGGTTCCAGAGGGTCCTCTTTTGACTTCTGTTGGTACTACATGCATGTGGTACATTTATATATATGCAGGCACACAAAAATAAATCTTTAAAAACAAAACCAAAAAGACTCCAGAGGACAAGCAGATGGCTCAGACCCAGCCTTTGCCTTCAGTGGGCAGCCTAGCCATGGACTCTGGGCACACTGTAACAGACATCAGTGCTGTCTGGGAACTTGAAAAACACTGGCCTGTGACTTCAGTGGCCATAAGAAAAGCAGGGAGATGGGAACAGCATGCACTAGGAGGCAAAGCTAGCTTCCAGATCCAATCGCCCAAGTAACCTTGGCAAGCTCAAGCTCTCTCTCCACTGAAACCACTTTTTGTTGTCTGAACAACAACAAAAATTTACTGGGTGCACTCTCTACTTTACTCACTAATTAGGCAGATAAAAATAAAAGTCACTCCAAGAACTAGCTCCCTTTAGTTTGTCTTTGCAGAGGAAGCAGGAACCTCACTTTTGAGTGGCCCCCACGTCTTACACTGGGAGCAGGGGACCCTCAGCACTGTCACTCTGAGCTCAGCTCCTCTCCTACCAGTAGGCTACCTGGGTTTCCTTGCCATTCCCTTTACTACAACTTTGTGGTTTAAACTATAAAGCATTTTTTAAGAAAGGGAAATGTTATCAAATGTACATTAGCAGCGTAGGTGTGAGAAAAAAGAGCATAGCTGAGAAAAGTGTTCTCAATAGCCTCTGACAAAGGCAACAGGAACAAACATGGAGTGCCCTGCCACTTTCCCTCCTGTGCCTCCTCAAGTAACTGCACCACATGCGACATCAGAGAGGCAGGGACAGAGAGCCCTGGTGGTGGATCTCATGGTATAAACAAGTCCAGCATGATTCCCAGCAACCCATCTTCCCAAGCCATCTGACAAGTGACACTGGGGAGGAGGGAAGCACATAGACAGACCCTCACTTCTTATTTTAAGACCTTCTGGGGGATTTTAAAAGGTGTTTAATGGAATATGAAGAGAGAGCTCATGTATTGATGAGCATGTATTGATATTCCATAGGATCCACGTTCAACTCCTAGTATCTAGCTCCAGAAGCTCTGTAACTCCAGCTCCTAGGGATCTGATGCCTCTGTCCTCTTTGGGCACCTGCACAGGCAGATATGCACCTGCACAGGCACACACACACATAGACACACACACACCGTGGGGGTAAAATACATTTTACCACCATCACCACCACCACCACCACCACAAGACAGGCTTTCTCTATGTAGTCCTAGCTGTCCTGGAACTCATTCTGTAGACCAGGGTGGCCTCAAATTCACAGAGATCCACTTCCCAAGGACTGGGATTAAAGGCATACAGCACCTCTATCTGGCTTAAAAGGAAATCTTGAGACACTGTATAATGCTTGAAAGCACATACCACATTTGCAATTTATGAGTAAAGAAAGAGCTTAAGGTAAATAAAAGGCTTGAAGCCCTAAAGTAGTCTCGGTCTCAGGTGATCCCTGGCACATTTCTAACCACAAGCAAGTAGGGATGATCTACCAGAGGAGACCTGGAGATCACCTCCTCAAACCAAGAGCACTTAAGTAACACTAACTTCTTCTGAAAGGGCCCCATTTGTGGCCCCATCCTAGGCAGGCCCATTTATTTCTTTCTTCACCAATCCTCTCCTAGCCCTTGCTTCTACCTAATCATCACCAGTGCCCTTCTTAACATTTGTAACAAGAGGAATTAGGAATAGGAGATTTTCTCTGATCCTCTATCTGGTACCTCCTCCTATTTGCCTTGCAGAGTCCTGCGAAACTAAGGGGCCTACCATGATCTTCTACTTCCCAGTGAAGAAGCCAAGAGGGAAGAACTTACCCACAGAGACTCTGAAGAATACTATGAGCAAGCGACAGGGGAAAAGGCAGGAGTAGTAAAGTGTCTGAGAAAGGTTTCCTTGGGTTAGCTTGCAGTTATGTTCAAAGGGGCTCCTGGCCCCACTGTCCAAGGCTGCACATGTCCAGAGTGGGTCCTCAGCACATTGTGCAGAGGCAAGCTCCTCTCTGGCCACACAGGGAGGCTAAGAAAGGGCAACAATCAGGGGACTCTCCCACAGAAAATTCTTCATAACACACTATTGGGAGGATTCTGATGTCCCCATGCTACCAAAACCAGCCTTGTCTATAGAAAGACCTGCACAACATGCTCATCAGAGGGCACCTCAGAGCTGGTTGGAGTGTCTCAGCAGCCAGTTAGCTAGACACTTCATAGTATGGAGAGACTACAGCTCTCCTCAAAGAACTTCCCTCTAAAATTGTCTAAGTCATTCTAAGAAGTTGGTAAAATATTCAGCCAGAAATACTGACTGTATACTGAAGGAAAGGGAAACAAGGGGGATTCAGGCCAAAGAGGGAGTGCTCCTGGCAAGCGAGAGGCCAAGAAACAAGAGAGAGGAGACACACAGGCACCTTCTAGCCCCAGGGGAGCCCACATCTGGCGCCTACAAGTAAGTTCTCACCTGTACTCCACCTCCACCAGGCATGTGCAGGCACACAAACATGGTATGCATGCATGCACACATGCACAGGCACGTCCTCACTGGTACTGTGACTGTAAGTGACAAGGCAGAACAGAAGCAGTTGGACTGTCTTCGGAGGTACTCTCTGGAGGGGAAAGCTGACAAGTGCGCTGGGTTTAATGAACGTTCAGCGTTGGCTAAAGCTGGAGACCAGACTGTTCACTCCTCGTGCTGTTCTTCACTTGTGCACTACGATAGTACTTAACACCTGGGGTGGGGACTTGAGATGACACCAAGACAAAAGGCTTAAAGATGAAGCTCTTATGCAAAGAGCCAAACAAGAACTAACTTCTTAAATTTCTAGAAACCCAGAACCAAGTGGAATCTTTAATGGCTAACTTCTGTCTCCTTCCTCTGTTGTAATACGCCAGCAAACACATGTAGACAAATGTGTTACTCTCAACTCCTAACCCAGCCAGGAAAGAAAATTCTCAAGCTTCAGAAAGAAATGGAGAAAGAACAGGGCCTGCTGAAGGCCACCTGCTTGCCAACAGGAGATCTGTGACATCTTGATTTATTGCTGGATAACCCCCTGGCTAGCACTTCTGAACTCATTTCACATGAGAGAAACTGAAGTGAAAAGGAATGAGCCCCGGGTTTGTAACCAACTTAACATTCCTTCTAGGCTCCACCCAACAGTTACCTGGCTACAGCCAGGTAGGACTGGCCTGCTATAAAAGGAACTGTTTGGCTGTTTGGCTTCTCTTCACTCTCTCTGCCCCCTTTCTTCCTTTCTCCCCCCTTCCATGTGTTCCAGCCAGCCCATTCATTCTCTCTCTCTCTCTCTCTCTCTCTCTCTCTCTCTCTCTCTGTGTGTGTGTGTGTGTGTCCCTTTCTTTGGCCCCTCTCTTTCTGACTCTACTCCCTTTCTCAACTCCCCTAAATAAACTCTATTTTATACTAGAATCATTGTATGGCTAGTACCTGGGGCATGGGTGGGATGCCTCAACATACGCCCAATGAGGCAACTCCTCCCACCATACCACACAGCATACAATGCTCTACAAAACATATCACTGTGGGCTGGACCACGGCTAATGAACTTCAGAACTAGGGAGGACTCAGTTGATATCTTAGCACTTAAAGTCCATTCACATCTTCCCATCAGGCCACCAGCGCCTGTGAACAAGAAGTGGGCAGAGACTCACCACAGGGTAAAACTATACCCCTTGACTGTATACAGGACAGTACTGTATAGCTGAAAATGACAAGAGTATGTTCAGTCAAAAAAAATAACAGTAATAATAAATAAGACCAGAGTCCTAAAGGCACAGGTCAAGTCCTCTCCTGACAGCTTCTCACAGTCCAAACTGTCCCACATAGAGTATCTGCTGATTGACTTATTAGCTCTATCTAGCAAAATCGTCATTTTGATTAGTAAACAATACTCCTGCTTCTAATCATTCAACAGAAACCATAGAGTGTGAGGTTTGCTTTGGAAGTGCCCACAGTAGGAGGATGGATAGTGTATCTAAGATCTCACTGGCCAAGCTGGACATCAGAAGGCAGGAAGGATATTTGTCAAAGAGCTAGTGCTTTCAGAGGTCCTGGAAGTTTTATACATTGACTGCAAAGAGTAGATTTTCAGATCAGAACAGACAAAACCCACAAGACCCAAATGTAGAATCATAATTGAGAGCACTATGTAATAGAGCAATCTAGACAGATAAATAAGCAAGCAGAAGAGATACCTAGAGAATGTATTAATCCTGTCTCCACCCCCCAACTCTACCCTACCCCGCCTCCTGCTGTTGTTTGCCTTTGAGATGGCTGGCTTCAAACTTAAAATCCTTCCACCTTAGTCTCCTACTGCTGGGATCACAGGAATGTGCCACCAAACCCAACAAAATTTGATACTAATCTTTACAACATAAACTTATACAAATAATCCACATACATATGAATATAATATATACATATGAATTATAATTTTTGAAAACAGTATTTAACAACAAAAATGTGGGAGGAACATTTCAGTTCCAAAAGAAAGGAGGAAAGTTTCATTAAAAAATTGCACAATGCCAGGTGGTAGTGGTATATGCCTGTAATCCCAGCACTCTGGGAGGCAGAGGCAGGCAGATTTCTGAGTTCGAGGCCAGCCTGGTCTACAGAGTGAGTTCCAGGACAGCCAGGGCTATACAGAGAAATCCTGTCTCGAAAAAAACCAAATCAAAAAAAAAAAAAAAAAAAAAACCAAAACAAACCAAAAAAAATTGCACAAGTAACAGTTTAAAATTTCTCAGTTTACAAGTGAAAGTCCTATAAATTTGAGAGCTGAGTAAAGCTTACAAAGGAGGAGCACCCCACACACCAGGCTTCAAAGGAACTCGCGAAGAGATTGTAAATAAAATTTTTGAAGATTAAAGAGAAAGAAAAATTCTTGAAAATGGCTAGAGAGAAATATCCTGCTATCCCTGAAAAGAGGGTACAAAGGACAGTGGGTCTCCAGCAGGAACTCTAGAGGCCAGCAGAAAGGGACAGCACATTTTCTAAGAACTGAGATAAAAGAATTGTTAACCAGAAGTCTGACTCCAGAAGGTAACTGAAAGAAGAAAAAGTCTTCTAGAAATGAAGCTCAGTAAAAGGAAAGAAGAGGCTGCTCCCAGAAGGTCTGCACAATTGTTAAGAGAAGTTCTTCACACAGAAAGGAAATAATTTTGGAAAGAAAGAAATGGCTTTGGGAGGGAGGGAAAGGTTATTTAAAGGGAAGGTGGTAGGCTGGAGAATGAAATCTGTGAATGGGGGCTGCCCTGGGGACACAGGCTGCAAGGCTGAGGGAAGCATTGGGAGGACAATGGAAGCAGAGAAAAGGCCCTGGCCAGGAGAGCAAAGAAACGCAATTGTCTAAAGTTGCCCATGGGGGGAGGGGGCGGAGAAGAAAGACTGGACCATGCATGCCATGCATGCATGTCTATGGGCATGTGAAGGGAGTCCACGCTAGCCTTTCTGTAGAGCATGCATCCCACGGGGTATGCCAGAAGCTACCTGCCGGCTCTTTTAAAGACTTGTTACAAGGCCCAGTATCTTCCAGGGGAGACAAAGAGAACTAACGATGGGAAATACTCTGAAAAATGTATTGCTAAGCAAGCACATCACTCGGTGGGCATCACAGCACACTGACACAAACCTCGAAAGCATGAGTCAGTCGCTGTCTGAGCAATGGACACAACTGAAAGCACAAACACAAGACACATGTACTGTAGGTGCCTAACAGCTTACCATACAATCTTTTCTTCAGAGGGCAGAAGGAACACACTAGACATCTCAATGAGACACAATATGGTAGGGAGCGACAGACAGACACAGGTGCTCACTACATCATGGGTTTTATTGTGCAGAACCACAGCACTCTGTTTTATACAACTAGCGTCAACATCATTCCATATGATGGTCATATAGGGTTGCAGTGTGCGTGTGCGTGGTGTGCGTGGTATACGTGTGTGTGTGTGTGTGTGTGTGTGTGTGTGTGTGTGTGTAATTACAAAAACTACACCATTGCTAAGTGGCAATTTTCCAGCTCCACTACAATTTATTCTTTATCAACAAGGCCAAGACCATGGATCTCAACATTATGTCCAACACCACATCTAAACTGACAAACCTACATGTTTGACTGCAGACCGAGCCTCCACTGTGCCCACAACTATTGTGACAGCAGCTGATTTAAAAAACAACAAAACAACCAACCAAATAAAATTGTCTAAGAGGCTCTAGGATTTTAAAAAACAATAACGGCTACAAAAAACAGTCTAAGAAACTCCAGGACAAACAGTTTCAAGCCTGCAAAAAGTTCTCAAAATGTAAAGCTAAGGACTTTGCAAAAGCTAAGGACTTTGCAAACAGCCTTTTAGATAGTTGACTGTAAACATAGAGACACAATGATTATGCATGTTTACATCTGATCCTGTTGCTTTGCTAAATTTGTTTGTTGGTTCCAACACTATCTGAGGTCATTAGGACCATCCATGAATGTTATCATTTCAAATGCAGAGACTACTGAACCCTTCCATTTATGTGTGGATGATGTTCTTTTTCTTGCCTAAGTGCCAGAGCTAGCTTTTCTAGTACTGTGCTGTGTAGAAATAGTGAAGTACAGTGGGCAACCATATGGTTTTTCCTAGGAAAAGCTTTCATTTTTCACCACTGTGTCAGCTGTGGGCTTGTCGCACATGCCTTTGTGTCCTCAAGCAACATGACTTCTAGAGTTTGTATTATAAAAGGATGGTATAGCAACTGAGGTGATTATAGGAAGGATTTTTAGTGAAATAAGCCAGTCAAAGAGAGATAAATATTACCTGCTCTTACACACCCATGCAGAATCTCGAACAGACACTCTTTAAAGAAAGAGAGTAAAGTAGCTACTAGGGTTGAGAGACAGGGACAGGGGAAGATGTTGATAAGGATATGTATGAACTTTTACATATAAGTAAAAAGGTTCAGGGGACTTAACACCCAACATGTAACTAAGACCAATAATAATACACTACATGTTGAAAATTACCAAGAGGAAAGCTGGTGTATTCTTAAGACTCCACACCAAAGAGCAAACTGTGGCGGCAGTGCTCATTAGTGTGACTGCTCACCAGGGTTCAAAAGAGAGACTTCTTAACAATGAACTTCACTGTGACTAACAGATCAATCAATACAACAGAGCGAGACAGGGACACACACCTGTGATGTCAGAGTTGGTGCATATGATTACTGTAGGGAGTGAGACAAGGTATCCAGGGGGATCAAAGGGACATTTGGATCACCTAACCTGAAGAATGTAACTTTTACATTCTTAATCCTCTAAGTTCAGCAAGTACAATGTCAACTGACAAGGGAGACTGAAATGTGAGCCCAGAGAGAGGAAAAACTTTCAGACCCATATGGTGTAGGTCTTTCTACCTGTGAGCTTGCTTCCTGTGGAGAAGGAAGCACTTCTCCATGTGACTGGAAAGAAGAGATGAGCACCCCCAAGGCTGGGGTGGAACCAACAGGGCCTATGTAATACCTGCCGGCTAGCATCCTCCCTTCTCTGGTTAAGAGCCACCGGCAGTAGGGATGAAGTACAGCAAGAGAACCGCTCCTAATTACAATGCCTGAACTGCTGGAGAGACAGCAGCGCCCACTGTCAAGTTGTCTGTGTCTGGATCAATAGCCTGAACTGCTCAGGCGTGCGGAGGCAAAATGCAAACATGGAAGCTTGTTCTCACACTAATGCTGCTGTGGTCTGCCTGCTGACTGGTGCCTGTCCCCTTCAAGGTATGCTTCTTCAGCTGTCCTCTCGCCACACATAAGCTTTCATGATTCCAAGAAAGGTTTCTGGCTCTCTGGCTGGAGTTGACAAGGCAGGCTTTGTTGCTTGACGAAAACTTAGCAGCATCAGATGGGCTCCCAAATGACTGGCTTCCTCTCCTCTGGCACATACAACCTGGGTCTCATTTGCCATCAATGGACGGCAGTGCCAGGCAGCAACAGTCAGAAGGCCAGAATGGGCACTGAAATCTCCAGGGAAGTGAGCGAGCGACGGCCAAAGTCTAGAGACAGAAGGGCCTGGCATGGTAAGTACGAAAGGACAAGAACAGAGCCCAGCAAACAGGCAGCCCTTCATTATCCAATTACTCCCTCTGCAGATCAAGAATTAGTGTTCACAGGTTCTGATGAGTGACATAATTACAATTTAAAAGGGGCAATTAATCATTGCCTTGTTGTGCACTGCCTTGTGGGAGCTTACTCCATAAACACAGGAAGCCACAGAAGCACTGACCATGTGAACCACTGTGACCACCAAAGTCCAGCCTCACGGCCCTTCATCTTCTCTTCCTGCAGCCACTCCAGAGTCCACGCCTGTTTCCCACTTGCTGTATTCTTCTCCAACCAGTCTCCACCTTCTTAGCAGTGGTCCTGCCCTTCACTGCTTGGGACAATAAGGCTCCTAACACTGCCTCTGGTCTCAGCTCCAAGGGCTGGAGACTTGAGTGGGATAGAAGTTGAGGATAGATTGTGACAAGATGACAGAGAGACAGAAATATGGATGAGCTAGGTGGGCACCAGAAGAACCAGGGGATAGCAGCATAAACACTCAGCTCAAAAAGCATGGCTGGCCACAGGACCCTCTCTGGATTTGCATCTTCCTACAGACACCAGTTAGCCCACCCTCTACCCCTTGGCCCATGCCCAGCTACTCCCTCTGGCCCAGTTGCAGGTCAGGGCAGAGCCCTTTTTTATTTTCTTACAGCAGGCACAGGAAGTACTTTGGAAGGCACTTCCCTAGCTCTTCCTACCTCTGGGCAACAGTGAAAAGGGACCATATCAGGGAAACAGGTCTACGAGTAAGCCTCCAGGCAGCAGAGCCCACCTTACTCCAGCCCTAAAACTGCCTTAGCCATGGCTGAAGCATACCACTTCAGCTTCCTCTTCCAAGCTATGCAAGTCAATGATAGTTGAGGCTTTTCAAAGCAGACATCTGCCTGGGCCTTTTTCATGCTCCAGCTGGACAATCCCTCTGGCAGCCTGTCTCCAGAGCATCTGTGCCCTCTACCATAAAAGCCCCTAAGATGGTCTGCAGGAGGTAGAGGTTTCCATTTCAGAAAATATAGCCCTCTGGCCACTGTGAGGAAGGCTTTGAAATCCAGCTCAGAGATGCTCACATGCCTCAGGTGTAACCAAGGAAGCCCTGTATAAGCTCTCAGTACCCCTTCCTCCTTGCTCCTTCCTACTGAAGACATTGAGGGAATGACCACAGCACTGTGAAGAAAACACCTCATTTAAGAGTACTGAGCAGACACACCCACAGTACCCATCCTTTCCCTAGTACTTCACCAGAAGACACAGAGGGTACAGGCTGTTAAGGCCCTGCCTTCTGCCCTTTACAGCCTATAGCAGCCTCATCCACAGCATTGTGAAAGCCTCTGGTTCAACACTGCTAAGGACCTGGAAGGTGGGAACAAGCCCAGTGCAGAGCAGCTGAGTATGGAAGGAGCCATCCTGGCCACCAGCAACCCACACAAGCCAGCCAGGGCACGAAGGTAACCCTGTAAGGCAAGGGAAAGTGAGGCCTAGAGTAAGAGCTGATCTGGGTAAAACAAGTGCAGAACATTAAATAGGATATTTTCTCCATTATCACCAAATGGCCACTAGATGAGTACAAAAGAAATAAACGTCAATCTTTTCCCAAATTAGGGAGTCAGGTACCTTGGAGGACTTGGGTAGCGCACCTTTACTATAAACCCACTAAGTTCTTAACTTGGCCATCTCAATGCATTAGCTTCTCAAAAATAAAGTTAAAAATAAAATTGGAAAACAAAGAAGAGCGAGACTCCACTGTGGGCATTACATTGTTGATGCTGTCAATTTGTGCTTTCTTGTCTGGTAGAGGTTTTTTGTTTTGTTTTGTTTTTGATTGTTTGGTTGGTTTTAATCTACTCTCACTTTTTTAAAGCTAAATTGGTTTTAGACTTTAACTACCAAGAATGAAAACACTGTCACTTGCTATAAATAGAAGTTACGTACAAAAACACGTAGACATGATGAAAATAAACCACTCAGATGCTAGATGAGGAGGCCCAAGCTCCTGAGATTGTCACAAACTCTCATTAAAGAGGAAGATAGACTGCAACATATAGACACTGTGCTTGTTTTCCTAAGTAATCAGAAGTTAACGTTCAGAGGTAATATCCCAGTCATTACACCACCCGCCTAGGGGCAGCCAGTGTGGAACACCAGCCAGGGACAGCCTGCAGCACAAGGATGCTGGCATGTGCCCATGGTAGCAAGCTCTTACTATTCATTTCCAATCACTCAGAAGCCTATGCATATTCTATACTGAGGTGGATTGAAAGGAAAGGAAAAAAAGTTCAGACAAGATATCTCCTTATGTTCTAGAGCATTTATAAACTAAAACACAGTTGAGGTATTGTTCATACTTCTTATAGAACAAACTGCACAGGCTCAGTATTTGTCCCATATTTGACAAGTGTACCAGGGTAACTTGTCATTGATGGATAATGTGGCTATTCTTGTTTGTCAACTTGCTTCACCTGTAATTAACTAAAACACAGTGACTGGGTACACTTGTGAGAGCTTTTTCTTGACTGTATCACTTGAGGTGGAAAAACACCTTAAATCCAGATATTTTGCAGTGGAAAGAGCCATCTTAAATCTGGGCCACATCTTCTGGTGGAAGCCTACATAAAGAAATGGAAGAAGGAAGCATCCTCTTTGCCTGTTTGCCCTCACTGTCACTGGAAAGGTCATTCCTTCACTAGCATTGGAGCCTATTTCTTCTGGCTACTCGTATTTAAAGACTAGCTAAGACATCAAGCCTTGTGACCTAAACAACTACTGGATTCTTGGACTTTCCAACCATAAACTAATGCCAGTGAAGGGATAGACTTGCTAGCAAGAGCAAGCAGGCAGAGAAAGAGCAAGCTTCCTTCTTGCATGTCCTTTATACAGGCTGCCAGCAGAAAGTGTGGCCCAGATTAAGGTGGATTATCTGGCCTCAAAAAATTTGGATTAAAGTTGTGTCTTCTCATCTTAAAAATCCAGATTAGAAGTGGATCTTCCTACTTCAAATGATTTAATTAAGAAAAACATCCTGGAGGATAGGTGGAAGGAACACCCTCTCAGAGGCAAAAGGGATGGGGTGGGGGGGGGAATGGGGTGAAGAACTCTGGGAGGGAGGACCTGGGAGGAGGACAACATCTGGAATGTAAATAAGTTATTTCTAAAAAAAGAAAAGAAAAGAAAAACATCCTGAACAGGTATGCCCAGCCACTTGGGTTTTAATTAATTCCAGGTGTAGTCAAATTGACAAGAATAGCATCACAAGTCCACCCCTTGTCAGCTTGACACAAAATCAAAACTTATGTCATGCTTAATTTCCAAATAAAAGCAATAACCAGGTCGTAATGACATCTAACATTATTTAACTATTTCTCATATAATCACAAAAGCATTATAAATTTAGAATAGGTGGTAATGTTCCTGGAGGGACATTCCTTCAGTATCTCAAACTTAAATATTTGATAGCCAATGATATTCTCTTAACTAATAATACATTACATTATAAAGAAATTGAGGAAAGAAAATACAAATAATATGTACAACACATTCTTAACAAAATGCAACAATCATTCACGTCAATTATAATCTTCATTTCTGCAACTGGTCATGAAGCCTTAGCTGGTACTTAAAACTAACAACCTTTCTCTACTCTACCCATTCTGTATTTCCTCCACCCTCAGCAAACATCGTAACAGGTCTTGGCTCTTTTCCTGGAGGAGTGACTTAGCCCTTCATTCCTGAGGGGTCAGTGCCCTTTGTCATCCTGCATAGATTAGGTGGTTGTTGGTTCCTATTTCTTTGATCACAGAGCAATGGTAACACCAAGAGGTTCCATAAAGGATTTCCTGCACACCAGAAATAATCTTACCTCCATTATGGAGAAGCAATCCAATTTCTCCTTGGTAATCTGGATCAATCATCCCTCTTAACACTGTTATTCCTTTCTTAGCCTGTTGGTTTACAGGTATCAGAAGCACAACGTGGCCAGAGTGAAGCCTATGCTTCCAGTTCAGTGGAATGTTTGTTATGTCTCCTTGCAGGAGCCTTCCCATTTTTGCTGGCCAAAACTTCTAGGCCAGCAGAACTTAAGGTCACAGGAACACAAAGTAAAACTTTTCCTAGTAGGTCACTGGGGATGAAAGTGAGTAGAACTATTTCCTTTTCTACCCCTTGATTCCTGGATCCATGGATCCTGACTAAGGGAGAAACTGTATCATATATTGGATGCTGGCTCAAAGCACATACACTTCCTTCTGGAAAATCCTGCCACAGTCCTCCATGCTGCTACCATCTAACTGGCATTGTAACTGTGTCTTCAAAAGGTCACTCTACCCTTTTAAAGGCCAGCTCTTCAGAACAGTGAGAAACATGGTAAGACCAATGGATTCCATGATTGTGGGCCCACTGTTGCACTTTTCTGACTAGAAAGTGAGTTTCTTGGTCAGAATCAATATTGTGTAGAATATCACAATGGTGGATAAGTCATTCAGTAAATCCACAGATGGTAGTTTTGGCAGAAGTACTACATTTAGGAAAGACAAATCTATAACCAGAATAACTATCTACTCCAATAAAAACAAAGAATTGTCCTTTCTTTGGGGTTATGAACTTTAAACACATAGATTACCCTGTTTCAATCTCCCAAGCACTGGATTAACAGCATGTACTACCACACTGGAAATTTTTATATTTGGAAATGTAGAATGTTGATATCATCTCAATGAACAAAGCCTTGGAGATGAGCTAAGGGAGTCTTGCAGGGCTCTCAAGCAGGCAGAGCCTGAGTGTGAGGCACTGTTGTGCTGCATACTATGCATGCAGAAGAGGTTCATCACCAGCCCCAGTTTCTGGCTCTCTTAGAGGGCATTTCCCTAAACTCCCAAGTCTAGCATTTGGTCATCAGAACTCTTCCTTCAACCTGGCTCCAAACCCTGCTGATGAGTCCACCTACTTCAAATCAGCTGCTGAAGAAAGTACTGATTTACTAAGTTAAAACCACCTTCTGAAAATGTACCTAATCTGATCTGCTGATGAAGCAGGGATCCTCCCAATTTGCTTCACTAGACTTCCTTCCCAGAGGCTGCCACAATCAGTGGCACCATGCTTGGCTTTAACCACAAGTGCCGATTTGGGGCCCCCATGCCTTGGGGAGATCAAACTCTAGTTAGAATTCAATGTAGAAGCCTAGCAAGGTAGGATCCTTAGGAAGGAGGAGAGAAAAGAACTGGCTGGATAAGGCCGCTGAGGTCTAAGCTAGGCAAGGCTGGTGTGGAGGTGGTCAGCCAAGGCGAGGAGGTAACAGGCAGCCAATGATGAGGGCAGGAAGGACTCTGAAACTTGACAAAGTCTGCTGCTTTGTTTGTAATCACTTTACCTCTGTCCTAGAACTCCTGATTTAAGACGAGCATTATACCCAAGTGAACCTAAGACCTTACCACCTGTAAGAAAGAAGATGACCATTTTATCACCACGAAGAAAAACACACTTCAGTAAGAAACCACCAACAAAAGTCAATAGTGAAGGACTGAAAACAACACTCATCTCAGACTCCAGATGCAGTGCTAGCCACTACTTACCAGCTGGCAGGAGGTGAGTGCTAACCATAGAGAATACATGGCTATTTCTATCAATACATAACAAATGTACCCTCCAGGTTGCCTGGGTTATAACTGTAGATGTGCCTCACAGACTGATGTATTATGGCTGAGATAACACATCAGCTATAATCCAAACTACTCTCGGAATATGCTGTGGGCCTCTCTCATGAAGTTGCATGGTAGTGCTCAACATGGTTACCGGCATACAAAGTGAACTATATACACGCAAAATGCAACTAGGAGGTCATACTGTACCAAAATAGAGACATCTGCAGTACGAGCATACTCTCTGTGGTGAGCTGTCTAAATAATTTAGTACACAGCTCTTTCAGGTCTCCCACCCCACATGCGCACAAGGCAGCACCCATCATGGAACAACACTAAATTCTTAGGCTGTGGCTCTCACCTCTGTTCCCTGCTAGATTCTCTGACCTGGCCCTGGATGGTAGTACTCTGTACATCCCAGGTCAGCTCACACAGCTGCCTGTCCTCCAACCCTCCCCAGGAACCTGCTAACAACTTGCCCCCTCCTCAGCTCTTAGATCAAATTCTCTGTTCCAGAGATGGCTGTGGTTTCTACCTCCTGACTAGATACTAGACTATAGCTGATAGGCAATACATTACTTCCTCACCCTGTGTGTGTGTGTGTGTGTGTAGAAGGAACTGATGGTATTTGTCCCTAATCTTTACAATATTAGTCAAAAAAAAAAAAGGCATCAATGCAGTAGACTCATGCCTTCCTTCTGTGAGTACTAGAATCATATAACTAGTTGGCCCAGAAGCAGAAGATGACTCTGGGATGAAAGGAAGGCTGTCTGACCAAAGGCCTCATGACTCAGTTCCAAGTCCCCTTAGCCATCTGTAGGAGCAGCCACATCAGAGGGCTTGTGCACAGGTTTCTATTGCTTCTGATTTCAGAATACCACCAGGACCCCACTGCTCAAACTGTGGGTCACAACTACATATGGGTGGTACAGTGAAAGGTCTGTAATGACCAAAATTTAATTTAAAGACAAATGCACAATGAACCCAAGACAGTTTGGCATCACTCAGCCGTCACATGGCTGACATCACTGCAGCTTTGGTTCTGAGCACAGCACCATCATACCACACACCACCAATGAAGAGTCTGAAACCCCTCAGCTCTTTACTGTTCTTACAGAAGCATAATGGATTAGTAACACAAAACAACAGCTTTCAATGTTTATCTATCAGCTTTCTTCAGCATATAAGCAGCAAATCAGTATGTCTTTGGATTGAATTGTGTTAGAATGCTTGAGTTTAAAAGTTGCTGTCTAAATTGCTGATTTGGATTTCCTGAAATACTGTTAAAGGAATTTGGGGATTAGGGCACAGTCTTCAAGAATTTCCAAAATGGACTCAAACATAATTCTGCCATTTTGTCCAGTTTACACTTTCTCAACATTGTTGATTATAAAACCAAAATATCAACCAATTTAAAAAAACACTACAGATGCTCCATGTCCTACTGTTATCAAATATTTAGCCAAAAAGTAATTCCCACTGTAATTCCATAACTATACTGGTGTGTGTGTGTGTGTGTGTGTGTGTGTGTATGTGTGTTGTACAAGTATATGAGTACATGTGCCTGTGCACATACCTATAGAGACCAGAAGTCAACACTGTGTCTTCCTGGATCATTCTCCACCTTAGTTTTTGAGACAGATCTCTCATTGGCTAGATGAGCTAGTCAGTAAGCATCCAGTCACCTGTCTCCAACCCCCAGCAATGAAAGTACAAGAACATGATGCAGCCCATTACACCAGGATTTTTACATGGGGGCTAGAGATGCAAATTTGCATTTCCATGTATGCACAGCAAGCTCTTGAACCACTAAGCCATCTCTTTCTATTCCCAAGCTTTCTTCTGCTCTTAATAAATGGTAAAATTATTTGTGTACCAAAGAATTGTTATCAAATAATTTATACATAATTTCTTTATGGTCTAGTATCAGTAAATGTTTTACTTATATACTTGTCTTATAGTCCTGTGTCCCGTGAGTTGAAACAAGACCCTTGAGGAACTGAGGGTCTTATCTCCCCTCAATGTGAATGAGATCCTGTCTCAATTCATGGAACAAGGCAAAGGCAGCACCACTTGAGTTATGTCAGTTCCTAGACAGACAAACTTTCCCCTGAAGGTTACTCCATGGAGACCCTCTCCCAGATCATTCCTCTCTCTGAGCTAGCTCTATACAACAATTGCTCATGAGTACCTACACTTCCTCTTTTCTATCCTTTCCAAGTCCCATGGCAGGTAATAAGAGGTCTTCTTAACTGAGCCCAGCCTTCCAGTTATCCTACTCAGGGTGAAGAACCTACAGCTGAGGCCCACACTATGGCTACTTAGTCACCATTATCAAAGAACATGAACGATCCATTCAAAGAAACAAATTTAATGGATGCCACATGTCTTCAAAGTCCAGATAGCAAACTTATTAAACAGATATACCTAAAACAACTATTTTAAATATGCTCAAAGAATGAAATACCAGTTAGTAGCAACTGTGACTAGACAGTCAATAACTCTACCATCCAACTCCAACAAGCAGGAGAAAGAATTGTGTGAAAACAAAGCTGCAACAATGGAAATCACAGCATCTTGGGAGCAAATGAGAAAAAACTTCACACCAGGGAGCACAGCCAAGGGCGTGGTATGATAGAAACACACCTTTCCAAAGTCCCACAAAGGAAAAAAAACCATATGAAGGAAAAGCAGGAAAGCACACATAAGAAACAATGACAGAGAAGAAATCAGTAACAGAAGAAATGGGGAGCAAAAATCCAAATCTCCAAATCATAGAAAAAAAAAGAGCAGGAAGCAGAAACCCTTCTCAATCATCACTTTAAATGTAAATGCACCAAATACTCCAATCAAAAGGCAGAGACAGGAAGAATGGATGGAAAGCATTATCTGTTTGCTCTGGTAGATTACTTTAGCAACAAGTACATGGGTTAAAACTGAAAGACTGTTTTGTTAAAAATGCAAAAATCAACTAAAAGAGAGCTGTAATAATATGTAGAAACTTTTGAAGGCTTGAATTAAAAGAAAGATAGTCCAATGGCCTGAACTTACATGAACAGGTACAAGAAAGGACAAACTTAAAGCAGGGATGTAGCCAGTAGCAGATCATTTACCTGGCATGTGTAAGGCAGTGGAGTTGATTCCACAACTGAAAAAAAGTCTCAAATTAAATCCAAAGCTAGCAAAAGGAAATAATCAACAGAGTGGAAATAAAGAAAAGAGATAAGACAAAAACATCAATTCTTAGAAATCAAGAAATTGACAAATCTTCAGCTAATCTGGTAAAAATGAAAGTAAATAGAAACATTAGAACAAAGAGTGGGTGCACATTGCAAAAATATAACCATAAGAGCACTCTGCAGACAACATCACAGATTGTGCTAATGATCTGGACAAAGAAAGAGATTCTGAGAAATTCACAAATTGTTAGAATAAAAATACATGGAAAAGTTTAAATACCCATTAGCACATGAAAAGTAACCAGAGTAATCAAAAGCTTCTCACAATGAAAAGTCCATAAACAGATGGCTTTAATGGTAAGTTCTATCAAACCTATAAGGAATCAATACCAACCCTTCTCAGACTCTTACAGAAATTTTTCTAACTCATTCTATAGGAACAGCATTACCCTTAAAGCAAACCAAGACAATAAGACCACTGACCAGTCTCTCTTAGGAACACAGATATAAAGTCCTCCACAAACTGCCAATAAAGCAAGTCTAACATCATCTCAGAAGGATCATAACCAAAATTGGATAGAAGAACGTGAGGCCAGTTCAACACTAAAAAACCAGTGGGAAAATATATTCAACTATATTAACAGACAACAAAAAGCATCCACACCATCATTCTGATGTAGAAAATGTATTTGACAAAATCTATTACCTTTTCATGATAAGATTAAAAGAACAGCACCACCACCCTTAGGACATGTGGTGGTTTAAATAGGAATGCCCCCCCCATAGACTTATGAAAATCCCAATTAAAACAGACATGTTTTAGTGTTCTATTCCTGTGAAGAGACAGAATAGCTGAGAGTTCTCCATCCAGATTGCAGGCAGTAGGAAGAGAGAGCCACTGAGCCTGGCTTGGGCTTTTGAACCCTCAAAGCCCTCCCCAGTGACACACTTCCTCCAACAAGGCCATATCTCCAACAAGGCCTCTCAAGTAGTGCCACCTCTTGATGACTAAACATTCAA
Source organism: Apodemus sylvaticus (assembly GCF_947179515.1). Taxonomy (NCBI): domain Eukaryota; kingdom Metazoa; phylum Chordata; class Mammalia; order Rodentia; family Muridae; genus Apodemus; species Apodemus sylvaticus. The sequence goes on from NC_067473.1 coordinate 119,926,928, forward strand.
ATATATGAGCTTATGGGAGCCAATCATATTTAAACCACCACAGGGCACTTTATCATAAAGATCATATATTAAAAAGCCAATGGTGGAAGAGGAAAAGCTTTCCCCCAGAATTAGGAATGAGACAAAAACATTTTAACTAGAATTTTTTGATAGATCAATAAGATAGGAAAAGAAATAACAGGTACTCAAATTGGTAACAGAAAAGCAAAACTACTATTTACAGAAAACAAAGCATAAGACTTTGGCACAGTGGTGCATTTCTGTAACACCAGTGCTCAGGAGGGCAAGGCAAGAAAATCTGAGAATTGAAGGCCAGTTTGTACTACAAACCTCAGACCCTATCAGAAGAAAAAGGGGAACAAGGAGGAGGGGGAGGAGGAAGAGAAGAGAAGGAGAAAAATGGGAGAAGGAAAAGGGTAGGAAGAAGAAAGGTAGGAATGAACAACCATATAAAGATGGAGACTGATTAGATTACTCAGGTACAAGGCAAGACACAGTATTGACTTCCAGAGAATGCTAGATCCAGGAGAAAAGTAAGGACCAGACTCTATCTAGATCCTTACGAGAGATGGGGCTCCAGCAACATCTTCATTTTGGACTTCCAATTCTTAGAACTGAGAACTGGCTCAGAGCTTGTTAAATCCATGCTAGTCATAGCACTGTCACAGTAGCCCAGAAAAGTGAACACATTACCCAAAGCAATATAAAGATGCAATGCAAACTCCACCAAATTCCAAGTCTTGGCTTGTAGAAATGCAAAAGTTGATCAAATCCATACAGAACCGTGAAGGGGATCAAAGAACGATTGGTAGAGGATCTGTGATGGTTAATCTTGATTGTCTCAACTTGACTAGATCTAGAATCAACTACAAGACAAGTCTCCAGATACACAGGAATTTTCTAGATTAGGTTAGCTGAAGTAGGAAGGCCCTGCCCAAATATGGTCAGCACCTTGTGGAGGTGGTCCAGATATAGGGAAGTCTAAGAGAAAAGCTTTTACTTTTTGGCTGCTTGCCTTCATGTCTCACTAACCAGTTCACCTACCTTTTTCATTTCATCTGTGTTGTTCTGCCACTGCCACTGCTGCCACTGCTGCTACCGCTGCCATCTTTCCCAAACATCAGCCTACTTCTTCAGCTTCCAACATGGACTGAAGAACAGTGGCTCTCTAGGAACCCCTCATTCCTACAATTCAGGGAACCTAGCATTGTGTGATGAGCAGTAACCAATTTAAGCTTTTCTCAGTGCAGATGGCCATTGTTGGACTACCCAGCCCCTACTGTGTAAGTCAACCTAATAAACCCCTTAATACATACTCATTAAATCATCTGTTCTTCTAGAGAACCCAATCAAAAACAACCTGCTTCAATGCCAACTACTGGCTTTAAAACAGTCACCTTCAGTTACCAGAACAGTATGGGACAGGCTTAACAACAGACATACATAATGAAATTGAATGGGAAGTCTAGAAATAAATCCAAATATGAAGTACTAATTAATTTGACAAGGATATCAAGACCTTTTGAGGGGGGATGGTCTACACAACAATGATGCTGATACAATGGGATATATCTCATGCAGAAAGCTAAAGTGACTAACTTCACACCATATACAAAAACTTAACTCAAAATAAATAATCTTGATGTAAGAGCTAAACCATAAATCTTAAAGGAAAACAGAGGTAAATCTTTGTGACCTTGTGTTTAGAAACAAATTCTTGATAAAGTACTGTCAAAGGGTTTCTATGTCTATGAGGAGACACCATGACTACAGCAATTCTTATAAGAAAAACATTTAATTGGTGCTGGCTTACAGGTTCAGAGGTTCAGTCTATTATTGTCACAACAGAAAGCATGATGGCATGCAGGTAGACATGGCACTGGAGAAAGAACTAAGAGTGCTACACCCAGATTGGCAGGAAGAGACAGTAACACTAGTCCTGGTTTGAGTAGCTGAGACCTCAAAGCCAGAGACACACTTCCTCCAAGAAGGCCATACCTATTCCAACAATGCCACCCTCCTAATAGTGCCACTCCCTATGAACCTATAGGGGCTGTTTTCATTCATATCACCATAAATACCAAAAGCACTAGCAAATGGCTGGGGAAGGCAGGGGTAGTAAGTTGGATTTCATACAAATTGAAAAGTTTTATGTCTACCCCCCCAAAAGGGGATGGGTGGCGGTAAAATATTTGCACCTGTTAAGAAATTCGTACCTAAAAAAAAAAAATTTGTACAACTCAAACTGGACATGGTAGCTCACACCTGAAATCGCAAAACTTGTAGGTAGAGGCAGGAGGATCAGGAGTTTAAGGCCAATGGGTTGATGGGCTTATGAGGCTTGTGAGACTATCTCGACCTCTCCGCCATCCCCCCAAATTCCCATAACTCAATAATAAAAAGATAATCAAATGGGCAAAAAATTTAAATAGACATCTTTAATGAAGACATACAAATGTCTACCATGCACATTAAAAGATGGTTGCCATCTTTAGCAAAATGGAAGGTAAACCCTCAACTTTGTACGTACCAAGACAGCAATAGTTATAATTTATAGAAGACAAATATTCAAGCAATCCTGTAGAGATACTGAATCCCTCATAAACTGCTACTGATACTTTAAACTGCTAAAGTGGAGGCTGGAGAGGTGGATGGCTCAGCAGTTAAGAGCACCAGCTGCTCTTGCAGAGGATCTGGGTTCAGTTCCCAGCGCCATATGGATGCACATGTTTAGCTGTAACTCCAGACCCAAGACACCTTGATTCTCTTTTCTGGTCTTTGAGGAACCACACACATGTGGTATACAGACATAAATATACCTACACATGTTTTTTAAGTTAAAAAATTTTAAACGTAATGCACCTGTTATAGAAGGTCTTCAAAATATCAAAAATATAGTTATTATGTGATAGAGACATTTTACCATGAAGAAAGAATATTATTCAGTGTTAAAAGGGAAGGTAATGCTGACACATGCTATAATGTGGATGAAACTCAAAAACACACTTATTGAAATGAGTTAGTTACAAAAGAACAAAGTGCATTACCCCTTACAGCAGTCAGATTTACAGAGAGGAGGAGTGCAATGGCAGCTGCCAATGATGGGGGCGAAGGAGACAAGTGCCATTTATGGCGACAGTTTAAAATGGCACTGCACATGTGAGTGTAACTAATGCCACTGAACTGTGTACTTAAAAGGTCCCACATGACAAATTTTAGTGGCATGGTTTGCCCCAAGAAAAGAATTCTTTAAAAATTTCGGAGCTGTAAACATGTGCCTATAATCTCAGCTACGGAGAGCCTGAGGCAGCGAGAATCATGTAAGCCCAGGAGTCCTGGAGCCCTTTGAACAACACAGTGAAACCCATCTCAAACCTGAACACGCAGATGGGTAGAAAGTCATCAAGAAACAACTGTTTCGAGAAACAATGTACAGTCTCACACTACTTATTCACTTAAAAAAGGAAAAGGCACCTTTACCACCTTAATCAAGTCACCAAATTTAATGTCACCCGTAGTCACACAGCTGGTGCCATGTGTTCCCTGATGCAAGTGCTGAGAACTCCCAAGAAAGTGTTTTGGCACCTTGACCCAAATCTAGACACAGGGCAGGGTCAGATAAATGCAGTGAGAGACAGTCTACAAGACCAGTGTCCCACACTCTTCAACAATGTCTCTATCATAAACAACTGAACAAGGCCTTGAAAACTTTCCCATTTGACTCAAGAACTCCAAAGTTGTAACAATACACATCTTGTGTGTCCTCTGACCATATCACGGAGTTCTAAAAGAACTTCAACAGACTGGGTGGAGCCGCAAGAAGAATGTTCATGGTCTGTGCATTAGATATGCAGCATGTCCTGTGTTAGGAATGAAGACTCGAGCTGAAGTGTTTAAGATGAAATGACAGTCTCAAGTCACCCTGCATGACTCAGCACTAGTGAAGAGAGACTGGGAGAGAGTGCTGCATGCACAGGGCAGGAAAGGCACCTGGAGATCATTCCCAAGGAGTGGCCAAAGATTAAAAATTACACAAAGGAGCCAGGTGGTGGTGGCAGCGCCTTTCATCCCAGCACTTGGGAGGCAGAGGCAGGCAGATTTCTGAGTTCATGGCCAGTCTGGTCTACAGAGTGAGTTCCAGGACAGCCAGGACTACACAAAGAAACCCTGTCTCGGAAAAAAAAACAAACAAAAACAAAAACCAAAAAAAACCAAAAAAAAAAAAAAAAAAAAACAAACCAACCAACCAACCAAACAAACAAAAAAACCCAAAAAAAATTGCACAAAGGAATGAACAAGAAGAGCTAAGGGCCTCTGCTGAGGAGGCTGAGAAGACAGCAGGGAGGTTGTTGAGGGGGACCAAACAGATGCCCACTGTATCCCAGGAAGAGAAGCAGCAAGAATAGACAGCCCCACTGGCACACAAGAAGCAGCCAGAGACTAGGAGAATGAAGCCCAGCCTCCTCACAGCTGTCCATCCAGAACACATCACATGATAACCTGAGGTCATAGCAGACAGCAGGAAGATTGTCCTGGAGAACTTACCTGTCAAGGAGGTGGGGAAAAGAATCCTGAGTCCTTTCTTCAGGCGATTGGCAAGGGACAGTCTTCCACGTCACGCTGACCCTTCTCTATAGTCCAACGCCTACGAACTTCCCCCCCACTGCCGCCACTGCCCCCCCTCCCACACACATGCAGTAGTGCAGTGGTTGGAGAATCAAAGCCAAAACCCTAAAATACATTGGCAGTGACCTGGCCTACAATCATCTTGAGGTGAGCCTGTGTTCATCCCATGGAAACTCTATACAGACACTTTCATTTCCCCCCCACCCCCGCACACCCCCCACCCCCGATTTGTTTTTTTTGTTTTTTGTTTTTTGTTTTTTTTTGTTTTTTTTTTTTTTGCACAGCCCTCTGCTGCATCTCCCTTTGGATGTAGTGGACAGCCGACAGGGCAGCATATCATGATTTGATTTGCCGTGAGAAATGAGTTGTAGTTCAACACCACTGTGATTTGTAATGCCATTTACATAATTAAACATAAGACAAGCAGCATGAGAAGGTGGATGTGGTTAATGGAGTTACACAAGAGCTAAAAATAGCAGACAGCTACAGGCTTCGGAGGACACTGGGGTGGCACTTGCTGATGGGGCACTGATGGCCATGGAAAGACTGTCAGTCTGCCAGGAGCATCTTCTGTTTAGCTGAGCTCTCTTAATCAAGACTTTAAAGCTCCCCAGACATGGAACAGCTGGTGGTGGCCTGCTTCACAGGTGACAAACGGAAGGTTATCAGCAGGGCCCCAAAGCTTAATGCTAGTGCAATACCTTATCACCTGCACCCCCAAACCTGAAAGTGAGTTCACCCAACCAGCTTAAATCCAGCAACACTGGGCCATGATGGTCTTTGCTTTCGCTTCGCATACATCCTTATATCACGATACTTCTTCCTCTTCCCCTGGTCCTTCTTCCCCTTGTTTTAAAAGCTGAATTAGATCCTGACATTAGATCCAGTGCCTGCTGCTCAGCACCCTGGGCTCAAGTTGCACAGGACTCACTCCTGCTAGACCTATTTTTCTGTCACTGGAGAGAATTTAAAGTTTGAAAACCTAAGTCTTCCGGATGCATGGGGTAGCCCTGTGGCCCCACCCTATTCCCACACTTACTAAGAGGACCATGGAGCTTCTGCCTTTCCTGTCCTACTTACCCCAAGCAGTAGGCAATGACTGGGTGAGTAGAAAGCAGGAGAAAGAGCAACAGCTCTAAATGAGCTGCTACCTGAGGCCCCAAGAGACAGGGCACATGCCCAAGATGGTCTAGTGCCTTACAATGTGGGTGTGACAAAGCATAGGACATTTTGAAAGATTCTGAGAGAATTGTGGCAAGACACAAGCCCTATCATCCCTACTGCCTCTGGGTCAGAGGATCTTCTCTGGGGTGGGGAAGTGAGGAGGACTGTAAGGGAGAGGTAAAGTAAGCAAACGCACAGCAGCGTGGCTCTCTGCAGCTCTACTAGACACTAAGGCATAGAGCTTTAACAGTGCTCTCAGCTCTCCTTTTACAGAAACTGGATTCTCAGTAGTGGGCATGTTTAACAGAACTACCCTGACCTCTGAAACCTCTACTTCCCCTTCCACTCTCTTACCCAAATTCTAATGCATGAGCCATGGAGGGATCAAGTGAGGTGGTACCCAAAACCAGAAGCTCTGTCCTGCTTTCTAGCTGCCACATCTACTTGGCTCTCCAATGTCAACATCTACAGACAGGCACTGGCATCTACACGCATCTACTACAGAGGTCAAGGCAGCCTCAGGGTCAACTACAAAATGGGAGTGATAGAGATTCTAAGGATCCAATAAGAAACACATGCAAAGCCCAGGATCTAGGCCCGGGGGACACACCCACCACAAACACCCAGAGGTACAACCCAACCACAAAGACCTAGGCCTTGTGAAAAGAAGGCACCAATGATGACTTCTTTCCCACTTCCTAAATTTAATGACAACAGATTTTGATATACTGAGTTTAAGAATAAAGGGGCTACTGGTATTTTTTATAGATTAATGGAATGTTCCATTGTTTTTCAAACCACACAAATATATCTGCATCTAATGAGACAGTTGTGCCTACCTGTCAAGCCTAAATAATCAAGCTGCCAAAAACAGAGCTACAATGACTCAAATGCAGACACCTTGCAGAATCCCTGGGGAGCACACACCCACAGGGTTTCAGGAGCAAGGGAAAGACACTTCATTACCTGCTATGTACTGAAGCATCAGAAGTGACTGCCCCCCCCCCCAGAGGGTACTAAGCCAGGACTCAGGAGCCTGCAGACACAGGCTACCTATACCTCCCTCTTGGGACTGGCAAGATGAATCCCACTCTGATGCTCTGAGGCTGTCCACCCTTCCCCTGGAGACACAGATCTGCTGCCAGCAGGCAGGGAGGCTACTGTGGAGAACCCCCTCTCCTCCCCATTCCTGTTTAGCACTACCCATGCTGAGACCTATCACAGTGCCTGGCAGTCAGGAAAGCAGGCCACTTTCTTTCAGAACATTTTCTGCACACACTTAGGAATGTTCTCTCAGATTCTCTTTACGATCTTTCTTCTCCAAGATTTCTGATTATGATAGCTAGTTACTTCTGAGCAAAATGCCAAACCCAGGAAGACTGGCCGGGGTCTTGCTCTCTCATGGTAGCCATCTCCTTTACTACTGACCAGCCTCTTAATACGGGTACTGCTCTGAGGCCCAGCTGAAGGTGCCTCACATTTCACCTCTGGGGCTCCATCTCTAAATTGTCTACAAATGGAATGTATTTGGAGGTATGTGATCCCTAAGGAAAGACCCTGGAGTTCCTGGCAGCATCACACAGGCAGAAATCAATCTCTTTGTAAACCAATTAGGGGTAGTACACAGACGTTTCTCTTTGCAGTGGAGCAGTTAAGCAGTCTGCTTTGGAAGGAAACACCAGGAGAAATGTTCTCTCATGGATAAGTTCACCTGCCCTCCCCAGTTTGCTAAGTCCCAACACCTTAGCAACAGCTTTGCCATGAGGGAGTGTCCAGGCAAGCCCAGAAATGTACAGTCCTGAGAGCTGAAGGGAAGCACAGCTGACTATGGCTAGCTTCAGGCATCTTCTCCTAGAGGGGGGTTCTACTGACTCCCACTTCTTTGGCAACTCTGTAACACGATACACTAGAACTCTAACTGCTAGGATGATTTATGGACTGATAATGCATATTAAGTCCCTTCCTTTTCCTACCTGTATTCAAGAAACTGTAGACAGAGTTTTGGGGATATCAGCACTGCTGTGGACAAAAGAACATGCTTCCTTTCTTCCACCTGGAACTTGCATAGCCACGTCATTTTCAAGATGGTATTCTCCCCCATAAAAGCACAAAGGCACAGTCCTTCTTCCCTGGCCCTGAGGAACAGCAGCCGCTATGGCACCTTGTGGGGAACACCAACGTCCAGTGGGCCGGGAATGTATGTATGCTGTGCCCTTGAGACCACTGTAGTACAGGAGCATGCAGGACAGGAGGACCAAACCCAGAGCCCTCTCTTCACCCACTGCTACCTAAAGAGCAGTCAGGAAGGCTTTGAGCAACTACTAGGAAGCAACAGAGGCATTAAGGTCAAAAGAGGTGGGGATAGCTGATCAGTATCTTAGAGTGGCTGCCAAGAATCTGAGAATAAGGCTGGGATCAGCTCTGAGGAAGTCATCCCCACAGCGGCCTTCCATATTTACATAAGACTCCGCCCTGCAGTGGAGTTGGCAGCAACCAATTCAGGGCAAGCCAGAGCTATGGTAGGCATGCAGGCCAGCTACGGCATGCTCACAGGAATGTCCCGGATGATTTGGACCATGGTGCTAATGTCATCCTCCTGGAGACTCTCCAGGAGGACACAGAAGAATAGGACTCCTGCCACTGGACCATAGCTTCTTCAGAGAAATGAGCAGCAGTGGCTGTACTGGGAACCAGCATTAGGATCCTTAGACCTAACTGGTACTCACCACAGTTCAAGTCACTGCTAGGTTAGCTGAGTTCCCTACGCGTCTTCTCTGGGCCTTGAAAAAAATCTCCCTTGCTGCCAAAACTGGCAGTCCATCCGCCTACAAGAAAGTCAGAATCTGCTTGTTTTGTACAAGGAAGCCAAGAAAAGGCACTTGAAGGATGCCACCAGCTCTTAGAGAAGATGGTGCAAGGAACCCTCTGTCTCCTAACCATCTGTCTGAGGACAAAGTCCACAGAGACACCCTAATTTGAGGCATTAGGCAGTGAGCAGCCTGGGACTACACAGCCTGGGAAAACAGTAACCTATGGTTGATAAGGGAATGACCCAGACCATCCTTCCTCAAACCCCAGCATTTCTCACCCTGCCCCCATCTAAGCCCAACTGTGCCTCTATTGTTCTGGACTCAAGCCAAGCTGCCACCAGCAACACCCTGGGTAAGAGCAAAACACAGCAAGAAGAGGGAGCCTGTCCTCCAGCCAGAGCACTACAGGGGCTGGAAGATGCTCTCTCTGGTCCCCAGGGGCACCACTTGGACTCCTGAACTGCAGAGACCCTAGGGCAGCCACAACAAAGGAGTGTAGAGCATAACCAAAGGTTAGGAGAGAGGTAGAAAGTCTGTCAGAAGAAAAGTCCTCTCCAGCTTCCTAACCAGGTTCAGTGTCTCTAGAATCAGCAGTTACAGACCCGCTCAAAGGTCTGTAACTCGGGGAAGAGGACCCCTGCTCTCCGCCCCACTGGGTCTTTTGCAGCATTTGGATCCTCCACACCAACAAGTGGCCCAGGACTGCCACCTAGTGGTCTCTGCTCAATAAGCATGACAGAGAGGGGCCAGACCCCAGAGGGGTTGGGGTGGATATACAGCAGTGTGACCTCATTCCCAAGGTTCAGTGGGATTCTCCCTGGCTGTACAATAACCCCAACTTTTGAGGAAACAGTTACCCAGAAGTCAAAGTGAAAAGCAGAAAAATTCCATTTATGAGTCTGTCGTCCTTCCCAACGTTTCCCAAGAGCAGACAACAGCTTCCCTGCCCCACACCTGCGCTATGGCAGTACAGGGAAGGAAGTTCATGTAGTAGGCACACCAATTCCAAAATGCCCTTCTATTCTGCCCCTTCCAGAGATTCTAGAAGATGAACTTCTTACAAAATACTTTACATGGCCATAGAAAGTGGCTTACTGTGGACACAGAGGTGTTCCTGAGAAGAAGATAGGAACCTCGATGGAGCACGTCTAGTGACGGCAGAGAGGCTTACACAGACCTAGTAAACTGGAACGTCCTGGGCCCCTCCGCCTCCCTTTGCTTCCTGGCCATGACGACATGAGCACCGTAGCTTTGCCATGTCCTTCCACAAGCCTCCTTGCTGCCGGAAATACAGCTAGCAGTGAAGGCAGCTATGAGCAGAGGCTTCAGAAACCATGAGCCCAGGCAAGCCGTTTCAACTGTATCTCTCAAGTATTTGTCTCTGTGGCTAGCACAGTTCCTAATGGCGCCTAGAGAACAGAAACCACACAGAGTTCAGAACAAGATGAATGTGGGAGTCACTGAGGGTGGGTAGTGAGGAGGCAACAGAAGAAAGGGAGAATTTCCATCTGTCCCCAACAGTCATGCCTCCCTCCTCCACTGTGACAGAGCTTCAACTTGATGCCAGCTGGATATAATTCCTAAACAGCCTATAGCTGAGAGGCCACAAGACAACCATCCAGGCAACAGGATATGTCCAGAAATGGTGTGCTCAGTTCAGTTCTTGCTTTTAAACTGGCCATGATCTCACCAGGCCCCCTCCCCACCAGAGAGACCTGGAGCAACCACCTGGAAGCCACACGTGCTGAGGCTAGAAGCCCCACTAGCCCAGACCACCAAGCTATGGAAAAAGGTGCTGTCTTTCTCTTTGTGTCCCTCACTGTGCCGCTGGGCTCCCAGTCAACATTCTGTCTCTCTACTCAGTCCTCCAAGATAGTGACTGTCCTGTCTGGATCATCACCACTTCCCCTGGGATCCCACGGATCTTGCCCCCTCCACTCTGAGCCCTCCTCCAACCTGACAAAGACCAACCATAAGCTCCCTCCTATCTTCCAACCCTGACTTCCCCTCTGCTGGAGAAACCTGGTGCCTGACAGCTCCCTTGCTTGCACCTTTTAAGTCACAGCTTTCTCAGCTTATGCCCCCAGGCTCTTCAACCTGTTCTCCTCTGACCGTGACTGCAGTGCTGCTGTTCCTCATCCTCAGACCTCTCCCCCTCCTCCCTCCGTCTAAGTCCTACTGACCCCTCAGGCTTGGCCCAAGTGTGAGTCTCTCAGAGAAGCCTCTTGCTCACCTCAGCCTACATTAGGTCCTATAGCTACTCTCGCTAAGCACTGTCCTCTTCACTAGCATCGCTCTTAGCTCAGAGTAACTCAAGAATGTTTGCTTGTTTGATGTCTGCTTTTCCAAAGGGAGTCTAGGCCACAGCAGAGTAGGTTCCATGTCACTTCTGTGTCAAACACAGTGAGACAACAAAGCCCAGATAGACAACTGCAGCACAGGAAATAACAGGAATCTCTGAGGACAGTGAACCTCAATGGACAGATTTGTTAGAAAGATCATGAAGACATCTGAGGAGGCATTCATGGAAGTAGAAGCCAAACTGTCTGAGAAGTGAGATCACACAGCCTTACCTCTACTACCCTCCATGTTAAAGCGACAGGAAGAGGATGGAAGAACCTGGAGGGGCCACTAAGGAAAGGGTATTGTCTTCAGAAAGGGTGAGTATGAAGAATGGGGCTCTGGGGAGGGGGATGGGGCTAGGTCCAGGATCCAACCCAGGTCACCTGAAGGCAAGGTACCTCAGAAGCAAAGACTTCTTCCATACTCAGAAGCTAGGAAGGGGGCAGGGAAGGTATGTGTGGCTGGTATGGCAGGGAGTCTTTGCAATGGGTAGCCAGGAAAAGTGATCTTCCCAGACCCTCAAGGTCTCTCACAATCCTCAGGAGCTAGGCCCAGGTGTGGAGGAGCACCTAACTGAAGCACCCAGGCTGAACGGCCGTACATGGCAGGCCTAGAGGAATGGGTCAGTACAACATGCAAAAGCAGTTCTCAACACAAACCTGTTAGAGAGGAGAAATGCCCAAGACTAGAAACATTGCAGACGTTGGAGAAAGCCAGAAAGGAAGTTGGTGGGGCAAGAAGGAGAAAGTGAACACCGTTTCTGACTTAAGATGCAACCCAGAAAAAGACACCCCCAGAATGTGGGAAGGCTAAGTGATGGATCTAGAAAGGGAATCAGGAATTCTATTGCAGGTCCCCGCCCCCACCCCACCCCCCTGCTCCCCACTGGCCTGGCTAGGAGGACCCAGGGGTCACTGTTGTTGAGGGTTTGTCATCCTGTTATCTTCTGTCACAGTAAGAATGGGGGATCGGCATTAGGGGATCTGTCCCACAGTCATCAGCAATCTAGTAGGCCAACTGACTCCAATGCAGTACACCCAGAAATGTGAGTCCTCGCTCTGGTAAGAAAGGCTGGGACATCACCCCAACACTTGAAGAGAAACGGGAGGTAAGCAAAGAGGAGAAAGCAAACAGTTTTGAAGGCTGAGTCTGCCTGAGAAAGGAAACAGCCTGCAGGCCCAAAACCACTGCGTATATCTGGGAAATCGGGGACCTGGGGAGGAACCCTGGGTCAAACACTAGACAGGGTGCAGGCTTTCCTGGCATCCCCAGCCACCTTGTGTGGCTGTACCAGGGATGCTGTACCTTTGAACAGCCAAGGCCCCTGGGCAACAAAGTGTCACCCTGTAACAGTAGATTAAATAAACTTGTGAGGCAGCAAAGCCAGTTCTCCTGAGGGAGGATTAGGGAGGCACTGTGAAGAATGAAGAAAGGCTAAGAAAGGAAAGAAGGAAGCCGGCCACATCCCAGCTGCCGAGTTAACAGTCTCACTCATTTCTCATCAAAAACCTCTTCGGCAGAGGTTAAACACACAATGGCCATCGAGAGCACTGGCGTGGTGTGGCTGCTTGAAATTCCATCCACGCATTGCCGAGTTGTATTTCTATTAATGTCCAGTGTGTGTCAGAGCGGAGATAAGAGCCGACATCATGTCCAACCAGTCAGCTAGAGAATGGGCCCATGTTCAACACTGCCTGACACTGGATGCCCGTGAATGGAGACCCCACTGCCTGTGTATGCCTTAGCATTCACTGGCTGCCATCACCACTGTGTGGCAGTATCAAAGAGAACAGCTCAAGGCCAGGGCAGGCAACCCCTTCCACACACCATGAGAGAGGTGCAGACAGATCAGCTGGGAAGAGTAGGCAGGGACCAGGAGACACGGAGGCAGGAGTAGGGAGGCAGCCCAGCCCTGGATGGTCCTTCTCCAGTGAGGGACAATATACAGTCATAGAAATGTACTTGGGATGTACTACTAGGCTTGCTCTCCTCAATACTGTCCACTCCCCATCAGGTTCCAGCCTAGGGCACCACAGAAGAATGGCAGGCAAGTCCTACTGGGATGTGGCACTGATAGGAGAGTTGAAGAGGGCAGAGCATGCAACTGCCAGAGGATGCAGAGGTGCCCAGGGAACAGAGCCCCCAACCACCTTCCTTAGGCAGCTGCACATGGGTCTATGGCTAACGACTCTCGAGTCCTACTGTCCAGATGGATGCAAGAGGAACCGAAAGCTGAGCCTCCTCTCCAAGTGCTCCAAGGCTGACTTGGGAGCACCAAGGAGAAGTGGATGGTTCTGAGAGAACACAGGGCCATAGGAGAGGGGATGAAGTGGGAGTCATTCTGCCACTGGAGCCCTCGGTGCCTGCCCCTTCTTTGCCATACTGCAACATGACTCGCCTGGATCCTCTTGTCCCCTTTCAGTCACTTGCTGGTCTTCTCTACATTTCGAGGAAGCTGGGCTCCACGCTAAGAATTCACGACCACTTCACCTGCCAGGGCACACAGGATGCTCTGAGTCTGCCAGTCAGGGCTGAGGCTGACCAGAGAGAAAGCTGACTCTCACAGAGGCAGAACCACAGGCACAGGTCACAACAGTGGTCACAGCAACAGTACCTGCAGAGTCTTGAAGTCAGAGTCCAGAAGGCAGCTACTTCTAAGCTGCTGCCTCGTACAAGGTGATTATCACCAGTCACCAGATTATCACTTCTTGAATGACATAACCCCACTGTCTTGATGTCAGAAAGTCCTGTGCCCAGATAAAATGACTATCCCAGCCTTCCTTTCAGCCAGAGGTGCTCATGTGACAGTTCTGCCAGACACTTCCTGGATCTTTTCAATAGAAAGTAATAAAGCTTCATTAAGAAATGGGCTATGGGACCTTCCTTCTTTCTGAATTAGAAAATGATGTGAAAGCCACTCTATATCTAGGAGGAGAGGTACAATAAGGACCAGAAAGAGACTACACCCCTTCTGACACGCTAAACTATCACATTTGTCTGGACTATCTGCTCCTGGATATCTGAAGCACAAGATAAACATGCCCTACTCCTTAAGCCACCTACAAAAGATCTATGACAGCACAACCTGTGTGTATTTGGTACATATGTTGGTATATCAAAACATGAGATGGTGGCATGACCCAGCCACTGAGTGGACACAACACAGATGAGAATCTAAGATCTTAAGGTCAATTGGTGAGTAAGCTTAACAACCTTTTTCAATTCTTTGCCTTGCCAGTAGCCGGCAGTGGCATCTACCCAAGGAGCAAACAGTTTGCTTAAGCAAGAAGGTAAAGGTGACATCATGTACAGTCATGGGGACATTCACACCCAGACCTACCAGCTTCTCAGAAGCAGCACAGAGGTGGGCACAGGCTCTCCCCCCAAGCAAAAAAGCACACACAGCCAAGATAACAGGAACAGCAAAACTCAAGGTGAGTGACTTCCACTACAGGGGGGATCTCTCTGTCTCTCACCTCACACAGGAGGAGGGAGGTCACTGCTGAAGCCGGCTGTCCCACAGCTTAGGCTTAGGCATGGCACCAAAAGCTCTGCTCAACACAGACCAGAGTACCAGCTGGGCCTGGCCATCCACGAGCCAGAATGTTGTGGAACGTGAAGAAGGGCATCCCTCCCATTCTCATACCCCCAGAGCTGGCAGCTAGTAGCTCACTTCCTTGTGAACTCACTGGATACACAGAGGCCAAGGGTTTGACTGCAATTGTCAGCCTGGTTGGTCTTCAAGAAACTGAAGAGAAAATGCTTCCTTAAGAGTTTTCTCCAGGTCCCAGCCTCAGCTGTCAGCCTGCTCATTTGTGCCTTGTGCTAACATAAATTTTCATAGACATGAAATCTGCTAATTAAAAGTAACAACGTTGAGAATGGAACCACAATCAGCCACATGCCTAACAAAGTTCACACTAATGAGGACTTGCTGCTTTTGTGGGCACACAGTGGAGGGCACTAAGGTGCCCTCAGACAGTTCTACAAGGCCATGCTGAAGGCACATATAACCCTGTGATAGGGGCCAGGCTTGAAGCCCACCCCAAATCCTTACTATTTCATTGGAATTCAATGTGCACACTTATGCTACCGAGAAATGGGGTTTCCACTGAATGTGACGCTGAGCAGGCCACAGAGCAACAGCTTTCTTTAAATGGGTCCTCAGGCTCCCTGCTTCATCCTTGGGAGACTACCGCCTACCTCTACCTTTCCTATGTAGAACAACTCAGGCCACCTTATCTACACCAACTCCTGTCCTAACACTTACCCCAGCCTCACTACCCTGTTCTCACACTATATCTCCTGGGCCTCTACCAAGGGACCTCTAGTTGCCTGGTAGCTGATGGCATGGATGTCATTACCACACATTGATACAGGTGAGAAATGAGCTTCCCAGGAGAGGAGCTGAAACTTCCACCTGCAAGCCTATTGAGCCTGCCTAAGGACACACCCCAGTGACCTATTAGTAAAAGGACCAGCAATAATATCTCCTGTGCCCCAGAATGGCTTGCTTGCAAAGGGACCCTTTTGTTCTGGAACTAGCCTCCCACATGGCCTGGGCTGCAGGTGCTGCTCAAAGTCCAGGGATTCCCCTGGGATCACCAACATCAATCATTTCCTAACTACAGCAAATTCCTGATAGTTATTTCCTACAAGACTAAGCTCAGAGTCCCTAGAGACAGCTGATTACCTTCCCAAGCTACCATGGGCTAGAGAAAGAGCACTGCCCTGTATTGTTCTGCAGATGATGTCCAGGCAAAGAAATCTATAGAAAAATAGAAAAAGGTGGCTTGTTGTCAAAAAGAAAAACACCCAATAGAACTGTTAAGTGGTAACAAGAGTATTGGACTAAACTCCAGTATGGACCATGCTAAAAAGAAAATGGAGACACTCAAGCTAAAGTTCCTTACCGCCAAGCTGAAAGTAAGCTGTTTATCCAGCCTTCCCAGAAACAGGATTAGAAAGACAACAGCCAAGCTTACACACGGAACAGTATGAATCAGTCTGACCATGAAGCTCCTTATGTCCAAATACTTACACAAAACACAGCACTCTCAAGTGATCTGTCTTTCCTGTCTCCCTTCCTCACCTCAGACCCCATCCAGCCATCAGAACACTAGTCTACTTCATGGAACACACACACGGTGTTGCTCAGTTCTAGACCTGAAAATAAAGCCAAGTATGCTCTTGCAACCAGTGTTAGAATTTGGTCAGCTGACAGAGCCAAATCTAGAGATGACCAAAGTGTAAGAACTATAGCATCTTCTGGATTCCTGTGCTCAGAGGCTGCACAGAAAAGGGTGGCACAGTATATGTTGGAGAGGGGCACACAGAAAAGGATGGCAGTGTATGTAAGGAAGGAACACTTTTTGCACCCGATAAAGTGGCAAGAGAAGCAAACTGGAGTGAAAGGGGAGCTGGGGCTTTCCCCACACAGATCACTGCTTTGTCTCCAGAGAAACAATACTTACTGAAAATAAAACCTGGGCTCAGACACCAGCCAACACAAACTCCTCCTACTACAAAAGCTGAAGCCATCCAACTCCAAGTTACTCCACAGATAAAAAGACTAAGGCTATAGAGATGGCTTGGTGTTGAAGGACACTCCCTACTCTATTAGGTTCAGAATTTAGATTCCAGCACCCATATCAGGTGGCTCACAAATGCCTATAAGGTTTCTGCACACACACACACACACACACACACACACACACAAGTTCATTCATTCTCAATCTCAATCTCTCTCTCTCTCTCTCTCTCTCTCTCTCTCTCTCTCTCTCTCTCTCTCTCTCCCCCACCCACCCACCCACCCACACACACACAAATAAGATTTTTTTTTAAACAAAAGATTGACAAGACTGGGTCACCCTATCCACTAAAAAGCTGAATCTACCCAGCATACAACAACCAAGGAACTGGGTACTCAATGACACTTTTAAGACTAAAAGCCCAGCTGGGCATAGTTCACAGGCCTGAAACAGGAGGATTGCTACAGCTTTGAGGCCAGATGGGCTACATAGTAAGTTCCAGAGACCAGGTCTCCAAAAGCAGAAAAACAAAATAAAATCCTCAGAGGTGAGCATTGTGGGCCAGTTTTTCTGCAATACGTTAAAATCCAGCCCAGGGGCTCTTTTGATATGGCCTCTGATCTGTTAATGGTACAGGCGTATTTTAGTGCCCTAAACACTACAAGAGCAGGTAGACTGTGTGTGGCCTGTAAAGCCAGGCGTATTTCCTCTCTGGATCTTAACAGAAAAAAAACAAGCAGCCTCTGATCTGATTTGATCTAAAGACCGGGCTCAACAACAAAACAAACAAAGATTTAAGGACTTGAAGGACAGAAGAGAGGAATGACAAGTCTGTTGTCCCAGTTTAACCTTTTATCTGCCATCTGAGTGCCAGCAAAATAGACATAGATGGGAATCCAAGATCTCTAGAAGAGGCCTAGTTGTAGACAAGGCCACCAAGCTACTCAGTTAAATGTCATCCCAACTTCATGACACGAGGCTTGTATTCCCAAAACCCACTTGTCCTGCTTCCTGGCAAATGAAGCTTAAAGTCTATTAAGTCACTGGTTAGGAATCAAATTAACATCTTTTTAGTTGATTTTCTTTTCAACTTTTAATTACATGTATTTATTCTCGGTGAGTTTATACCATGGCACACATGTGTAGGTCAGTAGATAATTTGCAAGTGTCAGCTCTCTCCCACCATGTGGGTCCCTAGAGATGAACTAGGTCATCGGGCTTGCAGCAAACACCTTTACCTACCATCTAATTGCCCTCCCACCTCCCTTTTTGAGATAGGGTTTTGCTACATAGTAGCAACTTGTAGTCCCAACTAACCTCAAACTCATGGAACTCTTTCTGCCTTGGCATCCTGAATGCTGGGATTATAGTGCAGTACAACACACCAGGCTCTGATTTGGGATTGCTGTTGTTGTTGTTGTTTGAAAGAGCTAAAACTTTGTATTGCTATCCAACCTAGTTGTGATAACTGTGATGGGAACCTGCTTCCCACTCTTAGCAGCAGGCCTCAATGAGACCCTAAAGACAGCTGAGCAGTGTAGCCAGTCTTTGCTACTTTGAGGATTCTTCTTTTTCCCACCACTTATCCTCCCAGTTTCACTAGATAGGAGAGAAAGGAGGATGGTGGGAGGAGGAGGGAGGAAAGGAGGGAGGAAGAGAGAGAGACAGAGAAAGAGAGAGAGCAAGCCCTGAATTTAAATTCTTGTTTCTTCTTTGAACATGACTACTTACAAACTGTAACCAACCCCCATAACAACCCCCAGCCCTGCCGACTGGGGCCCGGGCATTTAGATACCCTTTGCAGAGTTCCCAGCATTCCAAACATCACACAATCACAAAAACTATCTGCAGCTGGCAGTCTCATGCCTCAGCTAAATCTCGAGGCAAATCATAGTCAGTGGCTTCCAAAACAGCTCCACATCCCCATACCTGGGATTAAAAGAAAAGCACATTATTATAGTGTGTGTGTTTAAGAAAACAAAATCCCAAAATTGTCACTACAGGGCAGTAGCCTTCCAGACATTGGCTGTTTGCCAGCCAATCATTGTCTCTCTACATGCTGAATGAAGAGACCAGCACACTATCACACAGCTCTTCTCTCCAATGGCTCCTCTGCGGAAAAGCCTACAAAACTATAGGAGGGAGATATTCTGGAGATGGATTAAAACTTCTTGCCACATTAACTTTTGAAAATTACAACTTAGAGCCTTTCTTAATGTTTTCCTCACATCATAAGATAGAGATTCACACAGCTCACGTATGCGGCAGTTTCTGGAAGCATTCAAACAATGCAAGAACTGTGATAATGGCCAAAAGAGCCTTGTTATCTGAGGAGTCCACAGAACAGCCAGTCTTTAGGTGAACTTCAGGTGAACTCTTAGGCTTAGACTGGCCACATCTGAGAATGGAGTGGCCTACCAACTCTAAGAACTTCTGAGCCCAAGGCTAGATTTGGAATTGAGTACTTCCCAGAGTTGATACTGAGCTCTTTCTTTCTATATCCTGTGAGGAGAAAAACCCCTCCCAAGTTCTCCCTCAACCTTCCTGAAAGCTTCAGTGGCTTTCCAGCCTGGTGCACCCTCCACTCTGGCCAGAGAATCCACCCCTCCTCACCAGCCGTTGTCTCAGGTTCATTCAGCCCCAGCATCCTTCCTCTTCCTCAGCTAACACCTTTACTCATCCCTCAGATCCAGTTCAAATGTCTCCTTTTTCAGAGGCCTTTGTCATCCTCCACAAGCTCATCACCTTGCTTCTCCAGCATCTTCCAGTCCTTCCTTTCAACTCTGTAGTGTCCCTCGAGAGAATCTGTCACTATCCTAACAAATACACCTGCTTAAGCCCAGAAGCAGCCTATATATCTCCATCTATTAGGAAACTAGCTCAGTATCTAGAATCCTATGCAGAGAGAGAAAAAGAGAGAGAGACAGAGACAGACAGAGAGAGGGAGAGACAGAGACTCACAAAAGAACAGGAGGAGGAGAAGGAAGGAAGGAAGGAAGGAAGGAAGGAAGGAAGGAAGGAAGGAAGGAAGGAAGGAAAGGAGGGAGGGAGTGGGTGAAGGAAGAAGGGAGGGAGGGAGGGAGTGAAGGAAGGTTTCTGTTGTGTGTTGAGTGCACTGAGATCTCTTGGCAGGCAAGACTGTGATGCTCACTCTGCCAGGACTTCATTTCTCAATCCACTATGCCTCAGAACAGAAGACTGGGCTCCAGGACTTCATTTCTCAATCCACTATGTCTCAGAACAGAAGACTGGGCTCCCTAAACCACTTCATTTTTGCCTGTTTCTACCAGAGTGTCTGGCTTGAATTCCAGACTTCCTCTACAAACACAAAGGGAATTATTCTCAGCTCACATAGGCTCCAACAACACTCATGGCCTTCATTCACAATAGGATGGATCTGAACCCAGCTATAAGAGCAGGAGCATGTGTGGCACCCAGAACTGTTCATTACTGCTGCATTAGATGGGAAATGTTAACACTTCTGTCAGCAGAAGCAAGTTATAAAACTTATTACCTTTCCTTCTCATTAGTTTTATGAAACTTTTCCCAATAATGAGCTCAGCCGTTCCCTCATGCAGAAGAGGCTGAAAATCAATATTATAAAGGTGAGAGGGAGACAGAGGGCAGAAGAGTGTATCAAATACCTCAGGCCTCTTATGTACAGGCAGGGCAACAGATCCAAAGGTGTGGGACTTAGGGACACTGAGTCACAGAAGCATTAAGGAGACTTGGGAGCCAGTTCACTCCAGCACGCACTAGGTGTGCCTCAGGCCCACGCACATTTCCAGACTACCAAGCCACTGGAGCTCTGCCTTGAAGGCTGCCAATCAATCCCTAGCCTTTTAGCACTTGTAAGCAGGAGGCATGGAAGGCATACATGGGGGAGGGGGGGAAATCTCCATACTTAGTTCAAGTTTTTTTTTTCTCCATCTTTTTTCTTCTCATTTAAATGATTTTTCTGCTCATTTAAATGTGCCATAGTTAAAATTCTCTCCACTGAAAGCACTTGCCAACCCTAGCTATCCACAGTGAGCGGCTTCTTTTGCACTGATGGCAATAGCACCTGCCTAGCACTTTAACTGTGACACGAAAAGCTGCCTTAGTTCCCTTCTCCTACAGGAGGCTGCTGATCTCCAGAACCAGCTGCTACAGCATCTCTTCTAGAGATGTACCTGCCACAGGTCCTGCTGCAACACTAACCAACTCCAGCAAACTCAAAAACCAGTGAACTGAGAGCTCTCAGCAGATGACATGATCTTCAAGATGGCAGGAGGACCAGAAAGAAAACAAGCATATCCTAACAGGGTGGGAGAGAGCAGAAGACATAACCTAACAGCATATAGGGCCTCACGGCCCACCTAAGCTGCAGTCAGTAACTGCCACCCTGGCTTCCCACTCTCCCTCTGTACTTAGTTCAGACCAAAGTCCCTAGGAAGGGGCTATCTATCCCTGGCTGAACTTGGAACATATGCCCAGATCTAGCTTCCACAGAGGCACTGAAATTAGAATCTTACTGAGGCTGCAACTACAGGAGACAGGAAAGCTCCTGAAAGAAGATCTGAACTCTAGTCATAAGGAGAAAAGGATGTTGAGCAGCCAAAAGTAGAAGTGCCTACAAAAGTAGATAAGATATTTTCAGCTTGAAGGGACTTGCTCTACTATTCCCTGGAAATAGTTTGTAGAGGGCATCATCCATCTAGGAAGCTGGGAGAAAGCTGGTAGGGTGCATTCTCTTCTTCCTAAGGTAGCAATCCATTACCAAGCACACAAACAAAAATCCAACACCTGCACCCAGGAGCACTCAGCCCTTCTCACACTTCCCCTAGAGACAGCCAGAAAGCAGAGGCAGGAGGGAAGGCCTCTTCTTTGCAAGTGGAAGGAAGAGAGGCTTTCAAGTCCCTTCACTGTAACTCACCTTCAGGTGAGAATGAAGCAGACCGGCACGCTCTGCTCTACAACTGTCCCAAGTAAACGATGCCTGCCTTGTTCAGTCCATGATTAATCTTCTATCTCAATAATATGATCTTCTGTGTTACTGGCTGTCAGGCTGCCTGCAGTAAGGTGATAACCTGTCTCTCTGCAGACACCCTCTTCTTCGGGAAACTGTTCTAAAAACTGCACAGATTCTGTTCTAAAAGCACAATTCAGATAGCCCATTCCCATCCTTACAACTATTAGGATGCCGCTACTGTTTCAGAGGCATAGAGGGCTGCTTTGTTGTAAGTTCAACAAGTCACCAAAGCCTTCCATAATCTGCCTTCAGGCCTTGACCTGTTTCCTACCATTTGTCTTAACTACTTCCTAGCCCCAGTGGCTACCCGTCTTCCAGGGTGAAGGTAAATGTCATTTCTGCCTACCAGCAGGTCACAACACTCCCAAATAACTCATCTCTGCCACTTAATACTGGACTGGAAACAACTCGTTTCTTTCAAACTTCTATCTTCTTCCCGGTCCCGAGGGCCAGGAGCTAAGGGTTTATACCTTCCAGAGCATTTCACCCACTGTGTGCTTTGAACAGCTGTGTGACTATCAGGATCATTAGCTTATCCTTCCGCTCATCTCATCCCAGAGTTACAACCTTACCCCAATTTCTGCACCCTTCTGTGTGCAGAGTCTGCTAACCTAATAACTGAGGCAAAGCTACCCCTAGTCTCAAACCCATGGTCTCAGTCTCCACAGCAAGTGTCATTAGATGTGCCAACAGCCAGACTAAGCCATCATCACTTGCCATCAGCCTGAGTCTGTCTGTCTACTTTTCAACCACAGCAATGAAAGGATCCTAGCTGCAGATAGCAGTCCCCTTAGTCCCTCTGTGTCTGAATGTTAGCCCTGGGCACCCAGTGCAATTCAGACCAATGGAATGGAAGACAAATGCTGCTGGGAGGCAATGCTCTAGGAAACCTGTCCTTGCTGACACAGATATGGGCTAGCACAGGTTCTCTTCTGTTGCTCAGAGCTGTAATCGTGAGGTGGTGGCAGCTATCATGGAACTGTTGCAACAGTCCTCCTGAGAGTGGCTGGTCGACTGGGGAAACAGTGGGAAGGAGGAGTGCCGGATCCCTGATGATGCCAGCAAATGCTGAACTGGCCCACCGGGTGCTCCTAGACTCCTCACTTGTAAAATAAACTTTGCATTAAAGCTGAAGAATCCTAACAGCTCTGATCAATTAGATGCATTAATAACAGTAGCAGCAGTCAGAGCACTCCTTCATTGTTCGCCAGCTCCTGCTAAGCCCAGGGTAGCTATTATTCCTGACCCCTGGGGCGATCCTGTGTGTGAGCATCATGATCTTCCAACAAGGCTCACTGTGCTGAAGCTGTTAGCAAAGGGCTAGGCTTTGCACCTGGGCTGCCTTGCTGTGAAAATGATCTCTTGGTGTCATACACTGCATGCCCCAAAACCCAACCCTATGCCCTCCTAAAGCACATGGCACTGCAGCCCTTACACCAGTGATAGCTATGACAAATGAGACTCTCAATCCCCCATGGCTCTAGAGGCCTGAAGCCACAAGAATGGACTTTGACAAGGTGGCAAAGAAAATCAGTGAATCAAGAGTCTGAAGACTACTAATTGCCAGTGCCTGGAAAACACCTCAAAGCCATAGCTGATGTAGCCAGCTGTGGAGTAGCCCGAGCCTCCAGGGCCAGGTCTCTGCTGCCCATTCCTGCACACACTGGAAGGCGGCCAGCTCTGAAAGACACACTCACTAGTCGAGCTGACTGCTGCTGCTCATGGGTGAAGCTGGCCTTCTTCTTGGGCAGGGATGCCTTCAAGTGCTTCTCAGCTGCCTCTTTCTCCTTTTTTGCCACCTTGACCAGCTCATCCTGGACTGCCAACTGCTCCTGTTGGAACCTAGGCCAGAGAGAAACAGAGAGAAGCTGATGCAGAAGGCATGGCTGGAAGAACATGGGTAGGAAAAGACCTGCCTGCTCGCTGTACCTAGCTAAGCAGGGGTACAGGATAGGAAACCATAAGCCAATTCTTTCACCTGAGGGGAAGCTTCAGTGACAGCCCCCTAGCCAAGGGACAATGACATTTCGGACAACTCAGATGAGGAACAGGAGAGCTAGCCAAAGGCAAAGAATGAGGCAATCACCAGCCAGTGGGAGTGTGTCAGGGCAGTGCTGAATCCCATGTGAGCCATCCTTTCAAACAAGTAGGCAGGGTGGGATATGACCTTCTTGTTTGGCTGAAAGCCTAAAGGTTTTAGACAGCAGCACTTTTGGGATTTAAACATCTAACTTTGGCCAGAGTACAGTCATAACCTTTGACTATCCTGGCATTCTGCTAGTGTGTCACAGCACACACAAAGCTAGGAGAACTAAGATGCCCTCTGTGTTGTTCATGGAAGTAAAACAACACAAGCAGCCAGCAGCAAGGCCACAGTAGAGAAAAAGGCCACAGCATCATGAAAAGCTATACCACAGCCTCAGTGCTATATGATTTATAGCACTTGGATTTATATGTAACAAGTTGAATCTAAAAATTGAGAATGAGTAAGCAATCTGACTAGCAATAAACATGTTTGAAAGCAGGTGTAACTGATGGAAAGTAATTATAATAGAAAGTAAAGCAGCAAGATATGAAAATGCCTATGACATTAATATAAACGAGTTAAGGTAAAGACATCTAGTACAAGAGACACCCAGAAGAGCCACAGCAGTTACACTAAGATAATGAGTCTATGGGGATTTGTTTTTATTTTATTTATTTTTAAAAAGTCTTTTATCAGCATGTATTACTTTAAAATTGCTAAAAGTTACTGAAGGGAGCAGGGAGACTGTACATTCCTGGAGATGCCACTGGGATACAGCAGGGTAACTTTTGAGACCATGAGTCTTTACCAAGGATTGTCGTGCTGGAGGGCAAACCCCCAGCCAGGGCTGATACTGTCCAAAGTCTGAGACTGAGCCCTAGGCCCAGACAGAGGCCGTTTCCTCAAAGTGAGTTAAGAGCACAGAGAGCAGGCACTGTACTCACTCCTGACTATGCCCCACTAAGAACATCCTCCTCTGCAATGATTTCTCCAGGTGACAACTAGTGGGTCAAAAAATCAGGAAGCTGGCCTAAACATAAGAGGTCTCTGTGCCCTAGCCACTTTTCTACACATCCGAGGGGCAGAGAAAATGGTACTGTTTCATGGCTGTTGTGAGCTCTCCAGATCATGGCCTAGGCTGGCAGGAAGTTCATCACATAGAACTGGGCAAGCTTCAGTTCCTTCATCCTTCCAAGAATCTGCCTCTTCAATTCTGGATTTTAAGGATGGAATTTTAAGAATCCATCTCTGGTAACCAATTCCCCTGTGCCCTTTTCAGTGGACCAGGCCACCATAGCACTGTGTTTCAACACAAGCCAACATAAAAACATGAGGCACTATGCTCCAGGGAGTCCGGAGAGGGAGAGGGTTCACCTGGAAGGAAGCAGTTTTGGGGGCTGGAGGCAGCAAGGGGATATAAGTCTTGGGCTTACTTCTTGAGATCCTCCTTCACTGCTGAGGAATGCAGGCCACCACCACTCTCTGCACTGTGCACTTTAAAGTCTGCAAAGGAACCAGAGGTAAAGGGCCAATTAACAGCATGCAGGATTGATAAAGAAAGGGTACAGGAACACACACACACAAATCAATCAATATACTTCCTCAGGAAACCACACTCTGCATGTGGACAGTGTCCCCAAGGAAAAGCATGCCCCATGGACAGACTGCAGAGTTCTACATATCCTCAAATCAACCACTCTGCAGAGCCAAATGACACGAGGCTACTCTGATCACAGGTTCTGCAACAGGGCACCCTCAATGTGGGGCTGGCAGCAAACCATCTGAGTGCTGCCCTTCAGGTTCACCATTACATAACGCACAGTTATTAGCACTCTGAGATTACCTCCTAACCCACAGGCCAGAGATGGCGGAAGGTAATCACCCTCTGCTGTGTATCTCTTGCTATGCAAGAGAAAGGTAGAGACTCTTGCATCCTATTTCTTTTGGAACCTGCCATGGTTTGAATGCTTACCCCTCTAAAACTCAAGATGGGACATAACTACATTCTCACTACAGTAAGAGGCAAGGTCTTTAGTAGCAATTAGGACTAGAACGGTCCCCACCACGGATGGCATCATTTACTTTGTAAGACGATGGAAAGCCTTCAGCTCTCCACTTGTTCTGTCCTCCATGTGATATCCTATGCTGCTATGGGACTCTACCCAGTTCCCATCAGCAATAAAGCTCTGACCAAATGCTACCCTTTGATTTTGGACTTCCCAGCCCCTTGAACTATAGACAGAAATTGACTTCTTCACAAATTATCTACCTATGGTATTTAGTTACAGCAACTGAAAACACATCCATTTCTACAGATTCCTAATACTGGTGTGGCATTCTCTATTAAACCTATTTTACTTCTAGAATTATCTAGAACTATTGGGTTGTTAGGGACTTCCCTCATGATGACACCTTCCTTTGTAGTCTGCTATGGTGGCTGAAACCACCACATCTCGATGACCTTGGCTCTTGCAACTGAGCAACTGTATGAGGGAATGACTTAATTTTAATGGTGTTTTCTAACTTTGTTCTATCACTAACATAAAGGCAAAAACTATGCTTAAAAGATACCTTAAAATCAGCCCATTTTAAGCTGGTCCATTTCTGTCGAATCTTTTTCCACATCCAGAAACTTAAAACACACTCTGCAAAATATTTTGTTATTGCTAAAACTAAGTGACAACTAAAGTCTCATTATTTCTTTCAAACAGCTGAAACTTAATGAAACTGAAGTCAGTGCATATTCTCCAAAGCTGAGATGACAATATACTGTGACAAACTCATTTTCCCATGGTTCTCTCCCTCTTCAGTTAATATGCTTATTAAAGCTCACTGGGTCAAGCTAGACCCCTTTCAGTCTCTCTAGAGCAAAGAAGTCCTAGGGAAGAGGCATGCTGGGTACAGGATGGGCATGGGGACTGGGACTGGAGCTTATTCAGCCCTTTAAGATCTCAGAGTGAAATCCAGGCTCTGATTGGCTCTAAGGCCTGTGAGAAGCCCTGAGGTTTACAACACAATGGAGGAGTTTCAGAGCCCTCTAGCCCTTATTGAAGGTGACTACAACCAATGTTTCCCCTTCCTTTGTACTTTGTAGTCTGGAGACAGCAAACTGCTTCTACTTCCTCAACAGGCCAGGCTGTACCCCAGCTCTAAGTCTCTGTTCCTACTGTTCACCTGCCTGAAAACCCCACCCACCATAGCCCTGTCTTCCCATATGCAGGTAGCTTCTGCCTCACATAAGGAGCTTGCTTTCACCACCCCTTGCCTTAGGCAGCTGGCATGAACTTCTGATGTGACATGGTGACACCATGTCATGAACTCCATGGTGAATATGTAGACTTTAATCAGAGCTGTGTGCACTCTCAGAGAGGGGGCTGGCTACCTGCCTTGTGTCCCAGAAATGCTACTGGACAAAAGTGGACAGCCCCAGTCTTTAATACAGCCCTCAAAGAAGATGGGTAGGAAGGGCAGCAGCTACTGGAGGGCACACCAAAGCTCCCACAGGGGCTACTCTGGGCAGAGCCTACCTTCTGCGGTGGTTTACTTAAAACCAAAACAAACAAAAAAACAAATCGTAAGTACAGACCAGATTCTCACAGGTGTTTGTTGACTAGAACAGCAAGCAGTCCAAAGCCTTCTGAATACCCCATCTCTACTCTTCCTCGCAGCCTTCTCTTCAAGGCTTTTTGCTTCTTTGTGTTTGCTACAAGCAATTACTGGGGAAGAGCTCAACAGAGCAGCATGGGTGCCAGCTCCACAGTGGCCAAGGTATCTTGGAAGGGTCCGATCAGGGTGTCTGATGCCTGTGCCAGGACTACTCACTACTGTATCCCAATGGCCCATTTTCATATGCCTCATTCTGTGACTGGCAGCTAGGGTAGAGCTGCCACCACTGAGTGACAGACACTTCTGCTTCTTCTGGGTCCTGAAAAGCAGATGGCTTCCTACCTGAGCTGTCAGACTATGACCTTCTGCCTCATCTTTTATATGTGCAGACATAAAAACACTGCAGAAAACAGTCTGGGCACACTATACAAGCTCTAAATATGGTGCGGCCTACACCACCCCAGTGTCTGCTGCACGGAGGGAGGGCTACTGTCTCAGAAAGCAGTGACTCGCACACATCATTAAGAGTAAAGGCAAGCCTAGCAGCAGCCAGGCATATCTCTCCCAACATACCTGTCTGAGGGACTTTATAGATGCCTTCTGAGGGACCACGTACAGAGGATGAAGGAGCAGTAGGCACAGGAGTGCTTGGTTCAGGGACAATGGGCACAGGAGCAGAGCGTGCAGGACCAAAACCAGGAGCTGGCTGCTCCCCTGCTGAAGGCTGACTGCAGTCCTTCATGCGGTTCACAACACTTTCAGACAGCTTTGGGAAGAAGTGAGGAACAGGAAAAGTTACATCACGGAAGCCCTGAAAATCCATGCCCAAGAAACTATTGAAGTTTTCTGAAAACCAGCCCCAGTAATATAATTTTACTTAAGAGCCTCTCAGGGTGGCCCAGTGCCAGCCCACCTGGAATCCCAAGCCTATCCCAGGAAGGCCCGGCTGGACTCTGGCGCTTCTTCTCTTGTCCTGTCACCCTCTACACACACCTACCCTGGGGTTCCATGACTCAGATCCCTTCCCTTTGTGCACTCACACTGACCCTCTCAACCTCACCAGCCCCAATGGCCACTGCGGCCCATCATCAGTGCCCCACTCAAGGAAGTTCCACGCTCCCTTCCCAGGAGCGTTTGGATGCACTCAGGTGAAGCTCCGTCTCTCATGCCACTGTGCCCACTGTTACAATGCATGCCAGGGAAGCAGCAGGCCTGGCTTGCTGGTGTGTGGAAAGCTCCAGAACTGGGCCAAAATGGCACCATTCCTGCACCTGCTCCAGCCGCCACACAGGGAAGATAATCAAAATACTTGTTGATTCATTTCACCTGATTCCCCTAATGAAGCCTGCATAACTGAAAAGCTCACTCATTTCAGAGGAAGTAAAATGGGCATGAGGGTATCATAAAACAGTTTACATAGATGAAGTAGTGAGCTAGAGATAAATCCCAGATAAAAACCCTTAAGAGTTTACTTCAGTAAATATTTATTAAGTGCCTAACATTCACAGGCCATCACAAAGCACAGCTGAGGGAAAGACATTAAAAATGGCTTCAGGACAAAAGGCACAGTCAGCAGTTCTATTTCCAGATACCTATGGAAAGAAAGCAGTCCCCTGTGAGCAAAGGGTAGTGCTAGGATGCTCATTGTAGGAGACAGACAAAACCAAAATGCTGCAGCAGGACTGGATGTGGTGGCACATGTTTTTAATCCCAGTACCTGAGAGACAGAGGCAAGATCTCTGAGTTCTAGGCTAGTGTAGTCTACAAAGGGAGTCCCAAGAGAGCCAGAGCTATATAGAGAAACCCTGTCCCAAAAAACAAAAGAGATAGAAAAACAAGCTGCAGAATATGAATATCCTGGAGAGAAATGGTTAAAGAACTCAATGCATGCATACACACATCCTGTGAAACACCAGGAGCCACTGAAGAAGACCGAGACAAGGCATGCATGCACGGTCAGGAAGGAGCATGACCCACTGCTGACCACTAGCAAGACCTCTAACGCTGCATCTCAAAAACAGCAAAAAGACACTGACTATGAAGATACAAACAAATTTAACTAAGTGAAGGCACACTTGCACATGTATAAACATAAATCCAGTGATTTTCACATCTCTGCACAGATGAATTCACAGAATTCACAGGTTCTGTTCAGAAGGGCAAGTCACATAGCTCCTCAGCAAAGTCCTGGAGAGGAAATGGGCAAGGAACATATACATGTGTGTAGTGGTTTGAATATGCTCTGCCCATGGGAAGTGGCAGTATTAGGAGGTATGGACTTAATGGAGCCTTGTTAGAGAAGTATGTCACTTTAGAGGCAGGGCCTCGAGGTCTCATATATCTGCTCAACTCTAGGCAGTGTGGTCAGCATGGCTACCTACAGAACATAGTCTCCTTGTTACCTTTGGATCAAGATGTAGAAATCTCAGCAACTCCAGTTTCAAGACTGCCTGCACAATACCATGCTTCCTATGCTGATGATGAACCTCAGAAACTATAAGCCAGCCCCAATTAAATGTTTGCCTGTATCAGTTGCCTCGGTCATTGTGTCTTTTCACAATAATAAAACACACTAAGACAATGTGTATGCATGTTATGTATATCTATATGTATGTGGGTTTATGCCTTCCTTATTTTTTTCTTGCCATAATCATTTGATATCTAAAGAATATATTAATAATTGAAGATATAATGATAATTATAATTATAATCAATAAATGAGGATATAAAAAAATCAAGTAACTAATGATACAGGACAATCCCACCCATCAGTGGAAAAAGAACAGAAAGCCCAGAATGAACCTGTATGTCTATGGCCAACTGATAGTTCATAGGGTTATGTGGCTAAGTCTGGTCCAGGGGTTTGGACCATGGCACACTAGTTCTCAGTGTGACCATGCTGAAAGGTGATGGGACCTATAAGAAGTGGGCATGGGGATGACCATTACTCTTCTCCACTCTTTGGCTTCCAGCCTGGAATGTGATGTTTCCCTAATATGTTCTTTTAGAAATGGAACTTCTAGGGCTGGAGAGATGGCTCAGTAGTTAAGAGCACTAACTGCTCTTCCAGAAGCCTTGAGTTCAATTCCCAGCAACCACATGGTGGCTCACAATCATCTGTAATGGGATCTGATGGCCTCTTCTAGTGTGTCTGAAGACAGCTACAGTATACTCATACAAATAAAATAAATAAATCTTTAAAATAAAAAGAAAGAAATGGAACTTCTACAGACATGCCATGAGATGATGCAGCCAAAAGCTAACCAGACCTACCACCAGTTTAAGGGTTTGATCTGTTGCTATGTATTGTAATGCTAAATTCAATACCTGAAGGTCTAGGCCTACGAGTGGGGTGACTTATCATGTTTACAAGCGTTTGTTGTGCAAACCTTGTCCCTTGATTTAAAACTATTGGTTAAATAGCATCGGCTACAGCTAATTATGGGAGGGCTTAGAGGTAGGTGGGTTTGGAGTGATCTGACTGGGGGAAAAGACTGAAGAAAGAAGAAGGGGGAGAGAGGACACTACCATAGAAGAAGATGGACCATGAGCATACAGCCAGGAGAAACAGCAAGTATCTGGGGTACAGCACTGGGGAAGTACCCACCAGGCTAGCAGTGAGTAGTGTAGATTAGGGGTTACTCCCAGTTATTGTCAAAGCCAATATTATTTAACCAATGGTTTTAAATCAAGGAACAAGGCTTGCATAACAAAGCTTATAAACATGAGAAGTCACTCACAGCCTAGGTATAGAATTTAGCAGTATAATACATAGCAACAGATAAACCTCAATAAGCATCCTATGTAGTTGAACTTACAGCCATCAAAACTGGAGCTAAATTAGACTTTTCTTTGTAATTTCTCAGTCTCAGGTAGCAAAAAATCAGAATAGTACAGTTGCCAACATACTTCAACATGGGAAAGAGCAGCCTCATGACCAATGATATGTAGACAGCCCGATATCCCACATACAGTAGCAGAGTGGGGCCACACTTTAAACTATACAGTAAAATACTATTTTTTTATATTTATTTATTGTTATATGTAAGTACACTATAGCTGTCTTCAGACACTCCAGAAGAGGGTGTCAGATCTCATTACGGATGGTTGTGAGCCACCATATGGTTGCTGGGATTTGAACTCAGGACCTTAGGAAGAGCAGTCAGTGCTCTTAACCGCTGAGCCATCTCTCCAGCCCCGGTAAAATACTATTTTAAAATAGACCAGTAATCTAAAAGTAAGAGAACACTATCCAATAAAAATAAATTTAAAAAATTTAAAAAAGAAAGAAAAATATGAACCATGGGAAAAAAAAGAAAAAGAAAAGAAAAGTAGGAAAACAAAAAACTCTTAGAAGAAAGAGCAGAGGTAAATCTGAATGACTTGTTTTGGGCATAGATTCTTGGATGTGGCACCAAAAGTAAAAACAACCAATTAAATGGATAATTGGACTTCATCAAAATTAAAGTTCTGTTTATCAAAAAAACATTCTAAAGCAACTGAAAAGATAACCCACAAAATGGAATAAAGCATTTGCATATTATACCTAACAAATATCTACAATATTCAAGGAACTCCTACAACTTACAGTAAAAAATAAAAATGGTCCAACTGAAAAGTGAATGATGTGGTTTGGCTCAGTGTCCCTGAAGGTCTACATGATAAAGGCTGGTCCTTAAGAGACACTACTGGGAGGTGGTGGAATCTAGACAGTGGAGTCCAGTAGAAGTCCCTTAAGTCAGTGACGTGCCCTCACAGGAGAAGAGGGAACCCATTGTTTTCTCATTCCTTCCTATCTTAAGAAGTGGGCATTTTGTTATGGCACATGTTCCCATGATGCACCACTCTCATTAGTGCAGAGCACTAAGACCAGTCAGCAGTCATGGAGCAGACTCATGAGCCAAGGTAAAGTCTCCTGATGCCTTAACTATCTCAGGTATTTGGTCACAGTGACCAAATGCTAATACCATGGACAAAAGATATGAACAGAAAGTTCTCTAGCAAAAATAGACAAAGAGCCAAGAAGAACAAGAACAGTCATTGAATATCATCAGTCATTACAGAGACACAAAATAAAGAAAGGCATGCTGAGAGAACACATCACATCCATCAGAGCAGCTGCCATCCAAATGTTACACATTAGGTGTCTGCACAGCTAGAGATCTGAAGCCTCACATAATGTGGGGTATAACACAGGATAGGCAGGACTGGGAAGAGTCTGGAAGGTTCTCCAGAGGTTAAACACAGAGCTACCCAAATGATCCAGCAGTTCTAATAATCAGCTAAAGCCAAAGAAAAAGAAAGCATGCCCACACATGCTTCTACACTAACGTTCACAACAGCTTATCCAGCGTGGCCAATAAGAGAGCACCCAGATGTTCAACTAACGTATGAATAAGTAAATAAAAATAAAAACATCTATACAATGGAATACTATTGAATAATAAAAAGGAATGAAATACTGATGCATACTATAACATGGACAATCCCAGAAAACATGCTAAGTGAAAGAAGCTAAGCATAGACAGCCACAGCCTGTGTAACATAGACCTATGTGGTCCATCCATCTAGGAAATCTCCAGACACAAAAACAATTATCAGCAGCTTGGGGCAAGGAATAAATTGTACATTATGTTGATGATATTTCATAGCAAAAAGAGAAAACGAGAGAGGGAGAGAGAGAGAGAGAGACCACACAAACATCAACAGCCCAGTGGCCATTGCCTTGCCTAGTAGGAATGAGTAAGAACTGGGACTTAAAAAAGAGGAAGGAATGTGATTCCCACATTACTGGAAGAACATGGGTAAAGGAGACGTGAAGAGAAACCACTAAGAAGGTATCACACTAGTGTGTGGATACTAAAATTCCTGAGACCACTAAAGGAAAAGAGCCTTCAGAGGTCATGCTCCTTCTCTGAACACAGCTGGGAAAGTCTAGGTTGGTTTCAGAGCACGAAGAACCAGCATACTGAGGTCAGTGTACTAGGGTCCGCTGAGTATGATATTCCCGAAGGCAGCCTCTGAGGTGTGAACATAACAAGATGGAAAGAGAATGTGACCATCCTACCCTGTCCAGGAAACAGTTCCTGAAAGCTGATTTTTAAGTTTTCAGAAAGTTTAGCAAACTGATTGACATCATGATAGCTGTTTAAAATTGACTTGGGAGGGAGTATTTCCACTACAAAAATTCAGAAATCAGCAAACACTACCAATTGGGCTCTTTCTTGAGGAGAGGGCTGGGAGTAGATCAGGGTAAGAGGTCAACCCTGGCTCCAGGGCAAGAGGAAGTCAAGGTTGAGGGCTGCCATGGGTGAGTCACAGGCTCTGATTTGCCAGAGCTGGCATAGGTTGCATTGACAGAACCATACTGCCTGGTGAATGAAGGGTTAAGGAAAACATTGGCACAGTTCTTGTTGGCGGTAAGAAATTTGTAATATTTTTTAATGTTGCTACAAAATACAGCAAGTAATATTTTTAATCAACAAATACACACACACAGTAGTCATGCGAGAATAAACACCATCTGGGCAATGCTCCCTGCACCAACAGAACCAGAACAGAGGCCTCCAAAGCCAGACAGGGCTGGGTGCTCAGTGCCACTAGCCCTCTAGTCACTGAGTAAGACAGAAAGTGTCCCATGTAGTCAGCAGAGAGCTCCTAACTAGCTGCATTACATTGGGCAGTGGCCTTCTTATCTCTAAATCAGTTTCTTCATCTGTGATATGGAAATAATATCGGCAACTTCAGGGCTTCACTGAGGTAAACTGCAGAAAGCAGTTGCACAAAGAAAACCATAAATGTTAGCTATTCAGTGTGACTGGTACATACCAGACCAACATGGGTTATAGTCCAGGACACACACATGCCAAGTGCACACAGATAAATGAGAGGATTGAACAAAGGAACTATGAAAGCAGTGTACCCAGGCTCTACTGACCTTGTGCAAGTCTCTTCCCATAGTGCCCAGAATCCACATACACAATGATTGTAGGTTCTATTTAATGCACCTTCTGGATCCGATACCATCCAAGTCTGATACCTGGACCTGAACTCATGCTGTCATAGCAAGGGACCCTAAAGAGAAGGGGTCTTTTCCTGACACTGTGGCTTGCTAGGTTGACACTTCCAAAATTCCCCAGAGTGAGAGAAAGTCTAAGAAGGGCCTCTTTCTTACTTTCTCCAGCCACTCATAAAGAACTATGCAGATAGTTACATAGTCTGGGCAAGTCATGTGGCCACCTGTGAAAGAAAGTTGCGGTGCTTTACCAAATGAAGAACCCAATAGAAGAACTATTGACAGATGAGTTGCATCCAACTAAATAAGATCAGAGTCAAAGGAAGTACAGTGCATGCACTAAGGTACCAGGGAACAAAAGCTTGGCACTCATCACACCCATATCCCAGCCCTGGTAATCAAGGTGCAAAGCAGATGAAGAAGCCACCACAGCACAGCAGGCCACTGGAAATCTGGATCCATGTTTTAAACTGTGTTCTTCTGTCCTGGAACAATGGAGTATTTGTTCTCAAGAGCAAGAAGACATGCTTGCCATGCAGTCCTCTCCATATGACCCTCACACACTGGAAGTGTCTGACACACATGGCTCACACGGGCAGTAAGGCAGAGATAGGTGGAGATGCCAAGACAGCTAAGAAAACAAGGAATACAACGGAGAGCACAAGGAAACTTGGCACATCTCCCTGACCAAAGTCCTGCCTCCACCTTCCAGTCTCAGTACTCGGCCTGGTTTCTCTTCATGGAACTTCACAATCTGACACAACACACACTTGACTTCTTGTCCACTAGCACCAGAAATATAAGCCCCAGTCATGACAGCTAGGATCCCAGTTTGCTCTCAGTGCCCCAGGCACATTAGAAATGTTAAAATATTTGTTAAATTAAATATGTAGTAAAGGTTCATGTACATAACACTACATGCAGTCAACAGGGTATTAGTCAATTTCCATTACCATGACAAATTATCTGAGATAATCAACTTAAAAGGAGAAAATGCTTATTCTGGCTCATGGCTTCATCCAGCACACGGTGCTTGGCTCTACTGCTTTGGGCCTGCTTTGACTCAGTATATCATAGCAAAGAAGGTCTATCCTCATTTAGCTTTAATGATCAAGTCATCTGAGAAAAGGGCCTAGATTGAGGAATTCTACATCAGACGGGCATGTGGACATGTCTGTGGGGGGTTGTCTTAAATACTAACTATTAGGAGAGCCCAGCCCACTGTGAGCAGCAGCATCCTTAAGCATGTGGTTCTGGGCTAGCTAAGAAAGCTAGCTCAGCA
This sequence comes from Apodemus sylvaticus, assembly GCF_947179515.1. NCBI lineage: Eukaryota > Metazoa > Chordata > Mammalia > Rodentia > Muridae > Apodemus > Apodemus sylvaticus. The sequence goes on from NC_067473.1 coordinate 119,962,342, forward strand.
CGAGCCTGTGAGCAAGTCAGCAAGTAATATTCATCTACAGTTTCTGCTTCAGGTACCTGCTTTAATTTCCTGCTGTGACTTCCCTAATAATGGACTGAGACTGGAAGTGTCAGTTGCTTTAGATCAGTACTTTATCACAACAGAAGGAAAACTAGGACAAAGCCTAGTCACTTCCAGAGCAGCTGAGAGGCAGTGATGAGGAGTGGGGTCCCAACAACCCCTTCAGAGGTACACTTCCAATGACCTGAAGTCCTTTCTCAGAGAACTGACATACCTTAAAGTTCTACCCTCAAGTCCTACCAAAGACTGGAAGCAAGCTTTCAGCACATAGCCTTGGAGGCAACATCCAAACCAAAGAAGCATGCCAAATACCTTAGCTTCAACTCTCAACAAGCTTGTCATCAGACATGGGTACAAAGGACAGACAGAACACAATCACAGAAATACAAGCCATTCAGCTAAGTGCTCCAAGAGCTCCAGCCCCTGGAGAGATGCCTAAATGAGGCCTTGAACACATCCTATTCTGGGTAGAACAAAAAATATACTTTGTAATCAGGGGTCAGGTGGAAGGTGGCCTGCCAGAGCTGGGAGTGGCACAAGCAAATACACACAAAAAAGAATAAAGAGGTCCTGAGGTTCAATCACAAAGAGCACAATGGGTATATTTAAAAATTAAGTAAGGGTGCTGGGCTCTAGTTGATGAGGCTTCCAAATGATGAGAAGCTAGAATTTATTCTGCCATCAACTAGAACCACTGAAACTTCTGAAAGGGGCCCAGCCAGGATTTTCTCTGCACAAGAGTCTGCCAAAGGAGAAAGGGTACTTGAGATAATGAGAGCATGGAGAAAGTGTGATGACACAGGGTGTCCAGGAGAGGCTGAGATATGCGCTGGCTGGACGGTGGACAGAAGGGGTGGACACTGAAGATACCAAGGAAGAGAAATTAGTTAAGACCTGTCTAAAGGCACAGACAAATGAGAGAGCAATTCACAGAACTCCAAATCTCTCTGTACAAGCAGAAGGGGAAAGCACATTGTATATAGGCTTGAGGAAAGTATGAAGGATTCATGAGAAATTGTGAACAGTTGGCATTTAAAAATAAGATGTATTCTGCAAGAAAAAAGTCATCAAGTAATGGAGGAGAGAAAAGATGACAGTGAGACTCCAGCCTGGCTTGCTGTAAAAGAGGAGGTGTCATGGCTGAGCCAAGAACAGCTGATGTGTGAAGTGTTCCGAATGCGCCCAAGTAGCTCTGACCCTCTGCCATTCCAGAAGCAAAACAGGTTGAGCATAGAGGAAGAAGTCGTGGAGGGGCTCAGCGAGAGAGCCTAGAGGCAGACTGGAGTAAGGAGGTCATTTCTCAAACTCCAGAAGAAGGCAATGTTATATGGCTATTCTTGGTTGTCAACAAGACTATGTCTGAAACTAACACCCCAAAATGGAAGGTACACCTGTGAGTTTTTGCTTAATTTGAAATAGAAAGTTCCTCTTTTAATCCAGATCTTTGAGGTAGGAAGACATACCATTAACCCAGATCTTAAGACATAAAGACATACCTTTAATCCAGATCTAATCTGAGCCACACCTTCTACTACAAGGACATGGAAGAAGGAAGCATTAGGGCTTTGTCTGCTTGCCCTCTCCTAGCTAGCAAGTCCATTCCTTCACTGGCATTAGAGCCTACTTCTTTGGGATTCCAATATATACTAAAGACCCGCTGAGACATCTAGCCTCATAGATAGCCTGAACAACTACTAGATTCTTAAGACTTTCTGTCACAACCAGCCCTTGTTGGATTAGCTAGACCACAGCCTATAAATCAATCTAATCCCTTTCTCTGTTACTCTAAAGCAGTAGTTCTCAACCTTCTAATGTTGTGACCCTTTAATATTAGTTCCTCATGTTGTGGGGGCCCTCAACCATAAAATTATTTTGCTGATACTTTATAACTGTAATTTTACTACTGTTATGAATCATAATGTAAATATCTGATATGAAGATGGCCTTAGGCAACTCCTGTGAAAGGGTCATTCAACCACCAAAGCGGTTACAACCCACAGTTTGAGAACTACTATTCTAGAGAACCTTGACTAGTACAGGAAACAAAGCTGGAATAGAGGCAGACAAACCCCAGAATCAAATCTAAATGTAAAAGCACTGTGCATTACAGGGACTCTGTACACATGCTAGGTTCCAGCTAAATGTATTTTCCGTGCGTTGCCATTTTACACAAACAGTCAGGGAGGCTAGAAAGCCAACCACGATCACAGATGTCCTAAGTGCTAAGGCCCATCCTAAACTCTGGCAATAATGTGACAACTGTACAAAGGAAGGTAGGAACATGGTTCTCCCTGGAGGTGGAAAAGCCATGTGATGCAAGGGCTGGCTCAGGAATTTTCAGCTACATGCACAGAGGTCAGCAAGCAATCAGTATGAACATTAGTGCAGTTCTTATAGTCTCATAACTCTTACTGTGTAGATACAGCTAAGAGGTAACAGTGTGGAGGCAGCTTTGTCATTTCATGAAGTAAGTAAGGTGTCAGCTCCCTTAAGGGCAGGAGAGGTGTCACCATAGTTACTAGGGATAAGAAGTGGCTTGCAGGCCAGCCAAGCCTATGTGAATATGTTTTGCCCATGTAGTACCATGTTTTCTGAGGTCTCACTGGGTGCAGGCACTGTGCAAGCCCAGGACTACTAGGAAACCAAGTCTGTTCTGTGCCCTCTCCCTGCCTAGGTCCATAGCTCCTGTGGGCAGAGGCCCAGGCTCAGCCCTGCACCAAAGCAATGTCAACTAGATGATCTCTAGAGGAAGCAGTTGACCTGACATCTCATTGTGGGAAGCTCCTAGGGCCTAGACACCCCAATCCTTGAAGAGGCACTGCCTATTCCCATAGCACTTGAGACTCCTCCTCTCCTAGCTGGGGCTGTTGCCTTGGAGACAGTGTTCCTTGTCCTTCAACTTCTTATGGGCTGAAATTAGACCCTCCGGCTGCTCAGCACAGATGTAAATCCCAGAATGTCAGGACAAGAAAAGCCCTCGGGGACCTCCAACACCAAGCACTGCACATGACACTAAGTACAGCACACATAAATGCCTGCTGGGGCCAAGTAGACGACAGAAGCAAACAAAACAGGCATAGCAAAGAAAAACAAATCTTGTAAGGCTCTGCGGTGGGAATAGTGCCGAGGGCAAAAGGAAGGGGGACAACTGACTTGTGGCTCACACAAAGTGCTGCTATACAGAAAGACACCAGACTGTCAATACTGTTCCCCCTTCCAAAAAACGCTAAAAATCAAATTATGTAAAGCCTCCCAATTTTTAATTGGTAGCAATTAATTCAAACCTATTAATAACATAAAGTTTCTGGGCTCACGGTTGGGGGCAAGAAAACCAGCCAATGTCTTCAAATTCTAGCCAGCTAGTATCACACAGATCTGTAGCAGGCACCCAGCCATATCTAAGCGACTCCTGCTCATCAAGCAGAAAGGAAGGGGCAAGGAAGAGCAATTTTGGCTCAGGGCAGGAAGCCGTGGGAAGTTAGTGGGTCTGCAGGTGCCACAGAGGAAGGCTCCTTCAGAGGGTACTCCTTCCCAGTGTCCTAAGGAAGGAGATTCAGCCAATCAAAGAGGGAGAAAACAACGCTAAATCCAGAGGACAGAGTCATAGGCAGACCAGGGAATAGCACAGAGCACAGCAGCAGAGGCTGTCTGCAGTCCAGCTGGATGAAAGTGTGCCAGCATGGAGCTCCCAGTGAGCCTGGCACAGCACTACCCTTTAACCCAGTAGCAAAATTCAACTGTGACACAATCAGCGCTGACTCTGAACAGAATCTCTGACAGAAGAAGATGGGCTGCTTCTGAGAGGAGGATAAACCAGTGCTCAGGGATGAGGTTTCCTGACCTGCCTCCTTTAAACTTGAGTTTTATGACCATTTGCCAGAAAAACAGCCCAAAAGTCAGACGAACAGCAGAAATGTGGACCTGAAGGGGAAGGAGTAAGAAGAGGATTGGAGATGTGGTTCAGGGGAGCTTGCAGAGCAGATACCAGGCCTTTGATCCCCAACAGGCAGTTGGGGGAAGAATAGTAAAGACAAAGGGACAATGAAACAAAATACTGGAAAGACTTGTCATTAAAGGTTGAAAGTAAATGAAGGAGACTGCCGACTTCATAGGTGAGGGACAGGAGTGCAGAACCATTAACCTAAGAAACAGGTCCTTTCTGAGGGAGACAAGGAAGGGTGCAGGCAGATCCCATGTGGACAGTGGATTAGATAGACACACAGCACGCGTGCTGTGCACGGGGACATGAACAGGCCATTTGTAATAGCTCTAGGCTGGAAACTCAGACTCCAGAAGTTATCAACTAATGAATAAGGACAACAGAGAATGACTGGGGGTCAGGGTACAGGAGGGGCAAAAGAGTGAACAAGAAAATACCCCGAACCTTCCGTCAGACCCCGGCAAAAAGCAGTATCCTAGATACCTTTCTGTTGCTGCGATAATCCACTCTGACCAAAAGCAACTTGGGGCTAATTACAAATTACAGGGCAGGAATTCAAGCAAGAGCAAAGGGAGAAATCATGAAAGAAAGCTGCTTCTAGCCTGTTCAAGGCTCAAGCTCAACTACCTTTCTTGTACAGCCCAAGGCCACTTGCCTATGGACGCTACTGCTCACAGCATCACATGCCTACACTGGTTAGCCATCAAATACCCAGAAATACTAAGAAAAAGCAGAGCTCTGCCTGCTAAAAGACAGGATTTGCCACCTTCACGGATCGAGGATGCCTCCAGAGCTACACCTTTCTTTCCCAAATGAAGGCATCAGCCATCCCTACATCTACATTGTTGGGGGGGGGGGGGTCTGTGATACAATTAAGGTGCACTGCAGAATTTCATCTTACATGAGGGTAGCATCCCCAACTCAAAGGGTCAGATGGAAGTCCCAGCATCTCTTTGTGCTGTTTAAACATTACTGTTGGCTATACAGGGGTCAAATATCAGAAAAAGTATCTCAAACTGCATGTAGTTTTTGACTGTCATCTCACAAACTGTCACTCTGGGAACCAGGAGTGAGGAGAATGGAGGGTGCCAAAGGGAAGGCTGGGCCTTCAAATTCTCTGCCTCTTCAGCTGAGGAGGGACAGAAAGACCTAAAATGTTCTACCTCCCATCAGAGCTTGCTCTGCTTTGTCTTCTAACTCCTAAAACTATTCACAAGATGTGACTAGTGTCAGAGCATTGGTCAGAACTGCACATGGGAAGCACTTAGTCCAGGCAGGGTAGGGTGCACTGTGTGCTGCTGGACTCTAAATCCGAACTCTGAAGTGGAAGAGACTGACTGCCTCCTGGCTTTCCGAGATGGCATTTTCTTTTGTGGTTCCATCAAACTACACTCACCTATGAGTCAAGGAGAGCTTTGCAGCTGAAGAACCCTGGAGAGGACTTGTGCTCAAGCCCTGTGTGCATCTGTCCTTAACTGATGCATGAAAATGCTACATCCTATCTGCCCCCTCTTCAGGGGCAAGGCCATTGCCCAGGTTTTCTGAGATCACTGGTTTGTCTTACTGACTTTAAACAAGTCAAACTAAGACAAAGGATGCAACCAGAGAGCAGACACGGCAGGTTGGACAGGATCCTAAGCACAGAGTAATAACTAACAAGTTCAAAATAAAGGCATGGGACAGGAGAATGGGATGGCACAGAACATGATACACAGTACTCATGTGCGACATCTGAGGGGGCCGGTGCAACACTGCTTGACATTAGCATGGTGGAAAGAAATCCGAGGTATGAATATGAAACAAGTCCATAAAGCCTTGGAAAGGAGTGAATCTCATACTCAGCTGCCACAGCATCAGCTTGGAGAGAGGGCTGTCAACTCCTTAAGCCAAGTTTGGAATCAAAAATGTACAAACCAGACATTCCAATTTCAAAAAGTTAATCTTTGTACCCTTAGAATTTCCAAGAGAAAAACAGTAAACAAGAGCTGGAAGGGAGAGGTGACAGACAGTTAAAAGACCATCAAACCCTAAAGGAAACCAACACACAACCCATAACTACCATGCTTAGTAAGGGAAGAGTCAATGCTTTCTCCTTAAGCTCAGGCAAGGACATCACTCTTACCACTTCCATTCAATATATACTACTGAGTCTAGCCAATGAAATAAGAAAAGAAAAAGAGGGCTGGCAACATGGCTCTGAGGATAAAAGCACTTTACATACAAACTGACCTGAGTTCAGTTCCCAGAACCCAAACTGGAAGGAGGGAACCAACTCCTAAAAGTTATACTTACACACACACACACACACACACACACACACACACACAGAGTATAAAGCCATTTGTAGACATCATCTTAACCATAAAATATCCTAAGGAATCAACAAAAAAGCTGCTAAGATTAAGGGACTCAACAATCTGTGAGATCAATATACAAAAATCAACTACAGACAAGCAATGACAGAACCAAAGATAAAATTAAGAAAATAAAGTTAAGATAATTTCACTCACAATGATACCAAAAGAACAAAACCTTTGGATTACACTGAAGGAAAGAAGCACACTTCTGTGCACTCAAAGCAAAAAGTGCTGAGGAAAATGAGGCTCCCCTCTACCTGGAGAACTTCTCAGATCCACAGGCAGGCAATACCACTCTTAAGTAAGCAATGTGGGGACTGGGGAGATGGCTCAGTAGATGAAGCACTTACCCCTCAAGTGTGAGAACTGGAGTTCAGAGCCCCAGGAGCCAGAAAAAAGTCAATGAAATGTGGGTGCAGTGAGGGACAGGGCAGTCTGGGGGTGATTGCCTAGACTAGCTAGAACCAGCAAGCCCCAGGTTCACAGTGAGACTCTGCTTCAGTAAAGATAAATGGAGAGCGACTGAGGATCCAAAGTCAATTCTGAGCCTCTACTAGCTCATGCATGCACATATGCACATATGTATGCACACCACACACACATCCACATGCAAAAGTAAGAACAGCAATTTCCCAAAGTAGAGTGCAGATTGAAACCTAACAGGCTTCTTTTTATAAACGTTGATAAATTAATCCTAAAATGTACATAGAAACACAAAGGATTCAAGACAATCCTGAAAAACAAGGTTTTGCACTACCAACTTCTGCAACTATGGAACTATTCCAATTTGGATGGTGTGGTTCGGGCACAAAGGCAGACACAGGGATCAATGGAAAGAACTGAGCACCCAGAAATGAGCTCGTGTTCACTCGATGCATCTTATGAAGTCAACACAGTAACTCATTGGAAAAAACAAGTCTTCTCAACAAACAGTACAAAAATAGGTATCTCACGGAAGAAAAAAAGGCCGTATTTCTCAGAATTCAACAAACATTCTTGAGTGAAGTTCAACCCACCACTTGAACTGCTAAACAGTGGGACATAGCTATAGCCATGCATTTATGGCAAAACTTGGCATTTATGACAAAGACTCTCTAATATACAAAACCCAAGCACTTACTATGTTCTTCCTAGGATGATTTGGCCAATCTCAGTTTTAAAACTGCAGTGATATATACCACACTCAAGAGCTAACCCAAACAGGTGATAGACCCAAATAGCAAAAACTATAAACTCTAAGAAGGAAAAAAATAAAAGATTTTTTTTATGACTTTAAAGCAGGCAAAGTTTTCCTAGATACAACACCAGAGGTACAGTCATTATTTTTTGAAGTTTAAAATTACAAACTCTTGTACTTCAAAACTATCATAAAAACAGGAGCAAGCCACACATTGCAAGAAAATGACTTCAAATTACAATCTAAGAAAGGGTTTGGATCCAGCAAAACCAAAACATTACTTAATGTTAAAAAACAACAACTAAATTAAAATGCAAAAAGGCCTGAGTATAAACATTTTTACCAAAGAAAGTACGTGGGTAGCAAATAAGTCCATAAAATGCCCACTGAGCCTTCCCAGAGAAATGGGTTCAGACTGCCACGGGATGCTCTCACAGTACTAGAATCAATGCAATCAAAACAACAGCAAGAACAAGTGTGGGAAGGACACGAAAAATATTCAAGGGTAACTGGTGAAACCAGAAAATGGGATATATTGAGGAACAAATGAGGTTTCTTCAAAGTTAAATTTAACCATATAAGAATGATCCTGAAAATAGACTCTTTAGTTTCTATCCTAAGAAAGAAAAGAAAAGAAAGAAAGAAAAAGAAAAGTGTGCCACAGTTTTATTCTTTATTCTAGAGCTTAGAACGGAAACAATACAAATGTCCCCCAACTGGTGAATGAATAAACAAATGCACTATTTATCCACACAACACAGTAGATTCAGCAACTAAAACTCTCACATGACAAACACCCCTACCAACAGAACAATGCCAAAATGGTTTAACAGGGGCTAGAGAGATGGCTCATTAGCTAAGAGCACTGGCTGTGCTTTTTGAGGACCTGGGTTCAATTCCCAACTCCCACATTGGTGTCTCACAATTGTATGTAATTCCAGTCCCACTGGATCCAACATCCTTTTCTGGCCTTTGTGAGCACTGTGCATATGGAGCACACAGATGTCCATTTAGGCAAAATAATCATACACATAAAATAAAAAAGGAAAAGAAGGAAATTTAGCATGCTAGGTGTGGCTCAGTAGTAGGGAACTTGCCTAGAATGCACAAGATGCTAGGTTCTATCTCCACACTGCACAAAGAATTACACTAAGCAAAAGAAGCCAGGCTTGCAAGATACACAAACCCACCTATATGAAAGGCAATTTTTTAAGGAAGGAGGAATATGGTTACCCAGGTTTGTGGATAGGCAATAGAAAGTGTCTTAGGAACTATATAGCTTTCACATCTTGTTAATGTTCTATAAGTAGATTAGGTGACAGTTGCTCAATTCTGTACATTTACTAAAAAAAAAAAAATTAAAGTGGTAATTTTATATTTAAAATAAGTCTCAATACAGTTTTCTTTAAAATGAAATTTTAAAAAATGGCCACCCAATCTTTGAAGAGTGCTACTGCCTAGTTAGGGATCTGCAATGTGGCCTCCAGATAATGTGTTCACGGCCTTGCCTTCCTGAGCCCACAAGGCAAGCCTTCTCAAGAATCCTTACCCCTCATGAAGGCCAATCATCTTAATGTTGCTTCGGAATCAGAGCTTGAGCCAAATCTTCCACTATTTAACTATGTGACATCTGACCTCTAAAATGGATGGGGCAATGACATTGAACAAGATCAGCATGTGCAGAACCCGAAGAAATGTCCTTAATATACTTAGCACAGCACTTAGCACAGTATACATATGTATTCTTCCAAGGGGTAGCACAGGTCATACATATCAACAATGTCACCTCATCAGAGAGGCATTTTCTTACCAACGCTCCTCAAATAAATCCTACTACTTTTGCCTGCTTTTAATTCCTCCTCAGAACTTTCAGGGTTTTTTTTTGGGGGGGGGGTGGAGTTTGTTTGTTTGTTTGTTTTGTTTTGTCTTGTTTTGTTTCCAGTCTCCAAGGTGACAGAGAGCCTGGCTTTGTTCCCTATCTCTGTAAGAGCATACCAGTGTTGGTAAATAGCACTTTAGCAGTGCTTGCTGAGGAGCTCAGGTAGTGCACTGGCAAGCAGCCTCCCTGGCATCTGAATGTTGACTGTCTCTTGTGTATCTGACTAATCTTTCATCATATTCCCTTCCCAAGTGGTCCAGAACCTGCCTCAGAGGAGCAATGAGTAATGATAAAGCCGATCTAGCCAGAAGGATGAAATGAGCCTGGTCTGAGCGTAGGCATGTGGCTCCATACGTAGGCTCCTGGAGCGTGTGGCAAAATAAGAGGTGAATCGCTGCAAAGGGGGAGTGGTTTGGGAACTATGAGGAGTCTGGATTTCAACAACCAACCAAGTTCAGCTGAATGGCAAGGATGGCTGCTTATACAAGGTGGAAAAGAAGAAAGCAGACATTTATAAGATATTGTTACCTTCTCTTAGAAGACCATGAGGTTCAATGCACTGGCTGAAACAATCTTTATGTATTTTGTGCATGCTCGCTCTGAAATCAGGAGTTGAATATAATTGCAGCATTTTGCATCAATTAAATTTCTTTTACCTTTCGCAGATTAGGGCTTGAACTTGCTATGTAAATTTATGCAAATTCACACACAAATGAGCAAGGCCCTAACACTTAATTTTAAGGAAATGAGAGCACTGGGATCAGGCCCCAGGGATTAAATACAAGTGGTCTATAAGAATATTTAATTTTCTCTGAAGGAACTAGGGCAGATATTCTCTTGGAATCTACCTCTTGCTGACATCCCATGCGTTTAGTAGGCCAACTACTTTATTGATCTGATTTTTAAAAATATTTATTTATTTATACTGATTTTTACTTATCTGTCTGAAGATCAGAGGAACTCTTAAATTCTCAAGTAACTACTCATAACAGATCCCCTACCACCAAAATATTTACCATAATGTTCTTTCTTCCATCTTCCTCTTTAAAACCCAGCACACTAGACATGTTTTCCCTACACTGGGCCAGCCACCTCACTGACTACCTCTGACAAGCCATTATTCTCTCAGATTAACTAGAAAAGAAAGCTGACAACTACTGAAGCTCCCTCCGGTTTAATTGCCTGGTGAAACTAAGCAGAGTCTTAGCATCCCTGTCAGGTCAGGTAGAAGCAATGTCAAAATTTCAGACTACCAAGACATGTGTCCTCAGGCTGGTGGGAAGTCTGATAGAATTAGATTAGTTCCAAACACTTCTCAAGTGGTGCCTTAGGAAGTCCTTACTGTCTCTAAGCTTGACTTTCCATCCTTAAATTGTTTGTACTAGGGTATGGAAGAATTCCTCAGTGGTTTAAAATGCTTATCACTATTCATGAGTTTGGTTCCCAGCACCCAGAGCCGACAGCTCACAATAATCTATACCTCCAATTTCAAAGGATTTGACATCCTTTTTCCACCCTGAGCACCTATATGCATGTAGTACACATAAAGACAAGCAAGCATGTGCAAATATACACACATAAAACATTTTTTAAGGAGAGAAAAAAATGTAAAGACTTTGTACTCTACAGAATTAAGAGAACTACAAATAAAAAGTCGAAGCCACCTCCAATGGTGAGTCTCTGAACTTCTGAATTCTCAGGCCTGCATCCCCTGAAACAGTAGACCTACTAACAAATGTGAAGAATATCCTGAGCCAAAGCTGTCTTCCTAGAACCTACCCTACTTCTTCCCTCTCAGCCTTTCCATAGAAGTCATCTTCCCTACTTAATTCTTGCCTCAAGCCATGTTAGCAATTCCAGCTGGTCAGCACCTGACATGCACATTGCACATTGTGAGGCCCCCTACAAAGCATTCTGCCTGTCTTCTCCATCGATTCACATACATCTTCATCTGGTGCTTGGTAGTACCCAGGATAACATCCCACCATCTGTCTCCTCTGTCTCTCTCTGCAAGTGAAACTCAAAAAAAATAGCTAGCTCTTGTAAGGTCACACTATTGAGGAGCTCAGATGTCAGACCCTCTGAAGTCTTTTTCTGAACCTCCTAATTCACCTAGACCCAACTCAGAGCATTTCGTTTAAAGTTTGATTTATTTCATTGAGTTCACTCATGTAATTACTTAACAATTACCGACCAAGTACCCACTAAGTGCCATGCACAGGTATAGAAGGAAGTATATCAAGAAGTTTAACAAACGGCTCTGGAGTTCACCTACTTTATAATCTTGAGTCTCCTACTTTGTAACCTGTGTGACCTTAGCCAACTTATGCCCATAGTACCTCAGTTCCCCATAAGCTACAAAATGGACTAACCAGACAGTTGGAGGTATGAGCCCTCCTTAATCCTAACACTCATGAGATAAGAAGATAATGGAGTTCTGGGCCAGCCTGAGCTAAATATAGAGACTCTTGTCTCAAACAAAACAAAACAAAACAAAACAAACAAACAAACAAAAAAAAACCAGAGGAAGAGGTACTAAGAATTCTACTTCTCATTGATCTGTTGAAAATTAAATAACTCCTGTAAAGAACTGCCAGTCTGCAATAAAACAGGTGCTTTTATTCTTTTAAGTTCTGGTGATAAAGTCATGACTCACACAAGAACTTCAGCCAAGCTATTAGCTAGAGTTCTAAAGGAAAACATAATAAACACAATTTGTTTCAAACTGTGCTGGATGCTGTGAAAATCATAAACGTGTGGCAGTGGTGTGGGAAGTTGCTTGAGACTGTGGCCAAGGATGGATTCTTGGGTGATATCTGAGCTGTAACATGATGACAGCCAGGTTAAAGATAACTGAAGAAACGTTAACCACCTGGGATCTTCTGGGAAGAACAAGGAGGTCCTGAGGCAAAATTTTAAGACGATGAGGGAACAGGCCAGGGAAGGACTGGGGAGGTCAGTGGGCACCAGGACATCTTGTAAAAGCAAGTGAGGCTATGCCTCCTCTTCGACATGATAAGGACCCACTGTAGGCTTTTAGATGAAGAGCGGGTAAGGCATATGACCTAATATATGGTGACTAAAGCTCTCCTTTTGCTGCCTCACGGAGAAAGGCACGTGAACAAGATTGGAAATAGTCGAACACTTTCAAGACGTGCTGCAGCACACGCAACAAGACGCACACGACAGGTGAAACCGGGTAGAGCACGGAACAAATCCGGAACCGAGAGTGCCACAGCGGTGGAAAACGACGTGAGGCGGCGGCTACCCCCGAATGCCAGCGGCCCCCTCTATCTATCTGGTCCCCGGACGGCGGCTCCCGTTCCCGCCCGCACGCTCCTCCGGCCCACGCCCTCCCGCCGCGCCGCTCACCCGGATGCCCTGCAGCACCCGGACCCGCTCCTCCTCATCCATCTCGAAGGACACCCTTCGGGCATCGGCGCTCTCCGCGCTGCCCATGACAGGAGGCGGGCAGGGCGTGCGGCCACGCGAGCCGGCTCCACAGTAACCAGGACGACGCTGCTCAGCGGCCTACGCTCGTCACCGGGACACAGGCCAGCAACACCGCGCTCTATTGGCTGCTGAGACTGGCGCGCGTTGCCCTGTGGGATTTGTAGTCTAGCATTTCTGGCGCTATAAAAGGTTCTGGAAGGGGGGCGTGGCCCTCTGAGGCAGGAGTGCCTGTGAGCTGGAAATTGGATAGAGGACCAGCCAAACAGAGGCTAATGCAAGATCAAGGTTTCCTATAGATGTTATCCTTGAAGCAAAGTAAAAGTCGTGTTCTGAGAATAAACTACCAAGGATGCTAAGACAACTGTTAATGATCTATGTTCATGTTAAGCATTCAGCAGACATGTTCTGAGCCACCCCATGTGACTTGCTTCCCTCAGCCTCAGTCAGGAGGAAACAAATTTCAAACATGAGTGAATTTACTGTAATGCATGGGAAAGTACACTGTAATACCGCGAGACGGATTAATAAATTGTGGTAACCTCACAGATGGCGACTTTAAGACCTAAGGTGAGTCTAGTTTGCCATGAGAAGATGGAGAAAGGTCCCTTTGCTAGGGACCAACTGTTAATCCCAAAGATGGGAGGAGAAAGACCACCGACCCAAACTGTCCTGGGCAAATTAATTAAAGTAAACTTTTTATTCTTGTACATAGGCTGCCTCCTTCTAAGATGGAGTTAAAGAGATCAGCCTTTGAGGTGGAAAAGATTTTTATAGCTCAGGGATACGGGGTTTCCAAATTTGAGGTGTGGGGGTATAGTAGCAAGCAGAAGTAGAATTTAACTAGTTGGTCTTAACTTCTTGTGAAACAAAGACATGTGTTTTAGTGTTTCTAGTGCTGTGAAGAGACACCATGAGTGACTCTTAAAAAGGAAAACATTTAGCCTGGTGTGGTGGCCCATGCCTTTAATCCCAGCATTTCAGGAGGCAGAAAAAGGCAGATACCTGTGAGTTTGAGGTCAGCCTGATCTATGAAAAAGAGTCCAGAACATTCAGGGCCTGTTACACAGAGAAAACCTGTCTTAAAAAAAAGAAAGAAAGAAAGAAAGAAAAAAGAAAAAAGAAAAAGAAAACATTTAATTAGGACTGGATTACATTTTCAGAGATTTAGTCCATTATATGGAAGCATCACACCAACACCAGGCAGGAAGGCATGGTCCTAGAGGAGAAGCCAAGAGTTCTGCATTCCAGCAGGCAGCGGGGAGTAAGATGGCATGAGCTTATGAAACCTTAGAACCCATACCACCCCAGAGACACACTTCCTCCAACAAAGCCACACCCACTCCAACAAAGCCACACCTCCTAACAGTACCATTCTCTATGGACCAAGTCCATAGACACATGAGTCTATGGGAGCCATTCCTATTTAAACCACCACAACACGGTTGCAAGTGTTAGGGTCTGAGAAAGGTTTGGGTTTGTTGACCCCAAACTCAAATAGTATGTAAAAGCAAAGAACATTTATTCTGAAAAACAACCAGCATGCGTGGGTCAACCGTTCATCAAAATGGTGACCAGGAGAGGAGCTCTTTTTATGCGGGGCTAGTGGAATTTTCTTAAAGGGTTACATTATCTTTAACATGATTAGCTAAGTGTGCAGCAGTTACATTAGTACAATTTCTGACAGGTTGCTATATTCATTTTACCATTTTTTAGTCAGAAATTTAGAGAAATTTCAGGAACTAACCCAATTCAGGGTTTGTTATTGAGAGACTACTAACAATTAGCCTAGACACAGTGCAACTTAGAAAACTGTCAACCTTAAGATAGCACTCAAAGGCTTCAAAGACCGGCACTCCCTCCACACTCCCTCCAGCTGCAAGGGCGAGCACTCCCCGTGCTTCAAGGACCCATCTCCGCTCAAAGTAACTGTGTTTGCCCAAGATAACCTGTAACCTTCTGCTGAGCCATGAGTTGCCGCTGATATCCCCATTCCTTATGACATAGATCACAGTCTAAGCATCCCCTGCCCTTTTTCTTTATGGTCTGTTTCTTTAAAAAAAAAAACCAGCGGTAGTTGCTCGGGGTCGAACTCCTCTGTCCATGCTGGGGACACAGGAGTGGCCCAATGCACTGGAGAATTAAACCTTATGTATTTACATCAAGAACAGTTTCTCGTGAATTTTTGGGGGCGTCCTATCCCAAGACTTGAATGAAGATTTCCCAGGATTCGGGAGTATTTCATTATCTCTCTTGGCCAGATGTCCCAGGAACTGACTCAGTTCTGGTCCATTTTCCCTCTAGGCCAAAATTTAGGACCCTTATTGACTAACATCCATTGTCTGTGACTTTCCAAAGGAGCCTTGCCCACTTCTTTGGGAAACTGAAACTTAAAGTCTAATATGGATGCCCATTCTAAAATGGAACGGTTTAGATCCTCTCATAAGGTAGTTCTAATAAGGTACTCATAACAAAGTGGTCAAGTCACAGCAACAGGCACCCAGAGCAAGGTTATTAATGAGGATTTATTAGGGTTGAAGTTTCTCTTAATGCAGCTAGCTTCCAAATAAGGGAGACAGGGCTGTTAGATTTATTTAGCAGTTTTAAGGCACAACAACTGAGCAGTATTAATCTATTTTAATCCTCTAAACTAATCTGGCTATCTCCCAGCCAAAATCCCCAACACCAGTGACATTGTTTACACAACATTGAGACAGGAGATTCTCAGAATAACGATTGCAACCAGATCTGGGAGCACAGAAATCAGCATTTGAATAAAACAAGGATAATCTTTACAAAGTGCACAGTAACCTTATGCCTGCATATATAAGGTGGTCATAGCAACAGGTGGTCATAAAAACTTTTGAAACAAAAGCATGGTTGACATTTCCTGGAGCATGCAGTATAGAATCATTTGTAGTTAAAGTTACAGATAGGGCATAGCCTAATACTTGAGAGACAGAGATTTAATCATAAAATGAAATTAACCTAGTTTATTATAAAATGTCTTTCAAGTCTAAGGTAGAGGCAGGCTGGCTTATCATTCCCCTTTGTCTCATGTGTCCCTGTCAAATTCTTGACAGTGTTTTAGCATTTTTATGGGGGGTGGCAAAATTTGCAATGCATCAAAAGATACAATGCTCATTCATAAATTATATCTATTTGACAGGCATAGAAAGAACAAAAATTTTAAGGCCATATAATCTTGGTATGCCAATAGGTGCTATCCTCTTATCTAATATTCCAGCCATCTGTGGAGGATAAGTGGGGAGTATTCTCTTCTGTGACTACTTCCTGCTGAAATTAGGACACTATTGTCAAGACCCAGGAAGGCTGGAACGTTGGTGAAAGGTCAGAGGAGATTCGGGTAAGGGGGCATTCACCCAACTGAAGAGACAGAGAGCAGTCACGTCAAAGGGACTGTTTTGCATCTGTTTTCAGTTTGTACAGCAGTTTATAGGCCACAGCTGAGTTCTGAAAGGTGTCTACTGACTGAGTGGAATTCTGCCAAGACAAATGTAGACTGGGGGCAGAGTTACAGAACTTAAGAAAATGGTTACATTTGGAGCTTTCCCTCAGGCACAGGCGATAGCAGGGAAGCTGAGACTGTTGATTGACAAGATGACTTATCTGGAGTCTGACCTGGTAGAGGTAGAATTAAGTTTTATGACTTTCTCAATTCCCTGAAACTTATATTATCATGGTTTGTAATCTGCACTGAAATCCACATCGGAGAAAACAGCTGGAGTGGATTCACACCTTAGAATCATAGCAAAAGCTATGGCTTTAGGTTAAAAGCATAAACACTTTCTTTTTCTGTTTAGGTGATTGGGTATACATAAATTGGACGGAGGTGTTTTTATGGTGTTAAATGATGGGAAGCATTTTAAGTCTATACTGAGAAGACAATCAGACATAATTTAAAATCATGAGCTTGTTACTGATAATAGTAGTCAGTATTTTAACCATTTATCAGAACTTCATTGATTAATGTTAAAACTTTGAACTTTTGAAAATTTAGTATAACAGTAGCATAGAATAACTTGTATTTTATATACTAAATCATTTTAGATCCTCATAATTTATTTAGATGTTTATATCCTCAGATGTTTATATTTTAAGTTATTTTAGACCTCTATAATTTATATAAACCTTATACTTCTTATCCAATTATTTACCATTAAACATATATAAATAGTTGATTACTGAGAATATTCATTGCCAGGCAAGTTCCTTTAAATAGTAAAAGCCACATCTGAAACCTGTTTATCAATTAGAATGAAGCCTTAACACGTTAGACAAACCTGTCTGTGAGTTTGCTTTTCTCATCAGGTGACCTAATAGCTCTAGAAAAGCAAGTCCTGGTTTTTATATATGAAATGCATTGACCAGGAAGCTGCTGATAAACTGATAAAGCTACAGTTAGCTGTCAACACCATCAGAGATCTGAGATGGATGAATTACAGCAGGAAGTATAATCCAGATACCATATGTATCAATTAAAATGACAGAGACTTACTGCTACCTGGGTAGATTCCCTAGACCTCTGTGGTCTTTGTGGCTTTGCTGAGGGCAGAAGTAGTTGGTCTTCGACTGTCACATAAGGCAGCTTTACATCTTCAGTTACTGCAAAGGACAACACAGGCCTCTGGCTGCCAGACCCAGAAGGTCTGAGAGATTTTCCTGTGGAGAAGGAACCTGGGATAACTGACCCACTGTGATGAGGCAGAGTGACTAACCTAACAATGTCTACAGTGTGTGCAGAGCCCTGATGTTAGGGGCAGTTTTTCCCAATGGTTAGCATCATTGTAATTCTGGTAGAATTTTCTGTACCACAGCATCTTCTTTGGGGACCTTATGGCCACCTCTAGGAGCTGGCATTTCTGTCTATCATAGGAAGCTTTTTCTGTTAAGCATTTTAAATGTCATATTTAGCAGATCTCTGTAAAGTTTTGAGGGCCACCTATTAAGTATCCTTGATTTTAAATAAACTTTACTAGTTTTTAGTTACTTGTTTTAGATTTAACTTTGAAAACATATACAGGAAACTAAATGAAGCTTATCAGAATAAAACATGAAACCATAAATACAGTCCATAGGGAGCCTAGCAACTTTACTTTTCCTGGTCTTTTTATAGTACACCATTGCAGAATATCAGTTTCCTGTATGATTCAGTTTGTCAAAATAGCTAAAGCATAACAAAGTTAGTAAAGACACAGAAGAGCTAGGCATATATGAAGTCTCTGCCGAACCTTTTTCAGGGTGAGCTCTTAAGCATAAAAGCCATGCTTTGGTTGACATATTTCAGTTAACAAGAACAGTTAGCTGGAAATAGACCTACTTTGGTTAAAACCTAAAGTTCCTACATTTGGAGACTTTCCAGAATGACGGACTCTGATAGATTATATCTTTGTTTTCATTTTGGCTGTTGGTGCTGTCTATGTGCTGAGTTTTACAACCTAAATGGTAAGATTACCTATGTGTAAATTTTTAATTATTAATCCAGTGCTTTAAGTTTCAAATCAGCTTTTGCTATGACCACCTTGTTATGATTACCTGTTGTAATGACCTCCTTGTTATGATTACCTGTTGTGTTGACCACCTTGTTATGATTACCTTGTAACTATGCTTATTCCACAGAGGTTGTTATGACCAACTCGTATGTTCTGCTTCTATAACCCCACCTATTTGCCAGCCCCATACCTCTGAGCTATAAAAGCCGTATCTTCCCCACATCCAAGTCTCATCTCTTGAATCCCATCTTAAGGGGAGGCAGCCTATAAACATGAATAAAAATTTTGCTTTAATTAATTGTTTTCTTTCATTTCTTTAATTAATTAATTTGGCCATGATGATTTGAGTTGATGGTCTTTTCCCTCACATCTTTGGGATTAACATTTGGAGGCCCCATAATGATCAAAACCCCAACTCAAATTCAGAAATTCAAAAGCTGGACCCTTTCCTCTGGGACTGAGGAGCTGCTCCTTAAGGGCTTGCCCCATGGAGACATTCCAGTGCCCAAGGTGAACTGCCTGGATGAAGGGCCACAAAAGCTAACAAACAAAAGCAAGCACCAGTCTATGGAAGCCTTCTCCTAGAAAACCCACTAGCCTCGAAGCTCAGTGCTACACATTAGGGAGATAGCCCTGTCTGACAGAAAATACAGCTTGCTTAATTTGACTAAACAAACCTGGGTATTTACTCTCATTTGGTGGGATTAACAAAAGCTGACACTGATGAAGGATATTATCTTGTCTTCATCAGTTGGAAAAAGAATATTGTTAGAATTTTCATACTCCCCCAAATAATCTGAGTCACTACTATCAAAATTCTAATAGTGTTTTTCATCAAAAGCTATTTTTAAAAGATACTCATTTTCTGTGTATATATGTATGCTTGAGTGTATTTGTGTGTACCACATGCATTTAGGAATCCAAGGAGGTCAGAAGAGGTGCCTGATCCCCTGGAACTAGAATCACAAGGGGTTGTGACCACTGTGCTGGTGCTGAAAACTGGGCCTGGAGCCTCTGCAAGAGCAGCAAATACTCTTAACCACGGAGTCATCTCTCCATTCCCAGTTAATACTATATTTTTAGTTGTCCCCAGGCTTATTGAAAATAATACAGAACGGATTCAAACAGTTCCATGCAGTGTTTTGAAATTCATCTTAGTGGTAGACTGAATGACCCGCAGGTTGGAGAGGCTGCCAAAGTCCTGATGCTTCAGCATTTCCTTGGCATCAGTATCTACCTCAGTGACCTCCTAATCTAGGGCTGAGCAACCTTGGGGACATAATTCTATCTCTCCTCTCTCTTTTCCTCCTGTCTCTTTGTCGAGATACCTCTCACAGGACCTCTCTGACTCAATCCACCTCATCAAATGCATGGCAGTGCTAGTCATCTTGTTGCAGAGTGTCGTGCTGGTAATGATGGTGATCTCCTCATGCGCGCACTTGGACCAAGTACATATAGTACTTCTTGATGATGACCCAGGCCACCTTCTTCACAGTCTTGGTATAAACATGGCCCATTTTGGTAGGAACCCAGCTACTATCTTAAGGAAGAAGACTAACACTGCAGTCATCACACTCCCTGGTTTCAAACTATATTGCAAAGTTAATGTAATCAAAACAACAGAACACATAGACTAAAGCCTAGGAATAAATTTATGTCAGCTCATCTTGGTGCCAGCACACAATGGGAAAGTGAAAGTCTTTAATAAATGTTGTTAATACTGCTTTTCACACTCAAAATGATACGATTTTCCTTGTGCTGTGCACAAAAATCAACTACAAATATGTCAGAAACTCAAATGTAAGCTCTGAACCTGAAATACCCCTAAAAGAAAGTATGGAAGCTCCTTAATATTGACCTTAACACTAATCCTTTAGATATGACACCAAATCCTCAGTCAACAAAAGCAAAAATAAGCAATTAAGACTATATTAAAGAGAGCTGGCTCAGTGGTCTATAGCACTGATTGCTCTTAAAGAGGACCTGGGTTCAATTCCCACCACTCACATGGTGGCTCACAACCATCCATGAACCCAGCTTCAGAGGATCCCATATCCATTTCTGACTTCTGTGAGCACAGGCAAAACATTCATACACATAAAGTGGAATCAACCTAAAAACAGTTTTAACAACAAAACAAAAGAGGCTTTGTACAAGCTGGTAAGATGATCCAACAGACCAAGGTGCTTGCTGCCTGTGCTTGAGTTTGATCCCTGGGACTTGCATGGTGGACCAAGAGACACTAGGGGACCAAGAGACCCTGACTTCTACATGCATGCCATGAATGTGGTGTGTGTGCTCGTGTACACACACACACACAGAGAGAGAGAGAGACAGAGACAGAGACAGAGACAGAGACACACTGGCAAATGTAATTTTAAAATTAAAAGGTCTTACATAGCAAAGGAAGTTTCTAAGAAAGTGAAAATGCAACCTAAAGAATGAAATATTTGCCAGCTAGATAACTCATACTAAAGGGTTAATAATATCCAAGCTATTAACTCATAAACAAGAAGTTACCCAACTTTAAAATGTACAAATGACTAGAACAGTCTCTTTTTCCCCTAAAGAGCATACAAATAACAATGAAACACATGGAAAAAGTGTTCAGCATTACCAGTCAACTCAGAAATGCATATCCAAACCACAGTCTATCACCACCATCTGTTAGGATGACCGCTATCAAAACAACAAGCGATGACAGCTATTGGTAAACACTGGAGGGAAGGAAACCCTTGCACACAGTTGATGGAAATATAAATTAGCACACCCAATATGAGAAAGGATATAGAAGTTCATCACACTTTTTAAATATGGTGGGACACACACACACACATCTCCTAAGGAAATATTGTCTCAAAGTGGTAAGCTGAACCACCATGTTCTATGTAGCATTGTTCATAATAGCCACAACGAGGGAGCAAATGTCTATAATTCATATTTGCTCTGCAGTGACTATGGTAGTGTTGATCAGAGGATATAAACTTTAGTTATAAGATGAAAAGGCTTGGGGAATCTAGTGTACAGCTTGAATTATGGAAGACATATTGACTAATTTGGTTGTCATAAGCATTACACAGCATGAAAGTATTTGTACACCTTGTAAACTTTGAATGCATATGTTCTTTATTAATTAAAATATATGTAATTAGGTTTGTTGTTGTTGTTTGAGACAGGGTCTTACTATAACGCCCTGGCTGATCTAGGACTTCTATGTAGACAGACCATGCTGGTCTCAAGGTTGCCTCCTGAGTGTTGGGATTAAAGGTATGCAATATGATGCCCTCTTCTGGCCTTCTTAAGCACTGCACACACAGGACATATACATACAGGAGAAAGACTCGTACACATAAAATAATTTTTAATACTGTTATGATTAAAATTTGATCATAACTACACATGGTGGTAACCAGTGGATAAATCAACTACCTTGATTGTGATGACCCTTTCACTATTTGTCAAATCTTTTTTTATATCTTAAATATACCCAGTTTTGTCACTCATACCTTAATAGGCTGGGCTGGGGTGCTGGCGTGCTCAAACCTAGGCACAATTCTATAGAAAGTTGTACTCCAGTGCTCCTGTGGGACCAGGTTGAAGCCTGCCACCAGCTTTGACCATGTCACATCAGCTAACCATTGGCAGCTGAGGATAGTTCCCTAGAGAAGTGACATCTGTGACTCATCAATGTCCCACACTGGGAAATTGCCTCAGTGATCAGTAAACAAAATCTTAATGAGAAACCTCAAATATCCATTACATGGCCCAGACATTCTCAGGGTCTCCTAGAAGACTCAAATGGATTCTCCATTCAGGAAATTCTGGGTCAGATGACAAAGTGATTAATACAATGACTGACCTCCCCCCGCAAAAGTCAGCAAAATGAGTCAGAGCCAGGGAAACCCCTCAGCACTTCTGTAAGAGATCCTGGTGGACCCTTGAGATACCACAAGTCCTCCAGGGAAGGTGTACACTGAACCCTCCAGTAGCTGCCACATGCCCATTTCACAGATAACTGAGGAGCAAACAGGTAAATGGTAATGTTATAAATCAAAAGTAAGATGACTGTTTTTGTCTAGTGCTGGGATCAAACCTAGGGTCTCATCCTAGGTAAGCACTCTGCGGCTGAGCTTCGCACCTAGCTCCTGACCACATTTAAATAAAGGTGATGTGATAGGGATGGAGAAGAAAGGACAGGGAAGGATGAGTACATGCTGTCCATATTAATCCACGACCGATTGATTAATCGAGTCTAAAAATCCTCAGTGCTACAATCCCACCTAAGACCCAGGAAACTGAGGCTCTGGAGGAAGTAAAGTGTGACACTTCTTACTGGCTGCCACATACCCAGCCCTCTTCCTACAGCAGAATGCCAATTTCCTTCCGTGTAGCCATGTACCCCTTCAGGAAAAGGGGCCTGGTTCCCACTGGCCAAATTTGAGTCAATTTGAACATCAATAAAGAGAGTAAATGAGGCCAGAGGGACTACTCAACAATTAAGAGCATTTACTGTTCTTACTGAGGAACTAGGTACAGTTCCCAGCACCAGCATGGCAGCTTATAATGTCTCTAACTCTGGCCCCCATAGACCCCTGCAAACAAATGGTGCATATAAACTAATGCAGGCAAATGCATACACATAAAAGAAATCCTTTAAAATGAATGATAAAAATAATGGTTTATAATGCATTTAATATTTTTAAAATTCCATTAGTCCATTTTTAAAAGTATGTGTGAGTGTGTATGTGCACACATAATACAGGAGGGACTTACATGTACCACATGCACATGTGGGGGTCAGGAGAACTTACGTGAGTTGGATGGCTCTTTCCACTATGGATTCTAAGAACCAAATTCAGATTATCAGACAAGCATTTCAGCCACTTGAGCCAACTCATCAGCTCCTGTCTATTTTTTTAATGATTTGTTTATTTATATATGTCTTCATATATACTGTCTTCAGACACACCAGAAGAGGGCATTGGATCCTGTTACAGATGGTTATGAGCCACCATGTGCTTGCTGGGAATTGAACTTAGGACCTCTGGAAGAACAGGCAGTGCTCTTAACCACTGAGCCATCTTTCCAGCCTCATCAGCTCCATTATTCCATCCTAATGAAGAAAAAGGAGATAGAAATGGTAAAAGGATGCAAACCTTCCCTTTGGAAGACTTGAATGTATTTGTGTGGATGGGCACATGCATGCCACAGCAGATGTCGAAGTCAGGAGACAACTTTGGACATCGTTCTTTCCCTCTGCGCTGTGGAGTCCAGTGCCGATATCAGGTTATTACACTGGGCAAAATGCCATTGCCTGCTGAGCCATCCCAATGGCCCAAAATCTCTTCTTTATAAATAAAAATACCAGCTAGTCAATGCCAAAAAAATTTAAGATTTTTTTTAATTGCCATTTTGCTACTCAGTAAAATTTAATGAAGCTGGCCCAAGTCTTCAAAACATACTAAAGCCACTGGGTGGGAGGCTGAGATGCAGACGGCTCACCCAGCCTTTTCGTTTTGAGAGATGTCTTACTATTTACCAGTAAACGCTGTATTATGATGAGGAGGCCTGCT
Source organism: Apodemus sylvaticus (assembly GCF_947179515.1). NCBI lineage: Eukaryota > Metazoa > Chordata > Mammalia > Rodentia > Muridae > Apodemus > Apodemus sylvaticus. The sequence continues at coordinate 119,986,291 of NC_067473.1, forward strand.
GGTCACTTAATGACCATGTTTCAAAAAATTCTGGGATTTAAAAATGTGTGTTTCTCAGCAGGACTATGTAGCAAGCTGCTGTGGAGTGTTCCAGTCAGTGTGTGACCTGAATGTACTTGGGTAGGGATGATAAATCCCCTCAAACTCAGCCCCAATAGATTTATTTTTAATAGTGGGGTCGGGGTGGGGGTGGGTTGTACATGTGAGTGCAGTGCCCAGAGAGGCCAGAAGAGGGCATCGGATCCACCCGAAATGGGTGTTGGGAATGAATGCTGGTCCTTAGGAAGGGCAGTCAGTGCTCTTAGCCAACCAGGAAGCTATCTTCCCAGCCCCTTGCAAAGTTTACATACAGTATAATATCCCAGAGGGTTTTTTGTTGTTGTTATTGCAACTGGGATTGACATAAGGGCCTCCCACACACTGAGTGTAAACTCAACCACTGAGTGACACCCTGGCCTTCTACATCGATTAATACTATTTGGTAATTATTATTGAATCAATATTCATTTTCATTTTAAAAAGCTTTTATTTAATTTTATATATGTTTGCCTGGATGTTTATATTATATACAACATGTGTGCAATGCCTGTAGAGGCCAGAAGAGGACATCACAGCCTCTGGATCTTGAGTCACAGAGGTTGTGAGTCACCATGTGGCTGCTGGGAGCTAAACCTGTACAGGATGCGAGACTAGAAAGGACTCTTATCTGCCGTGCCATCTCCCCAGTCCCTCAATCTTAATTTCCTTGTTCCTGGGAGATGTGTGCCAAACTATTTAAGAATGCCGAGTCAAGAGTGTCTGCCTCTTACACTCAGATGGTTCTGAGGGGAAAAGTGTCAGGAGACAGTTCTAAGTGAAATATATCTTGGAGTCCATTACATTACTTCATTGTTTGAATGAGCTTGAGATGCTTTCAGAATAAGATAATAGGAAAATAAAATTCTGAACTGGGTGGAAGAGACAGCTCTCTGAGATGCGCTTGTCTCTTGCAGCTTTAAATGGTCTCCTGACCTAGCTTTGGCCTGTAAGGCTTCAGAGCTACTCTTGGGCAAGTTAGGGACTCTCCAAGCTTCATGCCTCTGATGTTACAGAATATTTAACAATCAAGGCCCCAGACCTAGTGAGCTCACTCATGACGAGGGTGAATGGCTGGAGTTTTAGAACTAGGAATCTGGTGAACAGGGTAGAAGGTGCCCTGGAGTGGCCTCTGTGGGGCTGCCTGTCATAGAGTGGATTCTTCAGAAACAGAAGAAAGGAGACAGGAAGAAGGCTAGCGCAGAAGCGACGAGTTTGTCCATTCTAGAAACTGGCTGGCAGCTTCCTTCCCCGTCAGGAGTCCTGTAGCTGCTGCTCAGTATGGTCACCCTAGGAAGGTCACCAAGGCAAGAAAATGGAACTTAAACTACCCAGATTGGAAGGAAGAAGCAGTTATTCTCAATTCACAGGTGATAGGGTCTCACAGATAGAACCGCACCCCCCCCCCCCCCCCGGGACTGCACAGAGAAATTGTCCCAGGTCACAAAATAACTGGTTTCTATTTCTGTAGAAAGAACAATCCAAAACCACAAAGTATGAGATTTTACATCCCAAAACTATATAATACCATCTCCTGGGAATGAGGATGGAGAGTGAAGAAAGCCCCCGTTTTGTTGGGCTGTGCGTTTGTCTGTCTGTCTGTCTGGGTGCCTGCACCGTGCTGCTCTTACTACTGTGGCTCTGTAGAACAGTTTGTAGGTGAATCTTTGGGGTGATTAAATCTTGGAGTTATAGAGTCTAGACATTAGTCCATCAGTCTGTGTGCTGTTTGGAGCAGCTGTGGTATCAACATTTACCAGTAGTTACCATGGTAACTGTATTTTATTTCCTTTCTCTTGGGGTTTGGAGGTTTGTTTTTAGTGTATTTATTAATTCTTTGAGAATTTCAGGCATTTAGTTTGATTATATTCTTCTTCCTTGCTCAGTACCCCCCCCCCCCATTTTATATCCACTCAACTTTGTGTCTTCCTTTTTTTTTTTTTTTTTTTTTTTTTTTTTAACCTGTTGAATCCATTTTATTCTGCCCTGGGCATGTGGCCAACCACTAGGGCATGGGCAACCTACCAGTGTGCACACCATTAATAAGAACTAACTTTCCCTCCCCTGGCAGCTATCTCTGCTGGGGTTGGGGGGTTGGACTTTGTGTCATCTCTTCCCTCCATGATGGGGTTTTGTCTAGTTTGATCTTGCTTTGCTGCTGGTGGTGGTTGGGTTTTCCTCTTTTGTTTTTGTGAGACAGGGTCTCACATAATTCAGGCTAGTCTGGAACTCACTCTCTAGCTAAAGATGACCTTGAACTCCCGATGCATCTGTCTCCATCTCCCAAGTTCCGATATTACCTGTGTGCCACCATGCCTGGTTATTTCTCTTGTTTATTATTAATATTTTTAGTGTACAGAATGAGTTTAATCATGACATTTTCTTTTAAAATGTTTTGTACATATGTATTAGGCAGAGGGCACTATGGGCAAAGGGTACTAGATAGCAGTTTAGGTATAAGTCAGAGGACAACTTATCGGAGTTAGCTCTTTCCTTCTGCCTGGGTCCTGGAGCTTGGTGATCAAGTTAGGCACCAAGTGCCTTTCCTTCCTCAACCATCCCACCAGTCACTTTGGTACCTACATGCCATTGTAGTTTACTTCATATTTGGCATCCTCTCGAGCTGTCACTGGCTATCTCTCTAATAAATAGTCCTTTCTTGCTTTCATGACAGACAAACATGTCTAGATTTTACATGGGAAACAAAACACATTATTTTCATTTGCTCTCCTCAAACCCATCTCCCATCTCTAGACTCTTCCTTTCCCCTACATAGCCCCTGTTCTTCTGACATGTTATATGTAAGTTTATATGGGCATGTGTATTCTACATATGAGAAAGAAAACATCTTTCTGAGTCTGGCTTGTTTAACACGATAAACTTCAATCTACTTTCCTGAAAATGAGTTTACTCTTTTTTGTGACTGATTAAAAGATCACTACATATATGTATGCATATATTTATATATATGTAATGTATATGTATATGTATATATATATACACACACACCACACCACACACACACACACAATATATATATATATATATATGTTATCATGTTATATATTCCACATTTTCTTTATCCGGTCATCTGTTGATAGGCATCTAGATTGGTTCCTTATTTGGCTATTGTGAGTAGTGCAATAAATGTGGATGTACAGGTACCTCTGTGGTATGATAACTTAGATTCCCTTAAATATCCTCAAGAATAGCTAGGTTATATGCTGTTTTTGTCTTTAGGTTTGTTTTGTTTCATTTTAAAATATTTTATTATTTTCATTTATGTGTATATGTAGAGGGGAGGTTATGTGCAGTGCCCATTGAGAAAAGAAGGGGGCATCAAATCTCCTGGAGCTGGAGTTACAGGCTGTTGTAAGCGGCCATGGCGATGCTGTGAACCAACCTTGGGTCCTCTGAAGAGTAGCAAACGCTCTGAGCCGTCTCTCCAGTGTCATTCTTTAGTTTGTTGAAGAGCCAACATACCAACTGCAGTGTGCTGCAGTGTGTACGTCTCCTCTTCCCCTGAGTCCTCATATCCTTGTTCATTTTCTTATGCTGCCCATTGTGACTGGAGGGAGATTGTATCAATGCATTTTTTATTTGCATTTCCCTGATGGCTAAGGATATTGAATTTTAAAAAATATATTAGTTGGCCAGTTTTTAAGAGCTCTTTGTTCAATTCACTTGTCTATCTATTTAACTTTTGGTGTCTAATTTTTGGACTTCTTTATAGATTCTGGATATTAATCACCTGTCAGGTGTGTATATATGGCTTCTCTCCCTTTCTGTGGCTCTCTCTTCACTCTGCTGATCATTACTTTTGCTGTGCAGAAGGTTTTTAATGTCACGCAATTCCATTTGTCAATTTTCGTCATTATTTTCTAAGTTAGTTGGATTCTTTTCAGAACGTATTTGCATACCTGAATCTTGACATGTTCCGCCTGACAGTTTCAGAGTTTCGGATATTTCATTGAGGTCTTTGATATTGGTTTTGTGCAAAGTTAGAGACCAATCTATCTCCATTCATCTACATGTGGATATCCAGGGCTTTTTTTAAACCCTACTTGTCTAAGAAGCTGTCTTCTCTCCAATGTATGCTTTGACACTTTTGTCAAAACTTGGGTGGCTGTAGCTACAAGGTTTATTTCTAGGTCCTCTGTTCTATTCCGTGGGTCTTTGTGTCTATTTTGGAACCTGTGCTGTTTCTGCCATTACGGCTCTGTGGTAGTTTCTGGGCAGATGCCTATGCTAGAAGCATCTCTCAACCTGTGGGTCAATACCCCATTGGGATCAAACGACCCTCTCACAGGGGTTGCCCAAGACCATCAGGAAAACACAGATAATTTACTGTACAATTCATAACCGTAGCAAAATTACAGTTATAAAATAGTAATGAAATAATTTTATAGTTGGGAGAATCATCACACAAGGAACTGTATTAAAGGGCTGCAGCATTAGCAGGTTGAGAATCACTGCTCTAGCAAGCCCTGTAAGATCCCTTTGTCTATTTGGGCTTTTTGTGATTTCATAGAAATTTAGGAATTTTTTTTCTAGTCCTGTGAAGAATGTCATTGACATTTTGATGAATGTTGTGTTGAATCTGAAGATCTCTTTGGTAATATGACATTTCACAATTATGTTTTGTTTCTCACTCAAAATGTGGGTAAACAGGAAGGCAATCCTGGCTCACAGGGCCCCATCACGCTTTAACTATGCTGCGGTGGGGGAGACATGATTCCATGGTCAAATGAGCAGGAAAAGCAAGGCTGGGAGGCTGGAAGGACCACACATGTCCCTGCCATTTCTCTGGTGGGACTGGGCACACGGTCCCCTGCCTGCAGTGGCTGAGAGGAGCTGTCTGCCCTGAAGAAGGAAGAGGAAATTGACTCAGACAGTGACAGGACTCATCAGCCTCTCTTGTCCATCTGAGGAAACAGGCCTGCAGCAGGCAGGACATCACTCACACTGAGGAGCACAAAGAACCAAAGCATAGCCATTTCAGGAGCAGATTGTGTGGAGAAGTGTTTATGTATATTCCTGCTGAGAGTGGCCCTGTTTCTAGCAACTTTCACCTCAGGAGGATGTGTCACCTGGCCAGGGCTTTAAAAGACATTTCCTTCCATGGTGGTCTCCTTTGTTCTTTTATTTCATTGTCCACTAATTAAGTAAACTAACAAATTCTCTGTACTGAAGTCTGAAAGCTCCAGGTGAGTAATGGGTCCCTGCAGGGAGGAGGAGGCAACGTGAAGGAAGAATGCACCACAGAAAGATCCGGTGGGCCCCAGGTCCAACGTAGCCAGGAAGAAGGAACTGGAGGGACTGGTCCCCGGTCAAGCAAAGGTCCAGCCTTCTGAAGTGGAACCTTAGGTTCTTCGGCCACAGGGTAGGGCTGACTGGAGCATCATTACCCCAACCCCCCCCCCCCCACACACACACAGAATGAGACACAGTTGGTTGGGGGTGGGGCTTGTGCTTTTCAGACAGTCGAGGATGAGTAATGCCTCAGTCCATAAAGTGAACACTACACAGGCTCCAGGACACAACATTCTCTCTCCACACAAAGAAAATCTTTCCTGAAGCCGTCTTCTGGAGGCACGCTGGCCACACATTTTACCCCTAAACCAGAGGACTTGAGAGGGCTATGGCTGCTTGAGGCTATCATCATTCATCCCTTACAAAACCAGCCCACTCCACCTTTGTTTACAGCCCCTTTCACCAAGCCCTGAAAAGCCCCCATTTGCACAGCCATCTGTTCCTGCCAAGGCTGGATTGTTAGCTGTTTGCAGTGTGTGCAGCAGGGGTGTGCTGCGTCTGCGCCAAGTGTGTGTCTGTGTGTGTGTCTGTGTGTGTATGTGCACGTGTGTGTCTGTGTGTCTGTGTGTGTCCGTGTGTGTATGTTCACGTTCGTGCGTGTGTGTGTGTGTGTGTGTGTGTGTGTGTGTGCGCGCGTGTGTGCATGTGTACGGACTTGTGTGCTGGTCGCTGCAGACAAGAAGCAAGTCAGCTCAGACAATGAAGCTGCTCAGTCCATTGTTCCAAAGCCCTGTGCTGGGGTCCCCACCTGCTTTCCCCGAAAACCAGGAAATTCTCAGTGCAAGACAAAGCCTCCAGATGGGAGGAATGAGCCGAGCGCTGTTAGCCGCAGACCCAGACCGTCGGGAGCAACCTCCTTGGCCCTGGTTTCCTTTTTTTGCCTCTCAGAGCTTTAAGCGTCAGCTTTGGCCCTGGCTTTGACTGTTTAACAAGTGGATGGCTGCTTAGCCGAGCTGCATTGGACCAGCTTTTCCTGGACTGTGCCACAGGAATCACCTTGCAGAGCACTCCTAGACAGAGATGCCTGGGTGTGGGAGAGGACGGGAACACAGATGGCCAAGAATTTCAGGGAAAAAGGGAAGTCACTTTGATAAAGCAAATGGACTCAGAGTTCCCCGAGATTGCTGTGAGCCTGGCTTGTTCAGTCCGGACTCCATTTCCTGTCTGTTCTTCCTCTGTTCACACATGGGGTTGGGGGTGAGGGTGATGAGGGAGAGGGAGAGGGAGAGGGAGAGGGAGAGGGAGAGGGAGAGGGAGAGGGAGAGGGAGAGGGAGAGGGAGAGGGAGAGGGAGAGGGAGAGGGAGAGGGAGAGGGAGAGGGAGAGTTAATTCTGTCATCTGAAGGGCAAGGCTGGGCTTCCAGGTCTGTGTCTGCTGATGTCTTGCTCTGCTCCCAGGCAGTATCTGAAGGGAATTGCACATATATCTAGCACACCTGAAATAGGCCCAGGCTTGGGTGGCCATAGCCAGAGCAAAATTCAGACTCTAGACTCAAGAGCAACTCTGAGCCTTGCCAGAGCTCACAGGACCCAAAGGGCCCAAAAGGTTGCAGCCAGCTGAGCCATTGGCTCTGGACCTAGCACCTAGGATAGCACCTAGGATAGCACCTAGGATAGCACCTAGTGCTCCTGGACAGTCGTTAAATTATTGAATTGCTGATTGGGTGAATATAGGACTTACTTCAGGGTAACTAGTTAATGCATTACCTGACACTCCAAGGAACCAGAAGGAATGTGGGCATTAGGACTCCTCCATGAAGAAGTGTACCCGCCCCCCTAGCCCAGTCTTCAACAGGCAAGGGGAGCGTCCCTCACTACCCCCAGCCCCTCACAGGGTTTCTGTGACCCCAAGCAGTTAAGCAAATGTGCAGTTACAGAATTGCATCCTGCCTTCTCACCATGAGATCTGTGCAGTTGGAGTTTTATGAATTCATTAAATGTGCTTGCAAACTTGTAAGGAAACAGCGCTACCCTGCAAGGAGAACTACAAATTGGCACAGTCCCTGGGAGAGCTCCGCAGTAATTCCATTTGCCTCCTAGGCCAAATGGTTTTCCTGCTTTTCTTGCAGTTCCTTGGCCTGGAAAGGGAGGGTAGGACCTCTGGGTACCCTATGAGCTCTGAAGAGCTGCCTGGTGTCTTCCTCAGAGACCTGGGGTGACCAGAGAGAGAAGCAGGGAGAGTGGGTTCCCTCCTCGGCATCCAAGGCCACTATCTGAAGCACAAATACAAAAGGGCTGTCCCAGGGGCATTTGGAGGCCTTTCATACTCCCTGTCTCTCACCCTGGCTAAGCAAACCTAAGCACAAGCTCTGTATTTTTAATGCAAATGAGAAGACTGGCCTTCTGTGTCCTCAAGCCCTCCACAGGCCACCACGGAATTGGCATAATTGTGCTGATTTGCATCTGTCTGCCTGCCCTCAAGACTTCATGATGGACCCCTGAAGTTAAAAGTTACACGTGTGCAGGGTCAAGAGCCTGGAGAGGTTCTGTATGCCTGCAGGAAGGGCTGGAAGTCAGTGTTTCCTGGATGAGACAACTTCCTGGATGAATTTGAACTCAAAGTGATCTTTGGTCTTGATCTCCTGTCAGGCTCCAGTCCTCGAAGGAGCATCCTACCCACACAGACTTTGTGTCCCATGTTTGTGGTAGAAAGCAGGTGAGGAAAGAGGGGAATGTTCGGATGTGGTGGAAGTTCTCTTGTACCATTGCAGTCATCACCATGGTAAATGTCAGAGATGTAACTCTTTCCTGTCTGTCTGCATTGTTAAACACACCTGGGACAGCTGGCCTGGAAAGTGCAGTCATTCAGCTCACACATCTGGACATTTGGTCCATGATTTATGGGGGGGCGGTGTCATTGCTCTTGGGCAGTGAGTAGACTTTGTCATTACAGGAGGCTGGTCTTAGCTACTTTGTAGGTTCTTCTTTTTCCCCCCGCCCTTTAACCCCCCCCCCCATTTTAGCTCCTATCACTAGATAGAAGAGGCTGTGTGTGTGTGTGTGTGTGTGTGTGTGTGTGTGTGAGAGAGAGAGAGAGAGAGAGAGAGAGAGATCCTTGAATCTAATTTATTTCTTCTTGTTTCTTCTTTTAGCACAACTGCTAACAAATTGCAGCCAATCCCGTTGAACAACCTATAACCACCGACCCCCACCTATGGTACCCTAGCATTTATATACAGTCTGAAAAGCTCCCTGAATTCCAAATGTAACACAATTGCAGAAACCATCTGCAGCTGGCAAAGCCATGTCTCTGCTAGAGCACAAGGCAAATCATAGTCACTTGCTGCGAAGCAGCCCCATATCCCCACACCTGGGATGAAAATTAAAACATATTTCTATAATATTTGTTTTTTTTAAGGTTTCAAAGTTCCAGAATTCTTAAGAATGTCATCACAGGGGAGGCTGGATCCCACCATACCTTCCCTTCCGTTCCGTTCCGTTCCGTTCCGTTCCCTTCCCTTCCCTTCCCTTCCCTCTTTCTTTCCACACAGTATCTAGCCTAGGCTAGCTTCAAACTCCCTATGTAGCAAAAGATGACCTTGAATCTCTTGTCTTACCACCTCCCAAGTGACAGAATTACAAATGGGTGTTATCACACCCAGTTCTCGAGGCTGGATACTGATCCCATAGAAGAATGGCCTCCAGCGTGCTAGATAAGCACTCTACAACTGCTACATCCCCAGAGCCCCAGCATCACGTTCAGTGGTATGTTACCAGTGACCTAAACCTCCCTAGGCTTCCCCACCTCTAAGTGATCCCACCACCTCCTGTAGCTCCATGCTGGAAACCAAACTTGACCTGCAGTCAGTCCTTCAGGAGACATTCCAGATCCAAATGACAGAATCTCCATCGCAGGAATGACAACCATGGGGCAGGCAGAAGCCAACCTACTCACAGCTGTAACCAGTGAGGACAGACAGCATCAGGACAGCCCACCTGCTGTCTCCAGCCTGCTGGAGACTCTCCCCTGCTGCCTGCCAGGACTTGGAGTGATAGAACACACTGCACTCCAGGATCCTCTGGGCTGGTGCAGCCTGTGGAAGTCAGGGGAGGCCTCTCCTCTCGTGCCTTCTCTCCACCCTACTAATAGCTCATGGTCATGAACACAAACCTTGCTACAGAAAGACGGCTGAAGAACAGAGCTTAGGGGTGGACTGGCTCCTTCATGTGCATTCCTTTAGCTTTCATTAGATGTTCCTAAGTTTCCCTACCAAGATGCTGGGTGGACATGCCCACCAACAGATTAGGTCGTAAAGGCTCATTTCCCTACATATAGGCGCTGCTACCTAACTTTCTGTTATATGAAAATGAAAAAAAAGTTTCAATTTCCGTTGGAATTCCCAAAATATCTAATCTAAACTTGTGTCTTTTATATTTGATTGGCTATTTATATATCTTCTGTCTATGGGTTACCTTTTTATAGATTTTAACTACTTTAATAATTTTATTATTGACTTGTTTATATATATATGTGTGTGTGTGTAAATCAAATAGCTAGAGCACTTGAAAAAGAGATAACAAGAAATTGTTCAAATCATATATATGGCACCCTCAACTCCAGCTCTTGAGTATATGATGCTCCTTTGAATTCTGTGGGCACATACACTCACATGTGTTTACACACACACACACACACACACACACACACACATTAAGAAACATAAATCTTAAAAACCTCTATTTTTTAAAAAAATATTTTCATATCTTGCCTATATGTCTGCATACAACATGCTTATCTTGTGCCTGCAGAGGTCAAAAGAGGCCATCAGATCTCCTGAGAATGGAGTTATGATGGTTGTGAACCACCATGTGGGTGCTGAGAATTGAACCTGAGTCCTTTGTTAAAGCAGCAAGTACTCTTAGCTGCTGAATCATTTCTCCAGTCCCCTCTAATGTTTAAATTTAATTTTTTTTACAGTAATATGCAGTGGCAGTTTGAAATTAAATAGCTAGAACATTTGAAAAAGAGAGATAACAAGGATATACATATACATATACATATACATATATACATACATATGTGTGTGTGTGTGTGTGTGTGTACTTTTAACCACTGCACCATCATTTCAGCGCCTAAAGATTAGTTTTTGACAAACACAACTTAAATTGTTCATATGATCCATCTCTAAATCTTTGGTGCCATCAGGTTTTAAGCATTAGTAGAAAGTCTCAGAGCAGCACACTGAAAGTCCTGTGGATCTGTGTCTTGCTTCAAAAGTGTTTGGACAGAACAGACCCAGGGATTCCCACTTTATTAGCTTCCAGCCACCTTACAAGTCTCTTCAGTTACAGCCTCAGGGACCATCTCCTTGACTCCTAGGACAGGCCAGCACCGTCTTCGCGGTTAGCTCTTAGATCAGCCATGACCTCTCAGATTCATCAGAATTATTCCACCGAAGTGGAAGCTGCGGTAAACCAACTGGTCAACTTGCACCTGCGGGCCTCCTACACCTACTCTCTCTGGGCTTCTCTTTTGATCATGATGATGTGACTCTGGAGGGTGTAGCCACTTCTGCGGCCCAAGGTCTCCGAGCTCTCAAGTTGCAGAATGATCAGTCGCGGGGGCTACTCAGAAGCCACCTCACGATGAATGGGTAAACCCCAGGAGGCCATGGAAGTTGCCTTGGCCCTGGGGCAGAATCTGCACCAGGCCCCCTTGGATCTGCATGCCCTGAGTTCTGCCCGCACAGACCCTTATCTCTGTGACTTCTTGGAAAGCCACTTCCTGGATAAGGAGGTGAAGTTCATCAAGAAGATGGACAACCACCTGACCAATCTCCATAGGGTGGCCAGGCCACAACCAGCACAGACCGGCGTGCCCCAGGCATCTCTGGACGAGGATCTCTTTGAGTGCCTCACTCTCAAGCACGACTAGGAGGCCTCTGCCTTCCATCGGGCTCCCTCTGTTCTGCACCGGCCGCCTCAGGACCCCACCTGAATGAACCTCTCAAGCCGCTAGGCAGCTATTTAACCGTTCTGGAGCCTCTCTCAAGTCTTTGGCCAAATAAAAATAAAGCTTTTGCAAGCAGGAAAAAGAGAAAGAAAGGAAGAAAGAAAGAAAGAAAGAAAGGAAGGAAGGAAGGAAGGAAGGAAGGAAGGAAGGAAGGAAGGAAGGAAGGAAGGAAGAAAGAAAGAAAGAAAGAACATCTCTCTGAGACTGTAAACTAATTTTTCAAATCTATATTTTAAAGTCACTTGTGATTTCATTATGCTCTGGGATTATACTACATAGGACTTCTTTGTCTAGACAACCAAATGTACACCTAAGCATTTATTTAATGTTTTGTAATTGTGCTATGAACTTTTCTAATTACTTAATTTATTTTACATCTCAATTGCCGCTTCTCCTCCCTCCTTTCCATGCAGTACCCCCTTCTCCCCTCTCCTTCCCCATCTTTCAGTCTTCCCTTCCTCCTAGAAAAGGGGAGTCCTCCCATGGCTGTCAATCAGCCTTTGCATATCAAGTTGTAGTAGGACTAGGCACATCTCCTATTGTAGCTAGACAAGGCAGCGCCCTTAGGGGAAAGGGATCCAAAGGCAGGCAATGGAGTCAGAGACAGCCCTTGTTCCTGCTGTTAGGAGTCCCACACGGAGACTCAGATGTACAACCATTACATATGTGCCATGGCCCTAAGTCCATCCCATACATGCACTTCGTTTGACAGTTCCGTCTCTGTGAGCCCCTAAGGCCTATAGGGTTAGTTGACTCTGTAGTTTTAATTGTGATCTCCTTGACTTCTCTGGCTCCTTCAATCCTTCTTCCTCCTCTTCCTCAGATTACCCAAAACTCCACTTAATGTTTGGCTGTGGGCCTCTGTCTCTGCTTCCATCTGAGGGTGAAGCCTCTCAGATGACATTTATGCTAGGCACCTGTCTGCAAGTATAGCAAAATATCAATAATTGTGCCAGGGGTGGGCTCTCTTTCACAGCATGGCTGTCAAACTGGGCCAGTTATTGGTTAACTTTCCCCTCAATTTCTGCTCTATCTTTACCCCTTTACCTCTTGTAGGCAGGACAGATTGTAGGTTGAAGGTTCTGTGGCTGGTTTGGTGTCCCAGTCCGTCACTGGTACTCTTCTCTGGCTACTGGAGATGGCTATTTCAGGTTTCATATCCCCCATTGCTAGGAGTCTTAGCTAGGGTCCTCCAGAGATGCTCCTGTAAGACCCCCAAAAACCGAGGGGGCCCCAGCACCCCACACCTCAGAAGGCGACACCCAAATCACTCGCGAGAAATGGTATCGATGCAATAACATGAGGATTTCTTTATTCCAGAATTCTGGGTTCCACAGCTGTACACCACACAGGGGTAGAGGACTGAGGACCATGAGTGCTGAATTATGACAGCTTTTATAAGTTTATGACAAAGCCCGTGAATCACAAACCAATCATTTCTTAGCATGGAGAGCCTGTGAAATGCGAGTCAATTGATTTGTACCACTCCATAGCTTTTAGGCCAATCAGTTTAAATTATCGGCTCAGTGGACCAATTAGTTTCCTATTTTCTTGAATGTCTATAGCTGCGTGAACTCCTGCATAGGGGTAATGGCATAAGCAGTTTACAGAAAGAAGCAAGATAAGCTTAGCTCATTTCCAGCTACCTTGTGGGGCCAGGATCACCTATTCAAGGCCTTTCTGCTAGGTCTAAACAAAGGGCGGGCTCTGGAATGTGATCTTTTACCTAGTTTTTAACAAAGCGAGATAGCATTTTAAACTTCTGACTTCTTGGGGTCATTAGAGTTAGGCTGTATTATTTTCTATCCTTTCACTCCCCCACTGATGCTCCCCCACTGATGCTCCCCCAGTTCTCTCTCCTTCCACCCTCTCTCCACACCCTCCCACACCCAGTTCCGTCCCTCCATTCACTCCCATATCTATTCTACTTCCCCTACTCAGGGAGACACAAGCATCCTCTCTTGGCACTTCCTACTTACTTAAATTAATCTATTTTATATGTGCACTGGTATTTTGTTTGAATTATTTCTACATGAAGGTGCCAGATCCCCTGGAACTGGAGTTATAGACAGTTGTGAGCTGCCATGTGGGTGCTGGGAATTGAACCTGGGTCCTCTGGAAGAGCAGCCGATGTTCATAACCACTGAACCATTTCTCCAACACCCTGATATGCAATTTGTCATCTTCACATGATCTATTTGTTCATATACACATATTCTGCTTATGGTTTATCTCTCTGTCTTTGGTTATTTGTAGAAAAGTCACCATGTGTTTCCCTGCCATAACATTAGAAACTATTTGAATACCCATCTGATAAGGGAAGTTATTCCCTATTTTTATTTTTATTTTTCAAAATTTCTTAGCTATTTTCACAAATTTCTAGGAGGAAGAAATCATCTTGCTATATATGGCTGACAGATTATCTAGGATTCTGGGTGGGGTTCTGTTGGGTCCACTGGCATATCCATAAGTGATGTGGCAGAAGGTATTCCATACATCCTGTTTGCTTTCCTTATATAGTCTTGACTCGTGCTCCCCCACCCCACTACTCTCTCTGTGCCCTGGTCCCTCTCAGTGCTTTTCTTGTTTTGTTCTGTTTGTTCATTTCATTCTTGAGACAAGGTCCCATGTAGCCTCAAGTATCCTTGAGGCCGGCAAGGATACTTACTATGTAACTGAGGATGGCCTTGAACACCTGATCTTCCCACCTCCACCTCCCAAGTAGTGGGATAACAGTGGTGCATCACTATGCACCTTAGTTTTAGGTTTTGGGGATGGCATTCCTACATAGTTTGCTCCCGCCCCTCCCTCACCTGCTAGGATGCAGCATACACCGCTGTGTCTGCCCAGTCTTAGATGTTTTGGCTGGGTTTCTTATTAGGTATTTAGGAGAATGTTGCCTTTGAACATTTTTGTTTGTTTGTCTTATTTATGTGTGTTCATGTGCAGTGCCTACAGAGGCCAGACAAGGGTATCTCATCCCCTGAACTGGAATTACAGGCAGTTGGGAACCATTAGGTGGCTGCCAGGAATTGAACCTAGGTCCACTGAGTCATCTCCTCTCTCCAGCCCCATTTGTTATTTTTAAGGATCAGTTTATTGTTCATTTTTTCTTCTAACTGGCATTTGCAAATGCATAATTAAACCTCTTAATGTCTCTTCTTTCTCACCCTCTTCCTTCTCCCTTGATGATGGTGATGGGACCCTGGGCCCTGCTCATATGAGTCAGGTACCTTTCCACCCAACTGCCCAGGCTATAGTTCTTGAGTGTTAAGCTGACCATAGACCTGCGGACTGCCAAACCCTCTTAGTTTTCGCCCACTGATTCCAGTGAGCAGTCCCAGGGCAGGTAGATAATCCTCTGTCTGGCACTGCAGATATCACTGGTTGTTCTGTCCCTACCTTTTTGGCACACACAGCATTTTTCTTCCATAATATGCTGCTTGGTCTTTTTAGTCCACTTGATACAAACATATCTGGGAAGAGAAACCTCAATTGAGAAAATACCTCCATCAGATTTCCTATAGAGAAGTTTGGTGGTTTAAATATGCTTGGCCTATAGGAAGTGGCACTATTAGGAAGCGTGGCCTTGTTGGAGTAAGTGTGGCCATATTAAAGGAAGTTCGTCACTGTGGCTTTGAGATCCTGTGCTCAAGTTCTGCCCAGTATGAAACACAGTCTCCTCCCGGCTGCCTGTGGAAAAGAGTATCTTCCTAGCTGCCTTCAGATCAAGCTGTAGAATTCTCTGCGTTTCCAGTACCTTGTCTGACAGGATGCTGCCATGCTTCCCACCATGATGATAATGGACTGAACCTCTGAAACTGTAAGCCAACCTCAACTAAATGTTTGCCTTTATACCTTGGTCATGATGTCTCTTCACAGCAATAAAACTCAAACTAAGACAGGAAATATGTAGAGCATCTTTTTAAAATTAATGATTGATGTGGAAGAGCCTAGCCTACTGTGGGTGGTGCCACCCCTGGGAAGGTGGCCCTGGGTTGTATAAGAAAGGAGAGTAGGCCAGCCGGGAAGCAGCATTCCTCCACAATCTCTGCTTCAGTTCTTGCCTGGGCTTCCCTGATAATGGACTGTAAACTGTAAGCCAAAAACTCCTTTCCCTCCCGTTATTTATCTGATCAAGAAAAATCCTAATGAAGATACATAATATAAGGCTGGCTAGACTCCAGTAGAAAGGCTGGTGTACTGTTGGCTAGACTCCAGTTCTCCAGACAGAACTATAATGGTAAAATGACTTCAAGTTCATCATCCAGTACACTGACTACCCTAACATTCTAAAGGCCTTTGTTACACTGAGCAATATAGGCTGATCGTCTGGAAACTTTATCTGGGGACTCCCCACCCATGACTTTAAAAAGATTGTATTTGTAGATTAATTTTATATTTGCAGCGAAATTGAAAGGTACAGAGACGTGAGATGTTCAATCTACTGGATCCAAACACACATCTTGCCACCCACATGGTCCCCATCACTGACAGAGGTGAGTTTGATGCAACTGAAGAACTCATACTTGCTGTCACCCAAAGTCCACAGTAAGTGAGGGTTCTTACGGTGGTGAGAATTCTACGACTTTGGACAAATGTATAATGATATGTAGATCATTACAGTATCACAGAGTGATGTCACTGTTCAAAGGCTTCGCGGTGTGTCACCTGTTCCACTCTCCCTTCTTCTAGAAGCCCTGGGTAGAACAGGTCCTAATACTGTCTCACACATTTTCTCCTTCACAGTATGTCACACAGTCAGAATCATCTTATAAGCGACCTTTTTAAGTTGGCTTCTTCCATCAACTCATGTATTTTAAGATTCTTCCATATCTTTTCATTTGTTTTTGGAGCTATAAAGATATTCCATTATTTGGATGTGCCACAGTTTGTTTAACCATTTACTTACTGGAGGTCTTCTTGGTCACCTCCTGTCTTGGCACTTATGAGGTATCTGTGAGCATTTGTGTGCACATTTTCTGTGTAGATTCAAGTTCTCATCCCATCTTGGTAAAAGCAATGACTACATCTCTAGATCATATATGGTAACTGTGGGCTCAGTCTTGAAACGGGCTGCCAGCCTGTCTTCCTGTTTCACCTTCCCACTGAGTGACACTTTCTGTCACTCCATATCCTCACCAGCGTCTGGGCTTGTCATGGTCTAGATTCCAATCATTTTACAAAGTGTGTTGTTTGAAGCTTTTCATAAAATATGAAAGTATATATATATATGTGAATATTTTCTAAGATATTTTTATATTCCAAAGAAATTATGTAGTTCTTCTTGGACTCTAGTAAAAGAGCGATTTAAGTTGGTAGATTTTTCTAAAATTTAGCACACACTTGCATTTCTAAAATGTCTTTCAGTATGCTGCAGAACTAAGTTTGCCAATTCTTAAAAAATAAACCAATCAAAACTTACCTTAAAAGACAATACTGTAAAATGATCTGTTTGACAATTTAAAATTAAGATCAAGAAATGCATTCAATTAAAGACATTTAAAATTTGTGTTGTTTTCTTTTTTCTCTTAGTTGGAAAAAAGAAAAAAAAAGACAAGAAAACACGAAAAGGAGAGTGCTTATTTTCATAGAAATCTCTTGGCACAAAGAAGGTAACAAATATGTAAAACTAAAGAAAAAGACAGAAAGGCCCCGCGACTTAGGTGAACACAGGAAGACGAGGCAATCCCACTAAAGATGAACAAGCCAGAAGAGGCTCACATATAATCGAAGCATTCAGGAGGCAGAGGGCAGAGGCTAGAGGACTGGGATTCAATGCCAGCCTGGGCTACATGAGACCCTGTCTCAAACCTTCATGCTCTAGTTTTATTTTTATTGTTTTGATAAGTACTCTCAGCAGAAAGCAACATGGAGGGGAAAAAGTTTATTTGGCTTACAGTTCCAAGTTGCAGTCCATCTGAAGTGGGGGAGGTGTCAAAGCAGAAACTCAATCAGCTAGTGACATCATATCCAGGGTCAGGAGCAAAGGGAATGAACACATATCATCTTGCTTTCTCTCAGCTATCTCTCTCCTCTCTTATATTGATCGGGGCCCCTGCCTAGGGAATGGTACCACCCACAGTGAGCTAGGGCTTCCTCTATTAATTACCAATTAAGACAGTCCCTGAAAAGCATGCTTACAGACCAATCTGACGTAGATTAATTCCTCATTGAAGACTCTTCCCAAGTGGCTCTAGATTTTATTACGTTCACAGTGAAAACTAATCAGCACACCTCTCCTCAAAATAAAAATAAGAAAGATAAAAGTGAAATGTAGGTCTCTGTGTACACAGAGCTTGCAGGGGGCAGGAAATAAGTCCAAACGGAAGAAATATAGATCCTTAAGCAATGTTTCAGACAAACACCCTATCCCCTGGATAAGCACTGGTACTTTCCTCTATTTTATATTCTATTTATGCCTGCTCTTTGTTTTTATTAGTCTTCATCACTTTTTTTTGTCATTTTTCTCTTCAGCTTTGGTAGATGTGCCCCAGCTAACATACATGTAACTAGGTTTGTTTTTTTTCAAACAACATCATTTTCTTTTAATTAACAAATTTAGTCCATTCATATATATTGTAATGACTGATATTGTTGAAATTGTTCATGAGACTTCTGTTTTCTATTTACTGTGCTCTTAATTTATTTAATGTATTTGTTTTGTGTGATGCTGGGGATCGACCTAGCAATTTGCGCATCCAAGGCAGGGGCTCTACTGCTCCTAAGCCGTGTCTCCGGCATTTACTCTGCTTCTGTGTTGTCCCTTTGTCCCTTTGATTTCAGTTCAATATATCAAATTGTCAGGGGGTTTGCCCCCTTTTAAATAGATTAGCTTATATTTGAAGCAATTCTGTGGCTGTGTTGGTCCAAGAATCAGAGAGCACACTCTTACTTCCTCTGCAGATGTGAGGCAGCTCCACTTGGCCTGCTGTGGGTGGTGGTCTCTGCTCCGACTGTTTGATGGGTTTTCTGGTGTCCTGCTGATGAACACATGCAGGTACCTGACTGCGGGTATTGTAAATGATATTTTAGACTCTACCCTTTGGGTGCAGGCTTTTGTGAGTTCCTTTTGGAGCCACACCCAGGAGACTTGTTAGATGGAGGAGTGCACATACGGCTAGCATTAGTGGTACAGCTAGCTTTCCTAGCCGGTGCCTTCATACTTTTAAATAATTAACACCTGGGCTGGAGAGATGGCTCAGCATTTCAGAATACTAGCTGTTTGTTCTTCCAGAGGAATGAGTTCACTTTGCAGCAACTACATCCGGTACCTCATAACTCCAGTTCCGGAGAATTTCACACCCTCTCCTGGCCTCCAAGGCCACTGTACTTCTATGCACACACGTTCATCCACATAATTAAAAATAAATCTTAAAATATTGACACTCTGACTGGTGTGAGGTGAGTCTCAGGGTTGTTTTGATTTGCATTTCCCTAATGATTAATGATGTTGAACATTTCTTAAGGTGCTTTTCAGCCATCAGAAGTTCTTCAGGTCAGAATGGCTAAGGCTAAAAACTCAGGAGAGAGCAGGTGTTGGCAAGAATGTGGCGAAAGAGGAACACTCCTCCACTGCTGGTGGGATTGCAAGATGGTACAACCACTTTGGAAATCCGGAGGACCCTGCTATACCTCTCCTGGGCATATACCCAGAGGATTCCCCGCATGCCATAAAGACACATGCTCCACTATGTTCATAGCAGCCTTATTTATAATAGCCAGAAGCTGGAAAGAACCCAGATGACCCTCAATGGAGGAATGGATACAGAAAATGTGGTATATTTACACAATAGAATACTACTCAGCAATTAAAAACAATGAATTCATGAAATTCTTAGGCAAATGGTTGGAACTGAAAAATATCATCTTAAGTGAGGTAACCCAATCACAAAAGAATACACATGGAATGCAGTCACTGATAAGTGGATATTATTTAGCCCAGAAGCTCTGAATTCTCAAGACACAGTTAGCATAACAAATGATACTCAAGAAGAGGGAAAGAGAGGGTCCTGGTTCTGAAAAGAGTTGATCCAGCATTGTAGGGGAGGACCAGGACAGGGAAATGGGGGGGGGGGGGTTGGGAAATGGACGGAGGGAAGAGGGCTTATGAGACCGATGGGGAGGGGGGCACCAGGAAAGGGGAAAGCATTCAGAATGTAAACAAAGAATATAGAATATAAAAAAATATTGACACTCAAGTTTTCCCCCCCACTACTGGGGTTTCAACCAGGACTTCCTGTATGCTGAGTGCTCTATGACTGAACTAACTCCCAGCTCCTCCACACTTATTCTGACATTTTTTGCTGTTGTGTTTGGTCACCAGTGTTTCATGGCACCTCCATCTGTGCTCTTCACATTTCTTCTTGCTTCAGAAGCCTTCTATTATCTATTTTAGGGAAGTGTGTGTGAGCACAAAAATGTTAGGCTCCTTTCATGCCTGAGAGGTCTTTATTCTGAGCGATAATGGGCTTTATAATGGGCTGAGTCTGTAATTACAGGTTCCAAGTGATTTTCACCCTGAACTCTGAGGAGCCTGCCCTGAGGATCCTGTCAGTCCCAAAATTCACACCTTCTTGTGTTGGAAAGAAATTGCTTTTATGATTTCTTGGGCAATAATTTTCTTCCTTCGCTCTAGAACTCAGTGCCCCGATATTTTCCATTTTCCCTCTCTCCTTCGTCCTTTACCCACTTTTCAGACATGGGACCTCACTATGTTACCCAGGTTGGCATCAAACGTCTGAGCTCATGAGATCATCCTTATTCAGCATCCTGAGTCCTGGGATTACAGGTGTGAGCCAGCCCTTTTCTCATTACCAGGTTGTTGTCTGTGGCCTTGGGATAAAGCTCATAGCCTCACACACGCTGGGTGAGCACGCTGCCATTGATTCACCCCCCCTCGTGCTTTTATTTCCTCATCCTTTTTAAAATAAGATTTATATGTATGAGTGTTTTGCCTACGTGCTCGCCCATGTGTGTGTGTGTGTGTGTGTGTGTGTGTGTGTGTGCACCTAGCTTGCTACCTGTAAAGACCAGAAGAGGACATCAGATTCCCTGGAACTGGAATTACAAATGGTTGTGAGCCACTGTGCAGATGCTGGGGCACCGAGAGCAGGCAGTGCTGGTAACCACTGAGCCATCTCTCTCCAGTGCCTCCATTTTATGTTCTGTTCTGGCATAATTCCTCAGCAAATTGTCGAGTCACCAACTTGATCCCTGGCTGTATTCATTCCACTTCTCAGCCATCCTGCTGAGCCACTTTCCTAGTTAAGGAACCAAGATTTTTCTATTTGTATTTTTATGAAGTCAGTATCCTTGGGCAGCGTTCTGCAGACATTCGTTATTTGAATTCAAGATTCCTGCTCTTTATATTAGGTCTGATTCCTGAGCGACATGTCCCTGTTGACTGACTCTGGCAGCTGTTCCACAGTGGCACTAGAAAGACTAATGCTCAGATTCTCAAACCAGCTCATAGATTTGCAAACAGATCTGAGCAGCTAGCAGCGCCTTCAGCTGCTCGGGCTGAGCAGGGGTGCCCGCAGGACTGTCTAAGGGCTGCAACCTTTCCACACTTCTTCCAACCCTCCTCTACTTCCCTGTTCCAGGCACTTCTGGACAGGTTGGCTTAGTGAGCCTTAGGGTGTAGGTTGTGAGTCCTGAGGAGTGGAAGCGAGGTGGAGGTATCCTCCCTGGCAGAAGACAGAGGAAGAGGAGAGAGTCAAGATGTGTCAGAGTCTCTAGGATGTGCTAATGGTTAACTCAGGAAATGAGATCAGTTGCCCAGTGCAGAAGTGGTTGAGAGGGAAAGCAAGGCTGGTAAACAACATCGGATATGGACCGTGGTAAGTGTGGTGGCTAGCAGGGGCTCAGCCCCGGACAGTGTTCCGTGCTAACCTTGCTGGTCTGTGGGGGTCTGTGCATCAGCACAGGGGGCTGGACCAGACACAGAAGTCCACTTTTCAGACTTTCCAGTCTTCTTCATTTTGCCTTTGGCATGAAAATCCCTGATTGTCTGCCTGTCTGAAGGAAAGGAGGGAGGGGGAAAGAAAAGAAGGAAGCCGGGAGTCATCTGTGTTCCCGTGACACCTGGTGAGCGCAGGGCTCTCAAAACCCCACGGAGCTTAGACACGGAAGCAATGTCCAGCCCTTCCTCTGTGCTCAGCCTCGACATCTCTGGAACTCAGACTGTCAGTCTTGCGGGCTATAAACATCTTGCTCACAAGACCCGAGGAACTCTCCCTCGCTCCTGGCTGCTAAGCTCACCCGGAGCCCAGGACATCCTTCATTCTAACTTGACAAAAGCACTGTGCTTTGAGGCCTGTTTTATAGGTTTTCTGTGCTACAGGTTTGCGGTCCGTTACCATCATCTGTCAGAGTTATAAAGCAGCAGTGTGCTCACTTTCCTGTTGGTTGATTTTATTTAGACACTAATTCCTAAAGCTGTTTAAAAAGAAGAAAAAGAACGAGGGCAGGCAGGAACACCTTCCAGTCTCACAGCAGATTCTCCTCACCTGCTCCGTACATCATGTCTCAGGACAAGAAGCACAAATAACTCAAGATACGCATAAACAACGCCATCCGGACTTCAATAACAGACAATTAGTGGTCTCCTAAGTCGCTCTCAAATCCTGGCTGTCTCTAGACACGGGCGTCTGTGGAAGGCAGTTTCAGGGCCAGTAACTATCACTCTACATCTTTACCAGTAGACAGTACTTCAGCCATGGAGGCACTGAATAAATTCTTGTAGGCCAGATGATTCCTGCAAGTAAGAACCAGGTCTGAGAGGCCAACGTGCTGGGCCAGGTTAATAGAGCCATTATTCAGGGGATGTGAGGAGAAGGAGGCAGGCTGCAAAGGAACCATGAGTCATCCTGCCCAGGTCTGCGGCCAGCTCTGTCCCTTCCAGGCTGTGTCCCTGAGGCAATCATCTCCATAAAATGAGACAGGTAGTCCTCACTCTGTCACAGCCTGAAAGCCGTGTGGGCAGAAACAAGAGGGACACAGCCTCAAAGACACTGTCGGTCTCACGGTGTCTTTATCTTATTCATCGTGTGAATAAAATACATTTGTGCAGTCATCGGCACGTGTCTGTTCACTGGATATGTAATCATTTACGTGTAATGATTTTCCAGCCCCAGCCTTAGCCTCTATTAAGTTCTAGAATCTACTTCAGACCCCAGACTTGAAGCATTTACTCCATGAAGCAAAAGCTCTTGTCTTTTCTGCTTCTCAGACTCAGTGAAGGATATTGCTTTTTAAATACATTTATTGCTTTTTTAGATATATTTATTTTACATGCGTGGGTTGTTTTTGCCTATGTATCACATGTGTGCAGCGCCATCAGAGGCCTGAAGAACGTATCGGATCCCCTGGAACTGGACTTACAGGAGGGGATGAACTACCCGATGTAGGTGCTGGGAACTGAACCCTTGTCCTCTGTAAGAACCGCAAGCACCCTTAAGCTCCGAGCCATCTCTCCAGCCCCTATTTAAAATTTTATCTAATTTTATTTATCTACTTATTACTGTATTCAGTGTTACATGAGGCCATCTTCTCACAAGTATATGTGCAATCTGAACATGCTCCCACCCCGTGACCCTCCCCTCCCCCTCCCCATCATCCCCTTTCTTCGAGTAGACAGTTTCATGTCTATTCTCACGTGTGATTTTATGTGTCTGTAGATTTTACGTGTAGAACCCACCAGTGTGGGGAAAACTTGATATGTGTCCTTTTGAGACTGAGTGAATTTGCTTTAAATGATAGTGTCCAGTTGCACCTGCTTTCCTACAATCGCTGTTTGGCTGAGGAAAACTCCACTGTGTGTTTACGACACATTTTCTGTGGCCACTCCTTTGTTGATGGAGTCTGAGGTCTGTTCCATAGCTCAGCTGTGCGTCATCTGCTCTTCTCCTGTGGACTCTCTGTAGATAGCTCTTCTGTGCAGCTGGGATGCACACACCCACCAATAGTGGCGGCACCCGTATGGAAGAGGGGGCTGAGGCAGAAACCATGCACACAGCATCCCTCGGGTTGCTAGAATCAGTCTTTCCACCATTGTGTTTCATTTGAACTAGGGCAGGGGCTGTGAGCTGGTAAGGGTCCCATACTGTCCCCCAACTCCCTGCAGATGAAACACGTAAAGTGCCCCTCCTCTGCCAGGAGCATTTGGCTAAAGCAACATTGTGAGCACAGGTAAAGTGCTGTTAATATCAATGGTAGGACTTTAGTCTAAGCACCACTCTTAATGTTTATTTTGAACGTAAGTGAGCTAAGATGTCAGGGGCCAGCTGTTAAACCTTTTCCATGTTCTTGGCTTCCTGTAGTGGAGAACTCTGGTCCTACAGACCCTCCAGGCTGCTTCCAAGACAGTCCTGTTGCTTTCAAGACTCCACAGCTACTGGCTGCATCAGAGCTCAGCTCAGAAGGCATTGTTTCAACCGCCACTGCTTCCACAGTCCCAGGAGACCTTTCTGCCATTCTGAGCCCCGGTGATCTCTAACAGGCTGATGGGGAGCACTCCCCTTCTGCACTCAGCAGAGGCATGTGATGGCTGTGCAGTGCTCCCTTGCTACACCCTCTCTGGGCAAGATGAGGAGGTGGTTGAGCTCGCTTTTGGAGTCAGCGTGGAGACAGTTTCCTGTGCTGGGGTGTGGTGTTGAGACGTTGTCTTCTCTGAAGACCCTCTAAAGGTTTTTTTCTTGCTTACTTATGATGTTTATCATTAGCAGACCTGGTTAGGAAGCACCGGCAGAATGAGAAGGTGACTGGGAGCTGGAAGGCCAGGAAGGGAAGGCTGAGAAGAACCAAAAGCAAGGAGCCTCGGGCCGTCATTGGAGGATATGAGGTCGCTGCCAAGTCCTAAGGGCTGGAGATCCTGGCATCTGGGTCTAGGAGGTGTGAGGCCAGAGGGTCCTACCACTCAAGGCCCCTAGCAGCAGCTGCTTGCTGTTGCCAATCATTAGTGCTGGAAGCTAAGTGTCAAGAACAGCTGACCAGTGCTGGGGGTTAAGGCCCAAGGCTGTGGGTCTACAGCCTAAGCACCTGGAGCCCCAAGCCTCTACTACAGCCGGGAGCATTGGGGCCTCTGTTCTCGGGGCTTGAGTTACAGCCTCTGGCTCTGCCAACCCAGGCCCTGTCTCTGATGCTCAATGGAGGAAGTACCTCACCTGCTCAGATTCCTGTCAGAGGAGAGGGACGACACCAGCTGACCATCGGCACAGTGGTCAGTCTCCTGCCCCTTTCCTGCCTTCTCTCATGGTGTCCATCTTCACAGCCTCTCCTCACTCCTCTTTCTGCCTCCACGCTGGCCAATCAACTCCAAATTCACAACTTCTTTGAGCCTCAGTTTCCTTGCCTGCTCAATAAGAGTGAGCACAGCAGCTCAGTGAGAATTAGAGTTTCAATAAGTTCATGCGTGGGTGCTAAGCGCTGAGTACCCCAAAGCCAAGGAACCCACTACAGGAATATCCTTCTAGCTATTTACCTAGCCGCATCTTGGGTGGGTCTCAGCAGCCCAGCCAGGACGGCTTTTAAGAGCTACCTCTTTCATTTCATACCCATGCAGGCTTCAAACTCTGTAGTTCACAGGGCTCGCTTAGCTTACCTACCCATGTCACCCTCCCCACTGTATTCTAGAGGAAGTCAAGACTCAGAGAGGTGGAGTCAACTGAACTGGAACACAGCTCCCTAGGGGGCTGCTCTGGCTGCCTGCATTGACCACGCCTGGGTGGTGTTTGTTACTGGACTAAAGGCACGAGGCCACTTCCCTGTCGCGTGCTGAAGCCAGCAGGCAGCCAGCCTCGCAAGTATCCTTGTGACCGGGCCCACCTTCCTATTTTGTCTGATTCATAAGAAGCTTTGGCGCCACCAAGTGGTCGTCTGGAGAACTGTGTCTTGGTACCGCAGTTTAGAGATCAACTTGAGGGGAGGCACCTCATGTCTAGCTAGGGGGTTGCAAAGCTTACAAATCCTGGTTCCCAAAGCTCATCCCCTGCCTGGCTGCTCACTGGAAGTGGAAATGAGGTTTTTAAGGATGCTTCACAGTGCACTGAATTCACACTAGATCCCTCTGTCGGTGCCAGGCCCCATGTCCTGCAATAAGGAAGCAGAGAGAGACCACGGAGTATAGCAGAGAAGGATCTGTCTGCTAGAAATGCAGAAGTGAAGCCCTGTGGGCTTCCAGGTGAGGCCAGCTGAATTGTGTGATGACTTTTAAGTGCCAGGAGCTAAGCAAAGTCACCCAGGCAGAGGGCTGTCTCCTTGCCCTTATTGGCTCTGGTTGATTCAAATCCTGAATGTCAGGCTTGCAGTCTTTCCTGTCCAGTGCTGTTATTTTCAGGAATAATAACACTTGATGTGGCATAGGGATTGAACTCAGGGCCTTGAAGATGCTAAGCAAGCATTCTGCCACTTGAGCTGTACCCCAGTCATGAAAAGTTGCTCCCAGCACCTGAGTTATCAACCCTTTCTATGACTTCTTGTCTGTATGCATGGCCCAAGCAGAAACACTAGGGGTTGTCATAGAACGGGTATGCTACATGCCACACAGATTCTCTATCCCTGAGAGTCTGTCTACCCGCTCCTGTTCCAAGCCTCAGGTAACCCACATAGCCCCCAGGCTTCTATGAAAAACTCAGTCTCAGACTCCAAAGCTGTTTTTCTCCCCACCCCCTCCCCACCCCCTTCCCGCCCCTGAAAGCTCTTGATACTTGTACAGATTTGCCATGGCCTTTTTCCTGGCTTTGTTTGTTAAGGACACTGGATAGGCAGGCATTTCCAGACCTAAGACGACAAGCTTCTCTCCGCACCCTTTCTCAAAACAGCAGGGCTGAGATGCCCTCATTTATACAACTTAAGGGGACTCCAGCGATAATAAGGCGAATCTGTTCCAAGGTGACTTAAGGTCTCCTTTCATAGACAGGGGAGCAGCTGGCATCATTCTACGTTTCCGCTTGAGTAGGCACTTCCATTACCCTCTGCACCTCGGTGGCTGGTTTCTGGAAGGATCGACTTCAGCAGGAAAGGAAGGGCAGGGGCTCCCGCTCCCCTGGAGAGTTTCAGTCTGAACCCTATGGCTTCCATGCATCACAGCCGGAGGGTGTCTTCTCCTACAATGCTCTGCTCCAGTGGGCGATGAACTGGATTTACTCTGGAGGCATCTGTTAGCTCAGGGAGCCCTGCTGGAACTACCCAAAGGCCTCTCTGCATGTGGAACATGACGTTGCAAACATCATAAAATGGTCCGTGTACACCTAAGTCCTGTGGGGATGAGAGAGCAGAGCTCTCATGTAGAATGAGGGAGGGAGACTTTGTGCTATGTTCCAAAGAAGATGCATCAAAAAGAAATGTCTTTGTTCATAGCAGAATGAATGCAAAAGTAGCCCCAATGTGCTGCCCTATGTCGCCTATGTCCCCAAGCACTGTGACTGTGTAGCAACTCCCAGGACACTCCATGGGATATCTCCTATCCCTTGAATAGACCCGAGTTGGCCTTGAGACATAGTGTGGCCAACAGAATGTGGCAGAAGTAATAAAGTCTAATTTTAAGTGGAGGCCTCAAAAGACCCTGCATGCTTTCTTTCTCTTGGGTCTCTGGAAAGGACTGGTAGGGCAAGAGGACACCTGGAGCCAAGAGAGTCATCGCGGTTGTCCTGGACGAGCCTCCAGACACGTTAGAGCCATCTAAACACAGCCATCCCACATGGCTGCTCAACACTGCATGCTGTTGATACAGGAGTCAGGGTAAGCAGAAGCAGCGGGCACTCAGAAGTGATGCTGTGTGGTGGATACCCAGTGTCACTGCTCGGTGATGCGGTGATGGCTAACCAGAATACCTGTCGTAGCCTTCCACTACTGGACTTAAGCTCATCCAGCTGCAAAGCTGTCTCTCTGGTTGTTTCCCTGTCTTCTGGAGCCGTCTGTTATTCAGGTGTCTCTGCGGACCTGGAGAGTCAGCAGAGGGTGCGTTCACCTTGGGAGACCCACTAAATCAAGAAGAGGCAGCTGTGAACATGAGCAGAGGTTGGGATTCGGCCCCTGTGACTTCTTGGCTGTCATCTAAGGACTCCATTCCTATTTCCCCAGGGCTGGCCTGCAGCTTCTCCCTAGAGCCCGTCCTCCAGGAGCAGCTTGCTGCTGCACTGATAAACAGCCCCAACAGACTTCCTGGGAAATGTGTGCATGGTCACACTGAGTCCTGTTTCTGAGAATGTCTCTATTTTGCTCTCAACATTGGCTTGCTCTGGGTGTCTATGTTTAGAACTGTTGTTGCTCAGGGATTTGGGGGCAGTGCTCTGACTCCCTCTAGCTTTCAGAGTTAGTGAGTATGTGCTGCGGAGTGCATGCCTCGGGCTCACGCCTGCTTTAGATGGTTTCAGGGGGGTCCTGATCTCCCCAATAGGCTGACATTTTGTGCTGAAATGACTTGAGTCATCGTTGCCCCTTGTGGTAGGGCCCCATTTAAGCTGAAGGCCTAGGGTTTGGGGTGTAGCTCAGTGGTAGGGAATTTGTTTTACTTGTACAAATTGATGCACGCCTTTGATCCCAGGACTGTGAGGCTAAAGCAGGAAAACCTGAACCTCATAGCAAGCTCTAGACCAAGCTGAACTACATTTAAAGAACCACGAGGGGCTGGAGAGAGGAGAGGTGGCTCATCAGCTACGTGTACTTGGTCTTGCAGAGGACCCAGGTTCAGTTGCCGTCACCCACGTTTTAGTTCATAACCAGCTTTATCTCCAGTTCCAGGGGATCTGATGCCTTTCTCTGGCTTCTGTCTGTACCAGACATGCAAGTGGTACACAGACATACATACAAGCAAGACATTCCTACATAGGAAAAATTTAAAAACTGGCCTTTAAAAGGCAATTGTTAAAAACAAAGGCTAGCATGTTTTTTTTTTAATTCGATATATTTTTTATTTACATTTCAAATGATTTCCCCTTTTCTGGCCCCCCCCACTCCCCGAAAGTCACATAAGCCCCCTTCCCTCCCCCTGTTCTCCCACCCACCCCTTCCCACTTCCCTGTTCTGGTTTTGCCCTATACTGCTACACTGAGTCTTTCCCGAACCAGGGGCCACTCCTCTGTTCTTCATGTACCTCATTTGATGTGTGGATTATGTGTTGGGTATTCCGGTTTTCCAGGCTAATATCCACTTATTAGGGAGCGGCCAGCGTGTTTTTATCTCTGCAAACTGCTCGCTGCCTCTGGGGTCCCTTAGACACTTGGGCCTTTGGATTGATTTTTCTCCCTTTCTTTTCTTTCCTGTTTTCTGCCTTTTTTTGAAACCTTATTGTTTCATGTAAGTGTTTTGCCTGCATACATGCATGCTTACCGTGTGTATGCCCTGGGACGTGGACATATGGTTGTGAGGTGTTATGTGGGTGCTGGGACCAAACCTGGGTCCCCTGCCGGAAATGTACACTTAACCACTGAGCCATCTCTACTGCTCCAAGAAATTTTCTTAGACAAAGACATATGCATAACTGTGTATATACAATAAAAGCATACATTTACTGCTTTCCAAAATATTACAAAGACATAGAAGTGGATTTTGACAACAATACTTCAAACTGTCCGAGTCTTTTGGGGTTTTATTAATCACTTATTTTTCACACCCTATTCTTGTTTTGTTTCCTTACTCTTTTCTAAAGATTGAAGATGTAATTCTCATATTTCACAGCTCATGGCTTTACAATTACAATGTACAATTAAATAGATTTTCTTATATTCAATGAGTTTAGCACCAATCAAGAAAATCAACTCTCAAGTACCTTTATTATACATTAAAAATCCCTTGTAACCCCTTGCTCGGGTCCCCGGCACACCCACATCCTGCGACTCGTTGCTGGCTCCCGGCATCCCCCATCTGCTTGTGCGCAGAGCATTCTTGGCTCTACAGTCCAATTTTAATATATTTCTTTTCAACTAATTAAGAATTACAAGGGATAATAGGGGATTAATTAGGCCATATCCATCCTAGGAGGCGTATACAGAAGAAAAGGACAGTAACGCTGAAGGAAGGGAAAGGAAGATGGTTAGTCTGCAGCTTCAGTGTGCCTCGAAGGCCAGGTCCTGGAGGCTGGTTCCTCCGCCTATAGCACTAATGAGGGATGTGAAACCTTTAGGGGTGGGACCTGATGGGAAAGAGTTAAGTCATTGGAGACATAGCCATGGAGGGGATTTTAGGACCCTTAACCTTTTCCCTCGTTTCTTGGCTTCATTTTGTCTTAGATTTTTAAATTCAAATTCTATTTATGCTCTTTTCAAATCAGTGTGACCAACCACATTTTGAAAAAAAAAAAAAACCCACGTATTTACTTTTTGTCATAGCCATGATCAAATATCCAGCAAAAGCAACTTACGAAAGGAAGGGTTCTTTTGGGCTCAGAGTTTGAGGGTGTGATCCGTCATGGCTGGAAGGCATCACGGCAGGAGTGTGAGGCAGCTGCTCACGTGTCTGCAGTCAGGAACGCAGAAGACACGAGTGCCAGCACTCGACTCACCTTCTCTGTTTTGTTCAGTCCGGGATCCCACACCATGAACAAGCAACTCCCACCGTGGAGGTGTGTCTGCCCATCCTGGTTGGTCTGATTTAGAAGCCTCTTCATAGACAAGCTCGAAGGATTGTCTCCCACTCGACTCTAGTTCCTGTGAGGCTGATGACACTTGCCATCAGGGTTGTAATCCTTTGTCTCCTTCTGCTATTAAAGGCTTACACAGACAGCTGGGGCAATGGTCACCACACATGAACCATGGTTTGTATCTTTCTGGAGTTGGGATGACCCTAGACTCACAGTTGTGTTTGTCCTTGACACTTTCATGCGCTGAAGGAATCTGAAGGAGAGAAACTGGTGAACTAGTGCTATTGCCAGTGGGTGTTTATGTTATTGAAGAAAACAAGCTATCAATGCGACATGAGAAATGGGGGCGGCGGGGACCACACAACGTGATTGTGAGGAACAAGTAAACTAACGGGACGAAGCAGACACTCGTGGTTTTGAAAGACAGCCATGTGGATTCCATCAGTAATGTGGAAACCGTGACAAGCAGACAGCTCTGGTAGAAACGGTCTAACAGATGGTGTTGGCTTTTTGTGACTGTAACCGACAAAACACCTAAAATAATCAACTTCACGGAGGAGATGTTTATTTTGGCTCACGGTGCCCGAGGCACTCAGTCCTTGTGCTGTGAGACCTGTGGTGAGGTCTCACTGAAGCTGCCTCCTTGTTTTCCACAAGCTCACCATGGTGGCAATGGCAGGTCAATGAAGACTCTACAGGCAGAGAGGAGGAACTTGAACGGGAACATGAGTCTTGGGGTGGGGGACACTGTATTACAAACCTCAGCAGAGACTAGAGATGAGACAGACATAGCAAGAAGAGTGGGGATATCCCTCTCATTCTGTCACCTTCTGTCCTTACTTTCCACAACCCTGACCCTGTTCAGCCCACGGGGCCACTGTCCTATTCATGGCGTTGCATTAGGTTCCCCTTTGTTTTCTGGAGACCGCACAGCAGTGGAGGCCTTGGCCATTGGACCCTGCTTACTCTGCAGGCATTAAGTCCTTTTTCACTGCTGTCCACACTTGCATTCCCCAATGTGCCCAGCTGCTCTGTCTCTGCTTGGCTTGGGATGGCCTCTTGGGACTCCAGGGCCAGCCTACAGTGTGTCAGCACTAGCTCCCATGTGTCCCTCTCTGTGAAGCTGCCTCTCCAGCCATGGCCCCTCAGTCTGGCCTTCTCTCTTAAGAGCTCTGGCTCCCAAACTCAGGCTCTGTCATTAAGCCCGTGTCCCACCACGACCCTGGCTAGTCACCAAGTGTCTGAGAAGTAAAGGCATTACACGGGTCACACAGGCCCTGGACAGGGGTAGTGTGAGGCAGCCCCTAAACATATGTCTGTGTGCCACCTGCTTTGCTCTACATAAGCAAGATAAGGAGGGGAAGTATTCCAGATCCTGACCTTTTATATACAGATGGGAGGGGAAGCAAGGTCACCCAGCGTCACTACTGGATACACTGCTGATTTGTGAGTCTGGTAAATCACTCAGTAAACTTCACAGCTGACCTGCAATAAGCCAGGCTCTGGGCTAGACATGTGGGCCTAATGATGATCTAGTCTCTTCCTCTCAGAGCTTACATGCAGTCTGGGGCAGACAGCAGAAAGCCAACCTCAACATGGTGGGACACTGTAGCCCAGCACTTGGGAGGTAGAAGCAGGAGGTTCTGGAAGTCGAGCTCACTCTTCGTACCCAGTGATTTTAAGTCCAGCCTCAGTTGCTGTATGACTCATGGTTCTCTGATGGAACAGAACTGATGAAATGAAGAAAGATGACAGACAGAAAGACAGACAGATGAGCTAGAGATATGTTAGGTGGAGATGTATTAGAGTAGCTAGCTGACTGTGGTCTGAGCAGTCTAAACCTGGCGCTGGAGTCCTAGAGGACTCCTAGACAGTTGGTTATCTTCAGTCCAGCTAGGAATCTCAAAGAAGTTAGTTCTAAAACCAGCAAACAGATGCCCCAACGGCAACATAGATGGGCTTGCCAGAGAGAGTTGGGGTAAGCAGGCGAAAAGCAAACCTTCCTTCCATTGTGTCCTTTTATCTGGCTGCCACCAGAAGGGCTGGGCCAGATTAGGGTGGATCTTCCTGCTTCAAATATTATGACCATGAAAATCCATCACCGGAGCACTCAGCAGCTTGGGTGTTTATTGATCTTAGATGTAGTTAAGCTCACAGCGAGATCAGCCATTATGGTGAGAGCTTACCTCAACTCCAATAGTAATCAGAGCATCTCCATCAACTGCTTGGGTTCCTCATCCTCTCCTCAGACAGACCTCTCCCCATGGCCAGTAGCAAAAAGTGGCTGCAGAGCCCGGTGGTGGTCCACGCACGCCTTTAATCCCAGCACTTGGGAGGCAGAGGCAAGCGGATTTCTGAGTCGAAGCCAGCCTGGTCTACAGAGTGAGTTCTAGGACAGCCAGGGCTACACAGAGAAACCCTGTCTCGAAAAAACAAAACAAAACAAAACAAACAAACAAACAAAGTGGCTGCAGTTAGGCAGGTGGGAGCATCAGCAGGTGGCGCCCCCTAGTGTTACATCTCTCCTGCCAGCATCAGTACTGAATCCCTTAACATAACAAGCATCCCAGAGGTTGTGTGGCCTAGGGTGGTTGGTGGTGTTAGGATTCCTCAGCCTACGACAGAGGCCTTTCCAACAGTTCTTTATAGGTCTGGAAGTCAGATGAGATTTTTCTAGTCCTTACTATGGGGCACTGTGATAGCTCAGTGTGCCGCGTGAGACCCTTGGCCCTATAGTTCAATGAAGCCCCTCTGGCAACTAGCTGCAGTTTATGTTTCTGGTTCCTTATTGCCTTCTATACTTAAGTCTCCGCTCTCTGCCTTCTCTTGTTGCCTCTCTACTTTCTGCTGAATGTGAAATGTCCCCACAGGCTTGTGTATTTGAGTATCTGGTCCCGGCTCCCGGCACAGTCTAGGGATGTGTTGCTGGATGACACAGGGCTGTGTGGATAGGGCTTATGGTTACAGGCTGAGCTCCAGCCAGAGTCTCCTTGTGTCCTGGCCAGCTGAGTTGAGAGCAAGCCGCCACATACCTTTCCTGCCACTAGTCCACGGAAATAACATCTTCTCCACTAAATTGCTTCTGTTAGGCATTTTGTCCCAGTGACAAGGAAAGAAATGAATACAGCTGCCCTTCCTCTTTCCCCAGGCCCCTCCCAGCTCAGCCTGCAGGCTGCCCGGCTTTTGTGGTCTCAGCCCTTGCTGCCATGCCTCCTGCTGCTTTACTCCATGTTACCCCCTCAGTCCACACTACCATGGAAAGAGCACTCTGGCCGAGCCTAATGCTGTGTTGCCTGACTTCAGTGTAACAGGGGAGGCAGGCAAGGAGGGGCTCTCCCAGGCAGCTCACCAAGTGAGCATGCACAGCTTGCTCATGCCATCCAAGAAGGGGTGTCTGGATCAATCATAGCCATTGGCTTGTGTGTGTACCAACCACTGAACATCAGAATAAGATGACACCCATGTCTGACACTGCCAAAGTGTCCAAGAACCTGAGACAAGTTGGATCATGGACCCTAGGGGAAACCTACCACTAATCTGGAACAGTATTCTGCTGTAAAGGAACATAGCAATAACATGACTCCTAATGGCATTGCTGTACACATAGAACAGTGACCACTCGTCAGAGAAGCTTCTTCTTGCAGTGGATGGTAATTAACACAGAGACCCACACAACGGGACAATGTACCAAGAGGGAGAGATGCTGGAGCACTCAGTTCTAAATGGAATGGCTTCCTTACCCTCCTCCCTTCAGGGTTCTATGCAGAAGAGAAGGCAGGAGATTGTAGGAGCCAGGGGTGATGATGGACAAGTCCAAGGAAACATCATCTTCCAGACACAAGACTGATCCACATATGACCTCAGAGACTATGGCACCATGCACAAGGCCTGCAACGAGTTCCAACCGAACAGATCCCAGGGTCTTAAGCTGTGGGCTGTGACCCCAAGTGACATGATACAAAATGTGGGGGTTGTGAAAATTTTGACAGTGGTGAAAGGTTTATGAAGGGGGCTGGAGAGATGCTGAGTATGATGAAGAACACGTTCTCTTTTTGTAGGGGACCTGGGTTTGGTTCCCAGCATGCACATGGTAGCTTCCAAGTATCTGCAATTCCAGTTCTAGGAGATCTGAACCCACCAGGAGTCAGGAGTCCACCACTGCTGACATCTATTCGTTCTTGTATACATGTGGTTATATACATGTATTCCACACATTTTCAAGCCACATTCCTCCTCCCCACTCATTTCCTGAGGTTTCTGAAAGCCCAACAACTGATTCAAAATCAAAACAAAATGAATCAAAGGTGATTCTGCAAGGTAGGGCTTGCCAGTGCTGTCTTGCCTGACTTCAGTGGAACAGCCTTGGTTTCAAACACAATGCTGCACTCGTGCTGCCCAGTGTATCCCATCAAACTTACACACAGCCCACAAGCTACCCACCGTGCCTCAGGGTGTAAGACGGGAATATTGTGCACTGTAGTGTTCTTAAGTCTGCAGCAGATTTTTCTGTTCCTTTAAAAATGAATGATTTAATTATAGAAAACTAGGAATTTTAATATTTTTCTCCTCAGTATGTAAGGAACAAATTAGTATATGTTTAGATTTGTATTATGTTTGATTTCATTTGTAATATGTTTGATTTCAAAAATTGCTATTTGAGCTGCATACTTAAGTTTCACACAAAAAATTGTTAAATGAGTGTTGGCTTGGGATTAGAGCAGAACTTCCAACTCTAAGCATTCTTTGTGTTTATGCAAAGCTGCATTCTTAGTATTGACAATTATAACATTAAAATATTGATCAATTATGAAAAACAGTGATAATGTTCTACCTTCCATGGTATCGAATTTTCAGCCAAGATTTGTTTTATGTAAAAATAAACAACCCCATCCATCTAATTAGAATGTAAATTTGCTCTCATCTTTAATAAAGGGTGAAATTATAAAGATACCTAAGATTTTCTTAAAAAGTAAAATTCATTATGATTTATTACCAGTAAACATTTGTGAATCTGTTTAATGTACATATATACCTTTGAGATCGTGTGAACTTGTTTAGGTTAAAAAGGGTTGCAAGTGAAAAAGATTTGAGCTTTTGTAAGGTCTTCTTGGGTTCAAGGGCTGGCTCAAATGTTTGAAACAGGCCTGGTTGAGCCTGTTCTTCAGACAGCACCAGCTATGCTGACTGTGCAGTTTTCTCGAAGCTTCTGTGGAGTGAGTGCTCCAGACCACAGGTGCTAAGGATAGTCCAGCTAACTGACTAACAGTGGCCACTAATTAGAGTCCACGTCTTTGCTTATTTACAGGAAGATGAACTTCAGATGGAGTACTTACAGTAATAACTTTGAGCCTGGTTTCCTTCCAGTCAGAGCTGGTGCCCTGAGCAGACCTTGGGCTGCTCTGTATCCAATCCCACAACACCCAGAGGAAGCTGGATTCCCAGGAGCTCTAAAACGCCAAGCCAGGATCATAGGTGAGGTGGCCACAGCATCCACCCTGAACCGGGAGTAACTGGGACCCCCAGGGATCCAGGGACGCAGGAATCCCTTCTGGTCTGAGGCAGTGCCCGGAGCAGACTGTGGGTGCTAGTTCTGCACCAAGTTCCACAATACCCAGAGAAATCTCGACTCCCAGGTCCTCTAATGTGCCCAGGATCATAGGATCACAGGATCTCAGGAGCTTGGTCACACCAGGATTTCAGGATCTCAGAGGCAGCTAGACTCCCAGGAGCTCAGACACACCCAGGATCTTAGGATTACAGGATCACAGGATCCCAGGATCATAGAGATAGCTGGATTCTGAGGAATTCTGACACAACCAAGATGACAGGAGGGACAGGCTCTAGTCAGAGACAGTGAGTGCAGGTAGTACTAGAGATAACCAGATGGAGAGGCAAGCACAAGAACATAAGCAACAGAAACCAAGGTTACTCGGCATCATCAAAACCCACTTCTCCCGCCATAGTAAGCCCTCGATACCCCATCACACTGGAAAAGCAAGATTCAGATTTAAAATTACTTCTCATGGTAAGGATAGAAGACTTTAAGAAGGACACAAATAACTCCCTTAAAAAATAAAGGAGATCATAGGTAAACAGATAAAAGCCCTTAAAGAAGAACACAAAAATCCCTTAAAGAAATACAAGAAAACACAACCAAACAGGAGAAGGAATTGAACAAAACCATCCAGGATCTAAAAATGGAAGGAGAAACAATAAAGAAATCATAAGGGGAGATTACCCTGGAGATAGAAAACCTAGGAAAGCGATCAGGAGTCACAGTTGCAAGCATCAGCAACAGAATACAAGAGATAGAAGAAAGAAAATGAAAAATGCAAAAAGCTCCTAACCCAAAACATCCAGGAAATCCAGGACATAATGAGAAGACCAAACCTAAGGACAATAGGTATAGAAGAGAGTGAAGATTCCCAACTTAAAGGGACAGTAAATATCTTCAACAAAATTATGAAGAAAACTTCCCTAACCTAAAGAAAGAGATGCCCATGAACATACAAGAAGCCTACAGAACCTCGAATAGACTGGACCAGAACAGAAATTCCTCTCATCACATAATAATCAAAACACAAAATGCACAAAACAAAGAAAGAATATTAAAAGCAGTAAGGGAAAATGGCAAGTAACATATAAAGGCAGACCTATCAGAATTACACTAGACTTCTCACCAGACTATAAAAACTAGAAGATCCTGGGCAGATGTCATACAGACCATAAGAGAACACAAATGCCAGCCTAGGGTATTATACCCAGCAAAACTCTCAATTAGCATAGTTGGAGAAACCAATATATTCCATGAAAAAACATTTTTTCATAATATCTTTCCACAAATCCAGCCCTACAAAGGATAATAGATGGAAAACTCAAACACAAGGAGGGAAACTATACCCTAGGAAAAGCAAGAAAATAATCTTCTTCCAATGAACCCAAAAGAAGACAACCACACAAACATAATTCTACCTCTAACAACAAAAATAACAGGAAGCAACAATCACTTTTCCTTAATATCTCTTAACATCAATGGACTCAATTCCCCAATAAAAAGACATAGACCAACAGACTGGATATGTAAACAAGGACCCAGCATTTTGCTGCATACAGGAAACCAACCTCAGTGTCAAAGACAAACAGTACCTCAGAGTAAAGGGCTGGAAAAGAATTTTCTAAGCAAATGGTCCCAAGAAACAAGCTGAAGCAGCCATTCTAATATCAAATAAAATCAAATTTCAACCAAAAGTTGTCAAAAAAAAGATAAGGAAGGACACTTCATATGCATCAAAGAAAAAAAATCTACCAAGATGAACTCTCAATTCTGAACATCCATGCTCCAAACGTAAGGGCACCCACATTGATAAAAGAAACTTTACTAAAGCTCAAAGCACACATTGTACCTCACATAATAATAGTGGGAGACTTCAACACCCCACTCTCATCAATGGATAGATCATGGAAACAGACACCAAACAGAGACACAGTGAAACTAACAGAAAAGTTATGAACCAAATGGATTTGAAATATGTATATATGATATATATCTTATATATATGATATATATCTTATATATGTTATATATCTTATATATATGATATATATCTTATATATGATATATATCATGTATATTATATATATCTTATATATGAGATATATATATATATATATATATATATATAAAACATTTCATCCTACAACAAAAGAATATACCTTCTTAGCACCTCATGGTACATTCTCCAAAATTGTTCATATAATTGGTCACAAAACAGGCCTCAACAGATACAAGAAGACTGAAATAATCCCATTCATGCTATCCGATCACCACAGGCCTAGGCTGTTCTTCAATAACAGCAGAAACAACACAAAGTCCACATAGACATGGAAGCTGAACAACGCCCTCTCAATGATAACTTGGTTAAGGAAGGAAGAAATAAAGCAAGAAAGGAAAGACTTTTTAGAATTCAATGAAAATGAAGGCACAACATACCCAAAGTTAAGGGACACAATGAAAGTAGTTCTAAGGGGAAAACTCATAGCTCTAAGTGCCTCCAAAAAGAAACTGACACTAGCAGCTTGACAGTACATCTGAAGGCTCTAGAACAAAAAGAAGTAAATTCACCCAAGAGGAGTAGATGGCAGGAAATAAACTCGGGGCTCAAATCAACCATGTAGAAACACAAAGAACTATACAAAGAATCAACCAAACCAGGATATGGTTCTTTGAGAAAATCAACAAGATAGATAAACCCTTAGTCAGATTAACGGGAGGGCACTGGGATATTATTATCCAAATAAATAAAACCAGAACTGAAAAGGGAGACATAACAACAGAAACTGAGGAAGTTAAAAAAACCATCATAGTAGGATCTATACTGAACAAAACTGGAAAATCTATATGAAATGGACAATTTTCTGGCCAGAAACCAGGTACCAAAGTTAAATTAGGATCAGATAAACCATCTAAAAGTCCCATAACCCTTAATGAAATAGAAACAGTCATTAAAAGTCTGCCAAACAAAAAAGTCAGGATCAGATGGTTTTAGTGAAGAGTTCTATCAGACCTTCAAAGAAGACCTAATACCAATTCTCTTCAAACTATTCCACAAAATAGAAACAGAAGGAACATTACCCAATTAGTTTTATGAATCCACAATTATGCTCATACCTAAACCATACAATTACCCAACAAAAAAAGAGATCTTCAGACAAATTTGCCTTATGAATATCGGCACAAAAATACTCAATACAATTCTCACAAACTGAATTCTAGAACACATCAAAGCAACCATCCATCATGATCAAGTAGGCTTTATCCCAGGAATGCAGAATGGTGCAATATACGGAAATCCATCAACCTAATCCACTATGTAAACAAACTCAAAGAAAAAAAATCACATGATCATCTCATTAGATGCCGAAAAAGCATTTGACAAAATTCAACAACCCTTCATGGTTAAAGGAATTCAAGGTACATACTTAGACATAGTAAAAGCAATACACAGCAAACCAGTAGCCACTATCAAACTAAATGGAGAGAAAGTTGAAGCAACCCCATAAAATCAGGGACTAGACAAGGTGGCCCACTCTCTCCCTACCTAGTCAATATAGTACTCAAAGTCCAGTCAGAATAATTAGACAACAAAAAGATGTCAACGGGATACAAATTGGAAAGGAGGAAGTCAAAATATCACTATTTACAGGTGATATAATAGTCTACTTCAGTGACCCCCAAAATTCCACCAGAGAACTCCTAAACCTGATAAAGAACTTCAGCAAAGTAGTGGGATTAAAATTAACTCAAAAAAATTAGTAGCCTTCCTCTGCTCAAAGGACAAATGGGCTGAGAAAGATATTAGGGAAATGACACCATTCACAATAGTTTCAAATAATATTACATACCTTGATGTGGCTCTAAGCAAACAAGTGAAAGATATGTATGACAAGGATTTCAAGTCTCTGAAGAGAAAAATCAAAGAAGATCTCAGAATATGGAAAGATCTCCCAGGCTCATGTATTGGCAAGATTAATATAGTAAAAATGGCCATCTTGCTGAAAGCAATCTACAGATTCAATGCAATATTCATGAAAATTCCAACTCAATTTTTTGTAGAGTTAGAAAGAGCAATTTGCAAATTCATTTGGAATAACCAAAAACCCAGGATAGTGAAAACTATTCTCAACAATAAAAGAACTTCTGGGGGAATCACCATCCCCCAGATCAAGCAGTACTACAGAGCAATAGTGATAAAAACTGTATGGTATTGGTACAAAGAAGGCAGGAAGATCAATGGAATAGAATTGAAGACCCAGATATGAACCCACATTAAACAGTCACTAAACTATGGTCACTTGATCTTTGACAAAGGAGCTTAAACCATCCACTGGGAAAAAGATAGCCTTTTCAACAAATGATGCCTGTTCAACTGGCAGTCAACATGTAGAAGAATGCAAATTGATCCATTCTTATCTCCTTGTACAAAGTTCAAGTACAAGTGGATCAAGGACCTACACATAAAACCAGATACACTGAATCTAATAGAAGAGAAAGTGGGGAAGAGCCTCGAATACATGGGCAAGTTCCTGACTAGAACACCAATGGCTTATGCTTTAAGATCAAGAATCGACAAATGGGACCTCATAAAATTGCAAAGCTTCTGTAAGGCAAAGGACACTGTCAATAGGATGAAACAAAAACCAACAGATTGGGAAAAGATTTTTACCAATCCTACATCTGATAGAGATGTAGGGCTAATACATACAAAGAACTCAAGAAATTAGACTCCAGCCAATCAAATAACCCTATTAAAAATGAAGTACAGAGATAAACAACGAACTCTCAACTGGTGAAACCTGAATGGTCGAGAAGCACCTAAAGAAATGTTCAACATCCTTAGTCATTGGGGAAATGCAAATCAAAATAACTCTGAGATTTCACCTCACATCAGTCAGAATGGCTAAGATCTAAAACTCAGATGACAGCAGATATTGTCTGCTGAGGAACACTCCAACAGAAAGAGGAACACTCCTCCACTGTTGGTGGGATTGCAAGTTGGTATAATCACTCTGGAAATCAGTCTGGTGGTTCCAAAGAACCCAGGTATCCTTCAACAGAGGAATGGATACAGACAATGTGATATTTACACAATTGAGTACTACTCAGCTATTAAAAATGATGACTTCGTGAAATTCTTAGGCAAATGGCTGGAACTAGAAAATATCATACTGAGTAAGGTAACCCAATCACAAAAGAACACAAATGGTATATATTCCCTGATAAGTGGATATTAGCCCAAAGGCTCCAAATATCCAAGATACAATTCACAGACCACATGAAGCTCAAGAAGAAGGAAGACCAAAGTGTGGGTCCTTCAGTCCTTCTTAGAAGGGGTAACAAAATACTCACAGGATCAAATATGGAGACAAAGTGTGGAGCAGAGACTGATGGGAAGGCTATCCAGAGACTGCCCCAACTGGGGATCCATCCCATATACAGTCACCAAATGCGGACACTATTGTGGATGCCAAGAAGTGCATGCTGATAGGAGCCTGATATAGCTGTCTCCTGAGAAGCTCTTCCATAACCTCACATATACAGAGGTAGATACTCGCATCCAATCATTGCTCTGATCACAGGGTCCCCAATGGAGGAGTTAGAGAAAGGGCTGGAGGAACTGAAGGGTTTTTCCATCCCATAGGAAGAACAACAATATCAATGAACCAGAGCTTGCAAGGTTTAAACATCAACCAAGGAGTACACTTGGTGGGACCCATGGCTCCAGCCATATATGTAGCAGAGGATGGCCTTGTAGGGCATCATTGGGAGAAGAGGCCCTTTGTCCTGTCAAGGCTCTACACTGCAGTGTAGGGGAACGTGAGGGCAGGGAGTAGGGAATGAACAGGCGGTGGGGGGGTACACTTTCATAGAAGCAGGAGGAGGGGGGATGGTATGGGGGAAGATCATTATTTACTGAAATGTAAATAAATAAAATATCCAATAAAAAAAAAAAACGAGCCTGGGGAGAGGGTTCAGTCGATAAAATGCTTGCATTCCCAGTGTTTTTATTTGACTGAGAGCAAGAGAGTTAGCTCTCTGGCCTTCTTTCAAAATGGTTCCTGTGTTGGGGATGGCTTGAGAAAAGGTTGTGTCCTAGTTACTTCCTGTCGCTAACCAAAACAACTGACAAAAACAAACAAACAAACAAACAAACAAAACCCAACCACACCAAACAAAACAAAAAACCCCAAAAAACTTAGGGGAGGAAAGGGTTCATTTGGGGAAAATCCCAAGTCACAGTCCATTATTGGGGAAAGACAAGAAACTCATGAAGGAGCAAAGGCTGTGGGTGCTGCTTATGGGCTTGCTCTCGATAGCTTGCACAGTAGGCTCTCTTACCAGCCAGGACCACCTGTCCAATGGCGGCATCCCCTCCCCAGTGGGCTGGACCCCACCACATTTATCAGTGATCAGAAAATAGTCTACAGGCCTGCCTACAGGTCAATCTGAAGGAAGCATTTCCTCAGTTGAGTCTCTTTCCAGGTGACATTAGTATGTCCCAAGTTGGCAAAAACTAAGCAGCACACTGTCACAGTGAATGGGTGTGGGTGCATGTGGGTTGAAGGGTTGGGCAGGTAGTGACCTAGGAACCTCACATTAAAATTGAATTGCAATAGGATTTTTTTATTTATTCATTTTTGGTAATGCAATTTTTTTTTAAACCAGTATTTCCTAGATAAGGGTTTAGTCACATTTCCTGAAATAAAGTGAAGACATCTACCCTTTCTGTAAAGCTCCTGTTTTGAGATTGGTGGAGAATCAGGAGTGGAAGGCACTGTAGAGAGGCCTCTGGGCAGCAGAAACTGTGGTAAAACAATAATGAAAACACTAATTATATGAATAAGCAAAGCATACAAGTTTGATACCTGT
Source organism: Apodemus sylvaticus (assembly GCF_947179515.1). Lineage (NCBI taxonomy): Eukaryota > Metazoa > Chordata > Mammalia > Rodentia > Muridae > Apodemus > Apodemus sylvaticus. The sequence continues at coordinate 120,028,638 of NC_067473.1, forward strand.
ACCTCTGAACATGGCTATAGCAAGTGACTGCCACTGTGCTACTGGGCGGTAGACTGAGTAGTTTGCAGGTCACAGGGCTGCGCTAAGGGGGCGTAGCTTAGCCCCGTGGAAGCCTTGGAGGTGGGGCAAAGCTTTCCCGGGGGCGTGGCAGGTCAGTAGGCCGGCCCTCTCCTTGGGGCGCGCGGTCGGGGGCGTGGCCCCGTAGCTGTCCGGTGCGCTCGCGGCCAGTGCGTAGCGTTCTCAAGTTCTCAGCGGCTTTGCCGGCGTCGTCCCCTAGGCGGCCGCCGCGTCCCGGTTCCTCAGCAGGCCCGGCTCGGCCGGGAGCGACAACGAAGCCCTGGAGAAGCCACCGTCCCCCCCGCCGCCTCCTCGGGCGCAGACCTCGCCCGCGCCGGCGAAGGTTGGAGTCGTCCCCAACCGCCGCCTAGGTGCTGTCCGTGGCGGCCTCATGTCGTCGCCACCCGGCCGCCGCGCCCGCCTGTCGTCCCCCGGGACCAGCCGCCCGGTCACTGAGGCCCGCGAGGAGTTGCGGCGCCGCCTGCGGGACCTCATCGAGGCCAACAGGGTGATGATCTTCAGCAAGAGTTACTGTCCACACAGCACGCGGGTAGGCGGGGCCGGCCGTAGCTGAGCTCTGGGGCGGGGCATGGTGGGCAGGATCTAAGCAATCCCGGTGGGGGCAGGAGAGTGAAGGTGCGGACTGGATCTGGTGGGTGGGGCGGGGAGGAGCGTGGATAAAGGGGCTGGACAAGTTCCGTGAGCGGGATCTGGGGACTGATGCCAGATCTGAGCACTCGCAGTGGGCGGGGCGAAGCCGTAGCTCTGTAGTTAGCGCCTGGTGGGCGGGGTCTGAGCAAGATTGTTGGGTGGGGCGAAGCGGAGGTCTGTGGAGAGTGCCTTGATGGGCGTGACCGAAATAGGGTCTGGGAGGGGCTTATTGGCGGGATGGAACCAAGGTATGGGTCCTGGTAGGCGGGGCTAATAGGGAGGGTCTGAGTGGCATTCAGTAGGCGGGTCCTAGTCGATAGGGGGGGTCTGGGTGGAGCTTAGTGGGCGGGCGGTCCTGAAGGTGGGCGGGGCCCAAGGGTGGTAGGAATAGGGCTTTTGTGAACTTCCCCAGGCTTCATTGCCTACCTGCTCTGACTCACTATGGGGTCCCAGGATGTTGCCACTTAGGGAAACACTTGCTTTCCAGCCTGGTATGGGCTTTAGTTTATCAAAATTAAAAAAAAAAAAAACAAACATTTCAAATTGTTGTCTTACTAAAATAGAAGTGCGAGGGATGGCAAGGTTTGCTGAAGCTGGATCTAGATCCTACTTGTTAACTAGTGTGTTTGGCTCCTTGACCAGGTTTCAGAACTAGTCGGGGTCTTGTAAGGTGAAGTTAGAGGAGGTGGTAAGAACCATGGAAGAAGTCGTGGCTAGTTTAAGCTCTGTTGTACATTCTGTAATTTGGGGCTGGGTGGGCATTTGACATTGTTTTCATAATATGAGTTAAAACTATTCTTATAGAAACCTTTGGAAGGAAGATGCAAGATGGGGCTGTTCAATATCTTGATGTTTATTTAACATTATAAGAAAGTTGAAACAATAAGGGTCAGGTATATAACTTAGTGGGAACCAGGCCCTGGCTTCCATTTCTAGCACAATTTAAAAGAAAAAAAATAGATGCTGAGGCAGAAGGATCATACATTCAAGGCCAGCCCAGGCTCCTATTAACAGTCTGATCACAAGAAACAGAACGAAATGGTGCCAGCTCTAGGACCCAAGTCTTATCCCCAGAACTCATATTTAAGAAAAAGGCATAGTGGAGTGCACTTTACCTCAGTGTATAGAACACAGGCAGGGAAGTAAAGATTCCCAAACCTTATGTGTCAGGCCAATAAGAGAAGCTATTGGAAAGAAGGTAGACAGATAGTCGTTTGGGAATGACACCGAGGTAGTCTTCTGGCCTCTATAGCTGCAACTGCACCTACATGCAAAGATATACACAGACACAGTCACACACACACATTAAAAAAATATGTATCCATCTTAAAAACTAATAAAATGTCGCTAACAGCATGGAGACTCCAGGATGTTTCCTCCCTCCCTCCCCCCAGGGTTAGCCACATGCCTTACTCATACCTTACTAAGAGGTACCTGATCCTGCCATCACTAACAGTACCCTGTTCCTTTTGGCCTGCCTGGGCCTTATGTGAGTAGAGTCACATGTTTTATAGCTGTTCCTTAGCAATTTTACTTGGAGATTCATGTGTGTTAGGACCTGTGGCTCTGTCTCATTACCTCTCACTGTTGTGATGTTCTCTAGGCTAACAATGGACTTGGGGTAATCCTCCTGCCTTGGTCTCTCAAGCATGGGGATTATAGCATGAGCCACCACAACTGGCATAACATTTTCCTCTTTAAAGTGATATGGATAGATACTTTCCCTTGGACACATCTGGAAACACACCCTGGCCAACTTACCTAGTTGCTTTTGAGCCACACTTGATCTTTGCCCAAAAGCCCAGAAGCAATGGGCGTCTTTCATTGATTCATGGAGTCAGTCACAGCGGCAGGGCGTTTTCAAGTACTTACACTAATTTGGCCTCTGCTGGTGTGTCCCCGTTCTTGCTTTCCAGCCTTGCTGACAGCTGCTGCATTCCCCCTTTGCAGTTCTGGTAGGTAATGCTCTTCCATTGAAGTTTTCATCTCCCTAATGAAGCCCTCGTGCTATGGCTCCCTTGAGGAGTTTTCTCTTGTGAACCATTAAGACCAATTTCTTCTTGTTTTTCTTTTGTGGTGCTGATTTGTAGGTTTTTTTTTTTTAATTTATTATAAATACTAATCCTTTGGTTATATGTTGGGAAATCTTGCAGACTCTCATGATTGGGCCTTTTGGTAACTGAGGTTTGTGAGTGTCCCACTTCACTTTCCTTCCACAATGTGTGAACTTCAAGTTGTATTCAGGACCCCTGCTTTAGGCTTTGCAGTGTTTCATAAACACATTCTTCTGACTTGGCTCCTGCAAGTTTGTAGTATGACTTCTACACTTGTTGTCTTTAACCCAGTGGGAATTGCTGTTGGTGAAGTCCAGTTACACTGAGTCCATCCTTTCTATTGATCAGATCTTCATATGTGCTGGTATCTTTCTTTCTTTGTTTGTGTGTGTGTATGTGTGTGTTGGTTTATAGTGGTGAGAAAAACATTTCCTGAGGTAGGGTCTCTTATCAGTCCAAACTGGCCTTGAACTCTGCAGCCTTTCCTGTTTCTGTTTGGATGTTAAGTCTTCCAGCTTGTTCCTGGGTATGTCCTAGAAGCCAATCTTTTGGTAACCAATCACTGGCTTTTGTGGCAGTTTGTTCATTGGCCTATTAAATGCATCACCCACAGTCCATTGTGGTTTCCACATATGGTTCCTACAGAATCAAGAAGAAGATTTGTCCCTCCGTTGAAGTGCTTTTGTTGTTTAGAAAGCATTAGTTTTTGGGTACTTAGCATTGTAGAGACATGAACATGGATGGATCTGGGCCTCAGGAGCTCAGAAGAGCTGAGCTGTCACCAGTCAGCTCTCACATACAGAGAAAAAGCTGGTGACAAAAAGAGTTGTAGCAACCGCTGGGCGGTGGTGGCGCACGCCTTTAATCCCAGCACTTGGGAGGAGGAGGCAGGCAGATCTCTGCATTTGAGGCCAGCTTGGTCTACAGAGTTCCAGGACAGCCAGGGCTACACAGAGAAACCCTGTCTTGAAAAACCAAAAAAAAAAAAAAAAAGGGTTGTAGCAGTGAGCGATAAACTGGTTACTTCAGGCAGTCTGCACAGGCAAAGGGAAGGAGGGGGGGGGGCTCCTCCTTCAGGGGTAAAGAGGAGGTCTGCTTGTGAGGGAAGGCACTTGGCATAGTAATTGATGTAAGCAAAGAAAGGAGAGGGCAAAAGGAAGGAAGTGTGGGCCAATAGAAGGAGTAAGGAAGGAAACAGGGGTAGGGTCCCTGGAAAAGGTTGGAATTTAACTTCAAAAGTTTTTCAGTGTCTTGTGATGTTTTACCGTAAGTGTGGGCTTAAGAATATGGTAAAGAAATGTTACCCCAGACCTGCAAGGATCTGACCTGGCCACTACACAAAGCCTAGTAAGCCAATGGGATAATGGATTCACAGGCAGGTTGTAGTTGAAGGATATGTGCAGGACAGCTCGAACTAAACTAGGGCAAATGCCTTGATATGTATTTTTAAACACATTTGTCACATCAGTAAAGTAGAGGCCAGTGACATCAGGTGTGGGGAGTGGAGAAAGCCCTGAAAAGGTGAACTCCTGAGTAATGTTTGCTGTTGAAATGTTGCCATGTCAAGAGCTCTAAAGCCTGAAACCTTTGGGGAAGTGGCAAAGCCTTCCCAGAGTATGCTCAGGGAAATGACTAGTCTTTCTTCCTGGTCAGAGCACTAAAGTAGAGAGTGTGTATATAAAATGTCCCTCAGAGCCTCCCTCTCCTACCCCCTTTTCTACAGCCTTGAAGACTGCTCCCCTCTAGAGACTGCTTCTACCATGGTTAGCTAAACCTGCTTCCTTGATTCCGCTGTATGCAGTAACCCTGCCCGCCATTCCCCCACTTTCAACTCTATATGATAAAATGCCTAGGGAGAGGATGCTGAGGTTTCTCCATCCGAGGCTCCAGACCACCATTTCTGGGTATCTGTGTGTTTCTTTTCTCCATTCCCCTGCCACCCTGAGTCAGGGTCAAGTCCCTGGAGCCATGTTCAAGGCCTCAGCAGTTAGAAAGAGTCACATTGTTGGCCACCATCACTACAGTCTTATCTCCAGAAATTTCAATCTGTAATTCTAAACCCATCAACACAGTAACTAATGTCTCTACCTTCCATGCCCTCCCAAAGCACCTCCTAAAGATGAGTTTGACCACTCTAGGTGCCAATGTAAGTGACATCATCCAGAGTTTGGCCTTTCGCTTCTGACTTGCTTTCCTTAGTATAATATCTGCAAGGCTTGTCCATCTCATAATGTGAGCTGGAATTTTCCTTGATCTTAAGGGTAAAGAATGAGCCATTGTGTGTGTACATCTACCTTGCCTATCAATACAGGCACCAGTTGATACTTGCCTTGCTTTTGGCTGTTGTGAGCGATGCTACAGTGAACACGAGAGAACAAAGGCCTGTTACAGAGACTCTTTAATTGTATTTTTCTGAGGATTTGTCCTTTTCCATGGTGGTTTCCTTCATTCACTGGCAGATTAGCTTGTCTCTCTAAAGCAGTGGTCCTCAAACCCTCTGGAGGGGTTATGGAAAGACCCTTTCACAGGGTTTGCCTAAGACCATTGGAAAACACACAGACATTTACATTATAATTCATAGCAGTAGCAAAATTAGTCATGAAGTAGCAACAAAAATACTTTTATGGCTGTGAGTCACCATAACATAAGGAAGTGTATTAAAGGGCCAGAGCGTTCGGAAGGCTGGGAACTGCTGCTCCTATTTCTTGCCTGCCCATCTCCATTGCCTCTGAACAGGAACTTCTCCATGGCCTGTTTCAAAAGAAGTCACCCAGGAGCTCTCTGCTCAGGTGGCCTGCCTCTCACCTTGCATGATGTTTTTGAGCTGGAGGTGGGGACAGTGACTTAATTCTTAATGAGTGACACCTAGCTTCATGAGCAGGGTTCTTAACGGGCTTGCAGCCTCTGGTCACCTTGGCTTTCCTTTTTCTTCCTGAGACTTGACCTTATGCAGATCGCATGACCAGGGCCCTGGTATTTTCCACCAGCCACCTGTGTAGAGCATTTGACCTCATGGTTGAGTGGAGGAAGGGAGCCCCTGTTTTAAAGCTTCTGTGACTCAGAGCTGGGGTGGAGCTGAGACCTGCCATTTGAGGAGATACTATTTTGGGGCCATACTCACTTGAAGTAGAGTTCCTGCCAGGAGAAGAAGGGGCAGGTCTAGGCACTAGGGCCACTGCCTCTATTTTTCCAAAGACTTTGGAAACATTTTATGGAATAAATGTTCATTTGATGAATGCTCTTAGAGGATTTCCAAAACTTGAAGGGGTCACTCTTAGAAAATTATCCTGGTTAGATATATACCACCAGGCCTTGGAGCCTCTAGGTTTTATCTCAGGGGTGGAGAGAGTTGAAGGGTGGTCTCACAAAATGGCTATGAAAAGACCAGTGGCTGCTGTCGGGGGAACTGGAGGAGGCAAAGCTGATGGTGGCAAGAACACCTGAGCTGGAGTTACTGTTGGGAACTAGAAAGTGGAACAGTTCAGCAGAGAGAACTAAGACCTAGCCATTGCTGGCACTGGGTGGGTGTTGGGGAGGATAGTGTGACCTGGAAGATGTCTGGAATGCTGGTGTTCTGGTAAAACCTAGCCAGAGCTTTGCAGAGTGGTTATGGTGCAGATTCAATGTTCTGAGTGATGCTTACACTGTGGTCTCTCAATCTTATCTAAGTGTCCAGACTCTGGGGTGTTTTCCTTAACTCCAGTAGTTAGCCTTTCATCATGCTCTTGATTCCTGCTCCAGAGGGCAGAGCGTGTGTTTGTCTGGTTCATTGTTGTATCTCATGGACTTGGAACTGCGGTTGACTGGTCCTAGGTGCCTGATGGTTGACTTACTTGGACAGACTTAATGGCTGTTGAGAGTAAGCACACAAAGAGGAAAGATACGGTTGAAGAAGATTTGCACTGAAGCGTAGCACCCATAGAAGAATGCCAGGAACCTGTCTGTGCCAGAAAAGAGATTTGGGCAGAAAAGTTGATTAGGAGTCATAAGGAGGCCAAGAGTAGAGTGGAAGTGGCAGACTGAGTTAGTCTGGGGAACTAACTATATAGAGGAAAAAATGAGAAAACTGTTGGCCACACTTATGTCCTTAAGGATAACCGGTGACAGACATCTCTTATTACCATATGTCACATGGGCATCCTTCAAAGCCGCTGAACCTTTTGAGAGCATGAAGCTCACAAGGGTCTCTCTTACAGGTTAAGGAACTCTTTGCATCCTTGGGAGTGGACTATCACATCCTGGAACTTGATCAAGTTGGTAAGTGACTGTCAGTACATGCTACTGTGTGTAGTAATGCCAACATGACTGCTCTTTTCCACACACTTTGCTAAACTCGTTTATTTTCACACCTTTCTATCAAATGAGCCCTTTTTGTTTGTATTCAACCACAGATGATGAACCTTCAAATGGCAGACAGTTTATCATGATAAAGATTTTCTATGGTTGAGGTAGGCCATGGGAGGAGCTGTAGACTGCTAACTCTAAAGTGTCTGAGGCATTGCATCCTTGCCTGTGGCATTCTGCAGACTAGATTAAGCTGTCATAACAAAAGGAATCTACTCCATTTCCTGATTCGTTACCCCTGGGGAAGAACATGTTAACGTGTTCAGCTTAGTTTTGAATCTTTATCATCTTTGGTGTGACAGTCACTGAACACTTCACAGTTTCTGCTGTTTTTCAGAATTTGGGAAATGATAGTGACCAGAATAAAGCTCAACTTTCCCTTCCTGGCACAGGATTATCACCAAGGTGCCTGAAGAAGGTGCTCCTGGTTCAGGTCCTAATTGTCACAGACCACTTGTATTTTCCAAGATGGAGGGTGAATTGCAGACTACACTCAAGCAAACTTCTAAATGTGATTGTAGAAAGCATTTTCTTGGTAGCCATTATGACAGGTTCCACTTGGGGTTTGCCTTCTTAAAGGACACTTGTCTTTGGCACTGCACAGCCGTTGAGTATGTAAAAGCTAACCCAGATGCGTTGTTTTGAAAGGCATCCATGGGTGGGCCTTTGGGTTTAAGGTGTCCTCTGAAGGCATTGTTTTCTCATCTTAAGTCGTTATTTCATAAAGTCATGGAGCACTGGGCTCTCATGACATGAACAGGAAAGCCATTAGCAGTGGAGCACTAGAAGGCTTGTGCTCTGCAAGGGGCCCTTTCTGGTATCTTCATATACTGTTTTATTCCTTAGATGACGGGGCCAGTGTTCAGGAAGTGCTGACAGAAATCAGTAACCAGAAAACGGTGCCCAATATTTTTGTGAATAAAGTGCACGTGGGTGGATGTGACCGAACTTTCCAGGTAATGATGGTCATCAGACACGGCCCTCAACACAGTGTGTTCACATAATGTAATCTATGTCAAAGGGGAGTAGCAGTGGAAAGGCACAGGTGCTGGTTATGGGATAATCCTGAAGATGCAAGGGAAATGAACTTTTCCACCAAAAACACCTGAGAAGTTATACAATGCTGACTGCCAGGCATAGGAGGGCCATCCTTAGCCTGAAGTCAGAGCAGCTGTGGCCCTCAGAGGATTGGGTCCACTACCACTCCTGTGTGTGTGTGTGTGTGTGTGTGTGTGTGTGTGTGTGTGAGAGAGAGAGAGAGAGAGAGAGAGAGAGAGAGAGAGAGAGAGAGATCATGAGGCCCATGAGGGATTCATGGTGGTTCAGGAGCAACTCGTGATTCATGGGGTATGCTTGTGAGGTCCCACCCCTTCCTAGAGATAGATAAGCTGTTAATTAGCTAGAAGACAGTAGTCTTATGCAGTAGTGGAGCTGACAGCAAGTTGCCCACTCTCCTAACAACAGTCCAGTTAAACATATAAGTTCACTAAATGACAGTTGGAATCATCTTTTTGTCGTGCCATATCTAAGGTAAACAGAGATTTGTTCCCGTAATCCCAGGAAAAGTGACAGGTGGGTCACTGGGGCCAGGGGCAAGGTTCTTCCTCCTTAGAGGGAGTGAAGCAGACTGCTTCCCAGCAAGAGTTGGTCAACACAAACATCACTGTCTAGGAATTAATAATTCTGTCAAGACTGCCAATACTGGGTGCAAAGCACATGGCTTTTAACTTAATTCTTAAAATGCAGGGAATGCACAGAGCCATTTAGGTAGAGAGTGACCAATTAAAACTGGGCATTTATGGACATGGCTCAAAAGTAGAGTGGCTGCCTAGCATGTGTGAGTCCCTGGGCATGGTCTCCCCTTGATGTTTATTAAATAGGGTCCTTATTCTAGAATTAGTTTTTTGTATTACAATTCAGTTCTGTTTTAATCTCTTATGTATGAAAGCACCAGTAACCAATGATTGATTAAGTACATATCTGAAATTTAATTAAGAATAATTTTTGTCTGGGAGGAGTGTCACATTGACTGTTAATCTCTGATCCACATAATGATGCAGTAATAGCTCTGTTGTCCTGGGAGTGTCCCAACTTGGCATAGACAATAAGTACTAGCCCCTTAGCACTCTGTCTAGCACCGTCAGCCCTAAGGTTGATGATGATCTGGAATTCAAGGAGGTGAATTTTCCTCAGTCACATACAATAAGAAGGCCAGGGCAGTTTTTTTCTACATTTGAAAAACCATCCCAGGCACCATTCCTCAGTGGTCACATAGCTTTGAATCCCAATGGTTATGTGCAAAGTACCTGGGCTGGTTCATGGACAGGGCTAGCTCTTATCTGCTGCTTCCAAAGCAACAGGCTCTGCATGAAGACAGTGTTTCTGGGTAACTTACCTGGCTTCAGCCTAGGGGAAGCTTCTCATCAAGGGGATCAAATAGACAAGAGACTCCAGAGCCTGCTCTGTGGCCATTGGAAAAGAAACAGTGAGATGTATGTTATAACAGAAGCCCCACCCACCCAGCTCAGCAGTGGGGGATGTAGGTAGATGTGTGTGATAGTGGAAGACCCCCTCCTCTACCCCCCAGAACAGCAGTGGAATGTAGATAGGTTTGGGAGAGACCATGAAGGTAGCCACTGGTGTATAAGAGCCAGGTTTCAGATGAAGACTAACCCAGAGGAACAAGGACTTGAAAAGTGACATGTGATCATTTCACCGTGGAAAGTGGCCTCATTTGACACTGATGGCAAGCCCAGCCCTCTGGTCATCTAACACATGGTTAACTATCAGAATATCTAGGTCACACTGAACATAAATGTGTGTGTATCTATTGGCATAAGTTGTACTCTACTTAAATCTAGATAGGCTTACAACCGTAACATAAACATTTAATCCATGATCCATTGTTCCTGAGGCTCCTCTCCTCCTCTTTTTTTTTTTTTTTTGTGCCAAACTTGGGACATTATGTTCCCCCACTAAGCTAAATCCCCCCACTTTGAATGATTTTTAGGAAAGATTTATTTTTAATTTTTAAGTGTGTATATGAGAGAATGAGAGGGGCAGGGAGAGGGAGAGGGAGAAGGAGAGGGAGAGGGAGAGGGAGAGGATATATGCTTGGGTGCCAGCGAGGGGCAGAGATGTTAGCTCCCTAGTGAGTCAGTTTCCAGCACTTGTATGCCCAGCCCTGTGCACCCCCCATCGTAGGTACTAGGAACTGGACTCAGTTCCTCAGCTACAGCAGTCTGTGCTCTTGACAGATGAGCTATCTCTCTGGCTCCAGATTTTTTTGGTCAAAGAATCCAAGCTGGTTGTAAATGGAGTCATGTGGTCTTCTGTCCCTTTGGTAACCCACAGGCACATCAGAATGGCTTACTGCAGAAGCTCCTTCAGGACGACTCGGCTTATGATTATGACCTCATTGTCATCGGCGGGGGCTCTGGTGGCCTCTCTTGTGCCAAGGTGGGAGCATGAGTGGCCCATCAATGACTTTTCAGAAAGAGAACTGTAATCTTGCAGTCTATGCTTTTATAATAGCTGGTTCAAAGGGGGCTGGAGAAGGAGTATGGTATCTGGCAAATTCAGATGTTCACTTAAGGGAGAGAAAAATGGGGGTGGGAAGGTGACAAGACACCTTTCCAAGTGGTTGTTTTTGTAGGAAGCTGCCAACTTGGGAAAGAAGGTCATGGTGCTAGACTACGTGGTCCCATCGCCTCAGGGCACGTCCTGGGGTAAGTTCCTGCTTGTCCTCTGCTCTTACTGGCAGCTTCTTTCCAATCATCTCAGGCAACCCATCCCAGACTGAGCAGGGCGAGCTGTCCGCTGGTGCAGACTCTGTAAAATAACACACAGTTCACTTTTACAAAGAGAAATGCGGTACTGTGGCCCGGCACCCACGCTTCTGCCATAGATTTTGCATGCGTGTGCCAATGCTCTCATTGTTGTAGGCACAGTGCATATGCTGTGTGTGGTGTGTCCCAGTCGCCTTCCATTTCCATCCCAGGTTCACAGCTAGGCTTGATGGCTGTATAGTAGCTGCTGTTGTCAGTTGTCCTTTAGTTGCAGGAGCAGCCCATGTGGTCCCTGCCATGCACATTGACTGTATGCTGCAGGGCAGAATGTGTACCTTGCCATGTGTGTGTGGAGGGGAGGGTGTTCCCCCTCTTCTCAATAAAACAGCATGCAGACTTTATGTAGAATGTTCATTCATGCTTCAAGTGCATTCTTTTGTCTCTGTCTGCTCTGGGCCGGATGCCTGACATCTGGTCATCTCAGTCTCTGGTTTCAGACTGGTTTTTGTCAGTTTGGAACAGTAAGGGGACAGGGAAGGAAAGCTAGGGTCCTGGCATGCTAGGCCTCATCCTCTGGAAAGCCACACATGGTCAATGCCACTGGCTCTGGGTCCTGCCCTCCCTCTGGCTCCTTGCCCCCTGTCATGGTCACGGCCCTTGCTTGCTCTGGGTACCGCTCTGTCCTTGCACTCTTCTGCCTAAACTGCGTCATTGTTGCTCTGTGGACTCTGTTCTGTACCCAGCCTGACAGTGCTTTCTTGTTCCACCCAGAACCATAATAGGTAAAGCAGGAAAAAAGCGTTGTTTGAAATTCCAGCTAATTCAAAGCTTTACTCTGGAATTCCCAGGGTAAATGGGAGCAAGCAGTGCTCCTTGCTTGTTCCTTGACTTGTCCAGGTACCTACCCATGGCCTTTTGCCCTCCTTCTGCCTCTTCCCCGTTTTTCTCCTCTCTTATCCAGAAATGGTCCAACTGACCTGCACACTGGAGGAGTACAGTGGGGAGTTCCTGCCAAGGGGTGCACAAGGCCATCCTCTTTTGTGTAGGTCACAACCAGAGTAGATGCTACCAGGCAGCTGTTGAGGACTGACAGTTGGCTCAGAGGAATGAGAGTTAGAGATCCTGGAAGCCAAAGCTAAGGCTACAGCGCTTACCTCATTAGCTGGGGCGGCTTTCATCCTTTGAGCATCAGACAGAAGTGAAAATATGGTTTCTGTCTCCAAAGCTTTTTATACAGCTCTGGATTTTCCCACAATCCTGGGTCTTCTTCACAGATTGCAAGTTAGATAGTAGACTTAACCACTTGTACCCCGTTTGGAGGATGAAAGTTGTCTCCGACACCACTTGAGCTTATCTTTTGACTTCTAGCACATTTTCATAGCATTTCAGTGAGTTGAGAAACCTCATGCAAGCATGCTTCTTGCCACCTGGGAAACACTGACGTGTTGCTTTCTTTTCAGGCCTTGGCGGCACCTGTGTGAATGTAGGCTGTATTCCGAAGAAGCTGATGCATCAGGCAGCCCTCCTGGGGCATGCTTTGCAAGATGCGAGGAAATATGGCTGGGACTATAACCAGCAGGGTGAGCAGTGGGGGTAAGCCAGGGCCGGAGCACCCCAGACAGACGGCGTCCAGACTCTGTGTTGGTCCTGACTTACACTCAGCCGGCATTCCTTAGGCACATCCACACTGCCCACCAGCTGCAGAGGCTGCAGCTTGGCTGCTGTCCTGGGACTTAGGCTGAGAGACAAAACTTGAGCAGACCCTCAGCAGAAGGTGGGAGGCAGTGACGGCCATTTTCAGACTTTTTTCAAGTGTGAAGAATAGAATGAAAGTTGGTTGTGGTGGTGTTGAACCAGGATGCTATCTGAGCTCTGCCATGCAGAGTAGTGACAACAGATTCTGCCCAGAAGCAGTACCGACTCTGCAGAGTGCCTCCTCTGCAGCATCAGAGGAGCACCAAGGAAAGCTGAGAGGATGAAGCAATCTTGACCTCTGTTATGTTAGCCACCCTGCCCCCTTTTTATTTTTGAGGCAAGGGCTTGCTTACCAGGTTCCCCTTGGTAGGATTTGAACTTGTAAGCTCAAGTGGTAAGAGTACCTCTACCTCCTGAGCAGCTGGGACAATGGACATAAACCTCCATGCCCAGTTCACGCTGCTTCTTGAAAGCCACAGAGGAGGTGGACATTACAGTCAGGAGCAGGTTGACCAAAACTGTAGATGTGAGAAAATATGGTATATGGTGTGGGGGTGGGTAGGTGAAGATGGTAGAAGTGAGCCCAGAGAGCTAAGCAGTTGGGTTTTGCCCCAGAGCTGGTGAGGGTGTTGAGCTCAGGCAGGAGAGGGGCAGACTGCAGCTTGGAGTCCAGATCCCTCCTGAATCACTAAGGCACCTAGAGAGGGGAAGAGGGAGGGAGGGCTGGGGCAAGAAATGCTACTGGCCTGAACAAGTGTGTCAAGGCTGAGAGTGAGAAGTGGATTTAGGGATGCTGAAGATGGCTGAAGATGCAGATGTGACTGGATGTGATAGGCAGCTAGACACGAAGATGGAGGATCTTCATGATTGCTATACCAGAAGACTGTATGGGGCTTTTAAAATCATGAATGAGACCTCTTGCTACAGAAACCTTGATGTAGATGTGGCCATTGCCTGTCTTTCATATTACAGTTGACAGACCACTGTGGAAACAGCAGATTTATCCAAGGTGGAGGAGAGAGGCAGGTATTAGGTTGTATAATAGGCATGGGCTGTGGTTCATTGAAATAGATAGCATAGGTGGCTGAGTGTGGCCCACTTAGTAGCTGGGCATGGTAGAGTTCGGTTGAGACCAAACCAGACAACTCACTGGCAAACACTAATGTAGGATCTGCCTGTTGCAGATGGGATCAAGTCTCTCTACCTGGTGGGTTGGTTTCAGGGCGTGACTTCTGTATTTAAGAATATTCCTTCTCCACGAATCCTTTTGTTGCTTCATATTCTACTGAAAGCACCTGCTGACCATCCTAGAAGGTTAACTCTCTGGGGGAAGGGCAGTCTGGAGGGAGAGATCTGGGCAAGAGCTGTGATGCAGTCACAGCATGTGGTGATAAAGTAGGAACTGGGGATAGCCATAAAGTGACACGACTCAGAAACAGGAGGCTGGGATATTTTAAGACTCAAGAAGAGTTGAGGCTAAAGTAACCAAGTGAATCTAAAAACAGAAAACTGCAGCCTGTAGAGGTGACCTGGGTTGACAAGCATTAGAGTCTTAAAGGAATTTGTGGCGTTTCTGAGCTCTCACAGTAGGTAACAAGAGGGACCTTTTTAGGAAAGTACATTCACAACCCTAGGATCTGATGGTGACCTAAAGGCATTTGATAGAAATCTCATACTTACAGTGTTTAAAAAACTCTGTCAGCAAGGCTGACATAAGAAACTTCAGGATAAAAAGTCGAAGCAAAGATTTATTGAAAACCTTGAGTCTATGTTAAATATGAATTGGAGCAGCCTACTGCATGGCTGAAGTGCTCCAGAGCCACTTAGTGCATGACTATGGTATTCTAGAGCCACCTAGTACATGACCACAGTGCCCAGAGCTGTCCTGTGCATGGCTACAGTGCCCCGGAGTTACCTAGTGCATGGCCACAGTGCCCTAGAGTCACCTAGTAAATGGCCACTGTGCTCCAGAGCGATCCTGTGCATGACCAGAGTTCACTAGAGCCACCTAGTGCATGATCACAGTGCCCCAGACCCACCTAGTGCATGGTCACGGTGCTCCAGAGCCACCTAGTGCATGGCCACAGTGCTCCAGAGCCACCTAGTGCATGGCCACAGTGCTCCAGACCCACCTAGTGCATGGTCACAGTGCTCCAGACCCACCTAGTGCATGGCCACAGTGCTCCAGAGCCACCTAGTGCATGGCCACAGTGCTCTAGACCCACCTAGTGCATGGCCACAGTGCTCCAGAGCCACCTAGTGCATGGCCACAGTGCTCCAGAGCCACCTAGTGCATGGCCACAGTGCTCCAGAGCCACCTAGTGCATGGCCACAGTGCTCCAGAGCCACCTAGTGCATGGTCACAGTGCTCCAGAGCTACCTAGTGCATGGTCACAGTGCTCCAGAGCTACCTAGTGCATGGTCACAGTGCTCCAGAGCCACCTAGTGCATGGTCACAGTGCTCTAGACCCACCTAGTGCATGGTCACAGTGCTCCAGAGCCACCTAGTGCATGGCCACAGTGCTCCAGAGCCACCTAGTGCATGGTCACAGTGCTCCAGAGCCACCTAGTGCATGGCCACAGTGCTCCAGAGCCACCTAGTGCATGGTCACAGTGCTCCAGAGCTACCTAGTGCATGGTCACAGTGCTCCAGAGCTACCTAGTGCATGGTCACAGTGCTCCAGAGCCACCTAGTGCATGGTCACAGTGCTCCAGACCCACCTAGTGCATGGTCACAGTGCTCCAGAGCCACCTAGTGCATGGCCACAGTGCTCCAGAGCCACCTAGTGCATGGTCACAGTGCTCCAGAGCCACCTAGTGCATGGCCACAGTGCTCCAGAGCCACCTAGTGCATGGCCACAGTGCTCCAGAGCCACCTAGTGCATGGCCACAGTGCTCCAGAGCCACCTAGTGCATGGCCACAGTGCTCCAGAGCCACCTAGTGCATGGCCACAGTGCTCCAGACCCACCTAGTGCATGACTGTAATGTCTATGGCCAGTGCATGATGAAGCTGGTTAGGAGAGAAAGGACACATGCTTGGAAAGGGTTAATGGAAAGGTCTAACGTTATGATATGATATATCTAGAGCATATGAAAGATTGAGCTTAGCAATATTAGAATTAATTAGTTCAGTTAGTGTGAAAATCACATTTCTTACTTGCCAGCCATAACAAGCTAAAAATACAGTGAAAAATGACAAAAATGACGAGATGCCTTGGAGCAAAGCTAGCGGTGTACATGGGAAGACTGTTAGTGCACACCAAAAAAGTACTATGAATTAGAGGGCTTGTCTCAATATTATGAAGAGGCCATATATCAAGATTATCTCATGACTATGCAGACCCAGCACAATCTGAGGCCTTATTTTTTCCCTTCAAAGCTCAAAAGTGATCATTTTAAAGTTTATATTGAAAATAAACTTGTGAACTAGCTGAGCTTCCTCAGAACAGAGAGTGCCTTTCTCATCCGGTTTGCTCTGAAGGAACAGACGCAGGATGGAACACAGCCAGGCCCTAGATTTGGCCAGTCAGTCTCCTAGGAAAGCTCAGGGGATCTGGGACTTGGTTACTCAGGGGCTATGCAGGCTGGTGCACAGTCATGTTTGGGACCTTAATTTTTACAGTAAAGGTCATTTGGCTTGTGAAGAGAATGTATAGGACCCCTGTAGTCAGAGTTCCCCAGAGGGTTGGAAAGAAAGGTCTTGAAGGGGTGAGGTTTGCAGAAATGTGTGCTGTGAAGAACTTTGCATCTGAGAGAATACAAAACCAACCTTTCCAAGCTGCAAAAGCCTAGAGATTCCCTTACCTTAGAGCCCTGGGAAGGCCTGATGTCCACATTGACTGTACTGGGTGCTGGAGAGGAGAGGGGCTTTCTGAGAAGGAGGGGGAGGGAGGGAGGCAGGCCATGTCCCTTGACTGCTGGTTTGTTTTCTTGACTCTCATCCAGTTATGACCAGATTCCCCAAGTGGCCCTTATGTCATATAAATGTGGAGCACCACAGAGGTGTATATGAGCCTCTAGATCCAGCACTTGTAGACAAGGTGTAATCCCACCTAGAAGAGGCTGGGGTGGTGGCAAGGCCCAGCAGTTGAATCCTAGCCTTATGTCATATAGAACATTGTAAGATGAAAGGCAACTCTGAGTTCAAGCCTCGTTTATTGTAAAGAAATGTAAGGACCAGAGTGTTGCTTCCTAGTAGAGAAGCAGGTTGTGATTTCCTACAGGAAACAGTGGCAGCAAGATGGCGCCCTCTAGTGTTCTAGGTCTTGGGCAGCATCAGAAACAGGGAGGGATGGGTATCTTGGAAGACTTAGGAAGTGGGAATTCCCCATCCCTAGGCGAGCTGAGGTTTGCAGTTTGCCATGGCTGCCTCAGCTCACTGCTCCTCAGCTAACTGTTATCTGCAGGTGGCACAGATCCAACTCTTCAGGAGTCTTTGCCACTTCTGCCCCTTGTTAAGAACTCTGGTGGTTTCCATAGCCCTAACTTTGGCTTCAGGGCTTGGCCTCTAGTTGTCCACTTCATCCAGAGCAGTCCTGTCTCCTTTGCTGCCAAGACCTCTGTTGGAACACGACTTCCCTCTTCTGTAGCCTGGCCCACTGACTGCTCTCCACAGCTCCACCTCTGTTGCAGCTGTTCCGGCAATGGCTGCTCCACAGTCTTCTATCCCTGCTGCTGTTTTCTGCTCAGCCTGCTCTACTAAAAATAAGCAAGGCAGACACCTCGAGATAAGTTTTACTTGGCCTAATATTACAACCCTAAGGGAGGCAGCACAGGAGAGGTCTCCCATACCTAATATTACAACCCTAAGGGAGGCAGCACAGGAGAGGTCTCCCATACCTAATATTACAACCCTAAGGGAGGCAGCACTGGAGAGGCCTCCCATACCTAATATTACAACCCTAAGGGAGGCAGCACAGGAGAGGCCTCCCACACCCCCGATTTGGTGAATGAGAGGAGCAGACTTGTGGCCAGAGAAGGGGCATTGCCACCACCAGAACAAACCTTCCACGCAAAGGCAGGCTTCTGTTTGCATCAGCTATAGTCACATTACTGTCCCTTTTAGCACCAGGCACAGCAGTCTCTCTCTGCTGGGTTGCCAGAGGAAGAACTCCCACTTGGGCCTTGGAAAATGGCTGCAGAGTCATTAAGTGGTGACCAAGACTCAGGAGAGCAGAGAATCTGTTGCAGACAGCCCTGGATGGGACTGCACCTCTGGGAGCTGGAGCGGGCAGCTGTGGTAGTTGTGCGGTTTCTTTAAGGTGTCTGTAGAGTCTTCAAAATGGCTGTGATGGCATAGAGTGGTCCTGTTGGCTCTGTGTCCTCTTGCTTAGGGCAGCCAGGCCACAAGGGACAGCTTAGCAGCTGCCAAGGAGAGAGGTCACCCATCTCCCAACTTCCTTGCTCATCTCTAGGAAAATGGACATCAGAAGCAGAGCTTATGTTGTGAACTTACCTGTGACTTTAACAGTGTTGTATGGGGCTCAGCACCCGTCCATGCCTGGGAGAAGGGTTTCTGTGTCTGTCTCAACCCGAGGACTTCTTCCTACCCAAGGGGCTGGGAGAAGCACACCCCATGTTGTAAGAAGGGCTTCTGGGAAGTGCTCCCTGTGACAGAGTGGCCCTCTCCTTGCATGGTGGGCATTGCCAAGTGGGATGTGCTCCTCTCTGTGGTTTCCCCCTTTTTCTTCTCAGAATGTAGTCTCTTCTCTCTCCCACACTTTGTAGTGTTAAGCTGAAAGAAGAAGAAGAAGAAGAAGAAGAAGAAAGCATAGCAGGTGCAGGAAAGATTAAGCAGCACCATGATCTTGTCTTTAAGACATGGCTCCTGTGTGATCAAACAATCTGCCTGTATGTAGTGGTGCACACATAATCCATGAAGGCAGGAGGATCCCAAATTCAAGGCCCAGGCTGGGCTGCAGAGAAATACCCTGTTTCAGAAATGAAGGGAATGCCAGCCACCAAGCCTCACTGGGTGTACCTTTCCCCTGGTTGTTTTCCAGTGAAGCACAACTGGGAGGCCATGACAGAAGCGATCCAGAACCACATTGGCTCCTTGAACTGGGGCTACCGGGTAACCCTTCGGGAGAAAGGCGTGACCTATGTCAACGCCTATGGGGAGTTCGTGGAACTGCATAAAATAAAGGTAGGATGTGGATCTGCTGGGTTCACTGTCCTCCTCTGCTGTCATTCAGTTTGGCCTAGAACTGCAATTACAATTCCATGTTGCACATTAAGGGCTGAGGCCAGTGTGTCACACTCACAGCTTGCGGACCCATGTGTGTGCTTTTCAGACCACGGCTTGTTGGTTACATGTCACGTTAAATCGTAAGCGCATGCATTTTAAAGAACTTTTAATTTAAAGGTATTGTTTGCCTTTCATTTCATTGTTACTCAAAATATTGAAACAGCTTGAAGTGCAAAAGACTAAAAATAAATATTTCAGCAGCTGGAAGCTTTCAGAAAATGAAAACATAACTTCCAGTCTGCAGTATTTATAGGGCCTGCTTAATGTGGCTATATATGCGATGCTTATATACCATCGAATTTCTGTAAGTAAGCGAGGTTGTTTGGATGACCACAGGAAGATTAAACTGGGGTTGGAAGACATCAGCCTTTGCCCTCAGTGGGTTCCTGTGCCATCAGGTCACACCTGGATTGTTTTGTATTTTTCTTTGCAAACTCAGCATGAGGTAATAATCTTTGCAGGATCTTGGGTTCTTTTATGGTCATTTAGACCAGCTGAGACCACTGAGGGCTGGTCAACTTGAAGTTGTTCCTTTGAACCTTCCAAACTCTATAGCAACTAAAGGTCGCTTGTTTCTCAGCCTGTCTGAGGCCTGGCAGATGGCTGAGTTGCCCTGCCCTAACCCTAACCCTAACCCTAACCCTAACCCTAACCCTAACCCTAACCTTTCCATCTAGCGTTCTTATGCAGTCTGCCCAGGGTGGTACTGCCTTCCCATACCAGCCACAGCCAAGAAAATACACCACAGACTTTACCCACACCAGCCTGATAGGGGCAACTCCTCAGTAGTTTCCTTGTCTCCAGGCCGTCTGCAGAGCCATTCCAAACTGGCTTTGTACTCGCCACCCTACTCCCAGGGCTGGGATACAACCACTGCGCTAGGCAGTTCTGAGCTGTTTGCATTGTGCCAGTCACACGGTGATGCTGGTTCTACACACCCATCCAGCTATTGATGCTGCTGCAAATGTAGCAATGAGACTGTTTGCCAAAATGTATTTTCCATCTTTCAAGGCGACCAATAAGAAAGGGCAAGAAACGTTTTACACCGCTTCGAAGTTTGTCATAGCAACAGGTGAAAGGCCGAGGTACTTGGGAATCCAGGGAGATAAAGAGTACTGTATTACAAGGTAAGAGTAAATGGGAAACCAAAAAACAAAAACAAACAAACAAAACAACAACAACAACAAAAAGAGTAAATGGGCCATTTCAATTCTGATGCATTGTGTGCTTTGATGTTTCCATTTTATATGTTCCCTGTTGCATATGAAGGATTTGAGTTCATGACAAAAGTATACACAACACAAGAAGTTGCAGTTAATATACTAAAGTGACGAGATGTAAGATCAGGCCGGTAGTGAGGTCACTGGTAGAACCTACCCAGAAGCCATGCTGTTTCTAGGTAACTGCCAGAAGAGGCCAAAGCAAAGATGGCAACCTAGCTGTGAGGTGCGTGGCCCAGGCTAGCAGTGAGCCGGTGGTCAAGAGCAGATGGCTTGTTTGGCTCTTTCTATACTGCAAGTCCATTCCAGTGACCCCAGGGGTCAAGTTAGAGACTGTGACTCTGCAGAGACTTCAGACTGTGGGCCAAGTGTGTGTTGAGGAAATACATTTTTATCAGACTGTTGCTTGGTTAAACATACCACTCACCACACATGCTAGTCATACACTGTACACATCTGCACATACCCCATATCATAGCATCTCATATGCCATTTACATCAGCACAACCACATACATTACATACTTAACCATCCATTTTTCATACACCATATACATTCACACACACATCATATACCACATACACTACATATACCCCATATATCATACACATGCACATAACATACCAGATGCCCCTGCAAAACAAATTGTTTTCCATTCTATTTTTTTAAAAATGCATTTATGTGTATAGGTGTTTGCGTGTATTTCTGTATAGCACATGTGTGCAGTGCCCACAGAAGTCAGAAGAGGGCATCAGAATCCCTGAAACTGGAGTCTGTGAGCCACCATATGGGTGCTGGGAACTGAGCACAGGTCCTCTGCAAGAACAGCCAGTGCACTTAACCACTGAGCCCTCTTCCTAGGCCCTCTGTCTTATTTTTTTAGTAATTTTCTTGTGATCTTATTTGATTCTGAAATCACTGGTCCATGTCTTCACCATGTCCTCTTAGGCAGATTTAACTAGAAGCTACCAGCAGCTGTTGTGTTCTTTTGATGTTTCCACTCAGGCACCAAATTGCCATCCAGTAACAGATCAGCACACACCAAGGCCTGTTTCATGACTACCACCTGCCCTCTCCCTCTGTCTCTTACAGTGACGACCTGTTCTCCCTGCCGTACTGCCCGGGCCGCACACTAGTGGTAGGCGCCTCTTACGTTGGTCTGGAGTGTGCGGGCTTTTTGGCTGGCTTGGGATTAGATGTGACAGTCATGGTACGCTCCGTCCTTCTTCGTGGCTTTGATCAAGAAATGGCAGAGAAAGTGGGAGCCTACCTGGAACAACAAGGCGTCAAGTTCCAAAGGAAGTTCATCCCCATATCGGCAAGTCTGGGCAGCCTGGACCATTCGCGGTCCTTCTTACTCTTTTGAAAATTCGCCTTCCTAACCTAATTCATTTCATCAAATACATTATTAGCCCCCCCACACTCGCGCAGTGAGGAAAGTAACAAATCTTACCCCTCCCCCACCCCATACCCCCAGTCGCCCTTCTCTCCCTCTGACCTTTTCAAGGCTGCCTGTCCGCCTTCAGTTTCCTGGCTGTCTTTCTGTTTTCTCATCAGCATTCGTTCTCAGGCAAACCAGCCCTCCCTGCCTTTTGACTGGCTCCCCATGGTCCTTTTCCTTTAAAACCGTCCTCCGAACGCATGCACACCACCTCTGTTTTTTGCCTGTTTCACAGTCGGCTGCTTCTCCCAGTTTTCCAGTCCTTTGAAGCTGCGTTTCAGGAAGCCCAGTGGTCATGTCTGTGTCCACAGTTATGGGTCCCTCTGCTGCTTGTAGTGACCTGTCTCCTCTGCCGATCGCGTTCTGTTTTGGCTGGTGCAGCCTCAGCCTGTGGCTTCCCATCCAGTCTGCTCAGTACACAGATGCTGGCACTCATTAGGTTGTCTGCCTCTCTTCACTGGCCTGCACTTTCTATGACTAATCTGTAGCTTTAAGTTTTCTTTGAGTACTAATGGCACTCAGATTAACAGCTCCTGTTGAGGTGTCTCCCCTGAACCCCCACACACATTCAGAGAAGCCTATTAGACACCACTGTTTGAGTCCTCCTGAGTACTTCAGCTTTAACAAGATAACTTTTAAGCACCATGTTTCCCACTTAGACCCTGCTAATCTTTCTGACCCACACAGTAAGTGGAGCGCTTACTTAATAAGCCAACACCTGGAAGACTTCCTCTGCTCCTTTTCTATTTTTCATTTTTTGCTGCCTCCTGTCTCGGTGCATCCTCCCGTCTCGGTGCATCCTCCATTTAATTTTATCTGCAGCATTCAGAACATGGATGCTTTCTTTCTCTGCTTAGTCTAGAGAGCTCAAGTGTACCCAGATACACATTTGATCACCACACTGCAAGCACGCCTATACATGCATGTCCTTTGGTCAGCTTGTGGTGTGCTGTGTTAGAGTCAGTACCTCGTGTGTCCTTACTAGGTTCAACAGTTGGAGAAAGGCTTACCTGGAAAATTGAAAGTCTTGGCTAAGTCCACTGAAGGACCAGAAGTAGTAGAAGGGATATACAACACGGTGAGTGTGTGTGGTAAGTGCTCCTGGAAGTGAGCAGACGAGGCATTGGGAACGACCCTAGGCTCACTGCTCCAAACTCTCCAGAAGAGGAAACAACTTTGAGAGGGCGTGGGGGGTGGGGGTGGGGGAGGTTGTGACCAAACTCATGTTCAGGGATAAGTAAAGAGTTTTGTGTGACGTGTACACATATGCAACTGCACAGAAAGCTCTCTTGTTCTGAGAATCAGATATCTCATGCATACATTTACTTGGGAATTTTATGGTAAATATCAAGTATAATTTTATAAACGAAAAATCAGTAAATCACGTTTTCCTTTTCAAAGGCAAACAATTCCTAATTCATGATCCAGCGTGAATAGCCTGAGAGGCTGAGGTGCCAGTGGGTCTCTTAGATACAGTTTTAATAGGAACTGTGCACTTACTATGAACTCTATCCACGTGCATTATGTGCTTATCTAAAAAGTAAACATAAATGTGTGGAGGAATAGGCAAGGTAGAAAGTGCATAACTAAGCATGAGACCGCTCTGCCTGCTGAGGCGTTGGTTAAGGTCACATGGTGTCCAGATGGTGGCTGGCTGCTGTGTTCAGTGGTCCAGGAAGATGACAAATCAGTGTAGGCACTGAGATCTTAGAGGCTCCACCAGCAGTCACCAGGCCGCCAGGAGGTGAGAGCCTCTCATGGGTTTGTTCCTGGGAGTTCTGTGTTACGTGGTTACAAATGTTTCTCTCTCTCTCTCTCTCTCTCTCTCTCTCTCTCTCTCTCTCTCTCTCTCTCTGTGTGTGTGTGTGTATGTGTGTGTGTGTGTGTGCATTGCTGCTGTATGAAAAGGCCACATTTTGTGGGGTTTTAAAATTTTTCATATATTTGTATGAATCTTACCTGAAACTCTTTTCTTAGATTGCTGTGGATTTTCTGTGCACACATTCATATTCTTTGGCAGTAAGTGGTTTAGTCTCCTCTCTGCTATAATGCTGGTTAGGTTTTTTGTCAACTTGACTCAGACTGGAGACACCCAGGAAGAAGGAATGTCAACCCAGGAATTGTTTCTATCAGGCTGGTGTGTGGCCACGTCCTGGGGTGTTTTGCTGACTGATGTGGGAGGGCCCAGCCCACTGTGGGCAGTGCCATCCCAGGCAGCTGGGCCTGGGCTGTGTAAGAAAGCAGGCTGGGCATGCTTCAGGGAGCAGCTTCCCCCATGGCTCCCGCCTCTGCTCCTGTTTCAGTTCCTACCCTGACTTCCCTGAGTGATGGGCTTGACCTGGAAGTGTAAATTGAAAGAAACCCTTGCCTCCTCAGATCAGTTCAGTGTTTTAGCACAGCCACAGAAAGCCACTCAGGACAGCACACTAGCCGGGGCTCCAGTGCAAGGCTTTTTTTTTTTTTTTTTTGAGACAGGGTTTCTCTGTGTAGCCCTGTCCTGGAATTCAATTTGTAGATTAGGCTGGCCTCCAACTCAGAAATCCGCCTGCTTCTGCCTCCCAAGTGCTGGGATTAAAGCTGTGCGCCACCACTGCCAGGCCAGTGCAAGGTTTATAAGTAGTGGTGACAGACAGCAGGTGACTCTCTTGTTCTCCATAACAAAGAGGCAAGTTCTGGTGGCTTCTTATGAAAGTGTGATGCTCCCTTAAGTGTGCTGGTGGCAATTGAGGACATCCTAAATTTTCTTTGCCAAGTGTTTTTCTTTTTTCTCTTGCTTTGTTTCTTTATTTAAAAATTAAGTACAGAGATTCACTTGTAACTGTTTCTCCAGCGTTTGGGAAATGTTGGGTTGGTTTCCTTCAAATCCGTCAAGGTGTTAAGTGATTTTTTTTAATCAGCTTTGAATCCTTGATATCAACCCAGTTCAGTGATTTCAATTTGATTGCTTAGAATTTAAGTATCTATAGTTATTAGTCATGTTGGTGTATGTATGTGTAAGAGCTCATGTGTGGTGTATATGTATATACCTGTATGATTGTGTGTGTGTGTGTGTGTATGTGTGTGTGTGTGTGTGTATGTGTGTATGTGTAAGCATTTGTCAGCTTTTTTGAGTCAGTCTCTCACTAAATAGATATGGCTGGCTTTAAACTCACTATGCAGTTTAGGCTGGTCTCAAACTCATAGTGATTTTCCCGCCTCGGTCTCCTAAGTGCCAGAATAACTGTGCATGTCTCCATGCCTGGCTTTGACTTATAATTGTCTTTTATATTACCACAACATTACGTCTTACCCATTAGGCCTGCCTGACTGTCAAGGTCATCCTAGTTCGTGGAAGACACTGGTAGTGTGTTTATTCCCTTCTTTATCTTCTGGTCACATTTACAGACCTAATATTAGGTCATATTAGGATTAGACTTTATGTTTGGTGGAATTTACTGATGGAAACCTAGATTTAAATTCTCCTGGGGAATGTGTGAATGCAGGATTTTTTAAAAATAGTTACTTTTGATTTATTATGTCTTCTTTTAGGAGTTAGTCCATTTCAGCTAAGATTTTAAAACATTGGTATAAAGTTGCTCATTTATAACTTTCAGTTGGATGATCAGACCTATTGCACAGTTGATCATTTTTTTGCAAATGCATGTGCTGGCATTGGGGACACTTCTTTACAGCAGTAGAACATGTCTGTGAGTCTAGAAATCTCCATGCTCTTGCTAGTCCCCAGCCATCCCTGCTTGGTTCTGTCACCACAGACTTAATGTGTCCTGGATATCACACTATCATAGTGTGCTATCTGCTCTTCAGTTCCTAGCATGGTGTATCTAGGTGGCATTCCTAGGGCCACTGGTGTGTGTCTGTAACTGGGGGCAGGAGGATGGGGTAGACACTGCCTGACTGTTGGTACTTTTCCCTGTGTGTGTGGTGTGGGCTTTGTGGCAAGGCAGAACAGCATGGCTGGAGCACATAGTAGGAGCTGTGAGTGAAAGGAACATGAGAAAGGACTGAGGACCCACAGTCCCATTTGGGGGCATGCTCCTAGTGACCTCACTTCCTCTCCATAGACCCCCACCTCTCAAAGGCTCCTCAGCTCCCGAGGGCACTACAGGCTGGGACCAACTCTTTAACACAAGAGCCCTGTGGAAGACATCCAAACCAGAGGAATGCCATACCCATGCAATCTCATTTTATTTTAATTATCAACAAATCACTCCCTATTTCCAGATCCTGTCACAGGCTAAGAAACGCTGGGCCAGTACAGAAACATGTAGGTTTGGAGATGACATAACTCGTGGGCTTCTGCAGGTTTCATGGGTGAAATTAATGTAATGGTGAGTGCTGGACAGAACCCAGAGTCTTGGAAGATTATCTTGTGTTAACTGAGATGGAAAGGTTTGTCCAGTATGAGCTGTGTCTTTCCCTGGCTGGGACTGTGGCCTGGGTAAGTCAATAGAGCTGAGCAGCCTACAAGTCCACCAGTCTGCCTCCTGACTGTGGATGTGATCTGTTGCTGCCAGCTTATAGCCTTGACTTCCCCAACATGAACTGTGGCCAGAACCCTTTCTCCCCTAAGTTGCTTTTGTTTGGATGGTTTTTATCACAGCTACAGAAAAGAAACTAAGATGGTTACTAGGCAATGTCTTTGAAGGAGTCCATCTAATTTACTGGTCCAGGAGACTTACAGTATTTTACTGTTAGTCTTTTAATGTTTCAAGCATCTGTAGTGGTATCTCCCTTGTTCTTCTCATGGGGATAATTTATGCTTCTGGTCCCCTCTCTAAATGCAGGTTTTGTTAGCAATTGGTCGTGACTCCTGTACAAGGAAAATCGGGCTGGAGAAGATCGGGGTCAAAATCAATGAGAAGTAAGTGTAGGATGTGGTGCCATTGCTGCACATAACCCATAAGAACACTGCTAAGTGCTAGGATACAACATTCTAATGCTTCACATTCTCACCCTAAGTATGATGCCACCCAGTATTATTATCTTAATCAGCCAATTAGGGACTCTTAGCACAGGCCTTAAAGAGCTCATGTATTCAATAGCAATCTAAAAACATATTCATAGGAATATGTTCTTCCACTGTCTATGATTTAAGGTGGATTGTAGTATCTTTGATCAGTAAAAGAGAAAAAATTCCAAAGCCTTGGGTAATCATGAGGACCGTTGAAGCTTCAGGTCTGCAGGAAGCATGATCTAAGCTGTCTTCAGGTCACTGAACACCGCGGTCCCCAGCTGTGGTGCCACTCGGCAGTGCAGATCCTTAGTGTGTGTGCTTTCCTCTTCACTCTACCAGGAATGGCAAAATACCAGTAAACGACGTGGAACAGACCAACGTGCCTCATGTTTACGCTATTGGGGACATACTGGAGGGAAAACCAGAGCTCACCCCTGTTGCCATACAGGCAGGCAAGCTGCTAGCTCGAAGACTCTTTGGGCTCTCTTTAGAAAAGGTAAGTTTATTCCTATCACTAACCCGTTTGTATATGTTGACCTATGTTTATGTTTTTCCATGTGTCTGTGTGTATGTCTGTGTGCTTAGTTATGTATCTGTGTGTTTATTCTTTGTAAGTGTGTATGTGTGAGCATATGTATGTATCTGTATTTGTGGGTGTTTGTATGCACAAACATGTGTGTCTGTGTGTTTGTACACCTTTCTCTGTGAGTGTGTATAATATATCTTCTGTTTGATTGAAAGTGTATGTGTGTTTATGCCTTTCTGTGTGTATGTTTTGGTGTGTAAATATGTGCATGTATTCTCTCTCTCTCTCTCTCTCTCTCTCTCTCTCTCTCTCTCTCTCGTGTGTGTGTGTGTGTGTGTGTGTGTGTGTGTGTGTGTGTGTTTGGAGCTGAGTCTGGGTCTCATGGAAAACCAAGTAAGTTATCTAGCACTGAGCTACATCCCCAGCCCTGAGATAGTATCTTGACTGAAATTAGGATATCAAAATTAGTACAAATAGCACTTATTGACTCTTTCTAAATAAATATTCTTAGCAATATTTTTTAGTTGAGTTACTTACTACTGATTAAAGAGTTGATAAAACTTGTGTTTTTTGCATCCTTGGGCTGTCCCGTGATAGTGAAAATTCCTTTGGATTCAGCCCCAGGACTCACCAGACAGGTGAGGCCTGAGTCCACAGGTCTCAGACAGTCCACAAATAACAGTCCAAAAGTGTAATTGTATGCCAGAGTGCTGAAACCCAGGGACCCCAGGGCAGGAGAAGATGCCTGAATTATCTGACAGGCTGGAAACAGGCTTTCTAAGTGGGCTGATGCAGCTCTCAGTACAGAGTGTGCCCTGATCAGGCTGCGAGCGACTTGTACTGCCTGCATGGTCAACCTTGTTCACATGCAATTTCACCTCCATCTGTTGCAAGATGACAGCTATGAACAGCATGATTTCTTGTCTTGGTATTCCTTAGTGAGACATTTGGGATCTGAGTAATTCTACTGAGGAAGCAATGGACTTTTCTAGGAGTTGTATCATCAGATAAGAGAAAAGGTTTGTGGGAATAATAGTGTCCTCATAGGGTCTCACCCTTGGGAGAAATACACAGCTCTGACAGTAGTCCTGGGGACCTGCAGCAGGGCTGGCAGATGCAGGGTGGTGGCTCTGCTTGTGTGATGCATATCTCCAAAGTGCACGTGGAATTTGGGGTGTGTGCAAGGGCAGCGATTGTAGTGGGTAGACAAGTAGAAGGACACTGAAATCCACAGTGAGGCCTCCTGTGTGCCATGGGGGAGGCTTAAGGCTATGTTCCCCAGCTGCTTTATGGAGACAGCTGATGGCTCCTGCAGGAACCCCTGCTGAGGTGCTCAGGTCCCTTGAGTTGTACTGCTCAGCCTGCTCCTCTCCCCAGAATAACTATAATAAATACACTTCTCTTTTCTCAGTTTTTTGAAGTGGTAGACATCAGTCTAATTTGCCTCTAGCTGCTGGGGCCTGTGCTGCTTAAACATAAAGATGTTTCCCTTCTGACCAGTACAGGGCCTTCCTGAGAACTCAGCAGAGGTTCAGCAAAGGGGTGGGAATAGGACAGTGGCTAAACACTTGCTACCACATGTAAGGACCAGAGTTGGAACCCTGCAAAATGCACGTGTGGTGGCCCACCTGTAATTCCAGCCTCCGAGAGCAGAGATGGGATCCACAGAGCAATCTGACCAACAAGACCAGCTGTATCAGATGCATCCGGGTTTGACTAAGAGATCCTGGCTCAGTTGATAGGGTAGAAGAGTGATGGAGGTTGACTCCTGACATGAAACTCAGGCCTCTACATGCATGCATATTTCTGTGTGTGTGTGTGTGTGTGTGTGTGTCTGTCTGTCTGTGGGTGGTATGCTCACATGCCTATAGCTCTTGGAGAAGAACCAGGTTTAAGTCCTAACACCCACATAGTGTCTCACAACTGTAACTCCAGTTCCATGGATCCAGTCCCCCTTTCTGTTCTCTGTAGGCACTAGACACACAGGTGGAATACAAACATGCATTCAGGGAAACACCACACACATAAAATGACATAATAAATATGTTTTGGGCACGCTCTCTTACATGCTCACCTGTGAATTTAGGCTTCTCCAGTCTTCCATCAGTTAGCTCTCTCTTTTGATCTGACACAGCCCCAGCGGCCTTTTATGAATCCATGTTGTAGAAACTTGCTGGAAAGAAGGTCACAGAAGTCTGGTGTGTTTCTCTTCTAGTGCGATTACGTTAACATCCCAACAACGGTGTTCACACCTCTGGAATATGGCTGCTGTGGACTGTCTGAAGAGAAAGCCATCGAAATGTATAAAAAGGAGAATCTGGAAGTAAGACCATGTGTCCTTTATAATTAGCCACCCGTCCTTGAAGCTACTTCTCATGGTGTAACTTTGCAAGTCTCTGTCGTGCTGATGTTGGAGAAATCATCCTTGGGATGAGTTTTAAGTGAATCTAAACTCTGTCTCACTGGCAAAGTGATAGAAAGAATAGAGCTACGGCCAGGGGGAGTCAGGCACGTGAGTTAGGACTTTGGAGATGTAGGTCTGAAAGGCTCTCCCCCTTGTAAGCCCTCTGAGGAGTCTCCTCAGAGACATGGCTGTCCGAGTAGGGTGGGAGCTAGGGTCAGTAGCACAGGTGTTGTGCTTCATCTTAGGAGGCAGGGCAGCTTTGTGTCTGCCCATCTGCTAGGTTTGGGGTGAATGTGACACTAGGCAGGGGTCTCAGCAGTCACCTTCTCAGCCCACACAGGAGCCAACAATGCTCTAAATGCTTGAAAATGGAGTTCGGCGGCCAGGAGGCCGTTTGTATTTCTGACTAATGGCTGCACAAAGCGAATGCGACAAGTGGCATTTCGGGAGCCTGGCTCTAATGCAGCCATCAATGCGCTCCAGCTGGGGCCTTAGGCTCCCAGTGCTACAAGCTGTTGCTGCCTGTCCGCTTAGGGGGCTAGGAGCACACCCAGGAGGAGGTTTTGTGCGATGTGAATCTCAAGCTTTTCCCTTCTGCTCTAGGTGTATCACACCTTGTTTTGGCCTCTTGAGTGGACAGTTGCTGGCAGAGACAACAACACCTGTTATGCAAAGATAATCTGCAACAAATTCGACAATGTATGTAGATGCTGGATGCTGTGCTTTCTGGTCTACACCATATTTTCTGGGGTTGGGCCCAGAGCCTTATTTGTACACACCCTCTACCCTGGGCTGCATCTCCAGCCTGACCCCCTGAGATTTTCAAATACAGCTTGGATTCTTGCCGGTTGGGTTCTTATGGCATTTTTAAAGATGGCAGTCAGGGCAGGAGCGAGCTCTCAGCTCTCTGCAGAGGCTGGCACAGGAGCAGGTTCTCAGCTCAGCTGTACCTGTCAGGAAGCAGCAGAAGCTGCTGCCCAGAGCCCATAGTTTAACACGGATGGTCTAGAAGTGTGACTACTAACACGGTGGCTATCATCCAGTAGTGTGTACAGTGCATGTGTGTGTGTGTGTGTTTCATCAGGGGTGTGGCGTGTGTGCAGTGGTGAAGGAGGCCCTCAGAGAGAAGCTCCAGGCAATGGGCAGGCGCTGATGGAGCTTGGGCAGCCAGGGATGTCTCCTGTGCCTGGCTCTGTCCCCCTTGTCCCTTCCTCTGTCCGCACAGAGGGTCAGAGTGGAGGCCAGAATCCAGAGAAAGAGCTTTCCAGTGGACACACACTGCATGTTGCTTTCCTGACGCCCCCCACTCACCATTCCTGAGCTCTCTTGAGTGTCAGGAGCAGGCACCTGCTCACCGGACCCACAAAATCCTCCTAGTAAGACCACAGGCCTTGGGATTCTACCAGTGTAGGGCCTTATGCCATATGTGCCATGTTTGTGTGGTGTCTCCGTGTAATTCAGAAGTCTCACCCCGCCAGTGAGCTCCATCACAGGTAGGCAGATTGAATGTGCTAGTTAATTTGAGTGTGAGTTAGTCACACATGTACTGACTCCTTTGACAGATCCTTTGAGAGGCTGTTCTCAGCTCAGTTCCTCTCCTGTGGGCGATCCTGTATATTTTAACTGTGAACTACAGGGAGTAGACTTCTATTCTGATCCTTAGCTTACGGGAATTCTGTATTCTCCCTCTATTAAAGGAACGTGTGGTAGGATTTCACCTTCTGGGGCCAAATGCTGGTGAAATCACACAGGGATTTGCAGCGGCAATGAAATGTGGGCTCACGAAGCAACTATTGGATGACACCATTGGAATCCACCCCACCTGTGGTGAGGTAAGGAACAGGAGGGTGTGTGTGTGTGTGTGTGTGTGTGTGTGTGTGTGTGAGGCAGGCCCACAGGACAGCCCTGAGTGTCATTCCTTAGGTATTGTCTACCTCTTTTGGAGACAGCGTGCCACACTGGCCTGAAGCTCGCCAATAGGCTAAGCTTGCTGGCCAGCAAGTCCCAGGATATACGTATCTCTGTCTCCATGACAAGGAGATTTTACAAGCATGTGCCTGCACATTCAACATGGCTTTCAGGGCTTGAACTTGGGTCCTCACATTGCCAGCTCTTTACCCAGTGAGAGTCTTCCCAGCCCACAGTGAGGTACAGTGGCTTCAAGTAGCCTAGCTTCAAGACAGTTTTGAAATGCGATGTCACTTATTTTTGATTCTAATATGTTTTATACTAGCAGTCTGATTTAATGTGTTCTCTCAGTGTGACTGGAGCACGTCCTTGTTAAAGCAGCAGTAACACTGCCACCTCTTGTCTTCTTTGCAAACAGGTATTTACAACATTGGAAATCACAAAGTCCTCAGGGCTGGACATTACTCAGAAAGGCTGCTGAGGCTAGCCCTGCTGCTGTTGGGTTTCCCTGTCACACCCTCACTCTGTGCCCATGACATCTGCTTGGGCACTGGAGACCAGTGCCGGGCTTTCTCTTGGCATAGAGATGAGAAGGCGGCAGAGGACCAGCAGCAGCATCTGGAGTCTCAGCTGACGGCATCCGGCAGCCAGGCTGCACCCTTGACGCCTTGGCTCGGAACCTGCAGAGGTGAGCCAAGGCCGACTCCTGCCCGTCAGCCTCGACTTCCCCCCACGAGACCTTGGCTGGCACAGTGAACCCACCTCCCTTTCCCAGTTGCCAGTGCTTTGACCCCTCTCTTTGTTCCCGTGAAGAGATTGTCTTTTCTCAGTTGTGGACTTGTCTGTAAAGAGGCTTGTTGCCTAGAGTGTAGCACTTATGGATCTGTGGTGTCTGGGGAGCCAGGTTACAGCAGTTGGCTGCACCAGCCTCCTCATAGAACCTGCTGTCATAAACCTGACTCATACCTCACTCCTTGCACAGCTCCTGAGGGGGGAACCTTGAAGCCATTCTCCTCCCAGCCTCTAGTCTAATGGAGCATCACAAAGAAGAGAAAAAAAATCCGTGTATTGCTATCATTTTTCCATGTTTATCATAAGGGTACTATTAAAAACAATTTTACTACAATTTCTGTGATCTAATTCATTAAACATGATTTGTTAAGTCATGATCCATTGAAAAAT
This sequence comes from Apodemus sylvaticus, assembly GCF_947179515.1. NCBI lineage: Eukaryota > Metazoa > Chordata > Mammalia > Rodentia > Muridae > Apodemus > Apodemus sylvaticus. The sequence goes on from NC_067473.1 coordinate 120,061,110, forward strand.
AGTTCACTAAAATTTAAAAAATGTCTATATTGTTTTGTTTTTCTGAGGCAGAGTCTTACTTGGTATTATAACAAGGCTGTTCACCTTACACCAGTCAGAATGGCTAAGATTAAAAACTCAAGAGACAATAGGTGTTGGTAAGGATGTGGAGAAATAGGAACACTCCTCCACTGCTGGTGGGAATGCAAGTTGGTACAACCACTCTGGAAATCAGTTTGGGTGTTCCTCAGAAAACTGGGCATAACACTTCCGGAGGTCCCTGCAATACCTCTCCTGGGTATATACCCAGAGGATTCCCCAGCATGCAATAAGGACACATGCTCCACTATGTTCATAGCAGCCTTATTTATAATAGCCAGAAGCTGGAAAGAACCCAGATGTCCCTAAATGGAGGAATGGATACAGAAAATGTGGTATATTTACACAATGGAATACTACTCAGCAATTAAAAACAACGAATTCATGAAATTCTTAGGCAAATGGTTGGATCTGGAAAATATCATCCTAAGTGAGGTAACCCAATCACAAAAGAACACACATGGAATACAGTCACTGATAAGTGGATATTAGCTCAGAAATTCTGAATACCCAAGACACAATTCACATATCAAATGACTCCTAAGAAGGAGGAAAGAGAGGTCCCTGGTCCTGAAAATGCTTGTTCCAGTATTGTAGGGGGAGTACCAGGTCAGAGAAGTAGGATTGAGTTGATAGGGGAATGGACAGAGGGAAGAGGGCTGAGGGAACTTAGGGGGAGGGGGGGAACCGGGAAAGGGAAAATCATTTTGAATGTAAACAAAGAATATTGAAAATAAAAAATTATAAAAAAATAAAAAATATTTTTAAATTAAAAAAAAACAAAAACAAAAAAACAAAACAAGGCTGTCCTGGAACTCAAAATCCTCCTGCCTCAGCCTCCTAACGGCTGAGATTGCAGGCATGCACCACCACAGCAGGCGGCCCTTCCTCTTTGCACATCCATTGTGTGGATAGTCTGAGCTGACTGGCCACACATGTTATGGGGAAATCATACTTCACAACTGTTGTCTAACCAGTGCTCCAAGCACTGGCTGAACTATCAACTAAATGACAGGCCTGACCAGGTAAGAAGATGTGTGGAGCTCAAAGGAAAGAGGTCTGTCTCTAGCTAGTGTGTCTGGGCACAGGCCAGATGGAGAGAGAAAAGAGGGGCAGGTGTATGTGTGTGGGGGAGGGGGCAGGGTCTGTGTGGAGAGGTCTGACTGTCATGACTCATGACTCCTGTCCCCCAGTGCCAGGGACAGACTGCACTCAGGTGTCTCTGCATCTAGAATGGCCCATGTGGGAATTAGCTCCTGGGACTGCTGGCTGATCTCTCACTAATCAGAAGCACTGCTATGGGTACCTGGTCTCTTGGACCCAAGGCCACCAGGAGCCCTTACCTGTGATCACTTCCGCCCAATTCAAGGGTGGTACATGGCTGCTGCCCTTTGGGAGCAGTGAGTTTAGAATGCGTACTAAATGTGGGTGGCGTTTCTCTTTCAGGAAGAGATTTACTCCTGGGACATGCAGTGGTGCTGTTGCAGTTGCTTGCTAGGTGGTGTACACATCTGTCCAGTCACTGTGGAGTCAGAGAACATGCAGCCAGTGTGTGGAGAATAAGCACATTGGGTGCACCCTCCTCCCTCCCGAGGCAAACACTGACCAGTGCACAGCTGGTTGTCTTTTTGATTTATGTATATGAGTATTTTGTTTCACATATGTCTGCACCGTATGCATGCATGGTGCCTGTAGAGGCCTGCGAGGGCACTGGATCTCTTGTGACTGGAGTTAGACAGTTGTGAGCTATAGTGGGGTACTGGGAACAGAACTCTGGTCCTCTGGAAGAGCAGCCAGTGCTCTTAACCACTGAATCATCTCCTTATCTCTCAAATTGTGCTCTTAAAGCATGCATATTTCTTCAGTGTGTCAGCTTTGAGTGGCCATGGCTGACCATATCGCCACTTTGCCAGAGGCGGCCTATCCACCATGCAGAAAGACCTCTTTATAATTGAACTAGGCTTGTGTCTTCTGAAGCAAAAGCAGCTGAAACCAGAGGTGACTTGAGAGGGTTGTGTGTGTGGGACTAATTAAACTAGAAGCTGGTGGATACTCTCGACCACTGGCAGCAGTGGCCCTTGCTAAATGCTGCTGCTGCTCAGTCTCTGTGGGTGCAGCTCTGGCTGGAGCATATCATGGTGGCAGCCAGACCTTCATAGGACATTGTTCACAGTGTACCCTCAGAACTTGCATCTAAGTAGGAATGCCAGGTAAGGTAAGGTGAACATACAATTATACAAATAGTTTTGTCAGGTCCTGAGAAGGGGATGGGCACCAACGTCCACAGTACAGCCCAGTGATAAACCAACAGGGCTCAGCTCCAGAAGAAACAGATGAGGGAGCTGTCCCCAGGGAGAGCCGTGTGGAGAGCCAGGACGCCAAACTTGTCCATGTGTCAGGGCCATGGGGCACTGTGTTTTGACAAATAGGGCCTGGCTCATGCTTGGGTGAAGGGAAAGATTACCCTTATGGAGGTGTGGTTGCTTGAATAAGAACGACCCCCCAAATTCAAATATATGAATGCTTAGTTGTCAGGGAGTGGTACTACTTGAGAAGGATTAGGAGGTGTGGCCTTGTTGGAGGAGGTGGTAGCTTTTGAAACTTTTAAAGCCCAAGCCAGCCAGGCGGTGGTGGCTCATGCCTGTAATCCCAGCACTCTGGGAGGCAGAGGCAGGTGGATTTCGAGGTCGAGGCCAGCCTGGTCTTACGGAGTGAGTTCCAGGACAGCCAGGACTATACAGAGAAACCCTGTCTCGGAAAAAAAACAAATAAATAAATAAAAAAAAAGCCCAAGCCAGCCCCAGTGGCTCTTGCTTCCTGATGCCAAGGATCCCGATGTAGAATTCTCTACTTCTCCAGCATCATGTCTGCTAGTATGCTGTCATGCTTCCCACCATGATGATAGTGGACTAAGCCTCTTCAACTGTAAGCAAGCCCCCAATGAATGTTTTATAAATAGACTTGCCCTGGTCATCATCGTGTCCCTTCACAGAAATAGAACACATGATTAAGACAAGAAGTCTGTAACTTGCTTTTATCTCTAAAAATATTGTTAAAGTGCACATACAGAAGGCCATTTCCAGCCACAAGAGAGGGCTTGGCTAAAAGCATTGGCTTTTCTTCCAGAGGTCTTGAGTTCAATTCCCAGTACCCACATGGAGTCTTGAAACTCCAATGGTCTCTTCAGATATGCAGAAAGCACAAACAAAATACCCTTATCTATAGACAAATCTTTTAAAAAAATATCTAAAACTAAGATAGCAAGGCAGAGAGCCCCTTTCACTTGGTGTTTCTTGGGTGGGTAGATCCACTCTTGAAGCATCCATGAGGCTCCTGCCCACCCTCACTCTTGCCATTACCAAGACCGAGGCCCTGGGACCCCACAGCTGAGCTGGACAGGCAAGAATGATGTCAAGTCCCTTCCCTTGCAATGGCTGCCATGCCTGCCTCTCCCGGAGCCTTATCCCCTTGTCTCTGCCAGGCAAAGGAGGCCCCACACCTCTTCACACAGCTTCTGGCACCCATGTTTTCCATTTGACATCTAGAGAATTAAGCAATTGCCCATTTATAGAGTAAGTGAGAAGAACAGCCGACCAGTTCGTCTGGTGTGAGCTCATCCAGAACTCCATCTGGCTTTCCTGGGTGGGGACCTAGACCTTGGCTTTCATAGCTTTGCAGAGGTCTAAGTTTATCTTCATTTCTGAAGGACATTTGCCCAATAAGGGAATCCAACTTGACTTGTGTTTCCCATCAGCAGTGTAAGGGTTAAGTTCCCACGTCATCTTGTCCATTACTATTGTGACTGCATCATCCCACCTTGTTGATTTCCTCCTGCGCGTCTTTCCACATCACTTCTTAGCCATTCTTAAGACAGTTTGGTGCTCAGCAGCTGGTGCTCCCCCTTGCTGAAAGGAGGGGCCCGAATCCCCAGATGGGACCACACCTTGTCCTGTGCACACACAGAGGGCCTCTCTGTCTTACCACATCTGCTCTGTAGTTGGCGTGACAGCAAACCTCTCCAGACTTCTGCTCCTTCTTCACAGCTCTGAGGGTAGAGGATTCATTCTTTTGGGTCACCACAGCTAACCTGGCACACACCACTTTTCTTTCCTTATTGGTAATGATCTCTCTGGAGGAAGCCACCCTGAGGCAAGTGTGACTCTCCAGGGTCACTGCTTCTGGGACAGTAGTAAGCCAGGCACATCTGACAACAAGCATGGTGACACCTCAGCAGCCAATCTGATTAGTCGGATGGAGGAATCTACTGTGGATACTCTGCACGAAGGAATGATCCACATCCCGGGGTGGGGCGGGGGAGGGACCAGAGGGTGGGGATGGAGTCTGCTCAGATGGATTGTATATCTCTGGTCTTCTATTTTAATATTTCCAGACTGCAGTTGGTGGGTAACTGAAGCCTGAGCAGGCAGAACTTCATGTGGGGAGGTATGGTGGATGTCTCTCCATTTTTAGCCTTTCTGGGCTTTACTGGCCTTCTAGGATCTGTGAGTTAATGTCTTACCCCAGAATGGGAAAATCCTCAGCCATTTCTTCCTCAAATATGTTATATATTTTCTGCTTGTAGACTTCCAGTGTGGATGTACTGGAATTAATTTTGTGTACCTCAGATTCCTTTTGTTCCCACCTTGACTTGGCTCCAGGGAACCCTCCTTCCTGCCCCCATCCCCCGCTGTATCCCATCCCATCTGCTGCTAAAGGCCTTGCACAGATTTACCCCATGTTGCATTGTATCTGCAGATTTGGGTTTTTGCTGGTAGAACTGCCATGCCTCTTTTCTTATATTTTATCTTTCTGTTCAAATTATATATTCTCATATAGCATCCACCCTTCAGGCTATCTGGCACATTTATAATTTGAAGTCCTCTGTTTCTCAGAGCTCGGCCGTCCCTATCTGGCTTTTACTGAATGTTATTCTCAGTGGGTTACATTTTCCCGTGTCTTTGCACACTTCCTATGTCTACGCAGTGTGATGTAAGAGGGCGCGGGCTGGTTGTTGTGCTCAGGAGACTGTGCTCATGTTCTTTCTGCTTCATTGTGGGTGGCTCCGGCCTCTGGATGTAGTCAGCCAGGGCTGTGCCCATTGGAGCGCTGGTTAGAGCCACCTCTCCTGTTCTCCATATTTTGAGGGTGCAATAGGGCTTAGGATCTGGGGGGACCCCAGTTGGCATCTGGCTGTCGTCAGCCGAGCTTTGCTGTCTGATGACAGAGCTCTCCATGCCTTGTGGCGGTCACTGGGTTGTTTCCTTTCAGTCATTTTGAGAATGTATCTGTAGCCTCTGATGAGCGGACGGCCTCTTTGCAGCCAGCGCCATGGCCTGAGCCGTCAGGGGCAAACAGCAGGGCACTGGGTAAAGGCAGAGTGCCTGGGAAGGATGTTACTCAGTGCTACCTCATCCATAGCCTCCCTGTGGCAGGATGGATGGCAGTGGCCACACCCCTGAAACCAAGGGCCTCATCCCCTGGGCGATCCGGTCATCAGGCAGGTTCCGGTGGAGAGATGGTCAATCCACAGGTGCACTAAGAACTTGATGGCAGCATTGAGAGACCTGGGGCCTGGACCGTGGAGCCCAGTTGGAGAAAGTAGGCTATGGGGAAGGGGTGCCTTTGAGGAGCTCACCTTGTCCCTGTCTCCTCTCCCTCTTCCTTTCCTCCCCTCTCCCACCTCCCTCCCTTTCTCCATCTCCACTGTCCACCATTGGGTAAGCCACTGTTCTGACACAGGCTCCCTGCCATGGCGCTCTGTCTCACCACACGTGGATCCAGAGACAGGAAGGCCAAGTGGGGAGGTACTGAGGGATCTGAACTCAGTGCCCTCTAAGACACCCTCCCCCCACATTTGCCGTTGATGAAAAGTTGGCTTACTACCCCACCCTACCCCAGGGCTCTCCCTGCCTGCCCTTGGGGGCTCTCCTGCCTTCCACCACTTTGTCTGCAGAGCAGCAGCTCTTGGGCCTCTTTGAGAATGTATCTGAGTTAGGTTTGCCTTTGTGTGTGATCTCAGCTCTCTTGAACACTTACGTAGCTGAAGCAGTGTTCTTGTGTCTTGAATAGAACTGGCGCCCTCTCCCCACTTCCCCACTTACACAAGCAGCCCCCTACTGTGTGGGCTGGCAAAGCCTGGATCTGCAGCATGCCAGCCGCCCATCAGGAGCACTGAACTTCTCTGAGGCCCATGTCCCATTCTAAGAAGTATTCAGAGGCCACCCTGGTGACCATTTCAGGACCCAAGCTATCTCACTTAGTAAAGGAGCATGAAATTTGTATTTTTTAATATTAAATAAAAGAAAAATTAGGCCACACTAGTCTCTATTTAAATTTTAATTGATTTTTTATTATGCGTTCTCGTTACATAAATGCGTTGCATTTATTGATTGATTGATTGTGGGAGTCTGTTATATCCTCCCGTTATGTGGAGTCTGGAGATGGAACTCTGTTCCAGGTAGCCTTGCAGCTGCATCCTCTGCTCTCCTGCTCAGTGCCCACCAGGGTCTCCTTGGTATTGGAACTGTTTGCGATAAACTATGAAGGGCAGGAAGGATGAAGGCAGGAGGATATTGAAGGATGACGGGCAAGGGGGTGGCTCTACTGTTCCAGTTGACATCTGAAAATAACCAGGCCCTGATGGCTAAGGAGTCAGGTATGTCTGGGCCTTACTCAGTTGCTGAGACCATGGCTGAATCTGCCTCCATCTCTCTGTTCCCAAGGCTTGTGTGGGCTGGTCCTCCCTCTGCTAGAGCAGCTATGCCAGGAGCAGGGTGCGTGAGATGAATCAGTGCCCATGCCTAGCTTGCCCTATCGCTCACTTCCTCCCCACAGGTTTGGAGGGAGCTGGCTCTCACCACAGGCTTCTGGAGAAAGGGAGCCAGGGTGGATCCAGGATCTATAAGGGCCTCACTTGGCCCTCACCCACAGAGAGGTGGTGTGGTGTGAAAGCCATGCATTCAGGACTGTCACATACGGAGGACACTGGATAACACACCATTTCAATGTCCCAGCTTCCAGCCACACAGTCTGCCTGGATTTGACACTTATCAGTGTGTGTGTTTCCTCTTTAACACACCCACAGGCTCCAGATTAGACTTTTAAAGCCCCGAAATGTCCCAAGGCACACCTACGCCCTGCCTCTAATTGAAGGCTTGGGTGTGGTGGGATGGAAGTGATGATTATCCAATATTATCTAGGCAGAACCCCAGAAGAAGGCTATAGTTAAAAACTGGGCAGAATGGAGGGAGTTATGTTCTCCACGTTCATGAAGGGTGCAGCCCCACTGGGCTCCACTGGGCTCCCTGCCTGCTCCAGGAGAAGCAAGAGCAAACCTAACCAGACCACCACCACCTCACAGACGAACCCGGGAAAGCTCGGGTCTTGAGACTTCTAGGCTGCCCCATCCTCTCATGGTCACTCTTTCAAAGGGTCCAGCATCCCAAAGTGAGGTCTAGATTTCTTCAGGGGGTCTGGATACCTGAGCCTGCGGGCTCCTGCTGAGGATTCTCCTTTATACCACATGGTGGCACCAGAGAGCAGCGTACATTCTGTAGGGCCAAGGAAGAAACTCAAGGGCCTGCAAGGGACGTGGGACTCAGAGTCCAGAAGAGATCATCGATCTTGATGACATTTTACAGTCTCTAGTCTCTGCTCATTTCCTCATCAGAGAGGCCTGTAGTCACGCTGCCTCACCTCCTGTGATTTCCCTGACATTGTCTGTGGTGAAGTGTGTCTTTCCTTCATCTATTCCTTTAAGCCAGGACAGGGCTCCCAGCAGCTCTGGATACTTTTCAGAACAAAACCTTCCCCTGTAATCTGTGTTTTCCTAAAATCACACACACCACCAAGTACAAGTGGGAACCTATCTAGGGGACTTGACAAAGGAAGAGCATTTGACATGAATTTCTAGTCAATGATGGCACCACAGGCAGCTGTGGATCCCACAGCCTTACTTTTCAGATGCACAGGCAGCATCTTAGCCTTCACAGCGACCTAAGGTTACAAACATGTAATTCCAGTTTACAGATGAGCAGGAAAAGAAAGGCGAATCATTTTGCCAAGACTACAGACATAATCAATGGTGGAGTTCGAATTTGAGGCCCTAGGGCTTGGTTCACTGAGCCCGCGGGAGTTTGGGGGCGTGGTCAGCTGCTGAGGGTTCCTTACATTCTAGAAGCAAAGGTTATTGCTGCGCCAAGACTGAGGCGGCCTTCCCTCCTGTCTCCAGCAGGTGGCGACAAAACACCGAGTAAAAACGTGCTCCTGACCAAGTAAGGTTGGTTTGGCTGAAAATATAACCAGCACTTGGTCATGGGAGGTGTCTTTCTTGGACTCAAATAAAACTTGCAAATGGGAGAGCAACTCTGGGCTAGTAATGAATTTTCCAACATTACGTCTGCAGTCAGTCCCAAGAATAGCTGATCTCATGTGGTTTGGGATCTTAGGGTGGATAAGATTCAATTTTCTCCTCAGAACTCAAGGCCTGGAAGTTACTAGCCACAGAACACACTCAACAAGTTCACATTCACACTTATAGTAAGAACTTGACGATAGCAGTGTTTTTTTTTAATTGGATAGTTTATTTATTTACAGTTCAAATATTATCCACTTTCCTGGTTTCCCCTCTGTAAACCCCCTATCCCATTCCCCATTACCTTGCTTCTATGAGGGTGCTTCCCCCCTACCTACCCACTCCCACCTCACTGCCCTAGCATTCCCCTGCACTGGGGCATCAAACCTTCAAAGAACCAAGGGCTTCCCCTCCCATTGATGCCAGATAAGGCCCCTTCAGCTCCTTCAGTCCTTCCCCTAACTCCTCCATTGGGGTCCCTGTGCTCAGTCCCAGGTGAAAGAGGCTAACATCAACTGTATATCTAATCCACTCATCTGTTGATACTGATCGTGCCCTTAATGATCTGATTCCTTGCAGTCAGCATTCAAAATTTCTAAGGCTAAAGACTAGATTAGTGCCTTACTTGCTGGTGGAGCTGATATACTCCTTTCCACAGCAGAAGTCACCCTTTGCAAAAAGTCACAGAAGGTTTCCTTTGGACCTTGCATGATTTGAGAAAATGGTTCAAGTCTTTTCCATGTTTCTGCGACTTTGTCCCAGGCATTTAAGGATGCCAAGCAACAAAATGCCAAGGTTTCTTCATCATGTGCAGTCTGTACTTGTACCTCAGCAAAGTGGCCTTCGCCGAGCAGCTGATCTGTGGAGATCTCACTGTCCCTGGCTCTATTTTGTTGTGCTATCTCCTTCACCTCTTCTCTCCACCACGAGAACCATTGCAAATGTGACACAGGTTCTAATATTGCTTTTGCCGTATCCTTTGAGATTATTCTATTTTTAATAGCCCAAGAAGTCAGGATTTGTTTTAGAAACGACGAATGCATTTCAAAATTAGTGACACTTTCCTTAAATTTCCTCAGTTCTACCACATCCATTGGTTGCCATTAGAATTTCTGATAAACCTGTGGATGATCATCATCTGTTGGCCTTTGTTGTATACTAACTGGATAAACTAAAGTTTGTTTTCTAACCATCTTTGGTTGGCTTTCTCTAATTTTACCTCTGTCTCTACCTGAGTATTTTCCCTAATTGATATTTTAAGTCCCTTCTTTAAGGTCTGTGCCCATGCTTCCTACCTTTAATTTTGTTGTTCTTCCTGTTACTATAATTTTCTGTATTCTCTGTTCAAATTTCTGCTTCCGGATTTAAATTTTTTTATATTTTAATTCTGATGTTCTGCTGTCTATTTTATTGTGATTGATTAATTTTTTATTCGATATATTCTTTATTTACATTTCTTTTTTGTTGTTGTATTTTCTATATTATTTGTTTACATTCCAAATGATTTTCTCTTTCCTGGTCCCCCCTTTCCCATAAGTCCCATAAGCCCTCTTCCTTCCACCTGTTCCCCAATCAACCCCCTCCCACTTCTCTGTCCTGGTAATCCCCTACATTGCTGCATCAAGCCTTTCCAGGACAAGGGCCCTCTCCTTCCTTCTTCTTGGGAATCATTTGATATGTGAAGTGTGTCTTGGGTATTCAGAGCTTCTGGGCTAATATCCACTTATCAGTGACTGCATTCCATGTGTGTTCTTTTGTGAACACCTCACATAGGATGATATTTTCCAGTTCCAACCATTTGCCTAAGAATTTCATGAATTCATTGTTTTTAATTGCTGATTGTATTCCATTGTGTAAATATACCACATTTTCTGTATCCATTCCTTCATTGAGAGACATCTGGGTTCTTTTGAGCTTTGGGCTATTATAAATAGGGCTGCTATAAACATAGTGGAGCATGTGTCCTTATTGCATGCCGGGGAATCCTCTGGGTATATGCCCAGGAGTGGTATAGCAGGGTCCTCTGGAAGTGTCATGCCCAGTTTACTGAGGAATCGCCAGACTGATTTCCAGAGTGGTTGTACAAGCTTGCAATTCCACCAGCACTGGATAGAGTGTTCCTCTTTCTACACATCCTTGCCAACACCTGCTGTCTCCTGAGTTTTTAATCTTAGCCATTCTGACTAGTGTGAGGTGAAATCTCAGGGTTGTTTTGATTTGCATTTCCCTAATGACTAATGATGTTGAGCATTTCTTTTTTTTTTTTAATTTTTTTAATTCGATATATTTTTTATTTACATTTCAAATGATTTCCCCTTTTTCTTAAGGTGCTTCTCAGCCACTCAAAATTCTTCAGGTGTAAATTCAAGGCCCATACCAAAACATAGTAAAATCAATATACAGCAAACCAGAAGCCAACATTAAACTAAATGGAGAGAAACTTGAAGCAATCCCACTAAAATCAGGGATTAGACAAGGCTGCTCCTCTCTCCATATCTTTTCAATATACTACTTGAAATTCCAGCTAGAGCAATTAGACAACATAAGGAGGTCAAGGGGATACAAATTGGAAAGGAAGAAGTCAAATTATCACTATTTGCAAATGACATGATAGTCTACTTAAGTGACCCGAAAACCTCCACCAGAGAACTCCTACAGCTGATAAACAACTTCAGCAAAGTGCCTGGTTATAAAATCAACTCAAGCAAATCAGTGGCCTTCCTATACTCAAAGAATAAGCAGGCTGAGAAAGAAATTAGGGAAATGACACCCTTCACAATAGCCACAAACAATATAAAGTATCTTGGTGTAACTATAACCAAACAAGTGAAAAATCTGTATGACAAGAATTTCAGGTTTCTGAAGAAGGAAATGGAAGAAGATCTCAGAAAATGGAAAAATCTTCCATGCTCATTCATTGGCAGGATTAATGTAGTAAAAATGGCCATTTTGCCAAAAGCAATATACAGATTGAATGCATTCCCCATCAAAGCCCCAACTCAGTTCCTTATAGAGTTAGAAAGCGCACTCCTCAAATTCATCTGGAATAACAAAAAACCCAGGATAGCTACAACTATTCGTAACAGTAAAAGAACTTCTGGGGGAATCAGTATCCCAGACCTCAAGCAGTACTACAGAGTTTTTAATGTTAAAAACTTCATGGTATTGGTACACTGACAAACAGGTAGATCAATGGAATAGAATTGAAGACTCAGGAATGAACACGTACACTTATGGTCTCTTGATCTTTGACAAAAGAGCTAAAACCATCCAGTAGAAAAAAGATAGCCTTTTAAACCAATGGTGCTGGTTCAACTGGAGGTCAGCATGCAGAAAAATGCAAATAGAGCTATTCTTATCTCCTTGTACTAAACTGAAGTCCAAGTGGATCAAGGACATCCACATAAAGCCAGACACACTGAAACTAATAGAAAAGAAAATGGGGGAGAGCATTGAGCACATGGACACAGGGGAAAATTTCCTGAACAGAACATCAATAGCTTATGCTCTAAGATCAAGAATGGGACCTCATAAAATTACAAAGTTTCTGTAAGGGAAAGACACTGTCAATTGGACAAAATGGCAACCAACATATTGGGAAAAGATCTTCACCAACCCTACAAAGACAGAGGGCTAATATCCAATATATAAAAAGAACTCAAGAAGTTAGACTCCAGAGAGCCAAACAACCCTATTAAAAAATGGGACACAGAGCTAAACAAAGAATTTTCACATGATTGGTTAATTTTAAGAGGTTCTCCTTCAAGCCTTGCTTCCAATCCTCATTATTTTCTCTCTGCCCATCAGTCTTATCTGTGAGCTGTTGTATTCTTTGGTCTAGCATCTTTTCCAGCTCCTGCCTCCAATATTCATTTTCTTCTCTCTGTCACTTATCTTGACCTATAAATTCCTGTACCTTTTGTAGCAGTGTTTCCTCTAATACCTTTTCTCAGTCTTGAAATTTTCTATCTAGGGTCCTGCCTTTGAAAAGATATGATAAACTAAGATAGTAAACATTTTAATAATAATAGCTGACAACATGACAATTTCCTTTAAATGCATTCCTGTCAAACTGTTCAAAATATCATCCCATAAAACACAAAAGGTATTTATTATGTTTCTCATCTTTAAGTATCTTAATTACATGTGTATGTATACGTATATGTATGTGTGTGTGTGTGTGTGTGTGTGTGTGTGTGTGTAGTCAATTTATAATTCTTATTACCTGATCTGGAGCTTCTTGTACCTCTGTCCTCTTCTGCTATTTGACATAGGACACTGAAGTTCACTTCTGGGTCACTCTTCCTTTGTTTGAGTCACAGACACCCATCTCAGTTGGTAGAGTGGATCTAGCTGTGCTATGCCTATAAATGAGCATGGAAGGCTCTCTTGTGCATAGATGCCTGATCAGTCCACTGTAGAAGGCTACACTGCAGGAAGTTAAGCTCCAGGGTCCCCCAGCTTCCCTAGGCTCATGAAACCCCAATCATATTTCACCACCATGTGGCCCAAGTCCCTGCTTGGGCTGGAGTGCTGCTCCTGGCTGCTTCCTGGGGCTTGGGAAGGAAGCCTCTCGTCAGTGTTCAAGCTACACTTCTGTAGCCCTAAATTGCAGCCCTAGTCATTCACACTGTGTGTAGGGACTTTTATCTCAGGTTATTTGAGTTGGGTTCTAACCCTGATGTAGGGTGTGCCAATTTGTTGCAATAATTTTCAACCCCAATAAGCCTGTATAAAACACACACAATCCAGTTATTATATTTATAAGTTATATACCTAGATTGGGCAGATCCAGCACTATACTAACTTATTCTCCAACTATGAGACTCTTTGCTACTTGCAGTTCTCCTGGCCATGTGGTTCTGCTCCATCTTTGCTTCCTCTTCTTCCTCTGTCCTCTCTCCTTCCTTCTCCTCCTCCTTCTACCTGCCCCCCTTTCTAAGACTTCCCAGCCCACCTTTTCCTTCCACTGCCCAATCATGATCTCTAGCCTTTATTTGTCCAGTTAAAATGGGGAAAAGGTTCACATAAGATCACTTGAGTATGTGATGCTTGTCAGGGATCAGCCCCTCTTGAGGAAGGAATACTAACATCAGAATGTAAACAGCATCAGGGCAACCCACAACTGACTGTTAGCACCAAGAATCACTGAAGGAAGGCCTCAGACTCAAACAGTATGTAAGAACAAAGAGTGTTTATTCTGCAGAAACAACCAGCATGCAGGGATCACCACTGCTTCAAAATGGTGACCCAGACAAAGACACTCATGTTGCTTTTATAATGGGACTACTATTAAATCTTTTCTGATATCAAAACTTCAACGTGAACACTGCCAGTCTTCAAGTGTCATGAGTTCATTACTTCTGAGATAGCAAACACATCTAAAACCTAGAGCACATTCTAAGAGGTTGTAAAACCATTAACCAAAGGTCATAAAAAATCAGCTAAGGATTTACTACAGGTGTAAGGACACAAGATAAAATATTGACTGGATTTATCTATACAAAACTTCAAGGATTACTTAGTTATGGTCTTTAATTCTCCATGAACCTGTAGAGCTAGTAACAAGTGATGAATATTTATCCAGATAATTACTCTTGGTGGCTTCACATGTGGACATTCTCTTTTGTAAACCGTATTCAATTTATGGCCTGAATTTATGTGTAAAACTTGTAGTCCACTTTTTACCATGTGATCACACTCTGAAAGACATACAAGTTCTGAGAACAAAGAGCAGAGCTAGGCCTCCCTCTCCCTTCTCTTCCTATGACTTCAGGCAGTTCCTGCAGAGATAGAACAAAGACTATTTGACCTTAGCCCCCTGTTTTCCTCCTGTATTGATCCTGCTGCTTTACTATGAGATGCTAAACTGGAGGCTGCAGCTTCCAGCCTCAGAACAACTCAGGCAGGCAGATCAGCTACAGAAGCAAAGTGAATTAGGCTTAAGATAGGTAAACATTTTATTATTATATTGTTAGTGTTAGGTAATCTAAAATCTCATTGATGGGTGCCAGGATACCCCAGATGGGCTGCATTACTGCATCATGAATGATTAGCCACAGGATGGGCTGCCCAGCACAGATGGCCTCTCCTGAGAGAAGATATCATCCATTCATGTGGTTATCTTTAGGCTGTTCCTTAAATGGGGGATTTTATTGTCTTGTTCCTGGACTTTGGGGTCTCCTGCTAGAGCAGATGGTTTATGGCCTAGTTTCTGAGTGGAGACAAAAATGGGATGAAAAAGCCCCTTCATTAGATGACTTGCAAGGAACAAGCAGAAGTGAAGTCATAAGAGGGATTATGTGATAGCCACATGCCAACTCTGTGACTACCTTCCTTCATTTGGTCAAGTTTGTCTGTCTGGTTCATCCTCCATGGTTTTGCCATCTCCCTCTTCCTGCTTTATTCTGTGGAAGCAAGTCACCATGCCTCTCCACCATCAAAAAGGAAGGTCCAAGCTTTTGATCTTCACCTTCTGGAGAGGTGTAACCTAAGCACATCAAATTCTACCCCAGGATACCTTGTATTGCTTGTAAACATCAGTGTATCATGGCAACAACAACTGTATTGATCCTGGAAATTTCTACTATATTTTGCTTTTGATATGGGTATAAAAAGTTTGATTGGTTTCAATAACATTTTGTGGCCCCTCTAACTGTCCTGGTTTAATTCCCTGAAGCCATATCAGGTAGCCTTGGCCCAGGAAGTAGGCACAGTGCTTTTGTTGTTCTCTGCTGTGTACTTCAGTTTAGTTGGCCCATAGCTTCTAGGGATACTCCCTTCTCTGCTTCCCATCTCACTATAGCAGCAATGGGTTCAGACAGGCACTTCTATGTCTGGATTCATGTGGGGTCTGGGTACTCTAGCTAAGGTCCTCAGGCTTCATTGGCAAATGCTTCACTGAACCTGAGCCTTGTCAGTCTGGCTAGGCTGGATGGTCAATGAGCTTTACAGTCCTACCTGTCTCTGCCCTCTCAGTGTTGGGATTGCAAGAGCTTGCACCTTGCATGGCTTTTACATTAGTGTTGAAGATTCAAATTCAGTCTTGAGATGCATGTGCAGCAAACACTGTTATCCCCCCAAACCTCCAGATACCTCTGCAACCCTACAGCCTTTCATTTGGTTTCAGAAGATCGGGTTTTTTTTCTTTCTGAATGGTCATTCTACACCAATTAAGAATTCCCCACTGTGCCCTTTCCTAAGCCCCTGTATTTTTCTGTCTTGAGATATTATAGTACTATCAGTTCCTCCCTCTAGATGCTGATATATAGAATGATTGTCATGTTGTGACTGACATCTCATGTGAAGTGTGTATTCTAGGTTCATCTGTGGTGGATCTACCCCTGGCTTTCCTTCCTGCTTAAGTTGAGTAATAGTCCATGGTATATAAGTGCTGCATGTGGTTGGTACATTCATCTGCTTATAGTCAGAGAATTGTTTCTGTCTTGGCTGTTGTTAAGTGCTGCTACTATGAACAAGCAAGCATCTGAGACTTTGTATCAGTTATTTTTGTATAACTATAAAAGAATGATGTGCTAATTTGTGGTAATGTTTACATATTTAATTAGGTAGAAAACAAAGTGTTTGAGATGATTGGCTTAGTAAAATGTGCTATATACACTAGCTTACTGATAAGTGCACGAGGGGCCCTAATCTGTGAAAGTGTCACAGGTGTCCCTGACTGACACTGAGCAGAAATGCACATAAAGACATTTGTCTTAAATATCTGCAGATGCTGGTAATCCACATTTGAAAGGAAGCAGGTTTAACAAAGCATGATCATGTATTAATTTATTGAGAATTCCGTGAGGATTAGGCTAGGGTTCACCATTTGGCAGCTAGCATGTTGTCTTCTTCAGTGCGCCTGCCTCTCCTCAATAGTTAAGCATCTACTTTCCTTCCTACTAAGGACTTTAAAAACTGACTAATTTGTTTTTTGGTAACTATTAACAGCAAAGGGCTGAGGGCGGCATAGCTATTGGTGATCATCATCTGAATATTGTGGCGGATTGGGCCACTGTTGTATATAAGTCTGGAGGCAGATATGATGCAGTCCAAACAGTACATCAACACAAAGAAGCTCATGAGTAGCAGGATGGTCCTGGTGGCCCTTTGCTCTGGGGATGCCGTTGGAGAAAGGCTGGTGCTGTGAAGATGCTGGGCCTGCTTCCTGTGCCTGCACAAGAGAGCTACCATGTACCCACTGGAGAGGACCATGAGACCTATGAAGGACACATCCCGAAATATCCTCAGTATGGAAAATAAGTGCCTGGTGATATAACCCATAGGTAAAATAATGCAGGATTCAGTGACAAATATGAGACCAAGTGAAGAGAAGTTGTAGTCAGCGACAGTGGAGAAGGAGAAGTGAGCGCCACAGGACATATAGAAGGCCCACAGCACAAGAAGGGAACACAGGCTGTGCTGTGGGGATTTATATTTGAACTTTGCCAAACAGGAGTTTCTGGGGCTAAGGGTGATAGCCTGGAGGACACTCAGAAGACAGGTAGCACAAAGAGAGAGACCCCTCAAAAGCCTGTGCAAGTGGGTAAGGGATTTGCACTTGATGTCATTCCACACATTCTGAGATGCAAAAATGTCAACAGCTGTGAATCCCATGACTGACAGCATCCCAAGGTGGATGAGGGCCAAGAGACTGACGATCAGGTCAGTGGTCCGGAGCCTGCGCTCAAGAAGGAACTGAAGGATGTGGAAGAGGAAGAGGATACTGTTGAATGAGATCCCAATGCCTACTTCAAAGAAAAATACATTTTGTAGGTCAACAACTCCACACAGTATCTTGATTCTTCTCATTGTATGGGACAAGGAACTAGAGTAAATATCTGAGGAGAAATGCAACAGAAAGTCTTCATCACAGATAATCACAGTATCGCTGGTACCCAACACAAGTATTGCCTTTAGGAATACTAATGGACCCAGCTCAGTTCACCACTTAGTACTCAAGTTTGACTGAGGACCAATACCCCTTCATTGTCAGTCATGGCTGGATTATGAACCTGTAGATGTGCTCCCTTGGTGCCTAAAGCTCCCTGTACATTAAAATGATGACATATTACAGAAACACTTCCCTACTATTGCTCCATTTTGGGGTCTCAGGGGACCTGTGATTCCTGGCTGGTTTTTGTCATCTTGTCAGGTATAGTAAGAGTTTCATAAGTTTTGATTATTTCTTTTTTTCTTTTTTCTTTTTCCTTCTTTTTCCTTTTTTTTTTTTTTGAGACAGGGTTTCTCTGTATAGCTCTGACTGTCCTGGAACTCAGAAATCTGCCTGCTTCTGCCTCCTAAGTGCTGGGATTAAAGGCATGTGCCATCAATTCCTGGCAAGTTTTGATTATTTCAAATGGGATGCTTCCCCATTTTGCTTCTCTTGCTTTGGTAAAACACCCTAACCAAAATGGAGGAATGGATACAGAAAATGTGGTAAATTTACACTGTGGAATACTACTTAGCAATTAAAAACAATGAATTCATGAAATTCTTAGGCAAGTGGGTGGATCTGGAGAAAGTTATCCTGAGTGAGGTGACCCAATCACAAAAGAACACACTTATTGATAAGTGAATATTAGCCCAGAAGCTCGGAATACCCAAGAAGCAATTCACATATCAAATGATTCCCAAAAAGAAGGAAGGAGAGGCCCTGGTCCTGGAAAGGCTCAGTACAGCAGTGTAGGGGAATACCAGGACGAGGAAGTGGGAAGCCCTGGATTGGGGAACAGGAGGAGGGAAGAGGGCTTATGGGACTTTCAGGAAGGGGGGATCCATGAAAGGGGAAATTATTTGAAATGTAAATAAAGAATATATTGAATAAAAAATAAAAAAAAGATGTGGCGTTGTGCTGAACATCTAAATAAAAATTAAATGTAAAACAAAAACAAAACCAAAACCAAAATTGGCATAAGGGAGGAAAGCATCTATCTGGCGTACACTTTCAGGTCCATCAGTAAGAAGTGAGTCAGAAATCCAAAGCAGCTATCAGGTCACATCAGCTGAATTCAGTTCCTAGCACCTAAGTCATCTGCTCACAACCACCTGAGCCAGGGCGTCAATGACCTCTTCAGGCTTCTCTGACACCTACACTCACGTGCATATATTGCACACACATAATTAAAAAAATAAAAGTAAGTAAATCTTAATTTATACTTGAAATATTTGAAAGAATGTTTCTTATAAAATAACATGTTGGGGCTAGAGGGATGACTCAGTGGCTAAGAGCACTGGCTGCTCTTGCAGAGGACCAGGTTTGAGCCCCTTTACACATTTGGATCTCCCAATTGTCTGTAACTCCAGTCCCAGGGATCTGACACCCTCTTCTGGCCTCTTGGGCATTGCATTCATGTGGTACACCGCCACACATGCAGACAAACCACACATAAAATAAGATTTTTAAAAGATTAAAATACATGTTTATATGTCTTCTTCTGTCCTCTGTGAGCACTGCACATACGTGGTGCTTTGACATATATGCAGACATAACACTCATACACTTAAAATAAGCGAGCTAAAAACAGTTTAAGGTACAGGTTTATGCTTTCATTCAAATTTTCTAAACAGGAAGAGCATGTTGCTGTGTAGTATTCTAGTTGCACATGGGAAAGGAGTCTGGTCAGACAGTGAGGGTTTGTGAAGGCCACTTGATGTTCTGCAGCTTCCGCTGTGTCCTCAACTTTATGGCTCTGTCAGTTACTCAGAGAAGACCAATGTGTTTAGTGTTCACAAACATGTTATACTATTCAAAGATTCAGAACTTGGACAAAATCTTGACATGCGGGTTTCTCTTACAGTTTAATTTGCATATATTTGCACTTAGATGAAGGGTACAGTGTCAAGGCTCTGCTCTGACTGAGTCAGGATTATTTCCTCCTTCTCAAATACTGTCATTTCTCTGGGTTTGAAATCTTCAATTTTGCAGATTCTTTTGAAACGTAGAAGCAGTTGGTGTGCACTACAGCTATGCTGCAGGGCTCTAAGGCAAGCACTATGTCTCCACACAGCTATCTGATCTGTATCTACCTTCTCTCAGTCCTGACCCATGCACTCTTTCTGGCCTTGACTGACCACCATTCTTCTCACTATTTTGTGTAATCGACTTTGTCAGTTTCCACAATGACTGATACCAGACAGTATATTTGTCTGAAATCAAAAATGTGCATCTCTATAAGGAAAAGCCTATCTTTCCCTAGTAACCACCACCAATCAACAGGACATTCTCTTCTCCAGCCACTGGTTCAGTGCATGTGGCTTTTGCTCCCATAAAAAGCAAAGATGTCAATCAAAGGCCTCCATCTGTTCCAGGTCACAGTTGGTCACTAGGACACACTACCATCTCTGTGACACTGCTATGTATATGTAGTATGCATATATTTTAGTACTTTTGTTTAATAAAAGGTAAGATACATATTGATAATGTCTTGATTGCATATATTATGCATGGTAATATCTTAAGAGTAACTTCAGATCTGTGTGAGATAATGAATATTGAAAACCATTCTGATACTGCTTCCCTTTGCATCAGTCTGTGAAAACAGGCTCTCTGATCTTTTACATAAGGTTTACAGACCTATTAATATAAACCTCATACAACGCCAAGCTTTAGTTACCTGGGAATCAAAAGTGCTGGGTGCTACAATCTTTAGTGCGAAGTGGCTAACTGCCCCCACAGGCATTAAAGGAAAGAGTTTCTTGGGTGCTGAGAACTTATGATAATGACCATGATTTGCAAGTTTATTTTATAATTACTTTAAACCACTGCAAAGCTTTTTCTGTAGGTTAAATCTACAGATGGAACAACATGGGAGAAACTAGACATTTTCTCCAGAGACACTTTCCTCAGACACATTTTGATGGCATCATAAGTGACAGCTCACCTTCCTCGATGCAGCATCAGGAGAGGCTACAGAAAAATATCTCACTAGACAACTGGATGGGCAATCATGTTCCTCAGGTAAACATGGCTCATATATGTAAATATCATGGATCATTTAAAGAAAGGCATATAGTGACTTCCAAGCCAATGCATTACTTAAAATAAAAAACTTAGTGCCTTATTTTTATTTTATATGTATGTGTGGTTTGCCTCCTGAATTGCTGAAGTGGCTCTTATATAGCTGCTTGTCCTGAACTGACACTACACTTTACACATGGAGAGATCCCACTCTTCTGCCTTCGAGTTTCTGAAATGGTCCATCTGAATAACACGCAGCTGTGAATTTTGTGCACTGGGATGGAGGTGTGGCTAAGCTGGCAGATTAGAAAGTATGCCCAATATGGGGAAAGAAGCATAAAAAAAAAATCTGCACTTGGTGAGAACATTGAAGGTTCAATCTCAGGAACAAAGTGGTGCTAAAAGTCCCATCCCAACACACATATCAAGAAGCAGTCCCTTTAGTTACACAGTGTGGTGTCCTGTGATTGGCCAAATCCTGGCAATCCTGTAAGACACGGAACCATTAAATGGCCCCAACCTAGTGACACATTTTGTAGACAATGGATTTGATTCATCAGTCTGGAAAGAAGCAGAGAGCAGAGCAAGATTGCAAAGGCCCTGCACAGACCCTGCTGAGTTGGTCTTTTATGACCTTTCCCGAGGGCAGAATCCAGAGTGAAGCCTGGAGGGCAGGGTGCTTCCTTATCTGCAGCATGGGTTCAAGCATAACTGTTTCTGCGTCATGAGATGGCATAGCGTAATTTCTCCACATTTACAACTCATGTCCAGACTCACACCCAGAAAGGCCTTTGGTTTGTCATTATCATATGGATCAACAGCAGGATGTCACACCATCACCACCTTCTGTAAATTGAAGCAAAACTACGCAAAAGGCCTGAGGGATGTGGCTGCACTCTATGTGGATGGATTTTGGCTTCAGTTAAAACGCAGCCCTTGCCTTTCTTATGGTGCTACTCTGCACCATAAGAAAGTAGGGACACAAGGTCGGCAGGGCTGCCACCACAGTGAAGGCAACACCCTGGGAAGGTTTGACGAGGGACTGGCGGCTAACGCTGAATTGTCCAAAGCTTTTGTACATTGATAGGATTGTGAAGTTCAGCTTACGGTCACACCTGCCGTTACAATGTTTGTAATAACCACTATTTGTAAAAAGAAAAAAACCCTTTCCATAAAAGTCAGTAGAAAGAAAGTGTACTTTTTACACAGAGAAACAAGAAGACCTAGAAGAATGTCCCACAGACCCTAGTCACCAACTCACATAATCCACTTCCCTCATCACCCAGTGAGGATTCATGAAAGGTTTGGCTTTGCTGCTAAGCAGCTGTGACCTCCCTCCAAGTGCATTTGTTGGACAGTTCTAATATCAGAAAAATAAAATAAATAAAGGCTATTTATTCAATGATTAGAACATAGAAACCATTAATGAGCACAAATATTGTGTCCATTAGGACCATGTTCACTGTTTAGTAACAATCCATGCCCTGTAGCCTCATCACCACAGTGACTGCTCCTACCAGGCAGAGAGAGGCTAAGGGCTGACATCATTTGTGAAGTTAAACAGGGAATGGAAAGGCTCTTAAGAAGATTCCAGTCAATAAGGTCAGCAAGCAGCACTGTTAGGTGAGGTTTGAACACACAAATCATTTCTTTTTCAAAGGCTTTTAAAACTTCTAAGTATTCACACTATAGAAGCCAGTATATCAACAATATTCCTTTTATGGTACATAATCAACAGAAGCAAAATTAAGCAAAATTAAAATACACATGTATTTGTGTATATATGAAAGAAATACACCACTTCCATTCAAGAGGCAAAGGATCACTTCTGTAAACCTCTCGAAATTATACCATACAACTTAAGGATGAAAGAAGTAAATTTTGTAGTTAGGTCAGAAAGAGAAATTGAAATTAACCCACATCTTATTAAAAAATTAAGTAATTTTACAACCTTAAGGAAATGAATATCCTGGGAAGAAAATGCACTTTATGCAGAACACATTCCTCTGTGCTGTGGGGCCGTCAGAGCTCAGTGTCTCCTCTGCAGACACTGAAACTCTCCCTGCAGCCCCCGAGTTCTTCCTCCCACGGCCTGCCTGGGTCTCATCCACCTTCTGGTTCTGCATTTGAGTGCAGAGCACTTACCCAGATGCACATGGCAGGGAAGGACTCTGAGCCTGAGGAGATCCTCCAGACTTAGATGAAGGAAGTCTTTAACATATCTTTGCAGCGTGTAATTTTAGTGGCTGTCAGTGACAAGTTCCCCCTGGAGAGCAGGGACATGTGGGATCCCACTGGAACATTTTACCTGTCGAGTTGACTCTACTCTGTTGGATAACAACCGTCCTGGGAGATCTGGGCCCAAACTTTTTTCTGAGCTTCTTTGCCACACCTGCGCAATGGATCGGGCCACAGTGTGACCTAACTCCAACTTGCTTATTTTCCCCTCAGACCCAGAGAGTGCTAACTGACCTTCTATTACATAATTCATCTGCTTAACAGTGAGACCCCTGGTCTATTCCTTGAGCGTCCAATGTTTCTGATTAAATCTACACTGTGAGTGACAGGCTGCTTCTTCCAGGGTCCTTGAACACATGGAGAACCTGTATCCAAGAAGTCTTGGTTCTGTGCTCTGTGACTTTCAGTTTTCCAGTTCTTAGTAAACAGTAAAAATGAATTTAAAGAAAATACCGAAGTAAAGGAAGGTGTTGGAGTTTGGGGCTGTGCAATCCTAGGCAGTTTGAACATAACTGTGCCTGAGGCCAGCCCTGAACTGGATCCTCCTTCCCAGGGAGCTTGAGTGGCCAGCTTCCTCCTCACTGATGGAGTCAGGAAGTCTTAACATCTGTATGGACAGAAATGACATGCAATTTTGCTTTCACCTCCTCGATACTTTACATACAATAATATAAAGATCCTGACAAATGGAATTATGGACCATACTCAGAAGAGAATCCGATCATCCAGGGTGGCCTACTCCTGTTTTTGGGTCTCAGAATTACAAAATAGCATTTTATAATACCTGCTCTCAATATGTCAAGAGTTCACACAGGAGCAAAGCATGAAAGATTAGCTACTTCCAGAGAGGACTGGAGACTTAAGAAACTAAACATATGTTAAAAAATCAAGACCATAACATCTTGTAGTGTGTAATAATTAATAAAGAGTACTGCCCCACCAGGCCTCTGCACCACTCCTTCCAAGTGTCCAGTAAAGCATGAATCTTAAACTTGAATAGTTAGCCAAATAAATTTATGTATAAGAAACTCCCAATTTCATGTCAATTTACAATGATAAAATCTTATCCCAATATTTCTAACCTCTCAAAAACTCAAGAAATACATCTGAAGTCATCTGGATATCCGTGTCTCCCTCTATGCTCCTCACATCTGGTCCCTTGAGCCTCTCCTCTCTCTCCTCCCCTCCCTTCTCTTAGCTCCTCCTCTTTTCTCACCTCCAATCACTGGCCTCTCACTGCCTCAATGTGAATGGATAGGAAATATCTTGCAACAACATCTACTGTCTAAGATTCTACACAAGGCACCTGGGGGAGTGGCACTCTCAGAGGAAAGGCAAAACACCCATTAATAAATACCCAACTCATGCTAAGGGGGAAGTGTGAAGATGCACAGTGGATCCATTTGCATTTTAATGTTGGTACAACAGGCATAACTCAGCTGGGGCAGAGGAAGGACACAGCATGGAGGGCATTAGAAAATGTTCATCCCATGGCCATCTCTTCCCTGAGTGTGCTGTGCTTCTGTCCTAATCTCATGCACAGGCCATTGCCACCAAGTTCTCTGAAAGAACATGGGGGCTGGTGTGATAAAGATGTTGGCCTGGAAGAGGAGGTGGCCCTTGTCTCCACTGCTTTATGAAGTCACTGTTATCTAGAGGAACAGACTCCTCTTTGATAAAGAGATACAAGCACACATTTCTGATTCAAAATGGACTTACTCTGTGACTCTGTGCAGATGAATCCACCTTGCTGAATTTTTATTTCTCTGAGTTTTTAAAAACCAATTTAAAATATTTTTATGAGCATTTTGCCTGTATGTATTTAAGTTCACTGTATGCCTGTTTTGTGCCTGATGTGTTCAGAAGCAGGTGCTGGATCTTCCAGAGCTAGAATCACATACGTCTGACAGCCCCTACACAGATGCTAGGAAATGAACTGGAATCCCTCCAAAAGTGGCCCGTGATCTTTTTTTTTTTAAATTTTATTCGATATATTTTTTATTTACATTTCAAATGATTTCCCCTTTTCTGGTTCCCCACTCCCCAAAAGTCACATAAGCCCCCTTCCCTCCCTCTGTTCTCCCACCCATCCCTTCCCACTTCCCTGTTCTGGTTTTGTCTTATACTGCTACACTGGGTCTTTCCAGAACTAGGGGCCACTCCGTTCTTCTTGTACCTTATTTGAAGTGTGGATTATGTTTTGCATATTCCAGTTTTCCAAGCTAATATCCACTTATTAGTGAGTGCATACCATGATTGATCTTTTGAGACTGGGTTACCTCACTTAGTATGATGTTCTCTAGCTCCATCCATTTGCCTAAGAATTTCATGAATACATTGTTTCTAATGGCTGAATAGTACTCCATTGTGTAGATATACCACATTTTTTTGCATCCATTCTTCTGTTGAGGGATACCTGTGTTCTTTCCAGCTTCTGGTTATTATAAATAGGGCTGCTATAAACATAGTGGAACATGTATCCTTATTACATGCTGGGGAATCCTCTGGGTATATGTGGCCCGTGATCTTAACGGATGAGAATTATCTCCAGCCCATGATATCCAAAATAAATATTAACTGTGCATAATCTTTTGTGTTTCATATAAATCTTTGGGTATATTTCCTGTTTCTATGAAGAGCGGCTTTGGAATTCTGATGGGGGTTGCATTTAGTCTGTGAATGGCTTTTGATAGCAGATCCGTTTATGCAACATCAATCATGTCGCTCCAGGAGCACGAGGAGTCCTTTCTGTCTTCTAGGGTTTTCTTTATTCAGTGTTTAAAATTTGTTATTGTGTAATTCACCTACTTACTTGGTTGGATTTAATCCAAGGCAAGTTACCTATTGAATTATTCATTTACATTAGAGTCTTGTGAATAGGATTATTTCTCAACAGGTTTGTTATCACTACACAGGAAAGCTGCACAGATTTAGTTGTGTATCCTGCTCCTTTGTGGAACTTTACAGGGCCAAAAATGTTCTTTGGGTCTTTTATGTAGGAGGAGGAATCTGTGTACGTGTACTATATAGCTTAATAAAAAAACCAATAGCTTCTCCCTGTGGGCCAGGAGAGGAGATTTAGCTTACATTTTAGGAATAGAAAGTAGGATAAAAAGGAGAGGAGGAGTCCCCCAGGTGAGGCATCTGAATTTCCTTCAAGCCCTCCCTGGCTTTGCCGTTGGTTCTGGGTCTATGGGACATCATCAGATCTTGCCCACATCTCAAAAACAGGATTGGACCCCAGAGGACAGGGACAGTAAGAATGACAGAGTCCTTCCACACTGCTATGTTTGGTCAGCTTCTGCAGTCTCAGGTGTCCTAGTTTCTTTCTTTTGTGATAAAGCCATGACCAGAAACAACATGGTAGAAAAAGGTTTATCTCAGCATCTTTACACATCACAGGCTATCACTGAGGGAACTCAGGACAGAAACCCATGGTGGAACCTTGAGGCAGGAACTGAAGCAGAGGACATCAAAGAACATTGCTTGCTTACTGCTGCTTCTGATGGCTTGCTCTCATATACCACCTGCCCAAGATGCACCACCCACAGTGAATGGGCCCTACCACATCAACCATTAATCAAGAAAATATCCCACAGACTTGCTCACTAGACAATCTGGTGGAGGATTGAAGTTCTGTCTTTCCATATGACCCTAGCCTGTGTCACACTGATAAAAACTTACTAGCAGAACACTTGTTCTTGTACTAAATCAATATTAAGACAGGTTTCTCTTCATAAGCAGAAGAGTTGCTTCATTTCATCTCCAAGCAGGAAACAGCAGACTGCTGTTGACAGATAAGTTTAACTTGAATCTGCAGTATTGCATGTTAGGGATAAATAAGTGCTTTTTTTTTAAAAATAAGATCTGTGAAGCTATTGAATGTTTAACCCCTTAGGGCAGTTCAGGATTGTGAGTAGTTTTCCATCCAGCTTTTTAAAAATTCTAAGCCTTGTGCCAGTGGGCTTTCATGATGGGATAGTAAGTAACAGGCTTTTGCTTCCTAAATTTCATCACAAAAGCCTCATACATGATTAGTGCCTGCCTTAATTACATTGTTTGCAAAATTATGGAATCTTTTGAATCTTGAGAACCCTATGAAAGGGACATAGCATTCATTATGTGCTGAAAGTCAGATGTTCATATTGCTAAAATTTATATGTGCTCAATGTACTTGTGCTTAAAATCATTAAATCATACAAATTAATAAAAATACTTCACACTAGAGAATGTATGTATTTAGAAGGCTGTCCCCGTATGTGTCACCAGTTCTTGCGCCCAACCCTCAACCCGCAAGGAAAGACGCAATAGGACCAGGTTCTTCTCTGCAACGCTTTATTCAGGACTTTTTCTTTCTTCTTCTTTCTGGGGCCCCGAGCCCTCTCCCTGCCACCCTTATATAGCCTTTCAGCCTCGTCTGCAGAAGATAGGTAGTGCGCCGCTTCCTAATAGGTGAACTAAGTGAATTCTTCATTAGCATATAAGTGTGATAACATATACAGCATACTGCGCATGTATTAAAGTTGTTTACCACCAGGGAGCTGCATCCGGTCGGCGCCATCTTGTAATGGCAATGATCAAAGGTGGCTTACTACATGCTGCATCTCTCTATATGCTATTTGAGGGGGCCTTGCAAACATGCTCTGAAGACAACCAAATAAAAACTAGTTACCTTAAATTGTCAACTTGATACAGTTTAGAATCACCTGAGGGGTCTTCAATAAGAAAGGTAGCTAAGGGAGCCAGGGCGTAGAAAGCCAGTAGGCAGCCTTCTGTTGTTTCTGTTTCAGTTCCTGCTTCTGCTCCTACCCTGGCTTTCCTCACTAATGATCTATAGATTATAAGTTGAAACAAATTAATGTCTCTCCAAGTTTGGTAGAAAAAGGTTTATCTCAGCATCTTTACACATCACAGGCCATCACTAAGGGAACTCAGGACACAGGATTGGAATCTCATTTTCTCCAGATTTTCCAGTTGTGTTGAGTTTAGGCTTTTGTAGTAGGATCTGGTAATTTTTTGAATTTTCTCAGTTTCTGTTGTTATATCTCCCTTTTCATTTCTAATTTTGTTAATTTGGATACTGTCTCTGTGCCCTTTGGTTAGTATGGCTAAGGGTTTATCTATCTTGTTGATTTTTTCAAAGAACCAGTTCCTGTTTTTTTTTTTTACTGAGAAAATTATTTTTTTTATTATTATTCGATATAATTTATTTACATTTCAAATGATTTCCCCTTTTCTAGCCCCCCCCACTCCCCGAAAGTCCCGCAAACCCCCTTCTCTTCCCCTGTCCTCCCACCCACCCCTTCCCACTTCCCCGTTCTGGTTTTGCTGAATACTGTTTCACTGAGTCTTTCCAGAACCAGGGGCCACTCCTCCTTTCTTCTTGTACCTCATTTGATGTGTGGATTATGTTTTGGGTATTCCAGTTTTCTAGGTTAATATCCACTTATTAGTGAGTGCATATCATGATTCACCTTTTGAGTCTGGGTTACCTCACTTAGTATGATATTCTCTAGCTCCATCCATTTGCCTAAGAATTTCATGAATTCATTGTTTCTAATGGCTGAATAGTACTCCATTGTGTAGATATACCACATTTTTTGCATCCACTCTTCTGTTGAGGGATACCTGGGTTCTTTCCAGCATCTGGCAATTACAAATAGGGCTGCTATGAACATAGTAGAACATGTATCCTTATTACATGGTGGGGAGTCTTCTGGGTATATGCCCAGGAGTGGTATAGCAGGATCTTCTGGAAGTAAGGTGCCCAGTTTTCGGAGGAACCGCCAGACTGATTTCCAGAGTGGTTGTACCAATTTGCAACCCCACCAGCAGTGGAGGAGTGTTCCTCTTTCTCCACACCCTCTCCAACACCTGCTGTCTCCTGAATTTTTAATCTTAGCCATTCTGACTGGTGTATGATGAAATCTTACGGTTGTTTTGATTTGCATTTCCCTAATGACTAATGAAGTTGAGCATTTTTTAAGATGCTTCTCCGCCATCCGAAGTTCTTCAGGTGAGAATTCTTTGTTTAACTCTGTACCCCATTTTTTAATAGGGTTGTTTGGTTTTCTGGAGTCTAACTTCTTGAGTTCTTTATATATATTGGATATTAGCCCTCTATCTGATGTAGGATTGGTGAAGATCTTTTCCCAATTTGTTGGTTGCCGATTTGTCCTCTTGATGGTGTCCTTTGCCTTACAGAAACTTTGTAATTTTATGAGGTCCCATTTGTCAATTCTTGCTCTTAGAGCATATGCTATTGGTGTTCTGTTCAGAAACTTTCTCCCTGTACCGATGTCCTCAAGGGTCTTCCCCAGTTTCTTTTCTATTAGCTTCAGAGTGTCTGGCTTTATGTGGAGGTCCTTGATCCATTTGGATTTGAGCTTAGTACAAGGAGACAAGGATGGATCAATTTGCATTCTTCTGCATGCTGACCTCCAGTTGAACCAGCACCATTTGTTGAAAAGGCTATCTTTTTTCCATTGGATGTTTTCAGCCTCTTTGTCGAGGATCAAGTGGCCATAGGTGTGTGGGTTCATTTCTGGATCTTCAATCCTGTTCCATTGATCCTCCTGCCTGTCACTGTACCAATACCATGCAGTTTTTAACACTATTGCTCTGTAGTATTGCTTGAGGTCAGGGATACTGATTCCCCCAGATTTCCTTTTGTTGCTGAGAATAGTTTTAGCTATCCTGGGTTTTTTGTTGTTCCAGATGAATTTGATAATTGCTCTTTCTAACTCTGTGAAGAATTGAGTTGGGATTTTGATGGGTATTGCATTGAATCTGTATATTGCTTTAGGCAAAATGGCCATTTTAACTATATTGATTCTACCGATCCATGAGCATGGGAGGTTTTCCCATTTTTTGAGGTCTTCTTCCATTTCCTTCTTCAGAGTCTTGAAGTTCTTGTCATACAGATCTTTCACCTGTTTGGTAAGAGTCACCCCAAGATACTTTATACTGTTTGTGGCTATTGTGAAGGGGGTCATTTCCCTAATTTCTTTCTCAGCCTGCTTATCCTTTGAGTATAGGAAGGCCACAGATTTGCTTGAGTTGATTTTATAACCTGCCACTTTGCTGAAGTTGTTTATCAGCTGTAGGAGCTCTCTAGTGGAGTTCTTTGGGTCACTTAGGTAGACGATCATGTCGTCTGCAAATAATGATAGTTTGACTTCTTCCTTTCCAATTTGTATCCCTTTGACCTCCTTATGTTGTCGAATTGCCCGAGCTAGTACCTCAAGTACAATATTGAAAAGATAAGGAGAAAGGGGGCAGCCTTGTCTGGTCCCTGATTTCAGTGGGATTGCTTCAAGTTTCTCTCCATTTAGTTTGATGCTGGCTACCGGTTTGCTGTATATTGCTTTTACTATGTTTAGGTATGGGCCTTGAATTCCTGTTCTCTCCAAGACTTTAAGCATGAAGGGATGCTGAATTTTGTCAAATGCTTTTTCAGCATCCAATGAAATGACCATGTGGTTTTGTTCTTTGAGTTTGTTTATGTAGTGGATTGTATTGATGGATTTCCGTATATTGAACCAACCCTGCATTCCCGGGATAAAGCCTACTTGATCATGGTGGATGATCGTTTTGATGTGTTCTTGGATTCGGTTGGCAAGAATTTTATTGAGTATTTTTGCATCGATGTTCATAAGGGAAATTGGTCTGAAGTTCTCTTTCTTTGTTGGATCTTTGTGTGGCTTTGGTATCAGCGTAATTGTGGCTTCGTAGAAGGAATTGGGTAGTGTTCCTTCTGTTTCTATTTTGTGGAATAGTTTGAAGAGTATTGGTGTTAACTCTTCTTTGAAGGTCTGGTAGAATTCTGCACTGAAGCCATCTGGTCCTGTGCTTTTTTTGGTTGGAAGACTTTCTATGACTCCTTCTATTTCTTTAGGCATTATGGGACTGTTTAGATGGTCTAGTTGGTCCTGATTTAATTTTGGTATTTGGTATCTGTCAAGGAAATTGTCCATTTCCTCCAGATTCTCCAGTTGTGTTGAGTATAGGCTCTTGTAGTAGGATCTGATGATTTTTTGGATTTCCTCAGTTTCCGTTGTTATATCTCCCTTTTCATTTCTAAGTTTGTTAATTTGGATACTTTCTCTGTGCCCTTTGGTCATTCTGGCTAAGGGTTTATCTATCTTGTTGATTTTCTCAAAGAACCAGCTCCTGGTATTGTTGATTTTTTGTATGGTTCTCTTTGTTTCTACTTGATTGATTTCGGCCCTGAGTTTGATGATTTCCTGCCTTCTACTCTTCCTGGGCGAAATAGCTTCTTTTTGTTCTAGGGCTTTCAGGTGTGTCATTAAGCTGGTAATGTATGCTCTCTCCATTTTCTTTTTGGAGGCACTCAGGGCTATGAGTTTTCCTCTTAGCACTGCTTTCATTGTGTCCCATAGATTTGGGTATGTTGTGTTTTCATTTTCATTGTGTTCTAAAAAGTCTTTCATTTCTTTCTTTATTTCTTCCTTGACCAAGGTATCATTGAGTAGAGTATTGTTCAGTTTCCACGTGTATGTGGGCTTTCTGTTGTTTCTGTTGCTATTGAAGACCACTTTTACTCCATAGTGATCAGATAGGAGGCATGGGATTAGTTCGATCTTCTTATATTTGTTGAGGTCTGTCTTGTGACCAATTATATGGTCGATTTTGGAGAAGGTACCATGAGGTGCTGAGAAAAAGGTATATTCTTTTGTTTTAGGATAGAATGTTCTATATATATCTGTTAAATCTAATTGGTCCAAAGCTTCAATTAGTTTCATTGTGTCCCTGTTTAGTTTCTGTTTTCCTGATCGGTCCATTGAGGAAAGTGCAGTGTTGAAGTCACCCACAATTATTGTGTTAGGTGCAATGTGTGCTTTTAGTTTTAATAAAGTTTCTTTTACGAAAGAGGGTGCCCTTGCATTTGGGGCATAGATGTTCAGGATTGACAGTTCTTCTTTTTGTATTTTTCCTTTGACCAGCAAGAAGTGTCCTTCAGGGTCTCTTTTGATGACTTTGGGTTGAAAGTCAATTTTATCTGATATTAAAATGGCTACTCCAGCTTGTTTCCTGAGACCATTTGCTTGTAAAATTGTCTTCCAGCCTTTTACTCTAAGGTAGTGTTTGTCTTTGACCCTGAGGTGTGTTTCCTGTAAGCAGCAAAATGTAGGGTCCTGTTTACGTATTCATTCAGTTAGTCTGTGTCTTTTTATTGGGGCATTAAGTCCATTGATGTTAAGAGATATTAAGGAATAGTGATTGTTACTTCCTATCATTTTTGACGTTATTTTTTAAATTTGAATGCTTAACTTCTTTTGGGTTTGATGAAAGGTTACTATCTTGCTTTTTCCAGGGTGAAGTTTCTCTCCTCGTATTGGTGTTGTCCTCCTATTATCCTTTTTAGGGCCGGGTTTGTGGATAGATATTGGGTAAACTTGGTTTTGTCATGAAATATCTTAGTTTCTCCATCTATGGTGATTGAGAGTTTTGCTGGATATAGTAGTTTTGGTTGGCATTTGTGTTCTCTTAGAGTCTGCATGAGATCTGCCCAGGACCTTCTAGCCTTCATAGTCTCAGGTGAAAAGTCTGCTGTGATTCTGATAGGTCTTCCTTTATATGTTACTTGGCCTTTTTCTCTTACTGCCTTTAGTATTCTTTCTTTGTTTAGAACATTTGGTGTTTTGATTATTATGTGGCGGGAAGTATTTCTGTTCTGGTCCAGTCTGTTTGGAGTTCTGTAGGCTTCTTGTATATTCATGGGCATCTCTCTCTTTAGGTTAGGGAAGTTTTCTTCCATAATTTTATTGAAGATGTTTGCTGGCCCTTTAAGTTGTAAATCTTCACTCTCATCTATGCCTATAATCCTTAGGTTTGGTCTTCTCATTGTGTCCTGGATTTCCTGGATATTTTGGGTTACAAGCTTTTTGCATTTTGCATTTTCTTTAACTGTTGAGTCCATGGTTTCTATGGAATCTTCAGCATCTGAGATTCTTTCTTCTATCTCTTGTATTCTGTTGTTGATATTTGCATCTCTGTCCCCTGATTTCTTCCCAAGGCTTTCTATCTCCAAAGTTGTCTCCCTTTGAGTTTTCTTAGTTGTTTCTAATTCTGATTTTAGATCCTGGATGGTTTTGCTTAGCTCCTTCACTTGCATGTTTGTGTTTTCCTGTAATTCTTTAAGAGCTTTTTGTGTTTCGTCTTTCATGACCTCAGCCTGTTGACCAAAGTTCTCCTGTATTTCTTTAAGAGCTTTTTGTGTTTCGTCTTTCATGACCTCAGCCTGTTGACCAAAGTTCTCCTGTATTTCTTTAAGTGTTTTTTGCATTTCCTCCTTGTTGGCTTTTGTATTCTCCTGGATTTCTTTCAATGATTTTTGTGTTTCCCTTGCAAGGGCTTCTAACTTTTGATCCATTTTCTCCTCAAATTCTTTATGTATTTCCTTCATGTGTTCCTGTACCAGCATCATGACCAGTGATTTTAAATCCAAATCTTGTTTTACTGGTGTGATGGGGTATCCAGGACATGTTGGTAGAGGAGAATTGGGTTCAGATGTTGCCATATTGCCTTGATTTCTGTTAGTGACGTTCCTGCGTTTGCCTTTTGCCATCTAGTTCTCACTGGTGTTAGTTTATCTTGTCAGTGCTGGACTCACCAGTGCAAGCTGCCCCTTCCCAGTTGGCCTCTGGTGCACAGCTTACCTCCTGCACTCCTTGTAGACAATGTGCTGCTGCCCAGGCTGTTCCGATCCCAAAGCAGGCACCCGAAGGCTCCCGCTGGGGCCCGCTGGATTCACTGGAGCACACTGACTTCTCCCAGCTGGCCGCCCGGAAGCCCGGCTAGCCAATTGCAGGACTTGGAGATGTAATGCTGCCGCCCAGACTGATCTGGATCCAGAAGCGGAGAGAGTAGAGCTAAGGGCTTCTGCCTGAGGCCTTGCCCCAGATTGTGTCTGTGGACCAGATGGAGCCTGTGTGCACCCCCAGGGAGTGCCGACGGTGTATGCTACTGTGACCTCCCCTGTGTTCCGCTCACTCCGCTGGGCAGCCGATCCGCCAACCGGGCTGTCGCACACAAGGTTAGCCTGGCCGCCCAGTCCCTGAGTCCAGGCAAAAGCCTGGGAGGCCAAGGTCCGAGCAAAGTTCCCCTAGGGCTATGACTGTTAATTGGGTCTGCCAGGTGACTAGGATGGCGGGCGTGTGCGCCCGCGCTCCCTGAAAGCGCCGGGAGAGTCTGCTTTGCTAACAATCACCTGGGCGGGTTGACTCACAGATGGCCCACCAAGCCGCCCAGTTCTTGGGGTCAGTCCTGTGCCTTTTGGGGCCTGGACCCCCGCTTTGTTAGCCTTAGGCTATGCCTGTTACAGGTCTGCCCGCCTGAGCTCTCTGTCGTCCTGCAGGCAAAATGGCGGCGGCGCGCTCGCAGGCCTGGGCAAAAAACCTCCTGGCTGGGTTGGCACCCCGATGGCCCCCCGACCCACCCAGGGCCTGGGTGCAGGCCAACGCCCGTCGGGCTCAGACCACCGCGGTGTTGGCCTCGGATTATGTCTGTGTACCTCAGTCTGTCCGATCCCCGGAGTCCGGAACCAAGATGGATGCACCTCTCCTGACTGGTGGGAGGCCGAGTTCTGAAGTGGCCTCCGTGCAGGAAAGGCGCCGCACAACTGCAGCTGCTTGCTGCCCGGCTGGTCAGCGAAGGTCAGTGGTCATGGGCGCAGGGCCTAACTGGTCCCTGTGACGCCTTGGTTCCACTGCTGATGGCCCTTCACTGGAGGAGCCACTGCTGCCGCCGCCGCCGCCCCCTGGTTTTGTTGTATGGTTCTCTTTGTTTCTACTTGATTGATTTCAGCCCTGAGTTTGATGATTTCCTGTCTTCTTCTCCTCCTGGGTGAATTAGCTCCTTTTTGTTCCAGGGATTTCAGGTGCACCATTAAGCTGCTAGTGTATGCTCTCTCCCGTTTCTTTGTGGAGGCACTCAGGGCTATGAGTTTTCCTCTTAGCACTGCTTTCATTGTGTCCCATAGATTTGGGTATGTTGTGCCTTCATTTTCATTATATTCAAAAAGTCTTTGATTTCTTTCTTTATTTCTTCCTTGACCAAGGTATCATTGAGTAGAGTATTGCTCAGTTTCCATGTGTATATGGGCTTTCTGTTGTTTTTGCTGCTATTGAAGACCACTTTTACTCCATAGTGATCTGATAGGAGCCATGGGATTATTTCTATCTTCTTATATTTGTTCAGGTCTGTCTTATAACCAATTATATGATCAATTTTGGAGAAGGTAACATGAGGTGCTGAGAAAAAGGTATATTCTTTTGCTTTAGACTAAAAGTTCTATATATATCTGTTAAATCCAATTGGTCCAAAGCTTCAATTAGTTTCACTGTCTCCCTGTTTAGTTTCTGTTTTCCTGATCGGTCCATTGAGGAGAGTAGGGTGTTGAAGTCACCCACAATTATTGTGTCAGGTGCAATGTGTGCTTTGAGCTTTAGTAAAGTTTCTTTTATGAATGAGAGTGCCCTTGCATTTGGAGCATAGATGTTCAGAAGTGAGAGTTCTTCTTGGTGGATTTTTCCTTTCACCAGCAAGAAGTGTCCTTCCGAGTCTCTTTTGATGACTTTTGGTTGAAAGACAATTTTATCTGATATTAGAATGGCTCCTCCGGCTTGTTTCCTGAGACCATTTGCTTGTAGAACTCTCTTCCAGCCTTTTACTCTAAGGTAGTTTTTGTTTTTGACACTGAGGTGTGTTTCCTGTATGCAGAAAAATGTAGGGTCCTGTTTACATATCCAGTCTGTTAGTCTATGTCTTTTCATTGGGGTAATTGAGTCCATTGATGTTAAGAGATATTAAGGAATAGTGATTATGGCTTCCTGTAATTTTTGATGTTAATTTTATATTTGAGTGGTTGTCTTCTTTTGGGTTTGATGAAAGAAGGTTACTATCTTGCTTTTTCCAGTGTATAGTTTCCCTCCTTGTATTGATGTTTTCCCCATATTATCCTTTGTAGGGCTGGGTTTGTGGAAAGATATTGTGTAAATTTGTTTTTGTCATGGGATAGCGAGGTTTTTCCATCTATGGTGATAGAGAGTTTTGCTGGATATAGTAGTCTTGGCTGGCATTTGTGTTCCCTTAGAGTCTGCATGATATCTGCCCAGGGTCTTCTAGTTTTCACGGTCTCTGATGAGAAGTCTGGTGTAATAGGTTTTCTTATATATGTTACTTGGCCTTTTTCTCCTACTGCCTTTAATATTCTTTTGTTGTTTAGTACATTTGGGATTTTGATTATTATGTGATGGGAGGTATTTATGTTTTGGTCCAGTCTGTTTGGAGTTCTGTAGCCTTCTTGTATATTCAGGGGCATCTCTCTCTCTTTAGGTTAGGGAAGTTTCTTCCATAATTTTGTTGAAGATATTTGCTGGCCCTTTAAGTTCTAAATCTTCACTCTCATCTATGCCTATAATCCTTAGGCTTGGTCTTCTCATTGTGTCCTGGATTTCCTGGATGTTTTGGGTTACAAGTTTTTTGCATTTTGCATTTTCTTTGACTGTTGAGTCCATGGTTTCTATATCTTCAGCATCTGAGATTCTTTCTTCTATCTCTTGTATTCTGTTGTTGATATTTGCATCTATGTCCCCTGATTTCTTTCCAAGGTTTTCTATCTCCAAAGTTGTCTCCCTTTGCGATTTTTTAGTTGTTTCTACTTCTGTTTTTAGATCCTGGATTGTTTTGCTCAGCTCCTTCACTTGCTTGTTTGTGTTTTCCTGTAATTCTTTAAGAGATTTTTGTGTTTCCTCTTTCATGACTTCTGCCTGTTGACCAAAGTTCTCCTGTATTTCTTTAAGTGGTTTTTGCATTTTCTCCTTATTGGCTTCTATCTTTTGACCCATATTCTCCTGAAATTCTTTAAATGATTTTTGTGTTTCCCTTGTAAGGGCTTCTAACTTTTGCTCCATTTTCTCCTGAATTTCATTAAGAGATTTATTTATGTCCTTCATGTGTTCCTCTAACAGCATCATGACCAATGATTTTAAATCCAAATCTTGTTTTTCTGGTGTGTTGGGGTATCCTAGAGTTGCTGTTGTTGGATAATTGAGTTCTGATGCTGCCATATTGACTTGATTTCTCTTAGTAATGTTCCTACATTTGCCTTTTGCCATCTAGTTCTCACTGGTGTTAGTTGGTCTTGTCACTGGCTGGTACTTCAACCTCCTGAGAACCTGCAAGGCTTTTTCTGCAACACTGGATGGCTGGGTTCCCCCTGGCACAGATTGCTGATGTGCTTCCCTCCTCTTGTGTGCCATTGGAGCTCTGCTGTTTCTTGCCCCAAGCAATGTTATACTTTGGTTGTCCCAGTGAACCTGGTGCTCCCCTTCTGCTCTGTCATGGAGCCAAGGTGGTGGCAGGGAGTCACTCCAAATGCTGATCACCACTTAGGGCAGAGGACCCACGACCATCTGGCATGCAGACAAACCGCTGATCTGTCCAGGTCCTGGGCTCAGGCAGACCCCCGGCGGGTTTGTACCCCCAGAGATATTAAACTCAGGATATCTCAGTATCTGGTGATGCCCCTCTGCTCTGTCATGGAGTGAAGATGGCGGCAGAGAGTGTCAGATATTTCTTAACCTCTTGTAAATGTTCCGGTTCATTTGGCTAACAGCACTGTCATGGAGGGAAGGTGTGCCAGTAATCAGCAGGCATGGCAGCTGGAATAAGAAATTGAGAACTCGGCCTTCCTGTCTCCACCTCTAGAATGGGAACACCCTTGGCCACAGCACGCCATCTCCAGCAGTGCAGGAAGCCAACTATACACCCAGCAGCCAGTTAGGAAGAGGCAGCCTGCACAGGTGAGTCCGGCCCTGTAGAGTGGAGGCCAGTGGCAAGAGCCTTTCGGTCTCCGCCTCTGGATCGGTAACAGCCTCAGTCACAGCTTGCCGTTTCCATGCAGTGTAGGAAGCCAGCTATACACCCAGCAGCCAGTGAGGAGAAGACAAACAGCACAGCCTGTATTCGGAGCTGATGGGGGCCACAGAGGTACATACCCAAATACAACTACAAGAGAGTGGGTCTTGGCTGTCATATTTGCTTCTGTGACTGTGCAACAGATTGGTAGGTAGGTTTCACCAGAGTAGAGGATCACTTGGGACACACTGCGCCAGGACTCCACCTGCACCCAGTAACTCTGCAGCACCACCACAATTTGTGCCAGGAGAAAGCAGCTCACCCAAGGTTGCTGAGATAGGCTTACAGGCACACACACAGGAGGGGCAAGCTCCAGCCAGTGACAGCAGGCCCAACTAACACCAGAGATAAACAAATGGCAAAAGGCAAACATGGGAACATTGCTAACAGAAATCAAGGCAATATGGCACCATCCGAACCCAATTCCCCCACAACAGCAAGACCTGGATACCCCAGAAAAGCAAGATTTGGATTTAAAATTACAGGTCATGATGCTGATGGAGGGCATCATGGAGGGCTTCAAAAGGGACATAAATAACACCCTCAAAGAAATACAAGAGAACACAAATAAACAGCGAGAAGCCCTTGAAGAACTAAGGGAAAACACAACAAAACAGGTGAAGGAACTAAACAAAGCCATCCAGGATCTAAAGAAGGAGGTAGAAACAATAACAAAATCACAAAGAGAGACAACTCGGGACATAGAAAACCTAGGAAAGAAGTCAGGAGTCATGGATCCAAGCATCAACAACAGAATACAAGAGGTGAAAGAGAGAATCTCAGATGCAGAAGATAGCATAGAAAGCATTGATACAATAGTCAAAGAAAATAGTTAAAAAGCTCCTGACCCAAAATATCCAGGAAATCCAGGACAAAATGAGAAGACCAAACCTAAGAATTATAGTCATAGAAGAGAGTGAAGATCTCCAACTGAAAGGGCCAGTAAATGTCTTCAACAAAATTATAGAAGAAAACTTCCCTAATCTAAAGAAAAGATGCCCATGATCATACAAGAAGCCTACAGAACTCCAAATAAATTTGACCAGAAAAGAAATTCATACTGTCATCTAGTAATTAAAACACCAAATGTACTAAACAAAGAAAGGATATTAAAAGCAGTAAGGGAAAAAGGTCAAATAACATATAAAGGTGGAACTATCAGAATTACACCGGATTTCTCACCAGAGACTGTGAAAGCCAGAAGAGCCTGGGCAGATGTCATGCAGACCCTAAGGAAACACAAATGCCAACCCAAATTGCTATATCCAGCAAATCTCTCGATTACCATAAATGGAGAAACCAAGGTTTTTAATGACAAAAGCAAATTTACACAGTATCTTTCCACAAATCCAGCCCCTCAAAGGATAATGAATGGAAAACACCAACAAAGGGAGTGAAACTACACACAAGAAAAAGCAAGAAAGTAGTCTCCTTTCAACAAACCAAAAAGAAGATAACCACACAAAACATAAAAATTACATCAAAAACAGCAGGAAGCAACAATCACTATTCCTTAATATCTCTTAGCATCAATGGACTCAATTCCCCAATAAAAAGACATAGATTAACTGACTGGATTCGTATACAAGACCCAACATTTTGCTGCATACAGGAAACACATCTCAGTGTCAAAGACAAACACTACCTAACAGTAAAAGGCTGCAAAACGGTTTTCCAAGCAAATGGTCCCAGGAAACAAGCTGGAGTAGCCATTCTAATATCAGATAAAATAGACTTTCAACCAAAAGTCATCAAAAAAGATACAAAAGGCCACTTTATACTCATCAAAGGAAAAATCTGCCAGGAAGAAATCTCAATTTTGAAAATCTATGCCCCAAATACAAGGGCACATGCATTCGTAAAGGAAACCTTACTAAAGCTTAAATCATATATCACACCCCACACAATAATTGTGGGGGACTTAAACACCCCACTCTCTTCAATGGGCAGATCATGGAAACCCAAACTAAACAGAGTCACAGTGAAACTAACAGAAGTTTTGGACCAAATGGACTTACAGATATCTGTAGAACATTTCCTCCTAAATCAAAAGGATATACCTTCTTCTTAGCACCTCATTGTACCTTCTCAAAAGTTGACCATATAATTGGTCACAAAACAGACCTCAACAGATATAAGACAATCGAACTAATTCCATGCCTCCTATCAGATCACTATGGAATAAGGGTCGTTTTCAATAGCAACAAAAACAGCAAAAATCCCACATACACAAGGAAGCTGACTAATTCTCTACTCAATGATTACCTTGGTCACAGAAGAAATAAGGAAAGAAATCAAAGA
The DNA here is from genome assembly GCF_947179515.1 of Apodemus sylvaticus. Lineage (NCBI taxonomy): Eukaryota > Metazoa > Chordata > Mammalia > Rodentia > Muridae > Apodemus > Apodemus sylvaticus. Next base: position 120,100,985 of record NC_067473.1, read on the forward strand.
CTTTTTAGAATTTTATGCAAATGAAGGTACAACATACCCAAATTTATGGGACACAATTAAAACAGTGCTAAGAGAAAAACTCATAGCTCTGAATGCCTACAAAAAGAAGCTGGAGAGAGCATATATTAACAGTTTAACAGAACACCTGAAAGCTTTAGAACAAAAAGAAGCTAATACACCCAAGAGGAGTAGAAGGCAGGAAATCATGAAACTCAGGGCTGAAATCAAGCAAGTTGAAACAAAAAGAACTATACAAAGAATCAACAAAAACAGGAGCTGGTTCTATGAGAAAATCAACAAGATAGATAAACCATTAGCCAGACTAACCAGAGTGCACAGAGATAGTACCAAAATTAACAAAATCAGAAATGAAAAGGGTGAAATAACAACAGAAACTGAGGAAATCCAAAAAATTATCATATCCTACTACAAAAGCCTATACTCAACAAAACTGGAAAATCTGGATGAAATGGACAATTTCCTAGACAGATACCAATTACCCAAATTTAATCAGGATCAGATAGACCATCTAAACGGACCCATAACCCCTAAAGTAATAGAAGTGGCCATTGACAGTCTTCCAACCAAAAACTGCACAGGACCAGGTGGCTTTAGTGCAGAATTCTATCAGACATTGAAAGGAGACCTAATGCCAATACTCTTCAAACTATTTCACAATATAGAAACAGAAGGAACATTATACAACTCGATCTATGAAATCACAATTTCGCTGATACCAAAACCACACAAAGATCCAACAAAAAAGACAACCTTAGACCAATTGCTCTTATGAATATCAATGCAAAAATACTCAATAAAATTTTTGCTAACCGAATCCAAGAACACCTCAAAAGAAGCATTCACCATGATCAAATAGGCTTTATCCCAGGGATGCAGGGATGGTTCAATACACGGAAATCCATCAATGTAATCCACTACATAAACAAACTCAAAGAAAAAAAAACAACATAGTCATTTCATTAGATGCTGAAAAAACATTTGACAAAATTCAGCATCCTTTCATGTTAAAAGTCTTGGAAAGATCAGGAATTCAAGGCCCATGCCTAAACATAGTAAAAGCAATATACAGCAAACCAGTAGTCAATATCAAACTAAATGCAGAGATACTTGAATCAATCCCACTAAAATCAGGAACTAGACAAGGCTACCCTCTCTCTTCATATCTATTCAATAAAGTACTTCAAGTTCTATGTAGAGCAATTAGACAACAAAAGGTCAAATGGATACAAATAGGAAGGAAGAAGCCAAATTATTACTATTTGCAAATGATATGATAGTATACTTAAGCAACCCAAAACCTCCACCAGAGAACTAATATAGCTGATAAACAAATACAGAAAAGTAGTCAGGTATAAAATAGACTCAAACAAATTACTAGCCCTCCTATATTCAAAGGATAACCAGTGTGAGAAAGAAATTAGGAAAATTACACCCTTCACAATATTCACAAACAATATAATGTATCTTGGTGTGATTCTAACCAAAGAAGTGAAAGATCTGTATGACAAGAACTTCAAGTCTCTGAAGAAAGAAATCAAAGAAGACCTCAGAAGATGGAAAGATCTCCCATGCTCATGGATTGGCAGGATTAATATAGTAAAAATGGCCATCTTGCCAAAAGCAATCTACAGATACATTCTAATCCCCATGAAAATCCCTACTCAAATCTTCATAGAGTTAGAATGAGCAATTCTCAAATTCATCTCTAATAACAAAAAACCCAGGGTAGTTAAAACTATTCTCAACAGTAAAAGAACTTCTGGTGGAATCAGTATCCTAGATCTCAAGCAGTACCACAGAGCAAAAGTGTTAAAAACTGCATGGTATTGGTACAGTGACAGGCAAGTAGATCAATGGAATAGAATAGAAAACCGAGAAATGAACCCACATAACTATTGTCACTTGATTTTTGACAAAGGAGCTAAAACCATCCAGTGGAAAAAAGATAACCTTTTCAACAAATGGTGCTGGTTCAACTGGCAGTTAGCATGCAAAAAATGAATATTGATTCATTCTTATCTCCTTGTACAAAGCTCAAGTCCAAGTGGATCAAGGACCTCCATGTAAAACCAGACACAGTGAAACTAATAGAAAAGAAAGTGGGGAAGAGCCTTAAGGACATGGGCACAGGGGAATATTTCCTCAACAGAACACCAGTAGCTTATGCTCTAAGGTCAAGAATTGGCAAATAGGACCTCATAAAATTACAAAGTGTCTGTAAGGCAAAGGACACTGTCAATCAGACAAAACAGCAATCAACAAATTGGGAAAAGATCTTTACCAACCCTACATCAGACAGAGGGCTAATATCCAAGATATACAAAGAATTTTCACCTGAAGAAATTCGGATGGCTGAGAAGCACCTTAAGAAATGTTCAACATCATTAGTCATTAGGAAAATGCAAATCAAAACAACCCTGAGATTTCACCTCACACCAGTCAGACTGGCTAAGATTAAAAACTCAGGAGATAGTAGGTGTTGGCGAGGATGTGGAGAAAGAGGAACACTCCTCCACTGCTGATGGGATCGCCAGCTGGCACAACTCTGGAAATCAGTCTGGCAATTCCTCAGAAAATTGGGCATAATACTACTGGAGAACCCTGTTATACCACTCCTTGGCATATATCTAGAGGATTCCCCAGCATGTAATAATGACACATGCTCCACTATGTTCATAGCAGCCCTATTTATAATAGTCAGAGGCTGGAAAGAACTCAGATGTCCCTCAACAGAGGAATGGATACAGAAAATGTGGTATATTTACACAATGGAATACTACTCAGCTATTAAAAACATCGAATTCATGAAATTCTCAGGCAAATGGGTGGAACTGGAAAATACCATCCCGAGTGAGGTAACCCAATCACAAAAGAACACACATGGTATGTATTCACTGTAAGTGGATATTAGCCCAGAAGTTTGGAGAACCCAAGACGCAATTTACATATCAAATGATGCCGAAGAAGAAGGAACAACAAAGTTTGAATACTCTGGTCCTTCTTAGATGGGGGAACAAAATACCCACAGAAGGAGATACAAAGTATGGAGCAGAGTCTGAGGGAAAGAATCTAGATACTATCCCACCTAGGGATCCATCCCATATACAGTTACAAAACCCAGACACTATTTTCGATGCCCAAAATTGCTTGCTGACCAGAGCTGAATATAGCTGTCACCTGGGATGTTCTGCTAGTGCATGAGAAATACAGAGGGGGACACTCTCCATCAGCCATTGAACTGAGCACAGGGTCCCCAATGGAAGAGCTAGAGAAAGGATTCAACGAGCTAAGGTGGTTTGTACCACCATAGGAGGAACAACAATATGAGCCACCCAGTACTCCCAGAGCTTCCAGGGACAAAACCATCAACCAAAGAGTACAGATAGAGTTACCCATGGCTCCAGACACATAGGCAGTAGAGGATGGCCTTGTTGGACATCAAAGGCAGGAGAGTCCCTTGGTCCTGGAACAGCTTGATGTTGCAGTGTAGGAGAATACCAGGATAGGGAAGCAGGAGAAGGTTATCTGGAGCACAGGGTGAGGGGTGATGGGTTATGGGTTTTCTTGGGGGGGGCGGAACCAGGAACAGAGACAACATTTGAAATGTAAATAAAGAATATATCTTATGCCAGGAAAAAAAGAATAAAGAAATAAGACAAAAATTTCACTCAGTACTTGAATCCTGAAGCTGAGCATATCGAAATTATGGCACACAGAACCAACACTACATGGAAACTGGACACTCCACATAAGGAATGACCCTGCAAAAGGCTGGTTGTTAGCAGTGGAGGGTGAGAGCCTCAGAGGTGATGGAAAGTCAGGGGAGGCCCAGAAGTCTCTCACCCCAGAGCAGACACATCACAAAGTATGAAAATGGTTTGGGACTGAGTACACCTGAGGTTCAAAATGAGCAAAGTTACAGTTGTCTAGTTGGTGCAAACTTTTTGATCCCTCCCACAGGTGTTGAATTAGATAACTCAGATAAAGTTTATGCCCAGCCCTCCCCAGATGGCTGTTATCCAGATCACAGGGAGTCAGATCAAAGGTGGGAAGATGCTCCAGTGGGATGCCAGGTCTCCCTGCTCTCCAGTGAGAAGTTGTCACCTTCTATAGACATTAAAATGACAAATTGCTGACAGGCATCAAAGACTCCCTTAATCCTGTACAGGATCTCCTCAGGCACAGAGTCCTCCCCCGCCACATCCATCTGGGTAAGTGTCCTGCACCCAAGTGCACAATCAGAAGGTTGTCTGGTCCCAGGCAGACTGAGGGAAGGGAGTTCCTAGGCTACAATGAGGTTTGCAGCATTTGCAGTGGAGAATCTGAGCTCTGACAGCACTTCAGTACAAGGGAATATGTTCTGCCTGGGTAACGAACCTGTTTTCTTCTTAGGATATTCATTTTCTGTAACTCCTAAAATTCATCAGTTTTGTACATTTTTAGAATATCCATAGATTTATGATTCACATTCATTTTCTAAAGTAAATGACTCTGTGTCAGCCCTTAAATCACACAGTGAATTTTCTGGTTTATTCTTTCCTACAGATCATTTCATGTTACTAAGGAAACCTCAAACCTACAGCTTAACGTAATGTCTGTCTAGAACTGTTTTGGACTTGACTTCTCTGGTTTGAATAATTCAGAGTTTTAAAGCTTTGGTGCTTTGAATATGCTTGGCCAGGGACTCTGGTATTGCTCTGATAGTTCTGACCAGGCTTTTTTTTTTTTTTGGTAAGAATGTAAATTTTGGGACTTTTGCTTTGGAGTGTAGTAGGATGCTTTAAGTGGGGCTTATGGGCCATCCTAATAGGAATACTGATGAATTTGTTGCTGAGGGTGAGCTCTGGATGCTTGGCTCTAGTGGTTTCAGAGGAGAAGGATATTCACTTGTGATCCAGACCCTTTGGAGGAGCTCAGAAGATCAGGTGTGAATTGTAGACACTGGAAAAAGAAGTCGTAACACTGAAGTTGCCTTGGAGACCCCAAGATGTTCAAGTTGCTAGTGCTGTGGGATATTTGCTGAGGAAAGCTGCTAAACAGGGAGTGGAAACAGCTAAGGAGAAAGACATTTGTTGCAGTCAACAAAGATATAAAAGGAGTTGGAGATCTGAAAGCCAGTTTGACATCAGATGTGGAGATGCAGTTTGGATTTTGTCCAGCTGGTTTTCTATTTTGCTTTGGGAATTATAGTTAAGTGATTGGATGAATCTCAGAAGAGGCTTTGAAGTTCGGACTTTTTCCTTTGTTGAGACTTCTATAGACTGTGGGGACTTTGGAAATTTGACTAAATGTATTTTTATTATGCTATGACTAGGTATGGCTCCTGTAGCCTCATGTATGTGAACAAGCCTATGGGAGCCAGGGAGTGGAATGCAGTGATTTGAACAAGCTTGGTCCAGGGAGTGGCACTATTAGGGTGTGTGGCCTTGCCAGAGTAGGTGTGGCCTATTTTGAGGAAGTGGTGGGCTTTGAGAAGCTCCTCTTAGCTTCCTGGAAGATAGTCTTCTCCTGTTTGTCTTTGGAAAAGATGTAGAACTTTCTGCTCCTCCTGCACCATGCCTTCCTGGATGCTGCCATGCTCCTGCCTTGATGATCCTGGGCTGAACCTCAGAACCTGTAAGCCAGCCCCAATTAAATATTGTCCTCATAAGAGTTGTCTTGGTCATAGTGTCTGTTCACAGCAATAAAACCAAGACAGAAGCTTTCCAAGGTTCAAAGCTGCACAGTGGGCAACCTCACACTGTGCTGGGTCTCATTTCCAGTTCATCTGGATCTATGAGATCTCAGAGGCTGTCCTTAGCCTGGGCTCTGACATATGGGATGTCTCAGCTAAGAAACATAGTTGCTTGTTATGAAATGCTAATTCTATGGTGAAGTTGGTGGTGGTTTCCCCAGGTCCTAAGAACAGGAATTTATAACCCACTTCTTGGGATAAACAGTTGTAAAGCCCTCAAATAATGGGAAAACCTGGATTTTGTTGCTTTCTCAAGGTCTGGTCTCTCTTACTAGCTCCCATAATTCTCCAAACTGTATCTTTTCATGGTGTTAGGAACAGATAAACCAAAATTTATCTCCATTTTTGTTGTAAATTGTTGCCCATCAAGGCTGCTGATCAAGGAGGCCTGTAATCCCTTGTTCCATCATGGATCCATCACATCTCAGCTTGTGTCAGGAAAATTTTCTCCTGAAGAACAGTTGGGTCTCCATAGTAACAACAGGCATCTGTGACAAAATTCCTGTCAGGTGTGTGACAAGGCTTCTCTGAGACTTTCTTTCCCTTTACCATCAGAGCACACTGTCTTCTCTGGTGTTTCTGAAGATGTGTTTCGAATACTGAAACAGTCTAGATGCAATGGTGAGTCCAGAGGACAATAAAGGGTTCCAGCCACTTCTTAGCCCCAGTATTTCTCATGGTTTCTCTATCATATCCACACAGTCTCTTTTCTTCATTTCCTCTCTGGACACAGTGCTGATATCTGCTTACTGATGGTTTTCCTTGTATGAGGCACTGTTGGTCTCTTCTCTACTGTCTTCCAAGTACTTGTCCAAGTAGAATTGTTCAATAAGGAATACTGCCTGATGTAACTCCATTCTATACAGAATCACCTTTAATGAAGCAGAGCCAGGCTCACCTTCCCAAGCCTCGGTCCACTGTTCAGAAAGGTCCATCAGGGGTAAGAGCGATGGTAGCCGTGTAAGGGTGAGCTGTGTGGCAATGACAAACACAAGCACACTGTTTCATAAACACAAGGACAGATGGGTATTGTTCAGAACTGCCTTCAACCCTGCTTTTTACAAAGTCACTCAACACCAGGGTGCAGGTAGGCTGCATCTATGTTATAGAGGACAATACACACACTCTGCCTTTCTCTTCTTAGATGCAGTGCAGCTCCAGGGCCATAAGTACCCACCATGAAGTGCCTTCTGCAGAGAGGTTCTCCCCTCCCATTCTGCTTTCTTTTTTCCCCACAGATGACCAGGTCAGGTCATTGTACTGAACACTGGTCACTTGCTTGAGGCCTATTGATGACGCCATGGATCTCAGGTTGTCTGCAATTTGTGCCACTGAAAAATGACACAGTGTGTACAGTCATAGGTTCCTGTCTTCATGCAGAACAGGGGGCTCTATTGCTATTCTCCTGATCATTTGAAGCCTTTGTAGTTGCTCTAGCAAAGAATAGTCAGTATTCTTCTGGATATTTCTTGCTCCAGGTGTGTTTTGTTCTCCTGTTCTTCCATCTACCTTTCCTTCCTCTTCCCCAGCCTATTTTACAAAGCCATGTCCTTTCCTTACGTACAAAAATGTCACATGTCTCTGGAGGAAACATGATATCCCAGGATATAGAAGGTAGTTTTTGGCATGGTACAATGCATCTCAGGGAAACAGGCAGAAAGTTCAGTCTGAACTGTTGTGTAAAAGTCTCTTAAATAATTTTTCTGAAGGCAGGGAATAGCTGTCTTGTTCTTCCACCTTCTGTGTTGTGTTAGGTAGTTATCTACATGGGGACTAACATCTGGGAAGACAGGCAATAGCACCCTATTTTAGCTCATTTCTATGAAGCTCTGATAGTCACCACAATACTAGGGTATGAATGGCGCATTAGCTGAAAACGTTCTACACACTTCCACATAGGCACCGTTGAGTGGGCTGCAAAGCCTGGTCCTGGCAGGTTTGTGTCTGTCCTGACAATCTGGTGCTGATGGTTACAGGTCATCTTGTCAGTCTCTTCACCTGTTTCTGCAGAGAGAAGGAGACTGTTACGTTTCACCTCTATTCTAATAGTGATCTTCTGATGCAGAGAAATGATCTCCTGAATCCACGATTCCTGAAGATTCCTGCCTCCTGAACACCCCTGTCTTTTCTTAAGTGATTGTTTTTCAGGGCTGTAGATGCTGAAGTGACCCTAAAAATAGGACAACCTGCACCCCACTGTACAGAGAATGACAACCCTCACTACTTGGGGAGTTTGATAATGTGAGGCCTTTGCAAGGATCATTAGCACCCCCTCTGTCTCTCTGTTCCTCCCCCTCCCTTCCACAATTCCTCTATCTCGCTGTCTCTCTGTCCCTCCTTTGCCCTCCCTCAATTCCTCTCTCCCCTTCCCTGTCTCTTTCCTCTCCACATTCTGTCTGTCTGTCTGTCTGTCTGTCTGTCTGTCTGTCTGTCTGTCTGTCTGTCTGTTGTCCTTGGTTAGCTCATATTTAGGCAGCCAAATCTTCTTAACATGACAAGGAGACACAGTCTCACAGCAAACTCCCTGATCTCCCAGCTCTTCAGTCTTTCTACCCATCTTCTGCAGCATTCTTTGAGCCTTGGCTGCAGGAGTTCTTTGTAGATGGATCCACTGAGACTGGGATCCACAACTGCACATCAATTGGTTGTCGTTTTCTGTAATGGTCTTCTGTTGTAGAGAGAAGTTTTTCTCATGTAAGAGTAAATAATTAGAGCATTTTTAACACTTGTGCTTCTTGTTAATATACTACATTACAGTACAATATGATTTGAAACACTATGAAATTATTTCATGTCAAGCCCATGATTTTCAGCTGATAATTCTTTACCTATATCTGTGAATTTCTTTTACAATAGTATATGCTTCATACATACTAAATGTTCATTAAAGGAAATGATCAGTTACATAAAATACCCACTACATTCCTCATGTTCTTTGCTCTGGCTTCTCTGAAGTCTGGAGAAGCCTCCTGCACCTACAAGGAGATGGAAGACTCTTGTGGAGCCTATTCTTCAAGACTGGGTGATGCTTTTAATCATGACCTAAGTTTATTATAACTGTAGTTTTATTTACCACCCCAATTTTACATGCCAAAAGAAAGAAAAGTAAGAGTATGAACACACTGATATTTGATTTTTGGGGTCTTTTCTCAGAGGCATCATGGCAGGAGATTAAAGTCATAGGTTGGATGCTGAGTCATTTAGAATTCAGAGAAGACAAGGATTTCACACTGTTTGGAAAGAGGACTTGGCTTCATCATTCTACTGTTTTGGTCATTTTTTTGTCTTTCCTGTTTCAGGCAGAGAATACGCGCTCATCAGTCATTAACACAGCTGAATTGTCTCTCCCAGGCCGCATGGCAAGGCAGTGCATGAGAAAACCAGCTGATGTCATGTGTATAGCAATCATTCTATGCCAGAATCGGTTCCATGTTTGGTGTGTGTGCAGCATGTTCTTTCACACATAGCATCCTCTGACACAGGTACAGGACTGACTGTCCATATTTTCTAGAGGAGGTGACTGGAGCTCTGCATGCTTAAGGTCACACTCCAAGAAAATGGCAGTGGGTAGAAATTGATTCAGAGTCCAAATTGGTAATCAATTTTTTTCTGGAGATTTAATAAGAATATTTGGCCTGGCTGGGAAGTGTTGGCACATTTCTTTAATCCAACCACATCAAAGGTAGAAGCTGGTAGATCTCCCAGTCAGAGGCCAGTCTGGTCTACAGAGTGAGTTCTAAGTCAGCCAGGGCTATACAGAGACCCTGTCTTGAAAAACAGAGAAAGGGGGAGAGAGAGAGAGAGAGAGAGAGAGAGAGAGAGAGAGAGAGAGAGAGAGAGAGAGAGAGAGAAGAGAAGAGAAGAGAAGAGAAGAGAAGAGAAGAGAAGAGAAGAGAGGAGAGGGAAGAGGCATGGGGAGGGAAACACATACATACAGAGAGAGAGGAAGAAGGAGGAGGAGGAGGAGGAGGAGGAGAAGGAGGAGGAGGAGGAGGAGGAGGAGGAATGAAGATTTGGCCTGGTAGTAAAGGAGCAGAACAAAGCAGACAGAAAGAAAATGACCCTGTGCACATAGAACCTGTGGTCACACAAGTCATCCAGGAGGGCACATTTGTAGTTTTCTACAATCTTCTCCATTCCAGTTCACCAGATATGTAAAGGTGTTGTGTGTCCATCAGGTGAGATGCAGTTCTGGCCCTGAACAAACCAAACCCAGGGACCATGAGTGGAAATGCTTCTTAGAACTCTTGGAAATGTTTAATGTACAAGAAAGTTTATATTCAGAGGTAGCCGCACAATGGTACACACAATTCAGCCTTGATTGGAAAGCATTAGGACAGTGGGGACAGTGGGGAGAGTGGGGATGGCTTTGAGGTGGTGTGAGCTGGAGCGGAGTTCAGATGAGATGGAATTGGGATGAGTTGACATCTTGTTGCCAGCCCAGTCTTGGTTGGCATTCCTGACCAAGGCTGTATTATATAATGAAGAGTTTTTTCTCCTCAGGTTTTTCTATTTGCTTCCTATACATACAATGAATAAAGACAACTTACTGCACACTGACACAAACATGAAAATCATCCTGTTCTCTGAAGTGAGTGTTGGGATATCATCGAACGGTATCCTTTTTGTTGCCCACATCTGCAAGCTCCTTGGTGGGAACAGGCCTAAGCCCATTGATCTCTACATTGCTTTCTTGTCCCTAACCCAACTAATGCTGCTTGTAACTATGGGACTCATAGCTGTGGACATGTTTATGCCTTGGGTGAGATGGGATTCTACCACATGCCAGTCCCTTATCTACCTATATAGGCTTCTGAGGGGCCTCACCCTTTGTGCTACCTGTCTGCTGAATGTCCTTTGGACCATCACCCTTAGTCCTAGAAGCTCCTGTTTAACAAAGTTTAAACATAAATCTCCCCATCACATCTCAGGTGCCTTTCTTTTCCTCTGTGTTCTCTATATGTCTTTCAGCAGTCACCTCTTCATATCGATTATTGCTACCTCCAACTTGACCTCAGAGAGCTTTATGTATGTTACTCAGTCCTGCTCACTTCTACCTGTGAGTTACTCCAGAACAAGCATCTTTTCCACACCGAGGGCCATCAGGGAAGCCTTTCTAATGGGTCTCATGGCCCTGTCCAGTGGGTACATGGTGGCTCTCCTATGGAGGCACAAGAAGCAGGCCCGGCATCTTCACAGCACCAGCCTTTCTTCAAAAGCCTCTCCAGAGCAAAGGGCTACCAAGACCATCATGGTGCTCATGAGCTTTTTTGTGGTTTTCTACATTTTGGAAAATATTGTCTTCCACTCAAGAATAAAGTTGAAGGATGGCTCAATATTCTACTGTGTCCATATTATTGCATGCCATAGCTATGCCACAGTCAGCCCTTTTGTTTTTATTTGGACTGAAAAGCATATAATTAAGTTTTTGAGATCAATGTTTGGCAGAATTGTAAATGTCTGACTATTCAGTGTTGAGTATGGACCCTGAATACAATCTAATATGTTGTAACATTCTATGGCTTAAATTGATATATAAAATTATCTTTTCTTTATCTGTTTACTTTGTGTTGGGTGACAAGTATATAAAAGACAATTAAACCACATGCTCTCTAAGGTATCACGTGAGGTTTATATTTCTCAGTACCATTTCAAAGGATATCTGTTAGAAGGCTCTCATTTGATGTGGATTTGCATATTGCTTTTAAGTATGAAATGAGTAAAGACCAATAAATCTTAAATTAAGAATGAGCAAAGTTTTGGTTGACTGTGTGATGTGACCCTTTCATTCCTCAGGTAGACATGTAATAGGAATTCATGAGAAAAGTTTTGATCCCAACTCCCCCTTCCCCCAGTGTGCTGTTATCTAGAATGAAATCAAGAGACAGGCAAAATTTTCCAGCAGAGATGCTGTGCTTGTGATCCCTGCAGTAGATTGTTATCATATATAGATGTTGAAATTACAGTCTGCATCGATACATTAAAGGCATCAGTAACACAAGAGTGTTCAGCTCTCCACAGGCAAAGCATACTGCTCTGTCACATCAATCTGGGTAAGTGCCCTGCATCCAAGTACAGTATAAGAAGGTGTTCAGGTCCCAGGCAGGCTGAGGGAGGAGATCAGGGACTGCAGAGGGGTTTTATGCATTCGCAGAGGAGTCACTCATCTCTGACTGCCCTTCAGCAAAGAAGACTGTGCTTTGCAGAATGAGGGGATTTCATTATAGAATACTTATTTCTGTGATTTAGAATCTCTAAATTATATAGCATTTTGTGAATTTAGTGACTCACTTTGACAAGCAGTGTAGCCATTTCATGTTACATATGTGTACTTTTTTTAAAATATTTTTTATTTTCTATATTCTTTGTTTACATTCCAAATGATTTCCCCTTTCCCAGATCCCCTCTCCCCATATGTCCCATAAACCTTCTTCTCTCCATCCCTTCTCCAATCACCTCCCTCCTTTTTCTCTGTCCTTATAATCCCTTCTCATGCTAGATCAGTCCTTTCCAGGATCAGGACCCTCTCCATACTTCTTCATGGGAGTACATATGTGTACTTTTACAAACATATCAGGGAATTAATGTTTCCACTCAGATTTTTTTTTTACATTTTTTTCTTTATTGACATATTTTCTTATTTACATTTCAAATGATTTCCCCTTTTCTGGGTCCCCACTCTCCACAAGTCCCATAAGCCCTCTTCCCTCCCCCTGTTCCTCCATCTACGCCTCCCCACGTCCCTGTTCTGGTATTCCCCTATACTGTTGCATTGAATCTTTCCAGAACCAGGGGTCACTCCTCCATTCTTTTTGGACATCATTTAATATGTGGATTATGTCTTGGGTATTCAAAGTTTCTAGGCTAATATCCACTTATCAGTGAGTGCATACCATGATTGATCTTTTGAGACTGTGTTACCTCACTTAGCATGATGTTCTCCAGCTCCATCCATTTGTCTAATAATTTCATGAATTCATTGTTTCTAATGGCTGAATAGTACTCCATTGTGTAAATATACCACATTTTTTGTATCCATTTTTTCTGTTGAAGGACAACTGAGTTATTTCCAGCTTCTGGCTACTACAAATAGGGCTACTATGAACATAGTGGAGCATGTGTCCTTATTGCATGCTGAAGAATCCTCTGGGTATATGCCCAGGAGTGGTACAGCAGGGTCCTCAGGAAGTGTCATGCCCAGTTTTCTGAGGAACCACCAGACTGATTTCCAAAGTGGTTGTACCATCTTGCAATCCCACCAGCAGTGGAGGAGTGTTCCTCTTTTTCCACATCCTCGCCAACACCTGCTGTCTCCTGAGTTTTTGACCTTAGCCATTCTGAGTGGTGTGAGGTGAAATCTCAGGGTTGTTTTGATTTGCATTTCCCTAATGATTAATGATGTTGAACATTTCTTAAGGTGTTTCTCAGTCCTCCGAAGTTCTTCATGTGAAAATTCTTTGTTTAGCTCCATACCCCACTTTTTAATGGGGTTATTTGGTTCTCTCAGTTCTACCTTTTTGAGTTCATGTATAAATTAGATATTAGCCCTCTGTCGGATTTAGGGTTGGTGAAGATCCTTTCCCAATCTGTTAGTTGACGTTTTGTCCTTTTGACAGTGTCCTTTGCCTTACAGAAACTTTGTAGTTTTATGAGGTCCCATTTGTCAATTCTTGATCAAAACGATCATCCACCATGATCAAGTAGGCTTCATCCCAGGAATGCAGGGATGGTTCAATATAAGGAAATCCATCAATGCAATCCACTGTATAAACAAACTCAAAGAAAAAAAAAACACATGGTCATTTCATTAGATACTGAAAAGGCATTTGACAAAATTCAGCACCCTTTCATGCTAAAAGTCTTGGAAAGGACAGGAATTCAAGGCCCATATCTAAACACAGTAAAAGCAATATACAGCAAACCAGTAGCCAACATCAAACTAACTGGAGAGAAACTTGAAGCAATCCCACTAAAATCAGGGACTAGACAAGGTTGCCCCCTATCTCCATATCTTTTCAATATGGAAAGTTCTTGAAGTCCTATCTAGAGCAATTAGACAACATTAGGAGGTCAAAGGGATACAAATTGGAAAGGAAGAAGTCAAAGTATCACTATTTGCAGATGATATGATAATATACATAAGTGACCCCAAAAATTCTACTAGAGAACTCCTACAGCTGATAAACAACTTCAGCAAAGTGGCTGGCTATAAAATCAATGCAAGCAAATCAGTAGCCTTTACATAGTCAAAGGATAACCAGACTGAGAAAGAAATTAGGGAAATGACACCCTTCACAATAGCCACAAACAGCATAAAGTATCTTGGGGTGACTCCAACCAAACATGTGAAAGACCTATATGACAAGAACTTCAGATCTCTGAAGAAGGAAATCGAAGAAGATCTCAGAAAATGGAAAAATCTTCCATGCTCGTGGATTGGCAGGATTAATATAGTTAAAATGGCCATCTTGCCAAAGGCAATCTACAGATTCAATGCTATCCCCATAAAAATCCCAACCCAGTTCTTCATAGAGCTAGAAAGAGCAATTCTCAAATTCATCCGGAATAACAAAAAACCCAGGATAGCTAAAACTATTCTCAACAGTAAAAGAACTTCAGGGGGATTCAGTATCCTAGACCTCAAACTTTACTACAGAGCAATAGTGATAAAAACTGCATGGTATTGGTACAATGTCAGGCAAGCGGATCAGTGGAATAGGATTGAAGACCCAGAAATGAACCAACACACTTATGGTCACTTGATCTTCGACAAAGGAGCTGAAAGCATCCAGTGGAAAAAAGATAGTCTTTTCAACAAATGGTTCTGGTTCAATTGGAGGTCAGCATTCAGAAGAATGCGAATCGATCCATTCTTATCTCCTTGTATGAAGCTCAACTCCAAATGGATCAAGGACCTCCACATAAAACCTGACACACTGAAACTAATAGAAAAGAAACTGGGGAAGACCCTTGAGGACATGGCCACAGGGGGAAAGTTCCTGAATAGAACACCACTTAGATGTTTAATTACAAGTCCTGTTTGCATCTGTGAATGCCATATGACAGATATAAGTATTGTAAGCGACTTATTTAATTTCAGTCATTAAAATAATTTCAGGATCTTTAGAGGTGAGGTCCACCCCCAATCTCATATTTTAGAGAGAATCCTCCCATTGCCACAAAATATCTACCAGTATTTCCCAAGTATTTCCTTATCTCCCAATTCACCCTCAGAGAGTACAGACTGGTGTTGGTGGTCCTTGCCCATACTTTGTAAGATTAGAAATGTCAGCAGAGGGATCATGAGGATGAGGATGCAGGCAACTAACCATTGAACACACAGTGGATGTGCTGTCCTCCCTGAACCCTGAGGCATCAGGAATTGATAAACTCCCGAGCTTGGGAGAAACAATCTTTGTGCTGTTAGTTGAAATAAATATTCCTTCCAATTCCTCTGCTGGTGGAACTGAAAGGCCTCCCTTCTGTGCAGGAGCTCTTGGGGCATGCTGTCTCATCCCTGTCCGTGACTCTGTTCAGCTTTCATATTTCTTTCAAAATGCATATTTTTTAAATGAAAGATTTATTTTTAAAATTTATTTATTTGTTCACTTTACATTCTGATATCAGTACCCCTCACACAAATGCCCCCATTCCTCTCTCCCCTTCCCTTTTTAGAAGGGGAGCCCCCTTTGGGTATCATTCCCTCCAACCTGGCACATCATGTCCCCACAGGAAGGAGTAGGTATATTCTCTCCCACTGGGGCCAAACAAGGAGGCACAGTTAGGGGAACAGGATCCACAGTAACAGATTTAGGGACAGCTCCCACTCTAGTTGTTGGGTGACCTTCAAGAAGACCAAGCTGCACATCTGCTACATGTTTTCAGGGGGCCTAGGTCCAGATCATGCTGGCTCTTTGGCTGATGGCTGAGTCTCTGAAAGCACAAAAGTTTCCAGGTTAGTTGACCCTGTTGGCCTTCCTGTGGAGTCCCTGTCCTGTTAAATTCCTTCAATCCTCCAGCCAATGCTTCTATTAGACTCCTGAGCTCAATCCAGTGTCTGGCTCTGTGTCTCTGCATATCTTTCCATGGCTCCTAGAAGGTCCAGCCTGTGCTGTAGCTGCCCTCAGCTACATTCGAATGGGTTACCAGGTCATCTGAAGGAAAGCTGGGGATAGAAACGGGTTTCTATCATAGAGAAATATGAAGTCAAGACAAGAATTCTTTCTCAAGGCTCAAAGTTTAATGGGGGTCTCCAAATATTTATAGGTGGGGGAGGGAAAACCCTTCCCCCAAAGGCTCACAGAAGTAGAATGGGCTCACTTGCTCCAGAGGTGACTGGTGTCAGGTGGCTAGGGCCTCTCAGGAAACCGCAGATCCTTGGAAAACAATGGGCTTCACCTTGGTCTGAGCACTCCACCCTAGTTGGAGAGGATTATGGCTAGCACAAAGATTCCTGCTCAAAGACTGGGAGAGGAACTTCACCTTGGACAATGTCAAGTTCCTGCCAAGTGGCATAGCACTCTCTATACTGTGCTTGTTCTTTGGTTGATGGTTTAGTCTCTGGAAGCCCCCAAGGATCCAGGTTAGTTGACTCTGTTGGTCTTCATGTTCATTGGAGCCTCTCAGAGAACAGTTATGCTAGTATACTTTTTACAAGCATAACAGAGTATCATTAATAGAGTCAAGGATTGCTTCTTGCACATGGGATGGTCTCAAGTTGGACCAGTCATTGGTTGGCTGTTCCCTCCTTCTCTGCTCCATCTTTGACCCTCCACATCTGTAGGCAGGACACATTTTGGGTATAAGGTTTAGTGGGTGGGTTAGTATCCTTAGCTCTCCTCTGGGAGTCCTTCCTGGCTATAGGAAATAGCCACTTCTGGATCCATATCCCCTGCTGCCAGAGTTACCCTTAGAGATACCCTGGGGACCCCCATCACAGGTCTCTGGCATGTCCTTGAAATGCTCCCCCTGCTGTTTTCCATTCTCTCTGCCCTGGTCTCACTATACCCGATTCTTTCCCATATCCTATCCCAGCTAGTTCCCTCCCTCCATATACCTCCAATATATACTTTATTCCCCCATCTGAGAAAGATTCAACCATCCTCCCTTGGGCCTTCCTCTCTTCTGGCTTCTTTGGGTTTGTTGGTAGTTGGTTATCTTGTATTTTATTGCTAATATCCACATACAAGTGAGTACATACCATGTTTGTACTTTCACATCTGGGTTACCTATTCCTGATGATATTTTCTGTTCTGTTGATTTATCTGCAAAATTCATGATGTCCTGTTTTTAATAGCTGAATAGTATTCCATTGTGTAAATGATCCACATTTTCCTTTTCTGTTCTTCTGTTGAGGGAAATCTAGGTTGTTTTCAGTTTCTGGCTTTTACAAATAAAGCTGCTTTGAAAAAAAAAGCTGCTTTGAACTTAATTGAACAAGTATCTTTGTGGGATGTTGGAGCATCTTTTTAGGTATATGTCCAGGAGCTGTATAGCTGGGTCTTGAGGTAGAACTATTCCCATTTTTCTGAGAAACTGCCAAATTGATTTCCAAAGTGGATGTCCAAGTTTGTACTCTCATAAAGAAGTGTTCCCCTTGAACCACATCCTTGCCAGTATGTGTTGCCTCTTGAGGTTTTGATCTTATCCATTCTGATAGTTGTAAGATGGAACCTTAGAGTTGTTTTCATTTGCATTTTCCTGGTGACTAAGGACTTTAAACACTTCATTAAGTGTTTCTCAACAATTTGAGATTTCTCTGTCAGAATTCTCTGAATAGCTCTGTATTTTGCTTTAAAAATTGGGCTTTTTGGCTTGTTGTTGTCTAACTTCTTGAGTTCTTTGTAAATTTTGTATATTAGCCCTCTGTCAGGTGTAGGGTTGGTGAAGATCAGTTCCCAATCCATAGGCTGCTGATTTGTCCATTTGACAGTGTCTTTTGACTTACAGAACTTTTTAAGTTTTATGAGGCCCCATTTATTAATTATTGCCTAATCCATTGTGTTTTGTTCACGAAGTGGTTTTCTGTACCAGAGAGTTCAAAGCTATTCCCCATTTTTTGTTCTATTACATTAATGTATCAGGTTTTACATTGAGGTCTTTCATCTACATAGACATGAATAAAGTTCAGGGTGATAAATATGGATCTATTTTCATTCTTCTACTTGTAGACATCCAATTAGACCAGCACCATTTTTGAAGATATTTTATTTTTTTTCACTGTATGATTTTGGTTCTTAATGAAAACACAGTTGTCTATAGGGTGTATTTCTGGGACTTTCATTTGATTCTATTGACCAATCAGTCTATGTCCATAGCAAGAGCATGAAAGTTTTTTTTATTTACTTTTTAAGTTTTTAATCACAATTGTTCCATAGTACAGCTTGACGTTAGGGATGGTCATTACAGCAGAAGTTTTTTTATTGTTCAGCATTGTTTTGGCTATCCTGTTGTTTTGTATTTCTATATGAAATTAGGAATTGCTCTTTCCATGCCTATGAAAAAATTGTGTTGCAATTTTGCCTGGGATTGCATTGAATCTGTAGATGGCTTTTGATAAGGTGACTATTTTCACTATGTTAATCCTCCTGATCCATGAGCATGAGGAATCTTTCTATCTTCTGATATCTTTTCCAATTTCTTTCTTCAGGAACTTGAAGCTCGTGTAATACATTTCTTTCTCAGTCCAATTATCATTTGTATAAAAGAACACTACAGATTTCTTTGAGTACATTTTGCATCCAGACACTTTGCTGAAGGTGCTTATCAGCTCTAGGAGTTCTCTGGTAGAATCATTTGGGTCACAAACACACACACACACACACACACACACAAACACAAATAATCATACCATCTTCTTGATCTTTTTTTAGTTGTCTTGTTCTACTTAGAACTTTAAGTACTATATTGAATAGGAATTGAGTGTGAAGCCTTGTCTTGTCCCTGATTTTAGTGGAATTGCTCAAAGTTTCCCTCCATTCAGTTTGATGTTGCCTATCAATTTGCTCTATATCACCTTTAGTATGTTTAGGTATGTGCTTTTTATCCCTGATCATTCCTAGACTTATATCATGAAGGGAGGATGGATTTTGTTAAAGTCTTTTCCACAGTCTAATGAGATGGTCATTTTTTTTCCAGTTTGTCTATATGGTAGATTACATTGATAGATTTCCATATGTTGAGCCATCCCTTTATCTCTTGGATGAAGCCTACTTTACTATGGTGGATAATCTTTTTGATGTGTTCTTGGATTTGCTCTGCAAGTGTTTTATTGAATGTTTATAAGGGACGTTGAACTTTAATTCTCTTTCTTCATTGAGTGTTTGTGTGGTTTAGGTATCAGGGTGACTATAGACTCATAAAATGAATTTGATAGTGTTTCTTTTGTTTTTTGGAATGACTTGAGAAATATTGGTATTAGCATTTCTTCAAATGTCTGCTATAATTTTGTGCCAAACCATCTGGCCTTATGATTTTTTTTGGTTGGGGGATTTTTTATGACTGCTTCCATTTCCTTAAAGAGCCATAGGACAATTTAAATAGTTTACCTGATCTTGATCTAACTTTTGTAAGTAGTAACTTTTTTCTTTTTTTTTATTATATATTTTTATTTTCTATATTCTTTGTTTACATTCCAAATGATTTCCCCTTCTCCAGTTCACCCCTCCCCATATGACCCATAAACCTTCTTCTCTCCACCCATTCTCCAATCACCTCTCTCCTTTTTCTCTGTCCTCATACAGCCCTCCAATGCTAGATCAAGCCTTTCCAGGATCAGGACCCTCTCCTTAATAAGTGGATATTAATTAGCCCAGAAGCCCTGAATACCCAAGGCACAAATAGCATAACAAATGACTCCCAGGAAGAAGTATGGATAAGGACCTGATCCTGGAAAGGATTGATCTAGCATTGGAGGGGAATATAAGGACAGAGAAAAAAAGGAGATAGGTGATTGGAGAATGGATGGAGAGAATAAGTTTTATGGTACATATAGGGAGGGGGGATCTGGGAAAGGGGAAATCATTTGGAATGTAAACAAAGAATATAGAAAATAAAAATATTTAAAAAAAGCAAATAAAAAATAAAAGTTTAAAAAAATAAAGAATTACAGGAAAACACAAACAAGCAAGTGAAGGAGCTAAGCCATCCAGTATCTAAAATCAGAAGTAGAAACAACTAAGAAATCTCAAAAGGAGACAATTTTGGAGATAGAAAACCTTGGGAAGAAATCAGGGGCCATAGATGCAAATATCAACAACAGAATATAAGAGATAGAAGGAAGAATCTCAGATGCTGAAGATACCATAGAAACCATGGACTCAACAGTTAAAGAAAATGCAAAATGCAAAAAGCTTGTAACCCAAAACATCCAGGAAATCCAGGACACAATGAGAAGACCAAACCTAAAGATTATAGGCATAGATCAGAGTGAAGATTTACAACTTAAAGGGCCAGGGTGGGGTTGTAAGATGATACAACCACTTTCGAAATCAGTCTGGCAGTTCCTCAGAAAACTGGACATGACACTTCCGGAGGACCCTGCTGTATCTCTCCTGGGCATATACCCAAAGGATTCCCCCACATGCAATAAAGCCACATGCTCCATTATGTTTATAGCAGTCTTATTTATAATAGCCAGAAGTTGGAAAGAACCCAGATGTCCCTCAATGGAGGAATGGGTACAGAAAATGTGGTATATTTACACAATGGAATACTACTCAGCAATTAAAAACAATGAATTCACGAAAGTTTTAGGCAAATGTTTGGATCTGGAAAATATCATCCTAAGTGAGGTAACCCAATCACAAAAGAATACACATGGAATGCAATCTCTCATAAGTGGATATTAATTAGCCTAGAAGCTCTGAATACCCAAGGCACAATTAGCATAACAAATGACTCCCATGAAGAAGTAAGGAGAGGGTCCTGATCCTGGAAAGGCTTGATCTAGCATTGGAGGGCAGTATGAGGACAGAGAAAAAGGAGAGAGGTGATTGGAGAATGAGTGGAGAGAAGAAGGTTTATGGGTCATATGGGGAGGGGTAAACTGGGAAAGGGGAAATCATTTGGAATGTAAACAAAGAATATAGAAAATAAAAATATATAATTAAAAAAGAAAAACAAAACAAAATGTGCAAAGTTACTGTTTTCTAATTGGTGCAAACTTTCTGATCCCTCCCGCAGGTATTGCAAGACAAGTCAGATAAAGTTTGTGTCCAGCCTTCCCCAGATGGCTGTTTTCCAGATCACAGTGAGTCAGATCAAGATGCCAGGTCTCGGAGCTCTCCAGTGGGAACATGTCACCTTCTACAGACACTAAATTTACTAATTGCTTACATACATTAAATACTCCTTTAATCCTGTGCAGGATCTCCTCAGGCACAGAGTCCTCCCCCACCACATCTATCTTGGTAAGTATCCTGCACCCAAGTGAAGAATCAGAAGGTGGTCTGGTCCCAGGCAGGCTGAGGGAAAAGGAGCTCCAAGGCTACAGGGAGAGTTTTCAGCATCTGCCACGGAGAAGCTGATCTCTGATGGCTCTTCAGCACAGGGGACTCTGTTCTGCATGGATAACAAACATAGTTTCTTCTTAGGATATTCATTTTCTGTAACTCCTAAAATTCACCAGTTTTACACACTCTTGGAATATCCATAGATTTTTGGTTTGCATTTAGTTTTTAAAGTAAATAACCCTCTGTATCAACACTTAAATTACACAGTGAATTTCCTGGCTTATTCCTTCCTATAGATCTTCTTGTACTACCAAGGAAATCTTAAACCCACAGCTTAATGTAATGCTTTCAGCTGTGTGTCTGTCTAGAAGTGTTTTGGACTTGACTTTTTTGGTTTGAATAATCCATAGATTTGATACTGTGCTTGTTTAAATATTCTTTTTTTTTTGAAACTTTCAAAAAACTTTTATAACAGAAACAAGGAGCGTAATTGTCATGCGTATTTCTTATTTACCTTTGTCAGATCACTCGAGTCACTTTGAATATAAAATCAAAATAAATACAATAATATAATTTAATAAACATGTATTTAGTGTTTATCAATTATTATATTTAATTATTATTATTTGATAAATAAAATATAAAATCACTTTGAATATAGACCACCACTGAGGATTGGGCAGCTTCTAACACACTGATGGACCCAAAAGAAGAAAAAGACACAGAAGAAAAGCTAGGTCACCCTCAGATTTGGAACTGCGACACTCATCTTTCTCCAGGCTTTGGATTCAGGTTTTCAGACTCTAAGGTTTACACTTCTTTACTCTCTCGCCCTTATCCAGGCTCTCAAGGCTTCAGAACTCAGGTTGCCTTCTTTCACCAACCCTCCAGATTCTTTAGCTTAAAGACAATGCATCGTGAGACCGAGCTTTCACCATATGAACAAATTCCCGTAATAATGCTTTTTCTCATTTCTTTAACTATCTCATTGATTCTGTCTCTCTGAAAAACCTTGACTAACATGCCAACCTTCCTTCTGGTCTCCTAGGGCTTCTTTTGCAAAACAAACCCCAAAATCTATGCACTAAGTCGTCCAGCGGATCCTTGGTGGACTTCAACATCTCCCTTTGTTTCACTTGATTTTGTTGTAGTAGAGATTTTCTCAGTGTGGCATGGCTCAAGCATTCTGCTTTTGTATCTATGATTTATTGCTCAAGTCACTAAATTTGCTTAGTAGCGATATAGGTAACATCAAAGTCCAGAGATGTCACATGCCTTTGTGCGCAAACCCTTTGCAAGAATGAGTGGATAACTTCCCTGGTTTCCTATGATGAGAAGTCTATTTCTGAGGTGCCCATAAGTTCCTAATGCTATCTTGGGCCTAGTGGCATTGGGTCCTCAGGGTTCACAGTGGGAACCAGATCAATATTACAACTTCTCCCTTTCTTTGTTTTCTGTCATCCTCACGCTTACTTCTCCTTATTTCTTATGATTACTTTCAAAATAAACTGTCCAAGAACTTCACTCAGACCTGGGGAAACCCAATGTTCAGAACTTGGGGACTGTTGAGGTGGCTCAAGTGGTGAAGATGCTCACTGCCCAGTGTGACAACCTGATTTTGATCTGTGGGATCTACATGCTAGAAGTAGAGAACTGAAGAGTGTCATGGTGCACATGCATACAGATAAACATCAAAATAAATGTTACTGTGAACATGGTGCACAAGCATACAGTTATACACAAAATAAATTAATTAAATGGTATTGTGAATGAGAAGTTTTAGAAAAGAATCTGTGCCTGCAGAGACTTGTTGGCTGTAGTACTGGGAAGAGATTAGAATGTTGCAGAACAACCATTCCTGTCTTCCTCTATGTCAGAACTAATATCTGTGACTAATAGATAAAAGCCAGAAGCCATGGTGATATTCATAGACCATGCTGCTGCTAGGGACTATGAAGCTGTGAGTAGTCTATGCAGTCATCTGAGGCCATGTCGCCAAAGGCCATGTCTGGGTCCATGGTCTTACTGCAGCCAGAAGCTGTGTTGATGTGCATGGCCCATGCTACCATAGAGAGTCACGCAGATGTCCATGGTCAGTGTCACCACCTCAAGCCATTTTGATGTCCATGGGCCATGGTTACATAGAGGGCCAAGTTGAAGGTCCTTGGTCATGCTTCAGATGGGGTTTCATGGCCTGTGTTACCACCAAAAGCCACAGGATGTCCATGGTCTGTACTGCCACCTGAAACCATGTTTATGTCCTTGGCTTATACCGCACCCAAGGCCTATGACGGTGTCTGTGAACTGTGCTATGGAGGTCAATGGCATATATTGACACCAGAGACTATGTAGGCATCCACAATCATATCTGCTTTCTTACTGACTTACAGGCAGGGGAGCTACTTTTGTAGTAGTGTTGATGAGTATAGACTCATTGTTGAGAAAGATGGACATAGAAGACTTCTGTGACACTCCTACACCCACTCCACTGCCCAAAAATTAACAGTCTAGAAAGGAAACCATCAAAGAGAACTCTAAAAAATTGTGATAAGGATGCTGATGTGTAGCATTTCACAATTGAAGGCTGCTGGTAGGTATACAGGTGGAGAATTACTGTTTTCTTTAAGGGGTTGGTTACTGTGAGTTTGACCATACTCAAGTAAATATGAACAACATAAATTGGACCATGCCACCTTTTTGTCTTCCTCCTCCTCTTCTTTCTTTTTCTTTTTTTGGTCATTTTTTTGGGGTGCAAAAATCACGAGGATGGGAAGGCAGACCCTAGAGTGTGATGGGGTGCACCACGTGAAAGTCAAAAATAACTAATAAAAATAATATGTTGTAAAAAGGAACTATTTAATGAACTGATGTTAAAGTATAGACAACATGATGAAATGAAATATAAAGAAATAAAAGAAAACCATTTTGGAATCTCTTAACAGATTGTTAGCATACAGCAACACAAAAGGTAAGGATGCAATCAGATAGCATCTTAGGCCTAGAGTACATCTTGCTGTACCCATTTCCTTGATGTACCCACCATTGTCTTTTATTTTTTTATTTTTTAATTATTTTTTTTAAATTTTTTTTATTCGATATAATTTATTTACATTTCAAATGATTTCCCCTTTTCTAGCCCCCCACTCCCCGAAAGTTCCGCAAGCCCCCTTCTCTTACCCTGTCCTCCCACCCACCCCTTCCCACTTCCCCGTTCTGGTTTTGCTGAATACTGCTTTACTGAGTCTTTCCAGAACCAGGGGCCACTCCTCCTTTCTTCTTGTACCTCATTTGATGTGTGGATTATGTTTTGGGTATTCCAGTTTTCTAGGTTAATATCCACTTATTAGTGAGTGCATACCATGATTCACCTTTTGAGTCTGGGTTACCTCACTTAGTATGATGTTCTCTAGCTCCATCCATTTGCCTAAGAATTTCATGAATTCATTGTTTCTAATGGCTGAATAGTACTCCATTGTGTAGATATAGCACATTTTTTGCATCCACTCTTCTGTTGAGGGATACCTGGGTTCTTTCCAGCATCTGGCAATTATAAATAGGGCTGCTATGAACATAGTAGAGCATGTATCCTTATTACATGGTGGGGAATCCTCTGGGTATATGCCCAGGAGTGGTATAGCAGGATCTTCTGGAAGTGAGGTGCCCAGTTTTCGGAGGAACCACCAGACTGATTTCCAGAGTGGTTGTACCAATTTGCAACCCCACCAGCAGTGGAGGAGTGTTCCTCTTTCTCCACACCCTCTCCAACACCTGCTGTCTCCTGAATTTTTAATCTTAGCCATTCTGACTGGTGTAAGATGAAATCTCAGGGTTGTTTTGATTTGCATTTCCCTAATGACTAATGAAGTTGAGCATTTTTTAAGATGCTTCTCTGCCATCCGAAGTTCTTCAGGTGAGAATTCTTTGTTTAACTCTGTACCCCATTTTTTAATAGGGTTGTTCAGTTTTCTGGAGTCTAACTTCTTGAGTTCTTTATATATATTGGATATTAGCCCTCTATCTGATGTAGGATTGGTGAAGATCTTTTCCCAATTTGTTGGTTGCCGATTTGTCCTCTTGATGGTGTCCTTTGCCTTACAGAAACTTTGTAATTTTATGCAGTCCCATTTGTCAATTCTTGCTCTTAGAGCATACGCTATTGGTGTTCTGTTCAGAAACTTTCTCCCTGTACCGATGTCCTCAAGGGTCTTCCACAGTTTATTTCTATTAGGTTCAGAGTGTCTGGCTTTATGTGGAGGTCCTTGATCCATTTGGATTTGAGCTTAGTACAAGGAGACAAGGATGGATCAGTTTGCATTCTTCTGCATGCTGACCTCCAGTTGAACCAGCACCATTTGTTGAAAAGGCTATCTTTTTTCCATTGGATGTTTTCAGCCTCTTTGTCGAGGATCAAGTGGCCATAGGTGTGTGGGTTCATTTCTGGATCTTCAATCCTGTTCCATTGATCCTCCTGCCTGTCACTGTACGAATACCATGCAGTTTTTAACACTATTGCTCTGTAGTATTGCTTGTGGTCAGGGATACTGATTCCTCCAGATTTTCTTTTGTTGCTGAGAATAGTTCTAGCTATCCTGGGTTTTTTGTTGTTCCAGATGAATTTGATAATTGCTCTTTCTAACTCTGTGAAGAATTGAGTTGGGATTTTGATGGGTATTGCATTGAATCTGTATATTGCTTTTGGCAAAATGGCCATTTTAACTATATTGATTCTACCGATCCATGAGCATGGGAGGTTTTCCCATTTTTTGAGGTCTTCTTCCATTTCCTTCTTCAGAGTCTTGAAGTTCTTGTCATACAGATCTTTCACATGTTTGGTAAGAGTCACCCCAAGATACTTTATACTGTTTGTGGCTATTGTGAAGGGGGTCATTTCCCTAATTTCTTTCTCAGCCTGCTTATCCTTTGAGTATAGGAAGGCCACTGATTTGCTTGAGTTGATTTTATAACCTGCCACTTTGCTGAAGTTGTTTATCAGCTGTAGGAGCTCTCTAGTGGAGTTTTTTGGGTCACTTAGGTAGACTATCATGTCGTCTGCAAATAATGAAAGTTTGACTTCTTCCTTTCCAATTTGTATCCCTTTGACCTCCTTATGTTGTCGTATTGCCCGAGCTAGTACCTCAAGTACAATATTGAAAAGATAAGGAGAAAGGGGGCAGCCTTGTCTGGTCCCTGATTTCAGTGGGATTGCTTCAAGTTTCTCTCCATTTAGTTTGATGCTGGCTACCGGTTTGCTGTATATTGCTTTTACTATGTTTAGGTATGGGCCTTGAATTCCTGTTCTCTCCAAGACTTTAAGCATGAAAGGATGCTGAATTTTGTCAAATGCTTTTTCAGCATCCAATGAAATGACCATGTGGTTTTGTTCTTTGAGTTTGTTTATGTAGTGGATTGCATTGATGGATTTCCGTATATTGAACCAACCCTGCATTCCCAGGATAAAGCCTACTTGATCATGGTGGATGATCGTTTTGATGTGTTCTTGGATTCGGTTGGCAAGAATTTTATTGAGTATTTTTGCATCGATGTTCATAAGGGAAATTGGTCTGAAGTTCTCTTTCTTTGTTGGATCTTTGTGTGGCTTTGGTATCAGCGTAATTGTGGCTTCGTAGAAGGAATTGGGTAGTGTTTCTTCTGTTTCTATTTTGTGGAATAGTTTGAAGAGTATTGGTGTTAACTCTTCTTTGAAGGTCTGATCGAATTCTGCACTGAAACCATCTGGTCCTGTGCTTTTTTTGGTTGGAAGACTTTCTATGACTCCTTCTATTTCTTTTTTTTTTTTTTTTATTATTCAATATAATTTATTTACATTTCAAATGATTTCCCCTTTTCTAGCCCCCCCACTCCCCGAAAGTCCCGCAAGCCCCCTTCTCTTCCCCTGTCCTCCCACCCACCCCTTCCCAATTCCCCGTTCTGGTTTTGCTGAATACTGTTTCACTGAGTCTTTCCAGAACCAGGGGCCACTCCTCCTTTCTTCTTGTACCTCATTTGATGTGTGGATTATGTTTTGGGTATTCCAGTTTTCTAGGTTAATATCCACTTATTAGTGAGTGCATACCATGATTCACCTTTTGAGTCTGGGTTACCTCACTTAGTATGATATTCTCTAGCTCCATCCATTTGCCTAAGAATTTCATGAATTCATTGTTTCTAATGGCTGAATAGTACTCCATTGTGTAGATATACCACATTTTTTGCATCCACTCTTCTGTTGAGGGATACCTGGGTTCTTTCCAGCATCTGGCAATTACAAATAGGGCTGCTATGAACATAGTAGAACATGTATCCTTATTACATGGTGGGGAGTCTTCTGGGTATATGCCCAGGAGTGGTATAGCAGGATCTTCTGGAAGTAAGGTGCCCAGTTTTCGGAGGAACCGCCAGACTGATTTCCAGAGTGGTTGTACCAATTTGCAACCCCACCAGCAGTGGAGGAGTGTTCCTCTTTCTCCACACCCTCTCCAACACCTGCTGTCTCCTGAATTTTTAATCTTAGCCATTCTGACTGGTGTAAGATGAAATCTCAGGGTTGTTTTGATTTGCATTTCCCTAATGACTAATGAAGTTGAGCATTTTTTAAGATGCTTCTCTGCCATCCGAAGTTCTTCAGGTGAGAATTCTTTGTTTAACTCTGTACCCCATTTTTTAATAGGGTTGTTTGGTTTTCTGGAGTCTAACTTCTTGAGTTCTTTATATATATTGGATATTAGCCCTCTATCTGATGTAGGATTGGTGAAGATCTTTTCCCAATTTGTTGGTTGCCGATTTGTCCTCTTGATGGTGTCCTTTGCCTTACAGAAACTTTGTAATTTTATGAGGTCCCATTTGTCAATTCTTGCTCTTAGAGCATACGCTATTGGTGTTCTGTTCAGAAAATTTCTCCCTGTACCGATGTCCTCAAGGGTCTTCCCCAGTTTCTTTTCTATTAGCTTCAGAGTGTCTGGCTTTATGTGGAGGTCCTTGATCCATTTGGATTTGAGCTTAGTACACTCCTTCTATTTCTTTAGGCATTATGGGACTGTTTAGATGGTCTAGTTGGTCCTGATTAAATTTTGGTATTTGGTATCTGTCAAGGAAATTGTCCATTTCCTCCAGATTCTCCAGTTGTGTTGAGTACAGTCTCTTGTAGTAGGATCTGATGATTTTTTGGATTTCCTCAGTTTCTGTTGTTATATCTCCCTTTTCATTTCTAAGTTTGTTAATTTGGATACTTTCTCTGTGCCCTTTGGTCATTCTGGCTAAGGGTTTATCTATCTTGTTGATTTTCTCAAAGAACCAGCTCCTGGTTTTGTTGATTTTTTTGTATGGTTCTCTTTGTTTCTACTTGATTGATTTCGGCCCTGAGTTTGATGATTTCCTGCCTTCTAATCCTCCTGGGTGAAATAGCTTCCTTTTGTTCCAGTGCTTTCAGGTGTGTCATTAAGCTGGTAATGTATGCTCTCTCCATTTTCTTTTTGGAGGCACTCAGGGCTATGAGTTTTCCTCTTAGCACTGCTTTCATTGTGTCCCATAGATTTGGGTATGTTGTGTTTTCATTTTCATTGTGTTCTAAAAAGTCTTTAATTTCTTTCTTTATTTCTTCCTCGACCAAGGTATCATTGAGTAGAATATTGTTCAATTTCCACGTGTATGTGGGTTTTCTGTTGTTTTTGTTGCTATTGAAGACCACTTTTACTCCATAGTGATCTGATAGGAGGCATGGGATTAGTTCGATCTTCTTATATTTGTTGAGGTCTGTCTTGTGACCAATTATATGGTCGATTTTGGAGAAGGTACCATGAGGTGCTGACAAAAAGGTATATTCTTTTGTTTTAGGATAGAATGTTCTATAAATATCTGTTAAATCTAATTGGTCCAAAGCTTCAATTAGTTTCACTGTGTCCCTGTTTAGTTTCTGTTTTCCTGATCGGTCCATTGAGGAAAGTGCAGTGTTGAAGTCACCCACAATTATTGTGTTAGGTGCAATGTGTGCTTTGAGTTTTAATAAAGTTTCTTTTACGAAAGAGGGTGCCCTTGCATTTGGAGCATAGATGTTCAGGATTGAGAGTTCTTCTTGTTGTATTTTTCCTTTGACCAGCAAGAAGTGTCCCTCAGAGTCTCTTTTGATGACTTTGGGTTGAAAGTCAATTTTATCTGATATTAAAATGGCTACTCCAGCTTGTTTCCTGAGACCATTTGCTTATAAAATTGTCTTCCAGCCTTTTACTCTAAGGTAGTGTTTGTCTTTGACCCTGAGGTATGTTTCCTGTAAGCAGCAAAATGTAGGGTCCTGTTTGTGTATCCAGTCAGTTAGTCTGTGTCTTTTTATTGGGGCATTAAGTCCATTGCTGTTAAGAGATATTAAGGAATAGTGATTGTTACTTCCTATCATTTTTGATGTTATTTTTAAAATTTGATTGCTTAACTTCTTTTGGGTTTGATGAAAGGTCACTATCTTGCTTTTTCCAGGGTGAAGTTTCCCTCCTTGTATTGGTGTTTTCCTCCTATTATCCTTTGTAGGGCTGGGTTTGTGGATAGATATTGGGTAAACTTGGTTTTGTCATGGAATATCTTAGTTTCTCCATCTAAGGTGATTGAGAGTTTTGCTGGATATAGTAGTTTTGGTTGGCATTTGTGTTCTCTTAAAGTCTGCATGAGATCTGCCCAGGACCTTCTAGCCTTCATAGTCTCAGGTGAAATGTCTGCTGTGATTCTGATAGGTCTTTCTTTATATGTTACTTGGCCTTTTTCTCTTACTGCCTTTAATATTCTTTCTTTGTTTAGAACATTTGGTGTTTTGATTATTATGTGACGGGAAGTATTTCTGTTCTGGTCCATTCTGTTTGGAGTTCTGTAGGCTTCTTGTATATTCATGGGCATCTCTCTCTTTAGGTTAGGGAAGTTTTCTTCCATAATTTTATTGAAGATATTTGCTGGCCCTTTAAGTTGTAAATCTTTACTCTCATCTATGCCTATAATCCCTAGGTTTGGTCTTCTCATTGTGTCCTGGATTTCCTGGATATTTTGGGTTACAAGCTTTTTGCATTTTGCATTTTGTTCAACTGTTGAGTCCATGGTTTCTATGGAATCTTCAGCATCTGAGATTCTTTCCTCTATCTCTTGTATTCTGTTGTTGATATTTGCATCTCTGTCCCCTGATTTCTTCCCAAGGCTTTCTATCTCTAAAGTTGTCTCCCTTTGAGTTTTCTTAGTTATTTCTACTTCTGATTTTAGATCCTGGATGGTTTTGCTTAGCTCCTTTACTTGCTTGTTTGTGGTTTCCTGTAGTTCTTTAAGAGATTTTTGTGTTTCCTCTTTCATGACCTCAGCCTGTTGACCAAAGTTCTCCTGTATTTCTTTAAGTGTTTTTGCGTTTCCTCATTGTTGGCTTTTGTATTCTCCTGGATTTCTTTCAATGATTTTTGTGTTTCCCTTGCAAGGGCCTCTAACTTTTGATCCATTTTCTCCTGAATTTCTTTAAGTATGTCCTTCATGTGTTCCTGTACCAGCATCATGACCAGTGATTTTAAATCCAAATCTTGTTTTACTGGTGTGATGGGGTATCCAGGACATGTTGGTAGAGGAGAATTGGGTTCAGATGTTGCCATATTGCCTTGATTTCTGTTAGTGACGTTCCTGCGTTTGCCCTTTGTCATCTAGTTCTCACTGGTGTTAGTTTGTTTTGTCAGTGCTGGACTCACCAGTGCAAGCTGCCCCTTCCCAGTTGGCCTCTGGTGCACAGCTTACCTCCTCCACTGCCTATAGACAGGGTGCTGCTGCCCAGGCTGTTCAGATCCCGAAGCAGGCACCGAAGGCTCCCGCTGGGGCTCGCTGGATTCACTGGAGCACACAGACTTCTCCCAGCTGGCCGCCCGGAAGCCCCTCTAGCCTCTTGCAGGACCTGGAGATGTGGTGCTGTCACCCAGGCTGATCTGGATCCGGAAGCGGAGAGAGTTGAGCTGAGGGCTCCTGCCTGAGGCCTTGCCCCAGATTGTGTCTGTGGACCAGATGGATCCCATGTGCACCCCCAGGGAGCGCCGACGGTGTATGCTGCCGGGACCTCCCCTGTGTTCTGATCACTCCGCTGGGCAGCCGATCCCCCAACCGGGCTGGCACACACAAGGTTAGCCTGGCTGCCCAGGCCCTGAGTCCAGGCAAAAGCCTGGGAAGCCAAGGTCCAAGCAAAGTTCCCCTAGGGCTATGACTGTTAATTGGGTCTGCCAGGTGACCAGCATGGCGGGCGTGCGTGCTCGCGCTCCCCGAAAGCGCAGGGAGAGTATGCTGTGCTAACAACCTCCTGGGCGGGTTGACACCCAGATGGCCCACCAAGCCGCCCAGTTCTTGGGGTCAGTCCTGGGATTTTTGGGGCCTAGACCTCTGCTTTGTTAGCCTCAGGCTATGCCTGTTAAGGCTCTGCTCGCCAGAGCTCTCTGTAGTCCTGTAGGCAAAATGACGGCGCGCGTGCAGGCCAGGGCAAAAAACCTCCTGGCTGGGTTGGCACCCCGATGGCCCCCCGAACAGCCCAGGGCCTGGGTGTAGGCCAACGCCCGTCAGGCTCAGACCCCTGCGGTGTTGGCCTCGGATTATGTTTGTGTACCTCAATCTGTCCGATCTCTCTGGAGTCTGAAACCAAGATGGAGGTGAGCCTCTCCTGACTGGTGGGAGGCCGAGTTCTGAAGTGGCTTCCGTGCAGCGAAAGGCACCACAAAACCGCAGCTGCTTGCCGCCCGGCTGGTCAGCGAAGGTCAGTGGTCGTGGGCGCAGGGCCTAACTGGACCCTGTGTCGCCTTGGTTCCACTGCTGATGGCCCTTCAGCTGGACCAGCCACTGCTGCACTGCCGCCGCTGCCACCGCTGCCACCACTGCCAAAGATTTGTTCTTGATGTACCACATAATGATGTTGATTTTAAAG
Source organism: Apodemus sylvaticus (assembly GCF_947179515.1). Lineage (NCBI taxonomy): Eukaryota > Metazoa > Chordata > Mammalia > Rodentia > Muridae > Apodemus > Apodemus sylvaticus. The sequence continues at coordinate 120,133,098 of NC_067473.1, forward strand.
GATTTAATTAACTTTTACAGATAATTGATATTCAAATTTTTAATTTAAAAATCAAAATATGTGCATATAATTATGATTCATTTTGGGCATTATTTTCATAAATGGCTCTTCTGAAGGAAGAGCGAGATATCTTATTTATAATCAACAGGTGGCTATAAAAATATATGGGCTCAGCTCAGTTAGCAGAGCTGACAATGATCAACTTATAAATTATACTTTTAATCCTTTTACAATTTGCCAAAGGGCTCATGCCCTGAGTAATCTGTCATCTAGCATTGCTCATGCAATTGATGTGTAAGTGAGCCTTTATGGTCAACTGAAAGGAGGCTTAATGGTTATAAACCAAAAAATTGATTTAGTACAAGAACAAATTGAGACCTTGTGGCAGCTAGCCCAATTGGGATGTCAGTGGAAGTATTCTAGTTTATGCATTACCAACATTCAGTATGAAAATTTTACAAGAGCTGCAAATTTGTCTAAACAAATGTCTAAGTATCTTTTAGGAAATTGGACTGGTGAATTTGATGCCCTGATGGAACAACTGCGTGTGGTCATTGTGACCATGAATTCAACATGAGTTGATGCTTCTCTCGCAGAGGGACTCTCTTCCTGGATCTCTTCAGCCTTTTCTTACTTTAAGGAGTGGGTGGGGGTGAGGTTATTTGGTGCAGCCTTATGCTGTGGATGCGTGTTCATGCTTTGGCTGGTCTGCAAACTCAGATCTCAACAAAAACGTGACAAGGTTGTGATTGCTCAAGCACTTGCAGCTATTGAACAAGGCGCCTCCCCAGAGATCTGGTTATCCATGCTAAAATAATCTTGCAAGCACTGGACTACTCAGCTCTTGTACCCCTAGAGGCTAGACTCATTGCACAGGGATGAGTGAGTAAGTCTTTGACTCTGATGGATTGTCGGGCTAAGCACCGCATAAGGGTTGTTCAGAGTTTTGGATACTCTTAGAAGACAAGTCAAATTGCATGAGGGTTGTGTGTCCAAGTGTCCCTCCCCTAGGAAAAACGGCACGAGTGCAGGTCAGGACGATCCTGGGAAAAGGAACCTAAGGATCTTGTTCTGTACATGGCGCTCTTACTCATCTTACTAGGGATTCGACCTCTATCTTCATCCATTACAGAGTGGCTTGCATTTTTTAATAAAACAATAAGGGAGAGATGTGGAAAGCTGTGACAGTATTCGCCATTACAAGATGGTGCCGGCTTCAGCTGTGCCAGCTCAGCATTCTTGGTAAACAAGTTAGGTATGCATGTGCAAGAGCAAAAACCACGCCTAGTCTCTGCCCATCCCGTGACGTAGATATGGGGTGATGAGTGAACAGCCAATCAGGTGTGTACACGCCACGCCAAGGGGTATATAAGCAGCGCCTATTTTGGGCTCGGGGTCTTCCTCCACGAAAAGCTTCAATAAAAGCTTGGCTGCAGAAGGATCCTGTTGTTCCTGCGTGTGTTCTTGCTGGCGAGACGATAGCGTGGGACATACGACAGCAGAAGGAATGGGACAGGCAGCAGCCATAAAAAACTTTTAAAACTCAATTTAGACTTTCTTTTCTTCTTTCCTTTTTCCTTCTCAATTTCTTTCCTTCTTTCCTTTTTCCTTCTCAATTTCTTTCCTTCTTTCTTTCTCAGTTTCTTTCTTTCTTTCTCCACTTTCTTTCTTTCTTTCTTTTTTCTCTCTCTCTTTCTCTCTGTCTTCCTTCCTTCCTTCCTTCCTTCCTTTCTTTCTTTCTTTCTTTCTTTCTTTCTTTCTTTCTTTCTTTCTTTCTTTCTTTCTTTCTTTCTTTCTTTCTTTCTTTCTCTCTCTCTTTCTCTCTCTCTGTCTTCCTTCCTTCCTTCCTTCCTTCCTTTCTTTCTTTCTTTCTTTCTTTCTTTCTTTCTTTCTTTCTTTCTTTCTTTCTTTCTTTCTTTCTTTCTTTCTTTCTTTCTTTCTTTCTTCTTTTTCTCTCTCTCTCTCTGCCTTCCTTCCTTCCTTCCTTCCTTCCTTCCTTCCTTCCTTCCTTCCTTCCTTTCTTTCTTTCTTTCTTTCTTTCTTTCTTTCTTTCTTTCTTTCTTTCTTTCTTTCTTTCTTTCTTTCTTTCTTTCTTTCTTTCTTTCTTTCTTTCTTTCTTTCCCTTCCTTCCTTCCTTCCTTCCTTCCTTCCTTCCTTCCTTCCTTCCTTCCTTCCTTCCTTCCTTCCTTCCTTCCTTCCTTCCTTCCTTCCTTTTTTTTGGAAAGCATGTTCTTTTCTTGAAAAATGATTTTATATCTGGCCACTTTGCTGAAGTTGTTTATCAGCTGTAGGAGATCTCTGGTGGAGTTCTTTTGTGTCACTTATGTATATTATATCATCTGCAAATAGTGATAGTTTGACTTCTTCCTTTCTGATTTGTATCCCTTTGATCTCCTTATGCTGTCTAATTTCTCTAGCTAGGACTTCAAGTGCTATATTGAAAAAAATATGGAGAGAGGGGGCAGCTGTGTCTAGTCACTGATTTTAGTGGAATTGCTTCAAGTTTCTCTACATGTAGTTTGATGTTGGCTTCTGGTTTGCTGTATATTGCTTTTACTATGTTTAGGTATGGGCCTGGAATTCCTGTTCTTTCCAAGACTTTTCGCATGAAAGGATGCTGAATTTTGTCAAATGCTTTTTCAGCATCTGTACTGGCTAGTTTTGTGTGTCAACTTGACACAGGCTGGAGTTATCACAAAGAAAGGAGCTTCAGTTGTGGAAGTGCCTCCATGAGATCCAGCTGTTGGGCATTTTCTCAATTAGTGATCAGGGGGGAGGGCCCCTTGTGAGTGGTACCACCTTTGGGCTGGTAATCTTGGGTTCTATAAGAGAGCAGGCTGAGCAGGCCAGGGAAGCAAGCCAGTAAGAAACATCCCTCCATGGCCTCTGCATCAGCTCCTGCTTCCTGACCTGCTTGAGTTCCAGTCCTGACTTCCTTTAGTGATGAACTGCAATGTGGAAGTGTAAGCTCAATAGATCCCTTCCTCCCCAACTTGCTTCTTGGTCATGATGTTTGTGCAGGAATAGAAACCCTGACTAAGACATCCAATGAAATGACCATGTGTTTTTTCTTTGAGTTTGTTTATGTAGTGGATTACATTGATGGATTTCCTTATATTGAGCCATCCCTGCATCCCTGGGATGAAGTCTACTTGATCATGGTGAATGATCATTTTGATATGTTCTTGGATTCAGTTGGCAAGGATTTTATTGAGTATTTTTGCATCGATATTCATGAGGGATATTGGCCTGTAGTTCTTCTTTGTTGGATCTTTGTGTGGTTTTGGTATCAGTGTAATTGTGGCTTCATAGTCTGAGTCAGGTAGTGTTCCTTCTGTTTCTATTTTGTGGAATAATTTGAAGAATATTGGTGCTAGGTCTTCTTTGAAGGTCTGATAGAATTCTGCACTAAAACCATCTGGTCCTGTGCTTTTTTTTGGTTGGAAGGCTTTCTATGACCCCTTCTATTTCTTTAGGGGTTATGGGACTGTTTAGATGATCTATTTGATCCTGATTTAATTTTGGTATTTGGTATTTGTCTAGGAAATTTTCCATTTTCTCCAGGTTTTCCAGTTGTGTTTATATAGGCTTTTGTAGTAGTATTTGATGATTTTTGAATTTCCTTAGTTTCTGTTGTTATATCTCCCTTTTCATTTCTAATTTTGTTAATTTGGATACTGTCTCTGTGCCCTTTGGTTAGTCTCCCTAAGGGCTTATCTATCTTGTTGATTTTCTCAAAGAACCAGCTCCTGGTTTTGTCGATTCTTTGTATGGTTCTCTTTGTTTCTACTTGATTTCCCAGAGTTTAATAATTTCCTGTCTTCTATTCCTCCTGGGTGAATTAGCTTTTTTTTTGTTCCAGGACTTTCAGGTTTGCCATTAAGGTGCTAGTGTATGCATTCTCCAATTTCTTTTTATTTCTTTTAATTTTTTTTCTATATTTTTTGTTTACATTCTAAATGCTTTCCTCTTTCCCAGTTCCCCCCTCCCCATATGTCCCATAAGTCCTCTTCTCTCCAACAATGGTCGAATCACCCCTCCCTTTTCTCTCTCCTGCTACTCCCCTACAATGCTTGATCAAGCCTTTCCAGGATCAGAGCCCTCTCCTTCTTTCTTCATGGGAATCTTTTGATATGCTAATTGTGTCTTCAGTATTCAGAGCTTCTGGGCTAATTAATATCCACTTATCAGTGATTGCATTCCATGTGTATTCTTTTGTTATTGGGTTACCTCACTTAGGATGATATTTTTCCAGCTCCAACCATTTGCCTAAGAATTTCATGAATTCATTGTTTTTAACTACTGAGTAGTATTCCATTATGTAAATATACCACATTTTCTGTATCCATTCCTCCATTGAGGGACATCTGGGTTCTTTCCAGTTTCTGGCTATTATAGATAAGGCTGCTATGAACATAGTAGAGCATGTGTCCTTATTGCATGCTGGGGAATCCTCTGGGTATATGCCCAGGAGTGGTATAACAGGGTCCTCCGGAAGTGTCATGCCCAGTTTTCTGAGGAACCACCAGACTTATTTCCAGAATAGCTGTACCAGCTTGCAGTACCACCAGCAGTGGAGGAGTATTCCTCTTTCTCCACATCCTCACCAACACCTGCTGTCTCCTGATTTTTTAACCTTAGCCATTCTGACTGGTGTGAGGTGAAATCTCAGGGTTGTTTTGATTTTCATTTCCCTAATGACTAATGATGTTGAACATTTCCTTTTTCCTCTAAATTCTTTGTTTACATTCCAAATGCTTTCCCCTTTCCTGATTCCCCCCTCTCCATATGTCCCATAAGCCCTCTTCTCTCCACCCATTCTCCAATTACCTCCCTCCTTTTTCTCTGTCCTGGTACTCCCCTACAATGCTGGATCAAGCTTTTCCAGGATCAGGGCCCTCTCCTTACTTTTTAATTGGAGTCATTTGATATTCTAATTGTGTGTTGGGTATTCAGAGCTTCTGGGCTAGTTAATATCCACTCATCAGTGATTGCATTCCATGAGTATTCTTTTGTGATTGGGTTACCTCACTTAGGATGATATTTCTTTTTAGAGGCACTCAGGGCTGTGAGTTTTCCTCTTAGCAATGCTTTCATTGTGTCCCATAGATTTGGGTATGTTGTGCCTTCATTTTCATTAAATTCTAAAAAGTCTTTGATTTCTTTCTTTATTTCTTCTTTGGCCAAGGTATCATTGAGTTGAGTATTGTTCAGCCTCTATGTGTATGTGGGCTTTCTGTTGTTTTTGTTGCTATTGAAGACCACTCTTAATCTATAGTGATCTCATAGGAGGCATGAGATTAGTTCGATCTTCTTATACTTGTTGAGGTCTGTCTTGTGACCAGTTATATGGTTGATTTTGGATAAGGTACCATGAGGTGCTGAGAAAAAAGTTATATTCTTTTGCTTTAGGATGAAATGTTCTATACATATCTGTTAAATCCAATTGATCCAATGCTTCAATTAGTTTCACTGTGTCCCTGTTCAGTTTCTTTTTTCCTGATCTTTCCATTGAGGAGAGTTTTGTAAGTGGAGTGTTGAAGTTGCCCACAATTATTGTGTTAGGCTACAACAAATGCCTTCAAAAAAAAAAGAAAAATCTTTAAATAAAATCAATACAAACCAGCAGCAGCAACAACAACAAAGGAATAACTTTGTGTTTGCCACAGCAGAAGAGATGCAGCTTTTGAGAGATCTCTATGTCACCTTGTTGTGAAAGGCCAAATGCTGATAGCTGTAAGAGAATCACATCAAAGCTTCACATTTTGAATCACTTCACACTCTATTTGAGTGAACTAGAGAGGACCTTCTGTTTTGTAAGTAGATAACTGTACCAAGCTCAATAAAACTCCTGGAGTTGTTGAAATAAAAAAAAAAGAAAATGAAGTAAAAACTTTTTATGGTAAAATTGAAGATTCATCTGGAAAGTATTTCTGATAAAATAGAAGAGATATATAGAAAAACATGGTAATATTGACAATTTTTCATGGAAATTAAAGAGTAAAATGGCATTGCTCAATTAATTGAAAAAGGAAGTAGAAACATTTTCTGATAGAGTTGGTTTATGTGGAAAACCTTTCTGATAAAATTATAGAAAAATGTAGAAAAACATGTTAAATTTGAAGATTATCATGGAAAATTTTACATAGATTTAATAATAGCATAAAAGTATCCCTAAATTGACTGAAAATAGAATTATAAACATTTTCTGATAAAGGTGATGATTTACATGGAAAATATTTCTGATAAAATTCAAGAAATATATAGGAAAACATGTTAACATTGACTATTTCATGGAAAATTACACAGATAAGATGGTAGACATAAAAAACCTTTCTAAATTAATTGAAGGTAGAATTAAAAATATTGTGATAAAATCAGAGATTTACATGGAAAACATTTCTGATTAAATAGAAGAAATATACAGAAAAACATGTTAAAATTGAAGATTATCATGAAAAATAATGCAGATAAAATGGTAGACATAAAAAACATTACTAGTGTTCCTGGTTCTGGAAAGACTCAGTGCAAGAGTATAGGGGAATTCCAGAACAGGGAAATGGGAAGGGGTGGATGGAAGAACAGGGGGACTGAAGAGGGCTTATGGGACTTGCGGGGAGTGGGGACCCAGAAAAGGGGAAATCATTTGAAATGTAAATAAAAAATATATCAATTAAAAAAATAGTATCAGGGATTAGTACCCGATCATGGTATGGAAAAAAAAACATTACTAAATTAATTGAAAGAGGAATTACAAACATTTTCTGATAAAATTGAAGGTTTACATGAAAAATATTTCATTAGTCTATGTCTTTTTATTGGGGAATTGAGTCCATTGATATTAAGAGATATTAAGGAATAGTGATTATTGCTTTCTGTTATTTTTGATGTTACTTTTATGTTCATGTGCTTATCTTTTTTGGGGGGTTTGTTGGAAGAATATTACTTTCTTACTATTTCTAGGGTATAATTTCCCTCCTTGTGTTGGTGTTTTCTGCCTATTATCCTTTGTAGTACTGGATTTGTGAGAAGACACTGTGTAAATTTGGTTTTATCATGGAATATCTTGGTTTCTCCATTTATGGTGATTGAGAGTTTTACTGGGTATAGTAGTCTGGGCTGGCATTTGTGTTCTCTTACGGTCTGTATGAGATCTGCCCAGGATCTTCTAGCTTTCATCATCTCTGGTTAGAAATCTGGTGTAATTTTGATTGGTCTTGTTAGGATTCTGTCTAAGCTCCACCCAATAATTACCTGGAAACAGCCAGGTATGCTCCTCCTCACAGTTACCTGGCATCAGCCAGGTAGGCCTGGACCACTAAAAAAAAGGGCTGCTCAGCCCCTCCTCTCTCTCTTGCCTCTTGCTACTCTTACTCTCAGCCTCTCTCTTGCCCTTCTTGGGCTCTCCTCCCCTCTTCCCTTCTCCACATGGTCATAGCTGGCCTCCACTTCTCTCTTCTCTCCCTCTCTCTGCCTTTGCCTGCCTCCATTACCCCATTAACTCCCATCCTCTACCCTGAATATACTCTATTCTATACTTTGTCTGTGTATGTCTGGTCCCTTGAAGGAAGGGATGCCTTGGCATGGGCCTGCTGAGGCACCTCCTTCCCCCACACTGTCATATACCATATTCTGTAAACCTCTTTCTCATTTTATAATCACAACATTGGTGCCAAAACCATAACAGGTAGGCCTTTATATGTTACTTGCCCTTTTCCCCTTACTGCTTTTAATATTCTTTCTTTGTTTAGTGCATTTGGTGTTTTGATTATTATGTGCTGGGAGGACTTTCTGTTCTGGTCCCGTCTGTTTGAAGTTCTGAAGGCTTCTTGCATGTTCATGGGCATCTTTCTCTTTAGGTTAGGGAAGTTTTCTTCTATAATTTTGTTGAAGATATTTACTGGCCCTTTAAGTTGTAAATCTTTGCTCTCTTCTATACCTATAATACTTAGGTTTAGTCTTCTCATTGTGTCCTGAATTTCCTGGATGTTTTGGGTTATAAGGTTTTTGCATTTTGCATTTTCTTTGACTGTTGTGTCAATGTTTTCTGTGGTATCTTCAGCACCTCAGATTCTTTCTTCTATCTCTTGTATTCTGTTGTTGATGCTTGCACCTATAACTCCTGTTTTCTTTCCAAGGTTTTCCATCTCTAGCATTGTCTCCCTTTGTGATTTCTTTTTTGTTTCTACTTCTACTTTTAGATCCTGGATGGTTTTGTTCAGTTCCTTCACTTGATTGTGTTTCCTGTAATTCTTCAAGGGATTTTTGTGTTTCCTCTTTAAGGGCTTTTACCTGTGGACCCATGTTTTCCTATAGTTTGTTAAGGGAGTTATTTAAGTCCTTCTTGAAGCCCTTTATCAGCATCATGAAAGATGATTTTAAACCCAACTCTTGCTTTTCCGGTGTGTTGGAGTATCCGGGACTTGCTGTGGTGGGAGAACTGGGTTCTGATGTTGCCAAGCAGACTTGATTTCTTTTGGTAGGGTTCTTGTGCTTCCCTTTCGCCATCTGGTCATCTCTGGTGTTAGTTGGTCTTGCCATTTCTGGCTGGATCTTGTCTCTACTGTGGGGTCTGTTAGCCTGTGTCCATACTCCTGGGAGACCACCTCTCTTCTGGCAGGTTCTGTGCACAGAAGGCTGTGGAGCTGCCTGGCTTTCTGGTGCAAATGGCAGCCTGAAGACTTCTGTTCCAGCTGCTCCACAGATTGTATGCCCTGTGTGCTCCTAGCTGTTCCTCTCCAGAGAGAAGGTGGAGATCTCTTTTCAGAAGTGAAAGTGCTGCTGGGAGATCTCTCTCTCTCCTTGCTGGCAGTGGACAGAAGGCTGTGGAGCCATCTAGCTCCCAGGTGCAAATGGCAGTGGGAAGACTTTTTCCTTTCTTCTTAATTACACACATTGATTTGGGAAGTATACAGTTAACACTTGTTATGCATATGATCCAAAGCCTTAAAAGTTCTAACTACTTAAATGTTCTTCATTTGGGATCTATTATTTTCATTGATCAACTGTTTTGAAACAAGTGGTTTACAAACTTGGATGACTAAATAATCAGAATTAACTATAAAGAAATCAATCCATTGTTTCTAAGTGCTGATAGAGGCCAATTTCCCATGACCACAACCTGTCTGCTAAGGTTTTATCAAGGTTACTTCCCTTTACTTTATTTATTTAGTTAGTTTCAAATACTTTTTTTTAATTAAATAAGAATGCCACTTTTATCCTTCTGTCTTCTGAAATCATTCCCATATGCCCCACTCTAATTCACTGACTTTTTTTCCTTATCATTTTTATGGACAATATGTTAATGTGTGTTTGTACAAATGTATAAATGTATTTTTTTGTTTGAGTTTAGTATGGTTCTAGAGCTGACTCCTTCAATTTGAATGAGTAATAATGATGCTCATACTTGGGTGATGCTATTTCTTTCTTTCCCAGGAGACTCTAGTAGCCTGTAGTTCTTTGTCTAGGGCCAGTACCTGTGAAACATTTCCCCATCCACATTAGCTAGTGTGTTGGTCTTGCCATCCTTCCAGTCTTGATTTTGGCACCATTTTTAGGAGAGACTGTTATATTGCCAACTTCCTGTAATTCTGGTTCTTTCAATATTTCTGTTTTGTCTTCCTAGAAGTTCCCTGAGCCATTCCTGCAGGAGCTGTGATGTAGACTTATTCTTTGTGGTAGGCTCCACCACAGTCTTTAGATCTGTGCATTGTGTGCAGTTGTGCTTTATGTGATGGTCCCCATCTACTGTCAGAAGGAGCTTCTATGAGGAGGATTAGTATCCTTGCTTATCTCTAAGTGTAAGGCCTAGAATATACTTAGAAATTGTGGTGGTCTAGCAAAGTGATGGTAATAAATACTTTTCTAAATTTCCTGTCTTCACTGGAATTAGTGAAAGATGTCTGTTTCTAGAACCAGACGTGATTTCCCCTCTGTTGAGGGAATTGCTTTTTATACCCAGTCAGACAGCTATTGGCTACCTCCAAGGGTAAGTGCTCCTATTGCACCTTTATGGCCAGCTTGCCATACTCCCCTTTTGTTGTGGTTCAAAAGTGTTGCAGCCTGATAGGACAACTGATTCTGTCCTGCCTCGGACAGTTTTTAGATGATTTTCTAGTACCATGGAAGCTAGACCACAGTAAGGAGGCTTTCATGTCAGATTCAGTCAAGTAATCCCCAGCATATGCTGTATGTGTATGGCATCTTCAGGACCTTTAACCTCTGAGAGGCAGCCATGAATCCATCAGTAGTCTGTTGTTTTGAGAATCACTGGACTATCCTGAGCATCACTCAGGCCACTTTTTGTGCGTGCTCCCAGGGTTTGGTATTCTACAGTTCTTTTGGAAGAACTGTCAGTCAAAGTGACACAGCCTTTTGTTCCAATTCAGTTTCAGAAATCACAGATGAGTGGTGTCAGCCCTTGGCCTTGCTCACCTTGTAGGAGCTGTCACCCTAGGGAGCTGTGGTGCTGAGGTCACAGGACTGTGGACTGATTGACAGGACTGTCACAGGTCTCTGGACTGATTGTTAAATGCACAGAAAATGTGAACCTAAGGCCCAGATATACAAAATGTTTTATTCCAGTAACCTTTCCTCTCTGTCTTACTTACTGAATGAAAATATACCTTACAATTTCATTCATATGAAAATGCTTGAATCTCATTTTGTTTTGTTGTAAATGTGATGTAAGTGAGCCTTGTCTCTTTTTCCTTGTTATTTTAGTGTTCAGATTATTATTTCTTTTTAAATTTTATTTAATCTTTTTTTTTTACACTCCAGATTTTATCACCTTCCCAGTTTACCCACTGACTATTCCACATCCCATACCTCCTCCCCCTTACCATTTCCTTGAGGATGTATCCAACCCCCAACCCCTCACCCCATCAGACCTCCCTACTCCCTGGGGCCTCCAGTCTTTAGAGTTAAGTGCATCTTCTCTTACTGAACCCAGGCATGGAAGTCCTCCACTGTATATGTGCTGGGAGCCACATATCACCTGCTGTATGCTGCCTGATTGGTGGTCCAGTGTCTGAGAGTTTTCAGGGGTCCAGGTTATCTGAGACTGCTGGTCTTCCTATAAGGTTGCCTTCCTCTTGAGCTTCTTCTAACCTTTCTGCAATTCAACCACAGGGGTCTCCAGCTTCTGTCCATTGATTGTGTATAACTATCTGCATCTGAGTCTTTCAGATGTTTGGTCTTTCAGAGGGCAGTCAAGAGAAACACATTTTGTGAGCACTTGGGGTCTCCCCTTGAGCTGGATTCAACTTTGGGCCTGTTTCTGGACCTTCTTCTCCTCAGGATCCTCTTCATCCCTTTCCCCACTGTTCTTTCAGAAAGGAACTACTATGGGCCAGAGCTTTTGACTGTGGGATGGCAAACTCATTCCTCTCTGGATACTTTGTGTTTTTGCTTGAGGTTGTCTCTACAAGTTCTCTCTCCCCACTGTCATGCATTTCATCTAAGGTCCTTCCCTTTTAGTACTGAGAGTCTTTCATATCCAAAGTTTCTGGAACATTGAGGAGGGTCTCCTCTTCTCTTAACTCATGATGTTGCCTGTTTCTTTCTGCTGGCCAACAGCACTTCAGTTATTTTCCCCCCACTCAATACCTGATCATGTTCCCCTCCCAGTTCTCTTTCCCACCGTGGACCCTTCCTCCTTCCTTCCTCCTGTGATTGCTTTCTTCTCCATCCCAAGTTGGTTTGAGGTATCCTCACTTGGGCCTTTCACTTGTTAACCTTTTTGAGTTCTTTTTTTGTTTTTATTCTCATATTTTTTTATTCAATATATTCTATATTTACATTTCAAATGATTTCCCCTTTTCTGGATCCCCCCTCCCCCAAAGTCCCATAAGCCCTCTTCCCTCCCCTTGTTCCCCAATCCACACCTTCCCACTTCTCTGTCCTGGTTTTCTCCTACACTGCTGCACTGAGCCTTTCCAGGACCAGGGGCCTCTCCTTCCTTCTTCTTGGCCATCATTTGATATGTGAATTGTGTCTTGGGTATTCCAAGCTTCTAGGCTAATATCCACTTATCAGTGAGTGCATACCATGTGTGTTCTTTTGTGATTGGGTTGCCTCACTCAGGATGATATTCTCCAGTTCCATTCATTTGTCTAAGAATTTTGTGAATACATTGTTTTTAATGGCTGTATATATACCACATTTTCTGTATCCATTCCTCAGGTGAGGGACATCTAGGTTCTTTCCAGCTTCTGGCTACTATAAGTAGGTCTGTTATGAAAATAGTAGAGCATGTTTCCTTATTACATGCTGGGAAATCCTCTGTGTATATGCCCAGAAATGGTATAGTAGGGTCCTCCAAAAGTATCATGCCCAGTTTTTTTTTTTGAAGAACTGCCAGACTAATTTCCAGAGTGGTTATACCAGATTGCAACCCTACTAGCAGTGGAGGAGTGTACCTCTTTCTCCACATCCTCACCAGCACCTGTTTTCTCCTGAGTTTTTGGTCTTAGCCATTTTGACTGGTGTGAGGTGAAATCTCAGGGTTGTTTTGGATTACATTTCCCTGATGACTAAGGATGTTGAACATTTCTTTAGGTGTTTCTCAGCCATTCGATATTCCTCAGGTGAAAATTCTTTGTTTAGCTCTGTACCCCATTTTTTAATGAGGTCATTTGGCCTCTCTGGAGTCTACCTTCTTGAGTTCTTTGTATATCTTGGATACAAGTCCTCTGTCAGACGTAAGATCGATAAAGAACTTTTCCCAATTTGTTGGTTGCCATTTTGCCATTTTGACAATGTCTTTTGCCTTACAGAAACTTCGTAATTTTATGAGGTTCCGTTTGTCAATTTTTGATCTTAGAGCATAAACTATTGGTGTTTTGTTCAGGAAATTTTCCTCTGTGCCCATATCCTCAAGGGTCTTCCCCAGTTTCTTTTGTATTAGTTTCAGTGTATCTGGTTTTATGTGGATGTCCTTGATCCACTTGGACTTGAATTTAGTACAAGGAGATAAGAATGGATCAATTTGCATTCTGCATGCCAACCTCCAGTTTAAACAGCACCATTTTTTGAAAAGGCTATCCTTTTTCCACACTGGATGGTTTTAGCTCCTTTATCAAAGATCAAGTGACAATAGGTGTGTGGGTTCATTTCTGGGTCTTCAATTCTATTCCATTGATCTACTTGCCTGTCACTGTACCAATACCATGTAGTTTTTAACACTATTGTTCTGTAGTATTGCTTGTGATCAGGAATACTGACTCCCCCAGAAGTTCTTTTACTGTTGTGAATAGTTGTAGCTATCCTGTTTTTTTTTGTTTTTTTTGTTTTTTTTGTTTTGTTATTCCAGATGAACTTGAGAATTGCTCTTTCTAACTCAATGAAGAGTTGAGTTGGGATTTTGATGGGGATTGCATTGAATCTGTAGATTGCTTTTGGCAAGATGTCCATTTCACTATATTAATCCTGCCAATCCAAGAGCATGGAAGATTTTTCCGTCTTCTGAGGTCTTCTTGGATTTCTTTCTTCAAAGACTTGAAGTTCCTTTCATACAGATCTTTCACTTTTTTGGTTGCAGTCACAGTAAGTTTATATTGTTTGTGGCTATTGTGGTGGGTGTCATTTCCCCAATTTCTCTCTCAGCTATTCTTTGAGTATAGGAAGGCTACTGATTTGCTTGAGTTAATTTTATATCCAGCCACTTTGCTGAAGTTGTTTCTCAGCTGTAGGAGTTCTCTAGTGGAGTGTTTGGGTCACTTAAATATACTATCATATCATCTGCAAATAGTGATAGTTTGACTTCTTCCTTTCCAATGTGTATCCCTTTGACCTCCTTATGTTGTCTAATTGCTGTAGTTAGAACTTCGTAGGGAGCTGCTTGCTACCTCACCCTTAAAATGGTGTGGTTTTCTGCCTTCCCACTGGTGGGCTCCCCGTCGTAAACAACTTCTTATTTGGGTGGAGCCTATTGAGTCTTGCGCCTTCTGCGTAGATACAGCCTATCAGCAATGCCCACGTGGCTAAGCCTGATTGGCTGGCTATTAGTATTTAAGGGCTTGGCTTATTCTCTCTGGGGTCAGAAGAAGCTTGTACAGGGATCCTGAGTAAACTGCTTGAAGAAGATCTTCCTGTGTTGCGTCATTCCTTGCCAGCGTGGGGGGGGGGGGTCGCGACAACTGGTGCCGAAACCCGGGAACTCTCCTCATTTGGGGGGGTTCGAAGATCAGAACTTCTTGTAGTCAGGGTAGTGCACTGGTAAGTTCCCAAGGTAAGTTGGGACATAAGGGACCGTGAAAAGCAGGTAGCCTGCTCCTCTCTGTAGACAAAGAGGGAGCAAAAAGTTTGCGGAAAGCAAACCGAAAGTAAAAGTAAAGTCTGTGGTCTTGAGGACCAAGGTTTAAGTTTGAGGATTAGCGACCCAGTGGAAAACAAAAGGGTTACAATTTACGGACCCTGCTCTGATAGCAGTGTCCTACATTTTTGCCTGTGTTCTTTTTTGGGGAGTCGTGTTCTGGTTTTGCTGACTGATGTGCACCCCTGGTGATCGCAAGTAAAAGGACTTAGAGCCTTAATTTTTAAAATGGGTACCTCACAGTCTCATCCAAATTTTCTGGCTCTTCAGGAGCTGCTTTTATCAAAGAATTTAAAGATAAAGAAATCGACCTTAGAGAGATTTCTTAATGAATATGATACTGTGGCACCCTGGTTCACTGTTTATGGCAGCCTAGTGGTCGCCTGCTGGGATAGGTTAGGGAAGAATCTGGACTTTGCCTGGGATCAGGGCACACTCTAAGGAGGAGTAAGACCTATTTGGAAGCTTGTTAGGGGCTGTTTAGAAGATAAAAAATGCTGTAAGGCCATAGAGGACGGACAAACTGCTTTAGAAATCTTACAAGAGGAAAGATCAGAAAAGGCAGAGAGTGTTAAAGAAAAAGGGGCAAAGTCTCTCTACCCTGCCTCAGAAGGGCTAGGAGATTTCAGTTCGGAAGATTCTGATCTTGAGGAGGAGGAGATACATGCTCTGGTTGAACAGTTGGAGGGAGTGAACCTAAAACAGAGGAAGAAACTTAGAGATAAGTCAGGGGTGGCAGCGCCATCAATGGGTGTGGCCGTCCCCACCCCGCCAGCACTTTCCACTCCTCCACCTTATCTAGAGACTACCCAGTATACAGGGAGTTCCTTTTGTCCACAAGTTTGGTCACAGGTTCACAAGGAGCTCTCTTTCGCTTATCCAGTGTTTCAGGATCCACAAGGGCAAAGGAGTCATGAGCCTTTAGAATTTAAAGTTATCAAATCTCTGGCCGAATCAGTTCGAAATTATGGAACATCCGCTGCCTTCATGGTGGCTCAAGTTGAGGCTCTCGCTAGGCACTGTATGACTCCTGGGGATTGGAGTTCGTTGGTTCGTGCCTGCCTAAGCCCAGGACAATACCTTTATTGGAGAGCATTCCTTATAGAATTTGCAACTGAGCAGGAAGCTGCTAACATAGCAGCAGGCAACCCATGATGGGATAGGGATATGCTCCTGGGTCAAGGAAGGTACGCCAACCAACAGACTGGTTATCTGGTGCAAGTAGACAATCAAGTCAATGATATTTCCATAAAAGCTTGGAAGTCTCTCCCCAATAAAGGGGAGGTAACAGGAAATCTTACTAAGGTTATTCAAGGGCCTACGGAGACTTTCTCTGATTTTGTTGCTCGACTCCTCGAGACTGCCACCAGAATTTTTGGCAATGGGGATTTGGCAGGGCCCCTAATAAAGCAGCTTGCTTTTGAACAATGCACAAAGGAGTGCCGTGCAGCTATAACCCCGTTCAAAAACAAGGGGATAGAGGAGTGGATGAAAGTGTGCAGAGAGTTAGGAGGGCCGCTGACTAATGCAGGTCTTGCTGTGGCTGTGGTGCAATTAACACAGAACAGGAAGTCACAGTCAGGAGCTTGCTTCAGGTGTGGAAAGCTGGGCCATCTTAAAAAACAATGTCCAGAAAGAGGAAGCACAGGCACGGGTGGAATTCCACGCCCTAGACAATCTGGGTTGTGTCCCAAGTGCAAAAAGGGAAATCACTGGGCTAATGAGTGTAGGTCCATTAAGGACATACATGGACAGCCCCTTCCGCCTGGCTATGGAGGCGCTCGGCCAAAAAACGGCCAGCGGGGCCCTCGTCCCCAGGGCCCACAAATATATGGGGTCATAGAGACACAAATCACGAGTCCCGCATCGGAGAGATGGCCGTCCCTTCGCCATCCAAGGGACCGTGGAGAGCCACTGCAGGTTCTGCAGCATTGGACCTCCGCTCCACCTCCAGGCTCGTATTAACTCCTCAAATGGGAGTCCAAATAATTGACACTGATTTTAAAGGACCCCTTGACCCTGATACCGTGGGCCTACTCATTGGTAGATCATCCACTGCTTTGAGAGGCTTAATAGTGCACCCAGGGATTATTGATCCAGATTTTAAAGGAATAGTCAAGATAATGGTAGAGTCCCCAAAAGGAATTACAGTTATTTCCCCAGGAGATAGAATAGCTCAGCTCATTGTGCTACCTAGTTTGCATGCAAAGTTTCCAGCTCAGAAAATAAATAGGGGGAAAAAGGGTTCGGATTCACTGGCAATGACCTTACATTTTTGGCACTGGATTTAGACCAGTGCCCCATTGTAGTGTTGCAAATTGAAAATAGACAAATTCAGGGACTACTGGACACTGGAGCTGACAAAAGCATAATAGCTAAAAAGGATTGGCCGGCAAGCTGGCCAATCCAGATCTCCTCTCAAACGTTACAGTGCTTGGGTTATGCAAAGGCCCCAGATATTAGTGCAAGACAGTTCAAGTGGCAAGATCAGGAAGGACACTCTGGCGTAATACAGCCCTATGTCCTAGATTTGCCAATCACCCTATGGGGGAGGGATTTGCTGAAGAATATGGGCTATAAATTAACCAATGAATATTTGGAAGTCTCGCAACAACTCATGAAGCAGATGGGGCATTACCCCGGAAGGGGCATTGGGAAATTTTTACAAGGAAGAATTAGCCCAGTTGTTGCTCAACAAAGACCAGATTGGCAAGGTCTGGGTTTTTCCTAGGGACCATTGAGGAGGGTATTCCCATCACATGGAAGACAGAGGAACCTGTGTGGGTTCCTCAATGGCCCCTTTCCTCTGAAAAGCTTGCAGCAGCTCATTCCTTAGTAAGTGAACAGCTCTCCCTTGGGCACATTCAAACCTCAGTATCTCCTTGGAACACACCCATTTTCGTTATAAAAAAGAAAACAGGAAAATGGAGGCTGCTTCATGACCTCTGCGCTATTAATCAACAAGTGATGGGTCTAGTGCAGCGAGGCCTTCCCTTGTTGTCTGCCTTACCTAGCCATTGGCCAGTCATAGTAATCGATATAAAAGACTGTTTCTTTTCAATCCCCCTCTGCATTAAAGACAGGGAACGGTTTGCATTTACCACCCCTTCCTGTAATCATGAGGAACCTGATAAGAGGTATGAATGGAAAGTGTTACCCCAGGGCATGGCTAATAGCCCCACTATGTGTCAAGTATTTGTGAGTGCTGTCATCACTCCTCTAAGGGAGCAATATTCCAGAGTAAGATGCATCCATTACATGGATGATATTCTTCTGAGTAATAAAGATGAGAAGGTTTTGGATCAGGCTTATGAAGAGCTAATAAGATTATTGAGAAGAAAGCAATTGTTTGTTGCCCCTGATAAGGTTCAAAAAACCAGTGTAGTCTCTTATTTGGGAGCAATATTGGATCCTCTTACAGTAGTTCCACAAAAGATTGAAATTAGAAAGGATAATATCAAGACACTTAATGACTTTCAGAAGTTGTTGGGTGATATAAACTGGATCCGAAGTTATTTGAAAATACCTAATTATGAATTGAGCCATTATTCAATCTTTTGGCCGGTGATTCAGCCCTGGATTCTTCTAGACAATTAACTAAGGAGGCTTGAGTGGCCTTGAGGAAGGTAGAGCTAGGACTACAGGATGCAGTACTATATCGTTGCACAGAGGACTTGGATATCATCCTGTGCATTCTGCCTACCTTTTTGCAGCCTACAGGGCTGTTATGGCAGGCAGGACCCTTATTATGGATTCATCCTAAAGCCTCACCAGCAAAATCCATAGAGCATTACCCCACTGCTGTTGCAAAATTGGCCCTTAATGGAATACAACAGTGCGTGCAGTTTTTTGGGAGATATCCAACCTCCCTGATTATTCCATACTCTGCTTTTCAAGTGCAAATATTATGTGGAGCAATTGATGACTGGTCCATATTGCGCTGTAGTTTCCATGGTATTATAGATAATCATTATCCCAAGCATCCTTTGCTTTTCTTTTTTAAAGAACATCCTGTTGCGTTTCCAAAAGTAACTGCACAAAATCCTTTGCCAGATGCTCCCATTTACAGATGGATCAAACACTGGATGTGGGGTGTATATGGTAGAACATCAGAAACCAGTCCTGTATCAATTCCAGCCAAATTCTCCACAGGTGGTTGAGTTGCAAATTGTCTTGGAAGTCTTTAAAACATGCCTTTTTCCCTTCAATTTGCTTTCCGATTCGGCATATGTGGTAAATGCTGTAAAAATTCTAGAGGTGGCCAGACCTATAAAACAAAGCAGTACTGTTTGTCAATTACTGAGAGAGTTACAAAAGATCATTTGGCTGAGAGAGTCAAAATTTTTTATACAACATATTCGAGCTCATACAGGCTTGCCTGGCCCATTAAGTGAAGGAAATGATCTGGTTGATCGTTGCACTAGAATGGAATATGCCTTTTTGAGTTCTGTTTTGGAAAATGCCCGAATTTTTCATAAGCAATTTCATGTTCCTTCAAAGACCTTGCAACGAAGGTTTAGATTATCCCAAGCAGATGCCAGACAAATTGTACTCGAATGTCACCAATGTGCTATTTATAATCATCCCCCTAGTTTAGGAATTAATCCAAGAGGTTTGCTACCTTTAAAAATTTGGCAGATGGATGTTACTCATATTTCTGAATTTGGAACTTTAAAATATGCTCATGTTTCTGTGGATACTTGCTCTGGCATCATTCATGCTACAGCCTTGAGTGGAGAGAAGACATATAACGTTATTACACATTGCCTTGAAGCATGGGCGGCTTGGGGGCAACCTCAACAGCTTAAGACAGACAATGGCCCTGCCTATACAGCTCAGTCTTTTCAATCCTTTTGCAAGCAAATGAATATAATCTTGAATCATGGTCTACCCTATAATCCTCAGGGCCAAGGCATTGTTGAACATGCTCATCATACCCTTAAGGAATGTTTAACAAAACAAAAAGAGGGAATTTGGGTAGAACACCCAAAGAACGACTCTCATTGGCATTATTTACTTTAAATTTTTTGAATCTGGATAATGGTGGTTTGGCTGCTGCTGATCGGCACCAATGCCCTAATAATACCTTGAAGGGTTATGTTAAATGGAAGGATGTGCTTCCTGGATTATGGCATGGCCCTGATCCAGTGTTGGCGTGGGCGAGAGGTTCTGTTTGTGTGTTTCCTCAGACTCAATAAGATCGACTGTGGGTGCCTGCGTGGCTCACCAAATGCTGCAATAAAAATGAAGATCCTCCTGCTGTTACTGATTCTCAGCGAGACGTTGATGCTGGTGTAGATGGAGCCAAGATGGGTGATCTTGTCGGCGTTCCTGAGACCCATGCCGATACTCCATGATGCTAAGATGTTTCCTTGTCTTTTTAGTTCTAACAAGTCTCTTGATATACCGTATTCACCTTTAGATAAAGAGGAGGGAAGCATAAATGAAAAGTATGCCCTTGCCATCCCTTTGATAGTACTTTCAATTGTTTGCCTGTGGTGCATCTGCAGAATGAGGTTTATCCAACAAAGACAGGCTGCAATGATGGTACAGGCATTCACAGCCATTGAAGCTGGACAGTCCTCCCAGGCCTGGCTGGCAGCCATGAAGGCCTAATAAGATGCTTTCCACGCTCAGGATGCAAGGCTAAGCACTGCACTCAGGGGCCTATGATTGGAGAGCCCTTGAGGGGAGCATGTTTGACTGCACACGGGTTGGTACCCCACAACCGTCTCTGAGCAAAAAGTACCCGATGGATTTGATGAAATCCATTGGGCTGATGGCTCAGAAGGGCATTGAAACAAGGTCCATGAGTCCACCCGATGGGCAAACGATATATCAGAGGTCAAACCTCTACTCTCTCCTGAATGCATGTTTAAAAAGAAAAAGGAGGAAGTGTAGGGAGCTGCTTGCTACCACGCCCTTAAAATGGCACGGGTTTCCGCTTTCTGCCTTCCCACTGGCGGGCTCCCCGTCGTAAACAACTCCTTATTTGGGTGGAGCCTGTTGAGTCTTGCACCTTCCACGTGGATACAGCCTATCAGCAATGCCCACATGGCTAAGCCTGATTGGCTGGCTATTAGTATTTAAGGGCTTGGCTTATTCTCTCCGGGTTCAGAAGAAGCTTGTACAGGGATCCTGAGTAAACTGCTTGAAGAAGATCTTCCTGTGTTGAGTCA
Organism: Apodemus sylvaticus; assembly: GCF_947179515.1. NCBI lineage: Eukaryota > Metazoa > Chordata > Mammalia > Rodentia > Muridae > Apodemus > Apodemus sylvaticus. The sequence goes on from NC_067473.1 coordinate 120,153,591, forward strand.
TTCCTTGCCGGTGAGGGTGGTCGCGACAGAACTTCAAGTACTATATTGAGTAAATATGGAGAGAGAGGGCAGCCTTGTCTAGTCCCTGATTTTAGTGGGATTGCTTCAAAATTTTTTCTATTTAGTTTGATGTTGGTTACTGGTTTGCTGTATGTTGCTTTTATTATCTTTAGGTATGGGCCTGGAATTCCTGTTCTTTCCAAGACCTTTAATATGAAAGGGTGCTGAATTTTGTCAAATGCTTTTTCAGCATCTAATGAAATGACCATGTAATTTTTTCTTTGAGTTTGTTTATGTAGTGGATTACATTGATGGATTTCTGTATATTGAACCATCCCTGCATCCCTGGGGTGAAGCCTACTTGATCATAGTGAATGACTGTTTTGATGTGTTCTTGGATTTGGTTTGCAAGAATTTTATTGAGTATTTTTGCATTGATATTCATAAAGGAAACTGGTCTAAAGTTCTGCTTCTTTCTTTGATCTTTGTATGGTTTTGGTATGAGCAAAATTGTAGCTTCATAGAACAAGTTGGGTAGTGTTCCTTCTGTTTCTATTTTATGGAATATTTTGAAGAGTATTGGTATTAGGTCTTCTTTGAAGGTCTGATAGAATTTTGCACTAAAGCCCCCTGGTCCTATTTCTTTCTTTCTTTTCTTTTCTTTCTTTCTTTCTTTCTTTCTTTCTTTCTTTCTTTCTTTCTTTCTTTCTTTCTTTCTTTCTTTCTTTCTTTCTTTCTTTCTTTCTTTCTTTTTTTTTTTTTGGTTGGGAGACTGTCAGTGACCACTTCTATTTCTTTAGGTGTTATGGGACCATTTAGATGTTCTATCTGATCCCGATTAAACTTTGGTAGTTGGTATCTGTCTAAGAAATTGTCCATTTCATCCAGATTTTCCAGTTGTGTAGAGTATAGGCTTTTGTAGTAGAACATGATAATTTTTGAATTTCCTTCAGTTGACCAAGGTATCATTGAGTAGAGCATTGTTCAGCTTCCATGTGTATGTGCACTTTCTGTTGTTTTGTTGCTCTTGAAGACCACCATTACTCCATAGTGATCTGGTATGAAGCATGGCATTAGTTCGATCTGCTTATATCTGTTGAGGTCTGTTTTATGACCAATTATATGGTCAGTTTTGGAGAAGGTAACATGAGGTACTGAGAAGAAGGTATATTCTTTTGGTGTAGGATGAAATGTTGTATAGATATCTGCTAAATCCATTTGGTCCAAAACTTCTGGTAGTTTCACTAAGTCTCTCTTTAGTTTGTGTTTCCCTGATCTGTCCATTGAGGAGAGTGTGGTGTTGAAGTCACCCACAATTATTGTGTGGGGTGTGATGTGCGCTTTAAGCTTTATTAAAGTTTCCTTTACAAATGAGGGTGCCCTTGTTTTGGGGGCATAGATGTTCATAATTGAGAGTTCTTTCTGGTAGATTTTTCCTTTGATGATTATAAAGTGTCCTTCAGTGTCTTTTTTGGTGATTTTTGGTTGAAAGTCTATTTTATTGGATATTAAAATGGCTACTCCAACTTGTTTCCTGGACCATTGCTTGGAAAACTGTTTTCCAGCCTTTTACTTTGAGGTAATTTGTCTTTGACACTGAGATGCATTTCCTTTATGCAGCAAAATGTTGGGTCTTGTTTACGAATCCAGTCTGTTAGTCTATGTCTTTCTATTGGGGAATCGAGTCCATTGATGTTAAGAGATATTAAGGAATAGTGATTATTGATTTCTGCTATTTTTGATATAATTTTTATGTTTGTGTGGCTATCTTCTTTTGGGTTTGTTGAAAGAAGATTAATTTCTTGCTCTTTCCAGTGTGTAGTTTCCCTCCTGTTGTTGGTATTTTTCATTCATTATCCTTTGAAAGGCTGGATTTGTGGAAAGATACTGTGCAAATTTGTTTTTGCCATGAAATACCTTGGTTTCTCCATCTATGTTAATAGAGGATTTTCTGGATATAGCAGGCTGGGTTGGTATTTGTGTTCCCCTAGGGTCTGCATGACATCTGCCCAGGCTCTTCTTGCTTTCATAGTCTCTGGTGAGAAGTCTGGTATAATTCTGATAGGCCTACCTTTATATGCTACTTGACCTTTTTCCCTACTGCTTTTAATATTCTTTCTTTGTTTAGTGAATTTGGTGTTTTTATTATTATGTAATGGGAGGAATTTTGTTTCTGATCAAATCTATTTGGTGTTCTGTAGGCTTCTTGTATGTTCATGGCCATCTATTTCTTTAGGCCAGGAAAGTTTTCTTCTATAATTTTTGAAGACATTTACTGGCCCTTTTAGTTGTAAACCTTCACTCTCTTCTTTACCTATAATCCTTAGGTTTGGTCTTCTCATTTTGTTCTGGATTTCCTGGATATTTTGGGCCAGGAGCTTTTTGCATTTTTCATTTTCTTTGACTGTTGTATCAGTGCTTTCTATTGTATCTTCTGCATCTGAGATTCTGTCTTCTATCTCTTGTATTCTGTTGTTGATGCTTGGATCCATGACTCCTGACTTCTTTCCTATGTTTTCTATGTCCTGAGTTGTTTTCCTTTGTGATTTCATTCTTTTTTCTACTTCCTTCTTTAGATCCTGGATGGCTTTTTTCAATTCCTTCACCTGTTTTGTTATGTTTTTCCTTAGTTCTTCAAGGGCTTCTCCCTGTTTACTTGTGTTTGCCTGTATTTCCTTAAGAGAGTTATTTATGTCCATCTTGAATCCCTCCAAGAAGCCCTCCACTAACATCATGTTCTGTGACTTTAAATCCAAATCCTGCTTTTCTGGTGTGTTGGGGTATCCATGACTTGCTGTTGTGGGAGAATTGGGTTCGGATGGTGCCATAGTGCTTTGATTTCTTTTAGCAATGTTCCTACATTGGTCTTTTGCCATCTGGTTGTCTCTGGTGTTATTTGGTGCGGCTGTCACTGGTGGGTGCTTAACCCTCCTGTGTGCCTGCAAGTCTATCTCAGCAACCCTGGGTGACCTGCTTCCCCCTGGCACAGATTGCTGTGGTGCCGCAGAGTTCCTAGTTGAAGGTAGAGTCCTGGTGGGGTGTGTCCCAAGCCATCCTCTACTCTGGCGATTCCTAGCTAATAATCTGCCCCTCTACACAGATGAAATCTTGCTATTTTTTACCCATGAGTTCCTCAATACAATGCAACTTCTCCATACCGTTGGCTTCCAGGAATTTCTTCCTTATTGGTCTCATGGGCCTCTCAACTTGCTACATGGGAGCTTTCTTGTTCAGGCATAAGACCCAGTCCCAGCACCCTCAGAACTCAAACATTTCTCTAAAAGCAACTCCAAAGCAAAGAGCCCTCTGGACCATTCTAATGTTTCTGAGCTTCTTCCAGTAATGTTAACCTTTGACAGTATCATGTCCTGCTCAAGAACTATATTCCAAGGAAATCCATCTCTGTATTGTGTCCAGATTCTTGTAGCCCATAACTATGCTGCAGTCAGTCAGCATTGCCCTAGGTCATTTTGCTAGCAGGACAGCATTAGAGAGAAAAGGCTTTGTGACTGGGTTGGTGTTTGCCTTCTTTTCTAGTAGCCTGAAGAGTATCTTATCAAATGAAAGACACTAGACTGTAGGGTGAAGTTTCTATACAGGCACTAGCTGAAACTCTCCATGTTCAATGAGTTTTGTGGGTTTTGTCTTCAGTAAAGGGGCTTGGATGTCAGTTTGTGGACAGCAACTCCTTGTTTTGGCAACTGTCTACATTCTTTTGGGATTTCCATGGAGCAGTGAAAAAGAAGGACACCTGATAAGCTTCTCTGGCTTCAGCACATTTGCACGGACACTTTCCCCATACCCATGCATACACACACACACACACACACACACACATACAGAGAGAGGGGGAGAGAGAGAGAGAAAGAGAGAGAGAGAGGCAGAGACAGAGACAGAGGGACATAGATGAAACCTATGTGTATGTAGGGAACAAGAGATGGAACACAATGAATAATGCAGCTTTGACCTCAAGTATGTCATGAATGTTTTTGAACTTAACCATTGTGACTGGTGTAAGGTGAAATCTCAGGGTTGTTTTGATTTGCATTTCCCTGATGACTAAGGATGTTGAACATTTTTTTAGGTGCTTCTCAGCCATTCAATTTTTCTCAGGTGAGAATTCTTTCTTTAGCTCTGTACCCCGTTTTTAATAGGGTTATTTGACTGTCTGGAGTCTAACTTCTTGAGTGCTTTGCATATACTGGATATTAGCCCTCTGTCAGATGTAGGGTTGGTAAAGATTTTTTCCCAATTTGTTGGTTGCCATTTTGTTCTGTTGACAGTGTCCTTTTACTTATACAAACTTTAGAATTTTATGAGGTCCCATTTGTCAATTCTTGATCTTAGAGCAAGTGTTCTATTGGTGTTCTGTTCAGGAAATTGTCCCCTGTGCTCATGTGCTCAAGGCTCTTCCCCAGTTTCTTTTCTTTTTTTCTTTTTTTCCCCAGTTTCTTTTCTATTAGTTTCAGTGTGTCTGGTTTTATGTGGAGGTCCTTGATCCACTCAGACTTGAGTTTAGTACAAGGAGATAAGAATGGATCAATTTGCATTTTTCTGCATGCTAACCATCAGTTGAACCATCACCATTTGTTGAAAAGGCTATATTTTTTCCATTGAATGGTTTTAGCTCCTTTGTCAAAGATCAAGTGACCATAGGTGTGAGAGTTTCGCTGGGTATAGTAGTCTTGGCTGGCATTTGTATTCTCTTAGAGTCTGCATGAGCTCTGCCCAGGATCTTCTAGCTTTCATGGTCTCTGGTGAGAAATCTGGTATAATTCTGATAGGTCTTCCTTTATATGTTACTTGCCCTTTTTCTCTTACTGCCCTAAGTATTCTTTCTTTGTTTAGTACATTTGGGGTTTTGATTATTATGTGACGAGAGGTATTTCTGTTCTGGTCTAGTCTGTTTGGAGTTCTGTAGGCTTCTTGTATATTCATGGGCATCTCTCTTTTTAGGTTAGGGAAGTTTTTTTCCATAATTTTGTTGAAGATATTTGCTGGCCCTTTAAGTTGTAAATCTTCACTTTCATCAATGCCTATAATCCTTAGATTTGACTTTCTCATTGTGTCCTGGATTTCCTGGATGTTTTGGGTTACAAGCGTTTTGCATTTTGGATTTTCTTTAACTGTTGAGTCCATGGTTTCTATGATATCTTCGGCATCTGAGATTCTTTCTTCTATCTCTTGTATTCTGTTGTTGATATTTGTGTCTATGGTCCCTGATTTCTTCCCAAGGTATTCTATCTCCAAAGTTGTCTCCCTTTGTGCTTTCTTAGTTGTTTCTACTTCTGTTTTTAGATCCTGGAAGTTTTTGCTCAGTTCTGTAATTTGCTTGTTTATGTTTTCCTCTAATTCTTTAAGAGATTTTTGTGGTTCCTCTTTCATGACTTCTGCCTGTTGATCAAAGTTCTCCTGTATTTCTTTAAGTGATTTTTGTGTTTCCTCCTTATTGGCTTTTGTATTTTCCTGAATTTCTTTCAATGATTTTTGTGTTTCCCTTGTAAGGGCTTCTAAGTTTTGATCCATTTTCTCCTCAATTTCTTTAAGTATGTCCTTCATGCGTTCCTGTAGCAGCATCATGACCAGTGATTTTAAATCCAAATCTTTTTTTTTTCTGGTGTGTTGGGGTATCCAGGACTTGCTATTGTTGGAGAATTGGGTTCAGTTGCTGCCTTGGTTTCTGTTAGTAACGTTCCTACATTTGCCTTTAGCCATATAGTTTTCCCAGGTGTTAGATGGTCTTATTGTCACTGGCTGGTGCTTCAACCTACTGTGCATCTTTAAGGTTATTTCTGCAACACTGGATGACTGGGTTTCCTCTGGAACAGATTACTGATATGCTGCCTTCCTCTTTTGTGCCTTTGGAGCCCCGCTCAGTCTTGCCTCAAGCAATGTTATACTCAGGTTGTCAAGGTCAACCATGTGTTCTCTGCTCTATTATGGAGTGAAGATGGTGTGGTGGGGGTCAGTCCCTCTGTTGATTCTCACCTAGGACACTGGTCCTGCGATGGACTGGCTTGAAGATGAACCGCCTATGTGCTCAGTTCCTGAGTGCAGGCAGAACCCTGGAGATTTGCACCCCCAGAGATCTAAAGCTCAGGATGATCCAGTACCTAGTGATGCTTTTCTGTCCTGGCAGGGAGTGAATATGGCCACAGGGAATCTCTTCCTCTGCTGCTCTCTGGGCAGGACACAGGCCCCACGCCTGGCGGGCTGGCAGACAAACCGTCTATGTGCTCAGTTCCTTGGCCCAGGCAGACCCCTGGCTGTTTGCACCACCAGAGATCTAAAGCTCATGGTGTTACAGTACCTAGTGCCCCTTTTCTGTCCCAGCAGGCAGCGAATATGGCCGCGGGGCTTCCTTTTCTGAAATTCTTTAAGGAATTTTTGTGTTTCCTATTTAAGGGCTTCTACTTGTTGACCTTCTTGTGTTTCTTTCAGGGATTTTTGTGATTCCTCTTTAAGGGCTTCTGCATGTTGACCCATGTTCTCCCATAATTCCCTATGAGATTTTTTATTGCCTCTTTAAGGTCTTCTACCTGTTCACCCATGTTCTCCCATTTTTCTTTAAGAGATTTTTGTGTTTCCTCTTTAAGGGCTTCTACCTTTTGATCCATATTTTCTTGTATTTCTTTAAGGGATTTTTGTTCTTCTACCTGTTGACCCATGTTCTCCTGTATTTCTTTTTTTTTTTTTTTTTTTTTTTTTTTTTTTTTTACTTTTTTTTTATTATTCGATATAATTTATTTACATTTCAAATGATTTCCCCTCTTCTAGCCCCCCCACTCCCCGAAAGTCCCGCAAGCCCCCTTCTCTACCCCTGTCCTCCCACCCACCCATTCCCACTTCCCCGTTCTGGTTTTGCTGAATACTGTTTCACTGAGTCTTTCCAGAACCAGGGGCCACTCCTCCTTTCTTCTTGTACCTCATTTGATGTGTGGATTATGTTTTGGGTATTCCAGTTTTCTAGGTTAATATCCACTTATTACTGAGTGCATACCATGATTCACCTTTTGAGTCTGGGTTACCTCACTTAGTATGATATTCTCTAGCTCCATCCATTTGCCTAAGAATTTCATGAATTCATTGTTTCTAATGGCTGAATAGTACTCCATTGTGTAGATATACCACATTTTTTGCATCCACTCTTCTGTTGAGGGATACCTGGGTTCTTTCCAGCATCTGGCAATTACAAATAGGGCTGCTATGAACATAGTAGAACATGTATCCTTATTACATGGTGGGGAGTCTTCTGGGTATATGCCCAGGAGTGGTATAGCAGGATCTTCTGGAAGTAAGGTGCCCAGTTTTCGGAGGAACCGCCAGACTGATTTCCAGAGTGGTTGTACCAATTTGCAACCCCACCAGCAGTGGAGGAGTGTTCCTCTTTCTCCACACCCTCTCCAACACCTGCTGTCTCCTGAATTTTTAATCTTAGCCATTCTGACTGGTGTAAGATGAAATCTTAGGGTTGTTTTGATTTGCATTTCCCTAATGACTAATGAAGTTGAGCATTTTTTAAGATGCTTCTCCGCCATCCGAAGTTCTTCAGGTGAGAATTCTTTGTTTAACTCTGTACCCCATTTTTAATAGGGTTGTTTGGTTTTCTGGAGTCAAACTTCTTGAGTTCTTTATATATATTGGATATTAGCCCTCTATCTGATGTAGGATTGGTGAAGATCTTTTCCCAATTTGTTGGTTGCCGATTTGTCCTCTTGATGGTGTCCTTTGCCTTACAGAAACTTTGTAATTTTATGAGGTCCCATTTGTCAATTCTTGCTCTTAGAGCATACGCTATTGGTGTTCTGTTCAGAAACTTTCTCCCTGTACCGATGTCCTCAAGGGTCTTCCCCAGTTTTTTTTCTATTAGCTTCAGAGTGTCTGGCTTTATGTGGAGGTCCTTGATCCATTTGGATTTGAGCTTAGTACAAGGAGACAAGGATGGATCAATTCGCATTCTTCTGCATGCTGACCTCCAGTTGAACCAGCACCATTTGTTGAAAAGGCTATCTTTTTTCCATTGGATGTTTTCAGCCTCTTTGTCGAGGATCAAGTGGCCATAGGTGTGTGGGTTCATTTCTGGATCTTCAATCCTGTTCCATTGATCCTCCTGCCTGTCACTGTACCAATACCATGCAGTTTTTAACACTATTGCTCTGTAGTATTGCTTGAGGTCAGGGATACTGATTCCCCCAGATTTCCTTTTGTTGCTGAGAATAGTTTTAGCTATCCTGGGTTTTTTGTTGTTCCAGATGAATTTGATAATTGCTCTTTCTAACTCTGTGAAGAATTGAGTTGGGATTTTGATGGGTATTGCATTGAATCTGTATAGTGCTTTAGGCAAAATGGCCATTTTAACTATATTGATTCTACCGATCCATGAGCATGGGAGGTTTTCCCATTTTTTGAGGTCTTCTTCCATTTCCTTCTTCAGAGTCTTGAAGTTCTTGCCATACAGATCTTTCACATGTTTGGTAAGAGTCACCCCAAGATACTTTATACTGTTTGTGGCTATTGTGAAGGGGGTCATTTCCCTAATTTCTTTCTCAGCCTGCTTATCCTTTGAGTATAGGAAGGCCACTGATTTGCTTGAGTTGACTTTATAACCTGCCACTTTGCTGAAGTTGTTTATCAGCTGTAGGAGCTCTCTAGTGGAGTTCTTTGGGTCACTTAGGTAGACGATCATGTCATCTGCAAATAATGATAGTTTGACTTCTTCCTTTCCAATTTGTATCCCTTTGACCTCCTTATGTTGTCGAATTGCCCGAGCTAGTACCTCAAGTACAATATTGAAAAGATAAGGAGAAAGGGGGCAGCCTTGTCTGGTCCCTGATTTCAGTGGGATTGCTTCAAGTTTCTCTCCATTTAGTTTGATGCTGGCTACCGGTTTGCTGTATATTGCTTTTACTATGTTTAGGTATGGGCCTTGAATTCCTGTTCTCTCCAAGACTTTAAGCATGAAGGGATGCTGAATTTTGTCAAATGCTTTTTCAGCATCCAATGAAATGACCATGTGGTTTTGTTCTTTGAGTTTGTTTATGTAGTGGATTGTATTGATGGATTTCCGTATATTGAACCAACCCTGCATTCCCGGGATGAAGCCTACTTGATCATGGTGGATGATCGTTTTGATGTGTTCTTGGATTCGGTTGGCAAGAATTTTATTGAGTATTTTTGCATCGATGTTCATAAGGGAAATTGGTCTGAAGTTCTCTTTCTTTGTTGGATCTTTGTGTGGCTTTGGTATCAGCGTAATTGTGGCTTCGTAGAAGGAATTGGGTAGTGTTCCTTCTGTTTCTATTTTGTGGAATAGTTTGAAGAGTATTGGTGTTAACTCTTCTTTGAAGGTCTGGTAGAATTCTGCACTGAAGCCATCTGGTCCTGTGCTTTTTTTGGTTGGAAGACTTTCTATGACTCCTTCTATTTCTTTAGGCATTATGGGACTGTTTAGATGGTCTAGTTGGTCCTGATTTAATTTTGGTATTTGGTATCTATCAAGGAAATTGTCCATTTCCTCCAGATTCTCCAGTTGTGTTGAGTATAGGCTCTTGTAGTAGGATCTGATGATTTTTTGGATTTCCTCAGTTTCCGTTGTTATATCTCCCTTTTCATTTCTAAGTTTGTTAATTTGGATACTTTCTCTGTGCCCTTTGGTCATTCTGGCTAAGGGTTTATCTATCTTGTTGATTTTCTCAAAGAACCAGCTCCTGGTATTGTTGATTTTTTGTATGGTTCTCTTTGTTTCTACTTGATTGATTTCGGCCCTGAGTTTGATGATTTCCTGCCTTCTACTCCTCCTGGGCGAAATAGCTTCTTTTTGTTCCAGGGCTTTCAGGTGTGTCATTAAGCTGGTAATGTATGCTCTCTCCATTTTCTTTTTGGAGGCACTCAGGGCTATGAGCTTTCCTCTTAGCACTGCTTTCATTGTGTCCCATAGATTTGGGTATGTTGTGTTTTCATTTTCATTGTGTTCTAAAAAGTCTTTAATTTCTTTCTTTATTTCTTCCTTGACCAAGGTATCATTGAGTAGAGTATTGTTCAGTTTCCACGTGTATGTGGGCTTTCTGTTGTTTCTGTTGCTATTGAAGACCACTTTTACTCCATAGTGATCAGATAGGAGGCATGGGATTAGTTCGATCTTCTTATATTTGTTGAGGTCTGTCTTGTGACCAATTATATGGTCGATTTTGGAGAAGGTACCATGAGGTGCTGAGAAAAAGGTATATTCTTTTGTTTTAGGATAGAATGTTCTATATATATCTGTTAAATCTAATTGGTCCAAAGCTTCAATTAGTTTCATTGTGTCCCTGTTTAGTTTCTGTTTTCCTGATCGGTCCATTGAGGAAAGTGCAGTGTTGAAGTCACCCACAATTATTGTGTTAGGTGCAATGTGTGCTTTTAGTTTTAATAAAGTTTCTTTTACGAAAGAGGGTGCCCTTGCATTTGGGGCATAGATGTTCAGGATTGACAGTTCTTCTTTTTGTATTTTTCCTTTGACCAGCAAGAAGTGTCCCTCAGGGTCTCTTTTGATGACTTTGGGTTGAAAGTCAATTTTATCTGATATTAAAATGGCTACTCCAGCTTGTTTCCTGAGACCATTTGCTTGTAAAATTGTCTTCCAGCCTTTTACTCTAAGGTAGTGTTTGTCTTTGACCCTGAGGTGTGTTTCCTGTAAGCAGCAAAATGTAGGGTCCTGTTTACGTATCCATTCAGTTAGTCTGTGTCTTTTTATTGGGGCATTAAGTCCATTGATGTTAAGAGATATTAAGGAATAGTGATTGTTACTTCCTATCATTTTTGACGTTATTTTTTAATTTTGAATGCTTAACTTCTTTTGGGTTTGATGAAAGGTTACTATCTTGCTTTTTCCAGGGTGAAGTTTCCCTCCTTGTATTGGTGTTGTCCTCCTATTATCCTTTTTAGGGCCGGGTTTGTGGATAGATATTGGGTAAACTTGGTTTTGTCATGAAATATCTTAGTTTCTCCATCTATGGTGATTGAGAGTTTTGCTGGATATAGTAGTTTTGGTTGGCATTTGTGTTCTCTTAGAGTCTGCATGAGATCTGCCCAGGACCTTCTAGCCTTCATAGTCTCAGGTGAAAAGTCTGCTGTGATTCTGATAGGTCTTCCTTTATATGTTACTTGGCCTTTTTCTCTTACTGCCTTTAGTATTCTTTCTTTGTTTAGAACATTTGGTGTTTTGATTATTATGTGACGGGAAGTATTTCTGTTCTGGTCCAGTCTGTTTGGAGTTCTGTAGGCTTCTTGTATATTCATGGGCATCTCTCTCTTTAGATTAGGGAAGTTTTCTTCCATAATTTTATTGAAGATATTTGCTGGCCCTTTACGTTGTAAATCTTCACTCTCATCTATGCCTATAATCCTTAGGTTTGGTCTTCTCATTGTGTCCTGGATTTCCTGGATATTTTGGGTTACAAGCTTTTTGCATTTTGCATTTTCTTTAACTGTTGAGTCCATGGTTTCTATGGAATCTTCAGCATCTGAGATTCTTTCTTCTATCTCTTGTATTCTGTTGTTGATATTTGTATCTCTGTCCCCTGATTTCTTCCCAAGGCTTTCTATCTCCAAAGTTGTCTCCCTTTGAGTTTTCTTAGTTGTTTCTACTTCTGATTTTAGATCCTGGATGGTTTTGCTTAGCTCCTTCACTTGCATGTTTGTGCTTTCCTGTAATTCTTTAAGAGATTTTTGTGTTTCCCCTTTCAAGAGCTCAGCCTCTTGACCAAAGTTCTCCTGTATTTCTTTAAGAGATTTTTGTGTTTCGTCTTTCATGACCTCAGCCTGTTGAGCAAAGTTCTCCTGTATTTCTTTAAGTGTTTTTTGCATTTCCTCCTTGTTGGCTTTTGTATTCTCCTGGATTTCTTTCAATGATTTTTGTGTTTCCCTTGCAAGGGCTTCTAACTTTTGATCCATTTTCTCCTGAATTTCTTTATGTATGACCTTCATGTGTTCCTGTACCAGCATCATGACCAGTGATTTTAAATCCAAATCTTGTTTTACTGGTGTGATGGGGTATCCAGGACATGTTGGTAGAGGAGAATTGGGTTCAGATGTTGCCATATTGCCTTGATTTCTGTTAGTGACGTTCCTGCGTTTGCCTTTTGCCATCTAGATCTCACTGGTGTTAGTTTATCTTGTCAGTGCTGGACTCACCAGTGCAAGCTGCCCCTTCCCAGTTGGCCTCTGGTGCACAGCTTACCTCCTGCACTGCTTGTAGACAGTGTGCTGCTGCCCAGGCTGTTCCGATCCCAAAGCAGGCACCCGCAGGCTCCCGCTGGGGCCTGCTGGATTCACTGGAGCACACTGACTTCTCCCAGCTGGCCGCCCGGAAGCCCAGCTAGACACTTGCAGGACTTGGAGATGTAATGCTGCCGCCCAGACTGATCTGGATCTGGAAGCGGAGAGAGTAGAGCTAAGGGCTTCTGCCTGAGGCCTTGCCCCAGATTGTGTCTGTGGAGCAGATGGAGCCCGTGTGCACTCCCAGGGAGTGCCGAAGGTGTATGCTACTGTGACCTCCCCTGTGTTCCGCTCACTCCGCTGGGCAGCCGATCTGCCAACCGGGCTGTCGCACACAAGGTTAGCCTGGCCGCCCAGTCCCTGAGTCCAGGCAAAAGCCTGGGAGGCCAAGGTCCAAGCAAAGTTCCCCTAGGGCTATGACTGTTAATTGGGTTTGCCAGGTGACTAGGATGGCGGGCGTGCGCGCCCGCGCTCCCTGAAAGCGCCGGGAGAGTCTTCTTTGCTAACAATCACCTGGGCGGGTTGACTCACAGATGGCCCACCAAGCCGCCCAGTTCTTGGGGTCAGTCCTGTGCCTTTTGGGGCCTGGACCCCCCCTTTGTTAGCCTTAGGCTATGCCTGTTACAGGTCTGCCCGCCTGAGCTCTCTGTCTTCCTGCAGGCAAAATGGCGGCGGCGCGCTCGCAGGCCTGGGCAAAAAACCTCCTGGTTGGGTTGGCACCCCGATGGCCCCCCCGACCCGCCCAGGGCCTGGGTGCAGGCCAACGCCCGTCGGGCTCAGACCACCGCGGTGTTGGCCTCGGATTATGTTTGTGTACCTCAGTCTGTCCGATTCCTGGAGTATGGAACCAAGATGGATGCTCCTCTCCTGACTGGTGGGAGGCCGAGTTCTGAAGTGGCCTCCGTGGAGGAAAGGCGCCGCACAACTGCAGCTGCTTGCTGCCCGGCTGGTCAGCGAAGGTCAGTGGTCGTGGGCGCAGGGCCTAACTGGTCCCTGTGACGCCTTGGTTCCACTGCTGATGGCCCTTCAGCTGGAGCAGCCACTGCTGCCGCTGCCGCCGCCGCCGCCTCTCCTGTATTTCTTTAAGGGAGTTATTTATTTCCTTCTTGAAGTTCTCCATATACAATATGAGATGTAAGTTTAAATCTAGCTCTTGCTTTTCTGATGTGATGGAGTCTGCAGGATTTGCTGTTGTGGGAGAACTGGGTTCTGATGGTACCATGTTGCCTTGGTTTCTGTTGTTAATGATCTTGTGTTTGTCTTTGGCCATCTCATTATCTCCAGTGTTCGCTGGTCTTGCTGTCTCTACCTTCTCTGTCCTGCAGGTCTGTGTTTCTGTACTACTGGGATTCCCTTTCTCTCCAATGCCCTGCAAACAGCTGGTTCTCCAGGAAGTATCAGGTGATGGTGTCTCTCCTGTGGCAGACTTGGCAAGGGTCATATGCCCTGCAGGCTGCTATTTCTCAAATGTTCGGTTGCTGTTGGATCTCAAATGCTCTGCTGATGCTGGTTCTCAAATGTCCCACTTCTACCAGTTCGCATGCACCTACTGGTGCCAGTTCTCAAATGACCTGCTCCTGCCAGTTCTTGAATGCCCTGTTCCTGCCTGTTCTCTAGAGAGTATCAGGAAGTAGGCTCCTCCCAGTGTCAGAAGGGGTGCAGTTCTATCACATCTGATGGAATGGGGTGGTGTTGGTGGAGGAGGGAGGGGTAGAAGGGAAGGAAGAGGAGTGGTGATCTAGAGGTTGCTGGGTAGTGTATGACTCTGGGCCTCTAGGGGTGTGGTATGATTCTTACTGAATAATTTGCTCCTGCCAGTTCTCAATAGAGTATCAGGAAGTAGGATCTTCCCCGTGTCAGATGTGGCACAGCTCTCTGAAAGCAGGATTCCCTCTAAGCACAGGACTGCTTGCTGGTCAGATGCTCCCTTGCAGGATACGTGCCCAGACAGCAGTAGGGTTGCCCAGCTCCTACATGCAGAAGGAACCCAGGTGGGCTGTGTCTTGAGGGATCTTTCACTCTGGTGTTCCCTGCATATCTGGTTAAGCTGGCTGCTTGGTCAGAGGAGCAAAGATGGTGGCAACCTCAGGTATCCAGACACTTTGCATGAAGGTGTTTATCAGCTTTAGGACTTTCCTCATAATGTTTTTGTGGTTACTTATGTATACTATCATATCATCTACAAATAATACTTTAACTTCCTCCTTCTCAATTTGTATTTTCTTGATTTTCTTTGGCTGTATTACTGCTCTATCTAGAATTTCAAACACTGTGTTGAATACATAAGAAGTTGTGTGGGGCTCTTACTCCCTCTTACTCTCTCTTATCTCTTATCTCTCTCTTACCTCTTTCACTCTCAGCTTCAATTTTGCCCCTCTTGGACTATCCCTCCCCCCCCACCTCTCTCCACGTGGTCATGGCCAGCCTCAGCTTCTCTGCTTTCTTCCTCTCTCTGCCTTTCTCTGCCTCTACTACCCCTTAACTCCCATCACATGCCCTGAATAAGCTTTATTCTATACTTAAAAAAAAAGAAAAAAAAGAAGTTGTGTGGGCAACCTTGTTTTATTTCCAGATTTTAGTGGAATTGCATTAAGTTTCTGTCCATTCAATTTGATGTTGGCTATCTGCTTGCTGTATATCACCTTTATTATGTTTAAGTATGTGTCTTATATCCTTGATCGCTCCAAGACTTATATCATGAATGTGGGTTGGATTTTCTCAAAGGCTTTTTTCCAGCATCTATAAGATGAACATGCTTTTTTTATTTCAGCTTATTTATATGGCACTTTGTCAGATTTTCATCCCTGAATCTCTGGGTTGATGCTGACTGGATTATGGTGGGTTATCATTTTGATGATCAGGAATTTGTTTTAGAATTTTTTTATTGAGAATATTTGAATCAATGCTCATGAGTGAAATTTGTCTTTATTTGGCTTTCTTTATTGCCCCTTTGTTTGGTTTAGATATCAATGTGACTGTGAACTCATAAAATGAATTTGGCAGTCTTCCTTCTGTTTCCTTTTTGTAGAATGATTTGAGAAGTATTGGTATTAGGTCTTCTTTGACCACCTGGTAGAATCCTGTTTTAAAACCTGCGGGCTTTGGGATTTTAATGACTGCTTCTCTTCCGTAGTGTTTATAGGTCTATTTAAATTGTTTATATGATCTTGATTTAACTTTGGTAAGCAGCATCTATCAAGAAAACTGTCCATTTCTTTTAGGTTTTAAAATTTTGCAGAGTACAGGTTTTTGAAATATAACTAAATGATTCTTTGAGTTACAACTCACAGACCACAGGAAGCTCAAGAAGAATGAGGACTGAAGTGGGGGTGCTTTGGTTCCCCTGAGAAAGGGAACAAAATACTCAGAGGAGCAATAATGGAGACAAAGTATAGAGCAGAGACTGAAGGAAAGTTCACCCAGAGACTGCCCTACCTGGGGATTCATCCTATAAACTGTCACCAAACCCCAACACTATTATGGACAACAAGAAGTACATACCAAAAGGAGCCTGTTATGGTTGTCTCTGGAGGGGCCCTGCCAGAGCTTTACACATACAGAGGCAGATGCTAGCAGCCAACCATTGGACTGGTCATGGGGTCCTCAATGGAGGAGTTGGAGGGTGGACTGGAGGAGATGAATGGATTTACAGCCCCACGGGAAGAACAAGAGGTTGGCCAACCAGACTCCCAGGACTCCCAAGGACTAAACCATCAATCAAGGGGTACATATGGCTCCAGCCAAAAATGTGCAGAGGAATACTTTGTCAGGCATCAGTGGGAGGAGAGGTCCTTGATCCTGTGAAGGCTCAATAGATGCCACAACAAAAGGAAATCAAGGGGGCGGGAGGTGGGATTGGTTGGGTGGAGTGGCATATACTTGGAGGTAGGGGGTGGGAGGAGGGGTTGAGGGTTTTCGGGGAGGGAGGAAACCAGGAAAAGTTTTAGCATTTCATATGTAAATGAAGATTATATTCAATAAGACAAAACAAAACAAAAAACCCACAAGTTTTTGAACTATAACTAAATGATTCTTTGGATTTCCTTGTTTTGTTATGCCCCCTTTCTATCTCATTTTGTTAATTCCAGACATTTAGTCTGCCTTGTTGACTTTCTCCCAGAAACAGTTCATTGTTTCATTGATAATTTGTATTCTTTTCTTGGTTTCTAATATTATTAATTGCATAAAAGTTGGGCAGGGTCCAGGATGAGACTGGACTGTGGTGACCCTCTTTTCCCAGTAAGAAAGGACTGTGGGCTTCCTCTTCCCTGGGTGACACCCAGCTGGTTACATGTGTACTAAGGCTTAGTCAAGACTTACTCTCATTTTGTAATGGCCAAACAATGACTGGTTCATCCTAAAACCCATGCAGTGAGAGGAAGCCCTCCCATGACACAACTAGTATTATTGTGCTATACTTGCATACAGGATCCTAGCATAACTGTCATCAGAGAAGTATCACCCAGAACTGATAAAGAGAGGTGCAGAGACCCACAGCCAACTCTGTTTCTGTTTCTATTATTATCCATCTCCAGGGTTTCTCATTGAACCTGAAGGGGACTATTTCAGCCAGACTCATGAGGCAGCGAGTTTTTCATTACCTGAATTACAGGCATGTATATATATCTACCATTTTTATTTGAGTGTTTCAGATTTGACATCTGAAATTCCTTCATGAAAAGCAATGACTTTATATAGTGGCATATCTCCCAACTTGCTCCCTAATACATGCAAATCTTCCATGTCAATTAATAGTGGGGATTAAGTAAGATGGAGGACACAGTACACTGGTCCTGGGCCATACCACCTCTTGACTAAATAAGATGCTGCAGAAAGTCAGTAGTTCACAGATGTTGGGTTTCATTGAAGCTTTCATAGAGGTCCTAGAATGTAAATGTTAGTACCTATTAACAGAGCTCTGGAGTCTGTCAGCGTGGATACCAAGTCTCCTCTGTTAGATAATGATGCATCCAGGAACAGATCTGCAGCCTGTCAGAGACACCTTTATGCATCTGTCAGATGAGGAGGGCAGCACATACTTCCCATGATGTTTTGGGATTAAGGAAATAGTAGATAGCCAGTGCTTTGTGCCCAGTGAGTGCTCCCTAAGTAATCCTGTGGAGGTCTGACTTTGTGTAGCCTCTCCAGAGGACACCATCTATATGCCTGACCCAAGGTAGGCGCTACAAAAGTTTTCTCTCAGTACCTGTGACTGTTGTCACTGTAAATAAAGCTGTGATGAAAATATCAGCCACCATGATGAGTGAACTTCTGAGCATCAAAACTACATTTCCAAATATCCTTTGCAGATCAGAGGAGGCATGAGTGATCTGGGCATTGCTAAGTAGGCTAAAGCCACTGGGCTTTGGTTCTCTTCATTTTCCTGTCTCTAAAACCACTCTTGACATTTTAGTACTTGCAGTGGTTAAATCCCACTCCATTTTGTTGACATGTCACCCTTTGTCAGGCAGTGTGACTTATTAAAAATGAAGATAGTACATGTAGCATAGTCTTTTGCCAGTTTGTCTCCTCCTATCAACCATGGTTTCAGTTATTTACTTGTGTAAAAAAAAATCCCTAAATGTGGTGCTATTCAAGTATAAACAATGACTCTGCCAGGTCTGTAATGTGTGTTTAACATTGATACATTCTGTGAATTGGTCTTTTAAAATGTTATGAGATACACAGTACTGTCACATGTGTGAAAACACACATGACAGGAAGTGATGTTTCACTTTTAATGTAAAAGCATATTTCAAGCTCATGTGTTCATGGCATCAGCTAACATCAAAGACTTGCATGTCTGATCTGGTATCTACATTTGGAGTTTTGCACTCACTGGAAACTCCATCCAAGAGAAATAACACTGGAGCTGCCTTTGCAGCTGAGTACCAGAGCTGAGAATGGCACTGGCAGGACCTCCAGTGAGAGCTTTGCTTTCCCAGGAAAAGACTGAAAACAAGATTCAGAGCAGCAGAGAACAGTCTTCTAATCTGTGTTTGGTATACTTTTGTCACAAAGTTTTATTAATGAAAACTTACATTCTGGTGTATTTAGATTCTTGTCATTATTTGACTTTTCTGGGAACACATTTATGGTGTGGTGTGGTGTGTGTGTGTGTGTGTCTGTGTATGTGAAAATAGGTCTCTGTGTATCATGGCATGCATGTAGAGGTCAGATTCCAACCTATTACACTGGTCCTGACTTTCCACTTTGGTCAACATTGTATCTCTTGTTATTCTATACTGTGTGGGCAAGGCTAATTAACACAGAGATTCTGAGAATTCACCTCCCATCTACCATTACAGCTCTGTTGATGAAAGATGCCTAGTACTCATTGTCTAGAGTTATGTGGATGCTGAGTATCTGGACTCAGGTCATTTTTTTACAGTGACTGCTTTATCTACTGATTCTCAGGGGCATGAGAGACAATGCTATGAAAGATGTATGAAGAAAATATGTCTTTATTATGAGGGATGACCAAAATTGCACAAGATGCCACTTGAACATTCTAGCCACTCAATAAGTGATAGTGAGTACATACATATATGTCCTACAAACTCACAGATCTAGGACACTTGTTAGCATGCTGAATTGGAAGTATGTCCATCAAGCAAAAAAAAATATGCTGTTGCCATTTTCTTGAACCTCCACAATGGCATGTACTTTGAGTGTCTCAGTCTAACTGTATTGCCATCCTCTGTCAGTCAATTCACATAAAACTTTTCTCTTGCTGAGTTATCTTACTTTCCATAGCAATTTCATGGTTTGTCTATGCTCCACTGTTGCTGAAAATAACCAAGGGGTGAGACAACAAGGCTAAACCAGAAGTCTTATAGAAACGATAGACCCAGGGGATATCAGTCCAAAAATCTGAGTTCCAAGTTAATTTTTTAGAATATTTTTAATGCGCCCTGTGTCTCCTTGCTTTAGCAATATAGAGTGACTTCTGTTTGTTTGCATTATGAAACTTATTAATACAGTTTATTCAACTGCCTCATGAACAGTAAAGCTTCTACAAGCAACAGACTTTACCAGAACCTATTTCTAGCACTGACTGAAGGAGGAACAGTGTTTCAGGAGAGGTTTGTCATAGAGTCTTGAACCTCCAGGTAGCTGACTAGTGTGGTGTGGGTACTTCCTGTTTTTCAGGGCTCTATCCCATAGCACCCTGTGCTGGACTTGAGTTGCAATTAAAGATTGAACACTATCGCACACCATAGAGAGGCTGTGTTTTGGTCAGATGTTTTGTTAATACTAAACTGTTGCTTACATTTTAAATCCCGGGAATTTGAAATCCTGCTATTTTTAGTATTGCTGTACAAGATACTGTGTGACTTTTGCACAGAATTCTGCTTTGGAGTTTATGTGTGTAATTCCTTTTCTTTCTGTATCATAGCACTACTTATGGCAAAAAATGTTTTTCTAATTTATCAAAATTCAAAACAGAAAATTGAAATACCAAAAAAATATCAAAAGTAGTCACACACTTAGAAAATGTGTAGGATATCTAAGACCAAGGTGGGCAAAAGCCACATCATAGGACTCCCTGAAAGACTCAAAATAAAATAAAATAAAATAAAATAAAATAAAATAAAATAAAATAATATAAAAGTGGTCTTTTCATATCTCAAAGGGTATGTGGTTTAATTTTCTGTTATACCCTGCCTGCCAGGGCAGAAAAGCAGCACCAGATACTGAGATATCCTGAGTTTAAGATCTCTCGGGGCACAAACCGCCAGGGGTCTGCCTGTGCCCAGCACCTGAGCACATAGGCAGCTCATCTGCCCGCTGGCCTGTCATGGGGCTTGTGTCCTATGTGGAGATCAGCAGAGGGAGTGACTCCCCACTGCCATCTTCCCTGCCTGCTGGGGCAGAAAAGCAGCACCAGGTACTGAGATACCCTGAGTTTAAGATCTCTGGGGGCGCAACCCTCCTGGGTCTGCCTGTGCCCAGGACCTGAGCACATAGGTGGTTCATCTGCCAGCTGTCCTGTTGTGGGGCCTGTGTCCTATGTGGGGATCAGAAGAGGGAGGGACTCTCTGCTGCTATTTTCACTCCTTGACAGAGCAGTCAGGGAGCACCTGGTTCACTGAGACAACCTAAGTATTACATTGCTTGGGGCAAGACTCAGCAGGGTTCCAATGGCACAAAAGAGGAAGGCAGCACATCAACAATCTGGGTCAGAGGAAACCCAGACATCCAGTGTCCCAGAAATAGCCTTAAAGGTCCACAGGAGGTTGAAGCACCAGACAGTGACAATAAGACCATCTAACACCAGTGAGAACTAGATGGCTAAAGGCAAACATAGGAATGTTACTAACAGAAACCAAGGCATATGGCAGCATTTGAACCCAATTCTCCAATAACAGCAAGTCCTGGATACCCCAACACACCAGAAAAACAAGAGTTGGATTTAAAATCACTGGTCATGATGCTGTTAGAGGAACACATGAAGGACATAAATAAATCTCTTAAAGAAATTCAGGAGAAAATGGATCAAAAGTTAGAAGCCCTTACAAGGGAAACACAAAGATCACTTAAAGCAATTCAGGAGAATGTGGGTCAAAAGATAGTAGCCAATGAGGAGGAAATGCAAAAATCACTTAAAGAAATACAGGAGAACTTTGATCAACAGGCAGAAGTCATGAAAGAGGAAGCACAAAAGTCTCTCAAAGAATTACAGGAAAACACAAGCAAGCAAGTAAAGGAACTGAGCAAAAACATCCAGGATCTAAAAACAGAAGCAGAAACAACTAAGAAATCACAAAGGGAGACAACTTTGGAGATAGAAAACCTTGGGAAGAAATTATGAGCCTTAGATGTAAATATCAACAACAGAATACAAGAGATAGAAGAAAGAATCTCAGATGCCGAAGATACCATAGAAACCGTAAAATCAACAGTCAAAGAAAATGCAAAATGCAAAAAGCTTGCAACCTAAAACATCCAGGAAATCGAGGACACAATGAGAAGAGCAAACCTAAGGATTATAGGCATTGATGAGAGTGAAGATTTAGAACTTAAAGGGCCAGCAAATATCTTCAACAAAATTATGGAAGAAAACTTCCCTAACCTAAAGAGAGAGAGATGCTCATGAATATATAAGAAGCCTGCAGAACTCCAAACAGACTGGACCACAATAGAAATACCTCCCATCACATAATAATCAAAATCCCAAATGTACTAAGCAAAGAAAGAATATTAAAGGCAGTAATAGAAAAAGGCCAAGTAACATATAAAGGAAGACCTATCAGAATTACACTAGACTTCTCAGCAGAGACCATGAAAGCTAGAAGATCCTGGGTAGAGCTCATGCAAACTCTAAGAGAACACAAATGCCAGCCAAGACTACTATACCCAGTGAAACTCCCAATCACTATAGATGGAGAAACCAAGATATTCCATGACAAAACCAAATTTACACAGTATCTTTCCACAAACCCAGTCCTACAAACGATAATAGGGGGAAAACACCAATACAAGGAGGGAACTATACCCTGTAAAAAGCAGGATAAAAACCTTCTTTCATCAAAACCAAAAGAAGTCTAGCAGTTCCTCAGTAATCTGAGGATGACACTTCCGGAAGACCCTGCTATACCATTCCTGGGCATTTACCCAGAGGATTTCTCAGCATGCAATAAGGACACATGCTCCAGTATGTTCATAGCAGCCCTGTTTGTAATAGCCAGAAGCTGGAAAGAACCCAGGTGTCCCTCAAGGGAGGAATGGATACAAAAAATGTATATTTACACAATGGAGTACTATTCAGCCATCAGAAACAATGAATTAATGAAATTCTTAGACAAATGTATGGAGTTGGAGAACACCATACTAAGTGAGGCAACCCAGTCTCAAAAGATCAATCATGGTATGCACTCACTGATAAGTGGATATTAGCCTAGAAACGTGGAATACCCAAGACATAATCCACATATTAAATGATGTCCAAGAGGCAGGGAAGAGTGGCCCCTGGTTCTGGAAAGACTCAGCAGCAGTATAGGGGAATACCAGAACAGGGAAGTTGGAAAGGGTGGATGGAGGAATAGGGGGAGGGAAGAGGGCTTATGGGACTTTCAGGAAGTGGGGAACCAGAAAAGGGGAAATAATTTGAAATGTAAATAAAAATATATCAAATAAATTAAAAAAGGCAAAAAAATTTCTATTACATGTGTGACACCATATGGGTTAGAATATATCATTTTAATATATGTAATATATGTTAACATATATATTTCACATATGCCAAAGCACAGAGTTACCATGTAATGACTGAAAGTTTTGATGCTACTGCATTGGTTCCTCTTAAAGATTCTTTCCCATCAATGAATATTTAAATACTTACCACCCTCTTACACATGAGCCTCAAAAAGTTAACTATATGTTTTTCAGTGCTCATAAAGACAAAAGGGCTGACTGTGGCATAGATGTGGCTCACAAATATTTGGATAGTGTAAGATGTTGGATCATTCAGAAACATAGTTCTTGAGCAGGAGACAATGCTGTCAAAGATGGACATCATCACAAAAAAGGTCATGAGCATCAGGATGGTGTGGGTGGCCTTTTGCTCTGGGGATGTTTTTGGGGAAAGGCTGGTATCTTGAAGATGCTGGGCCTGTTTCCTGTGCCTGTACAATATAGCCACCATGTACCAAGTCGAGAGGACCATGAGACTAATAAGAAAGACTTCCCTGATGGCTATCAGTGTAGAAAACATGCTCTGCATGAGGTAACTCAAGGGTAGAATACAACATGACTGAGTAACATAAATAAAATCATTCGTGGTCATATTTGGGGTGGCAATGATGGATATTAAGAGGTGACTGCTAATTAACATATAGAGGACACCCAGGAATATAATGGAGCATGAGATGTAATGGGAAGATTTGTGCTTGAACTTTGCTAAACAGGAGCTTCTGGGACTGAGGATGATGGCCTGAAGGACACTCAACACACTGGTGGTACAAAGGGAGAGACCTCTCAAAATTCTGTACATATATACAAGGAATTTACATATGATGTCATCCCATCCTGTCCACAAAATAAAAATGTCTGTGGCTATGAATGCCAAAACCAGTAACATCAGTAGGTGGATTAGAGACAAGAGACCAATGGGCAGGTCAGTGAGTCTGGACCTATGCCCTCGAATGACCTTGAGGATGTGGAAAAGAAGAAGGAAGCTGTTACCTGAGATCCCAATGCCAATTTCAGAGAAAAAGGTGGTCCTTATGTTAGAATCAGTGTGGATTCTGCTGTTCTTATCCATTGTATGTGAGAACAGTGGCTGAGGAAGAAGTGGAAGGAATGCCTCATTCTGAGAAAACCTCAAGCATCAGCCCCAGTCCAATCTTTTGCCTCAGGAAAACACACCCATGCACTGTTATTCCACTGAAGACCTTAGCTCCACATCACACCACACAGACCTTCTCATTTGTCATAAACTGAGCCACGGCTGGATCCCGTCTTCCACAGTGGCTGTGTTAGTGTGTGAGTTTCTTCAACATTAACTACTGCACACATCATAGATTATGTCTTTTCTGTTTAGCATGTGTGGGTTTTCCTGGAGAAGGAACAACATCTAGTTTTTCATCCACAACATCTTGATTGCCAGGAACATTACCCACAGAGTTTTGCTATTATGCATGTGTTTGAGTGAGGATTGTGTGAAAGAAACCAGACCTTCCCAATGAAAGAGGTTCTAAGGAGTGGGTATATACTTATTCTATTTGGGGATATCTTTACTCAATTTATTGGAAAACCAAATTTCTTAATATATTTATATATCATATATTGGCAATTGTGATCTGTGAATCCAGACTTTTCTCATTCCACCCACAATCTTCCATTTCCTCCTTGTGTGACCCTGAACACTCAAGCTGAACTCCAGTCACCTCCTCCTGAATGTAAACACAGCCATGTGCCTGTGTCAGTTGGATACAATGTATATAAGAACATATTGTTTACACACTGAAATGTGGGAGTTTTCCAGCACAAGATGATCTCTGTGGATAATTCCTCTTCTGGTTCTCTCATGCAGTGCCTTCTGTTTGTGCTCTCACAGAAATAAGGCAGATCATAGTGACTGGTCATCTCTGTCCCTGTCTGAAACAGATGATAAAAGGTAAATAAATTACAAAACAGTAGGATATTGGCATCAAGTCCTTTTCAGAGAACTCTCGTGGAAAATTCTGACATTGAGTGATGCTCTGTAAGTGCATCTTCCATGTTTTTAATCTCAATCCCACTCATCCTCCAGGAGAAAAGCAAAGAGGGCAAACGTCAGCAGGAGCAACCCCATGTCTTCCTTTAGGATATGAAGTCAGAAGGAAATAGACCAACAATTAATAGAGAGTTGTGTCTACTCCAAAGTACAGAATCAAATGAAAGTTGTCAAACTCTGTCCTCAAAGACAGGCTCTATATGACTCTACATCCCATCTTTCCATAAATGAAGGTTTATACTTCTCCAGATTCCTGTTATGCCAAGTATAAGTTTATCTTCATAAATGTTCTGTATATGTTGTTGAATTGTTAGAGTTGCTTTGCTTAGACTGATTAAAGCATCATGACCAAACCCACCTTGGGTAGGAAAGCCTTCATTTCAGTCACTGTTAGTAATCCATTATCCAGTGTATTTGGCAGAGGAACTTGCAGGCAGGAACTGATACATGATCATGGAAGCTTGCTATTTACTTTTTATTCTTCGTGGCTTTCCTAGTCTGTATTCTTAAGTATTCACCAGTCCCGGGTCTACACTCACACTGAGCTGGCCCCTCTCAAATAGATCAACAACCTACCCAAAGTGTGCTTGCATGTCCATTTGATGGGGGAATTATCTGAAGGTGAAGGGAATTATTCCATTTCCTCTTCCAAAGTGATCTATCTTGTGTCAATACAAAGAAAGAAACCAAAATAGCTGTCAGAGTTGACCCTTTGTCAGATTGACACACAAACACATCACTGTTACACTATAACCTTGTTTCTTTTTTTGTTACCTAGATCTCATACTAATATCAACATTGCTATGTGAAATTTACACATTCTTTATGAGTCCAATCTCCATTAAGGCTCAAAGACTCTTTTTTTAAACATTGCACAGTTTTTATTCTCAAAGATACTTTCAACATATATCCAGTCTCTGAAATATCAAGTTTCTCTATCATTTTCTAAGTTTCTCTAAAATATATATAGTCTCTGTAAAACTCCAAAGTCTCTGTAACCTGCCTAATCCCTGTAAAATTTCAAAGGCTATTAATTTTTGGATCCAGTAAAATAAATACTAATTTAATACCTTAGTGCCAATTTCTGTCTTGGTAAGGCCTTCTGTTGCTGTGATAAAATACCATGATGAAAAGCAAGTTGGGAGAAAAGGGATTATTTCACCATACAGTTTGTAGTTCTTCATCCAGGGAAGCTGGGAAATCCCCTCAAGATAGGAGCCTGGAGCAGGAAGTGCTGGAGAAGCCATGGAGATGTGTAGTTTACCACATTTCCCCTTATAGCTTGCTCTGTATACATTCTCATGGCACCTAGGACCACCTGCCCAGGTGTGGAAAAAAAACAAAAAAACCCCAAACAAACAAACAAAAAAAAAACTTCAGCCCTGCAAACCTGAAGCTCTTAGGAAAGTCAGGCAGGTGCAGAGACTGGAACTCCTCAGTGATATTCTCAACCTCATGGCTTCAGGGATTTTGGCTTTGAAAACACTGGGAAACCTTATCTTTCTGGAGGTAGAATTCCACAGTAGCAAAGAAAGAACTTACACTTACAGTAATATGATTTCCTGCCATCTCCAACACCAACTTACCAGGAAAGACATAGATGACACTTCACTAGTCATCCTGCTACATACAAATTTCACAGATCATAAATTCTGTACAGTTTTATATCATAATAATCGGTGCTGAGAAATGGTGGAAGACACCTTAATTCTAGTACTTCAAAGACAGAGTTTTATGGATGTTTGAGTTCCAGAACAAACTGGTCTACAGAATGAGTCCCAGGATAGACAGGACTATATGGAGATACCGTGTCTTGAAAAAAAACAAAAACAAAAACAAAAAGAGTCAGCAAGGCATGCAGACTCTAGACAGGATATATAATTTGTATAAAAACACTCTGGTGAGTATGAACCCTTCTCAGATACAAGCCACAAGGATTCTCTAGCCTGTCCCCTCCCTGCTGAGCCTCAACAGCTCACACATTCCTGGCTGAACATGAGTTAGGAGACCAGGAGGACCCACACTCTCTGATTTGCAGAATCGAGAGTCTCTCATCAAACAGAGAGGGCAGAAGAGAGAAATCTGTGACAGGCCTGGGACACTCTATTGTACCATGCTCTGTGACTGCACTTTGCACAATGCATCAGAACAGACTACTTTCAAGAGTCATGCAATTCTGTGTATAGTGTACATAGCACCAGGAAAGGTCACTGACTTTTGAAACAAGTCCCATTAGAAGAGGCTACACTAGGAAAAATAAAAGGAAGGCACTTGGGTAGATTAGGGAAGGAATCATGTTTGAACAAGACATGACAAAGAGGAAGCTGAGCAGTCTTCAGGTAAAGTCGATTGTGAAGGCTATGGCTGCTCAGGGCAGAAAAATGGAAACTTCCTGTAGAGCCTGCATCAAGGGGGCCCTGGCTTGAGCCTTTGTGTCATTCCACAGTTACCCAAATCATGGATACTCATGACCCATAGGAGTATCAACTAGAGGGTTTTGGCAGGTAACATTGATCAACAGCTTGAGAATGAGGTTACTCGGTCAGGATGTCTACCTTTGGCCCAGTCCTGACTTAAACCTAGAAAGACACTAGGCAGAAATAGATATTATGCTGGGGAAAGCAAAAATATCACCAAGCAGGTTCTGGTGCTGTTTTCAGAGATGTCAGAAATAAATGACCTTCGGGGTTGTGGGGAAAGTGAGCAGGCTCAAGCTGTAGGGAAATCAGGTAGGGCTACGTAACAGTTAGGGATGCTGCGTGTTAGAGTACCTGCTGAGGGGAAGCTCCCAGGTTAGGGGAAAAGGCCTTGCTAAAAGGGCATTGCCATTGTGGCGTGGGCCCCATGTACCTGTAGCAGAAGACTGGCTGGGCAAAAGAGGCTTTGTTCCTTGCTGGTGGCTGGAGATGCTAAGGCCTGTTCTATTGGTTCTTCATGGTGGGTTTTGATTAGAAGAGGCAGCTCATAATTTCAAAGCTTTATTATAGAGAAGTAGGAAAAGAAAAGGAAATAGAGAAGTAAAGAGAAAAGTATAAAGGATATTCATTCAATGTCTAGAACACAGAAATGATTAATGAACACATATATTGTGCCCATTAGGAACATGTTCACTATTTGGTAACAATCTGTGTCCTATAATCTCATCACCATAGTGACTCAGGTGGCTGCTCCTATCACACAGAATGAGAATAATGGATTATATAATTTGTGAAGTTGAAAAGCAAATGGAAAGGCTAGCAAGAAAATTCTAGTCTATAAGGTCACCAAGAAGCAGTCTGTTAGGTCAGGATTGAACATAGAACCCATTTCATTTTCAAAGACTTTTGGAACTTCTAAGTATGCACACTATAGAAGCCAGTATATCAATATTCTTCCTTTTATGGTACATAATCAGAGAAGCAAAATTAAGTGTATCTTTTTACATTTGAAATTAAACTATCAGTACACATGGGCACAGAAGAAAATTTACTGAACAGACCACCAATGGCTTATGCTCTAAGATCAAGAATGGACAAATGGGACATCATAAAATTGCAAAGCTTCTGTAAGGCAACGGACACTGACAGTAGGACAAAATGGCAACCAACAGAGTGGGAAAAGATCTTTACCAATCCTACATCTGATAGAGGGCTAATATCCAATACATATAATGAATTCAAGAAATCAGACTCCAGAGAATTGAATAAGCATATTAAAAATGGGCTACAGAGCTAAACAAAGAATTTTCAATTGAACAATATCAAATGGCTGAGAAGCACCTAAAGAAATGTTCAACATCCTTAGTTTTTAGGGAAATGCAAATGAAAACAACCCTGAGATTCTACCCCAAACCAGTCAGAATGGCTAAGACAAAAAACTCAGGTGGTAGAAGATGCTTGTGAGTATGTGGAGAAAGAGGAACTGTACTCCATTGCTGGTGGATTGCAAGCTAGTACAAACACTCTGGAAATCAGTTTGGCAGCTTCTCAGAAAATTGGACATAGTGCTACCTAATGACCCAGCCATACCACACCTGGGCATATACCCAGAAAATGCTCCAACATGTAATAAGGACACATGCTCCACTATGTTCATAGCAGCCTTATTTATAATAGCCAGAAGCTGGATGTCCTTCAAGAGAGAAATGGATACAGAAAATGTGATATATTTACATAATGGGATACTATTCAGCTATTAAGAATGGTGAATTCATGAAATTCTTAGGCAAATGGATGGAACTAGACAATATCATTCTGAGTGAGGTAACCCAATCACAAAAGAACAAATATGGTATGCACCCACCGATAAGTGGATATTAGCCCAAAAGTTCTGAATACCCAAGATACAGTTCACAGACCACATGAAATTCAAGAATAATGAAGACCCAAGTGTGGGTGTTTTGGTTCATCTCAGAAGAGTAACAAAATACTCACAGGAGCAAATATGTAGATAAAGTTTAGAGCAGAGACTGAAGGAAAGGCCATCCTGAAACTGTACCACATGGGGATTCATCCCATATACAGTCACCAAAAGCTTACACTATCAGGTATGCCAAGAAATGCTTGCTCAAAGGAGCCTGAGATGGCTGTCTCTTGAAAGGCCTTGCCAGAGCCTTACAAATACAGAGGCAGATGCTCACAGCCAATCATTGGACTGAGTGAGAGGTATACAATGGAGGAGTTAGAGAAAGGACTAAAGGAGCTGAACTGAAGGGGTTTGCAACCTCATAGGAAGAACAACAATACCAACCAACCAGACACCCCAGAGCTCCCAGAGACTAAGCCACCAACCAAGCTGTGCACATCACTCTTGCTACATATGTAGCAGAACATTTCCTTGCCAGGCATCAAGGGGAGGAGAGGTCCTTGGTCCTAGGAAGGCTTGATAGATGCCCCATTGTAGTTGAATCAAGGGCAGGGAGATGGGAATGGGGTGGGTGGAGGAATACCCTCATAGAAGTAGGGGAAGGGAAGATGAGATAAGGGCTACCTGGGAGGTAGGAAACTGGGAAAGGGGATAACATTTGAAATGTAAATAAAGAATATATCCAATAAAAAAGAAATTAAAACGTTACCTTTCAAGATGTATACAAAGGATCACTTCTGTAAAACTCTAGAAATCACACCATACAACTTATGGATGATAAAGTAAATTTGGTACATAGGTCAGAAAAATAAATTGAATTAAAAATGAACTGATATAATAATTAGGTAATTTTAGGATTTTAAGGAAATTAATATCCTGGAAAGAAAATACATTTGATGCAGAACACATTCCTCTGTGCTGAGGGTCCTTCAAACTCAATATTCCACATGACCGATGATGAAACTCAACCTGCAGCTCCAGATCTCCTCCTCCCACACCCTGCCTGGGTCCCAATCACCTTCTGACTCTGTACTTACTCAGGGCTCTTCCCGAGATAGAAGTGGCAGGGCAGGTGGAATCTGAGCCTGAGGAGATCCTGTACAGGCTTAGGAGAAGAGAGTTTTAAAGCATCTCTGCAGCCTGTAATTTTAGAAACTGACAGTGACAAGTACACACTGGAGAACAGGGACTCGTGGGATCCCAGTGGAACATTTTACCTATTGAGCTCCCTAAACTCTGTTGGATAACAGCTATCCTGGGAGAGCTGGTCCAAACTTTTTAGTGAGCTTCTGCGACACAACTGTAAGTTAGATCAGGACCCAATGTCTACTGGAACTTGCTAATTTTCCCCTCAGGCAAAATGAGCACAAACTAAACTTCTACTGCATAATTCAACTATTAACAGTAAGACTCCTGGTGCCTTCCTTGAGTTTCTATATTTCTGATTAAATCTACACAGTGAGTGAGAGGCTGTCTTTTCCAGGATCCTACAACACATGGAGAGTGTGTAACCAGGTTCTGTGCCCTGTGACTTTCAAATTTCCAGTTCTTAGTAAGCAGTGAAAATGAACTTAAATACAGAAGTAAAGAAAGGCATCGGAGTTTTGGGTTGTGCAGTCATAGGGAGCTTGAACATAACTGTACCTGAGGCCAACCCTGAACTGGATTCTCCTCCTCACAGTTGGAGTCAGGACGTCTTAACATCAGTATGGAATGAAATGACATTTTTTTCTTTCTCCCCCCAAATACTTTACATACAGCAATATAAAGATCCTCATAAATGGAGCTATGGACCGAACTCTGAAGAAAATCCAATCATCCAGGGAGGCCTACTCCTGTTTTTGGGTCTCAAAATTAGAAGATAGCATTTTATGATACATGCTCTCAATATGTCAAGAGTTCACACAGGAGCAAAGCATGAAAGATTAGCTATTTCCAGAGAGGACTGGAGACTTAAAAAAGTAAACATACATAAAAATCCCAATGACCAAAGCATCTACTGTCTAAGATTCTATTCAAGGCACCCAGGGGAGAGGAACCCTCAGAGGAAAGGAAAGGCATCCAATATTGAATATATAGCTCATTTCAAGGGGGAAGTCTGGATACTGCAAAGTGGCTTCAAGAGCATTTTAAAGCTCCTACAACAGGCATAGCTCATCTGGGGCAGAGGAAGGATACAGCATGAAGGCCACTGGAAAATCTTCATCCCATGGCCATCCCTTCCCTGAGTGTGCTGGGCTTTTGTCCTAATCACACGCACAGGCCATTTCCACCCAATTGTCACCAGGTTTCCTGAAAGAACATGGGGGCTTGTGTGGCAGAAATGTTGGCCTGGCAGAGGGGTTGGCCTTGTCCCTTGCTGTTTGTTTTATGAAGCTACTGTTCTCTGGAGGAACAGAATACTCTAGGTTAAAATGATAGAAGCACAAGTTCCCAATCCAAAATGGACTTGTTCTGTGACTCTGGGCAGATGATTCAACCTGACTGGACTTTCACTTCTCAGTTTTTAAAAAGTGATTTTAAAACTTTATGAGCATTATGTTTATATGTTTGTTCACAGTATGCTTGGTTTCTGTCTGGTTGAGATCAGAAGTAGGTACTGGATCCTGCAGAGCTAGAGTCACAGCCAGCCATTCATAAGTGCTAGGAACTGAACTGGAATCCCTCCACATGTGCCAGTGCTCTTAACTTATGAGAATGATCTCTAGCCTCTAACATTGAAAACATTTGTATTGCTAAGTGGATACTGTGTTTAGTCTTTTGATTTTCATACAAATCCTTGGATATATTTGCTGTTTCTATGCAGAGAGGCTTTTGAATTTTGACAGGGATTGCATCTAGTTTGTGGGTGGCTTTTGATAGCAAAGCCATTTACACAACATTGATCCTGTCACTCCAGGAATATGAGGAGTCCTTTCTGTCTTCTAGGATTTCTCTTTTGGTGTTTGAAATGTTCATTGTGCAATTCATTCACTTCATTGGTTAGATTTAAACCAAGACAAGTTAATTATTTACTTATTCATTTACTTACAATTCTTGTGATATTCATTTACATAGAATTTTTGTGAGTGGCATTCTTTCTCAACATTTTTGTTATCACTACACAGGAAGGCTGCACAGATTTAGTTGTGTATCTTGCTCCTTTTTGGAGCTTTACATGGCCAAAAAGATTCTTTGCATCTCTTAGGTACATGGCTGCAAATAGCCTGAATCTTTCATTTCTACCTCCCTTGTCTCATTCTTATGGCGTCTTGCTCTAGCTAAGCCTTGAAGGATTGTGGTAAACAAGAGTGTACGTAGCACCCTGTTCTCACTCTTGATTTTAGTGGACATGCTTGAGGTTCCCCAGTGTAGGACAATGTTCACTATAGATTTGTCAAATATAGTCATTATCATACGGAAGTATATGCATATAAATTCCTGCCTTCTTTTATCATAAAAGTTGTTAGACTTTCATAAAGTCTCTTTTCTGCACCTACTGACATAACCCAATAGTTTCTCTCTTTGAACTCTATCTTTTACTCTCTTTGGAGTCTATCTCCATACATTACCTAAAATATCCTGGGGAGCTGGTCTCAGACATTGATATCTTATAGAAACTAGGATGTGGACATTAATCTAAAATACTGTTTAAGGGCCAAAAGAGGTCATGATAGATCAGAATGGATGCTAGGCCTGCTCTGTTATGTATTGATGGAACCCTGAACATTTTTAACCTTTAAGAACACTTGTTACTTGTTACTTGCTTGTAAAATGGGGAGGGAAGTGCTTACTTTTCAGGGTGTTGAGGAATTAAGTACTAGAGAATAGGAGTTGTTTTTTTTTTTTTTTTTTTTTTTTTTACACAGTGAGTGCTCCCTAAACAAGTCAGGAGAAGACAGACAGTGTATTGTTACCAGAGGGTGCCTCACAGGATCACACAGCCCATGTGAAGGATTACTCTTCTAGGATCACTAGTGAAAGATCATTAGATATTGGATTTCCCCACTGCCCTCTTTTCCGGGTTTTGTGCTCAGGCTTAGGGGACAGAAGAAGACCAGTAGCCTCTCAGTAATTCCCTCCTTCGATCATCGAGGCTGGGATATATGTGACCAGAGCGTGCCCAGCCCTCTCCTTAGCTAGGTTCACCCTGCTCTTGCCTTCTCAGAAGTTTCACAAGCAGAGAAGAGTCATTTCTATGGGAAAAATGCCCAAGTCCAAAATCCCTGGGCTTTTGTGGCTTTCCTGTGCACTGTCTCACAAATACTGCTCAGGGTGACATGAATAAGGGAAGGAAACTGCCAGAGCTTGGCAGGGTTGGCACAGCCCAGCAGCCTTGTATTGGGCATGGGTATGATAATGAATATTGCCAACTTTAAAAACCCCAGAATCCACTAGGATCCTAACTAGATACATCTATGACAAAGTCTCTTGTATAGTTTACTTTTGGTGGGAAGACTCAACCTAACTGGATAATCTCCCTTATGGGCTGGGTAAAAAGGAGAAAGCAGGTAAGTACGAGCATTCATCTCTCTTCTCTTCAATGTGGAAATTTACCAGTTGCTTCATGTTCCTACTGTAATGTTATCCCCACTATAATGTAGTGTACTTTCAAATTATGAGGCAAAAGGAACACTTTCCTTCTTAAGCTGCTTCTGATAAAAACACACAACCAAACCAAACCAAACCAAAAAACCAGGGAACTAATATCACTCCAAAGAGGCACCCTATTTAGTGTTTGTCTAAATTTCTTCCACAGCTCCCGGATTTTCCCGCTGTGGCTGTTAGACAAAAGATAAAGTCCTGCGTGTTATCAGGCAGTCTCTTCTCACCTTGCATTCTCTCTAGAACCAGAATCACCTTCCTGTCATAAGGCCATTGGCTAAGGCCCTGGACACCACCGAGTCCATGACTGAGAAGAGTAATGATGTATAGGCATCTAAGGAATTGCTCAGATGAAAATGCCTTCCACAATGACTTTTGGCTTGTACAACTTGGTGACATCTGGGACCCCCCATTGCTGCATAGCCTAGGAAACCTGAAGGAAACACTGAAAGCCATATGTCTTTGGGTCCCACTGGAGAAGCCAGTGTTAGCTCTTTATTACCCAAGCCATAGCCTGAGCGATCAATAAAGTCATATTACCTCTGCAGGCCAACAGGTAGGAATGTTTTCCTACCTGTGCCTTATAGATAGTTTGTACTAACTTGGGATGCTCCTGAGTTCACTCCCTGTACCCTAGGTTTGCTGGCTCCTTCCAGTCCTGTAGAGGTCTGGGGAAATAAGATGTGCAAGAGGGCGTGTTCCTCATCAAACTTACACATGTGTTACATACATATTTCTGGAGGTGAAGAAAATAGCAAAAGTTGTTTTGCATGTACTTTTTCTCTCTAAAGACTGTGGGCATGGTTGTTTAGGAGAAACTGTTGGTCTAGAACAGTGATATATCTTCTTGCCTGAGCTCTCAGAGTGCAGAGTTGATGGCTCAGTGCCAAGACTCATACCTATTGCAGTTAAGTCATTGATACTCCTTACTCCAGGGAGTAGCAATCTTAGAAGGCAGAAGAGGAAGAAAAATGAAGGAGATAAGATTTGAGATGTGGAGAGACTGGTGAGTGCAGCACATCTCTGCAATAGGTGTGAGTATCCAGCTGATTTGTGGGGTCTGAAGTGCTATGGAGAAAGATATAGGTATGGATTTCCACCTTGCCTCCAGGCCCTGGTACATAAGATTTCCTCATCTGTGGGAAATGCTTCCCTACTCCTGCCTGGAATGCTCTTGAATCTCAAGTGTAGGAATCCCCCACTTATATGATGTGGAGGCCAGACCTAAGCAAACCTAATATTGGACCCACTGGGAAAAAAGCCCAAAACCTTTCTAGGCATCTCCTGCACTATCATTTCTTCCTTTTTGTCTTGTCTTTCCCCTGCTATCATTGAGATTTTCTCTGGCACCAACTTTACATGTCCATTTCCAAGCTAGGAAAGACTCCCATCTTAGCCCTTACTACAGCAGGCATCAAAGTAGATTATGAAGGTGACCAGTCAAAGTTGCTAGACTGTTTGGAAGAGCACTTAGACATCCCCAAATGCTCCCTGGAATTAACCTGGTATCCTGGTGCCTGCCAAATGAGAGTGACAGGGCACTCTCCCTCCATCACAACATGAGGCCACAAGAAATCAAGTACACAAAGTCAGCTTACAGAGTAAGAGGTGTTTAGCCACCAACACATTTTCGTTGAACATGAAACTGATTTTCATTGGAGGAATTTGGGTGTACACACACAACATAGCATAGTAAAAACTGTGGCTTTTATCTGTGGGCAAGGACAGGGAATTTAGCTTACGTTTCAGGTGTGGAGAGTGGGTGTGGGGAGTGGATATAAGCACGGAGAGGAGAGGCATACCTCAGGTGAGGCATCCAAATATCCTTCAAGCCCTCCCTGGCTTTGGCATTGGTTCTGAGTCTATGGGTCCTCATCTCAGAAACAGGATTGAACCCCAGAGAACAGGGACAGTAAGAATGACAGAGTCCTTCCACACTGCTGTGTCTGTTCAGCATATTCAGTCTCACATGTCCTAGTTTCTTTCCATTGTGATAAAGCCGTGACCAGAAACAACTTGGGGAAAGAAAGGCTTATTTCAGCATATACTTCGCAAAGCACAGGGAAGTCAGACCAGAAACCCAGGTCAGGAACCTTGAGGCAGGAACTGAAGCAGAGGCCATAAAAGAGCATTGCTTGCTTACTGCCTTGCTTTTGATGTCTCTCTTTCTCATATTCCACCTGCCCAAGATACACCATCCACAGTGATTGGGCCATACCAAATCAATCATTAATCAATGAAATATCCCACAGTCTTGCTTACAAGACAGTCTGGTGGGAGATTGAGGTTCTCTCTTTCTATAAGGCCCTGGCCTGTGTCACACTGATAAAAATTCACTAGCAGAACACTGCAGGACTCTGAATACTAAGCAAGGGGACCTTGAAACATGCTCTGAAAGCATCCAAATAAAATCTCCTACCTTTAATTGTCAACATAATATAGTTTAGAGTCACCTGCAGGCTTCTCAATAACAAAGAGAGGTAAGGAAGCCAAGGATAAAAAGCCAATCTGCAGCCTTCTGAAGTTTCTGTTTCAGTTCCTGTTTGAGCTCCTGCCCTGGCTTCCTTTACAAGTTGCCTATAGCTTGGAAGTTAAAACAAATTAATGTCTTTACAAGTTGCATTTCCTCACAGTATTTTGCCGCAGCAACAAAAAAAAAAAAAAAAACAAAAAACAAAAAAAAAAAACAAACCAGGATATGGAGCAACTTTATTGGTGCTGGTGGGACTTAGTTTGCTCCACAGACAATAAGGCAGTCAAAAAAGATGTTTGAAGCATTTACCTTCATTATGCCATTTTATGAAGTATTTCCATTAAAAAATCCTTTGTTGTGAAAACCACTATGATAGAAAACTGTGTCCTAGCAGCTCCTTTCAGTGCAGAATGCCAAAACTAAAATCCGTGGGACTCTGCATGCCAGGGTCAGATGTACACTTGTTTGTCTTTGCTGTGTGTTCTCTGGGACCAGTGTTAGAATACTGTGGAGGATGTATCCCAGGATCTCACTAAGGTTTTCCATGGGTTCCCTGTACCTGGTGGTTTCAGTTGAATGACCTTCCACAGAACATAGCATAGATGACAGCAAGAGTTAATTACAGGATAGCATGAGGAATTCCCAATGGCAAAAGTGAGCAAGGGCCAGACTCCATCGTGGAGGAAATAACTGTCCAGGGATGAGAGCCAAAGAGCCCGTTGTTTGGCTTTACATACTGAGGTAGGCTTCATAGTTTCCCAAAGACTCTGGAAACGGGCGGTTTCCCCAAGGGCTCGTTTCTGTTCATGGTGCTGACCATCCCATGTATATTTATCCTTAAGGAAGGGGATGGCAGTATGTCTTTGCTCCTCCATGGATAGCTTCTTTCTTGGTAGTTAGTAAGCTCCCAAGATGACAGGTTACTAGCAGTTCAGAAACCCTTATCTCCTAGCACGGCCAGAGGCACCTCCCATATTCCACTATTTTGACTCAAAGTCATGTAATATTAGTTTTTACAGAATTACAGAATGATAATAATACAAATGTAATAAGAGACATCTTCAGCACCTGGAAATATCTTCCCTTGGCTGAGCCACAGTGAAGCCCTGCCATTTCCATGCTGTCTTGTCTGTATCTACCCTTTTGTGAGGTTCTTTTGTAATCTAGGTAGAAAGAGTTGTGAAATTCTCCCCTTCCTTAAAATTAGTGTTCTCACAAGGACACATATGGAAGATTCAAAGCTGATTTTGAAGGAATGGATGGGGATATACACTCTGACAAATGCAGAAATATTCAATTAAATACACAAACTCACTGAAATCTTTCCCTTTGGGAAAGTGTTCTTGAGATGGAAATTTTATCCTATTTTCACAATCCTGGGCTTGAACAAAACTCCTGCTACAATCTCTGTCTTCTAGTATGTTCGGTAGTGGAAATTCTGTTAATTTCAGTGCTGGAATTTATAAAAAGTTGACTGTAGGGGAGAGGCCCTCTTTACTGACTTTTACTGATCTATGCTACTACATATTAGATAGATCTTCTGCATCTCTGATGTGCTGGGGAGTGATTAGCCTTGTCTTTCATTCATTTCCTTGCTTCCAACCCTTGATGTGATAGCATACACATCAATGTAGTTGTGCAGCAAAGCCTCATCTTCTGGTAGTGATGATTCACCTTGATCTACTTTCTTCCTTGCAATCCATGACTAGTGAGAAGATGAAGAAAGGACAGGCACATAAACATATACAGAAAAGCTGTAATTTATTGGAAATTTGATTGGGATCTATGATTGAGAACCCTCAGCACCTTTCAATGCATATATTATAATCAGTTGAAAAGGGAAGTGATATTATTGCACACAGATAAACAGGGAAGCAGGTTATTTCATGCAGTTGAGCAGGGAGGCAAGTATAGCTGCTCTCAGGAGTAACTGGCTCTGTAAGGGGCAGGCTTCAGGCTGTAAACAACCGGAGAAGAAGAAACTATGGTAGATATTCTCTGCACACACTGAGAACATTCTTACTTGGAGCAGAGGAAGTCTTTGCCATTACAGTGAGCTTTACCCAGGAAAGGTTTGCCCTTACATAGGTCTGAGCCACTGGTCATTGACAGAGCTTTGCCAACATCAAATTACACACACTCATTTGAGACTTGACTTATTTCCTACAGAACAATTCATGACTTAAATCTTTCTTTACCACTTAGAAATGTTCCAATTCATTTGACTAACAGCTCGTCATGGTGAGAATGTATGCAAGCAAGCAGCAGGCATAACTGCTAGAATCAGAACCTGAGAATTCCAATCTTTTATTTTACTTTTTAAATGTGGAACAACTTCAGTAGTTTAATAGTGCTTCTCTCTGAATCTTAGATGCAAGGTGACTAAGAAATTTCCTTACAAAGTAAGAATTAATCCTTAGTCTTCTTGTTCCTTTCCTTAATACTTAAACACAATTTTAAGCATGTTTTCAGACTAACCTTCTCTGTTGTCTCAGGCCCATGAGCGTTTCCTCCTCCTTCATGTTTCTGACACATCTCAGACTGCTGTGACACTGTGTCACCACAGTAATAGGTGGCAGTGTGTCCAGAGTTCAGGCTGCTGAGCTCCATGTAGGCTGGGCTGGGCAGTGTCTCTGTATCCAGTGTGCTTCTGTCCTCAAACACACAAACACACACACACACACACACACACACACACACACACACACTCCCTGTCTCTGTCTGTCTCTCTGTCTCTGCCTCTCTTTCTCTCTCTCAATGCTATCCCATATCCTGTCTTAGCACATTGGCTATAGGTGTCTTTATCGCCAGATGATATTTAGAAGAGATTCTCATACAAAAATG
Source organism: Apodemus sylvaticus (assembly GCF_947179515.1). NCBI lineage: Eukaryota > Metazoa > Chordata > Mammalia > Rodentia > Muridae > Apodemus > Apodemus sylvaticus. The sequence goes on from NC_067473.1 coordinate 120,192,311, forward strand.
AAATTTAGGTGATTGAAAAGAGACAAAATTGTATGATAAATAAAAATATTCATAACAATAACAAAATTACAGTTGTGAGGTAGCAAAAAAAAATAATTTTATGTTTAGGTGTCCTCACAACACGAAGAAGTGTATTAAAGGGTCTCAACATTATTGAAGAAGACCCCAGAAAATGTAAAAATCTTCCATGCTTGTGGATTGGCAGGATTAATACAGTAAAAATGGCCATCTTGCCAAAAGCAATATACAGATTCAATGCAATCCCAACCAAAATCCCAACTCAGTTCTTTATCGAGTTAGAAAGAGCAATTCTCAAATTCATCTAGAATAACAAAAAACCCAGGATAGCTAAAACTATTCTGAACAGTAAAAGAACTTCTGGGGGAATCAGTATACCGGACTTCAAACAGTACTACAGAGCAATAGTGTTAAAAACTACATGGTATTGGTACAGTGACAGGCAGGTAGATCAATGGAAAAGAATTGAAGACCCAGAAATGAACCCACACACCTATGGTCACATGATCTTCAACAAAGGAGCTAAAACCATCCAGTGGAAAAATGGTAGCCTTTTCAAAAAATGGTGCTGGTTCAACTGGAGGTCAGCATGCAGAAGAATGCAAATTGATCCATCTTTATCTCCTTGTGCTAAGCTCAACTCCGAGGGGATCGAGGCCCTCCACATAAAACCAGACACATTGAAACTTATAGCAAAGAAACTGGGGAAGGCCATTGAGGACATGGGCACAGGGGAAAAGTTCCTGAACATAACATCAATAGCTTATGCTCTAAGATTAAGAATTGACAAATGGGACCTCATAAAATTACAAAGTTTCTGTAAGGCAAAGGACACTGTCAATAGGACAAAACAGCAACCAACAAATTGAGAAAAGATCTTGACCAACCCTAAATCCGACAGAGTGCTAATATCCAATATATACAAACAACAGAAGAAGGTAGTCTCCAGAGAGCCAAATAACCCTATTAAAAATGGGGTACAGAGTTAAACAAAGATTTTCACCTGAAGAATTTTGACTGAGAAGCACCTTAAGAAATGTTCAACATCATTAGTTATTAAGGAAATGCAAGTCAAAACAACCCTGAGATTTTACTTCACACAAGTCAGAATGGCTAAGATTAAAAACTCAGGAGACAGCAGGTGTTGGAGAGGATGTGGAGGTGGTGGTGGGATTGCAAACTGGTAAAACCACCCAGAAAATCAATCTGGTGGTTCCTCAGAAAACTGGACATGACACTTCTGGAGGACTCTGCTATACTTCTTCTGGTCATATACCCTGAGGATTCTCTGACATGCAATAAGGGTACATGCTCCACTATGTTCATAGCAGCCTTATTTATAATAGCCAGAAGCTGGAAAGAACCCAGATATCCCTCAGTGGAGGAATGGATACAGAAAATGTGGTATATTTACAGAATGGAGTACTACTCAGCAATTAAAAACAATGAATTCATGAAATTTTTAGGCAAATGGTTGGATCTGGAAAATATCATCCTAAGTGAGGTAACCCAATCACAAAAGAATACAAATGGAATGCAGTTACTGATAAGTGGATATTAGCCCAATAGCTCTGAATACTTAAGACACAATAACATATCAAACGATTCCCAAGAAGAAGGATGGAGAGGGCCCTGGTCCTGGAAAGGCTTGATGCAGATCTGCAGGGGATTACCAGGACAGAGAAATGAGACGGGGGTGATTGGGGAATTGGAAGAGGGAAGAGGGCTTATGGGACTTATGGGGAGGGGGAAACCAGGTAAGGGGAAATTATTTGGAATGTAAACAAAGAATATAGAAAATAAAAATGAAAGGGCAAGGATCACTTCCCTAGGACATCTTGTTGTCTCACCTCCTTGTAAGCATCCTCTCTGTACTGGCTAGTTTTGTGTGTCAACTTGACACAACCTAGAGTTATCACAGAGAAAGGAGCTTCAGTTGGGGAAGTGCCTCCATGAGATCCAGCTGTGGGACATTTTCTCAATTAGTGATCAAGTGGGGAGGGCCCCTTGTGGGTGGTACCACCTTTGGAGTGGTGCTCTTGGGTTCTATAAGAGAGCAAGCTGAGCAAGCCAGGGGAAGCAAGCTAGTAAGATACATCCCTCCATGGCCTCTGCATCAACTCCTGCTTCCTGACCTGCTTGAGTTCCAGTCTTGACTTCTTTTAATGATGAACTGCAATGTGGAAGTATAAGCTCAATAAACCCTTTCCTTCCCAACTTGCTTCTTGGCCATGATGTTTGTGCAGGAATAGAAACCTGACTAAGACAAATTGGTACTAGGAGTGCGGTATTTCTGTGACAACCTGACCGTGTTTTGGGGAGGACTGTGGAAGGACTTTGGAACTTTGAGCTAGAAAAGCCATTAGAATATTAAGAGTTCGGTGGAAAGTTCTGTAGGAGTTTGGAAGATAATGTTAAGAACGTGCAAAAGATGGAGGCCTGGCTTGTGACATTTCAGCGGGAAGAATAAAGACTCTTACAGTGGCCATGTTTTTGATTGTGAAGATTCTGTGGTTTTGGTTAGCTGGGGCTGAAGAATCAGCTGTGAGTAATAAGATACCAGAATCACTAAAGCAAACCTTTGTGTTACTGGGACTATTGATGCTGGTTAGCTAGAGCTAAGAAATTAGCAGTAATTAAGAAGAAACTAGCATCACTGAGATGAAATCTTCTTGGGAGTGATTTCTGAGAGCACAGAGAGTGTGTTCCAGAGATAGCCACAGTTGTATTTTGTGCTGTGGCTGGACTTGGTACTGTGTAAGAGTCACCCAGATGGTACTGGTTTTGAAGACATGAAGGGGTCATGAAGAGCAGCTGAGACTCTTGGCACAGTGAAAGGCCACGGAAGGCCATTGGTGAAGGTGCAGCCTCAGTTGCAATTGATGGCCCAGAACTTGAAGGGGTCATGCATAGGAGCAGAGGCTTGTCACCATGAAGAGAGCCTATGAGAGGCTATTGGTGAAGCCTAATTACAGTAGAAGTCAGCAGTGTTTTGGAGATGCCAGTGCCATGCGATGACCACCAAGAACAGCAGCAGCAGTGGAGTACAGGCAGCTGGAGCCTAGAAGACAAGCTGTGTGCTACAAAAGGCAGAGCTGGAGAAGTGACCCACACCCTTGGAGGAGCCAGAAGATTGTGAGTTGGATCCCAGATATTGAACCATTGGAGTTTGAGTTTTGCTTTTGGTGTGACTGTGCCCTGATATGTTTCCCTCTTGAAGGAAGAAAGTATTTTAGTGGAGCCCACAGTTAAAAGAATTTGAATTTTTAAAAGACTTTGCAATTTAAAGATATTGGACATTTTAAGGTGATTGAACTTTTAATATGTGAAGACTGTGGGATTTTTAAAATAATTTAGATCTTGGGGATAAGAAAGTAATGGTTGAGGCTTAATAGTGATGTGTTTGTGTGTCAAGTTTCCAAGGGGTCAATTGTACTTGCTAGTTTTGTGTGGCAACTTGACACAGGCTGGAGTTATCACAGAGAAAGGAGCTTCAGTTGGGGAAGTGCCTCCATGAGATCCAGCTGTGGAGCATTTTCTCAATTAGTGATCAAGTGGGGAAGGGAGGGCCCCTTGTGGGTGGTACCACCTTTGGGCTGGTGCTCTTGGGTTCTATAAGAGAGCAAGCTGAGCAAGCCAGGGGAAGCAAGCCAGTAAGAAACATCCCTCCATGGCCTCTGCATCAATTCCTGCTTCCTGACCTGCTTGAGTTCCAGTCCTGACTTCCTTTAGTGATGAACTGCAATGTGGAAATGTAAGCTCAATAAACCCTTTCCTTCCCAACTTGCTTCTTGGTCATGATGTTTGGAACAGAAACCCTGACTAAGATACTGTCCTAAAATATCCTTGTGATTCACTTTCATTCTATTTCTAAGACAGTTTCCCTTCAAGATGTAGGACTTTTAATTCTTGAGAAAATTGCTACATAACACATTTATAACAAGGGGCTTAACATCCCATTTATTAGTTGTTTGAGTTGGCCAAGTTATTCAAACTGCTCCAGTTTAGACATCAGAAAATTTCTCCTATTATAGAGCTTAAGTCAGTGCAGATGAGGATCTGATAAACAAATATGGTAAAGCAGAGGTAATAGTCACTGACTGTAACTAATATTAGTAAATGTTCAGTAGCATTATTTGAAAAAATATAAACAAAGTAGATGAAAGCACCAAATTTTTCTGTCTCTTATCATTGTTTTTGGCAAAGCCTTTACTATCTGTTGATGAGAATTCTATATGGAAAGTCAGTATATTTATAACTTCTGATTGTAAATAACTGAGACTGTGGTTTATAAAAGAATGAGGCTTGTGTATAACCTAGATTTGAGGATCAAGGACCCATGTTGGCTCTGTTGAAATCATTGTGGCACATTGATACTCATTAGAAAAGTTTGTAAAACAGTACACTGTGGGAATGAAAGGGAGGTATCAAGCTTGCTTTGTGAACCATGTCAGCACTGAGACCTAACCAGGATTTCACTGGAAATGCACCTGTTTTCTGAGTTCTGCACCTGCAGTTAACCACTGTGCTTTGGACATCAACATAACTTCCTCTGCAATCTCCATGAAATCCAATCTTTGATAACAGCATCTCCTGATTGAAATTTGAAATTACAATCAAACCATGATTTTTGTAAAGATCCTTGTTGAGCTTCTGATGCAACGTTTTCATCCTTTCATGATAACCTCAATGAATAACTTCAATTGAATGTCCAGTTTTAGCCTCCAGATAAATTTTATTCTGGTAAGGTTTCCTCTTAGTGGGAAGTCACATCTTGAACCCATGCATAGATCAGAGAGTGAACAGGAGGTAGTAGTGGTATTTTAGTTTAAACCTGCCATAATCTACTTTCATGTGCCAATGACTGCCTCACCAAAGGCCTCCAGCTGTACCTCCCTGCCCTTATAGTTTTCTATTAATTATTTTTAAATTTACTTATAAATGTTACTCTCAGCTGGAATCCTGAAGCTGAACATATGGAAATTAAGGCACATAGAACCAATACTACATGGGATCCAGATATTCTACATGAGGCCTGACATAAAAAAAGGCTGCCTGTTTACACCGGAAGGTGAGAGCCTCAGAGCCGATGAGAAGTCATGGGAGGCCCAGGAGTCTCTCACTCCCGAGCAGACACATCACAAAGTATGAAATGGTTTGGGAATGATCACACCCAAAGTTCAAAATGAGCAAAGTTAGAATTGTCTAGTTGGTGCAAACTTTCTGATCCCTCCTCCAGGTATTGTAACATAACTCAGATAAAGTTTGTGCCCAGCCCTCCCCAGATGACTGTTATCCAGATCACAGGGAGTCAGATCAAAGGTGGGAAGATGCTCCAGTGGGATGCCAGGTCGCTCTGCTCTCCAGTGAGTATTTATCACCTTCTACAGACACTAAAATTACAAATTGCTGACAGGCATGAAAACTCCCTTAATCCAAGCCTGTACAGGATCTCCTCAGGCACAGAGTCCTCCCATGCCACATCCATCTGGGTAAGTGTCCTGCACCCAAGTGCACAATCAGAAGGTGGTTTGGTCCCTGGCAGTCTGAGGGAGGAGGACTTCCCAGGCTACAGGGAGATTTTTCAGCATCTGCAATGGAGAAGCTGAGCTCTGACATCCCCTCAGCATAGGAAACTGTGTTCTGCATAGGTAACGAATGTGTTTTCTTATTAGGCTATTATTCATTTTTCTATAAGTCCTGAAATTCATCAATTTTTACACACTTCTGAAATATCCATAGATTTTTGGTTTGCATTCATTTTCTAATGTAAATTGATTCTCTGTGTCAGCACTTAAGCCACCAATGAATTTCCTGGTTTATTCTTTCATACCGATCTTTTCATGTTACCAAGGAGACCTTAAACCTACATCTTCATGTAATGTCTTCAGCTCTGTGTTTGTCTAGAATTGTTATTGAACTTGACTTCTTTGGTTTGAATCATTCTGAGATTTGAAGCTGTGCTGGTTTGAATATTCTTAGCTCACTGAGTGGAACTATTAGGAGCTATGACCTTGTTGCAATAGATGTGTCCTTGTTGAAGAAATCTGTCACTGTGTGCATGGGCTTTAAGACCTCATACTAGTTTCCAGGAAGCCAGTGTTTTCTTGTTTGCCTTTGGCACAGCCCTAGACATCTCAGATCCTCCTGCACTATGCCTGCCTAGATACTGCCATGTTCCCACTTTGATGATCATGGACTGAACCTCTGAACCTGTAAGCTAGTGCTTATTAAATGTAGCCTTATTAGAGTTGCCCTGGTCATGGTGTCTTTTAACATCAGTAAAACCCTAAGACAGAAGTTGGCACCAGGGACTGGGGTATTGCTCTGATAGTCCTGACCATCCTTTTCTTTGTGTGGGGGAGGATGTGTACTTTGAGACTTTAGTTTGGAGGGCAGTGGGATGCTGTAAGTAGGGATTATTGGCCATCCTAATAGGAACATGAAAGACTTTGTTGGTAAGGGTGATTTGAACTCTGGAAGCCTGGGTCTAGATGTTTCAGAAGGAGAAGAATGTCAATATGTGACCCTTCGGAGGGTCCCAGAAGATCAAGTGTGGATCTCAGATACTGGAACAGGAAGATGTAACATTTAAGTTGCCTTGAAGACCCCAAAATGGTTGAACTGCCATAGCTATGGGATATGTGCTGAGTAAAGCAGCTAACGGGGAGTGGAAACAGCCAAGGAGAAAGACATGTGTTGCAGTCAACACAGATTAAAAAGCAGTTGGAGATCTGAAAACTTCTTTGATATCAGACATGGAGGTGCAGTTTGGATTTTGCCCAGCTTGTTTTGTATTTTGTTTTGGGGATTATACCTAAGTGATTGGATGAATCTCAGAAGAGACTTTGGACTTTGGGCTTTTTACATTGTTGAGACAGCTATAAACTATGGGGACTTTGGAAATATGACTAAATGTAATTTTTATTTTGCTCTAGCTAGGTATGGCTCCCATAGACCCATGTGTGTGAACAAGCCAATGGGAGCCAGGGAGTGGAATGTGGTGGCTTGGTTCAGGGAGTGGCACTATTAGGATGTGTGGCCTTTTTCTGAGGAAGTGGTTCACTTTCGGGTGGGCTTTGAGAAACTCCTCCTAGCTTCCTGGAAAATCGCTTTCTCCAGTTTACCTTTGGAGCAAGATGTAGAATTCTCAGCTCCTCCTGTACCATGCCTGCCTGGATGTGTGATTCTCCCATCTTGATGACTGAAGCACTGAGCCTTTTCGCCAGCCCCAATTATATGTTGTCCTCAGAGTTGCTTTGGTCATGGTGTCTTTTCACAGTGGTAAAACCCTAAGTAAACAGAAGAAGCTTTCAAAGGAAATGAAGCTTCAGGTAGAAAGTTGCACTGTGGATAGCCTCACACTGTGCTGGGTCTCATTCCTAGTAAATCTAGAGCTACTAGATCTCAGGCTGTCCTTAACCTGGCCTCTGAACCATGGCATGTCTCAGCTAAGGAACACAGTTGCCAGTTATGAAATATCAAGTCTATGGTGAATTTGTTGGTGGTTTTCCCAGAACAGTAATTGATGGCTCTTGTTTCTTGGAAGAACAACTGCAAAGCACTCAGATAATGGGAATGCCTGGACTTTGTTGCTTTCTCTAGGTCTGTTCTCTTTTACTAGCTCCCACAATGCTCCAAACTTAATTTTCTCATGGTGTTGGTAACAGATAAACAGAAAAATATCACCCTTTTTGCTAGAAAGGTTCCATCAAATCTGCTGTGCAAGGATGCTTGTAATCCCTTGTTTCATCATGGGATCCGTTCCATCATGGGATCCATCCCATCTTAGGTCATGTCAGGAATGTTTCTCTTGCAGAATGGTTGGGTCTCTGTAGTAACATCAGGCATCTGTGATAAAATTCCTGTCAGGTCTGTGACAAAGCTTCTCTGGAACTTCCTGACCCTTCCCCATAAGAGCACACTGCCTTCTTTGGTGTTTCTGAAGATGTGTTTAGATGAATTCTGACATTTTTCCTATTGCTTCATTTCATAATTCTTTGAATTTTTTAAAGATTATAGTACAATTATATGAGTTATCTGTTCTTGTATTTCCTTCAAAAGCCTTCCAAAAACTCCCCATGCTGTCCTTTGCTTTCATAACTTCTCTTTATTATATAATCCACATTCTTAAATGCATAACTACAACATGCTCAGTCTGTGAAATGTTACTTGTATGTGTGTTTTCCATGCTGACATTTGGTTTTGGACACAAAATTGTTGTGCTCTCCCTTAGTGAAGACAATTCCTCCTGTTCTTAACTTTCCTTAGTAGCCTGAGGTTCATTGTGTAGGCTGAGTAGAGGGCTTTCCTTTGCCTTGACATGTCTAACTGTTGTCCTTTGTTGGCTCATGTTTAGGCAGTCACATCTCCTTAACAGGACCAGGAGACACAAGCTCACAGCAAACTCCCTGATTGCCCACCTAAGTAAACAGAAGAAGCTTTCAAAGGAAATGAAGCTTCAGGTAGAAAGTTGCACTGAGTCTTTCCACCCATCTTCTGCAGAGTTTTTGAGACTTGACTTCAAGAGTTCTTGGTAGATATCCACTGAGAATGGAATCCACAACTCTATACACTGATTGATTGTGGTTTTCTGTGTCACAGTGGACCATACCAGGAAATTTGGTAAGGTAGAGCAGATCCGAGACCTTGGAAATCAAGTACCCACACCTGAGACATGAACTGCCTCTCTTTTCTCTGCCTGATTCCTGGTCTGGAACAAGGGCCATACTCCCCATATAAGTCATGTATTCCAAAGCAGAGTTCTTTATGCTAATGAGGGATTTAGAGATCGTGAGGGTTTAGCCAATAAGCTTCCCTTCCCAGATTTTCCTTCCACAAAACGTATTTCATCTGGGCTACCCTGAGAAGTAGATACTCATCCAGTTTCCACAGTGAAAAACCAATAAACAGTTTGGAAGTAAGGACTACTTCTTTCATCTTCCACCACAATGCGGAGCATGGAGATGGAACTTAGCCTTCAGAGCCTTGCTGCCTAAATCTCTCATAGAAGGCCTCTTTGTGCTTACAGACAACTGCTTCCTTCCCATCTGAGCTAAGCTGGAGCTCCCAGCAACAGGCTAGGGTTAGGCGCTGTCCTCATAGGCTATTGGGCCCCAACATTTCATTCACTACTTCTCTGTGCAGTTTTCTAGTGGTGACCAGATGCCCGGGAGTCAGGGAATATCAGCTTCCACCTGCCAACATCTACGGCTGCATTTTCTACTCCCAAGAGCAGTGTCTCAGAGCTTTTACAAAGCCCAGGAAGCCCAGGAAACCAACAGGGGCAGCTCCATGTTCTGGCAAGGCAAAACATGGACCCACAATTTTGTGTAATGGCCGTCAGTTGCAAAGAGATTAAATATTTAGAAAATTTTAAATACGTTTGTTTCTTCTTAATATACTACATTACAGTACAATATGAATTAAAAGACTATGAAATTATTTCATCTCACACACATGATTTTCAGTTATTAGTTCTTTACTATTTATCTGTGAAGATTTTCATTTTTTTGTTTTTATTTTAACAACTGTATAGGCTTCATATGTACTAAGTGTTCATTGAAGGAAATGATGAATACTACATAAAATTTACACTGCATTCCTCATGTACATTGATCTGGCTTCTCTGAAGTCTGGGGAAGCCTCCTGCCCCTAGAAGGAGATAGAAGATTCCTGTGGAGCCTATCCTTTAAAACTGGGTGATACTTTTCATTTAATCATGACCTTACAATGGCCCTAAGGCTATTATAATTGTAGTTTTATTTATCACCCTGATTTTACATGACAAAAGAGAGAAAAGTAAGAGTATGTTCACACCAATATTTGATTCTTGAGGTCGTTTATCAGAGGCATCATGGCAGGAGATTAAAGTCATAGGCTGCATGTAGAGTCACTTAAAATCTAGAGAAAGCCCAGGATTTCACTCTGTTTGGAAAGGGGTCATGGCCCCATCATTCTACAGTTTTGGTTGGCAGAGAAAGAGCTGATGAATCATTCACAGAGGTGAATTCTTTCAGCCAGGCCATGACAAGTCCCTGCATGAGAAAAACATCAGTTGACATGTCTATGAAGATAATTCTGTGCCTGAATCAGTTCCATATTTCGTGGGTATGTAAACAGCATGTTCTTCCACACCTACCATCCTCTGACACAGGTACAGAACTGACTGACTGTCCATATGTTCTAGAGGAGGTGACTAGAGCCCTGAAAGCTTAAGATGACACACTGAGGGAATGGCAGTGTGTAGAATTTGATTCAGAGTACAAATTGATAATCATTTGTTCCAGAGATTTATTATGAATATTTGGCCTGACTGGGCAGTGTTGGCACATGTCTTTAATCCAACCACTTGGAATTGTGGAGGATCTTTTGTTTAGAGGCCATCCTTGTCTACAGAGTAAGTTCTAGGGGCCAGGACTACACAGAGAAATGCTGTTTGAGAAATAGATAGTAAAGGGAGAGTAAAGGGTGGACAGAGAAGAGGAAAAATGGGGTATGGGGGGAGGAAAGCACACACACAAACAAGCACACACACACAAAGAGGAAAGGAGAGAGAGAGAGAGAGAGAGAGAGAGAGAGAGAGAGAGAGAGAGAGAGAGAGAGAGAGAGACATGTAATAGACAATTGGGAATGGAGAATGAATATTTGGCATGGAGGTAAGGAGCAGAATAAAGCAGACACGAAATAAAATGACCCCTGGACCCCATGGGCACAACGTCCTCCAGGAGGGCACATTTCTAGTTTTTTGCAGTCTTCTCCATTCATATTCACCAGATGGGTAAAGCTATTGTGTGTCTGACAATCTATTGAGATGCAGCCCTTTCCCCAGAATAAACTAAACCCATGGACTAGGAGTAGAAATGATTATTAGAACTCAAAGAAATATTTAATGTACAAGAAAGTTTATGTTTGGAGGTAGCCCGACAATGGTACACACAACTCAGCCTTGATTGGAAAGCATTAGGACAGTTGGGGCAGTGAGGATGACTTTGAGGTGGTGTGAGATGGAGCTTAGTTGGTATCATGGAATCAGGATGAGTTTGAAATTTTGTTACCAGGTCAGTGTTGGTTGGAATTTGTGAACAAGACCATATTATTTAATGAAGTGTTTTCTTGTTTCTCCTCAGGTTGTTACTATTATCTTACTATACACATAAAATGAATAAAGCCAATTTACTCAGCACTGACATGAACATAAAAGTCACCTTGTTCTCTGAAGTGAGTGTTGGGATCTCAGCTAATGGTTTCCTTTTTTTTGCCCACCTCTGTGTGCTCCTTGGTAACAACAGGCCTAAGCCCATTGATCTCTATATTGCTTTCTTGTCCCTAACCCAGCTAATGCTGCTTACAACTATGGGACTCATAGCTGTGGACATGTTTACACCTTGGGGGAGATGGGGTTCTACCACATGCCAATCCCTTATCTATTTTCATAGGCTTTTGAGGGGCCTCACCCTTTGTGCTACCTGTCTGCTGAATGTCCTTTGGACCATCACCCTTAGTCCTAGAAGCTCCTGTTTAACAAAGTTTAAACATAAATCTCTCCATAACATCTCAGGTGCCTTTCTTTTCCTCTGTATTCTCTATGTGTCTTTTAGCAGTCACTTCTTCATATTGATTATTTCTACCCCCAACCTGACCTCAGATAATTTTATGTACATTACTCAGTCCTGCTCACTTCTACCTGTGAGTTACTTCAGAAAAAGGATGTTTTCCACACCGATGGCCATCAGAGAAGCCTTTCTCATAGGTCTCATTGCCCTGTCCAGCGGGTACATGGTGGCTCTCCTATGGAGGCACCGGAAGCAGGCCCAGCATCTTCACAGCACCAGGCTTTCTTCAAAAGCCTCCCCAGAGCAAAGGGCGACCAGGACCATCACACTGCTCATGAGCTTCTTTGTGGTTTTCTATATCTTGGACATTGTGGTCTTCCAATCAAGGATGATGTTCAAGGATGACTCAATATTCTACTGTGTCCAAATTATTGTGTCCCATAGCTATGCCACAGTCAGCCCTTTTGTGTTTATTTGCACTGAAAAATGTATAACTAAGTTTTTGAGGTCAATGTGTGACAGAGTAGTTAATATTTAAATATTCAGTGTTGGGAATGGACCCTGAATATAATCAATATATTGTCATCAGAGCTATGAATCATGGTACAGTGGGTCATTCTGTGGCTTAAATTGATATATGAAAGTATTTTTTCAGTTAAATATGTTTATTTTGTGTGTGGATAAAAGAATATTAAATCCTTTCAGATATCACATGAGGTTTCTATCTTTCCATGTTTTCTAAGATGATATGTGAGAAGGCTTTCATTTGACCTGGGTTAATATATAGCTTTCACTTTCTGAAAAAGCATACATTTTTCAGATTTAAGAGTATTTTTTGTCCATGTGTTCATATGTGTGTGTGTGAGTGTATGTGTGTACATGAGAGAGAGAGAGAGAGAGAGAGAGAGAGAGAGAGAGAGAGAGAGAGACAGAGAGAGACAGAGAGAGACACACACACAGAGAATACTTGAATGCAATTGCTCATGGAGGTCAGAGGAATCAGGAACTCTGGAGTTCCATCAATAGGCACTTGTGGGCCACCCTGTGTATGTGCATTGGTAATTGATCTTGAGTTTTCTAAGGAGCAGTGTACTTAAGTGCTAAGCCATCTCTCAGGCTCGTTTCTTGACTTTAACTATGTGAGAGCTATGACATTTCCAATAATTCATTTGCATCATTTTTTTTATATTTGGCAGAATTCATAAAGAAACACTATTCAAGAGTTTATTATCACATGATTTAGTAAACACACACACACATGAAGCCAAAACTATATGCAGAGAACCATACTGTCATTTGCACAATGATGCTCCTATAGCCATATTTAAAATCATGAAGGGTAGGAATAGCCACTGTCTGGCAGTGTCAGGATGTGTGATTAGTTCATGGTCTTCCCATGCTAAGGAATATTAGACTTAGTCCACCAGAAAGATATTGAACATGTACCCTCCATAGAGACACTAACACAGTGAATTTCAAAAGACAGATCTTAGAGGAGTCAAATTGATAGAGATGATATACAAAGTACTTTACATGGAGTCAAAACATCCAAATTTAAATAGCATATTAGTAATAGATAAATAAACATTATGAGAAACTTGGTCTTGTAGCATGCCTGCATACTTGAGATTGAACCAATAGCTCCCTAGAGCACACATTTTGCATGGAAACTCAAACTCAGCAACACAATTCACATAGTTTAACACTTTCAGAGAGTGTGTCACAATGCTGAGCATACCCAGGGGCACACTTCACACTCTAAAAATGTTATCTGCCACTCACAATAAGGAAATGTCTCTTATATCTACCCCACCACACCTAGAATTCAGTGGTTTTAGTGTTGGCACTTATGTATAATCTAAAGAAGTTACTGGAAACTAATTAGAGGAAAGAGAAAGATTGGAGAAGATCTGTTGTATGTTTTGTCTTCACTTTGAGTGAAGTCTCAAACAGGCTTTATGTCAACAAATGAAATGATATTTATCTAGGTGATATGAGAGAAAACTTAAAATATCAAGAATGGAAGATGAAGAAGAAATAACACAACTGTAAATTGTATAAAACACATGAAAAGCATTGGGCCTGTTGACTCATGTCTGTAACCCTAAGTTTGAAACAGCAGAATAGTGAGTTCAAGGTTAGTACCAGCTACAGAAGTGAGTCTACATTACTATACAATAGCCACAAATCAAACCTAAAAATAAGAATATGAATATTTTTAAAAATTTCAAAATAAGCTGTGTCTTGTTGGCACATGTATTTAATGTTAGCACTCAGGAGGCAGAGGAAGCAAAATCTCTGAGTTAAAGGTTAGCCTCTTCTAGCAACTGAGTTCCAAGACTGCCATGGATACACAGAGAAAAAAATAAATGTACACACACACACACACACACACACACACACACACACACACACACACACACATTCAAAGCAAACCAAACGAAAAATCCCCCAAAAAAGTCACGGAAAATTTGCCCAGGAAAGGATTAATCTGCCTTCTTTTTACTGGGTGAACAGTATAAAACCTACAGTGAGATGTCATAATCAAGCATCAGAACAGACCAGTGCTTACTGTCAGAGGGAATGGCAAACACTAGGAGTTTTAAGCAGGGGTAGCATGTAGTTTTCTCACCCATAGAAGCATGGGAATACTCCTAGAGCCACAGGCAACACATAGGAGCTTCCATAATCCTCCATCCTAATGCAGAGAAGGTAAAAAGTATTAAACCAGTAAAGACCGATAAATCTGACATTAAGAATGAGAAAAGTATTGGTTTACTATGTGATGTGACCCTTTCCTCTTGTAGATGAGCCATGGGGATATATGGGAAAAGGTTGATCCCAGCTTCTCCTATCCCAGGTGTGCTGTTACCTAGGACGAAATACACTAAAACTAGGAGACAGGGAAAAGTTTCCAGCAGGACTGTTTGTAGGCCCCCCAGTAGACTCTTATTATATACAGACCTTAAAATTAAAATACTGTATTGTGTCTTTAACCAAGCAAGTGAATGTCTGTATGACAACAATTTCAAGTCTCTGAAGAAAGAAATAGAAGAAGATCTCAGAAGATGGAAAAAATCTCCCATGCTCATTGATTGCCAGGATTGATACAGTAAAACATGGTGAAAAATTGCTCTCTCTGACTGTGGATTGTCCCTCCTGAAAACCTGTATGTCAATACTCCTGTAAAATTCTGCCAGTTCTCTCTAGGCAGAATTTGAGTATGAGGAGCTGTGTACAGGGTCAGCTCCAGGGTGCAGATAGAAACCAGAAGGATCCTGTCACCAGCTGTTCCTTAGTTCCAGTGTCCTGATGGCTCTGGGCTGGTCCCTCTCTGGCCAGGAATTTTAATAGAGGTGGTCTTACCCATGCTTGCTGGCTCTCCTGGGGGACCAGCTCTCTCCTGGTGGTATTTGTGTATGTAGCACTGTGGTGCAGGATCAGCTCCAGGCACACATCGAAACTGGAAGGTTCTCATCCTAGGGTGCTCCTCTATTCCTGTGTCCTGAGGGCATCTCCCCCTGAGCATAAGTGCTGGTCTTATCTGTGCTCACACACTTGTCTGCAGTCCTAGGTATGCACTCCATGTTTGTGTATGGAGCCCTGTGGCAGAAGATCAGCTTAGAGCGCAGACAAAGACTGCTTTCATTTTTATGTGATAATATTTTTAATGAAATTTCACAGGAAAAATATTAAAAATGTTATGTCTTTATGTGTTCCAGAGGACAGCTTTGTAGAGTTGTTTTTTTTCGATGAATTTTTTATTTGATATATTTTTTATTTACATTTCAAATGATTTCCCATTTTCTGAACCCCCACTCCCCGAAAGTCACATAAGCCCCCTTCCCTCCTCCTGTTCTTTCATCTACCCCTTCCCACTTCCCTGTTCTGGTTTTGCCCTATACTGATACACTGAGTCTACTTTTATATAGGTTGATAGGAGGGACTCGAGGTCAAGCTTTTATACCCATACCAGCATCATGACCAGTGATTTTAAATCCAAATCTTGTTTTACTGGTGTGATGGGGTATCCAGGACATGCTGTTAAAGGAGAATTGGGTTCAGATGCTGCCATATTGCCTTGATTTCTGTTAGTGACTTTACTGTGTTTGCCTTTAGCCATCTAGTTCTCACTGGTGTTAGTTGGTCTTGTCAATGCTGGACTCACCATTGCAAGCTGCCTCTTCCCAGGTGGCCTCTGGTGCACAGCTGACCTCTTGCACTGCCTGGAGACAGGATGCTGTGGCCCAGGCTGTTCAGATCCCAAAGCAGACACCTGAAGGCTCCCGCAGGTGCCTCACCAGAGCACACTGACTCCTCCCAGCCGGCCTCCTGGATGCCCCTCTTGCCTCTTGCAGGACCTGGAGATGTGGCGTTGCAGCCCAGGCTGTTCTGGATCAGGAATCAGAGATCGGAGGGCTACTGCCAGAGGCCTCAGGACTGGAACCTCATGCAGAACATTTCTAGGTGATAGGATGTCAGTGATATAATTTCATAATATTTCACAAAGTTGTTCTTCTGACATATTAAGTACATATGATGTTCAAACACTGTTGTAAAATTATATCACTGGGTATGTTTCATCTTTGATTGATTGTTTTCTGATACAAAAGAATAACCCTACACTTTGCATATGATCAGGTACTTTCAAGCAAGGTAATATTCTGTTTCATCCACATTCATTTGGAATTTCAACTGCAGATACAATACCTCATCAAGAAGGTTAGAACTGTACTCCTACACCAGGTGAATAATTCCTCTGAGATGGAGAACTCCCTGAGAAGGCTGATTAACTGAAGAACTTGTATCCTTCATGGGAAATCAGGGGATAAGAGGAATAATCAGGAAATGATGGTCAACCAGATGTTAGGGACAAATTTATCATAAGCTTGTAAGATGCTGAAAAATTGCAGAATAAAATTGAGAATAAAATGTACACATAAGTGAATACTGGTAGGTCCATTGTAGTCATGTGCAGTTGTCCTTTGTGAAACAAGCTTTGGAATGTGGCACCTGTGTGTCAGGGTCAAGAGAAGTTGTAGATTCACATTCATCTTATTACCAAACTTCTTTTGAAGATGTGGTTTGATAAGAACCTGAAAACTAAATATGAAGAATATGGGACAAGGCTCAATTACATCACATTTAACACACACACACACACACACACACACACACACACACACACACACACACACACAAAGATTCACATATTTTCATATGAGTGAAATTGGAAGGTATATTTTTATTCAGTAAGTAAGACAGAGAGAAAAGACTACAGGAATGAAACATTTTGTATTCCCGGGCTTTAGGATCATGTTCACTGTGCATTTACAATCAGTCTCCTATAACCACATCTTCACAGGTCCCTGAGATGACTGCTCCTACCATGAAGAGAGCCAAGGGATGACACCACTAATCTATGATTGCTGAAATTGAATTGGAACAAAAGGCTGTGTCATTTTGACTGACAATTCTCCACAAGAACCGTGGAATGATAAACCCTGGGAATAAGCAGAAGAAGCCTTGTTCTGAGTGATGCTCAGAGTAGTCCAGTGATTCTCAAAATAACATAGACAACTGAGGGAGCCATGCTGGCCTCTCAGAGCTCATAGGTACTGGAGATGCCATACTTGCAACACAGAGTATGGATTATTTGACTTATTCTGACATGGAAGCTTCCTCACTGTTGTCTAGCTTCTATGTTACTAGAAAATCATCTACCAACTGTCCAAGGAGGGACAGAATCAGTCATCCTATCAGGCTGCAACACTTGCGAACCACAACATAGAGGAGCATGGCAAGCTGGTCATAAAGGTTCAATAGGGGCACTTACCATTGAAGGTAGCCAACAGCTGTCTGATTGGATGTAGAACCCAATTTCCTCAACAGGAGGCAAATTATGTCTGGTTCTAGAAACATAGCTAATTTCTGAGGATCAATAAAGAAAATGACCTTAGAAAAGAATTTAATATCATCACTTGCTAAACCAGCATAATTCTTAAGTACATTCTAGGACTTACATGTTTAGATAAGAATACCCACCCTCCTCTTAGAAACTCTTCCTGACAGCAGATAGAGATGACCACAGAAAGCACAACTGCACACAACACAGAGATCTGCAGATTGTGGGGGAGCCTACAACAATGAATCGGTATACATCACAGCTCCTGCAGGTTTGGCTCAGGGAACATCTAGGGAGATGAAGCAGTAATATTTAAAGAGCCAGAATTCCTGGAAGTTAGCAATGAAACAGTCTCTACTAGAAATGGTGGTAAAAGCAAGAATGGAACAATGGCAACACCAAAAGACAAGCTAATATGGAAAGGGGAAAATTTGATAGGTACTACCCTTGGACAAAGAACTACAGGCTGCTAGAGTCTCCTGGGAGAGGAAGAAATAGCACCTGCCAAGAATGAGTGCCATTATTGTTTATCCAATACAAAGCAGTCAGCCCTAAAACCATATTACACTCAAACCAAAAATGCACTAATATATTTGTGCAACACACACACATACATATATTGTATATACAAATAATAAGGAAAAGAGTTAGTTATTTTGAATGAGGCATATGTGAAGAATTTCACAGAGGAAGACAGGAGAAAAGTGACATTTGTATTTAATAAAAAATGTATTCCAAACTAAGTAAATAAATGGGGGAATAATATGCAGGCTGTTTTCATGGGAAATAGGCCTCTATCAGCTCCTGGAAATAATAGCTTGATCTTTCATACTTATTTCTGACAACTTAGCACTCAAATTCATAAGCCACTTCTTTCAATAACAGATGATCTATGAAAATAACAAATGTCAAATGATAAACTTTTAATTAAATAGTAGACTTAGTATTTTTAATGAGCTTCTTCATAAGTATAACAAATAATAAGTATATATTTAAGTATGTTGGCTGACCAAATTGAAAGGGGTCATCAAGATGTTAAAAAAATTAAGAAAGAAAGTCTAAATAGAATTTTAGAGTATTTATACCAGGGAAATAAATATCTTTAGAAGAGTACAATCTTGTGGCTGTGCAAAACACAGTCCCCTGTGTTGAGGGGCCATCAGATCTCAGGGTCTCCTCGGCAGATCCTGAAAACTCCTTTCAGCCCTTGAGCTCTTCTTCCCTCAACCTGTCTGTGCCCTGAGCACATTTTGATTCTGCACTTGGTGCAGAGCACTTTTCCAGATGGACAGAAAGGGGAGCACTCTGCCTGAAGAGATCCTGCACAGGCTTAGGTGAAGGGAGTCTTCAATGCATCTCTACAGCTGGTAAGTTTAGTGTCTGTCCAAGATGAAAAGTTCCTGCTGAAGAGCATGGAAATCTCAGTGGACCACAATCCCTACTTTTTCTATATCCCTCAGATCTGGTATTAAAAGTATGTGTAAATTAACCAAACTTCATTTCTCTGTTTAAGGTGGTATGTTGTGCTCAGGTCATCATTTCTGTACAGATAGCACCTTTGCTCTCTATCATCTCCTTAACCTATCAATGTGGAGTTCTCACCTAGCAATGTGGAGTCCTCCAGGAAGCAGGTACTGGAGCCCAGTTGCAGGCCTGGCAGTCACCTTTGGTGTAAAATGAATCCACCTGAGATAGCCTGCCCCACAGTCTGTTACACTGATTTATAATGAGAATCTTGGTTTCTTTAAGAACATAGAAAAGTTACGGGAATAATTTTTTATTTTATACCAGTTATGGGATAAGGGATACTTCAGATTGTCCACAGTAGTGAACAATGATGTTCCTCGTGCTCTGGCAAAGGCATGATTTTTCCAACTGCAGATAGTTTTATCAAATGTATGACATTTGGAATTCCAGAGACTCTTGAGAGTATATATGAATACAAGCACCCCAAAGGGGGTGTGGGTGATGCTGCTCCTCCTGGTGTTAATGTATCTGGTTGCAGATTGATGTTTCTGGTTGCTGGATGACAGATGAAAATAAAAATTTCCCCCAAAGTATTTGATGCCCCTAATCAGCAGAATGACAATCTAATGATATGGATGTCGCCTTTACTATCTACATTTCTTTCTTTCCTCTAGTCTTGAGGGGTTTGAAGGGTTAGAGAAAGGTGGTAGAAATAGGTACTCCAATGTAGCCACAAGTCTGGTTCTGATGCCAGTGCAGTCTCATCTTAAGGCTACTTACCCATCATTGGATAATCAAATAGTCACTGTCCTCTTATGCATTGAACTTGAAAGGCCATTTATACCTTTTCAATGCTGATGAACACAGATGGACTGGCAGTGGTAGAGAAATGGGGATGCAATTGGAGAAGGCTGGAGTTCTGAAGATGCTAGTTCTGTTTCCTGTGCCTGCACAAGAGAGCCAACATTACCTGGTAGAGAGGACCATGATGCTATTTGAGAATGATTCCCTGTAGATGAACCATGTGGATAACATGTATTGCATGGGGATATGGTACAAAAGAACAGGATTCAGTAACATAGTAACATCACATTAGGAGTAACAAAAAGAGAGATGAACTGGTTGCTCAACTGGATCAATAGAAGGAAGAAAGGACAAACCAAGGCCATAATATGTCATATGGAGATAAGGTGCTTTTGAACATTTCTCAGCAGAGTGTCTGGGACTGGGAGTGATGCCTAGAACCATCATCCAGTAGGGCAGTACAAATGGAGATATCCTGCACAAAACTGAACTAGAAGACAGGTGATTTGCAGGTGATGTCATCCCATCATTACCAAAGCATGAAAATATCTGTACCCATGAAGCCAACAACCAGCAGTATCATGAGGAGATTGAAGGACAGTAAGCCAACAGACATGTCAGTGAGTCTGGGGCTGTTCTCACCACTAGGCATGAGGACACCAAAGAGAAGGACACTGTTGCTTGAGATTCCAACACTTATCTCAGAGATAAGGTGTTTCTGATATCTCATGACAATGCACAGCTTGCTGTTCTGATTCGTCTTATATGGTCAAGAAGCATAGAACAAAACTTGCAGGGTAAAGCAAAAGATACCCTTCGACCCAGACACAGTTTGATTGTGAATCTTAAAAGAACTTCTTGGGGAATCAGCATCCCAGTCTTCAAACATTACTACAGAGCAATAGTGATAAAAAACTGCATGGTATTGCTACAATGACAGGCAAGTGGATCAATGGCATAGGATTAAAGAACCAAAAATGAATTCACACACCTATGGTCACTTGATCTTCGACAAAGGAGCTGAAAACATCAAGTGGAAAAAAAGATAGCCTTTTCTTTTCTTTTCTTTTCTTTTCTTTTCTTTTCTTTTCTTTTTTTTTTAGATCTCTTCCTTTAGGCTGATGGGCTGCTGGTCCTACGGATCCAGACTTAATGCTTTGTGCAACTCACCATTGCTCACAGTTATCCACTCTTCCTGTATCTCTTGCTTTTTTTTTTATTCGATATATTTTTTATTTACATTTCAAATGGTTTCCCCTTTTTCTAGCCCCCCACTCCCCAAAAGTCCCGCAAGCCCCCTTCTCTCCCCCTGTCCTCCCACCCACCCCTTCCCACTTCCCTGTTCTGGTTTTGCCAAATACTGCTTCACTGAGTCTTTCCAGAACAGAGGGCCACTCTTCCTTTCTTCTTGTACCTCATTTGATGTGTGGGTTATGTTTTGGGTATTCCAGTTTTCTAGGTTAATATCCACTTATTAGTGAGTGCATACCATGATTCACCTTTTGAGTCAGGGTTACCTCACTTAGTATAATGTTCTCTAGCTCCATCCATTTGCCTAAGAATTTCATGAATTCATTGTTTCTAATGGCTGAATAGTACTCCATTGTGTAGATATACCACATTTTTTGCATCCACTCTTCTGTTGAGGGATACTTGGGTTCTTTCCAGCATCTGGCAATTATAAATAGGGCTGCTATGAACATAGTAGAGCATGTATCCTTATTACATGGTGGGGAATCCTCTGGGTATATTCCCAGGAGTGATATAGCAGGATCTTCTGGAAGTGAGGTGCCCAGTTTTCGGAGGAACCGCCAGACTGATTTCCAGAGTGGTTGTACCAATTTGCAACCCCACCAGCAGTGGAGGAGTGTTCGTCTTTCTCCACACCCTCTCCAACACCTGCTGTCTCCTGAATTTTTCAACAGTTAATGAAAATGCAAAATGCAAAAAGCTTGTAACCCAAAATATCCAGGAAATCCAGGACACAATGAGAAGACCAAACCTAAGGATTATAGGCATAGATGAGAGTGAAGATTTACAACTTAAAGGCCAGCAAATATCTTCAATAAAATTATGGAAGAAAACTTCCCTAACCTAAAGAGAGAGATGCCCATGAATATTCAAGAAGCCTACAGAACTCCAAACAGACTGGACCAGAACAGAAATACTTCCCGACACATAGTCATCAAAACACCAAATGTACTAAACAAAGAAAGAATATGAAAGGCAGTAAGAGAAAAAGGCCAAGTAACATATAAAGGAAGACCTATCAGAATCACAGCAGACTTTTCACCTGAGACTATGAAGGCTAGAAGATCCTGGGCAGATCTCATGCAGACTCTAAGAGAACACAAATGCCAGCGAAAACTACTATATCCAGCAAAACTCTCGATCACCGTAGATGGAGAAACTAAGATATTCCATGACAAAACCAAGTTTACCCAATATCTATCCACAAACTCAGCCCTACAAAGGATAAAAGGAGAAAAACACCAATATAAGGAGGGAAACTTCACCCTGGAAAAAGCAAGATAGTAACTTTTCATCAAACCCAAAAGAAGTTAACCAATCAAATTTAAAAAATAACGTCAAAAATGACAGGAAGTAACAATTATAATTTTTAAAAACTGGGTTATAATTTTTAAAACTGGGTCCTAGCCTCATTATTTTGAATATCATGCAATGATTTAATATTATTATGATATTAGCTACATGTGATATACAATACTTTAAGATTATGTATAATTTTTATAGTGTATATAATAATATATTTATGTATTATATAATTATTTATAATTTACACACACAAAGTCACAGACACACACACATACATACACATGCACAACACACACACACACACACAGTATGCAGCCACTCTAACTTTCTTCCAGGCTAAGGCTACTTGATATGGATACAAGAAATTAAACCATGCTAGATAGAGGGTCTGCAGCAAAACTTAAACTGTAGTAATTTCATAAAGAGCTACCAGACTTTATATAGCTTTATCAGGGACAGATTATAATTATTAGTTATATTAGCAGTGTGTATATATATACCCACTGCTATTGGCAGGATCAATATAGTCATGGTTGCCAGGATATCATGACATTTGTAGGCTATACATGATATACAACCTTAACATCAAAGACCAATCATCCTGCAGGCTTTCATATTTCCTTGACTACTAAGGGAACAGAAGCATGAGTGTTTCATTGCTTGAGGGAGTGTGTCGGCCTTTCAGAACCTGGAAGGCACATTGTACACCAGAAGCTATGAAGCCTACCCTGAAAAATCTATAAAAGTTTCTTCAAGGAAGCTAGGCCAGGCCAACTTTATGATCCCTGCAAAACACACACACACACACACACACACACACACACACACACACACACATATGCACCGACACACACACATGCACACACACACACACACACACACACAGAGAGAGAGAGAGAGAGAGAGAGAGAGAGAGAGAGAGAGAGAGAGAGAGGGAAACAGAGAGGGAGAGGGAGAGGGAGAGGGAGACAAACGGAGAGAGAGAGAGCATAGAATAAAAATGTTTAGATCATGCTAAATATATTTATTTCTAATATTGTATAACATTTATAACTTCCTTATGATGGAAATTTTTAACGCATTTTTTCTTGTTGCTTGAAATCTCTGATATACTGTCGTAGAGATTTTGTTTCTGTCATTTTCCCCTCATGTTGAATATACTTTGTGTTTCTTATAGGATTCACCCTGATTACGGCTTATCCTCACTCTATTCCTTCCAGTTCCTCCCAATCTCCTATCCTATCCAGATCCACTCTACTTCTTTCTCTCATTAGAAAAGAACAGCCTTCTAAGAGGTAGTAATGAAATGTAGCAAAGCAATATATCATAAGATAAAACAAAACCCATCATCTCTCCACTCTGAGTCTGTGCTTTGAGCAGACCTTGGGTGCTGTCTTTGCATCCAGTTGCACAACACCCAGAGGATGCTTGACTCCCAGGTGCTCTAATATGCCCAGGATCACAGGAGAGGCCACAATATCTGCCCTAACACACTATGAACTGTGTCCCTCAGAATACAGGGACACAGGAAACTTCTCTCCACACCTCTCAGCCAGTGTCATGGGTGCCTTCTGGTTTGAACCTGCACCTGGTACAGACATGGAGTTCTAGCTCTGTACCTACCCTTAAAACCCCAGAGAGAGTCCAACTCCAAGATCCTCTGAAATGCACATGTCACAGGATCACAATATCAGAGGATCACAGGATGACAGAGGAAGCCTGACTTCCAGGAGATCAGACACACTCAGGGGCACTGGAGCTCTGACACACTGAAAATCATAGCTGAGGCCACAACATCTTTCCCAACACCCAGTATAACTAGGAGTCCCACAGGACCAGGGAAACACAAACCCCTACACAACCAGGGGCATAGGTTCCTTCTAGCTTGCACTTGTGCCTGGAGCAAACCAAGAGCTTTGGCTCCCCCACACAGCCCTACAATACCCAGAGAAAGCTTCAATACCAGAAGTTATGTCAAAACAGAATCTGATGAGCTTTTTTACCCCATCAAGAGCAGATTGACTCCCAGGAGCTCTGTCACACCCAGGATCTCAGGATTACAAGATCCCAGGATCCCAGAGACAGCTGGACTCTGAAGAGTTTTAACACAACAAAGATAACAGGAAGGACAGTCTCTAGTCAGGGCAGATAGCATTAGAGATAACCAGATGGTGAGAGGCAAGTACAAGAACATAAGCAACAGAAACCAAGGCTACTTGGCATCATCAGAAGCCATTTCTCTTCTTCAGCATGCAATAAGGACACATGCTCCACTATGTTCATAGCAGCCCTATTTGTAGTAGCCAGAAGCTGGAAAGAACCTAGGTGTCCTTCAACGGAGGAATGGATACAAAAAATGTGGTATATATACACAATGGAGTACTATTCAGTCATTATAAACAATGAATTCATGAAATTCTTAGACAAATGGATGGAGCTGGAGAACATCATACTAAGTGAGGTAACCCAGTCTCAAAAGATCAATCATGGTATGCACTCACTGATAAGTGGATATTAGCCTAGAAGCTTTGAATACCCAGGACATAATCCACAAATTAAATGATGTCCAAAAAGAATGGAGGAGTGGCCCCTGGTTCTGGAAAGACTCAGTGCAAGAGTATAGGGGAATTCCAGAACAGGGAAGTGGGAAGGGGTGGATGGAAGAATAGGGGGATGGAAGAGGGCTTATGGGACTTGCGGGGAGTGGGGACCCAGAAAAGGGGAAATCATTTGCAATGTAAGTAAAAAAATATATCATTAAAAATGCTAAAAAAATACACTGTATATTTAAAAGTAAAAAAAAAAAAAAAAAAAAAAAAAAAAAAAAAAGAAACCATTTCTCCCACCACAACAAGTCCTGGATTTCCCAACACTCTGGAAAAGCAAGATTCAGATTCAAGATCACTTCTCATGATGATTATATAGGATTAAATAAGACATAAATAACTGCCTTAAAGAAATGCAGGAGAACACAGGTAAACAGGCAGAAGCCCTTAATAAGGAAACACAAAAAGTCCTTAAAGACTTACAGGAAAACACAAAGAAACAGGTGAAGGAATTGAACAACACCATCCAGGATCTAAAAATGGAATAAAAAACAATAAAGAAATCACAAAGGGAGACAACCCTGGAGTTAGAAAACCTAGGAAAAAGATCAGGAGTCATAGATACAAGCTTTACCATTAGAATACAAGAGACAGAAGAGAAAATCTCAGGTACAGAAGATATTATAGAAAACATTGACACAACAGTCAAAGAAAATACAAACCGTAAAAAGCTCCTAACCCAAAACATCCAGGAAATCCAGGGCACAATGAAAAGACCAAACCTGAAGATAATAGGTATAGAAGAGAGTGAAGATTTCCAACTTAAATGACCAGTAAATATCTTTTAAAAATTATAGAATAAAACTTCCCTAACCTAAAGAAAGAGATGTCCATAAACTTACAAGAATCCAAAAGAGCTTCCAATAGACTATACCAAAAAAAATTTCCTCCTGTCACATAATAATCAAAACACCAAATGCACTAAACAAAGAAAGCATATTAAAAGCAGTAAGAGATAAATGCCAAGTATCACATGAAAGCAGAAATATCAGAATTACAGCAGACTTCTCAACAGACACTATGTAAGCCAGGAGATCCTGGGCAGATGTCATACACACACTAAGAGAGGACAAATGTGAATCCAGGCTACAAAAACCAACAAAACTATCAATTACCATAGATTACCAAGATGTTCCATATAAAAAACCAAATTTGCATAATATGTTTCCAGAAATCCAGCCCTACAAAGAATAATAGATGGAAAACTCCAACATAAGGAGGGAAACTATACCTTGGAAAGAGCAAGAAAGTCATTTTATTTCAATAAGTCCAAAAGAAGAGAGCTACAGAAACATAATTCCATTTCTATCAACAAAAATTTCAGGAAGCAATGATCACTTTTCCTTAGTATCTCTTAATTTCATTGGATCCAATTACCCAATAAAAAGACATAGACTAAAAGATTGGATATATAAAAAGGACCCATCATTTTGCTGCATACAGGAAATGAGCCTCAGTGATAAAAACAGACATTACTCATAAGGAAAGGCTGGAAATTTTTTTCCAATCAAATGGTCCCAAGAACCAAGCTGGAGTAACTATTCTAATACTGAATATAATTAAATTTTAACCATATGTTATCAAAAATAGGGAAGGACAATTCATACTTGTCAAAGGAAAAAAATCTACCAAGATGAACTCTCAATTCTGAATATCTATGCTCCAAAAGCAAGCATACTCATATCCATAAAAGGAACTTTACCAAAGCACAAAGCACACACTGCTCCTGACACAAGCACTGTGGAAGACTCAACACCACACTCTCATCAATGGAGAGATCATGGAAAGAGAAACTAAATAGAGTTGCAGTGAAACTAGTAGAAGTTATGATCCAAATGGACTTAACAGATATTTATAGAACATTTCATGTTAAAACAAAAGAATATCCCTTCTTCTAAGCAACTCATGGTACCTTCTCCAAAATTGACCATATAATTGGTCAGAAAACAGCCCTCAACAGATACAAGAAGATTGAAATAATCCCAAGCATCCTATCAGATGACCACAGACTAAGTCTAGTGTTAAATAGCAACAAAAACAACAGAAAACTCACATGCACATGGAAGAGGAACAATGCCACCTCAATGATAACTTCATCAAGGAAGCAATAAAGAAAGAAATTAAAGATATTTAGAATTTAATGAAAATTAAGGCACAACATAATCAAACTTAGGAGACACAATGAAAGCAGTGCTAAGAGGAAAACTCATAGCTCTGAGTACCTCCAAAAAGAAACTGGAGAAAGCATACACTAGTAGCTTGATAGCATACCTGAAAGCCCTATAACAAAAAGAACCAAATACACCCTTGTGGATTAGAATGCAGGAAATAATCAAACTCAGGTCTGAAATCAATCAAGTAGAAACAAAAAGAACTATACAAAAAAAATCAGCAAAACCAGGAGCTGGTTCTTTGAGAAAATAGAGAAGAGAGATAAAACCTTAGTCAGACTAACCAGAGGGCTCAGAGACAATATCCAAATTAACAAAATAAGAAATTAAAAGGGATATACAACAACAGAAATGGAGGAAATAAAAAAAATCATCAGATCCAACAATAAAAGCCTGTTCTCAACAAAACTGAAAAACTGGATAAAATGGACAGTTTTCTAGACAGATATCAGGTACCAGAGCTAAATCAGGATCAGATAAACTATCTTAACTGTCTCCTAATACTTTTTGAAATAGAAGCATTCATTAATAGAAGACTATTAATGAATAGTCTCCCCACAAAAAAGAGCAAATGTTTAGTGTAGAGTTCTATCAGATCATCAAAGAAGACCTAATACCAATGCTCTTTAAACTATTCCACAAATTAGAAACAGAAAGAACACTACCCAATTGATTCTATGAAGCCACAGTTACTCTGACTCCTTATCTCTCTCCTAGGTTTTCTATCTCCAGGTTTGTCTCTCTTTGTGATTTCTTTGTTGATTCTATTTCCATTTTGTTGGTTTTGTTCAATTCCTTCACCTGTTTGTTTGTGTCTTCCTTTATTTCTTAAAGGGATTTTTGGTTTCCTCCTTAAGGGCTTCTAGCTGTTTACCTGTGTTCTCCTGTATCTCTTTAAGGTAGTTATTTATGACCTTATTAATGTCTCCTATCATCATCATGAGATGTTATTTTAAATCACAGTCTTTCTTTTCTGGTGTGTTGGGGTATCCAGGGCTCACTGTAGAGGGAGAACAGGTTTCTGATGTTGTCTGATAGTTTTGGTTTCTGTTGCTTATGTTCTTTCCTTTGCCTCACACAGTCTGGTTATTTCTGGTATTAGCTGGACTTGCTGTTTGTATCTGTAGCTTGTCCCCCCTGAAAGCCTGTGTGTTAGTACTCCTGGGAAACCAGTTTGTTCCCTGAGGAATTTGGGTCTGGAGGTCTGTGGCACAGGGTCAGCTCGGGGGTGCAGACAGAAACCAGAAGGATTCTGTCCTCAGCTGGTCCTTAGTTCCTGTTTCCTAATGACTCTGGGAAGGTCCCCTCTTGGACCAGGAATTTGAGCAGAAGTGCCCTTACCTGTGCTCAAATGTGTTTTTGCACTCTTGTGAGACAAGCTCTCTCCCTGAAGTATTAGGGAATTGAGAACTGTAGCACAGAGGATCAGCTACTTGATATTTTACTTCTAATGCAAAAACATATTTCAAACTCATGTCTTTAAGGTATCAGCTAATACCAAAAATTCACACATTTGACCAGTTATTTACATTTGGACTTTTGTAGTCACAGGAAACTCTATCCATGAGGCACAGTCTGTAGCTGCCTTTGCATCCAAATGCCAAAAGTGAGCATGGATCTTCAGCAAGAGCTTTACTTTCCAAGGAGTGACTGAGAAGAAGATTCAGATGAGCAGATAGCGGTCTTTAAATCTCTGTTTAGTACATGTTTGTCACAACGTTTTGTTATTGAAAAATTACATTCTGGTGTATTTAGAGTTTTGTCATTATTTCATTATAGGGGGGATAATTTAAATGTGTGTGTGTGTGTATGTGTGTGTTTGTGTTAGTGTGTGTGTTCAAGTTTGTGAATATAGGTACCTATGGTTCATGGTAGGTTTGTAGAGGTCAGATTCCAACCTATTACACTGGTCCTGATTTTCCACTTTGTTTCTGTTGGGTCTCTCATGTTTCTCTACTATGCGGTCCAGGCTAAGTAATACAGAGATCCTTGGAATTCACCTCCCATCTGCCAATAAGAACTCTAGGGTTGAAAGATGCCTGGTATTCTTTGTCTAGTGATAAGTATAAGCTGTGTCTATGGACTCAGATTTTTATTGTGTAGTGAATACTTTATCCCCAGAACCCCATGGGTATTAGAAACAATGCTGTGATATCTATATGAAAATAATATGTCTTTATTATTAGGAAGCACCAATAACACACAAAAAATGTCATCTGAACACTCTAGCTACTAAATAAATGCTACTGAGTGTATACACATCATATGTCCCATAAATACACAGATCTAAGACACTAGTTTCTCTGCTGAATTGAAAGTCTATCAGGCAAAAACCAAAAGAATTGTAGCCTTTTTAAAATCTCCAAAATGGAGTGTATTTTGTGACTCTGAGTCTAAGTGCCACCCTGTATCAGTCAATCCACATAAAACTTACTTTTCTCTCACTGAGTTATCTTATTTTCCAGAGCAAGTTCCTGGTTTGTCTGCGTTCCACATTTCGTGAAAACAACCAAGGGCAAGGCAACCAAGCTGAAGTCAGAAACCAGCTTATTGTATAGAAACAATGAGCCCAGAGAACAGTTCAAAGCTGACGTCCAAGTTAAATTTTAGAAAAATTTTTATGCTCACTGTGTCTCCTTGCTTTATCATTCAAGAGGGATTTATATTTGGCTTATTAAACTTCTTAGTAGAGTTTTCCCAACTACCTCATGAGCATTCATGCTTCTACAAGCAACAGACTTTACCAGAACCTATTTCTAATGCAGACTAATAGAGGAACAGGGTTTAAGGAGAGGAGTGTAGTAGAATCTTGAACCTCCAGGGAGATGGGCAGTGTGGTGTGGACATTTTCTGATTTTCAGGGGGCTCCATCCCACAGCACCCTGTGCTGGAATTGAGTTGCACATAAAGATTGAACAATACACCACACCATGTAGAGGCTGAATTTTGGTCATATGTTCTGTTAATTCTAGACTGTTTCTATTTTAAATCCTGGGAATTTTAAATCCTGTTATTTTTAATGTTGCTGTATAAGTTATTGTGTATATTTTGCACATAGACGTGTTTTGAAAGTTATGTGTGTAATTCATATTCTTCCTGGACCATAGCATTTCATTTTGGAGGTTCAAGAAAAGCCAAGCTTTTTTTTTTTTTTTTTTTTAGATTTGTCAAAATACATTACAGAAAACTGGAATATCAAAATGTAATTGAAGTTGTCACATACTTACAAAGGGTGTGGTATATCTAAGACCAAGATGGGCAAGAACTACCTCACAGGGCTCCCTTAAAGACTCATTGAGAAATAAATAAAACTTAAATTAAATTAAGCCTTGTCCTATGTCAAAGTATATTGATAAATCTTCTGTTATGTGTTTAGCATCATGTTGGTTAAAATACATCATTTTAACATAAAAAATTTCATATTTTATATATGGCAAAGCACATTGACAGCACACTGTGACTGACAGTTCTGATGGCAGTACATTGGCTCATCTTGCCCATCCAAGTAGATTCAAACATTTATTATTCTCTCAAATGTGGACCTCAAAAAGATCACTATTTGCTTTTCACTGCTCATAAACACAAAAGGGCTGATGGTGGCATAGATGTGCACCACAAAAATTTGGATAGAATACGATGTTGGATCATTCAGGAACATAGTTCTTGAGCAGGAGACAATGCTGTCAAATATGCACATCAGCACAAAGAAACTCATGAGCATCAGGATGGTCTGGGTGGCCCTTTGCTCTGGGGATGTTTTGGGGGAAAAACTGGTACCTTGTAGATTCTGGACCTGTTTCTTGTGCCTGCACAAGAGGGCCATCATGTAGCAAGTTGAGAGGACCATGAGACTAATAAGAAAGACTTCCCTGATGGCTATCAGTGTAGAAAACATGCTTTGCATGAGGTAACTCAAGGGTAGAATAGAGCAGGACTGAGTAACATAAATAAAATCATTCACGGTCACATTTGGTGTGGCAATGATGGATACCAAGAGGTGACTGCTAATTAACATATAGAGGACACCCAGGAAAATAATGGCACATGAGATGTGATGGGGAGATTTGTGCTTGAACTTTGCTAAGCAGGAGCTTCTGGGAGTAAGGATGATGGCCTGGAGGACACTCAACATGCTGGTGGTACAAAGGGAGAGACCCCTCAAAATTCTGTACAGGTAGACAAGAAATTTACATATGATGTCATCCCATTCTCTCCAAGAAATAAAAATGTCAGTGGCTATGAATGCCATAACAATTAGGATCAATAGGTGGATTAGGGACAAGAGACCAATGGGCAGGTCAGTGAGTCTGGACCTATTCCCACGAATGAACTTGAGGGTGTGGAAGAGGAGAAGGAAGCTATTGCCTGAGACCCCAATGCCAATTTCAAAGAAAAAGGTGGTCCTTATATTAGAATTAGTGTGTAATCTGCTCTTCATATTCATCGTATGGGAGAATAGTGGCTGAGGAGAAAAGAACAGAATCTCGTGCATCAATCCTTGGCAACTCTGCTCCTCTTACCATATTCTACTCAGCTCTACTTCACACCCCACAGACCCTCTCGCTTGTTATAAGCTGAGGCATGGTTGAAACCTATGTCCCATGATTGCTGCATCAATGTGTATGCTTTTTCAACATTAAATACTACACACATCCTAAATTATGTCTTTTCTTCTTTAGTGTGTATGGGTTTTACTGGAATAGGAACAACAGTTTATTACAACATCCTCTCGGACAGCAACGTTACAGACAGAGTTTTATTATTTTGGGTATGTTTGAATGAGGAGGATTGTGTGAAAGAAATCAGTCCTTCCTATTGAAAGAGGTCCCATGGATTGTGTATGCCCTTATTCTATTTGGGGCTATCTTTACTCCATTTTTATAAAACCAAATTTCTTAATTTGTGTTTATAGCAAATGTTGGGAATTGTGATCTGTGAATACAGATGTTTCTCATTCCATGCACATTCTGCCCTTTTGTCCAAGTGTGACCAAGAAAACTATGAGGCTGAACTCCAATCATCTCCTCCTTAACATAAACAGAGCCATGTGCCTGTGTCAGGTGGACACTAAGTATATAGGAACATGCAGTTTACACAGAAAACATGGCTGTGTTCCAGCACAAGATGGTCTCTGTAGATATTTCCCCAGCTGGTTCTTTCAGGCAGTGTCTTATGTTTGTGGTCTGGGAGAGATAAGGCAGATAATAATGACTGGCCAGCTCCATCCCTGCTTGAAACAGAAGATAAAAGACAAATAAGTTACAAAACAGCAGAACATTGGAGTGGAGTCCTATCCAGAGAATTTAGGTGAACAATTCAGTCTTTGAGTGATGTTCTCTAAGTTCATCTTTCATGTTTTCTAATCTCAATCTAGAACTGCCTCTATGAGAACAGCAAAGCGGGCAAATGCCTTCATGAATTTCAGGAAAGAAGACCATGTCTTCGTTCAGTATATGAAATTGGAGGAAGTAGACCTACAATTAAAAGAGTTGGGGTTTTTACAGAAGTTACATAATAAGGTTTTTCTTATTACAGAATTATAGAAAATGGTACAACTCAGTCTTGAAAGACAGGCTCTATAGGAATCTACATTCCCTCTTTTCATAACCGAGGGTCGATACTCCCCCATATTCCTGATATGCCAGCTACAACTTTATATTCATCAATGTGCTGTAGATGCTGTAAAATTATTACAGAATCTTGATTAGACATTTACTTACTCAAACACCATAACCAAACCCATGTTAGGTAGGTAAGCATTTATTGCTTGTTACTTCTAATAATCAATCATTCAGGGTTGTTGATGGTAGAACTTATGGCAGAGGTCTACAGGCAGGAACTGATGCACCATCATGCAAGAGTGCTAGTCACTGTTTTTTTTTTTTATTTTTTATTTTTTATTTTTTATTTTTTATTTTATTTTATTTATTTATTTATTTATTTTTGCTTCATGGATTTGCTAGTCTGTATTCTTAAGTATCCACCAGCCCAGAGCCTATACTCACACTGAGCTGGTCCCTCTCACATAGATTTCCAATCAGGAAAACTCACCACAAATATGTCCACATGTCAATTTGGTGGGGGAATTATCTGAACTGACATTAAGTTCCTTAATTCCAAGTGATTTACCTTGTGTCAAAACAAACTCATAAGGAAACAAACCAAAACATTTGGTCCAGTTGACCCCTTTTCAGGTAGACACACAAACATATCACTGTTACACTCTAACTTTGTCTCTTTTTTAGTTTCCAAGATATCATTCTAATATCAACATTTCAATATAAAAGTGCCACATACTTTAAAAGTTCAATCTCCTTTAAATTTTCAAATCCCATTCAACATGGAAAGCTTCTCCAAAATTTTCAGTGTCTAAAATATCCAGCTTCTCTAACATTTTGAAAGTTTCTGTAAAATACATATACTCTCTGTAAAACTCGAAAATCTCCATAAAATCCCAAAATCCTTTTAAATTTTAAATTCCCTTAATATAGTTAAAATGGCCAAAAGCAATATACAGATTCAATGCAATACCCATCAAAATCCCAACTCAATTCTTCACAGAGTTAGAAAGAGAAAACCTCAAATTCATCTGGAATAACAAAAAACCCAGGATAGCTAAAACTATTCTCAACAATAAAAGAAATTCTGGGGGTATCAGTATCCCTGACCTCAAGCAATACTGCAGAGCAATAGTGTTAAAAACTGCATGGTATTGGTACAGTGACAGGCAGGAGGATCAATGGAACAGGATTGAAGATCCAGAAATGAACCCACACACCTATGGCCACTTGATCCTCGACAAAGGGGTGGAAAACATCCAATGAAAAAAGATAGCGTTTTAAACAAATGGTACTGGTTCAGCTGGAGGTCAGCATGCAGAAGAATGGGAATGGAACTGATCCATCCTTGTCTCCTTGTACTAAGCTCAACTCCAAATGGATCAAGGACCTCCACATAAAGCCAGACACTCTGAAGCTAATAGAAAAGAAACTGGGGAAGACCCTTGAGGACATCGGTACAGGGTGAAAGTTCCTGAACAGAACACCAATAGCTTATGCTCTAAGATCAAGAATTGACAAATGGGACCTCATAAAATTACAAAGTTTCTGTAAGGCAAAGGACACCATCAAACGGGCAAATCAGCAACCAACAAATTGGGAAAAGATTTTCACCAACCCTACATCAGATAGAGGGCTAATATCCAAGATATATAAAGAACTCAAGAAGTTAGACCCCAGAAAACCAAATAACTCTATTAAAAAATGGAGGACAGAGTTAAACAAAGAATTTTCACCTGAAGAACTTCGCAGGGTGGAGAAGCATCTTAAAAAATGCTCAACTTCATTAGTCATTAGGGAAAGCAAATCAAAACAACCCTGAGATTTCACCTTACACCAGCCAGAATGGCTAAGATTAAAAATTCAGGAGACAGCAGATGTTGGCGAGGATGTGGAGAAAGAGGAACACTCCTCCACTGATGGTGGGGTTGCAAATTGGTACAACCACTCTGGAAACCAGTCTGGCTGTTCCTCCAAAAACTGGGCACCTCACTTCCAGAAGATCCTGCTATACCACTCCTGGGCATATACCCAGAAGATTCCCCAGCATTTATTAAGGATACATGTTCCACTCTGTTCATAGCAGCCCTATTTATAATTGCCAGAAGCTGGCAAGAACCCAGGTATCCCTCAACAGAAGAGTGGATGCAAAAAATGTGGTATATCTACACAATGGAGTACTATTCAGCCATTAGAAACAATGAATTCATGAAATTCTTAGGCAAATGGATGGAGTTGGAGAACATCATGCTAAGTGAGGTAACCCAGACTCAAAAGATGAATCATGGTATGCACTCACTAATAAGTGGATATTAACCTAGAAAACTGGAATACCCAAAACATAATCCACACATCAAATGAGGTACAAAGAGAACGGAGGAGTGGCCCCTGGTTCTGGAAAGACTCAGTGAAGCAGTATAGGGCAAAACCAGAACAGGGAAGTGGGAAGGGTTGGGTGGAAAAGAGGGGGAGGGAAGGGGGCTGATGTGACTTTCGGGGAGTGGGGGTCTAGAAAAGGGGAAATCATTTGAAATGTAAATAAAAATATATCGAATAAAAAAAAGAAAAGAAAAAAAGTGTGGGCTTATGTAACATAAATAATTTAAATATTTTCTTGTTTCCAAATGAAGAACCAAAACACAGTCATCAAATTCAACAATGTCCAACAGAATAAAACTGTGTCATGATTCCAGGACTAACAAATTTCTGGGCTCCTCCACAGTGCTGGAAAATCCTTCCATAGCCCACACAGCTTGTCTGCTAGACCCAAAGTGGTCTCACCCCACAGCAGCTTCTGCTGTCCTTGGTAGATATCCTGTGATGCTGACCTTTCAGATTGTCTGGATTTGTATGTCAACTGGGCTGAAGCTTCATTGGAAGCCTCTCCTTGTTTCTTGTCAAAGACTCTAATCGTTCTCAGCATCCTTTCATGCTTAAAGTCTTGGAAAGAGCAGAAATTCAAGGCCCATACCTAAACATAGTTAAAGCAATATACAGCAAACCAGTAGCCAACATCAAACTAAATGGATAAAAACTTGAAGCAATCCCACTAAAATGAGGGACTAGTCAAGACTGCCCTCTCTCTATATATCTTTTCAATATAGTACTTGAAATTCTCACTAGAGCAATTAGACAACATGAGGATGTCCAAGGGATACAAATTGGAAAGGAAGAAATCACATTATCACTATTTGCAGATGATATGATAGTATACATAAGTGACCCAAAAACCTCCACTGGAGAACTTCTACAGCTGATAAACAACTTCAGCAAAGTGGCTAGTTGTAAAATCAACTCAAGCACATCAGTAGCCTACCTATACTCAAAGGATAAACAGGCTGAGAAAGAAGTTAGGGAAATGACACCCTTCACAATAGCCACAAACAATATAAAGTATCTTGGTGTGACTCTAACCAAACATATAAAAGACCTGTATGTGAAGAACTTTAGGTCTCTGAAGAAGGAAATCGAAGACCTCAGAAAATGGAAAAATCTGCTATGCTCTTGGATTGGCAGGATTAATATAGTTAAAATGGCCATCTTTCCAAAAGCAATATACAGACTCAATGCAATCCCCATCAAAATCCCAACTCAGTTCTTCACAAAGCTAGAAAAAGCAATTCTCACATTCATCTGGAATAACAAAAAACTCAGGATAGCTAAAACTATTCTCCACAGTAAAAAAACTTCTGAGGGAATCGGTATCCCAGACCTCAAGCAATACTACAGAGCAATAGTGTTAAAAACTGCATGGTATTGGTACAGCAACACGCAAGTGGACCAATGGAAGAGAATTGAAGACCCAGAAATGAATCCACTCACATGGTCACTTGATTTTCGACAAAGGAGCTGAAAATAACCAGTGGATATTAAGGAATAGTGATTGTTACTTCCTATCATTTTTGACGTTATTTTTAAAATTCAGCATCCTTTCATGCTTAAAGTCTTGGAAAGAACAGGAATTCAAGGCCCATACATAAACATAGTAAAAGCAATATACAGCAAACCGGTAGCCAGCATGAAACTAAATGGAGAGAAACTTGAAGCAATCCCACTAAAATCAGGGACCAGACAAGGCTGCCCCCTTTCTCCTTATCTTTTCAATATTGTACTTGAGGTACTATCTCGGGCAATTCGACAACATAAGGAGGTCAAAGGGATACAAATTGTAAAGGAAGAAGTCAAACTATCATTATTTGCAGACGACATGATAGTCTACCTAAGTGACCCAAAGAACTCCACTAGAGAGCTCCTACAGCTGATAAACAACTTCAGCAAAGTGGCAGGTTATAAAATCAACACAAGCAAATCAGTGGCCTTCCTATACTCAAAGGATAAGCAGGCTGAGAAAGAAATTAGGGAAATGACCCCCTTCACAATAGCCACAAACAGTATAAAGTATCTTGGGTGACTCTTACTAAACACGTGAAAGATCTGTATGACAAGAACTTCAAGACTCTGAAGAAGGAAATGGAAGAAGACCTCAAAAAATAGGAAAACCTCCCATGCTCATGGATCAGTAGAATCAATATAGTTAAAATGGCCATTTTGCCAAAAGCAATATACAGATTCAATGCAATACCCATCAAAATCCCAACTCAATTCTTCACAGAGTTAGAAAGAGCAATTATCAAATTCATCTGGAACAACAAAAAAACCAGGATAGCTAAAACTATTCTCAGCAACAAAAGAAAATCTGGGGGAATCAGTATGCCTGACCTCAAGCAATACTACAGAGCAATAGTGTTAAAAACTGCATGGTATTGGTACAGTGACAGGCAGGAGGATCAATGGAACAGGATTGAAGATCCAGAAATGAACCCACACACCTATGGCCACTTGATCCTCGACAAAGAGGCTGAAAACATCCAATGGAAAATAGATAGCCTTTTCAACAAATGGTGCTGGTTCAACTGGAGGTCAGCATGCAGAAGAATGTGAATTGATCCATCCTTGTCTCCTTGTACTAAGCTCAAATCCAAATGGATCAAGGACCTCCACATAAATCCAGATACTCTGAAGCTAATAGAAAAGAAACTGGGGAAGACCCTTGAGGACATCAGTACAGGGAGAAAGTTTCTGAACAGAACACCAATAGCGTATACTCTAAGAGCAAGAATTGACAAATGGGACCTCATAAAATTACAAAGTTTCTGTAAGGCAAAGGACACCATCAAGAGGACAAATTGGCAAGCAACAAATTGGGAAAAGATCTTCACCAATCCTACATCAGATAGAGGGCTAATATCCAATATGTATAAAGATCTCAAGAAGTTAGACTCCAGAAAACTGAACAACCCTATTAAAAAATGGGGTACAGAGTTAAACAAAGAATTCTCACCTGAAGAACTTTGGATGGCGGAGAAGCATCTTAAAAAATGATCAACTTCATTAGTCATTAGGGAAATGCCAATCAAAACAACCCTGAGATTTCATCTTACACCAGTCAGAATGGCTAAGATTAAAAATTCAGGAGACAGCAGGTGTTGGAGAGGGTGTGGAGAAAGAGGAACACTCCTCCACTGCTGGTGGGGTTGCAAATTGGTACAACCACTCTGGAAATCAGTCTGGCTGTTCCTCTGAAAACTGGGCACCTCACTTCCAGAAGATCCTGCTATACCACTCCTGGGCATATAACCAGAGGATTCCCCACCATGTAATAAGGATACATGCTCTATTATGTTCATAGCAGCCCTATTTATAATTGCCAGATGCTGGAAAGAACCCAGGTATCCCTCAACAGAAGAGTGGATGCAAAAAATGTGGTATATCTACACAATGGAGTACTATTCAGCCATTAGAAACAATGAATTCATGAAATTCTTAGGCAAATGGATGGATCTAGAGAACATCATACTAAGTGAGGTATCCCAGACTCAAAAGGTGAATCATGGTATGCACTCACTAATAAGCTGATATTAACCTAGAAAACTGGAATACCCAAAACATAATCCACACATCAAATGAGGTACAAGAAGAAAGGAGTGGCCCCTGGTGCTGGAAAGACTCAGTGAAGCAGTATTCGGCAAAACCAGAACGGGGAAGTGGGAAGGGGTGGGTGGGAGGACAGGGGGAGAGAAGGGGGCTTGAGGGACTTTCAGGGAGTGGGGGGCTAGAAAAGGGGAAATCATTTGAAATGTAAATAAATTATATCGAATAAAAAAAATTAAAAAAAAAAAGAAAGAAACCTCAGCCCTGCAAACCTGAAACTCTTAGGAAAGTCAGGCAAGCCAAGTGGCTGGGATTCCTCAGTGATATTCTCAACATCATAGTTCAGGGAATTTGTTTTTGAAAGCACTGGGAAACCTTATCTTTCTGGAGGTGGAATTCCACAGGAGCAAAGAAAGAACTTAAACTTACACTAATGTGATTGCCTGCCACCACCAACACCAACTTACCAGGATGGGCACAGACACCATTTCTCTAGTCACCCTGCTTCTTCCAGATTTCATGGATCATACAATTCTATATAATTTTATATGATAAAAATCAGGTTCCCCTGTATTGCTTTAAGAGATTCATTTATGTCCTTTTTGTGTTCTTCTAGCAGCATCATGAACAGTGATTTTAAATCCAAATCTTGTTTCTCTGGTGTGTTGGCATAACCAGGACTTGCTGATGTTGGAGTGTTTGGTTCAGATGCTGCCATATTGCCTAGATTTCTGTTAGTAGCATTCCTGTGTTTGCCCTTTGCCATCTTGTTCTCCGGAGCTAATTGGTCTTGTCTCTGGCTGGTGTTACAGCCTCCTGAGAGGCTCTAGGGCTATTTTTGCAACACTGGAGGGCAGGGTTTTCCCTTTTGCAGATTGCTGATGTGCTTTCCTCCTCTTGGGTGCCCTTGCAGCCCTAGTGTTCTTTGCCCCAGATTGTGTCTGTGAGCCAGAAGGTGCCCGTTTGCTCCTTCAGGGAGCGCTGAGGCTGTATGCTGCAGGGACCTCTTCTGTGTGCTGATCTCTCTGCTGGGCAGCAGGACTCCCAACCGGGTTGGTGCACACAAGGCTAGCCTAGCT
Source organism: Apodemus sylvaticus (assembly GCF_947179515.1). Lineage (NCBI taxonomy): Eukaryota > Metazoa > Chordata > Mammalia > Rodentia > Muridae > Apodemus > Apodemus sylvaticus. The sequence continues at coordinate 120,231,961 of NC_067473.1, forward strand.
GCTCGGGCCCTGAGTCTAGGCAAAAGCCTGGCAGGCCAATGTCGGAGCAAAGTTCCCCTCAGCTGTGAGTGTTAATTGGGTCTGTCAGGTGGCTAGGATGGTGGCGTGGGCGCGCTCCCTGAGAGTGCTGGGAGAGTCTGCTGGGCTAACGACCTCCTGGCCGGGTCAGCATACAGATGGCCCACCAAGCAGCCCAGGGCCTGGGGGCAGTCCAGGGCCTGACCGTCTGAGACCCCTGCTATGTCCGCCTCGGGCTATGCCTGTTAGTTGGTTTGGTTTTGCCTGCTAGGTCTCTCTGGCTTCCTGTAGGCAAAATGGCGGTAGTGCGCAAACCGGCCCAGATAAACAACCTCCTGGCCGGGTCAGCACACAGATGGCCCACCGAGTATCCCAGGGCCTGGGGGCAGTCCAGGGCCTGACCATCTGAGACCCCTGCTATGTCCGCCTCGGGCATAGCAGCCTTATTTATAATTGCCAGATGCTGGAAAGAACCCAGGTATCCCTCAACAGAAGAGTGGATACAAAAAATGTGGTATATCTACACAATGGAGTACTATTCAGCCATTAGAAACAATGAATTCATGAAATTCTTAGGCAAATGGATGGAGCTAGAGAACATCATACTAAGTGAGGTAACCCAGACTCAAAAGGTGAATCATGGTATGCACTCACTAATAAGTGGTTATTAACCTAGAAAACTGGAATACCCAAAACATAATCCACACATCAAATGAGGTACAAGGAGAAAGGAGGAGTGGCCCCTGGTTCTGGAGAGACTCAGTGAAACAGTATTCGGCAAAACCAGAACAGGGAAGTGGGAAGGGGTGGGTGGGAGGACAGGGGGAGAGAAGGGGACTTAAGGGACTTTCGGGGAGTGAGGGGCTAGAAAAGGGGAAATCATTTGAAATGTAAATAAATTATATCGAATAAAAAAAATTATAGACATAAAGAAAAAAATCAGGGCTGAGCAGTGATGGCACACACCTTAAATCCAGCACTTCAAAGGCAGAGTTTGTGGATGTTTCAGTTCAAGGAAAAAGTGGTCTACAGACTGAGTTCCAGGACAGCCATGACTACACAGAGAAATTCTGTATTGAAAAACCAAACAACAAAAAGAACCAGTAAGGCATGCAGATTCTCAACAGATGTATAATTTCTATAGAAATTTCTCTGGTGAGTATGAACCCTTCTCAGATACAAGGGACAAGGTTTTTGTAGCCTGTCCCCTCCCAGTTGAGCATCTCAGCTGCTCACATCTTCCTAGGTGAGCATGGGTTAGGAGACCAGGAGAGGGGACCCACAGTCTCAGATCTACAGAATTACGGGACTCTCCTCCAATAGAGAGGGCAGGGGAGAGTAAGCTGTGACAGGCCTAGGGCAATGTATTATACACCATGAAGTGTAATTGCATTTTGCACAATGATAATGAAACAGGCTACATTCAAGTACCATGAAATTCTCTACATTTTGTATACAGCACTAGGAAAGGTCAGTGACTGGTGAAACAGGTTCCATTAGAAGAGGGTACGCTGAGGGAAAGGAAAGGAAGGCACTTGGGCAGATTAGGAATGGAATCATAGTGGAAGAAGAATGACAAAGAGGGACCTGAGTGGTCTTCAGTTAAAGTAGATTGTGAAGTCTGTGGCTACTCAGGGCAGAAAATGGAAATTCTCTGTGCAGCCCAAATCAAGGAGGCCCCGGATTGAGCCTCTGTGTCATTCCACAGTTACCAAAATCATGGACACCATGACCCTTAGGAGCATCAACTAGAGGGGTTTGGTAGGTGACACTGGTCAACGACTTGAGGGTGAGATTACTTGGTCAGGATGTTTACCTTTAACCCAATTGAAACTTAAGCCTAGAAAGACAGTAAGGAGAAATGGATGCTATAACAGGTAAGGCACAAACATTATCAAGCAGGTACAGGTGCTGTTTCCAGAAATGCCACAAATAAATGACCTGTGAGAATGTGATGGACAAACCATGAAGAACCCTTGGGCTGAGGGAGGGCAGCTGTTTCTGAGAGACTGTGTAAGAATTGCATTTTAAAACCCTAAAGCCTTTTGAGCTGTGTCTTCATGCTCAGACGGGCAGTGGGAATATTACCCGGTGTTTCTAAATAAACCTCCAGAAACAGGAGAAACAGATACCACAAGGAGTCTGCATAGTACAGACTCCAGCCATCAGCATGGACTCTTCACAGTGCTGCAGCACAACCTGCTTCCCTCATCACCCAGTGATGTCTCCTGAGAGGCTCAGCTTTGCTGGTAAGCAGATCTGACTTGCTCCCAGAGCATTTGTTGTGCATTTCTTTTATTAGAACTTTATAAAGGATATTTTTTCAATGACTAGAACACAAACATTGTTAATTATTAATGATCACAAACATTGTGTCTATTAGGATTATGTTCACTACTTATTAACATTTCGTCTTCTGTAGCATCATCACCATAATGACTCAGGGCAACTGCTACCCAGCAAAACAAGGATAATGGATAACATAATTTGTGAAGTTAAACAGGGAATGGAAAGGCTCTTAGGAAATTTCCAGTTGATAAAGGTCAGCAAGGAGCAGCAATCTGCTAGGTGAGTTTGAACACACAACCCATTTCTTTTTCAAAGGCTTTTAGAACTTTTAAGTATTCACAGTATAGAAGCCAGTATATCAACACTATTCCTTTTATGGTCCATCATCAACAGAAGCAAAAATTAAGTGTATATGAAGTATATATGTTTACATTTGAAAGAAAAACATCACTTCCTTTAAAGAAACATACAAAGTATTCCATTGTGTCATTAGAAACAATGAATTCATGAAATTCTTAGGCAAATGGATGGAGCTGGAGAACATCATACTAAGTGAGGTAACCCAGTCTCAAAAGATAAATCATGGTATGCACTCGCTAATAAGTGGATATTACCCTAGAAAACTGGAATACCCAACACATAATCCACACATCAAATGAGGTACAAGAAGAACAAGTCCCCTTGTTCTGGAAAAACTCAGTGTAGCAGTATAGAGCAAAACCAGAACAGGGAAGTGGGAAGGGGTGGGGGGGGGGAGAACAAGGGGAGGGAAGGGGGCTTATGTGATTTTCAGGGAATGGGGGGCCACAAAAGGGGAAATCATTTGAAATGTAAATAAAAAATATATCGAATAAAAAAATTAAAGAAAATCTATTATTATATATGCAACTGGTCCCAATTATAATATACATATAAGTTGTTTCAATTAGTATTTCCAGATCGTGATATAATCAATAGTTTTACATGTATATTTCTTATGTGTTTCTTACTGTATTTTTGAGATATATTTACAGAAGTAAGGTATCTGAGTCACAGGATGAATGTAAATACAATTTGCTAGGTGTCATCAAAATTCCATCAAAACTACCATAGTATGCATTTTCCAACGTGGTGTCGCTACAGGTTATGCTGCCAATTGGGGGATGTTTTGCAAGTTGGTGTTGGTGGAGTGAAGTTCCAATTTGCATGCCTCCTGATGAATAGATTGAACACCTTTTTATATGTCCAAGGATCATTTGTTCATCTGTGAACCAATTCTTTCTAAATGGCCTATTTCTCTTTTTGTATTGAAACAATGAAACAAAGGTCAAATCGTTCTTCCAACTTATTCTTTGTCTTAGTAAACTGTCTGGTCCAATCGACCAGTTGACTCTGTTGTACCACAACTTTCATCTTCTTTATTAAATTTGGATTTGGAACTGTAGACAAGAAAGTCTAAGTAACCCTCAGACTACAGAAAAGCCTTCAGGTTTCCTTTAATATATATGAAGTATATCTTGTGTGTATATCTTGTAAGAAATATAGAATTTAACATTAAACATGATATAAGATGTAAAAAAAAAGAAGCATACAAAGGATCATTTCTCAAAACCTCTGGAAATTACACCATACAACTTATGGATGATAAAGTAAATTTGGTACATAGGTCAGAAAAATAAATTGAAATAGAAATTAACTGATATAAAAATTAGGTAATTTTAGGACCTTAAGGAAATGAATATCCTGGAAAGAAAATGCACTTGATGCAGAACACATTCCTCTGTGCTGAGGGTCCTTCAGACTCATCTTCCCTGTGGCAGATGCTGAAACTTAACCTGCAGCTCCAGATCTCCTCCTCCCACAGCCTTCCTGGGTCCCAACCACCTTCTGATTCTGCACTTACTCGGGGCACTTCCTCAGATGCAGATGGCAGGGCAGGTGGAATCAGCCTGAGGAGATCATGCACAGGCTTAGGTGAAGCAAGTCTTAAAGCATCTCTGTAATTTTAGTGACTGTTAGTGACAAGTACACATTGGAGAGCAGGGACATGTGGCATCCCACTGGAACATTTTACATGTTGAGCTGACTCTACTCTGTTGAATAACAACCATCCTGGGAGAGCTGGGTCCAAACATTTCTCTGAACTTCCTTGGCACACCTGCAAGTTAGGTTAGCATCCAATGCAGTCAACCTGAACTTGCTAGTTTTCTCCTTAGGCAAAATGAGTACAAACTAAATTTCTACTGCATAGTTCATCTGCTGACAGTGAGACTCCTGATGCCTTCCTTGAGCTTCCAATATTCTGATTAAATCTACACAAGGAGTGATAGGCTACTTATTCCAGGCTCCTTCAACACACATAGAACCTCTATCTAAGAAATCATGGTTCTGTGTCCTGTGGTTTCTAGGTTTCTAGTTCTTAGTAAACAGTAAAAATGGATTTAAATAAAATTCAGAAATAAAGAGAAACTTAAGAGTTTGGGGCTGTGCAATCATAGGCAGCTTGAACTTAACTGTGCCTGAGGCCAACCCTGACCTGGATTCTCCTCCCCAGGAAGCTTGAGTGGCCAGCTTACTCCTCACAGATGTAGTCATTAAGTCTTAACATCTGTATGAAAAGAAATGACATGTAATTTTGCCTTAGTCCCCTAGGTACTTTATATACAGTAATGTAAAGATCCTGACAAATGGAGCTCTGGTCCATACTCCGAAGAGAATCCAATCATCCAGGCTGGCCTACTTCTGTGTTTGGGTCTCAGAATTAGAAGATAGCATTTTATAATACCTGCTCTCAATATGTCAAGAGTTCATGCAGGAGCAAAGCATAAAGGATCAGCTGTTTCCAGAGAGGACTGGAGTCTTAAGAAAATAAACTTAAGTAAAAAAATCAAAAACCAAAATATCTACTGTCTAAGATTCTACACAAGGCACCTGGGGGAGAGTAAACTGCAGAGGAAAGTTATGGCACTCAAGGAGATAAAACCATCCAGTGAAAAAAAGATAGCTTTTTCAACAAATGGTGCTGGTTCAACTGGCAGATAGCATGTAGAAGAATGCAAATTGATCCATTCTTATCTCCTCATACTAAGCTCAAGTCCACATGGAGCAAGGACCTCTACATAAAACCAGGCACAGTGAAACTAATAGAAAAGAAACTGAGGAAGACCCTTGAGCACATGGGCACAGGGAAAAATTTCCTGAACAGAACACCAATAGCTTATGCTCTAAGGTCAAAAATTGACAAATAAGACCTCATAAAATTATGACATTTTTGTAAGGCAAAGGACACTGTCAGTAGGACAAAATGGGAAACAACAAACTGGGAAAACATCCTTACCAACCCTATATCTGAAAGATGGCTAATATCCAATATATACTAAGAACTCAAGAAGTTAGACTCCAGAGGACCAAATATCCCTATTAAAAAATGGAGTACAGAGATAAACAAAGAATTTTTGCCTGAGGAATATCGAATGGCTGAGAAGCACCTAAAGAAATGTTCAACATCTGTAGTCATCAGGGAAATGCAAATGAAAACAACCCTGAGATTTCACATTACACCAGTCAGAATGGCTAAAATAAAAAACTCACGAGACAGCAGGTGCTGGTGAGGATGTGGAGAAAGAGGCACACTCTTCCATTGCTTGTGGGATTGCAAGCTGGTACAATGATTCTGGAAATCAGTTTGGTGGTTCCTCAGAAAACGGGGCATGATACTACCAGAGGACCCCATTATACCGCTCCTGGGCATATACCCAGAGGATTCCCCAGAATGTAATAAGGACACATGATCCACTATGCTCAGAGCAGCCCTATTTATAATGGCCAGAAGCTGGAAAGAACCCAGATGTCCCTCAATGGAGGAATGGATACAGAAAATGTGGTATATTAATACTGTGGAGTACTATTCAGCTATTAAAATCAATGAATTCACGAAATTCTTAGGTAAATGGATGGAACTGGAAAATATCATCCTAAGTGAGGTAACCCAATCACAAAAGAACACACATTATATGCACTCACTGATAAGTGGATATTAGCCCAGAAGCTTGGAATATACATATGTCAAAAACCAAAGACCAAAGACATCTACTGTCAAGGATTCTACACCAGGCACCTGGGGGAGAGGAACCCTCAGAGAAAAGGCAAGGCACCCATTTTTAAATACTCAACTCATGTCAAGGGTAAGTCTGAATGCTGCACAGTGGAATCTTGGGCATTTTAATGCTCACACAACAAGCATAGCTCAGCTGGGGAAGAGGAAGGACACAGCATGGAGGCCACTGGAAAATGTTCATCCCATGGCCATCCCTTCCCTGGATGGCATAGGCCATTGCTATTCAGTTGTCATCAGATTCTTTGAACGAACATCTGAGCTGGTGTTGCAAAGGTGTTGGCCTGGCAGAGGAGGTGACCTTTGTCTCCTGCCCCTTGTTTTATGCAGCCACTGTTCTCTGGATGAATAGATTCCTCTTGGATAAAAATATAGAAGTCCATGTTCCATGACCAAAATGGACTTACTTTGTTACTCTTGCCTGGTGAATGAACCTGGCTGAACTTTCATTTTTTTCTCAGTATTTTCAAAACTGAGTTTTAAAACTTTATGAGCATTTTCCTGTTTATATGTATGTTCTCAGGATGCTTGTTTTGTGTTTGATTGGGATCAGAAGCAGGTGCAGGTCCTCCAGAGCTAGAATCACAGATGTTTCACAGGCCTACATGGGTGCTAGGATCTGAACCAGAATCCCTCCACATGTGGCCAGTGCTCTTAACTGATGAGAATGATCTCTACCCCTGACACTGAAAACATTTGGATTGCTAAGTGGTCACAGTGCCAACTTTTTTGATTTCATTTGCTGTTTCTAAGAAGAGTGGCTTTGGAATTCTGATGAGGATTGCATCTAGTCTGTGTGGGTGGCTTTTGATAGCAGAGCCATTTACATAACATCCATCTTGTCAGTCCAGGAGCATGAGGATTCCTTTCTGTCTTCTAGGATTTTATTTTCTTTCTTTTTTTTTCTTTTTTATTTGGTACTTAAAAATGTTCATTGTGTAATTCATTCACTTCCTTGGTTAGGTTTAATCCAAGGCAAGTTAGTTATTTACTTACTCATTTACTTTAGATTCTGGTGAAGGGGATTTTTTTTCTCAACAGGTTTCTTATCACTACACAGGAAAGCTGCACAGATTTAATTGTAAATCTTGCTTCTTTCTGGATCTTTCTGTGGCCAAAAAGTTTCTTATGGTCTCTTAGGTACACAGCTGCAAATAGCCTGACTCTTTCATTTTTAACTGCCTTTTCTTACTTGCCCAGATTCTTACTCTATCTAAGTCTTGAAGGATGTAGAGGGAAGATGGCACCCTGTTCTCACTCTTGATTTTAGTGGACATGCCTGAGGTTTCCCAATGTAATATAATGTTGACTATAGATTTGTCAAATATAACCATTATCACATGGAAGTATATGCATATATTCCTGCCTTCTTTTATCATAAAAGTTGTTAGACTTTTACACAGGGCTTTTCTGCATCTATTGACATGATCCAATTTTTTCTCTCTTTGAGCTCTACCTTTTTTTTCTCTCATTGGACTCTATCTCTATCCATTACCTAAGATATCCTGGGGGAGTAGACATCAAGACATTGACATCTTACACAAACTAGGATGTAGCCACTAGTCGAGAATATTTGTTAAACCCCAGAGCTTCATGATAGATCAGAATGTATGTTAAGCCTGGATCTGTTATATATTGATAGAACCATGGATATTTTCAACCTTAAGAACACCTGTTACTTGTTTTTCAAACTTGTAGGGAAGTACTTACTTCCCAGGGAGTTGAGGAACTAAGTACTTCAGAGCAGGAGTTTTGTGCACAGTGAGTGCTCCCTAAGCAAGTCAGGAGAAGACAGATTGTATATTCTCACCAGAGGGTGGCCTACAGGATCACACTAGGGTCACTAGTAAATGACCATTAGTTATTGGATTTCCTAATTGCCCTCTTTTCTGTTTTTTTTTTTTTTTTTTTTTTTTTTTTTTTTTTTTTTTTTTTTTTGTGCTCAGGCTGTGGAGACAGAAGAAGACCAGTAGCTTGCCTCTCATTAATTCCCTCATTATTTCTCTAAACCTGGGATAGAGGTTTAAGAGCCTGCCCATCCATCTCTTTAGGTCCATTTAATCTTCTCTGACCTCCTCAGAAGTTTCAGAAGCACATTAAGAGTCATTTCTATAGGTAAAATGCCCACCTTCAAGTTTCCTGGGCTTCTGTGCCTCTCCTGTGCATTGTCTTACAAATATTGTTCAGGATGACATGAATAAGGAAAGAAACCTGCCAGAACTCAAAAGGGTTGGCACAGCCCACAGCCCTGTGTTGGGCATGGGTATGATAGTGTCAACTTAAAAAAATTCAGAATCCACTGTTACTGATGCTGTGGTGTGCTTGCAGAGAGAAGCCTAGCATGGATGCTCTCTTGGAGGTCCAAAAAACAGCTGAAAGAGTAATATGCCAATATTTACTCTCAACCAATGGACAGAAGCTGGTGACCCCTGTGGTTGAATTAGAGAAAAGCTGGAAGAAGCTGAGGAGGAGGGTGACACCATAGGAAGACAAGCATTCTCAACTAACCTGAACCTCTGAGAGCTCTCAGACATTGAGCCCACCAACCAGGCAGTATACAGCAGCTGATATAAGGCATCCAACATATATACAAGGGGCTGCTGGGTCTAGACTCAATTAGAGAATACGCACCTAAACCTCAGGAAACTTGAGGACCCAGGGAGGTCTGGTGGAGTGGGGATGGGGGTGGGGAGATCCTCTTGGAGATGGGGGGAGGAGGAAGAGGGATGGGGTATGCAAAAGTCAGAGGGTAGACCGAGAGTGGGAAAATTCTGGGCAGTAAATAAAGATTAAAAATAAATAAAAGACAAACAAAGAAAAATAAAAGAAAGACTGAGTCTTTCTACACTGCTGTGTCTGGTCAGCTGTAAACTCAGGTGTCCTAGTTTCTTTCTGTTGTGATAAAGCCACAACCAAAAACAATTTGGGGGGAAAAGGCTCCTTTCAGCGTATACTTTGCACATCTCAGGCCATCATTGATGGAAATCAGGACAGAAACCCAGGGAGGAACTTTTGGGCAGAAGTGAAGCAGAGGCAATAAAAGAACATTTTGCTTACTGCTGCTTCTGATGGCTTTCTCTCATATACAACCTGCTCAAGAAGCACCATCCACAGTGAATGGGCCCTACCAAATTGTCATTAATCAAGTAAATATCCCACAGACTTGCTCACATGGCAATCTGGTGGAGGACTGAGGTTCCCTCAATCCCATATGACCCTAGCCTGTGTCACAGTGATTAAAACTTACTAGCAGAACACTGCAGAAATCTCTGTATACTATGGGAGCTGATCTTGCAATGTGCTCTGAAGACACTCAAATAAAATCTTCTAGTTACCTTCATTGCCAACTTTATAAAGTCTAGAGTCACCTAAAGAGTTCTCAATAATAAAGAGCTAAGGAAGCCAGGGGTAGAAAGTCAGTAGGCTGCCTTCTGTAGTTTCTCTTTCACTTCCTGCTTGAGTTCCTGCTTTAGCTTTTCTCACTAATGGCCTAGAGCTTGTAAGTTGAAGCAAATTATTGTCTCTCCAAGTTGCTTTTTGTAACAATATTTTATCACAGCAACAGGAAAGCAATCCATAATATGGAGCAATTTGGATGTTACTGGTGGGTCTTGGTTCACTTCCATAGACAATAACATAGTCAGAAATGATGTTGGAAGCATTTGCAGTCAGCTATATGAATTTTAGAAGTATTTCCATTAAAAAATCCTGTGTGGTGAAAACGAGTGTAACACAAAACTGTGTCCTAGGAGCTTTCAGTGCACAGTGTCAACAATGAGGGCCAGGTGGAAGTCTGCATGCGAGGGTTGGATGCACATCTGTGTTTATCTTTTCTGTGTCTTTGGGACCAGTGTTAGAATATTGTGGAGGATGTGTTCCCAGGATCACACTGGGGCTTTCCTTGGGCTCCTTGTACCTGATGATTTCACTTGAATGACTTCCCACAGGGCACAGTGTAGATGACATTAAGGGTTTATTACAGGATAGCATGAGGAATTCACAATGGCAAAAGTGAGCAATGGCCAGACTCCATCATGGAGGAAATCACTGTCCAGGGATGAAGGTCAAAACACCCATTGTTTAGCTTTATATACTGAGGTAGGCTTCACAGTTTTCAAAGCCTCTGGAACATGCAGGTTCCCTAAGGGCTCTTTTCTGTTCATGGTGCTGACATGCCCATGTATATTTACCCTTAAGGAAGGGGATGGGAGTCTGTCTTTGTTCCTTAGTGGATAGCTTCCTTCTAGGCAGTTACTAATCTGCTGAGGTAACAGGTTACTAGCAGTTTAGTAACTCATGACTCCTAGAAGGGCCAGATGCACCTCCAATATTCCATTGTTTTGACTCAAAGTAATGTAATAACAGCTTCAAAAGAATTACAGAACAAAATTAGTATGTATATAAGAACAGACATCTTCAGCACCTGGAAATACCTTCCCTTTCCTGGGCCTCAGTGAAGCCTCGCTATCTCCATGTTTTTTAGTCTGTGTCTACCTGTTTATGAGGTACTTTTGTAATCTAATGAGGAAGAGTTGTACAACTCTGCCCTTCCCTAAAATTAGTGTTCTAACAAGGACACATATGGGAGATTCAAAGCTGGTTTTGAAGGAAAATATGGGGACATATACTTTGGCAAGTGAGGAAATTTTCTATTAGTCCACGAACCCACTGAAACATTTCCCTTTGGGAAAGTGTTCCTTGAGACAGAAATTTCTTATTCTGTTTTCTATTATTCTATTTTCACAATCCTAGGCTTGACCAAAACTCTCCCTGCTACAAACTTTGTCTTCTAGTTTGTTTGGTAGTAGAAATTCTATGGTTTGGTAACTTAGCATCCTTTAGGTTCAGTTCTGGATTTTACAAACAGTTGTCTGTGGAGGAGGGGCCTTCCTTACTAACCCTCAGACCTGTGATTCCTTTACTACTTATTAGACAGAATCTCAGTGTCTCTAACAAACTGCAGTGTGATCAGCTTCCCGTTCTTTCATGTCCTTGTTTCATCCCTTCACTTGATTGCATAGATGTTGTTGTGCAGCAAAGCCTCATCTTCCGATAATGTTGAGTTTCATCTTGAGCCACTTCCTTGCACAGCCTCGGTCCCAGCAGACTAGGGGTAGTGAGGAAATGAACTTAGGTCAAGCACACAAACACATACAGAAAAGCTGGGATGGGCTTGGTATCTCTGATGGAGAAGCCACAGCACTCCAGAAACTGAGTGTGTATATTATATTTAGTTGAAAAAAGAAATGGTGTTTTTACATATAGATACACAAGGAAGCAAGCAGGTTATTGTGTACAGTTGAGCAGGTAGGCAGGGTATTGCATATTGCCTACAGTTGAGCAGGGAGACAGGTATAGCTACTCTCAGAAGTAACTGTCTTTGTAGTGGGCATTCTTCAGGCTGTAAACATTGGAGTAAGGAGAAGCTATGATAGACATCCTCTGCACATTGAGAACCTTCCTACTTGGAGCAGAGGAAGGCTTTGCCATCTCACTGAGCTTTACCCAGAGAAGGTTTGCTCTTACATGGGTCTGAGTCACTGGTCATTGACAGACCTGTGCCAATGTCAAAGTACTCACATTCATTCAGGACTTGGCTAGTTTCCTACAGAACCATTCATTAGTCAGATCTATTCAGCCACCAGTAATGTTCCAATTCATTTGACTAGTGGCATCATCATGGTGCGAAAGCTTGCCAGGAAGCAGCAGGCATGGCAGTTGGAATAAGAAACCAAGAACTCCCCCCCTTTTTTTTTCACTGTGGAACAAGTTCACTAGTTTCATACTGCTTTTCTGGGAATCTTACATGCAAGGTGGCTAGGAAATTTCCTTACAGAGTAAGAATTAATCCTCAGTCTTCTTGCACCTTTTCTTAATATTTAAACACCATTTTAAGTAAGTTTTCAGGCTACCCTTCTTTGTCTTCTCAGCCCCATGATAGTTTCTTCTGACTTCATTGTTTCTGACACATGTCAGATGCATGCTGTGACACTGTGTCAGGTACAGTAATAGATGACAGTGTGTCCAGATGTCAGGCTGCTGAGCTCCTTGTAGGCTAGGCTGGACAGAGTACCTGTATCCAGTTGGTTCTGTCCTCAAACTTCTGATTTCTCTTCCTCTTCCCCTCCCCCTCTCTCTGCTGTCCCATCTCCTATCTTAGCACAATGGCCATAGGTTTCTTTATTCCCAGGTGATACTTAGAAGAGAATCTCTACAAAAATGAAATTTAGATGATTGAAAAATGGACAAAAATATAAGATAAACAAAAAAGATCCTTGAGAATAACAAAACTACAGTTATGAATTAATTATAAAATAATTTTATGGTTAGGTGTCCCCACAACATAAGGAACTGTATTAAAGGGTCTCAGCGTTAGATTGGATGAGGGCCACTGCTCTAGAACATCTTGTTGTTCCACCTCCCTGTAAGCATCCTGTCCTAAAGTATCCTAGTGTTTCACTTTCATTCTAAGACTAAGAAAATTTCCCTCCATGGTGGAAGACATTTAACTCAGGAGGAAACTGCTATAGAACACATTTATAATAAGTAATTTTCAGCATGTTTGAGTTGGCCAAGTTGTTCGTTCTGCTCCAGTTTTGTTGCCAGCAAATATCTCTTATAATAGGACTTAACTCAATGCGAATGAGGATCTGATGAAGAAATATGGGTAAAACAGAGATAATTGTGACTTAATGTAATTAAGACAAATAAATGTTGGATAGTTTTATTAAGAAAAATATAAAGTAGATGGAGGCATCAAGTTTATCTGACTCTTAACATTGTTCTCAAGCTCTGGTGCTTTGAATATGCTTGGCACAGGGAGTGGCATTATTGGGAGACATGGACTTGCTACAGTACATGTAGCCTTGTTCGAAGAAGTGTGTCACTGTGAGAATGGGCTCTAAGACCCTTATCCTTGCTACCTGGAAGGCAGTCTTTTCCTGTTTGCCTTTAGCACAAGATGTAGAACTTTCAAGTCGTCCTGCACTATGCCTACCTGGATGCTGCTGTGTTCACTCCTTGATGATAATGGACTGAATGAGTCTTTTAGCCAGCTGAAATTAAATGCTGCCTAAGAGTTGACTTGTTTATGGTGTCTTTTCATAGCACTAACATCCTAAGTAAGACAGAAGAAGCTTTTAAAGGAAAGAAACCTGCATTTTCAAGGCTGCATATCGGAACCCTTCACACTGTTCTGAGTCTCACTCCTAGTTCATCTAGAGCTACTAGATCTCAGAGGCTGTCCTTAACCTGGACTGATCCATGGGATGGCTAAGGCCCATGGTTGCCAGTTATGAAATATCAAGTCTGTGGTAAACTTGGTGGTAGTTGTGCCTTGTGGTTTCCCCAGTCCTAAGAACAGGAATTGATTACTCTTGTTTTTTGGGAGAAACAATTTCAAAGCACTCAAATAACAGGAAAACCTATATTTTGCTGTTTTCTCTAGGTCTGGTCTTTCCTACTAGTTCCTACAATGCCCTAAACTGTGTTTTCACATGGGGTTAGGAAAAGATAAACAAAAATATGTCATCTTTTTTTTTAATTTATTGATATATTTATTTACATTTCAAATGATTTCCCCTTTTCTGGACCCCCACTCCCCGAAAGTCCCATCAGTCCCCTTCCCTCCCCCTGTTTTCCCACCCAACCCTTCCCACTTCCCTGTTCTGATTTTGTTCTATACTGCTTCACTGAGTCTTTCCAGAACAAGGGGCCACTCCTCCGTTCTTCTTGTACCTCATTTGATCTGTGGATTATGTTCTGGGTATTCCAGTTTTCTAGGTTAATATCCACTTATTAGTGAATGCATACCATGATTCATCTTTTGAGTCTGGGTTACCTTAGTATGATGTTCTCCAGCTCCATCCATTTGCCTAAGAATTTCATGAATTCACTGTTTCTAATGGCTGAATAGTACTCCATTGTGTAGATATACCACATTTTTTTTGCATCCACTCTTCTGTTGAGGGATACCTGGAAAAGATCTTCACCAATCCTACATCAGATAGAGGGCTAATATCCAATATATATAAAGAACTCAAGAAGTTAGACTCCAGAAAACCAAACAACCCTATTAAAAAATGGGGTACAGAGTTAAACAAAGAATTCTCACCTGAAGAATTTCTGATGGCGGAGAAACATCTTAAAAAATGCTCAACTTCATTAGTCATTAGGGAAATGCAAATCAAAACAACCCTGAGATTTCACCTTACACCAGTCAGAATGGCTAAGATTAAAAATTCAGGAGACAGCAGGTGTTGGCGAGGATGTGGAGAAAGAGGAACACTCCTCCACTGCTGGTGGGGTTGCAAATTGGTACAACCACTCTGGAAATCAGTCTGGCGGTCCCTCCGAAAACTGGGCACCTCACTTCCAGAAGATCCTGCTATACCACTCCTGGGCATATACCCCAAAGATTCCCCAGCATGTAATAAGGATACATGTTCTACTATGTTCATAGCAGCCCTATTTATAATTGTCATCGTTTTTTTTTTTTTTTTTTTTTTTTTTTTTTTTGACAGCACCTGTTCTGCCATGGTACCGAGTATCTGGCGTAGGCCTGGGGATTGACAGAAGACACAGACTCAGTCATTCAGAAAGGAGAATGCCAACGCTTTACTGAGGGACCAGCAATATATACTAGAGTCTGTATGAAAAACAACAGGAAAAAACAATCATAGCCATAAATCAGGCACCTGGCAAGTCCCTAGGGTTGGGAAAACAGGAATCACTCTGAGATGCAGGATGTTTTGCTCTCTGGAAACCTGTGCAAACAGCTCAGCTGGGGGCGTTGAGCTAAGCTCCAATAGTTTTTATTACAAAAAGACCATCAAAGCTGCTAGACAAGGTGGCCTGTAATCCTTTGTTCCATCATGGGATCCATCACATCACAGGTTGTGGCAGGAATATTTCTCTTGCAGAAAAATTGGGTCTTTGCAGTAAACAGCAGGCATCTGTGACAAAACTACCATCAGGTTTGTGACAGGGGTTCTCTTGGACTTCATGTCCTTTCCCCATAAGAGCACACTGTCTTCTTTGGAGTTTCTGAAGATGTGTTTTGAAATACTGCAACTGTCTAGCTACAATGGTAAGCCTGTAGGACAACTAAGGGATTCAGCCTCCTTTTAGCCCCAGTATTTCTCATTGTTTCCCTACCACACCACACAGTCCTTCTTCATTTCCTCTCTGGACACAGTGCTGATATCTTCTTACTAATGGTTTTCCTTGTCTGAGGCACCAGTGGCTTCTCCCCCACTGTCTTCCAGGTAGTTGACTGAGTAGAATTTTTACATAAAGAATACTGCCTGATGTAGCTCCATTATAAACAGAACATACTTTCATGAAGCAGTGCCAGGCCCACCTTCCTAAGCCCCAGTCCACTGTCCAGGAAGGCACCGCATGGTTGAGAGTAATGTTAGCATGGTAAGGGTGAGCTGTATGACAATGACAAACACAAGCACACTGTTTCATAAACACAAGGTGTTTCTTGGGTCTGCCTTCAATGCTGCTCTTTACACAGACAATCAACACCAGGGTATCATTTAGAATTTAGAGAAAGACCAGGATTACACAGTATTTGGAAAGGGAACCTGGCTCCATCATTCTACTGTTTTGGTCATTTTTATTGTTTCTGTTTCAAGTACGGAAAAAGTTGATCAATCATTAACATAGCTGAGTTGCCTCTCCCAGGCCTCATGACAAGGCACTGCACGAGAAAACCATCAGCTGACATGTCTATAGAGATCATTCTGTGCTTGAATCAATTCCATGTTTGGTGGGTATGCATATAGCATGTTCTTTCACACCTTGGGTCCTCTGTCACAGGTACAGGACTGACTGTCCATATGTTCTAGAGGAGGTGACGGGAACTCTTGAGTGCTTAAAGTCATACTCTGAAGAAATGGCAGTGGGCAGAATTTGATTCATCATCCAAATTGGTAATTATTTATGTTTTGGAGATTTATTGAGAATATTTGGCCTGGTCAGGCAGTGTTGGCACATATCTTTAATCAAACCACTTGAAAGGAAGAAGGATCTCTGGGTTAGAGACCAGGCTGGTCTACAGTATGAGTTCTAGGACAGTCAGATCTACACAGAGAAACACTGTTTAGTAATTAGAGAGCAGGGAGAAGAAAGAGGGGAGAGGGAAGAGGAAAATGGGGGTATGGGGGAAGGGAAACACACACACACACACACACACACACACACAGAGAGAGAGAGAGAGGAGAGAGAGAGAGAGAGAGAGAGAGAGAGAGAGAGAGAGAGAGAGGACACAATGGGTCATGGAGAATGGGGAATGGAGAATGAATATTTTTCCTGAAGTAAGGAGCAAAATAAAGCAGACACTTAAATAAAATAAAATGACCCTGTGCAATGGAACTCATAGGCACACAGTCCTCCCAGAGGAGGACTGTGCTATTTCTCCATTCAAATTCACCAGATGGGTAAAACTATTATTCTCTGTTTGACAACCAAGTGAGATTCAGTTCTTGCCCCAGATAAGACAAGTCCATGTACCAGGAGATGGAATGATTCTTAGAACTCATGGAAATATTTATATTATTTAAATTTGGATTTAGCATCACAATGGCACACACAATTCAGCCTTGATTGGAAAGCATTAGTACAGTGGGGACAGTAGGGATGGCTTTGACGTGGTATGAGCTGGAACTGAGTTGATGATGTGGAATCAAGATGAGACAACATCTTGTTGCCAGCTAAGCATTCATGAACAAGGCCATATTTTATAATGAAGAGTTATCTCTTTTCTCTTCAGGTTGTTGCTGTTTTCTTCCTACTCTCATATAATGGAAAAAATCCAACTTATTCCACACTGACACAAACATGAAAATCACCTTGTTCTCTGAAGTGAGTGTTGGGATCTCAGCTAATAGCGTTCTTTTATTTGGCCCACCTCTGCATGCTCCCCATTGATCTCTACATTGTTTTCTTGTCCCTACCCAACTAATGCTGCTTATAACTATGGGACTTATAGCTGTACACATGTTTATACCTTGAAGGATATGGGATTCTACCACATGCCAGTCCCTTATCTATGTGTATAGGTGTCTGAAGTACCTCACCCTTTGCGCTTCCTGTCTGCTGAATGTCCTTTGAACCATCACCCTTAGTCATAGTTGCTCCTGTTTAACAAAGTTTAAACATTAATCTCCCCAATCACATCTCAGGGGCCTTTCTTTCCTCTGTTCTCTATATGTCTTTCATAAGTCACCTCTTCATATTTAGTACTGCTATCCTCAACTTGACCTCAGAGAATTTTTTTTTGTGTTACTCAGTCCTGCTCACTTCTACCTGTGAGATACTCCAGAGAAAGCATGTTTTCTACAATAATGGCCATCAGGAAAGCCTTTCTAAATCTCTCTCATGGCCCTGTCCAGCAGGTACATGGTGACTCTCCTATGGAGGCACAAGAAGGAGGTCTGGAATCTTCACAGCACCAGCCTTTCTTCAAAAGCCTCCCCAGAACAAAGGGCCACCAGGATCATCATGCTACTCAGTTGCTTCTTCATGGTTCTCTACATTTTGTACACTGTTATCTTCTACCCAAGGATGACATTCAAGGATGTCTCAATATTCTCTGAATCCAAATTATTGTGTCCCATAGCCATGCCACAGCCAGTCTGTTTGTGTTTATTTGCCATGAATAGCATATAATTAAGTTTTTTATGTCAGTGTGTGGCACCATTGTAAATATTTGAATTTTCAGTGATGGGTATGGACCCTGAATGTAGTGCAATATGTTGTCATTAGAGCTTTGGATCATGGCATAGTGGGAACATTATGTTGCTTAAATTGATATATAAAAACTATTTTTATTCTGTTAAATCTGTTTGTTTTGTGTGTGTATGACATATATATAAAAGAAAATTAAACCACATCAGATATCACATGAGGATTCTATCTCTCAATAGTTTTCAAAGGAAATCTGTGAAATTGAGAGGGCTCTCAAATGACCTGGGTTTGAAGATTGCTTTTAAGTTTCTAAGAAGGATTTATTTTTATATATTTTAACTGTGTGTGTGTGTGTGTGTGTGTGTGTGTGTGTGTGTACTTGAGTTCAGATGCTCATAAAGATCAGAGGTATCGGGTACTCTGGAGCTAGACCTATAGAAACTTTTGGGCCACTCATGTTTGTGTTGGTAATTTACCTTGGATCTTTTAGTAAGCAGGATACTTACCTGCTAATCCATTCTCTGGCACATTCCATGACTTAAAGTATGTGATAGTTATGCCATTTCCAATAATTCAATTGCCTTTGTTGCTTATATTTGGCAAAATACATGTGGAAACATTGCTTTGAGCGTCAATTATCATGTGATATAAAAACATACACACACGGAGCTAGAATTATATGAAAATCTATACTGTCTTTTGCAAAATGATGCTCTCAGATAGCCAGATTTAAAATAATGAAAGGTAGGCATGACCACTGTCTGGTGGTGTCAGGATATGGGATCAGATCATACTCTCTCCATACTGATGGATGTTAGTCTTAGTCCACCATGAAAAACTTGAACATGTACCCTGCCAGAGAGACACAAACACAGTGAAATACAGAGGAAAGATCTTAGAGGAATCAAATTGATAGATTTCATATACAAAGTACTTTACCCTATGTCAAAACATCCAAATTTAAATAGTAAATTAGTTACAGATACTTAGCTGTAGTAGCAAGAAAAGTCATGAGAAATTGTAACATGCCTGCATACATAAGGTTTGGCCAGTACCTCCTTATAGAGGAGCTATATAAGTACCTCCTTATAGAGGTTCTTATAGAGCACACTATGTAGGGGAACACAAACTCAGCCACACACTTTACACAGTTGAACACTCAGAGAGAAACACACTTCACAGTACTGAACATACCCAGAGGCACACTTCACACAGTAAAGCTGATATCTGTCACTCAAAGTTAGGAACTGTCACCTACATTCACCCCATCGTACTTAGAATCTAGTGATTTCAGTGCTGACACATATAATCTAAAAGATAACTGGGAAAGATTGGAGAAGATCTGTTGTGTATTCTGTCTTCACTTTGAGTGTAGCCACAAAGAGGTTACATATCAACAATTGGAATGGGATTTAACTAGGTGATATGAGAGACCACTTAATACATCAAGAATGGAGGACAAAGAAAAACCACACAATTGTAAGTTGTATAAAACACATGAGCAGTGTTGGGCCTGGTGACTCATATCTGTAACTCTGAGGTTAAAGCATCAGAATAGTAAATTCAAGGTCAGCATGAGCTACAGAAGTGAGTCTACATTACTACACAATAGCCACAAAACAAAACATAAAAATAGAATAGAAATGTTTTTAGAAATTCCAAAATAAGCTGTGTGTTGGTGGCACATCTGTTTAATCCAAGCACACAAGAGCAGAGGCAGCAGAATCTCTTATATAGAGCTCAGCTTTGTTTACAGATTGAGATCCAGGGCAGCCTTGGCTACACAGATATACCATGTCACAGAAAAAGTATATATATTGTGGATTGCCCTAATGCTGTTTGTGTTTTGAGGGGCTTCCTGGGAGTAGGAGTGAATCACATACTCAGTTGACTTCTTGTGAACCTTCTTCCCATTTAACTTGTAGAATAAAGGTTAAAGCCAGTGATTGTGCAGTGGAAGGGAAGGTGCTGAAAAGTTTTAGGGAGGAGGAGAGGGGGAGAAGGAAGTTATATGGGACCACATAGGTGGGGAATATAGTAGTGTAGTGGTAAATTTGCCCAATCTAGGTGCACAGCTTGTATTCATATTAATTGAGTTGTGTTTTCTTTGCACGGGCCTGTATGGGTTGGAGATTTTACTGCAACAAATTGGTGTCTATTGTATTGATGACAACTCAATTAACCTGAGATAAAAGTTCACTGCTCCCAAACCTGGAATATGGCTCAGGCAGTGGTCTGAGGGACTTACAGAGAATTGCAGAAGCTCCCTCCCCCAACTCCCAGCAGAGAACTATGACCAAGAGCAGCATCCCAGCCTGGAGCTGGGCTTGAGCAGCACCTTTAAGAATCACAGGGAAGGACAGGAGACACCTACCCCTCCCTGTAAATAAAAGAATCAGAGAAGACTGTATTGACTTGAATTGAATAGCAGAAGGAGGACAGGCTTCTTAGGCAAATGGATGGAACTAGAAAGTGTCATTCTGAGTGAGATAACCCAATCACACACACAAAAAACCAAATATGGTATGCATTCACTGATAAGTGGATCCTATCCCAAAACCTCAAAATAAACATGTACCAATTAATAGACCACAGGAAGCTCAAGAAGAAGGAGGACTGAAGTGGGGGTACTTTGGTTTTCAGAGAAAGGGAGCAAAATACTCAAAGGAGCAATAATGGAGACAAAGTGTAGAGCAGAGACTGAAGGAAAGGCCACCCAGAGACTGTCTTACCTGGGGATTCACCCTATAAACCGTCACCAAACCCCAACATTATTATGGACAAGAAGTGCATACCAAAAGGAGTCTGTTATGGTTGTCTTTGGAGGGGCCCTGTCAGAGGTTTACACATACAGAGGCAGATGCTAGCAGCCAACAATTGGACTGAGTGTGGGGTCCCAAATTGAGGTGCTGGAGGGTGGATTGGAGGAGATGAAGGGGTTTATAGCCTCATAGGAAAAAAATGAAATCAGCTACTCAGATGACCCAGGACTCCCAGGGACTAAACCATCAACCAAGGGGTACACGTGGTTCCCGCCAAAAGTGTTGCAGAGGAATGACTTGTCTGGCATCAGTGGGAGGAGAGGTCCTTGGTCCTGTGAAGGCTCAATAGATGCTCCAACAAATGGAAATTGAGGAGGGTAGGAGTGGGTCTGGTGGAGGGGCATATGCTTGGAGGCAGGGGGTCGGAGGAGAGGTTGGGAGTTTTCGAGGAGGGAGGAAACCAGGAAAGCATTTGAAATGTAAATGAAGATTATATTCAATAAAAAATAAAAAATAGAAATTATACAGGGTTTAAATCAATTTGATATGGAGAATTATTTTTCGCCTCATATGCTAGAATTCCAGCATTAAAGAGAAATTGATTCTAAACTACAGAGCTGCCATGCAGAAGAAAGAAAAAAAATGCACTACTCATGACCCCCACGTATTAAATTGTACTTGCTGGAAAATCATGAAAAAAAAAAAAGAAAATTCTCAGAGGAACAAATATGGAGACAAAGTGTGGAGCAGAGACAGAAGGAAAGGCCACCCAGAGACTGTTCTACCTGGCGATTCATCTTATAAACAGTCATCAAACCCCAAAACTTTGAACCAAAAGGAGCCTGTTGTGGTTGTCTTTTGGAGGGGCCCTGGCAGAACCTTACAGATACAGAGGCAGATACTAGCAGCCATACATTGGACTGAGTGAGGGGTTCCCACTGGAGGAGTTGGAGGGCAGACTGGAGGAGCTTGTGGAGTTTGCAGCTGTATAGGAAGAATGGCAATGTTGGCCAACCAGATGCTCCAGGGCTCCCAAGGACTAAGCCATCAACCAAGGGTTACACATGGTTCCAGCCAAAAGAATGGCAGAGGAATGCCTTGGGCATCAGTAGGAGGAGAGGTCCTTGGTCCTGTGATGGTTCAATAGATGCCTCAGAGTGGGGAAATTGGGGGGGGGGGTCATAGGAATTGGTTGGGTGGAGGAGAATATTCTTGGAGGCAGGGGGTGGGATGATGGGTTGGTGGTTTTTGGAGAAGGGGGAAACTGGGAAGGGTTTATAACAGTTTGAAATGTAAATGAAGAATATATTCAATACAAAAAAAAAGAATAAAAAAGAAGATATACCCAGCAGCCAGGGAGGAGGAGACAGCCAGCACAGCCTGCATCCAGATCTGATTGGGGCCACAGAGGTACATACCCAAATACAACTACAAGAGAGTAGGTCTTGGCTGCCATCTTTGCTTCTGTGACTGTGCAACAGATTGGTAGGCAGGTTTAACCAGAACAGAGCATCACTTGTGACACACCCCACCAGGACTCCACCTGCACCCAAGAACTCTGCAGCACCACAGCAATTTGTGCCAGTGGAAAGCAGCTCACCCAGGGTTTCTGAGATAGGCCTACATGCACACACACAGGAGGGGCAAACTCCAACTCCATGTAGTGACCACAGACCCAACTAAAACCAGAGATAACCAGATGGCAAAAGGCAAACATGGGACATTACTAACAGAAATCAAGGCAATATGGCACCATCCAAACCTAATTCTCCCACAACAGCAAGTCCTGGATACCCCAGCACACCAGGAAAGCAAGATTTAGATTTAAAATCACAGGTCATGATGCTGATGGAGGGCATCATGGAGGGCTTCATATAAGGACATAGAAAAAAAGCAGGGAGGTGATTGGAGAATGGATGGAGAGAAGAAGGTTTATGGGACATATGGGGAGGGGGGATCGGGAAAGGGGAAATCATTTGGAATGTAAACAAAGAATATAGAAAATAAAAATATTAAAAAAAGAAGGACATAAATAACTCCCTTAAAGAAATACAAGAGAACACAAGTAAACAGGGAGAAGCCCTTGAAGAACTAAAGGAAAAACACAACAAAACAGGTGAAGGAATTAAACAAAACCATCCAGGATCTAAAGAAGGAGGTAGAAACAATAACAAAATTACAAAGGGAGACAACTGATTTTGGGACATAGAAACCTAGGAAAGAAGTCAGGAGTCATGGATCCAAGCATCAACAACAGAATACAAGAGATGGAAGAGAGAATCTCAGATGCAGAAAATACCATAGAAAGCATTGATACAATAGTCAAAGAAAATGAAAAATGCAAAAAGCTCCTGACCCAAAATATCCAGTAAATCCAGGACAAAATGAGAATTAGGATTATAGGCATGGAAGAGAGTGAAGATCTCCAACGTAAAGGGCCAGTAAATGTCTTCAACAAAATTATAGAAGAAAACTTCCCGGACCTAAAGAAAGAGATGGACATGAACGTACAAGAAGCTTACAGAACTCCAAATAGATTTGACCAGAAAAGAAATTCATCCCATCACATAATAATTAAAACACCAAATGTACTAAACAAAGAAAGAGTATTAAAAGCAGTGAGGGAAAAAGGTCAAGTAACATATAAATGTAGACCTATCAGAATTACACTATATTTCTCACCAGAGACTATGAAAGCCAGAAGAACTTGGGAAGATGTCATGCAGACTCTAAGGGATCACAAATGCCAACCCAGCAAATTTCTCAATTACCATGAATGGAGAAACCAAGGATTTTCATGACAAAAACAATTTTACACAGTATCTTTCAACAAATCCAGCCCTTCAAAGGATAATGAGTGGAAAACACCAACAAAGGGAGGGAAACTACACAAAATAAAAAGCAAGAAAGTAATCTCCTTTCAACAAACCCAAAAGAAGATAACCACCCAAAACATAAAAATTACATCAAAAACTGCAGGAAGCAACAATAACTATTCCTTAATATCTCTTAAAATCAATGGACTCAATTCCCCAATAAAACGACATAGAATAACAGTCTGGATTCGTAAACAAGACCCAACATTTTGCTGCTTACAGGAAACACATCTCAGTGTCAAAGACAAACACTACCTAAGAATAAAAGGCTGGAAAAGAGTTCTCCAAGTAAATGGTCCCAGGAAACAAGCCGGAGTAGCCATTCTAATATCAGATAAAATAGACTTTCAACAAAAGTCATCAAAAAAGATACAGAAGGGCACTTTATACTCATCAAAGGAAAAATCTACCAGGAAGAACTCTCAATTTTAAATATCTATGCCCCAAATACAAGGGCATCTGCATTCGTAAAGGAAACCTTACGAAAGCTTAAAGCATACATCACACCTCATACAATAATTGTTGGGGACTTAACCACCCCACTCTCTTCATTGGACAGATTAGGGAAACACAAACTAAACGGAGTCATGGTGAAACTAACAGACATTTTAAAACAAATGGATTTAATAGCTATCTATAGAACATTTCCTCCTAAATCAAAAGGGATATACCTTCTTCTCAGCACCTCATTGCACTTTCTCTAAAATTGCCAATATAATTGGTCACAAAACAGATCTCAACAGATATAAGACAACCGAACTAATTCCAAGCCTCCTATCTTATTACTTTGGAATAAGGGTCGTCTTCAACAGCAACAAAAACAATGAAAATCCCACATACACATGGAAGCTGAACAGTTCTCTAGTCAATGATACCTTGGTCAAGGAAGAGATAAGGAAAGAAATCAAAGACTTTTTTTTTTTTTTTAGAATTTAATGAAAATGAAGGCACAGCATACCCAAATATTTGGGACACAATGAGAGCAATGCTAAGAGGAAAACTCATAGCTCTGAGGGCCCACAAAAAGAAGCTAGAGAGAACATACACTAGCAGTTTAACAGAACACCTGAAAGCTTTAGAACAAAAAGAAGCTCATATATCCAAGAGTACTAGAAGGCAAGAAATCATGAAACTCAGGGCTGAAATCAACCCATTTGAAGCAAAAAGAACTATACAAAGAATCAACAAAAGCAGGAGCTGTTTCTTTGAGAAAATCAACAAGATAGATAAACCTTTAGCCAAACTAACCAGAGGGCACAGACACAGTACCCAAATTAACAAAATCAGAAATGAAAAGGGTGAAATAACAACAGAAAGTGAGGAAATCCAAAAAAAATTATCATATCCTACTACAAAAGACTATATTCAGCAAAACTGGAAAATCTGGATGAAATGGACAATTTCCTAGACAGATACCAATTACCAAGATTTTATCAGGATCAGATAGACCATCAAAATGGTCTCATAACCCCTAAAGAAATACACATCATTGACAGTCTCCCAACCAAAAAAAGAACAGGACCAGATAGATGGCTTTAGTGCAGAATTCTATCAGACATTCAAAGGAGACATAATGCCAATACTCTTCAAACTATTCCACAAAATAGAAACAGAAGGAACATTACCCAACTTGTTCTATGAAGCCACAATTTCGCTAATACCAAAACCACACAAAGATCCAACAAAAAAGAGAACCTTAGACCAATTTCCCTTATGAATATCGATGCAAAAATACTCAATAAAATTCTTGCCAACTGAATTGAAGAATACATCAAAAGAAGCATTCATCATGATCAAGTAGGCTTCATCCCAGGGATGCAGGGATGGTTCAATATATGGAAATCCATCGATGCTATCCACTACATAAAGAAACTCAAAGAAAAAAAACACACATGGTCATTTCATTAGACGCTTAATAAGTATTTGATAAAATTCAGCATCCTTTCATGTTAAAGGTCTTGGAAAGAACAGGAATTCAAGGCCCATCCCTAAACATAATAAAGGCAATATACAGCAAACCAATAGCAATTATCACATTAAATGGACAGAAACTTGAAGCAATCCCACTAAAATCAGGCCCTAGACAAGGCTGCCCTCTCTCTCCATATTTATTCAATATAGTACTTGAACTTCTAGCCAGAGCAATTAGACAACACAAGGAGGTCAAAGGGATACAAATCGGAAAGGAAGAAGTCAAACTATGACTATTTGCAGATGATATGATAGTATACTTAAGCAACCCAGAAAACTCCACCAGAGAACTCCTAAAGGTGATAAACAACTTCAGCAAAGTGGCTGGTTATAAAATCAACTCTAGCAAATCCATAGCCTTCCTATACTAGGGAAATGACACCCTTCACAATAGCCAAAAACAATATAAAGTATCTTGGTGTGACTCTAACCAAACAAGTGAAAGATCTGTATGACAGGAACTTCAAGCCTTTGAAGAAGGAAATCGAAGGAGACCTCAGGAGATGGAAAATTTTTCCTTGCTCTTGGATTGGCAGGATTTAGTAAAAATGGCTATCTTGCCAAAAACAATATACAGATTCAATGCAATCCCCATCAAAACCCCAACTCAATTCTTAGACTTAGAAAGAGCAATTCTCAAATTCATCTGGAGTAACCAAAAAACTGAGGATAGCTAAAACTATTCTCAACAGTAAAAGAACTTCTGGGGGAATGAGTATCCCCAACTTCAAGCAGTACTACAGAGCAATTGTGTATGGTATTGGTACAGTGACAGGCAAGAAGATCAATGGAATAGAATTGAAGATCCAGAAATGAACCCACAGAATTATGGTCACTTGATCTTTGACAAAGGAAACTAAAACCATCCAGAGGAAAAAAGAGCCTTTTCAAAAAATGGTGCTGGTTCAACTGAAGATCAGCATGCAAAAGAATGCAAATTGATCCATTCTTATCTGTTTGTACTAAGCTGAAGTCCAAGTGGATCAAGAACCTCCACATAAAACCAGACACACTGAAACTAATAGAAAAGGAACTGGGGAAGACCCTTGAGGACATGGGCACAGGGGAAAATTTCCTAACAGAACACCAATAGCTTATGCGCTAAGATAAAAAAAATGACAAATGGGATCTCATAAAACTGCAAAGTTTCTGTAAGGCAAAGGACATTGTAAAAAGGACAAAACAGCAACCAACAATTGGGACTGGGAATTGGGAAAAGATCTTTGC
Source organism: Apodemus sylvaticus (assembly GCF_947179515.1). Classification (NCBI taxonomy): domain Eukaryota; kingdom Metazoa; phylum Chordata; class Mammalia; order Rodentia; family Muridae; genus Apodemus; species Apodemus sylvaticus. Next base: position 120,258,891 of record NC_067473.1, read on the forward strand.
CAACACTACATCTGACAGAGGGCTTATATCCAAGATATACAAAAAATTAAAGAAGGTAGACTCCAGAGAGCCAAATATCCACCTTAAAAATGCGGTACCGAGCTAAACAAAGAATTTTCACCTGAGGAATATTGAATGCCTGAGAAGCACCTAAAGAAATGTTCAACATCCTTAGTCATTAGGGAAATGCAAATCAAAAAACACTGAGATTTCACCTCACACCAGTCAGAATGGCTAAGATAAAAAACTCAGGAGAAAACAGGTGCTGCAGTGGATGTGGAGAAAGAGGAACACTGCTCCACTGCTGGTGGGGTTGCAAGCTTGTACTACCACTCTGGAAAGCAGTCTTGCAGTTCCTCAGAAAACTGGGAATGATACTTCTAGAGGCTATACCACTCCTGGCCATATACCCAGAGGATTCTCCAGCATGCAATAAGGACAGGTGATCCACTGTGTTCATAGCAGCCTTATTTATAATAGCCAGAAGCTGGAAAGAACCCAGATGTCCCTCAATGGAGGAATGAATACAGAAAATGTGGTATCTATACACAATGGAGTACTATTCAGCCATTAGAAACAGTGAATTCATGAAATTCTTAGGCAAATGGTTAGAACTCGGGAACATCATCCTCAATGAGGTAACTCAGTCTCAAAAGAAGACTCATGGTATGCACTCACTGATAAATGGACATTCACCTAGAAGCTTGGAATACCCAAGACACAATTCATATGTCAAATGATGCCCAAGAAGAAGGAAAGAGTGGCCCCCGGTCCTGAAAAGGCTCAGTGCAGCAGTGTAGGGGAATACCAAGATAGGGAAGTGGGAAGGAATGAATTGGGGAACAGGGAGAGGGAAGAAGGTTTATGGGACTTTCGGGGAGGGGGGATCCAGGAAAGGGAACATCTCTTGAAATGTAAATAAAGAATATATCGAATTAAAAAAAAGAATAAAAAAGAAAAAAGAAATAATCTTTTGATACTTAAAGATGAAAGACACAATAAATATATTTTGGGCTTTATGGGATGATATTTTTAATGGTTTGACAGGGATGGTTTTAAGGAAATAGATCCTTTTTCATTTGCTAGAATTGTAATATTTATTCTCTTGGTTACTATGTCTTCTCAAAAGACAGGGCCCTAGATAAAAAATGCTTTGCCTTAGAAAAGAGATTACAAATAACACTATAACTGAAGGCACAGAATTTTGTAGCTCAAAATAAGCATCAGAAAGAGGAAAATTAAAGATGGAGACAGAAGCTGGAAGAGACACTAGAAAAAGAATTCAACAATTGGCAGATCTGACTAAAGAACAAGGAGATATTATTATTAACCTTAAAATTTTAAATGCTAATGAGCAAAACACCACAGCTTCTGTGGAAAGAAAAACTATTGAACTAAGCCAGCCCATTTATATTAAGGATAGTCTGACATCAGAATAGAAAATGGGAAATGTGTTAGACTGGGGGAGAGGTTATGCCTGTTTCCACAGGAAAAGAAAAGCTGTGGGTTTCTTCCAAGTTGATTAAAAATCAGACCTGACAAAGAGAGAGCTCCTGAAGACATTGGTGATACTCCTCCACTGCTAGTGGCATTGCAAACTGGTACAACCACTCTGGAAATCAGTCTGGCAGTTCCTCAGAAAATTGAGCATGACACTTCTAGAGGACCCTGCTATACCTCTCCTGGACATATACCCAGAGGATTCCCTGGCATGCAATAAGGACACATGCACCACTATGTTCATAGCAGCCTTATTTATAATAGCCAGAAGCTAGAAAGAACCTAGATGTTCCTCAATGGAGGAATGGATACAGAAAATGTGGTATATTTACACAATGGAATATTAATCAAAATTAAAATTAATTAAAAACAATGAATTCATAAAATTCTTAGGCAAATGTTTGGAACTGGAAAATATCATCCTAATTGAGGTAACCCAATCCCAAAAGAACACACATGGAATGCAGTCACTGATAAGTGCATATTAGCCCAGAAGCTCTGAATATCCAAGCCACAATTCACATATCAAATGATTCCCAAGAAAAAGGAAGGAGAGGGCCCTGGTCCTGGAAAGGCTTGATGCATCAATGTAGGGGATTACTAGAACAGAGAAGTGGGAGGGGGTTGATTGGGGAATGAGCAGAGGGAAGAGGGCTTATGGGGTTTATGGGGAGGGGGGAACTGGGAAAGGGGAAATCATTTGGAATGTAAACAAAGAGTATAGAAAAAAAAGAATATCGTGGAGGATGTGTTTTCAGGATAAAATTATGGTTTTCCTTTGACTCCCTGAACCTGATGTCTTCAGTTGAATGTCTTCCCACAGAGCACAGTATAGATGGCAGCAAGAGTTTATTACAGGAAAGCACGAGGAATTCTCTTATTGTATTGGTACAGAGACAGGCAGGAAGATCAATGGAATAGATTTGAAGACCCAGAAATGAACCCATACACCTACGGTCACTTGATCTTTGTCAAAGGTGCCAAAACCATCCAGTGGAAAAAAAGACAGCATTTTCCACAAATGGTGCTGGGTCAGCTTGCAGTCAACATGTAGAAGGATGCAAACTGATCCATTATTATCTCCCTGTACAAAGCTCAAGTCCAAATGGATAAAGGACATCCACATAAAACCAGATACACTGAATCCAATAGAAGAGAAAGTGGAGAAGGACCTGGAGCACATGGACCCAGGGCAAAATTTCCTGAATAGAATACCAAAAGCTTATGCTCTAAGATCTAAGATCAAGAATTGACAAATGGGAACTCATAAAATTGCAAGATTCTGTAAGCAAAGGACATTGTTAATAGGATAAAATGGCAACCAACAAAATGGAAACTTTTTACCAATCCTACATCTGATAGAGGGCTAATATGTTATATATATATATATATATATATAACTCAAGAAGGTAGCCTCTGGAGAACCAAATAACCCTATTAAAATGGGGTACAGGGCTAAACAAAGAATTCTCAACTGAGGAATACCAGATGGCTGAGAAGCACATAAAGAAATGTTCAACATCCTTAATCATCAGGAAATGCAAATCAAAACAACTCTGAAATTCTATCTCACACCAGTTAGAATGGCCAGGATCAAGAACTCAGGGGACAGAAAATGCTGGAGAGGATGTGGAGATAGAGGAACACTCCTCCATTGCTGGTGGGATTACAAGCTAGTAAAACTACTTTGGAAATCAGTTTGGCAGTTCCTCAGAAAACTGGACATAGTACTACCTGAGCATGAGGAATTCTCACAATGGCCAGATTCCATCATGGAGGAAATCATTGTCCAGGGATGAGAGTCAAAGTGCCTGTTGTTTAGCTTTACATAGTGAGGTAGGCTTAATATTTTTTCAAAGACTATGGAAACAGGCAGCTTCCCCAAAAGCTCTTTTCTGTTCATGGTGCTGACATGCCCATGTATATTTACCCTGAAGGAAGGGGACGGTACTATGCCTTTGCTCCTTCATAGATATCTTCCTTCTAGGTAGTTAGTAAGCTACCAAGATGACAGGTTGCTATCAGGTTAGAAACTCTTGTCTCCTAGCATGTCCAGATGCACTTTCCATATCCCACTTTTTTTACTCAAATTTACATAGTAACAGCTTTAAAAGAATTATGGAAAGAAAATAACAATACATGTATAATAGACATCTTCAGCACCTGGAAATTCTTTGTTTCCTGTACCATGGTGAAGCCCTACTACCTCCATTGTCATCCTTGTTGTCTAGTCTTTGTCTAGACTAGACTTTCATGATATTCTTTTGTACTCTAAGGAGTAAGAGTTGTGTAACTCTCTCCTTACTTAAAATTTGTGATCTCACAAGGAGTCAAAGCTGGGTTTGAAGAAAGAGATGGGGACATATACTCTGGCAATGCTGAAATATTCTATTAGTCCAAAAACCCCATTGAAACCCTTTCTTTTGGGAAAGTGTTCCTTGAGATAGAAATTTTATCCCACTTTCACAATCCTAGGCTTGAAAAAAACTAACCTTGCTATAATCTTTCTTCTAGTTTGTTTGAGAGTGGAAATTTCATGGTTTGGTTACTTAGAATCCTTCATAGTAAATTCTGGATTTTACAAACATTTGACTGAGGGGGGCACCCATTCTTACTGATGTTCATAACATTGATCTTTTTTACTACCTATTAGATGGAGTCTCAGCATCTCTAACCAGCTGGAGAGTGATCAGCCTCTCCCTTCATTCATGTCCTTGTTTTCATCTCTTCACTTGGTTGCATACGCACCAATGCAAAGCCTCATATTCTGGTAATGTTTTGCTTCATTTTGAACCACTTCCTTCCATCTTGAGTCCCACAAGAGTAGGGGCAGTGAGCAAATGAAGAAAGGACAGGCAAACAAACACATACAGAAAAGCTGGGGATCTCTGGTGAAGAAGTAAAAGCACCTCAAAAATTGAGTTGTATTATATTCAATTGAAAAAAGAAGTGGTGTTATTTAATACAGACAAATAAGGAAGCAGGTTATTGCATACAGCTAAGCAGGGAGACAAGGTATTGCATACAGTTGAATAGGGAGCCAGTTTTAACTCATCTCAGGAGTAACTGGCTCTGTACTTTCAATTCTGAACATCTATGCGCCAAATGCAAGGGCACCCTCATTCGTAAAAGAAACTTTACTAAAGCTCAAAGCACACATTTCACCTAACACAATAATTGTGGGTGACTTCAACACTCCACTCTCTTCAATGGACCGACCAGGAAAACAGAAACTAAACAGGGACACAGTAAAACTAATTGAAGCTTTGGACCAATTGTATTTGACTGATATTTATAGAACATTTCACCCTAAAGCAAAAGAGTCAGATCTTTCTTAACCAACTGGAAATGTTCCAGTTCATTTGGCTAGTGGCACCATCATGGTGCAAAAGCATGCCAGGAAGCAGCAGGCATGGCAGCTAGAATAAGAAACCAAGAACTCACATTTTTTAAAATGTGGAACAAGTTCACTAGTTTAATACTGCTTCTGTCAGAATCTTACATGAAAGACAACTAGGAAATTTCCTTACAGAGTAAGAATTAATCCTTAGTCTTCTTGCTCCTTTCCTTAATACTTAAACACAATTTTAAGCACGTTTTCTGGCTACCCTTTTCTGTCCTCTCAGCCCCACAAGAGTTTCCTCCTCCTTCATGTTTCTGACACATGTCAGATACATGCTATGACACTGTGTCATCACAATGATAGATGGGAGTATGCCCAGATGTCAGGCTGCTCAGCTCCATGTAGGCTGAGATGGACAGCATGTGTGTATCCAGTGTGCTTCTGTCCTCTATTTCTCTGTCTCTCTGTCTCTTTGTCTGTCTCTGTCTGTCTGTGTCTGTCTGTCTATCTCTGTCTCTCTGTCTCTCTCTGTCTCCTGGATGTCCCATCTCCTATTTCCTATTTCATCACATTGACTACAGGCTTCTTTTTTATTAGATATTTGCTTTATTTACATTTCAAATGCTATCCCTTTTTCCCTTCTCCCCTCTGAAAACCCCTATGCCATACCCCCTTCCCCTGCTTACCAACCCACTTATTCCAGCTTTCCTGTCCCGGGGCATCCAGCCTTCACAAAACCAATGGCCTCTCCTCACATTGATGTCTGAAAAGGCCATCCTCTGCTACATATGTGGTAGGAGCCATGGGTCCCTCTATGTGTACTTTTTGGTTGGTGGTTGTAGTAGCTATTCCTGGTTGTCAACTTGACTATATCTGGAATGAACTACAATCTAGAATTGGAAGGCTCACCTATGATTCTAATCTGGAGGCTCAGAGATATAAGTTTCTGACAGGGATCTTGAAGCATAGTGGCTATGAATTTGAGAAGATTAAGACAAGGAGTTCTCCGAGTTCAAGATCATCTGGGATTGAAGGTATGGAGGCACATGCCTTTAATCAGGGCCACACCCTTTGCTGGAGACCTACAGCCTTTAATCTGGGTTGCACCCTTTGCTGGAGATCTATGTAAGGACATTGGAAGAAGGAAGACTTACTCTTCCTTGCCTGCTTGCTTCGTGGGACTGAGCAACTGCTAGATCCTTGGACATCCATCCACAGCTGCTGCTTACCATTGTTGGGGAGTTGGACTACAGACTGTAAGTCATTGACAAATTCCCTAACTATATAGAGACTGCCCATATGTTCTGTGACTCTAGAGAACTCAGACTAATACAGTGGTTTAGTCCCTGGGTGTTCTGGGGGTACTGGGCTGGAGGTTTAGTCCCTGGTTTGGTTCATGCTGTTCTGCTATGGGGCTTCAAACCCTTTCAGATCCTTGGGTCCTTTCTCTAGCTCCTCCATTGGGGACCCTGTACTCAGTCCAATGGTGGACTGTGAGCATCAACTTCTGTATTTGCAGACACTGGCAGACAACTATATCATGCTCCTGTCAGCTAGCACTCATTGGTATTTGCAATAGTGTCTGGGTTTGGTAACTGTATATAGGACAGATTCCCAGGTGGGGCAGTTTCTAAATAGTTTCTCTTTTTTTTTAATTTTTTAAAATTTATTTTCTATATTCTTTGTTTACATTCTAGAAGCCTTCCGCTTTCCCAGTCCCCCCCCCCCATATGTTCCATAAGTCCTCTTCTCTCCATCCATTCTCCTGTCTTTCTCCCTCCCTTTTCTCTATCCTGATATTCCCCTACTATGCTGGATCAAGCCTTTCCAGGATTAGGGCCCTCTTCTTCCTTCTTCATGGGAATTATTTGATATGCTAATTGTATCTTCAGTATTCAGAGCTTCAGGGCTAATTAATATCCACTTATCAATGATTGCATTCCATGTGTATTCTTTTGTGATTGCGTTACCTTGCTTAGGATGAAATTTTCCAGTTCCATCCATTTGCCTAAAAAATTCATGAATTCATTGTTTTTAATTGCTGAATAGTACTCCATTGTGTATATATATCACATTTTCTGTATCCATTCCTCCATTGAGGGATATCTGGGTTCTTTCCAGCTTCTGGCTATTATAAATAAGGCTGCTATGAACATAGTGGATCATGTGTCCTTATTGCATGCTGGGGAATCCTCTGGGTATATGCCCAGGAGAGGTATAGCAGGGTCCTCCAGAAGTGTCATGCCCAGTTTTCTTAGGAACCGCCAGACTGATTTCCATAGTGGTTGTACCATCTTACAATCCCACCAGTAGTGGGATTGTAAGATGGTACACATCCTCGCCAACACCTGCTGTCTCCTGAGTTTTTCACCTTAGCCATTCTGACTGGTGTGAGGTGAAATCTCAGGGTTGTTTTGATCTGCATTTCCCCAATGGCTAATGATGTTGAGCATTTCTTAAGGTGCTTCTCGGCCATCCGAATTTCTTCAGGCAAAAATTCTTTGTTTAGGTCTGTACCCCATTTTTAATAGGGTTATTTGGTTCCCTGGGGTCTAATTCCTTGAGTTCTTTGTATATATTGGATATTAGCCCTCAAAGGACACGGTCAGAAGGACAAAACGGCAACCAACAAATTGGAATAAGATCATCACCAACCCTACATCTGATAGAGGGCTAAATAGTCTTTCTTTCAGTCTCTGCTCCACACTTTGTCTCTGAATCTCCTCCCATGGATATTTTGATTCCTTTTATAAGAAGAACTGAAGAATCCACACTTTGGTTTTTCTTCTTGAGATTCATGTGGTCTGTGAATTATATCTTGGGTATTCTGAGCTTCTGGGCTAATATCCACTTATCAGCAAGTGCATACTATGTGTGTTATTTTGTGATTGGGTTACCTCACCCAGGATGACATTTTCTAGTTCCATATATTTGCCTAATAATTTCATGAATTCATTGTTTTTAATAGCTGGATAATACTCCAGGTATAAACGCACCACATTTTCTGTATTCATTTATTTGTTGAGGGATATCTGGGTTCTTTCCAGCTTCTGGATATTAAAAATAAGGTTGCTATAAACGTATTGGGGTATGTGTCCTTATTACCTGTTGGAGCACCTTCTAGATATATTCCCAGGAGTAGTATAGTTAGGTCCTCAGATAGTACCATGCCCAATTTTCTGTGAAACCACCAAACTGATTTTCAGAGTGGTTGTACCAGCTTGCAATCCCACTAGCAATGGGGGAGTGTTCCTCTTTTTCCACATCCTGGACAGCTTCTGCTGTCTTGTGAGCTTTTGATCTTAGCCATTTTGACTGGTGTGAGGTGGAAACTCAGGGTTGTTTTGATTTGCATTTCCCTGATGACTAAGGATGTTGAACATTTCTTTAGGTACCTCTCAGCCATTTGGAATTCCAGTTGAGAATTCTTTGTTTAGCTCTGTACCCCATTTTTAATAGGGTTACTTTTTTTCTATGGAGTTTAACATCCTGAGGTCATTGTATATATTAGATATTAGTCCTCTATCACTTGTAGGATTGGGAAAGATCTTTTCCCAATCTGTTGGTTACAATTTTGTCCTGTTGACAGTATCCTTTGCCTTTTAGAAGCTTTGCAATTTTATGAGGTCCTATTTGCCAATTCTTGATCTTTTAGCATAAGCTATTGGTGTTCTGTTCAGGAAAATTTTCCCTGTGCCCATGTGCTCCACGCTTTTTATCACTTTCATTTCTATTAGATTCAGTGTATGTGGTTGTATGTGGAGGTCCTTGATCCACTTGGACTTGTGCTTTGTACAGGGAGATAAGAATGGATCGTTTTGCATTCTTCTACATGTTGACTGCCAGTTGAACTAGCACCACTGCTGAATATGCTGTCTTTTATTCCACTGGATGGTTTTAGTTCCTTTGTCAAAGATCAAGTGACTGTAGGTGTATGGGTTCATTTCTGGGTTTTCAATTCTATTCCATTGTTCTACCGGCCTGTCACTGTATCAATACCATGCAATTTTTTTATCATGATTGCTCTATAGTGTAGCTTGAGGTCAGGGATGGTGATTCTGCCAGAAGCTTTTTTTATTGTTGTTATTATTATTAATATTTTTAGAGACAGGGTTTCTCTGTATAGCCCTGGCTGTCCTGGAAGTCACTCTGTAGATCAGGCTGGCCTCAAACTCAGAAATCTGCCTGCTTCTGCCTCCCAAGTGCTGGGATTAAAGGCATGAGCCACCATTGCCCGACTTAATATTATTTTTATTAGTTACATTCTTTATTTACATTTCAAATGTTTTCCTCTTTCCTGTTCCACCCCCTGAAAATCCCATAATCCATCTTCTCTTCCTCTGTTCCCCAATCAATCCTCTCCCACTTCCCTGTCCTGATATTCCCCTAGACTGTGGCATTGAGCCTTTCCAGGACCAAGGGGCTCTCCCCCCTTTGATGTCCAACAAGGCCATCCTCTGCTTCCTATGTATCTGGAGTCATGGGTAGCACCATGTGCATGCTCAGGTTGATGGTTTTGCCCCTGGGAGCTCTGGGAGTACTGGGTGACTCATATTGTTGTTCCTCCTATAGTACTGCAAACCCCTTCAGCTCCTTGGGTCTTTTCTCTAGCTCCCCCCTGGGGACCCTGTGCTCAGTTCACTGGCTGGCTGAGAGTGTGTCCCCCTCTGTATTTGTCATACACTATCAGAGCCTCCCAGATGGGAGTTCATCTTGTTAGATTTTTTCTTTGACGAGTATGAAGTGTCCTTCCTTATCTCTTTTGATTACTTTAGGTTGAAAGTCAATTTTATTCGATAATAGGATGGATACACCAGTTTTATTTTTGGGACCATTTGCTTGAAAAATTGTCTTCTAGCCTTTTACTCTGAGGTAGTGTCTTTGTCTCTGAGGTGATTTTCCTGTATGCAGCAAAATGTTGGGACATGTTTATGTATCCAATTTGTTAGTCTATGCCTTATTGGGGAATTGAGTCCATTGATATTAAGTGATATTGAGGAAAAGTGATTGTTGCTTCCTGTTACTTTTGTTATTAGAGGTGGAATTATGTTTATGTGGCTATCTTCTTTTTGTGTTGTTAAAAGAAGAATTTTTTCTTGCTTTTTCCAGTGTGTAGTTTCCTTCCTTTTGTTGGAGTTTTCTACTTACTATCCTATGAGGGACTGGATTTATGGAAAGATACTGTGTAAATTTGTTTTTGTCATGGAATACCTTGGTCTCTCTATCTAGGGTAATTGAGATATTTGTTGGGTACAGTTGACGGGGTTGGCATTTATTTTCTCTTAGGGGCTGTTATGACATCTGACCAGGATCTTCTGGCTTTTATAGACTCTGGCAAGAAATCTGGTGTAATTTTGATAGGTCTGCTTTTATATGTTATTGAACTTTTGTTCTTACTGCTTTTAGTATTCTTTCTTTGTTTAGTGCATTTGGTGTTTTGATTATTATGTGATGGGAAGAATTTCTTTTCTGGTCCAATCTATTTGGAGTTCTGTAGGCTTCTTGTATGTTCATGGGCACCTCTTTAGGTTAGGAAGGTTTTCTTCTATAATTTTGTTTACTGGCCATTTAAGCTGGAAATCTTCACTCTCTTTTATACCTATAATCCTTAGGTGTGGTCTTTTCATTGTGTCCTATATTTCGGGAATGTTTTGGGTTAGGAGCCTTTTGCATTTTGCGTTTTCTTTGACTTTTGTGTCAATGTTTTCTATGCTGTCTTCTGCATCTGAGATTCTTTATTCTATCTCTTCTATTAAATTGGTGATGCTTGTGTCTATGACTTCTGATCTCTTTTCTAGGTTTTCTATCTCCATGGTTTTCTCCCTTTGTGATTTCTTTATTGATTTTAGTTCCAGTTTTATATCCTGGATGGTTTTGTTCAATTTCTTCACCTGTTTGCTTTGTTTTTCTGTAATTTTTAAAGGGATTTTTGTGTTTGCTTTTTAAGGGCTTCTACCTGGTTACCTGTGTTTGCCTGTATTTCCTTAAGGGAGTTATATATGTCCTTCTTGAAGTCCTTTATCAGCACCATGAGATATGATTTAAATCTAAATCATGCTTTTCCCATGTGTTTGGGTATTCAGGACTTACTGTAGTGGCAGAACTGAGTTTGGATGATGCCATGTCACTTTGATTTCTTTTAGTAATGTTCTTGCATTTGCCTTTCGCCATCTGGTTATCTCTGGTGTTAGTTGGTACTGCTTTCTCTTGCTGGAGCTTGTCCCTACTATGGGCCTGCAAGTCTGTCTCAGCACCCCTGGGAAACCAGCTCTCCCCCGGTTCAGAGGGCTGTAGAACAAACCATCTCCTTTGTGCAGATGGTGACCAGAAGGACACTGTCCCAGCTGCTCTTCCACTCTTGTGTCCCATGTACTCCTGACTGAACCCACCTTGGACCGTCTCTAGAGAAAAAATTGGCAATGGGCTCCTTTATTGCCTTTATCCTTTATTGGTGATACTTAGAAGTAGCTCTCATTACAAAACTACATTTAGATGATTTAAAAGTAGACAAAATATGTGATAAATAAAAATATTCATAACAATAAAAATTACAGTTGTGAAGTAGCAACAAAATAATTTTATGAAAATAATTTATGGGTCTGGGTACCAAAACTTGAGGAAGTATATTAAAGAATTGCATTGTTAAGAGGGTGAGGATTACTGCTCTAGAACATCTTGCTGTTTCACCTCTTTTTAAGCATCCAATCCTAAAATATCCTGGTATTTCACTTTCAATCTATGACTAAGGAAATTTCCATCCAACCGGGAAGACTCGGGAGGAAACTGCTACATAACACGTATAACAATAGATTTTCAGCATCCCATTTCCTAGTTGTTTGAGTTGTCCAAGTTGTTCAAACTGCTCTAGTTTAGTCATCAGTAAAATGTGTCTTATAATAGAGCTTAATTCAATATGAATAAGGATCAAATGAATAAATATGGGTAAAGCAGAGGTGATTGTAACTGACTGTAATTAATTCACTGATAAGTGGATATTAGCCTAGAAGCTTGGAATACCCAAGACACAATTCACATATCAAATGATGCCCAAGAGGTATAGATCCTTGTGTCCTTTGTAGAAAGGGAAAAATACCCACAGAAGGAGATACAAAGACAAAAGTTTGTGCAGAGTCTGAGGGAAAAACCATCCAGAGACTATCCCACCCAGGAATGCATCCTATATACAGTTACAAAACCCAGACACTTTTGTGGATGCCTACAAGTGCTGGCTGACCAGAGTGGGATATAGTTATTACCTAGGAAGCTCTCCTAGTGCATGACAAATACAGAGGAGGACACTCTCAGCCAGCCATTGAAGTGAGCACAGGGTCCCCAATGGGGAAACTCGAGAAAGGATCCAAGGAGCTGAAGGGGTTTGCAGCACCACAGGAGGAACAACAGTATGAGTCACCCAGTACTTCCAGAGCTCCCAGGAACAAAACCATCGTCAAAGAGTACACATGGAGTTACCAATGGCTCCAGAAACATCAGCAGCAGAGGATGGTCTTATTAGACACCAAAAGGAGGAGAGGCCCTTGGTCCTGGAAAGACTTGATGCTGTAGTGTAGAGGAATACCAGGACAGAGAAGCTGGGGAGGGGAAAAACAGGAAAGGGGACAACATTTGAAATGTAAATAAAAATGTACCTAATTAAAAGAAAGAAAAAAAGGAAAAAAATCTTAAAGTAGACGCAAGCATGAATCTTAACTCTTTTCTCATTGTTCTCAGTAAAACCTTTATCTAATATCATTAACGAAACTTCTATATGTAGATTTAGTACATTTATAGTATCTTCTGAGTAAAAATATCTAAGTTCTAAGACTGTGGTTTAAAAAAGAATGAGGCTCATGCATAACTCAGATTTTGAGGATCAAGGACCTATATTGTTGTTGAAAGCATCATAGTACATTGACACTCATCAGAAATAGTCACAGAATGTTGCATGATGGGATTGAAGGGGAGGCAACAAGTTTGCTCTGTGAAACAAGTCAGCACTGAGACCTTACTTGGATTTCACTAGAAATGAATCAGTTTTCTGAGCTCAGCACCTTCAACTCATCACTGTACTTTGGGCATCAACATAACTTCTCCTGCAATCTCCATGAAGACCAATCTTTGACAATAGCATTTCTGTATAGAAGTCAAATCATGATTTTTGTCAAGATCCTTTTCCAGCTTCTGATGCAAATTTTTCATGCTTTCATGTTAACCCTCAATGTCCTGCTTCAACTAAAAGTCTAATTTCAGCCTCCAGAGAAATTTCATTCTGATAAGGGCTCCTCTTAATGAGAACTCCCATCTTGAACCCATACATAGAGCACAGAGTAAACAGGGGGTGGTAGTGGGATTTTAGGTTAAATTGCCCTAAGCTGCTTTCATGTGCCCATGGCTGCCTCACCAAAGGCCTCTAGATATGCTTCTCTCCCTCTGCAGATTCCTAGCATTTCTTTTTAAATTTACTTGTCAATGTCACTCAGAGCTGAAATCTTGAAGCTGAGCATATGGAAAGTAAGGCACATAGAACCAATACTACATAGAATCCAGATAACCCACATGAGGACTGACTAAGCAAAAGGTCTATTAACACTGGAGGACAAAAGCTCAGTGGGAAGTCATGGGAGGCCTAGGAGTTTCTTATCCCAGAGCAGACACATCTCAAAGTATAAAATTGTTTGGGACCGCGTATACCTGAGGTTCAAAATGAGCAAAGTTAAAGTTTTCTAGTTGATGTAAACTTTCTGATCCCTCCCGCAGGTGTTGTAACATAACTCAGATAAAGTTTGTGCCCAGCCCTCCCCAGATGGCTGTTATCCAGATCACAGGGAGTCAGATCAAAGGTGGGAAGATGCTCCAGTGGAATGCCAGGTGTCCCTGCTCTCCAGTGGGAACACATCACCTTCTACAGACACTAAAATTACAAATTGCTGATATGCATTAAAAACTCCTTTAATTCTCAGCTTCTCCTGCACTATGCCTGCCTGCATGCTGCTATGTTCCCACCTTGATGATCATGAACTGAACCTCTGAACCATAAGCTAGTGCCAATTAAGTGTTGTTCTTATAAGAGTTGCTCTGCTCATAGTGTCTCTCACATTAGTAAAACCATAACTAAGACAGAAGTTGGTACCAGGGACTGGGGTAGTGCTGTGATATGCCTTACCATGCTTTTGTTTGGAAGAATGAACTCTGAGACTTTGCACTTAGAGTGCAGTGGGATGCTGTTTTAAGTGGCGATTAGTTGGGCATTCTAATAGGCATATGAAAGACTTTGTTGCTGGGGGTGATTTGAAATTTGGAAGTCTAGATCTAGAGGTTTCAAAGTAGAAGGATATTAATATATGACCCAAGCCTTGGAGGAGCCTAGAATATCAAGTGAGGATCCCGGAACTGGAACAAGAATCTGTAATGTTGAAGTTGCCTTGGGGACCCCAAGATGTTCGAGCTGCCAGGGCTGTGGTGTATCTGCTGAGGAAAGCTGCTAAAGGGGGGTGGAAGTCACCCAGGAAAAGGATTTTGTTGCAGTCAACAAAGAAAAAGGAGTTGGAGACATGAAAACCACTTTGATATCAGACATGGAGATGCCGTTTGAATATTGCCCAGCTGGTTTCTTTTCTTTTTTGGAAATTGCAGTTAAGTGATTGGGCTTGAACTTGGGATCCTTTACATGTTTCATACTGCTATAGAATATTAGGAGAATAGAAATTGGCCTAAATGTATTTTTTATTATACAATATCTAGGTGTGGCCCACATAGACTCATGTGTTTTTACAAACTTATGGGGGCCATAAGTAGTCGTTTGAATATGGTTGGCCCAGGGAGTAGCACTATTAGGAGGTGTGGCCTTATTGGAGTAGGTGTTTCCATTTTTTGAAAAAGTGGGTCACTTTCAGTGGGAGCTTTGAGACCTTCCTACTAGCTTCCTAGAAGATAGTCTTCACCTGTTTGTCTTTGGAACATGATGTAGAACTCTTACCTCCTCCAGCACTATGCCTGCCAGCATGCCTCCATTCTCCCACCTTGATGATAATGGACTGAATCTCTGAGTCTTTTGCCCGCCCCAATTAAAGAGTTGCCCTCAAAGAGTTGCCTTGTTCATGGTGTCTGTCCACAGCAGTAAAACCTTAAGTAAGCAGAAGAAGCTTTCCAAGGAAATGAAGCTGCAGGTTGGAAGCTGCACAGTGAACATCCTCTCAGTGTACTGCTTCTCACTCCTAGTTCATCTAGAGCTACGAGGTCTGAGGCTATCTTTAACATGGGCTCTGACTCATGGGATGTCTCAGCTAAGGAACATGATTGCCAGTCATGAAATATCAAGTCTAGGGTAAACTTACTGGTGGTTTTCCCAGGTCCTTGGAAGAGGAGTTTATGACTCTTGTTTCTTTGGAGAAACAATTGCATTGCACTCAAATAATGGAAATGCCTGGATTTTGTTCTTTTCTCTGAGTCTGGTCTCTCTTACTAGCTCTGACAATTTCCCAAACTGTATCTTCTCATAGGGTTGGAACAGATAAGTAGAATTTATCACCCTTTTTGTTACAAAGAGACCATCAAAACTCCTGGGAAGGAGGCCTGTAATCCCTTGTTCCCTCATGGGATCCATCACATCTCATGTGCTGTAAGAAGTTTCTTCTGAAGAATGGTTGAGTCTCTGTACTTTGAGCAAGAATATGTGACAAACTCCTTTTGGGTGTGTGAACAAGGCTTCTGCGGGACTTTTAGTCCTTTCACCAAAAGAGCACACTGTCTTCTCTGGAGTTTCTGAAGATGTATTTTCAAATACTGCAACAGTCTTTCTGCAACAGTGAGCCTGGAGGACAATACAGGGTTTCAGTCACTTCTTAGCCAAAGTACTCTTCATGGTTTCCCTGATCACACGCCTGCAGTCCCTTTTCATCATTTCCTCTCTGGACACAGTGCTGACATCTGCTTACTGATTCTTTCCTTGTATGAGGCAGCAGTGGTCTCTTCCCCATTGTCTTCCAAGTAGTTGTTCAAGTAAAATTGTTAGATAAATCTGCCTGTTGCAATTCCATTCTAAATAGAACCTACTTTCATGAAGCTGAGCCAGGCCCACCTTCCCAAGCCTTCGTTCACTGTTTAGGGAGGCCCAGCAGGGATGAGAGCGATGTTAGCATGGAAAGGTTGAGCTGTGGGACAAGGGAAAACATACTGTTTCATAAACACAAGGATAAACAGGTATTGCCCAGACCTACCTTCAAGCATTCTCTAAATAGCCTCTCAGCACCAAGGTGCAGGTAGGCTTCATCCATGTTATAGAGGAGGACACACACACTCTGCCTTTCTCCTCTCTGGATGTAGTGCATCCACAGGGCCATAAGCATCCAGCATGCAGTGGCTTCTGCAGACAGGTTTCCCTCTTCTATTCTGCTCTCTATTTCTCCCAAGGTGACCAGGTCATGTCATCGTTGTGATAAAAACTGGTCACTTGTTTGAGGCCTATTGATGATGCCATGGATCTCAGGGTATCTAAGATTTCTGTCACTGAAAGATGCCACAGTTTGTACAGTCATGGGTTCTTGCTCCATGCAGAACATGGGGCTATCTCTGTTTTCCTGATCATTTGAAACCTTTATAGTTGCTCTATCAAAGAATACTCTGGATTCTACTGGACATTTCCAGCTCCAGGTTCATTTTGTTCTCCTATTCTGCCCTGTAAGCCTTTCCTTTTTTTCTCCCCAAACAATTTTACAAAGCCAAATTATTAAATATTTTCACCAACTATCCACCTCTGAAAATTCTTACCCAGTGTTGATGAATTCTTTTTTTTTCTTTTTTTATGGTTCTTTTATTTTTATTCGATATATTTTTTATTTACATTTCAAATGATTTCCCCTTTTCTAGCCCCAACTCCCCAAAAGTCCCGCAAGCCCCCTTCTCTCCCCATGTCCTCCCACCCACCCCTTCCCACTTCCCCGTTCAGGTTTTGCTGAATACTGCTTCACTGAGTCTTTCCAGAACAGGGGGCCACTCTTCCTATCTTCTTGTACCTCATTTGATGTGTGGATTATGTACTGGGTATTTCAGTTTTCTAGCTTAATATCCACTTATTAGTGAGTGCATACCATGATTCACCTTTTGAGTCAGGGTTACCTCACTTAGTATGATGTTCTCTAGCTCCATCCATTTGCCTAAGAATTTTATGAATCCATTGTTTCTAATGGCTGAATAGTACTCCATTGTGTAGATATACCACATTTTTTGCATCTACTCTTCTGTTGAGGGATACCTGGGTTCTTTCCAGCATCTGGCAATTATAAATAGGGCTGCTATGAACATAGTAGAGCATGTATCCTTATTACATGGTGGAGAATCCTCTGGGTATATGCCCAGGAGTGGTATAGCAGGATCTTCTGGAAGTGAGGTGCCCAGTTTTCGGAGGAACCACCAGATTGATTTCTAGAGTGGTTGTACCAATTTGCAACCCCACCAGCAGTGGAGGAGTGTTCCTCTTTCTCCACACTCTCTCCAACACCTGCTGTCTCCTGAATTTTTAATCTTAGCCATTCTGACTGGTGTAAGGTGAAATCTCAGGGTTGTTTTGATTTGCATTTCCCTAATGACTAATGAAGTTGAGCATTTTTAAGATGCTTCTCCGCCACCCAAAGTTCTTCAGTTGAGAATTCTTTGTTTAACTCTGCACCCCATTTTTAATAGGGTTGTTTGGTTTTCTGGAGTCTAACTTCTTGAGTTCTTTATATATATTGGATATTAGCCCTCTATCTGATGTAGGATTGGTGAAGATCCTTTCCCAATTTGTTGGTTGCTGATTTGTCCTCTTGATGGTGTCCTTTGCCTTACAGAAACTTTGTAATTTTATGAGGTCCCATTTGTCAATTCTTGATCTTAGAGCATATGCTATTGGTGTTCGGTTCAGAAACTTTCTCCCTGTACCGATGTCCTCAAGGGTCTTCCCCAGTTTCTTTTCTATTAGCTTCAGAGTGTCTGGCTTTATGTGGAGGCCCTTGATCCATTTGGATTTGAGCTTAGTACAAGGAGACAAGGATGGATCAATTCGCATAGGTGTGTGGGTTCATTTCTGGATCTTCAATCCTGTTCCATTGATCCTCCTGCCTGTCACTGTACCAATACCATGCAGTTTTTAACACTATTACTCTGTAGTATTGCTTGAGTTCAGGGATACTGATTCCCCCAGAACTTCTTTTGTTGCTGAGAATAGTTTTAGCTATCCTGGGTTTTTTGTTATTCCAGATGAATTTGATAATTGATCTTTCTAACCCTGTGAAGAATTGAGTTGGGATTTTGATGGGTATTGCATTGAATCTGTATATTGCTTCTGGCAAAATGGCCATTTTAGGTATATTGATTCTGCCGATCCATGAGCATGGGAGGTTTTCCCATTTTTTGAGGTCTTCTTCCATTTCCTTCTTCAGAGTCTTGAAGTTCTTGTCATAAAGATCTTTCACCTGTTTGGTAAGAGTCACCCTAAGATACTTTATACTGTTTGTGGCTATTGTGAAGGGGCTCATTTCCCTAATTTCTTTCTCAGCCTGCTTATCCTTTGAGTATTGGAAGGACACTGATTTGCTTGAGTTGATTTTATAACCTGCCACTTTGCTGAAGTTGTTTATCAGCTGTAGGAGTTCTCTAGTGGAGATTTTTTGGTCACTTAGGTAAACTATCATGTCTTCTGCAAATAATGATAGTTTGACTTCTTCTTTTCCAATTTATATCCCTTTGACCTCCTTATGTTGTCCAATTCCCCGAGCTAGTACCTCAAGTACAATATTGAAAAGATAAGGAGAAAGGGGGCAGCCCTGTCTAGTCCCTGATTTTAGTGGGATTGCTTCAAGTTTCTCTTCATTTAGCTTGATGCTGGCTACCGGTTTGCTGTATATTGCTTTTACTATGTTTAGGTATGGGCCTTGAATTCCTGTTCTTTCCAAGACTTTAGGAATGAAAGGATGCTGAATTTTGTCAAATGCTTTTTCAGCATCCAATGAAATGACCATGTGGTTTTTTTTTTCTTTGAGTTGGTTTATGTAGTGTATTGCATTGATGGATTTCCGTATATTGAACCAACCATGCATTCCCAGGATAAAGCCTACTTGATCATGGTGGATGATCGTTTTGATGTGTTCTTGGATTTGGTTGGCAAGAATTTTATTGAGTATTTTTGCATCGATGTTCATAAGGGTAATTGGTCTGAAGTTCTCTTTCTTTGTTGGATTTTTGTGTGGTTTTGGTATCAGCATAATTGTGGCTTAATAGAAGGAATTGGGTAGGGTTCCTTCTGTTTCTGTTTTGTGGAATAGTTTGAAGAGTATTGGTGTTAACTCTTCTTTGAAGGTCTGATAGAATTCTGCACTGAAACCATCTGGCCCTGTGCTTTTTTTGGTTGGAAGACTTTCTATGACTCCTTCTATTTCTTTAGGCATTATGGGACTGTTTAGATGATTGATTTGGTCCTGATTTAATTTTGGTATTTGGTATCTGTCAAGGAAATTATCCATTTCCTCATGATTCTCCAGTTGTGTTGAGTACAGGCTCTTGTAGTAGGATCTGATGATTTTTTGGATTTCCTCAGTTTCCGTTGTTATATCTCCCTTTTCATTTCTAAGTTTGTTAATTTGGATACTTTCTCTGTGCCCTTTGGTCAGTCTGGCTAAGGGTTTATCTATCTTGTTGATTTTCTCAAAGAACCAGCTCCTGGTTTTGTTGATTTTTTTGTATGGTTCTCTTTGTTTCTACTTGATTGATTTCGGCCCTGAGTTTGATGATTTCCTGCCTTCTACTCCTCCTGGGTGAAATAACTTCTTTTTGTTCCAGGGCTTTCAGGTGTGTCATTAAGCTGGTAATGTATGCTCTCTCCATTTTCTTTTTGGAGGCACTCAGAGCTATGAATTTTCCTCTTAGCACTGCTTTCATTGTGTCCCATAGATTTGGGTATGTTGTGTCTTCATTTTCATTGTGTTCTATAAAATCTTTAATTTCTTTCTTTATTTCTTCCTTGACCAAGGTATCATTGAGTAGAATATTGTTCAGTTTCCACGTGTATGTGGGTTTTCTGTTGTTTTTGTTGCTATTGAAGACCACTTTTACTCCATAGTGATCTGATAGGAGGCATGGTATTAGTTTGATCTTCTTATATTTGTTGAGGTCTGTCTTGTGACCAATTATATGGTCAATTTTGGAGAAGGTACCATGAGGTGCTGAGAAAAAGGTATATTCTTTTGCTTTAGGATAGAATGTTCTTTATATATATATCTGTTAAATCTAATTGGTCCAAAGCTTCAATTAGTTTCATTGTGTCCCTGTTTAGTTTCTGTTTTCCTGATCGGTCCATTGAGGAAAGTGCAGTGTTGAAGTCACCCACAATTATTATTTTAGGTGCAATGTGTGCTTTGAGCTTTAATAAAGTTTCTTTTACAAAAGAGGGTGCCCTTGCATTTGGAGCATAGATGTTCAGGATTGAGATTTATTCTTGTTGTGTTTTTCCTTTGCCCAGCAAGAAGTGTCCCTCAGAGTGTCTTTTGATGACTTTGGGTTGAAAGTCAATTTTATCTGATATTAAAATGGCTACTCCAGCTTGTTTCCTGAGACCATTGCTTGTAAAATTGTCTTCCAGCCTTTTACTCTAAGGTAGTGTTTGTCTTTGACCCTTAGGTGTGTTTCCTGTAAGCAGCAAAATGTAGGGTCCTGTTTACGTATCCAGTCAGTTAGTCTATGTCTTTTTATTGGGGCATTGAGTCCATTGATGTTAAGAGATATTAAGGAATAGTGATTGTTACTTCCTGTCCTTTTTGACGTTATTTTTTAAATTTGATTGGTTAACTTCTTTGGGTTTGATGAAAGGTTACTATCTTGCTTTTTCCAGAGTGAAGTTTCCCTCCTTGTATTTGTGTTTTCCTCCTATTTCCTTTGTAGGGCTGGGTTTGTGGATAGATATTGGGTAAACTTGGTTTTGTCATGGAATATCTTAGTTTCTCCATCTACGGTGATTGAGAGTTTTGCTGGATATAGTAGTTTTGGCTGGCATTTGTGTTCTCTTAAATCTGCCCAGGATCTTCTAGCCTTCATAGTCTCAGGTGAAAAGTCTGCTGTGATTCTGATAGGTCTTCCTATATATGTTACTTGGCCTTTTTCTCTTACTGCCTTTAATATTCTTTCTTTGTTTAGTACATTTGGTGTTTTGATTATTATGTGACGGGAAGTATTTCTGTTCTGGTCCAGTCTGTTTGGAGTTCTGTAGGCTTCTTGTATATTCATGGGCATCTCTCTCTTTAGGTTAGGGAAGTTTTCTTCCATAATTTTATTGAAGATATTTGCTGGCCCTTTAATTTGTAAATCTTCACTCTCATCTATGCCTATAATCCTTAGGTTTGGTCTTCTCATTGTGTCCTGGATTTCCTGGATATTTTGGATTACAAGCTTTTTGCATTTTGCAATTTCTTTAACTGTTGAGTCCATGGTTTCTATGGTATCTTCAGCATCTGAGATTCTTTCTTCTATCTCTTGTATTCTGTTGTTGATATTTGCATCTATGTCCCCTGATTTCTTCCCAAGGCCTTCTATCTCCAAGTTTGTCTCCCATTGAGTTTTCCTAGTTGTTTCTACTTCTGATTTTAGATCCTGGATGGTTTTCCTTCGCTCCTTCACTTGATTGTTTGTGCTTTCCTGTAATTCTTTAAGAGATTTTTGTGTTTCCTCTTTCATGACCTCAGCCTGTTGACCAAAGTTCTCCTGTATTTCTTTAAGTGTTTTTTGTGTTTCCTCATTATTGGCTTTTGTATTCTCCTGGATTTCTTTCAATGATTTTTGTGTTTCCCTTGCAAGGGCTTCTAACTTTTGATCCATTTTCTCCTGAATTTCTTTAAGTATGTCCTTCATGTGTTCCTGTACCAGCATCATGACCAGTGATTTTCAATCCAAATCTTGTTTTACTCGTGTGATGGGGTATCCAGGACATGCTGGTAAAGGAGAATTGGGTTCAGATGTTGCCATATTGCCTTGATTTCTGTTAGTGAAGTTCCTGCGTTTGCCTTTTGCCATCTAGTTCTCACTGGTGTTAGTTGGTCTTGTCAATGCTGGACTCACCAGTGCAAGCTGCCCCTTCCCAGTTGGCCTCTGGTGCACAGCTTACCTCCTGCACTGCCTGGAGACAGGGTGCTGTTGCCCAGGCTGTTCAGATCCCGAAGCGGGCACCTGAAGGCTCCTGCTGGGGTCCGCTGGATTCACCGGAGCACACCGACTTCTCCCCGCTGGCCGCCCAGAAGCCCCTCTTGCCTCTTGCAGGACCTGGAGATGTGGTGTTGCCGCCCAGGCTGATCTGGATCCAGAAGTGGAAAGGTCTGAGGTCTACTGCCAGAAGCCTCTGGACCGGAGCCTATGCTCTGTGCCACAGAAGCAAGCTGTGCTGTGAGCTCCCAGACTGCCTCTGGGTGCACACCAGGTCTCCCGCACTTCCTGGAGACAGAGTGCTGTGGCCCAGGCTGTTCAGATCCCAAAGCAGGCACCTGGAGGCTCCTTCTGGGGCCTTCTGGACTCACTGGAGCACACCAACTTCTCCCCGCTGGCCGCCTGGAAGCCGTGTTGATGAATTCTAACATTTCCCCTATTGCTTCATTTAATAATTCAATTTTTTATGAAATATAGTAGAATTACATGATTTATCCGTTCCCCTATCTCCCTTAAGGCACTTCCAAATAATCCCCTTGCTGTCCTTATCTTTCATGGCCTTTCTTGATTACATAATCCATATTCTTAAATACATAGTCTGTGTAATTTTACCTGTATGTGCGTTTTCCATGCTGACATTTGGTTTTGACACCTAATTGGTGTGCTCTCCCCTGGAGAAGATGATTCCTCCTGTTCTTAGCTTTCCTTAGTTGTCTGTAGTTCTTTGTGTATGCTGAATAGTGGGCTTTACTGTGCCTTGGCATGTCTAATGTTGTCCTTGGTTAGCTCATGTTTAGGCAGCCACATCTCAACATGACCAGGACACACAAGCTCACAGAAAATTTCCTGCTCACCCAGCTCTTCAATCTTTCCACGCATCTTCTTCTGTGTTCTCTGAACCTTGGCTGCAGGAGTCCTTGGTGTGTGGATCCACTGAGACTGGAATCCACAACTCTGCACACTGATTGATTGTGGTTTTCTGTGGTACAGTGGCCCATGTCAGGAAGCTTGGTAAGGTAGAGAAGTTCTGACACCCTGGAAATTAAGTGTTTTCACTAGAGACAGTATATACCTTGCTGCTCTCTTACTGAATCCTGGCCTGGAATATGTGCTAAACTCTTCATGCCGATCATATAGTCAAAAAAAGTTTGCCATGCTGATGAAATACTTTGAGGCCCTGAGGGTTTAGCCAATAAGCTTCCTTTCACAGACATTCCTTCCCAGAAAAGCATTTAATCTCTGGACCACCATAAGAAGAAGGTACACATCTATTTTTCTTGATGAACAACAAATAAACTTGTCAGAAGTAAGGACTGTCTCTTTCATCTACCACCACCATGGGGGAGCATGGAGATGGTCTTCGCCTACAGAGCCTTGCTGACTAAGTCTCCTATAGAAGGCCTGTTTGTGGTCTTCCAGACAAATATTGCCACCTTCCCAGTTTAGCTAAGCCAGAGCTCCCATCCCATGCCTGGACCTAGATGTTGTCCACAGCCTGTGGGGCCCCAAAGGTTCTGGTCTTGTCTAGGTCCAGTGGCTGCCCAACATTTCATTCCTGACATCTCTGTATGGTTTTCTAGCAGTGACTAGATGTTTGTCATTCAGGAATTATCAGCTTCCACCTGCCCATATCTTAGATTGCATTTTCCTGTGCCCAGAGCAGTGTCTTAGAGCTTTATCTAAGCCCAAGAAGCACAGAACCAAGAGTGGTGGCATTGGGGAAACACTATCAAACTCCTTGCATTGTCAGTTAGAAATCAGACCCACAGATATCTGTACTGGTCTTCTGTTGCAAAGAGAAGTTTTCTTGATAAGTATTAGAATACTTTAAACAAATTTGCTTCTTGCTTATATACTATATTGAAGTACAACATGAACTAAAGAACTATGAAATTACCCTTGATTTTCAGTTGAGAATCCTTTACTATGTATCTGGGAAGTTTTTTCTTTTTTACAACAGTATAGGACACATATGTAATAAAGTAAATGATGAGTTCTGCATTAAATACCCATTTCATTTCTCATGTCCTTTAGGATGGCTTCACTGAAGTCTGGAGAAGCCTCCTACACCTAAATGGAGATGGAAGACTCCTGTGGAGCCTATCCTTCAATATGTGTAGATACTTTTCATTTAATCATGACCTTAGAATGGGATGGCCCTAAGTCTATTATAACTTTAGTTTATTTACCACCCTGATTTTACATGCCAAAAGAGGGAACAGTAAGAGTATGTTCACACTGATATTTGATTTTCAGGGTCTTTTCACAGAAACATAATGGCAGAAGTTTAAAGCCATTGGTTGGAAGCAGAGTCATTACAAATTTAAAGAAAGACCACAATTATAATCTACTTGGAAATGAGCATGGCTCCCTCATTCTACTGTTTTGGTCATGTTTGTCTTCTATTTCATTCAGGGAAAGAGGTGATGAGTCATTAACACCACTGAATTGACACTCCCAGGCCACATGACAAGGCACTGCATGAGAAAATATGCATGTCATGTCTATAGAGGTCATTCTGTGCCAAAACAGTTCTATACTTTGTGGGTATGTACACAGCATGTTCTTTCACACTTTGGGTCCTCTAACACAGGTACAGGACTAACTGTCCATATGTTCTAGAGGAGGTGACTGGATCTCTGAGTGCTTAAGGTCACACTCTGAGGGAATGGCAGGATGCAGAGTTTGATTCAGAGTTCATTTGTTCTGGAGATTTTTTTAAAGAATATTAGGCCTTGCCATGCAGTGTTGGTACATGTCTTTAATCCAACCTCTTGGGAGGTAGAGACTGGAAGATCTCTGTGTCAGAGGCCAGCCTGGTCTATAGAATGAGCTCTAGGAGAGCCAGGGCTACAAAGAGAAATGTTGTTTGAAAAACAGAGAGCAAGGAGAGGGAAGAGAGGAGAGGGAAGAGGAAAAATGGAGTATGTATGGGGAGGGGAACACACACACAGGGAGAGAGGGGGGGAATGGAGAATGAATATTTGGCCCATTGGTAAAGGAGCAGAATAAAGCAGATACTGAAATAAAATATTTCTGTGCACTGGAACACAAGGCACACAATCCTCTAGGAGAGCATAGTTCTAATTATATGCTTCTTCATCATTCAAATTTATCAGGTAAGTAAAGCTATTGTGTGTCTTACAATCAGGTGAAAGACAGCTCTTGCCCCAGAATAAACCAAACCATGAGCCATGAGAGGGAATAATTCTTAGAACCCCTGGATTTGTTTAATGTACATGAAAGTTTATACTCAGAGGTAGCCCCACAATAGTATATATAATTAGTCCTTGATTGGAAAGCATTAGGAGAGTGGGGACCATAGGAATGGCTTTGAGGTGGTGTGAGCTGGAGCTGAGTTTGGTGACACTGAATCAGGATGAGGCAACCTCTTATTGCCAGCTTGGTGTTGGTTGACATTTCTGAAAAAGGCCATTTGTCATAATGAAGAGTTTTCTCTTTTCTTGTCAGGTTTTTCTTTTTTTTTTTAAATTCGATATATTTTTTATTTACATTTCAAATGATTTCCCCTTTTCTAGACCCCCACTCCATGAAAGTCCCATCAGCCCCCTTCCCTCCCCCTGTTTTCCACCTAACCCTTCCCACTTTCCTGTTCTGGTTTTGCCCTATACTGCTACACTGAGTCTTTCCAGAACAAGGGGCCACTCCTCCTAGTGGAAACAAAGAGAACCATACAAAGAATCAATGAATCCAGGAGCTGGTTCTTTGAGAAAATCAACAAGATAGATAAACCCTTAGCCAGACTGACCAAAGGGCACAGAAAAAGTATCCAAATTAACAAAATTAGAAATGAAAAGGGGGATATAACAACAGAAACTGAGGAAATCCAAAAAATCATCAGATCCTACTACAAAAGCCTATACTTAACACAACTGGAGAATCTGGAGGAAAAGGACAATTTCCTTGACAGGTACCAAATACCCAAATTAAATCAGGACCAAATAGATCATCTAAACAGTCCCATAACCCCTAAAGAAATAGATGGGGTCATAGAAAGTCTTCCAACCAAAAAAAGCACAGGACCAGATGGTTTCAGTGCAGAATTCTATCAGACCTACAAAGAAGACCTAACACCAATACTCTTTAAACTATTCCACAAAATAGAAACAGAAGGAACACTACCCAATTCCTTCTATGAAACCACAATTATGCTGATACCAAAACCACACAAAGATCTAACGAAGAAAGAGAACTTCAGGTTTTTTTTATTTGGTTCCTACACACATATAATGAATAAAGCCAACTTAATCTGCACTGACACAAATGTGAAAATCATCTTGTTCTCTGAAGTGAGTGTTGGGATCTCAGCTAACAGTATCCTTTTTTCTGTTCACATATGCATGCTCCTTGGTGGGAATAGGCCTAAACCCATTGATCTCTACATTTCTTTCTTGTCCCTAACCTAATTAATGCTGCTAATAATTATGGGACTCATAGTCACGGACATGTTTTTATCTGGGGGGAGATGGGATTCTATCACTTATCTATTTGCACAGGCTTCTGAGGGGCCTCACTCTGTGCAACCTGTCTGCTGAATATCCTTTGGACCATCACCCTTAGTCCTAGAAGCTCCCGTTTAACAAAGTTTAAACATAAATCTCCCCATCCCATCTCAAGTTCCTTTCTTTTCCTCTGTGTTCTCTATATGTCTTTCAGCAGTCACTTCTTCATATCAATTATTGCTACCTCCAACTTGACCTCAGAGAATTTTCTGTATGTTACTTAGTCCTGCTCACTTCTACCCATGAGTTACTCCAGAACAAGCATGTTTTCAACAATGCTGGTCATCAGGGAAGCCTTTCTTATGGGTCTCATGGCCTTGTCCAGTGGGTACATGTTGGCTCTCCTATGGAGGCACAAGAAGCAGGCCTGGCATCTTCACAGCACCAGCCTTTTTTCAAAAGCCTCCCCAGAACAAAGGGCCACCAGGATCATCATGCTACTCAGTTGCTTCTTCATGGTTCTCTACATTTTGTATACTGTTATCTTCTACCCAAGGATGACATTCAAGGATGGCTCAATATTATTCTGAATCCAAATTATTGTGTCCCATAGCCATGCCACAGCCAGTCTGTTTGTGTTTATTTGCAATGAAAAAAATATAATTAACTTTGAGGTCAATGTGTGGCAACATAGTATATATTTGATTTTTCAGGAATGGGCATGGTCCTGTAATATAATCCAATATTTTGTCATCAAAGCTATGTATGATGACATATTGGGAATATGCTCTTTCTTAAATTGATATACAAAATAATTTTTTCTTTTAAATCTGTTTGCATTGTGTATACAAAAGTATATGAAAGAAAATTAAACCACAAACTACACTGTTTTTTGAAATCTATGGTTTATTTTTAAGATTTATTCATTTATTCACTTCACATCCCAATATCAGCACCCCTTTTCTCCCAGTACCCTTTCACACAAGTACTCCATCAATTACCATTTACCCCTCTTTTCTGAAAAGGGGAGCCCTCTCTGAGTATCATCCTCTCCGAGCTTGTACTAGTTCCTGCAGGAATAGGCATATCCTTTCCCACTGTGGCCAGACAAAGAAGTACAGTTAGGGGAACAGGACCCATAGGCAAGCATCAGATTCAGGGACATCTGGCTCCTGGGGGACCTGCATGAAGACCAAGCTGCATATCTATTACATATTTGTAGGGGCCCTAGGTCCAGCCTGTGCTTGCTCTTTAGTTGGTGTTTGCGTCTTTGGGAGCACTGAAGTGTCCAGGTTAGTTCACTCTGTTTTTCTCTCTGTGGTGCCCTGTCCTCTTTTCTGTTCCATCAATCCTCCATACTACTCTTCCATAAGACTCCACAAGCTCTATCCAATGTCTGGATGTGGGTCTCTGCACCTCTTTCCATTGGCTGCTCAAAGGTCCAAACTGTGCTTGCTCTTTTATAGGTGGTTAATCTCTGGGAGTCCCAAGGGTCCAGGTTGCAGTAAGCCACCTTTGATCATTTGCCATTACAAGATGGCACCAACCGGATGCAGCTCCCTGGTGGTAAACAACTTTAGTACATGCACAGTATGCTGTATATGTTATCGCACTTATATGCTAATGAAGAATTCACTTAGTTCACCTATTAGGAAGCGGCACACTATCTTCTGCAGACGAGGCTGAAAGGCTATATAAGGGTGGCCGGGAGAGGGTTCGGGGCCCCAGTAAGAAGAAGAAAGAAAAAGTCCTGAATAAAGTGTTGCAGAGAAGAACCTGGTCCTGTTGTGTCTTTCCTTGCTGGTTAGGGTTGGGCGTAATAACTGGTGGCCCATAAGGGGACCTCTTTCGGTTCAGAACTCTCAATGTCAGGAGCGGTACTGGTAAGTTCCCTGGGGGAACGGGGACAATAAAAATTCCAGAAAAAGGAAACAATAAAGTTCGCCTGTAGGGCGACGATAAGGCTTTCAGCTGGGAACAATAAAGCTCACTGGCAAGGTGACAATTGTGTATTAATGGATCATTACTTGCTGCTTGTGCTGCTGATTCCTATCTTTACAACTGAAGCC
This sequence comes from Apodemus sylvaticus, assembly GCF_947179515.1. Taxonomy (NCBI): domain Eukaryota; kingdom Metazoa; phylum Chordata; class Mammalia; order Rodentia; family Muridae; genus Apodemus; species Apodemus sylvaticus. The sequence goes on from NC_067473.1 coordinate 120,287,423, forward strand.
TTGATCATCTTCCTCGCCTGTGGGTGCCATAAAACCCCAGTCGATTGTGTGGTTGTTTAGTTAAAATGCAACCTGAAGTGCCTGTGGTAACCTGCGTGTAAATAAATGCGGCCACAAGATGGAAAATTCTGCCATTCATCCTGTGTTCATAGCCCTGAAGGACTTGCTGAACACAAGAGGGATAAAACTTAGCTCGAAAAACATACAATGCTTTATAGACTCCTGTGAGTCAGCTGCTCCGTGGTTTGCGGTCTCTGGGAGCCTGTCTACTGCTTCTTGGGATAGACTAGGCAAGGACTTAGATAGGGCATGGGAAAAGAAAGATCTTAAACCAGGCATGAGGCCCATTTGGAGGCTAATAAGAGCTTGTCTGGAGGACAAGAACTGTGAGGAAGCAAAGAAGCGAGGGAATAAAGCTCTACAAGAGCATAGAGAAAGCCAGTCTGAAAAGGAAAGTGAAACTGGCCACACTATGAAGAAAGGAAAGAAATTAAGTGACACTGAGAGGCTATATCCTACCCTAGAAGAGTTTCAGTTAGAGAGAAACACAAGAACAAAGAACAGACGCCCTCTAAGGTGCCAGACAGCCACTCCGCTCTGCCAGCCCCACCTTATCAGGAGGGTGCTTCTTCAGTGTGCCCCCCCCCCGCCCCGTACTTTCTGGGCGTTCCTTTTGCCCAGAAGTCTGGGGGCGGGTGCGCACAGAGCTCTCTTTGGCTTATCCAGTGCTCCAGGATTCCCAGGGCCAGAGGATTTATGAAGCCCTAGATTTTGAATTTATTAAATCTTTAGCTGAATCCGTCCCTCTTACAAAGCATCCATCAGGATGTGAGTTAGCTTCAGCTGTTGTGCTCTCACTTTCTAGATTTCTATAAGATATAAATCTTAGTTTTTCCATTTCAAAACAGGATAATAACAGATGTTAAAGCCACTTTGCATACAGAGTTCTTGTCAATACAAAATGAAAACATATGTATATAAACATTAAAAATGATATTATTAACATTTATGAAAACTATTTTTATCCCAATGACCACATGGTGGCTCACAACCACCTGTGATGAGATCGAACGCCCTCTTCTGGTATGTCTGAAGACAGCTACAATATACTTATTTATAATTTAATCTTTAAAAAGGTGCCTGGACAGGACCCTTTGGGACAAGGCACATGAAGTTAGTATCCCAAAGAGGGTATATAGAAACATTCAGATATACAAGCACATTTATAATTTATATCATCAAAAAGGTAATGGCTTAAAAAATAATTTTATATTTTTATGTACATCAAATTATAAAGATTAGTTCTTGATGTCCTCAATTTCTACTTCTACCACATAATGATGTTGATTCTAGAGGACTTAATTAACTTTTACAGATAATTGATACTCATATTTCTAATTTATAAAAATCAAAATATGTACATATAACTATGATTCATTTTGGGGCATTCTAGTTGCAACCGCTCTAGCAAAGGGCAACTGAAAATGCTATGCTTATTTTCTATAGTTACATAGTTATTGCATATGTTATGATATATACTTGGTGTTCCAACTTAGATTGGAACAAACAATAAAACTGGCTATTTAATGAATAAAGGCTATTCATTTGAGATATCTTTAACAATTTGATTCCTTGTTATCCTCAAAGATGAGGTAATATAAAACATTTTTACAAAACAAAACAATATCTTCTTAAAAAGAAAAATTGAGGGGAAATGATATCCCTGTGCATCTAATTTAAATTATGCATATATATTTCTAAGGCATATATATTTTTACGAAAATTTTAAAATTTAGATGCCAAGGAAAGCCTTGCTAAATATATATGGCTTCCTATCACTAGGCATGCCAATGCCTAGATAAGATGGAAGAATTCACTTATTTGCATTGCTGTTGTCCTCAAGATAGATTAATAATGTTTCTTAGATATGCTTGAGGTTGTATTTCCTAATATGATCTTTATAGCCTCTGCATAAAAATACTCTTGATTTTCATAGTTGGCTCTTCTGAAGGAAGAGCTAGATATCTTATTTATAATCAACAAATGGCTATAAAAACACCTGGGCTCAGCTCAGTTAGCAGAGCTGACAATTATATTAAATGTTTTTCAACTTATAAATTATACTTTTAATCCTTTTACAATTTGCTTGTATGTTACAAAATTTGTCCTTTATTAGAAACCCATGGCATGTTTAATTTTAATACGCCATCAGGATCTTTGTTTTCACTATTGTAAAACAATGTCCTAACTGCCTTTCCTTATCTCCAGCTCCCCATTTAGGGGTTTATCTATATGGCCTTATGCCTCATCCCTGGAAGCTGCCCAAAAATTCCATCAGCAATTTCATGTTTCAGCTAAGACATTACAACAAAAATTCCATCTTTTCCATGCAGATGCACGCCAGATCGTGCTGGAGTGCCAACAAGGTGTAGTTTTTCACCATCCCCCAGGTCTAGGAGTTAATCCAAAAGGCTCATGCCCTGAGTAATCTGTCATCTAGCGTTGCTCATGCAATTGATGTGCAATCGAGCCTTAATGTTCAACTGAAAGGAGGCTTAATGGTTATAAACCAAAGAATTGATTTAGTACAACAACAAATGAGACCTTGTGGCAGCTAGCCCAATTGGGATGTCAGTAGAAGTATTCTAGTTTATGTATTACCAGCATTCAGTATGAGAATTTTACAAGAGCTGCGAATTTTTCTAAACAAATGTCTAAGTATCTTTTAGGAAATTAGACTGGTGAATTTGAAGCCCTGATGGACCAACTCCGTATGGCCATTGTGACCGTGAATTCCACTCAAGTGGATGTATCTTTGGCTGAAGGACTGCCATCATGGATCAGCTCGGCGATGAATCATCTAAAGGAGTGAGTGGGACTTGGAGTCCTTGCTGTTCTCATTATTAATAGCATTTGCTTGCCTGTGGTGTATCTGTAGGATGAGGTTTGTCCAACAGAGACAGGGTGCGATGATGGTGCAGGTACTCACAGCTATTGAAGCTGGACAGCCTCCCCAGGCCTGGCTGGCAACCTTAAAGGCCTAATAAGATGATTTCCATGCTCAGGATGTGAGGCTAAGCACTGCACTCAGGGGACCATGATTGATGAGCCCTTGAGGGGAGCACGTTTGACTGCATAAGGGTTGGTACCCCAGAACCCGTACCTGAGCAAAAGGTACCAGACGGGTTTGACGAAATCCATTGGGCCGATGGCTCAAAAGGACGTCGAAACAAAGTCCATGAGTCCACTTAATGGGCTGAGAACATCAGGGGTCAGACCTCTACTCTCACCTGATAGAGTGTTTAAAAATAAAAAAGGGGGAACAAATGGGAGCGGAGGATGCTTGGCCATGGTATGATTGGATTCTGTCGAATCATCAGAATGCTTTTATCTCACTAGCTCCTCTTGCTCACATTAAGGGAGAAGAATTTTTTCTTTATAATATAACTGCTGTTAGAAATGTTAACAAAAGGGCAGTCAGACTTCTTAATATAACCATAAGCTCACTTTTGCAAAACATGAATTATTCCTCTGCCCCAGTTTGCCTCAAACCACCCTTTTTCTTCCTTGTTAGTATAAATATGTCTGATGATCACCTAGATTGTAACAGTACCCATACACAATGTTATCTATTGGAATGTTGGGATGGCGGCAATGATACTGCCTTGGTAGTTCACCTGCCCATGTTTGTGCCCATTCCAGTAATAGAAGACCCAGACACTTTTCCTGTGGGACAATTGTTCTGGGCCAAGAGAGATTTTGGTATTACTGCTGCCATTATTACAGCCATTACTATATCTTCAGCAGCCGCTGTTACCACCGCAGTTGCCATGGCATCTCAAGTGCAGACTGCAGAGGTAGTGAATAGTATAGTTGAGCAGTCTGCACGAGCCTTACAGACCCCAAATCAATATAATTCCCATTTAGAGGCTGGAATACGGCTTTTGAATCAGAGAGTAGATATTCTACAGGAAGAAATTGATGCACTTGTAACAATGGTGCAGGTATCCTGCGTTAAATATACCCCAGTATTATGTATTACCCCCCTTCAGGTGAATATGACAGCTCTAAAAGAAAGTCAGTACAATATCAGAGAATTCCTTAAAGGAAATTGGTCTCTTGAGGGAGAATTATTAACCAAACAGCTTTTGTTTCAGATAGCTTCACTTAATGCTACTAGACTGAAGCCAATCACCATGGAGGACCTGACCTCATGGATCTCCAGTGCCTTTTCTTGGATCAAAGAGTGAGCTGGAATGTTAGCTATAGCCGCCCTTATGTGCTTAGCAGCTTTCGTCTGCCTTTGGTGCTTCTGCCACATCAGACGAGACCATGCAGTTCATAGAGCCATAGTTTATGAGGCTCTTGTAGCTATGGAAACTCAGGAAGACGTCTCTATTTGGCTGGCCTCCCTAAAATCTTAGAAGCTTTCCTTCCAGGGTACACTGAGCATAAAGTATTGTTTTGAACCCAATGATACCCAAAGACGGGCAACTTCTCAGCACTTGGATCAACCTAAGACATGAGGCCTGGTGAGCGATAGGGTAACCCTTTGACTGGTAAGACCAAGTTGCGACAGAGATGACCTAAGACAGGGGTCACTGGTTGACAGATTGCCAGTGACACGATTAGCCCTGACCTGGGACGGCTTCTATAAAACAAAAAAGGAGGAATTGTAGTAAGCCACCTTTGATCATTTGACATTACAAGATGGCGCTGACCGGATGCAGCTCCCTGGTGGTAAACAAATTTAGTACATGCACAGTATGCTGTATATGTTATCGCACTTATATGCTAATGAAGAATTCACTTAGTTCACCTATTAGGAAGTGGCGCACTATCTATATTCTGCAGAGGAGGCGGAAAGGCTATATAAGGGTGGCCGGAAGAGGGTTTGGGGCCCCAGTAAGAAGAAGAAAGAAAAAGTCCTGAATAAAGTGTTGCAGAGAAGAACCTGGTCCTGTTGCGTCTTTCCTTGCTGGTCAGGGTTGGGCGTAATACCAGACTACTTGATTCTGTTGGTCTTCAGGCTCATTGGACCCTCTCAGAGAACAGTTACACTATCTATGCTCCTGGCTTCAAACATAACAGAGTATCATCAGTAAATCAAGGATTGCTTCTTGCTCATAGGGTCATTGTCATTAGTTGGCCTTTCCCTCTTTTCTGTTCTATCTTTGTCCCTGCACATCTTCTAGGTAGGATGCATTATGGGCAGAAGGTTTTGAGGGTGGGTTGGTGTTGTTAGTCCTCCACTGGGAGTTCTTCCTGGCAATAGGAAGTAGCCACTTTTGGATCCATATTTCTTTCCTCTAAAATTTCAGCTAGAGTTGCCCCAGAGATGCCTTGGGTCCTCCCCAATCACAGGACTCTGGCATGTCCTCGAAATATCCCCTTGTTGATTTCTATTCTCTCTCTCTCGTTCTTCCTATACCTGATTCCACTCCGTCTTCCAGACAGTTCACTCCCTCCATCCTCCTCTAATATCTATTTTATTCTCTCTTTTGAGTAAGGTTCAACCATTCTCTCTTGGGCCCTCTTTGTTATTTGGCTTCATTGGGTCTGTTGGTTATAGTGAGGTTATCTTGTTCTTTATGGCTAATAAGTATAAGGAATAAGTACATGCAATATATGTGCTTTTTTAGTCTATGTTACCTCATTCATGATGATAATTTCTAATTCTGTTCATTTGCCTGCAAAACTCATGGTGTCCTGTTTTCAATAGCTGAGCAAATTTTAAATAGCTGTCCAGCTTTTACAGATGAAGCTGCTTTGAATTTAATTGATCGTGTGTATTTGTGGGATGCTGGAGCATCTTTTGACTATATGCCCAGGATTGCAATAGTTGGGTCTTGAGGTAGAACTATTACCAGTTATCTGAGAAACCACCAAATTCATTTCCAAAGAGGTTGTCCAAGTGTATACTATCTTCAGTAATGAAGTACTCCCCCTGCTTCACATCCTGCCAGTATGAGTTGTCTTTGAAATTTTGATTTTAGCCTTTATGATCGGTGTACAATGGAACCTCAGAAATGTTTTGATTTGCATTTCCCTGGTGACTAAGGTATATAAACATTTAATTAATTTCTTCTCACCCTCACGTGATTCCTCTGTTGAAAATACTATTTAAATCTGTACTCGATTTTAAAAACTGGGTTATTTAGGTTGTTTGTGTCTAACTTCTTCAGTTCTTGTAAAGTTTGGATATTAGCCCTTTGTCAGATGTAGGGTTGGTCAAGATCCTTCCCTATCTGAAGGCTACTGATTTGTCCATTTGACAGTCTTTTGACTTACAGAAACTTTTCAGTTCCATGAGGTTCCATTTATTATTTATTGCCTAATCCATTGTGTTCTGTTCAGGTAGTTGTTTCCTATACCAGTGAGTTCAAAGCTATTCCCCACTTTCTGATCTGATAGGTTTAATATATCTGTTTTTTTTTTCATGAAGTCTTTGATCCACTTAGACTTGAGTTTTATGCAAGGTGATGAATATGGATCTATTTTTAGTCTTCTACATGTAGACATTTAGTTATACCAGCACAATTTTTTGAAGATACTCCCCACCCCACATTGTATGGTTTTGGATCTTTATCAAAACCTAATTGTACATAGGTCTGTGGGTTTATTTCTGGGTCTTTGTTTCAATTCCATTGACCAACCAGTCTGTGTCTGTACTATTACAATGCAGGTTTTTTTTTTATCATTATTGTTCTGTAGTACACCTTGAAGTCTGGGATGGTGATTTCTCCTGAAGTTCTTTTATAGTTCTAGATTGTTTTGGCTATCCTGGATTTTTTTTTTTTCCATATGAAATTGAGAATTGCTCTTTCCATATCTGTGAAAAATTTTGTTGGAATTTTGGCTGGGATTGCACTGAATCTGTAGAAACTTGCTTTTGGTAAGTTGGCCATTTTCACTATGTTAATCCTATTGATCCATGAGCATGGGGGATATTTCCATCTTCTGATATATTTTTCAATTTCTGTCTTCAAGGAGTTGAAGTTCTTGTCATACGTACCTTTGACTTCTTTGGTTAGAGTGACCCCAAGATATTTTTTATTATTCATGGGTATTTTGAAGGATGTTGTTCCCTAATTTCTTTCTCAGCCCAATTATCATTTGTATAATGGAACACTACAGATTTTTCTTTGTAAATTTTGATTCCAGTCACTTTGATGAAGGTGTTTGTCAGCTCTAGGATTTCTCAGTAGAATAATTTGGGACACACACACACACACACACACATATATATATATATATATATATATATATATATATGTATATATATATATATATATATATATATATATATATATATATATATGTGTGTGTGTGTGTCATATCATCCACCAATAGCAATACTTTGACTTCTTCCTTTCCAATTTGTATCCCCTTGAACTCCTCTTTTGTCTTATTGCTCTTGATAGAACTTCAATTGATAGGGGTGAGGTGGGAGTGGGTCAGGGGAGGGACATATACTTGGAGGCAGGGGGTATGAGAGGCGATAAAGGTTTAGGGGAGGGGGAAAGCAGGAATGGTTTTAGCATTTGAAGTGTAAATGAAAATTATATTAAAAAAGAAATAAAATAATAAATGAAATGAATTTAAAAACACACTTGTCATATATCAAAGTGGATGTTGTTAAATCTTCTGTTACATGTTTATTATCATGTTGTTTAAAATAAATCATTTTAACAGAAAAACAAGTTTGTATTTCACATATGGCAAAGCACATAGACAGCATTCTATTACTGACAGTTCTGATGCCACTATATTGGTTCTTCTTAAAGGATCTTGCCTATCAAAGAAGATTCGAACATTTATCACCCTCTAATATTTGGACTTCAAAAAATTCACTATTTGTCTTTCAGTGCTCATAAAGACAAAAGGGCTGACTATGGAATAGATGTGCATCACAAAGATTTGGATAGAGTAAGATGTTGGATCATTCAGGAACATAGTTCTTGAGCAGGAGACAATGCTGTCGAATATGCACATCAGCACAAAGAAACACATGAGCATTAGGATGGTCTGGGTGGCCCTTTGCTCTGGGGATGTTTTTGGGGAAAGGCTGGTATCTTGAAGATGCTGGGCCTGTTTCCTGTGCCTGTACAAGAGAGTCACCATGTACCAAGTCGAGAGGACCATGAGACTAATAAGAAAAATTTCCCTGATGGCCAGCAGTGTAGAAAACATGCTCTGCATGAGGTAACTCAAGGGTAGAATAGAGCAGGATTGAGTAACATAAATAAAGTTATTTGTGGTCAAATTTGGGCTGGCAATGATGGATAACAAGAGGTGACTGCTAATTAACATATAGAGGACACCCAGGAAGATAATGGCACATGAGATCTGACAGGGAGATTTGTTCTTGAACTTTGCTAAGCAGGAGCTTCTGGGACTGAGGATGATGGCCTGGAGGACACTCAACAGGCTGGTGATACAAAGGGAGAGACCTCTAAAAACTCTATACAGGTAGACAAGAAATTTACATATGATGTCATCCCATCCTCTCCAAGAAATAAAAATGTCTGTGGCTATGAATCCTACAACAAGTAGCATCAGTAGGTGGATTAGGGACAAGAGACCAATGGGCAGGTCAGTGAGTCTGGACCTGTGCCCTCGAATTAACTTGAGGACGTGGAAGAGGAGAAGAAAGCTGTTGCCCGAGATTCCAATGCCAATTCCAAAGAAAAAGGTGTTTCTTATTTTCGAATTTGTGTGGAGTATACTGTTCTTATTCATCATATGTGAGAACAGTGGCTGAGGAGAAAAGAACAGAACCTCACTCACCACTCTATGGTAACTCTGCTCCCCTTATTATAATCCACTGAAGATCTCAACTCCATTTCACACCCCACAGACCCTCTCATCTGTCCTAAGCTGAGCCATGGCTAGATCCTATGTCTTATGGTGGCTGCATCAGTGTGTGAGCTCCTTTAATATTAAATTCTGGACACATCATAGAATATGTCTTTTCTTATTTAGCATGTGTGGGTTTTCCTGGAACAGGAACAGCATCTTATTTGTTTTTCATCCACAATATCTTTGTTGCCAGCAATATTACATTCAGAGTTTTATTATTTTGGGTCATTTACATGAAGAGGATTGAGTGAAAGAAACAAGTCCTTCCCAATGAAAGAGGCCCTGTGCATTGGGTACACACTTATTCTATTTGGGGATATCTTTACTCTATTTATTGTAAAATGAAATTTCTTAATATATTTATATAGCAAATGTTGGGAATTCTGATCTGTGAAAACAGATGTTTCTCCTTCCACCCACAATCTTCCATTTTAACCAAGTGTGACCTATAATACCATGAGACTGAGCTCCAGTCATCTCCTCCTGAACATAAACACAGTCATGTGCCTGTGTCAGGTGGGTACTATGTATATAAGAACGTCTTGATTACATACCAAGAGTGGTAGTGTTCCAGCCCAAGATGGTCTCTGTAGATATTTCACCTGACTGTTTACTTGTGCATTGCCTTATATTTGTGCTCTGGGAGAGATACTGCAATACATAGTGACTGGTCTGCTCCATCCCTGCTTGAAACAGAAGATAAAAGATAAAATAAATATTGGAGTGGAATACTTTCTAGAGATCTCAGGTGGACAATTCAGTCTTTGAGAGATACTCTATATCTTCATCTTTCATGTTTCTAATCTCAATCTAGAACTACCTCCAAGAGAATAGTAAAGTGAGAAAATGTCTGCAGTGCTTACTCCATGTCTTCCTTCAGGATGTGAAGTCTGAGGGAAATAGAACTACAATGAAAAGATTTTGGGTTATCCCTTATTACAGAATTAAAGGAAAATGGTACAACTCAGTCTTGAAAGACAGGCTCTATAAGAGTCTGCATTCTCTCTTTGTATAATTGAGGGTTGATACTTTTCCAGATTCCTAATATGCCAACTACAACTTTATATTCATCTATGTGCTGTATATGCTGTAAAATTATTATAGATTCTTGATTAGACACTGACTTACTCAAACAGCATAACAAAAGCCATGTTAAGTAGGAAAGCCTTTGTTGCATGTTACTGCTAATAATTCATCATTCAGGTTCTTGGTGGAAGAACTTATGGCAGAGACCCATAGGCAGGAACTGATGCACAATCATGGGAGAGTGTTAGTTCCTGGCTTTTTGCTTCATGGCTTTCCTGGTCTGTATTCATAAGTAAGTACCAGCCAAGAGCCTATACTCACACTGAGCTGGGCCCTTTCACATAGATTTCCAATCAAGAACACTCACCACAAATGTGGCTACATGTCAATCTGGTGGGGGAATTATCTGACTGACATTACCTTCCCTATTTCTAAATGACTCACCTTGTGACAAAACAAACAAAGGGACAAACAAACCAAAATAGTTGGAACAGCTGACCCTTTGTCAGTTCGACAGAAAAATACATCACTGTTACACTATAACCTTGTCTCCTTTTTTGTTCCCAAGATATCATACTAGTATCAACATTTCAATATAGAAACTCCATATACTTTAAAAGTACACTGACATATAAGTCTTCTAATTTTGTTCAACATGAAAAGCCTCTCCAAAATTTTCAGTCTCAAAAATATCCAGTTTCTCTTACGTTTTTAGTCTTTGTAAAATACACATCGTCTCTCCTAAACTCCAAAATCCTTTTAAAAGTTCAAAGTCTCTTAATTCTAGGTCTCTGTAACATAAATAATAACTTAAATATTTTTCTCGTTCCCAAATGGAAGAACCAGGGCACAGTCACAATCAAATTCAATAAAGTCCAACAGTGTAAAACAGTGTCACATTTTTGGGACTCACTAACAATCCTCTGGGCTCCTCCACAGTTCTGGGAAAGCCTTCCATAGCCCAAACAGATTGTCTGCTAGACTCAAAGTGGCCTCACCCCACAGCAGCTGCTGTGCTCCTTGGTAGATGTCCTGTGATGCTGACCTCTCAGATTGCCTGCATCTGTACTTCAGTGGGCTGAAGTTACATTGATAGTCTTTATTGAAGTCTACATTGAGAGTCCTTGATTCTCTTTAGGGACTCTAACCCTGCCATAAGATGACAAGTGTCATTCCATGATCCCTTCCTGTCTATAGAACAAGTAAAACCTGCAAGACTCTTAAGTTATCAACTGAGAAAATGCAACCATAACCTACCAGCTTTGACACAAGCAGGATATGCAGCCTCAACCATATCTGAACTAGCAAGTCTGTGTGCTAAGCACAGGAAAACACTTTTCAGGAGATTTTCAAATGTTACATCAAGGATTCACTTCAGTGGTTCTTAACTTAAAATAGGAGTGACCATCATAGAATTTTTAAGGGACTCTAAAACCTCCCAGTAGAACTTCATAAGACAAGCCTCCATCATCTGCACTGGGCTCAGCATTATATTGTAAGACCACACAGAATAATCCACTAAGATAGCATAATTCTACGTGTCATACAGAAAAATTTTTCCAAATCCTTCCACAATCTACAAAAATTACATGTTTCGGTTTGTCAGGGTAAACCCTATATCCTAGTACCTTTTTCTGTCTTGGTTAGGCCTGCTGTTGCTGTGATAAAATACCATGATGAAAAGCAAGTTTTGGAGGAAAGAGATTATTTCACCATACAGCTTGTAGTTCATCATTCACAGAAGTTGGGTTAAAAACTCAAGACAGGGGCCTAGAGGCAGGAACTGATGAGTAGTGTGGAGAAGCTGTGTAGCTCTAACTACATTCTCATGGTTCCTAGGACCACCAGGACAGGGATAGAAATGTCCTCAGTGAGCTGACTCTTCCATATCAAATCCATCATCAATGAATAAAATGTTCCAGGAGCTTGCCCCGGGGCCAGTCTGATGGTTGCATTTTTTCAGTTGAGATTCCCTCTTCTATTATAACTCTAGCTTTTATCAAGTTAACATGAAACTATGTAGCACAGACACTAAACATATGGGGCATGTAATTTTGTAAACAAATTCCTGTTACAGAATAAAACTTTATCACTGGAAGTCAAGCATATGGATGAAATTGTTTTATGCTTATTTAGAGCATGAGATATTGTAATGGAAGATATTAGGTAAATGGGATCAAATTCACAAGTACAAGACACTGGTTAAGACATTAATCCTGAGGCAGGGAGTTTGTTAAAACATTGAACAGAGCAGACATCCTGAAATAAAAATTCTGTGGCATCTTTAGAAAATGTTAATCCTTTATAAAATAATTGATTATATATTCTAGATAGTTCATTGTAATTCATACATATATGCACATATATAAACACATACAAATCTCTATCTCTGTCTCTCTATCTATACAATGTATGATGCTTAATTTTTCCCATTTTATTGTGAAGTTCTTTATAAAACTTATTGGTTTGTTTTCCAAATTCCAGTCACAAGAATTAGAACATAGTAGGGTGCAGAAAGATATACTTCTGTTTGCCAGTGATCAAGGAAAATGGCAGCTGCTTTATGGGACAAATGCCACCAGGAGCACACACTCTGGATATCATTTGTGGTCTGTGTGCACTGAGTGACAGGTGAATGCTTTATACACTTCATTTCATGGAAGGAAAACACACCTGCAGAGTTTCAAGTAGTGGCTGGCATCATATGCATGCTGGAAGTAGCTGAATAAATACAAGAATTCTAAAATTTCTCTCATATTCTGTAGGCTGTGCTAGTCTCGGGGTCATTTCAGAAACCTCAGCCCTGCACACCTGAAGCTCTTAGAAAAGTCAGGCATGTGCAGAGCTGGGACTCCTCAATGATATTCTCAATAGCATGTCTTTAGGGAATCTGGCTTTGAAAGCACTGGGAAACCTTATCTTTCTGGATGTGGAATTCTGCAGGAGCAAAGTAAGAATGTACACTTACACCAATATGATTGACTGCCATCACCAACACCTGTTTACAAGGAAAGACACTGACATCATTTCTCTAGTTATCCTATTACCACCAGATTTCACCAACCATAGAATTCTATACAATTTTATAGTATAAAATTGAGGGCTGAGCAGTGCTGGCACATATGTTAATTCTAGCACTTCAGAAGGAGAGGCTGTGGATGTTTGAATTCAAGGCCAAACTGGTCTAAAGAGTGAGTTCCAGGATATCCAGGGCTACACAGGGAAACCCTGTCTTGAAAAACCAAACAACATAAAGAGTCAGTAAGTCATGAAGATTCTAAACAGATATATACTTTCTATTAAAAAAATAACCTCTGGAGAGTTTGAACTCTCCTCAGATAAAAGCAATTCTCTTGCCTTTCCCCTCCCAGCTGAGCCTCATCAGCTCACACATTCCTGGTTGAGCATGGGTTAGGAGACCAGCAGAGAGGACCCACACTCTCAGATCTGCAGAATTTAGGGACTCTCATCCAACAGAGAGGGCAGGAGAGAGAAAGCTGTGACAGGCCTTGGACAATCTGTTGTACCATGCACTGAAATTTCATTTTGCACAATGTATCAAAACAGGCTACTTTCAAGAGTCACACAGTTCAGTATATAGTGTAGACAGCACCAGGAAATGTCACTGATTTCTGAAACAGATCCTATTAGAAGAGGCTACACTGGGCACATGAGCAGATTAGAGAAGGAATCACGTGTGAACAAGGAATGACAAAGAGGAACCTGAGCAGTCTTCAGTTAAAATCAATTGTGATGGCTGTGGTTGCTCATGGTAAAAAAATGGAAACTCCTTGTACAGCATGAATCATAGAGGCCCTGGCTTTAGCATTAGCCTTTGTGTCATTCTACAGTTACCCAAATCATGGACACCCATGACCCATAAGAGTATCAACTATAGGGGTTTGGTAGGTGACACTGGTCAACAGCTTGAGGGTGAGGTTACTCGGTCAGGATGTCTACCTTGGGCCCAATCCTAACTAAAACCTAGAAAGACACTAGGGAGAAAATGCTGGTACACTTGGGAAGGCAAACAGCACCCAGGTTCTGATGCTGTTTGCAGAGTGTTAGAAATGAATGACCTGCAGGAATGTGATGGGCAAATGATTAAGAGTCCTTGAGCTCAGGGAGGGCAGCTGTTTTTGAAAAACTGTGTTAAGAATTGTATTTTTAAATCTTAAAACATTTATCGCTGTGTTTTTTGCTCAGAATGGCAATGGGAATGTTACCTTGTGTTTCTAAATAAGCCTCCAGAAGCAGAAGAAACAGATACCACAGGGAGTCAGCATGGCACAGACTCCAACCATCAGCATGAGACCTGCACAGTGCTACAGCACAACCTGCTTCCCTCATCACCTAGTGATGCTTCCTGAGTGGCTCTGATTTGCTGCAAAGCAGCTATGAAATCTCTTGAAGTGCATTTGTATAATCAGAAAATTATAAAGCATGTTTAGTCAATGACTATAACATAGAAATGATTAATGAACACAAATATATTAAGACCATATTCACTATTTATTAACAATCTGTGTCCTGTAGCCTCATCACCACAGTGAAGAAGGTGACTATTCCTACCAGGCAGAATGAGGCTAAGCTCTGACATAATTTCTGAAGTTAAACAGGGAATGAAAAGGCTCTTAAGATACTTCCAGTGTATAAAGCACAACAAGGAGCACTCTGTCTGGCGAGGTTTGAACATGCCACTCATTTCTTTTTCAAAGGCTTTTAGAGCTTCTAAGTATTCATCCTATAGATGCCAGTATATCAACACTATCCATTTTATGGTACATAATCAAGAGAAGCTAAATTAAGTGTATTTGTTTAAATTTGAAATTAAAACATCAGTTACCTTTCAAGATGCACACAAAGGATCAGTTCTGAAAGTCTCTAGTAATCACACCATACAACTTGTGAATGATAAAGTAAATATGGTAATTAGCTCAGAAAAATAAATTGAAATTAGAATTAACTGACATCTTATAAATATCAGTAATTTTAGGACCTTAAGGAAATGAATATACTGGAAAAAATGCACTTTATGTAGAACACATTCCTCTGTGCTGAGTGTCCTTCAGATTCAGCTTCCCCATGGCAGATTCTGAGCCCCCTGCAGTTCCAGAGCTCCTTCTCCCACAGTCTGCCTGCATCCCAACAACCTTCTGATTCTGCACTTACTCAGGGCACTTCCTCAGTTGGAAGTGACAGGGCAGGTGGAATCTGAGTCTGAGGAGATCCTGCACAGGCTTAGGTGAAGGGAGTTTTAAAGCATCTTTGCAGTGTGTAATTTTAGTGACTGTCAGTGACAAGTTCTCACTGGTGAGCAGGGACATGTGGGATCCCACTGGAACATTTTATATGTTGAACTGCCTCTGTTCTGTTGGATAACTGCCATCCTGGGAGAGCTGGGTCCAATCTTTTCACTGAGCTTCCTTGGCACACCTGCAAGTTAGGTCCGGACCCAATGGAGTCAACCTGAACTTGCTAAATTACCCCTCAGTCAAAATTAGTACAAACTAAACTTCTATGGCACAATTCACCTGCTAACAGTGAGACTCCTGGTGCTTTCCTTGAGCTTCCATGTTTCTGATTAAATCTACACAGTGAATGACAGGGTGTCTGATCCAGGGTCCTTCAACACATGGAGAACCTCTTTACAAGAATTCTTTGCTCTGTGCCCTTGAGGGTGCCCATGCCTTTGGAGCATAGATATTTAGAATTGAGAGTTCTTCTTGGTGGATTTTTCCTTTGACCAGCAAGAAGTGTCCTTCCGTGTCTCTTTTGATGACTTTAGGTAGAAAGTGAATTTTACCTGATATTAGAATGGCTACTCCGGCTTCTTTCCTGAGACCATTGGCTTGTAAAATTGGCTTGTAAAATTCCAGCCTTTTACTCTTGGGTAGTTTTTGTCTTTGACACTGAGGTGTGTTTCCTGTATGCAGCCAAATGTAGGGTCATGTTTACGTATTCAGTCTGTTAGTCTATGTATTTTTATTTGGAATTGAATCCATTGATGTTAAGAGATATTAAGGAATAGTAATTATTGCTTCCTGTCATTTTTGATGTTAATTTTATATTTGAGTTTTATCTTGTTTTGGGTTTGATGAAAGAAGGTTACTATCTTGTTTTTTTTTTTCCTAGAGTATAGTTTCCCTCCTTGTATTGGTGGTTTCCCCCTATTATCCTTTGTAGGGCTGGGTTTGTGAAAAGATATTGTATAAATTTGGTTTTGTCATGGTGTATCTTGGTTTCTCCATCTATAGTGATTGAGTTTTGCTTGGTATAGTAGTCTTCACTGGCATTTGTGTTCTCTTAGAGTCTGAATGAGGTCTGGCCAGGATCTTCTAGCTTTCATGGTCTCTGGTGAGAAATCAGGTGTAATTCTGATAGGTCTTCCTTTATATGTTACTTGACCTTTTTCTCTTACTGCCTTTAATATTCTTTCTTTGTTTAGTATATTTGGGGTTTTGATTATTATGTGGCAGGAGGTATTTCTGTTCTGGTCCAGTCGGTTTGGAGTTCTGTAGGCTTCTTGTATATGCATGGGCATCTCTCTGTTTAGGTTGGGAAAGTTTTCTTCCATCATTTTGTTGAAGGTATTTGCTGGCCCCTTAAGTTGTGAATCTTCACTCTAATCTATGCCTATAATCCTTAGGTTTGGTCTTCTCATTGTGTCCTGGATTTCCTGGATATTTTGGGCTACAAGTTTTTTGCATTTTGCATTTCCTTTGACTGTTGAATTCATGGTTTCTATGGCATCTTCGGCATCTGAGATTCTTTCTTCTATCTCTTGTATTCTGTTGTTGATATTTGCATCTATGGCCCCTGGTTTCTCCCAAGGTTTTCTATCTCCAAAGTTGTCTCCCTTTGCGATTTCTTAGTTGTTTCTACTTCTGTTTTTAGATCCTGGATGGTTTTGCTTAGCTCCTTCACTTGCTTGTCTGTGTTTTCCTGTAATTCTTTAAGAGATTTTTGTGTTTTCCCTTTCATGACTTCTGCCTGTTGACCAAAGTTCTCCTGTATTTCTTTAAGTGATTTTTGTGTTTCCTCTTTATTGGCTTCTATCTTTTCACCCATATTTTTCTGAATTTCTTTAAATTATTTTTGTGTTTCTCTTGTAAGAGCTTCTAACTTTCGGTCAGTTTTCTCCTGAATTTCTTTAAAAGATTTATTTATGTCCTTCATGTGTTCTTCTAACAGCATAATGACGAATGATTTTAAATCCAAATCTTGTTTTTCTCGTGTGTTGGGGTATCCAGGACTTGCTGCTGTTTGAGAATTGGGTTCAGATGCTGCCATATTGCCTTGATTTCTGTTAGTAATGTTCCTACGTTTGCCTTTTGCCATATAGTTCTCACTGGTTTAGTTGGTCTTGTCACTGGCTGGTGCTTCAACCTCCTGTGAGCCTGTAAGGCTATTTCCATAACACTGGATGACTGGGTTTCCCCTGGCACAGATTGCTGATGTGCTGCCCTCCTCTTGTGTGCCATTGGAGTCCTTCTGTGTTTTGCCCCAAGCAATGTTATTCTTGGGCTGTCTCAGTGAACCTGGTGCTCATCATCTCTGTTATGGAGCAAAGATGGTGGCAGGGAGTCACTCCAAGTGCTGATCACTACACAGGGCACAGGACCCACAACCAGCTGGCACACAGATGAACTGCTGATCTGCCCAGGTCCTGGGCGTAGGCAGACCCCTGGCAGTTTGTGTCCCCAGAGATCTTAAATTCGGAATATCTCAGTATGTGGTGCTGCCCCTCTGCTCCATGAAGGAGAGAAAATGGCAGCAGGGAGTCACTCCAAATGCTGATCACCTCATAGGGCACAGGACTCATGACAGACTGGCACACAGGTAAACCACTGATCTTCCCAGGTCCTGGGTGCAGGCAGACCCCTGGCAGTTTGAATCCTCAGAGATCTTAAACTTGGGATATCTCATTACCTGGTGATGCCCATCTGCTCTGTCATGGAGCAAAGATGGCTGCAGGGAGTCATTCCAAGTTCTGATCACCACGTAGGGCACAGAACCTATGACCAGCTGGCACACAGATGAACTGCTGATCTGCCCAGGTCCTGGGTGCAGGCAGACCCCCAGTGGTTTGCACCCCCAGAGATCTTAAACTCCTAATATCTCAGTACCTAGTGCTGCCCCTCTGTTCTGTCAAGGAGAGAAGATGGTGGCGGGGAGTCACTCCAAATGCTGATTCCCAACTCAATTCTTAATAGAGTAAGAAGAGCAATTTCCAAGTTTATCTGGACTAACAAAAAACCAAGAATAGTAAATCCCATTCTAAACAATGAAAGAACAACTGGTGGAATCACTATCCCATCCCTGACTTTAAGCTATACTACAGAGAAATAGTGATAAAAAAACCTGCATGGTATTGGTACAATGAAAGGCAGTTAGATCAATGGAATAGAATTGACCCAGAAATCAACCCACACACCTATGTTCACTTGATCTTTTACGAAGGTGCTAAAACCATCTAGTGGAAAATATACAGAATTTTCAATAAATGTTGTTGGTTCAACTGACAATCAAAATGTAGAAGAATGCAAATTGATCCTTTCTTATCTCCCTGTACAAAGCTCAAGTCCAAGTGGATCAAGGTTCTCCACATAAAACCAGATACACTGATTCTAATAGAAGAGAAAGTTGGGAATAGCCTTGAGCACATGGGCACAGGTGAAATTTTCCTGAATAGAACTCAAATAGTTTATGCTCTAAAATTAAGAAGTAACAAATGGGACCTCATAAAATTGCAAAGCTTCTATAAGGCAAAGAACACTGTCAATAGGACAAAATGGCACCCAACAGATTGGGAAAAGAACTTTACCAATGCTACATCCAGTAGAGTGCTAATATACAATATATACAAAGAACTCAAGTAGTTAGAATCCACAGAAGCAAATAACCCTATTAAAATGGGGTACAGAGCTAAACAAAGAATTCTCAATTGGGGAATACAGGACATGTAAAGAAAAGTTCTACATCCTTAATCATCAGGGAAATGCGAATCAAAACATTTATACCACTGAGATTCCACCTCACACAAGTCAGAATCGCCAAGATCAAAATCTCAGTGGACAGAAGATGCTGGAGCAGATCTGGAGAAAAAGGAGCACTCCTCTATTGCTGGTGGGATTGCAAGCTGGTAAAACCACTCTGGAAATCAGTTTGGCGTTTCCTCAGAAAATTGAACATAGCACTACCTGAGGACCCAGCTGTATCATTCCTGGGCATATACCCAGAAGATGCTCCAACATGTAATAAGGACACATGCTGTATTATGTTCATGACAGCCTTATCTATAATACCCAGAAGCTGGAAAGAATCCAGATGTCCCTCAACAGAGGCATGGATACAGAAAATGTGGTATTTTCACACAGTGGAGTACTACTCAGCTATTACAAACAGTGAATTCACGAAATTCTTAGGCAAATGGATGGAGCCAGAAAATATCTTCCTGAGTGAGGTAACCCAATCACAAAAAACACACATGGCTTTATAACCAGCAACTTTGCTGAAGTTGTTTATCAGCTGTAGTAGTTCTCTGGTGGAGTTTTTGTTTGGGGTGGGGTCACTTAAGTATGCTATCATATCATCTCCAAATAGTGATAGTTTGACTTCTTCCTTTCCAATTTGTATCCCTTTGACCTCCATGTGTTGTCTAATTTTTCTGGCTAGAACTTCAAGTACTATATTGAAAAAATATGGAGAGGGGGGACAGCCTTGTCTAGTCCCTGATTTTAGTGGTATTGCTTCAAGTTTCCATTTAGTTTGATGTTGGCTACTGGTTTGCTGTATATTGCTTTTACTATGTTTAGGAATGGGCCTTGAATTCCTGTTCTTTCCAAGACTTTTAGCATGAAAGGATGCTGAATTTTGTCAAATGCTTTTTAAGCATCTAATGAAATGACCATGTGGTTTTTTTCTGTGAGTTTGTTTATGTAGTGGATAGCATTGATGGATTTCCATATATTGAACCATCGCATCCCTGAGATGAAGCCTACTTGATCATGGTGACTGATTGCTTTGATGTGTTCTTGTAATCTGTTGGCAATAATTTTATTGACTATTTTTGCATCGATATTCTTTAGGGAAATTAGTCTGAAGTTCTCTTTCTTTTATGGATCTTTGTGTGGTTTTGGTATTAGCACAAGCAGATCAGCAGCCTTCCTATACTCAAAGGATAAGCAGACTGAGAAAGAAATTAGAGAAATGACACCTTTCACAATAGCTACAAATAAAAAGGATCTTAGTGTGGCTCTAACAAGTGAAATATCTGTATGACAAGAACTTCAGGTCTCTGAAGAAGGAAATCAAAGAAGACCTCAGAAAATGGAAAAATCATCCTTGCTTATTCATTGGCAGGATTAATATAGTAAAAATGGCCATCTTGCCAATAGCAATATACAGATTCAATGCATTCCCCATCAAACTCCCAACTCCCAGTTCTTTATAGAGTTAGAAAGAACAATTCTCAAATTCATCTGGAATAACAAAAAACTCAGGATAGCTAAAACTATTTGCAACAGTAAAAGAACTTCTGGTGGAATCAGTATCCCAGACCTCAAGCAGTACTCTAGAGCAATGGTGTTAAAAACTGCATGGTATTGGTACAGTGACAAGCAGGTAGATCAATGGAATAGAAATGAAGACCCAGAAGTGAACCCACACTCCTATGGTCACTTGATCTTTGACAAAGGATCCATCCAGTGGAAAAAAGATAGCCTTTTCAACAAATGGTGCTGGTTCAACTGGAGGTCAGCATGCCAAAGAATGCAAATTGATCTATTCTTTTCTTCTTGTACTAAGCTCAACTCCAAGTGGATCAAGGACCTCCCCATAACACCGGACACACTGAAACTAATAGAAAATAAACTGGGGATGACCTTTGAGGACATGGGCACAGGGGAAAAGTTCTTGAACAGAACACCAATAGCTTATGCTTTAAGAGCAATAATTGACAAATGTGATCTCATAAAATTACAAAGTTTCTGTAAGGCAAAGGACATTGTCAAATGGACAAAATGGCAACCAAGAAATTGGGAAAAAAATCTTCACCAACCCTAAATCCGACAGAGGGCTAATATCCAATATATCCAATGAACTCAAGAAGTTATACTCCAGAGAGCCAAATAACCCTATTAAAAATGGGGTACAGAGCAAAACAAAGAATTTTCACCTGAAGAACTTTGAATGGTTGAGAAGCTCCTTAAGAAATGTTCAACATCATTAGTCATCAAGGAAATGCAAATCAAAACAACCCTGAGATTTCACCTCACACCAGTCAGAATGGCTAAGATTAAAAACTCAAAAGACACTAGGTGCTGGCAAGGATGTGGAGAAAGTGGAACACTCCTCCACTGCTGGTGGGATTGCAGGCTGGTACAACCACTCTGGAAATCAGTCTGGTAGTTTCTCAGAAAAATGGGGAGGACCCTGTTATACCACTTCTGGGCATATACCCAGAGGATTTCCCAGCAGGCAATAAGGACACATGCTCCACTATGTACATAGCAGCTTTTTTTTTCTGAGACAGTGTTTCTCTGTGTAGCCCTGGCTGTCCTGGAACTCACTCTGTAGACCAGGCTGGCCTTGAACTCAGAAATCTGGCTGCCTCTGCGTCCCAAGTGCTGGGATTACAGGCCCAGCAGCAGCCTTATTTATAGAAGCCAGAATCTGAATGGACCCAGATGTCCCTCAATGGAGGAATGGATACAGAAAATGTGGTACATTTACAGAATGGAATACTACTCAGCAATTAAAAACAATGAATCTATGAAATTTTTAAGCAAATGGTTGGAACTGGAAAATATCATCCTAAGTGAGGTAACCCAATCACAAAAGAATATACATGGAATGCAGTCACTGATAACTGGATATTAATTAACCCAGAAGCTCTGAATACTCAAGACAAAATTAACATATTAAGTGATTCCCAAGAAGAAGGAAAGAGAGGTCCTTGGTCCTGGAAAGGCTTTATCCAGCATTGTAGGAGAGTATCAGGACAGAAATGGGAGGGCGGTGATTGGGGAATGGGCAGAAGGAAGAAGGCTTATGGGACTTATGGGGAGGGGGAAACTGGGAAGGGGGAAAGCATTTGGAATGTAAACAAAGAATATAGAAAATTAAAAAAAAGAGCACACATGATATGCACTCAGTGGTAAGTGGGTATTAGCCCAACAGCTCAGAATACCCAAAATACAACTCACAGACCACATGAACCTCAAGAAAAAAGAAGACCAAAGTGAGGATACGTTGATACTTATTGAAAAGTGAATGAAAATACCCATGGCTTACAGCCAATCAATACACTGTGTATAGGGTACCCAATGGAGCAGCTAGAGAAAGGACCGAAGAAGCTGAAGAAGTTTATAGCCCTACAGAAAGAACAATAATATGTACCAACCAGTAGCCCCAGAGTTCCCAGGAAATAAACCACCAAAGTGTATACACATGGAGGTACCCATGGCTCCTGCTACATAAGGTGACTATTTCAGACATCAGTGAGAGGAGAGGCCATTGGTCCTGTGAAAGTTTGATTACCCGGAGTAGGAGAATGCCAGTAAGGAAAGAGGGGGTGGGGGCAGAGTTATGGGGGTGGGGGATGGGTTAGGTGGTTTTCAGAGCAGTATTCAGGAAATGGGATACCATTTAAATTGTAAATAAAGCAAATGTCTAATAAAAAAGAATTCCTGTAGGAGAATGAGTAGATGGTGACTAAAATGCAGACCATCTTTGGACACAAATTGTATGCTGCAATTTCCTTTGTACAAAAGCTAACTCCTTCTCAGCCTCACCTGATAGTGTCCTTGGGCGGTTTAAATCTTTATCACCTTGTAAGACATAAATTGCTTAGCTCTTGAGTGGGCAATTCAAGCACAGGACACAGCCAGTTAATATGTCCCAGTAGCTTCTGAAAATTATTAAGTGTACTTAGTACGTTTCTTCTAATTTTCACTTTTTGTGAACTAGTCCTTTGCTGACTTATTTTATACCCTAAACAATTAATAGAATCCCCTCTTTGTATTTTTTTCCGGGGCAATTTGCAATCCCCAGCAAGTCAAGGTTTTTTTTTTTTTTTTTTTTTTTTTTTTTTTTAATTCATAATTCTTCCCCAGATATTTATATCTGGATCAGCCAATAGGATGTCATCCATGTAATGATAAATAATGGATTGGGAAAATTTTTTGTGAATCATCTCCAATGGCTGTTGTACAAAATATAGACACACAGTAGGGCTATTCAATGTAGCAGGACTTTCCGATAGTATCTGCTTATTGGGCAACCTCTATTGAAGGTAGGTGCTGAGAAAGCAAACCTTTCCTTATCGCATTCATGTAGAGGAATTTGAAAAAGCAGTCTTTCAGATTGATTACTATGATAGGCCATTCCTTAGGCAAGAGAAAGGCAATGGGATGCTGAGCTGCCGAAAACACATTGGCTGAATGATCTTATTTATCACTCTGAGATCTGTTAACATTCTCCATTTCCAGATTTTTTTAAATGACAAATACTGGAGGATTCCAAGGGCTGATAGACTCCTCTATATGCTGAGAGTCCATCTGCTCATGGACTAGCTGCTCTAATGCTTGTAGTTTTTGTTTTGTCATAGACCACTGATCCATCCAAATGGGTTGGTCAGTTAACCATCTTAGTGGTAAGGCTGTTGTTGTCTTAGGAGTAGCAGCTCCTTGGGGTAGAGCTAAATTGTCAGCCACTTTTGCACCTTGTTTATGGATAGTTTGGACAGTCTATAACTGTCTTTGATTACATCCTTTAACTAATTTAAATTTTTATTAGGAGCCTTGTGGGCTTTATACCCAGACTCTGAAACTGAAGGGATAATAATTTGAGTTTCTTACTGCTTTAATAGACCTGTTACCCATAAATTAATGTTATATTACCCATGTGTGGCCTCAATTTTCTGATCTGAACTTCTGGTCCTATACATTTAAGCCATCTAGTACTTCACTTTATTTGGGATAAAGTCCCAACTCCTTGAAATTGGATGTCTACTTCTTGAAGTGGCCAACTTGAAGGCCAAGATTTTGGAGAGATAATGGTGACATCTGCTCCAGTGTCAACCATTCCTTCAATTTCAAAATTGTTTACTAGTATGCTTAGTTTTGGCTTTTGATCCTCTATAGAAGCTTGCCAAAATATTTGTTTTTGGCTTCCTTTGAGGATTTTTTAATTGTCTACAGAACTTGTCTTAGCTTTGCTTGGTCCCAGAACATGTTTCTGAAGCAGGAACATCTAATTGTTTTGAGGAAGAGAACTCTCCCTGCCTGACAGTGGGGCCTGCAAGAGGTCCCCTGTGAGGTATTTAGTAGGATGTTGCCTCATTTGTTTTTGGTTTCTCTACATTCCCTAGTCAAACATTGGTCTTTGCAACATCTTTGACATATTCTAGAAGGTATAGACCCCATTTAAGTAGTACTTCACTTTTCCTTGCAGTTATTTCTGAGATGACCCTGCTCACAAAAATTAAAACATTTAAATCTTGGGTGATCTCTAGGTGTCTAGTGCCAGTTTCTCCTATTACAATCATATCAGGCTAGCAAGATTCAAACCATCTGTTGATGCTGACCTTCCCCTCAGTGGTTTGATTATTTCCTTGCATTCAGCATTTGCATTTTCAAATGCTAAAGACACAATTATTGAATTTCTTGCAGCTAAAACTGATACACTCTTTTTCACAGCTGAGGTTATCCTTTGACAAAAGTCAGGAACGATTTCTTTTAGGACTTGTATGACTTGAGTAAATGGTTCAAGTCTTTTTCCTAATTCTGAGACTTTGTTCCAGGCCTTTAAGACTGACAATCAATGTAATGCCAAAGTTTCTTTTTCATATACAGCTTGCACCTCTAGTTCAGCAAAGGTACCTTCAACAAGCAGTTGATCAGTGGAAATCTCTCTACCATTGGCTATATTTTTTCATGCTATCTCCCTGGCCTCATCTCTCTTTTTTAAGAACCAGTTATATTTGCAGCAGGTTCTAGTATTGCTCTTGCGATATCTGCATTCTTTGGGAATTACTCTATTTTTAACAGCCCAAGAAGTCAGGATTTATTTTACAAATGGCAAATGCATTCCAAAATTAGTGACACTTTCCTGAAATTTCCTCAGTTCTAACATACCCACAGGTTGCCAAATTCCTGATAACCCTGTGGATGTTCATTTTTCTGGAGGTCTGTGTTGTATGTTAGCCAGATAGACTAAAGTTTGTTTTCTAATAACCTTTGGTTGGCTTTCTCTAATTTTAACTTCTGTCTCTACCAGTGTATTTTCCTTAACTGAAATTTTAAATTCCTCCCTTAAGGTTTGTGTCCAAGCTTCATGTCTCTCTTTTTGCCACTCCTCCTGTTCCTTGAGTTCCTGTATTCTTTGTTAAAAGTTCTGTGCCTAAATTTTGATTTTTTTCTTTATATTACAATTATGATAGACTACTGTCTCTTTTATTTTGATTGATCAATTTTAAAAGATTATTCTCCAACTCTTGCTGCCAATCCTCATTATTTTCTCTTTGCTGTTCAGTCTGATCTATGAGCTGTTGTATCTTTTATTCTAGCATCTTTCCCAGCTCCTGTCTGCCACCTTCATTTTCATCTTCCTGTCCCTTATTCTGATCTATAATTTTCTATGTCTTCAATTCTACTATTTCCTCTAGACCATGTTGCCAAGTCTTAAATTTCTCTTTCAGTTGTTCATGCTGGTCTATAATTTCCTGTATCTTCTGTTATAAGCCTTGCTCCTATAATTTTAGCTTCTCTTTATGTTGTAATTCTGATATTGCAGTATCTGCCTTATTTTGATTTGGTAGCTTTAATAAATCATCTTCTAGACTTTGCTTCCAAATTTTATCTCTAACTCCTTGTTCTTCAGTCTCATCTGTCAATTGACAAATTCTTTTTCTAGGGTCTCTTCCAGCTCCTATCTCCAACCTTCATTCTTCTCTTCCTTTTGCTTATTTTGAGCTGTGAAATCATGTTCCTTAAGTTCTAATGTTACTTGCAATCTCTTTTCTAGAGCAAGAAACATTTTCATCTAGGGCCCTGTCTTTTTAGAAGACAGTAAACCAAAAGAATAAATATTGCAATACCAGTAAATGATAAGGGGTCTATTTTCTTAAAACCATCCCTGTCAAACCACTCAAAATATCATCACATAAAACCCAAAAATATTTATTTTATTTTTCCTCTTCAAGTATCAAAAGGCTGTATTTCTCTCTTAATATCACTGTATTACCTGATCCAGAGCCCTTTGTATCTTTGTCTCCCTCTGCTGTTAGATTCAGAACAATGCAGTCTTCTCTGATTCTTTTATTCACAGGGAGGGGTGGGTGTGGAAAGAATCACATCTTCTGTGTTCCTGTTTGGGTTGCAGCTGGCAGCATGTGCTTGTGTGATGATCTCAGGCAACCTGTATCACAGGCAAGCAGTCCAGATATCCAGTCTGGCTGTCTTTTCCTGTGCAGATATGGTGGGGGGGTAGGTGGGGATACTGGGAAGGGAACACAGAAAGGCACCCCAATCATAGATGGCCAGATCTGTGTCTGCCCATATACTAAGGGTTTCTAACTTTTGATCTGTTTTCTCCTGAATTTATTTAAGAGATTTATTTATGTCTTTATTGTGTTCCTTTAACAATATCATGACCAGTAATTTTAAATCCAAATCTTGTTTTTTTCTGGTGTGTTGGGATATCCAGGACTTGCTGTTGTTGGGTTCAGATGCTGCCATATTACCTTGATTTCTGTTAGTAACATTCCTGCATTTGCCTTTTGCCATCTGGTTATCTCTGGTGTTAGTCCTGTTGTCACTGGCTTGTGCTTGAACCTCCTGTAGGCCTGGTCTAACTATGGGGCTTCCTGCAGGTCAGACACTCCCACAAGGTTAAGTGCCCAGGAAGCTGTAGAGCTGTCAGGCACTTCCATGGCTGAGCCGGTTGAGCTGCCTGTGCAGGAATGGTGGCTGCCGACCTTGGACCACAGGATTCCCTTTAACTGCGTGACTCCCTGCTGGTCAGGTGGTTTCCTGGCCGAGCTCTTGGAGCCAAGATGGTGGTTGGTGACCTCGGACTGTGGGACTCAGTTTAACCACGGGGCTTCCTGAAGGTCAGACGCTCCTTGCAGGATAAGTGCCCAGGCAGCTGTAGAGCTTCCCAGCTCCCTGGTGGGGAAGGAACCCAGGCAGGCTGTGTCCTGGGCAATCCTCCACTCTGGTGCCGTCTGCGTACCTGGCTGAGCTGCCTGTGCAAGATGGTGGCTGGCGACCTCGGACTTGGGGCTCTGTCTAACCGCAGGACTCCCTGCTAGTCAGGCAGTTTCCTGGCCAAGCTCCTGGAGCCAAGATGGGGGCTGGTGACCTCAGACCATGGGGGCTCCTTCTGAATTAATGAAATTTTTAGGCGAATGGTCGGAACTGGAAAATATCATCCTAAGTGAGGTAACACAATCACAAAAGAAAACACATGGAATGCAATCACTGATAAGTGGATATTAATTAGCCCAGAAGCTCTGAATACTCAAGACACACTTATCATATCAAATGATTCTCATGAAGAAGGAAGGAGAGGGCCCTGATCCTGGAAAGGCTTGATCCAGCATTGTAGGGGAGTACCAGGCCAGAGAAAAGGGAGGGGATAATTGTAGAAGGGGTGGAAAGAAGAGGGTTTATGGGACATATGGGAAGGGAGGAACTGGGAAAGGGGAAAGTATTTGGAATGTAAACAAAGAATATAGAAAATAAAAAAAAATATGGCCTTGTTCACAAATGGCAACCAACAGAGCTGGCAACAAGATGTTGCCTCATCCTGATTCCATGTTACCAAAGTCAGCTCTAGCTCATACCATCTCAAAGCCATCCCCACTGTCTCTACTGTCCTAATGCTATCCAATCAGGGCTGAATTGGGTGAATCATTGTGGAGCTAACTCTGAATATAAATAATATAAATATAAATATTTCCATGAGTTCTAAGAATCATTCCATCTCCTGGTCCATGGATTCTGGGGCAAGAGCTGCATCTCACTTGATTGTCAGACTCAAAATAGCTTTACTCATCTGGTGCATTTGAATGGAGAAGATTGCACAAAACTAGAAATGTGCCTTCCTGGAGGACTGTGTACCCCTGGATTCTACTGCAAAGGGTCATCTTACTTCAGTGTCTGCTTTATTCTTCTCCTTACCTTCAGGCCAAATATTCATTACCCATTTTTCATTTTCCATTCTCTGTCTCTCTCCGTCTCTCTCTGTCTCTCTCTGTGTGTATGTGTTTATGTTTTTGTGTGTTTGTGTGTGTTTCCCTCCCCCCATACACCATTTTTCCTCTTCCCTCTCCTCACTCACTATTTCTCAAACAGGGTTTCTCTGCATTGACCTGGCTGTCCTAGAACTCATACTGTAGACCAGCCTGGCCTCTGACCCAGAGATCCTTCTTCCTTCCAAGTGGTTGGATTAAAGATGTGTAGCAACACTGCCTGGTCAGCCAAATATTCTCAATAAATCTCCCGAACAAATGATTATTAATTTGTACTCTCAATAAAATTCCACCCACTGCCATTTCCTCAGAGTGTGACCTTATGCATGTAGCACTCCAGTAATCTCCTCTAGAACATATGGACAATCAGTCTTGTACCTGTGTCAGAGAACTCTATGTGTGAAAGAACATGCTGTATACATTACCATCAAACATGAACCTGATTCATGTATAACATGATCTCTATAAACATGTCAGCTGATGGTTTTCTAATGCAGTACCTTGTCTTGTGTCCTGGGAGAGACAATTCAGTTCTGTTAATGACTGATCAGCTTTTTCCCTACCTGAAACCGAAACAACAAAAATGGTCAAACTGTAGAATGTTGGAGCCAGGTTCCCTTTCCAAAGAATATGAAATACTCTTCTTTCTCTGAATTCTAAATGACTGAGTATACAACCTATGATTTTAATCTCCTGCCAGGATGCCTCTCTGAAAAGACCCTGAGAATCAAATTTCATTCCTCTCTGAAAAGAGCCATGAGAATCTTTTGTCATGTAAAATCAGGATTATATATAAACTACAGTGATAATAGACTGAGGGTCATCCCATTCTAAGGACATGATTAAATGAAAAGTATCCACCCATCTTGAAGGTTAGGCTCCACAGGAATCTTCCATCTCCTTCTGGGTGCAGGAGCTATCTCCAAACTTCAGAGAAGTAAACCAAAGTCATGAGAAATGCAATGGGTATTTTCCATAGAACTCATCATTTCCTTTAATAAATATTTAGTACACATGAGGCCTATAATGCTATTTTTTTTTTAAAAAATTCCCAGATATATGGTAAAGAACTATCAAGGCCTGTTGGTGCCTGTGCACTGCCAGGTGGACTGGCTGGGCCAGGGAGGGGCCAATGAAATTTTGTGCCTCGCTGTCCCCAGACACTGAGGGACACCAGGTAGGTAATTGGCACCATGAAGATCTGGACTTTGGAGTACATCTTTGACCATCCACTGAAGATAGTTACTACAGCTGCAATTCAGAAATACCCAAACCCCATGAACCCAAGTGTGGTTGGAGTTGATGTGCTGGACAGACATATTGATCCCTCTAGAAAGTAGCACAGTCACAGACTGCTCAGCACAGAGTGGGGTCTGTTTTCTATCGTGAAGCCTTTTATTGGTGCAGCAAGAAAGAAAACATACATGTCGGAGTGTTTTGTAGTCGACCCAGAAAGGAGGACAATGGAATTCAAGTCCACCAACATCTCATTTACAAAAATGTTCTCAGTATGTGAGAGGCTCACATACAAGCCACACCCCCACGACCCAGAGAAAACTTTCCTGAGCCAGGAAGTCCTCATTACTGTGAAAGGGGTCAGCCTCAGCAGCTACCTGGAAGGACTCATGGCAAGAACCATATCTTCCAATGCTAGCAAAGGTGAAGAAGCAATGGAGTGAGTGATATATAAATTGAACACTGAGATTGAAGAATTGGCAGCATCAGCAAGAGGAAGCATAAGGACACCAATGGTGGCAGTGGCAGCACTGGAGAAAAATGTCAATAGAAATTGGTATGCGGCATCAGGGGCCCATGACTCTCAAGCTGGCATCCTATTATTTGTTATTTAAATGACACAATTATTTTAGGTATTTTTTTTTTAAAGAACTGGGGTAAGGCTGTGACTTTTGAAGGGCCATCAGCAGTGGAACCAAGGCGACACAGGGTCCATTTAGTCCCTGCGCCCACGACCACTGACCTTCACTGACCAGCCGGGTGGCAAGCAGCTGCGGTTGTGCGGCACCTTTCGCTGCACAGAAGCCACTTCAGAACTCGGCCTCCCACCAGTCAGGAGAGGCTCATCTCCATCTTGGTTTTGGACTCCAGAGACATCGGACAGACTGAGGTACATAAACATAATCCGAGGCCAACACCGCGGGGGGTCTGAGCCCAACGGGCGTTGGCCTGCACCCAGGCCCTGGGCTGTTCGGGGGGCCGTCCGGGTGCCAACCCAGCCAGGAGGTTTTTTGCTTGGGCCTGCCCGCACGCCGCCATTTTGCCTCCAGGACGACAGAGAGCTCTGGCGGGCAGAGCCGTAACAGGCATAGCCTGAGGCTAACAAAGCGGGGGTCTAGGCCCCAAAAGGCACAGGACTGATCCCAAGAACTGGGCGGCTTCTTGGGCCATCTGTGAGTCAACCCACCCAGGAGGTTGTTAGCACAGCAGACTCTCCCAGCGCTTTCGGGGAATACGGGCGCGCACGCCCGCCATCCGGGTCACCTGGCAGACCCAATTAACAGTCATAGCCCTAGGGGAACTTTGCTCGGACCTTGGCCTTTGCTTTTGCCTGGACTCAGGGCCTGGGCAGCCAGGCTAACCTTGTGTGTGCCAGCCCGGTTGGGGAATCGGCTGCCCAGCGGAGTGAGCAGAACACAGGGGAGGTCACAGCAGCATATACCATCAGCGCTCCCTGGGGGTGCACACGGGCTCCATCTGGTCCACAGACACAATCTGGGGCAAGGCCTCAGGCAGAAGCCCTCAGCTCAACTCTCTCTGCTTCCAGATCCAGATCAGCCTGGGCAGCCGCACCACATCTCCAGGTCCTGCAAGAGGCTAACGGGGCTTCCGGGTGGCCAGCTGGGAGAAGTCGGTGTGCTCCAGTGAATCCAGTGGGCCCCAGCGGGAGCCTTTGGGTGGCTGCTTCGGGATCTGAACAGCCTGGGCAGCAGCACCCTGTCTACAGGCAGTGCAGGGGGTAAGCTGTGCCCCAGAGGCCAACGGGGAAGGGGCAGCTTGCACTGGTGAGTCCAGCACTGACAAGACCAACTAACACCAGTGAGAACTAGATGGCAAAAGGCAAACTCAGGAACGTCACTAACAGAAATCAAGGCAACATGGCAACATCTGAACCCAATTCTCCTCAACCAGCATGTCCTGGATACCCCATCACACCAGTAAAACAAGATTTGGATTTAAAATCACTGGTCATGATGCTGGTACAGGAACACATGAAGGACATACTTAAAGAAATTCAGGAGAAAATGGATCAAAAGTTAGAAGCCCTTGCAAGGGAAACACAAAAATCATTGAAAGAAATCCAGGAGAATACAAAAGCCAACAAGGAGGAAACGCAAAAAACACTTAAAGAAATACAGGAGAACTTTGGTCAACAGGCTGAGGTGATGAAAGAGGAAACAAAAATCTCTTAAAGAATTACAGGAAAGCACAAACAAGCAAGTGAAGGAGCTAAGCAAAACCATCCAGGATCTAAAATCAGAAGTAGAAACAACTAAGAAAACTCAAAGGGAGACAACTTTGGAGATAGAAAGCCTTGGGAAGAAATCAGGGGACAGAGATGCAAATATCAACAACAGAATACAAGAGATAGAAGAAAGAATCTCAGATGCTGAAGATTCCATAGAAACCATGGGCTCAACAGTTAAAGAAAATGCAAAATGCAAAAAGCTTGTAACCCAAAATATCCAGAAAATCCAGGACACAATGAGAAGACCAAACCTAAGGATTATAGGCATAGATGAGAGTGAAGATTTACAACTTAAAGGGCCAGCAAATATCTTCAATAAAATTATGGAAGAAAACTTCCCTAACCTAAAGAGAGAGATGCTCATGAATATACAAGAAGCCTACAGAACTCCAAACAGACTGGACCAGAACAGAAATACTTCCCGTCACATAATAATCAAAACACCAAATGTTCTAAACAAAGAAAGAATATTAAAGGCAGTAAGAGAAAAAGGCCAAGTAACATATAAAGGAAGACCTATCAGAATCATAGCAGACTTTTCACCTGAGACTATGAAGGCTAGAAGGTCCTGGGCAGATCTCATGTAGACTTTAAGAGAACACAAATGCCAACCAAAACTACTATATCCAGCAAAACTCTCAATCACCATAGATGGAGAAACTAAGATATTTCATGACAAGTTTACCCAATATATATCCACAAACCCAGCCCTACAAAGGATAATAGGAGGACAACATCAATACAAGGAGGGAAACTTCACCCTAGAAAAAGCAAGATAGTAACCTTTCATCAAACCCAAAAGAAGTTAAGCAATCAAATTTAAAAAATAACGTCAAAATGATAGGAAGTAACAATCACTATTCCTTAATATCTAACATCAATGGACTTAATGCCCCAATAAAAAGACATAGACTAACTGACTGGATACATAAACAGGACCCTACATTTTGCTGCTTACAGGAAACACACCTCAGCGTCAAAGACAATCACTACCTTAGAGTAAAAGGCTGGAAGTCAATTTTACAAGCAAATGGTCTCAGGAAACAAGCTGGAGTAGCCATTTTAATATCAGATAAAATTGACTTTCAACCCAAAGTCATCAAAAGAGACTCTGAGGGACACTTCTTGCTGGTCAAAGGAAAAATACAACAAGAAGAACTCTCAATCCTGAACATCTATGCTCCAAATGCAAGGGCACCCTCTTTCGTAAAAGAAACTTTATTAAAACTAAAAGCACACATTGCACCTAACACAATAATTGTGGGTGACTTCAACACTGCACTTTCCTCAATGGACCGATCAGGAAAACAGAAACTAAACAGGGACACAATGAAACTAATTGAAGCTTTGGACCAATTAGATTTAACAGATATATATAGAACATTCTATCCTAAAACAAAAGAATATACCTTTTTCTCAGCACCTCATGGTACCTTCTCCAAAATCGACCATATAATTGGTCACAAGACAGACCTCAACAAATATAAGAAGATAGAACTAATCCCATGCCTCCTATCTGATCACTATGGAGTAAAAGTGGTCTTCAATAGCAACAGAAACAACAGAAAACCCACATACACGTGGAAACTGAACAATACTCTACTCAATGATACCTTGGTCAAGGAAGAAATAAAGAAAGAAATTAAAGACTTTTTAGAACACAACGAAAATGAAAACACAACATACCCAAATCTATGGGACACAATGAAAGCAGTGCTAAGAGGAAAACTCATAGCCCTGAGTGCCTCCAAAAAGAAAATGGAGAGAGCATACATTACCACCTTAATGATCAAAACAAAAGATCCAGAACTTTTACATCAAAGGGAACATCAGAGGTTAGGATGTAAGACTGGGAGAGTCTGTCTTCATGAGGACAATTAATGTGTTGTTTGTTTGTTTGTTAAGTACTTAGAAGAAATTAGAGTTAATCTGGAGTATCTTAAAGCTCCAGGTACTAGAACACTGCCTGACTGTGGCCCAACCAGAGCAGAGCCCAGCCGCTCCTGTCCATGGCTCTTAGCTTAGATGGGAAAGAAGCAGTTGTCTGCAAGCACAAAGAGGCTTTCTATAGGAGCCTTAGGCAGAAAGTCTCTGTAGGCTAAGGTCCATCTCCATGCTCCCTGTGATGGTGGGAGATGAAAGAGGTAGTCCTTACTTCCAAACTGTTTACTGGTTGTTCATTGAGGAAAATGGATGTGTATCTACTCAGGCTGGCACAGAGAGTAAATACCTTTTGTGGGAAGGAATGTCTGGGAAGGGGAGCTTATTGGCTAAATCCTCAAGGCCTCTAAGTAACTCTTTAGCTTGGAGAACTCTGCTTTTGGATACATTACTGATGAAGGGAGCTTGGTCCTTGTTCCAGGCCAGGAATCTGCCAGGGAGAAGAGAGGAGGCTCCTGTCTCAGGTGTGAGTACTTGATTTCTAGGGTCTCAGACCTGCTCTACCTTGCTGTTTCCTGACATGGCACACTGTGACACAGAAAACCACAATCAATCAATCAATCAATCAATCAATCAATCAATGTATAGAGAAGTGGATCCTGGTCTCAGTGGATCCATCTACCAAGAACTCCAGCAGCCAAATCTCAGAGAACATTGCAGAAGATGGAAGGAAAGATTAAAGAGCTGGGCAATCAGGGACTTTGCTGAGAACTTGTGTCTCCTGGTACTGTTAAGGAGATGTGGCTGCTTAATCATGAGCTAACCAAGGACAACAGTTAGATATGCCAAGGCACAGGAAATGCCGCTACTCAGCCTACACACAGAACTACATGCAACTGAGGAAAGCTAAGAGCAGGAGGAATCATCTTCTCAAGGGGTGAGCACACCAATTATGTGTCCAAAACCAAATGTTGGCATGGAAGATACAAGTAAACTTACACAGAGTGAGTATGTTGAAGTTATACATTTAAGAATATGTATTACATAATAAAGAGAGTCTATGAAAGCAAAGGACTGCATGGGGCATTATTTGGAAGGGTTTGAGGGACATACAGAAAAGGATAACTCATATAAGTTTACTATAATCTTTTAAAAAATTAAAGAAATATGAAATGAAGGAATATGGAAAATGTTAGAATTCATCAACACTGAGTAAGAATTTATAATTCAGAGCTGAGGTGGATAGGTGGTGAAAACATCTAATAATTTAACTTTGTGAAATTGGTTGGGAAGAAAGAAAGAAAGAAAGAAAGAAAGAAAGAAAGAAAGAAAGAAAGAAAGAAACAAAGAAACAAAGAAACAAAGAAACAAACAAAGAAAGAAAGAATAAAAGAAATAAAGAAAGAAAGAATAAAAGAAACAAAGAAGAAACAAAGAAAGAAACAAAGAAAGAAAGAAAGAAAGAAATGCTTACAGGACAGAACAAGAGAACTAAATGCACCTGGGGCAGGAAATGTCCAGAAGAATCCTGAGCATTCCTTGATAGAGCAACTGTAAAGGCTTCAACTACACAGGAACACAGAGATGGGGCCCTGTTCTGCATGGAGCCAGGAACCCATGATTGTATACATTGTGTCATCTTTCACTGACACAAATCATGGACAGCCTGAGATCCATGGCATCATCAATAGGCCTCAAACGAGTGACCAGTATTTTTTTCTTTTTTTTATTCGATATATTTTTTACTTACATTTCAAATGATTTCCCCTTTTCTAGACCCCCACTCTCCGAAAGTCCCATCAGCCCCCTTCCCTCCCTCTGTTTTCCCATCCAACCCTTCCCACTTCCCTGTTCTGGTTTTGCCCTATACTGCTTCACTGAGTCTTTCCAGAACAAGGGGCCACTCCTCCGTTATTCTTGTACCTCATTTGATGTGTGGATTATGTTTTGGGTATTCCAGTTTTCTAGGTTAATATCCACTTATTAGTGAGTGCATACCATGATTCATCTTTTGAGTCTGGGTTACCTCACTTAGTATGATGTTCTCCAGCTCTATCCATTTGCCTAAAAATTTCATTAATTCATTATTTCTAATGGCTGAATAGTACTCGATTGTGTACATATACCACATTTTTTGCATCCACTCTTCTGTTGAGGGATACCTGGGTTCTTTCCAGCTTCTGGCAATTTTAAATAGGGCTGCTATGAGCATAGTGGAACCTGTATCCTTATTACATGCTGGGGAATCTTCTGGGTATATGCCCAGGAGTGGTATAGCAGGATTTTCTGGAAGTGAGGTGCCCAGTTTTCTGAGGAACCTCCAGACTGATTTCCAGAGTGGTTGTACCAATTTGCAACCCCACCAGCAGTGGAGGAGTGTTCCTCTTTCTCCACATCCTCCCCAACATCTGCTGTCTCCCGAGTTTTTAATCTCACCCATTCTGACTGGTGTAAGGTGAAATCTCAGAGTTGTTTTGATTTGCATTTCCCTAATGACTAATGAAGTTGAGCATTTTTCTGTAAGGCAAAGGACACCATCAAAAGGGCAAATCGGCAACCAACAAATTGGGAAAAGATCTTCACCAACCCTACATCAGATAGAGGGCTAATATCCAATATATATAAAGAACTCAAGAAGTTAGACTCCAGAAAATCAAATAACCCTATTAAAAAATGGAGTACAGAGTTAAACAAAGAATTTTCACCTGAAGAACTTCAGATGGTGGAGAAGCATCTTAAAAAGTGCTCAACTTCATTAGTCATTAGAGTGACCAGTATTTAGCACAACAATGACATGACCTTGTCATCTGCAGTGACATACAGCACAGAATAGAAGGAAACCTCTCTGCAAAAGCCACAGTGTGGTGGGTGATTATGGCTCTGTTGGTGCACTGCATCCCAGGAGGAGAAAGGCAGTGTGTGTGTGTTCTCATCCATTACATGGATGCAGCCTACCTACACTTTGGTGTTGAGTATATGTGTATAAAGAAGGGTTGAAGTCATGTCTGAGCAACACCTTTCCATTTTTATGTTTATGAAATTGTGTGCTTGTTTTTGTCACTGTCATACAGCTAACACTTTGCATTTTTCTCACCCCTGTTGTGCCTCCCTGTACAACAGACTGAGGCTTTGTAAGGTGGTACTGACTCTACTTCATTTAGAATGGAGTTACATGGAGCAGTATTCTTTATCTAACAATTCTATTTGGACAAGGACTTGGAAGACAGTGGGGGAGAAACCATCAGCTCCTCAGAAAAGGAAAATCATCACTAAGCTGATTGCAACAGTGTCCAGAGAGGAAATGAAGAAAAGGGATTGTGTGGGTGTGATAGGGAAAACATGAAGAATATGAAGACTAAAAATTGTCCTCAAGGTTTACCCTTGCAGCTAGACTGTTGCAGATTCCAAACAAATCTTCAGAAACTCAGAGAAGACAGTATGCTTTTATGGTGAATGCACAGGAACTCTGAGAGAAGCCTTGTCCCAACACTGATAGGAGGCTTGTCACAGGTGCCTGCTGTTACTACAATGGATCCCATGATGGAACAAGGGATTACAGGCCTCCTTGCCAAGCAGCTTTGATGGACACTCTCTAACAAAAAGGGT
This sequence comes from Apodemus sylvaticus, assembly GCF_947179515.1. NCBI lineage: Eukaryota > Metazoa > Chordata > Mammalia > Rodentia > Muridae > Apodemus > Apodemus sylvaticus. The sequence continues at coordinate 120,324,541 of NC_067473.1, forward strand.
GATATATTTATGTTTATCTGTTCATAACCCCATGAGAAAACAGTTTGGGTAATTGTTGGAACTAGTAAGAGACACCAGACCTAGAGAAAGCAACAAAAATCCAGGTTTTCCCTTTATTTTAGTGCTTTGTGATTGTTTCTCCTAAAGAAACCTATAGTCATAAAATCCTGTTCTTAGGCTTGAAGAAACCACAAGGAACAACTACCACCAAGTTTACCACAGACTTGATATTTCATAACTGGCAACCATGTTTCATAGCTGAGACATCCCATGGATCAGAGCTCAGGCAAATGACAGCCTCTGAGATCTAGTAGCTCTAGGTAAACTAGGAGTGAAACCCAGCACAGTGCGAGGCTGTCCAATGTGCATCTTTGAACATACAGCTGTTTCTAGGAAAGTTTCTTCTGATTTATTTAGTGTTTTAGTGCTGTGAAAAGACACCATAAACAAGGTAACTTTAAGATAGGCAACATTTAATTGGAGCTAGCTAAAAAAACTAAGATGTTCAATCTATTATCATCAAGGTAGGAACATGGCAGCATCCAGGTAGGCATAGTGCATGAGAAGCTGAGAGGTCTACATTTTGTGACAAAGGCAAACAGGAAGAGACTGACTTCCAGGTAGCTAGGACAAGGGTCTTAAAGCCCATGCCCACAGTCATACACTTCTTCCAACATGTCCATATCTACTGCAACAAGGTCATGTCTCCTAATAGTGCCACTCCATGGGACAAGCATATTCAAACCACCACAGCTTCAAATCTCTGAATTATTCAAAGCAAAGCAGTCAAATCCAGTAACAATTCTAGACAAGCACAGAGCTGAAGATATTACATCAAGATGTGGGTTTAAGGCTTCCTTGATAACGTGAGAAGATCTGTAGGAAAGAATAAGCCAGGAAATTCACTGTGTGACTTAAGTGCTGACACAGAGAGTCATTTACTTTAGAGAAATGAATGAATATCAAAAATCTATATATATTCTAGAAGTATGAAAAGTTGATGAATTTAAGGAGTTACAGAAATCCTCAGAAGTTATGAAATCCTCAGAAGAAAACATTCATTATCCATGCAGAGCACATTCCCCTGTGCTGAATAGCTATCAGAGCTCAGCATTTCCATTGCAGATGATGCAACCCTCCTTGTAGCCTGGGAATTCCTCTTCCCTCAGGTACTGAGGACTAAACTACCTTGTGATTCTGCACTTGGGTGCAAGGCACTTACTCAGATGGATGTGGCAGGGAAAAATCCTGTGCCTACACAGGCTTGAATTAAGGGAGTTTTAAATGCATGTCAGTAATTTGTAATTTTAGTGGTTGAAAAACCTGACAAGTTCTCATTGGAGAACAAGTAGACCTGGCATCCCAGTAGAGCATCTTCCTCACATTTGATCTTATTCCCTATGATCTGGAAAATAGCCATCTGGGGAGGGCTGAGCACAAACACTATCTGAGTTATGTTGCAGTACCTGAGTTATGTTGCAGTGGGAGGGATCAGAAAGTTTGCACCAAGTAGACAACTCTAACTTTGTTCATTTTGAATTTCAGGTATAATCAATCCCAAAACACTGTGATATTTGTGTGCGATAAACATTCCCACATACATTGTGATATGTCTACTCTGGAGTGAGAGATAGCTGGGCCTCCCATGTCTTCCCATTAGGTCTAAGTCTCCCAGAGGAGTGAGGGTTTGTGGCAAAAGAGATAACCAGATGGAGGCAGGCAAGTGTAAGAACATAAGCAACAGAAACCAAGAGTATTTGGTATCATTGGAACCCAATTCTTCCACCATATAAAGTCCTAGATACCACAACATCAGAAAAGCAAGACTCTTATTTAAAAGCACACCTCATTATGATAAAAGAGGACTTTAAGAAAGACATAAATAACTCCCAGAAAGAAATGCAGAAGAACACTGAAACAAAGGTAGAAGACCTTAAAGAGGAAACATAAAAATCCCTTAAAGAATTACAGGAAAACACATCAAACAGGCAAAGGAAATGAACAAAACCACCCAGGACCTAAAAATGGAATTAGAAACAATAAAGAAATCACAAAGTGAGACAAACCTGGAGTTAGAAAACCTAGGAAAGAGATCAGGAGTCATAGATGCAAACATCATAACAAAATACAATAGATAGAAAAGAGTATATCAGGTGCAGAACATACCATAGAAAACATTGAAACAACAATCAAAGAAAATGCAAAAAGCAAAAAGCTCCTAACTCAAAACATCAAGGAAATCCAAGACACAGTGAGAAGGCCAAATCTAAGGATAATAGGTATAGAAGAGATTGAGATTCCCAACTTAAAGGTCCAATAAATTCCTTCAATAAAATTATGAAAGAAAACTTCTCTATCCTAAAAAAATAGATGCCCATGAACATACAAGAGGCTTTCAGAACTCCAAGCAGACTTGACAAGAAAAGAAATTCCTCCTGTCACATAATAATCAAAACACCAAATACACTAAACAAAGAAAGAACATTAAAAGCAGTAAGGGAAAAAGGTTAAGTAACATACAAAGGCAGACCTGTTTACACCAGACTTCTCACCAGAGACTGCGAAAGCTAGAAGAACCTGGCCAGATGTCATATAGACCCTAAGAGAACACAAATTCTGACCAAGGCTACTATACCCAGAAAACTCTCAATTACTATAGATGGTGGAAACAAGATATTTCATGACAAAACCAAATTTACACAATATCTTTCCACAAACCCAGCCCTACAGTGGATAATAGATGGAAAACACCAACACAAGGAGGGAAACTACACCCTAGAAAAGGCAAGAATGTAATATTTCAACAATCCCACACAAAACATAATTTTGCCTCTAACAACAAAAATGACAGGAAGTAACAATTACTTTTCCGTAATATCTCTTAAGATGAAAACTAATATTACCAGCATATCCTAATCAACTGAAATTCAAAAATATGAGGAATTAGAAATTTGTTGGCTGTCACCCAGTGATCTCTCTAATTTGGTAATGGAGAAACATGTCCAATGTTGTACAATCCATATATACCTTCTGCTTGTTTGTACTTAACAGTGTCTTGCTGGGTACCATATAAGGGTCTTGAAATCATACATTTCTTATTTCAGCCTCTCTATTAGTTGGATGGTTTATTTTATGTTTTTACATTATACTATGGTTTTCAGAATAGCTTACATATTTCAAACTTATTTATACAGCAAAAAGAAACATAGACAATGAATTTGGGTGTTGGCTTGTAAGAAGAACAACAGAGAATGAGACTCTATATTTTGCTTGATATTTATAAGTATTGTTTCAATTTTGAAGAAGATGACCTTATAAGTTACTGTTTCTGAGATGGATGCTTTTCAAAATCATCACAATGAACAAGAATCTTATCCTCATCTAATGTCTGTACTACCCTCTGAGCAGAACCATTGTCCATTGAAACAGTTAGTGAATGACTTCATGGACATCATAATACACACACCATTTCTAAAATGAATGTAATCTATTTCATGTGGGCTGAGAATGATTACAATCACTCAAGTCAAATAGTTTTGACGATAGCAGGAAATCTGTACCCAAATATTTATGCCTACAATTCATTCCTTGGTGCAGCAGAACTGTCAACAGTTAGCTTAGTTACTATGCAGGTAAAATCCCTTGGTGATGTGAGGGACACTGAAATACAGCCTTATTACAATGAACTCCAATGTCTAAAAATTGTTCTTATTTTGGGTTTGTACCACAGTAAGAACCAAGATTTTAAGCTCTACTAAAAACAAAACAAAGGAACAAACAAGATGTTATCTTTTTATGTACATTCAATAACATGTCCATAATTTTTATGAATGGTTAAAATATATATATATATTGTGTTGAATATATTAAAAATACAAATAATTTTTTAAAAATGAAAAAAGCACATGCTAGCATACATGTAAATACTTATGAAATAAAAACTAACCAAAACTTTTTTGTAATTTTTGAGATCACACTAGAATAATTTTTAATAGCAAGATAAAATAGAAAATTCCATACATACTTGGAAATTGAACAATATGTTTGTGGCTGTCCAGTGTTGCAGAAACAAATCAGGAGAATTTTTTAATTTGTAATATCACAATAAAATGAAAAGATAACCTGCCGGAATGCTTCAAACACAACTAAAATGCTCTAAGAGGAAAGACTGTCTCTATGAGTGCACACATTAAAAAAATCAAAAGCATCTCAAATAAATTACTTAATTATTTACATCAAAATCTACAAACACATAAACAAGTGAAACTGAAAAGCAATATGAAGCAGAAAGTAATAAAGGTCATGTCAGAAATTTAAAAACAAATAAAAATTAAATCTTAAAATAAAACTGTCATTAGTAATCCCACAAACAATTTAGTGCTTAACTAGGGACTTAAAAGGCAATGTAAGATTTATTACAATTTCAGGCCCTGTAGAGATCGTTCATGTCTTTAATCCCAGCACTCATGAGGTTGGCACAGGTAGCTGAGTCCAAGGCCAGCCTGGTCTACAGAGTTCAGGACTGCCAGGGCTATACAGAGAAACAATGTTTTGGAAACCATAAAAATGGTTTAATAAAACTCCCACAGTCAATATTTTTTCAAATGGCTTAGAAATCATCTAATTCCACCACTACCCCTTTTAAGAGTAAGAAATGGAGTTGAAGAGATATCTCGGAGGTCAAGAGTAATTTTGAAAGTATGGTTATGTGTTTCTCATATTAGGTCTACATGTGCTTGTAATGATTGTGTGGTTGCATGAGTCTTTTCAACGATTTCAAAATCTAAACATTTATGAATTGTTTAGACCTTCTAAAATGTAACCTTTTTCCACAGCACCTAAAGTACATCCGCTGAATAACAACTGTTGTGAGATCAAATGGGAGTTTTTGGAGTCAATTAAAGGTGATCACATGGTTTACTGTCTTCAAGTCACCACTGGAAAAAGGCTAATCAGGTATATTCTCTTAAATTTAGTCTTTGCCATTTTGCCAGGAATTTTAGAACATATCTGTAGTCTCAGCACTTGTGGGGTAAAGGCAGGAGGATACAGGTTCTCTTTAACTACATAGCAAGCTTGGAGGTAGAGACCTTACTTTAAAAAATGCCAGGTTGTGGTAGAGTATGCCTTTGATTCCAGTACTTTTGAGGCAGAGGTAGGTGGATCTTTGAGTTTTAGTTCAGCCTGGTCTAAAGAGAGAGGAGTTATAGGACAGTCAGGACTAAAAAACAATAAAATTAAGCTTCTATGTCCAGCTGAGGGTTGCCATTTTGACAGGGAGTAAGTTATTATTGAAGTTGTTTAGAGTAATTAAATCTTATCCCAAAGTTCCATCTCATCCATACGATTTATGTACATAATCTTTATTTGGATATAACTGGCTTATTCATTTAATTAAATCATTATCACTGGATTATATATTTCTTTTTAATTAGATATTTGCTTTATTTACATTTTAAATGGTATCCCCTTTCCTCATAATCCATCCAAAAATCCCTATCCTTTCCCCCTACCCCCTGCTCACCAATCCTCCCTTTCCTGAATGGCATTTCCCTACTCTGGGGCATCAAGCCTTCATAGGTCCAATGGCTTTTCCTCTAGTTGATGTATGAAATCAACAGGTTCAATGGCCATCTTCTGCTACATATGTAGCTGGAGCCCTGGGTCCTTCCATGTGTACTCTTTGGCTTTTGTTTTAGTCCCTGAGAACTCTGGGAGTACTGGCTGGTACATAGTATAGTTCCTTCCGCAGGGCTACAAACCTCTTCAGCTCCTTGAGTCTTTTCTCTAGCTGCTTCAGTGGGGACACTATGCTCAGTCTATTGGTTGGCTATGAGCCATGGGTATTTTGATCCACCTTTCTTTTTTTCTTTCTTTTTTTTTATTAGATATTTGTGTTGTTTACATTTCAAATTTCAACCCCTTTCCACATTACCCCACTGAAAACCCCCTATCTACTTCCCCCTCCCCATGCTCACCACCCCAATCTCCTTGAATTCTCCTATTGTGGGAATCAAGCCTTCACAAGACCAATGGCCTCTCCTCTCATTGATGTCTGAAATGGCCATCTTCTGCTGCATATGTAGCTGGAACTGTGGGAACTTCCAAGTGCACTCTTTGGCTGGTGATTTAGTCCCCTGGAGCTCTGGGATACTGGTTGATACATATTATTGTTTTACCTGTGGAGCTGCAAACCTCTTCAGTTCCTTGGGTCCTCTCTCTAGCTGCTCCACTGGGGACCCTATTCTCATTCTATTGATTGGCCAGGAGCCATGGGTGTTTTGATAGACTTTCCAATAAGGATCAAACTATCCACACTTTGGTCTTGCTTCATCTTGAGCTTCATGTGGTCTGTGAATTGTATTTTGGGTATTACGAGCTTATGGGCTAATATCCACTCATCAGTGATTGCATACCATGTGTGTCATTTTGTGATTGGGTTACCTTGCTCAGGATGATAGTTTCTAGTTCCATCCATTTGCCTAAGAATTTCATGAATTCATTGTTTTTAATAGTTGAGTAGTGCTCCACTGTGTAAATGTACCACAATTTCTGTATCCATTCTTCTGTTGAGGGACATCTTGGTTCTTTCCAGCCTCTGGAAAGAGACTACATTTAAGTTATAATTAAATAAGGCTGCTATGAACAGAGTTGAGCATGTGTCCTTATTACATGTTGGAGCATCTTCTGGGTATATGCCCAGGAGTGGTATAGTTGGGTCCTCAGATAGTGCTATGTCCAGTTTTCTGAGGGAACCACAAACTGATTTCCAGAGTGGTTTTACCAGTTTGAAATCCCACCAGCAATAGAGGAGAGTTCCTCTTTCTCCACATCTGCTCCAGGATTTGCTTTTCTCCTGAATTTTTTATCTTGGCCATTCTGACTGGTGTGAGGTGGTATTTCAGGGTTGTTTTGAATTGCATTTCCCTGGTGATTAAGGATGTTGAACATTTATTTATGTGTTTCTCAGCCGTCTGGTATTCCTCAGTTGAGAATTCCCTGTTTAGTTCTGTACCCCATTTTTAATATGGTTATTTGAATCTCTGGAGTCTAACCTCTTCAGATCTTTGTATATATTGGATACTAGCCCTCTATCGAATGAAGGATCCTGGGCAGATCTCATGCAGACTCTAAGAGAACACAAATGCCAACCAAAACTACTATATCCAGCAAAACTCTCAATCACCATAGATGGAGAAACTAAGATATTTCATGACAAAACCAAGTTTACCCAATATCTATCCACAAACCCAGCCCTACAAAGGATAATAGGAGGACAACACCAATACAAGGAGGGAAACTTCACCCTGGAAAAAGCAAGATAGTAACCTTTCATCAAACCCAAAAGAAGTTAAGCAATCAAATTTAAAAAATAACGTCAAAAATGATAGGAAGTAACAATCACTATTCCTTAATATCTCTTAACATCAATGGACTTAATGCCCCAATAAAAAGACACAGACTAACTGACTGGATACGTAAACAGGACTCTACATTTTGCTGCTTACAGGAAACACACCTCAGGGTCAAAGACAAAACTACCTTAGAGTAAAAGGCTGGAAGACAACTATACAAGCAAATGGTCTCAGGAAACAAGCTGGAGTAGCCATTTTAATATCAGATAAAATTGACTTTCAACCCAAAGTCATCAAAAGAGACCCTGAGGGACACTTCTTGCTGGTCAAAGGAAAAATACAAAAAGAAGAACTGTCAATCCTGAACATTTATGCCCCAAATGCAAGGGCACCCTCTTTCGTAAAAGAAACTTTATTAAAACTAAAAGCACACATTGCACCTAACACAATAATTGTGGGTGACTTCAACACTGCACTTTCCTCAATGGACCGATCAGGAAAACAGAAACTAAACAGGGACACAATGAAACTAATTGAAGCTTTGGACCAATTAGATTTAAAAGATATATATATAGAACATTCTATCCTAAAACAAAAGAATATACCTTTTTCTTAGCACCTCATGGTACCTTCTCCAAAATCGACCATATAATTGGTCACAAGACAGACCTCAACAAATATAAGAAGATAGAACTAATCCCATGCCTCCTATCTGATCACTATGGAGTAAAAGTGGTCTTCAATAGCAACAGAAACAACAGAAAACCCACATACACGTGGAAACTGAACAATACTCTACTCAATGATACCTTGGTCAAGGAAGAAATAAAGAAAGAAATTAAAGACTTTTTAGAACACAATGAAAATGAAAACACAACATACCCAAATCTATGGGACACAATGAAAGCAGTGCTAAGAGGAAAACTCATAGCCCTGAGTGCCTCCAAAAAGAAAACGGAGAGAGCATACATTACCAGCTTAATGACACACCTGAAAGCCCTAGAACAAAAAGAAGCTATTTCACCCAGGAGGAGTAGAAGGCAGGAAATTATCTAACTGCCTTTCATTGTACCAATACCATGCAGTTTTTATCACTATTGCTCTATAGTGTAGCTTGAAGTCAGGGACAGTGATTCAGCCAGCGATTCTTTAATGGTTCAGAATAGTTTTCACATTTCTGGGTTTTTTTGATAGTCCAGATAAATTTGGAAATTGTTCAAACTCTGTGAAGAATTGAGTTGGAGTTTTGATGGAGATTGTATTGAATCTGCAGATTGCTTTAGGCAAGATGGCTACTTTTACTGTATTAGCCCTGCCTATTCATGAACATGGGAGATTTTTCCATCGTCTTCAATTTCTTTCTTCAAAGACTTGAAGTTCTTGTCAGACAGATCTTTCACTTGCTTGGTTAGAGTCAAAATAAGGTATTTTATATTTTTTGTGGCTATTGTGAAGGGTGTCATTGAACTAAATTCTTTCTCAGCCTCTTTATCCTTTGAGTATAGGAAGGCTACCAATTCATTTGAGTTAATTTTATATCCAGCCACTTTGTTCAAGTTGTCTATCAGGTTTAGAATTTCACTGGTGGAATTTTTGGCATCACTTAAGTATACTATCATGTCATCTGAAAATAGTTATACTTTGACTTCTTTCTTTCCAATTTGTATCACTTTGACTTCCTTTCATTGTGTAATTGCTCTGGCCAGGACTTCAAAAACTATATTGAACAGGTAGAGAGAGAGTTGACAGCCTTGCATACTCCCTGATTTCAGTGTGATTACCTCAAGTTTCTGTCCATTTAGTTTGATGTTGGCTACTGGTTTGCTGTATATTGCTTTTATTAAATTTAGGCGATACCCAGCAGCTAGCAAGGAAAAGGCAGCCTGCACAGGCGAGTCCGGCCCTGAAGATCAGAGGATCCAGTTGGGAGGCCTCTGGCAAGAGCCTTCAGGTTTCTGCCTCTGGATCCGGAACACTCTCAGTCACCATGTGCCATCTCCAAGCAGTGCAGGAGGTCATCTATATACCCAGCAGCCATCGAGGGAGAGACAGCCTGCACAGGTAAGTATGGCCCTGCAGATCAGAGGCCTCTGGCAAGAACCTTCTAGTTTCCACCTGCAGATCGGGAACACCCTGGGCCACAGCACACCATCTTCAAGCAGCACAGGAAGCCAGCTATACACCCAGCAGCCAGCAAGGAGGAGGCATCCTGCACAGGTGAGACCAGCCCTGAAAATCTGAGGATCCAGTCTGGAGGCCTCTGGCAAGAGCCTTCTGGTTCCTGCCTATGGATCAGGAATACCCTCAGCAACAGTGAGACATCACCAAGCAGTTCAGGAAGCCAGCTATAACCCAACAGCCAGTGAGAAGGAGACAGCCAGCATAGCCTGCATCCAGAGCTGATCGGGGCCACAGAGGTACATACCCAAATACAATTACAAGAGAGTGGGTCTTGGCTACCATCTTTGTTTCTGTGACTGTGCAACAGATTGGTAGGCAGGTTTAACCAGAACAGAGCATCACTTGTGACACACCCCACCAGGACTCCACCTGCACCCAGGAACTCTGCAGCACCACAGCAATTTGTGCCAGTGGAAAGCAACTCACCCAAGGTTTCTGAGATAGGCCTACATGCACACACATAGGAGGGGCAAACTCCACGTAGTGACTGCAGACCCAACTAAAACCAGAGATAACCAGATGGCAAAAGGCAAACATGGGAACGATGCTAACAGAAATCAAGGCAATATGGCACCATCCAAACCTAATTCTCCCACAACAGCAAGTCCTGGATACCCCAAGACACCAGGAAAACAAGATTTGGATTTAAAATCACAGGTCATGATGCTGATGGAGGGCATCATGGAGGGCTTCAAGAAAGACATAAATAACTCCCTTAAAGAAATACAAGAGAACACAAGTAAACAGGGAGAAGCCCTTGAAGAACTAAGGGGAAAACACAACAAAATAGATACTAGGTGCCAAATTTTAATCGGGATCAGATAAATGATCTAAACAGTCCCATAACTCCTAAAGAAATAGAAGCATTCATTAATAGTGTTCCAACAACAACAACAACAACAACAACAAAAAGCCCAGGACCAGATGGGATTAATGCACAGTTCTATCAGACCTTCAAGGAAGATCTAATACCAATACTCTTCAAACTATTCCACAAAACAGAAACAGAAGGACCACTACCAAATTCATTCTATGAAGCCATAATCACGCTGATACTTAAACCACACAAAGATCCAACAAAGAAAGAGAACATTAGACCAATTTTCCTTATGAACAAAAATACTCAATAAAATTCTTGCCAAATGAATCCAAGAACACATCAATATGATCACACACCATGATCAAGTAAGCTTCATCCAAGAGATGCAGGGATGGTTCAATATATGTAATTCCATCAATGTAGTCCACTACACAAACAAACTCAAAGAATAAAAAACACACTATCATTTCATTAGATACTGAGAAAGTCTTTGACAAAATCCAACACAACTTCATGATAAAAGTCGTGGAAAGATCAGGAATTCAAGACCCATACATAACATGGTAAAAGCAGTATATGGAAAACCAGCAGCTACCATCAAACTAAATGGTGGGAAACTTGAAGCAATCCCACTGAAATCAGGGATTAGACAAGGCTGTCAACTTTCTTCCTACCTGCTCATTATAGTACTAGATGTCCTAGCCAGAGCAATTATACAACAAAATGAGGTCAAAGGGATACAAATGGGAAAGGAAGAAATCAAAGTAACACCATTTGCAGTTGATATGATAGTATACTTAAGTGACCCCAAAAATTCCACTTCAACAACTTCAGCCAAGTGGCTGAATATAAAATTAGCTCAAAACAATCAATAGCTTTCCTATACTCAAAGGATAAAGAGGCTAATAAAGAAATTATGGAGATGACACCCTTCACAATAGTCACAAATAATGTAAAATACATTGGTGTGATTCTAACCAAGCAAGTGAAAGATTTGTATGATAAGAACTTCAAGTCTATGAAGAAAGAAATCAAAGATGATCTTGGAAGATGGTAAGATCTCCCATGCTCATGAATTGGCAGGATTATTATAGTAAAAGTGGCCATCTTGCCTAAAGCAACCTACAGATTCAATGCAATCTCCATCACAATTCCAACTCAATTCTTCATAGAGTTAGAAAGAGCAATTTCAGCCCCCTTCCCTCCCCCTGTTTTCCCACCCAACCCTTCCAACTTCCCTGTTCTGGTTTTGCCCTATACTGCTTCACTGAGTCTTTTCAGAACAAGGGGCCACTCCTCCGTTATTCTTGTACCTCATTTGATGTGTGGATTATGTTTTGGGTATTCCAGTTTTCTAGGTTAACATCCACTTATTAGTGAGTGCATACCATGATTCATCTTTTGAGTCTGGTAGGGGTGTAGAAAAGGGGAAATCATTTGAAATGTAAATAAAAAATATATCGAATAAAAAAATCTAAGTATCAAAACTTTCAAATTTGTTACACACTATTAAAGTTTTTTAATTAAAAATAAACAAACCACACAATTTTTGTACAATGTAAAAGAAAAGAGCAATTTCCAAATTCATCTGGAGTACTGAAACCCCCAGGATTGTGAAAACTATTCTCAACAATAAAAGAACCTCTTGTGGAATCACCATCTCTGACCTCAAGCTGTACTACAGAACAATAGTGATAAATCTGCATGGCCTTGTTACAATGGCAGGCAGGTGGATTACTGGAATAGAATTGAAGATCCAGAAATTAATCCTCATAACTATGGTCACTTGATCTTTGACAAAGGAGCTGAAACCATCCAGTGGAAAAAAGATATCATTTTCAACAAATGATGCTGGGTCAACTGGCTGTCAACATGTAGAAGGATGCAAATTGATCCCTTCTTATCCCCCTGTACAAAGCTCAAGTCCAGGTGGATAAAGGATCTCCACATAAAATCAGACAAACTGAATCTAATAGACAAGAAAGTGGGGAAGAGCCTCAAATACATGGGAACGGGAAATTTTACTGAACAGAACATCAATAGTGTATGTTCTATGACCATGAATTGACAAATGGGACCTCATAAAATTGCAAAGCTTCTGTAACTCAAAGAACACTGTCAATTGGACATAACAGCAACCAACCAATTGAAAAAAGATCTTTGCCAATCCTACATCCAACAGAGGGCTAATATCCAATATATATAAAGAACTACAGAGAAGCAAATAATGCTATTAAAATGGGGTACAGAGCTAAACGAAGAACTCTTTTTTTTCTCTTTTTTTTCTTTTTTTTTCTTTTTTTTATTCGATATATTTTTTATTTACATTTCAAATGATTTCCCCTTTTCTAGCCCCCCACTCTCTGAAAGTCCCATAAGCCCCCTTCTCTCCCCCTGTCCTCCCACCCACCCCTTCCCACTTCCCCGTTCTGGTTTTGCCCTATACTGCTTCACTGAGTCTTTCCAGTACAAGGGGCCACTCCTCCTTTCTTCTTGTACCTCATTTGATGTATGGATTATGTTTGGGGTATTCCAGGCTTCTAGGTTAATATCCACTTATTAGTGAGTGCATACCATGAGTCACCTTTTGAGTCTGGGTTACCTCACTTAGTATGATGTTTTCTAGCTCCATCCATTTGCCTAAGAATTTCATGAATTCATTGTTTCTAATGGCTGAATAGTACTCCATTGTGTAGATATACCACATTTTTTGCATCCACTCTTTTGTTGAGGGATACCTGGGTTCTTTCCAGCATCTGGCAATTATAAATAGGGCTGCTATGAACATAGTAGAGCATGTATCCTTATTACATGGTGGGGAATCCTCTGGTTATATGCCCAGGAGTGGTATAGCAGGATCTTCTGGAAGTGAGGTGCCCAGTTTTCTGAGGAACCGCCAGACTGATTTCCAGAGTGGTTGTACCAATTTGCAACCCCACCAGCAGTGGAGGAGTGTTCCTTTTTCTCCACACCCTCTCCAACATCTGCTGTCTCCTGAATTTTTAATCTTAGCCATTCTGACTGGTGTAAGATAAAATCTCAGGGTTGTTTTGATTTGCATTTCCCTAATGACTAATGAAGTTGAGCATTTTTTAAGATGCTTCTCCACCATCCGAAGTTCTTCAGGTGAGAATTCTTTGTTTAACTCTGTACCCCATTTTTTAATAGGGTTGTTTGGTTTTCTGGAGTCTAACTTCTTGAGTTCTTTATATATATTGGATATTAGCCCTCTATCTGATGTAGGATTGGTGAAGATCTTTTCCCAATTTGTTGGTTGTCGATTTGTCCTTTTGATGGTGTCCTTTGCTGTACAGAAACTTTGTAATTTTATGAGGTCCCATTTGTCAATTATTGATCTTAGAGCATACGCTATTGGCGTTCTGTTCAGAAATTTTCTCCCTCTACCGATGTCCTCAAGGATCTTCCCCAGTTTCTTCTCTATTAGCTTCAGAGTGTCTGGCTTTATGTGGAGGTCCTTGATCCATTTGGATTTGAGCTTAGTACAAGGAGACAAGGATGGATCAATTCGCATTCTTCTGCATGCTGACCTCCAGTTGAACCAGCACCATTTGTTGAAAAGGCTATCTTTTTTCCATTGGATGTTTTTAGCCTCTTTGTCGAGGATCAAGTGGCCATAGGTGTGTGGGTTCATTTCTGGATCTTCAATCCTGTTCCATTGATCTGCCTGCCTGCCACTGTACCAATACCATGCAGTTTTTAACACTATTGCTTTGTAGTATTGCTTGAGGTCAGGGATACTGATTCCCCCAGAATTTCTTTTGTTGCTGAGAATAGTTTTAGCTATCCTGGGTTTTTTGTTGTTCCAGATGAATTTGATAATTGCTCTTTCTAACTCTGTGAAGAATTGAGTTGGGATTTTGATGGGTATTGCATTGAATATGTATATTGCTTTTGGCAAAATGGCCATTTTAACTATATTGATCCTGCCGATCCATGAGCATGGGAGATTTTCCCATTTTTTGAGGTCTTCTTCCATTTCCTTCTTCAGAGTCTTGAAGTTCTTGTCATAAAGATCTTTCACATGTTTGGTAAGAGTCACCCCAAGATACTTTATACTGTTTGTGGCTATTGTGAAGGGGGTCATTTCCCTAATTTCTTTCTCAGCCTGCTTATCCTTTGAGTATAGGAAGGCCACTGATTTGCTTGTGTTGATTTTATAACCTGCCACTTTGCTGAAGTTGTTTATCAGCTGTAGGAGTTCTCTAGTGGAGTTTTTTGGGTCACTTAGGTAGACTATCATGTCATCTGCAAATAATGATAGTTTGACTTCTTCCTTTCCAATTTGTATCCCTTTGACCTCCTTATGTTGTCGAATTGCCCGAGCTAGTACCTCAAGTACAATATTGAAAAGATAAGGAGAGAGGGGGCAGCCCTGTCTAGTCCCTGATTTTAGTGGGATTGCTTCAAGTTTTTCTCCATTTAGTTTGATGCTGGCTGCCGGTTTGCTGTATATTGCTTTTACTATGTTTAGGTATGGGCCTTGAATTCCTGTTCTTTCCAAGACTTTAAGCATGAAAGGATGCTGAATTTTGTCAAATGCTTTTTCAGCATCCAATGAAATGACCATGTGGTTTTTTTCTTTGAGTTGGTTTATGTAGTGGATTGCATTGATGGATTTCTGTATATTAAACCAACCCTGCATTCCCGGGATAAACCCTACTTGATCATGGTGGATGATCGTTTTGATGTGTTCTTGGGTTCGGTTGGCAAGAATTTTATTGTGTATTTTTGCATTGATGTTCATAAGGGAAACTGGTCTGAAGTTCTCTTTCTTTGTTGGATCTTTGTGTGGTTTTGGTATCAGCGTAATTGTGGCTTCATAGAAGGAATTGGGTAGTGTTCCTTCTGTTTCTATTTTGTGGAATAGTTTGAAGAGTATTGGTGTTAAGTCTTCTTTGAAGGTCTGATAAAATTCTGCACTGAAACCATCTGGTCCTGTGCTTTTTTTGGTTGGAAGACTTTCTATGACGCCTTCTATTTCTTTGGGCGTTATGGGACTGTTTAGATGATCTATTTGGTCCTGATTTAATTTTGGTATTTGGTATCTGTCAAGGAAATTGTCCATTTCCTCCAGATTCTCCAGTTGTGTTGAGTACAGTCTCTTGTAGTAGGATCTGATGATTTTTTTGGATTTCCTCAGTTTCCGTTGTTATATCTCCCTTTTCATTTCTAAGTTTGTTAATTTGGATACTTTCTCTGTGCCCTTTGCTCAGTCTGGCTAAGGGTTTATCTATCTTGTTGATTTTCTCAAAGAACCAGCTCCTGGGTTCGTTAATTCTTTGTACGATTCGCTTTGTTTCCAACTGATTGATTTCAGCCCTGAGTTTGATGATTTCCTGTCTTCTACTCCTCCTGGGTGAATTGGCTTCTTTTTGTTCCAGGACTTTCAGGTGTGTCATTAAGCTGCTAGTGTATGCTCTCTCCATTTTCTTTTTGGAGGCACTCAGGGCTATGAGTTTACCTCTTTGCCCTGCTTTCATTGTGTCCGAAAGATTTGGGTATGTTGTGCCTTGATTTTCATTAAATTCTAAAAAGTCTCTGATTTCTTTCTTTATTTCTTCTTTGGTCAAGGTGTCATTGAGTAGAGTACTATTCAGTCTCCATGTGTATGTGGGCTTTCTGTTGTTTTTGTTTGCTATTGAAAATCACTCTTACACCATAGTGATCTGATAGGAGGCATGGGATTAGTTCGATCATCTTATATTTGTTGAGCTCTGCCTTGTGTCCAATTATATGGTCGATTTTAGAGAAGGTACCATGAGGTGCTGAGAAAAAGGTATATTCTTTTGCTTTAGGGTGAAATGCTCTATAAATATCAGACAAATCCAATTGGTCCAAAGCTTCAATTAGTTTTACTGTGTCCCTGTTTAGTTTCTGTTTTCCCGATCGGTCCATTGAGGAGAGTGGAGTGTTGAAGTCCCCCACAATTATTGTGTTAGGTGCAATGTGTGCTTTGAGCTTTAGTAAAGTTTCTTTTATGAATGAGGGTGCCCTTGCATTTGGCGCATAGATGTTCAGAATTGAAAGTTCTTCTTGGTGGATTTTTCCTTTGACCAGCAAGAAATGTCCTTCTGTGTCTCTTTGGATGACTTTAGGTTGAAAGTCAATTTTATCTGATATTAGAATGGCTACTCCTGCTCATTTCCTGTGACCATTGGCTTGTAAGATTGTCTTCCAGCCTTTTACTCTAAGGTAGTTTTTATCTTTGACACTGAGGTGTGTCTTCTGTATACAGCAAATTGTAGGGTCCTGTTTCCTTATCCAGTCTGTTAGTCTATGTCTTTTAATTGGGGAATTGAGACCATTGATGTTAAGAGATATTAGGGAATAGTGATTATTACTTCCTGTCATTTTTGATGTTCTTTTTATATTTGAGGGGTTATCTTCTTTTGGATTTGATGAAGGAAGGTAACTATCTTGCTTTTTCCAGGGTGTAGTTTCCCTCCTTGTATTGGAGTTTTCCTCCTATTATTCTTTGCAGAGCTGGGTTTGTGGAAAGATATTGTGTAAATTTGGTTTTGTCATGGAATATCTTGGTTTCTCCATCTATGGTGAATGAGAGTTTTGCTGGGTATAGTAGTCTTGGCTGACATTTGTGTTCTCTTAGAGTCTGCATGAGATCTGCCCAGGATCTTCTAGCTTTCATGGTCTCTGGTGAGAAGTCTGGTGTGATTCTGATAGGTCTTCCTTTATATGTTACTTGGCCTTTCTCTCTTACTGCCTTTAATATTCTTTCTTTGTTTAGTGCATTTGGGGTTTTGATTATTATGTGAGGGGAGGTATTTCTGCTCAGGTCCAGTCTGTTTGGAGTTCTGTAGGCTTCTTGTATATTCATAGGCATCTCTCTCTTTAAGTTAGGAAAGTTATCTTCCATAATTTTGTTGAAGATATTTGCTGGCCCTTTCTGTTGTAAATCTTCACTCTCATCTATACCTATAATCCTTTAGGTTTGGTCTTCTCATTGTATCCTGGATTTCCTGGATGTTCTGGGATACAAGCTTTTTGCATTTTGCATTTTCTTTGACAGTTGAGTCAATGGTTTCTATGGTATCTTCGGCATCTGAGATTCTTTCTTCCATTTCTTGTATTCTGTTGTTTATATTTGCATCTATGGCCCCTGATTTCTTCTCAAGGTTTTCTATCTCCAAAGTTGTCTCCCTTTGCGATTTCTTAGTTGTTTCTACTTCTGTTTTTAGGTCCAGGATGCTTTTGCTCAGTTCCATCATTTGTTTGTCTGTGTTTTCCTGTAATTCTTTAAGAGATTTTTGTGTTTCCTCTTTCATGACTTCTGCCTGTTGACTCAAGTTCTCCTGCATTTCTTTACGTGTTTTTTTTTTTTTTTTTTTTTTTTGCCTTTCTTCTTTATTAGCTTCTATCTCTTGGGCCTTATTCTCCTGCATTTCTTTAAGTGTTTTTTGTGTTTCCATTATACGGGTTTCTAGCTTATTCATGTTCCCCTGTATTTCTTTAAGAGATTCATTCATGTCCTTTTTGTGTTCTTCTAGCAGCATCATGAACAGTGATTTTAAATCCAAATCTTGTTTCTCTGGTGTGTTGGCAAAACCAGGACTTGATGATGTTGGAGAGTTTGGTTCAGATGCTGCCATATTGCCTAGATTTCTGTTAGTAACGTTCCTGCATTTGCCCTTTGCCATCTTGTTCTCTGGAGCTAATTGGTCTTGTCTCCGGCTGGTGTTTCAGCCTCCTGAGAGGCTCTAGGGCTATTTCTGCAACGCTGGAGGGCAGGGTTTCCCCTGTTGCAGATTGCTGTTGTGCTTTCCTCCTCTTGGGTGCCCTTGCAGCCCTAGTGTTCTTTGCCCCAGATTGTGTCTGTCAGCCAGAAGGTGCCCGTTTGCTCCTTCAGGGAGTGCTGAGGCTGTATGCTGCAGGGACCTTTTCTGCGTGCTGATCTCTCTGCTGGGCAGCAGAACTCCCAACCTGGTTGGTGCACACAAGGATAGCCTAGCTGCTCAGGCCCTGAGTCTAGGCAAAAGCCTGGCAGGCCAATGTTGGAGCAAAGTTCCCCTCAGCTGTGAGTGTTAATTGGGTCTGTCAGGTGGCTAGGATGGTGGTGTGTGCGTGCTCCCTGAGAGTGCTGGGAGAGTCTGCTGGGCTAACAACCTCCTGGCCGGGTCAGCACACAGATGGCCCACCGAGCAGCCCAGGGCCTGGGGGCAGTCCAGGGCCTGACCGTCTGAGACCCCTGCTATGTCTGCTTTGGGCTATGCCTGTTAGCTGGTTTGGTTTTGCCTGCTAGGTCTCTCTGGCTTCCCGTAGGCAAAATGGCGGTGGTGTGCAAACCGGCCCGGATAAACAACCTCCTGGCCGGGTCGGCACACAGATGGCTCACCGAGCAGCCCAGGACCTGGGGGCAGTCCAGGGCCTGACCGTCTGAGACCCCTGCTATGTCCCCCTCGGGCTATGCCTGTTAGCCAGTTTGGTTTTGCCTGCTAGGTCTCTCTGGCTTCCCTTAGGCAAAATGGTGGTGGCGCGCGCGCTGGCCTGGGGGAAAAAACCTCCTGGCTGGGTTTGCACCCCGGTGCCCCCCCCCCAATCAGCCCAGGGCCTGGGTGCAGGCCAATGCCCATCGGGCTTAGACCCCCGCGATGTTGGTCTCGGGTTATATTTGCGTACCTCAGTCTGATTTCTCTGGCGACCGAGAACCAATATGGAGGCCTCGTAACTGACTGGCGGGAGGCAGAGTTCTGATGTGGCTTCTGTGTGGTGAAAGGCACCGTAAATCCGCTGCTGCTTGCAGGCTGGCTGGCCAGCGATGGCCAGTGGTCGTGGGCGCAGGGTCTGCCTGGACCCTGTCCGCTTGGTTCTACTGCTGATGGCCCTTCCTCTGGACCAGCCGCTGCTGCTGCTGCTGCTGCCGCCACCTATCTCAATGAAGAACTCTTAACTGAGGAATTCTGGATGGCTGAGAAACACCTAAAGAAATGTTCAACATCCTTTCTTATTAGGGAAATGCAAAGCAAAACAACCCTGAGATTCCACCTCACACCAGTCAGAATGGCTAAGATCAAAACCTCAGGGGAGAGCAGATGCTGGAGAGGATGTGGAGAAAAGGAACATTCCTCCATTGCTGGTGGGATTGCAAGCTGGTAAAACTACTTTGAAAATAAGATTTCTGGTTCCTCAGAAAATTGGACAGTGTTCTACCTGAAGTCCCAGTTATACCACTCCTGGACATATTCCCAAAAGATTGTCCAAGATGTAATAAGGACACATACTCCACTCTGTTCATGGCAGCCTTATTTATAATAGCCAGCATCTGGAATGAACCCAGATGTCCCTCAACAGAGGAATGAATACAGATAATGTGGTATACTTACACAATGGAGTACTACTCAGCTATTAAAAACAATGAATTCATGAAATTCTTAGGCAAATGGATGGAACTAGTAAATAATAAGGTAACCCAATCAAAAAGAACACTCATGGTATGCACTCCCTGATTAAGTGGATATTAGCCCAAAATCTAGGAATACCCAAGTTACAATTCATAGACCAAATGAAGCTCAAGAAGAAGGAAGACCAAAGTGTGGATTCATTGATCCTTCTTAGAAAGTGGATCAAAATATGCACGGCTTATATCCAACCAATAGACTGAGTATAGGGTCCCTAATGAAGCAGCTAGAGAAAGGACCCAAAGAGCTGAATAGTTTTGCAGCCCTGCAGGAGAAACAATAATATGTACCAACTTGTAACCCCAATTAAACCACCAACCAAAGATTACACATGGAGGGACCCATGGCTTCAGCTATATTTGTAGCAGAGGATGGCCTTTTCAGACATCAATGAGAGGAGAGACCATTGGTCCTGTGAAGTCTTGATGCCCCAGTGTAGGGGTATACCAGGTCAGGAAAGTGGTGGAAGGGGTTGGTAAGCAGGGGGAGGGAGATGGGATAGGGGATTTTTGAAAGACTAAAGAGGAAAGGGAATAACACTTGAATTGTAAATAAAGCAGATATCTAATAAAAAATAAATATATCAATAGATCATGAGGAAATTTAAAAAAATCATCAGATCCAACTACAAAAGCCTATATTCAACATAACAAATCTGGAAGAAATGGACAATGTTCTAAATCCATATCAGGTACCAAAGTTAAATAAGGATCAGATAAACCATGTAAACAGTTCCATAACCCCCAAATAAATAGAAGCAGTCATTAAAAGTCTCCAAAGCAAAAAAAAAAAAAATCCCAGGACCAGGACTAGTTGTGTTTAGTACAGAATTCTATCAGATCTTCAAGGAAGACCTAATACCCATATTCTTCAAAATATTCCACAAAATAGAAACAGATGGAACACTACCCAATTCTTTTTATGAAACCACAATTACTTCATATATAAACAACACAAAGACCCAACAAAGAATGAGAACTTCAGACCCATTTCCCTATGAATATTGATGCAAATAAACTCAATAAAATTCTTGCAAAGAGAATCCAAGAATACATCAAAATGATTACCCATCATAATCAAGTAGACTTAATCCCAGTGATACAGATATAGTTCAGTATACAGAAATCCATCAATGTCATCCACTATATAAGCAAACTCAAAGAAAAAATCCACATAATCATCTCATTAGATGCTGAGAAAGCATTTGACAAAATTCAACACCCATTCATCGTAAAAGTCTTGGAAAGATCAGGAATCCAAGGCACATACCAAAACATAGTAAAAACAATATACAACAAACCAGAGGCCAACAACAAACTAAAGGGAGAGAAACTTGAAGCAATCCAACTGAAATCAGGAAATAGACAAGGCTGCATGCTCTCTTCAATATAGTACTTGAAATCCTAGCCAGAGCAATTAGACAATAATAGAAGGTCAATGGATACAAATTGCAAAGGAAAAAGTCAAATTGTAGTGCTCTGCAGTTGCTTGTAGTGTGGACTTGGGGAAAGGGGAAAGGGGAAAGGGAAAAGGGAAAAGGGAAAAGGGAAAAGGGAAAAGGGAAAAAGCTGCATCATACCAGAGCTCCCTGTCTCTGGCAGGGCAGATGTGGGAAACTGCCATACAGCCTCATGGGCCACTGTGGGGTGGGCATCAGACCATGTGAGGCCACCAGTCACACTTCAGGGGGTGAGGAAAGGCCAGTTTTGGAGCTCCTAGGTCTCATGTAGACCAGCGATGATAGGTTCTAGCTCTTGGGTATCCCCAGATACCATGGAAGAGCTGAAAATGGGGGCCTTGGGGGGCAGCTCAGTCATCCCAAGACAGGAGAAAGAGACAGCAGGGGAGGTGTACTGGGCAGGTTTCTGTGGACATGGTCAAGTTCTTGGTCCAGTCTAGCAACTGGAAATACTAGGAGAGAATCTATGGTTTTAAAGCTTTATTGTAGGGAAGTAGAGTGAGAGAGTAGAGGTAGAGGAGTGGAAGCCTGTCATGGCAACATGGAAAGAGGGGGGAAGGGAATGGGAGAGATTGGGGGGCAAGGGGGTAAGAAGCAAGGGAGAGAGTAATAGGAGAGAGAGGAGGGGCCAAGCATCTGTTTTTATAGTGGGCCAGGCTGCCTGACTATTGTCAGGTAACAATGGGGCAGGGCCTACCTAGCTGTAGCCAAGTAACTGTGGGGGGTGGACTCTGGCCAGAACACCAGGGGCTTGCTCTATGTAACTGAAAACCACAGGATTATGGAGTTGAGGGCCTTGTGGTGTCAGGTGCCTAGTGTCTGGGAGCATGGGCAAACAGACTTTCAATTCCTCATTGATTAAGTCCACCAGGGTTACTAGGGTTTAAACCTAGCTCAACCAGAACACAGAATGCCTTTCATGGTCTGACATCAAACAATCACTATTTGTAAATGATATGATAGTATAGTTAATTGACCCCAAAAATTGCACCAGAGAAATACTAAACCTGATAAAGAATTTCAGCAAAGTGGCTGGATACAAAATTAACTTAAACAAATCAGTAGCTTTTGTATACTCCAAGGATGAATGCCAGGAGCCATCCTCACTTAGATCTTAATGCCAAGAACTCTCCATACCAGGAGCCATCCCCACCTGGATCTCAATGCCAGAAGACCTTGATACCAGGAGTCATTCTCACTTAGATCTTCATGCCAGGAACTATTCCTACGTAAATCTCAAAACCCTCTCCTTTTGAAGTTCATCTGTGGATAGGTTACTATAGCAACCCCTTTCCACTTCACCTCCTCATGACCCCCTTTTATCATGCCAAAATTCTAGCAGCAATAACTAGCTTTACCCAGAAATTATGAGAATCTGTTTCTTAGAAATGATGCCTACCCATTGACCTTGTTCCCCCTTTACCCCTCCCAAACCTTGCAAGCTTCCCTTTATATTGACTTGTGTAAAAATTAAAATTTGACAGCTTGATCGGGATTAGACTTGCTGTCGGGTCTCTTGTGTCTTTGTTCCTTCGCCCTCTTCTTAGGTAGCTCCAGGAATCCTGTTGACTGTCCTGCAGGCCGGGACAGATGAATGGGCTGAGAAAGAAATTAGGGAATTGACACCCTTCACAGTAGTCATAAGCAATATAAAATACCTTGGTGTGACTCTAACAAAGCAAGTGAAAGATCTGTATGACAAGAACTTCAAGTCTTTGAAGAAAGAAATAAAAGAAGACCTCAGAAGATGGAAAGATGTCCCATGCTCATGGATTGGCAGGGCTAATATAGTAAAACTGGCCATATTACACAAAGCAATCTTCAGATTCTATGCAATTTCCATCAAAATTCCAGCTCAATTCTTTATAAAGTTATAAATATCAATTCTCAAATTAATTTGGAATAACAAAAATACCAGGATAATGAAAACTATTCCCAAGAATAAAAGAACATTTGGGGGAAATCCCATCCCTGACCTCAAGCTGTACTACAGAGCAATAGTGATAAAAACTGCATGGTATTGTTACAGTGACGTTCAGTTAGATCAATGGAATAGAACTGAAGACCCAGAAATGAACCTACACACCTATGGTCACTTGTTCTTTGACAAAGAAGCTGAAAACATCTAATGGAAAAAAGACAGCATTTTCAACAAATGGTGCTGGTTCAACTAGCAGTCAACATATAGAAGAATACAAATTGGTCCATTCTTATCTCCCTGTACAAAGTTCAATTCCAAGAGGACTAAGTACCTCCACATTAAACCAGATACACTGAAACTAATATAAAAGAGACTGGGGAAGAGCCTTGAGCACATGGGACAGGGTAAATTTTCCTGAACAGAACACCAATGGCTTATGCGCTAAGATCAAGAATTGACAAATGGGATCTCATAAAATTGCAAAGCTTCTATAAGGCTAAGGATACTGTCAATAGGAGAAAATGGCAACCAAGAGATTGGGAAAAGATATTTTTCAGTCCTGCATCTGATATAGGGCTAATATCCTATATCTACAAAGAATTCAAGAAGCTAGACACCAGAGAACCAAATAAACCTATTATAAAGTGGGGAACAGAGATAAACTGAGAATTCTCAACTGAGGAAACTGGAATGACATAGAAGAACTTAAGAAATGTTAAACATCCTTAGTCATCAGGGAAATACAAGTCAAAATGACCCAGAGATTCCACCTTACACCAGTCAGAATGGCTAAGATCAAAACGGTATGCAATCACCGATAAGTGGATATTAACCCAAAAGCTCAGAATACCCAAGATACAACTCAGACCACGTGAAGCTATAGATGAAGGAAGACCAAAGTGTGAATACTTTGATCCTTATTGGTAAGTGGATCAAAACACCCATGGCTCACAGCCAACCAATAGAATGAGAATAGGTTCCCAAATGGAGCAGCTAGAGAGAGGACCCAAGGAGCTGAAGTAGTTTGCAGCTCTCCAGTAGGAACAATAATATGTACCAACCAGTACCCCCAGTGCTCCAAGGGACTAAACCATCAACCAAAGAGTACACATGGAGGGACCCATGGCTCCAGCTACATATGTAGTAGAAGATGACCACTTCAGACATCAATGAGAGGAGAGGCCACTGGACCCTCATAGAAGCAGGGTAAGGGAGTAGGATGTGAGTTTTCAGAGGGGAAACCAGGAAAGGGGATAACATTTGAAATATAAATAAATAAATTATCCAATTTAAAAAAAGAATGAATAAAAGAATCAAAGAACGACAGAGTCGTTGTATAGTGTTGTATGTGGTCAGTGGTAATCTCAGGTATTCTCTTTACTTTCTGTTTTGTTAAAACCATGACCAGAAACAACTTGGGGGGGAAAGCTTATTTCAGCATATTTTGCATACCACAGGCCATAACTAAGGGAAGTCAGGCCAGAAACTCAGGGCAGGAATATTGAGGCAGGAACTGAAGCAGAAGCCATAAGGGAACATTGCTTGCTTACTGCTACTTCTGATGGCTTGTTCTCATGTACCACCTGCTCAAGATGCACCATCCACAGTGAATGGACCCTACCAAATCAATCATTAATCAAGGAAATATCCCACAGGTTAGCTCACCAGACAATCTGGTGTTGGATTGAGGTTCTCTCTTCCCACATGATCCTAGCCTTCGTCACACTTACTAAAACCTCACGAGCAGAACACTGTAGGGATCTCTATATACTATGGGAGCAGACCTTGCAACATGCTCCAAAGTTGGCAAAATAAAATCTTGTGGTTATTTTGAATTGTCAACTTGATACAGTTTGGAGTCACCTACAGGGTTCTCAGTAAGAAAGGTAGCTAAGGAAGTGATGGGCAAAAAGGCAGCAGGCAGTTTTCTTCTGTAGTTTCTGTTTCAGTTCCCTCTTGAGCTACTGCCCTGGCTTTCCTCACCAATGGCCTGTACCTTGTAAGCTGAAACAAATTATTGTCTTTCTGCTGCTTTTGGACACAGTATTTTATGACAGCAACAGGGAAGCAATCTGGGATATGAAGCAACTGAAATGATGCTGGTGGGTCTCAGTTTGCTCCCACAGACAACAACACAGTCAGAAAAGATGATGGAAGTATTTACACCCAGTTTAAAGCTTTTACATTCAGCTATGCCAATTTTAGAAGTATTTCCACTAAAAAACTCATGATGTAACTTTCATGTCCCACTTTTTTGACTCGAATTTATGTAGTAACAGCTTTAAAAGAATTATGGAGCCTCAGTGTCTCTTAACCAGCTGGAGAGTGATCAGCTTCTCCCTTTATTCATGTCCTTGTTTTTATCCCTTGACTTGGTAGCATATGCATTGATGTAAAGCCTCATCTTCTGGTAATATTTTGGTTCACCTTGAGCCACTTCCTTCCATCTTGGGTCCCACCAGACTAGGGGCAGTGAGTAAATAAGGACAGGCACACAAACACATAAAGAAAGGCTGGGATTGGCCTCGTATCTCTGATGAAGAAGCCAAGGCACCTCAAAAGCTGAGTGTGTATGTTATATTCAGTGGAGAAAAGAAGTAGTGTGATTTAATACAGATAAACAAGGAAGCATGTTATTGTGTGCAATTGAGCAGAGAGGAGAAGTATTGCCTACAGTTGAATAGGGAGGCAGTTTTAATTGATCTCAGGAGTAACTGGCTCTGTAGGGGGTGAGGTCTTCAGGCTGTAAACATCTGGGGAAGGAGAAGCTATGGTGAATATTCTCTGCACACACTGAGGACAGTTCTACTTGGAGCAGAGGAAGGCTTTGTCATTCCACAGAGCTTTACTCAGGGAAGTTTTGCTCTTAGTTGGATCTGAGCCACTGGTCATTGACAGAGCTGTGCCAATGTCAACTTACTCACATTCATTCATGACTTGGCTAGTTTCCTATAGAACCACCAATTAGTCAGATCTTTCTTAACCTCTTTAAAATGTTCCAGTTCATTTGGCTAATGATGGCATCATGGTGGGAAAGCATACCTGGAAGCAGCAGGCATGGCAGCTTGAATAAGAAACCAAAAACTCACATTAATTTTTAAAATATGGAACAAGTTCACTAGTTTATACTGCTTCTCTCCGATTCTTACATGCAAGGAGACTAATAAATTTCCTTACAGATTAAGAATTAATCCTTAGTCTTCTTGCTCCATTCCTTAATACTAAAACACAATTTTAAGCATGTTTTCAGACTAAGCTTTTCTGTCCTCTCTGCCCCATGACAATTTCCTCCTCCCTCAGTGTTTTTGACACACCTCAGATGCAGGCTGTGACACTGTGTCAGGCACAGTAATAGGTGGCAGTGTGCCCAGATATCAGGCTGCTGAGCTCCATGTAGGCTGGGCTGGACAGAGTATCTGTATCCAGTGCACTTCTCTCCTCTATGTCCCATCTCATATTTCCTTTCTCATCACATTGGCCATAGGCTTCTTTTTATTGGATATTTGCTTTATTTACATTTCAAATGTTATCTCCTTTCCTTCTTTCCCCTCTGAAGACTCCCTATTCCCTCCCCCTCCCTCTGCTCACCAACCCACTCATTCCAGCTTTCCTGTCCTAGGGCATCAAGCCTTCACAAGTCCAATGGCATCTCCTCACATTGATGTCTGAAAAGGCCATCTTCTTATACATATGTGGCTGGATCCATGTCTCCCTCAATGTGTACTCTTTGGTTGGTGGCTTAGTCTCTGGGAGCTCTGGGAGTACTGGTTTGTTCATGTTGTTGTTCTCCTCTGGGGCTTTAAACCCCTTCAGCTTCTTGGGTCCTTTCTATAGCTACTCCATTGGGGATCCTGTGCTCAGTCCAATGGTTGGCTGTGAGCATCAACTTTTGTATTTGTCAGGCACTGGCAGAACCTCTCAGGAGATAGCTATATAATACTCCTGTCAGCTAGCACTTGTTGGCATCTGCAATAGTATCTGAGTTGGTGTCTGCATGTGAAATAGATTCCCAGGTGGGTCTATCTCTAAATTGCTTTTCCTTAAGTCTGTTCCACACTTTATCTCTGCATTACCTCCCATGGGTATTTTGATCCCCCTTCTAAGAAGGATCAATGTCCACACTTTGATTTTCCTTCTTCTTGAACTTCAAGTGGTCTGTGAATTATATCTTGGGCATTCTGAGGTTTGGGGCTAATATCCACTTATCAGAGAGTGCATGCCATGTGTGCTCACTTGTGATTGGGTTACCTCACTCAGGATGATATTTTCTAGTTCCATTCATTTGCCAAAGTGTTTCATAAATTCATTGTTTTTAATAGGTGAATAGTATTCCATTGTGTAAATGTACCACCTTTTCTGTATTCATTCCTCTGTTGAGGGACATCTGGGTTCTTTCCAGCTTCTGGCTATTATAAACAAGGCTGCTATGAACATAGTGGATCATGTGTCCTTATTACCTGTTGGAGCACCTTCTAGATATATTCTCAGGAGTGGTATAGCTAGGTCCTCAGGAAGTACTATGTTTGGGTTTCCTCAGGACCTGTTGTTATGCCTCTCTTTTCATTTCTGATTTTGTTTATTTGGATACTGTCTCTGTGGCCTCTGTTTAGTTTGGCTAAGGGTTTTTCTATCTTGTTGGTTTTATCAAACCAGCTCATGGTTTGGTTGATTCTTTGTATAGTTCTTTTTGTTTCAACTTGGTTGATTTCAGCTGTGAGTTTGATTATTTCCTGCTCTCTACTCCTCTTGGGTATATTTGCTGCTTTTTGTTTTAGAGACTTCCAATGTTCTGTCAAGCTGCTAGTGTATGCTCTTTCCAGTTTCTTTTTGGAGACACTCAGAGCTATGACTTTTCCTCTTATTACCGCTTTTGTTGTGTCCCATAAGTTTGGGTATTCTATGCCTTAGTTTTCATTGCATTCTAAAACATCTTTAATTTCTTTCTTTATTTCTTCCTTGACCATGTTCTCATTGAATATTGTTTTGTTCAGTTTCCCCATATATGTAGCCTTTCTCTGATTTTTGCTGTTATTGAAGACCAGCCTTCATCTGTGGTGATCTGACAAGGGACATGGGATTATTACAATATTAGTATATCTATTTTGGCCTGCTTTGTGACCAATTATGTGGACAATTTTCAAGAAGGCACCATGAGTTGCTGAAAAGAAGGTATCTTCTTTTGTTTCAGGATAAAATGTTCTATAGATATCTGTTAAGTCTACTTGGTTCATACTTCTGTTTGTTTCACTGTCTTTCTGTTTATTTTATGTTTCCATGATCTTTCCATTGCTGAAAGTGGGGTGTTGAAGTCTCCCACTCTCATTGTATGAGGTGCAATGTGTGCTTTGAACTTTAGTAACGTGTTTTTTTTAATGAATGTGGGTGCCCTTGCATTTGCAGCATAGATGTTCAGAATTGAGAGTTCTTTTTCGTAGATTTTTCTCTTTGATGGATATGAAGGGCCCTTCCTTATCATTTTGGTAGCATTTGGTTGATAGTTGATTTTATTTGATATTAGAATGGCTACTCCAGCTTGTTTCTTGGCACCATTTGCTTGGAAAAGTGTTTTCCAGCCTTTTACTCTGAGGTAGTGTCTGTCTTTGTCCCTGAGGTGACTTTCCTGTATGCAGCAAATGATGGGACCTCTTTGCATTTCCTGTCTGTTAGTCTATGTCTTTTTATTGGGGAATTGAGTCCAATGATATGAAATGATATTATGGGAAAGTGATCATCGTTTCCTGTTATTTTGTTATTAGAAGTAAAATTATGTTTATGTGGCTATCTTCTTTTTGGTTTGTTATGAAAAGTTTATTTTCTTGCATTTTCTAGTGTTTAGTTCCCCTTTTTGTTGGAGTTTTCCATTTATAATCCTATCAAGCACTGTATTTGTGGAAAGATATTGTGTAAATTTATTTTTGTCATGGAATACCTTGGTTTCTCCATCTATGGTAATTGAGAGAGTTTTGTTGGGTATAGGAGCCTGGGTTGGCATTTGTATTCTCTTAGGGTTTCTATGAGATCTGCCCAGGATCTTCTAGCTTTCCCAGTCTCTGGTAAGAAGTCTGGTATAATTATGATAGGTCTGCCTTTACATGTTATTGACCTTTTCCCATTACTGCTTTTAATATTCTTTCTTTATTTAGTGCATTTGGTGTTTTGATTATTATGTGCCAGGTGGAATTTCTTTTCTAGTCCAATCTATTCTGAGTTCTGTAGGCTTCTTGTTAGGTTAGGAAAGGTTTCTTCCATAATTTTGTTGAAGATATTTACCAGCCTTTTAACATGGAATTCTTTGCTCTATTCTATACCTATAATCTTAGATATGGTATTTTCATTGTGTTCTGAATTTCCTGGATGTTTTGGGTTTGGATCTTTTTGCATTTTGCATTTTCTTTGACTGTTGTGTCAATGTTTTCTATGTTATCTTCTGCACCTGATATCCTTTCCTCTGTCTCTTGTATTCTATTGGTGGTGCTTGCATGTATGACTCCTGATTTCCTAGGCTTTCTATCTCCAGGATTGTCTTCCTTCATGATTTCTTTATTGTTTCTAGTTCCATTTTTAAATCCTGGATGGTTTTGTTCAATTCCTTCACCTGTTTGTGTTTTCCTATAATTCTTTAGGGGATTGTTGTGTTTCCTCTTTAAGTTCTTCTATCTGTATACCTGTGCTCTCCTGTATTTCTTTAAGGGAGTTATTTATGTCCTTCTTGAAGTCCTCTATCAGCATCATGAGATGTGATTTTAAATACAAATCTTGCTTTTCCAGTGTGTTGGGATATCTAGGAATTGCTGTTGTGGAAGAACTGGGTTTGGATGATACCATGATACCATCTTGCCTTGGTTTCTGTTGGTAATGTTCGTGTATTTGCCTTTCTCCATCTGGTTGTCTCTGGTATTAGTTGGTCCAGCTGTCTCTGTTTAGAGATTTTCCTTCATGTGGACCTGCAAGCCTGTCTCAGCACCCTTGGGAAACCAGTTCTCCCCTGGCACAGAGGGCCGTGGAACAGGCCAGCTCTTGGGTGCAGATGTCTACTGGAAGGACGCTGTCCCAGCTGCTCCTGTGCCCCATGCACTCTTGGCTGGACCTGCCTTGCACAGTCACTGGAAAATTGGCCATAGGTGATACTTAGAAGCTATTCTCACAAAAACTAAATTTAGATGATTGAAAGGTAGACAAAACTATATGATAAATAAAAATATTCATTACAATTAAAAATTACAGTTGTAAATTAGCAACAAAAATTTTTATGAAAATGGGAGAGAAGCCCCGCGGCCATATTCGCTGCCTGCCAGAACAGAAAAGGGTCACTAGGTACTATATCACCCTGAGCTTTAGATCTCTGGTGGTGCAAACCGCCAGGGGTCTGCCTGCACCAAGGAACTAAGCACATAGGCGGTTTGTCTGCCAGCCCACCGGGAGTGGGGCCTGTGTCCTGCCCAGAGAGCTGCAGAAGGAGAGAAGCCCCATGGCCATATTTGCCACCTGTTGGGACAGAAAAGGGTCACTAGGTACTGTATCACCCTGAGCTTTAGATCTCTGGTGGTGCAAACCGCCAGGGGTCTGCCTGCACCAAAGAACTGAGCACATAGGAGGTTCGTCTGCCAGTCCGCTGGATATGGGACCTGTGTCCTGCCCAGAGAGCAGCAGAGGAAGAGATTACCTGTGGCCATATTTGCTGCCTGCCAGGACAGAAAAGCGTCACTAGGTACTGGATCACCCTGAGCTTTAGATCTCTGGAGGTGCAAATCTACAGGGGTCTGCCTGCACTAAGGAACTGAGCACATAGGCGGTTCATCTGCAAGCCAGTCCTTCGCAGGACCTGTGTCCTATGTGAGAATCAACAGAGGAAGTGACCCCCACCACACCATCTTGGCTCCATAATAGAGCATACAGAGAACACCTGGTTGACCTTGATAACCTAAGTATAACATTGCTTGAGGCAAGACTGAGCAGGGCTCCAAAGGCACAAAAGAGGAAGGCACCATATCAGTAATCTGTGCCAGAGGAAACCCAGTCATCCAGTGTTGCAGAAATAACTTTAAAGGTCCACAGTAGGTTGAAGCATCAGCCAGTGACAATAAGACCATCTAACACCTGGGTGAACTAGATGGCTAAAGGCAAACGTAGGAACATTACTAACAGAAACCAAGGCATTATGGCAGCATCTGAACCCAATTCTCCAACAATAGCAAGTCCTGGATACCCCAAAACACCAGAAAAACAAGATTTGGATTTAAAATCACTGGTCATGATGCTGGTACAGGAACACATGAAGGACATACTTAAAGAAATTCAGGAGAAAATGGATCAAAAATTAGAAGCTCTTAGAAGGGAAACATAAAAATCATTGAAAGAAATTCAGGAGAATACAAAAGCCAATAAGGAGGAAACGCAAAAATCACTTAAAGAAATACAGGAGAACTTTGATAAACAGGCAGAAGTCATGAAAGAGGAAACACAAAAAATCTCTTAAAGAATTAGAGGAAAACACAAACAAGCAAATGACAGAACTGAGCAAAAACTTCCAGGATCTAAAAACAGAAGTAGAAACAACTAAGAAAGCACAAAGGGAGACAACTTTGGAGATAGAAAACCTTGGGAAGAAATCAGGGACCATAGATGCAAATATCAACAACAGAATACAAGAGATAGAAGAAAGAATCTCAGCTGCCGAAGATACCATAGAAACCATGGACTCAACAGTTAAAGAAAATGAAAAATGCAAAAATCTTGTAACCCAAAACATCAAGGAAATCCAGGACACAATGAGAAAGCCAAATCTAAGGAATATAGGCATTGATGAGAGTGAAGATTTACAAGTTAAAGGGCCAGCAAATATCTTCAGCAAAATTATGGAAGAAAACTTCCCTAACCTAAAGAGAGAGATGCCCATGAATATTCAAGAAGCCTACAGAACTCCAAACAGACTGGACCAGAACAGAAATACCTCCCGTCACATAATAATCAAAACCCCAAATGTACTAAACAAAGAGAGAATACTTAGGGCAGTAAGAGAAAAAGGGCAAGTAAAATATAAAGGAAGACCTATCAGAATTACACCAGACTTCTCACCAGAGACCATGAAAGCTAGAAGATCCTGGGCAGATCTCATGCAGACTCTCTAAGAGAACACAAATGTCAGCCAAGACTACTATACCTAGCAAAACTCTCATTCACTATAGAGGGAGAAACCAAGATATTCCCTGACAAAACCAAATTTACACAATATCTTTCCACAAACCCAGTTCTGCAAAGAATAATAGGAGGAAAACTCCAATACAAGGAGGGAAACTACACTGGAAAAAGCAAGATAGTTACCTTCCTTCATCAAACCCAAAAGAAGATAACCACTCAAATATAAAAATGACATCAAAAATGACAGGACGTAATAATCACTATTCCTTAATATCTCTTTACATCAATGGACTCAATTCTCCAATAAAAAGACATAGACAAACAGACTGGATAAGGAAACAGGACCCCACATTTTGCTGCATACAGGAGACACACCTCAGTGTCAAAGACAAAAACTACCTTAGAGTAAAAAGCTGGAAGACAATTTTACAAGCCAATGGTCTCAGGAAACGAGCATAAGTAGCCATTCTAATATCAGATAAAACTGACTTTCAACCTATAGTAATCAAAAGAGACACAGAAGGACACTTCTTACTTGTCAATGGAAAAATCCACCAAGAAGAACTTTCAATTCTGAACATCTATGCACCAAATGCAAGGGCACTCTCATTCATAAAAGAAACTTTACTAAAGCTCAAAGCACACATTGCAACTAACACAATAATTGTGGGGGACTTCAACACTCCACTCTCCTCAATGGACCAATCAGGAAAACAGAAACTAAACAGGGACACAGTAAAACTAATTGAAGCTTTGGACCAATTGGATTTGACTGATATTTATAGAACATTTCACCCTAAAGCAAAAGAATATATCGTTTTCTCAGCACCTCATGGTACCTTCTCCAAAATTAAACATATAATTGGTCACAAGACAGACATCAACAAATATAAGAAGATTGAACTAATCCCATGCCTCCTATCAGATCACTATGGTGTAAGAGTGGTTTTCAATAGCAACACAAACAACAGAAAGCCCACATACACATGGAGGCTGAACAATACTCTACTCAATGAAACCTTGATCAAAGAAGAAATAAAGAAAGAAATCAGAGACTTTTTAGAATTTAATGAAAATGAAGGTACAACATACCCTAATCTTTGGGACACAATGAAAGCAGTGCTAAGAGGAAAACTCATAGCCCTGAGTTCTTCCAAAAAGAAAATGGAGAGAGCATACACTAGCAGCTGACACACGTGAAAGCCCTGGAACAAAAAGAAGCCAATTCACCCAGGAGTAGAAGACATGAAATCATCAAACTCAGGGCTGAAATCAATCAAGTGGAAACAAAGAGAACCATACAAAGAATCAATGAATCCAGGAGCTGGTTCTTTGAGAAAATCAACAAGATAGATAAACCCTTAGTCAGACTGACCAAAGGGCACAGAGAAAGTATCCAAATTAACAAAATTAGAAATGAAAAGGGGGATATAACAACAGAAACTGAGGAAATCCAAGAAATCATCAGATCCTACTACAAAAACCTATACTCAACACAACTGGAGAATCTGGAGGAAATGGACAATTTCCTAGACAGATGCCAAATACCAAAATTAAATCAGGACCAAATAGATCATCTAAACAGTCCCATAACCCCTAAAGAAATAGAAGGGGTCATAGAAAGTCTTCCAATGAAAAAAATGCACAGGACCAGATGGCTTCTGTGCAGAATTCTATCAAACCTTCAAAGAAGACCTAACCAATACTTTTCAAACTATTCCACAAAATAAAAACAGAAGGAACACTACCCAATTCCTTCTATGAAGCCACAATTATGCTGATACCAAAACCACACAAAGATCCAACAAAGAAAGAAAACTTCACACCAATTTCCCTTATGAACATGGATGCAAAAATACTCAATAAAATTCCTGCCTACTGAATCCAAGAACACATAAAAATGATCATCCACCATGATCAAGTATGCTTTATCCCAGGGATGCAGGGTTGGTTCAATATACGGAAATCCATCAATGCAATCCACTACTTAAACAAACTCAAAGAAAAAAACCACATGGTCATTTCCTTGGTTGCTGAAAAAGCATTTGACAAAATTCAGCATCCTTTCATGCTTAAAGTCTTGGAAAGAACAGGAAATCAAGACCCAACCAAGCATTTTAAAAGCAATATACAGCAAACCAGTAGCCAGCATCAAACTAAATGAAGAGAAATTTGAAGCAATCCCACTAAAATCAGGGACTAGACAGGCCTGCTCCCTTTCTCCTTATCTTTTCAATATTGTACTTGAGGTACTAGCTCGGGCAATTAGACAACAAAAGGAGGTCAAAGGGATACAAATTGGAAAGGAAGAAGTCAAACTATCATTATTTGCACATGATATGATAGTCTACCTAAGTGACCCAAAAAATTCCACTAGAGAACTCCTACAGCTGATAAACAACTTCAGCAAAGTGGCAGGTTATAAAATCAACTCAAGCAAATCAGTGGCCTTCCTATAATCAAAGGATCAGCAGGCTGAGAAAGAAATTAGGGAAATGACCCCCTTCACAATAGCCACAAACAGTATAAAGTACCTTAGGGTGACTCTTACCAAACATGTGAAAGATCTATATGACAAGAACTTCAAGACTTGAAGAAGGGAATGAAAGAAGACCTCAAAAAAATGGAAAAACCTCCCATGCTCATTGATCGGCCAGATTAATATAGTTAAAATGGCCATTTTGCCAAAAGCAATCTACAGATTCAATACCCATCAAAATCCCAACTCAATTCTTCACAGAGTTAGAAAGAGCAATTCTCAAATTCATCTGGAATAACAAAAAACCCAGGATAGCTAAAACTATTCTCAACAACAAAAGAAATCCTGGGGGAATCAGTATCCCTGACCTCAAGCAATATTACCGAGCAATAGTGTTAAAAACTTCATGGTATTGGTACAGTGACAGGCAGGCGGATCAGTGGAACAGGATTGAAGATCCGGAAATGAACCCACACACCTATGGCCACTTGATCCTCGACAAAGGGGCCGAAAACCTCCAATGGAAAAAAGATAGCCTTTTCAACAAATGGTGCTGGTTCAACTGGAGGTCAGCATGCAGAAGAATGTGAATTGATCCATCCATGTCTCCTTGTACTAATCTCAACTCCAAATGGATCAAGGACCTGCACCTAAAACCTGACACACTGAAGCTAATGGAAAAGAAACTGGGGAAGACCCTTGAGGACATCAGTACAGGGGGAAAGTTTCTGAACAGATCACCAATAGCGTATGCTCTATGATCAAGGATTGACAAATGGGACCTCAAAAAATTACAAAGTTTCTGTAAGGCAAAGGACACCATTAAAAGGACAAATCGGCAACAACAAATTGGGAAAAGATCTTCACCAACCCTACATCAGATAGAGGGCTTATATACAATATATGTAAAGAATTCAAGAAGTTAGACTCCAGAAAACCAAATAACCCTATTAAAAGGTGGGGTACAGAGTTAAAAAAAGAATTTTCACCTGAAGAACTTTAGATGGCAGAGAAGTGTCTTAAAAAATGGTCATCATCATTAGTCATTAGGGAAATGCAAATCAAAACAACCCTGAGATTTCACCTTACACCAGTCAGAATGGCTAAGATTAAAAACTCAGGAGACAGCAGGTGTGGGCCAGGATATGGAGAAAGAGAAACACTCCTCCACAGCTAGTGGGGTTGCAAATTGATACAAACACTCTGGAAATCAGTCTGGCAGTTCCTCAGAAAACCACTCCTGGCCATATACCCAGATGATTCCCTAGCATGTAATAAAGATACCTGCTCCACTATGTTCATAGCAGCCCTATTTATAATTGCCAGAAGCTGGAAAGAACCCAGGTATCCTTCAACAGAACAGTGGATGCAAAAAATGTGTTATATATACACAATGGAGTACTTTTCAGCCATTAGAATCAATTAATTCATGAAATTCTTAGGCAAATGGATGGAGCTGGAGAACATCATACTAAGTGAGGTGACGCAGTCTCAAAAGATGAATCATGGTATGCACTCACTAATAAGTGGATATTAACCTAAAAAACTGGAATACTCAAAGCATAATCCACGCATCAAATGAGGTACAAGAAGAATGGAGGAGTGGCCCCTTGTTCTGGAAAGACTCAGTGAAACAGTATAGGGCAAAACCAGAACAGGGAAGTGGGAAGGGGTTGGTGGGAGGACAGAGGGAGAGAAGGGGGCTTATGGGGCTTTCGGGGAGTGGGGGGCTAGAAAAGGGGAAATTATTTGAAATGTAAATAAAAAATATATCGAATAAAAAAAGGAAAAAAAAAACCTAAAGAGAGAGATGCCCATGAATATACAAGAAGCCTACAGAACTCCAAACATACTGAACCAGAACAAAAATACTTCCTGTCACATAATAATCAAAACCCTAAATGTACTAAGCAAAGAAAGTATACTTAGGGCAGTAAGAGAAAAAGGGCAAGTAAAATATAAAGGAAGACCTATCAGAATTACACCAGACTTCTCACCAGAGACCACGAAAGCTAGAAGATCCTGGGCGGAGCTCATGCAGACTCTAAGAGAACACAAATGCCATCCAAGACTACTATATCCAGCAAAACTCTCAATCACTATAGATGGAGAAACCAAGATATTCCCTGACAAAACCAAATTTACACTATATCTTTCCACAATCCCAGCCCTACAAAGGATAATAGGGGGAAAACACCATTACAAAAAGGGAAACTATACCCTTGAAAAAGCAGCATATTAAACTTCTTTCATCAAACCCAAAAGAAGATAACCACACAAGAATAAAATTAACATAAAAAATGACAGGAAGTAATAATCATTATTTCTTAATATATCTTAACATCAATGGACTCAATTCCCCAATAAAAAGACATAAAACAACAGACTGGATAAGGAAACAGGACCCTACATTTTGCTGCATACAGGAAACACACCTCAGTGTCCAAGACAAAAACTACTTTAGAGTACAAGGCTGGAAGACAATTTTACAAGCAAATTGCCTCAGGAAATGAGCCCATATAGCCATTTTAATATCAGATAAAATTGACTTTCAACCTAAAGTCATCAAAAGAGACTTGGAAGGACACTTCTTGCCGGTCAAAGGAAAAATCCACCAAGAAGAACTTTCAATTCTGAACATCTATGCACCAAATGCAAGGGCACCCTCATTCATAAAAGAAACTTTACTAAAGCTCAAAGTACACATTGCACCCCACACAATAATTGTGGCGCACTTCAAGACTCCACTTTCCTCAATGGACCTTTCAGGAAAACAGAAACTAAACAGGGACACAGTAAAACTAATTGAAGCTTTGGAGCAATTGAATTTAACTGATATTGATAGAATATTTCACCCTAAACCGAAAGAATATATCATTTTCTCAGCACCTCATGGTACCTTCTCCAAAACTAAACATATAACTGGTCACAAAACAGACCTCAACAAATATAAGAAGATCGAACTAATCCCATGCCTCCTATCAGATCACTATGGAGTAAGAGTGGTCTTCAATTGCAACACAAACAACAGAAAGCCCACATACACATGGAGGCTGAACAATACTCTATTCAATGATACCTTGGCCAAAGAAGAAATAAAGAAAGAAATCAAAGACTTTTTTAGAATTTAACAAAAACGAAGGCACAACCTATCCAAATCTTTGGGATACAATGAAAGCAGTGCTAAGAGGAAAACTCATAGCCCTGAGTGCCTCCAAAAAGAAATGGGAGAAAGTGTACACTAGCAGCTTAATGGCACATGTGAAAGCTCTGGAAGAAAAAGAAGCTAATTCTCCCAGGAGGAGAAGACAGGAAATCATCAAACTCAGGGCAGAAATCAAGCAGGTGGAAACAAAGAGAACCATACAAAGAATCAATGAAACCAGGACCTGGTTCTTTGAGAAAATCAACAAGATATATAAACCCTTAGCCAGACTAACCAAAGGGCACAGAGACAGTATCCAAATTAACAAAATTAGAAACGAAAAGGGGATATAACAACAGAAACTGAGGAGATTCAAAAAATTATCAGATCCTACTACAAAAGCCTATACTCAACCCAACTGGAGAATCTGGAAGAAATGGACAATTTCCTAGACAGATACCAACTACTAAAATTAAATCAGGATCAAATATATCATCTAAACTGTTCCATAACCCCTAAAGAAATAGAAGGGGTCATAGGAGGTCTTCCAACTTAAAAAAAAAAAAAGCACACGACCAGATGGCTTCAGTGCAGAATTCTATCAGACCTTTAAGGAAGACAACACCAACAACTCCAAACTATTCCACCAAATAGAAACAGAAGCAACACAACTCAACTCGTTCTATGAAGCCACAATTATGATGATACCAAAACTACACAAAGATCCAACAAAGAAAGAGAACTACAGACCAATTTCCCTTATGAACATCGATGTAAAAATACTCAATAAAATTCTTGCCAACTGAATCCAAGAACACATCAAAACCATCATCTACCATGATCAAGTAGGCTTCATCCCAGGGATGAAGGGATGGTTCAATATATGGAATCCTTCAATGCTATCCACTACATAAACAAACTCAAAGAAAAAAAAACCACATGGTCATTTCATTGGATGTTGAAAAAGCATTTGACAAAATTCAGCATCCTTTCATGCTTAAAGTCTTGGAAAGAATAGGAATTCAAGGCCCATACCTAAACATAGTAAAAGCAATATACAGCAAGCCGGTAGCTAACATCAAATTAAATGGAAAGAAACTTGAAGCAATCCCACTAAAATCTAGGACTAGACAAGGCTGCCCCCCTCTCATTATCTTTTCAATATTGTACTTGAGGTACTAGCTAGGGCAATTAGACGACATAAGGAAGTCAAAAGGATATAAATTGGAAAGGAAGAAGTCAAACTATCACTATTTGTAGATGATATGATAGCCTACTTATGTGACCCAAAAATGTCCACCAGAGAACTCCTACAGCTGATAAACAACTTCAGCAAAGTGGCAGGTTATAAAATCAACTCAAGCAAATCAGTGGCCTTCCTATACTCAAAGGATAAGCAGGCTGAGAAAGAAATTAGGGAAATGACCCCCTTCACAATAGCCACAAACAATATAAAGTACCTTGGTGTGACTCTGACCAAACTTGTGAAAGATCTATATGACAAGAACTTCAAGTCTCTGAAGAAGGAAATGGAAGAAGACCTCAGAAAATGGAAAAACTC
This sequence comes from Apodemus sylvaticus, assembly GCF_947179515.1. NCBI lineage: Eukaryota > Metazoa > Chordata > Mammalia > Rodentia > Muridae > Apodemus > Apodemus sylvaticus. The sequence goes on from NC_067473.1 coordinate 120,364,034, forward strand.
TGCCATGCTCGTGGATTGGCAGTATTAATATAGTTAAAATGGCCATCTTGCCAAAAGCAATCTACAGATTCAATGCAATTCCCATCAAAATCCCAACTCAGTTCTTCAGAGAGTTAGAAAGAGCAATTCTCAAATTCATCTGGAATAACGAAAAACCCAGGATAGCTAAAACTATTCTCAACAACAAAAGAAATCCTGGGGGAATCAGTATCCCTGACTTCAAGCAATACTACAGAGCAATAGTGTTAAAAACTTCATGGTATTGGTACAGTGACAGGCAGGTGGATCAAAGAACCACAAATGAACCAATACACCTATGGCCACTTGATCCTTGACAAAGGGACTGAAAACATCCAATGGAAAAAAGATAGCCTTTTCAACAAATGGTGCTGGTACAACTGGAGGTCAGCATGCAGAAGAATGCGAATTGATCCATCCTTATCTCCTTGTACTAATCTCAACTCCAAATGGATCAAGGACCTGCACCTAAAACCTGACACACTGAAGCTAATAGAAAAGATTCTGGGTAAGACCCTTGAGGACATCGGTTAAAGGGGAAAGTTTCTGAACAGAACACCAATAGCTTATGCTCTAAGATCAAGAATTGACAAATGGGACCTCATAAAATTACAAAGTTTCTGTAAGGAAAAGGACACCATTAAAAGGACAAATTGGCAACCAACAAATTGGGAAAAGATGTTCATCAACCCTACATCAGATAGAGGGCTAATATCCAATATATACAAAGAACTCAAGAAGTTAGATCCCAGAAAACCAAATAACCCTATTAAAAAATGGGGTACAGAGCTAAACAATGAATTTTCACCTGAAGAAATTCAGATGGTTGAGATGCATCTTAAAAACTGCTCAACATCATTTGTCACTAGGGACATGCAAATCAAAACAACCCTGAGATTTCACCTTACACCAGTCAGAAACTCAGGAGACTGGAGGTGTTGGTGAGTATGTGAAGAAAGAGGAACACTCCTCCACTGCTGGTGGGAATTCAAATTGGTACAACCACTCTGAAAATTAGTCTGGCTGTTCCTAGGAGAACTGTTCAGCTTCTGAATGTAAGAGGGAGTTCTGTTCTTCCCCGGAGACATTTTCTTGCCTCTGTCTGTAAAATATTATTTTTTACAGGCTTCACTGGGCAACCATAACACTGGTCTATCATACCAGCTGCCACAATTCTCCAAACTGTACCTTCTCATGAGGTTAGGAAGAGATAAACAGAAATTTATCACCCTTTTTGTTACAAAGAGACCATCAAAGCTGCTGGGAAGGAGGCCTGTAATTCCTTGTTCCATCATGGGATCCATTACATCTCATGTGCTGACAGGAAAAATTTCTTCTGAAGAATGGTTTGGTCTCTGTAATTCCAGCAGATATATGTGACAAAACTCCTTTTGGGTATGTGAACAAAGCTTCTCTGGGACTTCCAGTCCCTTCACCAAAACAGTACACTGTCTTCTCTTTGGTTTCTGAAGATGTACTTTTAAATACTGCAACAGTCTAGCTGCAATTGTAAGCCCAGAGGACAATTAAGGTTTTCTGCCTCCTCTTAGCCCCAGTATTTCTCATAGTTTCTCTATCATACCCCTACAGTCCCTTTTCATAATTTCCTGGACACAGTGTTGACATCTGCTTACTGATTGTTTTCCTTGTATGAGGCTCCAGTGGCCTCTCCCCCACTGTTTTCCAAGTAGTTGTCCAAGTAGAATTGTTCGATAAAGAATATTGCCCATTGCAATTCCATTCTAAACAGAATCTACTTTCATGAAACAGTCAGGCTGACCTTCCCAAGCCTTGGTCCACTGTTCAGGGAGACACAGCAGGGGTGACAGCAATGTTAGCATGGTAAGTCTGAGCTGTGTGACAGTGACAAAAACAAGCACACTTTCATAAACAGAAGGACAGACAGGTATTGCTCAGACCTGCCTTCAATCCTGCCCTTTACACAGTCACTCAACACCAGGGTGTAGGTAAGCTGCATCAATGTTATAGAGGATGACACAAACACTCTGCCTTTCTCTTCTCTGGATGCAGTATACCCACAGGGCCATAGGCACCCAGTATAAAGTGGATTTGCAGAAATTTTCCTCTTCCATTTTGCTCTCTACTTCCCCTAGTCATTGACAGTGGTCACTTGTTTGAAGCCTATTGATGCCACAGATCTCAGGCTGCCAATTATTTGTGTCACTGAAGGATGACAAAGTGTATACAGTCATCAATTCTGGCTCCATGCAGAGCAGGGCTCTATTTCTGTTCTCCTGATCATTTGAAGCCTTTACAGTTGCTCTATCACGGAATGCTCAGAATTCTTCTGGGCATTTTGTTCTCCTGTTCTGCCCTTTAAGCCTCTTTCTTTCTTCTCAACTATTTTTACAAAGGCGAATTATGAAATGTTTTCACAACTATCCACCTCTGAAAATTCTTACCCAGTGTTGATGAATTCTAGCATTTCCCCTATCGCATCATTTCATAATTCGATTTTTTATAAAGATTATAGTATAATTCTATGATTTATCCATTCCCCTATCTCCCTCACAACCCTTCCAAATAATCCTCCTGATGTCCTTTGCTTTAATGGACTCTCTTGATTACATAATCCATATTCTTAAATGCATAGTCTGTGTAATTTTGCCTATATATATTTTTTTCCATGCAGACTTTTGGTTTGGCCACACAATTGGTGTACTTTCCCTTGGAGAAGATGATTCCTCCTGTTCTTAGCTTTCCTTAGTTGTCTGTAGTTCTTTGTGTAGGCTGAGCAGTGGGGTTTCCTGTACCTTGCATTTCTAATTGTTGTCCTTGGTTAGCTCACATTTAGGCAGCCACATCTTCTTAACACAACCAGGAAACATGTTCACAGCAAACTTCCTGATCACCCAGCTCTTCAATCTTCCCACCCATCATTTTCAGTCTTCTCTGAGCCTTGGCTGCAGGAGTTCTTGGTAGATGGATTCACTGAGCCTGGGATCCACAACTCTATATGTTGATTGATTTTGCTTTTCTGTGGGACAGTGGGCCATGCCAGGAAACTTGGTAAGGTAGAGCAGTTCTGACACCTTCAAAATTGGGTGTCCTCACAAGAGACTGTATACACCTTCCTGCTCTATGCCCAAATTCTAGACTGAAACATGCTAAGCTCCCCATGTTGGTTATGTAGTCCAAAACAGAGCTTGCCTTGCTAATGAGGTACTTTGAGGCCCTGACGGTTTAGCCAATAAGCTTCCCTTCCCAGATATTTCTTCCCACAAAAAGTATTTAATCTTTGGGCCACCCTAAGAAGAAGGAATATATACATTTTCAATACAACCAATAAGCAGGTTGAAAACATCCAATGGAAAAAAGATAGCCTTTTCAACAAATGGTGCTGGTTCAAATGGAGGTCAGCATGCAGAAGAATGTGAATTGATCCATCCTTGTCTCCTTGAGAGCTCCTACAGCTGATCAAGAATTGACAAATGGGACCTCATAAAATTACAGAGTTTCTGTAAGGCAAAGGACACCATCAAAAGGACAAATCGGCAACCAACAAACTGGGAAAAGATCTTCACCAATCCTACATCAGATAGAGGGCTAATATCCAATATATATAAAGAACTCAAGAAGTTAGACTCCAGAAAACCAAACAACCCTATTAAAAAATGGGGTACAGAGTTAAACAAAGAATTCTCACCTGAAGAACTTCGGATAGTGGAGAAGCATCTTAAAAAATGCTCAACTTCATTAGTCATTAGGGAAATGCAAATCAAAACAACCCTGAGATTTCACCTTACACCAGTCAGAATGGCTAAGATTAAAAATTCAGGAGACAGCAGGTGTTGGAGAGGGTGTGGAGAAAGAGGAACACTCTTCCACTGCTGGTGGGGTTGCAAATTGGTACAACCACTCTGGAAATCAGTCTGGCGGTTCCTCAGAAAACTGGGCACCTCACTTCCAGAAGATCCTGCTATACCACTCCTGGGCATATACCCAGATGATTCCCCACCATATAATAAGGATACATGCTCTACTATGTTCATAGCAGCCCTATTTATAATTGCCAGATGCTGGATAGAACCCAGGTATCCCTCAACAGAAGAGTGGATGCAAAAAATGTGGTATATCTACACAATGGAGTACTATTCAGCCATTAGAAACAATGAATTCATGAAATTCTTAGGCAAATGAATGGAGCTAGAGAACATCATACTAAGTGAGGTAACCCAGAGTCAAAAGGTGACTCATGGTATGCACTCACTAATAAGTGGATATTAACCTAGAAAACTGGAATACCCAGGGCATAATCCACACATCAAATGAGGTACAAGAAGAAAGGAGGAGTGGCCCCTTGTTCTGGAAAGACTCAGTGAAGCAGTATTCGGCAAAACCAGAACGGGGAAGTGGGAAGGGGTGGGTGGGAGGACAGGGGGAAAGAAGGGGTTTACGGGACTTTTGGGGAGTGGGGGGCTAGAAAAGGGGAAATCATTTGAAATGTAAATAAAAATATATCGAATAAAAAAAGTTTAAACATAAATCTCCCCATCCCATCTCAGGTGCCTTTCTTTTCCTCTGTGTTCTCTATATGTCTTTCAGCAGTCACTTCTTCATATCGATTATTGCTACCCCCAACTTGACCTCAGAATTTTCTGTATGTTACTCAGTCCTGCTCACTTCTACCTCTGAATTACTCCAGAACAAGCATCTTTTCCACAATGCTGTCCATCAGGGAAGCCTTTCTAATGGGTCTCATGGCCCTGTCCAGCAGGTACATGGTAGCTCTCCTATGGAGGCACAAGAAGCAGCCCTGGTATCTTCACAGCACCAACCTTTCTTCGAAAGCCTCCCCAGAGCAAAGGGCCACCAGGACCATCATGCTGCTCATGAGCTTCTTTGTGGTTCTCTACATTTTGGACACTGTTGTCTTTTACTCAAGGATGAAGTTCAAGGATTGCCCAATATTAATCTATGTCCAAATTATTGTGCCCCATAGCCATGCCACAGCCAGTCCTTTTGTGTTTATTTGGAGTGAAAAGCATATAATTAAGATTTTGAGGTCAATGTGTGGCAGCAAAGTAAATATTTGATTTTTTTCTGTGAATTTTGGATTATTTTCTGGATTATATTAAGGACATTGTCCCTTAATATAATCCAATATATTGTCATGAGAGCTATGTATTATGACATATTGAGAACTCTCACTCACTTAAATTGATACATGAAATTATAATTTTTCTGTTAAATCCGTTTACTTTGTGTGTAGAAAGGTATATTAAAGAAAATTAAAACACAAACTACACTGTTCTTGAAATATAAGGTTTATTTTTAAAATTTATTGATTTATTCACTTCACATGCCAATATCAGCACCTCTCTCCTTCCAGTACCCTCTCACCAAAGACCTTCCTCAATTACCCTCTCCCTTCTCTTTTGACAAAGGGATCCTGATCTGAGTATCACTCCCTCCAACCTCGCACAAGTCGCTACAGGAATAGGCACATCCTCAACCACTGTGGCCAGACAAGGAAGTACAGTAAGGGAAACAGGACCAACCAGCAATAACAGATTCAGGGACAACCCCCATCTGGTTCTTGGGAGACCTGCATGAAGACCAAGCTACACATCTGCTACATATTTGCAGGGGCCCTAGGTCTAGCCTGTGATAGCTCTTTGGTTGGTGTTTAAGTCTTTGGAACTACCAAAGTATCCAGGTTAGTTCACTCTGTTTGTTATTCTGTGGTACCCTGTCCTCTTTTCTGTTCCATCAATCCTCCATCCAACTCTTCCATAAGACTCCACAATCTCCATCTGATGTCTGGATGTGGGTCTCTGCATCTTTTTCCATTGGCTGCTTGAAGGTCCATCCTGCGCTTACTCTTTGGCAGGTGACTTAATCTCTGGAAGCCCCCAAGGATCCAGATTACTTGACTGTTGGTCTTCATGCTCATTGGAACCTCTCAGAGAACAGTTTTGCTAGGCTCCTGTCTACAAGCATAACAGAGTATCATTAAGCAAGTTGCTGATTGCTTCTTGCCTGTGCGGTGGGTCTCAAGTTGTGCCAGTCAATGTTTGGCCTTTCCCACCTTTTCTGCTATATCTTTGTCCACTCACATCTTCTAGGTAGAACACATTATGGGCAGAATGTTTTGACTGTGGGTTGTTGTTATTAGTTATCCACAGGGAATTCTTCCTGGCAACAGGAAATAGACACTTTTGGATCCATATTCCCCACTACTAGAGTTTCAGCTAAAGTTGCCTCAAAAATGCCCTGGATCCTCCACAATCACAGGTCTCTGGAGTATGCCCTAGAAATATCCCCTTACTGATTTTCATTCTCTCTCCCCTGCTCTCCCTATATCTGATTCCAACCCAACCTCTCTCCCAGCCAGTTCACTCCCTCCATCCACCTCAAGTATCTATTTTATTCTCTCTTCTCTGTAAGATTCAACCATTCTCTCTTATGCCCTCTTTGTTATTTGACTTCATTGGGTTTGTTGGTAATAGTGGGGTTATCTTGTTCTTTATGGCTAATGTCCCCTTAGGAATAAGGACATACCATATATGTACTTTTAGTCTAAGTTACCTCTTGTGATGATATTTTCTAGTTCTGTTCATTTGCCTGCAATTCTCATGATGCCCTGTTTTTAATAGCTGAGCAAATTTTAAATAGCTATCCAGCTTTTACAAATAAAGCTGTTTTGAACTTAATTTGGTAAGTGTATTTGTGGGATATGAGAGCATCTTTTGGCTGTAAGGAGTGGAATAGTTGAGTCTTGTGGTAGAAATATTACCTGTTTTCTGAGAAACCACAAAGTTCATTTCAAAGACGTTGTCCAAGTTTGTACTATCTCCAGCAAGGAGGAAGTATTCCCCTTGTTCCACATCCTGTCAGTATGTGCTGTCTGAGTTTTTGATCTTAGCCTTTATAATGGGTGTACAATGGAACCTCAGAGTTGTTTTAATTTGCATTTTCCTGGTGACTAAAGACTATAAACATTTTTTAATTGCTTCTCAGCCTTATGAGATTCCTCTGTTGAAAATATTGTTTAAATCTGTACTCCATTTTAAAAATTTGGTTATTTAGGTTGTTTGTGTCTAACTTCTTCAGTTCTTTGTAAAGTTTGGACATTAGCCCTCTGATGTAGGGTTGGTGAAGATCCTTCCCAATCTTTAGGCTGCTGATTTGACCATTTGACAAGTGTCTTTTGACTTACATAACCTTTTTAGTTCTATGAGGTTCCATTCATTACTTATTACCTAATTCATTGTGTTATGTTCAGGAAATTGTTTCCAGTACCAGTGAGTTCAAGGTTATTTCCTACTTTCTGATCTATTAGATTTAATGTTATTTGGTTTTACATGAAGTCTTTGATCTATTTGGTCTTGAGTTTTGTGCATGGTGGTAAATATGGATCTATTTTCACTCTTCTACATGTAGAAAATTAGTGAGACCAGCACCATTTTTGAAGATAATATTTTCTCCATTGTGTGGCTTTGGATCTTAATCAAAACACAATTGTTTATAGGTCTGTGGTTTTATTTCTGGGTCTTTGTTTCAAATGCACTAACCAACCAGTCTGTGTCTGTACCATTATAATGCAGGGTTTTTTACCTTTATTGTTCTACGGTACACCTTGAGGTCAGGGATGATGATGTCTCCTGAAGTTCTTTTCTATTTCGTTTTGGATATCCTGGATTTTTTGTTTTTCCATAAGAAATTGAGAATTGGTCTTTCCATATCTATGAAAAATTCTGTTGGAATTTTGACTGGGATTACACTGAATCTGTAGAATCTTGCTTTTAGTAAAATGGCCATTTTCACTATGTTAATCCTACTGATCCATGAGCATGGGGGATTTTTCAATCTTCTGATGTATTTTTCAATTTCTTCAGGGAGTTGAAGTTCATGTCATACATATCTTTGACTGGCTTGGTTAGAGTGACACCAAGATATTTTATATTTTTCATGGGTATTATAAAGGATGTTGTTCCCCTAATTTCTTTCTCATGTCACTTATCATTTGTATAAAGAACACTAGAGAATTATTTTTGTAAATTTTGTTTCCAGCCACTTTGCTGAAGGTGTTTATCAGCTTTAGGATTTCTCAGCAGAATATTCTGGGTTCCATATGTATATTCTATCGTATCATCCACCAATAGCAATACTTTGACTTCTTCCTTTCCAATTTGTATCCCCGATAGAACTTAAAGTACTATATAGGATCAGAAGACAGTAGGGAGCCTTGTCTTGTCCCTGATTTTAGTGAAATTTGCTTTGAATTTTTCCATTGAATTTGATGTTTGCTATTGGTATATTGTATATTAACTTTATTAATTTTAGTTATGTTCTACTATCCCTGATCTCTCCAAGACATATGTCACAAAGAGGGGTTGTGTCCCGCGCTATCGTCTCGCCAGCAAGAACGCATGCAGACACCAGGATCCTTCTGCAGCAAAGCTTTATTGCAATCTTGAAGAGGAAGACCACGAGCCCCAAAAGGGCGCTGCTTATATACCCCTTGGCGTGGTGTGTACACACCTGATTGGCTGTTCACTCATCACCCCATATCTATGCCACGGGATGGGCAGAGACTAGGCATGGTTTTCGCTCTTGCACATGTGTACCTGACTTGTTTACCAAGAACACTGAGCTGGCACAGCTGAAGCCAGCGCCATCTTGTAATGGTGAATACTGTCACGGCTTTCCACAGGGTTGGATTTCATTAAAGCCTTTTGCAGAATCTAATAGGATGATCATTTGGGTTTTTTTTCTTTCAGTTTGTTTATATGGTAGATTACATTGGAAGATTTCCATATGTTGAACCATCCCTGCATGTCTGGGACAAAGCCTACCTTAGTTTTGTAGATGGTGTTTTTGATGTGTTCTTGGATTCACTCTGCAAGTATTTTATTGAATATTTTTGCATCTATGTTCATAAATGGAGATATCTGTAATTCTCTTCCTTTATTGAATCTTTGTGTGGTTTAGTTATCAGGTTGACTGCAGCCTCAAAAAATGAATTTGACAATTTTCTTCTGTTTCTGTTTTGTGGATTTTTTGAGGAATATTGTTATTAGCTCTTCTTGAATGTCTGATATAATTCTGTGCCAAACCTATTTGGCCCTGTGATTTTCTTTATTTGGGAGACATTTTATGACTGCTTATATTTCCTTAGGGGTCAATAGAACTATTTAAATAGTCTACATGATCTTTACTTATTTTGGTAAGTTATATCTAATGCAAAAATATTAATTTCTTTTAGATTTTTAATTTTGTGAAGTACAATTTTTTAAGCAAGATAATGATTCTTTGAATTTCCTCAGTGTCTGCTGTCATGTCTCCCTTTTCATTTTTTATCTTGATAATTTGGATATTCTGTCTATTCCATTTACTTAGGTTGGAAAAAATTTGCTATCTTGTTGATTTTCTCAAAGAACCAAATCTTTTTTTAATTGACTCTTTGTGTTGTTTGCTTTATTTCTACTTTATTGGTTTCAACCCTGAGTTTGATTATTCCATGCTATCTACTCCTCTTGTCTGTGATTACTTCTTTATGTGCTAGAGCTTTCAGGTGTATGTGCTGTTAAGTAACCAGTATGAGAACTTACTAACTTCTTATTTTTAAATATATATTTTTAATAAATGCAGAATATTCTATTTTAAAAAGGAAAATAAAGAAATAGGAATTAGAAAGTTGGCATCACAAGGTGAGGGTACAATCCACTCCTAAAAAGGTGAGGCTACAGTTCACTCCAGCCTTTGTTTGCATTTAGGATTTGGTGTATCTCTTTTTGTCCCAGACAGAATGATATAGTATTGAATCTACAGTGATCTCTCTGTTTTATTGTTTTTTTAAATTCTTTTTATTAATTTTTAAATTATTACTTTTTTATTCGATGTATTCTTTATTTATATTTCAAATGATTTCCCCTTTTCTGGGTCCCCACTCCCCGCAAGTCCTATAAGCCCTCTTCCCTCCCCCTGTTCCTCCATCTACTCCTCCCACTTCCCTGTTCTGGTATTCCTCTATACTGTTGCATTGAGTTTTTCCAGAACCAGGGGCCACTCCTCCATTCTTTTTGGACATCATTTAATATGTGGATTATTTCTTGGGTATTCCAAGTTTTTAGGTTAATATCCACTTATCAGTGAGTGCATGCCATGACTGATCTTTTGAGACTGGATTACCTCACTTAGTATGATGTTCTCCAGTTCCATCCATTTGCCTAAGAATTTCATGAATTCATTGTTTCTAATGGCTGAATAGTACTCCATTGTGTAAATATACAACATTTTTTTGTATCCATTCCTCCATTGAGGGACACCTGAGTTCTTTCCAGCTTCTGGCTACTACAAATAGGGCTGCTATGAACATAGTGGAGCATGTGTCCTTATTACATGCTGGGGAATCCTCTGAGTATGTGCCCAGGAATGGTATAGCAGGGTCCTCCGAAAGTACGATGCCCAGTTTTCTGAGGAACTTCCAGACTGATTTCAAAAGTGGTTGCACCATCATACAATCCCACCAGCAGTGGAGGAGTGTTCCTCTTTCTCCACATCCTCGCCAACACCTGCTGTCTTCTGAGTTTTTTACCTTAGCCATTCTGACTGGTCTGAGGTGAAATCTCAGGGTTGTTTTGATTTGCATTTCTAATGATTAATGATGTTGAACATTTATTAAGGTGTTTCTCAGTCCTCCAAAGTTCTTCATGTGAAAATTCTTTGTTTAGCTCAGGACCCCACTTTTTAATGGGGTTATTTGGTTCTCTGGGTTCTATCTTCTTGAGTTCTTTGCATATATTAGATATTAGTCCTCTGTCAGATTTGGGATTGGTGAAGATCCTTTCCCAATCTGTTGGTTGACATTTTATCCTTTTGATAGTGTCCTTTGCCTTACAGAAACTTTGTAGTTTTATGAGGTTCCATTTGTCAATTCTTGATCGTAGAGCATAAGTTATTGGTGTTCTATTCAGGAACTTTTCCCCTGTGCCCATGTCCTCCAGGGTCTTCCCCAGTTTCTTTTCTATTAGTTTCAGCGTGTCAGGTTTTATGTGGAGGTCCTTTATCCATTTGGAGTTGAGCTTAGTACAAGGAGATAAGAATGGATCGATTCACAATCGTCTGCATGCTGACCTCCAATTGAACCAGCACCATTTGTTGAAAAGACTATCTTTTTTCCACTGGATGCTTTCAGCTCCTTTGTCGAAGATCAAGTAACCATAGGTATGTGGCTCATTTCTGGGTCTTCAATCCTATTCCATTGATCTGCTTGCCTGGCATTGTACCAGTACCATGCAGTTTTTATGACTATTGCTCTGTAGTAAAGGTTGAGGTCTGGGATATTGAATACCCCTGAAGTTCTTTTACTGTTGAGAATAGTTTTAGCTATCCTGGGTTTTTTTGTTATTCCAGATGAATTTGAGCATTGCTCTTTCTATCTCTATGAAGAACTGGGTTGGGATTTTGATGGGGATTGCATTGAATCTGTAGATTGCCTTTGGCAAGATGGCCATTTTAACTATATTAATCCTGCCAATCCATGAGCATGGAAGATTTTTCCATTTTCTGAGATCGTCCTCGATTTCCTTCTTCAGAGATCTGAAGTTTTTGTCATATAGGTCTTTCACTTGTTTGGTTAGAGTCACCCCAAGTTACTTTATGCTGTTTGTGGCTATTGTGAAGTGTGTCATTTCCCTAATTTCTTTCTCAGTCTGCTTATCCTTTGAGTATATTAAGGCTACTGATTTGCTTGAGTTGATTTTGTAGCCAGCCACTTTGCTGAAGTTGTTTATCAGCTGTAGGAGTTCTCTAGTAGAGTTTTTTGGGTCACTTAAGTATACTATCATATCATATGCAAATAGTGATAGTTTGAATCCTTCCTTTCCAATTTGTATCCCTTTGACCTCCCTATGTTGTCTAATTGCTCTAGCTAGGAGTTCAAGAACTATATTGAAAAGATATGGAGAGAGGGGGCAGCCTTGTTTAGTCCCTGATTTTAGTGGGATTGCTTCAAGTTTCTCTCCATTTAGTTTGATATTGGGTACTGGTTTTCTGTATATTGCTTTTACATAATGTTTAGATATGGGCCTTGAATTCCTGTCCTTTCCAAGACTTTTAGCATGAAAAGGATGCTGAATTTTTTCAAATGCCTTTTCAGCATCTAATGAAATGACCATGTGTTTTTTTTTCTTTGAGTTTGTTTATGTAGTGGATTGCATTGATGGATTTCCTTATATTGAACCATCCCTGCATCCCTGGGATGAAGCCTACTTGAGCATGGTGGATGATGGTTTTGATGTGTTCTTGGATTCGGTGGGAAAGAATTTTATTGAGTATTTTCACATCGATATTCATAAGGGAAATTGGCCTGAAATTCTCTTTATTATGAAATTATTCTTAAAATAATTTTTAAATTATTATTCTTTAATCATTTCTATAGCACAGTCCTTATCCTCCTCCCAGTACCACCTCTGACTGTTCTCCATTCCCTTCCACCTCTCCCATCATCAAGAGGATGTCTCAATCCTCCAACCATACCAGACCAGACCTCCCCAGTCCCTGGGGCCTCAAATCTCTCAAGAGTTAGTCAAAGCTTCTCTCACTCTGGTCAGAGACAGTCCTCTGCTTTATACGTGTCTAACGACGCATATCAGCTGGTGTATGCTGCCTGGTTGGTGTCTCAATGAGATCTTGGTGGTTCAGGTTAGTTGAGACTGCTGGTGTTCCTATGGTGTTACACCCCTTCTTCCAGCCAGTCTCTAAAGGATTTGAGAAGACCTGCTATATATAATATACCAGAGACCTGGGAGGTGACAGCCTCTCAGCACTCAAAGAGATGGACCTTAGATAAATGTCCAACAGTGGGGACAGGGAACTTGTAAAGTCAATCTACAGTAGAAAGATAGGGAATCAAGTGGAAGGATGGATTTGCCATCCCACAGGCAAAATCTCTGACCCAGACTTGTTCCTATCTAAAAGAAATGCAGGGACAAAATAGAGAAGAGCCTGAGGTAATGGAGCTCCAGTGACAGGCCCAAATTGGGGATCCAGCTCAAGGGGAGGATTCAAGGCTTGACACTATTACTGATAGTATCGTGTTCTTACAGACAGAAGCCTAGCATGGATGCCCTCTGAGAGTCCCAACAAGCCACTGAGTCAGATGCATACTTTATAATATTTTTAATGATTTTTATTTTTTCATTTTTCATGTACATTGATATTTTGTTTGCATTTATGTCTGTGTGAGGGGGTTGTATGCCCTGCAACTGCAGTAATAGGCAGTTGTAGCTGACATATGAGGGCTGGGAATTGGGAATATAAAATAATGCTCTGAAATGATGAGCCATCTCTGCAGCCAGAGAATTCACTAATTTACTTATGAAGGCTCTTAGTGCTATGAACTTTACCCTTACTACTGCTTTCAATGTGTCCTTTAAGCTTGTGTGTATTGTACATTTATATTCATTGAATTCTAGAAAACCTTTCTTTCTTAATTTTCTTCTTTACCCAGTGGTCATTCATTAGTGAATTGTTCAGATTATATGAGTTTGTAGGATTTCTGTTAATTTTGTTGCTGTTGGATGAAGTGGAATTTTCCGATTTCTTTGGAGACCCAGTTGTGTCATGTGATTTTTTTTGTAAACTTCCTTGTATGGGATGTAGCTGAGGCAGACACATCAGATGTTTTGCTGACAACCTGGGTGTTTATTTGGAAGCAGCCTGGAAAATGGGCATGGGATTATTTTCTAGAGCAGATACATAGGAGAACATGTCCTATTTTGAAAGAATATAAATGTAACCCAATAGCCAGTAGATGATGGTTTGTTCTATTGGTTTGCCTTGCCACACTTTTCTGGTCATTGTTTGCCATGGCTTCATAGAGAGAAATGTATCAAAGTGCTTCCTTCTGGTTGTGTTCTCATGACTTCTTCCACCTCACAGGACTCTGGTCAATCGGCAAAGCCTCAAAGCTTCTTCTGGATGGAACTACCATTGCTGATTCATGAATGGTGTTTGTGAGTGGATCAAGCTACCTCTGCTGGTTTCTGAGAACTGAACTGCTGATATATGGGTGATGAAGATTTGATTCTCAACAAAGAATTATTTGTGCATTCTCCTTTGCCCTATTCACCTTTCCACCTTTCCTTTCTACTACTTGTGGTGGGTGGTGGGCTAGAAGGGTGATTAAAACATTTAAGTGCCCTTATTAAAAATAGCTTTTGAAAACCCAAAGCTAACAGTTGAAGTCCAGTTTTAATCAGTGGTGATCTGATAAGATACAAGGCAGAGGTTTTTTTTTTTTTTTTTTTTTTTTTTTAGATAGTTGTTGAGGTTTACTTTGTTACAAAGTACATGGTGTTTTGTTTTTGTTTTTTAAATTATTGGTTATTTTATTTATTTCCATTTCAAATGTTATCTCCCTTCCTGGTTTTACCCTTTGAACACCCCCTATCCCATGCACCTTTGCCCCTGCTTCCATAAGGATGCTCCCCCAACTACCCACTCACTTCCACCCCTTTGCTCTATTATTCCTTTATGTTAGGGCATCAAGCCTTCACAGGACCAAAAGCATCCTCTCCAATTGATGCCAGATAAGTCTATCCTCTTCTATATATACTGATGAAGCCATGGTTCCCTCCAGGTGTATTCTTTGGTTGGTGGTTTAGTCCCTGGGGGCTCTGGGGAATCTTGTTGGTTGATACTGTTGTTCTTCCTATGGGGCTGCAAACCCTTTCAGTTTCTTCAGACCTTCCCCTAACTCCTCAACTGGGGTCCCCATGCTCAATCTGATGGTTGACTGCAAGCATTAGCATTTATATTGGTAAGGCTCTGGCAGAGCCTCTCAGGAGACCTCAATATCTGGCTCCTGTCAGCAAGCAATTCTTGGCATCAGCAATAGTGACTGGGTTTGGTGGCTGCATATAGAATGAGTTTTCAATTATGGCAGTATGTAAATGGCCTTTCCTTCAGTCTCTACTCCACTCTTGTCCCTGTATTTCCTTTAGACAGGAGCAATTTTGGGATAAAATTTTGAGAAGTTTGGGTGTTCCATCCCTAAACCGTGGGCCATGCCTAAGATATGGATATGGTGTCTACAGGTTCTCTCTCCCCATTATTGAGTATTTCATCTACCCTCATCCCTGTTGGAGCCTGGAAGCCTCTTGTTTTCCTGGAGTCTGGGGCATTCAGTTTGCTACACCCAGTTCCCCATCCCCAATTGCTACACACCTCTGTTCAATTTTCTGACCATCTCTACATCTACCCTGTCTCCTCTCACACCTGGTCCTGACCCTGCTTTTTTGGTAGTTGTTGAGATTTGCTTTGTGACCAAGTACATGGCCAAATTTTGAGAAAGTTCTGTGAGGTGCTGAGAAGAGGGTCTATTCTTTGGTGTTTGTGTGAAATTTTCTGTAGATAAGTGTTAGATCCACTGGAGTCATAATACCTCTTAATTCCATTATTTATTCAGTTTATGTCTGGATTCTCTATTCATTATTGAGAGTAGCTATTGAAGTCTCTCACTATTAATGTGTGGCATTTGATGTGTGACTTAAGCTTTAGTAATATTTCTTTAAGAAATTTGGTCACCCTTGCATTTGGAGCATAGATGTTCAGAATTGTGACATCATCTGGGTATGAGTATAAAGTGTCCTTCCTCATCTTTTGATTAATTTTGTTTGAAAGTCTGTTTTGTTAGCCATTAGAGAGATTGCACCAAGCTTGCTTTTTGGAGCCATTTTTAGAAAATCTTTTGAAGGACCTTTATTCTGAGATAATATGTATCTTTTGTGTTGAGGTGTGTTTCTTGAATGCAACAGAAGGGTTGATCCTATTTTCATACCCCTTGTGTTATTATGTGACTTTTTATTGGGGAATCAGATATATTGATGTTGAAAATATTAATGATCAATGATTGTTAGTTTCTGTATTTTGATGTTGGTTGTGGAATTGTATTTGTGTAATTATCTTCTTTACTTTTGCTGTGAGATGATTAATTGGGTGTAGTTACTTTCCATGTTTTAGAATTTTTCTTCTAGTATCTTCTGTGGGGTTGAATTTGTGTATATATATTATGCAAATTTTATTATGGTGATTGAAAGCTTTGCTGGGTACAGTTGTCTGGGATGGCATCTGTGGTCTCTAAAAATGTGCCAGGTATCTGTCCAAACCTTTCACTTTTACAGTCTTTGTTGATATATCAGTTATAATTCTAATAGATCTGCCTATATATGTTACTTGGCTCATTTCCCTTGCAGATTTTAATATTCTTTTTTTTTCTATACATTCAGCATGTTGAGTATAATTATATGGCAGTGGTACTTTCTTTTCTATCTCTTTGGTGTTCTGTAAACTTTAATGCCTTTATAGACATATCTTTCTTTAGGTTAGGGAAATTTTCTTCTTTGATTTTGTTCAAAGGATTTTTATGCCTTTGAGTGAGGAATCTTGTCCTTCTGCTATTACTGTTTTTATTGTGTTTGGTCTTTTCATAGTGCCACAGAATTTCTGGATGTTTCATTTGAGGAATTTGTAGATTCAACATTTTCTTTGACTGGAATATGCAGTCAATATGCAGGCCTTGAACAATTTCCTTCACTTACTTTTGTTTGTTTTTTTGTTTTATTGGCATTAAGGTGTGTATTGCTTTACTCAATATTTTGTCTTTTATTCAATGTATTTAAGGGATTTTTTTTTCATTTCTTCTTTAGGGACCTCTACCATCTTCATAAAGTTGTTTTTCCTTTTATTGGATACTTATTTACTTTTCAAATGTTATTCCCTTTCTAGGTCTCTCCTCCGGAACCCCCCTATCTCATTCCTCCTCCTACTGCCTCTATGACGGTGCTCCCCCACTCATCCACTCACTCCCAGCTCCCAGGCATGGCATTCCACTACCCTAGGGCATCAAACACCTTCAGGCTCAAAGGTCATTCCTCCTGCTGATGTGCAACAAGTCTACCCTCTGCCACATATGTGGCCAGAGCCAGGTACCTCCATGTATACTATTTGGTTGGTGGTCTATTCCTGGGGACCTTCGTGAGTTCTAGCCAGTTGACATTGTTGCTCCACCATGGGGATGAAAACCTCCTCAGCTCCTTCAGTCTCTTCTCCAACTTCTCCATCAGAGACTCTGTGCTCAGTCCAATGGTTGGCTGCAAGTATCCATCTCTGTATTTGTCAGGCTCTGATAGAAACTTTCAGGAAATAGCTATATCAGACTCCTGTCAGCAATCACTTCTCAGCATCTGCATTAGTGTCTGAGTTTGGTTACTGTATATGGGATGTGTCCCCAGGTTGGGCAGTCTGGATGGCATTTCCTTTACTCTCTGCTTCACACATGGTCTCCGTATTTCCTTCTGCGACTATTTTGTTTCCCCTTCTAAGAAGCGGTGAAGCATTGACACTTTGGTCTTCCTTCTTGAGCTTCATATGGTCTGTTAATTGTATATTGGATATTTTAAGCTTTTGAACTAATATCCACTTGTAAGTGAGTGCAGACTATGTGTGTTCTTTTGTAATTGTCTTATGTCACTCAGTATGATATTTTCAAGTTCCATCCACTTGCCTGTGAATTTCATTAAGTCATTGTTTTTAAGAACTGAGTAGTATTCCATTGTAAATAGGCACTACATTTTCTGTATCCATTCCTCTGTTGAGGGACATCTGGGTTCTTTCTAGCTTCAAAATATTATGAATATGGCTGTTAGGAACATAGTGGAGCAAGTGTCCTTATTACATGTTGGAGCATATTCTGGGTATATGCCCAGGAGTGGTATAGCTGGGTCCTTAGGTCCAGTGTCCAATTTTCTGAAGAACTGTCACACTGAGTTCCAGAGTGATTATACCAGCTTACAATCCCATCAGCAATGGAGTAGTGTTCCTCCTTTTCTACATCCTCACCAGCATCTGATGTCACCTGAGTTTTTGAACTTAGGCATACTGACTGGTGTGATTTTGAATTTCAGGGTTGTTTTGGTTTGCATTTCCTTGATGACTAAGGGTGTTGAACATTTCTTTAGGTGCTTCTAAGCTATTTGGTATTCCTCAGTTTAGAATTCTTTGTTTAGCTCTGTACCCAATTTTTAAAAGGGCTATTTGGTTCTCTGGAGTCTAACTTCTTGAGTTCTTTTTAAATATTGGATATAAGTCCTCTATTGGATGTAGGATTGGAAAAATCTTGTCCCCCAATCTGTTGGTTGCTATTTTGTCCTGTTGACAGTGTCCTTTGCCTTACAGAAGTTTTCCAATTTTATGATGTCCCATTTGTCAATTCTTCATCTTAGATCATAGGCTATTGGTGTTCTGTTCAGGAACTTTATCCCTGTGCCCATGTAGTTGAGGCTCTTCCCCACTTTCTCTTCTATTAGAGTCGGTGTATCTGGTTTTATGTAGATATCATTGTTTACTTAGACTTGACTTAAAGTTGGTTTTAAATTAGTTTTCTTGTGTTCTGCTGCATTGGAATATTCAGCTTTTGTTGTCATAGGATAGCTAAGTACTGATCGTGCCGTATTGCTCTGGCTGCTGTTGGTTGTATTTTTCTCTGGCATGTAGGCATCTGAGCTTCAAATGACTATTATTCTAGGTTCTGGTTTCTGAGGTTATCTTAGATTTATTTCCTGGTTTCTGCTCCCTCCATGGGCTTTGTGGGCTTTATGGATTTCTGGCAGCATGCTTGACCTCTGAACCACTAGCTATTCTCTGACCAGGTTGTAGGCTTGACTTCTGACAACTTGTTTGGCCTTTGGTCTGCAGGCATCCCTATTTTAACTGGTGTGGTCTGCACCTAAGTAGCTAGATACTGCCAGAATTGGAATCACAGACTTTGCCAAGACCCAGCCAAGACTAGGGAGGAGAGCAGAGTTAAAATATACTTTGGGAAACAGAGTTTAGTGTGTGGGGCAATTCAGTTAGCAGGATCTAACCCGCCCTTCTGACTGGTTTGGCCTGCACCTAAGTAGTTCTCAAGTTAGTCTTTTAAAGTGCTTCATTGCGTGCTTTATCTCACATATAATATAGGTATTACAACCCAGAGGCAGAGATCTAGAGATACTGACAGACAGACACAGCATCTATTCTGTACGTCTACAGAAGTCACAAAGTGTCCCATAGTACTGCATGCTCCATGAAACTTGGAGACTTGTGAACATGTATTGCTTTTTTACTGTAGAGCGAATTCCATGTGTAATGTGTGAAAGCACAACATGTCAATAAAAAATGATCCCCTATTAGCAAAAGGCAGGAAATAAGAGGTGGGAGTTCTGGTAGAGAGATGGGAAGTCTTGGATTTAGTCAGAGGTGTAGATGCACCACCTAGACTCTGAGGAGGTCAGAAGGATGAAACTGAAGAGATGTAACCATTCTTGTAGCAGATACAGAATAATTTAAATAGGTTATGTAAGTGATGGGCCAGTTATTCATAATTAAGTCATAATAATCCCACCCATTCAGAATTCAGTGTATGGGTGGGAAAGTCTGTGGTTACACATCACTGTGATTTTCCTAGGATCATCTCAAGAAACTTCAAAGACATCATATGTATACAGAAAACTGGTGTATCTTCTCTTTACTTTGGAAAACTACATTCTTTCCTCCTCCTTCTATTGAGACTGGAACTCTAATAGAGCATGCATGTTATAAAAAACTTCACATTAAATGGGACTAATTCAATAAATGTTTTTACTCAAGATGCTATTGTTATGACAATACTATACTCATACATATGAATATGTAGAAACCTCAGTCTGCTTATCTGGCAAAATGATTTTTTTATCTGGCAAATTTATCTGGCAAACTGTGCTAACGATACTACAGAATTTTTGTTTTAGAAAAAATTTCTTCTTAAAATGTTTTCATCAATTCTCACCACATTTCTGAGTTCTAAAATACAAATTATTGATTATGAAAGACATCAAAGAGAGGAGAAGCTCCTGGTCCTGGAATGGCTCAATACAGCATTATAGAAGAATACCAGGACAGGGAAGCAGGAGGGGGTTGATTGAGGAACAGGGGAAGGAGACAGAGCTTATGGAACTTTCGGGGGGGGGGGTGAACCAGGAAAGAGGAAATCATTTGAAATATAAATAAAGAATATATCTAATAAAAATAAAATAAAAAATAAAATCAATAAAAGTAAAACTATTTTACAAAAGATACTCATGTTTGTGTTAACCTCATGAACTCACTTCTCTTCTGAATTATATATTCTGATTGTTTCCTCTAGTGATTTCTTATTGCTTTTCTCTTTCCATTGTGTCTGACAATACATTTAGAGCATGTTTTATAAAATAAGATTAATATTAATATGATTAATTTAAAATACTTTATATTATAGTCACATGGTCTAAATAAATATAAAATATTTGTTCTTACCACTTTCATTTTTAAGTGAGAATATTTTTATTGCAATTTTACAGGAAAAATTATTAAAATTGTTATTTCCTTATATGTGCCAGAGGACAGCTTTATAGAGTTGATTCTCTCGCTCCCTTTATGTAGGTTGTGAGGATTTGCTCAAGGTCAAGCTTTATTATGCACTGACCCATTTGCCATCCCTTTAAGTATATGTATATTGTCCAGACTCATTGTTGTGATCCTCCTGTATTTGTCTCTTATAATAGCCACCCACCAGTGTAAACTATTGCAAGCACTCTTGTTTTGATCTTTGCCAGCATTTCACCACCCAGAAACCAGCAACAGAAAGCTGCAACCAGAAACATCAGCAGTAAGAGGAGCAGCAGCAGCTATAACCCCTTTTGGCTTGCTTGCATATGTATACCCTCTCAAGTGTCTCCAGAACTCCAAATGCCATACACTTGGAAAAAAATATCTACAGTTGGCAAAATCATGCTCCTGCCAGGCCATTAGCTAAATCATAGTCAACTGCTTTGGACAATCTGAAGCAGCCCCATATCCCATAACTGGAATTAAAACAAAAACATATTCCCATATGATTTCTGTTTTTAAAGAAACTAAAATTCTCATTATAAATCATTTTAATGGACTGTGTGGCAGACTTTCTCTGGGGGGGGGGGAGGGAATCAGTTCACACCACAATGTACAGCTCAGTAATAGAAGACTGTCAGGCCTGCATCAGGGTCTGCCTCCTGAGTGAAGGTTTTTTGTTAGGTTAAAACTCCACATATATAGGTTAAGGAGGTAATAATCAGCAAGGGTGCTTTCTGTGCAGATGTGATGACCCAAGCACAATATACCACTATACACAGAGAAATGAGGTCTGGCTAATGTACAGATACCCATAATACCAGGTCTGATAGACAGGGACAGAGGATCCCTGTGGCTCTGTAGACAACAAGCTAGATCAGGATTCAGTGGGAGATTTTGAATAAGAAGAATAAGATAGATAGTGAAGGACACCTATGTAAGGACATGGGCACACACACACACACACACACACACACACACACACACACTGAACCATCAACGTTTAAATAGTAAACCAGACATAAATAAAGACAAAGCTTTACTATCAACCATTTTCCTGAAAATTGTTGTCTTGCAATGCTCTTAATTGGAAAGGCAAATCAAATATAATATTCTACTCAAGCGTATTTTTATGCCAGCGAAAGTATCCTGTTGAGCAGACTCTGTGCTGGACCCATTCCCTCACAGCACACAGGCCATCTGCCGCTCACATCCCAGGTATTCAGACACATCCAGCTTTGCTGGTGCGATCTTAAACCCCACCCAGAGTCATGGCCAATAGGGACTCGGCTACCCTGCAAGCAGAATTTTACCCAGATGGACACCCAGGGGGCCTTCAGGCTCCCACCTGTGCCTTCAGGTAGCAGGGACCTTATCTCACACTACACATACACCAGTGGTAGCTCGACCCCTCAGTCACAGCATGACTCCACAAGATCACAGGATCACAGGAAGGACAGACTCCAGTCAGACACAGAGAGGCCAGATAACACCAGTTGGTGAGAGGCAAATGTAAGAACAACAGAAACCAATTTGACTTGACAACATCAAGTCCTCCCACCTCAGTAAGTTCTGGATACCCAAACATAGCCTTAAAACAAGATTCATATCTAAACTCTCATTACATAAAGATGAAAGAGGACTTTAAGAAGGACATAAATAACTCCCTTAAAGATATGCAGAAGAACACAAGTAAATAAGTAGAAGCCCTTAAAGAAGAATGGCATGAAATCTCTTTAAAAAATGCAGGACAAAGCAATAAAACAGGTGAAGGATTTGAACAAAACCATCCAGGATCTGAAAATGGAAGTAGAATCATTAAAGAAAACTGAAAGGCAGACAGACCTCGGGATGGAAAACCTAGGAAAGAGATCAGGAGTCACAGATGCAAGCATCACCAACAGAATACAAGAAAAAGAAGAGAGAATCTCAGTAACAAAAAATACAAATATAAGACATAGACACAACAGTCAAGGAAAATACAAAGTGCAAAAAGCTCCTATCTGAAAACATTCAAGAAATCCAGTACAAAATGAAAAGACACAAGCTGAGAATAATAGGTATAGAAGAGAGTGAAGATTCCCAACTCAAAGTGACAGCAAATAACTTCAACAAAATTATAGAAGAAAACTTTTCTTTTTTTTATTTATTTTTTATTGATATATTTTTTATTTACATTTCAAATGATTTCCCCTTTTCTGGATCCCCACTCCCCGCAAGTCCCATAAGCCCTCTTCCGTCCCCCTGTTCTTCCATCCACCCCTTCCCACTTCCCTGTTCTGGAATACCCCTATACTCTTGCATAGAGTCTTTCCAGAACCAGGGGCCACTCCTTCATTCGTTTTGGACATCATTTAATTTGTGGATTATGTCCTGGGTATTCAAAGTTTCTAGGCTAATATCCACTTATCAGTGAGTGCATACCATGATTGATCTTTTGAGACTGGGTTACCTCACCTAGTATGATGTGCTCCAGCTCCATCCATTTGTCTAAGAATTTCATGAATTCATTGCTTCTAATGGCTGAATAGTACTCCATTGTGTAAATATACCACATTTTTTTTGTATCCAGTCCTCCGTTGAAGGACACCTAGGTTCTTTCCAGCTTCTGGCTACTACAAATAAGGCTGCTATGAACATAGTGGAGCTTGTGTCCTTCTTGCATGCTGAAGAATCCTCTGGATATATGCCCAGGAGTGGCATAACAGGGTCCTCAGGAAGTGTCATGCCCAGTTTTCTGAGGAACCACCAGAGTGATTTCCAAAGTGGTTGCACCATCTTGCAATCCCACCAGCAGTGGAGGAGTGTTCCTCTTTTTCCACATCCTAGCCAACACCTGCTGTCTCCTGAGTTTTTGACCTTAGCCATTCTGACTGGTGTGAGGTGAAATCTCAGGGCTGTTTTGATTTGCATTTCCCTAATGATTAATGATGTTGAACATTTCTTAAGGTGTTTCTCAGCTCTCCGAAGTTCTGCATGTGAAAATTCTTTGTTTAGCTCCGTACCCCACTTTTTAATGGGGTTATTTGTTTCTCTGGGTTCTACTTTCTTGAGTTCTTTGTATATATTAGATATTAGCCCTCTGTCGGATTTAGGGTTGGTGAAGATCCTGTTGGTTGATGTTTTGTCCTTTTGATGGTGTCCTTTGCCTTACAGAAACGTTGTAGTTTTATGAGGTACCATTTGTCAATTCTTGATCTTAGAGCATAAGCTATTGGTGTTCTATTCAGGAACTATTGCCCTGTGCCCATGTCCTCCAGGGTCTTCCCCAGTTTCTTTTTGATTAGTTTCAGTGTG
Organism: Apodemus sylvaticus; assembly: GCF_947179515.1. NCBI lineage: Eukaryota > Metazoa > Chordata > Mammalia > Rodentia > Muridae > Apodemus > Apodemus sylvaticus. Next base: position 120,387,764 of record NC_067473.1, read on the forward strand.
TCAGGTAAAGAAATCTTTTCCAACCTAAAGAAATAAATGCCCATAAACATACAAGAGACCTACAGAACACCAAGTAGATGGTAGTAGTAAAGAATTACTCTCATCATATAATAATTAAAATACCAAATTCACAGAACAAAGAAAGAATATTGAAAACAATACTTTTAAAGGCTGACCTATCAGAATTACACCATACTTCTCACTAGAGACTATAAAAGCCAAAGATCCTGAGCAGATGTCATCCAGACCCTAAGAAATAAAAAATGCCAGCCCAGGCTACAATGTTCATCAAAACTCTCACGATTACCATAGATGGAGATACTAAAGCTTTGAAACACAAATTGAAATTTAAACAATATCTTTTTACTAATCCAGGCCTACAAACGATAATAGAAGGAAAAGTCCAACACAAGGAGGGCTACTACACCCAGGTAAAAGTAAGAAATTAATCTTTTAACAACAAATCCAAAAGAAGAGAAACACACAAATGTAATTCCAACCCTAAAAGCTAAATTAGCAGGAAGCAATGGTCAATGGTCCCTAATATCTCTCAACACCAATGGACTCATCACCCAATTTAAAAAAAAAAAACAGGTTAACAGACTGGATACTTAGTCAGAATCCAGCATTTTGCTGCATACAGGAAACACACCTCAGCTCCAAAGACATTCCCTCAAAGTAAAAGGTTGGGAAAAAAAATCAAAGCAAATGGTCCCAAGAAACAAGGGAGTAGCGACCATAATATCCAACAAAATAGACTTTGAACCAGAAGTTATCAAAAATTATGGAAATGACACTACATTCTTATCAAATGAAAAATCCACCAGGATGAACTCTCAATTCTGAACATCTCTACCCCAAATGCAAGGACGCCCACATTTGTAAAAGAAATGCTACCAAAGCTCAAAATGCACATTTAACCTTACACATTAATAGTAGGAGATTTCAACACCCTGCTCTCACCAACAGACAGATCATTGGAACAGAAACTAAACAGAGACACATTGAAACTAAAAGAAGTTATAAACTAAAGAGATTTAACAGATATCTATAGAACATTTCACTCTAAACATTTCACAAAAGAATATACCTTCTTCTCAGCACCTCATGGTACCTCCTCACAAAGCAACCATATACTCAGACACAAAACAAACCTCAACAGATATAAGAAGATTGAAATAATCCCATGCATCCTATCAGATCATCATGGACTAAGGTGGGTCTTCAATAGCAACAGAAACAACAAAAAGCTCACATAGATATGGAAGCTGAATAACTATCTATTTGATAAATTGGTCAGGGAAGGAATAAAGAAAAAATTAAAGACCTTTTAGAATTCATTGAAAATGACTGCATAACATACCTAAACTTATGGGACACTGTGAAAGCAGTTTTAAGAGGAAAACTCATAGCTCTGAGTGCCTCCACAAAGAAGCTGGGGATTGTATACACTAGCATCTTAACAAGTCATCTGAAAGCTCTAGAACAAAAACAAGCAAATACACACAAGAGGAGTAGAAGGCAAGAAATAATCAAACTCAGGGCTGAAGCTAACTAAGTAGAAACAAAAGAACTATACAAAGAATCAACAAGACTATGAGCTAGTTCTTTGAGAAAATCAACAAGATAGACAAACACTTTAATCAGACTAACCAGAGGGCATATAGGCAGTATCCAAATTAAGACAATCAGGAACAAAAATGGTGATATAAGAACACACACTGAAGAAATGTTTTCAAAAAGCATCAGATCCTACTACAAACGCCTATACTCAACAAAACTAGAAAACCTGGATGAAATGGATGATTTTCTACACAGATACCAGGTAGCAAAGTTAAATCAGGATCAGATAAAGCCTGTAAACAATCTGGTAGTCCCAAAGGAAAAAAGATACAGTTATTAACAGAATCCAAACCAAAAAGAACCCAGAGCCAGATGGTTTTAGTGCAGAATTCTATCAGACCTTCAAAGAAGACCTAACACCAATACTCTCCAAAATATTTCACAAAATAGAAACAGAAGGAACACTACTCAGTTCATTCTATAAATCCACAGTTACACTGATACCTAAACTACAAATGACCCAACAATGAAAGAGAACTACAGAGCAATTTCCCTTATGAATAGGGATGCAAAAATACTCAAAAAATTTTCACAAACTGAATCCAAGAACACATCAAAAGAATCATTCACCATTGTAGTAGTCTTCACACCAGGGATGTAAGGATGGTTAAATATATGGAATTCCATCTATGTAATTCAATATATAAACAAAGTCAAAGAGAAAACCCACACGACCATCTCTTTAGATGCAGAAAAAGTCTTTGACAAAATGCAATACTCATTCATCTTAAAAGATATCAGGAATTCAAGGTGCATGCCTAAATATAATAAAAGTAATAGACTTCAAACCAATGCCAACATCAAACTAAATGGAGAGAAACTGAAAGCAATCTCATTAAAATCAGGGACTAGACAAGGCTGTGAACTCCCTCCCTACCTATTCAACATAATACTTGAAGGCCTAGCAAGAGCAATTAGACAACAAAAGGAAGGGAAAATGATACAATTGAAAAGGAAAAGTCAAAATATCAATATTTTAAGAGTTATAGTATACTTAAGTGACTCCAGAATTGCACCAGAAGACTCCTAAACCTGAGAAACAACTTCAGCAAAGTGGCAAAAAATAAAATTAACTCAAACAAATCAGTATCATTCCTATACTCAAAGGATAAACAGTTTGAGAAAGAAATTAGGGAAATGACACCCTACACAATAATCACAAACAATATAAAATACTGGTGTGACTCTAGCCAAAGAAATGAAGGATCTGTGTAACAAGATCTTCAAGTCTATGAAGAAAGAAATCAAAGAAGACCTTAGAAGAAGGTAAGACATCCCATACTCATGGATTGGCAGGATCCAATTTTTATATTATTATATTAAAATGGCCATATTGCCAAAAACAATCTGCAGACTCAATGCAATCCCTATCAAAATATCAACTCAACTCTTCATAGAGTTAGAAAGAGAAATTCTCAAATACATTTGGAATAACAAAAATGAGGATAGTGAAAACTATTCTCAACAATAAAAGAACTTCTGGGGAAATCAGCATCTCTAACATTAAACTGTACTACAGAGGAATAGTGATTAAAAACTGCATGGTATTGGTACGGTGACAGGCAAGTATATTACCCAGAAATGGACCTAGACATCTATACACATTTGATCATTGACAAATAGCTAAAACCATCCAGTGGAAAAAAGACAGCACTTTCAACAAATGGTGCTGGTTCAACTGGTGATCAACATGTAGAAGAATGCAAATTGATCCATTCTTATATCCCTGTACAAAGCTCAAGTGAAAGTAGATTGAGTACCTCCACATCAAACCAGATACACTGAATCTAATAGAAGAGAAAGTGGAGAAAAGCTTTGAACACATGGGCACAGGGGAAAAGTAGTTCTTGAACCAAACACAAATTTCTTAAGCTCTAAGCTAGAATTAACAAATGGGACCTCATAAAATTGCAAAGCTTCTGTAGGGCAAAGGACACTGTCAATAGGACAAAATGGCAGCCAATAGATTGGCAAAAGTCCTTTACCAATCCCACATCTAACAGAGGGCCAATATCTAAATATACAAAGGACTCAAGAAGTTAGACTCCAGTGAACCAAATAACCTTATTAAAAATTGAGAACAGAGATAAACAAAGAATTCTCAACTAGGAAACTCAAATGGTTGGGAAACACCTAAAGAAATGTTCAACATCCTTAGTCATCAGAGAAATGCAAATCAAAACAATCCTGAGATTCCACCTCATACCAGTCAGAATGGCTAAGATCAAAAACTGGTGACAGCAGATGCTGGTGAGGATGTGGAGAAAGAAGTTCACTCCTCTATTGTCAGTGGATTTGAAAGCTGGTACAATCCCTCTGGAAATTAGCGTGGCAGTTCCTCAGAAAATTGGTCATAGTACTACCAGAGGACACAGCTATCCCTCTCTGGGGCATATACCCAGATGATGATTCAACATGTAATAAAGACACGTGTTCCACTATGTTAATAGCAGCCATATTTATAATAGCCAGAAACTAGAAACAACACACATGCCCCTCAACAGAGGAATGGATACAGAAAATGTGGTACATTTACACAATGGGATACTACTCAGCTACTAAAAACAATGACTTCATGAAATTGGCATGCAAATGAGTGGAATTTGAAAACACCATCCTGAGTGAGGTAACTCAGTCACAAAAGAATACACATGGTAAACAGTCACTGATAAATAGATATTACCCATCCCATATACAGTCACTAAACACTGATACTATTGTAGATGCTGGGAAGTACTTGTTTACAGGAGTCTGATATGACTACCTCTGAAAAGCTCTGGAAAGCTTGTCAAATACAAAGGCAGATGCTTTCTGCCAACCATTGAATTGAGCATGGTGTCCCTGATGGAGAAGGGAATGAAGGAACTGAGGGGGTTTGAAGACCCATGGACTGAGCAAAAGTTCCAACTGGGTAGACCCTCCCCCCCAGCTCCTGGGGACTAGACTACAACCCAATGAGTACACATGGGGGGATCCATGGCTCTGGCCACATTTGTGGCAGAGGATGGCATTTTTGGCATCAATGGGAGTAGAAACCCTTGTGTGTTCAGTGTCCCAGTGTAGGAAAATGCCAGGGAGGGAAGACAGAAGCAGGTGTGTATGTGGGGAACAACATATGAAAGCAGGGGATAGAGGATGGGATAGAGATTTCCAAATGATAGACCTGGAAATGGGAAAACATTTGAAATATATATAACAAAAATACTCCATAAATAAAAGAAAAGTAAAGGGAAGATTTTGGTGAAGTTATGAAATGAAAGAATAAATTTTTATAATAGGTACAAAAATAGTTTAAATCATTATAAGATACTATATAATTCAAGAAGAAATGATGGCATTCTTCATTGTGAGTCATTTAATTAAAGCAAAATGTAAATATGAAGCATTGATGATTCCACTGGGAAATTTTAGGGGGTTCAGGAAATATCCTAAGAAGAAAATATGCTTGATTTTTTACCTCTGAATGAATTTATTTAGACTTTTGGACATCTGTTTCCCTCTGAAAATGTTAAGTGCTATGTCTTGCCCACCTCCTGCTGTCTTGAAATTCTGAAAAAAATAGAATTTGTAGCAAGTGAATGCTGAGTGATGTCAGGGTGACCCCAGCAGCTTCCAGAGGGGCACCATGGGGATAGTCTCAAAGTGTTTTCTGATGAGCAGGCACTGTGCAGTGTGTGACAGTACCAGGCTGCCTACAGTTTGTGTAGGAAGTTGTCCATCACTGGGATGCCCTCCTTTAGGCCTTTGCACTTGTGAGTCTCAGTTACCAATTGGCTGCTGTTGTAAAAGGGGTCCCCAGGCAGAATCTGCAAGTGGTCAAACACACACTGGGGGAAGGCCTGGTCACCAGTGTTGGATAGAAGAATATCAGTGGTGAACCCAAAAGACTCATTGACAGGCAGGTATGCCTTGACCACGAACATGGGGGTACCAGCCACCTGGGACTCCTCAAATTCATGACCATGCTTCCTGTTCAGGACACAGTAGATGCCACCCACCACTTTTGCAAGACACTGGATCTCTGCCAGATAGATAGGCTCCATGAGGCAGGGCTGTGCAGTCAGCACATTAGCATAGAGGAAGTAGCAAGCTGTGAGGATGAACTGTCTACTTCCCAGGTGGATGGCATCAGCATACAGGGCCACCGTGGACATCAAATCACACACCACGCATGTTCTCCTCACAAAAAATATCCTCTTTAGTAGCCCACTGGAAGCCAGCCATGGCACTGTTCTTGATCTCATTCAGGTACTGCATGCCCTTAGTGATCTCAGTGAGAATGTTGGAGGCAGTGCCAGTAGGGCCAAAGCACCAGATCTTGTGGACTTCAGCAACATCCCATTCATACTTTTCTGCCAAGTAATAGGCACACACCTTGAGCTCCTGGTAGGCAGACACATCACCCTTATCGATGTCTTCTGCCAGTCCATCCGGGAAAGGCCTGGTCTTCATGTACAGCCTGTTGTGCTTGTTGGAGGACTTGGTCAGACACAGCACGTTGGACTCCCTACTCACTGTCTCCTGGTATGACACAACAAGGTCAGATTTCTTGATGGGGATGCAGGCATTGTCCTCCTCTAGGTCCTTAAGGCAGAACTCCAGGTGCAGATCCCTAGCCCCAGAAATGTGCTCACCAGACTCCTCAATGATCTACTGCACTATAGGGTTAGATTTCGCCAGCTGCTTCAGTCCCTCTACCAGCTTGGGCATGTCTGCTGGGCTCTTGGCCTCCACTGCTACCCTGAAAACAGGACTGACACTGAACTTCATCATGTACATATTATGAGCATGCTCAAAGGTGGTGATGGTCCTTGTCTTCACAAAGAACTGGTCTACTCCGTCTAGCCCCACAATGTTTCCACAGGGAACATCCTCAATTGGCTCCATATAGTGGCCCATTATTAGAATGGTTCTCTGGATAGTCTTTAGATACAGGTCTTCTTTTTTCCCAAGTGTGTAGTTGGGGACCATGATCCAGATCTTCATGCCTGTGGAAACCACCCCAGGGACATTCTACCAAAGGCATAGGAGCAGCTTCTTTCAGAGGTTGGCACCATCTTGGAAATGTACATCATAAGGGAATTGGGGGTCACAGCTCTTAATATCCACGGCAGCCTCATCATCAGGTGGCCCCTCATACAGCAGCTCACAATGGTACTTCTGTGCAGTGACAGGGGATGGCAAGTGGATGGTGGTCACCTGCAGCAAGGTGTCCCCTGCAGACAGCCACTGGCACATCACAGCCTTGAGCAATGGTTTGCTCTCCTTGTCTGTATCCTCACTGTCCAGCTTGATGTCCAGCTTCTCAATCTGCTTGGCTGTCTCCTCCTTCAAGTTCATGATGACATTGAACACCTTGAAGATGGAGTCCAGGATGAGCTGGCAGAAGGTGCAGGGGAGTTTCTTTTCATCTGGGCTATTGGCTGAGTTGCTGAACTTGCATTGGCAGGGTCAACATACCAGTGTCCCCATAGCTTCTTTATCATGTCCTCTACTTTCTTGGCATGCTCAGCTGTCCCCAGCTGGTCCTCACCCTTAGCTGCAAATGCACATCTCTGCAAACTGCTTCAGAGTGAAGGCTTATCCATGTAAGCCAGAACCAACGCCTACAGTGCCTAGGACAGGGTCAATCATGATATTGTCCATGGGCCCACTATCATCCTCACCATAGGATAGATGATGTTGACATTTTCCACAATGCACTAGAAGGTCTGGTAGAGCTCCTCAGGCTCCAGCTGCAGATAAAGTGGGGCCTTGTCCATCTTATTCATCATCAGCATAGGCTTGATGCACTCAGCAATGGTTTGTCACAGTACTGTTTCTGTCTGCACTCACATGCCAGACACAGAGTCCAGCACCACCAGAGCTCCATCGGTGACATGCAAGACAGTTGTGACATCTTAAGAGAAGTCCACATGGCATGGAGAGTTGATGAAGTTGACGAGGAAACCTGAGCCATGCTGTCTCTGCTTAATGAAGTTCAGGTCACTCTCAGAGATCTCCTAGAAGAGGGAGATGGTGGTGGACTTGATTGTGATGCAGCACTCCTGCTAATCCTTACTGGTGTCCATGAAGCATGTCTCCCTGTCTCGAGCGAAGATGCCTGCCTTGCACAAAAAGGAATCAGTCAGTGTAGACTTGCCATTGTCCAAAAGAGTGATGACTGACATGTTTTGGATGTTGGCTTTCTTGTCCATGATGGCTTGGATCTGATCTCCTGTGAAGTTCACCATGGCGGCAGACTGTGATGGATTCTCAGATGTCAAAGGTGTACATGGAGAGAGGTAGACAATGGCGGCAGCTGTGGCAGAAGAGAGAAAACATGCTTTTTACCCATGTAGAGCACAGTCCCCTATTGCGGTGGCATCAGAGCTCAGCATCTCCTCTACAAAAGATGAAAACCTCCCTGCAGCCCTCAGCTCCTCCTTCCTCATCCTGCCTAGTACCTGACCACCTTCTGATCCTGGACTTTGGTGCAGGACTCTCAGCCAGATGGACATGATATGAGGGACTTTGTGACTGAGGAGATTCTGCTTAGGTGAAGTGAAAGGAGTCTTTAATGTATCTCTACAGCTTTCAGCTTTCGTGCCTGTGGAGGATGACAAGTTCCTGCTGGGAGCACTGAAACATGGAATCCTAGTGGAGCATCCTACCTCCCTATTGGTCTCACTCACTCCTTCCTGGTTGACAACCATCTACAGAGGTCTGGGGAAAAGATTGAGTTGCCTTGCCACACCTGTGGGAGGGATCAAAAAGCTTATGTCCTATAGACAACTAACTTTTCTCAGTTTATTACTTAGACTTAATTGGGACCAATTTCATTATTCGTAATGCTTCTCTTTAAGATGTGTGAGTCCTGTTCCTCTCCCATTATGTCTTAGGGCTTTGAGGGTACTCTCTCTATAGTGATGACTGATAGCCTGTTCCAGAACCAGCCCTCCCATGGAGTATTGGTTTCCATTTAGGATTGATTCTGTGTTCTTTGGTATCTGAACTGTGTTTCAGTCTGTAAGTTGTGAGTACATTTTAAAAGTGAATCTAAAAAGAAGTGAAATGCAAAACAGAGATGAGAAGCAAAGTACAGAGGTGAAGTGACCCCATGCAAGTGGAACATAGCTAGCGAGAAGTGAGGACATGTCTTACTAGACCCCAGCCTCTGAGGAACAGGAATAGCCACCTCAACCTCACTGATATGGTCAGGAATAGGTTATGCTTTATCTGAATAGAGCTAGATGCACTGTGCTTCAGTCTTCTGTGCAGGCATGGTACACATGCCTTCCCTTAGGACTCAGGAGATGGAGACTAGGCATATTTAGGTCAAGAACAATCTTCATAACTCACAGAAACTTTACCAAGAAGCAGCCACTTTAAGGAGACGCCCATATATGTATATGAATGAGAAAACAATAACAGTGTGTTCAAGACTATTACCCATTTTATCTTCTATGAGGTTAAGTGTATCTGGTTTTATGTTAAAGTCTTTGATCTACTTGGACTTGGATTTTGTGCAGGGGATAGATAAGGATCTGTTTGCATTCTTTCTCACAGAGAGAACAGTAAGTTTAGCATTATTTTTTGAAGATGATCCCCCATTGTATATTTCTTGCTTCTTTTTCAAAAATCAGTTGCCCAATGGTGTATATGTAGTTGTATATGGGTTTCAATTTAATTAAATTGAAATTTTATTTCTCTAACTCTATAATAATGCTTGAAATCAGGAATGGTGTACCTTCAGAAGTTCTTTTTTGTACAAGATTACTTTAGCTATCTGGATTGTTTCATTTTGTTTTCATGAAGTTAAGTATGGTTCTTTAGAGGTCTTTACAGTGTTGTTTTGGAATTTTATGTTAACTGTCTTGACTCTGTAGATTGCTTTTGGTAGAGTGGCCATTTTACTGTGTTAATCCTACTGATACATTACCATGGAAGATCTTTCCATCTTTCGATATATCCTACAATTTCTTTCTTAAAAGATGTTAAATAATTGTCCTACAGGTCTTTTACTTGCTCTGTTAGTTACCCCAAGATATTTTATATCATTTTTGGCTATTGTGGAGGGTGTTATTTCTCTGATTTCTTTCTCAATCTATTTATCATTAATATATAGGAGGACTACTGATTCATTTTTAATAATCTTGTATCCAGACAGTTTGCTGAAGGTGTTTATCAGCTATAGGAGTTCCCTTGTTGATGTTTTGGGGTAACTTATGTATATTATAACATCAACTGCAGATAATGATACTTTAACTTATTTCTTTTTGATTTGTATCAACTAGATCTCCTTGAGCCATATTAGTGCTCTAGCTAGAACTTCAAGCACTATACTGAATAGATATGAAGAGATTGAGCAGCCTTGTCTTGTTGCAGATTTTAGTGGAATTGCTTTAAATCTCTACATTTAACTTGGTATGGGCTATTGGTTTGCTGTATGTTATGTTGATTGTGTTTAGGTATGTGCCTTGCATTCATGATCTTACCAAAGCTTTTATTATAAAGAGTGTTGGATTTTGTCAAAAGCTTTTTAAGCATATAATAAGATGATCTTGCTTTTTTCCCTTTCAATTTACTTACATGGCAGATTACATCCACAGATTTTCATATGTTGAACCATCCCTGCTTCTCTGAGGTGATGCAGACTTGATCATGGTGTATGGTCATTTTGATGTATTCAGTAATTTTGGTTAGAGTATGTTATTGATAATTTTACAATCAATGTTCATGAGACAAATTTGCCTTTATTTCTCTTTTTAGTTGAGCCTTTTTATAGTTTTGGTATGAGGGTGTCTGTGACTTCTTAAAATGAATTTGGCAATGATCTTTCTGTTTCTATTTTGTGGAATAATTTTAGAAGTATTGGTGATAGCTCTTTTTTGAAAGTCTTATAGAATTCTATACAAGAACCTTCTGGCCTTGGGATTTAATGACTGCTTATATTTCCTTAGTGGTTATATGTCTAATTAAATTGTTTATTTGATCTTGATTTAACTTTGGTAAGTGACATCTATCAAGAAAACTGTCGACATACACCCAACAGCAAGCGAGGAGTAATCAGCCTGCACAGGTGAGACCAGCCCTACAGATCAGAGGATCCCATCATGAGGCAACTGGTAAGAGCCTTCCAGTTTCCGACTCCAGATCAGGAACATCTCAGGCCACAGCGTGCCATCTCCAAGGTGTGCAGGAAACCAGCTATACACCCAACAGTCAGTGAGGAGGAGGCAGCCTGCGAGGAGGAGGCACCTGCACAGCCTATACCCAGAGTTGATTAGGGCCACAGAGCTGCATACCCAACTGAGTCTCAGCTGCCATCTTTGCTCCTGTGTCTGTGTAACAGATTGGTAGGCAGGGTTCACCAGAGTAGAGGATTGCTTGGGACGCACCCCACCAGGACTCCACCTGCACCCAGGAGCTCAACAGCACCAAAGCGATTTGTGCCAAGGGAAAACAGGTCACCCAGGGTTGCTGAGATAGGACTGAAGGCACATAGATGGGGCAAGCTCCAGCCAGTGACAGAAGTCCCAACTAACACCAGAAACAACCAGATGGCAAAAGGCAAATGTGGGAACATTGTTAACAGAAATCAAGGCAATATGGCACAATCAGAACCCAATTCTCCCATAACAGCAATTCCTGGATAATCCACACCAGGAAAGCAAGATTTGTATTTAAAATCACATGTCATGATGCTGATGGAGGACTTTATGGAGGGCTTCAAGAAGGACATAAATAACTCCCTTAAAGAAATACAGGAGAACACAAAAAGGGAGAAACCTTTGAAGAACTAAGGGAAAACACAACAAAACAGGTGAAGGAATTAAACAAAGCCATCCAGGATCTAAAGAAGAAGGTAGAAACAATAATGAAACCACAAAGGGAGACCACTTGGGACATAGAAAACCTAGGAAGGAATTCAGGAGTCATGGATCCAAGCATCAACAACAGAATACAAGAGATAGAAGAGAGAATCTCAGATACAGAAGATATCAAAGAAAGCATTGATACAATAGACAAAGAAAATGAAAAATGCAAAAAGGTCCTGACCCCAAATATCCAGGAAATCCAGGACAAAATGACAAGACCAAAACTAAGGATTATAAGCATGGAAGAGAGTGAAGAGTTCCAACTTAAAGGGCCAGTAAATGTGTTCAACAAAATTATAGAATAAAACTGCCCTAACCTAAAGAAAGAGAAGCCCACGAACATACAAGAAGCCTATAGAACTCCAAATAGATTTGGCCAGAAAACAAATTCCTACCATCACATAATAATTAACACACCAAAATGTACTAAACAAAGAAAGAATATTAAAAGTAGTAAGGAAAAATGATCAAGTAACATATAAAGGTAGACCTATCAGTATTACACCAGATTTCTCAGCAGAGACTATGAAAGCCAGAAGAGCCTGGTCCGATGTCATGCAGAGCCTAATGGAACAAAAATGCCATTCCAAACTGCTATATCCACCAAATCTCTCAATTACCATAAATGGAGAAACCGAAGTTTTTCATGACAAAAACAAATTTACACAGTATCTTTCCATAAATCTATCCCTTCAAAGGATAATGAATGGAAAACACAAACAAAAGGAGGGAAACTACACACAAGAAAAAGAAAGTAATCTTCTTTCAACCCCAAAAGATAACCACACAAACATTAAAATGACATCAAAAATAGCAGGAAGCAACAATCACTATTCTTTAATATCTCTTAACATCAATGGACTCAACTCCCCAATATACAGACATAGACTAATAGACTAGATTCGTAAACAGGACCCAACATTTTGCTGCATACAGGAAATGCATCTCAGTGTCAAAGAGAAACACTACCTCAGAGTAAAATGCTGGAAAACAGTTCTCTAAGCAAGCAAATGGCCCCAGGAAACAAGCTTATGTAGCCATTCTAATATCCGATAAAATAGACTTTCAACCAAAAGTCATCAAAAAAGACACAGAAGGACACTTTATACTCATCAAAGGAAAAATCTACCAGGAAGAACTCACAATTTTGAACATCTATGTCCCTAATACAAGGGTACCAGCATTCATAAAAGAAACCTTACTAAAGCTTAAAGCACACATAACACCCAACACAATAATTGGTGGAGAATTAAACACCCCACTCTCTTCAATGGACAGATCAGGGAAACACAAATTAAACAAACTCACAGTGAAACTAACAGAAATTTTGGACCAAATGGATTTAATAGATATCTATAGAACATTTCATCCTAAATCAAAAGAATGTACCTTCTTCTCAGCACCTCATGCTGCCTTCTCCAAAATTGACCAAATAATCCTTCACAAAACAGATATTAAAAGATATAAGACCATCAAACTAATTCCATGCCTTCTATCAGATCACTATGGAATAAGGGTGGTCTTCAATCACACACACACACACAAAACAGAAAACCCACATACACATGGAAGCTGAACAATGCTCTACTCGATGATAACTTGGTCAAGGAAGAAATAAAGAAAGAAATAAAAGACTTTTTAGAATATAATAAAAATGAAGGCACAACATACCCAAATTTTTGGGACACAATGAAAGCAGGGCTAAGAGGAAAACTCATAGCTCTGAGTGCCTACAAAAAGAAGCTGGAGAGAGCATACAATAGCTGTTTAACAGATCACCTGTAAGCTTTAGAACAAAAAGAAGCTCACACAACCAAGAGGAGTAGAAGGCAGGAAATCATCAAACTCAGGGCTGAAATCAACCAAGTTGAAACAAAAAGTATTGTACAAAGAATCAACAAAAGCAGGAGCTGGATCTTTGAGAAAATCAACAAGATAGATAAACATTTATCCAGACTAACCAGAACTCACAGAGACAATATCCAAATTAAGAAAATCAGAAATGAAAAGGGTGAAATAACAACAGAAATTGAGGAAATTCGAAAAGTTATCATATCCTACTACAAAAGCCTATACTCAACACAACTGGAAAATCTGGATGAAATGGACAATTTCTTAGACAGATACCAACTACCAAAATGTAATCAGGATAAGATAGACCATCTAAATGGTCCCATAACTCCTAAAGAAATCTCCCAACCAAAAACAGCACAGGACCAGATGACTTTAGTGCAGAATTCTATCAGACATTCAAAGGAGACCTAATTCCAATACTCTTCAAACTATTCCACAAAATAGAAACAGAAGGAACATTATCCAACTCATTCTATGAAGCCACAATTTTGCTTATACCAAAACCACACAAAGATCTAACAAAAAGGGAACCTTAGACCAATTTCCCTTATGAATATCGATGCAAAATACTCAATAAAATTCTTGCCACCCAAATCCAAGAACACATCAAAATGATCATTCACTGTGATTAAGTAGGCTTGATCCCAGGAATGCAGGGATGGTTCAATATATAGAAATCCATCAATGTAATCCACTACATAAACAAACTCAAAGAAAGAAAATACATGGTCATTTAATTAGATGCTGAAAAAGCATTTGACAATAATCAGCATCTTTTCGTGTTAAGGTCTTGGAAAAATCAGGAATTCAAAGCCCAAAATTAAGCATAATAAAAGCAATATACAGCAAACCAGTAGCCAACATCAAACTAAATGGAGAGAAACTTAAAGCAATCCCACTAAAAACAGGGACTAGACAAGGCTACCACCTCTCTCCATATCTTTTCAATATAGTACTTGAATTTCTAGCTAGAGCAATTAGACAACATAAGGAGGTCAAAGGGACACCAAAAGAAAAGGAAGAAGTCAAACTATCACTATTCACAGATGATATTATAGTATATTTAAGTGACCCAAAAACCTCCACCAGAGAGCTCCTACAGCTGATAAACAACTTCAGCAAAGTGACTGGATATAAAATTAACTCAAGTAAGTCAGTAGCCTTTCTATAATCAAAGGATAAATAGGCCGAGAAAGAAATTAGGGAAATGACACCCTTCATGGTAGCCACAAACAATATAAAGTATCTTGGTGTGTGACTCTAACCAAACAAGTGAAAGATCTGCATGGCAGGAATGTCAAGTCTTTGAAGAAAGAAATCGAAGAAGACCTCAGAAGACGGAAAAATCTTCCATGCTCTTGCATTGGCAGGATTAATATAGTAAAAATGACCATCTTGCCAGAAGCAATCTACAGATTCAATGCAATCCCCATCAAAATACCAACTCAATTCTTCATAGACTTAGAAAGAGCAATTCCCAAGTTCATCTGGAATAACAAAAAACCCAGGATAGTTAAAACTATCCTCAACAGTAATGGAACTTCTGGAGAAATCAGTGTCCCTTACCTCAAGCAGTACTACAGAGCAATTGTGTTAAAAACTGCATGGTATTGGTATGGTGACAGGTGTGTAGATCCATGGAATAGAATTGAAGACCCAGAAATAAACCCAGAGAATTATGGTCACATGATATTTGACAATGGAACTACAACCATTCAGTGGAAAAAAAGATAACATTTCCAACAAATGGTGCTGGTTCTACTGGAGGTCAGAATGCAAAAGAATGCAAATTGATTCATTGTTATCTTCTAGTACTAAGCTTAAGTCCAAGTGGATCAAGAACCTCCACAGAAAACCAGACACACTGAAACTAATAGAAAATAAACTGGGGAAGACTCTTGAAAACATGGGCACCAGGGAAATTTTCCTCAACAGAACACCAATAGCTAATGATATTTGACAATGGAACTACAACCATTTGTGAAAAGGACTTTGTCAAAAGGACAAAATGGAACCAACACATTGGGAAAAGATCTTTACCAACACTACATCTGACAGAGGGCTTATATCCAAGATATACAAAGAACTCAAGAAGGTAGACTCCAGAGAGCCAAATAACCGCCCTATAAATGGGGTACAGAGGTAAACAAAGAATTTTTACCTGAGGAATATCAAATTGTCCCTTCCCCCCACAGCATTTAGCTGTGACCCTCCTGGCTGGCAACCCCCACTCTTCCCCTGGCGTTATCTCCGGCCTATTCAAGCTGCGACATTCCTGGCCTACAGCCTCCACCCTTCCCCTGGCCTTATCTCCAGCCCTTGTTCCGTTTTGAACAATACAGCACTTTCACCTTAACTACCAGGGCCGCCTCAGCGCAGCTCCACCTGGAGACCAGCCGAAAACTGCGGGACTGAAAGCAGACAACCCGCCGAGAAGAAGATCCAACGAACTCACGGCCATTTGGGGGGTAGGGTGGTTTTTCCAAAGATTATAAATATTGGCTAAATGATAGTAAAGTCAGTCTCTATGGGCAACTGTCCTCTTGACTCATTTCTCTTTCGCCCCCTTCCCGTTAACCTCAGAATTCTCTTCCAGGTAATCCGGTTCGTATGTGGCCGCGGGCGGCAACATATTGGCACCTGAACACGGACAGACCTGATACGAGAGAATTTCCTGAGGTGACCCTATCTGGTGAAGCTTCGCAGAAAAAGTGGAAAGAAGACGGTATCTGCACGGTAAGCAACATAGAAGTCAAATGCTAGCACTAGTGTAAAATTTTATTCTTTGAAACTATTGTTGTGAGTGCAGAGGGATACGGTTTAGCAAGCAAAATTGTGCTGACCCAGCACAGTGGCTGCTTGGGGTAGAGTGATAGGGAAAAATGGGACAGGAAAGTTTGCGTGAAATTTGCACCCGCAACATTCAAGAGTTGCTTCAGGCGAAAGGGATAGGGTTTGAAGAAGGAAGATTGGAGGATTTCTTGGACCAGATATATTCTTGCTGTCCTTGGTTCCAAGAAAAACGAACGTTAAACGAGAGAACTTGGGAAAGTACTGGTAATTCGCTAAAGGCAGCCAAGGCAGATAATATTACCCTCTGCCTCTGGACACTTGTAAAGGATATTATAGATGAAGGAGGTTTGGAGGAATTAGATATCATTCAAGAAATTGAGGAATCTCAAGAAGAAAGCCTGCCAGAGAGGACCTCTGCAAAGGAGGACCCTCCCCACCCTAAGTTACAAAAACACAGAGATAGTGCTGATGGGCTAATTGTAAAAAAGGCAGCTCATCCCCCCAAAAAGAGCAGCTGAATCTCATGGGGAAGAATGGGCCCCTATCGTGTCATCTGCTCTGCCTATGACCTTGATGGCAGGAGATGAGATCCAGAGAGATATGCAGTTACAAAAGTTGGAGTTTGAAATTAAATTGCAGAAATTGGCTAATGAATTACAGGAGCTAAAAAGGATGTCAAATACTAGAGAGAACAATAATTCTGAGACCCGCCAATTGCCACTAGAAAGAGTGATAAGCCAGGCTCATGGAGAAGGGCAGGATACGTCAGAAATCTTAGCTTTTCCCGTCCTTGAGATAGAAGACCAGGAAAATGTGATTAGACAATATCAGACTTTGGAATTTAAAGTGATAAAAGAATTAAAGGTAGCTGTAGCTCAGTATGGCCCTACAGCCCCTTTTACACAAGCGTTATTGGATACTGTGATAGAGTCAAATTTAACTCCACAGGATTGGAGAACCCTGTGTAAGGCTACCTTGTCAGGAGGAGATTTCTTGCTTTGGAGTTCTGAATGGCGTGAGGCTAGCAAAAGAACTGCCACCACAAATACTCAGGCAGGCCATCCAGAATGGAATGCTGATATGTTACTGGGAGAAGGTGTATATGAAGGAAATACTAACCAGATTGGGTTTCCCATCGCAGTGTGTACGCAGATTGCGATGGCTGCCCGCCGTGCTTGGAATCTTTTACCATCAAAGGGAGATCTTAGTGGAAACTTAACAGGTGTCAAACAGGCTCCTGATGAGCTTTTTCAGGATTTTGTGGATCGATTGTTAAAAACAGCTAATAGAATTTTTGGAAATTCTCAGGCAGAAAATCCGTTGGTTACTCAGCTAGCCTATGAAAATGCTAATGTGGTCTGCCAGGAGGCAATCAGACCTCATAGAGGGAAGACAGACTTGGCTGGTTATATTCGTCTCTGTTCTGAAATTGGCCCCTCGTATAATCAGGGTCTAGCAATGGCTGCAGCGTTGCAGGGAACCACCATCCAGGGAATACTTTCGCAGAGACGAGGAAATAAAAGGTGTTTTAAATGTGGCAGTCTGGGTCATTTTAAAAGTGATTGCCCTGATAACAGGGGTGCTATAAGTGGGCAATTAGGTTGTTCACCAGGAACATGTACTAAGTGTAGGAAAGGAAACCATTGGGTTAAGGGATGCAAGTCCAAAACTAATATTCAAGGCAAACCCGTGTTGGGAAATGGGAGGAGGGGCCCGCCCCAGGCCCCGATTCATCCAGGACAGACAGTTTATGAGGCAACACAGCTGCTACCAAGCCAAGAAAATCTATCTTCGAGCTTGCCAGGGCAACACCAGGGAGCGCTGGACTGGACCTCTGCAGTATCTTCCATGTCGTATTAACCCCAGAAATGGGTGTCCAGATCCCGCCTACAGGAGTTTTTGGACCATTACCTGAAGGAACTTGGGGATTACTGCTAGGACAAAGCAGTTCTACCGTAAAGGGACTGCAGATTTATCCAGGTGTCATAGACAGTGACTATGAGGGAGAAATAAAAATTATGGCTGTTTCCCCTCACGGTGTCATAACTATACCTGCTAACCAAAGAATTGCTCAGCTTGTCTTGGTTCTTTTACATCCACTGCCTTCCAAATTCGTTAAAGATAAAAGAGGACAAGAAAGCTTTGGCTCCTCCAGAGTGTATTGGGTTCAATCTATCACCAATAAGAGACCTAACCTTAAATTGACTATTGAAGGAAAGAGTTTTGAAGGATTAATAGATACGGGAGCTGATGTAACAATTATTAAAGGACAAGATTGGCCGTGTAGCTGGCCATTGATGGAGACACTTACGCATCTCCAAGGCATCGGATATGCTAATAATCTAAAACAGAGCACGAGACTTCTAACTTGGAAAGATAAAGAGGGAAATTCAGGGCAAATCCAGCCTTATGCTATGCAAAACTTGCTTACTACCCTTTGGGGAAGAGACCTTCTGCCACAAATGAATCTGATTATGTGTAGCCCTAACGAAATTGCCTCTAGGCAAAAGACAGAGCAAGAATCCTTGCCTGCTCAGGGGCTTGGGAAAGAAGGGCAAGGCACTAGAAAGTTTAAAAGCCCCCAGCCAAACCCTAACTCTAGAAGTCTGGGGCATTTTCAGTAATGGCCACTATCTTGCCTGCATCCCATGCCGATAAAATTCAATGGTTTAATGATAATCCTGTGTGGGTTGATCAGTGGTCTTTGTCTAAAGAAAAAATGGAAGCTGCCTCTTTGCTAGTGCAGGAACAATTGAAGGCGGGACATTTAAAAGAGTCTCTATCTCCATGGACTACTCCAATATTTGTTATTAAGAAAAAATCACGTAAATGGAGACTGTTACAAGGTTTAAGAAAGGTTAATGAAACTATGTTGCCCATGGGAACTTTACAAGCTGGTCTTCCATCTCCCGTGGCTATTCCTAAAGGATTTCATAAAATAGTCATAGATTTAAAAGATTGTTTCTTTACTATTCCATTGCATCCTGAGGATTGCAAAAGATTCGCGTTCAGTGTTCCTTCCATTAACTTCATGGAACCTATGAAAAGATACCAATGGACAGTTCTTCCTCAGGGCATGTCTAACAGCCCGGCTTTATGTCAGAAGTTTGTGGCACAGGCCATTCAGCCTGTAAGACAAAAATGGCCAGATATTTACTTTATCCATTTCACAGATGATTTTCTAATTGCAGGAAAAAATCCTCAGACTTTGCTTTTATGTTTTAAAGATTTACAGCAAGCTTTAGCCGCTAAAGGATTGCAAATAGCAACAGAGAAGGTGCAGACCCAGGATCCGTATAATTATCTGGGTTTTAAACTTACAGACCAAGCAATTTTTTCCCAGAAGATAATTATCCACAGGGACAATTTAAAAACTTTAAATGATTTTCGGAAGTTATTGGGTGACATTAACTGGCTTCGGCCATATTTAAAGCTTACTACAGGAGAATTACAACCTTTATTTGATATTCTAAAGGGGAATGCTGATCCTACATCCCCTAGATTATTAACTTCAGAAGGACTTTTGGCTTTACAGACAGTGGAGAAAGCTATTGAAAATCAATTTGTTACCTATATAGATTATTCTTTACCTTTGCATCTGCTAATTTTTAATACGACTCACTCGCCTACAGGTTTATTATGGCAAAAGGCTCCTCTGATGTGGATTCATTTGAGGGTGTCTTCAAGGCATAATATCTTGCCATATTATGAGGCAGTAGCCCAAGTAATTGTGCTTGGAAGAAAGCAGGTGCTAACTTATTTTGACAAAGAACCAGATTTTATTATTCGGCCTTATAGTGTTGATCAAGATGCTTGGTTAAAACAGCATAGCACAGATTGGTTGCTTGCTCAAATAGGCTTTGAAGGGACTATAGATAACCATTATCCTCAAGACAAATTGATAAAGTTTTTAAATATACATAAGGTTGTATTTCCTAAAATGACATCTTTACAACCATTGCATAATGCTCTTTTAATTTTCACAGACGGCTCTTCCAAAGGAAGAGCCGGATATCTTATTAATAATCAACAGGTGGTCATAGAGACCCCTGGGCTTTCTGCTCAGTTATAAGAGCTGACAGCAGTGTTGTGTGTCTTTCAATCTATAGATAGTACTTTTAATCTCTTTACTGACAGTGCTTATGTTACACTTTCTATACCACAATTAGAAACCTGTGGCACATTTAATTTTAATACGCCAGCTAGATCCTTGTTTTCACAATTACAAAGTATCATTCTTGCTAGGAAAAATCCCTTTTATATTGGCCATATACGAGCTCACTCAGGTCTTCCTGAACCTTTGGCTCAGGGTAATGAGTACATTGACAAGGCTCTCATAGGAGAGGCTTTAGTTTTAAAACCTATAAAATTGGCTAGACGTGATCATGATAAATTTCATCTTTCTAGCCATACATTAAGACTCCGTCATAAGATCACAAAGGAGCAAGCAAGAATGATTGTAAAACAATGCCCTAATTGTCTTACTTTAGCACCAGTCCCCCACTTAGGGGCTAATCCACGTGGCCTTATGCCCAATCAAATTTGACAAATGGATGTAACTCACTATGCAGAATTTGGAAAATTAAAATTTATACATGTTTACATTGATACGTGCTCGGGACTCCTTTTTGCCTCCCTGCATTCAGGAGAAGCCTCTAAAAATGTAATAGATCATTGTTTACAAGCTTTTAATACCATGGGATTACCCAAAGTCATTAAGACAGACAATGGACCAGCCTATTCTGGTAAGAACTTTATCTCATTTTGCAAGGAATTTAATATAAAACTTAAAACTGGAATTCCTTATAACCCAATGGGTCAAGGAATCGTAGAGCGTGCTCACCGCACCCTTAAAAACTGGCTTCTTAAAACAAAGAAGGGGAATCTATAACCCCCCCCCCCAGGTCTCCCAAATCACATCTTGCCTTTGTCTTATTTGTTTTAAATTTTCTCCAAACTCATGCTAAAGGTCAGTCTGCAGCAGACCGACACTGGCACCCAGTTACTTCCAATTCCTACGCCATGGTTAAGTGGCGGGACCCTTTAACTAATACATGGAATGGTCCAGACCCCGTTTTAATCTGGGGGAGAGGGTCCGTCTGTATTTTTTTTTCTCAAGGAGAAGATGGAGCACGCTGGCTGCCAGAGAGATTGGTTCGACAGGTAAACACACCCTAAAGCTGCTGATAAGTATAATTAACTCAAAAGGCTTTCCCTAAGCCGCTTCCCACTTACTTGGGAAGAAAGGTTCCTTTATGTTCTTGCAATTAAGTTGCAAGCCAGGCCTCTTGCCTGAAGTCACAAATTTTCAATCAAATTAAACGTCTTGGGCCTTCCGATACTGACCAAACAGGTTTTTTCTCTTAATCTCCTTTTATATTTCAAACAGAAAACACTCGGAAGATAAGCTCCTCCAGCAATGGCCGCCAGGATGAGGAAGGGTGGTTATTATAGCCAGCCAGCTCATATTCACAGAACATTTACTTTACCAGTGGATCTTCAAAAATGAGGCTACATAGTATTCGGAACTATGCATGTTTGCTAATATAACAAACATAGGCATCAGTTTGAGGTGCGAGGCGAGGCACTGCAAGGGAAAAGGAAAAAAATCCTGTCTCTGGATTTCCCTGAAAAGCACGTCCAGCTACACGGGGGTTGACATTAAGAGACTGTCCTTAAATTAGTAAGGCAGTCTATTTCCCTTCCCCTGAAAAAGATGTCGTTAATGTTTAAGGGGGTTGGACCTCTGTTTTCCCTCACTGGTGAAAGCCCATCGTCCATTGGGCGAATATACTTATATCCACTGAGTTGTTAAAAATTAATAATTAAGGGGGAATTGTCCCTTCCCCCCACAGCACTTAGCTGTGACCCTCCTGGCTGGCAACCCCCACTCTTCCCTGGCGTTATCTCCGGCCTATTCAAGCTGCGACATTCCTGGCCTACAGCCTCCACCCTTCCCCTGGCCTTATCTCCAGCCCTTGTTCCGTTTTAAACAATACAGCACTTTCACCTTAACTACCAGGGCCGCCTCAGCGCAGCTCCACCTGGAGACCAGCCGAAAACTGCGGGACTGAAAGCAGACAACCCGCCGAGAAGAAGATCCAACGAACTCACGGCCATTTGGGGGCAGGGTGGTTTTTCCAAAGATTATAAATATTGGCTAAATGATAGTAAAGTCAGTCTCTATGGGCAACTGTCCTCTTGACTCATTTCTCTTTCGCCCCCTTCCCGTTAACTCCAGAATTCTCTTCCAGGTAATCTGGTTCGTATGTGGCCGCAGGCGGCAACATCAAATGGCTGAGAAGCACCTAAAGAAATGTTCAACATCCTTAGTCATCAGGGAAATGCAAATCAAAACAACCCTGAGCTTTCACCTCACACCAGTCAGAATGGCTAAAATCAAAAACTCAGGAGAAAAATAGGTGCTAGCAAGGATGTGGAGAAAGAGGAACACTCCTCCACTGCTGGAAATCAATCTGGCGGTTCCTCAAAATTGGGAATGACACTTCCAGAAAACCCTGTTATATCACTTCTGGGCATATACCCAGAGGATTCCCCAGGATGTAATAAGGATACATGCTCCACTATGTTCATAACAGCTGTATTTATAATAGTCAGAAGCTGAAAAGAACCCAGATGTCCCTCAATGGAGGAATGGATACAGAAAATGTGGTATATATACACAATTGGGTACTATTCAGCCATTAGAAACAATGAATTCATGAAATTCTTAGACAAATGGTTGGAACTGGAAAATATCATCCTAAGTGAGGTAACCCAGTCTCAAAAGAACACTCATGGTATCCACTCACTGATAAGCAGATATTAGCCTAGAAGCTTGGAATAGCCAAGACACAATTCACATAGCAAATGATGCCCAAGAAGAAGGAAGGTATGGCCCCTGATCCTGGAAAGGCTCAGTGCAGCAATTTAGGGAAATACATGGACAGGGAAGTAGGAAGGGGTGGGTTGGGGAACAGGGGGAGGGAAGAGGGCTTATGGGACTTTTGGGGAGGGGGGATCCAGAAAAAGGGGAAATCATTTGAAATGTAAATAAAGAATATATCGAATAAAAAAAGAAAATAAAACTAAAATCACAGGCCTTTTGTGATAAAACCAATTTTATTATCTATAAGTTTAACTTTATATATTTGATAGCATATGCTCAATATTATAAAGAATTTGCATTGAATGCTTTTTTCATCATTAAAATACATCTTTTTGGAAAAAAGAAAACTGTCCATTCCTTTTAGATTTTTTGTTTGTTTTGTTTTTTTGAGACAGGGTTTCTCTGTATAGCCCTGACTGTCCTGGAACTCACTTTGTAGACCAGGCTGGCCTCGAACTCAGAAATCTGCCTGCCTCTGCCTTCCAGAGTGCTGGGATTACAGGCGTGCGTCACCACCGCCCGGCTTCCTTTTAGATTTTTAAATTTTGCAGAGTACATACTTTTGAAGTATCACCGAATGATTCTTTGGATTCCCTTGTTTTGTGTTGTTATGCCCTCTTTCCTCTGAGTTTAAGTTGGATATTCTATTTCTGCCTTTTACTTAGTTTGGATAAAGATTTTTCTACCTTGTTGATTTTCTCCAAGAAAAAATTCTTTATTTCATTGATTCTTTTTATCCTACTCTTGGTTTCTATTTTATTGATTGCAGCAGATTACAGCAGGTTCCAGGATGAGGTTGGAGTGTGGTGACCTTTTTTTTTCCAGTAACAAAGGATTGTGGTCTTCTCCCTCTGTGAATGACCCCCACCTGTTTACATGTGTACAAAGGCTTAGTCAAGACTTTGTAATGGCCAAATGATGACTGGTCCAGCTTGAGACCAATGCCAGGAGAGGAAGCCCATGGCTGGCACTACTAATGATTTTGTGCTATACTTGCCGACAGGATTTTAGCATAACTTTCATCAGAGAAACTTCACCCAGCAACCGATGGAAACAGGTGCAGAGACCCACAGCAAAACATTAGATGGAGCTTACAGAATCTTTTCTATTTCTATTTCTGTTTCTGTTTCTGTTTCTGTTTCCATTTCCGTTTCCGTTTCCGTTTCCATTTCCATTTCTTGACATCTGAAACTCATTCATGCACAGCATGATCACTTATCCAGTGATCTATCTCCCAACTGGCTCCCTAATGTTAATACATGAAAATCACTCCATGTCCGTTAACAGTGAGGATTAAGATGGAGAACACAGTATACTGGTCCTGGACCCTACCACCTCTGAACTAAATAAGATGCAGAAAATCAGTAGTTCACAGATGTTAAATTTCATTGAAGCTTTCATAGAGGTCCTAGAATGTAAATGTTAGTACCTGTTAACAGAGAGCTCTGGAGTCTGTCAACATGGAAACCAAGTCTCTGTTACATAATGATGAAGCCAGGAATAGATCTGCAGCCTGTCAGAGACACCATTACTTATCTGTCAGCTGGAGATGGCAGTGCTTACTTCCCAGGGTGTTGTAGGATTAAGGAAATAATAGACAGTACATACTTTGTTCCAAGTGAGTTCTTCATAAGTAATTCTATGGAGGTCTGACTTTGTGTAGCCTCACCAGAAGACACCATCTTTGTACCTGACCCATGGTAGGCACTACAAATGTTATCTCTGAGTACCAGTGACTGTTGTCACTGTAGACAAAGCTGTGATGAGAAATATCAGCTACTTTGATGAGAAAGCTGCAGAGCATAAAAACTACATTTCCCAATACCCTTTGCTGGTTAGAGGGGGCATGAATGATCTGGGCAGTGCTAAGTAGGCTGAAGCCACTGAGCAGTTGCTTCTTTTCATTTTCCCATCCTTAGAATTACTATTGATGTTTTTGTACTTGTAGTGGTTAAATTCCATTCCATTTTGTTGACATGTGACCCTTTGTCAGGCAGTGTGACTTATTAAAAATAAATACAGTATATGTTACATATTTTTGCTAGCTTTTCTCCTCCCATCACCCTAGGTTTGAGCTACTTATTTTAGTAAAATTCCTAAAACTGGTGCTGTTCAAGTATACACCATGACTTTTCTGGGTCTAGAATGTGTGTTTAGAATTGACATATTACTGTGAATTAGTCTATTAAACCATCAAGTGACACACATACTGTCATCTATGTGAAAACACACATGGCAGGATTTGATAACTCACTTCTGGTGCAAAAGCATATTTCAAGCTCATGTCTTTATGGCATCAACCAATACCAAGGAATCACATGTCTTGTCTGCTATTTACATTCAGACTTTAGCAGTCATAGGAAACTCCATTCAGGAGACATAACACTGGAGTTGTCTTTGCAGCTGAGTGCCAGAGTTGAGCATGATGCTGGCAGTATTTCCAGCAAGAGCTTTGCTTTCTCAGGAGAGAAAAAGATTCATACGAGCAAAGAGTGGTGTTTAAATATGTATATGGTACAAGAGTGTCACAATGTTTTATTATTGAAAATTACATTCTGGTGTATTTATGTTCTCATCTGTTTTTATATAGGGGGAATAATTAAATGTGTGTGTGTGTGTGTGTGTGTGTGTGTGTGTGTGTGTGTGTGTGGCATGTGCATTCATGTCTGTGAATATAGGCACCTATGCATCATGGCATGCATGTAGAGGTCAGGTTTCAACCTATTACACTGGCCCTGACTGTCCAATTTATTTCTGTTGTGTCTCTTTATTCTCTACTATGTGGTCCATGTTATGTAACACAGAGATTCTGGGAATTCACCATCAATTTGCCCATAAGAACTCTGGGGGTAAAAGACGGTATCATTGTCTAGTGATATGTGGCTGCTGGGTATATGGACTCAAGTTTTATTGTGCATTGAGTACTTTATCTGCTGAATCCCAGGAGCACTACAGATGATGCTGGAATATCTGTATAAGATAATATGTCTTTATTATCAGGGAGTACCAAAACCATACTAAAATGGCATTTGAAAATTTTAGCTACTCAATAAGTACTAGTGGGTAAATACACATCATATAGTCCATAAATACACAGATGACACTTGTTGAATTAAGTCTGTCTATCAATCAAAAACAAAATTGCCTTTTTCTTGAAGCTAAAAATGGCATTGCATTTTGTGTGTCTGTGTCTAACTATATTGCCACGCTTTATCAGTCAAGCCACATAAAACTTAGTTTTCCTCTCATTGAGTTCTTGTATTTTACACAGCAAGTTCATGGTTTGTCTATGTTCCACAGTTGCTGAAAATAACTAAGTGCGAGACAACCAAGCTGAAGCCAGAAATTATCTAATTGTATGGAAACAATAAGCACAGAGGACATCCAAAAGCTGAGGTCCAAGTTAATTTTTAGAAAGATTTTTATGTACCCTGTATTCCCTGCTTTAGCAGTCTAGAGTGACTTATGTATGATTGATTTATTAAACTTCTTAGTAGAGTTTACCCAAATGTTAAATAAGCAGTAAATTTTCCCTAAATAATAGATTTTTAACAGAAGCTAATTACAATGCAGACTGAAGGAGGAGGAACAGGGTTTAAGGAGAGGTGTGTGATAGAGTCTTGAATCTCCAGGAGGCTACTAGCTACTGTGGTGTGGATATTTCCTGTTTTTCAGAGCTCCATCCCGCAGCACTCTGTGCTTGAACTGCATTGCCCTTAAAGATTGAACACTATGCCACACCATGCAGAGGCTGTGTTTTTGTCATATGTTTTGTTAATTCTAGACTGTTGTTTCCATTTTAAATTCTGAGAATTTTAAATTCTCTTATTCTTAATATTGCTGGACAAGTCACTATATGCTTTTTGCACATAGTTCTGCTTTGAAGGTTATGTGTGTAATAATTCTTTTTCTTCCTGGATCATAGCACTACTTTTGGTAAGAAATGGTTCTCTATTTTTCCAAAACACATAACAGAAAACTGAAACTGAAATATCAAACATATTTGAAGTGGTCATACATTTACAAACAGTGTGGGATATCTAAGGCCTAGATGGGCAAGAAGTACCTTACAGGGCCACCTTTCTTAAGAAATAAAATAAAAACTAAAATAAAATTTAAAATGCCCTTGTCATATCTCAAAGTGTATGTTGTTAAATCTTCTGTTACATGATTACCATTATGTTGGATAAAATAAATCATTTTATATGAACAACTTCATATTTCATATATGGTGAAGTACATTGACAGGACACGGTGACTGACAGTTCTGATGCCAGCACATTAGCTCCTCTTAAACGATCTTATCCATCAAAGAAGATTCAAACATTTATCACCTTCTCACACATGGACCTGAAAAAAGTTCACTATTTGTTTTTCAGTGCTTAAAAACATGAAAGGGCTGACTGTGGCATAGAAGTGGCTCACAAAGATTTGGATAGAGTAAGATGTTGGATCATTCAGGAACATAGTTCTTGAGCTGGAGACAATGCTGTCGAAGATGGACATCAGCACAAAGAAACTCATGAGCATCAGGATGGTCTGGGTGGCCCTTTGTTCTGGGGATGATTTTGGGGAAAGGCTGGTACCTTGAAGATGCTGGGCTTGTTTCCTGTGCCTGCACAAGAGAGATACCATGTACCAAGTCGAGAGGACCATGAGACAAATAAGAAAGACTTCCCTGATGACTATCAGTGTAGAAAACATGCTTTTCATGAGGTGACTCAAGGGTAGAATAGAGCAGGACTGAGTAACATAAATAAAGTTATTTGTGGTCAAATTTGGGTTGGCAATGATGGCTACCAAGAGGTGAGTGCTAATTAACATATAGAGCACACCCAGAAATAAAATGGCACATGAGATGTGATGGGGAGATTTGTGCTTGAACTTAGCTAAGCAGGAGCTTCTGGGACTGAGGATGATGGCCTGGAGGACACTCAACAGGCTTGTGATACAAAGAGAGAGACCTCTTAAAATTCTGTACAGGTAGACAAGGAATTTACATATGATGTCATCCCATCTTGTCCAAGAAATAAAAATGTCAGTGGCTATGAATCCTGCAACAAGTAGCATCAGTAGGTGAATTAGGGACAAGAGACCAATGGGCAGGTCAGTGAGTCTGGGCCTGTTCCCACGAATGAACTTGAGGATGTGGAAGAGAAGAAGGAAGCTGTTGCCCGAGATCCCAATGCCAATTTCTAAGAAAAAGATGTCACTTATTTTAGAATTTGTGTGTAGTTTGCTGTTCTTATTCATCATATGTGAGAACAGTGGCTGAGGAGAAAAGAAAAGAACCTCATTCATCACTCCATGGCAACTCTGCTCTCCTCATTATAATCCACTGAAGAGCTCAGCTCCACTTCACACCCCATTGACCATCTCACCTGTCCTAAGCTGAGCCATGGCTAGATACTATGTCTTATGGTGACTGCGTCAGTGTGTGAGCTCCTTTAATATTAAACTCTGGACACATCATAGAATATGTCTTTTCTTATTTAGCACGTGTGGGTTTTCCTAGAGCAGGACCAGCATCTTATTTGGCTTTCATCCACAACATCTTTGCTGCCAGCAACATCTCATTCAGAGTTTTACTATTTTGGATGAGTTTGAATGAGGAAGATTGTGTGAAAGAAACCAGTCCTTCCCAATGAAAGAGATCCTGTAGTTTGGGTATGCACTTATCCTATTAGGGGCTATCTTTAGACAATTTATTGTAAAGTAAAATTTCTTAATATATTTATACAGCAAATGTTGGGAATTTTGATCTGTGAATCTAGATGTTTTTCCTCCCACCCACAATCTGCCATTTTAAGCAAGTGTGACCTAGAATAGTATGAGACTGGACTCCAGTCACTTCATCCTTAACATAAACACATCCATGTGCCTGTGCCAGGTAGGCACTAGGTATATAAGGGCATGCTGTTTACACACCAATAGTGGCAGTGTTCCAGCACAAGACAGTCTCTGTAGATATCTCCCCTGCTGGCTCTTTCATGTTTATGCTCTCACAGAGACAAGGCAGATCATAGTGACTGGCCAGCTCCAAACCTGCTTGAAACAGAAGATAAAAGAAAAATAAATAACAAAACAGCAAAATATTGGAGTGGAGTCCTTTTCAGAGAACTTGGATGAACAATCCATTCTTTGAGTGATGCTCTGTAACTTCATATTTTATGTTTCTAATTTCAATTTTGTACTGGCTCTAAGAGAATAGTAAAGTGGGCAAAGGTCTGCAGGAGCTCATTCCATGTCTTCTTTCAGAATGTGAAGTCTATGGGAAATAGAGTTACAATTAAAAGATTTTAGGTTATCACTTATTAAAATTAAAGAAAATGATACAACTCAGTCTTTAAAGACAAGCTCTATAAGACTCTGCATTTTCTCTCTCCATAATTGAGTGTTGATACTTCTCCAGATTTCTGATATGCCAACTACAACTTTATATTCATCAATGTGCTGTATATGCTGTAGAATTATTACAGTTTCTTGAATAGCCATTGAATTAGAAACACACCATAACCAAACCCATCTTGGGTAGGAAGCATTTATTGCATGTTATTGCTAATAATCTATTATCCAGGATAGTTGATGGAGGAACCTAAAGCAGAGACCCACAGGCAGGAACTGATGCACAATCATGGAAGAGTGCTAGTTACTGGGTTTTTGCTTCATGGCCTTTCTTGTCTATATTCTTATGAAACTACCAGCCACAGCCTATACTTACACTGAGCTGGGCCTTCTCACATTGATCACCCAACAAGAAAATTTACCACAAATGTGCCCACATGTCAATCTGGTGGAGCAATTATCTGAACTGATATTGCCTTCCCTCTTTCTAAATGGTTTACCCACTGTCAAAACAATCAATAAAACAAGCAAACAAACCAATATAGCTGGCACAGCTGACCTCTTGTCAGGTTGACACAAAAACACATCACTCTTACACTATAACCTTGTTTTTTTTTTTGTTTCCAAGATACCATACTAATATTAACAATTCAATATACAAATTCCATACACTTCAAAAGCTCAATGTCCTATGAATCTTCTAATCTTATTCAATATGCAAAGCCTCTCCAAAATTTTCGGTCTCAAAAGTATCCAGTTTTTCTTACATTTTCAAAGTTTTGTAAAATACATATTGTCTCTCCAATTTCAACGTGAAATTGCAAAACTCCAATTTCTCCATAAAACTCCAAAATCCTTTGAAAAGTTCAAAGTCTCTTAATTCTTGGCTCCTGTAGCATAAATAATAACTTAAATATTTTCTTTCCCAAGTTGAAGAACCAGGGCACAGTCACAATCAAATTCAACAAATCCAACAGTGTAAAACTGTGTCATATTCCTGAGACTCACTATCAATCTCCTCCAACATGCTAGGAAGGCCTTCCATAGCATGCACAGCTTGTCTGCAAGACTCAACAAATTGCCCTCACTGCACAGAAGCTGTTGTGCTCTTTGGTAGATGGCCTGTGATGCTGACATCTCAGATTGCCTGGATTTGTTCTTCCAGTGGGATGAAGCTTCATTGATAATCTCTCCCTGGCTCTCTTTAGAGAGCCTAACTTAGTAATAAGACAACAAGACAATATGACACAACAGTGTTACTCCTTGATCCCTTCCTGCCTTCAGAAGCAGTACAACCTGTGAGACTCCTAAGCTACCAGGTTTGATGAATGCAGGATATGCAGCCTCAACAATATCTGAACCATCATATCTGTTTGCTGAACCCAGGAAAACACTTTTAACGAGATTTTTATTTGTTCCAGCAAGGGAAAGGACTCACTTCAGTGATTCTTAACTTAAATTATGAATGACCCTCATAGAATCTTTAAGGACTCTTAAACCTCACTGTGAAACTTAATAAGACAAACCTCCATCTGCACTGGTTTCAGCATTATATTGTAAGACCACACAGAATAATCCACTAAGGTAACAGCATTCTATGTATCATACAGCATAAATTTTCCAAATCCTTCCACAATCTTCAAAAATCACAGGTTAGGTCTGTCAGAGTAAGCCCTATATCCTAGTAACAATTTCTGCCTTGGTTAGGCCTTCTGATGCTCTGATAAAATACCATGATGAAAAGCAAGTCAGGGAGAAAGGGATTATTTCACCATAGAGCTTATAGTCCTGCATTCATGGAATCTAGGGAAAAAACTCAAGACAGGAGCCTAGAGGCAGGAAGTGATGGAGAAGCCACGTAGTGTTGTTTTCCACTTATAGCTTCCTCTATCTACATTTTCATGGTACCTAGGACCACCAGGCCAGGCATGGAAATATCCACAGTGAGTTGGGCTCTTCCATATCAAATGCAACTTAAATGAAGAAAATGTACCAGGTGCATGCCCAGGGGCCAGTCTGTTGGTTGCATTTTCTCAGTTGAGATTCCCTCTCCTAAAATAACTCTAGCTTGTATCAAGTTAACATGAAACTATGTAGCACAAACACCAAGCATATAGGGCATGTAATTTTGCAATCAAATTCCTGTTACACCGTAAAAATTTACCATTGGAAGTCAAGAGTGTGGATAAAGTTGTTTTATACTTATTTAGAGCATGGAATATTGTAATGGAAAATATTATGGAGAGTTAAGTGGAACAAATTCACAAGCACAGGGTACTGGTTACAGCATTAGACCTGAGTCAGAAAGTTTGTGAAAACATCGAACAGAGAAGACATCCTGAAATAAAAATTCTGTACCATCTTTAAAAAAGGTTAATCATTTATATAATTATGGGTCATATATTCTAGTTAGGTCATATAACACATATGCAAATATATAGATGTGTGTGTGTGTGTGTGTGTGTGTGTGTGTGTGTATGTAATGTATGGTGCTTTATTATTCCCATTTTATTGTGAAGTTCTTTATAAAGCTTATGGGTTTGTTTTCAACATCCCAGTTACAATAATCACAACACAATAGAGTGCAGAAAGATATAGTTCTGTTTCCCAGTGATCAAGGAAAATAGCAGTTGATTATGGGACAAATGCCACCAGGAGCACACACTCTGGATGTCAATTTGTGATCTGTGTGCACTAAGTGGCAGGTGAATGTTTTATACATTTAATTTCATGGAAGAAAAACACACCTGTAGAGTTTAAAGTAGTAGCTGGTATCACATGCATGTTGGCAGTCGCTGACTAAGAAGTACAAGAATTCTAAAATATTTTCTCTCATGTTTCTGGAAATGTGCATTTTTATATAACTACACTGAGCTAATCAGAAAAGAAAAAAGAAAAGAAAAGAAAAAGAAAAGAGTAAATAGAAGAGGAAAGGAAATGAGAAGCAGGAACAATGGAAAGAGAAAATAAAAAAGTAACTTGATCTTTATGAACATGTCACATAGTCATACCTCCAAGGCAGTATGCAGTCAGCACTGCAGAGCAGGTTCAGGCTGTGCTAGTGTCAATGTCACTTCAGAACCCTCAGCCTTGCAAACCTGAAACTCTTAGGAAAGTCAGGTGGGTGCAGAGGCTGGGACTCCTCAGTGATATTCTCAACATCATGGCTTCAAATAATCCATCTTTGAAAGCATTAGGAAACCTTATCTTTCTTGAGGTAGAATTCCACACTAGCAAAGAAAAAACTTACACTAATGTGATTGCCTGTCATCACCAACACCTGTTTACCAGGAAATACACAGACAACATTTCTCTAGTCATCCTGTTATCTCCAGCTTTCATGGACTATGAAATTTTATGTAATTTCATATCATAAAAATCAGGGCCAAGAAGTGGTGGCACATACATTAATTCCAGCACTTCAAAGGCAAAGTTTGTGGATGTTTGAGTTCAAGGCCAAACTGGTTTCCAGAGTTCCAGGACAGGCAGGAATACACAGAGAAACCCTGTCTTGAAAAACCAAACAACAAAAAGAATCAGTAAGGCATACAAATTCTACACAGATATATAATTTCTATAGAAAAAAACTCTGGTGAGTATGAACCCTCCTCAGATATAAGCCACAAGGAATTCTCTAGCCTGTCCCTTCCCAGTTGAGCCTCAGCTGCTCATACCTTCTTGTCTGAGCATGGATTAGGAGACCAGGATACAGGACCCACACTCTCTGATCTGCATAATTACAAGACTCTCATCTAACAGAGAGGGCAGGAGAGTAGCCTGGGACAAGCCTGGGACAATTTGATGTACCATGCACTGTGATTGCATTTCACACAACAGGCTACTACCAAGAGTCATGCAATTCAGCATATAATGTACACAGCACCAGGAAAAGTCACTGATTTCTGAAACAGGCCACAATTAGAAGAAGCTACACTGGGGGAAAGGAAAGGAAGGCACTTGGGAAGATTATGAAAAGAGTTGTGTACGGAACAAGAGGAACCTAAGCAGTCTTCAGTTAAAGTTAATCATGTAGGCTGTGGCTGTTCAGGTCAGAAAAATGGAAACGTCCTATAGAGCCTGCATCAAGGTGGCCCTGGCTAGATCCTTTGTCTCATTCCACAGTTACCCAAATCATGGAAACCCATGACACATAGGAGCATCAACTAGAGGGCTTTGGTAGGTGACACTGATCTATGGATTGAGGGTGAGGTTACTCGGTCAGGATGTCTGCCTTTGGCCCACTCCTAACTTAAACCTAGAAAGACACTAGGGAGAAATGGGTGGTATACCAGGGAAGGCAAAAAAAAATCACCAAGCAAGTGCTGGTGCTGTTTCCAGAGATGTCAGAAATAAATTACCTACGGGGTGATGGGCAAACCATGAAGAAGAGCCCTTGGGCTGAGGGAGGGCAGCTGTTTTCTGAAAGACTGTGTAAGAATGGTATTTTTAATCGTAAAAGCTTTGTAGCAGTGTCTTTTTCTCAGAGTGGCAGTAGGAATGCTACTTGTTTCTAAATAAACCTCCAGAAGCAGAAGGAATGGATACCCCAGCGAGGCACAGACTCCAGCCATCAACATGGACCCCACACAGTGCTTTTGCACAACCTGCTTCCATCATCACCCAGTGATGATTCCTGAGAGGCTCTGCTTTGCTACTAAGCAGCTCTGACTTCTATCCCAGTGCATTTGTATAATCATATAATTATAAAGCATATTTATTCAATTACTAGAACACAGAAATGAATGCTTAATGAACCAAAATATCATGTCCATTAAGACCATACTCACTGTTTATTAACAATCTGTGTCCTGTAACTTCATCACTACAGTGAATCAGGTGACTACTACTACATGGCAGAGTGAGGCTAAGACCTGACATAATTTGTGAAGGTAAACAGGGAATGGAAAAGCTTGTAAGATACTTCAAGTCTATAAAGTCCAGGAAGGACCTCTCTGTGAGGTGAGGTTTGAACATGCCACCCATTTCTTTTTTAAAGGCTTTTAGACCTTCTAAGTATTCACCCTATAGAAGCCAGTATATCAACACTATTAATTTTATGGTACACAATGAAGAGAACAAAATTAAGTGTATTTGTTTACATTTGAAATTAAAGCATTTCACAATGCACACAAAGGATCACTTCTGAAAACCTATGGATGATAAAGTAAATTTGGTAATTAGCTCAGAAAAATAAATTAAAATTAAAATTGGCTGACACATTATAAAAATTAGCAATTTTTGTATCTTAAGGAAATGAAAATCCAAGGAAGAAAATGTACTTGATGCAGAACACATTCCTCTGTGCTGAGGATCTCTCAGATTCAGCTTCACCATGGCCGATGCTGAAACTCCCCCTGCAGCTCAAGAGAGCTCCTCCTCCACTGCCTGCCTGGGTCCCAACCACCTTCTGATTCTGCACTTTCTCAGGACACTTACTCAGTTGGAAGTTGCAGGGCAGGAGGAACCTGAGCCTGAAGAGATCCTACACAGGCTTAGGTGAAGGGAGTTTTAAAGAATCTCTGCAGCCTGTAACTTCAGTGACTGTCAGTGACAAGTTCTCACTGGAGAGCAAGGACATGTGGGATCCCGCTGGAACATTTTACCTGTTGAACTGACTCTACTCTGTTGGACAACAGCTGTCCTGGGAAAACTTGGCCCAAACTTTTCTCTGAGCCTCCTTGGCACATCTGTAAGCTACATCAGGATGTAATGTAATCAACTGGAACTTGCTAATTTTCCCCTCAGGCAAAATGAGTAGGCACTAAACTTGTACTGCACAATTCATCAGCTAACAGTGAGACTCCTGGTGCCTTCCTTGACCTTCCATGTTTCAGATTAAATCTACACAGTGAGTGACAGGCTGCTTCTTCCAGGGTCCAATAACACATGGAGACCATGTATCCAAAAAAATCTTGATTCTGTGCCATATGACTTCCAGATTTCCAGCTTTTAGTAAACAGTCAAAATAAATTTAAAGAAAATACAGAAGTAAAGAAAGACATTGGAGTTTGGGATCGTGCAGTCATAGGCAGTTTGAACATTACTGTTCATGGCCAATCCTGAGCTGGATTCTTCTCCTCAGGGAGCTTGAGTGGCCAGCTTCCTCCTCATAGATGGAGTCAGGAATCCTTAACATCTGTTTTGTCAGAAATGACATGTAATTTTGCTTTCACCTCCTGTGTACTTTATATACAGTAAAATAAAGATCCTGACAAATGGAGCTCTGGACCATACTCTGAAGAGAATCCAATCATCCAGGGTGGCCTACTCCTGTTTTTGGATCTCAGAATTAGAAGATAGCATTTTATAATACCTGTTCTCAATATGTCAAGAGTTCACACAGGAGCAAAGTATGAAAGATTAGCTATTTCCAGAGAAGACTGGAGACTTAAGAAAGTAAACATATGTAAAAAAAATCCAAAGACCAAAACATCTACTGTTCAAGATTCTACACAAGGCATCTGGGGGAGTGGAACCCTCAGATACCCAACTCATGGAAAGGAGGAAGTCTGAATGCTGAGCAGTGGCTACATGTGCATTTTAATGCTTGTACAACAGACTTAGCTCTG
The DNA here is from genome assembly GCF_947179515.1 of Apodemus sylvaticus. NCBI lineage: Eukaryota > Metazoa > Chordata > Mammalia > Rodentia > Muridae > Apodemus > Apodemus sylvaticus. Next base: position 120,423,697 of record NC_067473.1, read on the forward strand.
CTGGGGAAGAAGAAGGACACAGCATGGAAGTCACTGGAAAATGTTCATCCCTTGGCTATCCCTTCCTGGAGTGTGCTGTGTTTCTGTCCTAATCTTGTGCATATGCCATTGTTATCAAGTTGTCACCAGATTCTCTAAAAAAAAAAACATGATGGCTGGTGTGGCAAAGGAGGTATCCTTTGACCCCTGACCCTTGATTTACGAAGCCACTGATCTCTGAAGGGACAGATTGCTCTTGGATAAAGAGATAGAAGCACATCTTCCAGATCTAAAATGAACTTACTCTGTGACTCCGGGCAGGTGAATCAACCTGCCTGAACTTTCATTTATCTCAGTTTTTTAAAACTGATTTTTAAATTTTTTGAGCATATCTCCTGTTTATATGTTTGTTCACAGCATGCTTGCTTTGTGTTTGGTTGAGATCAGAAGCAGGTACTGGATATTGCATAGCTAGACTCACAGATGTTTGATAGCCCTACATTGGTGCTAGGAACTGAATCCTCTTGGTGGATTTTTCCTTTGACCAGCAATAAGTGTCCTTCATGTCTCTTTTGATAACATTATGTTGAAAGTCAATTTTATCTGATGTTAGAATGGCAACTCTGGCTTGTTTCCTGAGACCATTTGCTTGTAGAATTGTCTTCCAGCCTTTTACTCTAAGGTAGTTTTTGTCTTTGACACTGAGGTATGTTTCCTGTATGCAGCAAAATGTAGGGTCCTGTTTCCTTATCCAGCCTGTTAGTTTATGTCTTTTTATTGGGGAATTGAGTCCATTGATGTTAAGAGATATTAAGGAGTAGTGACTATTTCTTCCTATCATTTTTGATGTTAATTTTATACTTGTGTGATTATCTTCTTTTGGGTTTGATGAATGAAGGTTATTATCGTGTTTTTTCCAGTGTATAGTAATCTTGACTGGCATTTTTGTTGTCTTAGAGTCTGCATGAGCTCTGCCCAGGATCTTCTAGCTTTCAATGGTCTCTGGTGAGAAGTCTGGTGTAATTCTGATAGGTCTTCCTTTATTATGTTACTTGCCCTTTCTCTCTTACTGCCTTTAGTATTCTTTCTTTGTTTAGTACATTTGGGGTTTTGATTATTATGTGACTGGAGGTATTTCTGTTCTGGTCCAGTCTGGAGTTCTATAGGCTTCTTGTATATTCATGGGCATCTCTTTCTTTAGGTTAGGGAAATTTTCTTCCATAATTTTGTTGAAGATATTTGCTGGCCCTTCAAGTTGTAAATCTTCACTCTCATCAATGCCTATAATCCTTTGGTTTGGCTTTCTCATTGTGTCCTGGATTTCCTGGATGTTTTGGGTTACAAGCTTTTTGCATTTTGCATTTTCTTTGACTGCTGTGTCCATGGCTTCTATGGTATCTTCGGCATCTGAGATTCTTTCTTCTTTCTCTTGTATTCTGTTGTTGATATTTGCATCTAAGGCCCCTGATTTCTTTCCAAGGTTTTCTATCTCCAAAGTTGTCTCCCTTTGAGTTTTCTTAGTTGTTTCTATTTCTGTTTTTAGATCCTGGATGTTTTTGTTCAGTTCCTTCACTTGCTTGTTTGTGTTTTCCTGTAATTCTTTGAGAGATTTTTGTGTTTCCTCTTTCATGACTTCTGCCTGTTGATCAAAGTTCTCCTGTATTTCTTTAAGTGATTTTTGCATTTCCTCCTTATTGGCTACTATCTATTGGCCCATATTCTCCTGAATTTCTTTTAAGTGATTTTTGTGTTTCCCTTGTAAGGGTTTCTAGCTTTTGATCATTTTTCTCCTGAATTTCTTCAAGAGATTTATTTATGTCCTTCATGTGTTCCTCTAGCAGCATCATGACCAGTGATTTTAAATCCAACTTTTGTTTTTCTAGTGTTTTGGGAGAATTTTCTTGCTGCTATTGGAGAGTAGAGTTCAGATGCTGCCTTGGTTTCTGTTAGAAAAGTTCATACGTTTGTCTTTAGCCATCTAGTTCTCACTGGTGTTAGATGGTTGTATTGTCACTGGCTAGTGTTTCAACCTCCTCTGGATCTTTAAGGCTATTTCCGGGACACTGAATGCTTGGTTTTCCTCTGGCCCAGATTGCTGATGTGCTGCCTTCTTCTTTTGTGCCTTTGGAACCCTGCTGATTCTTGCCCCAAGCAATGTTATTCTTGGGTTGTCTCAGTGAACCAGGTGCTCCCAGACTGCTCTGTCAGGTAGTGAAGACAGCATGGGAGAATCACTCCCTCTGCTGATCCCCATGTACAACACAGGCCCCACGGCAGGCTGGCTGGTAGACAAACTGCCTATGTGCTCAGGTCCTGGGCACAGGCAGCCCCCTGGCGGTTTGTGCCCCCAGAGCTCTTAAACTCAGGATATCTCAGTACCTGGTGCTGCTTTTCTGTCCAGGCACACAGGGAAGGAGGCAGCAGGGAGTCACTCCCTCCGCTGATCTCCACATAGGACACAGGTCCCATGGCAAGCCAGCTGGCAGATGAACCACCTATGTGCTCAGGTCCTGGATATAGGCAGATCCCTGGTGGTTTGAGCCCCCAGAGCTCTTAAACACAGGATATCTCAGTACCTGGTGTTGCTTTCCTGCCCTGGCAGGCAAGGAAGATGGCAGAGGGGAGTCACTCCCTCTGCTGATCTCCATGCAGGACACAGGCCCCAGGACATGCCGACTGGCAGATGAATCACCTATGTGCTCAGGTACTGGGCACAGGCAGACCCCTAGCGGTTAACACCCCCAGAGCTCTTAAACTCAGGATATCTCAGTACCTGGTGCTGCTTTTCTGCCCCAGAAGGCAAGGAAGATGGTGGCAGGGAGTCACTCCCTCTGCTTACCTCCACATAGGACACAGGCCCCATGACAGGCCAGCTAGCAGATGAACCACTGATGTGCTCAGGTCCTGGGAACAGGTGGTATGCGACCCCAGATATCTTAAACTCAGGCTATCTCAGTACCTGGTGCTGCTTTTCTCAGAATCCCTCAACATATGGCCAGTATGCTTAACTGATGAGCATGATCTCTAGCCATGACATTGAAAACATTTGTATTGCTAAGGGGTCACAGTGCCGCATCTTTTGATTTTCATGCAAATCCTTGGATATATTTGCTGATCCTGATTTAACTTTGGTACCAGCTATTCCTGCCATCTACTACTCTTGGGTGTATTTGCTTCTTTTTGCTCTAGAGCTTTCAGGTGTGCTGTTAAACTGCTAGCATATGCTCTCTCCAGCTTCTTTTTGGAGGCACTCAGAGCTATCAGTTTTGCTTTTAGCACTGATTTCATTGTGTCCCATATGTTTGGGTATGTTATGCCTTCATTTTCATTAAATTCTAAAAAGTATTTAATTTCTTTCTTTATTTCTTCTTTTAACAAGTTATGGTTGAGTAGAATGTTGTTCAGTTTCCATGTGTATGTGGGCTTTCTGTTGTTTTGTTGATCTGATAGGGTGCATGGAGTTATTTCAGTCTTCTTATATCTACTAAAGTCTGTTTTGTGACAGAGTGTATGGTCAGTTTTGGAGAAGGTTCCCTGAGGTGTTGAGTAGAATGTATATTCTTTTGCTTTAGGATAAAATGTTCTATAAATATCTGTTAAATCCATTTGGTTCACAACTTCTGTTAGTTTCACTGTTTCTCTGTTTAGTTTGTGTTTCCCTGATCAGTCTATTGATAAGAGTAGGGTTTTAGACTCCCACTCTTATTGTGTGGGGTACAATGTGTGCTTTGTGCTTTAGTAAATTTTCTTTTATGAATGTGGGTGCTTTTGTATTTGGAGTGTATATGTTCAGAATTGAGAGTTCATCTTGGTAGATTTTTCCTTTGATGAGTATGAGTAGTCCCTTCCTTATCTTTTTTTATTCCTTTAGGTTGAAAATCAATTTTATTCATATTGGAATGGCTACACCAGCTTCTTTCTTGGGACCATTTGCTTGGAAAATTGCTTTCTAGACTTTTACTCTGAGGTAGTGTCTATCTTTGTGCCTGAGGTGAGTTTTCTGTATGCAGCAAAATGTTGGGTCCTGTTTTGTATCCAATCTGTTAGTTTATGTCTTTTCATTGGAGAATTGAGTCCATTGTTATAAAGAGATATTAAGGAGAAGTGATTGTTGCTTTCTGTCATTTTTGTTATTACAGGGGGAGTTATGCTTGTGTGGCTCTTTTCTTTTTGGTTTGTTAAAAGAAGATCAATTTATTGCTTTTTCTGGTGTGTAGTTTCCCTCTGTTTGTTGGAGTTTTCCATTCATTATCCTTTGAAGGGCTAGATTTGTGGAAAAATATTGTTTAAATTTGTTTTTGTCATGGAATGTCTTGGTTTCTCCATCTATTGTAATTGAGAGTTTGATGTGTATAATAACCTGTGTTGGCATTTGTGTTCCCTTAAGTTCTGTATGATATTTGTCCAGGATCTTCAGCTTTTCATAGTCTCTGGCGAGAAATCTGGTGCAATTCTGATAGGGCTGCTGTTATATATTGCTTGGCCTTTCCCTTTACTGCTTTTAATATTCTTTCCTTGTTTAGTGCATTCAATCTTTTATTATGTGATGTGAAAAATTTCTTTTGTGGTCTAAACCATTTGGAGTTCTGTAGGCTTCTTTTATGTTCATGGGCATCTCTTTCTTTTGGTTAAGGAAGTTTTCTTCTATAATTTTGTTGAAGACATTTACTGCCCCTTTAAGTTGAAAATCTTCACTCTCTTCTATACCTACAATGCTTAAGTTTGGCCTTCTCATTTTGTCCTGGATTTCCTGGATGTTTGGGTTCAGTGATTTTTGCAGTTTTCATTTTCTTTGACTGTTATTTCAATGCTTTCTATGGTATCTCCTGCATCTGAAATTCTCTCTATCTCTTTTTTTTATCTTTTTTTTTATTATTCAATATAATTTTTTATTTACATTTCAAATGATTTCCCCTTTTCTAGCCCCCCACTCCTCAAAAGTCCCATAAGCCCCCTTCTCTTCCCCTGTCCTCCCACCCACCACTTCCAACTTCCCTGTTCTGGTTTTGCCGAATACTGCTTCACTGAGTCTTTCCAGAACAAGGGGCCACTCCTCCTTTCTTCTTGTACCTCATTTGATGTGTGGATTATGTTTTGGGTATTCCAGTTTTCTAGGTTAATATCCACTTATTAGTGAGTGCATACCATGATTCACCTTTTGAGTCTGGGTTACCTCACTTAGTATGATGTTCTCCTGCTCCATCCATTTGCCTAAGAATTTCATGAATTTACTGTTTCTAATGGCTGAATAGTACTCCATTGTGTAGATATAGCACATTTTTTGCATCCACTCTTCTGTTGAGGGATACCTGGGTTCTTTCCAGCATCTGTCAATTATAAATAGGGCTGCTATGAACATAGTAGAGCATGTATCCTTATTATATGGTGGGGGAATCCTCTGGGCATATGCCCAGGAGTGGTATAGCAGGATCTTCTGGAAGTGAGGTGCCCAGTTTTCGGAGGAACCACCAGACTGATTTCCAGAGTGGTTGTACCAATTTGCAACCCCACCAGCAGTGGAGGAGTGTTCCTCTTTCTCCAAACCTTCTCCAACACCTGCTGTCTCCTGAATTTTTAATCTTAGCCATTCTGACTGGTGAAAGATGAAATCTCAGGGATGTTTTGATTTGCATTTCCCTACTGACTAATGAAGTTGAGCATTTTTTAAGATGCTTCTCCGGCATCCGAAGTTCTTCAGGTGAGAATTCTTTGTTTAACTCTGTACCCCATTTTTAATAGGGTTGTTTGGTTTTCTGGAGTCTAACTTCTTGAGTTCTTTATATATATTGGATATTAGCCCTCTATCTGATGTAGGATTGGTGAAGATCTTTTCCCAATTTGTTGGTTGCCGATTTGTCCTCTTGATGGTGCCCTTTACCTTACAGAAACTTTGTAATTTTATGAGGTCCCATTTGTCAATTCTTGCTCTTAGAGCATACGCTATTGGTGTTCTGTTCAGAAACTTTCTCCCTGTACCGATGTCCTCAAGGGTCTTCCCCAGTTTCTTTTCTATTAGCTTCAGAGTGTCTGGCTTTATGTGGAGGTCCTTGATCCATTTGGATTTGAGCTTAGTACAAGGAGACAAGGATGGATCAATTCGCATTCTTCTGCATGCTGACCTCCAGTTGAACCAGCACCATTTGTTGAGAAGGCTATCTTTTTCCATTGGATGTTTTCAGCCTCTTTGTCCAGGATCAAGTGGCCATAGGTGTGTGGGTTCATTTCTGAATCTTCAATCCTGTCCTATTGATCCTCCTGCCTCTCACTGTACCAATACCATGCAGTTTTTAACACTATTGCTCTGTAGTATTGCTTGAGGTCAGGGATACTGATTCCCCCAGAATTTCTTTTGTTGCTGAGAATAGTTTTTGCTATCCTGGGTTTTTTCTTATTCCAGATGAATTTGATAATTGCTCTTTCTAACTCTGTGAAGAACTGAGTTGGGATTTTGATGGGTATTGCATTGAATCTGTATATTGCTTTTGGCAAAATGGCCATTTTAACTATATTGATTCTACCGATCCATGAGCATGGGAGGTTTTCCCATTTTTTTGAGGTCTTCTTCCATTTCCTTCTTCAGAGTCTTGAAGTTCTTGTCATACAGATCTTTCACATGTTTGGTAAGAGTCACACCAAGATATTTTATACTGTTTTTGGCTATTGTGAAGGGGGTCATTTCCCTAATTTCTTTCTCAGCCTGCTTATCCTTTGAGTATAGGAAGGCCACTGATTTGCTTGAGTTGATTTTATAACCTGCCACTTTGCTGAAGTTGTTTATCAGCTGTAGGAGGTCTCTAGTGGAGTTTTTTGGGTCACTTAGGTAGACTATCATGTCGTCTGCAAATAATGATAGTTTGACTTCTTCCTTTCCAATTTGTATCCCTTTGACCTCTTTATGTTGTCGAATTGCCCAAGCTAGTACCTCAAGTACAATATTGAAAAGATAAGGAGAAAGGGGGCAGCCTTGTCTAGTCCCTGATTTCAGTGGGATTGCTTCAAGTTTCTCTCCATTTAGTTTGATGCTGGCTACCGGTTTGCTGTATATTGCTTTTACTATGTTTAGGTATGGGCCTTGAATTCCTGTTCTTTCCAAGACTTTAAGCATGAAAGGATGCTGAATTTTGTCAAATGCTTTTTCAGCATCCAATGAAATGACCATGTGGTTTTTTTCTTTGGGTTTGTTTATGTAGTGGATTGCATTGATGGATTTCCGTATATTGATCCAACCCAGCATTCCCGGGATAAAGCCTACTTGATCATGGTGGATGATCGTTTTGATGTGTTCTTGGATTCAGTTGGCAAGAATTTTATTGAGTATTTTTGCATCGATGTTCATAAGGGACACCCTTTTTGCTTGGCCTCCCTTTTCTTTCCCACCCATTTCTCTTTCAGCCTTTGTCCTCCTCAATCCCCAGAATAACTAGGTCCCATGGGTCAGGGTTGCAATCAGCAGTAGCCAATATCTCCCCTTTAATCTGTTTATAATTTTTCTAATTTTCAGCTAAATAAAATTGCCATGCAAAAAGGGATGTTGAGTCTGTGGATATCTGTGGTGTCAGCATTAGTAGGAGGCATCCAAAGGTGTTAAGGACTGTAGCCATTTTCAGTGATTATAATCAGCATCATTCTTTGCCTCAGCATTAGCATACTCTGGCAGCTAGCATGTGCCTTTGGAATTCTTCAGAAAAAACACAAACATGCTCGCTTCTCTACACTTGGAGAGTTCCCTGGCATTAAAATTTTAAAATTTTTGTGGTATTCAGAGACATGTTTCTCCTCTTTTTTATTTATGAAAATATTGTTGTAAAGTTCTATGGCCCTCTTCTACAATATCTTGTCCTTGAGAGTTATAAGGAATATCAGTAATATTACTAATATTAAATTGTTAATAAAACATCTCAAATGTAATAGTTATAATATATGCCTTAATCTGATGGAACATTTAGTATAGAAAAATAACATGTGATGACTAATTTTATTTTATTTTTTGTTTTTTTATGTTAAAACAGTTATAACTAGAAAGCTTGAAAAGCTGTCAGTGGGCATATGTGTATTTTTTAATTAATTTTTTGAATTGTATTTGTATAAATAATTGTAAAATTTAAAAAATAGTAGAATTTAAAAAAGAAACACTTTCAAGCAATTTTAAGCCATGAGCTATATATATTTTATCAATATATAAATTAAAAGTTTGATTTTTAACATTTGAAAAATAGCAGCTACAGCACTCAATTTAATTATCCATGCTGAAGCAAAGGGAAACTCAGAATAAGCATGTGATCTAATTTTATGTGCTTTACTCCCACAGTAGATGCATTTTTATAGGATGCATGTATAAATCTACAAAAATATAAAAGCATGTATGGAGGCAAATTTTAACAATTTATCTTTCGGATAACAATTATTAACTTTGTCAAAGGGCTTGTCATGTAATAAATCATCAATAATAATTAATTTGATTGCTGTTTGAAACAAGGAACAAACATTTTATCAGGCTCTTAAAACATTCCTTTTAAAAAAATTTTTTTATGATTTCATCTTGAAACATTTTATTATTACACCAAATCTTTATTGAAGGATGTTACAACTTTATTTGGAGAGATTTTACATTAATGTCCTTTTTGTCAAGGAATGGAAGTGGGCACATATCATAAACTGTTGACAAATACTTATGGTAGATTTCTCCAAGCTATATCTCTCAATATTTATTTTGCATCAATCTTGAGAACATCAGATGCTTAAATCCTCTTGTGGCAAGCTTAAAGCAGTGTCTTAGCCAAAATATTTGTCTTAACACCTTTTGAAAATCATTTACTTGAAGATTTTAAAAGCCCATTGTTAAGAGCAATGGCCTATAACAAAATTTTATGAATAAAAATTTAGATCTTAGCTTTTTGTCTTGAAGCAGAGAGAAAACATTTTTTTCCCACATAAGGTAAGGCTATTAGCCATTTTTGAGGGAAAGCTTTTTAATGAAATTATTTTATTGTTTTTTTTTAAAGTTAGCTTATGCTCTTTTAAAGTTAGAAGCAAATGGTTTTATAATTATCAGGATCCACAAAGCAAAAAACAAAAACAAAAATAAAACCCAACTCTTTAAATCTATAATAAATTTGTATGTATTTCGCAGGCCAAATTTACAGCCTTATTAATCTTTCATAAATCTAAGTTTGAACTGTATTTTGAACTACATCTGTATGAATCTGTTAAAAATGTTCTTTTGGCCCGAAACTCTCTAGGTGAGGCCTGCAAGACAAAGCCGCATCTCTCAAGACTCTGCTGAGGCAGCTGTGAGCTTTGTGTTAACTCAAATGTAAATCTTCTGACCTGAGTCTATTATCTCTAAGGCCAGACCTACACCCATCAGTCCTGCAAGGAGTAACCTGTAACTAGACCCCACTGTATGAAGGTCAAATAACAAAAGGAACCTGTAATATCAAAGCATAACTACATTTTTTTAAAGCAAAACCCAATTTTAAACAATATTTTCTCCTTAAAATTCAGGGCAAACTCATTACTTTCACATTGCAAAGTTTGTCTATCAGCTTGTATGTTTGAATGTATGACAGTATAACTTACTGAAGAGACATTTTTAAAATATTATTTTTATAAGTCTGATTTCTAGGATAAGAACCACATAAAACATTATGTCAATTTAGAAATATCTTAGAGACCTGTTTTTCTTGGAGTGTTTCTTTTTTTTTTCTATATACTTTGTTTACATTCCAAATGATTTCCCCTTTCCCAGATCCCCCCTCCCCATATGTCCCATAAACCTTCTTCTCTCCATCCATTCTCCAATCAGCTCCCTCCTTTTTTTCTCTGACCTTATATTCTCCTCCAATGCTAGATAAATCCTTTCCAGGATCAGGACCTTCTCCATACTTTTTCATGGGAGTCATTTGTTATGCATTTTGTGCCTTGGGTATTCAGGGCTTCTGGGCTAATTAATATCCACTTATCAGAGATTGCATTCCATGTGTAATCTTTTGTGACTGGGTTACCTCACTTAGGATGATATTTTCCAGATCAAACCATTTGCCTAAAAATTTTGTGAATTCATTGTTTCTTATTGCTGAGTAGTATTCCATTGTGTAAATATACCACATTTTCTGTATCCATTCCTCCTTTGAGGGGCATCTGGGTTCTTTCCATCTTCTAGCTATTATAAATAAGGCCGCTATGAACATAATGGAGCATGTGTCTTTATTGCATGCCAGGGAATCCTTTGGGTATATGCCCAGGAGAGGTATAGCAGGGTCCTCCGGAAGTGTCATGTCCAGTTTTCTGAGGAACTGCCAGACTGATTTCCAAAGTGGTTGTACCATCTTACAGCCCCACCAGCAGTGGAGGAGTGTTCCTCTTTCTCCACATCCTCGCCAACACCTGCTGTCTCCTGAGTATTTGACCTTAGCCATTCTGACTGGTGTAAGGTGAAATCTCAGGGTTGTTTTGATTTGCATTTCCCTAATGACTAATGATGTTGAGCACTTCTTAAGGTGCCTCTCGGCCATCCGAATTTCTTCAGGTGAAAATTCTTTGTTTAGATTTGTGCCCCATTTTTAATAGGGTTATTTGGTTCCCTGGGGTCTACTAAACTTCACTCCAAGTGGATCAAGGACCTCTATGTAAAACCAGACACCCTGAAACTAATAGAAAAGAAACTGGGGAAGACCCTAGAGGACATGGGCACGGGGGGGGGGGGGGGCGGGGGGGGAGTTCCTGAACAGATCACCAATAGCTTATGCTCTAAGATCAAGAATTGACAAATGGTACCTCATAAAATTACAAAGTTTCTGTAAGGCAAAGGACACTGTTAAAAGGACAAAATGGCAACCATCAAATTGGGAAAGGATATTCACCAACCCTACATCTGATAGAAGGCTAATATCCATTATATACAAGGAACTCAAGAAGTTAGACCCCAGGGGACCAAATAACCCTACTAAAAAATGGGGCACAGATCTTGGATTGTTTCATGCCACATGTTGTTTAAGATAACTCTAACCCTGAATTATCTGTTTTAAAGTTACCCTTTTTAACCATCATTATATTTTTTAAATCATGTCCAATAACTTATGAGCCAATACTCTATAGTCAAGACATGTAAAACTTTTATACCTTTAAAACAATTAGAAATAAAAATGAAGTGATTACACGATTCTCATAAATTTAAATCAAACTCATTTTTAAGGGAAAAAAGCACTTTGAACCCAATATTCACCATTGTAGAAAAATTTTTTTCTAGGAGAAATATCCATTAGTCCACTTGTCCCAGAATTGCTGGCCCTTTAAGAAGCAGCTTTTTCTCCAGCTGTGTTTGACTCTTAGTTAAGAATGCAAGACACCTTAAATCAACCTCTACTGTGTAAACTGTGACTGGCAGGAATGCCAGCAGATAACCTTTTTTTAACCATTTCTTTTAATACATGAAACATTAATCAGTCATCCAAACAACAAGGACAAACATAAATTGACACACATATGGACAGGTTTTGGTGCACCAAAGACAGACAACAGACGGAGAGGGAACCTGATGTCCCCCAAACATCCAAATATCTTAACCAGAAATAAGGATATCTCTAGTATGATTCAGAGAGGAAACAAGACATCTCCTCCTTTCATCTCCTCCCCAGGAGAATTTTAAAATAGCTTTTAACCGTTTATTCTTTTTTTAATACCACATCCTGCACATGGAAAAACTGCTTTTCTGAATCCTGCTTTTTATCTCTCTTGTTTAAGATTTAACTCCTTGTCTTTTTTTTCCTTCTGGAAATTTTGCCAGAGAAGGGAGGGGAGGCACAGTGGTAGCCACTGATAGTTATTCCACAGTGCCCTACTTTTTAACCTCTATTGGGTTCATAAAAAGAGAAAGAGGTTTAGAGAATGTGAGGAAGGGGATGTCTAGGCAGACATACACAGACATAGTATAGAATAGAGTTTATTAAGAACAGAGGGTGAAAGTCAATGGGATAGTGGAGGCAGAGAAAGGCAGAGAGAGAGTGTGTGTATGTAGATAAGTAGAGACTGGCCATGACCATGTGGAGAGAGGTGGAAGGGGAGGAGAGCCCAAGAGTTTCTTTGCAGTCCAGGACTTACACTCTGCCCATGAGCAGTGTTTTCTTTCTATTTCTCTGGCCGCTTCAGCAGCCTCCGACTTCTAAAGAACAAATTCTCCTCCAGAGAGCTCAGCTTGGCCAAGCTGGATAAATTCCTCAGGTGTGAGCCAGCCCTCAGTGAAGATTCTAAGTGCCAAAGTCAAGGGAGCAGTCTGCCCATAAGCTGTGACTGCAGAATTTAATTTTTCTAAAATTTTAAAGTCAAGGTATTTGTTTTGGCTCTGGCTTTTTCTGGGTATTTGTCTTTGAAATAAATCCTGAAGTTAGAGTGACCATTTGTCCCTCTAAGTCTCGTAGCTCCTTTAAGAGGGCTACTTGCTCCCTGTGGCTTTCTATTATTTGGCAGAGAGGAGAAATTTCTTCAGTGGCTCTCCTGCTGGCAGCTTTCTACTCCAAGCTGGCTTTCTCCCTGGAAGATAGAGTGCCAGCACCTGAGTTATGACTGGATTTCAGAGTTTGTAGAGAAGGATAGACTTTTGACTTTTTGAAAAATTAGCGAAAAGAGTAGACATAGACAGAGACCGTTTTAAGTGTTCCTCCTCCATATCAATCACAATAGAGTTGGGGGTGATAAGAGAGCACAGAGACAGTGTTGGGCGAGTGCTTTTTCAGAGAAGCTCTCCCTCAGAAACTAGATCCTGGAAGCAGGAGGAATTCTGAATAATATCATTAACCAGAGACCAGTAGTTAAAGGCAGTAACTGGAATTTTTTCCAGACCAAAAGTTGCATAGTAAAACAATCACCTACTCTAGACCAAGTTTTCTTATCTATTGTTTCTTCCCCTGGGAACCAGGGACAAATTTGTTTGACATAATATTTAATACCATAATTCTCAAAGAGGTACCTAAGATCTCTTTTTATTAACCTAGCCCCTAGTGTCTTGAGAGATTCCTTGAGCCTTAAAACAGGCTGAATAAATGCTTGTCCCATGGTCTCACCTTCTGATACATTGTCACCATGGAGATTTTCCCGTGGCTGAGTGCTGGTGGGTCAATTGAGTCAACTGTGTCTCAACCTAATCTGCTCCTGGAGCTGCATGTGAAGAGCCCTTCCTTCTTGATTTCTACGGCTTCATTCCCCTTTGATGGCTCCACAGGGGCCCCACATTGGGTGCCAGAGTGTTCTGACCTGCAAGACAGTTAACAGGGTCCCTGGAACACCTAGGAAAAAGGCAAGAGACAAGAGACACAAGAGATGGACAGCAAGACAGTATTCTGATCAAGCCGTCAAAGTTTATTTTTTAAACAAGCCAATTTAAAAGGAAGGGTAAAGGTGTAGGGAGTGGTCAAGGGGGAACAATCTCAGGGGGCTGGCATCATTTCTAAGAAACAGTTTCTCATAATTTCTGGAAAAGGCTAGTTATTGCTGCTGGAATTTTGGCATAATAAAGGGGGTCATGAGGAGGTTAAGTGGAAAGGAGTTGCTTTAGTAACCTATCCATAGATAAGCTTCAGGAGGAGGGGGTTTTGAGTAAGAACGGCTCCTGGCATCAAGATCCAAGTGAAAATGACTCCTGGTATCGAGATCTCCTGACATCTAGATCTAGGTGGGGATGGCTCCTGGTATCAAGAGCTCCTAGCATTGAGATCTTAGTGAGGATGGCTCCTGGCAGGTAATGTTTCTAAGTTTGGCTTTCACTATCTGGTTATCTCTAGTGTTAGCTGGCCCTGCTGTATCTGGCTGTTGCTTGTCCCTCCTATGGGCCTGCAAGTCTATCTCAGCAACACTGTGTGACCAGCTCTCCCTTGGAACAGAGTGTTGTGGTACTACCCAGGTGGAATAGGTGGAGCCCAGATGGACTCTTGCCTCTCACTTCTGATCTCTGTCTCTTTGTCTCTGTCTCTCTCTGTTTCTCTGTCTCTCTGTCTGTTTCTGTTTTTCTGTCTCTCTGTCTCTGTCTCCTCTCTCTCTCTCTCTCTCTCTCTCTCTCTCTCTCTCTTTCTCTCTCTCTCTCTTTCCCTCTCCCTCTCCCTCTCCCTCCCCCTCCCTCTCTCTCTGTTTCTCCTGTCCCATATCTTATTTCCTACCTCATACATTACCCATAGGGTTCTTTATTGCCAGGTGATACTTAGAGGAGATTTTCATTAAAAAAATAAAATTTAAATTATCAAAATATAGACAAATATGTACAAAAAATAAAAAGGATTCTTAACAATAACAAAATTATAGTTGTGAAGTAGGAACAAAAATAATTTTATGGGTGGAAGTCCCTACAACATGAAAACCTGTATTAAAGTGTTGCAGCATTAGGGAGGATGAGGATTGCTTCCCTAGAACATTTTGTTGTCTGACCTTGTAAGCATCCTGTCTTAAAACATTCCTGTGACTCAATTTTATTCTATTACTAAGAAAACTTTACTCTAAGATGTAGGACCTTTAACTCTGGAGGAAACTGCTATATAACACACGTATAACAAGGGATCTTCAGCATCCCATTTACTAGTTGTTTGAGTTGGCCAAGTTGTTTGTACTACTTCAGTTTAGTCATCAGAAAATGTGTCTTATAATAGAGCTGAACTCAATGCATATGAGGATTAGATGAATAAATATGGGTAAAGGAGAGGTGATTATGACCAACTGTAACTAATATTAATAAATGTTGGATAGTTTTATTAGAAAAAAAGATAAAGAAGGTAGATGCAAGCATCAAGCTTATCTTTCTCTTATCATTGTTTTTAGTAAAGCCTTCATCTACTACCTCTTGATGTGGTTTCTATATGTAGAGTTTGCATATTTATTGTTTCTTCTGAGTGAAAATATCTGAGACCATGGTTTATAAAGGAAAGACTTATGTATAAACTATATTTGAAGACCAAGAACCCATGTTGGCTCTGTTGAAAGCATCATGGCACATTGAGATACATCAGAAAAGTTTGTTGGACAGTACACCATGGGAATGAAAGGAAGGCATCAAGCTTGCTGTGTGAACCATCTTAGCACTGAGACCTAACCACGATTTCACTGGAAATATATCATTTTTCTGAGCTCAGCACCTTCAATTCATCACTGTGATCTGGGCATCAATATAACTTCTGCAATCTTGACAAAGACCAATCTTTGATAACAGCATCTCTTGATTGAAATTTGAAATTATAGTCAAACCATGATTTTTGTAAAGATCCTTGTCCAGTTTCTGCTGCAAAGTTTTCACCGTTTCATGATAACCTCAATGTCCTTCCTCAATTGAATGTCCAGTTTCAGCCTCCTGATAAGTTTATTCTGGTGAGGTTCCCTCTTAGTGAGAACCCACATCTTGAACCCATGCATAGAACAGAGAGTGAACAAGAGGTGGTATTAGGATTTTAGGTTAAACCTGCCCTTATCCGCTTTCATGTGCCCATGACTACCTCACCAGAGGCCTCTAGCCATGCCTCTCTCCCTTTACAGTTTTCTATTTTTTTAAAAAAATTTTCTTGTAAATGTAAAATTACTTGTAAATTCAGAGCTTGAATCCTGAAGCTGTGCATATGTAAATTAAGGCACATGGAAATAATACTACATGGAATCCAGATACTCCACATGAGGACTGAACCAACAAATGGCTGCCTGTTACCACTGGAGGGTGAGAGACTCAGAGCTGATGGGACGTCATAGGAGCCTCAGCAAACTCTCACTCCAGAGCAGATACATCACAAACTATGAAATAGTTTGGGATTGAATACCCCCGAGAGTCAAAATGAGCAAAGTTAGAGTTGTCTACTTGGTGCAAACTTTCTGATCCCTCCTTCAGGAATTGCAAAATAACTCAGATAAAGTTTGTGCCCAGCCCTCCCTTGATAGCTGTTATTCAGATCACAGGGAGTGAGATCAAAGGTGGGGAAGATCTTCTGCAGTTGATCTCCAGGGGGAATGCCAGGTCTCCAAGCTCTCCAGTGAGAACTTGTCATGTTCTACAAACCTTAAAATTACACATTGCTAATATGAATTAAAAACTCCCTCAATCTGAGCCTGTGTAGGATCTCCCCAGGCACAAAGTCCTCTCCTGCCATGCCCTTCTGGGTAAGTGGCTTGCACCCAAGTGCATATTCACAAGGTGGTTTGGTCCCAGGCAGGCTGAGAGAGAAGTTGTTTCTGGGCTACAGGGAGGGTTTCAGTATCTATAATGGATAAGCTGTGCTCTTACATCCTCTCAGCATAGGAAACTGTGTTCTGCATGGGTAATACATGTGTTTTCTTCTGAGGATATTCATTTTCTGTAACTCCTAAAATTCATCAATTTTGGACACTTCTGAAATATCTATAGATTCTTTCATTTGCATTCATTTTTCTAAATTAAGTTGATTCTGTGTCAGCACTTAAGTCACACAGTGAATTTCCTGGCTTATTTTCCCTACAGATCTTCTCATGTTTCTAATGAAAGCTTAAACCCATATCTTAATATAATTTCTTTACCTCTGTCTTTGTCTAGAATTGTTATTGGACTTCAGTTCTTTGGTGTAACGAATTCAGATATTTGAAGCTATGGTGGTTTGAAAATGCTTAGCCCAGACAGTGGCACTATTAGGAGTTATGGCCTTGTTGCAGTAGGTGTGTTCCTGTTGGAAAAAGTGTGTCACTGTGGACATGGGCTTTAAGACCCTTATCCTAGCTGTCTGGAAGCCAGTCTTTTCATGTTTGCCTTTGGCACGAGATGTAGAACTCTCAGCTCTTCCTGCACTATGTCTGCCTGGATGCTGCCATGCTCCCATCTCGATGATCATGTAATGAACCTCTGAATCTGTAAGCTAATACCAATTAAATGTTGTCCTTATTAGAGTTGTCCTGGTCATGGTGTCTGTTCTTATTAGTAAAACACTAAGTAAGACAGAAGTTGGTGCCAGGGACTGGGGTATTGCTGTGAAATACCTGACCATGCTTTCATTCAGAAGAATGTGGACTTTGGAACTTTGGATTTGGAGTGCAGTGGGATGCTATAAGTGGAAATTAATTGGACAACCTAATATGAATATGAAAAACTTTGTTGCTGAGGGTGATTTGAACTCTGGAAGCCTGGCTCTAGATGTTTCGTAGCAAAATATTAATATGTGACCCAAGCCCTTTGGAGGAGCCCAGAATATCAGGTGTGAATCTCAGACATTGGAACAAGAATCTGTAATATTAAAGTTGCTTTGGAGAACGCAAGGTGGTCAAGCTGCCATAGCTCTGTGATATCTGCTGAGGAAAGCTGCTCAGGAAACTGCCCAGGAATAGGGGTTTGCTGCATTTAGCAAAGATGAAAATGGAGTTCGAGATCTTATAACCACTTTGATATCAGATATAGAGATGATGAGTTTGGCGTTTGCCCAGCTGGTTTCCTGTCTTGCTTTGGGGATTATAGTTAAGTGATTGGTGAACACAGAGACAATTTGAACTTTGGATTTTTTACTTTGGATATCTGAGACAGATATAGATGATTAAGACATTGGAAATTGACCTAAATATATTTTTATTACACCAAACTAGATATGGCCCCCATAGACTCACATATTTGAGCAAGCCTATGGGGGCCAGAAGACAGAATGTAGTGGAACTCCTATGGTTGGCTCAAGGACTGGTACTATTAAGAGGTATAGCCATATTGGAGTAGGTATTACCTTTTTGGAAGAAGCAGGTCACTGTGGGGTGAGCTTTGAGACGCTCTTACTATCTTCCTGGAAGATAGGCTTCTCCTATTTACTTTTGGAACAAATTTAGAACTTTCGGCTCCTCCTGCACCATGCCTGCTTGGAGGCTACCATG
Source organism: Apodemus sylvaticus (assembly GCF_947179515.1). Lineage (NCBI taxonomy): Eukaryota > Metazoa > Chordata > Mammalia > Rodentia > Muridae > Apodemus > Apodemus sylvaticus. The sequence continues at coordinate 120,441,514 of NC_067473.1, forward strand.
TTCCTGCTTTGATGATAGTAGACTGAACCTCTCACCTGTAAGCCAGCCCCAATTAAATGTTTCCCTTCTAAGGTTTGCCTTGATTATGGTGTCTGTTCACAGCAATAAAACCCTAACTAAGACAGAAACTTTCCAAAAAAATGGAGCTGCATGTTCAAAGCTGCGCAGTGGACAGGCTCACAATGTGTTGCATCTCATTCCCAGTTCATCTAGAGCTACTAGATCTCAGAGGCTGTTCTTAGCTTGGATTACACCCCATGGGATGTCTCAGTTAATGGGCATGTTGTCAGTTATGAAATATCAAGCTCATGCTGAACTTGGTTGTGGTTTTCCCAGGTCCTATGAACAAGAATATATGACTCTTGAAGTTTTGGAGAGACAATTGCAAAGCACTCAAATAATGGGAAAAGATGAATTTTGTTGCTTTCTCTAGATCTGGTGTCTCTTACTAGCTCCCATGATTCCTCAAACTATTTTTTTTATGGTGTTAGGAACAGTTAAACAGAAATATATCTCCCTTTTTGTTACAAAGAGTCCATCAAAGCTTCTGGAGAGGAGACCTGTAATCCCTTGTTCCATCATGGGATTTACTGCATCTCAGGTTCTGTGACAAACCATTTCTCCTGCATCACAATTAGATCTTGGTAGTAACAGTAGGCATCTGCAACAAAACTCCTGTCAGTTCTGTGACAAGGTTTCTCTGGGACTTCCTATCTCCTCACTATATATACACTGTCTTCTCTAGATTTTCTGAAGATGTATTTTTAAATACTCAAGCAGACTAGCTGTAAGTGTGAAGTGTGAGCCCAGATGACAGTAAAGGGTTTTATCAAGTTCTTAGCCCAAGTAGTTTATGGTTTCCCCAATCACCACACACACACACACACACACCACACACACACACACACACACACACACTCCCATTTCTTCATTTCCTCTCTGCACAGTGTTGACATATACTTACTGGTGGTTTTCCTTGAATGAGACACTGTTGGATTCTTCCTCACTGTCTTCCAAGTAGTTGTCCAAGTATAATTGTTAGATAAAGAATACTGCCTGATGTAACTCCATTCTAAACAGAACCAACTTTCATGAAGCAGAGCCAGGCCCACCTTCCTGTCTCGGTACATTGTTCAGGGAAACTCAGCAGGGGTGGCAGTGATGGCAAAGGTGAGCTGTGTGACAATGTCAAACAAAAGTACAGTTTCATAAACATAGGGACAGACAGGTGTTGCTCAGCCCTGCCTTTATCCTTGCTCTTTACACAGCGACTCAACACCAGGGTGTAGGTAGGCTGCATTCATATTATAGAGGACAGGACACTCTGCCTTTGTCCTCCTTGAATGCAGTGCACTCACAGGGCCATAAGCACCCATCATGCAGTGACTTTTGCAGAGAGATTTCCCTCTTTCATCCCAGTCTCTATTTCCTACCAGATGACAAGGTCAAATCATTGTTGTGCTGAACACTTGTCATTTGAGGCCTATTGATGATGCATGGATTTCAGGTTGTCTGTGATTTGTACACAGTGTCTATAGTCATGGATTCCTGGATCCATGCAGAATAGGAGGCTATCTCTGTGTATCTGAGCAGTTGAAGATTTTACAGTTGCTCTATAAGGAATGCTTCAGATTCTTCTGAACGTTTTCTGCTCCAGATGGATTGTGTCTCTTGTTCTTCCCTCTAAGCCTTTCTTTCATGCTCTCCAACCTATTTCAAAAAGTCAAATTTTAAATGTTTTTACAAATTATGCACATCAGTTCTGAATTATAAATTCTCACTAAGTTTTATGAATTCTAACATTTTCCCTATTAGTTCATTTCATATTTCTTTGATTTTTTGAAGATTGTAGTACAATTATATAAGCTATCCTTTCCCTTATCTCTCTCAAAACCTTTCCAAATAATCCCCCTGCTGTCTTTTGCTGCCATGCCCTCTCTTTATCACATAAAACATGTTTGTAAATGCATAACTTCAACATGCTCAGTTTGCATGATGGTACTTGTATATGTTTTCCATGTTGACATTTGGTTTTGGATACACAATTGGTGTGCTCTCCCCTAGAGAAGATGATTCCTCCTGTTCTTAGTTTTCCTTAGTTGCCTCTAGTTCTGTGTGTAGGTTGAGTAGTGGATTTTCCTGTACCTTGGCATGACTAATTGTTGTGCTTTGTTAGCTCATGTTTAGGCAGCCACATCTCAACACAACTAGGAGATACAAGCTCACAGCAAACTCCCTGATCATCCAGCTCTTCAGTCTTACTACCCATCTTCTGCAGTGTTCTCTGAGCCTTGGCTGCAGGAGTTCTTGATAGATGGATCCACTGAGACTGAAATTTACAACTCTACATATTGGTTATGGTTTTCTATGGGACAGTGGAACATGTCAAGAAACTTGGTAAGTTAGAGCAGGTATGTGTCCCTGGATATTGAGTAAAAACACCTTGGGACAGTAGGTGCCGACTAGCTCCCTGCCAGATTCCTAGCTTGTATCACATCAGAGATGTAGCCCAAACCAGAGTCCATGTTAATTAGGGACTTCAAGGCTCTGTGAGTTTCACCAATAAGCTTCCATTCTTATACATTCCTTCCCACAAAGGTATTTAATCTCTGGGCTACCCTGAAAAACAAGTTCACATCCATTTTCCACTTTGAAAAACCAATAAACATTTTGAAATTAAGGACTGTCTCTTTCATCTACTACCAACATGGGGAACATGGACATAGCCTTAGCCTACAGAGCCTTGCTGCCTAAATCTCCCATAGGACTCTTTGTGCTTTCAGACAGCTACTGTTTCCCTCCCAGCTGAGATAAGCAGGAGTTCCCAGCCCCAGCCTAGGGCTAGTCTCTGTCTTTAGCCCATGGGCTCCCAATGGTCATATAACTTCTCACAGGCCACTGGCACACCAACATTTCATTCTTGACTTATCTGTATGGTTTTCTAGTGGCAACTAGATGTCCAGAAGTGAGGAAATATCAGCTTCCATCTGCCCACAGTCTAACTGTAGTTTTGTTTAGTACTCCAATTTTACATGCCAAAAGAGAGAAAAGTACAAATATATTCATACTGATATTTGATTCCTGGGTTTGTTTCTTCAGAAGCATCATGGCAGGAGATTAAAGTCATAAAGTTGGATGCAGAGTCATTTAGAATTCAGAGAAAGACCAGGATTTCAAACTGTTTGGAAAGGGAACCTGGCTCCATCAGTCTATAGTTTTGGTCATTTTTGTCTTTTCTGTTTCAGGCAGGGAAAAAGCTGACAGTCATTAACACAGCTGAATTGTCTCTCCCAGGCTGCATGGCAAGGCAATGCATGAGAAAACCTTCATTTCAGAAACAGTTCCATGTTTGGTGGGGATGTATAGAGCATGTTCTTTCACTAGGGTCCTCTGACAGGTACAGGACTGGCTGTCCATACATTATAGAGGAGGTGACAGGAGCTCTGCATGCTTAAGGTCACACTCTGAGGAAATGGCAGTGGGTAGAATTTGATTAAGAGTCCAAATTGGTAATCATTTGTTCTGGACGTTTATTGAGAATATTTGGCCTGGCTGGGCAGTGTTGGCACATTTCTTTAATCCAAGCTTCTACTTCAAAGGAAGAAGCGGGAAGATCTCTGAGTTAGAGGCCAGACTGATCTACAGAGTAAGTTCTAGGACAGCCAGAGCTACACAAAGAAATGGTATTTGAGAAACAGAACTAGGATAGTGAAGGAGGGAGAGGGAAGAGGGAAGAAGAAAATTTTGGTACAGGGGAGGAAAACACATACAAACAGAGAGATAGACAGACAGAGAGTGAATATTAGGGCTGGTGGTAGTGGTAAAGAAACAGAATAAAGCAAACACTGAAATAAAATGACCCTGTATCCTGGAAGCCATGGGCAGACAGCCCTCCAGGAGGGCACATTTCTCCCTTTGAGCAATCTTCTCCATGCCAATTCAGCAGACATGTAAATCTATTGTGTATTTGACAATCAAGTGAGATGCAGCTCTTGCTCCAGAATTAACCAAACCCATGGGCCAGGAGGTTCTCAGAACTCATGGACATGTTTAATGTCCAAGAAAGTTTATATTCAGGAGTAGCTCCACAATAGTATACACAATTCAGATTTGATTGGAAAGCATTAGGACAGTTGGGACAGTGGGGATGGCTTTGAGCCGGTGATGTGAGCTGGAGTTGAGGTTGGTGTAGTAATCTGAATGAGATGACATCTTGATACAAGCTCAGTGTTGGTGGGCATTTCTGGGTACAGTCATACATTGTATTGAAAAGTTTTTTTTTTTCTTTTCTTCTCAGAATTTTGCAGTTTACTTCCTACCTTCATTACATACAATGAATAAAGCCAATTTACTGCACACTGACACAAACATAAAAATCACCTTGTTCTCTGAAATGAGTGTTGGGATCTCAGCTAACAGTGTCCTCTTTTTTTGTCCACCTTTGCATGCTCATTGGTGAGAACAGGCCTAAGCCCATTGATCTCTACATTGCTTTCTTGTCCCTAACCCAACAAATGCTGCTTATAACTATGAGACTCATAGCCATGGACATGTTTATGCCTTGGAGGATATGGGGTTCTACCACATGCCAGTCCCTGATCTACGTGCATAGGCTTCAGAGGGGCCTCACCCTTTGTGCTTCCTGTATGTTGAATGTCCTTTGGACCATCACTCTTAGTCCTAGAAGCTCTTGTTTAACAAAGTTTAAACATAAATATCCCCATTACATCTTAGATTTCTTTCTTTTCCTCTGTGTTCTCTATATGTCTTTCAGCAGTCACTTGTTAGTATTAATTACTGTGACCCCCAGTTTGACCCCAGAGCATTTTCTGTATGTTACTCAGTCCTTCTACCCATGAGTTACTTCAGAAAAGGTATGTTTTCTATACCTATAGCCATCAGAGAAGCCTTTCTTATCAGTCTCATGGCCCTATCCATTGGGAACATGGTGGTTCTCCTATGGAGGTACAGGAAGCAGGCCCAGCATCTTCATAACATCAGCTTTTCTTCAAAAGCATCCCCAGGGCAAAGGGCCAGCAGGACCATCATGCTGCTCATGAGCTTCTTTGTGATTTTCTACATCTTGGACACTGTTATCTCCCACTCAAGGATGAAGTTCAAGGATGGCTCCACATTCTACAGTGTCCAAATCATTGTGTCCCATAGCTATGCCACAGTCAGCCCTTTTGTGTTTATTTGCACTGAAAAACATATAATTAAGCTTTTGAGGTCAATGTGTGGCAGAATAGTAAATGTTTGATTATTCGGTAATGGGTATGGATTGTGAATATAATCCAGTATATTGTCATCAAAGGCATGTAATATGGTATAGTAGGAACACATTCTGTGGCTTAAATTGATATACAAAATTATTTTTTTCTGTTAAATCTGTTTACTTTCTCTACAGATGAAAATCGTATAAAAGAAAATTAAACTGCATACCTTCTCAGATATCACATAGGGTTTCTGTCTCTCAGTGCACTTTTCAAAGGAGACCTGTGAAACAGCTCTCACTTGTCCTGGCTTTCACATTGCTTTTAAGTTCTGAACAAGGATATGTTTTTAAGATTTAACAGTGTGTGCGTGTGTGTGTGTGTATGTGTGTGTGTGTGTGTGTGTGTGTTTGAACTTGAGTGCAGGTGCTCACAAAGGATAGAGGTCAGGTATTCTGGAGTTCTATCAATAGACCCTTGTGTCCCACCCAGTGTGCGTTTATAGACTTTCAGTCTTCTAAGGAGCAGAATGCTTAACCGCTGAGCCATCTTTCTGGCATATTCCATTACTTATTTTGAGAGCATATATCACATGACTCAGAAAACACTCACACACACACACACACACACACACACACACACACACACACACGCTGAGCTAGAACTATTTCCACAGACCCATACTGTCATTTGCACAATGATGCTTAGATAGATTTAAAATCATGAAGGTAGAATAAGATCACGGTCTCCCCATGCTGCGGAATGTTAGACTTAGTCCTCCAGGAACATCTTGAACATGCACCCTGTCAGAGAGACAAAAATACAGTGAATTGCAAAAAACAGATCTTAGAGGAATCAAGTTGATAGAGATGATAAACAGATTATTTTATATGGGATCAAAATACACATGTTTAAATAGTAAATTAGTAATAGAAAATTTCTTAGCTGTAGTATCAATAAATATCATGGAAACTGTGGGTTTGTAACATGCCTGAATACTGGAGATTAAATCAAACTTCGGGCTCGGTAACCTAAACTCAGCCACTCACTTTACACAGGCTTCTGAGAGAAGCACACTTCACAAATGTGAACATACCCAGAGACACACTTCACACAGGAAATGTGTTAATGTGTCACTCAAAGTGAGGAACTACCACCTACATGCACCCCACCACACATAGAATCCAGGAGTTTCAGTGCTGACACTTACACATAATCTAAAGAAATAAATGGAAACTGATCGGAGGAAAGAGAAAGATTTAAGATATGTTGTGTGTTCTGTCTTTACTTTGAGTGAAGCCTCAAACAGGCTTCAAATCAACAAATCAAATGGTATTTAACTAGGTGATGTGACAGAACACTTAAAATATCAAGAATTGAGGATGAATAAGAAAAATCACATCTGCAAGTTGTATAAAACACATGAGCTTTTTTGGGTCTGATGACTCAGTAACCCTGAGGTTGAAAGAGCAATATAGTAAGTTCAAGGTCAGCACAAGCTATAGAAATGAATCTACATTATTACACAATAGACACAAAACCAAACAAAAATAAGAATAAGAATATTTTTTTAAAATCTTCAAATAGGCTGGGTGTTGGTGGCACATGTATTTAATTCTAGCACTCAAAAGGTAGAGTCAGGGGAAATCTCTGAGTTGGAGGCTAGCCTGGTCTACAGATTGAGTTCCAGGACAGCCAAGGCATACAGAGAAATTCTATCTCAGAAAAAATATCTGTATCTGAATCTATACACACATATATACCTATATGCATACATACATATATACATGTTTATGCATGTTTATGTATGTATGCATGTATGTATGCATGCATGCATGTTTGTATACATACACACACACCAACGAAACCAAGCATAGCTAAACCAAACAAATGAATCCCCAAATAAATACATGGAAAATATGCCCAGGAAAGGATTAATCTGCCTTTCTGTTACTGGGTGAATAGCATAAAACCTACAGTGAGATACCACAATCAAGCACCAGAACAGAACCAGCACTGACTGTCAGGGGGAATGGCAAACACTAGGAGCTTTGAGTGGAGGAAGCATGTAGTTTTCTCACCCATAACACCATGGACAATACTCCTAGAGCCAAAAGCAACTCATGGGAGCTTCCACAGTCGTTCACCCTAATGCAGAGAAGGTAAAAAGTATGAAATGGGTAAAGATGAAGTACACCTGACATTAAGAATGAGCAAAGGTATTGTTGACTATAGGATGTGACCATTTCATTCCTCTAGTAGTTGTGTCATGGAAATTTTTTGAGTAAAATTTGATCAGCTTCTCCTACCACTGGTGTGCTATTATTTAGGGGATGCCGCGCCCAGCCTTGCCAGCAAGGAAAGATGCAACACCGGGGAGTTTTCTTCCTCCTTGCAGTTTATTTCGGGAACCTTGAACAAAGCTTATTTTTCTTATTCTTCTTATTGGCGGCCCTGAGCCCTCTCCCTGCCACCCTTATATAGCCTTACAGCCTCACCTGCAGAAGATACGATAGTGCGCCGCTTCCTAATAGGTGAACGAAGTGAATTCTTCATTAGCATGAAAGTGTGATAAAAGTTATTTACCACCAGGGAGCTGCATCCAGCCAGCACCATCTTGTAATGGAGATGAACAAAAGGTGGCTTACTGCGTATCACCCTTTTTTGTTTTATAGACGCTGTCCCAGGTCAGGGCTAATCGGGTCACTGGCATTCTGTTGACCAATGACCCCTGTCTTAGGTCATCTCTGCAACGACTTGATCTTACACGTCAAAGGGTTACCCTATCGCTCACCGGGCCTCATATCTTAGGTTGATCTAAGCGCCGAGAAGTTGCCCGTCTTTGGGTATCATTGGATTCAAAACAGTATTGTATGTACTGTACTTTATGCTCAGTGTACCCTGGAGTAAAAGCTTCTAAGATTTTAGGGAGGCCAGCCAAACAGAGACATCTTCCTGAGCATCCATAGCTACAAGAGCCTGGTAAACTATGGCTCTATGAACTGCATGATCTCGTCTAATGCGCCAGAAGCAACAACAAAGGCAGATGAAAGCTGCTACGCACATAAGGGGCAGCTATAGCTAACATCCCAGCCTACTCTTTGATCCAAGAAAAGGCGCTGGAGATCCATGAGGTCAGGTCCTCCATGGTGATTTGCTTCAGTCTTGTGGCTTTAAGCGAAGCTATCTGAAATAGAAGCTGTTTGATTAATAATTCTCCCTCAAAAGACCAATTTCCTTTAAGGAATTCACTGATATTGTACTGACTTTCTTTTAGAACTGTCATATTCACCTGTAGGGGGGTAATACACAATCCTGGGGTATGTTTAACGCAGTATACCTGCACCATTGTTCTAAGTGCATCAATTTCTTCTTGTAGAATATCTACTCTCTGATTCAAAAGCCGTATTCCAGCCTCTAAATGGGAATTATATTGATTTGGGGTCTGTAAGGCTCGTGCAGACTGCTCAACTATACTATTCACTACCTCTGCAGTCTGCACTTGAGATGCCATGGCAACTGCAGTGGTCACAGCGGCTGCTACAGATATAGTAATGGCTGTAATAATGGCAGCAGTAATACCAAAATCTCTCTTGGCATGGAACAATTGTCCCACAGGAAAAGTGTCTGGGTCTTCTATAACTGGAATGGGCACAAACATGGGTAGGTGAACTACTAAGGCAGTACCATTGCTGCCATCCCAACATTCCGATAGATAACATTGTGTATGGGTACTGTTACAATCTAGGCGATAATCAGACACATTTATACTAACAAGGAAGAAAAAGGGTGGTTTGAGGCAAACCGGGGCAGAGGAATAATTTGTGTTTTGCAAAAGTGAGTTTAAGGTTATATTAAGAAGTCTGACTGCCCTTTTGTTAACATTCCTAACATCAGATATATTATAAAGAAAAAATTCTTCTCCCTTAATGCAAGCAAGAGGAGCGAGTGAGGTAAAAGCATTTTGGTAATTCGACAAAATCCAATCATACCATGGCCATGCATCCTCCACTCCCGTTTGTTCCCCCTTTTTTATTTTAAAACAAGCTATCAGGCGAGAGTAGAGGTCTGACCCCTTATGTTCTCAGCCCATCGAGTGGACTCATGGAAATCATCTTATTAGGCCTTTAAGACTGCCAGCCAGGCCTGGGGGGACTGTCCAGCTTTAATAGCTATGAGTGCCTGCATCATCATTGCGGCCTGTCTCTGTAGGACAAACCTCATCTTACAGATACACCACAGGCAAGCAAATGCTATAAAAATCATGATAACAGCAAGGACTCCAAGTACTCTCCTCTCCTTCAGATGATTTATCGCGGAGCTGATCCATGATGACAGTCCTTCAGCCAAAGACACATCCACTCGAGTGGAATTCACAGTCACGATGGCTATACGGAGTTGGTCCATCAGGGCATCAAATTCACCAGTCCAATTTCCTAAAATATACTAGACATTTGCTTAGACAAATTTGCAGCTCTTGTAAAATTCTCATACTGAATGCTGGTAATACATAAACTAGAATACTTCCACTGACATCCCAATTGGGCTAGCTGCCACAAGGTCTCAATTTGTTCTTGTACTAAATCAATTCTTTGGTTTATAACCATTAATCCTCCTTTCAGTTGACCATTAAGGCTCGATTGCACATCAATTGTATGAGCAACGCTAGATGACAGATTACCCAGGGCATAAGCCCTTTGGCAAATTGTAAAAGGATTAAAAGTATAATTTATAAGTTGAAAAACATTTAATATCATTGTCAGCTCTGCTAACTGAGCTGAGCCCAGGTGTTTTTATAGCCACCTGTTGATTATAAATAAGATATCTAACTCTTCCTTCAGAAGAGCCATCTATGAAAATCAAGAGTATTTTTATGCAGAGGCTATAAAGATCATATTAGGAAATACAACCTCAGGCATATCTAAGAAACATTATTAATCTATCTTGAGGACAATAGCAATGCCAATAAGTGAATTCTTCCATCTCATCTAGCATCCTTGGCATCTAAATTTTTAAATTTTCTTAAAAATATATATGCCTTAAAAATATATACGCATAATTTAAATTATATGCATGGAGATATCATTTCCCCTCTGTTTTTCTTTTTAAGAAGATATAGTTTTGTTTTGTATAAATGTCTTAAATTATCTCATCTTTGAGGATAATAAAGAATCAAATTGTTAAAGATATCTCAAATGAATAGCCTTTATTCATTAAATAGCCAGTTTTATTGTTTGTTCCAATCTAAGTTGGAGCACTAAGTATATATCATAACATATGCAATAACTATGTAACTATAGAAAATCAGCATAGCATTCTCAGTTGCCCTTTGCTAGAGCGGTTGCAACTAGAATGCCCTAAAATGAATCATAGTTATATGCACATATTTTGATTTTTTAAATTAGAAATATGAGTATCAATTATCTGTAAAAGTTAATTAAGTCCTCTAGAATTAACATCATTATGTGGTAGAAGTAGAAATTGAGGACATCAAGAACAAATCTTTATAATTTGATGTACATAAAAATATAAAATTATTTTTTTGAGCCATTACCTTTTTGATGATATAAATAATAAATGTGTTTGTATATCTGAATGTTTCTATATACCTTCTTTGGGATACAAACTTTATGTGCCTTGTCCCAAAGGGTCCTGTCCAGACACCTTTTTAAAGATTAAATTATAAATAAGTATATTGTAGTTGTCTTCAGACATACCAGAAGATGGCGTTAGATCTCATCATAGGTGGTTGTGAACCACCATGTGGTCATTGGGATAAAAATAGTTTTTATAAATGTTAATAATATCATTTATAATGTTTATATACATATGTTTTCATTGTGTATTGACAAGAACCCTGTATGCAAAGTGTTTTTAACATCTGTTATTATCCTGTTTTGAAATGGAAAAACTGAGATTTATATATTATACAAATCTAGAAAGTGGAAGCACAACAGCTGAAGCTAACTCACATCCTGATGGATGCTTTGTAAGAGGGACCAATTTAGCTAAAGATTTAATAAATTTAAAATCTAGGGCTTCATAAACTCTCTGGCCCTGGGAATCCTGTAGCACTGGATAAGCCAGAGTGCTCAGTGCGGACCCGCCCCCCAGACTTCTGGGCAAAAGGAACGCCCAGAAAGTACAGGGGGGGGGGAGATGCACTGAAGAAGCGCACTCCTGATAAGGAGGCGGGGCTGGCAGAGTGGAGTGGCAATCTGACACCTTGGTGGGCATCTGTCTTTTGTTCTTAAGTTTCTTTCTTCTTTTTATGACTACCGTCTCTAACTGGCTCACGAGAGCCTGAATCTCTCCTTCACTATCAGGATCTTCCAATTCTGTTTCTCCTAAGACCCTGAGGCTAGTATATAGAGACCGTCTCCTATCCCCCTTTTTGCTTTCAGCTTTATTTGATCTTTCTTCTTTGAGCATTTCTAGGGCACTTTGGCCGTTCTCAAGGGCCTTGCAACATCTTTGGTCTTCTAAGAAGCCCCTCACAAGCTTCCAGATAGGCTTCACCCTGTTTCAGTGTGCCTTGTTCCCAGGCAAAATCCAAGTCCTTGCCTAATTTATCCCAGCAGGGTACCGTGAGGTTCCCTGACACAGCGAACCAAGGAGCCACTGCATCACATTCATTCAGGAATCTCTCCAGGGTGGATTTCTTAAGTTTTAAGTTTTTAGATAAAAATAGCTCCTGTAGATCCAGAAAAATTGGATGCGACTGAGAAGTCCTCATCCTAATAAGTTTCTTTTATCACTGCTATTGTGTAATTAGTAGCAGAACCTAAAACTACTCTCTCAAAAAACCACGCAAACTAGCAGAAAGCACACTGCTATAAGAGCAGGATTCATGAATTTTCTTATATTTCCCACAGTTCTTTAACTGCCGGAGTAGTTTGTTTTCAGTACATTACTATGTAAATCCGCAAATCCCCTTTCCTTTTTTTTTTTTTTTTTTTTTTTTTTTTTTTTTGTCTTCCTGCTCTCCCTTAATCTGTAGGGTGGAGCTAACTAACCACACTCTCAGCAGTGTTTGTTTCTTATCTCCAGACTAGAGACTTTGTGGCCTCTTTACAGAGGAATTTTTCCTTTGTATCCTCCTTTATCGTCTCTTAATACCAAGAACTTAAACTCATCCCATTCACCTGGAACTTAACTCGTCCCATTACCGGGAACTTAAACTCGTCCCTTTCACCGGGAACTTCATAGCCTCTTAATACTGAGAACTGTAACTCGTCCCACTCACCTGGGAACTTACCAGCGCGCTACCCGGACTGCAGGAGGTTCTAAAAATGTATCCCCTGATACCGGTACAGGCCACCAATTGTCGTGGCCAGCTTTGCCATCAAGGAAAGACGCAACACCGGGGAGTTTTCTTCCTCCTTGCAGTTTATTTCGGGAACCTTGAACAAAGCTTATTTTTCTTATTCTTCTTATTGGCGGTCCTGAGCCCTTTCCCTGACGCCCTTATATAGCCTTACACCCTCACCTGCAGAAGATAGATAGTGCACTGCTTCCTAATAGGTGAACTAAGTGAATTCTTCATTAGCATGTAAGTGTGATAACAAATACTGCGCATGTACTAAAGTTATTTACCACCAGGGAGATGCATCCGGCCAGCGCCATCTTGTAATGGAGATAAACCAAAGGTGGCTTACTACAAGGGGAAAATACAGTAAAATCAAGTCACAGGTAAAATTCTCCAGCAGGGATGCCATGTTTGTGGGTCCCCCAGTAGATGGTTATCATTTACAGACTAAAATTACAGTCTGCAGAGATGGGTTAAAGGCACCAGTAACACAATAGTGTTCAGATCTCCACAGGCATAGCATACTGTTTTGCCATGTCCATCTGAGTAAATGCCCTGTACTCAAGTGCAGAATCAGAAGGTGGTCAGGTCCCAGGGAGGATGTGGGAGAAGGTGCTAGGGGGCTGCAGAGAAAATTTCAACATCTGCAAAGAAAATGCTGAGCGCTGACTGTCCCTCAGCACAGGAGAATGTGCTCTGCAAAGTGGGGGTTTTCATTAAAGGACATTTATTTTGTGATTTAGAATCTCCAAATTATATAGCATTAATTTATGCCTGTATATCTTTTTTGAATTTATTGTCTCATTTTGATTAGCAGTGTGGGCATTTTGTGTTACATGTGTGCACTCTTACAAGCATTCTCATCTGAGAATTGATGTTTCCATTTGAAATTTAAATTACAAATTCTGTTCGTATCTATGAATGTCCTATGACAAATACAAGTAAGGGACTTCAAAAGGTTGAATAGTTTAAATTATTTCAAGATCTTTAGAAGTTAGTCCCACTCCCAATCTCATATTTTAGAGGATATCCTCTCATTGCTAAAAAGTATCTACCTGTATTTCCTAATTACTTCCTTGTCTTCCAATTCACCCTCAGAGGTTATAAACTGGTTTTGTTGGTTCTTGCACCATACTTTATAAGTTTATAAATGTCAAGAGAGAGACCATGAGAATGAAGATGCAGGCAACTAACCATCGAACACACAGTGTGGTGTCTTCCCTGGACCCTGAGGCACCAGGAATTGATACGTTTCTGAGTGTAGGAGAAACAATCTTTGTGTTCTGCTAATTGAAATAAATATCCCTTCCAATTTCTCTGCTGGTGGAAATGCACGACCTCCCTTTTGTGCAGTAGCTACTGGGGCATGTTGTCTTATTCCTGTCCTTTGCTCTGTGTTTGGCTTTCATATTTTTCAAGCTTCACCTTTTTTGGTTTTTTTGAAACAGGGTTTCTCTGTATAGTCCTGGCTGTCCTGGAACTCACTCTGTAGACCAGGATGAACTCAAACTCAGAAATCCACCTGCCTCTGCCTCCCAGAGTGCTGGGATTACAGGTGTGCACCACCACGCTTCACTTTTTTTTAAATGAATGGATTATTTTACAATTTTATTTATTTATTCATTTTACATCCCAGTATCCTCCAAGAACAGTCTCACAAAAATCCTCAGGCCATTCCACTCTCCCCTTCCCTTCTGACAAGAGGATATCCCTCTGGTATCATTCCCCCAAAACTGGAACATAAGTCCCTGCAGACATATCCTCTCCCACTGCATCCAGAGAAGGAGGTACAGTTAGGGGAACAGGCATGCAACAAATTCAGGGACAGCTGCCACTCTAGTTCTTGGGGGACCTGTATCAATTTGTTCACAGGCAAGCAACAAATTCAGGGACAGCTGCCACTCTAGTTCTTGGGGGACCTGCATGAAGACCAAGATGCACATCTACTATATATTTGCAGGGGGCTTAGGTCCAGCCTGTGCTAGTTCTTTAGTTTGTGTTTGAATCTCTGGAGGCACCGAAGTGTCCAGGTTGTTGACTCTGTTTCTCTTTCTGTATAGCCCCTATCCTCTTCTGAATCCTCCACCCAACTTTTCCATAAGACTCCCCAAGTTCTATTGATTGTCTGGCTGTGTATATCTGCATCTTTTTCCCTTGGCTGTGTGCTTGCTCTTTGGTTGGTGTTTTAGTCTCTGTGAGTACTCTTGGATTTAGGTTAGTTGATTATGTTGGTATTTAGGCTCATTGGAACCTCTCAGAGACAGTTATGCTGTCTACAAGAAAAACAGTCAAGAATTTCTTCTTACCCATGGAGTGGGTCTCGAGTTGGACCAGTCATTGATTGGCTATTTCCTCCTTCTCTGCTCTATCTTTGTCCCTGAACATCTTGAAGGTAGGGCATATTATGAGTAGGTTTTGTGAGTGGGTTAGTGTTCTTAACCCTCCACTACAGTTCTTCTTGGCTACAGAAAAAAGTCACTTTTGGATCCATAACCCCCACACCTAGGAGTCTCAGGTAATGTTGCCCCCAGAGACATACTGGGGCCTCTCCTATCCCAGGTTTCTGGCATGTTCTGGAAATGCCCCCCTGTGCTGATTTCCATTTTCTCTCCCTTGCTCTCCCTATACCTGATTCCTCCCAGTTCATATATCATTCCCATACCCCCTTCCAGTCTGTTCCCTCCATCCATCCACCTCCAATATATATTTTATTTCCCCTTTTGAGAAATATTCAACCATCCTGCCTTGGGTCCTTATTATTTGGCTTCTTTGGGTATGTTTGTTTTAGTGTGGTTACCTTCTTCTTTATGGCCAATATCCACTTAGAAGTGAGTATGTATCAAGAATATGCTTTTGGGTCTGAGTTACCTCATTCATGATGATGTTTTCTAGTTCTGACTATTTGCCTGCAAAATATGGGATGTCCTGTGTTTAATAGCTAATTAGCATCCCATTGGATAAATAAACCACATTTTCTTTATCAATTCTTCAGTTGAGTGGACATCTAGGTTTCCATTTTCTGGCTTTTACAAATAAAGCTGCTTTGAACATAGTTGAGCAAGTTATGTGTCTTTGTGAAATTTTGGAGCATCTTTTGGCTATATGCCCAGGAGTGGTATATGTGGGTCTTGAGGTAGGACTATTCCCATTTTTCTGGGAAACCATGAAATTGATTTCAAGACAGGTTGTCCAAGTTTGTACTCTAACCAGAAATAAAGAAGTATTTCTCTTGCTTGACATCCCTGCCAGTATGTGCTGTCTGTTGAGTTTTTGATCTTAGCCATTCTGATGAAAACTCAGAGTTGTTTTGATTTGCATTTCTCTGGTGACTAAGGACATTAAACATTTTCTTAAGTGGTTTTCAACCATTTGAGATTCCTCTGTTTGGAATTCTATTTAAACCTGTATTCTGTTTTTAAATTGAGGTGTTTAGGATGTTGGTGTCTAAGTTCTTGAGTTTTTTGTAAAGTTTGGAAAATATCCTCTGTCAACTGTAGGATTGGCGAAGATCATTTCCCAATTTGTAGGCTGCTGATTTGTCCATTTGACAGTGTCTCTTGACTTACAGAAACTCCTCAGTTTCATGAGGTCCCATTTATTAATTATTGCTTAATCCTCTGTGTTCTGTTCAGCAAGGTCTCTCCTGTACCTGTGAGTTTAAGGATATTCCCCACTGTCTGTTCTATTAGATTATTATATCTAGTTTTACATTGAGGTATTTGATCTACTTGGATTTGAATTTTGTGCAGGGTGTTAAATATAGGCCTATTTTCATTCTTCTATATGTAGACATCCAGTTAGACCAGAGCCATTTTTGAATATATTTTTAAGTTTTTCCATTGTATGGTTCTGGTTCTTTATCAAAACTCAGTTGTTCATAAGTCTGTGGGTTTGTTTCTGGGTTTTTGTTTCAATTCCATTGACCAAACAGTATGTGTATATAGCAATACCATTAAGTTTTTCATAACTATTACTCAGTAAGTAGTACAGCTTGGGGTCAGGGATGGTGTTTCCTCCCAAAGTTCTTTCAATGTTCAGGGTTGTTTAGGCTATGCTGTTGTTTTCCATATGAAGTGGAGAATTTCTCTTTCCATATCTGTGAAAAATCATGTTGGAATTTTGCTTGAGATTGCATTGAATCTATAGTTTGCTTTTGGTAAGATGGTCATTTTTACTATGTTAATGCTACATATCCATGAACATGAGAGATCTTTTCATCTTGTGATATCTTCAATTTCTTCAGGGACTTGAAGTTCTTGTCACACATGCTGTAGTGGATATTACTGGTTGTCAACTTGACTATATCTGGAATGAACTATGACCTGGATCTCAGCTTGGAGCTCTTGAGGAATTGTGGCCATCAATCCCAGATTAAGATAGGGAGATCTCTGAGTTCAAGGCCATCAGGGATGAAGCAAGTCCCAGGTCCAGGCATGGTGGTACACACTTTTAATCTAGGCCATACCTTCTGCTGGAGACCTACATAAGGACATTGGGAGAAGGAAGATTGACTCTTTCTCTTCTTCACTTAGCTTGCCTTGTGGGACTGAGCAAATGCTAGATCCTTGGACTTCCACTCACAGTTGCTGCTGACTATTGTTGGGAGTTGGGCTACAGACTGTAAGTCACCAACAAATTCCCTTACTATATAGAGACAACTGATAAGTTCTCTGACTCTAGAGAACCCTGACTAATACACATATCTTTCTCTTGTTTGGTTAGAGTTACAGCAAGATATTTTATATTGTTCTTGGCTATTTTAAAGAGTGTTGATCCCCCAGTTTTTTTCTTGGCACATTTGTCATTTGTATAAAGGAACACAACAGATTTCTTTGAGTAAATTTTGTATCTAGCAGCCACTTTATTGAAGGTTTCTATCAGCTCTTGGTAGAATTTTTGGGGTCCTGTATATATTCTATCGTATCATCCACCAATAGCAATACTTTGACTTTTTATTTTCCAAATTGTATCCCTTTGATCACTTTTCATGGTCTTATTGCTCTACCTAGAACTTCATGTACTATATAGGATAGAAACAGAATGGACTGCCTTGTGTTGTTTCTGATTTTAGTGCAATTGCAAGTTTCTCTTCATTTAATTTGATGTTGGCTATCAGCTTGTTATATAGCACCTTTATTATGTTTAGGTATATTCCTATTATCCATGATATGTCCAGGACTTACATCATGACAAGGGGGTTGGATATTTTCAAAGGATTTTTCAGAATATAATGAAATGATCATGTGCTTTCCACATTGTTCTGCTGTGCTTTATCTAAATGAGCTTTTATGAGCTGCCTGCCATCCAGTTTCACACAAATCCTCTTACCCACTATTTCACTTGGGAAGACCAAGTCCTCAAGGATGGCCATGCACTGCTGTCAGGGTATGGCTTCTGGGGTGCTTTTGATTATTTTTCATACAAATTTTCCAGGTTGGCTTGGGCAGAATCCTCCTCTGAGCACCAAAGACCATATTCTTCCCACTGAACTTTTTCTCCAATTCATGAACTAGCTGGACTTGGATTTTCTAGAAAGATTTAAGCTGAGGAATGGGCACAAAAATTATGATAGCATTCTGACCACCACCAACTTCAATTTCCTTGGCTGTGGTGATGTTGAGTTCCCACAGTTGCGCCTTGAGTTCTGAGTTCATCTCCAGCTTGGGAAGTACTTGAGAGATGCAGACTCAAACTCACTCAGCTTCTCACCATTGGGTTTCACAATCTTGGTACTTGAGCTGAACATGTCTTCATATATATGGAATGCTGGCTTAAAAACCATGTAAACTATTTTCTAAGTCATTTTTTTTTTGGTCCTCAGGAGTTGGCTATATTTCTAGAACCTGACACAATTTTCCTCCTGTTGTGGAAATTGGATTTTACATTCAATCATCATGGCCTCAGCTATTTTCCATCTTGTATATGAAGGACACTTGGGTGCACAGGGACATTATGTGAAGACAAAGAGTCCTGCATCCCAGAAGAGAGGCATCACAGTGAAGGAAACTGTGGTTACCACAAAGGGTAAGTACTCCTATTGCACCTTTATGGCCAGCTTGCCATCCTTCTCTTTGTTGAGGTTCATAAGTGTTACAGCCTGATAGGATAACTGATGCTGTCCCTCCTTGATCAGCTTAAAGATGGTTTTCTAGTCCCATGAAAGCTAGACCAAAGCAAGGAGGTTTCAAGTCAGGTTAATTAAAATAATCTATACCCTGTGTTATAAGTATGACATCTCCAGTATCTATAACCTCTGAGAGGCAACCAAGGCTCCATCAGTAGTCTATGTTGTATTGAGAATCAGTGGACTACTCTGAGCATCTCTCAGAAGGAGGATTTTTGTGCTTGCTCTACTTGTTTGCTATTTTACAGTTCTTATGGGAGAGATGTCAAAGTGACACAGTCTTTTGCTCTAATTTAGTTTCAGAAATCACAGATAAGTGATGTTAGTCCTTGGTCTGTCATGTTCTCCTTGGTAGGAGCTGTCATCTCAGGGAACTATAATGATCTGATTAAAGAAGACTAATTGTTAAATGCACAGTTAACATGAACCTAAGACCCAGAAATACAGCATGTTGTATTTCAGTAACCTGTTATTTCTGTCTTTCTTACTATTGCATGGTATTTACTATCCATCCACCTTGAGGCAATGAGAGGCCAGTGATTGGAGAGGAGAGAAGAGGAGGAGTTAAGAGAAGTGAGAGGCTGGGAGAGAGGAGAGGATCGGTAGACAACATAAGTAGAGCAGGAAAGGAGACATGGATATCTGGATGGCTTCAGATGTATTTATATTGTTTTGTAGAGGTTAGAAATATTGGGATAGACTTTATCATTTTGGATTGGCATTATGTAATTGGGAGTTTGATATACATAAATATTTTTGGTTATATATTCAAGTTTAAGAGTTATGCTTTACCAGGTACTTGGAAGGAGTGGTACAGAGGACTGTCCTGTCCACAAAGGACAACTGCACATGACTTCAATGAACCTACCAGTGTTCACTTGTGAATCCTTTTTATTTTCAACCCAAAGTTGGCCATTGGAAAATTGTGGTGTCAAGCCTCAGCCCCTGTTCTACTTGTTAGAAAGAATTCCCAAGTTCACCATGCCTCTGAATTCACTAGAACTCTGAGTACTCAGGACACAAATTTCCAACTTCCTGTTATAAACACTAGCTAGGCTCAATTAATCATTTCCCCTGTGTTCTACTCATTGAGTTAAGATTTATTTCCATTTCTTTAACAGTTGAAAATGTTTCAATCTCTTTTTGTTTCATGTAAAACAGTCCAGGATCAACTGTAACTAGAGCTGCTGCCTAATCTGTTCTTGCTTGTTGAAAAAGTAAACAACAGATTTATCCCTGATAGTGTCTGAAACTTGGCTCTTATTACTAAGACTGGTTGATTTCATTTTCTAGAAATCTTAATGCAACTGAGATATGGAGTTTCAAATGAGGATTCAAATAATTGGCCTAAAGTACTGTCTGAACTCTTAGGACATGGACAGATCCACCATTCTACTGTTTAGTAATTTTGATCTTCTCTATTTCAACTTTCAGAAGTTGAACAGTTTTAAAAGAGCTGTCATAATTCATCCCAGGCAGAGCATTAGAAAGGGTCTGAGTACAAGTCCAGTGGCTGACATTTCCATGGAGAACATGATGTATAGGAAACACTTCCATATTTGGTGTGTATACTGCATCTTTCACACCTAGGGTCTCTCTGACTCCAACTCATGACTGTCAACATGTTTTAGAGATTTTGAGTGCAGCTCAGCTTCAGAATGCTCACACGTATGTGTGTGTGTGTGGGGGGGGTTTGCTACTTGAAACAGCATGAATTTAGAATTCACACTTAGCCAACATTTTGGGTAGAACTATGATAAGAATATTTGGTCTGTCAATAAACAGAAAGGTAAAATGAATGAAATTGCTAAATGAAATAACTCTGTGAGTGTCTAATGCACAGGCAATCTGTTGGAAAATCCTCATTACATGTTGGGAAATCTTTCCTCTCTGGTTCACTTAAAATACATATCTAGCACATGCTTGAAAACAAAGATGATAGAAATCAAACCCCTGTTAGACAACACTCAGAAAAATGGATATAAGTAGTAATAGGAAAGGAAATATTTTCTATAGTGTAGGAAATTTTATGTAGAGCAAAACTTACACATTGATATAAGTTCACAATTGAAAAGTTAAGCTATCCACAACTGGGGAGGGTTAGAAAATGTGTGATGGTAGGGAAGGATTCTGTGTGGCATGAGAGAGATTTGAATTAAATTGGGATGCATCTGTACACATTCAGGGTAATGTTCCTTTTCTGGATGTAGGAGGCAGTATGTAACAAAAGAGTTTCTCAGTTTCTCTTTAGTCAGTTACTATGAGCTTCTACCCAGCATAATATGAATAAAAACCATACACTGTACTGTGGAGCTTATATCAGAAATGCCTTCTTCTCTGAGATAGTCTTGGGGATCTCAGCCAACACCTGCCTTCTCCTCTTCCACACCTTCATGTTCATTCATTGGATCAGACTCAAGGACTTGCCCATTGGCCCTGTGGCCCTAATACACCTAGTGATGCTGTTACTAGCAGCATATATATCTGAAGAGTGGAGGTTCAGAAGTGAGGAGGACACAACATCTGTCCTAACATCTGGAGTAACTGGGACCAGTGGGACCCAGGAAAGCAGGAAATCTGCCAGACCAGAGGCACAGGTTCCTTCTCTTCTGTCTGGGTCAGTGCCCTGAGCAGACCTTGGGCGCAAACACAGCAGCCAGTCCCACAACACCCAGAGGAAGCTCCACTCCTAGGAACTCTGCCACTCCCATGATTATAGGATTAGAGGTGAGGAAAATACAACATCTGTCCCAACACCAGGAGTTACTGGGAGCAATGGGACCCTGGCATTCAGGAATTCCAACATAGCAGTATCACAGGTTCTTTCTGGTCTGTTTGGGCTGGTGCCCTGAGCAGACTTGGGTGCAAACTCTACAGCCAGTCCCACAACATCCAGAGAATGCTCCACTCCCAGGTGTTTTTACATGCCCATAATCATAGAATCACAGGATCACAGGGTCACAGAATCTCAGGATCCCAGAAGCAGTTTGACTCCCAGGAACTCAGACACATCCAGGATCCCAGGAATCCAGAATCACAGGATCACAGAGACAGCTTGACTCAGAGGAGTTCTGATATAACCAGGATCACAGAAAGGACAGACTCCAAGAAAACATTGAGAGGACAGGTAGCACTAGAGATAACCAGATGGTGGGAGACAAGCATAAGAACATAAGCAACAGAAACCAAGGATAGTTGGCATCATCAGAACTCAATTTGTCATCATAGAAAGATACGCCATTATACTAGTAAAGCAAGATTTGGATTTAAGATCACTTCTTGTGATGATGATAGAGGACTTTAGGAAGAACATAAATAACTCCCTTAAAGAAATACAGGAGAACAAAGGCAAACAGCTAGAAGCCCTTAAAGAGGGAACACAAAATTCCCTTAAAGAATTATAGAAAAACACAATTAAACAGGTGAAGAAAATGAATAAAACCATTCAGGATCTAAAAATGGAACTAGAAACAGTAAAGAAATCACAAAGGGAGACAAACCTGGAGATATAAAACCTTGGAAAGGGATCAAGAGACATAGATGCAAACATCACCAAAATAATACAAGAGTTAGAAGAGAGAATCTCAGGTGCAGATGACACCATAGAAAACATTGACACAACAGTCAAAGAAAATGCAAAATACAAAAAGCTCCTAACCCATAATATCCAGGAAATCCAGGACACAATAAGACCAAACCTAAGGATAATAGGTATACCTTTCATCATCTCTGGTGAGAAGTCTGGTGTAATTCTGATAGGTCTGCCTTTATAAGTTAGTTGCCCTTTTCCCTTACTGCTTTTAATATTCATTGTTTAGTGAATTTGGTGTTTTGATTATTATGTGCTGGGAAAAGGTTCTGTTCTGGCCCAGTCTGTTTGGAGTTCTGAAGGCTTCTTGTATTCATGGGCATCTCTTATTCTAGGTTAGGGAAGTTTACTTCTATAATTTTTGAAGATATTCACTGCCCCTTTAAGTTGGAAATCTTCACTCTCAACTATACCTATAATCCTTTAGTCTTCTCCTTGTGTACTGGAGTTCCTTGATATTTTGGGTTACCAGCTTTATGCATTTTGCATTTTCTTTGACTATTGAGTCAAATGTTTTCTATGGTATTTTCAGCACCGGAGATTCTTTCTTCTATCTCTTGTATTCTGTTGTTGATGCTTGCATCTATGACTCCCGAATTCCTTCCAAGGTTTTCTATCTCTTGAGATGTGTTACTTTGTGATTTCTTTATTGTTTCTATTTCCACTTTTAGATACTGGATGGTTGTGTTCAGTTCCTTCACTTGATTGTTTTTGTTTTCCTGTAATTCTTTAAGGGATTTTTGTGTTTCTTTTTTAAGGACTTCTGCCAGTTGACCCATGATCTACTGTATTTTTAAGGAATTTATGTGTTTCTCTTTAAGGTCTTTTACCTACTGATCAATGTTCTCATGTATTTCTTTAAGGGAGTTATTTAAGTCTTTCTTAAAGCCCTCTATCAGCACCATGAGATAAGATTTTAAATCCAACTCTTGCTTTTCCGGTGTGTTTGGGTATCCAGGACTTGCTGTGGTGTGAGAACTGGGTTCTGATGTTGCCATGTAGCCTTATTTTCTGTTGGTAGGGTTCTTGTGCTTGCCTTTTGCCATATGGTTATCTCTGGTGCTAGTTGGTATTGTTGTCTCTGGCTGGATTTTTTCTCCTGTGGGCCTATAAGCCTGTGTCCTTACTCCTCTGAGCTCAGAAGTGAAATCACTGCTGGGAGATCACTATCTCCTGGTGGGCTATGCACAGAAGGCTGTGGAGTCTCCTGGCTCCATGGTGCAAATGGTGTCAGGAAGACTTATTTCTTAGCTACTCTACTGATCTCATACCCTGTGTGTTCCTAGCTGTTCCCCTCTAGAGAGAAGATAGAGATTTTACCTCGAAGCTCAGAAGTGAAAGTGCTGCCTGTAGATCACTCTTTCCTGAAGAGCTTGAAGATTCTGGGCAGACCTCATACAGACCCTAAGAGAACAGAAATTCCTGCCCAGGCTACTATACCCAGCAAAACTCTCAATCATCATAGATGGAGAAACCAAGATATTCCATGATAAAACCAAATGCACACAATATCTGTCCACAAATCCAGCCCTACAAAGGATAATTGATGGAAAATGCCAACACAAGGAGGGAAACTACACCCTAGGAAAAACAAGAAAGTAATCTTCCAACAAACCCAAAAGAAGACACCAAATCCAACCCTACAAAGAATAATAGATGGAAGACACAGAGGGAAACTATACCCTAGAAAAAGCAAGAAAGTAATCTTTCAACAAACACACACAAATAAAATTTCACCTCCAACAAAAATAACAGGAAGCAACACATTTCCTTAATATCTCTTAATATGAAGATTAATAGTACCAACATATCCTAATTAATTGAAATACAAAAATATGAGGAATTAGAAATTTGTTGGCTGTCACCCAGGAGTCTCTGTAAGTTGGTAATTGGAGAGATATGTCCAATATTGTACAATCCATATACACTTTCTGCTTGTTTGTATGTGACAGTGTCCTGCTGTGTACCACATAATGGTTTTGAAACCATGCTTCTCCTATGTCAGCCTCTCTATAAGTATGGTTGTTTATTTGATATTTTTCACTCTACTATGGTTTTCAGAACAGCTTACATATTTCAAAATTATTTATACAGTAAAAAGAAACATAGACATTGCATTTGGGAGGTGGCTTGTAAGAGAACAACAAAGAGTGAGACTGAATGTTTTTGCTTGATATTTATAATTATTGTTTCAATTTTGAAGTTGACTTTATAAATTACTCTTTTTAAATATGAATGCTTTTCAAAATTATCAGAGTCAATGAACCAGAATCTTATCCTCTCCTAATGTCTGTGCACCCTCCAAGAAGAACCATTGTTCATTGAAACAGCAAATGACTTAATTGATATATCATCTTAATACATACACCATTTCTTAAATGAATGTAATCTGTTCCCTGTGGGCTGAGGAGGATGACATAACTCAAGTATTTGACCATAGCAGGAAATCTGTATCCAAATAATCGTGCCTACAACTCATTCCTTGGTGCAGCAGAACTGTTAACTCTTAGCTACCATTGAGGTAAAATCTTTTGGTGATGTGAGAGACATTGAAGTATGCCCTTATTACAATGGACTCCAGTATCTAAATATTGTTCTTATTTGGGTGAGTACCACAGTAATATCCAAGATTTTAAGCTGTACTAAAACCAAAACAAAAAGATTTTATCTTTTTATGTTCATTTAATAAAATGTCAATAATTTTTATAATTGGCATAAAATACATATTGTGTTGAATATAATAATAATAAGAAATATAATAGACTGGAAACAACAAAAAATGACTGAAGACTGTTGTATGTCTTCAGGATAAAGGGATGACATCACATGTAAACTATTCATTTTCTTTCACAGGTTTTTCAGGAGCCTCTCTGTGCCACCTGCCTGTTGAGTGTCTTCCAGGCCATGATCCTCTGCCCGAAAAGCTCTAACTTAGCAAAGTTCAAACACAATTCCCCACATCATCTCTCATGTTTCTTTACTTTACTTAGTATTTTCTATATATCTAAAAAAGCAGCCATATTTTAATAGCAGCTATTGCCACACAAAATTTCACCTCAGTTAATCTTATATACATCATGAAATCTTGCTCTTTTCTACCCATGAGTTCCTCAATGCAATGCAGCTTCTCTACATTTTTGCCTTTCAGCAATATCTTCCTTATTGGTCTCATGGACCTCTCAACTTTCTACATGGAAACTCTCTTGTGCAGGCATAAGACTCAGTCCCAGCACCTTCTGATGTCAAACCTTTTTCCAAAAGCAACTCCAGAGCAAAGAGCTCTCTGGACCATTCTAATGCTTATGAGCTTCTTCCTGGTGATGTCAACTTTTGACAGTATTATCTCCTACTCAAGAACTATATTCTAGGGAAATCCATCACTGTATTTTGTCCAGATTCTATGCTGTGATCAGTTCTTTGCTGGTCCTCAGTAATGAAAAACATATCTAACCTGTTGATACCCAAGAACGAGAGGATAGTAAAGTTTGATTTTCTGTGATGGCAAGATTTCTTACATTGAGCCAATGTATCAACACCAGAGCTATGAATCTTGGCATACTGTTCATCATTTGAGGTTAAGTAAAATGTGGGATTGTGTCTTTTCTGTTTAACATATGCACTTTTCTATAACTGTAGGAATGACAGATTTATATTTAAACAATCAAACCACAAACACTTGAGTGATTGCAGTTTTCTCTTAACTCTCTTTGGGGTGGTCCTGAAGATTATCTCCCATGTCACCACGTAGATGACTTACACTTCTCTAACTCTGTGCTGGATAATGACATTTCCCAGCATCTGTACTGCCATATTATCTATTCTTCAAAATTAGTTGATCACTTAGTATACATAAGGACATGATGCCAAAAACTGTGCATACACATATAAGTTATGTTCACAGGGTAAATAATCATATATGCCAAAAAGTGTATTACAAATTTCAATATTCCAAGGTACAAACAACCTAAGACCTAGATCTGTTTGAATATAGGAACACAATTGTATCCTCTATATGAGTGAACTATTATTCAGTGTTCAGAATGGATAAAACTGTAGCACATGCTCCAATGTTAATGTGCCCTGAAGCTACTCAAAGTGAAATTTCAGCCACACTGAAGCAGATACTGTCTGAATTTAGATTTAGAGGGCAGGATTTAGAAGACCTAACATGAATGAAACCCAGCATGGTGTTCTAGAGACCTAAGAAATAGACATTGTGGAAGTTTTTCAGATGGAGTTGAATTTTCAATGTGCTGTAGACACATGCACTCTGGTTGGACAATAATGTGAGTGTCTTCTCCAAAACCACTGTACATCCATGATGTTCAGAATGGGAAGTGAGTATCTCATGGGTCTTTTCTAATGATGAAAATGTATTCAGGTACTTTATCCATACTGCATAAAATGAATAAAAATGTAAGGATTCTAAAAGTACCAACTACAATTTCACAACAGTTTAAAAGCTTATGGTAAATTAGTCCCACAAAATGGGTTGACCACCATTTCCTGATGCTGTGCCTCTTATCCTCTGTTTTTCCAGGAAGGATACAAGTTCTACAGTTAATTAAGCCTCTTATGGAGGTGCTTCTGCACTCTGAAAGGGTTTCCCACCTAGTATAGGAGTACAGTTCTGAACTTCATGATGAGGTGTTCCCAACTGATGAATCTGAGTTTAATTATTTATAAATAAATGTCTATGACATAAGCTTGAGCCTGTTTCCTGTTTAAATCATTCTATGTCTGCCAAAAGACTAGTTACATCTCCTCAGTTTCATCCTTCTGACCTCCTCAGAGTCCAGGTGCTGATTTCCCCCCTCTGACCAAAGTCTGAGCAAGTTACCAGTAGTCAAACCTACAATCTAATCAGAGACTGCCTAGTGGTTCTGAGATCTAGCATGCCGCCAAAAATCCAGAAAGCCTATTAAGCCCAAGGAAGGAAAAGAAGCTAAGGAATGAAACACCCCATAAACAAAGACAAACTCAGAATCCATTACCAGGATGATTATCGTTAGAAACTCAGATGCCTACATGACAGGGTAAGAATACAGCCAACAACATCCAGAGCAATATGGCACCATCAGTATATAGCTATCTTTTGGCAGCAAGACCCAAATATTCCAATGTACCAGAACACATAAAAGCTACCTTAAAACCAACTTTATGAAAATGATAAAGGTCCTTAAAGAAGAAATGCAAAATAATCCCTTCAAGAATTTGAGAAAAAAGACAAAATATTGGGGAAATCAGTATAGCCATTAAAGAATGCCAAGAAAGCAAAGCAAAGCAAAACAAAACAACAACAACAAAAAACCAAATAGATGAATGAAACTGTTGAAGACCTGAATATTGAAATAGAATAAATAAAGAAAACACAAACTTAGAGAATTCTGGAAATGGAAAATCTAGGTGAGTGAACAGGAACAACAGATGTAAGCTTCATCAACAGATGTTGGAAAAGAGAATCTTGGGTGAATATATGATAGAAGAAATCCATTCCTCGGTCAAATATGTTAAGTCTAAAATTTTCCTGACACAAAACATCCAGGACCTCCGGGGCAGTATGAAAAGACCAAACCCTATAATAATAGGAACAGACAAATGCAAAGGTTTTCAGCTCAAAGGCCCAGAAAAATTTTTTAACAAAGGCAAAGACAAAAATTTCCCTAACCTAAAGGAAGCGATGCCTATTAATGTAGCAGAAGCTTACAGACAACCAAATAGATTGGAGCAGAAATGAAAGTCTCCTTACCATATAACTATAATGAAAACACTAAATGTACATAACAAAGAGAAAATATTAAAATCTGCAAGGGAAAGGAGCTAAAAAACATAAAAAGCAGACCTATTAGAATTACAACTGATTTCTCAACAGAGACTGCAAAAGCCAGATGGTATTGGATAACTATCAGATTTTTAGAGACCACAGATGACATCCCAGACTACTATACCCAATAAAACTTTTAATCATCATAGATGGAGAAAACAAGATATTGCATATAAAAATAAAATCTGTGCAATATATATATCCACAAATCCAGCCCAGAGAATATGCTAGAAGAAACATAAGGAGAGTAACTGAACCCAAGAAAACACAAGACATTAATCATCTCCCAACACAACTAAAAGAAGAGAATCACAGTACCACCATCAACGTCAAAATATAGGAACTAACAATCATTGGTCATTAATATCACTCAACATCAATGTTATTGATTCCCCAATAAAAATCCTAAAAGAATGGGTGTGAAAACAGGATCTATCCTTCTGCTTCATGCAAGAAAAGCACCTCAACACAAAAGATATATATTACCTCATATTAAAGGCCCTTCAAAATGACTTTTCAAACCAATGGATAAAAAAACAAACAAATTTAGTGTAGAGCTCTAATTGCTAATAAAAGAGACTTTCAATTAAAATTAATCAAAAGATGGGAATGGAAACTTCATATTCATCAAAGGAAAAATCTACCTAGATGATGAATCAACTCTGAAAGTATATCCTCCAAATGCAAGGGCAAGCATATTTGTTAAGGAAACATTGCTAAAGATTAAATCACACATCAAATCCCACACATTAATCATGAGAAACTTCAATAGCCTACTCTCAACAGTGGACAGGACATACAGATGGAAATTAAAGAGACAAATAATGGAGTTAACAGATGTTATGACACTAGTGGACCTAAAAAATATCTACAGAATATTTCATGCAAGCACCGATGAATATAACTTCTTCTCAACACCTCACAGAACTTTCTCAAAATTGACCACATAATCAGTCACAAAGCAAATTTCAACAAGTATAAAAAATTGACACTCACACTCTGTATGTTATCAGACCACCATGGATTGAAACTGGACTTAAACTGTAGGATCACAGTTTTCTTTCTTTTTTTCTTTCTTTTTCTTTCTTTCTTTCTTTCTTTCTTTCTTTCTTTCTTTCTTTCTTTCTTTCTTTCTTTCTTTCTTTCTTTCTATTTATTTATTTTTTATTCGATATATTTTTTATTTACATTTCAAATTATCTCCCATTTTTCTGGCTTCCCACTCCCCCAAACTCCCATAAGACCTCTTCACTCCCCCTGTTCCTCTATCTACCCCTTCCCACTTCCCTATTCCGGTATTGCCCTATACTGCTACACTGAGTCTTTCCATAACCAGGGCCACTCTTCTTGGACATCTTTGATGTGTGAATTATGTTTTAGGTATTCCAATTTTCTAGGCTAATATCCACTTATTAGTGAGTGCATACCATGATTGATCTTTTGAGACTGAGTTACCTCGCTTAGTATGATGTTCTCCAATTCCATTTGTCTAAGAATTTCATGAATTCATTGTTTTTAATGGCTGAATTAGTACTTCATTGTGTATATATACCACATTTTTTGTATCCATTCCTCCATTGAGAGATACCTGGGTTCTTTCCAGCTTCTGGCTATTATAAATAGGGGTGCTATGAACATAGTGGAGCACATATTCTTATTACCTGCTGGGGAATCCTCTGGGTATATGCACAGGAGTGGTATAGCAGGATCCTCCAGAAGTGATGTGCCCAGTTTTCTGAGGAACCACCAGACTGATTTCCAGAGTGGTTGTACCAATTTGCAACCCACCAGCAGTGGAGGAGTGTTCCTCTTTCTCCACATCCCCACCAACACCTGCTGTCTCCTGAGTTTTTAAACTTAGCCATTCTGACTGGTGTAAGGTGATATCTCAGGGTTTCTTTGATTTGCATTTCCCTAATGACTAATAATGTTGAGCATTTTTTAAGATGCTTCTCAGTCATCCAAAGTTCTTCAGGTGAAAATTCTTTGTTTAGCTCTGTACCCCATTTTTTAATAGGGTTATTTGGTTTTCTGGGGGTCTAACTTCTTGAGTTCTTTGTATATATTGAATATTAGCCCTCTGTTGGATGTAGGGTTTGTGAAGATCTTTTCCCAATTTGGTGGTTGCTGATTTGTCCTTTTGATGATGTCCTTTGCCTTACAGAAACTTTGAAATTTTATGAGGTCCCATTTGTCAATTCTTGATCTTAGAGCATAAGCTATTGGTGTTCTGTTCAGAAACTTTCCCCCTGTACCAATGTCCTCAAGGGTCTTCCCCAGTTTCTTTTCTATTAGCTTCAGTGTGCCTGGGTTTATGTGGAGGTCATTGATCCATTTGGAGTTGAGCTTAGTACAAGGATGTAAGAATGGATCAATTCGCATTCTTCTGCAAGCTGACCTCTAGTTGAGCCAGCACCATTTGTTGAAAAGGCTATCTTTTTTCTACTGGATGTTTTCAGCTCTTTTGTGGAGGATCAAGTTGCCATAGGTGTGTAGGTTCATTTCTGGATCTTCAATCCTATTCCATTGAGGATCACAGTTTTCAAAACCAATTTTTTTTTCTATTTGTTTTTATTAGATACCTTCTTTATTTTGATAAGGGTTCTTAAATGTTTTGACCTCTTTTCTAGCTCACCACCCAACGGAGGGAGTGTAAAGGAAAGGTTAATAGGGCAAAGGAGGCTGCATAAATAGTTCTTTGTAGAGAATCCAATCTGAGTTGTCAGAATATCAGCAGTTCAGTCCACACGAATTGACATTCCTGAATCAGCAATGGCAGTTCCATCGAGAAGAAACCGAGAGGCTCTGTCAATTGACCTTAGTCCTGTGAGGTAGTAAGAAGCCAGCAGAACAAAACCAGAAACACTTTGGTTCACTTCTCTCTATGAAGTCATAACTAAAGATGAGCAATGAAGTGTGGCAAGGTGAACCAATACCACAAAGCACCATCTATAGTCTGATAGGTCATATTTATACCCTTTCAAATCATCTCATGTTCTCCCAAGTGTCTACTCTAGAAAAACATCACATGACTTTTTGCCATACTGCTTCCTGAGAAAGACAAGGTCTTCAGCAAAATATTTTCCTACCTGTGTCCTTAAACAACATTCTCTCATGAGACAGTTTACAGAAAACATCATATGACACAACTGAGTCTCCAAAGAAACCAGAAATTTCCACTTTATTAAACAGCAACAGAAATAAAATAGAAAGCCTACAAACTCATATAACTTAAACAATTCTCTACCGAATGACCACTGGGTCAAGGAGCAAATTAAGAAAGAAAGGTTTTCTAGAGTTTAAGGAAAATTAATGCACAGCATACTCAAAGTTATGGGACACAATGAAAGCAGTGGCCAAGGTAACGGTCATAACACTAAGTGCCTTCATAAGGAAATTAGTGAATTCTCTGACTGCAGAGTTGGCTCAGCATTTAAGAGCATTAACGTCTTTTCCAAAGGACCAGTGTTCAATTTCCAGACCCCCACATGTCAGTTCCCAACTGTCTGTAATTTCAATTCTAGGGCACGTAACACCATCATACAGATAGACATACATGCAAACAAAACACCAGTGCACATAAAAATTTAAAAATCATTTTAAAATATTTTATAAAGAGAAAATATGTGTGAGTTCTCATACTAGGGAGTTCACAGCAGTCCTGAATGCTCTAGAAGAAAAAGAAGTAATCACACTGAAGAGGAATAGAAAGCAAGAAATAATCTTGGGTTGAAACCAATAAAGTAGAAATAAAGAGAACAATCAATACAAAGTGTCAATGAAACAAAGAATTGGCTCTTTGAGAAAATCAAAAGATGGACAAATTTTTATCCAACCTAACTAAAATTTACAGACAGAATATCCAAATTATCAAAATAAAAAATGAAAAGGGGGATGTAATAGCAGACACTGAAGAAATTCAAAGAATCATTAGGTCTTACTTAAAAAATTTGTACTTCACAAAATGAAAAACATCTAAAAGAAATGGATAAGTTTCACAAAAGATACTACTTTCCAAAGTTAAATCAAAGTTAAGATCAGGTAGACTCTTTAAATAGTCCTATTAACCTTTACGGATATAGAAGCAGTCATAAAAATCTCCCAACCAAAAAAACACAGGGCCCATTGGTTTTGGCACAGAATTATATCATACATTCAAAGAAAAGCAAATTCCAATATTTCTTAAATAATTCTACAAAGCAGAAACAGAAGAAACACTGTTAAATTCACTTTATGAGGCTGCATTGACCCTGATACATAAACCACAAAAAGTCTCAACAAGAAAGAGAATTACAATAAAAAAGAAAGAGAATTATAGATCAATTTTCCTTATGAACATTGATGCAAAAATATTCAAAATACTTGCAGAGCAAATCCAAGAACACATCAAAAAGATCATCCACTTTAGGGTTATGGGTCCTGTATCTGCTCTGCCACAAGGCTTGGACTCTCTGGGAGGTGGGACACTGGAAGTTTTCACCCTGCTTATCCCAAGAAATAACTGTCTGGGTGTCAGGCTTACTGTAGGGAAGCCCTGGGACACTGCTCCTTGTTTGGGGAGTCCAGTCTAAAGTGCAGGACAGATGGAGCTGGTTCAGAGATTCTGGGCCTGCGATGAGGCCAGAGCCATCTGATTCCCAGGGTCTCAGACACCCAGGCACCACTGGATGGCATAGAAAAGCTGAGAACAAAGTGGGGGCCCTAAGGCTGTATCTATCCTGGGGCCAAAGGGGAAAGAAAGGGGATCCAGCTGTCCTGCATGGAGAGTTCTTGGCACAGTGGATGGCAGTCTGGGGCTTGGCTTGGTGGTGGCCATGGCTGGGAGTACAGAGAGGCCTTCTAAAGGGGATTAAGCAGTAGCTCTGTAGGTGAAGGCCTTCTCTGTGGCTCTCCAGGATGGGTTGCAATGGAAATAGGCAGTCTATGGTTTTAAAGCATTTATTGTCATGTCAAAAAGTAGATGAGCAAAACCATCTCAGGGTGAGTCTGAGGTTAAATACCTTTTGCATGGAGGAGAGTCTGGGAAGGAATGCTTATTGGCTAAACCCTCCAAGCCTTTAGGTTCCTCATTAAAATGGAGATGTCTTAGTCTATGTGACCACAAGTCACATCATCTACCTGTGGAAGGGCTTGTGGCATTGCCTTTATGTGACTGATAGACACAAAGCTGTGGTAGGCTGTAGCTAGTGACAGGGCCATAGTAACTGGGAATCAGGCAAAGTGCCTACCGTCCCTTCAGGGTCACCAGGGTTTCTAACCTTAGCTCAACCAGGAACAAGGCTGCCTTTCATGGTCCCATAATCCACCATAGTAAAATAGTGTTCATCACAGTGATGCAGGGATGGTTCAACACGTGGAAATCTATCAATGTAATCTACCATATAAACAAACTGGAAGAAAAAACAAACAATCATGTCATTAGGTTCCAAAAAGGCTTTAACAAAATCCAACTCCCCTTCATGGTACAAGTCTTGGAGAGATCAGGGATACAAGGCACATACCTAAAAAACAAAAACAAAATATTGATATACAGCAAGCCACTTGCCAGTATCAATATATATATATATATATATATATATATATATATATATCGCCCAAAAATATACTAGAGAACTCCTAGAGCCAATAAACACATTCAGCATAGTGTCTGGGTGCAAAATTTACTCAAAAAAACCCTGTAGTGTTCCTTTATATAAATGCTAATTGGACTGAGAAAGAAATAGGGGAACAACACCATTTACAATAGTCATGAATAATATAAAATATCTTGCTATAACTCTAACCAAGCAAGTAAAAGATCTGTATGACAAGAAATTCTATTCCGTGAAGAAAGAAACTGAAAAAAAAATCAGAAGATGGAAAGATTCCCCATGCTCATGGATCGGCAGGATTAACATACTGAAAATGGTCACCTTGCCAAAAGCAATCTACAGATTCAATGAAATCCCAGGCAAATTCCAACACAATTTTTCACAGATAAGAAAAGAGCAATTCCCAATTTAATATGGAGAAATAAAAAATCCAGGGTAGCCAAAACAATCCTGAACAATAAAAGGACTTTGGGCAGAATGATCATCCCTGGCCTCAAGCTGTACTTGATCATAGAGCAATAGTGATTTAAAAACTTCATGGTATTGCTACAGATACAGACTGGTTGGTCGATGGAATCAAATCAAAGACCAAGAAATAAACCCTATGTTTTGATAAAGAACCAAAATCATATGAATGAAAATATAAAAGTATCTTTAAAAAACAGTGCTGGTTTAACTGGATTCTACAAGTAGAAGAATGAAAATAAAACATTTACTACCCTGCACAATACTCAGGTCCAAGTAGATCAGACTTTATGTAAACCAGATATATTAAATCTAGATAAAGATATCATTGAGATCACTGATACAGGAGACAACTTCCTGAACAGAACACAATGGATTAGGCAATAATTTATATTTGAGGACCTCATGAAACTTGAAACCTTCTGTAAGTTGAAAGACACCACCAAATGGATAAATCAGCAGCCTACAAATTGGGGAGGATTTTCACCATCCCTACACCTGACAGAGATGTCCCTCAAGAAAGAACAGAAAAAGAAAACGTGGCTCACTTACACAATGGAATACTACTCAGCTATTAAAAACAGGACAGCATGAATTTTACAGATATATGGACAGAACTAAAAAATATCATCATGAATGAGGTAACACAGACTTGAAAGTACAAGCATGATATGTATATATGTGTAAGTGAACATTAGTCATAAAATACAAGATAAACACACTATAAACAACAGACCCAAAGAAGTCAAATAATAAGGAAGGCCCAAGGGAGGATCATTAAATCTTTCTCAGAAGAGGGAATAAAATAGATATTGGAGGTTGATGGATGGAGGTAACTGTCTGGGAAAGGGTATGGGGAGGAATCAAGCATAGGGAGAGGAAGGGGAAAAGAATGGAAATCGGCAGGAAGGGCATTTCTAGGACATACCAGAGACCTGGGATGGGGGAGTCACCACATGTCTCTGGGGGCAACTCTAACTGAGACTTCTAGCAGTGGAGTATGTTGATCCAGAAGTGGCTACATTATGTAGCCAGGAAGGACTCCCAGTGGAGATCTAAGGACACCAACCAGTCCACAAAACCTTTTACCTCTTGCCTACAAGATGTTCAGGGATAAAGAAAATATAGAGAAGGATGGAGTGGCCAACCAATGACTAGCCCAATTTGAGACCAACCCTGTGGGTAAGAAGCAGTCCTTGAAATGATTAATGATACTTTGTTATGCTTAAAGACAGGAGTCTAGCATAACTGTTCTCCAAGAGAATACAATGAGTCTGAAGACCAACAGAGTCAAGTAACCTGGATCCTTGCGGGGCTCCCAGAGACTAAAGACCAACCAAATAGCAATCACAGGCGGTACTTTCCAGAAGCCAATGGAAAGAGATGTAGAGAACCATAGCCAGACATTGGATGGAACTCATGGAGTCTTATGGAAGAGTTGACTGGAAGACTGAGGGAACTGAACAGGACAGGGAGTATACCATAAGACCAACAGATTCAACTAACCTAGACACTTCAGTGCTTCCAGAGACTCAAATACCAACCAAATAGCTAGCAAAGTATGGAACTAGGACTCCTGCAAGTATCTAGCAGATGTTCAGCTTGGTATTCATGTGGGTTACACAACCACTAGAGTAGGGGTATTCCTTAATTTGTTGCCTGCGTGTGGATCCAGTTTACATAACTGTGTGGCCTCAGTGGGAGAGGATATGCCTAGTCCTGTAGGGACTTGATCTTCCAGGTTGGAGGGGATGATACCCAATGTGGGTTCTCTTTCTCAGAAGAGAAAGAGAAAGGGAAATGGGGGGAGGACTTGTGTGAGGGGTACTGAGAAGGGAGTGGAGCTGACAGTAGGATGTAAAGTTAATAAATAAATAAATTTTAAAAATAAACCTTTTATTTTTAAAAACAAAAGTGCATTTTTTAAAAAAAAATCATGAAAGACAAACACAGAGCAAAGGACAGGAATGAGACAGCATGCCCCAAGAGGAAGGAAGGTTGTGCATCAACCCACCAGAGGGATTGGAAGGGATATTTATTTCAGTGAACAGAGCACAAAGGTTGTTTCTCCCAAGCTCTGGAACTTATCAATTCCTGGTGCCTCAGGGTCCAGGGAGGACAGCACAGCCACTGTGTGATCAATGGTTAGTTGCCTGCATGCTCATCTTCATGGTCCCTCTGCTGACATTTCTAAATTTATAACGTTTGTGCAAGGACCACCAACACCAGTTTGTACTGTCTGAGGGTGAATTGGGAGACAAGGAAGTAATTAGGAAATACTGGTAAAAACTTTGTACCAATGAGTAAATACCCTCTAAAATATGAGAATAAGGGTGGGAGCCAGCTCTAAGATCCTGAAATTATTTTAATTACTAAAACTAAATATGTCACTTACAATACTTGTATTTGTCATATGACATTCACAGATGCAAACAGGATTTGTAATTAAAATTATAAGTGGAAACATTATTTCTCTAATATGTTTGTAAAACATGTGGTTTAATTTTCTTTTATATAATTGTCACCCAAACACAAAGTAAACAGAGGCCGTCTGTGTGCCAACCTTATTGGGGGAAGTTTGCCCTGCAAACTGTTTGGCACTTGGAAGGGCTCTCCACCATCTTGGCTCCCAGACGCCAGTCAGATCTGACAGAGAGTACCAGGTACACAGAGACAGCCTGAATCTAACATCCCTTGTGTCTCAGCCTGTCAGGCTTCTGCCTGCACCCAGGGCCTGGGCAGCTCTGCTGGACATCTGTGTGCCAACCGTGTCAGGGGATGTTTGACCTGCAGAGTGATCAGCACTTGGAAAAGGTCCCCCACAGCATCCTCCATTTTCACTCCCTGACAGAGCAGATGGGCAGCACCAGGTTCACAGAGACAACCCGAGTATAACATTGCTTGGGGTAAGACACACCAGGACTCCAACAACAAGCAAGAGGAGGGTAGCACATTGATAGTCTGTGACAGGGGAAACCCAGTCATCCAGCAGTGCAGAAATAGCCTTACAGGCTAACAGGAGGATCAAGCACAAGCCATTGACAAGAAGACCAACTAACACCAGAGATAATCAGATGGCAAAAGGCAAACATGGGAATGTTACTAACAGAAATCAAGGCAATATGGCAGCATCTGAACCCAATTATCTAACAACAGCAAGTCCTGGATACCAGAGATAACCAGATGGCAAAAGGCAAACATGGGAATGTTACTAACAAAAATCAAGGCAATATGGCAGCATCTGAACCCAATTCTCTAACAACAGCATGTCCTGGATACCCCAACACACCAGGTAAATAGGAAGGACATGGAGCAGTCACACAGTGGGAAACTCCTCAGCCACCTCAACCTCCAGTTACAAATCTAGATACAGTACTTGCTTTCAGCAACTTCTGAACCTGCTCTATACAGGAATAGCAGCAACCTGTGCTTCTGTTGTGCTTCCTAGTAGGATTCCTGCTCACCATTCTGATGACCATGCTGTTTCAGGTGTCAGGTTTAGTGCAGATGTGCAGGGTACCAAGCCTTCTTCCAGAAAGTTAACATTCAAAAACAGTATTTGCATTCCATATGAGAATGTGAAGGGCAGAGGATGATCTGATACCACCAAGAACCCACCGTCAGCTAGACTCACTGTTATAGTCCCTGAGTGGGTGCTCCAAAAAAGCCACTACACCACAAAAACCGCTACACCACAAAACCTTCCAAAGCCGCAGCAGGCCCCTCCTACCTCACCTCAGTGAAATGGACCACAGGAGCCGTGCAACATGGCTGCTTCTGTCAAAAATGAAAGCATCACAACATCTCAGCATGCAGCCCGCACAGGAGCTGCAGGAGCTGTCCACAGAGGAGCACTACTTTTCCTGCCTCAGAAGGAGCTGCCTGTCAGGAGCTGACCATAGTGGCAACACCTTTAGTGACTCAGCCTGTGAAGAGCTGTCCATAGTGCCAATACTTTTTTCCTGCATCAGTCTACAACTTTGCAAACCACCACTGCAGGAGCTGTTCCATATGAGCTGTCTACAGTGTCAGCACCTCCTCTCCAGCCTCCCCAACTCCCCAGCAGCCCCACAGAGATGGCACCTCAGCAAAAGCTAGCTGCAGCCTGGAAGGACTTCCTACCCTAACCCATAGGCCTGATGCAGGGAAAAGGGGGTAAAAAAGTCACCAATCCCTGAACTTCCCACAAACCCCCACAAATCCCTGAATAGGAAAAACCAATCCCTGAGCCCCATCTCCACTCCCCAAAGCTCAGGTCTTAAAATCGCACCAATTCTCACTCTGGAAGTCTCTGCTGGAAGAAACTCTACAAGCACTACCCCCTTGTCCAAATCCCACTGTCTGCTTTGCAGGCAGCCAGTCTTGGATTCATCCCTCCAACATCCTGGATAGACCCTCCAATACATCTCTTTCTTGTAATTCTCTGCCTAGTGTGACTCACTTGTCAGAAGAAGCCAAGAAGAAAAGAAGCAACAAAGAGGACAGAAGAAGTGAAGAGAAGGAACAGGGCTAAAGGA
The DNA here is from genome assembly GCF_947179515.1 of Apodemus sylvaticus. Lineage (NCBI taxonomy): Eukaryota > Metazoa > Chordata > Mammalia > Rodentia > Muridae > Apodemus > Apodemus sylvaticus. Next base: position 120,480,146 of record NC_067473.1, read on the forward strand.
TGCCCGTCCACCAGGACACTGCCTCACCTCAGAGCTATGTGATTCCTGGGCTCCAATGTCACAGGATGCCCTTCCATTTGAGCAGAAACACAAATGTGAAGTGAATTCATGGGTATCACTTAACCCAAACCACATGTAAGTGTGAGTTTCACCATAGAATTAACACATTGTAATCTTTGATGTTAGTCCATATGACTTTAGAATTCACTCCATTTTAAGCTCTAATTCTAGGATTTTAATCAAGTTTGATGATAATTTGTTCTTGAACCTGCAAAAGAGAGAGAGAGAGAGAGAGAGAGAGAGAGAGAGATGTTTTGGGCAGAGAGCACAATTTCACTGTAATGAACATTTGAGCATTGTGTGTGCCAAAATATGGCTACATACAAGCTGCTTTCCACAGTAGATAGCCAGCTGCAGTCACTGTGAGCCTGTATGGTAGATAAGCACACGGTCAGACTCAGGACAGAACACTGGGCTGCTCCTACTACTGCTGTAAGCTTTTTCTTTCATCAGACATTTGACTGGCCAAATGACACCCACAGAGTCCTCACACTCATGAGTCATACTACACAGGAGGCTATCTGAATGCAAACACACATGCCATGACTCCCAGAGAGCATCTTCATTCTAGGAGCTAACTTTCTGTCTACAAGGACAGAGACAGGTTAATATCTGTCATCTCTTCATGAGGAAGGGTAGAAATCTAGTGGTTGAGAGCATGCCCTGTATCACAGGGACAGCATGGACTTGACAGAGTCCCAGGTCACAGAGGGCTAACAAAACCAGCCACCACAGCATAACCTGCAAGCACATGGGCACAGAAGGGGTTGAGCATATCCAGACAACGTGGTTGTTCACTCACCCAGTGCCTCATGTGAAAGGATCATGGATGGTGGGACAGGTAAAAGAGGCGCTCCTGGAGTCTCTGCAGCTCATAAGCTGGGGTTCTGCCTGCAACTCGATCTACTGTGACTCATAAGTTTACTTATTCACTATTCATCTATGCATTTGTGCACTGTTCCTTCTAAAACCCAGGGCCATGGGCATGCCAGGCAAGCACTTGCTGTTAACCCACAACCCAAGTCAAGATAAAAGGTTAATGGTGCACAGAGGTGAACTAGGAAAGATGGTGTGTTTTTTGTTGGAGCCAAAGAGAAGAGGCATATGATGGCACTCTGCAGGGCTGAGGGGCAGCAATAAACCATGTGGCCATGGGGGATCTGAAATGATGAGGCTGAGTATGAGGTCAGACATTTGAGGAAGCAGTGCTGTCCACTGTGTTCCTCCTCTCAATGGTGAAGGTAATGTGGGAAGAAGGAGGGCTGACAGGAGATGAGTATGGGTGATTCTCAGGGAGGTGTCTCTAAGAAACACTTCCAGATACTTCCCCAAAGCTAAGTGTTTCCAAGGATGCTTGAACCAGTTTGTAGATGGGCCAAGCTGGGAGATGACTGAGGCTTGGATGTCCTTTGTGATTCTCAGAGTGCAGTGAGGTGAGGCCTCTGTGACATCACCTAGTAACAGCAGAGTTCTTAGCCAGAGGACAACTCAGAGTCTAGCAATGAGGGTGGGACTTCATACTGAGCATATGTGCCTGCCCAGGTTTGGGCTATTTCCTGCAATGGATTACCTGAAATCACGTGAGTAACTCACTTAGTGCAGGGCACTTCTTCCTTGGGGTCTTAAATGGGGGAGACTTAAACATGGAAAGAGACTTGAAGTGTTTCTTACTTAAGACAGCACATCCTAGGAGAGCTAGAAAGAGATCAGAGATTTCACAGTAGTGGGACTGGCCACTCGAGACTGCAGGGAGAGGAACCCCTCATTCATCAGGAAGAGAGGCCTTGGAAAGAAGCCACAAACAGGTTTCTGGACCAGGACTTGAGCTCCCAGGCTAGGACAGGAAGGAGGAAGCAGTGCTATTGCCAGGCCCACATTTGACTATCACTGATAGCTTGTCCTGGGAAGGAGGCAAAGCAGCCTTGGCACTGGTGTCTGATCTTCCCTGAGTACTTTTAGTCCCTGGCAGTAGCAATCTTTTCATTTGTACTCAGAGAGCTGCCACAATATGAGACAAACATCAGTGTCAGTATCATGGGAAACACCATGACATCACCTTCCCTTCTCATTCTGTACTTAGATACATGTTTTTACTTTGTATGTGTGCTTATGTGTGTGCTCATGTAATGCAGATCAACATCCATATATGTGAAAGTGCATGAGGACATGGAATGATGCCACATAATTTGCTCTACAGATATACACACAGTTACATGAGACAGGGTAATTATTGTCAGGCTTTGAGAGGGAAAGCACAATTGTTCTTCATCTAGGCACATAGGAAGAGGCTGGAGAGAGGTGTGGTCAGGCCTCTGTTACCTCATATACTAGCTCATTGCCATGGTTAAAGGCTGTGGTGTTGGTGTGAGGGAACTCAGTGATAGTCTCAGACTTGGAAGGAACTGCAGGTGTGTTGGGCTTTATGTTGGGAGAAATATATACAGATCCCTGTGATGAAGTACTGACTTAACCTCAGTGTGCTGCTATACTGGCAGAGAGGAGAGGAAGTGTATGATGGGTAATGTGATCCTTGAAGTGACCTTTAACAGGATCTGGGCCAAAGCAGTAGAAACAGGTGCAGTAAATATCAGCACTGTGTGTGTGTGTGTGTGTGTGTGTGTGTGTGTGTGTGTGTGTGTGTGTATGTGTGTGTGTGTGCTTTTTGTGAAAGGGGTGACTAAGGCACAGTTCAGTATCTGAGGGATTTTGATGGACAGGAGAGATGTGACCATGAGAAGTGATAATAGCATGGACTAGAGGGATATCCTCACAGAGCATGGCCATGTATGACACAAAAGACCCATACCATATAGAAAAAAGAGGACTCATGACGATCTGTACAATCTCCAATGCCTTAGCAAGGCATTTGGAGAGCTAACCTCTATTGTTTTCCCTAATTTCCTGTGATATTCCATCATGGAATCTCACTCCAGAAGGAAGGAAATGCATCATGGGTCCTTGGTGAAAGTCTCTAGTGACTCTCATAATGTAGAAGCAACAATCTTTCCATATGAGTTCATGGGTCCTGTCTACCACAGGCACAGAAACCTATGCAACATGAAGGGCTTTTCTAGACAGATTTTTAAATCTTTCTATTTGTATAATGCATAATTTGTTTCATCTGGATTGTGAGATATATGTGTGAATATCTGAGCATGTTTCCTAGAGGATAGGTAAATGATGATTTGTGTACATTAGAGATGCCAAAGCAGAATATTAAATGCTTCTATCAACATCTGTCTCTTTTTTTCCAGGAATATTGACCATATATCAAGGCTAACAACGAAGTAGCTTTGGACAATTATGGTCCCAAAATATCCTTTAATTCAACCCTAAAAAGAATCAAATACGTTGACCCTGAGGATTTCTGGACATATATAAGTGGGCCTGAAATAAAAGAGGCCTAGCCAAAAAAAAGTGTGTGCCCTGGCCAAATTCTGACCTTGAAAGAGGCCATGTCCAGAAGGAGTAGAGAAGTGTGAGTGGGCCAATCCCCGACCCTGAGGATTCTTGGACCTCAAAAGGGTAGAGATATGGGACTTTGGCCCTAAAGATGCCCAAGCCCAAAACAAGTAAAAATGCGGGCCTGGGACAACCCCTGACCCCAAAGAGGCCCAGGCCCAAAGAAGAAGGAATACGGGCCTGGGCCTATTCCTGACCCCGAAGAGGCCTGAGCCAAAATAAAAAATATGACCTGGGACTATCCATAATCCTCAATAGTCCCAGGCCCAAAGCAGAAGAGATGTGGATCTAGGCCTTGACCTTTAAGAAGCCTGAGCCCTAAGCAAGAAAGTGATATAGATGTAGGTCAGTCCTTCAAATAAAGAGGCCTGGGCCAAGCGAAGAAAAAGAATGTTGCTGATCCAAACCCTGACTCTGAAGACAGATAGGCCATACGAAAAGAAAATGTATAAAATCTAGACCCTGAACTTGATGAAGTTTGGACCCAAATGCAACACTGAAATTATCTTGGATTAACCCTTACCCAAAGAAGCCTCGGCCCAAACTAAGAAGTGTGGTCTGGTCAAGCCTAAAATGAAACAACATTGTGGTTAGTATACCATGATGTGATATGAGTCAAGGTCTTAATTTCTATTGATGCTATAATTATTTATGCATCGATTCATCAGTGAAGATACATGGAAGCTTCTTCAATAGTCTCTGACTCATAAAACTTCCGCATACTGTACTGGCTGATAAGACATTTTCATTACCCAATGTATGGTTTACACATCACATACATACATCATTCAATCCAAATGTAACACTGAAATTATCTTGGATTAACCAGTACCCAAAGAAGCCTCAGCCCAAACCAATAATTTTGGGCTGGTCAAGCCTAAAATGAAACATTGTGGGTAGTGTACCATGACGTGATATGATTCAAGGTCTTAATTTCTATTGATACTATGGTTATTTATGCATCGATTCATCAATGAAGATACATCCTAGCTTCTTCATCTCAGACTCACAAAACTTTGAGTACTGTACTGACCGATACACTGAATCTGGATTACCTAATGTATGGATTACACATACATACTTCATTCAATTCAGGCTTCATCCTTAACACATGTGAGCAAGGATGACACCATCACCATAACCTGAACAAGCCAAAGCCTCATTTGTGATCCAGGTCATATCATAAAAAATACTTGGACTCACTCACAACCATTCCTGCACAGATGGCTGACATCAGACCATAGATTATGAACTCTCATCAATGATAATCTGGAAACTCCTTGTATACCATTATGGTTTATGGGCTGTGTCTGGAATTCTTTCAACACTCTCATATCAGATGTTAATAACATACCATTGCTTTCAAGTTGTCTTGGCCACACATGAACATAAGGGGACACCTTTGAATCAAAGGTGTGGGGGCCATACCCACAAATCCATGCCCAGGTCATCTACCTTTGAATCAAAGGTGTGGGGGCCATACCCACAAATCCATGCCCAGGTCTTCCTAGATGAGGCCCTCCAGAGATCAAGGAGAAGCTGGCCTCAAGTGTGACCAGGGCCATACTCTCTACTCCAGGAAGGTTGGACACAGCCTAACCACAAGGGGAGCTGGTCTAAGGAGTGCAATGATGGCAAAGGCCATAAAACGGCATCAGTGTGATTCTGGCAACTTCCTGAGTACAGAATACACTGGATCCGGCTTAAATTCAAGGGTGTGTGGGCCACACCCTCTCTTCATATGACTCAGTACTATGATTACTCCAAAGGAGCCAGGCCCATACATCATGATCTTAACTGGAACAAGGAGTACCCATAATGCCCAAACAACCTATATATAAAGAATGGATTGCACTTGGCTTTATCAGGACTCATCTTATACCTGCTCCCCCCACCCAGGTTAGACTTAGTTCACTAAAAATCTTCGATACATTTACAAGTATTCCTAAACTGATGACTGACCCTCAATCCATAGCAGTATAAGCTGGAAGCACCATGACACCAAGAAGGGTTGTAGGCCATAGCCTTCCTTCATCAAACCCAGGAGTTATGCTCACCTCAGAGGATCCAGAACCACCAAATGTGTGGAGCACACTAGAGAAACAGTCTCAGCAGACTTTGGCAGAGTGGGTGTGTGGGTCGCACTCAGTAGCCATTATGTGCCACCAAGAAGGGTTGTGGGCCACAGCCTTCCTTCATCAAACCCAGGAGTTATGCTCACCTCAGAGGATCCAGAACCACCAAATGTGTGGACCACACTAGAGAAACAGTCTTGGCAGACGTTGGCATAATGGGTGTGTGGGCCACACTCAGTAGCCATTATGTGCCCAGATGCTATCTTGTCTTCAAGAGATACAGAGCATGATGATCCTGTGTTTGTGTTAGCCAACACCAAGACCTTAGAGGAAGTTAGAACCACTACAATGAACAGCATTGGTGATCTGATACATGACATTGCTCTCACAAATTGCAAGACTGCTCCAAACCCTTTTCCTGACATCTCATTCCCTAGACACTCTCTGTTGATCTTGATCCTCATTCAGACCCAATTAAAACTCTGAGTAATCCATTGGATTAAGAATGTGATGACCCAGGAGGCCAGACATAATTTTAACTGTGTAATGAAATTCAGGGAAAACCCTGAAATCCCTCCTTTGATGGTAACTGTTGAGACATAGTTGTCTATGCTTCCTGAAAGTCTCACCAGAGCCTGAGGAGAAGTAGTCAGACTTATTCCCTGATTTCTATAGGCCTCTACCTTCATTTCTATACTCAATACAGTTCAGAAGCCTTGCCATCTTACCTTATCATTTATCGGGCATTTCATGCCCTAGCATGAAATAAGGAAATAAGGATTTAAGGATTGTGTATAAGGATTTTAATAAATATATAAGGTTCATCTGCTACCATGTTTTTTCCTGAAATGTTTACTTTGGCTCTTTCTCTGTATTTCTGAATGATGGTTTTAAATCCTTAATTGAACTTCTTAAAATAGGTTATGATGGTTACAAATAGCAAGTGTGGGTAGCTAGCATATCTCTTCCTCACCTCCTGTGTCTATGTGCATGGCACATATCTGTATGCTCACACCTCATCCTGAAGATGAGTGTACCTCTGTCCATGATTTGTATCTTTGCCTTTAGCTGGAGTCTCCCAAGGAAAAAGAAAGGGATGAGGAAGCAGGAGCCCTATCTAGTTCCAAAATCATGGGGCTAAATTTCTAAACTGTAGGGACAGTAACCAGCCACTTCCAGTGCCAAAATGCAACAGTTTTTAGAGGAGTTATGATGGACTGGAGGGCAGAGAAGGCAGAGTAGGTTCGATGTGGGCCACAGGGCACAAGGCATCTGGAAAATGTTTTCCAGTGATTCTCCTCATGCTGAAGAATGCACTCACAGTGATATTCCATTCATGGTTCCCCAACACAGGTACAGAGTCATGTCAAAGGAACAGTAAAGTTTTCTGTGTCCCTTGAATTAGAGGATCTAAAGGCTGACATAAGCCTGGGCTTCCCCTGATTATTTTGAGCACACAGGTAACTGATTTGTGTTCACTATCCCATGACACACATCTCTGTCTTCCATTTCCCTAGTCTTCATCCCTGGACAATCTTCCCAGTGCCACAGGCCTTGAAAGAAAACCATGGTCTTATGAATCATTTAGACATCCTTACATTTAGACATCCGTGGTCTCAGGTTTTATTTACTCTGTTTGCACTCCTGGACAGGGGCTTGCAGACTCTGAATGCAATGCACTTGAGCCAGCATAAGAGGGAAGGGTGTTTGTAGTTCACAGACATCAGTGACTTACCAGGGATGGAGACAGGATTTCTAGTGGTAACTGGATCATCTTAACCAAAGCATTTATTGCATTCCTTGTTCATTTGCCTGTTGATGGATTGATCTGGGGATTCAAAACTTTTGAGAAACTATGCCAGTAAGCCTTGGTGTGTATACACAGAAGTTCCACAAGTAAATACGTGAATTTTTGAGCATGGGCTCAAAACTAAGACCAAAATAGTCCTGGCCAACTCCTGAAATCTAAGAATCCTGGTGAAACCTAAATGATAGCAAACCAGAACAAACCTGATAGGAAAGTATCCCAGTCAAAACATGACCCAGAGCAGCCAAGGACACACTCTAAACCTCAAGAGTCAGAGAATAAATCCATCCCTTTATAACCTGGAACATACCAAGTCCTCAAAGAAGACAGGACATAACCCGAAACCAAAGGTTCCCAAGCCAAACACTTATAATAACCCTGGCATGAGAAACTTCCTTTTCAGTCTGTGGTTATGGGCATTCAAGGGACTCCCAAAACAATATAGACTAATGCTTCTTCCCTCATTCACTTCCCAGGAATTGAAGGCATGGTCCTACTGCTGAAAACAAGTACTTGGGTCATGCAACAGAAAATTTGGGTTGGATGTGACACTACAACAACCTCTGTGAGGCCTAGCTTTCATAATCCTGGCAGGTGCCTGTTGAAGCTGCCAATGGTGGTATGCAATCAGTCATGATGCCTGCTAATCAAGTGAACACCAAGTTTGGGTGTATGTCCCAAATGGGTCAATAGTGGCACTACTATCAGGAAATAACTGGTCTTTCAAATTGAACTTACACAATGGCTTGCTAGACAGGAAGGATATCCTGACTGGTGATGGAATCCTCGCAAACTACTCATGGCTACTGAGGATATGGATTTTATGGCAGAACCTACGACTGACCCTGTACTAAACCACTGTGATTCCTGATCACATTCTGCATATTTATTCTAATAACCACAGGGTGGTGTCTTCTAGAAATGACATGGAAGTTGCACCCATGAAACCACAACAATATGGCTACCTAAAGGATAACAAAACATGAACAATGTCATTGGGCATGGTAGTGTGAAGGGTACAACATCATGGGGACTGATCCTGAGACAAAGAGCTATGGGCAGCTGTTGGGGGTCACAGGGTGTGCAGATAATGAGGAAAGGATCACCGAAGTCAGAAATAAACCAAAAGCCACTTTAGTCACTGGGGAAAAATGCTTCTAACTGGTTAGGGTCCCAGTCAGACTCAGTCAGAGCTGACAATAGGACCCTGAAAAGGTGTGAGCATAAACCCATGAGCAGATAGATGTTCAGGGAATAATAAAGAAGCAATTCATAAATTGAAGATTAGTTCTCAAGACCAGGATGTGGCAGATAGCAGGCTGCTGGGGCTATTCTAAGACAGTGGTCTTATCTCAACCTTTAAGGGGCTTATGCAGGCCAGGTGGTTTTATTGCAGCTGTAAAGAATGTAGATCTTGAGGACCTGCAGTAATAAGGGGGCAGCAGACCAATGCCTGGAGTTACTCTTGACTCTTCAGCAACTTACAAGAACAGCTCAGAGAGGGAGAATTCATTGTCTCAGGAATGAGTCCCCTACCTGGTGATCCAACACCCAGTGTTTGGACCTGAAGCAAGCATCACTGAACAGATCAGCACAATGTAGGCATACATTTATACATTTGTCTATAAATGTGTATCATTAAAGAAAAAGATGCTGAAGATCTGAGAGACAGGGAGGCAGAAGGAAACTGTAGTTTTATTTTCATTATAAAAATTTAGGAACTACTTAATGGATAATCTTTGGCTGGGTTAGTTACTCAATATTGTAAGATTTTGCAGCAGAACAGCTTTCCTCTACATTTTATTTCAATGTGCCTGTTTATACCTTCAGATCTCTCTTCTTCTCAGAAGTCATGTGGAGGAATTTTTGTATTTAAATTCTAATTTCTGTACCCATAGATCTGGTTGCAGTCCAGAGTCTGGTATTGTAATTATTATGAAGCATCTTCTGACTCAGTATTTTGTAAACTTCATCACTTTCTGATTGGTCAACAAGTATCTGAACACCGATAGCTAGGCAGGAAAGGAAAATGCTGGACCTCTGGGCCCAGAGAGAGGGAGAGAGGGAGAGAGGAAGAAAGGGTGTTAAGTGGGGACTGGAGAGTTCCCAACAGGACACAGATGAACAAAGAAGACAGGGTGAAACTAAGAGGGCAGATAACAGGCCACAAAACTGGGGAGTAGACCAGGCCAACATTGTGGAGTTAGAATAGCTCAGAATCTACTCAGCTATTGTACCTTAAGCCTTTCATTAATACAGCGTTCTCTGTGTGATTTGAAACAAGAGCTGACAGAGAAAGCCATATTTTTACAAAGTCATGATCACAAACATTACATCATGATGGTCATGCAGGTTCTATGGTATGAGACCTACTTTGAACTTTTAAATCAGCTGACATCTCAGGGCATACTGCTCTATCCTGTCATACAACCCCCCACGCCACTCTGCTGAGTCCTGTATGGTCATGTGGAAGGACATGTGTGACATGGTTTCCCATTCCTGAAGCAGAGCCAGCAGGTTGTGGGGCTTCCATGACATTTTCTGTATATGAGGCTTGCTTGTATAAATATTATAAATATATATCATTATTTATAATATAAATATATATTATAAAATATATTTTTCCTTCATGTTCCTCCTTCAGTAAATATTCTCCCTGCACAGGTTATCTGGAAATAGTCTCCCTGCCCAAGTTATCCAGGAACAGCCTCTCTGCCAAGGTTATTGACTCCATGATAATCAGAGACAGCAAGAGTCAGGGAGATAAAGGGTTTGTCTATGTCCTTAGCAAAAAATAGTAAATGCTGAGACCTTCAGGACAGCCTTAAAATTGTGGGAAATAATTCTGAAAATATGAGTTCAAAACTATATAATTTCTCAACTATGCAAATTACAAAAAGATGCAATATGAGTTGTATAAGGAGCTTCATTGACCTAAAAGAACAAAGGCAGATGCACTATGAGTCAGCTAGTCCGAAAGAGACTCTGGGAGGATAAAAGAGATTTAGGAAGTGGTGATCACAGAGAAAGATCTTACCCAGCTAAAGTGTATTGTTTATGCTTACAAAGGCAGATTCCTGAGTTCAAGGTCAGCCTGGGACAGGGTGAGTTTAGGTCTAGGCATGGTGGGAATGGTAATTTCAGAATGGGATTCTACCCAGCTAAACTTATTGTCTGTGATTACAAAGCAGGCAGATAGATGAATTCATTTGCAATGTTAAAAAATGTGCTTAGAGTCTTTTCCTAGGAGTCAAGGGGCTAGGGTTGTAGAATGCTGATAATCAAAAGGGAACCTGGGATGGACAATTGAACTGATATATATGTAAAAGTCTGGGCTTTGGTCTTCAAGAACTGAGCTATCTGGATGAGCTATTTGGAGATCTCCAGAGAGAGCTGTCTCAAGCAGAAAACAGGCTATAAGCCTGTACCCGACTATTTGAATTTGAGTCATTAACCATTCCTGAACCCCCTTTCCTCAGAACCCCTCTCCAAGCAGAGGCTGGTCCTTGGAACCACCCATACATTTCTTCAAGCTCCATCTCCTTATTAAAATCCATCCCTAGGATGCTGCCTTCATCTGTAAGGAAGGCCACACAGAAGGAAGGCATGCTCAGCTTCTTACTGGATTAACAATCATTGTCTGCCTTTTGTTTCAGATTGATACAGAAACAGATTGATACTGTCAGACCCCAAAAAGCCAAGGATTAACTTAAAATAATTTTTTAATTTTTATATTTCAATGGCCCAAGGAGAATGGATTCAGATATGGCATTCAACTGTTTACATATACTGCAAATGAACTTAAAATGCTTTTGGGCTATCCACATATATATTAATTTTCCCCTTTATGCAAAGCATATGACATGTTAGCTAGTTTTATGTCATCTTGACACAGCTAGATTCATTAGAGAGGAAGAATCTTCAGTTTAGAAAATGCCTAAGACTGGGCATTTCTATAGGCAAGTCTATAGGGAATGTTCTTAATTGGTGATTGATGGGGAAGGGTCCAGCCTGTTGTGGATGGTGCTGCACCTGGGCTGGTGGTCTTGGGTTCTATAAGAAAGGATGAGCAATCGATGAGAGCAAGCCAGGATGCATCGTTACTCTGTGGCCTGTGAATAGGCTCCTGTCTGTAAGTTCCTTCCCTACCTGAGTCTATTATCCCTCCATGATAAACAGTGATAGGGATGTATAAGTCAAATAAAGTCTTTCCTCTCAAGTTTGCTTTGGTCATGGTGTTTCATCACAGCACTAGTAATAGTAATTAGGACATAATTTTAGTTGGTCCATGTTAGGCACAAGCCTTTTGACATTTGATTCACTATAGAAAACCACTGGAATAAGACACTCAGGCTAGATCAAAGAATGCCTCTTATTTCACACTATGAGAACAATAGACCTCACTCTGAGCCCAAATTAAAGGAGACTTCTAAAAATGTGGTTTTACTATCCAATGTTTCCAACTATTCAATCAATAATTATTTTGTCGATTTCTAATATTTAATTTGTTTGTATTTCACAAGCCAGGGTTTGCTACATAGGCATTGCTGGATTGCCACTGAACTCAAATAACTTCTCTTGTCTCTTGCCTTAAATGATGAGATCAAGGACTACCATGACTGGCTCTATTTCTAACATCTAAAATAATGTTCTGCTGCTAAAAACACCAAGCACTTTGGGATACAGAGAATTTGGGCTCAGTGTGACACTAAATCCAGCATATTTATAGAAACTTCCAAGTGAAGGAGGCAATCAATTGTCAAGCATCTTAACCTAAAAATGACCAACATGGTAGGATGTCTGTTGATCCCACCAAATGAAAGCAAAGACCATTGGCCTTTACTTATTGGATTAAAGCACGTTTTACTTCTGTGCATAGCAAAGCCAGTACTGCTGCTGTCTCTCTCTAAGGCAGGATTTCAGAGAACAAGTCCAAAGACAGGGGTATGAGGGTTTACAGCTCAAACCCACAATACTGGGGGTCTCCAAGGCTTGGAGGACTTCCAAAAGGCTGTGGCAAGTGAAATACAGAAGTCATTTAAGATTACTTGACAGGACATCTTTTGTATTTATAGATGGTAGAGGTCAAAGCATGGTCAGGATAGGGAACAAGCCAAATTCCAGGAAATGGAAATTTAAAATTCACAGTAATCAGAGAGGAACTTATTTTGACCATGTAACAAGATGGAGCCATGCTGGTCCATCCTTTACCCATTGTCTTATGTGGCCCCTTTGGATCCTTGTTGGTGAACAGGCATTTCTGTCTGTCATATGGGCTGGCCATGCCAGTGGAGGACAAGTATCTTAGTGCTTTCTATTAGAGACAAAACTTGTAACGCACCAGATTTATGGCCCAATTGTGAGTGGTGTCAGGAGAAGTTTTAGGAGATCACAGAATCTGAAAGAAAAATAGACAGCCAAGGGCACCAGTTGCATAGGATTGATAACATTTATTTCTTTTTCTGCTGGTCTAAGTATTGTATTTTAAGATTATTTCTTACCATAGCTAGAGTTTTCTTAATTATGACTGACTGGTTGGCATAGAAACAACAGGTTTCTCCTAGGGCCTCACATAGCCCTCCTTGTTTCATGAAGTCATGCCCCATAGACCCATAGGGACTGCCATTCCAGGAGGTGTGGCCTTGTTGGATAGGTGTGGCCTTTGGAAGGACGTGTGTCTCTCAGTGGGCTTCGATGTTTCAGATGCTCAAGTTAGACCCAGTGTTAGTCTCCCTTACTGATGCCTGCTGATCCAGAGGTAGAACTTTCAGCACTTTCTTAAGGACTATATCTGTCTGCATGTCACCCTTTCTCAATGGGTCTTCTCTGTCTCTGCTTGTCTTTGTCTGGAGAGTGTCTCTGAATACAAGTGGCTAGCCTTGTCTGGCCTTGGCTGAAAGGTGACCTTGTACCGAGCTGTCTGCAAGGCTGCATGGCTTAGTGCACACATCCCGCTCTGGCTTCCTGCCCATGTGATCATTAGGTGCTGTTTTATAACCAACCAGCTCTTCCTGATCATTTGACGCTATGACCAATTAATCCTTTATACAAGTACCTTTTAAGAAGCCCTTATATACCCTCTCCCTGAACTTGCCTAGCTGCGGTGGTCTCCAGGGGTCATTCCACCATACTCACAACCATTGGAACCTTGCTCCCCACCACTGTTCCCCTTGTCCTCTTAGGCTGGTGGCCAACACCCTCCAAGAAGAAAAGGGGAGCCACTATCATTTTCAACTATGTATTCATCAAAAAGAAACTACTATCATTAACCAAGGAAGTCACACAAATCTTCCTTGTCTTAGCTTGTATGGGCTTATAAAGCCAAACCTCTTCCCCACTCTGTAGGGAGCTGTTTGCTACCGCACCCTTAAAATGGCACCGGTTTCACTTCCTGCCTTCCCGCTGGCGGGCTACCCATCGTAAACAACTCCTTATTTGGCTGAAGCCTATTGAGTCTTGCGTCTTCCGCATGGATACAGCCTATCAGCTATGCCCACGTGGCTAAGCCTGATTGATTAACTATCAGTATTTAAGGGCTTGGCTTATTCTCTCCAGGGACAGAAGAAGCTTGTACAGGGGTCCTGAGTAAATGCTTAAAGAAGATCTTCCTGTGTTGTGTCATTCCTTGCTGGTGAGGGTGGTCGCGACACCACTCCTCACTTATCATGATTTAGAATTTTATTTCATATCATTTATTTTCTAAAACACTTGACATTACATTTCTTTCTGCCCATTTTACCAACAATATTACTACAAGAAGGATTAAAAGGATCCTTTTTGGTTAATAAATACATCACTAAAGAGCTTTAAAATTGTTGATGCTTCTTTTTCATGTGCAATAATTGTTTTGACTTTTACTTTGGTGTTGTTTTGAATTATGTGGGGTTCTCTTCATCTGGAATATCTTTCATATTTGATCTGAAAAGTGTGTATGTGTTTCTCTGGAATGGACTTAATGCCTAATAGCCTAGAACTAACATTATCTAGTTATCTATAGTTATTACAGTGTTATCTAATTCTGGGAACGTAGCTCATCATCGGGGCATCTGTCTGTCAAGTATAATGACCTGGGTATGATTTCCCAACACTGAAAAAATTATGTGCCTCCAATCTTCCAGACAAGTCCTCAGTCATATTTTAAAGGTGTGGTATCTTGTCAGGGTTTTTATTCCTGCACAAACATCATGACCAAGAAACAAGTTAGGAAGGAAAGGGTTTATTCACCTTACACTTCCATGATGATGTTCATCACCAAAGGAACTCAGGACTGGAACTCAAGCAGGTCAGGAAGCAGGAGCTGATGCATAGGCCATGGAGGGATGTTCCTTACTGGCTTGCTTCCGTTGGCTTGCTCAGCTTGCTCTCTTATAGAACCCAAGACTACCAGACCAGGGATGGCACCATCTACAATGGGCCCTCCCACCTTGATCACCAACCAAGGAAACAACTAGATCTCATGGAGGCACTTTTGCAACTGAAGCTTCTTTCTCTGTGATAACTCCAGTCTGTGGCAAGTTGACACAAACAAACCAGCCAGTACAGATCAATAGAATGACTAGTTTTATGTCAATTTGACACAAGTTAGTGTCATAAGAGATGTCCTCAATTGAGAAAATGCCTTCATGAGATCAGGCTGTAGGCAAGCCTGTGTGTTGCACCTCCATACTTGATATCTACCATGTCCAGACAACTCCTCTGAGCTTGGGCAAAATAGAGGGCTTCCTTTACCTAGTGGGGCTTCCTTTTCTCTGCCTGATCTGGGGAGCCTGTCCCCCAATCTTCTACCTGAGGAATGTCACATAGTCCTTGGCAAACCTACAAGGTCAAAGGCCTCTTTCCTGATAAGAACATGCCCAGTGCTGGAGAGATGACTCAGAGGCTAAGCACACAGATGCTCTTCCAGAGGTCCTCGGTTCAATTCCCAGCACCCACATGGTGGGTCATAACCATCTATAATATGATCTGGTACCCTCTTCTACCCTGCAGGCATGCATACAGGCAGAAAACCGTATATATAATACATAAATAGATCTTTAAAAATAGCAAAGATGTAGGTAAGAACATGCCCAGCAAGTACCTGGGATTTCTGGAATGCCTCTCCATTAAAATTAGGCATTCACAGTACTTTAACCTCTAGCCAATAACTTCATTCAGCTTAAAAACTCCTCCCCACTCTCCAAAGTTCATATATAGCCCATTCCCACATGAATAAAATATACATGTATAAGCCCAGCAGAATAAAGTTATGTGCACAAGCTAATAGAGCTGTTTCATTTAGCCAGAGAAGGCCTTCTTCCCCTCCCCCATGCACACATACAACTCACCTCTTTCCCCAGAATTCACTCCCAGCTGGACAGGGATTCTGCAACTGTTCTGGACTCTGCTTCTGTAAGGGTTCATGATTTGCCAAAGAAAGATACCCCAGACTCAAATTGTATGTAAATACACAAAGTGTTTTATTCTGCATAAGCCCATCTGGCTGGGGTCTCCCATTACTAAGAGACCCCGAAGTGAGGTCAAAGGCCCAATTTAAAGCACATTATGGGAGTTCTAGAGTAGGTGGACTTTGTCTTACTTTATCTCTGTCAAGTGCAGTAGTGAGAAGTGGGTAGAGTATAGAACAGGAGTGTTGCTACTTTGTTTCCAACTCAATTCCCAGGTAAAAGAAAGCTCATCAGTTAACAAAACAAGCCACAAGCCTAGATTGGGCAGATCTCCCACTACACTACTCTATTTCTATCTATATTATCCCAAATAACTTGCAGTTTCTCCAGGCCATGAACTTCTCTCTCTGCTACCTCTTTGTTGATCTCGGTAGGTCTTCCCCTTCCTGTTTCTTCCCCCTCCCTCCATCCGCTCCTCCCCTAGACTCTCAGCTCCTCCCACTTCCTCCTGCCCAATCATTGGCTCAAGCCATTATTTGAAAAGTTAAGGTGGGGAGAAGGTTCACATGGCAACTCCTCATCTGTAGCCTCTCTGAGGAGTGGAATCAGCATCAAAATACAAGCCCAGGGTTATCCACAACACAGGAGCTCCATCTGTAACTGACTGTTAACAGTCAACTGAGATAACTCACTACCTTCCGACCAGCCTGTCTCATCCCTCTCACTCTATCTTTCCAGCAGCTTCTGGACATCCTGAGGGAGGAAACAGGACAGGAAACCACAGTTGAACCCCAACATGCATAACACACCTTCAGGGCATTTCTTAGTTAATAAATGATGGGGGAGGAATTTGCACATTGTGGGTGGTCCTGGGTTCTATGAGAAAGCAAGCTGAGCAAGCCAATGTAAGCAGCACCCCTCCATGGGCTCTGCATAAACTCTTGCCTCCAGGTTCCTGCCCAGTTTGAGTTCTTGCCCTGATTTCCTTTGATGATGAGCTGTTGATGTAGAAGCATTAGCAGAATAAACCCTTTTCTCCTCAAGTTGTTTTGGTCATGACATTTTATCACAGCATTTGCAACCCTAACTAAGTCAAACAATAAACCCAGTTTATCAGATTAACATCATTTTGTTTCATGTTATTAACAGGGATACATGTTTCAAACTAATTACTAAGTGTTTGTGCCCTGTCTAAATTCCTTTTGGCTTGCTACATTTTTCTACCAGTTTGCCACACCCTCTGATTGTTTGCCATGCCCTCCTTCTTACTTGCCATGTCCTCATGCTTGCTTGCCAAGCCGTCCTCCCCCATCTGCCAGACTGGAATTACTATCTGTCCTTTGCAGTCACTATGTCCTTATTTTTCAATAGTTTTAGCGTCATAGCATTTCCTCTCTATGATAGAAAATTTAAGCTCTTACCATGACTAATATTGGAGAAAATGAGATGGGCCTCTGTCCTCTTTTGGAAAGAGTGTGTTTGTGCTTTGACTTACCCGATGCACATGGAATTTATTCACATATTTGCAGCTTGTTTGAGTTTATGGTTGTGTATCATGGCACTGGGCAGGGCTGTTAACAGCTCCTGTGTTCCATCCACTGTGGGTGGTGAATATTTGGGTTGTTTTCCTGTATTCTAGTGTCACAGGACCTAAAAATGCTGTGATGTCAACTTGTAGGGCTTTCTCCCAAAATGCTGTTCTTTACAGCCTTTTTTTATTCACTAAAATAATCTTTAAGTCTAAATTTTTTGCCAAGGCCATTTATAAAGGATTTAATTTCTAAACTATGCAGGAGATACTAACATTTTTAAATGGAAAAAAACCTGCTCCTTTTAGTTTCACGTCATATAATCTCCAAATCTGAGCAAATTAACCTGAAGCAGCACCCCCCTCCTCACTATATGGCTGTACAACTTTACATCCCACTGACCGTGAGTGGTAATGCCATGTCCTTCTCATCTGTTAGTCAACCTCCCATCACTGAAACAAAATGCCTGAGATAATTGACTTAAAAAGAGGAAAGGTTTTCTTTCTGCTTTTTTTTCCTGCTCACCATTTAGGAACTTCTGACCCATGACCATGGTCTTTAAACCTGTGGCGGGCAAGACAGCATGGCAGGTACCTATGGTAGAGGAAATCTGTAGACAGGATAAGAGAGAGAGAGAGGAAATAGGGTAGAGACTCACAATCCACATCAAAGAATTTTCCCAGTGACCTGCTGACATCCCACAAGGCCCTGCCTCTTAAAGGTTCTGCCCTCTCCTACTGTAGTTTGCAAACATATGACATATTTCTATTCTCTAGTATTTGTGAAGACAAGAATATGGTCTGTTTGGTTGAAAACTTTGTGGGAAGAACGTGTGTTCTGCTGACAGTGGTCAGAGTGTCTCATACAAACAAATAAGTCAAGTGGGTCAGTGTATTGTTCAAGCTATCTACAAACAATGGTTTTCTACCTGCTTATTGTACCCATTACCAAGAAACATGTTACAATCTCTGACTAAAACAATGGATTTCTGTGCTTGTGATCTTCCAGATCTTTCCATTTCTCTTCATGCCTTTTGAGAAAATTGGGATTCTTGCATTATCTTAGAGAAGTGGCATCTCCATCACTGTGTATGGAGTTCCAGTATCTTTCCTGGAATCATGGTAATATCCTATGTTCTGAAGTTTGCTTCTGTTACATTATTTGGTTTTCTCTGAATGTTGTTTGGATTTAGTGTTCTCTTAACTTTATTTTGTCTGTATTTTTAAAGTAGAAGATTTAAAAGCATCATATAAATGGGTCCTATTTTCTAATAATCTAACAGACTATGGTTTAGTGTCTGGAAGCGAGAGAGAAGCTGGAAGGAAGCCAGTCTTTGGAACGGGGCATCAGTGGTTTTGTGAGTTGGGAAATTAAGAGTTGGCAGGAAGATAGGACACTAGCCTCATGGATGATTTGGAATTCATACATCTATGTCACCTTGTCCCTTTAATGCAGAAGAGCACAATGACACTCATCTCTTACATGGGTCCAGGGAATGCAAACTCTACTCCTCACATGTGAGAAAAAGCCATCTCTGCCATCTCTCTACCATATCTCTACCAGTCTCTTACCTGGGCCTTGTACTACCCATCGATGCTCAGGGGCACCTCCACCTTGCCGTGCTGAAATCTACCATCCAAGGTGACCCAGAGATCAAATCTTGAGTTTAAATTAACATTGCAAAACTGATAACTACAAAGCACTAGTTTTCCTCATCTGATTTCCAGACATTTCTTCAAACTTCCCCCCTTCTTTCTTACTCATAAAGAGAGCATGGCAAAGCTGAGTGTTTGCTGCATCTGCTCTGCTTCAGATAAGCTTTGACTTCAATGCTCTTCAGCTTTCCAGGGCAAAGGAAATAACAACATATTCGGAGACTTGTTTTAGAAACTGGCTCACGTGACCATGAGGGACAGAATGTCTGAGCCCTGTAGGTGTCTGCCCTGGAACTCAGTGTGGAAATTAAAGAACTCAAAGTTTATTAACTTATCTTTCTTGTCAAGTTGGTCTCTGGACAGTTTCATATGGGGAGGAGCTAGAAAGCATCTAGGAAATCCTTTAGCTCCCAAAAGTGTTTTTGAGTGACATACCGAAGACCCTGTAGTTATGGAATTAGACATTCATTTTGCAGCTTGTATTGGATATTTTGGTTTCAATTTGCTTACATGTGGAATTGACTATATGTGGAGTTAAGTAAAACCCAAATTCCTGGGCACACCTATGAGGTTTTTTTTTCTTTTCTTAATTAAATGCTTTGAAGGCAGAAGACCCATTCTTAATCTGGGTCCTTAAGTTGGGAAGATTCACCTTTAACCTGGGCCATACCTTATGCTGGCTGCCTAGATAAAGGACATGGAAGAAGGAACCTTGATCTCTTTGCCTCTTTACTCTCATTCTCATTGTCACCTGCATTCCTTCACTGGCATTAGAGCATATTTCTTCAGGATTACAGTATATACTACAGGCCAGCTGAGACATCTAGACTCATGAACTGAACAACTTCTAGATTCTTGGACCTTCTATTGGTAGACAGGCATTGTTGGACTAGCTGGACCAGAGACTGTAAGCCATTCTAATAAATCCCTTTTCTAACCTCTAGGTGTGTGTGCATGTGTGTGTGTGTGTGTGTGTGTGTACTCTATTAAGCTCTATTCATCTAGAGAACCCTGACTAATATAAGACCTTACTCCTGAAACATAGTACAAGGAAACACTCAGAATCTTTGGCAGACTGGGGTCTGAATTACTTTTGGAAGGTCTGTATAGGCTCTTCCCAGTAAAGAACCTGTGAAGTCATTCTCCCTTACCTGGTAAAAGAGGTAAGTAGAGGGGCTGTAGAAATGACTGAACTGTTAAGAGCACTGACTGCTCTTCCAGAGGTCCTGAGTTCAAACTCCAGCAACAACATGGTGGCTCATAATCATCTGTACTGGGATGTGAGCCCTTCTGTTGGGTGTCTGAAGATAGCTAAAGTGTACTAATATACATTAAATAAATAAATCAATCTTAAAAAATAAAAAGAGGTAGGTAGAGTGGGATAGGACAAGGACCAGAAAGGCTGGTGAAGGACAGTGAAGACTGAAAGGAAGGCCCTGAAAGAAAGATACCCTCAAGGTGATTCCAATCCAGGTGGAGCTGGGAACAGGGAAGCTATGGCGCTTCCGGGAGCACAGCACACTGACTATCCATCCATAGGACACAGCCTTTCTTTCTGCTCGCTGGGAGCAAACCACCACTCCCAAACAAGTTCCACAACAGACTCCTACTCCTGGGTGAACAGCTGCTCCTGGTTTGATGGGAACTTTCCCAGGTTAGGCAGAGAATGTCCCATGATCTGCACTCAGCTCAGCTCTGGGAACAGCAGAACCATTGCCATGGGACATGGGAAGAATTTCATTTGTATCTTGAAGGTGCTGGGGTCCAGTCACTAATACTGGGTTCCCAAAGAACCCAGACAGCCATGTGTTCATGTACTCAGTAGGAAAAACTGAGTAGCTTAAAGATCTGTGTATTAGTGAGAGTTATCTAGAGTCACAGAATGTATGGGCAGTCTCTATATAGTAAGGTAATTTGTTGATAATTTAGAGTCTTTAGTCCAACTCCCCCAAAATGGTCAGCAGCAGCTGTATGTAGAAGTCCAATGATCTAGCAGTTGCTCAGTCCCATAAGGCAAGCAGGTGAAAAAGAGAGAGAGTACATCTTCATTCTTCCAATGTCTTTTGGTTAGGTCTCCAGCAGTGGGTGTGGCCCAGATTAAAGGCATGGGCCACCAAGCTTTTAATCCCAGATGACCTTGAGCTCAGAGATCTCCTTGTCTTAATCTTTTGGAATTCATAGCCACTATGCCTCAAGTACTTGATGCCAAGATCCAGTCAGAAACTTGTATCTCTCAGCCTCCAGATTAGGATTACAGGTTAGCCTTCCAATTCTGGATTGTAGTTCATTCCAGATATAGTCAAGCTGACAACCAGGAATAGCCACTACAATCCACCCCTTGTCAACTTGACACAAACAATATCTCATGTTCACATGAAACAATAACAAGATCATGAATGTGCCTAACATGATATAGGTATTCCTAATATAATTGCAAAGGCATTTGTAAATTTACAATGGGGCAATGTCCCTTGAGAACATTCTTTTATTGTTCCTTCTTCTTTTCTTCTAGACAGGGTTTCTCTGTGTAGCCCTAGCTGTCCTGGAACTCACTCTTTAGACCAGGCTGGCCTCAAACTCAGAAATCTGCCCACCTCTGCCTCTCAAGTGCTGGGATTATTGTTCCTTCTTTAGTGATGAATACTTAAATACCAATTGATGTTAAAGAAATTAGAAGAAAGATAAATGCATTCTTAGAAAAATAAGACAGAATCATTCATATTATTCCATAATCCTCTTTTTTTGCAACTGGTTATGTGGCCTTTGCTGGTATTTATAACTACCTTCCTCTGCTATCCATTCTGTATTTTCTTCACCCTCAGCAAGCACCTCAGCAGGTCTTGGCTCTTTTCCTGCAGGATTGATCCATACCTTCATTCCTGAAGGGTGTATGCCCTTTGTCATCCTTCTTGGATTAGGTTATTGTAGTTTCCACTGCTTTTAATCACAGGGCATGGTAGTACTAAGAGATGCCCCAAGGTCATCTGCACTCCAAAGACAATCTTGCTTGCCTCCATTGTGGAGAGGCAATCCAATTTCCCCGTGGTGATCTAGATCTATCACCCCTCCTAACACTGTTATTCCTTTCTTAGCCTGTTGACCTAAGGGTATTAGAAGCCCAAAATGACCAGGGGGAAGTCTGAGTTTCCAGTTCAATGGAATGTTTGCTGTGGCTCCTGGTAGACGCATTCTCCCTTCTGGAAGAAAAAGTTCTAGGCCAGCAGAACCTAGAGTTGTAGAAACAAGAAACAAAAAAATCTCCTAGAGGGTTAATAGAATGATAGTGAGTGTAACTATTCCCTTTTGCATCCCTTGATTCCTGCACCCATGGATCCTGGCTATGGGAGAAACTGTACAGCATTTGTATCAGATGCTGATTCAAAGCATATATACTGCCTTCTGAAGAACTCTGCCCCAGCCCTCCATGCTGTTGCCACCTAATTGGCACTGTAACTGTATCTTCAAAAGGCCATTCCATCTTTCTATCATACCAGCTGCTTCAGGATGATGGGGAACATGGTAAGACAAATGAATTCCATGATTGTGGGACCACTGTCGCACTTGTCAAAATGAATTCCTTGGTCAGAAGAAATACTGTGTGGAATACCCTGACAATAGATAAGGCATTCTGCGAGTGCATGGATGGTGGTTTTGGCAGAAGTATTACATGCAGGAAAGGCAAATCTATAACCAGAATAAGTATCTACTCCAGTAAGACCAAAATGTTGTCCTTTCCATGGAGTAAGTGGTCCAATGTAATCAACTGACACCAGGTTGATGGCTGGTCATCTTGAGGAATGGTGATTTCTTAGTGCTGGTTTCTTCTGTTGGAAGTTCTAGCATTCAGCAGCATCTGTAGCCAAGTCAGTATTGGTGAGTGGAAGTCCATATTGCTGAGCCCAAGTATAACCTCCACCTCAGTCACCATGGCCACTTTGTTCATGTTCCCATTGGGCAATGGCAGGGATGGCTGGGAAAAGAGGCCGACTGTCCACAGAAAGGGTCATCTTATCCACTTGATTACTGAACTCTTCTTCAGCTGAAGTCACCTTTTGGTGAGCAGTTACATGGGACACAAATATCTTCACATCTTTTGCCCATTTGGAGAGCTCTGTCCACAAGCTTCTTCCCCAGATGTCTTTCTCACCAATTTTCCCATCATGATCTTTTCAAGTCCCATTGGCTACAGCTCATGAGTCAGTGAACAGTCATACATCTGGCCATTTATTCTTCCAAACAAACTGTAATACCACATGTACTGCCCGAAGTTCTGCCCACTGTGAAGATTTTCCTTCACCTATATTTCAGGGTTGTCCCTGAAAGGAGTTGCAATGCTGCAACTGTCCACTTCTGGGTGATGCCTGTATAACATGCAGAGCCATCAGTAAATCAGGCTCTAGTCTTCTCTTCTTCAGTCAGCTGGTCATAGGGAACACCCCATGAGGCTATAAGTGTAGCAGATGGCGTTGTAACAGGAGTAGAAACCATAAGCATTTGAACATCTTCATGTAACTTGCTTGTTCCTTTAGGACCTCCTCTAGCCTGATCATGTATATATCACTTCCATTTGATAATAGACTGCTTCTGTGCACATCCTACTTTATGACTTTGAGGGTCTGATAAAACCCATTTCATGATGGGCAGTTCAGGTCACATAGTAACTTGGTGTCCTATTGCCAAATGTCCAGTATCCACTAAGGCCCAATAGCAGGCCAAGAGCTGTTTTCCAAATGGAGAGTAGCTGGCTGCAGATTTTGGAGCTTTGCTTCAAAATCCCAAAAGTCTCTTCTGTGATTCACCTACAGGGACATGCCAGAGGCTCCAAAGAGCATTTCTATCTGCCACTGACACCTCAAGTACCATTGGGTCTGCTGGATCATAAAGTTCAAATGGTAGAGCAGCCTCCACAGCAGCCTGCACAGCAGCCTGTATCTGTTGAAGAACCTTCTCTTGATCCAGGCCCCACACAAAGCTAGCACCTTTCCAAGTCACTTGGTAAATAGGCCTGAGTAACACACCTAAGTGAGGAATGTGCTGTCTTCCAAATCCAAATAATCCCACTAAACATTGTGCTTCTTTCTTAGTGGTAGAAGGGGCCAGGTGCCATAACTTATCTTTCACCTTAGAAGGAGTATTTCTGCATGACCCACACCACTGTACTCCTAAACATTTCACTTAGGTAGAAAGTCCTTGACTTTTGGTTGGATTTATTTCCCATTCTCTGATATACATATGTGTTACCAATGAATTCAAAGTGGTTGCTACTTCCTGTCCACTTGGTCAAATCAGCATAGTGTCATCAATATAGGGCATCAATGTGATATTTTGAGGAAGAGACAAATGATCAAGATCCCCTCTAACTAAGTTATGACACTGGGCAGGATATTCAATATTCCTCCGGTGAAAATTCTTTGTTTGGCTCTGTACCCCATTTTTAATAGGGTTATTTGGCTCTCTGGAGTCTACCTTCTTGAGTTCTTTCTATATCTTGGATATTAGCCCTCTTTCGGATGTAGGGTTGGTAAAGAACTTTTCCCAATTTGTTGGTTGCCATCAGCCTTCTTTCTAATAGAACCAATGACCAACAGCTCAGGAATGGCACTACCCCTCAGAGCCTTGGCCCTCCCTCATTGATCTCTAATGTATAAATGTCTTATAGCTGGATTTCATGGAGGCATTTACTCAGTGGAAGCTCTTTTGTGATAACTCTAACTTTTGTCAATTTTATACACAAAAGCAGCTAGTACAATATGTTAAATTTATCTATTTCTTGCTTCTATTTTGTAACCATCTTACATTATTAACTTTAATGTTTTATAAGTGTTAGAAGAGAAATCTGGTGTAATTTTGCTTTAAAATATGTTCATGACTTCAAGAAAATAAAATTTCAACTTTTGTTGAGGTTTAGTTTTATGAAATGCTTCTTTATGCAAAGAATAGCACTTGTAACTAAAAGGACAAGATATTCATTATTCTATACACCCTTGAATGCCTCCTCCATCCCCCATTCTTCACATTGATGTCCCATATTGTATAAAAAGATTGCTAAAATCTAATATAGTTAAGTGTATGTCATAAGCAAGAAAGCAGTCTTCTGATATAATAAGAGACCAAATTTTCCCATATATTTTAAATAAATTAGTGACCTTCTAGATGTACTTGTAGTAAACTACACTCGACCCCTTGTGCTGAATTTTCCTGCTCAGAACTCTGCCTGTTTATCCAGAAGCTCACTGGCACCAGGGACTCAGGTAAGAACCTGTCCTAATCCCTTGACCTCCAAATCCATTTAAATTACACCCAAAATACTCATACCCTGGACCCCATTTTCTGACAGAAAACTTTACATGCTTTCCTAGAAGCCATGCAGGTACCAGGGACCAGAGTCCACACTGATACTTGGCACTCCAGTGGCAATTATAGTATCCCAAACCCCAGAGGTCACATAAGCTACAAAACTCTAGCTAACACTTTTTACTTGACCTAAAGCCTCACTGTTCACCTTTCCCAATCCATTAATTTCAGAAGGCAAAGAAGAAGCAAAATCCAAGGGGAAAACTTCTACAAAATGTCCATCTAACAAAGATAATCTCAGAAATCAGCACTTAAACCTGCAATAAAAACAAAGCCCAGATGGCCAGTGGCCATCATAAGAACACAACCTCCGAAGCAATAGGGAACCACCAGTGTCCAGCTATCTTACTACAGTAACCTCTGGATACCCTAACACTGGTGAAGAACAAAAAAAATTAAATCCAGTCATACTAAGATGATAGAAGCCTTTGAAGAGGAATTCAATAAATCCTGCAATGAAATAGAGGAATACAATTAAAGAAATGATGGAAATTAATAAAATGTTCAAAGCATGAAAATGCAACAGGAGTAATGAAGAAAACACAAACTTCAGAAATACTGTCGATGAGAAACCTATGAAACAGACCAGAAACTATAGATGCAAGTAATTGCCAACTCAATACAAGAGATGGAAGATGTAATCTCTGGTGTAGAAGATTCAATAAAAACAATTGACCCATTGGTCAAAGAAAACTTTACATCTAAAATGTTACTGATACAAAACATCCAGGAAATATTGGACATAATGAAATGACCACATGTAGGATTAGCAGGAATGAAAAGAGAAGATTTTTGGCTTCCAGAAATTATTTTCTTTTTTTTTATTCGATATATTTTTTATTTACATTTCAAATGGTTTCCCCTTTTCTAGCCCCCCACTCCCCAAAAGTCCCATAAGTCCCCTTTTCTCCCCCTGTCCTCCCACCCACCCCTTCCCACTTCCCTGTTCTGGTTTTGCCCTATACTGCTTCACTGAGTCTTTCCAGAACAAGGGGCCATTCGTCCGTTCTTCTTGTACCTCATTTGATGTGTGGATTATGTTTTGGGTATTCCAGTTTTCTAGGTTAATATCCACTTATTAGTGAGTGCATACCATGATTCATCTTTTGAGTCTGGGTTACCTCACTTAGTATGATGTTCTCCAGCTCCATCCATTTGCCTAAGAATTTCATGAATTCATTGTTTCTAATGGCTGAATAGTACTCCATTATGTATATATACCACATTTTTTGCATCCACTCTTCTGTTGAGGGATACCTGGGTTCTTTCCAGCTTTTGGCAATTATAAATAGGGCTGCTATGAACATAGTGGAGCATGTATCCTTATTACATGCTGGGGAATCTTCTGGGTATATGCCCAGGAGTAGTATGTTAGAGGAAAACTTTCATAACTTAGAGAGATACTTCTAAACATTCAAAAAGATACAGAATGCCAAATATATTGTGCCAGAAAAGAAAATCTTCCTTCCACATAATAATCAAAACACTAAATGTATACAAAAAAGAAAAAATAATAAAGTTCCATTTAAAAAGCAAAGTATTATGCAATAGTGATAAAAAAAAAAAACCTACATGGCAGCTCCCCACCATCTTCACTCCTGGATAGACCAGACCAACAACTGGATAGACCAACAGTCTGGACCAGAATATAATGAAAGCAGTGCTAAGAGGAAAACTCATATCTCTGAATACCTCCAAACAGAAACTGGAGAGAGCATACACTGGAGGAGCTTAACTGTGTACCTGAAAGCCCTGGAACAAAAAGAAGCTAATTCACCAAGGAGGAGTAGAAGGCAGGAAATCATCACTCTCAGGACTGAAATCAATCAAGTAGAAACAAAGAGAACCATACAGAGAATCAACAAAACCAGGAGCTAGTTCTTTCAGAAAATCAAAAAGATAGATAAACCATTAGCCAGAATAACCAAAGGGCATAGAGACAGTATCCAAATTAACAAAATTAGAAATGAAAAGCAGGGTATAACAACAGAAACAGGGAATTCAAAAAATCATGAGATCCTACTACAAAAGCCTATACTCAACACAATTGGAAAATCTGGAGGAAATGTACAATTTTCTAGACAGACACCAAATACCAAAATTGTATCAGGATCGATCAAATAGCTCATCTAAACAGTCCCATAACCCCTAAAGAATTAGAAGGTCATAGAAAGTGTCCAACCAAAAAAAAAAAAAAAAAAAAAAAAAAAAAAAAAAAAAAAAAAAAAGCACAGGACCAGATGATTTTAATGCAGAATTCTATCAGACCTTCAAAAAAGACCTAACACCAGTACTCTTCAAACTATTCCACAAAATAGAAACTGAAGGAATATTTACTACCCAACTCATTCTACAAAGCCACAATTACGCTGATACCAAAACCACACAACAATCCAACAATGAGAACTTCAGACCAGTTTGCCTAATGAATATAGATGCAGAAATACTCAATAAAATTCTGGACAAAAGAATCCAAGAACACATCAAAATGGTCATTCAGCATGGTCAAGTAGGCTTCATCCCAGGGAGGTACAAATGGTTCAATATTCAGAAATACATCAATTCAATTCACTACAAAAACAAACTCAAAGAAAAAACAACATGGTCCTTTTATTAGATGTTGAAAAATCTTTTGACAAAATCCAACATCCTTTCATGCTAAAAGTTTTGGAAAGAACAGGAACTCAAGGCCCATACTTAAACACAGTAAAAGCAATATACAGCAAACCAGTAGCCAACATCAAACTAAATGGAAAGAAACTTGAAGCAATCCCACTAAAATCAGGGACTAGACAAGGCTGCTCCCTCTCCCCATAACTTTTCAATATAGTACTTGAATTTGCTAGAGCAATTAGACAATGTAAGGAGGTCAAAGGGATACAAATTGGAAAGGAAGAAGTCAAACTATCACTATTTGCAAATGGTATGATAGTCTACCTAAGTGACCCCAAAAAAAACTTCACTAGAGAACTCCTACAGGTGATAAACAACTTCAGCAATGTGGCAGATTATAAAATCAACTCAAGCAAATCAGTAGCCTTCAAAGGATAAGCAGGCTGAGAAAGAAATTAGGGGAATGGCACCCTTTATAATAGCCACAAACAATATAAAGTATCTTGATGTGACTCTAACCAAACAAGTGAAAGATCTATATGACAAGGACTTCAGGTCTCTGAAGAAGGAAATTGAAGAAGACCTCAGAAAATGGAAAAATCTTCCATGCTCGTGGATTGGCAGGTTTAATATAGTAAAAATGGCCATCTTGCCAAAAGCAATGTACAGATTCAATGCAATCCCCATCAAAATCCCAACTCTGTTCTTCATAGAGTTAGAAAGAGCAATTCTCAAATTTATCTGGAATAACAAAAAACCGAGGATAGCTAAAACTATTCTCAAAAGTAAAAAAACTTCTGGCAGAATCAGTATCCCGGATTTCAAGCAGTACTACAGAGCAATAATATTAAAAACTGCATGGTATTGGTACAGTGACAGGCAGGTAGATCAAAGGAATAAGATTAGAGACCCAGAAATGAACCTATGGTCACTTGATCTTTGACAAAGGAGCTGAAACCATCCAGTGGAATACAGATAGCCTTTTCAACAAATGGCCATGGTTCAACTAGAGGTCAGCATGCAGAAGAATGCAAATTGATTCATTCTTATCTCCTTGTACTAAGCTCAACTCCAAGTGGATCAAGGACCTCCACATAAAACCAGATACACTGAAACTAATAGAAAAGAAACTGGGGAAGACCCTTGAGGACATAGGCACAGAGGAAAAGTTCCTAAACAGAACACCAATAGCTTCTGCTCTAAGATCAAGAATTGACAAATGGGACCTCATAAAATTACAAAGTTTCTGTAAGGCAAAGGACACTTTCAGAAGGACAAAACAGCAACCAATAAATTGGGAAAAGATGTTCACCAACCCTACATCAGACAGAGGGCTAATATCCAATATATACAAAGAACTCAACAAGTTAGACTCTAGATAACCAAATAACCCTATTAAAAATCGGGCACAGTGCTAAACAAAGAATTTTCACCTGAAGGACCTCGAATGGCTGAGAAGCACCTTAAGAAATGTGCAACATCATTAGTCATTAGAGAAATGCAAATCAAAGCAACCCTGAAATTTCACCTCACATCAGTCAGAATGGTAAGATTAAAAATACAGGAGACAGTAGGTGTTGGTGAGGATGTGGAGAAAGAGATACACTACTCCAGTGCTGGTGGGATTTCAAGCTGGTACAACCACTCTGGAAATCAGTCTGGTGGCTCCTCAGAAAACTGGGCATGACACTTCCAGAGGACCCTGCTATACCACTCCTGGGCATAATACCCAGAGAATTCCCCAGCATGCAATAAGGACACATGTTCCACTATGTTCATAGCAGCCTTATTTATAATAGCCAGAAGCTTAAAGAACCCAGATGTCCTTCAATGCAGGAATGGATACAGAAAATGTGGTATATTTACACAATGGAATATTACTCAGCAATTAAAAACAATGAATTAATGAAATTCATTAGGCAAATGGTTGGAACTGGAAATATCATCCTAAGTAAGGTAACTCATTCAGAAAAGAACACACATGGAATGCAGTCACTGATAAGGATCTTAGCCCAGAAGCTCTGAATTCCCAAGACACAACTCACATATCAAATCCTTCCTAACAGGAAGGAAGGAGAGGGCTGTGGTACTGGAAAGGCTTGATGCAGCATTGTAGGGAATTACCAGGACAGAAGAGTGGGAGGGGTTGATTGCGGAATGGGTGGAGGGAAGAGGGAGGGCTTATGGGCCTTATGGGGAGAAGGGAACCAGGAAAGGGAAAATCATTTAGAATGTAAACAAAGAATATAGAAAATTAACAAAAAAAATAAAAAGAGACTGAAAGACCATTAGATGCAGAAAAGGCCTTTGACAAAATCTATTAGCACTTCATAGTAAAATTTTTGGAGAGATCAAGGGTACAAGATTAGGGATTCAAGATTATGGATGTATTGTGACATACTTCAGTGTAATAAAGGCAAGCTGCAGCAACCTACAGACAACATCAACCTAAATGGAGAGAAAATAATTTTCACTAAAATCGGAAACATGACAAGGATATCTACTCACCATATTTACTCTTCATAGTGTTGAACTCTTAGCTGGAAGAGTGTCTTAGCTAGGACTTCTATTGCTGCAATGAAACACCATGGCCAAAGGAAAGTTGGAGTGGAAAGGGTTTATTTATTTGGCTTATATTTCCATATCACCATTCATCATGGAATAAAATTAGGACAATAATTTTAATAAGAGTGTAACCAGGAGGCAGGGACTGATGCAGAGACATGGGGAAGTTCTGCTTACTGGTGTGCTTCCCATGGCTTGTTCTGACTACTGTCTTATAGAAATCAAGACCACCATCCTAGAGATGGTACCATCTATAAAGGGATGACAATACCTGGAGAGAGAAAAGAATCAAAGGCTCAATAGCCCAGAGACATAAATTAATGGTACTCTCTTGTACGCTTAATCTGGAGCCTATCAGAGGCTTTAACCAGACAGACAGGAGTTGATGCAGCACCAAACAGCCAAATATTTGCTTGGTGGATCCTGTGGAAGAGGGAAAGGAAGGATTATAGGAACCAGAGGGGTCAAAACACCACAAGAAAAACCACAGAATCAACTAACCAGGGCTCATAAGTGCTCACAGAGACTGAATCAATAATCAGGGAGCATGCATGAGTCTGATCTAGGCCCTCTGAATATATGCTAGTATTGTGTAGCTTGGTCTTCTTGTGGGATTCCTAACAGTGGAAACAGAGGCTATCGCTGACTCATCTGCCTGCTTTGGGACCTTTTCCTTCTACTGGGTTGCCTAGTCTAGTCTAAAAATGAGGTGAGGTAGCTAGTCTTATTGTAACTTGATGTGCCATGTTTGCTAGAGATCCCAAGAAGGCCTATACATTTCTGAAGGGAAATGGAGGGAGAGTGGATCTGAGAAACAGAGGCGATGGAGAAGAAACTGGTAGAACAGGAGGGAAGGGAAACTGCAGTCAAGATGTAATATATTTGAGAAGAATAAATTTTTATAAGGGAAAAAGGAAATGCCCTACAGGTATGGGGAGCAAGCCCACCTGGAGTTAACTTTGACCACTGGCTCTAGCATACAGGCTTACCTGCAGCTTGATCTTTTAGGAGCATTTTCTTAGTTGGTGTTCCTTTATCTCTGATGACTCATGTCAAATTGCCATAAAACTACCCATCAGGAGCAGTAAGATCATGCTAATTAGTTCTCAGTTATTTGTCCAGAGAATTAAGTATTTATTATATTATGTTCAAAGTCCCGAAAACAGTGAATGGAACTAGTAATGTCTACTAAATTCTAGAGGACATTGCTGCTGTTGTACTAATAAGGAGAAACAGCCTTGTTACCATCATTACCCACTTTGTACTTCTACTTGAGGATTTCCCTTTGGTTTATGTGCAGAATAATTCATCCTCTAAGGATCCAAGTTTAATCCATAATATCCTTATTATTATTACTCATACATCTCTGTAGTGTGACTGCAACTTCAGGTGAACCTTTGTTCCTATCTATAGCTCTGATAGGAAGCCATCGTGAACCCCCTGCTGGGTTGTTTTGTTTGTTCATTTCTTTGTTTCCTTTTCTGCACCTAATTTCACACAGTGACTTAGGGTATGAGAAGTTATGTATAGAAGTTCCCCCAAAACACACACACACACACACACACACACACACACACACACACACACACACAAACACACATTTGTAATTTTTTTCTTTTGCTTCTTTCTTTCTCTGTAAACCTTTCTCTCTGCAGAATCACTACCTCTAGGTACATCTGAAAAATGGCTGCTAACTGGAAGTTAGTACTTTGTCTGGACAGAAAAGAATCAGCAGTCAACAGAGGTTTGAATGCTTAGCTTCATGACATCAGTGTTTGATTCTCTGACTCATAGAGATCATGTGAAAAAAATATAAAATGTCTCACTACCATTTCCCAAGCAATCTCTGTACAATTATTGTAAGAGAAGCAGGACAGGGAGAGATGAGAGAGGAGACCATAAGCGGGAGGAACAGGATACAAACACAGAGACACTAAGACAGAGATATAATTTATTATACAATGAAGAAAAGCTTTGTAAAGTCTTCAAAACAAAATATCAAGCCCTTGAAAATGTATGAGAATTCATATTAATCTATCAATTAAAATGAAAAAATAATGTGATTAATTTAAAATTGGGCTTTCTGGGGAGATCTTTGGCACCAGGTTTCTAATATACATACTACATACATACATACATACATGTATATATTTACAGATATGAAAAAGTAATAACAATATGGATATCATGGATTAAACTTGAATTCTTAGGATTATTCTGCATATAAACTATATATGTGAGTGTATATATATATATATATATATATATTCCTTTGCACAGTACCTAAGTGCAAGACTCACTCACAAAGCTTGCATTCAATGATTCCTATAGTTGCAAACAACTTTCTTTATTGTGTGTAGATTACATGATTGTATAGATGGCAAAGTACTTCAGGCATGAATGCCTTCTACAAAAACCTTATTGTGTTAATCCATCTATATTATACAATCAAATTTTAGCTTGTTGTAACAGGATTACTTTAAACATTAGTTGTACATAGAATCATTCTAAGATGGAAAGGGCCATGAATTTGTGTGCCAAGAATCAACAGGTACAAAAATGCAAAGTACTCTGCAATTCACTAATAGCCACCAAATGTTTACATTTTATCTGTTAGAGTGTGGCAAACTAATATGCACTTTTCTTTTCAGCCAATAGTATTTGAAAAAATAGCTTAAAATCCTATATTTGATTTAGAGGTTAAGCCAACAATTTGAAGAGAATTATTACATTCAACCACAGGTCTCAATCCTCAGAAATTATTATTTATGTATATGTTCATATTTATGAAATTTATTATAAAAGAGTATAAATAAGCGAGTTTAATAAGATTAAACTTAAAGGCGGCAAAGATAAAGTTTGAGGTGAAATTACCTGAGGTAAGATAAGCTCATTGGGATCCATCTGAAGCCAGAAAAAAAACCAATTTTTTTTTTACTTGTTAATACATCCGTTTTCATTGCCATTTTTATTCTCATCATTCTGGTCAAAATATATGTAGACTATTCTGAAGATATTTTACAAGTTAAAATAATGCTGTATTTGGGTTTGCATAAAATATCTTTTCCAAAAGTTGACTTGGAACTTTCTGTAGTGAATGATACAATACAGAAACATCAAATAAAATGTGTTTTAAGCAAGAAAACAATTTTTGGGAGAACAAAAAAGACTTGAGCTAGCCACTGCATAGAATATTTTTGATTTATTTGTTATTTTGTAACATTAGGTCATTTCTAAACTTGTTATTTTTATATGGAAGTGGAATTCATTTAGCAATATGCTAATGGAGCATTGTTCCAAATTAAGTGCTCACAGGCAACCATCATAAACTCCCTGTGTATAAATGCTGTTTAGGATACTTTATATATGCAAAGCAAAGGTAAAAATACCTTAGAAGTTTTCTATATAACTAATGTTTTCTCTTATCATCCTCATCATCATTAATTAGAGAATATTATTAATTTAACTTTTCGTTCTCCCTTAGTTATTTCCTAACATCTTTTTTGTAGTAAGGACATGTCTTACTATGTTACAACCAATCACATTCCATGTCGTTGGCTCCTCCCTCCACTATGATAAACTATTGATTTTATTTCCCTTTGATGACTTTGACAACTATGAGAATCACTTTCTAGTATTTTATAGAATTTTCATGTGGTTGTATCTGTCTGCTATTTTCCTCATGATTACAATAAGGTTATGTCTGTGGAGAGGAAGATCACAGAGGGTTACAATCAGTTTTGTATTGTGTCATGCTATGGTCACATACATTCACCAGTAGCACTCAATTCTGAAATCTTGCTATTAGTTTCTTCCACTGCTATGGTATAACTTCCTTCTTTTATCATTACAATTCTGCAAATAAGTTATGTTAAAAAGCATTTAAATAATTCCATTAAGCATAACCTGATATGAGAAAATTAAGGAAAAGACAATGAATGCATTTAATTCCAATTTTTTTCTAAAATAGTATAAAAGAAAGTACAGTTATGGAACATGTTAAAGCTAGACTTGTTGAGTACTTACTAGCTTTGCCTGGATTCCATAAAGTCAGTGCATCCAAGGCCTTAGTATTCATAAACATATAAATTTCATATTGAGGTTTTCATTTTGCCACATTTCATAGCTTTAAGGTTTTCTGCTTCTGATGAACAATCTGTCATTTTACTTTCTGTTTGTTGAGCTGTCCCCATTACCCATGCAGAGGGGAGGTGTCAACGTTTTCTGCATCATATGTTCTGCTGTCTTTCTGAAACTTTTCCTTCCTTTATTCATGCTTTTCATGTGGAAGCTTCTCTTACTTGGGTTGGATTTTTATCAGTTTTGATGGAACCCATAGTCCTTCATTACCTGTGGAAAGAACTTTAAAGAATACAAGTTGATCTAGTTCAGCAGTTTTCTTCTAGAATTCAGTGTCTTTTATTTATCATTCCTCCTTTCTGTATTAAGGTACAATTAGTTTTTTTATGAATCCATACATAAATGAGATACTTAGTCATTCTCATCCAATGCCCAACTCTACACCGGCAAGCCAGGCTTCTCATTCATTTAAATATAGAAAGAAACAAGCTTTATTGCATAAGATGTTAATATATAGTATCTCCAATAGCTAATTCAGTTTTCTCTAGTTGCTCTGTAGGTTACTGACAGGAAAACCTGTTTAGTGTTCTTTGTTGTCAGAATTCTAGATAACTTCCCTAGAGACTTTCCCATTGTCTCCTAGGGACTTTCCATTGGTAAAGGATTACCTTATATCTCTTGCTAATCTGCATTCATTAGTTCGATTACTATCCTTACCATACTATCAACAAATCTCAGAAGGCTGAGGTCTTACAGAGAAGATTTTAGGAATGCTTTGCCAACAATGCCTTTTCAAATGATCTTTCTCCTACAGTCAAAACAATGGGAATTTGATATCTAGGATTATTGGCCTTTGCTTCTCCAATTACAAAGTCATTAGGGTCAATATCAGTAGCAATTCTAATCCATTCATCCATGGGTGTTGATTAAAGTTTTAAAGGTCTAAGAATGTGTTTTACATGCTGCATTTGCATTTTCAAAAGCTAAAGTTTTAATTAATGCCCATTTCACTTCTGAATCTGCTATTGTCCTATTTATCAAAGACATTAATCTATGTGAGAAGTCAGTAAAAGTGTGCGGACTTTGCATAATATTTGTAAATAACATAGATCTTTTTATTTGTTTCAGCCTCTTAAATGTACTAAAGTACATTGTATAATAGAGTCATCAAATAACATCTGATGTCTTAAGTCTGCAAATTATATTACCTAACCATTGGTCATTCACAATATTAACATCTTTAGACATATTGTGATTTCCATAGTCTCAGCTTCTTCCCACCATCATGTCAGCCATTTCAAGTGAGAACCAGCTTCCAGGATAGTTGATGTTAAACAAGAGGATAACCTTGTTTAGAGTGGCTCAGGTTTTTAACATCTGTCTGACAAAGGGTCAGTGCATTCCATAAGTAACTATTGATTCTTTAAAATGTGTAAGATCTTGTATTTTAACAGGATTCCAGACTAGTTGTTCATATTGTGAGCTTTCACCCTTTTCTGGCATTTGTGTCATGGTAACTGGGAAAACTAGTTGGGGTGGTTGCCGTTCCTCAATTTCATTAAGAGATGGCATTAAGAGATGGTAGATTCAATGGTCTCTCTATCTTGATCCTGAATTTCATTAGGTACCATACATTCACAATTAAGCATCTCCTGTTCTCTCACTTCCTCTCTTTTCTTTTTCCTGTCATAACTAAACAGGTATTATTATTAACTTCCTGCTATAAATTGCTTTATCATTTTATTGTATAATTCAAGCTTCACACTTCAGCAATAGAGAATTACTAGGAATATGTAAAGCTGCATGTATTGGCTTAGAATTGGCACATTGTTAAATTCACACATGTTGTATTAGTCCTGAAAAGTCTCATAGCTGAGCTAATATTGGAGAGAAAATATATAAACCACACAAGGGGAAGCACAACAGCTGCCAGTAGAAATGTATATTCTCACAGTGAAGGGAAAAATATTTGCAAACAAGAATACAGTGATTCTTAGGCTGCTCCATCCCTTTTCTGTGGCAGCCCATCTTAGAATTCACTAATCATAAGTGTGAGGAAAGGCTCAAGCCCCAGATATTTTTCTCAATATTTGTGTTAAACATTAAGGTTTCTGGCATGTTTGCCTATGTAGTGACACCTTAACTGCCAAAAATCTTTGCAATTTTTCCTCTTTCTTGGATTCTATAAAATTTCTATTATAATCTTACCTGCTATTTTTGAAGTATACTGCTGATTAAATTCTACTGTTTAGAGAGGTGGTGATGTGATACAGTTGAATTCTGCTGATTTTAGATTATTTGCTCAGGTACTTTCAATATTGTATTAAATACTCTGATTTTTTTTATATTATCCTCTTTAAATACTACATGCAAGAAAGTTAATTTGATGTAAGTTTTGTATTTAATACTTAAATGCATATTTTATACAGTCTTATAATTCTGCTAGTGCCTTCATTGTTATACATGAGTCGTGTTAAAAGAACAGGTACATTTTAAACCAACTAAAACTAAAATTTATAATTGTCCAGTATTTGCACTCTTCTTTTGTCTTCTTGTATTTGTTGATATTTGAATTTTTTATTAACTAACTGTAGTAAACATTAATATCACTACACACAAACTTTAAGAATACTTTCTGGCCAGTGAGTGGTGGTACTTGCATTCAATCCTAGCACTTGGGAGGCAGAGGCAGGCAAATTTCTGAGTTTGTGCCCAGCCTGGTCTACAGAGTGAGATCCAGGATAGCCAGGTCTACACAGAGAAACCCTGTCCTGCTGTCTTGACAAACCAAAAAGATATTATGAGGTCCCATTTGTCAATTCTTGATCTTAGAGCAAAACCTATTGGTGTTCTGTTCAGGAAAATTTCCCCTGTGCCCATGTGCTCAATACTCTTCCCCAGTTCCTTTTCTATTAGTTGCAGTGTGTCTGGTTTTATGTGGAGGTTCTTGATCCATTTGGAGTTAAGCTTAGTACAAGGAGATAAGAATGGATCTTTTTGCATTCTTCTGCATGCTGACCACCAATTGAACCAGCAACCATTTGTTGAAAAGGCTATCTTTTTTCCACTGCATTGTTTTAACTCCTTTGAGGAAGATCAAATGACCATAGGTATGTGATTCATTTCTGGGTCTTCAATTCTATTCCATCGAGCTATCTGCCTGTCACTGTACAAGTACCATACAGTTTTTAACACTATTTCTCTGTAGGACTGCTTGAGGTCTGGGATACTGATTCCCCCAGAAGTTCTTTTACTGTTGAGAATAGTTTTAGCTATCCTGGGTTTTTTGTTATTCCAGATGAATTTGAGAATTGCTCTTTCTAACTCTATGAAGAACTGAGTTGGGATTTTGATGGGGATTGCATTGAATCTGTAGATTGCTTTTGGAAAGATAGCCAGTTTTAGTATATTAATCCTGCTAATCCACGAGCATGGAAGATTTTTCTATTTTCTGAGGTCTTCTTCAATTTCCTTCTTCAGAGACCTGAAGTTCTTGTCATACAGAACTTTCACTTGTTTGGTTAAAGTCACATCATGATACTTGATATTGTTTGTGGCTATTGTGAATGGTGTCATTGCCCTAATTTCTTTCTCATCCTGCTTATTCTTTGAGTATAGGAAGGCTACTGATTTGCTTGAGTTGATTTTATAACCAGCCACTTTGCTGAAATTGTTTATCAGCTGTAGGAGTTCTCTGGTGGAGTTTTTTGGGCGACTTAATTAGACTATCATATCATCTGCAAATAATGATAGTTTGACTTCTTCCTTTCCAATTTGTATTCCTTTGACCTCCTTATGTTATCTAATTGCTCTAGATAGAACTTCAAGCACTATATTGAAAAGATATGGAGAGAGGGGGCAGCCTTGTCTAGTCCCTGATTTTTGTGGGATTGCTTCAAGTTTCTCTCTATTTAATTTGATGTTGGCTACCGGTTTGCTGTATATTGCTTTTACTATGTTTAGGTATGGGCCTTGAATTGCTGTTCTTTCCAAGACTTTTAGCATGAAAGGATGCTGAATTTTGTCAAATGCTTTTTCAACATCAAATGGAATGACCATGTGGTTTTATTCTTTGAGTTTGTTTATGTAGTGGCTTGCATTAATGGATTTCATATATTAAACCATCCCTGCATTCCTGGAATGAAGCCTACTTGATCATGGTAAATGATTGTTTTGATGTGTTCTTGGATTCAGTTGGCAAATGTTTTATTGAGTATTTTTTTCATCGCTATTCATAAGGGAAACTGGGAAAAGGGAAATCATTTGGAATGTAAACAAAGAATATAGAAAATAAAAAAAAAAACAAAAACCAAATACATACTGGAAAAAAAAAAAAGAAAAAAGAAAGAAAAGCATAAAGGAATCTTTCTGAACAGTATCCCAAAGTAGAAAACTCTGAATGCAAAGTGATTAAAACTTTGATACAAGGTTTCTGTAAGTCTTGCCATCATATGCGGTAGTCATACATTTCTATATGATATAATTTCAAAATACCACTATCTACATACTCATGTTAGTACCTTATAATATTTCTGTAAACGGCAAAGATATTCATATTACTTTATAAAAGAACTTAGGTTTTGACACCTAAATATATCACACTCTTTGTTCTCAAATAAGCAATGTTAACATATAGCTCACTACCTTTCCACAACATGATTAAAAATCAAGTCAAAATCTTTGGGCATTGACATTATTAAAAACATTTTTGAAGAGGAGAGAAGGAAGGCAAGATCTTCAAAGCTTAAGCATTTAGCTGTATTTTCTTTTAAAATTAAATGAACTTTTAAATTCTTCTCCAATGTTGATTGACAGATGATAGGTATAGATAAAGATAGGGACATAGATAAGAAAATCCTACACATATGAATAATTAGAAATCAAAATGATATACAATTAATTTGTTATATAATATTTAAAGGGCACATTTATTGAACTATTTCTTGTCATCAAAATTAATTTTCAGTGTCTGTCATTTTTATATATGAATGTGTATATCACTGTTTACTCTCCTTTTACCACAACATATTTACAGAAAAGGCACATTGATGAACCAATCACAAATCATCTCTTGTGTTGAAGATAGTATGGAAGGTGGCTGTTTTCTGTGTATCCTAGCCCATGCACTATTAGATTCTATATCTAATATGATAAATAAGGACACATTTTTATGAGGAAAGTATAATTCAACTTGGTCAGCAGTTTTCAGGCTTCTCTGTGTTTTGATCATTTCTCCACTAGAGAATCTGCTCAATGACTGTTGAGGCCAATGGTCAGGAAACCTTCCTTCTAGGTACATATTCATTCAAATGTACAATTAGTGATGTCCTAATTTCTTGTTTGTGGCACTAGGGTCTTGCCTTCAACACAGATCTAAAATATGACAAAGAACCCCCAGGCTCACAAAACAAGAGAAATGTAGACAGTTTTCCATTGTAACAATGTTTTCTCAATATATGGTTTAAAATAATCGATTCATTTTTAACCCAGAACATTTTAAAAATAAAATGAAAAGTGAAAATTCATTTTAATATTCAGACTAGTTATGACAAGATCTTATTTTGCAAATTACCGGTGAGAATATTGGAGTGAAGACCTAGCACACTAGATTTTAAGTTCCCATTGGTGAATTTTGCACAATGATGACAAAACAAACTCTAATGTATAAAAGCCCAAATAAGTTTATACTAAGCATTCTGTAATTCAGCAATATTGAAATTAACTGAGACATTATATGTGAGGAAACAGTTCAACCTAATTATTGCTCCATGATTTTTTAAATATATGATATGCAAATACAGTACAGCAAATGCCATGTGAAACAATGCTGCTCACATTATCTATAAAATAAAAACGCTCATTATTGTGCTCTACAGTAAAGTAAGAGGAACAAAAGGATGAGTTTCAGCTCAACCCTGAAATAGAATAACTCATATGGGAAATTTAAATACATAAGTTGGAAAAATTCATACTAGCACTTTTAGACACTGGACAAAAGCAAGAAAAGCCATGACTTGTGAGAGAACAGAAGAGCTGTGAAGTGCCACCTGCCCTGGCTGTGACCTTCCTTGACCTTCTATTTCTTGACCACAGTAGGAATTAAAACAGAGTATAGGGTTCTTCTGTACCACAACACAAGTTGTTCAAACTGAAGCACATGCAATTTGTTGCTCAAAATGATAGAAAAATTATATAAATGCAGGAAGAGTGCTCCTGAAGCTCCCATGTGTCCATACTTAACTACAATACAAGCAAAGCATAAAACTGTTCAGTGTGAACCATTAACCACTGCCCAAGATTTGAAAGCAATCATCTGAGTTCTCATGGGGCCAGCAAAATACAAAGTTCATACCAGCCATAGTCAAGAGACTTTGCTGAAAGCTTCGACAATTTAGTTAGTTCCAGAGTAAAAACTATATTAGGAATACCTTAAAGGGGCTCAAACTTAATCATCAGGAGCACAAGACACATCTATAAGTAACTTAGGAAGACAAATGTGAACTTTTTTTTGAAATTAAAATATCCAAACACTTGCCAATCTATTATCCCTCATATCCTCAGAAACAAGGAATAATCATCATTG
The DNA here is from genome assembly GCF_947179515.1 of Apodemus sylvaticus. Classification (NCBI taxonomy): domain Eukaryota; kingdom Metazoa; phylum Chordata; class Mammalia; order Rodentia; family Muridae; genus Apodemus; species Apodemus sylvaticus. The sequence continues at coordinate 120,521,313 of NC_067473.1, forward strand.
ATAATTAAAGAGACAGCAAACTGTATCAGTTTTGCAAATGTATTTAAAACAAATAATTTTTCAAATCACAAGGATAATTTAATCAGGAGGTGGGAGCATTAAATGAACCAGTATAAATGTACTTAAAAGTCAGTGTAAAATATAAGCACATATACACAGAAAAGAGATAGAAGATACAAAGATTAATTTAAAACACTTTGCGTGTGAAAATAAAATCACTCTAAGTAAACAACGAAGCAGAACAGAAAATTTCTGAGAGAAATAAATTTAAGTATAGAAATAAAATATACTTGAACTTAAGCTATGTGGGAAAATTAAAAGCAGTTACTCAGGGATATATGGGATAATATCAAATGGAAAAACATACCTGCAATTGGCTTTTCAGACTGAAAGGCATGGGTTCAATAAATATTCAAAATTTTACTGGTTATTCATTTTCTAAACTTCTGTTTTAGCTTTTGCTTGAGAAACCTGGTAAAATGATAAATGTTTATAATATGCAAAGTGACTTCAGGGCAACTGCTAACTGGATGACAGAAAAGTATCTAAAACTTTTTCAGTTCTTTTACAACATAAGACAAAAATGTTAATATTTATTTGAGCTGGTAAAAATAAAAAAATAAAATCATTAAAGTACTTGCAAGTCACAGAACCATGGAGATGAATTAGACTCTGCTCTCTATTGAAAAGTCACAACAGCAATAACACCATATTACCATTCTGCCTAGTTTTTGTGTTTTTCCATTGATCCACCACCAAAAAGAATCAAGATTCTTATAATAGTGGTTGATAACATTGGAAAATCAGTGAAATGCAATGTTAAGACACACATATACTCAAACACATATGCAGACATACAACACATACACACATATTTACATACATACACACAAATATCCATGTACACACACATATATATGCACACACATGTTCATATACATATATATATACATATATACATACATATATACATATACATACATACATACATACATACAGATATTATACACATATACCTGTTTATACACATACCTACCCATGTCCACACATACACACACACACACACACACACACACACACACAAATGTGTACATGCACAAATACACATGTAAAAACCCATGAGGGTAGAAAGGAACACAGTATTCACAAAGAATAATCCCTTACTGACAATGTTGCCAAATGCTTAAAAGACTTCCTTAATAACAAAGCCTCAGCAATATGAACAAGAAAAGAAGCCGTGATCTTTTAAATTAGAAATACAGAAATATATATCCATAAATCCATACAAATATAAGAAAGAATGAAAGAGAAAGAAAGGAAATAAATAATAAAAAGAGATGCAGAAATGACAATAATACTTAAAAATATATTGTAATTGAGAGGCAGGTTGACTGTAAGAGAGGTTGAGGAGGATTGGGGTAAAACAGTGTGTTCTGAATGAGGCAGGAACGCTGTACTCAGGAACTTACCAGCTGTGGTTAGCTGCGCAAGATCAACTCAGCCAATGTTCTAGCATGGACTGGGAAGGGGCTCATGAGTCCCCACCCCGAACTGAGTAACTGTGGCCAGTTGGTGGCTGCTATAATGAAAGTTGTTTTACTTTAAAAGCATGGCTCCTCATATATACAGCATGCTCCAGTGGAGGACAGCACATCCCAAAGCATATTAATAGCACAAGTTATGGTTAATTGGTTGTTAGATTAAAGAAAAAGAAAAGGACACAAAGTTTAAATAGGAGGGATATAGCAGTGGCGGCATACCTTGAAAGAGTTAAGGGAAAGAATTTGAGGTGGATATGTTCAAAATACACTTTGAAATTCTAAAAAAGGTTAATAAACATATTTTAACTAATGTACATCCTATTGAAATTGTTGAACAGTTTGATAAAAGACCAGCTCTTAAGTCTAGATGTAGATATAAAGAATCCAGATAAGATTAATTTTCAATTATGTTTTTATGTATGTCTGTGTGTGGTTTGTGCACATATTAGGACAGGTGCCTGTGGAGTGCAGACAAGGGTGTCAGATGCCCTGGAGCTGAAGGGACAGGTGCTTCTGAGCTTCCTGATATGGGAACTTGAAACTGAAGCCAGGTCTTCCTCAGGACGCTTAGTCACCTCTGACACTGAGTCATACTTGCAACCCCTGTAGAACAAATAGTTTCTAAAAACAGGAACAAAAATAAAGAATTTATATATTTTAAACAGAAATTTTCCTCTCTGAGTAATAATCACTAAAACTACATATGACACCTACAGAGAAAGAATAATGGGCAAGATTAGGGACACCAGAGATATTGACTCTCATATACATGTTTAACTGAGACGTGACAAGGACACTGAAGAAACAATGGGAAAATACTTATTTTGACAGTAAGTTGTACTGGAAAATACATGTTTAAATGAACTGAGTGGCTGACTTAGCCTTTATGTTCAAAACATAAAGAAAATAACTATAAATGTTTACAATTATTAAGAGCAAAAATATATAAAATTCTATAAAAATATCTATCTGGGGAAATGTGCACATTTGGACCACATGAATATTTATTAGATAGGAATAATTACAAGATATTAAATTAGTTTTTTAAGTATATTGGACTCTTCCATGCAAAAAATTTTTTAGGATTTATGTATCTCAAAATAAAATATAAGCTATAGCCTTGAATAAAAAATATTGGCAAGAATCTTTCAGGCAACACGCCCAATAAAAGTGAACAAAAGTTTTAATCAGACATTTTATAAGCAATATTGTGAGAATATCACCTAAATATTTTTAAATGTGTTTTTTATATTTCTTTACTTAAGAAATACAAGGTTGTTGCAGATTATCTATTCACACTATAAACCCTGATATTGTGTTATTTACTAAAATAACCTGTTTCTATTTGTGGTGTGGTTGAGAATTTAGCACACACTTTTAATCCCCTAGACTGGAATACAGATAGACTCTTGGTATACAAATTTAATCTCAAATAGTGAAGATAAAGTTAGTGTGTAGAAGGAAGCACTCATGTTTAAAAGTGATGTCTAATTGAGTGGCAAACAAAGATTTGCAGAATAGGATATGCCTAACTCTCCCACAAAGAGAGAAAAAAAGGAAACTACTTAAGAGAGATCAGTGCAGACAGAAGAAGGCAGTCTTATTAGGAGAGATTTACAGAAACAGGTTGAAGAAGATGCTAGACACAGGTGAAGGCAAAACAAACCAGAGGATGAATAGGAGCCCAAAGATTAGAATTAGATATTGACAAAGTTAGCATGACGCCAAGCATAACAATTCAGAAAAAGCTCTTGAGCCAGAACAGCTGAGTTGGCCAGCCAGCCAGGCTTCAGAAAGTGTAAAGGATGACCTTATTCATCCATAAGTCTCTGAGGGTAAAAACATTCCTTGCATAGATAAGATTGTTTGAAAGCAGAAGCGTCAAGGACTAGGCCTAGGTGAGCAGACAAAAAGTAAGCCTCAGTGATGACAATTATTTAAGGAAAATAAAAGTTAAATTTACACAAGGTAAAATGGCAAAAGTTACTCATTAGAATCAATACTATAAAAAATAAAGAGCAAACAGAATTTGGTGGGCATGGAGACAGGTTTGAGAGGGAAGGTCTGGATGGAGTAGGGACAGTAAATGTGGTTAAAGCTCATTGCATGTAGTCTCACAAGACTAATAAAATATTTTTTCTAAAATCTTTCATTATCAAGCCAGTAATAACCTACAACTAAGATAACCTTTTCAACAAATGGTGCTGGCTCAACTGGAGGTCAGCTTGCAGAAGAATATGAATTGATCCATTCTTATCTCCTTGTACTAAGCTCAACTCCAACTGGATCAAGGACCTCCACATAAAACCAGACACACTGAAACTAATAGAAAAGAAACTGGTGAAGACCCTTGAAGACATGGGCACAGGAGAAAAGGTCCTGACTAGAACACCAAAAGCTTATGCTCTAAGATCAAGAATCAACAAATGGGACCTCATAAAATTACAAAGTTTCTGAAAGGCAAAGGACACTGTCAAAAGGACAAAATGGCAACCAACAAATTGGGAAAGGATCTTCACCAACCCTACATCCAAAAAGAGGCTAATATCCAATATATACAAAGAACTCAAGAAATTAGACTCCAAATAGCCAAATAACCCTATTTAAAAATGGGGTACAGAGTTAAATAAAGAATTTTCACCCGAAAAACTTTAAATGGCTGAGAAGCACCTTAAAAATGTTCAACATCATTAGTCATTATGGAAATTCAAATCAAAACAACCCTGAAATTTCACCTTACACCAATTAGAATGGCTAAGATTAAAAACTCAGGAGACAGTAGGTGTTGGTGAGGATGTGGAGAAAGAAGAACACTCCTCCACTGCTGGTGGGAATGTAAGTTGGTACAACCACTTTGGAAATCAGTCTGGATGATCCTCAGAAAACTGGGCATAACACTTCTGGAGGACCCTGCAATACCACTCCTGGGCATATACCCAGAGGATTCCCCAGCATGCAATAAGGACACATGCTCCACTATGTTCATAGCAGCCTTATTTATAATAGCCAGAAGCTGGAAAGAACCCAGATGTCTCCCAATGGAGGAATGGATACAGAATATGTGATATATTTACACAATGAAATACTACTCAGCAATTAAAAACAATGAATTAATGAAATTCTTAGGCAAATAGTTGGATCTGGAAAATATCATCCTAAGTGAGGTAACCCAATCACAAAAGAAAACACATGGAACACAGTCACTGATAATTGGATATTAGCTCAGAAATTCTGAATACCCAAGACACAATTCACATATCAAATGGCTCCCAAGAAGGAGGAAAGAAGGTCCCTGGTCCTGAAAATGCTTGTTCCAGCATTGTAGGGGAATACCAGAACAGAGAAGTAGGAGAGGGTTGACAGGAGAATGGGTGGAGGGAAGAGGGCTTAGGGAACTTATGGGGAGGGGAACTGGGAAAGGGAAAATCATTTTGAATGTAAACAAAGAATATTGAAAATAAAAAAAATATAAAAAAAAGGAAAGAAAACTTCAGGCCAATTTCCCTTATGAATATCAATGCAAAAATGCAAAATAAAAATCTTGCCAACCAAATCCAAGAACACATAAAAATGATCATCCACCATGATCATGAAGTTTTAAAAATCAGTTTTGAAAAGCCTGAGAGAAATGAAGACAGATAAAGGTTGATTCACCTGCCCAGAGTCACAGAGCAAGTCCATTTTGGATCTGGAACATGTGCTTCTATTTTTTTATCCAAAAGGAATCTGTTCCTCCAGAGAACAGTAGCTTCAAAAAGCAAAGGGCAGGGGACAAAGGCCACCTCCACTGCCAGGCCAACACTTCTGCCACACCAGCTCCCAGGTTCATTCAGAGAACCTGGTGGCATCTGGATGGAAATTACCTGTGCAAGTGATTAGGACAGAAGCCCAGCACACTCAGGGAATGGATGACCATGGGGTGAACATCTTCCAGTGGCCTCCACGCTGTGTCCTTCCACTGCTATGCTTGTTGTGTGAGCATTAACATGGTCATGAAGCCACTGTGGAGCATACAGACTTCCCCCTTGACATGAGTTAGGTATTTATCAGTGGGTGCTTGCCTTTCCTCTGAGGGTTCCTCTCCCCCAGTGCCTTGAGTGAAATCTTAGATAGTAGATATTTGGTCTTTGGTTTTTACATATGTTTATTTTCTAAAGTCTCCAGGCCTCTCTGGAAATAGCTAATCTTTCATGCTTTGCTCGTGTGTGAACTCTTGACATATTGAGAGCAGGTATTACAAAAGGCTGTCTTGTAATTCTGAGACCCAAAAACCAGAGTAGGCCACCCTGATACTTGGAAATCTTCAAAGTATGGTTCATACCTCCATTTGTCAGTATCTTTATATTACTGTAAGTAAAGTATCCAGGAGGTAAAAGCAACATTATATGTCATTTTTAACAAAACAGATGTTAAGACTTCCTGACTCTGCACAACTTGAACCGGAGGCACAGAGCTTAGGTTCCAGTCCTGAGGCCTCTGGTGGGAGCCTTCAGATCTCCACTTCAGAATCCAGAACAGCCTGGGATGCAACACCACATCTCCAGGTACTGCAGGAGGACAGAGGGGCACCTGGGAGGCCTGCTGGGAGGAGTCAGTGTGCTCTGGTGAGTCCAGCAGGCCCCAGCAGGAGCCTTCAGGTGTTTGCTTCTGGATGTGAAGCCTAGGCCACAGCACTTGGTCTCCAGGAAGTGCAAGAGGTCTGGTGTGCACCCAGAGGCAGACTGGGAGCACACAGCTTGCTCCGGCAGCACCGAGCTTAGGTTCCAATCCTGAGGCCTCTGGCAGGAGCCTTCAGATCTCAGCTTCGGGATCCAGAACAGCCTGGGCTGCAACACCACAGCTCCAGGTCCTGCAAGAGGCCAGAGGGGCACCCAGGAGGCTGGCTGGGAGGAGTCACTGTGCTCTGGTGAGTCCAGCAGGCCCTGGTGGGTGCCTTCAGGTGTCTGCTTCAGGATCTGAACAGCCTGGGCCACAACACCCTGCCTCCAGGCAGTGCAGCTGTGCACCAGAAGTCAACTGGGAAGAGGCAGCTTGCACTGGTGAGTCCAGCATTGACAAGACCAACTAACACCAGTGAGAGCTAGATGGCAAAAGGCAAACGCAGGAACATCACTAACAGAAATCAAGACAATATGGCAGCACCTGAACCCAATTCTCCTTTTACAGCATGTCCTGGATACCCCATCACACCAGAAAAAATGATTTGGATTTAAAATCACTGGTCATGATGCTGGTGGAGGAACACATGAAGGATATACTTAAAGAAATTCAGGAGAAAATGGATCAAAAGTTAGAAGCCCTTACAAGGGAAACACAAAAATCATTGAAAGAAATTCAGGAGAACACAAAAGCCAATAAGGAAGAAATGCAAAAATCACTTAAAGAAATACAGGAGAACTTTGGTCAACAGGCTGAGGTCATGAAAGAGGAAAAACAAAAATCTCTTAAGGAATTACAGGAAAGCACAAACAAGCAACTGAAGGAGCTAAGCAAAACCATCCAGTATCTAAAATCAGAAGTAGAAACAAGTAAGAAAACTCAAAGGGAGACAACTTTAGAGATAGAGAACCTTGGGAAGAAATTAGGGGACATAGATGCAAATATCAACAACAGAATACAAGATATAGAAGAAAGAATCTCAGATGCTGAAGATACCATAGAAACCATGGACTCAACAGTTAAAGAAAATGCAAAATGCAAAAAGCTTGTAACCCAAAATATCCAGGAAATCCAGGACACAATGAGAAGACCAAACCTAAGGATTATAGGCATAGATGAGAGTGAAGATTTACAACTTAAAGGGCCAGCAAATATCTTCAATAAAATTATGGAAGAAAACTTCCCTAACCTAAAGAGAGAGATGTCCATGAATATACAAGAAGCCTACAGAACTCCAAACAGACTGGACCAGAACAGAAATACCTCCCATTACATAATAATCAAATAACCAAATCTACTAAACAAAGAAAGAATATTAAAGGCAGTAAGAGAAAAAGGGAAGTAACATATAAAGGAAGACCTATAGGAATCACACCAGACTTCTCACCTGAGACTATGAAAGCTAGAAGATCCTGGGCAGATCTCATGCAGACTCTAAGAGAACACAAATGCCAGCCAAAACTACTATACCTAGCAAAACTCTCAATCACCATAGAGGGAGAAACTAATATGTTCCGTGACAAAACCAAGTTTACCCAATATCTATCCACAAACCCAGCCCTACAAAGGATAATAGGAGGAAAACAGCAATATAAGGAGGGAATCTTCACCCTGGAAAAAGCAAGATAGTAACCTTCTTTCATCAAACCCAAAAGAAGTTAACCAATCAAATTTAAAAAATAACATCAAAAATGACAGGAAGTAATAATACTCACTGTTCCTTAATATCTCTTAACATCAATGGACTCAATGCCCCAATAAAAAGACATAGACTAACCGACTGGATACGTAAACAGGACCCTACATTTTGCTGCATACAGGAAACAAACCACAGGGTCAAAGACAAACACTACCTTAGAGTAAAAGGCTGGAAGACAATTTTACAAGCAAATGGTCTCAGGAAACAAGCTGGAGTAGCCATTCTAATATCAGATAAAATTGACTTTCAACCCAAAGTTATCAAAAGAGACTCTGAGGGACACTTCTTGCTGGTCAAAGGAAAAATACAACAAAAAGAACTCTCAATCCTGAACATCTATGCTCCAAATGCAAGGGTACCCTCATTCATAAAAGAAACTTTATTAAAGCTCAAAGCACACATTGCACCTAACACAATAATTGTGGGTGACTTCAACACTAGTTTCCTCAATGGACCGATCACGAAAACAGAAATTGAACAGTGACACAGTGAAACTAATTGAAGCTTTGGACCAATTAGATTTAACAGATATATATATATATATATATATATATATATATATATATATATATATATATATATATATATATATATAACATTCTATCCTAAAGCAAAAGAATATACCTTTTTCTCAGCACCTCATGGTACCTTTTCCAAAATAGACCATATACATATAATTGGTCACAAGACAGACCTCAACAAATATAAGAAGATTGAACTAATCCCATGCCTCCTATCAGATCACTATGGAGTAAATGTGGTCTTCAATAGCAACAAAAACAACAGAAAACCCACATACACATGGAAACTGAACAATATTCTACTCAATGATACCTTGGTCAAGGAAGAAATAAAGAAAGAAATTAAAGACTTTTTAGAACTTAATGATAATGAAGACACAACATACCCAAATCTATGGGACACAATGAAAGCAGTGCTAAGAGGAAAACTCATAGCCCTGAGTGCCTCCAAAATGAAAATGGAGACAGCATACACTAACAGCTTAATGACACACCTGAAAGCCCTGGAACAAAAATAAGCTATTTCACCTAGGAGGAGTAGAAGTCAGGAAATCATCAAACTCAGGGCTGAAATCAATCAAGTAGAAACAAAGAGAACCATACAAAGGATCAACAAAACCAGGAGCTGGTTCTTTGAGAAAATCAACAAGACAGATAAACCCTTAGCCAGAATAACCAAAGGGCACAAAGACAGTATTCAGATTAACAAACTTAGAAATGAAAAGGGAGATATAACAACAGATACTGAGGAAATTCAAAAAATCATTAGATCCTACTACAAAAGCCTTGCTCACTCAACTGGAGAATCTGGAGGAAATGGACAGTTTCCTAGACAGATATCCGACACCAAAACTAAATCAGGATCAAATAGATCATCTAAACAGTCCCATAACACACGAAGAAATAAAAAGGGTCATAGAAAGTCTCCCAACCAAAAAAAGCACGGGACCAGATGGCTTCAGTGCAGAATTCTATCAGACCTTCATAGAAGACCTAACACCAATACTCTTTAAACTATTCCACAAAATAGAAACAGAAGGAACTCTACCCAACTCATTCTATGAATCCACAATTACGCTGATACCAAAACCATACAAAGATCCAACAAAGAAAGAGAACTTCAAGCCAATTTCTCTTATGAATATTGATGCAAAAATACTTAACACAATTCTTGCCAACCGAATCCAAGAACACATCAAAACGATCATCCACCATGATCAAGTAGGCTTCATCCCCGGGATGCAGGGATGGTTCAATATAAGGAAATCCATTAATACTATCCACTACATAAACAAACTCAAAGAAAAAAGAACATATGATCATCTCATTAGATGCAGAAAAATCATTTGACAGAATTCAGCATCCTTTCATGCTAAAAGTCTTGGAAAGAACAGGAATTCAAGGCCCATACCTAAACATCGTTAAAGCAATATACAGCAAACTGGTAACCAACATCAAACTAAATGGAGAGAAACTTGAAGCAATCCCACTAAAATCAGGGACTAGACAAGGCTGTCCTCTCTATCCATATCTTTTCAATATAGTACTTGAAGTTCTAGCTAGAGCAATTAGACAACATAAGGAGGTCAAGGGGATACAAATTGGAAAGGAAGAAGTCAAATTATCACTATTTGAAGATGACATGATAGTCTACTTAAGTGACCCAAAAACCTCCACCAGAGAACTCCTACAGCTGATAAACAACTTCAGCAAAGTGGCTGGTTATAAAATCAACTCAAGCAAATCAGTTGTCCTCCTATACTCAAAGGATAAGCAGGCTGAGAAAGAAGTTAGGGAAATGACACCCTTCACAATAGCCACAAACAATATAAAGTATCTTGGTGTGAGTCTAACCAAACAAGTGAAAGATCTATACTACAAGAACTTCAGTTCTCTGAAGAAGGAAATCGAAGAAGATCTCAGAAAATGGAAAACCCTTCCATGCTCAAGGATCGGCAGGATTAATATAATTAAAATGGCCATCTGGCCAAAAGCGATAGACAGATTCAATGCAATCCCCATCAAAATCCCAACTCAGTTCTTCACAGAGTTAGAAAAAGCAATTCTCAAATTCATCTGGAATAACAAAAGACCCAGGATAGCTAAAACTATTCTCAACAACAAAAGAAATTCTGGGGGAATCAATATCCCTGACTTCAAGCAATACTACAGAGCAATAGTCTTAAAAACTGCACGGTATTGGCACAGTGACAGACAAGTGGACAAATGGAATAGAATTGAAGACAAAGAAATGAATCCACACACCTATGGTCACTTGATCTTCTACAAAGAAGTCGAAAACATCCAGTGGAAAAAAGATAGCCTTTTCAACAGATGGTGCTGGTTCAATTGGAGCATGCAGAAGAATACAAATTGATCCATTCTTATCTCCATGTACTAAACTTCACTCCAAGTGGATCAAGGATCTCCATGTAAAACCAGGCACACTGAAACTAATAGAAAAGAAACTGGGGAAGACCCTTGAGGACATGGGCACAGGGGAAAAGTTCCTGAACAGATTACCAATAGCTTATGCTCTAAGATCAAGAATTGACAAATGGGACCTCATAAAATTACAGTTTCTGTAAGGCAAAGGATACTGTTAAAAGGACAAAACGGCAACCATCAAATTGGGAAAGGATATTCACCAACCCTACGTCTGATAGAGGGCTAATATCCAATATATAGAAAGAACTCAAGAATTTAGACCCCAGGGAACCAAATAACCCTATTAAAAATGGGGTACAGATCTAAACAAAGAATTTTCACCTGAAGAAATTCGGATGGCTAAGAAGCACTTTAAGAAGTGCTCAACATCATTAGTCATTAGGGAAATGCAATTCAAACCACCCTGAGATTTCACTTTACCACCAGTCAGAATGGCTAAGGTCAAAAACTCAGGAGACAGCAGGTGTTGGCGAGGATGTGGAGAAAGAGGAACACTCCTCCACTACTCGTGGGGCTGTAAGATGGTACAACCACTTTGGAAATCAGTCTGGCGGTTCCTCAGAAAACTGGACATGACATTTCCTGAGAACCATGCTATACCTCTCCTGGGCATATACCCAAAGGATTCCCCGGCATGCAATAAAGAAACATGCTCCATTATGTTCATAGCAGCCTTATTTATAATAGCCAGAACCTGGAAAGAACCCAGATGTCCCTCAAAGGAGGAATGGATACAGAAAATGTGGTATATTTACACAATGGAATACTACTCAGCAATTAGAAACAATGAATTCACAAAATTTTTAGGCAAATGGTTTGATCTGGAAAATATCATCCTAAGTGAGGTAACCCAATCACAAAAGAATACACATGGAATGCAATCTGTGATAAGTGGATATTTATTAGCCCAGAAGCCCTGAATACCCAAAGCACAAATCGCATAACATATAACTCCCATAAAGAAGTATGGAGAAGGTCCTGATCCCGGAAGGGATAGACCTAGCATTGGAGGGGAATATAAGGACAGAGAAAAAGGAGGGAGGTGATCGGTGAATGGATAGAGAGAAGGTTTATGGGACATATGTGGAGGGGGGATCTAGGAAAGGGGAAATCATTTGGAATGTAAACAAAGAATATAGAAAATAGAAAATATTAAAATAAAAAAAAAAGACTTCCTGACTCCATCATCGGTAAGGAGGAAGCTGGCCATTCAAGCTCCCTGGGGAGAAGAATCCAGCTCAGGGTTGGCCTCAGGCACAGTTATGTTCAAGCTGCCTATGATTGCACAGCCCCAAACTCCAATGCCGTTCTTGACTTGTGTATTTAATTTAAGTTCATTTTTACTGTTTACTAAGAGCTGGAAATCTGGACGTCCTAGAGCACAGAAGCAAAATTTCTTGTAAACAGGTTCTCCATGTGTTGTAGGACCCTGCAAGAAGCAGCCTGTCACTCACTGTGTAGATTTAATCAGAAACATGGAAGCTCAAGGAAGGCACCAGGAGTCTCACTGTTAGCTGATGAATTGTGCAGTACAAGTTTAGTGCCTACTCATTTTGCCTGAGCGGAAAATTAGCACGTTCCAGTTGATTACATTACATCCTGATGTAGCTTGCAGGTGTGTCAAGGAGGCTCAGAGAAAAGTTTGGGCCAAGTTTTCCCAGGACAGCTGTTGTCCAACAGAGTAGAGTCAGCTCAACAGGTAAAATGTTCCAGCGGGATCCCACATGTCCCTGCTCTCCAGTGAGAACTTGTCACTGACAGTCACTAAAGTTATAGGCTGCAGAGATGCTTTAAAACTCCCTTCACTTAAGCCTGTGCAGGATCTTCTCAGGCTCATATTGCACCTATTCTGTTACTTCTATCTGGGTAAGTGCCCTGAAAAAGTGCAGAATCAGAAGGTGGTTGGGACCCAGGAAGGCAGTGGGAGGAGGAGGAGATCTGGAGCTGCAGGTTGAGTTTCACCATCTGCCATGGAGAAGATGAGTCTGAAGGACCCTCAACACAGATGAATGTGTTCTGCATCAAGTGTATTTTCTTTCCAGGATATTCATTTCCTTATGTCCTAAAATTGCCTAATTTTTATGTCAGTTAATTTTTATTACAATTTATTTTTCTGACCTAGGTACCAAATTTACTTTCTCATCCATAAGTTGTATGGTGTAATTTCCAGAGGTTTTGAGAAATGATTTGTTCAATGCTTCTTCAAAAAAAATGGTATTTTTCTTTCAAATACAAACATGTATACTAAATTTTTGCTTTTGTTGATTATGTACCATAAAAGAAATAGTGTTGATATACTGGCTTCTATAGTGTGAATACTTAAAAGTTCTAAAAGCCTTTGAAAAAGAAATGGGTTGTACGTTCAAACTCACCTAACAGAGTGCTCATTGCTAACCCTTATTGAATGGAAATTTCCTAAGATCCTTTCCATTCCCTGTTTAACTTCACAAATCATGTCCTCCATTATCCTTTTTTTACCTGGTAGCAGTTGTCCTGAGTCATTATGGTGATGAGGCTACAGGAGACGAAATGTTAATAAACAGTGAACATGATCCTAAAAGACACGATATTTGTGATCATTAATAATTTCTGTGTTATAGTTATAGGAAATATCCTTTATAATATTTAGATAATACAAATGCACAACAAATGCTCTGGGAGAGAGTAATATGTGCTTATCAGCAAAGCTGAACCTCTCAAGATGCATCACTGGGTGATGAGGGAAGCAAGTTGTGCTGCAGCACTGTGCAGGGTCCATGCTGATGGCTGGAGTCTGTGCCATGCTGCCTTACTGGGGTATCTGTTCCTGCTGTTTCTGGAGATTTATTTAGAAACATCAGGTAATATTCCCACTGCCACTCTGAGCAAAAAGACACAGCAATAAATGTTTTAAGATTTAAAATTCAATTCTTACACAGTCTTTCAAAAACAGCTGCCTACCCTCAGCTCAAGGGCTCTTCATGGTTTGCCCATCACATTCCTACAATTCATTTATTTCTAACATCTCTGGAAACAGCATTGGCACCTGATGGGTGATGTCTGCCTTCCAAAGTGTACCAGCATTTCTCCATAGTGTCTTTCTAGGTTTAAGTTAGAATTGGGCTAAAGGTAGACATCCTGACCGAGTAACCTTGCCTCCAAGCCATTAACCAGTGTCACCTACCAAACCCCTCTAGTTGATGTTCCTATGGGTCAGGGGTGTCTATGATTTGGGCAACTGTGGAATGACACAAAGGCTCAAGCCAGGGCCTCCTTGATTCAGGCTGTACATGGAGTTGTTTTTTTTTTTTTTCTGCCCTGAGCAGCCACAGCCTTCACAATCGCCTTTAACTGAAGAACTGCTCAGGTTCCTCCTCATCATTTCCTGTTTCACACAGGATTCCTAATCTGCCCAAGTGCCTTCCTTTCTTTTCCCACACAGTAGCTTGTTCTAATGGTGACTGTCTCATCAGTGACCTTTCATGGTGCTGTGTACACTATATATCAAATTGCATGACTCTTGAATGTAGCCTGTTTTGTTACATTGAGCAAAATGCAATCACAGTGAGACAACAGATTGTCTCAAGCCTGTCACAGCTTTCTCTTTCCTGCCCTCTCTGTTACAGGAGAGTCTCTTAATTCTGCAGATCTAAGAGTGTGGGTCCTCTCTCCTGGTCTTCTAACCCATGAAAAGCCAGGAAGGTGTGAAATGCTGAGGCTCAGCCAGGAGGGGACAGGCTAGAGAATTCCTTGTGGCTTGTATCTGAGGAGAGTTCATACTCACCAGAGCATTTTCTAAAGAAATCATACATCTGTCTAGAAACTTCATGTGTTACTCATTCTTTTTGTTGTTTGGTTTTTCAAGACAGGATTTCTCTGTGTAGCCCTGGCCATCTTGAAACTCACTCTGTAGACCAGTTTGACCTTGAACTGGAAGATCCACAACCTCTGACTTTGAAGTGCTGGAATTAAGGTGTGTGCCACCACTGCTTGGCCCTGATTTTTATGATATAAAATTATATAGAATTGTATGGTCAATGAAATCTGGAGAAAGCAGGATGACTAGATAAATGGTGTCTGTGTCCATCCTGGTAAGCTGGTTTTGATGATAGCAGGTAATCTCATTCATGTAAGTTTAAGTTCTTTCTTTGCTCCTGTGGAATTCCACCTTCAGAAAGATAAGGTTTCCCAGTTCATTCAAAGACAGATTCCCTGATGCCATGATACTGAGAATATCACTGAGGAATCCCAGGCTCTGTGCCTGCCTGACTTTCCTAAGAGCTTCATTCAGGTTTGTAGGGCGGAGGTTTCTTAAGTGACCCTGACATAGCACAGCCTGTACCTGCTCTGCAGAGCTGACTGTACACTCTCTGAGAGAACTGACTGTACACTCTCTGAGAGAACTGACAGGTGATGTGTTCATAAAGATCAAGTTCCTTTTTTTGTATTTTCTCTTTTCTTTGTTCCTGCTTCTTGTTTCTTTTCCTTTTTAATTTACTCTTTCCTTTTCTGATTATCTCAGTGTAGTTTCATAAAAATGCAAAGTTTCAGAAACAATGTGGGAAAAGGCATTTTAAATTCTTGTACTTCCACCTACTACTTTAAACTCTACAGGTGTGTTTTCCTTCCATGAAATGAAGTGTATAAAATATTCACCTGCTGTTCAGTGCACACAGATCACAAAATGACATCCAGAGTGTGTGCTCCTGATGGCATTTTCCCACAAAGCAACTACCATTTTCCTTGATCACTGGGAAACAGAAGTATATCTATCTGCATCCTACTATGTTCTGATTTTTGTGCCTAGGATTTGGAAAACAAACCCATAAATTGTGTAACAAACGTCACAATAAAATGAATTAATTAATACATTTATATAATACATATAATAATATGATTATACATATGATGTATGGTGCTCAATTATCATATATTATATATAATATTGTATAATATAATATGAATTAGTATATAGTATACATCATATTATATATAATATATACATTACATATTATTAATGTATTAATTAAATTTATATAGTATTAGTCTTTTATAAAGATGCTATAGAACCTTAATTTCAGGATATCAACTCTTTTCAATGTTTTCACCAACCAACTGACTCAGGTCTCATGCCTTAACCAGTATCCAGTACTTTTGATCCCCTTTACCTATCCCTAAGATCTTCCATTACTGTATCTCATGCTCTAAATAAGTATAAAATGATTTCATCCACACTCTTGACACTCAGTGATGAATTTTTACTCTGTAAAAGGAATTTCTCTACAAAATTACATGCCCTACATGGGTTGTGTCTTTGCTACATAGTTTCATGTTATCTAACACAAGCTAGAGTTATTTTAGAAGAAGGAACCTCAACTGAGAAAAATGCAGTAGCCAGACTGGCCCGGGAACAAGCACATGACAAATTTTCTTTGTTGGTGATTCTCTGTGAACTCTTCCACACCTGGGCTGGTGGTCCTAGGTACCATGAGAATGTAGATAGAGGAAGCTATGAGGAGCAATGTGGTAAACAACACTACTCCATGGCTTCTCCATCACTTCCTGCCTCCAGGCACCTGTCTGTAATTATTTCCCCATCTTCTCTGGATGAAGAACTATAAGCCATATGGTGAAATAATCCATTTCTTACCAACTTGCTTTTGATCATGGTATTTTATCATAACAGCAGAAGGCCTAATCAAAACATAACATGGTACTAGGGTATTGGGTACTACTGATCCAGGCAATCTGAGATGTCAGCATCACAGGACATCTACTAAGGAGCACAGAAGCTGCTATGGGGTGATGACACTTTCAGTCTAGCAGACAAGCTGTGTGGGCTATGAAAGGCTTTCCCAGCACTGTGGAGGAGCCCAGAAGATTGTTAGTGACTGCTGGAAATGTGACACAGTTTAACTCTGTTGGACATTGTTGAATTTGTTGGCTGTGCCCTGGTTCTTCCTTTTGGAAACAAAAAAAATATTTCAATAATTATTTATGTTACAGGAGCCCACAATTAAGAGAATTTGAAATTTAAAGGGATTTTGGAGTTTTATTGAGACTTTTGAGTTTTACAGAGAGTATATTTATTTTACAGAAACTAAAAATGTTAGAGAAACTGGATATCTTAGACACTGAAAATTTTGGAGAGGCTTTGCATGTTGAATGGGATTTGAAAATTTAAAGGAGATTGAACTTTTTAAGTATGTGTAACTTTTATATTGAAATGTTGTTATTACAATGATATCTTGGGAACAAAAAAAGACACAAGGTTGGAGTGTAACAGTGATGTGTTTGTGTGTCTACCTGACAAGGAGTCAACTGTGCCAGCTGTTTTGGTTTGTTTCTTTCATTGTGAGTTTGTTTTGACACAAGGAAAATCATTTGGAATGAAGGAACTTAATGTCAGTTCAGATAATTCCCCCACCAGATTGACATGTGGCCACATTTGTTATGAGTTTTCTTGATTGGAAATATATGTGAGAGGGCCCCACTGAGTTTGAGTATAGGCTCTGGGCTGGTAGTTATTTTTGAATACAGACCAGGAAAACCAAACAAGAAGCCAGTAACTAGCACCCTTACATGATTGTGCATCAGTTCCTGCCTGTAGGCCTGTGCCGTAAGTTCTACTACCAATAACCCTAGATGATGGATTATTAGCAGTAACATGCAATAAAGGCTTTCCTACCTGATATGGGCTTGGTTATGATATTTTAGTAAGTCAATGTCTAATCAAGAATCTGTAATAATTTTACAGCATATACAGTACATCCATGAATATAAAGTTGGAGTTGTCATATCAGGAATCTGGAGAAGTATTGACCCTCGGTTATGGAAAGAGGGGATGCAGACTCCTACAGAGCCTGTCTTTTAAGACTGAGTTTTAACATTTTCCTTTAATTCTCTAAAAAAGGAATAACCCCAACTCTTTGAATTGTAGTGCTATTTCCCCCAGACTTCATATACTGAAAGAAGACATGGAATAAACTCTTAAAGACATTTTCCCACTTTGCTATTCTCTTGGAGGCAGTTCTAGATTGAGAGTAGAAACATGGAAGATGCACTTAGAGGACATTGCTCAAAGACAGAATTGCCCAGCTGAGTTCTCTGGATAAGACTCCACTCCAATGTTCTGCTGTTTTGTAATTTATTTATCTTTTATCTTCTGTTTCAAGCAAGGATGGAGCTGATCAATCACTATGATCTGCCTTATCTCTCCCAGAGCACAAACATAAGGCACTGTATGAAAGAACTAGCATGAGAAATATCTACACAGGCCATCTTGAGCTGGAACACTGCCATGTTTGCTGTGTAAACTGCATGTTCTTATATACCTAGTGTCCAACTGACACAGGCACATGGCTGTGTTTATGTCCAGGAGGAGGTGACTGGAGCTCAGCCTCATAGTACCCTAGGTCACACTTGGATAAAATGGCAGATTGTGGGTGGGATTAGAAACATCTGTATTCACAGATTGGAATTCCCAGCATTTGCTATAAACATATATTAGGAAATTGGTATTTATAATAAATTGGGTAAGAGAAACCCAAATAGAATAAGGGCATATACAATCCATGCGACCTCTTTCATTGGGAAGAACTGGTTTCTTTCACACAGTCCTCACTCAAACCCACCCAAAATAGTAAAACTCTGTCTGTAATGTTGCAGTCAGTGAGGGTGTTGTAGATGAAAACCAAATAAGCTGCTGTTCCTACTCCAGTAAAACCCGCATATGCTAAAAAAGAAAAGACATAATCTGTGATGTGCATAGAATTTAATGTTGAAGGAACTTACACATTGATGAAGCAATCATGGGACACAGGATCCAACAATGGCTCAGTTTAGAACAAGGGAAAGGGTCTGTGGGGTGTGAGGTGAAACTGAGATTTTCAGCAGAATATGGTGAGGGGAGCAGAGTTGCCATGGAGTGATGCATGAGATTCTCTTTTTTCTCCTCAGCCACTGTTCTCGCATATGATGAATAAGAACAGCAGACTACACACTAATTCTAACATAAGGATCACCTTTTACTTGGAAATTGGCATTGGGATCTCAGGCAACAGTTTCCTTCTTCTTTTCCATACCCTCAAGTTCATTAATGGGCACAGGCCCCGACTCACTGATCTGCCCATTGGTTTCCTGTCCCTAATCCACCTATTGACACTACTTGTTGTGGTATTCATAACGACTGACAGTTTTATTTTGAGGACTGGGTGGGATGATATCATATGTAAATTTCTTCTCTACCTGTACAGAGTTTTGAGGGGTCTCTCCCTTTGTAACACCAGCGTGTTGAGTGTCCTCCAGGCCATCATCCTCAGTCCCAGAAGCTCCTGTTTAGCAAAGTTGAAGCACAGATCTCCCTATCATATCTCATGCTCCATTATGTTCCTGGGTGTCCTTCATATGTTAATTAGCAGTCACCTCTTGGTATCCATCGTCGCCACCACAAATTTGACCAGGAATGACTGTATTTATGTTACTGAGTCCTGCTGTATTTTACACTTGAGTTACTTCATGCAGAGCATGTTTTCTACACTGATAGCCATCAGGGAAGTCTTTCTTATTAGTCTCATGGCCCTCTCGACTTGCTACATGGTGGCTCTTTTGTGCAGGCACAAGAAACAGGCCCAGAATCTACAAGGTACCTGCCATTCCCTTAAAACATCTCCAGAGCAAAGGGCCACCCAGACCATCCTGATGCTCATGAGCTTTTTTGTGCTGATGTGCATATTCGACAGCATTGTGTCCAGCCCAACAACTATGTTCCTGAATGATCCAACATCTTACTCTATTCAAATCTTTGTGGTGCACATCTATGCCACAGTCAGCCCTTTTGTGTTTATGAGCAGTGAAAAGCAAATAGTGAACTTTTTGAGGTCCATGTGTGAAAGGAATATAAATGTTTGAATTTTCTTTGATGGGCAAGATACTTTAAGAGGAGCCATTAAAATGCCATCAGATCTGTCAGGCACAGTATGCTGTCAATGTGCTTTGCCATATATGAACTATGATGTTGTTTTTCTCTTAAAATGATTTATTTTAACCAACATGATGGTAAACATATAACAAAAGGTTTACCAATATACTTTGACATAGGACAAGGTTATTTTTTAATTTAATTTAATTTAATTTTTTATTTTATATCTCAATGAGTCTTTAAGGGAGCCCTCTGAGGTAGTTCTTGCCCATCTTGGTCTTAGATGTCCCATACTGTTTGTACGTATGTGACCACTTCAAATACATTTTGATATTCCAATTTTCTATTATGTATTTTGACAAATTAGAAAAACATCCATTGTATGTAATTGAAAGTCTATCAAGCAAAAAAAAAAAGGTGCCCTTTCTTGAACCTTCAAAATGGAATGCGATGATCCAGAAAGAAAATGAATTACACACATAGCTTTCAAGACAGAACTACTTGCAAAAGTCACACAGTAACGTGTATAGCAATCTTAAAATAACAGGATTGAAAATTCCCAGGATTTAAAATATAAACAACAGTCTAGAATTACAAGTACATATGACCAAAACTCAGTCTCTGTATGGTGTGGTGTATTGTTCAATCTTTAAGTGCAAGGCACCACAGGGTGCTGCAGGATGGAGCCCTGGAAATCAGGGAATGTCCTTCCCACACTGACCAGCTCCCTGAAAGTTCAAGGATCTACCCCACACTTTGAACCCCATTTGTATTTATTAATCTGCACTCAAATTAGCTTCTGATAATATATGTTGCTTGGAGAAGCCTTACTGCTTATGAGGCAGTTGAGAAAACTCTACTAAGAAGTTCAATAAGCCAAATATAAGTCACTCTTGCTTGCTAAAGCAAGGAGACATAGTGGGCATAGAAATTTTTCTAAAATTTAACTTGAACCTCAGCTTTGAACTGTTCTCTGAGCTCATTGTTTCTATATAATAGAAACTGGGCTGATTTCTGGTTTCAGAAAGAAATGGTTGTTTTATCAAATGTAGAATGCAGACAAACCATGAATTGCTGTGGAAAATAAGATAACTCAGTGAGAGAAAAGTAAGTTTTATTTGGATTGACTGATACAGAGTGGCAATACACTCAGATTCACAAGATACATACCATTTTGGAAGTTCAAAAAAAGGATGCATTTTTTTTGTTTTTCCTTGACACCTTCAATTCAGCAAAGAAACCAGTGTCTTAGATCTGTGTATTATGGGATGTATGATGTGTATACATTCAATAGCACTTACTGAGTTGCTAGAGTGTTCAGATGGGATCTTTGTGTGTTTTGGTGCTTCCTAATAATAAAGACATATTATCTTCATATAGATATCACAACATTGTCTCTAGTGCCCCTGAGGTTCAGGGGATAAAGTATTCACTGCATAATAAAAATCTAAGTCTATATACACAGCATACATATATCACTAGACAAATAGTTCTAGTCATCTTTCAACCCTACAGTTCTTATGGGCAGATAGGAGGTGAATTCACAGGATGTCTATGTTACTTAGCCTGGTAGAGAAAAACCAGAGACCCAACAGAAACAAAGTGGAAAATCAGGACCAGTGTAATAGGTTGAAATCTGACCTGTAAAAGCCTACTATGGGGTGGCGGCGGCGGCGGCAGTGCAGCAGTGGCTGGTCCAGCTGAAGGGCCATCAGCAGTGGAACCAAGGCAACACAGGGTCCAGTTAGGCCCTGCGCCCACGACCACTGACCTTCGCTGACCAGCAGGGCGGCAAGCAGCTGCGGTTGTGCGGCACCTTTCGCTACACGGAAGCCACTTCAGAAGTCGGCCTCCCGCCAGTCAGGAGAGGCTCTTCTCCATCTTGGTTGCGGACTCCAGATATCGGACAGACTGAGATCCAGATCAGCCTGGGCGGCTGCACCACATCACCAGGTCCTGCAAGAGGCTAACGGGGCTTGCAGGCGGACAGCTGGGAGAAGTCTGTGTGCTCCAGTGAATCCAGCGGGTCCCAGCGGGAGCCTTCGGGTGCCTGCTTCGGGGTCTGATCAGCCTGGGCAGCAGCACCCTGTCTACAGGCAGTGCAGGGGGTAAGCTGTGCACCAGAGGCCAACGGGGAAGGGGCAGCTTGCACTGGTGAGTCCAGCGCTGACAAGGCCAAGTAATACCAGTGAGAACTAGATGGCAAAAGGCAAACGCAGGAACGTCACTAACAGAAATCAAGGCAATATGACAACATCTGAACCCAATTCTCCTCTACCAGCATGTCCTGGATACCCCATCACACCAGTAAAACAAGATTTGGATTTAAAATCACTGGTCATGATGCTGGTACAGGAACACATGAAGGACATACTTAAAGAAATTCAGGAGAAAATGGATCAAAAGTTAGAAGCCCTTGCAAGGGAAACACAAAAATCATTGAAAGAAATCCAGGAGAATACAAATGCCAGCAAGGAAGAAACACAAAAAAAACTTAAAGAAATACAGGAGAACTTTGGTCAACAGGCTGAGGTTTTGAAAGAGGAAACACAAAAATCTCTTAAAGAATTACAGGAAAGCACAAACAAGCAAGTAAAGGAGCTAAGCAAAACCACCCAGGATCTAAAATCAGAAGTAGAAACAACTAAGAAAACTCAAAGGGACACAAATTTGGAGATAGAAAGCCTTGGGAAGAAATCAGGGGACAGAGATGCAAATATCAACATCAGAATACAAGAGATAGAAGAAAGAATCTCAGATGCTGAAGATTCCATAGAAACCATGGACTCAAAAGTTAAAGAAAATGCAAAATGCAAAAAGCTTGTAACCCAAAATATCCAGGAAATCCAGGACACAATGAGAAGACCAAACCTAAAGATTATAGGCATAGATGAGAGTGAAGTTTTACAACTTAAAGGGCCAGCAAATATCTTCAATAAAATTATGGAAGAAAACTTCCCTAACCTAAAGAGAGAGATGCCCATGAATATACAAGAAGCCTACAGAACTCCAAACAGACTGGACCAGAACAGAAATACTTCCCGTCACATAATAATCAAAACACCAAATGTTCTAAACAAAGAAAGAATATTAAAGGCAGTAAGAGAAAAAGGCCAAGTAACATATAAAGGAAGATCTATCAGAATCACAGCAGACTTTTCACCTGAGACTATGAAGGCTAGAAGATCCTGGGCAGATCTCATGCAGACTCTAAGAGAACACAAATGCCAACCAAAACTACTATATCCAGCAAAACTCTCAATCACCATAGATGGAGAAACTAAGATATTTCATGACAAAACCAAGTTTACCCAATATCTATCCACAAACCCAGCCCTACAAAGGATAATAGGAGGGCAACACCAATACAAGGAGGGAAGCTTCACCCTGGAAAAAGCAAGATAGTAACCTTTCATCAAACCCAAAAGAAGTTAAGCAATCAAATTTAAAAAATAACGTCAAAAATGATAGGAAGTAACAATCACTATTCCTTAATATCTCTTAACATCAATGGACTTAATGCCCCATTAAAAAGACACAGACTAACTGACTGGATACGTAAACAGGACCCTACATTTTGCTGCTTACAGGAAACACACCTCAGGGTCAAAGACAAACACTACCTTAGAGTAAAAGGCTGGAAGACAATTTTACAAGCAAATGGTCTCAGGAAACAAGCTGGAGTAGCCATTTTAATATCAGATAAAATTGACTTTCAACCCAAAGTCATCAAAAGAGACTCTGAGGGACACTTCTTGCTGGTCAAAGGAAAAATACAACAAGAAGAACTCTCAATCCTGAACATCTATGCTCCAAATGCAAGGGCACCCTCTTTCATAAAAGAAACTTTATTAAAACTCAAGGCACACATTGCACCTAACACAATAATTGTGGGTGACTTCAACACTGCACTTTCCTCAATGGACCAATCAGGAAAACAGAAACTAAACAGGGACACAATGAAACTAATTGAAGCTTTGGACCAATTAGATTTAACAGATATATATAGAACATTCTATCCTAAAACAAAAGAATATACCTTTTTCTCAGCACCTCATGGTACCTTCTCCAAAATCGACCATATAATTGGTCACAATACAGACCTCAACAAATATAAGAAGATCGAACTAATCCCATGCCTCCTATCTGATCACTATGGAGTAAAAGTGGTCTTCAATAGCTACCGAAACAACAGAAAACCCACATACACGTGGAAACTGAACAATACTCTACTCAATGATACCTTGGTCAAGGAAGAAATAAAGAAAGAAATTAAAGACTTTTTAGAACACAATGAAAATGAAAACACAACAAACCCAAATCTATGGGACACAATGAAAGCAGTGCTAAGAGGAAAACTCATAGCCCTGAGTGCCTCCAAAAAGAAAATGGAGAGAGCATACATTACCAGCTTAATGACACACCTGAAAGCCCTGGAACAAAAAGAAGCTATTTCACCCAGGAGGAGTAGAAGGCAGGAAATCATCAAACTCAGGGCCAAAATCAATCAAGTAGAAATAAAGAGAACCATACAAAAAAATCAACAAAACCAGGAGCTGGTTCTTTGAGAAAATCAACAAGATAGATAAACCCTTAGCCAGACTGACCAAAGGGCACAGAGAAAGTATCCAAATTAACAAACTTAGAAATGAAAAAGGGAGATATAACAATGGAAACTGAGGAAATCCAAAAAATCATCAGATCCTACTACAAGAGCCTGTACTCAACACAATTGGAGAATCTGGAGGAAATGGACAATTTCCTTGACAGATACCAAATACCAAAATTAAATCAGGACCAACTAGACCATCGAAACAGTCCCATAATGCCTAAAGAAATAGAAGGAGTCATAGAAAGTCTTCCAACCAAAAAAAGCATAGGACCAGATGGTTTCAGTGCAGAATTCTATCAGACCTTCAAAGAAGAGTTAACACCAATACTCTTCAAACTATTCCACAAAATAGAAACAGAAGGAACACTACCCAATTTCTTCTACGAAGCCACAATTACGCTGATACCAAAGCCACACAAAGATCCAACAAAGAAAGAGAACTTCAGACCAATTTCCCTTATGAACATCGATGCAAGAATACTCAATAAAATTCTTGCCACCCGAATCCAAGAACACATCAAAACGATCATCCACCATGATCAAGTAGGCTTTATCCCGGGAATGCAGGGTTGGTTCAATATACGGAAATCTATCAATACAATCCACTACATAAACAAACGCAAAGAACAAAACCACATGGTCATTTCATTGGATGCTGAAAAAGCATTTGACAAAATTCAGCATCCTTTCATACTTAAAGTCTTGGAGAGAACAGGAATTCAAGGCCCATACCTAAACATAGTAAAAGCAATATACAGCAAACCGGTAGCCAGCATCAAACTAAATGGAGAGAAACTTGAAGCAATCCCACTGAAATCAGGGACCAGACAAGGCTTCCCCCTTTCTCCTTTTCTTTTCAATATTGTACTTGAGGTACTAGCTCGGGCAATTCGACAACATAAGGAGGTCAAAGGGATACAAATTAGAAAGGAAGAAGTCAAACTATCATTATTTGCAGACGACATGATAGTCTACCTAAGTGACCCAAAAAACTCCACTAGAGGGCTCCTACAGCTGATAAACAACTTCAGCAAACTTCAAGACTCTGAAGAAGGAAATGGAAGAAGACCTCAAAAAATGGGAAAACCTCCCATGCTCATGGATCGATAGAATCAATATAGTTAAAATTGCCATTTTGCCAAAAGCAATATACAGATTCAATGCACAACCCATCAAAATCCCAACTCAATTCTTCACAGAGTTAGAAAGAGCAGTTATCAAATTCATCTGGAACAACAAAAAACCCAGGATAGCTAAAACTATTCTCAGCAACAAAAGAAAATCTGGGGGAATCAGTATCCCTGACCTCAAGCAATACTACAGAGCAATAGTGTTAAAAATTGCATGGTATTGGTACAGTGACAGGCAGGAGGATCAATGGAACAGGAATGAAGATCCAGAAATGAACCCACACACCTATGGCCACTTGATCCTCGACAAAGAGGCTGAAAACATCCAATGGAAAAATGATAGCCTTTTCAACAAATGGTGCTGGTCCGACTGGAGGTCAGCATGCAGAAGAATGCGAATTGATCCATCCTTGTCTCCTTGTACTAAGCTCAAATCCAAATGGATCAAGGACCTCCACATAAAGCCAGACACTCTGAAGCTAATAGAAAAGAAACTGGGGAAGACCCTTGAGGACATCGGTACAGGGAGAAAGTTTCTGAACAGAACACCAATAGCGTATGCTCTAAGAGCAAGAATTGACAAATGGGACCTCATAAAATTACAAAGTTTCTGTAAGGCAAAGGACACCATCAAGAGGACAAATCGGCAACCAACAAATTGGGAAAAGATCTTCACCAATCCTACATCAGATAGAGGGCTGATATCCAATATATATAAAGAACTCAAGAAGTTAGACTCCAGAAAACCGAACAACCCTATTAAAAAATGGGGTACAGAGTTAAACAAAGAATTCTCACCTGAAGAACTTCGGATGGCAGAGAAGCATCTTAAAAAATGCTCAACTTCATTAGTCATTAGGGAAATGCAAATCAAAACAACCCTAAGATTTCATCTTACACCAGTCAGAATGGCTAAGATTAAAAATTCAGGAGACAGCAGGTGTTGGAGAGGGTGTGGAGAAAGAGGAACACTCCTCCACTGCTGGTGGGGTTGCAAATTGGTACAACCACTCTGGAAATCAGTCTGGCGGTTCCTCTGAAAACTGGGCACCTCACTTCCTGAAGATCCTGCTATACCACTCCTGGGCATAGACCCAGAGGATTCCCCACCATGTAATAAGGATACATGCTCTACTATGTTCATAGCAGCCCTATTTATAATTGCCAGATGCTGGAAAGAACCTGGGTAACCCTCAACAGAAAAGTGGATGGAAAAAATGTGGTATATCTACAAAATGGAGTACTATTCAGCCATTACAAACAATGAATTCATGAAATTCTTAGGCAAATGGATGGAGCTAGAAAACATCATACCAAGTGAGGTAACCCAGACTCAAAAGGTGAATCATGGTATGCACTCACTAATAAGTGGTTATTAACCTAGAAAACTGGAATACCTAAAACATAATCCACACATCAAATGAGGTACAAGAAGAAAGGAGGAGTGGCCCCTGGTTCTGGAAAGACTCAGTGAAACAGTATTCGGCAAAACCAGAACGGGGAAGTGGGAAGGGGTGGGTGGGAGGACAGGGGAAGAGAAGGGGGCTTGAGGGACTTTCGGGGAGTGGGGGGGCTAGAAAAGGGGAAATCATTTGAAATGTAAATAAATTATATCGAAAAAAATGAAAAAAAGCCTACTATGATGCATATGTATTTATATTCACAGATTTGAACATACATACTCACTAAAACACATACATGCACACACACACACACACACACACACATACAAATTTAGATTATTCCCCCTATAATGAAATAATGACAAGTCTCTAAATACATCAGAATGTAATTTTTTGATAATAAAACATTGGGACAAACATGTACCAAACACAGATTTAAAGACCGCTATCTGCTCATCTGAATCTTGTTCTCAGTCACTCCTTGGAAAGTAAAGCTCTTGCTGGAGATACTGCCAGCGCCATGCTCACTTTTGGCATTTGGATGAAAAGGCTACTGCTCTGCTTCTCCTGGATAGAGTTTCCTGTTACTACAAAAGTACAAATGTAAATAACTGATCAGATATGTGAATTTTTAGTATTAGCTGATAACGTAAAAACATGAACTTGAAATATGCTTTTGTATTAGAAGTAAAATACCAGGTAGCCGATCCTCTGTGCCACAGTGCTCCATACCCAAATACTGCCAGGGGAGAGCCTGGCTCCCAGGAGGATGAACACACCTGTGAGCACAGGTAAGACCAAAACTTCTGCTCAAATTCATGTCCCAAAAGGGACCTGGCCAGAGCCATTAGGAAACAGGCACCAAGTACCAGCCAGGGACAAAATCCTTCTGGTTTCTGTCTGCACCCCAGAACTGACTCTGTGCCACAAATCTCCAGACCCAAATTCCTCAGGGAGCAAACTGGTCTCCTAGGAGTACTGACACACAGGCTTTCAGGAGGAACAAGATACAGATGCAGACAGCAAGTCCAGCTAACACCAGAGATAACCAAATTGTGTGAGGCAAAGGCGAGAACATAAGCAATAGAAACCAAGACTATCAGGCATCATCAGAAACCTGTTCTTCCACCACAGTGATCACTGGATAGCCCAACACACCAAAAAAGCAAGACTCTGATTTAAAACAACATCTCATGTTGATGATAGCGGACATTAAGAAGGAATAACTATATTAAAGAAATACAATAGAACACAGGTAAACAGCTAGAAGCCCTTAAAAAGGAAACCAAAAACCCATTTAAGAAATAAGGGAAGATACAAACAGGTGAAGGAATTGAACAAAACCATCCAGGATCTAAAAATGGAAATAGAATCAATAAAGAAAGACAATACAGAAAGAATCACAAAGAGAGACAAAGCTGGAGTCAAAGTATGTTATTGAATCCAGATCTAGCCTATTGTGTATGTAGCCTTAGGAACCCTCCTTCTTCTCTGTCCCTCAAGTCTGATATTACAAGTATGTATGAATTAGCCAAACTTCACTTCTCTGTTTAAGGTGGTGTATTGTGCTTGGGTCATCATTTCTGCACAGATAGAACCCTTGACCTATATCATCTCCTCTGTCAATGTGGAGCTCTCACCTAACAGAAAACCCTTACTCAGGAAGCAGGTACTAGAGCCCTGATGCTGGCCTGACAGTCTCATTTGGCTGAGCTGTACATCTTAGTGTGAACTGAATCCACCTGAGATAGTCTGCCCCACAGCCTGTTACAGTGGTGTATAATGAGGATTATGGTTTCTTTAAAAACATAGAGATGTTATGGGAATACATTTTCATTTTATCCCCATTATGGGATAAGGGGATGCTTCAAACTGTCCACAGCAGTGAACGATGGTTTTCCTGGTGCTCTGGCAAGGGCATGATTTTGCCAACTGCAGTTAGTTTTTCCAAGTGTATGACATTTGGAATTCCAGGATCTCTTGAGAGTGTATATGAATACAAGCACCCCAAAGGGGGTGTGGCTGCTGCTACTCCTCCTGCTGCTAATGTTTCTGGTTGCAAATTGATGCTGCTCATTACTGGCTGACAGATGAAGATCAACATTGTTCCCAAAGTTCTTGATATCCTAATCAGCACAAAATAGTCCAATGATATGGCCATTCCCTTTCTATCTATATTTCTTTTTTTCCTTCTTGTATTGGGGATTTGAAGGGTTGAAGAAGGGTGATAAGAATAGGTACCATAATATAGCCACAAGTCTGGTTCTGATGCCAGTGAAGTCTCATCTTAAGGGTACTTACCCATCACTGAATTATCAAATAGTCTCTGTCCTCTTATTCATTGACCGTGAAGGGCCATTTATAACTTTTCAGTACTGATGAACACAAAGGGACTGGCTATGACATAGAAATGGGATGCATTTGGAGAAGGCTGGTGCTCTGAAGATTCTAGTTCTGCTTCCTATGCCTGCACAAGAGAGGCAACCTTATCTGTTAGAGTGGACCATGACACTGAATAAGATGCTTCCCTGAAGGTAAGCAATGTAGACAATATGTATTGCATGAGGAAATAGTACAAAAGAACAGGACTCGGTAACATATAGGAGGAGGAGTAATGCCAGGAGACATCCTCACTTAGATCTCAATGCCAGGAGCTCTTGATACCAGGAGCCATCCCCACCTAGATCTCAATGCCAGGAGATCTTGAAACCAGGAGTCATTCTCACTTAGATCTCCATGCCAAGAGCCATTGTTATGTAGATCTCAAACCCCCCTCCTTTTGAAGCTCATCTGTGGATAGGTTACTATGGCAACCCCTTTCCACTTCACCTCCTCATGACCCTCTTTATCATGCCAAAATTCCAGCAGCAATAACTAGCCTTACCCAGAAATTATGTGAAACTGTTTCTTAGAAATGATGCCAACCCCCTGAGATTGTTCCTCCTTAACCCCTCCCTACACCTATACCTTTCCCTTTAAATTGGCTTATGTAAAAAATAAAATTTGACAGCTTGATCAAAATCAGACTTGCTGTCCGTCTTCTTGTGTCTCTTGTCTCTTGCCTTCCTCTTAGGTAGTTCCAGGGACCCTGATGACTGTCATGCAGGTCAGGACAGAGTAACAAGAAGAGAGATGAACAGGTTGCTCAAATGGATCAATAGAAGGAAGAAGGGACAAACCAAGACCATAATATGTCATATGGGGATAAGGTATTTTTGAACTATCTTCATCAGAGGTCTGGGAGTGGGAGTGATGCCTGGAACCATCAGCCAGTACGCAGTACAAATGGAGAGACCCCACCAAAAAACTGAACTAGAGGATAGGTGATTTGCATGTGATGTCATCCCATCATTACCAAAGCATGAAAATATTTGTACCTGTGAAACCAACAACCAACAGCATTATGATGAGGTTTTGGGCCAGTAAGCCAATGGACAGGTCAGTGAGTGTGGGCTTATTCCCACCAGTGAACATGAGAACACCAAGGAGGAGAAGGGCACTGTTGCCTGAGATCCCAATGCTTATCTTGGATAAGAAAGTGTTTCTGATATCTCATGACAGTACACAGCTTACTTTTCTGATTCATGTTATATGGTCAAGATATATAGAACAAACCTTGCAGGGTAAAGCAAAAGACACCTTTCAATCAGACACAGTTTTGATTGTGAATCATAACCATAATATCAACTTGGGGAATATATTCATGTCAGCCCAATTCATTCCTCTCTACTGAAAAACCTCAACTTCAGCTCATCCCCAACTTTAGAAGCCATCCCTCTGTCCTCAATGACTTAATGATTTATAAACCTATAGGTCTGTCAGCCCAATTGTTCAGCTTCCTTGCATATGAGTATTCTAATAAATTGACAGCTGCTGTGCATCTCAGAACATACTCCTTTTCCCACTGCCCTTATGCAAGCATCTCTGGGATGTGTCCTTGCATTCATCAGCTCTTATCCCACTTTCAGATACACAGGCAACTGCTTTGGGTGGGTTTGAATGAGGACAATTATATTAAATTAGAAATGCAACCTCCACAAGGACAATTGCCTCTAGATGTGGAATAGAGAGGGTCATTTCTTTCAGGCCCTCTTTATTCTTTTACTCTAGTACCATATATTCTTAATAAAGTTCTACTGCAAGTGTTGAGAACGTTGACCTCTAAAAACAGATTTCTTCAAATTTTACCCATCATCTGCCAACTTTGTAGAGTGTGATACTGAGGCAGAATTCCAGTTCCCTTCTCTAGAGTACATGGACAGGCATATACAATGACTGGGACAGCCACAAGTGAAAAGAGATGATGTCTATTCACTAAACATGTATAGGACACATATGTGTGTGGAGTGTGTGAGGTACAGGATGGTGTCTGAAGTGTCAGCTGCTGCAACCTTATGCAGTACTTCTGCATGTGGCCTAGCAGAGTTAAGGCTGCTCTGTTAATGACTGGCCTTCTTTGTGCTTGTCTAAAATAGGAGAGGTAGAAATGGCAACAAAACACAAGTGTGAAGAAACTTCTGGGCAATGCTCTGCAGAGTTCCCATGGACTTTCATTCCTTGAATCCTCTTATGACTCTGTCACCCAGACCATGTTTCAATAGCAACTAGCTCCTGTTACATATCAAATATTAGAAAACCAAGACTTTAATATATTCTCTCTATTAGCATGAGAATTCAGAGTGGGTACAAGTGGATTAAAATAGAAATGCAGTTACAATAGTTTCGGGGCCATTCAATCATGTGGTTCCAATGTAACGGAAAGCACTCAGACTAGCAAGAAAGGTTGACATCTTAGGAATCTGAAGGCATCTCTTTCAAGCGAGCCATATTACTTCTCCTGACTCCAAGGTCCTGAGTCTAAACTTCATACCAGGAAGTTTGTGAAATGGTTTGTTGGCAGCATTTCTCTCATGGAGCACATGCATTAACATTCACTGTAGCATCACAAATATGGAGCAAGGGATGTAACCAAGAGTGCTTGTGGTGGTATGCACAAGTGGCTATTGTAAGAGTCACATACAAGAGGATCACAATGAGCCTTGAAACATATACGTAAAGGTCTGGTAAATGTGTTAGTGGGTATTAAAGCTTGAGTTGAGTCCTTCCTCACAACCTTTATGTAGGTTGTGACAACCAATTCTATAATGCTGTCCTCTGGAAAACATAAGGACATGACAATTTTAATGTTTCCTGTGAAATTGCATTAAAAATATTATCAGTTAAAAGTGAAAACTTTCTCTGTATGTGCTCTGAACTGATCCTCTGCCACAAGGCTCCATATCCAAACATGGAGTGCATACCCAGGAGTTCAGAAGCCTGTGAGTGCTGGCAAAACCACCACCTCTTCTCAGAGTGACCTGCCCTGTTCCCTCAGTACACAGAAACTAAGGAGAGGCTTGGGACAAGAATCTTGTGGTTTCCATCAGGCCCAGGGCTGAACCTGTGCGACTGGACCCCATACCCACATAGAAAATGAAGAGAACTAGCTTCCTAGGAGTGCAGATAAGCCTGGAAGCACAGGTAAGACCACCACTTATGCTCTGGGGGATCCGCCTAGAACACTAAGGACACCAGAATAAGGGGGCAGCCTGGGACAGGAGCCTTCTAGTTAATATCTGTACCCAGAGCTGATCCCGCACCACAGTGCTTCATGCACAAATACCACCAGGAGAGAGATGGCCTCCTAGGAGAGGTGGCAAGCACATGTAAGACCACTACTTCTGTTAAAATTCCTAGCCAAAGAGGGTCCGGCCCAGAGCCATCAGGACACTGGATCTAAGGAACAGCTAGGGACAGGGTCCTTCTGATTTCTGACTGCACCCTGGAGCTAACCCTGTATCACAGCTCCTCACACCCAAATTCTGCCTGGAGAGAACTGGTTTCCCAGTAGTACTGTCACATAGGTTTGTGGGAGGGACAAGTCACAGTCAGAGCCAGCAAGACCAGCTAACACCAGAGATGACCAGATGGCAAAAGTCAAGGGCATGAACATAAGAAACAGAAACCAAGGCTATTTGGCATCAACAGAACCCAGTTCTCCCACCACAGCAAGACCTGCATAATCCAATACACCAGAAAAGTGAAACTGATTTAAAATCACATTGCATAATGATGATAGAGGACTTTAAGATGGTCATAAATGACTCCCTTAAAGAAATACAGTTATCCACCACCATTTGTTGAAAATGCTGTTTTTCCCCACTGGATGGTTTTAGCTACTTTGTCAAATAACAAGTGACCATAGGTTTGTGGGTACATTTCTGGGTCTTCAATCCTATTCTATTGATCTACCTGCTGGTCTCTGTACCCATATCGTACAGTTTTTATCACTACTGTTCTGTAATTCAGCTTGAGGTCAGTGATGTTGATTACCCAGAAGTACTTTTATTGTGGAAAGTAGTTTTTCCTATACTGGGTTTTTGTTATTCCAAATGAATTTGCATATTACTCTTTCTTGCTCTAAATAACTGAGTTGGAATTTTGATGGTGGTTGCATGAATCATTCCTGAGACCAGGCTAACCTCCAATTCAGAATCTGCTGCCTCTGCCTCCTGAGTGCTTGCATTAAATACATGTGCCACCAACACACAGCTTATTTTGGAATTTTTAAGAATATTCTTATTATTTTTTTATGTCTGACTTGTGGCTGTTGTGTAGTAATGTAGACTCAGTTCTGTAGCTTGTACTGACCTTCAACTAGCTATTCTGCTGTTTCAAATGTACCGACTTGGGTTACCAGGCCCAATGTTGTACATGTGTTTTATACAATTTACAGTTGTGTTGTTTCTTCTTCATCTTTAGTTCTTGATATTTTAAGTGTTCTCTCATATCACCTAGTTATATATCATTTCATTTGTTGACACAAAGCCTGCTTGAGGCTTTACTCAAAGTGACGATAAAACATAAAAACAACACAACTTCTCCAATCTTCCTCTTTCTGCCAATCAGTTTCCAGTAATTTCTTCAGATTATATGTAAGTTTCAGCACTGAAACCATTGGATTCTAGGTGTGGTGTGGTGTATGTGACATTTCATTATTTTGAGTGACAGATAACAGTTTTACTGTGTGAAGTGTGCCTCTGTGTATGTTCAGCATTGTGAAGTGTATTACTCTGAGAGTGTTCAACTGTGTGAAGTGTTGATGAGTTTGACTTTCCATGCAAAATGTGTGCTCTAATCTTAATTATGTATACCTGCTACAAGAACAAGTTTCTCATAATGTTTATTTATACATGGCCAAGTAATTATCTATTATTATTAATAAATTTGGATATTTTGACCCCTTGTAAAGTACTTTGTTTATCATCTCTATCAATTTGGCTCCTCTAAGATCTGTCCTTTGAGAATCACTGTGTTTGTGTCTCTCTGGAGGGTACATGTTCCTGGAAGACCATGATCTGATCACACATCCTGATACTGCCAGAGAGTGGCTATGCCTACCCTTCACGGTTTTAAATCTGGCTATCTGAATATCACTGTGTAAATGACAGTATGGTTGTCTTCATATAGTTTTGGCTGTGTGTGTGTGTATGTGTATGTGTGTGTGTGTGTGTTTACTAGATCATGTGTTAACCAACTCTCAAAACAATGTTTCCCTATGTATTTTGACATGTATAAAAAATGGAGGGAACTGAATTATTAGAAATGTCATAGCTATCACACAATTAAAATCATTGAATGTGCCAGAGAGACACAGAACTCAGCACTCAAGTACCCTGCTCCTTAGAAGACTCAAGATCAATTATCAATGCATATACACTGGGCGGCCCACAAGTGCCTATTGATGGAACTCCAAAGTACCTGATACCTCTGACCTCCATGAGCAACTCCACTTAATTACTCCTCTCTCTCTCTCTCTCTCTCTCTCTCTCTCTCTCTCTCTCTCTCTCTCTCTCTCACACACACACACACACACACACACACACACACACACACACACGCACACACACACAAAAAAACTGGGAAATCTTAAAAATGCATCCTTCTTCAGAAAGTAAAAACTATGTACTATATGTACTATAACAGGTCAAATGAGAGCCTTCTCACAAATCTAGTTTGAAAGTAAACTGAAATATAGAAACCTTATGAGATATCTGAGAAGGTATGTGGTTTAATTGTTTTCATCCACATACAAAGTAAACATATTTAACAGAAAAAAATACTTTCATATATCAATTTAAGCCACAGAATGTTCCCAATATGCAATGATCCATAGCTCTGATGACAATATATTGGATTATATTCAGGGTCCATTCCTAACACTGAATAATCAAATATTTATTATTCTGTCACACATTGATCTCAAAAACTTAACTATATACTTTTCAGTGCAAATAAACACAAAAGTAACAGTGGGAATGTCTTTGAAGTGGTGTGAGCTGGAGCTCAGTTGGTTACATGGATGGAATCAGGATGAGTTGAAATCTTGTTACCACATCAGTGTTGCTTGTAATTTGTGAACAAGGCCACATTATGTAATGACGAGATTTCTCTTTTCTCATTAAGTTGTTTCTATTACCTTCCTATACACATAAAATGAATAAATCCAACTTATTTCACACTGACACAAACATGAAAATCATCTTGGTTTCTGAAGAGAGTGTTGGATCTCAGCTAACAGTGTCCTTGTTTTGCCCAACTCTGCATGCTCCTTGGTGACAACAGGCCTAAGTCCATTGATCTCTACACTGCTTTCTTGTCCCTAACCCAAGTAATGTTGCTTATAACCATGGGACTCATAGCTGTGGATATGGTTATGACTCCAGGGAGATGGGATTCTACCACATGCCAATCACTTAACTATATGCATAGGCTTCTGAGGGGTCTCACCCTTTGTGCTTCCTGTCTGCTGAGTGTCCTTTGGACCAGAGAAGCCTTGTTATATATCTGAAAGGAACTATTTTCAGAAATACATGCTGTTACTACAGAGACCCACCACTTCTACAGGAGAAACATTCCTGACACATATTGAGATATGATGGATCTGATGATCAAACACGTGATTACAGGTGTCCTTACCCAGAAGCCTTGATGGACTCTTTGTAGCTAAAAGGGTGACACAGTCATGTTTACCTGTTACCAACTCCATGAAAAAATTAAGTTTGGGTCATTCTGGGAGCTAGTAAGAGACCAGACCTAGAAAAAAACAACAAAAACCAGGCATTTCCATTTTCTGATTGCTTTGTAGTTGTTTCTCCCAAGAAATAAGAGTCATCAATTCCTGTTCTCAGGACCTGAAAAAACAATGACCAATTTCACCATAGACTTGATATTTCTTTTATTTATTTATTTATTTATTTATTTATTTATTTATTTATTTATTTATTTATTTATTTTTATTTACATTGCAAATGAGTTCCCCTTTTCTGGGTCCCCACTCCCCGCAAGTCCCATAAACCCTCTTCCGTCCCGCTATTCTTCCATCTACCCCTTCCCACTTCCCTGTTCTGGAATTCCGCTATACTCTTGCACTGAGTCTTTCCAGAACCAGGGCCCACTCCTCCATTCTTTTTGGACATCATTTAATTTGTGGATTATGTCCTGGATATTCAAAGTTTCTAGGCTAATATCCACTTATCAGTGAGTGCATACCATGATTGATCTTTTGAGACTGGGTTACCTCACTTAGTATGATGTTCTCCAGCTCCATCCATTTGTCTAAGAATTTCATGAATTCATTGTTTCTAATGGCTGAATAGTACTCCATTGTATAAATATACCACATTTTTTGTATCCATTCCTCCGTTGAAGGACATCTAGGTTCTTTCCAGCTTCTGGCTATTACAAATAGGGCTGCTATGAACATAGTGGAGCATGTGTCCTTATTGCATGCTGAAGAATCCTCTGGATATATGCCCAGTAGTGGTATAACAGGGTCCTCAGGAAGTGACATGCCCAGTTTTCTGAGGAACCGCCAGACTGATTTCCAAAGTGGTTGCACCATCTTGCAATCCCACCAGCAGTGGAGGAGTGTTCCTCTTTCTCCACATTCTCGACAACACCTGCTGTCTCCTGAATTTTTGACCTTAGCCATTCTGACTGGTGTGAGGTGAAATCTCAGGGTTGTTTTGATTTGCATTTCCCTAATAATTAATGATGTTGAACATTTCTTAAGGTGTTTCTCAGCTCTCCGAAGTTCTTCATGTGAAAATTCTTTGTTTAGCTCCATACCCCACTTTTTAATGGGGTTATTTAGATCTCTGGGTTCTACTTTCTTGAGTTCTTTGTATATATTAGATATTAGCCCTCTGTCGGATTTAGGGTTGGAGAAGATTCTTTCCCAGTCTGTTGGTTGACATTTTGTCCTTTTGACAGTGTCCTTTGCCTTACAGAAACTTTGTAGTTTTATGAGGTCCCATTTGTCAATTCTTGATCTTAGAGCACAAGCTATTGGTGTTCTATTCAGGAACTTTTCCCCTGTGCCCATGTCCTCCAGTGTCTTCCCCAGTTTTTTTTTTTTTTTTCAATTAGTTTCAGTGTGTCAGGTTTTATGTGGAGGTCCTTGATCCATTTGGAGTTAAGCTTGGTACAAGGAGATAAGAATGGATCAATGAGCATTCTTCTGCATGCTGACCTCCAATTGAACCAGCACCATTTGTTGAAAAGACTATCTTTTTTCCACTGGATGCTTTCAGCCCCTTTGTCGAAGACCAAGTGACCATAGGTGTGTTGGTTCATTTCTGGGTCTTCAATCCTATTCCATTGATCCGCTTGCCTGATATTGTACCAATACCATACAGTTTTTATCACTATTACTCTGTAGTAGAGTTTAAAGTCCGGGATATTGAATCTGCCTGAAGTTCTTTTACTGTTGAGAATAGATTTAGCTATCCTGGGTTTTTTGTTATTCCAGATGAATTTGAGAATTGCTCTTTCTAGCTCTATGAAGAACTGGGTTGGGATTTTTATGGGAATAGCGTTGAATCTGTAGATTGCCTTTGGCAAGATGGCCATTTTAACTATATTAATCCTGCCAATCCACGAGCATGGAAGGTTTTTCCATTTCCTGAGATCTTCTTCGATTTCCTTCTTCAGAGATCTGAAGTTCTTGTCATATAGGTCTTTCACTTGTTTGGTTAGAGTCACCCCAAGATACTTTATGTTGTTTGTTGCTATTGTGAAGGGGGTCATTTCCCTAATTTCTTTCTCAGTCTGCTTATCCTTTGAATATATAAAGGCTACTGATTTGCTTGCGTTAATTATGTAGCCAGCCTCTTTGCTGAAGTTGTTTATCAGCTGTAGGAGTTCTCTAGTAGAGTTTTTAGGGTCACTTAAGTATATGATCATATCATCTGCAAATAGTGATAATTTGACTTCTTCCTTTCCAATTTGTATCCCTTTGACTTCCTTCTGTTGTCTAATTGCTCTAGCTAGGACTTCAAGAACTATATTGAAAAGATATGGAGAGAGGGGGCAGCCTTGTCTAGTCCCTGATTTTAGTGGGATTGCTTCAAGTTTCTCTCCATTTTGTTTGATGTTGGCTACCAGTTTGCTGTATATTGCTTTTACTATGTTTAGATATGGGCCTTGAATTCCTGTCCTTTCCAAGACTTTTAGCATGAAAGGATGCTGAATCTTTCAGCATCTAATGAAATGGTCATGTGGTTTTTTTTCTTTGAGTTTGTTTATGTAGTGGATAGCATTTATGGATTTCCGTATATTGAACCATCCCTGCATCCCTGGAATGAAGCCTACTTGATCATGGTGGATGATGTGTTCTTGGATTCGGTGGGCAAGAATTTTATTTAGTATTTTTGCATCGATATTCATGAGGGAAATTGGCCTGAAATTCTCTTTCTTAGTTGGGTCTTTGTGTGGTTTTGGTATCAGCGTAATAGTGGCTTCGAAGAAGGAGTTGGGTAGTGTTCCTTCTGTTTCTATTTGGTGGAAGAGTTTGAAGAGTATTGGTGTTAAGTCTTCTTTGAAGGTCTGATAGAATTCTGCACTGAAACCATCTGGTCCTGTGCTTTTTTTGGTTGGAAGCCTATCTATGACCCCTTCTATTTCTTTAGGGGTTATGGGTCTGTTTAGATGGTCTATTTGATCCTGGTTTAATTTTGGTAATTGGTATCTGTCTAAGAAAATGTCCATTTCTTCCAGATTCTCCA
Organism: Apodemus sylvaticus; assembly: GCF_947179515.1. Lineage (NCBI taxonomy): Eukaryota > Metazoa > Chordata > Mammalia > Rodentia > Muridae > Apodemus > Apodemus sylvaticus. The sequence continues at coordinate 120,560,332 of NC_067473.1, forward strand.
GTTGTGTTGAGTACAGGTTTTTGTAGTAGGACCTGATGATTTTTTTAATTTCCTCGGTTTCTGTTGTGATATCTCCGTTTCCATTCCTAATTTTGTTAATTTGGATACTTTCTCTGTGCCCTTTGGTTAGTCTGGCTAAGGGTTTATCTATCTTGTTGATTTTTTCAAAGAACCAGCTTTTGGTCTTGTTGATTCTTTGCATGGTTCTCTTGGTTTCCACTTGATTGATTTCAGCCCTGAGTTTGATGGTTTCCTGTCTTCTCCTCCTCCTGGGTGAATTAGCTTCTTCTTGTTCCAGGGTTTTCAGTTGTTCCCTTAATCTTCTAGTGTGAGCTCTCGCGAATTTCTTTTTGAAGGCACTCAAAGCTATGAGTTTTCCTCTTAGTACTGCTTTCAATGTGTTCCATAGATTTGTGTATGTTGTGCCTTCATTTTCATTAAATTCTAAGAAATCTTTGATTTCTTTCTTTATTTCTTCCTTGACCAAGGTATCATTGAGTAGAGTATTATTCAGTTTCCATGTGTATGTGCGCTTTCTGTTGTTTATACTGTTACTAAAGACCACTTTTACTCCATAGTGATCTGATAGGAGGTATGGGATTATTTCAATCTTCTTATATTTGTTGAGGTCTGTCTTGTGACCAACTATATGATCTATTTTGGAGAAGGTACCATGAGGTGCTGAGAAAAAGGTATATTCTTTTGCTTTGGGATAAAAAGTTCTATATATATATATCTGTTAACTCCAATTGGTTCAAAGCTTCAATTAGTTTCATTGTCTCCCTCTTTAGTTTCTGTTTTCCTGATCGGTCCATTGGTGAAAGTGGAGTGTTGAAGTCACCCACAATTATTGTGTTAGGTGCAATGTGTACTTTAAGCTTTAGTAAAGTTTCTTTTATGAATGAGGGCGCCCTTGTATTTGGGGCATAGATGTTCAGGATTGAGAGTTCTTCTTGTTGGATTTTTCCTTTGACCAGCAAGTAGTGACCTTCCGTGTCTCTTTTGATGACTTTAGGTTGAAAGTCAATTTTATCTGAAATTAGAATGGCAACTCCAGCTTGTTTCCTGGGACCATTTGCTTGTAGAATTGTCTTCCAGCCTTTTACTCTAAGGTAGTTTTTGTCTTTGACATTGAGGTGTGTTTCCTGTAAGCAGCAAAATGTAGGGTCCTGTTTATGTAACCAGTCTGTTAGTCTATGTCTTTTTATTGGGGAATTGAGTCCATTGATGTTAAGAGATATCAATGAGTAGTGGTTATTGCTTCCTAACATTTTTTATTTTAATTTTATATGTGTGTGGTTATCCTCTTTGGATTTGATGAAAGAAGCTTAATATCCTGCTCTTGCCAGGGTATAGTTTCCCTCATTGTACTGGTGCTTTCCCCCTATTAACCTTTGTAGGGCTGGGTTTGTAGAAAGATATTGTGTAAATTTGGTTTTGTCGTGGAATATCTTGGTTTCTCCATCTATAGTAATTGAGAGTTTCGCTGGGTATAGTAGTCTCGGCTGGCATTTGTGTTCTCTTAGAGTCTGCATGAGCTCCACCCAGGATCTTCTAGCTTTCATGGTCTCTGGTGAGAAATCTGGTGTAATTCTGATAGGTCTTCCTTTATATGTTACTTGCCCTTTTTCTCTTACTGCCCTAAGTATTCTTTCTTTGTTTAGTACATTTGGGGTTTTGATTATTATGTGACAGGAGGTATTTCTGTTCTGGTCCAGTCTGGAGTTCTGTAGGTTTCTTGTATATTCATGGGCATCTCTCTCTTTAGGTTAGGGAAGTTTTCTTCCATAATTTTGTTGAAGATATTTGCTGGCCCTTTAAGTTGTAAATCTTCACTCTCATCAATACCTATGATCCTTAGATTTGGCTTTCTCATTGTGTCCTGGATTTCCTGGATATTTTTGGTTACAAGCTTTTTGCATTTTGCATTTTCTTTAACTGTTGAGTCCATGGTTTCTATGGTATCTTCGGCATCTGAGATTCTTTCTTCTATCTCTTGTATTCTGTTGTTGATATTTGCATCTATGGTCCCTGATTTCTTCCCAAGGTTTTCTATCTCCAAAGTTGTCTCCCTTTGTGCTTTCTTAGTTGTTTCTACTTCTGTTTTTAGATCCTGAAAATTTTTGCTCAGTTCTGTCATTTGCTTGTTTGTGTTTTCCTATAATTCTTTAAGTGATTTTTGTGTTTCCTCTTTCATGACTTCTGCCTGTTGATCAAGGTTCTTCTGTATTTCTTTAAGTGATTTTTGCGTTTCCTCCTTATTGGCTTTTGTATTCTCCTGAATTTCTTTCAATGATTTTTGTGTTTACCTTGTAAGGGCTTCTAATTTTTGATCCATTTTCTCCTGAATTTCTTTAAGTATGTCCTTCATGTGTTCCTGTACTAGCATCATGACCAGTGATTTTAAGTCCAAATCTTGTTTTTCTGGTGTGTTGGGGTGTCCAGGACTTGCTAATGTTGGAGAATTGGGTTCAGATGCTGCCATAATGCCTTTGTTTCTGTTAGTAACATTCCTACGTTTGCCTTTAGCCATCTGGTTCTCCCAGGAGTTAGATGGTCTTATTGTCACTGGCTGGAGCTTCAACCTACTGTGGATCTTTAAGTTTATTTCTGCAACACTGGATGACTGGGTTTCTTCTGGCACAGATTATTGATATTCAGGCTTCCTCTTTTGTGCCTTTGGAGCCCTTCTCAATCTTGCCTCAAGCAATGCTATACTTAGGTTGTCAAGGTCAACCAGGTGTTCTCTGTCTGCTCTATTATGGAGGGAAGAAGTTGTGGTGGGGTTCACTCCCTCTGTTGATTCTCACATAGGATGCAGGTCCTATGATGGACTGGCTTGCAGATGAACTGCCTATGTGCTCAGTTCCTTAGTGCAGGCAGACCCCTGGCGGTTTGCACCACCAGAAATCTAAGACTCAAGGTGTTACAGTACCTAGTGATCCTTTTGTGTCCCTGCAGACAGCAAATATGACTGAGGGGCTTCTCTCCTTCCACAGCTTCCCGAGCTGGCAGGCTGGCAGACAAAAGCTGTCTAGGTGCTCAGTTCCTGAGTGCAGGCAGACCCCTGGCAGTTTGCACCACCAGAAATCTAAGACTCAGGGTGTTACAGTCTCTCCTTCCACAGCTTCCCGAGCCCGGCGGGCTGGCAGACAAAAGCCGCCTAGGTGCTCAGTTCCTGAGTGCAGGCAGGCCCCTGGCGGTTTGCACCACCTGAAATCTAAGGCTCAGGGTGTTATGGTACCTAGTGATTCCTCTGGGTCCCTGCAGACAGCAAATATGGCTGCGGGGCTTCTCTCCTTCCACAGCTTCCCGAGCCCGGCGGGCTGGCAGACAAAAGCCGCCTAGGTGCTCAGTTCCTGAGTGCAGGCAGACCCCTGGCGGTTTGCACCACCAGAAATCTAAGACTCCGACTTGATATTTCATAACTGGTAACCATGTTCTTTAGATGAAACATTCTATGGGTCAGAGACCAGGTTAAGGACAGCCTGAGATCTAGTAACTCTACATGAACTAGAAGTGAGACCCAGCACAGTGTAAGGCTATCCAGAGTGCAATTTCCCACCTGAAGTTTCATTTCCTTTGAAAGCTTCTTTGGTTTACTTAGGGTTTTACCACTGTGAACAGACACCATTACCAAGGCAGTTCTGAAGATAACATATAATTGGGGGTGGCTAAAAGGCTTAGCACTTCAGTTCATTATCAACTAGATGGGAGCATCACACATCCAGTCAGGCATGGTGCAGGAGGAACTGAGAGTTCTACATCTTGTTTCAAAGGTAAACAGGAGAAGACTATTTTCCAGGAAGATATGAGGAGTGTCTCAGAGCTCACCCCAAAGTGAGCTTCCTCAGGAAAAGGCCACACATCCTAATAGTGCCACTCCCTGAAACAAGCCACCACATTCTACTCCCTGGCTGCCATAGCCTTGTTCACACACATGAGGCTATGGGAGCCATACCTACTCAGAGCATAATAAAAATTACATTTAGTGAAATTTCCAAAGTCCCTAAAGTTTATAGCAGTCTCAACAATGGAAAAGCCCAGAGTGCAAAGTCTCTTCTGAGATTCATCCAATCACTTAAGTATAATTCCCAAAAAAAGATACAAAACAAGCTGGGTAAAATACAAATTGCACCTCCATGTCTGATATCAAAGAGGTTTTAGGATCTCCAACTCCTTTTTAATCTTTGTTGATTGCAACATATGTCCTTCTCCTTGGCTGGTTCCACTCCCTGTTAGCTGCTTTAATCAACAGATATCCCAAAGCTATGGAATCTCCAAGGCAACTTAAATGTTACATCTTCTTTTTCCAGTGTCTGAGATCCACAGTTGATCTGAGATCCTCCAAAGGGTTACATACTGATATTTTTCTCCCTCTGAAACATCTAGAGCCAGGCTTCCAGAGTTCAAATCACCCTTAGCAACAAAGTCTTTCATGTTCCTATTAGGATGGCTAATAAGCCCCACTTACAGCATCCCACTGCACTCCAAACTAAAGTCTCAAAGTCCACATCACCCCCATCTAGAGAAAAGCATGTTCAGTACCATCAGAGCAGTATCCCAGTCCCTGATGCCAACTTCTGTCTTAGTTAGGGTTTTACTGATATGAAAAGACACCATGACCAGGGCAACTCTAATAAGCCTACATTTAATTAGCACTAGCTTACAGGTTCAGAGGTTCAGTCTATGATCATCAAATGGAAGCATTGCAGTATACTGTCAGGCAGAGTGCAGGAGGATGTAAGAGTTCTAGATCTGTGCCAAAGGCAAACAAGTAAAAACTGGCCTCGAAGCAGGTAGGAGGAGGTCTTAATGCCTGTGCCCACATTGACATTCTTCGTCTACAAGTCCACACCTACTGCAACAAGGTCATATCTCCTAATAGTTCCACTCCATGGGCCAAGCATATTCAAACTTCATAGCTTCACTCTCTGAATTATTCAAATCAAAGAATTCAAGTTCAATAATAATTCTAGACAAACACAGAGCTGAAGACTTGACATCAAGATGTGAGTTTAAGATCTCCTTGGTAAGTGGGCAAAATTGATGAATTTTAGGAGTTACAGAAAAAGAATATCCTCAGATGAAAACACATTCATTACCCACACAGAACACAGTCCCCTATGCTCAGCTTCTCCATTGCAGATGCTGAAAACCTCCCTGTAGCCTGGGAACACCTCCTCCCTCAGGCTGCCTGGGAACAAACCACCTTTTGATTCTGCACTTGGGTGTAGGGCACTTACCCAGATGGATGTGGCAGGTGATGACTCTGTGCTTGAGGAGATCCTGTACAGGCATAAATTAAGGGAGGTTTTAATGCATGTCACCAACTTGTTATTTTTGTGTCTGTAGAATGTGACAAGTTCTCACTGGAGAGCAGGGAGACCTGGCATCCCCACTGGAGCATCTTCCCACCTGTGATCTGATAACAGCCATCTTGGGAGAGCTTGGCACAAACTTTATATGAGTTATCTTGCAATACCTGTGAGAGGGATCAGAAAGTTTACATCAACTAGACAACTCTAACTTTCCTCATTTTGACACTCGGGTGTACTCAATCCCAAACCATTTCATACTTTGTGATGTGCCTTCATTGGGGTGAGAGACTCCTGGGCCTCCCATAACTTCCCATCAGCTTGGAGTCTCTTACCCCCCAGTGTTAACAGGCAGCCTTTGCTGGGTCAGTCCTCATGTGGAATATCTGGATTCCACATACTATTGGTTCTATGTGCCTTAATTTCCATATGTTCAGGTTCAGAATTAGAGCTGAGTGACATTTACAGGTAAATTTAAAAAGAAATAATAGAAAACTGTTGAGGAAGAGAAGTGTAGCTGGACGCCTTTGGTGAAGCACATAAAAGCAGCTTATTACAGGTTTAACCTAAAATTCCACTACCACCTCCTGTTCACTCTCTGCTCAATGCATGGATTCAAGATCTGAGTTCTCACTAAAATGAAACCTTATAAGAATAAAATTTATTTGGAAGCAGAAAATGGACATTCAATTGAGGAAAGCATTGAGGTTATCATGAAAGGATGAAAACATTGTATCAGAAGCTGGACAAAAATATTTACAAAAATCATGGATTGACTGTAACTCTAAATTTCAATAAAGAGATGCTGTTATGAAAGGTGGGTATTTATGGAGATTGCAGAGGAAGTTATGTTGATGCCCAAAGCACAGTGATGAGTTGAAATTGCTGAGCTCAGAAAACATCCATTTCCAGTAAAATTCTGGGTAGGTGTCAGTGCTGACATAGTTCACAACAAGCTTGATGCCTCCCCTTTATTCCCATACTGTAGTGTTCTACAAACATTTCTGGTGAGTCTCAATGTGCCACGATGCTTTCAAAAGGGCCAACATGAGTCCTTGATCCTCAAATCTTGGCTATATATAATCCTCATTCTTTTATAAATCACAGACACAGATACTTTCACTCAGAAGAAATTATAAATAAACTAGCTCTCTATATAGTATTCTCATCAAGAGATAGTAAAGGCTTTGCCAAAAACAATAAGAGACAGATAAGTTTGATGCTTGCATCTACTTTGTTTTTGAACAAATCTACTCAACACTTACAGTCAGTCATCATTACCTCTGCTTTACCATATTTATTCATCAGATCCTCATTTGCATTGAGTTAAGCTCTATAATAAAGAGACATTTTCAGATGACTAAACTGGAACACTTAGAACAACTTGGCTAACTCAACTAGTACATGGGATGCTGAAAAATCCCTTTTATAAGTGTGTTATGTAGCAATTTTCTCCAGAGTTAAAGGTCCTACATCTTGAAGGGAAACTTTCTTAGAAATAGAATGAAAGTGAAACACAAGGATATTTAGGACAGGATGCTTACAAGGAGGTCAGACAACAAGATGTTCTACAGAAGTGACCCTCACCCTGCCTAATGCTGAGACCCTATAATATAGGTTCTCACATTGTGAGAACACCTAAATATAAAATTATTTTTGTTGCTACTTCACAACTGTAATTTTGTTACTGTTATGAATATTTTTATTTATCATACATTTTGTCAACTTTTCTATCATGCAAATTTCATTTTGTAATACGAATCTCTTCTAAGTATCACCTGGAAATAAAGAAGCCAATGGCCAATGTGCTAAGATAGGAAATCAGACAGGAAAGAAAAGGGGAAGAGGGAGGAAGGAATAGAGGAGAGAGAGAGAGAGAGAGAGAGAGAGAGAGAGAGAGAGAGAGAGAGAGAGAGAGAGAGAGAGAGAGAGAGAGAGAGAGAGAGAGAGAGTTTCAGGACAGAAGCTCACTGGATACAGACACACTGCCCATTCCAGCCTACATGGAGCTCAGCAGCCTGACATCTGGGCACACTGGCATCTATTACTGTGCCTGATACTGTCAGAGCCAGCATCTGAGGTGTGTCAGAAATATGATGGAGGAGGAAATGCTCATGGGCCTGAGACAACAGAGAAGCTTAGTCTGAAAACTTGCTTAAAATTGTGTTTAAGTATTGAGGAAAGGGACATGAAGACTAAGGATTAATTCTTACTCTGTAAGGAAATTTCTTAGTTGCCTTGTATGTAAGATTCAGAGAGAAGCAGTATAAACTAGTGACATTAAAAAATAAAATAAAAGACTGGAGTTCTCAGATTCTGATTCTAGCAGCCATGCCTGATCCTTGTTAGCATGCATTCTCACCATGACAAGCTGTTAGTCAAATGAATTGGAATATTTCTAAGCAGTAAAGAAAGACTTAAGTCATGAATGGTTCTGTAGGAAATCAGCCAAGTCTCAAATGAATGTGTGTAATTTGACATTGGCAAAGCTCTGTCAATGACTAGTGGATGAGACCTATGTAAGGGCAAACCTTCCCTGGGTAAAGCTCACTGGAAGGGCAAAGCCTTCCTCTGCTCCAAGTAAGAATGTTCTCAATGTGTGCTGAGAATATCCACCATAGTTTCCTCTTCCCCACTTATTTACTGAAGCCTGCTCCCTACAGAGCCAGTTACTCCTGAGAGCAGCTACACCTGCCTCCCTGCTCAACTGTATGAAATGACCTGCTTCCCTGTTTATCTGTATGCAATAACATCACTTCCTTTTTCAACTGAATATAATCTACATATTGAATGGTGCTGAGGCTTCTCCATAATAGATCCCAGTTCTAATTCTGATCTATTTTAGCTTTTCTGCACGTGTTTGTGTGCCTGTAATTTCTTCATTTTCTCACTACGCCTGGATTTCTGGGACCCAAGGTGTGGAAGAAAGGAGATCAATGTGAATCTCAACATTACCAGAAAATGAGACTTAATGCCACCACCACATTGATGCATATGCTATCAAATCAAGGGATAAAAGCAAGGAAATGAATGAAAGGAAAGGCTAATCACTCTCCATCTTATTAGAGATGCAGAGGAACAATCTAATATGTAGTAGCATAGATAACTAAAAGTCAGGAAGGAGGGCCTCTCCCCCACAATCAAATCTTTGTAAAGTCCAGAACTGAACCTGAAGTATGCTAGGTTTCCAATCCACAGAATTTCCACTACCAAATAAACTAAAAGACAGAGATTGTAGCAGGGGGACTTTTGTTCAAGCCCAGGATTGTGAAAATAGGATAAAATTTCTTTCTTAACAACACTTTCCCAAAGGGAAAGTTTTCAGTGGGTTTGTGGACTAATACAAAATGTCCGTACTTGCCAAAGTGTATGTCCCCATCAATTTCTTCAAAACCAGTTTTGAGTCTCCCATATGTGTCCTTGTGGGAACACTAATGTTCAGGAAGGGGATACCTGTGTTCTTTCTAGCTTCTGGCAATTATAAATAGGGCTGCTATGAACATAGTGGAACATGTATCCTTATTACATGCTGGGGAATCTTCTAGGTATATGACCAGGAGTGGTATAGCAGGATCTTCTGGAAGTAAGGTGCCCAGTTTTCTGAGGAACCGCCAGACTGATTTCCAGAATGGTTGTACCAATTTGCAACCCTACCAACAGTGGAGGAGTGTTCCTCTTTCTCCACATCCTTGCCAACATCTGCTGTCTCCTGAATTTTTAATCTTAGCCATTCTGACTGGTGTAAGGTGAAATCTCAGGGTTGTTTTGATTTGCATTTCCCTAATGACTAATGAAGTTGAGCATTTTTTAAGATGCTTCTCTACCATCCGAAGTTCTTCAGGTGAAAATTCTTTTTTTAACTCTGTACTCCATTTTTTAATATGATTATTTGGTTTTCTGGAGTATAACTTCTTGGTTCTTTATATATCTTGGATATTAGCACTCTATCTGATGTAGGGTTGGTGAAGACCTTTTCCCAATTTGTTGGTTGCCGATTTGCCCTTTTGATGGTGTCCTTTACCTTACAGAAACTTTGTAATTTTATGATGTCCCATTTGTCAATTCTTGATCTTAGAGCATATGCTATTGGTGTTCTTTTCAGGAACTTTCGCCCTGTACCGATGTCCTCAAGGGTCTTCCCCAGTTTCTTTTCTATTAGCTTCAGAGTTTCTGGCTTTATGTGGAGGTCCTTGATCTATTTGGAGTTGAGCTTAGTACAAGGAGACAAGGATGGATCAATTCGCATTCTTCTGCATGCTGACCTCCAGTTGAACCAGCACCATTTGTTGAAAAGGCTATCTTTTTTTCCATTGGATGTTTTCAGCCCCTTTTTCGAGGATCAAGTGGCCATAGGTGTGTGGGTTCATTTCTGGAACTTCAATCCTGTTCCATTGATCCACCTGCCTGTCACTGTACCAATATCATGCAGTTTTTAACACTATTGCTCTGTAGTATTGCTTGAAGTCAGGGTTACTGATACCCCCAGAATTTCTTTTATTGTTGAGAATAGTTTTAGCTATCCTGGGTTTTTTGTTATTCCAGATGAATTTGAGGATTGCTCTTTCTAACTCTTTGAAGAATTGAGTTGGGATTTTTATGGGTATTGCGTTGAATCTGTATATTGCTTTTGGCAAAATGGTCATTTTAACAATATTAATCCTGCCGATCCATGAGCATGGGAGGTTTTTCCATTTTTTGAGGTCTTCTTCCACTTCCTTCTTCATAGTCTTGGAAGGGGAGAGTTGCACAACTTCCTCCTTAGTTTACAAAAGAAACTCATAAAAGGGTAGAGAGAGACAGACAACATGGAGAAAACAGGGTTTCACTGGGGCCTAGGAAAGGGAAGGTATTTCCAGGTGTTGAAGATGTCTGTTCTTTTTGTTGTTGTTTTTGTTGTTGTTGTTTTATATATATATATATATATATATATATATATATATATATATTCTTTATTTACAATCCAAAAGCTTTCCCCTTTCCCAGTTCCCCCCTCCCCATATGTCCCATAAGTCCTCTTCTCTCCATCCATTCTCCTATTTTTCCCCCTCCCTTTTCTCTGTCCTGGTACTCCCCTACAATGCTGGATCAAACCTTTCCAGGATTAGGGCCCTCTTCTTCCTTCTTCATGGGAACCGTTTGATATGCTAATTGTATCTTCAGTATTCAGAGCTTCAGGGCTAATTAGTATCCACTTATCAATGATTGCATTCCATGTGTATTCTTTTGTGATTGCGTTACCTCGCTTAGGATGATATTTTCCAGTTCCATCCATTTGCCTAAAAAATTCATGAATTTATTGTTTTTAATTGCTGAATAGTACTCCATTGTGTATATATACTACATTTTCTGTATCCATTCCTCCACTGAGGGATATCTGGGTTCTTTCCAGCTTCTGGATATTATAAATAAGGCTGCTATGAACATAGTGGAGCATGTGTCCTTATTGCATGCTGGGGAATCCTCTGGGTATATGCCCAGGAGAGGTATAGCAGGGTCCTCCGGATGTGTCATGTCCACTTTTCTTAGGAACTGCAAGACTGATTTCCATATTGGTTGCACAATCTTACAATCCCACCAGTACTGAAGGAGTGTTCCTCTTTCTCCACATCCTCGCCAACACCTGCTGTCTCCTTAGCCATTCTGACTGGTGTGAGGTGAAATCTCAGGGTTGTTTTGATTTGCATTTCCCCAATGGCTAATGATGTTGAGCATTTCCTAAGGTGCTTCTTGGCCATCCGAATTTCTTCAGGTGAAAATTCTTTGTTTAGGTCTGTACCTCATTTTTAATAGGGTTATTTGGTTCCCTGGGGTCTAACTTCTTGAGTTCTTTGTATATATTGGATATTAGCCCTCTATCAGATGTAGGATTGGTGAAGATCTTTTCCCAATTTGTTGGTTGCTGTTTTGTCCTTTTTTTTTAAACTTATTTCTTCTTTTTTCTTTCTTTCTTTTTCTTTCATTTTTTTTTGCTGGTTATAAATTTTTTTTAATTTATTGATATATTTATTTACATTTCAAATGATTTTCCCTTTTCTGGACCCCCACTCCCCGAAAGTCCCATCAGTCCCCTTCCCTCCCCCTGTTTTCCCACCCAACCCATCCCACTTCTCTGTTCTGATTTTGTTCAATACTGCTTCACTGAGTCTTTCCAGAACAAGGGGCCACTCCTCCATTCTTCTTGTACCTCATTTGATGTGTGGATTATGTTTTGGGTATTCCAGTTTTCTAGGTTAATATCCACTTATTAGTGAGTGCATACCATGATTCATCTTTTGAGTCTGGGTTACCTCACTTAGTATGATGTTCTCCAGCTCCATCCATTTGCTTAAGAATTTCATGAATTCATTGTTTCTAATGGCTGAATAGTACTCCATTGTGTAGATATACCACATTTTTTGCATCCATTCTTCTGTTGAGGGATACCTGGGTTCTTTCCAACTTCTGGCAATTATAAATAGGGCTGCTATGAACATAGTAGAACATGTATCCTTATTACATGCTGGGGAATCTTCTAGGTATATGCCCAGGAGTGGTATAGCGAGATCTTCTGGAAGCGAGGTGCCCAGTTTTTGGAGGAACTGCCAGACTGATTTCCAGAGTGGTTGTACCAATTTGCAACCCCACCAGCAGTAGAGGAGTGTTCCTCTTTCTCTACACCCTCTCCAACACCTGCTGTCTCCTGAATTTTTAATCTTAGCCATTCTGACTGGTGTAAGGTGAAATCTCAGGGTTGTTTTGATTTGCATTTCCCTAATGAATAATGAAGTTGAGCATTTTTTAAGATGCTTCTCTGCCATCCGAAATTCTTTAGGTGAGAATTCTTTGTTTAACTCTGTGATCCAACAAAGAAAGAAAACTTCAGACCAATCTCCCTTATGAACATCGATGCAAAAATACTCAATAAAATTCTTGCCAACCGAATCCAAGAACACATCAAAACGATCATCCACCATGATCAAGTAGGCTTTATCCCAGGGATGCAGGGTTGGTTCAATATACGGAAATCCATCAATGCAATCCACTACATAAACAAACTCAAAGAAAAAAAAAACACATGGTCATTTCATTGGATGCTGAAAAAGCATTTGACAAAATTCAGCTTCCTGTCATGCTTAAAGTCTTGGAAAGAACAGGAATTCAAGGCCCATACCTAAACATCGTTAAAGCAATATACAGCAAACCGGTAGCCAGCATCAAACTAAATGGAGAGAAACTTGAAACAATCCCTCTAAAATCAGGGACTAGACAGGGCTGCCCCCTTTCTCCTTATCTTTTCAATATTGTACTTGAGGTACTAGCTCGGGCAATTCGACAACATAAGGAGGTCAAAGGGATACAAATTGGAAAGGAAGAAGTCAAAGTATCATTATTTGCAGACGACATGATAGTCTACCTAAGTGACCCATAAAAAACTCCACTAGAGAGCTCCTACAGCTGACAAACAACTTCAGCAAAGTGGCAGGTTATAAAATCAACTCAAGCAAATCAGTTGCCTTCCTATACTCAAAGGATAAGCAGGCTGAGAAAGAAATTATGGAAATGACCCCCTTCAAAATAGCCACAAACAGTATAAAGTATCTTGGGGTGACTCTTACCAAACATGTGAAAGATCTGTATGACAAGAACTTCAAGACTCTGAAGAAGGAAGTGGAAGAAGACCTCAAAAAATGGAAAAACCTCCCATGCTCATGGATCGGCAGGATCAATATAGTTAAAATGGCCATTTTGCCAAAAGCAATATACAGATTCAATGCAATACCCATCAAAATCCCAACTCAATTCTTCACAGAGTTAGAAAGAGCAATTCTCAAATTTATCTGGAATAACAAAAAACCCAGGATAGCTAAAACTATTCTCAGCAACAAAAGAAATTCTGGGGGAATCAGTATCCCTGACCTCAAGCAATACTACAGAGCAATAGTGTTAAAAACTGCATGGTATTGGTACAGTGACAGGTAGGCAGATCAATGGAACAGGATTGAATAACCAGAAATGAACCCACACACCTATGGCCACTTCATCTTCGACAAAGGGGCTGAAAACATCCAATGGAAAAAAGATAGCCTTTTCAACAAATGGTGCTGGTTCAACTGGAGGTCAGCATGCAGAAGAATGCGAATTGATCCATCCTTGTCTCCTTGTACTAAGCTCAAATCCAAATGGATCAAGGACCTCCACATAAAGCCAGATACTCTGAAGCTAATAGAAAAGAAACTGGGGAAGACCCTTGAGGACATAGGTACAGGGAGAAAGTTTCTGAACAGAACACCAATAGCATATGCTCTAAGATCAAGAATTGACAAATGGGACCTCATAAAATTACAAAGTTTCTGTAAGGCAAAGGACAACTTCAAAAGGACAGATCGGCAACCAACAAATTGGGAAAAGATCTTCACCAATCCTACATCAGATAGAGTGCTAATATACAAGATATATAAAGAACTCAAGAAGTTAGACTCCAGAAAACCAAACAACCCTATTAAAAAATGGGCTACAGAGTGTTTTGTCCTTTTGATGGTGTCCTTTGCCTTACAGAAACTTTGTAATTTTATGAGATCCCATTTGTCAATTCTTGATCTTAGAGCATAAGCTATTGGTGTTCTGTTCAGGAACTTTTCCCCTATTCTTATTTCCTCAAGGGTTTTTCCCAGTTTCTTTTCTTTTAGTTTCAGTGTGACTGATTTTATGTGGAGGTCCTTGATCCACTTGGAGTTGAGCTTAGTACAAGGAGATAAGAATGGATCAGTTCACATTCTCCTGCATGCTGACCTCTAATTGAACCAGCACCATTTGTTGAAAAGGCTATCTTTTTTCCACTGGATGTTTTCAGCTCCTTTGTCAAAGATCAAGTGATCATAGGTGTGTGGATTCATTTCTGGGTCTTCAATTCTATTCCATTGGTCCACTTGCCTTTCCATGTGCCAGTACCATGCAGTTTTTAACACTATTGCTCTGTAGTATTGCTTGAAGTCTGGGATACCAATTCCCCCAGAAGTTCTTTTACTGTGGAGAATAGTTTTAGCTATCCTGGGTTTTTTGTTATTCCGAATAAATTTGAGAATTGCTTTTTCTAACTCTGAGAAAGAACTGAGTTGGGATTTTGATGGGGATTGCATTGAATCTGTATTTTGCTTTTGGCAAGATGGCCATTTTAACTATATTAATCCCGCCAATCCATGAGCATGGAATAATTTTCCATTTTCTGAGGTCTTCTTCAATTTCCTTCTTCAGTGACCTGAAGTTCTTGTCATCTGTTCTGATATATGTATTATTTTTATGGTTCCATAATTCTGTTAAAATTGATATTACATGACATTGAGTCAAAATAGTGGGATATGGGAGGTGCCTCTGGCCCTGCTTGGAGAGAGGACTTTCTGAACTGCAAGGAACCTGTTTTCTTGGGAGCTTACTCACTACCTTGAAGGACGCTATCAACTAAGGAATAAAAACATACTACCATCCCCTTCCTTAAGGATAAATATACATATCAGCACCCTGAACAGAAAAGAGCACTTGGGGAAGCCGCCTGTTCCAGAGTCTTTGGGAAAGTATGAAGCCTACCTCAGTATGAAAAGCCCAACAATGAGCTCTTGGGCTCTCATCCCTGGGCAGTGATTTCCTCCACTATGGAGTCTGTCAATTGCTCACTCTGCCACTGAGAATTCTTCATGCTATCCTGTAATAAGCTCTTGCTGTTATCTACACTATGCTCTATGGGAAGTCATTCAACTGAAATCAGGTACAGGGAGTCCAAGGAAAAACACAGTGCAATCCTGGGAATTCATCCTCCACAATATTCTAACACTGGTCCCAGAGAACACACAGCAAAGACAGACAAGTGTGCATCTGACCCTCGCATGCGGAGTCCCATGGCATTTAGTTTTGGCATTCTGCACTGAAAGGAGCTGCTAGGACACAGTTTTCTATCATAGTGGTTTTTACCACAAAGGATTTTTAGTGGAAATATACATAAAATGATATAATGAAGGTAAATGATTCAAGCATCTGTCTTGACTCCCTTATTGTCTGTAGGAGCATATTAAGACCCACCAGCATCAATTAAGTTGCTCCATATCCTGGTTTGCTTTTTCTTTTGCTGTGGTAAAATACTCGGCCCAAATGCAACTTGGGGATACATTAATTTGTTTTAACCTATGTAGGGCTGTCAAACATCCATGACTCGAGGTCTGCAGGATCCAGTACTTGCTTCTGATCTCAATCAGGCACAAAGCAAGCATGTTGTGAACAAACACATAAACATTATGCTCATAAAGTTTTAAAAATCAGTTTTGAAAAAAACTGAGAGGAACAAAGACTGATCAAGGTTGATTTACCTGCCCAGAGTCACAGAGCAAGTCCGTTTTGGGTCTGGAATGTGTGCTTCTCTGTTTTTATCCAAGAGGAATCTATTCCTCCAGAGAACAGTGGCTTCAAAAAGCAAAGGGCAGGGGACAAAGGCCACCTCCTCTGCCAGGCCAACACCTCTGCCACACCAGTGTCCAGGTTTATTCAGAGAACCTGGTGGCAACTGGTGGAAATGGCCTGTGTACATGGTTAGGACAAGAGGCTCATCAAAATCAGGGAAGGGATGGTGATGGGATGAACATTTTCAGTGGCTTCCATGCTGTGTCCTTCCTCTTCCCCAGGTGAGCTATGCCTGCTGTGTGGGCTTCAAAATGCTCATGATGCAACTGTGCAGCATTCAGACTTCCCCTTCACATGAATTAGATATTTAATAATGGGTGCCTTGCCTTTCCTCTGAGGGTTCCTCTGCCCCAGGTGCCTTGTGTAGAATCTTAGACAGTAGATGTTATGGTCTTTGGCTATTTACATATGTTTAGTTTCTTAAATCTCCAGTCCTCTCTGGAAATAACTAATCTTTCATGCTTTGTTCCTGTGTGAACTCTTGACATATTGAGTACAGGTATTAGAAAATGCTGTCTTGTAATTCTGAGACCCAAGCACAGGAGTAGGTCACCCTGGGTGATTGGAATCTCTTCAGAGTATGTTCCAGAGTTCCATTTGTCAGATTTGTATATTACTGTGCCTAAAGTATCGAGGATGTAAAAGCAAAATTGCCTATCATTTCTGTCCATACAGAGGTAAAGTCTTCCTGACTCCATCTGTGAGGAGGAAGCTGGCCACCCAAGCTTCCTGGGGAGGAGAATCCATTTCAGGTTTGGCCTCAGGCACAGTTAAGTTCAAGCTGCCTATGATTGCACAGCCCCATACTCTTAAGTCTCTCTTTATTTCTGAATTTTGTTTAAATCCATTTTTACTGTTTACTAAGAACTGGAAAGCTGAAAGCCACAGGGCCCGGAACCATGATTTCTTGGATAGAATTTCTACGTGGGTTGAAGAACCCTAGAAGAAGCAGCCTGTCACTCACTCTATAGATTTTTTTTTGAGTTCTTTTTTTTTTTATTCGATATAATTTATTTACATTTCAAATGATTTCCCCTTTTCTAGCCCCCCCTCCCCAAAAGTCCCGTAAGCCCCCTTCTCTTCCCCTGTCCTGGAAACTCAGTGAAGGCACCAGGAGTCTCACTGTTAGCAGATTAATTATGTACCAGAAGTTTAGTTTGTACTCATCTTGCCTGAGGGGAAAATTAGCAAGTTCACATTGACTACATTGGGTCCTGATCTAACTTGCAAGTGTGCCAAGGAAGCTCAGAAGAAAGTTTGGGCCCATCTCTTCAGGATGGCTGTTATTCAACAGTGTAAAGGGAGCTCAACTGGTAAAAGGTTCCAGAGGGATGCCACATGTCCCTGTTTCCAGTGGGAACTTGTTACTTACAGTCACTAAAATTGCAGGCTACAGAGACGCTTTAAATCTCCCTTCACTGAAGCCTGTGCAGGATCTTCTCAGGCTGATTCCACCTGCCCTGCCACTTAAATCTGAGTAAGTGGCCTGAATAAGTGCAGAATTAGAAGGTGGTTGGGACCCAGGCAGGCTGTGGGAGGAAGAGCTCTGGAACTACAGGTGGAGTTAGCATCTGCTACGGGGAAGCTGAGTATGACAGCCCTTCAGCACAGAGGAAAGTGTTCTCCATCAAGTGCATTTTCTTTGCAGGATATTCATTTTGTTAAGGTCCTAAAATTACCTAAGTTTTATGTCTGTTCCTTTTTATTTCAATTTATTTTTCTGACTTATGTACCAAAATTACTTTATCATCCATAAGTTGTATGGTGTAGTTTCCAGAGGTTTTGAGAAATGATCCTTTGTATGCTTCTTGAAAGGAAGTGTTGTTTTTCTTTCAAATGTAAACATACACACTTCATATACACTTAATTTTTGCTTCTGTTGATTATGTACCAAAAAAGGCATGGTATAGATAGTGCGAATAGTGAAAGGAATAATGGCTCTTATAAAGTGAATACTTAAAAGTTCTAAAAGCCTTTGAATAAGTAATTGGTTGTGTGCCCAAATGCACCTAACAGATTGCTCCTTGCTGACCTTCTATATGAGAAATTTCCTAACAGCCTTTCTATTACCGGTTTAACTTCACAAATTATGTCATCCATTATCCTTGTTTTGTCTGGTATCAGTTGTCCTGAGTCATTATGTTGATGTGATTACAGGAGACAAAATGTTAAAATGCTCCGAACATGATCCTAATACACTCGATATTTGTGATCGTTAATAATTTCTGTGTTCTAGTCATTGAAAAATATGCTTTATAATACTCTGTGTCATGCTGCCACACTGGTGTATCTGTTCCTGCTGTTTCTGGAGATCAATTTACCAACACCAGGTAATATTCCCACCGTGAGTCTGAGCATGAAGGCACAACTAAAAAGGCTTTACAATTTTAAAATGCAATTCTTACACAATCTTTCAGAATCAGTTGCCCTCCCTCAGCCCATAGTTTGCCCATCACATTCCCGCAGGTCATTTATTTGTGGCATTTCTGGAAACAGCACCTGCACCGTGGTAATGTTTTTGCCTTCCCTGGTATAGCATCCATTTCTAGGCTTAAGTTAGGATTGGACCAAAGGTAGACATCCTGACCTAGTAATCTCACCCTCAAGCTGTTGACCAGTGTCACCTACCAAACTCCTCTAGTTGATGCACCTATGAGTCATGGTGTGCATGATTTTGGTAACTGTGGAATGAGACAAAGGTTCAAGCCAGGGTCTCCTTGATTTGGGCTATACAGGGAGTGTCCATTTTCTGCCTGAATAGCCACAGCCTTCATAATCAACTTTAAGTGAAGACTGTTCATGCTCCTCTTTGTCATTCTTGTTCCACACATGATTTCTTCCCTAATCTGCCCAGGTACCTTTCTTTCCTTTCCTCCAATGGAACTTCTTCTAATGGAAGCTGTTTCACAAGTCAGTAAACTGTCCTGATGCTGTGTACAATATGTAGAGAATTTCATGGCTCTTGAATATAGCCTGTTTCATTACATTGTGCAAAATACAATTACAGTGCATATTACAATAAATTGTCCCAGGCCTGTCATAGCTTACTCTCTCCTGTCCTCTCTGTTATAAGAGAGTATCTTAATTCTGTAGATCTGAGACTGTAGGTCCCCTCTCCTTGTATCCTAAACCATGCCCAGCTAGGAAAATGTGAGCAGCTGAGAGTGAGCTGGGAGGGACAGGATAGAGAATTGTGCCTATATCTGGAGATGGTTCATACTTACCAGAGAATTTTCCGTAGAAAATATATATCTGTCTAGAATCTGCATGGTTACTGATTCTTTTTGTTTGTTTTTTCAAGACAGAGTTTCTCTGTGTAATCCTGGCTGTCCTGGAACTCACTTTGTAGACCAGTTTGTCCTTGAACTGGAACATCTACAACCTCTTCCTTTGAAGTGCTGGAATTAAGGTTTGTGCCATCACTGCTTGGTCCAGATTTTTGTGATATTAAATTATATAGATTTGTATGGTCTGTGAGATTTGAAGGAAGCAGGGTGGCTAGAGAAATGGTGGATGTGTCTTTCCTGGTAAGCTGGTGTTGGTGATGGCAGGCAAACACAATAGTTCAACTTTTCTCTTTGCTCCTGTGGAATTTGGCCTCCAGAAAGGTAAGGTTTCCCAATACTTTCAAAGAGAGATTATGATGTTGAGAATATCACTGAGGAGTCTCAGACACTGGAACTGCCTGACTTTCCTAAGAGCTTCAGGTTTGCAGGGCTGAGATTTCTAAGGTGACCCTGACACTAGCACAGCCTGCACCTGCTCTGCAGTGCTGACAGCACACTGCCTGGGTTAATGCGGTCTTAAAGAACAAGTTCCTTTTCTTTTCTTTCCTCTTTTCTTTGTTCCTGCTTCTTGTTTCTTTTCCTTTTGTTCTTTGTTCTTTTCTCTTCTGATTATCTCAGTGTAGTGATATAAAAATGTACATGTGAAGAAACAATGTGAAAGAAAACATTTTAAATCCTTGTACTTCTTAATCAGCTTCTGCCATCGTGCATATGATGCCAGCTACTACTTTAAACTCTACAGGTGTGTTTTCCTTCCATGAAATGAAGTGTATAACATGTGCTCGTGCTGCTCAGTACACAAATATCAAAAAATGATATCCAGAGTGTGTGCTCCTGGTGACATTTGTCTCGTAAAGCAACTGCTATTTTCCTTGATCACTGGAAACAGAAGTATATCTTTGTGTATCCTACTATGTTCTGATTCTTGTGATTGGGATTTGGAAAACAAAACACATAAATTGTGTAAAGAATATCACAATACAATGAAATAATTACACACCATCATAAATAGATAGATAGATAGATGATAGATAGATAGATAGATGATAGATAGATAGATAGATAGATTATGATCTATCTAGAATACATTATCCATAACTTTAAAAGGATTGACATTTTCTTTTTTTGACATTTTCTAAAGATGCTAAAGAACTTTAATTTCAGGAAATCACCTCTGTTCAATGTTTTCACCAACTGCCTGCCTCAGGTCTAATGCCTTAATTAGGGTCTTATACTTTGGAATTTGATCCATTTTACCTCTCCTTAAGATCTTCCATTACAGTATCTCATGCTCTAAATAAGTATAAAATTATTTCATCCGCACTCTCTACTTTCAGTGATTAATTTTTTTATTCTGTAACAGGAATTTGTTTACAGAATTACATGGCTCACATGGGTGGTGTCTGTGCTACATAGTTTCATGATAACCTGACACAAGGTAGAGTTATTTTAGAAGAGGGAACCTTAACTGAGATAATGCAGTCACCAGACTGGACCACGAGCAAGCACTTGTTACATTTTCTTGATTGACAATTGATTTGATATGGGAGGGCCAAACTCACTGTGAACTATTACACACCTGGACTGGTGGTCCTTGGTACCCTGAGAATGTAGACAGAAGAATCTATAAGGAGCAATGTGGTAAACAACACTACTCCATGGCTTCTCCATCACTTCCTGCCCCCAGGACCCTGACTTGAATTATTTCCTCAGCTTCCCTGGATAAAGAACTAAAATCTGTATGGTGAAATAATTGCTTTCTCTCCAACTTGCTTTTGATCATGGTGTTTTTTACAGCAATAGAAGGCTCAACCAAGACATAAAATGGTACTATAGTATTGGGTATAACTATGATAAACCTGACCATGTGATTTTCTTTTTAATATTGTGGAAGGATTGGGAAATTTTAGGCTGTATAATACTTATAATGCTGATATCTTAGTGGGTTATTCTGTGTGGTCTTAGAATATAATGCTGAAACCATTAGAGATTATGGAGGCTTGTCTTAGAGAGCTCAAAATGTAAGTTCCAGTGTCTCTTAAAGAATATATGAGACATTCATGTATTAAGTTAACAACCACTAATATGAATTTTTTCCTTGATAAAACAATTAAAAATCTTCTGAAAAAGGGTTTTCAAAGTTGACAGCTTAAGAGTCTCTCACTTGTACTGGTTCTGAAGGCATCAAGGAATCAGGGAGTGACACTAGAGCTTGTAGCCTTATGGCAGGATTAGAGTCCCTAAAGAGAGTCAAGGTGAGACTATCAAAGTAGCTTCAGCCTAGTTGAAGTGCAGATCCAGGCAATCTGAGATGTCAGCATCACAGGACATCTACCAAGGAGACCAGCAGCTGCCATAGGGTGAGGACACTTTGAGTCTAGCAGACGAGCTGTGTGTGCTATGGAAGGCTTTCCCAGCACTGTGGAGGAGCCCAGAAGATTGTTAGTGAATCCCAGAACCCGACACAGTTTTACACTGTTGTATTTTTATCAAATTTGTTGACAGTGCCCTGGTTCTTCCTTTTGCAAACAAGAAAATATTCAAATTATTATTTACGGTACAGGGGCCCACTATTAAGAGAATTTGAGATTTAATTGGATTTTAAAGTTTTATGTAGACTTTCGAGTTTTATAGAGAGTATATGTATTTAAGAGAAATTTTGAAAATATTAGAGAAACTGGATATTTTAGACACTGAAATTTTGGAGAAGCTTTGAGTGGCAAATGGGATTTGAAAATGTAAAGGAGATTGAACTTTTAAAGTATGTGGAACTTTTATATTGAAATGCTGATATTAGAATAATATCTGGGGAACAAAAAAAGAGACAATGTTAGAGTGAAGCAGTGATGTGTTTGTGTGTCTACCTGACAAGGGGTCAACTGCGCCAGCTGTTTTGGTTTGTTTGTTTCTTTGTGTGTTTGTTTGGCACAAGGAAAATAATTTGGAATGAAGGTAGGCAATGTCAGTTCAAATAATTCCCCCACCAGACTGACATGTGGTCACATTTGTGGTGAGCTTTTTTGATTGAAAATCAATGTGAGAGGGCCCAGCTCAGTGTGAGCATAGGCTCTGGGATGGTGGATACTAAAGAATACCATGGCATAAAAACCAGTGACTAGCACTCTTACATGATTGAGCATCAGTCCCTGCATGTATGTCTCTGCCTTCAGTTCTTCTAACAACAACCCTGGATGATGGATTATTAGCAGCAACATGCAATAAAGGCTTTCCTACCTAACATAGCTTTGGTTATGGTATTTTACTAAGTCAATGTCTGATCGAGAATCTGTAATAATTTTACAGCCTATACAGCACATCAAAGAATATAAAGTTGGAGTTGTCATATCAGGAATCTGGAGAAGTATCGATCGACCCTCAGTTATGGAAAGAGGGGATGCAGACTCCTATAGAGCCTATATTTTAAGACTAAGTCGTAACTTTTTCCTTTAATTCTCTAAAAAAGGAATAACCCGAACTCTTTGAATTGTAGTTCTATTTCCCCCAGACTTCATATCCTGAAAGATGATATGGAGTAAGCTCTTAAAGACATTTGCCCACTTTGCTATTCTCTTGGAGGCAGTTCAAGATTGAGATTAGAAACATGGAAGATGCACTTATGACTGAATTGTCCAGCTGAGTTCTTTGGATAAGACTCCACTCCAATGTTCTGCTGTTATGTAATTTATTTATCTTTTATCTTATGTTTCAAGCAGGGATGGAGCTGACCGGTCACTATGATCTACCTTATCTCTCCTAGAGCAAGAGTATAAGGCACTGCATGAAAGAACCAGCAGGAGAAATATCTACACAGGCCATCTTGAGCTGGAACACTGCCATGTTTGCTGTGTAAACTGCATGTTCCTATATACCTAGAGCCCACCTGACACAGGCACATGACTGTGTTTATGTCCAGGAAGAGGTGACTGGAGCTCAGCCTCATAGTTTTCTAGGTCACGCTTGGATAAAATGGCAGATTGTAGGTGGAATGAGAAACGTCTGTATTCACAGATCACAATTCCCAACATTTGCTATAAACATATATTAGGAAATTGGGTTTTACAATAAATTTGGTAAAGATAAACTCAAATAGAATAAGGGCATACCCAATCCATGGTACCTCTTTCATTGGGAAAGACTGATTTCACACACACAATCCTCTTTCAAACTCACACAAAATAGTAAAACTCTGTAATGTTCCTGGTAGTGAAGATGTTGTAGATGAAATCCAAGTAAGCTTCCTTTCCTACTCCAGTAAAACCCATACATGCTAAAAAAGAAAAAGATATAATCTGTGATGTGTGTAGTATTTAATGTTGAAGGAGCTTACACATTGATACAGTAAACATGGGACACAACGATTTAACCACAGATCAGCTTAGAAAAAGTGAATGGGTCTATGGGGTGTGAGGTTGAACTGTAGTTTTCAATAGAATATGTTGAGGGGAGCAGAGTTGCCATGGAGTGATGCATGAGATTCTGTTCTTTTCTCTTCTGTCACTTTTCTCACATATGATGAATAAGAACAGCAGACTAAACACTAATTCTAACATAAGGACCACCTTTTACTTGGAAATTGGCATTGGGATCTCAGGCAACAGCTTCCTTCTTCTATTCCACACCCTCAAGTTCATTCATGGGCACAGGCCCCGACTCACTGATCTGCCCATTGGTCTCTTGTCTCTTATCCACCTATTGACACTACTTGTCGTGGTATTCATAACCACTGACAGTTTTGTTTTGTGGACAGGATGGGATGACATCATATGTAAATTTCTTGTCTACCTGTACAGAATTATGAGGGGTCTCTCCCTTTGTACCACCAGCGTGTTGAGTGTCCTCCAGGCCATCATCCTCAGTCCCAGAAGCTCCTGTTTAGCAAAGTTCAAGCACAAATCTCCCCATCACGTCTCATGCTTCATTATGTTCCTGGGTGTCCTCTATATGTTAATTAGCAGTCACCTCTTGATATCCATCATTGCCACCCCAAATTTGACCACAAATGATTTTATTTATGTTACTCAATCTTGCTGTATTTTACCCTTGGGTTACCTCATACAGAGCATGTTTTCCTCACTGATAGCCATCAGGGAAGTCTTTCTTATTAGTCTCATGGTCCTCTCAACTTGGTACATGGTGACTCTCTTGTGCAGGCACAAGAAACAGGCACAGAATCTACAAGGTATCAGTCATTCCCCCAAATCATCCCCAGAGCAAAGGGCCACCCAGACCATCCTGATGCTCATGAGCTTCTTTGTGCTGATGTGTATATTCGACAGCATTGTCTCCAGCTCAAGAACTATGTTCCTGAATGATCCAACATCTTACTCTGTCCAAATCTTTGTGGTGCACATGTATGCCACACTCAGCCCTTTTGTTTTTATGAGCACTGAAAAGCAAATAGTGAACTTTTTGAAGTCCATGTGCAAAAGGAAGATAAATGTTTGAATCTTCTTTTATGGGCAAGATAATTTAAGAGAAGCCAATAAACTGCCATAAGAACTATCAGTCACAGTGTGCTTTCAATGTGCTTTGCCATGTGTGAAATATGAAGTTGTTTTTCTCTTAAAATGATTTATTTTAACCATCAAGATGGTAAACATATAACAGAAGATTTGCCAATATACTTTGACATAAAAGAAGGTTATTTTTAATTTAATTTAATTTAACTTTTTATTTTATTTCTCAATTTGTCCTTTGAGGTAGTTCTTGCCCATCTTGCTCTTAGATGCCCCACACTGTTTGTACATATGTGACCACTTCAAATACATTCTGATATTCCAATTTTCTGTTATGCATTTTGACAAATTAGAGAAGCATTCATTGTATGTAATTGAAAGCCTATTAAGCAAATAAATGTTACATTTTTCTTTTTTTTATTTTATAAGTAATCATTTATTAATTACTTATTAATTATTTATCAATTTCTGAGAGCATCCCCCCCAGAAAACCCTCAACCCATCATCTCTTCCCCTGCCTCCAGAAGATGCCCTTCCACACAACCCACTCCCACCTACCCGACCTCGATTTCCCGATGCTGGAGCATCTGTGGAGCCTTCATAGGACCAAGGACCTCTCTACAATGCATTCTTCTGCCACAGATATGACTGGAACTATGTGTACACCTTGGTTGATGGCTTAGTCCCTGGGAGCCTTGGGGGTCTGGTTGGCCTACATCTCTCTTCTTCCCATGAGGTTGCAAACCCCTTTAGCTCCTCCAGTCCTCCCTCCAGCTCTTCTATTGGGGACCCTGCACTCAGTCCAGTGGTTGGCTGCTAGCATCTGCCTCTGTATCTGTAAGACTCTGGCAGGGCCCCTCAGGAGACAGCCATATCAGGATCCTTTCAGCAAGCAATTCTTAGCATCTACAATAGTGTCAGGTTTGGTGACTGTTTATGGGATGAATCCCCAGGTAGACAGTCTCTGGATGGCTTTTTCTTCAGTCTCTGGCCCACACTTTGTCTCCATAATTGTTGCTGTGAGTATTTTGTTCCCTTTCTCAGAAAAATAGAAGCGCCCACACTTTGGTCTTCCTTCCGCTTGATCTTCATGTGGTCTGTGAATTGTATCTTGTTTATTCTGAGATTTTTGGCTAATATCCACTTGTCAGTGAGTGCATACAACATGTGTTCTTTTCTGATTGAGTTACCTCACTCCAAATGACACTTTCTAGTTCCATCCATTTGCCTAAAAATTTCATGAATTCATTGTTTTCAATAGCTGAGAAATACTCCATTATGTATATATACCACAGTTTCTGTACCCATTCCTCTGTTGAAAGACATCTGAGTTCTTTCCAGCTTCTGGCTATTATAAATAAGGCTGCTATGAAAATAGTGGAACATGTGTGCCTATTACATGTTGGAGCATCTTCTGGCTATATGCCCAGGAGTGGTATAGCTATCTAATTTTCTGAGGAACTGCCAAACTGATTTCTAGAGTGGTTGTACCACCTTGCAATCCCACCAGCAATAGAGGAGTGTTTCTCTTTCTCCACATCCTCCTCAGCATCTGCTGTATCCTCAATTTTTCATCTTACCCATTCTGACTGGTGTGAGGTGACTCTCAGGATTGTTTTGATTTGCATTTCCCTGAAAACTAAGGATGTTGAAGATTTCTTTAGGTGCTTCACAGTCATTCAAATTTCCTCTGTTGAGCCTTCTCTGTTTAGCTCTGTACCCCACTTTTAACAGGGCTATTTGACTTTTTGGAGACTAACTTCTTGAGTTCTTTGTATACATTGGATATTAGCCCTCTATCACATCTCAGGGTGGTAAAGATCTTTTTCCAGTCTGTTGGTTGTTGTTTTGTCCTATTGACCATGTCCTTTCCTTTACAGAAGCTTTCCAGTCTAATGAGGTCCCATTTCTCAGTTTTTTTGGTTTGTTTTTTGTTTTTTGTTTTTTTTGTTTGTTTTTTATATTCTTTGTTTACACTCCAAATGATTTTACATTTCCAGGGTCCCCCTTCTCCCTAAGTCCCATAAGTCTGCTTCCCTCTGCCAGTTCCCCAATCAATACCTTCCCACTCCTCTGTCCTGGCAATCCCCTACAATGCTGCATCAAGATATTCTAGGACCCGGGCCCTCTTCTTCCTTCTTCTTGGGAATGATTAGATATGTGGGTTGTGTTTTGGGTATTCTGAGCTTCCGGGCTAATATCCACTTATTAGTAACTGCATTCTATGTGTGTTCTTTTCTGAATGAATTACCTCACTTAGTACAATATTATCCTGATCCAACTATTTGCCTAAGAATTTCATGAATTCATTGTTTTTAATTGCTGAGTAGCATTCCATTGTGTAAATATACCACATTTTCTGTATCCATTCCTCCACTGAGGGAAATCTGGGTTTTTTTCCAGCTTCTGGCTATTATAAATAAGGCTGCTATGAACATAGTGGAACATGTGACCTTATTGCATGCTGGGGAATCCTCTGCCCAGGAGTGGTATAGAAGGTTCCCCCCAGAAATGCCTTGCACAGTTTTCTGAGGAACCACCAGACTGATTGCCAGAGTAGATGGACCAGCTTGCAATCCCACCAGCAATGGAGGAGTGTTCCTCTTCCTCCACCTGCTGTCTCCTGAGTTTTTAATCTTAGCCATACTGACTGGTGTGAGGTGAAATCTCAGGGTTGTTTTGATTTGCATTTCCCTAACGAGTAATGATGTTGAACATTTCTTAAGGTGCTTCTCAGCCATCCAAATTTTTTCCCGTGAAAATTCTTTGTTTAGTTCTGTACCCCATTTTTAATAGGGTTATTTGGTTTTCTTGGGTTTAACTTCTTGAGTTCTTTATATATATTGGATATTAGACCTCTGTCAAATGTAGGGTTGGTGAAGATCCTTTCCCAATTTGTTGGTTGCCATTTTGTCCTTTTGACAGTGTCCTTTGCCTTACAGAAACTTTGTCATTTTAAGAGGTCTAATTGTCAATTCTTGATCTTAGAGCATAAGCTATTGGTGTTCTGTTCAGGAACTTTCCCCCTTTGCCCATGTCCTCAAGGATCTTCCTCAGTTTCTTTTCTATTAGTTTCAGTGTGTCTGGTTTTATGTGGAGGTCTATGGTCCACTTGGAGTTGAGCTTAGTCTAAGGAGATAAGAGTGAATCAATTTGCATTCTTCTGCATGCTGACCTCCAATTGAACCAGCACCATTTGTTGAAAAGGCTATCTTTTTTCCAATGGATGTTTTCATTTCCTTTGTCGAAGATCAAGTGACCATAGGTGTGTGGGTTCAATTCTGAGTTTTCAGTCCTATTCAAATGATCTGCCTGCCTGTCACTCTACCAATACCAGGCAGTTTTTAACACTATTGCTCTGTAGTACTGCTTGAGGTCCAGCATACTTATTCCCCCAGAAGTTCTTTTAATATTGAGAATAGTTTTAGCTACCCTGGATTTTTGTTATTCCAGGTGAATTTGAGAATTGATCTTTATAACTCTATGAAGAACTGAGTTGGGATTTTGATGGGGATTGCATTGCATCTGTATATTGCTTTTGGCAAGATGGCCATTTTAACTATATTAATCCTGCCAATCCACCTGCATGTAAGAATTTCCCATTTTCTGAGGCCTTCTTTAATTTCCTTCTTCATAGACCTCAAGTTCTTGTCATACAGATCTTTTACTTGTTTGGTTAGATTCACACCAAGATGCTTTATATGGTTTGTGGCTATTGTGAAGGGTGTCATTTCCCTAACTTCTTTCTCAGCCTGCTTATACCTTGAGTATAGGAAGGCTACTGATTTGCTTGAGTTGACTTTATAACCAGCCACTTTGCTGAAGTTTTTTATCAGCTGTAGAAGTTCTCTGGTGGAGGTTTTCGGGTCACTTAAGTAGACTATCATGTCACAAATAGTGATAATTTGACTTCTTCCTTTCCAATTTCTATCCCCTTGACCTCCTTTTGTTGTCTAATTGCTCTAGCTAGAACTTCAAGTACTATATTGAAAATATATGGAGAGAGAGGACAGCCTTGTCTCGTCCCTGATTTTAGCGGGATTGCTTCAAGTTTCTCTCCGTTTAGTTTGATGTTGGCTACTGGTTTGCTGTATATTGCTTTTGCTATGTTTAGGTATGGGCCTTGAATTCCTGTTCTTTCCAAGACTTTAAGGATGTAAGGATTCTGAATTTTGTCAAATGCTTTTTCAGCATCTAATGAAATGATTATGTGGTTTTATTTCTGTGAGTTTGTTTATGTAGTAGATTACATTAATGGATTTCCTTATACAGAACCATCCCTGCAACCCTGGGTTGAATCCTACTTGATCATGGTGAATGATGGTTTTGATGTGTTTATATATATATATGTTAAATCCAATTTGTCCAAAGCTTCAATTAGTTTCACTGTGTCCCTGTTTAGTTTCTATTTTCCTGATCAGTCCATTGAGTAGGGTGGGGTATTGAAGTCACCCAGAATTATTGTGTTAGGTGCAATGTGTGCTTTGAGCTTTAGTAAAGTTTCTAACTATTAATGAGGGTACCCTTGCATTTGGAGCATAGATGTTCAGAATCGAGAGTTCTTCTTGGTGGATTTTTCCTTTGACCAGTAAGAAGTGTCCTTCTGTGTCTCCTTTGATATCTTTAGGTTGAAAATCAATTTTATTTGATATTAGGATGGTTACTCTGGCTTGTTTCCTGAGACCATTTGCTTGTAAAATTGTCTTCCAGCCTTTTACTCTAAGGTAGTTTTTGTCTTTGACACTGAGGTGTGTTTCCTGTATTCAGCAAAATGTAGGGTCCTGTTTACATATCCATTCTGTTAGTCTATGTCTTTTTATTGGGGAATTGAGTCCATTGATGTTAAGAGATATTAAGGAATAGTGATTATTGCTTTCTGTAATTTTTGATGTTAATTTTATATTTGAGTGGTTATCTTCTTTTGGGTTCGATGAAAGAAGATTACTATCTTGCTTATTCCATGCTATGTTTTTCCTCCTTGCAATGGTGTTTTCCCCCTATTATCCTTTCTAGGGCTGGGTTTGTGGAAAGATATTGTGTAAACGTGGTTTTGTCATGGAATATCTTTGTTTCTCCTATAGTGATTGAGAGTTTTGCTGGGTATAGCAGTCTTGTATCTATGGGTTAACAGGCTTTAAGACCTCATCCTAGTCTGTTTGGAGTTCTGTAGGCTTCTTGTATATTAATGGGTGTCTCTCTCTTTAGGTTAGGGAAGTTTTCTTCCATAATTTTGTTAAAGATATTTGCTGGCCCTTTAAGTTGTAAATCTTCACTCTCATCTATACCTATAATCCTTAGGTTTGGTCTTTTCATTGTGTCCTGGATTTCCTGGATGTTTTGGGTTACAAGCTTTTTGCATTTTGCATTTTGCATTTTGCATTTTGCATTTTCTTTGACTGTTGAGTCAATGGTTTCTATGGTATCTTCAGCATCTGAGATTCTTTCTTCTACCTCTTGTATTCTGTTGTTGATATTTGCATCTATGTGCCCTGATTTCTTCCCAAGGTTTTCTATCTCCAATGTTGTCTCCCTTTGTGATTTCTTAGTTGTTTCTACTTCTGTTTTTAAATCCTGGATGGTTTTGCTCAGTTCCTTCTCTTGTTTGTATGTGTTTTCCTGTAATTCTTTAAGAGATCTTTGTGTTTCCTCTTTCATGACTTCTGCCTGTTGATCCAAGTTCTCCTGTATTTCTTTAAGTGATTTTTGCATTTCCTCTTTATTGGCTTCTATGTTTTGACACATATTCTTCTGAATTTCTTTAAATGATTTTTGTCTAATCAGAAAAGTTTGTAGAACACTACACTATGGGAATGAAGGGGAGGCATCAAGCTTGCTGTGAACTATGTCAGCATTGAGACCTATCCAAGATTTCACTGGAAATGCATGTTTTCTGAGCTCAGAACCTTCAACTCGTGACTGTGCTTTTGGCATCAACACAACTCCCTCTGCAATCTCCATAATGACAAACCTATGATAACAGCATTTCTTTATAGAAATTTAGAGTTACAGTCAATCCATGATTTTTGTAAATATTCTTGTCCAACTTCTGATGCAACATTTTCATCCTTTCATGATAACTTCATTGTCCTTCCTCAATTGAATGTCCAGTTTCTGCCTCCAGATAAATTTTATTCTTGTAATGTGTCCTCTTAGTGAGAACTCACATCTTGAACCCATTCATTGAGCAGAGAGTGAACAGGAGGTGGTAGTGGAATTTTAGGTTAAACCTGCAATAAGATGCCTCACAAAAACCCCCAGCTATGCTTCTCTCCCTCTACAGTTTTCTATTATTTCTTTTCAAATTTACCTGTAAATGTCACTCACAGCTCTAATTATGAACCTGAACATATGGAAATTAAGGCACATAGAACCAATAGTATGTGGAATCCAGATATTCCACATGAGGACTGACCCAGCAAGGGCTGCCTGTTAACACGGGGGGTAGGGGGGGTGGGGGGTAAGAGACTCCAAGTGATAAGGATTCATGGGAGGCCTAGGAGTCTCTCACTCTAGAGCAGACACATAACAAAGTATGAAATGGTTTGGGAATGATTACACCCAAAGTTCAAAAGGAGCAAAGTTAGAGTTGTCCAGTTGGTGCAAACTTTCTGATCCCCACTACAGATGTTGTAGCATAACTCAGATAAAGTTTATGCCCAGCCCTCCCCAGATGGCTGTTATCCAGATCACAGGAAGTCAGATCAAAAGTGGGAAGTTGCTCCACTGGGATGCCAGGTCTCCCTGCTCTCCAGTGAGTATTTGTCACCTTCTACGGACACTAAAATTACAAATTGCTGTCATGCATTAAAAACTCCTTTAATTTAAGCCTGTGCAGGATCTCCTCAAGCACTGAGTCCTCCCCTGCCACATCTATCTGGGTAAGTGCTGTACACCCAAGGGCAGAATCAAGAGGTGGTTTGGTCTCTGGCAGCCTGAGGGAGGAGGAGTTCTCAGGCTACAAGGAGGTTTTCAGCATCCGCAAAGGAGAAGTTGAGCATAGGGGACTGTGCTCTGAATAGGTAATGGACGTGTTTTCTTATGAGGATATTCATTTTCTTTAACTCCTAAAATTAATCAATTATGCACACTTAAAAAGGTGACCTTAAATCCACATCTTGCTGTAATGTTTTCTGCTCTGTGTTTGTCTAGAATTATTATTGAACTTTGCTTCTTCGATTTAAGTAACGCAGAGATTTGAAGCTGTTATGTTTGAATATGCCTGGCCCATAGAGTGGAACTATTAGGAGATATAGCCTTTTGGCAGTAGGTGTGGCCTTGTAGACAAAATGGATCAATAGGGTAACAGGCTTTAAGACCTCATCCTAGTCTGTTTGGAGTTCTGTAGGCTTCTTGTATATTCATGTTCATCTCTCTCTCTTTAGGTTAGGGAAGTTTTCTTACATAATTTTGATGAAGATATTTGCTGGCGCTTTAAGTTGTAAATCTTCACTCCCATCTATGCCTATATTCCTTAGGTTTTGTCTTCTCATTGTGTCCTGGAATTCCTGGATGTTTTGGATTACAAGCTTTTTGCATTTTGCATTTTATTTGACAGTTGAGTCTATGGTTTCTGTGGTATCTTCAGCATCTGAGATTCTTTCTTCTGTCTCTTGTATTCTGTGGTTGATATTTGCAATCTGGCCCCTGATTTCTTCCCAAGATTTTCTATCTCCAATGTTGTCTCCTTTTGTGATTTCTTAGTTGTTTATACTTCTGTTTTTAGATCCTGGATGGTTTCGCTCAGTTCCTTCACTTGTTTGTTTGCATTTTTCTGTATTTCTTTAAGAGATTTTTGTGTTTCCTCTTTCATGATTTCTGCCTGTTGCTCCAATTTATCCTGCATTTCTTTAAGTGATTTTTTGCGTTTCCTATTTATTGGCTTCTATCTGTTGACCCATATTCTCCTTGATTTCTTTAAGTGATTTTGTGTTTCCTTTGTAAGGGCTTCTACCTTATTCATGTTCTCCTGTATTTCTTTAAGAGATTTATTTATGTCCTTCTTGTAATCCTCTAATACCCTTATGACCAGTGATTTTAAATCCAATCTTGTTTTTCTGGTGTGTTGGGGGAACCCAGAACTTGCTGTTGTTGGAGAATTGGGTTCAGATGCTACCATATTGCCTTGATTTCTGTTAGTATTGTTCCTATGTTTGCCTTTTGCCATCTGGTTATCTCTGGTGTTAGTTTGTCCTGCTGTCACTGGCTGGTGCTTGAACCTCCTGTGGGCCAGTAAGGCTATTTCCTCACCACTGGATGACTTGCATTCCCCTGGCACAGATTGCTGATGTGCTGCCCTACCCTTGGGTGCCATTGGAGCACTGGTGTGCCTATACTTTCTTCATTTTCTCACTTACCCTGGATTGCTGGGACCCAAACTGTGGAAGAAAGGAGATCCAGAT
This sequence comes from Apodemus sylvaticus, assembly GCF_947179515.1. Classification (NCBI taxonomy): domain Eukaryota; kingdom Metazoa; phylum Chordata; class Mammalia; order Rodentia; family Muridae; genus Apodemus; species Apodemus sylvaticus. Next base: position 120,593,217 of record NC_067473.1, read on the forward strand.
GAATCTCAACATTACCAGAAGATGAGGCTTTGCTACACAACCCCATCGATGCATATGCTATCAAATCAAGGGATAAAAGCAAGGAAATGAATGAAAGGAGTGGCTGATCATTCTCCAGCTCATTAGAGATGCAGAGGATCCATCTAATATGTAGTAGCATAGATTATTAAAAGTCAGTAATCAGGGCCTATCCCCCACCTTTTCTTCTAGGCAGATTTTACAAATCTTTGTAAAATCCAGAACTGAACTTGATGTATGCTAGGTCTCCAATCCACATAATTTCCACTACCAAATAAACTAGAAGACAGAGACTGTAGTAGGGGGAGTTTTGTTCAATCCCAGGATTGTGAAAATAGGATAAAATTTCTATCTCAAGAGCACTTTCCCAAAGGGAAAGTTTTCAGTGGGTTTGTGGACTAATAGAAAATGTCCTTACTTGCCAAAATGTATGTCCCCATCCATTCCTTCAAAACCAGCTTTGAATGTCCCATATGTGTCCTTGTGGGATCACTATTTTTGAGGAAGGGAGAATTATACAACTCTTCCTCCTTAGATTACTAAACAACCTCTTAAAAGGATAGACAAAGACTAGAGAACATGGAGGTAGTAGGGCTTCACTAGGGCCCAGGAAAGGGAAGGTATTTCCAGGTGCTGAAGTTGTCTATTCTTATATATGTACTATTTCCATTCTGTAATTCTGTTAAAATTGTTATTACCTTATTTTGAGTCAAAATAATGGGATATTGGAGGTGAATCTGGCCCTGCTTGGAGACAGGAGTTGGTTAACTGCTAGTAACCTATCACCTCAGCAGGTTATTACCTGCCTAGAAGAAAAGTATCCACTAAGGAACAAGACATACTCTCATCCCCTTCCTTAAGGGTAAATATATACATGGGCATGTCAGAATCATGAATAGAAAAGAGCTCTTGGTGAAGCTTCCTGTTCCAGAGTCTTTGGAAAACTATGAAGCCTACCTCAGTATGTAAAGCCCCACAACCTGCTCTTTGGCTCTCATCCCTGGACAGTGATTTCCTCCACGATGAACTCTGTCCAGTGCTTACTTTTGCACTGGAAATTCCTCAAGCTATCCTGTAATAAACTCTTGCTGTCATCTATACTGTGCCCTGTGGGAAGTCATTCAACTGAAATGATCCAGTTCAGGGAGCCCAAGGAAAACCACAGTGTTATCCTGGGAACACATCCTCCACAATATTCTAACACTGGTCCCAGAGAAGACACAGCAAAGACAAACAAAGGTGTGCATCCGACCTTCTCATGCAGAGTCCTACCTGGCTTTCAGTGTTGACAATGTGCACTGAAAGGAGCTGTTAAGATACAATTTTTGTTACAGTGGGTTTCACCACATGAGGTTTTTTGAATGGAATACTTCTAAAACTGGTACATCTTAATTTTTTAAAATCTTTAAACATCTTTTCTGACTGAATCATGGGAGCAAACTAAGACCCACAAGCATCATTCAAGATCCTTCATATACTTGTTTGCTTCCATGTTGCTGTGATAAGATACTATGACCAAAAGCATCTTGGACAGACAATAATTTGCTTCAACTTACAAGTTCTAGGCCATTCGTGAGAAAAGCCAGGGCAGGAGCTCAAGCAGGAAGTGAAAGAGAAACTACAGAAGGTGGCGGCCTACTGACTTTCTACCCCTGGCTTCCTTAGCTCCCTTTGTTATTGAGAACTCTTCAGGTGACTCTAGACTGTATCAAGTTGACAATTGAAGGTAACTAGAAGATTTACTTGTGTGCCTTCAGAGCACATTGCAGTCTTCTCCCATAGCATACAGAGATTCCTGCAGTGAATTTTTAATCTGTGCGACAAGGTAGGGTTATGTGGGAAGAGAGAACTTCAATCCTCTACCAGATTATCTTGTGAGCAAGTCTCTGGGATATTTCCTTGATCAATAATTATTTAGTAGGGTAAATTCACTGTAGATGGTGCTTCCTTAGACAGGTGGTATATGAGAGCAAGCCATCAGAAGCAAGGCAGTAACCAAGCAATGTTCTTGTATAGCTTCAGCTTCAGTTCCTGCCTCAAGGTTCCTCCCTGGGTTTCTGTCCTTATTTCCATCAGTAATGGCCTGTGACATACAAAGTATATGCTGAAATAAGCTTTTTTTCTCCCCAAGTTGCTTTTGGTCATGCCTTTATCACAACAGAAAGAAACTAGGACGCCTGAGATTACAGCTGACCAAACACAGCAGTGTAGAAGGACTCAGTCTTTCTCTTTTTTCTTCATTTTTATTTTATCTATTTTTTAATATTTGTTTACTACCCTGTACTGGCTGGTTTTGTGTGTCATCTTGACACAGGCTGGACTTATCACAGAGAAAGGAGTTTCAGTTGGGGAAGTGCCTCCATGAGATCCAGCTGTGGAGCATTTTCTCAATTAGTGATCAAGTGGGGAGGGCTCCTAGTAGGTGGTACCATCCCTGGGCTGGTATTCTTGGGTTCTATAAGAGAGCAGGCTGAGTAAGCCAGGGGAAAGCAAGCCAGTAAGGAACATCCCTTCATGGCTTCTGTATCAGCTCCTGCTTCCTGACCTGCTTGAGTTCCAGTCCTGACTTCCTTTTGTGATGAACAGCAATGCAGAAGTGTAAGCTGAATAAACCCTTTTCTCCACAACTTGCTTCTTGGTCATGATGTTTGTGCAGGAATAGAAACCCTGACTAAGACAAATTGGTACCAGCGTAATGGGGTATTCCTGTGACAACCTGACCATGTTGTGGGGAGGACTGTGGAAGGACTTTGGAACTTTGAGCTATAAAAGTCATTAGGAAAGTTCTGTAGGAGCTTGGAAGAAAATGTTAAGAATAGTGTAGAAGATGGAGGCCTGGCTTGTGAAATATCAGAGGGAAGATTAAAGACTCTTTTTTTTTTTTTTTTTTTTTTTTTAGGGACTTTTATTTTTTTTTTATTCGATATATTTTTTACTTACATTTCAAATGATTTCCCCTTTTCTAGGCCCCCACTCCCCGAAAGTCCCATCAGCCCTCTTCCCTCCCGCTGTTTTCCCACCCAACCCTTCCCACTTCCCTGTTCTGGTTTTGCCCTATACTGCTTCACTGAGTCTTTCCAGAACAAGGGGCCACTCCTCCATTCTTCTTGTACCTCATTTGATGTGTGGATTGTGTTTTGGGTATTCCAGTTTTCTAGGTTAATATCCACTTATTAGTGAGTGCATACCATGTTTCATCTTTACAGTCTGGGTTACCTCACTTAGTATGATGTTCTCCAGCTCCATCCATTTGCCTAAGAATTTCATTAATTCATTGTTTCTAATGGCTGAATAGTACTCGATTGTGTATATATACCACAATTTTTGCATCCACTCTTCTGTTGAGGGATACCAGGGTTCTTTCCAGGTTCTGGCAATTATAAATAGGGCTGCTATGAACATAGTGGAACATGTATCCTTATTACATGCTTTAAAGGGGCCATGTTTTGATTGTGAAGATTCTGTGGTTTTGGTTAGCTGGGACTGAAGAATCAGCTGTGATTAACAAGATACCAGAACCACTAAAGCAAACCGTTTTGTTACTGGGACTATTGATGCTGATTAGCAGGAGCTAAGAAATTCGTGGTGATTAAGAAGAGACCAGCATTACTGAGGTGAAATCTTCTGGGAAGTGTTTTCTGAGAGCACAAAGACTGTGTTCCAGAGATAGTCACAGTTGTTTTTTTGTGCTGTGGCTGGACTTGGTACTGTGTAAGAGCCACCCAGATGGTTCTGGTTTTGAAGGCATGAAGGGGTCATGAAGAGCAGCTGAGGCTCTTGGCACAGTGAGAGGCCACGGAAGGCCATTGGTGAAGGTGCAGCCTCAGTTGCAATTGATGGCCCAGGACTTGAAGGGGTCATGCATAGGAGCAGAAGCTTGTCACCAGGAAGAGAGCCTATGAGAGGATACTGGTGAAGCCTAATTGCAGTAGAAGATAGCAGTGTTTTGGAGATGCCAATACCATGTGATGACCACCAAGAACAGCAGCAGCAGTGGAGTACAGGCAGCTGGAGCCTAGAAGAAAATCTCTGTGCTACAAAGGGCAGATCTGGAGAAGTGACCCAAGTCCTTGGAGGAGCCCCGGAAGATCGTGAGTTGGATCCCAGACATTGAACCATTGGAGTTTGAGTTTTGATTTTGGTTGTGACTGTGCCCTGATATCTTTCCCTCTTGGAGGAAGAAAGTATTTTAATGGCTCCCATAGTTAGGAGACTGAATTTTTAAAATACTTTGAATTTTAAAGATATTGGAGATCAGAACGGGGAAGTGGGAAGGGGTGGGTGGGAGGACAGAGGAAGAGAAAGGGGCTTATGGGACTTTAGGGGAGTGGGGGGCTAGAAAAGGGGAAATCATTTGAAATGTAAATAAAACATTATATCGAATTAAAAAAAGATATTGGAGATTTTAAAGTGATTGAACTTTTAATATGTAAAGACTGTCGGACTTTTTTTTTTATTCGATATATTTTTTATTTACATTTCAAATGATTTCCCCTTTTCTAGGCCCCACTCCCCGAAAGTCCGGTAAGATCCCCTCTCTCCCCCTGTCCTCCCACCCATCCCATCCCATTTCCCCGTTCTGGTTTTGCAGAATACTGCTTCACTGAGTCTTTCCAGAACAAGGGGGCCATCCTCCTTTCTTCTTGTACCTCATTTGATGTGTGGATTATATTTTGGGTATTCCAGCTTTCTAGGTTAATATCCACTTATTAGTGAGTGCATACCATGATTCACCTTTTGAGTCTGGGTTACCTCACTTAGTATGATGTTCTCTAGCTCCATCCATTTGCCTAAGAATTTCATAAATTCACTGTTTCTAATGGCTGAATAGTACTCCATTGTGTAGATATACCACATTTTTTGCATCCACTCTTCTGTTGAGGGATACCTGGGTTCTTTCCAGCATCTGGCAATTATAAATAGGGCTGCTACGAATATAGTAGAGCATGTATCCTTATTACATGGTGGGGAAGACTCTGGGTATATGCCCAGGAGTGGTATAGCAGGATCTTCTGGAAATGGGGTGCCCAGTTTTCTGAGGAACCGCCAGATTGATTTCCAGAGTGGTTGTACCAATTTGCAACCCCACCAGCAGTGGAGGAGTGTTCCTCTTTCTCCACACCCTCTCCAACACCTGCTGTCTCCTGAATTTTTAATCTTAGCCATTCTGACTGGTGTAAGGTGAAATCTCAGGGTTGTTTTGATTTGCATTTCCCTAATGACTAATGAAGATGAGCATTTTTTAAGATGCTTCTCCACCATCCGAAGTTCTTCAGGTGAGAATTCTTTGTTTAACTCTGTACCCAATTTTTAATAGGGTTGTTCGGTTTTCTGGAGTCTAACTTCTTGAGTTCTTTATATATATTGGATATTAGCCCTCTATCTGATGTAGGATTGGTGAAGATCTTTTCCCAATTTGTTGGTTGCCGATTTGTCCTTTTGATGGTGTCCTTTGCCTTACAGAAACTTTGTAATTTTATGAGGTCCCATTTGTCAATTCTTGCTCTTAGAGCATACGCTATTGGTGTTCTGTTCAGAAACTTTCTCCCTGTACCGATGTCCTCAAGGATCTTCCCCAGTTTCTTTTCAATTAGCTTCAGAGTGTCTGGCTTTATGTGGAGGTCCTTGATCCATTTGGATTTGAGCTTAGTACAAGGAGACTAGGATGGATCAATTCGCATTCTTCTGCATGCTGACCTCCAGTTGAACCAGCACCATTTGTTGAAAAGGCTATCTTTTTTCCATTGGATGTTTTCAGCCCCTTTGTCGAGGATCAAGTTGCCATAGGTGTGTGGGTTCATTTCTGGATCTTCAATCCTGTTCCATTGATCCTCCTGCCTGTCAATGTACCAAACCCATGCAGTTTTTAACACTATTGCTCTGTAGTATTGCTTGAGGTCAGGGATACTGATTCCCCCAGACTTTCTTTTGTTGCTGAGAATAGTTTTAGCTATCCTGGTTTTTTTGTTATTCCAGATGAATTTGATAATTGCTCTTTTTAACTCTGTGAAGAATTGAGTTGGGATTTTGATGGGTATTGCATTGAATCAGTATATTGCTTTTGGCAAAATGGCCATTTTAACTATATTGATTCTGCTGATCCATGAGCATGGGAGATTTTCCCATTTTGTGAGGTCTTCTTCCATTTCCTTCTTCAGAGTTTTGAGGTTCTTGTCATACAGATCTTTCACATGTTTGGTAAGAGTCACCCCAAGATACTTTATAATGTTTGTGGCTATTGTGAAGGGAGTCATTTCCCTAATTTCTTTCTCAGCCTGCTTATTCTTTGAGTATAGGAAGGCCACTGATTTGCTTGTGTTGATTTTATAACCTGCCACTTTGCTGAAGTTGTTTATCAGCTGTAGGAGTTCTCTAGTGGAGTTTTTTGGGTCACTTAGGTAGACTATCATGTCATCTGCAAATAATGATAGTTTGACTTCTTCCTTTCCAATTTGTATCCCTTTGACCTCCTTATGTTGTCGAATTGCCCGAGCTAGTACCTCAAGTACAATATTGAAAAGATAAGGAGAAAGGGGGCAGCCCTGTCTAGTCCCTGATTTAACTGGGATTACTTCAAGTTTCTTTCCATTTAGTTTGATGCTGGCTACCGGTTTGCTGTATATTGCTTTAACGATGTTTAGGTATGGGCCTTGAATTCCTGTTCTTTCCAATACTTTAAGCATGAAAGGATGCTGAATTTTGTCAAATGCTTTTTCAGCATCCAATGAAATGACCATGTGGTTTTGTTCTTTGAGTTTGTTTATGTAGTGGTTTGCATTGATGGATTTCCGTATATTGAACCAACCCTGCCTCCCCGGAATAAAGCCTACTTGATCATGGTGGATGATCGTTTTGATGTGTTCTTGGATTCGGTTGGCAAGAATTTTATTGAGTATTTTTGCATCGATGTTCATAAGGGAAATTGGTCTGAATTTCTCTTTCTTTGTTGGATCTTTGTGTGGTTTTGGTATCAGCGTAATTGTGGCTTCATAGAAGGAATTGGGTAGGGTTCCTTCTGTTTCTATTTTGTGGAATAGTTTGAAGAGTATTGGTGTTAACTCTTCTTTGAAGGTCTGATAGAATTCTGCACTGAAACCATCTGGTCCTGTGCTTTTTTGAGTTGGAAGACTTTATATGATTCCTTCTATTTCTTTAGGCATTATGGGACTGTTTAGACAGTCTAGTTGGTCCTGATTTAATTTTGGTATTTGGTATCTGTCAAGGAAATTGTCCATTTCCTCCAGATTCTCCAGTTGTGTTGAGTACAGTCTCTTGTAGTAGGATCTGATGATTTTTTGGATTTCCTCAGTTTCCGTTGTTATATCTCCCTTTTCATTTCTAAGTTTGTTAATTTGGATATTTTCTCTGTGCCCTTTGGTCAGTCTGGCTAAGGGTTTATCTATCTTGTTGATTTTCTCAAAGAACCAGCTCCTGGTTTTGTTGATTTTTTGTATGGTTCTCTTTGTTTCTACTTGATTGATTTTGGCCCTGAGTTTGATGATTTCCTGCCTTCTACTCTTCCTGGGTGAAATAGCTTCTTTTTGTTCCAGGGCTTTCAGGTGTGTCATTAAGCTGGTAATGTATGCTCTCTCCATTTTCTTTTTGGAGGCATTCAGGGCTATGAGTTTTCCTCTTAGCACTGCTTTCATTGTGTCCCATAGATTTGTGTATGTTGTGTCTTCATTTTCATTGTGTTCTAAAAAGTCTTTAATTTCTTTCTTTATTTCTTCCTTGACCAAGGTATCATTGAGTAGAATATTGTTCAGTTTCCACGTGTATGTGGGTTTTCTGTTGTTTTTGTTGCTATTGAAGACCACTTTTACTCCATAGTGATCTGATAGGAGGCATGGGATTAGTTCAATCTTCTTATATTTGTTGAGGTCTGTCTTGTGACCAATTATATGGTCGATTTTGGAGAAAGTACCATGAGGTGCTAAGAAAAAGGTATATTCTTTTGCTTTAGGATAGAATGTTCTATATATATCTGTTAAATCTAATTGGTCCATAGCTTCAATTAGTTTCATTGTGTCCCTGTTTAGTTTCTGTTTTCCTGATCAGTCCATTGAGGAAAGTGCAGTGTTGAAGTCACCCACAATTATTCTGTTAGGTGCAAAGTGTGCTCAAAAGCTTTAATAAAGTTTCTTTTATGAAAGAGGGTGCCCTTGCACTTGGAGCATAGATGTTCAGGATTGAGAGTTCTGCTTGTTGTATTTTTCCTTTGACCAGCAAGAAGTGTCCCTCAGAGTCTCTGATGACTTTGGGTTGAAAGTCAATTTTATCTGATATTAAAATGGCTACTCCAGCTTGTTTCCTGAGACCATTTGCTTGTAAAATTGTCTTCCAGCCTTTTACTCTAAGGTAGTGTTTGTCTTTGACCCTGAGGTGTGTTTCCTGTAAGCAGCAAAATGTAGGGTCCTGTTTACGTATCCAGTCAGTTAGCCTATGTCTTTTTATTGGGGCATCGAGTCCATTGATGTTAAGAGATATTAAGGAATAGTGATTGTTACTTTCTGTCATTTTTGACGTTATTTTTTAAATTTGATTGGTTAACTTCTTTTGGGTTTGATGAAAGGTTACTATCTTGCTTTTTCGAGGGTGGAGTTTCCCTCCTTGTATTGGTGTTGTCCTCCTATTATCCTTTGTAGGGCTGGGTTTGTGGATAGATATTGGGTAAACTTGGTTTTGTCATGGAATATCTTAGTTTCTCCATCTACGGTGATTGAGAGTTTTGCTGGATATAGTAGTTTTGGTTGGCATTTGTGCTCTCTTAGAGTCTGCATGAGATCTGCCCAGGATCTTCTAGCCTTCATAATCTCAGGTGAAAAGTCTGCTGTGATTCTGATAGATCTTCCTTTATATGTTACTTGGCCTTTTTCCCTTACTGCCTTTAATATTCTTTCTTTGTTTAGTACATTTGGTGTTTTGATTATTATGTGACGGGAAGTAGTTCTGTACTGGTCCAGTCTGTTTGGAGTTCTGTAGGCTTCTTGTATATTCATGGGCATCTCTCTCTTTAGGTTAGGGAAGTTTTCTTCCATAATTTTATTGAAGATATTTGCTGGCCCTTTAAGTTGTAAATCTTCACTCTCATCTATGCCAAAATCCTTAGGTTTGGTTTTCTCATTGTGTCCTGGATTTCCTGGATATTTTGGGTTACAAGCTTTTTGCATTTTGCATTTTCTTTAACTGTTGAGTCCATGGTTTCTATGGAATCTTCAGCATCTGAGATTCTTTCTTCTATCTCTTGTATTCTGTTGTTGATATTTGCATCTCTGTCCCCTGATTTCTTCCCAAGGCTTTCTATCTCCAAAGTTGTCTCCCTTTGAGTTTTCTTAGTTGTTTCTACTTCTGATTTTAGATCCTGGATGGTTTTGCTTAGCTCCTTCACTTGCTTGTTTGTGCTTTTCTGTAATTCTTTAAGAGATTTTTGTGTTTCCTCTTTCATGACCTCAGCCTGTTGACCAAAGTTCTCCTGTATTTCTTTAAGTGTTTTTTGTGTTTCCTCATTATTGGCTTTTGTATTCTCCTGAATTTCTTTCAATGATTTTTGTGTTTCCCTTGCAAGGGCTTCTAACTTTTGATCCATTTTCTCCTGAATTTCTTTAAGTATGTCCTTCATGTGTTCCTGTACCAGCATCATGACCAGTGATTTTAAGTCCAAATCTTGTTTTATTGGTGTGATGGGGTATCCAGGACATGCTGGTAAAGGAGAATTGGGTTCAGATGTTGTCGTATTGCCTTGATTTCTGTTAGTGACGTTCCTGCGTTTGCCTTTTGCCATCTAGTTCTCACTGGTGTTAGTTGGTCTTGTCAATGCTGGACTCACCAGTGCAAGTTGCCCCTTCCCAGGTGGCCTCTGGTGCACAGCTTACCTCCTGCACTGCCTCAAGTCAGGGTGCTGTTGCCCAGGCTGTTCAGATCCTGAAGCAGACACCTGAAGGCTCCCGCTGCGGCCCTGTGGATTCACTGGACCACACCGACTTCTACCCGCTGGCTGCCCGGAAGCTCCTCTAGCCTCTTGCAGGACCTGGAGATGTGGTGTTGCCGCCTAGGCTGATCTGGATCCGGAAGCGGAGAGATCTGAGTGCTCCTGCTTAGGACTGGAACCTAAGCTTCGTGCCACAGGAGCTAGCTGTGCTGTGAGCTCCCAGACTGCCTCTGGGTGCACACCAGGTCTTCCGAACTTCCTGGAGACCGAGTGCTGTGGCTCAGGCTGTTCAGATCCCAAAGCAGGCACCTGAAGGCTCCTGCTGGGGCCCGCTGGATTCACCGGAGCACACCGACTTCTCCCCACTGGCCGCCGGAAGCCCCTCTTGACTGTCGGACTTTTAAAGTAATTTAGATCTTGGGGATGAATAAGAAAGTAAAGGTTGAGGCTTAATAGTAATGTGTTTGTGTGTCAAGTTGACAAGGGGTCAAATGTACTGGCTGGTTTTGTGTGTCAACTTGACACAGGCTGGCGTTATCACAGAGAAAGGAGCTTCAGTTGGGGAAGTGCCTCCATGAGATCCAGCTGTGGGGCATTTTCTCAATTAGTGATAAAGGGGGGAGGGCCCCTTGTGGGTGGTACCATCTCTGGGTTGGATTTCTTTGGTTCTATAAGAGAGCAGGCTGAGCAAGCCAGGGGAAGCAAGCCAGTAAGAAACATCCCTCCATGGCCTCTGCATCAGCTCCTGCTTCCTGACCTGCTTGAGTTCCAGTCCTGACTTCCTTTTGTGATGAACAGCAATGCAGAAGTATAAGCTGAATAAACCCTTTCCTCCCCAACTTGCTTCTTGGTTATGATGTTTGTGCAGGAATAGAAACCCCAACTAAGACATACCCAGAATTTTCTACCCTCTTGGTCCAGCCTCTGACTGTTGCACACCCCATCCCTCTTTCTCCTCATCCCATCTCCAAGAGGATGTCCCCATCCTCATCCCCACCTCAACAGACCTCCCTGGGGCCTCAAGTCTCCTGAGGTTTAGGTGCATCTTCTCTGAGTCTAGACCCAGCAGTCCCTTGCTGTGTATGTGTTAGGAACCTCATATCATCTGCTGTATGTTTCCTGGTTGGTGGCTCAATGACTGAGAGATCTTAGGGGTCCAGGTTAGTTGAGAATGCTTGTCTTCCTATAGAGTGGCCCTCATCCTCAACTTCCAGCTTTTCCATATTCAACCACACAATTCTGTATGTTGGTTGACTGTAAATATCTGAATCTGAATCTTTCAGCTGGTTTTTCATTAAATTCTAAAGTCTTTAATTTCTTTCTTGAACAAGTTATTATTACATAGAGTATTGTTCAGTTTCCATGTGTATGTGGGCCTTCTACTATTTTTATTGTTATTGAAGACCAGCCTTAGTCCATGGTGATCTGATAAGTTGCCTGGAGTTATTTCAATCTTCTTAGATCTGCTGAGGTATGTTTTGTGACCAAGAATATTGTCAGTTTTGTAGAAGGTATCTTGAGGTGCTGAAAAGGTATTTTCTTTTGTTTTTGGATAAAATGTTCTATAGATGTCTGTTAAATCCATTTGGTTCATAACGTCTGTTAGTTTCACTATTTCTCTATTTAGTCTGTGTTTCCCTGATGTGTCAATTGATGAGTGGGGTATTGAAGTCTCCCACTATTATTGTGTGGGGTGCAATGTGTGCTTTGAGCTTTAGTAAAGTTTCTTATATGAATGTGGGTGCCCTAATATTTGGAGCATATATGTTCAGAATTGAGAGTTCATTTTGGTAGATTTTTTCCTTTGATGAGTATGAAGTGTCCTTCCTTATCCATTTTGATTACTTTAAGTAGAAAGTCGATTTTATAAAATATTAGAAGAGCTACAGCAGCTTGTTTCTTGGGACCATTTACTTGGAAAATTGTTTCCCAGCCTTTTACTCTGAGGTAGTGTCTGTCTGTGCCTGAAGTGAATTTCCTATATGCTGCAAAATGTTGCGTCCTGCTTATGTATTCAGACTGTTAGTCTATGTCTTTTATTGGAGAATTGAATCCATTGACATTAAGAGATATTAAGGAGAAGAGATTGTGGCTTCCTGTTATTTTTGTTATTAGAGGTGGAGTTATGTTTTTATGCCTCTCTTCTTTTTCTTTTGTTAGAAGAAGATTAATTTCTTGCTTTTTCTCATGTGTAGTTTTGCTCCCTTTGTTGGTGTTTTCCATACATTATCCTTTGAAGGGCTAGATTCATGGAAAGATATTGTATAAACATGTTTTGGTCACGAAATACCTTGTTTTCTCCATCTATGGCAGTTGAGAGTTTTGCTGGATATTGGAGCCTTGGGCTGGCATGTGTGTTTCCTTAGGGTCTGTATGATGTCTACCCAGGATCTTCTGGCTTTCATAGTGTCTAAGGAGAAGTCTGGTAAAATTCTGATAGTTGTATCTTTATATGTCACTTGACCTTTTTCCTTACTTCTTTTAATATTCTTTGTTTAGTGCATTTGCTATTTTAATTATTATGTGACAGGAGGAATTTCTTTTCTGGTCCAAACAATTTGAAGTTCTGTAGGCTTCTTGTATGTTCCTGGGCATCTCTTTCTTTAAGTTAGGGAAGTTTCCTTCTATAATTTTGTTGAAGACATTTACTGGACCTTTAAGTTGGAAATCTTCACTCTCTTCTATACCTATAATCCTTAGGTTTGGTCTTCTCATTTTGTCCTCATTTCCTGGATGTTAGAAGCTTTTTACATTTTTCATTTTCTTTGACTGTTGTATCAATACTTTCTATGGTATTTTCTGCATTTGAGATTCTCTCTTTGTTCTCTTGTATTCTGTTGTTAATGCTTGTATCCACAACTCCTGACTTCTTTCCTAGGTTTTTCTACATCCAGAGTTGTTTCCTTTTATGATTTCTTTATTGTTTCTACCTCAATTTTTAGATCCTGGATGGTTTTGTTCATTTCCTTCACCTGTTTTGTTGTGCTATCCTGTAGTTCTTTAGTGGCTTTATCTATTTTCCTGTGTTCTTCTGTATTTCTTTAAGGTAGTTATTTATGTCCTTCTTGAAGTCCTCTATCAGCATCATGAGCTGTGATGTTAAAACCAAATTTTGCTTTTACAATGTGTTGATATATCCAGGACTTGCTGTTGTAGGAGAATTGGGTTCAGAGGGTTCTGTATTGCCTCGATTTCTGTTGGTAACATTCCTACTTTTGCCTTTTGCAATCTGGTTATCTCTAGTGTTATTTAGTCCTGCTGTCTCTGGTTGGCACTTTTACCTCCTGTGGGCCTGCAAGCTGTCTCAGAACATCTGCGTGACTGGCTCTCCCAGTTACAGAGTGCTGTGGTGTTGCCCACCTCCTGCTTGCAGGAGGAGTCTGCTCTGACTGTGTCTCATCTGCTCTGCCACTCCTGTGTTCCCTTCTCTCCTGGCTGAACCTGCCTGCTCAGTTGCTGGAGAGAAGATGATGGCCTAACCTCCAAACCTGGGAGTCAAATCACTCCCTGTATAGCAGTTCTCCCCTGGCAGGGTCAGTGCGCAGAAGGCTGTGTCACTTCCCAGCTCCTGGGTGCATGTGGAGCCCAGATGGATCATGGCCCAGCTGCCCTGATGCGCCTGTGTTTCCAATGTGTCCACTATTAGGTTTGTATAAGCCTGTCCTCTACATAGTATAAGAGGGGGATTCCTCTAATCATGATTCTAGAGCATTCCAAGCAGGATCAGGGAAGCATTTCCCACAGGTGAGGAATCCTGATGTGTCTGCACCTGAAAGCAAGGGGGGGGGGGGTTATCCTTAACTATATCTTTCGTCCACAGCACTTCAAACCCTACAACTCACTCCCACCTATTGCAGAGACCTGCTGCACTTACCAGTCTCTCTGCATCTTATATCTGTCTCCTTCATTTCTCTTCCTCTTCTGCCTTCTAAGATCGCTACTCCCAGGAGTAAGGAGTAATGAAGACTTAGATGCAATAGGCAGGAGTCATGGCACTGGGCCATCAACTCTGTACTCCAGGAGCTCCAGCAAGTTGTATTAGTGTTCTAGGCCAACAGTGTCTCATAACCAAACAGTGCTGTAGGCTTTAGAGTAAAGGGGGGCATGCAAGACACCTTTTATTCTTTTCTTCACCTCCAGAAATATGTAAGACATGTAAGATTTGATGAGGAAATCACAGTGAGTCCTGAACCTGGCCACTCCCAAATTCTTTCCCATAGGCCTCTTCAGGACATGAAGAAGGCAAAACCTGAGGGCACACAGAGAGAACTCGGGAGGAGAATGATTGCAAATCAACAACATGGTGCAGGCAGGCAATCGTCCTGCATGTTGACCTGGAGTAGTAATAAGACCTCACTAGGTAGCTCAGGCTAGGGCTTGAGAGATCATGCAGCTATGCTGGCTTCTCATGTGTGACCCAAAGTCTTCATAGTTTCAGTGTTTCTTTCAAGTTTCTGAGGATATACAGAAGCAGGGGTCCTGAACAAGTCATAAGACACTGTGGGATGTATTATCTCAGCAATTACTTAGAAGCCTGGATTAGGTGAGGGAAGCCTTTATACTTTGATTTGGATATAAGGACAAAAGGTGAGAATAGCCATGAAACAACCTACAGACAATATGAAGGTCAAGAAGGAGGATCAAAGTGTGCATACCTTAGTCCTACATAGAAGGGGAAACAAAATAATCATGGGAAGTACAGAATAGGTGGGACTTTGGAGGAAGAGAGGAGGGGAGAGAAGAGAGGCAAGATTAGGTATGGGAGAAGATAGGAGAGATGTACAGAGGGTCAGGAAATTGCACAGGGGTATGTAGCAATAGGGGGTTTGGAACTGGGCATAGCCACCAGAAAATCCCAAACACCAAAATAGCAACAGGCTCCTGGGACCCAACAGGAATGACAGTAGCTTAAATACTCAACAAAGGGGAGAGAGAACCTGTCGAGACCATATCCACAGATCAGCCATGCCCTCTGGTTGAGGAATGGGGCCACCCATCCTTCTCAAAATTTTATTCCAGAATTGCTTCTGTCTAAAGGAAATACATGGACAAAGAGAGTAGAGCAGAGACTGAAGAAAAGGCCATCCAGAGACTGCCCCACCTGGGGATCCATCCCATATGCAGCTACCAAACTCAGACAATATTGTTAATGCCAAGAAATGGTTATAGAAAGGAGCCTGGTATGGATGTCTCCTGGGAGGCTCAGCAAGAGCCCTACTGATACAGATGGGCATGCTTGCAGCCAACCATTGGACTAAGATTGGAGGTGTTTGGGGAAGGACTGAAGGAGCAGAAGAAACTTGCAACACCATAGATAGAATAATATTAACCAATCAGATTCCCCAGAGTCCCCAGGGACTAAACCACCAACCAAAGCACACACATTGAGGGACCCATGGCTCCAGCTGCATATGTAGCAGAGGATGGTCTTCTCAGGCATCAAAGGGAGGTAAGGTCCTTGGTCCTGTGAAGGTTTGATGCTCCAGCATAGGGGATGCTAGGGCAATGGGACAGGAATGGGTGAGTGGGTCGGGAAGCACACTCATGGAGGCAGGGAAATGGGTGAGATGGGAGGGTTGGAGAGGAAATCAAGAAAGTTGATAACATTTGAAATGTAAATACCTTTTGATTCATGTTCTCCTATATTTCTTTAAAAGATTTATTTATGTCCATCTTGTAATCCTCCAATAGCATCATGAAATGTGATTTTTAAATCCAGAGCTTGTTTTTCTGGTGTGTTGGGGTATCCAGGACTTGCTGTTGTCAGAGAATTGGGTTCGGATGCTGCCATATTGCCTTGATTTCTGTTAGTAACGTTCCTATGTTTGCCTTTTGCCATCTGGTTATCTCTGGCGATAGTTGGTTCTGTTGTCACTGACTGGTACTTGAAACACCTGTGAGCCTATAAGGCTATTTCCACACCTCTGGATGGCTAGGTTTTACCTGGCACAGATTACTGATGGGCTGCCATACTCTTGGGTGCTGTTGGAGCCCTGGTGTGCCTTGCCCAAAGCAATGTTATACTCAGGTTGTCTCTGTGTACCTGGTGTTGCCTGTGTGGTCTGTCTGTCCAGGAGAAAATGGGGTACAGAGCTAAACAAAGAATTTTCACCTGAAGAATTTCGAATGGCTGAGAAGCATATTAAGAAATGTTCAACATCATTAGTCATTAGGGAAATGCAAATCAAAACAACCCTGAGATTTCACCTCACACCAGTCAGAATGGCTAAGATTAAAAACTCAGGAGAAAGCAGGTGTTGGCGAGGATGTGGAGAAAGAGGAACACTCTTCCACTGCTGGTGGGATTGCAAGTTGGTACAACCACTCTGGAAATTAGTCTGGTGGTTCCTCAGAAAATTGGGCAGTTCTAGAGGACTCTGCTATACGACTCCGGGGCATATACCCAGAGGATTCCCCAGCATGCAATAAAGACAAATGCTCTACTATGTTCATAGCAGCCTTATTTATAACAGCCAGAAGCTGGAAAGAACCCAGTTGTCCCTCAATGGAGGAATGAAATACAGAAAATGTGGTATATTTGCACAATGGAATACTACTCAGCAATTAAAAATGATGAATTCGTAAATTTTTTAGGCAAATGGTTGGAACTGGAAAATATCATACTAAGTGCAGTAACCCAATCATCACACACATGGAATTCAGTCTCTGAGAAATGGATATTAGCCCAGAAGCTCTGAATACCCAAGACAAAATTAACATATCAAATCATTCCCAAGAATAAGGAAGGAGAGGGCCCTGGTCCTGGAAAGGCTTGATGCAGCTTTGTAGGGGATTACCAGGACAGAGAAGTGGGAGGGGTTTGATTGGGGAATGGGCAGAGGAAAGAGGGCTTATGGATCTTATGGGGAGGCAGGAACTGGGAAAGGGGAAATTATTTGGAATGTAAACAAAGAATGTAGAAAAAAAGAAATGTTAATGAACAAAATAACCAATACAATTTTTTTTTTAAAAAGGAACTTTGTGATCATACCCTCATCAGTGTCTAAGGCTTTTGGCAGTTGCCTTATGCCAAAAAAGTGACCCAGTTCTGCAGGGACCTCCAGGTGAGGAGAGATTACCAGGCAACCTTTGGGCCTTCATCTTCCATCTGTTAGCCACTATGGTAAAATCCGGGAGCTGTGGAAGAAATTTAGACAAAATCTGAGTAGCGTGCATCTTTGCAGCGATGTTAGTTCCCGTTTGCTTGCTTGCTTGCTTGCTTTTAATCAGGATCAGCTCAAGAAGGAAAGTGGGGGATTTTTTGCCTCATAATTTGAAAGTGCAGCACATTATAGTGGGGATGACATTATAGCAAGAACATGAAGCAACTGGTAAATTTCCACATTTGAGTAGCAGAGGGATGAATGCTGGTACTTAGCTGCTTTCTCCTTTTTACCCAGCCCATAAGCGAGATTATCCAGCATTAGGTTGGCTCTTCCCACCAAAAGAAAGCTTGTCAAGAGGCATAGTCACAGATGTGCCTAGTTAGGATTCTAGTGGATTCTGGGCTCTTAAAGTTGACAATACTCACTATCATACCAATGACCAATGCAGGGCTGCTGGTCTGTGCCAATCCTGCCAGGATCTGGAAGGTTCCTTCCCTTCTTCATGTCATCCTGAACAGTATTTGTGAGACAATGCACAGGAAAGCCACAAAAGCAGAGGGATAATGGACTTGGGCTTTTTACCTATAGGAAAAGGTACCTCTACTTGTGAAATTTCTGAGGAGGCCAGAGCAGCCTGAACAGGGCTAAGGAGAGGGCTGGACAGACTCTGGTACACCTACCTACCCAGCCTCAGAGATCTAAGGAGGGAATTACTGAGAGAAAAGCTATTAGTTTTCTTCTGTTCCCTCAGCCTGAGCACAAAAAACAGAAAAGTTGGCAGTGAAGAAATCCAAAACCTGATGATTTTTCACTAGTGTCCCTAGAAGAGTAATTCTTCTCCTGGGCAGTGTGATCCTGTGAGCACCATCTGGTGAGAATACAGTCTGTCCTTTCCCAACTTGCTTAGGGAGCACTCACTGTGTATAAAACTCCTACTCACTAGTACATAATTCCTCAACAGCCTGGAAAGTAAACAGTTCCTTCCCTGTTTGACAAATAAGTAGCAAGTGTTCTTTAAGGTTAAAATTGTTCGTGGTTCCATCTAACAGAACCAGGCTTAGCATACATTCTGATCTATCATAGACCTCTGGACCTTAAACACTATTTTAGACTAGTGGCTACACCCTAGTTTCTATAAGATGTCAGCTATCTGAGACGTACTACCTAGGATATCTTAGATAATGGACAGAGATAGACTCCAAAGAGAGAAAGAGATAGAGCACAAAGAGGGAAACAATTGGATCATGTCAGTAGATGCAGACGAGCCATTTGTAAAAGTCTAACAACTTTTCATAATAAAAGGAGGCAGGAATACATGCACATACTTCCATATGATAGTGGCTATATTTGACAAATCTTTAGTAAATATTGTACTACATAGGGGAACCTCAAGCATGTCCACTAAAATCAAGAGTAAGAACAGGGTACTGCCTTCACTCTTGCTTACCACAATCATTCATGGCTTAGCTAGAACAAGGAGTCATAAGAATGAGACAAGGGAGGTAGAAATGAGTCAGGCTATTTGCAGCTGTGTACCTAAGAGAACCTAAGAACATTTTTGGCCAAATAAATCTCAAAAAAGGAAGAGAATACACAAGTAAATCTGTGCAGCTTTCCAGTGTAGGGATAACAAAGCAGTCGAGAAATAATCCCATTCACAAGAATTTTAAACAAATGAATAAGTAAATAACATTCCTTGGATTAAGTCTAACCAAGGAAGTGAATAAATTTCACAATGAATACATTTAAACTCCAAAAAGAAAAAAGAAAAGAAAATCTTAGAAGACAGAAAGGACTCCTCATGTTCCTGGACTGACAAGATCAATGTTGTGTAAATGGGTCTGCTACCAAAAGCAACCCACAGACTAGATGCAATCCTCATCAGAATTCCAAAGCTGCTCCTCATAGAAACAACAAATATATCCAAGGATTTGTATGAAAATCATAAGATTAGGCACAGTGAGCCCTTAGAAATACAAATGTTTTCAAAGTCAAGGCTAGAGATCATTCTCATCAGTTAAGAGCACTAGGCACATGTTAAGGGATTCCAGTTCAGATCATAGTATCTATGTAGGGATATCAAATATCCATGACTCTAGCTCTGCAGGATCCAGGAACTGCTTCTGATCTCAATCAGGCACAAGCAAGCATGGTGTGAACATACACATAAACAGAAAAAAAAATGCCTTACAGAAACTTTGTTATTTTATGAAGTCCCATTTGTCAATTCTTGATCTTAGAGCATATGCTATTGGTGTTCTGTTCATAAACTTTCTCCCTGTACCGATGTCCTCAAGGGTCTTCCCCAGTTTCTTTTCTAATAACTTCAGAGTGTCTGGCTTTATGTGGATGTCCTTGATCTATTTGGATTTGAGCTTAGTACAAGGAGACAAGGACGGATCAATTCACATTCTTCTGCATGCTGACCTCCAGTTGAACCAGCACCATTTGTTGAAAAGGCTATTTTTTTTCCCATTGGATGTTTTCAGCCTCTTTGTCAAGGATCAAGTGGCCATAGGTGTGTGGGTTCATTTCTGGGTCTTCAATCCTGTTCCATTGATCCTCCTGACTGTCACTGTACCAATACCATGCAGTTTTTAACACTATTGCTCTGTAGTATCGCTTGAGGTCAGGGATGCTGATTTAGATTTAACATTTTTGTTGACTATAGTATCTATTTCTTTTATCTTCAACCCCTGAGATTTTCTCTTCCATGTGCTGTACTCTATTGGTGGGGCTTTCCTCTGAAGCTTTTGTTTGACTTCTCAAATACTTCCAGTTTTGTTTCAGTTTGGGTTTTCTTTTGTGGTTCCATTTCAATCCTGTTCCATTGATCCTCCTGCCGGTCACTGTACCAATACCATGTAGTTTTTAACACCATTGCTCTGTAGTATTGCTTGAGGTCAGGGATACTGATTCCCCCAGAATTTCTTTTGTTGTTGAGAATAGTTTTAGCTATCCTGAGTTTTTTGTTATTCCAGATGAATTTGAGAATTGCTTTTTCTAACTCTATGAAGAAATGAATTGGGATTTTGATGGGTATTGTGTTGAATCTGTATGTTGCTTTGGCAAAATGGCCATTTTAACTATATTAATCCTGCTGATCCATGAGCATGGGAGATTTTTCCATTTTTTTGAGGTCTTCTAAGGCAAAGGACACCAGCAAAAGGACAAATCGGCAACCAACAAATTTGGAAAAGATCTTCACCAACCCTACATCACATAGAGGGCTACTATCCAATATATACAAAGAACTCAAAAAGTTAGACCCCAGAAAACCAAATAACCCTATTAAAAATGGGGTTCAGAGCTAAACAAAGAATTTTCACCTAAAGAACTTCGGATGGCTGAAAAGCATCTTAAAAAATGCTCAACTTCATTAGTCATTAGGAAAATTCAAATCAAAAAAAACCACTGAGATTTCACCTTACACCAGTCAGAATGGCTAAGATTAAAAATTCAGGAGACATCAGGTGTTGGCCAGGATGTGGAGAAAGAGGAATACTCCTCTACTGCTAGTGGGGTTGCAAACTGGTACAACCACTCTGGAAATCAGTCTGGCGGTTCCTCAGAAAACTGAGCACATCACTTCTGGAGGATCCTGCTATACCACTCCTGGGCATGTACCCAGAGGATTCCCCAGTGTGTAATAGAGATACGTGCTCCACTATGTTCATAGCAGCCCTGTTTATAATAGCCAGAAGCTGGAAAGAACCCAGGTATCCCTCAACGGAAGAATGGATGCAAAAAAAATGTATATATACACAATGGGTATATACACAATGGGTATATATACACAATATATACACAATGGGTATATAGACACAATGGGTATATATACACAATGTGCTATATATACACAATTCTAATTCAGCCATTAGAAACAATGAGTTCGTGAAATTCTTAGACAAATGGAAAGAGTTGGAGAACATCATACTAAGTGAGGTGACCCAGTCTCAAAAGATCAATCATGGTATGCACTCACTAATAATTGGACATTAACCTAGAAAATTCGAATACCCAAAACATAATCTACACATCAAATGAAGTACAAGAACGGAGGAGTGGCCCCTGGTTCTGGAAAGACTCAGTGTAGCATTATGGGGCAAAACCAGAACAGGGAAGTGGGAAGGGGTGGATGGGAGAACAGGGGGAGGGAAGGGAGCTTATGTGACTTTTGGGGAGTGGGGGGGCCTGAAAAGGGGAACTCATTTGAAATGTAAATAAAAATATATCGAATAAAAATGCTGTCTTTTTTCCACTGGATGTCTTTAGCTCCCTTGTCAAATATCACGTGATCATAGGTATGTGGGTTCATTTCTGGGTCTTCAGTTCTAGTCCATTGATCTTCCTGATTGTCTCTAACAAATGCCAGACAGTTTTTATAACTATTGCTCTGTAGTAGAGCTTGAGGTCAAGGATAGTGATTTAGCCAATATCTCTTTTGTTGTTAAGAATAGTTTTCACTATCCTGGTTTATTTGTTATTCCAAATGAATTTGCAGATTGCTCTTTCTAGCTCTATGAAGAATTGATTTGGAATTTTGATAGGGATTGCATTGAATCTCTAGATTGCTTTCAGAAAGATGGGCATTTTTACTATATTAGTCCTGCCAACCATGAGCATGGGAGATCTTTCCATCCTCAGATCTTCTTTGAATTCTTTCTTCAGAGGCTAAAGTTCTTGCCATACAGATCTTACACTTGCTTGGTTAGAGTCACATCAAGGTATATAATATTATTTCTGACTATTGTGAAGAGTATCATTTCTGTAATTTCTTTCTCAGCTTGTTTATCCTTTGAGTAGAGGATGGCTACTGATTTGTTTGAATTAATTTTATATCCAGCAAATTTGCTGGAGTTATTTAACAGCTTTAGGAGTTTTCTGGTGGAATATTTGGGGTCACTTAAGTATGCGATCATATCATCTGCAAATAGTGATATTTTTACTTCTTCCTTTCAAATTTGTATCCCTTTGAACTCCTTTTGTTGTCTAATTGTTCTAGCTGGAACTTCAAGTACTATATTGAATAGATAGGGAGAGAGTGGACAGCCTTGTCTGGTGCGCATTTTAGTGGGGTTGCTTCAAGTTTCTCTCCATTTAGTTTGTGATTGGGTATTGGTTTGCTGTGCATTGCATTTAATGTTTAGATATGGGCCTTGAATTCCTGATCATTCCAAAACTTTTAACATGAAGGGATGCTGAATTTTGTCAAATGCTTTTTCAGTATCTAGTGAAATTATCATGTTTTTTCCCTTTGAGTTTGCTTATGTCGTAGATTACACTGATGTATTTCCATATGTTGGACAATCCCTGCATCCCTGGGCTGAAACATACTTCTTAAAGTGGCCAACTTGCATGCCAAGCTTTTGGAGAGATAATGGTGACATCTGCTCCAGTGTCAACTATTCCTTCAATCTCAAAATTGCTTACTAGTATGCTAAAATTTGGTCTTTGATCCTCTATAGAAGTTTGCCAAAATATTCATTGTGGGCTCCCTTTGAGGCTTTTTGAATTGTCTATAGAACTTGCCTCAGCCCTGTCTGGTCTCAGAACATCTGTTTTTAAAGCAGTGATGTTTAATTGTCCTGAGGAAGAGAACTCTCCCTGCCTGGCACTGGGGCATGCAAGAGCCCCGCCCAGGGAAGTTTTTTTGGAAGGGTATTGCCCCATTTGTCAATTGTTGCTCTGCATTCCCTAGTCAAATGTTGGCATTTGCCACATCTTTGACATATTCCAGAAGGTATGGTCCCCTTTTGGTGTTACTTTGGTTTTTCCTGCAGTTATTTCTGAGATGACACTGCTTATCACAATAAAGACATTTGAAATCTTGGGTTATCTCTAGGTGTTTAATGGCAGCTTCTCCTATTGCATTCATATCAGGCAAGCAAGATCCAACAAAATTTGTATATCTAATCCACTCCTCTATTGATGCTGACCAGGCATTCAGGTGTCGGATTACTTCCATATGTTCAGCATTCCCCATTTTCAAAGGCTAAAGACTCAAAGATTGCCTTTCTTCCCGCTTAATCTGATACACTCCTTTCCACAGCTGAGTTAGCCTTTGTAAAAAGTCAGAGAAGGTTACTTTTCGACCTTGTATATCTTGCCTAAATGGTTCAAGTCTTTTCCCCGATTCTATGGCATTGTCACAGGCATTTAAGGCTGACAATCAACCTAATACCAGAGTTTCTTCATCATATACATTCTGCACCTCAGCAAATCCACCTTCACAAAGCAGGTGATCTGTGGAAATCTCTCTACCCTTGGCTATACTTTTTTCATGCTATCTCCCTTACCTCACCTTTCTACCATAAGAACTATTGTAAATTTGCAGCAGGTTCTAGTATTGCTCTTGCCATATCTTTCTAGTCTTTGGGGATTATTCTATTTTTAATAGTTTAAAAAGTCAAGATTTGTTTTACAAATGGTGAATGCACTCCAAAATTAGTAACACTTTCCTTAAATTTCCTCAGTTTTTACATCCATGTGTTACCGAATTCCTGATAATCCTTTGGATGATCATTGATTGGAGGTCTTTATTGTATATTAACTGGATAGACTAAAATTGTATTTTTAATAGCCTTTGGTTAGTTTTCTCTAATTTTATCTTCTGTCTCTACCTGATCATTTTCCTTAATTAGAATTTTAAATTTCTCCCTTAAGGACTGTATCCACACTTCATATCTCTCCTTTTGCTGCTTGTCCTGTTCCTTGAATTCTGTATTATCTGTTCAAGCTTCTGCCTCCACAGTTTGATTTTTCTCTTAATATTGAAATTCTGATAATCTGCTGTCTATTTTATTTTGATTGATTAATTTTAAAAGGTTAATCTCTAAGTCTTGATTACAATCCTCATTATTTTCTCTTTGCTGCTCAGTCTGGTCTCAGCTATTATAACTTTTGTTCTAGCATCTTTTCTCGCTCCTGCCTCCCACCTTCATTTTCATCTTTCTGTCTCTTGTTCTGACCTATAATTTCCCATGTCTTCAATTCTAGTGTTTCCTCTAGGCCAGGTTGCCAGGTTGTCACAAATTTCTCTTACTCTTGTTCATGCTGCTCTATAATTTCCTGTATCTTCTGTTCTAAGCCCTGCTTTCATAATATTAGCTTCTCTTTATGTTGTAAGGTCTGATATGGCAGAATCTGCCTTATTTTGATTTTCTAGCATTAGTAATCATTCTCTAGACTTTGCTTCCAAATTTTACCTCTATCTCCTTGTTCTTCAGTCTGATCTATGAATTCTTGAAATCTTTCTAGCATTTCTTCCAGCTCCTGTCTCCAACCTTCATTCTCCTCTTTCTCTTGCTTATTTTAACCAATAATATCCTGAACTTTTGGTTCTAGTGTTTCCTCCAGGCAATGTTTTCAAGTCTTAACCATTTCTGTCTGTTGCTCAGACTCATTTATGAACTTCAGAAATTTCTGTTCTAGCTTGTCTTCCAGCGTCTGCCCTTTCAGTTCTAGTGTTACTTGTAATCTCTTTTCTAAGGCAAGGTACTTTTTTATCTAGGTCCCTGTCTTTTGAGGAGATATAGTAAATCAAGAGAATAAATATTGCAATACCTGTAAATGATAACATGTCTATGTCCTTAAATTCATCCCTATCAAACCATTCAAAATATCATCACATAAAGCCCAAATGATATTTATTGTGTTTCTCATCTTTAAGTATCAAAAGGTTTTTTTTAAATATATATCTTTTTATATCATTGTATCACCTGATCCAGAGCCCTTTGTACCTTTACCAACTTTACCTCCCTCTACTGTTCGATTCAGAACACTGCAGTCCTCTGTGATTTTTTTTTTTTTTTTTTTTTTTTTTTTTTAATTCGGGCATAGATGCCCAGATCACTTCACTGTGTCTGCCTGAAAACTACCTCACAGGTAGTTGTATTCCAGGGTCTTATGTGCACTGCTTAAGCTCAGTTCCAGGCTGGGATGATGCCCCTGGCCATAGCTCTCTGCCTGGGATACTACTAAAGCTAAGTATCCTCTCTGCAGTTCTCCTTAGACTATTCAAGCCCAGACACCTTTCAGTTCACACTGTTGCAGCCTAGATCACTACCCAAGCGATATTTGTGTATTGAAGGGCAGTAAACTTTTATCTCAGTTTAGTTTAGTTCTAATCAATAAGATGGGTGCCAATTTGTTGCAGTAAAATCTCCAATCCAAATTGGCACATGCATAGAAAACACAACTCAATTAATATGAATACAATCTAAGCACCTAGGTTGGGCAGATCTACCACTACACTATTATATTCCCCAGCTATGAGATCCCATATAATGTAAGGTTTCTCCAGTCCATGGTGGTCTGCTCAATTCTCCTTCTGCCTTCTTGTCAGTAGTCCTCTCTTCTCCCCCTCTCCTCCTTCTGCCTAAAACTTTTCAGTTCCACCTTCCCTTCCAATGCCCAATCACTGGCTCTAGCCTTTATTCTACAAGTTAAATGGGGATAAGGTTCACAAGAAGTCACCTGTGTATGTGATTCACTCCTCCTCCCAGATAGCCCCACTTGGGTAAGTGGAGTTAGAATCAAATTACAAACAACGCCAGAGCAACCCACAACATATACATATATATATATATATATATATATATATATATATATATATATATATATATATATATTATATATATATATATATATTTCTGCAACAGGGTATTCTTGTATAGCCTAGAACTGTCCTGGAACTCAATCTGTAGACAAGGCAGACCTAAATATAAGAGGTTCTGCTGTGTCTGCCTCCTGAGTGCTATGATTAAAAATTTGTGCCACCAACACCAAGCTTGTTTTAGAATTTTTAAAAATATTTTTATTCTTATTTTTATGTTTCATTTGTGCTGGTGTGTAGTAATGTAGACTCATTTCTGTCACTCGTACTGACCTTGAACTCGCTATTCTGCTGTTTCAACCTAAGAGTTCCAGACTTGTGTCACCAGGCCCAATACTGCTTAT
The DNA here is from genome assembly GCF_947179515.1 of Apodemus sylvaticus. NCBI lineage: Eukaryota > Metazoa > Chordata > Mammalia > Rodentia > Muridae > Apodemus > Apodemus sylvaticus. Next base: position 120,619,230 of record NC_067473.1, read on the forward strand.
ATGTTTTATACAACTTACATTTGTGTGGTTTCTTCTTCTTCCTACATTCTTGATGTCTTGAGTGGTATCTCGTGTTATGTAGTTAAATCTGATTCCATTTGTTGACACAAAGCCTATTTGAGGCTTTCCTCAAAGTGAAGACAGAACACACAACAGATCTTCTCCAATCTTTCTCAGTTATTTTCTATATTATATGTAAGTGTTATCACTGAAATCACTAGATTCTAAGCATGGTGGGATGTATGTAGGTGACATTTCCTTACTTTGAGTGACGGATAGCAACTTTACTGTGTAAAGTGTGCCTCTGGGTATGTTTAGCATTGTGAAGTGTGTTTCTCTCTGAAAGTGTTAAACTGTGTGGACTGTGTGGCTTAGTTTGTGCTCCCCTACATAGTATGCTCTAAGGAGGTATTGGTCTAATCTCAACTATGCAGGCATGCTACAAGTGACTTTTCTTCTTACTAAATCTAAGTATCTGTGACTAATTTACTATTTGAATTTGGATGTTATGACCCCATGTAAAGTACTTTGTATATGAAATATATCAATTTGATTCCTCTAAGATCTGTCCTTTGTAATTCACTGTTTGTGTCTTTCTGGCAGGGTACATGTTCAAGTTTTTCCTGGTGGACTAAGTCTGACATTCCTCAGTATAGGGAGAGTGTGATCTGATCTCATATCCTGACACCACCAGACAGTGGCTATGCCTAACTTTCACTATTTTAAATCTGGCTACCTGAGCATCATTGTGCAAATGACAGTGTGGTTCTCTGCATATATTTCCCTCTCTCTCTCTCTCTCTCTCTCTCTCTCTCTCTCTCTCTCTCTCTCTCTCTCTCTGTGTGTGTGTGTGTGTGTGTGTGTTTTCTGGACCATGTGATAATTGACTCACAAAACAATGTCTGTTCATGTATTTTGCCAAATATAAACAACTGATGCAACTGAATTGTTTGAACTGTCATAGCTATCACATACTTTAAATCATGGAATATGCCAGAAAGATGGGTCAGCAGGTAAGTACCCTACTTACTTGAAGACTCAAGGTAAATTTCTAGCACACACTGGGTGGCCCAAAAGTGCATATAGGTCTAGCTCCCGAGTACCTGACACCTCTGATCTTTATGAGCATCTGCACTCAAGCAAACAAACATACACACACACACACACACACACACAGAGAGAGAGAGAGAGAGAGAGAGAGAGAGAGAGAGAGAGAGAGAGTGTTAAAACTTAAAAACTATCCTTCTTAGGAACTTAAAAGCAATCTATGGACCCAGATCAATTGAGAGTCCTCTCACAAATTTCCTTTGAAAACTACTGAGAGATAGAAACTTCATGTGATATCTGATAGGTCATGTGGTTTAATTTTCTTTTATCTACCTGTCATACACACACAAAGGAAACAGATTTAGCAGGGGAAAAGGTACTTTCATATATCAATTTAAGCCATATAATGTTCCTACTATGCCATGATCTATAACTCTGATGATGACATATTAGATTATACTCAGGGTCCATACCCATAACTGCATAATCAAATATTTAAGATTCTGATACATGTTGACCTCAAAAACTTAATTATATGTTTTTCATTGCAAATAAACACAAAAGGCCTGACTGTAGAATAACTAGGGGACACAATGATTTGGACACTGTAGAATATTGAGCCATCATTGAACTTCATCCTTGAGTAGAAGACAACAGTGTCCAAGATATAGAAAACCACAAAGAAGCTCATGAGCAGCATGATGGTCCTGGTGGCCCTTTGCTCTGGGGAGGCTTTTGAAGAAAGGCTGGTGCTATTAAGGTGCTGGGCCTGCTTTCTGTGCATCCATAGGAGAGCCACCATGAACCTCATAGACAGGACCATGATTCCTATAAAAAAGGCTTCCCTGATGGCTGTCTGTGTGAAAACTATGTTTTTTTCTGGAGTAACTCATGTGTAGAAGTGATCAGGACTGGGTAACATACGTAAAATTATCTGAAGTCAAATTGGGAAAAGCAATAATCTATAAGAAGGGGTGACTGCTGAAAGACAAATAGAGAACACAGAGGAAAAGAAAGGCACCTGAGATGTGATGGGAAGATTTATGTTTAAACTTTGTTGCTTCTAGGACTAAGGGTGATGGTTCAAAAGATATTCAGCAGACAGGAAGTACAAGGGGAGAGTCCCCTTAAAAGCCTGTGCAAAAAGATAAGGGTTTGGCATGTGGTAGAATCCCATCTCCCCCAAGACATAAACATGTCCACAGCTGTGAGTCCCATAGTTATAAACAGCATTAGTTGGGTTAGTGACAAGAATGCAATGTAGAGATCAATGGGCTCAGTCCTGTTCCCACCAAGGAGCATGAAGAGTTGGGCAAAAAAAGGACTCTGTTAGCTGAGATCCCAACATTCACTTCAGAGAACAAGGTGATTATCAAGTTTGTGTCCATTTGGAGTGAGTTGGCTTTATTCACTGTATGTGGGTAGGAAGCAAGTAGCAAAAATCTGAGGAGAAAAGAGAAAAATCTTTATTATAAAACTTGGCCTTCACAAATCTCAACCAACACCTAGATGCCAACAAAATATTGAGTCATCATAATTCCACCTCAACAATCTTAGCTCCATATCATATCACCTCAAAGACATTCTCATTGTCTCCACTGTCCTGGTGCTTTCCAATAAGTTCTGAATTCTGTGTACCATTTTGGAGCTACCTCCCAATGTAAACATTCTTGTATACTTAACATTATCATGACTTCTAAGAATCATTCCCTCTACTGGTCCATGGTTTTTGATTTATTCTGGGACAAGAGATGCATCTCACGTGATTGTCAGAAACACAATAGTATTATATATCTCATAAAATGGAATAGAGAACATTGCACAAAACTAGAAATGTCCCCTCTTGTAGGACTCTGTCCTCACAGGTTCCAGGTGCACAGGGTCTCTCTCTCTCTCTCTCTCTCTCTCTCTCTCTCTCTCTCTCTCTCTCTCTCTCTCTCTCTCTCTCTCTCTGTGTGTGTGTGTGTGTGTGTGTTTGTGTGTGTCTGTGAGTGTCTGTGTGTGTGTCTGTGTGTATCTGTGTTCCCTCAACTACACCTCCTTTTTCTCTTTCCTCTTCTCTCTTCTCTTTTGCCCTTCTCTCTTGTTTTGTCTCCTGGTCCTGTTAAGATGTGGCTGCCTAATCATGAGCTAACCAAGGACAACAGTTAGACATGCCAAGGGAATAGGAAAGGCCACTACTCAGCCTACACAGAGAACTATAGGCAACTAAGAAAAGCTAAGAACAGAAGGAATAATAGTCTTCTCCAGGGGAGAGCACACCAATTGGTTGTCTAAAAGCAAATGTGAGCAGGGAAAACACACATTATACAGACTGAGAAAGCTGTAGTTACAGATTTAAGAATATGTATTATATAAAAAAAGAGAGGCCATGAAAGCAAAGGACAGCATTGGGGATTACTTGGAAGAGATTTTAAGAAGATAGGAGAAAGGATAGCTCAAATAATTATACCATAATCTTTAAAGTATCAAAGAATTATAAAATGAAGCAATTGGGAAATGTTAGAATTCATCAACACTGGGTCAGAATTAATAATTCAGAGCTCAGGCTGATAGTTGGTGAAAACATTTAATAATTTAGATTTCCTCACATAAAAATTGTATAGTATCAACACAAAAAGCTAGTTCTTCAAAAGATCAGATGTCATTAGCCGGAAAGACATGATTAAGTTATACTAAATTCTATTTCTGTGACTTGTGGAGTTCCTTATGATACCAGAGCTCCTCCTTGACCTCAGTCTCAAGGAAGTGGACTCAAGGTGAGGGAGAAAGAAGGAACAGGGAAAAAAGAGAGAGACATAGAAATTCAGTTTCAGCAGTAAGGTAACATAAATTAACAGTTTCTGCCACCCAGACAATATATTTGAGATTGTGCCATGATAACCTCAAGCAAATATACAGTAATCAAGGCTCCATCTGCCTTCAATATAGCAACAGAAGTTCACACTGGCACTCTACCCGATTGTCACCTTGTAACCTATATTCATTAATAATGGCAGGTATATTCTTTATACACACATTTCATGGAAGATAATGTCTACATTAATGATGTTTTGAAAATTTAAAAAGCATGAAATATATGCATTGAATAGTAGTTACTAACAAATAATTCTAATACAATTTCTCATGTATCATTTTTGTGAAATGCAGTTTTTTATGTTCTGCTGAATACAAACACAAAGAGACACACAGAGACAGACAGACAGACAGACACAGAGAGGATACAGACAGATGGGCAGACAAACAGACAGACAGAGAAAGAGAGGAAGAAGGGGGCCTAATGATCCTTGAAAAGGCATCACATTATTAAACTCCCCTAGGTAGTAAGGGTTGTTATCCTATGTATAGTGGGGTACAGGTTGTGCTATTTTTAGAGTCACTTCAGTACCTACACCCTGCAAAACATAAATCACTTGGGAAAGCCATGGGGGGTTTCAGGAGGTAGCAATCTTAAGCTACATTTGTGGCACCATAAATTCAGGGGATTGTTGCTCTGAAGTAAGAGGATCCTTATTAGAATGGAAGTGGAAACTTGACAATTTCTTTTTCTCTGCAGAAACAGCTGGAGAGACTGACAACATGTCCTGTGATTGTGAGCATCAGTTTTTCAGGAGAGACACAAACAATAGCCTTGAACCACCTGCCAGAACCAGACTTTAAAGCATATTCAACTGTATGTAGAAAATTTGGGGCAAATTGTGTCATTCATACTCAAAGCATTCTAGTGATAATCAGCACTTCATAGAAACAAGCTAAAACGTGGTGTGTTGCCTATCTTCTTAGACATTAGTCCACACATGGATGACTACCTAACCCAGCACAGGAGGTGGAAGAACATGACAGCCACTCTGCCATCAGAAAAATGATGTAAGAGACAGATTTTATACAACAGTTCAGGCTGCAACTGCTGCCTGTGTCATTGGAATACATTGTGCCATGTCTAAAATTACCTTCTATATCCTGGACTATCACAATTCCTCCAGAGATACATGATGTTTTTGTACATAAGGATAGGAAATGGCTCTGTGAAATAGGTTGGGGAAGAGTGAATAAAGACTGAAAAGGCAAAACAGGAGAACAAAACATACCTAGAGCAAGAAATATCCAGAGAAATTGAAAAGGCTTCAACTGCTAAGAATCACAGAGATAACCCTCTGTTCTGCATGGTGCGAAAAACCCATGACTATTGACACTGTGCCACTTTTCAGTTAGACAAATCATGGACAGCCTGAGATCCATGTCATCATCAATAGGCCTCAAAGGATGGCCAGTGTTTTTCACAACAATTACATGAACTTGTCATCTGGGAGGAAGTAGAAGGTGGAATGGAAGAGGAAAATCTCTTTGCAGATGACACTGCATGCTGGTTGCTTACAGCACTGTAGGTGCACTGAATCCCGAGAGGAGAAAGGCAGAGTGTCTGTGTCCTCCTCTATAACATGGATGCAGCCTACCTACACCCTGGTGCTAAGTGACTGTGTAAAGAGCAGGATTGAAGGCAGGTCTGAGCAATACCTTTCTATCCTTGTGTTTATGAAACTGTGTGTTTGTGTTTGTCATTGTCTCACAGCTTACCCTTACCATGCTAACATTGCCCTCATCCCTGCTGTGCCTCCATGAACAGTAGACTGAGGTTTGGGAATGTGGGACTGGCTTTACTTCATGAAAGTAGGCTCTGTTTACAGAGGAATTGGAATCTGTTTACAATGGAATTACATCAGGCAGTATTCTTTATCTAACTATTCTACTTGGACAACTACTTGGAAGACAGTGGGGGAGAGGATTGGTTCCCCATACAAGGAAAACCATCAGTAAGCAGATGTCAGCATTGTGTCCAGAGAGGAAATGAAGACAAGTGACTGTAGGGGTGTAATGGGGAAAACCATGAGAAATACTTGGGTCAAGAGGAGGTTGAAACCCTTTATTATCCTCTGAGCTCACCCTTGCAGCTAGACTGCTGCAGTATTTCAAAACACATATTCAGAAACTCCAGAAAAGACAGTATACTCTTATGGTGAAAAGACAAGAAGTCCAAGAGAAGTCTTGTCACAGACCTGAAAGGAGTTTTGTCACAGATGCCTGCTGTTACTACAGAGAACCAACCGTTCTTCAGGATAAACTTCTGGACACAACCTCTGATGTGGTGGATCGCATGATGGAACATGGGATTACAGGCCTCCTTGCCCAGCAGCTTTGATGGACTCTGTATAATAAAAAGGGAGATAGATTTTGGTTTATATATGTCTAACACTATGAGAAGATACAGTTTGGGGAATTATGAGAGCTAGTAAGAGAGACCAACAAAAGAGAAAGCAACAAAATTCAGGTTTTTCCCATTATTTGAGTGGTTGTCAATTGTTTCTCTCATCAAGCAAGAGTTATAAATTCCTGTTCTTAGGACATGTGGAAACCATGACCAAGTTCACCATGTACTTCATATTTCATAACTGGCAACCATGTTCCTTAGCTGAAACATTCCATGGATCAGAGCCCAGACTAAGGACAGCCTCTGAATTCTGGTAGTGCTAGATGAATTGGGAGTGAGACACAGCACACTGAGAGTCTGTACACTGTGCAACTTTGGACCTGCTGCTTCATTTCCTTGTAAAGTTTTTATCTAAGTTAGTCTTTTATTGCTGTGAGCAGATACCATGAAGAAGACAACTCTTATGAATACAGCATTTAATCAATATTGGTTTACAGTATTATAAGTTCAGTCCAGTATCCTCAAGGTGGTAGCATGGCATAGTGCAGGAAGATCTGGGAGTTGTATATCTTGCTGCAAAAGAAAACAGGAGAAAAATATCTTCTAGGAAGCTATGAGGAGAATCTCAAAGCCCACCCCCATAGTGAACCACTTCCTCCAAAAAGGCCAAATTTACTCCAGCAAGGCCAACACATCCCAATAGTGCCATTCTCTGGACCAAGCTTATTCAAACCACTCACATTCCGCTCTCTGACTCCGATAGAATTGTTCACACACATGAATCTAAGGAAGCCAGCCATAGCATAATAAAAATTACATTTAGTCCAAAGTCTCCATAGAAAATTCAATGTCTCTTCTGAGATTCTTCCAATCACTTAACTGTAAGTCCAAAGCAAGATAGGAAACCAGCTGGGCAAAATCCAAACTGCATCTCCACATTTTATGGCAAAATGTTTTTTCAGATCCCCAACACCTTTTCTGTCTTTGTTGACTGCCTAAAAATGTCTTTATCCATGGCTGGTTCCACTCATGTTAGCGGCTTTCCTCATCAGATATCCCACATTTCTGGAAACTTGAAACATTTGGAGTCACCAAAGCAACTTCAATATTAAGGCTTCTTGTTCCAGGGTCCTGGGATCCACACCTGATCTTCTAGTCTCCTCCAGAGGGCTTGGTCACATATTAATAGTTTTCTTCTCTGAAAATCCCAGAGCCAGGCTTGCATAGTTAAAATCACCCTCAGAAACAAAATCACCCATATTCCTATTAGGATGGCTCATAAGCCCCACTGAAAGCATCCCACTACATCTCCAAATCCAAAGTCCTGAAATTCACATTTTTCCAAGCAAAAGCATGGCTAGGACTATAACAGCAATACCCTATGCCTGGGTAGGACTTCTGCCTTACTAAGGCTTTTTACTGATGTGAACAGACACCACATCCAAGCCAACTTTTATAAGGATGATATTTAGTTGGAGATTGCTTATAGATTCAGAATTTCAGTCCATTATCATCAAGTCAAAAGCATTGCAGAATCCATGCAGGCATGGTGTAGGTAGGTACTGAGAGATCTGCATCCTGTTCAAAGACAATCAGGAAAAGACTGGCTTCCAGGAAACTAGGACAAGGATCTGAAAAACCCATGCCCAGAGAGACACACTTTCTCCAACTTGGCAACAGCTAATATAATAAAGCCATACTTCCTAATAGTACCATGCTTTGGGGAAAAGCATATTCAAACCACCAAACTTCAAATTTCTGAATTATTCAAACAAATAAGTCAAGTCCAAAACAGTTCTATTCAGACATGGAGCTGAAAACATCACATTAAGCTGTGGGTTTGAGGTTTTCTTGGTAACATGAGAACATCTTAGAAAGGATAATTCAAGAAATTCACTGTATGACTTAAGTGCTGTCACAGAGAGCTATTTACTTTAAAAATGGATGCAAATCAAAAATGTATTGATATTCCCTGTGATCTGGATAACAGACATCTTGGGAAGGCTGGGCACAAACTTTGTCGAGTTATGTTACAACACCTGTGGGAGGGATCAGAAAGTTTTGTACCAACTAGACAACTGTAACTTTGCTCATTTTGAGTCTTATGTATATTCATTCCCAAACCATTTCATACTTTGTGATGTGTCTGCTCTGGGTTGAGAGACTCCTGGGGCCTCCATGACTTCCCATCAGCTCTGAGTCTCTCACCCTACAGTGTTAACGGGCAGCCTTTTGCTGGGCCAAGTACTCATGTGAGTGTGTCTGGATTCCATGTACTGTTGGATATGTGTGCCTTCACTTCCATATGCTCAGATTCAGGATTTGATCTATAAGTGATAAGTAAAAGTAAATTTAAAAGGGAAATGATAGGAAAGTGAAGAGAGAGAAAGAGAGAGAGAGAGAGGAGAGAGGACGAGAGGAGAAGAGAGAGAGAGAGAGGGAGGGGAGAGGGAGAGAGAGAGAGAGAGAGAGAGAGAGAGAGAGAGAGAGGAGAGAGAGAGAGAGAGAGAGAATTGAAGGCATTTGGTGAGGCAGTGATAGACACCAGAAAGCAAAATAGGGCAGCTTTATGTTTAGGTTCAAGACATGAGTTCTCAATTTCTCAGTTCTCAGCTGCCATGCCTGCTGCTTGCTGGCATGCTTTCCCACCATGGCAGTGATGTAAACCAAATGAACTGGAACATTTCTAATAAGTTAATAGAGATCTGACCCATGAATGGTTCTATACAAAACTAGCTAAGTTCCAAATGAATGTGTATAATTTGACCTTGACACACACCTATGTCAATGACCAGTGGCTCAGACCCATGGTAAGGGACAAACCTTCCATGGATAATGCTCAGTGGTATGGCAAAGCATTCCTGTTGTCCAAATAGGAATGTTCTCAGTGTGTGCAGAGACTGTCCACCATAGCTTCCACTAATCCAGATGTTTACAGCCTAAAGAATGCCCCCTTTAAGAAGTAACAGAGACAGTTACTTCTGAGATTAGCTAAACTTGCCTCCCTGCTCAACTATATGCAATAACATTCTTCCTTGTTTATCTGTATGCAATGACATCACTTCCTTTTACAATTGAATATAATATACACATTGACTGGTACCAAAGCCTCTCCATCACAGATCCCAAGCCAATTTCAGCTTCTCTGTATATGTTTGTGTGCCTATCCTTTCTTCATTTGCTCACTGCCCCTTGTCTGCTCAGACTCAAGCTGTGGAAGGAAGTGGATCAAATTAAATCTCAACATTATCAGAATGTGAAGCTTTGCTACACAACCACATCTATGCATGTGCTATCAAGCCAAGGGATGAAATAACGGGCATGAATGAAGAGAAAGGCAGATAGCTCTCTTGCTGGTTAGAGATGCTGAAGCTCCATCTGATATGCAGTAGTATAGACCAATGAAGATCAAAGGGGTCCTCCCCCACTGTCAACTGTTTGTAAAATCTAGAATGGATGCTAAGTTACCAATCTCTGAAATTTCCACTACTAAGCAAATAAGAAACAGAGATTGAAGCAGAGAGAGTTTTGTTCAAGTCAAGGACTGTGAAAATAGGATAAAAAAATTCTGTCTCACAGAACAGTACTCCTGGATGGGGCCACCCACCCACCTCAAAAACAATAATCCAGAATTACTCCTGTCAACAGGAAATGCAGGGACAAAGAGTGAAGCAGTCTAACAGGAAGGCCATCCAGAGATTGCCCCACCTAGGGAGCTATCCCATCTGCTGATGCCAAACCCAGACACTATTGCTGATTCCAAGAAGAACTTACTGAAAAGATCCTGGTATAGCTGCACTCTAAGAGGCTCTGCCAGATCCTGACCAACAGAGGTACAGATGTATGCAGCCAAACATTGGAAAGAGCATGGGGACCCCAATAGAGGAGTTATGGAAAGGCCTGAAGGAGCTGAAGTAGTATGCAACCCCATAGGAAGAACAACAACATCAACCAATCATATCCCCCAAAGTTCCCATGGACTAAACAACTAAAAAAAGTGCTCTCATGGGGAGACCCTTGGCTCTTGCTGGTATCAGAGGACTGACTTGTCTTGCATCAAAGGGAGTGGTGCTACTTGGTCCTGTGGATGCTTGATGATCCAGCATAGGGAAATACTAGGTCACTGATGCAGGAGTACGTGGGCAGGTGGGGAAGTAGACTCATAGAAAAAGGGGCTTGTGGAGAGGATAGGGTTTTTTTGGAAGGGATACTGGGAAGGGTGCAACATTTGAAATATAATTAAATAAAATAACCAATAAAAAAGAAATTATATTGTAATTAATCATAACATTCTCAAATATTTGTTAACAATAGTATTTATTTTTTACAAATATATAAACTGAAGGATATAAATATTTGGATGCATTTATATTTTTTAAAAAAAGAAAAGAAAGGAAAAGAATTCTACTTTCCCAAAGGCAAAGGTTTCTGTAGGTTTGTGGACTAAAAGAATATTTCTGCACTTGCCAGAGTATATGTCCCCATCCTATTCTTAAAACCTAGCTTTGAAACTCCCATATGTGTCCTTCTGAGAATATTAATTTTAAGGAAGGGGTGAGTTGCACAACTATCCTCCTCAGACTACAAAATTATCCCATAAGAGGGTAGACAGAGACTAGACAACATGGAAAACAATAGAAGTAGGGCTTCATTGTGACCCAGGAAATGGAAGGAATTTCCAGGTACTGAAGATGTCTGATCTTATATAAGTATTATTATTTTTCCATAATTAGTTTAAATTTGTTATTATATGACTTTGAGTCAAAATAGTGGAATGTGGTAGCTGCATCTGGCCCTGCTAGGAGACATGAGTTTCTGAACTTCTAGTAACCTGTCACCTTTGTAAGTTACTAACTACCTAGAAGGAAACTATCCACTGAGGAACAAAGACATACTACCATCCCCTTCCTTAAGGGTAAACATACATGGCAATGCCAGCACTGTGCAAAGAAAAGAGCCCTTGGGGAAGTCTCTGTTCCAGAAGTGACAAGCCATGATTTTTTATAAAGTTATGTAGTGTGTGTACACACAGATTTCTCCAATGAGAAAAAAAATGGTGTTCACAGAAAATGTATTGGTGTATAAACACTTCTTAGCCTGTAGGCTGACTTTATGTACTTGGCTGCTTTGGGATTCATGTTGTGGGGTGGGTCAGGGGTAACTGAGTCACTTTCATTTGTCAAGCAGTGATATACCAAGTAAATTCCAGGGAGCATTTGGGGTGTCTAAGTGTTATTCCAAACAGTCTGGCAATTTAGGATGGTCACATTCATTATTTACATTGGTGCTTGCTGTAATAGGGACTAAGATGGGAGCCTTCCCTAGCTTGGTACTGGACAGCTACAGTTGGTGCCAGAGATAGCCTTGTTGACCTCAGGTGAAAGACAAAACAAAATGCAGAACAGGAACAGTAGATGCCAAGAAAGGTTTTGGGATCCACTATTAGGTTTGCATAGGTTCAGCCTCTGAATAGTATAAGAGAAGGAAGGATTCCTACACTCAAGATTCTAGAGCATTCTGAAAGGCAGGAGCAGGGAAGCATTTCCCACAGGTGAGAAAATCTAACTTGCCAGTACCTGGAGGCAGGGGGGAAATCTTTAACTATGTCTGTCTTCCATAACACTTCAAACCCCACAACTCAGCTGGGTACTCTGGTCTATTGCAGACACCTGCTGCACTCACCACTCTTTCTGCATCTCAAATCTTATCTCCTTCATTTTTCTTCCTCTTCTGCCTTCTAAGATGGCTACTCCCAGGAGTAAGGAGTAATGAAGACTTAGATGCAATAGGCAGGAGTCCTGGCACAGGGCCATCAATTCTCCACTCTGGGAGCTCAGGCACGAAGATGTATTAGTGCTCTAGACCAAAGTGTCCTCTTAACAAACTGTGCCTATATGATCACTTAGAGAGAAAGAGGGCCTCCACCATTTATTCTTTTCTACAACTTCTGAAATATGTGTGTAACACACAGGTAAGTTTTGATGAGAAAAACTCATCAGGTCCTGAACATGCTCTCTCTAGCATTCTATTTTGCCCTGCCCCTGCAGGACGTGAAGGAGCCAACAAACTGAGGGCACAGGGCAAAAACTCAGGAAGAGACACTACAAACTGACTACAGGGCATAGGCAGGAAAACCTTCCTGGCCTGGAGAAGTAATAAGACCTCAGTAGATAGCTCAGGCTAGGGCTTGGGTGATCAGGAAGTGATGCTGGTTTCTCCTGCATGAAACAAATAAGGTCATGGTTTTCAGTGTTTCCTTAAGGTTTCCTGGGCTTTGCAGCAGAAAGGGGGAAGTGGGGGAGATCACTGACATCACCAAGCTGCACAAGCCATGAGACAATGTGGGAGGCCTGTGCTCTCATCTGAGCAATTCCTTAGAACCTGTAGTAGGTGAAGTACTCCTGTATATCAGGAAACCTTACACTCACAGCCTCAGTAGTGTCCAGGTCCTTAGGCAGTGGCCGTATGAGAGGAAAGTGATTATGGTTCTAGAGAGACATCCAGGTGAGGAGAGACTGCCTTGCAACCAGCGGGCCTTCATCTACTATCTATCTATCAGCCACAGTGGAGAGATCCCAGAGCTCTGGAAGAAATTTAGGCAAAAACTGAATAGGGTGAATCTTTGGAGCGATATATATTCCCTATATTGTTGTTTCAGTTTTTGCTTTTTTATTCATTTACATTTTGAATGTTATCCCTTTTTCCCATTTCCCTGACTCCCAAGAAACCCCCTATTCCATCCCCCTCACTCTGCTTCTATGAGGGTGTCCCTCCTCCCAACCACCCACTCCCAACTCCCCACTTTCATTTGCCCTACACTGGGTCATCTATGGAGCCTTCATAGGAACAAGGACCACTCCTCCCATTGATGCCTGACAAGGTCATCCTCTGTTACATATGCAGCTGGAGTCATGTGTACTTGGTTGGTGACTTAGTCCCTGGGAGCTCTGCAGGGTCTGGTTGGTTGATATTGTTGTTCTTCCCATGGGGTTGCAAACCCTTTCAGTCCTTTCTCTAACTCCTCCCTTGGGGACCCCTCACCCAATCCAATGGTTGATTGCTAGCATCTGCCTGCCTTAGTAAGGCTCTGGCAGGACCTCTCTCAGGAGACAGATATATCAGGCTCCTTACAGCAAGCATTTCTTGGCATCCACAATAGTATCAAGGTTTGGTGACTGTATATGGGATGGATCCCCAGGTGGGACAGTCTCTGGATGGCCTTTTCTTCAGGCTCTGCTCTACATTTTGTCTCCATATTTGTTCCTGTGAGTATTTTGTTCCTCTTTCTAAGAACTGAAGTATCCACACTTTGGTCTTCCTTCTTCTTGAGTTTCTTGTGGTCTGTGAATTGTATCTTGGGTATTCAGAGCTTTTGGGCTAATAGCTACTTATCAGTGGGGTGCATACCATATGTGTTCTTTTCTGTTTGGGTTACCACACGCAGGATGATATTTTATAGTTTCATCCATTTGCCTAAGAATTGCATGTATTCATTGTTTTTAATAGCTGACTAGAACTCCGTTATATAAATGTGCCACATTTTATGTATCCATTCCTCTGTTGAGGGACATCCAGGTTGTTTCCAACTTCTGGCTATTATAAATAAGGCTTCTATGAACATAGTGGACCATGTGTCCTTTTTGTATGTTGGAGTATCTTCTGGGTATATGCCCAGGAGTGGTATAGCTGGTTCCTCCAGTAGTACAATGTCTAATGTTCAGAGGAACTGCTAAACTGATTCCCAGAGTGGTTGTACCAGCTTATTCTGACTGGTGTAAGGTAGAATCTCAGAGTTGTTTGGATTTGCATTTCCCTGATGACTAGGGATATTGAACATTTCTTTAGGTGCTTCTTTGCCATTCGATATTCCTCAGTTAATTCTTTGTGTAGCTGTGTACCCCATTTTAATAGGATTATTTGATTCTCTGGAATCTAACTTCTTGAGTTCTTTGTATATTTTGGATGTTAGACCTCTGTAGGATACAGAATTGGTAAAAATCTTTCCCCAATCTGTTGGATGCCATTTTGTCCTATTGACAGTATCCTTTGCCTTTGCAATTTTATGAGGTCCCATTTGTCAATTCTTGATCTTAGAGCATAAACCATTGGTGTTCTATTCAGGAAATTTTTCCCTGTGCCCATGTATTGGGGGCTCTTCTCCACTTTCTCCTCTATAAGTTTCAATGTATCTGAGTTTATGTGGAATTCCTTGATCCACATGGACTTGTATTGGACATAACCATTGTTCTGGTAGGACCCTACCCCACAGTTACCTGGCTATGTAACCCAACCACTTTAAAAGGAGACTTCTTCGCCCCTCCTAGCTCTCTTGCTTTTCTCTCTTGCCTTTACTCTTGGCCCCCTGTTCCCTCTCTCTCCCAATTCTTTCCCCTCTTTCCACATGGTCATGGCCAGCTCTTATCCCTCTATCTTTTCTTTCTGTCTTTACTTCTCTATCTCCTTTTCTCTTTCCACTTTTCTATAATAAAGCTTTGAAACTATGGACTGTCTTTTCTTATCAAAACAAGTTGTGCAAGAGCATGAAACAAGCCTCAGCATCTCCAGCCTCCAGAAAAGACCAAGACTCTTCCCAGTCAGGTTTCCTCAACAGATACAAGGGCGGGGGGGAGGGATGTGGGAGAATTGCTCCATGTTCTGGGCAAAGACGTCCTCCTCACTAGCCAGGCAGACTTCTGTGAATACATGTGCACCTGCCATCCCCATGTGGGTTAGCAGGCACCGTCCACCTGCATTTCCTACAGCACAGGCCTGCTTGCTCATTTTTTCCACAGCTGGCCAATGGAGTCGCTGTGTCATTTGTAGTGAAAATTTTGGGTGGGGTGAAAGTCTCAGAAGAAAGTCAGAGTGGTAAGGAGGGTTGAGAGGGGGAAGGCAAGGGGTGATCAAATCAATGGGTATTACAGTTTATGGGTAATACTATCAGTTTTAAACAGCAATCAATCAATCTAAATAGACATTATGTCTTCCTCACTATCGCATAATTTCCCCCAAGTTTAACAGTCATTTGGCTATGGCAAGAGAGTTCATCTGTAGCTGGAAGGTCCCAAGTCTGTCCTCTGTGGGGTTCAGTGCATGTTTCTGTATCTCAGTGTGTGTCTTGGGAGTCTTGGGGGTCAGATGAGGTGTCTGGAGGAAGGCAGCTCTGTTGTCTCTTGTAGGTCTCAGTAGGTGGCACCATCTCTATATGGCTATGCAGAGCCCTGTCCATTTTTCCCACTGTTGGCTCCCACACATGGGGCATGAATATACCCATACACATGGACTGGCCCAGCACACCTTCCCCTTCATCCCTGGCTCCCCTTTCTCCTTCAGCTCTGGGGCTGACCAAGACACCACCAACCCCCAACTTGTTCTCAGCCCTATGCGGTATCCAGTGGTGTCCTGCGATGCCCTAGAGCTAGAACCTATGTCTTCCGTGAAGTCCAGGGACCCCAGATTGTTCTTTCCCCACCCCCACCCACCCCCATGGACTGGAGTCTCATAGCCTCTCATGACCAGACATCCACCTGGCAGTGTGGGGTCACATGACAGTCCCTCAGGTCCATAGTGGGCCCAGTGGCTCTTCCCACCCCTGGATGGGGTCTTGGAGCCTCTCATGGCCAGACACCCACCTAGTGGCAGAAAGCACCTTCCCCCCTTACTCCCTCTTCATTCTCAGTTCTCAGCAAAGTCACCCCCACCCCTGTGAGGTCCAGCAACCTCCCTTGGCTCATTTTAACCCTCGGAGGCCCTTCATTTCCCCACATCCTGTGCCCCCCCCCCACCTCAGTTGCTAGCTCACACAGGTTCCTGCTCCAGCAGAAAGATTCAAGGACTCTTTGCCCCTCCCCAGACCCGCAGTGAGACTCCCATGGACTCTGCTTTCTCAGTATGCCAAAATGTTCCTTAGGGTCCCAGTGGGGTTGGGGTAAGGGAGTGGGTTCATCCTCTCATACTAGCCATTGAGCTACTGCTACTTTGGCTGGGAGGTCTCTCATTTTCCCTTTCCTTGACTAAAGCTTTTTAAGGGTGGCCTTTCATTTCCTTCTTTCCAAGACAAAACAAACAGGGAAAACTTAAAACCTGTCTGCTAGGAGCACACTGCTACCTCCTAGCAAGACAGGCAGGCTCCTCACCTAATCCACCTAAGCCCATGAAAGCTACACCTGAGGCTTTGCTTGCTTGCTCCCCCTACAGGAACACCTAAATAATGCTTTGCTTTGCTTTGCTTTGCTTTGCTTTGCTTTGCTTTGCTTTGCTTTGCTTTGCTTTGCTTTGCTTTGCTTTGCTTTGCTTTGCTTTGCTTTGCTTTGCTTTGCTTTGCTTTCTTTCTTTCTTTCTTTCTTTCTTTCTTTCTTTCTTTCTTTCTTTCTTTCTTTTTTTATTTTTCAATAGGATTTTTATTCACAGTGGCCCAAAACTAGGAAAATATGTGAGTCCAATAGGAAAGTGGATTGTCAAATTATGGTACATGTTCATGGAGTGGGGAACTTCTCCATGAAAAAAAAAGTTAAAAACTATGAATAATTGCAAACATATACTTAAACCTTTCAGATATCTATCTGATTGCATCAAATGAAGAAATATCACTCATTTTAGGTTTCAAAACTGGGTCCATAACAGCTGCTGTGTTGTAACACCTGCAAACACGCTGAAGGGACTGTGTAATTGTTATCAAGGCTGGACATAAGTTAGTGATTCTGGATTAACTTATAGACCTCATTAATCATAGGAGCTCTTAAAATCAGAGGCTGCAGGGGAAGTCTCCAGGATCCAAGGCTCAGACTAGCCTGAGGTAGGAGGGGGTCCAAGTGAAAAACATAGACTGAAAAAGGGATGTTGTCAACAGCCAGGTGTGGAAGAATGCCCTGACCCCATTGGGGTCTTTAGTGCAGCCAGCACCTTGATTTTAGCAGGAATTCAGCTATGTTCTTCCAGGGTTCTTCTACTTTATGAAAACAAAAACATAACTACTAGGTATTGTTTACAAGGAAATGTGTGTGTGTGTGTGTGTGTGTGTGTGTATTGTTTATTATATATTACATATAAAGAAAGACTAGGTAGCAAAATGGGAAAAAAACTGTAGACAAATATGGAAGACGCCTGGACAGGAGAGTTCTTTAGGCTTGGAGTAGGTGAGACAGACAAGGGACCACTGACTTCAAACATTTTGATTAAACCTGGCTATGCAGAGATGCCTAACACGCTCTTTGATTCCATTTATTGATTTACTGGAGAATAAGCAAATGTCTTGTAAGTTAGTCAGAAAGTGGTTATAGGTCAAAGGAGAGAACTCACTCAAAGAGGCATGGGTGATATGGGGTGCATTTCTGAACTAATTGAAGGTTGGTTCTACCTGGTTATAGTTGATTTTTTTTTAACAAATAGCCCTCCCATCTCTGTCTTTTGCATCTTCCTTCTGCCTTTCCTATACTCATCCTCACTCCCTCAGTCATGGTTTCCTATTGATTGACCAGCTTGCTCTAGAATGAAATGGAATTTCCCATCTTTTTTTAATGCAGAAAGAGTCAATCTGTATAATTATAATTGTATTTTGGTGTGGCTTATTGTGATTTGTTGTTTCAGAGTCACCTGTGCCTTGGAGCCTTCTGAGTTTCTTTGGACAACTAAAAAAACTCAAAAGAACTATTGCACTCTCTGCATCTTCTCTCTCTCTCTCTCTCTCTCTCTCTCTCTCTCTCTCTCTCTCTCTCTCTCTCACACACACACACACACACACACACCAAATATCCTTAGTGTGAGACTTCAATTTCATAGACATTTCAGTATGTTTAAATCACTAGTATGTCTTATATTCATTTCCTTTTCTCCAGACTATTTTATTCTTTTTTTTTCTATATTATTTGTTTACATTCCAAATGCTTTCCCCTTTCCTGGTTCCCCCCTCCCCATATGACCCATAAGCCCTCTTCCCTCTGCCCATTTCCCAATCACCCCCCTCCCATTTCTCTGCCCTGGTACTTCCCAACAATGTTGGATCAAGCCTTTCCAGGACCAGGGCCCTCTCCTTCCTTCTTCTTGGGAATCATTTGATATGCTAATTGTGTCTTGAGTTTTCAGAGCTTCTGGGCTAATTAATATCCACTTATCAGTGATTGCATTCCATGTGTAGATTTCATCTCATGCCAGTAAGAAGGGCTAAGGTTGAAAACTCAGGAGACAGCAGGTGCTGGTGAGGATGTGGAGAAAGAGGAACACTCCTCCACTGCTGGTGGGATTGCAAGGTGCTACAACCACTCTGGAAATCAGTCTGGCAGTTCCTCAGAAAACTGGGAATGTCACTTCCTGAGGACCCTGTTATACCACTACTGGGCATATATCCAGAGGATTCTTCAGCATGCAATAAGGACACATGCTCCACTATGTTCATAGCAGCCCTATTTGTAGTAGCCAGAAGCTGGAAAGAACCTAGTTGTCCTTCAACGGAGGAATGGATACAAAAAATGTGGTATATTTACACAATGGAGTACTATTCAGCCATTAGAAACAATGAATTCATGAAATTCTTAGACAAATGGATGGAGCTGGAGAACATCATACTAAGTGAGGTAACCCAGTCTCAAAAGTTCAATCATGGTATGTACTCACTGATAAGTGGATATTAGCCTAGAAATTTTGAATATCCAGGACATAATCCACAAATTAAATGATGTCCAAAAAGAACGGAGGAGTGGTCCCTGGTTCTGGAAAGACTCAGTGCAAGAGTATAGGGGAATTCCAGAACAGGGAAGTGGGAAGGGGTGGATGGAAGAATAGGGGGACAGAAGAGGGCTTATGGGGCTTGCGGGGAGTGGGGAGCCAGAAAAGGGGAAATCATTTGCAATGTAAATAAAAAATAAAATAAAATATAAAAAAAGGAAAGAAATGAAAAGGGAGATATTACAACAGAAACTGAGGAAATTCAAAAAATCATCAGATCCTACTACAAAAGCCTGTATTCAACACAACTGGAGAACCTGGAGGAAATGGACTATTTCTTTTTTTTTTTTTTTTATCTTATTATATGCTATTTTTATTCTCCCTTAGAAGCCTGTTTGTTTTTTTTTTATTTTTTTTATTTGATATAATTTATTTACATTTCAAATGATTTCCCCTTTTCTAGCCCCCCACTCCCCGAAAGTCCCTCAAGCCCCCTTCTCTCCCCCTGTCCTCCCACCCACCGCTTCCCACTTCCCCGTTCTGGTTTTGTCGAATACTGTTTCACTGAGTCTTTCCAGAACCAGGGGCCACTCCTCCTTTCTTCTTGTAACTTATTTGATGTGTGGATTATGTTTTGGGTATTCCAGTTTTGTAGGTTAATAACCACTTATTAGTGAGTGCATACCATGATTCACCTTTTGAGTCTGGGTTACCTCACTTAGTATGATGTTCTCTAGCTCCATCCATTTGCCTAAGAATTTCATGAATTCATTGTTTCTAATGGCTGAATAGTACTCCATTGTGTAGATATACCACATTTTTTGCATCCACTCTTCTGTTGAGGGATACCTGGGTACTTTCCAGCATCTGGCAATTATAAATAGGGCTGCTATGAACATAGTAGAGCATGTATCCTTATTACATGGTGGGGAATCCTCTGGGTAAATGCACAGAAGTGGTATAGCAGGATCTTCTGAAAGTGAGGTGCCCAGTTTTCGGAGGAACCACCAGACTGATTTCCAGAGTGGTTGTACCAATTTGCAACCCCACCAGCAGTGGAGGAGTGTTCCTCTTTCTCCACACCCTCTCCAACACCTGCTGTCTCCTGAATTTTTAATCTTAGCCATTCTGACTGGTGTAAGGTGAAATCTCAGGGTTGTTTTGATTTGCATTTCCCTAATGACTAATGAAGTTGAGCATTTTTTTTTTTTAGGAATGTTGGCTTCTTGAAGTGAAAAGGGCACATGAAAGACTATTGCCCATTTGAGAAGGGAGCACCCACATTAAGCCATCCTTAATATGAGGGGCACATTGCCCCTTCATTTTCTGTGATGCCCAGTTCTTTTTTTTTCTTTGCATTCTCTTTTTTTTTTCTTTTTTTATTCGATATAATTTATTTACATTTCAAATGATTTCCCCTTTTCTAGCCCCCCCACTCCGCGAAAGTCCTGTAAGCCCCCTTCTCTTCCCCTGTCCTCCCACCCCTTCCCACTTCCCCGTTCTGGTTTTGCTGAATACTGTTTCACTGAGTCTTTCCAGAACCAGGGGCCACTCCTCCTTTCTTCTTGTACCTCATTTGATGTGTGGATTATGTTTTGGGTATTCCAGTTTTCTAGGTTAATATCCACTTATTAGTGAGTGCATACCATGATTCACCTTTTGAGTCTGGGTTACCTCACTTAGTATGATATTCTCTAGCTCCATCCATTTGCCTAAGAATTTCATGAATTCATTGTTTCTAATGGCTGAATAGTACTCCATTGTGTATAAATACCACATTTTTTGCATCCACTCTTCTGTTGAGGGATACCTGGGTTCTTTCCAGCATCTGGCAATTATAAATAGGGCTGCTATGAACATAGTAGAACATGTATCCTTATTACATGGTGGGGAGTCTTCTGGGTATATGCCCAGGAGTGGTATAGCAGGATCTTCTGGAAGTGAGGTGCCCAGTTTTCGGAGGAACCGCCAGACTGATTTCCAGAGTGGTTGTACCAATTTGCAACCCCACCAGCAATGGAGGAGTGTTCCTCTTTCTCCACACCCTCTCCAACACCTGCTGTCTCCTGAATTTTTAATCTTAGCCATTCTGACTGGTGTAAGATGAAATCTTAGGGCTGTTTTGATTTGCATTTCCCTAATGACTAATGAAGTTGAGCATTTTTTAAGATGCTTCTCCGCCATCCGAAGTTCTTCAGGTGAGAATTCTTTGTTTAACTCTGTACCTCATTTTTTAATAGGGTTGTTCGGTTTTCTGGAGTCTACCTTCTTGAGTTCTTTATATATATTGGATATTAACCCTCTATCTGATGTAGGATTGGTGAAGGTATTTTCCCAATTTGTTGGTTGCCAATTTGTCCTCTTGATGGTGTCCTTTGCCTCACAGAAACTTTGTAATTTTATGAGGTCCCATTTGTCAATGCGTGTTCTTAGAGCATACGTTATTGGTGTTCTGTTCAGAAACTTTCTCCCTGTACCGATGTCCTCAAGGGTCTTCCCCAGTTTCTTTTCTATTAGCTTCAGAATGTCTGGCTTTATGTGGAGGTCCTTGATCCTTTTGGATTTGAGCTTAGTACAAGGAGACAAGGATGGATCAATTCCCATTCTTCTGCATACTGACCTCCAGTTGAACCAGCACCATTTGTTGAAAAGGCTATCTTTTTTCCATTGGATGTTTTCAGCCTCTTTGTCGAGGATCAAGTGGCCATAGGTGTGTGGGTTCATTTCTGGATCTTTAATCCTGTTCCATTGATCCTCCTGCCTGTCACTGTACCAATACCATGCAGTTTTTAACACTATTGCTCTGTAGTATTGTTTGAGGTCAGGGATACTGATTCCCCCAGATTTTCTTTTGTTGCTGAGAATACTTTTAGCTATCCTGGGTTTTTTGTTGTTCCAGATGAATTTGATAATTGCTTTTTCTAACTCTGTGAAGAATTGAGTTGGGATTTTGATGGGTATTGCATTGAATCTGTATATTGTTTTTGGCAAAATGGCCATTTTAACTATATTGATTCTACTGATCCATGAGCATGGGAGGTTTTCCCATTTTTTGAGGTCTTCTTCCATTTCCTTCTTCAGAGTCTTGAAGTTCTTTTCATACAGATCTTTCACATGTTTGGTAAGAGTCACCCCAAGATACTTTATACTGTTTGTGGCTATTGTGAAGGGGGTCATTTCCCTAATTTCTTTCTCAGCCTGCTTATCCTTTGAGTATAGGAAGGCCACTGATTTGCTTGTGTTGATTTTATTACCTGCCACTTTGCTGAAGTTGTTTATCAGCTGTAGGAGCTCTCTAGTGGAGTTTTTTGGGTCACTTAGGTAGACGATCATGTCGTCTGCAAATAATGATAGTTTGACTTCTTCCTTTCCAATTTGTATCCCTTTGACCTCCTTATGTTGTCGAATTGCCCGAGCTAGTACCTCAAGTACAATATTGAAAAGATAAGGAGAAAGGAGGCAGCCTTGTCTGGTCCCTGATTTCAGTGGGATTGCTTCAAGTTTCTCTCCATTTAGTTTGATGCTGGCTACTGGTTTGCTGTATATTGCTTTTACTATGTTTAGGTATGGGCCTTGAATTCCTGTTCTCTCCAAGACTTTAAGCATGAAAGGATGCTGAATTTTGTCAAATGCTTTTTCAGCATCCAATGAAATGACCCTGTGGTTTTTTTTTTCCTTTGAGTTTGTTTATGTAGTGGATTGCATTGATGGATTTCCATATATTGAACCAACCCTGCATTCCTGGGATAAAGCCTACTTGATCATGGTCGATGATCGTTTTGATGTGTCCTTGGATTCGGTTGGCAAGAATTTTATTGAGTATTTTTGCATCGATGTTCATAAGGGAAATTGGTCTGAAGTTCTCTTTCTTTGTTGGATCTTTGTGTGGCTTTGGTGTCAGTGTAATTGTGGCTTCGTTGAAGGAATTGGGTAGTGTTCCTTCTGTTTCTGTTTTGTGGAATAGTTTGAAGAGTATTGGTGTTAACTCTTCTTTGAAGGTCTGATAGAATTCTGCACTGAAACCATCTGGTCCTGTGCTTTTTTTGGTTGGAAGACTTTCTATGATTCCTTCTATTTCTTTAGGCATTATGGGACTGTTTAGACGGTCTAGTTGGTCCTGATTTAATTTTGGTATTTGGTATCTGTCAAGGAAATTGTCCATTTCCTCCAGATTCTCCAGTTGTGTTGAGTACAGTCTCTTGTAGTAGGATCTGATGATTTTTTGGATTTCCTCAGTTTCCGTTGTTATATCTCCCTTTTCATTTCTAAGTTTGTTAATTTGGATACTTTCTCTGTGCCCTTTGGTCAGTCTGGCTATGGGTTTATCTATCTTGTTGATTTTCTCAAAGAACCAGCTCCTGATTTTGGTGATTTTTTTGTATGGTTCTCTTTGTTTCTACTTGATTGATTTCGGCCCTGAGTTTGATGATTTCCTGCCTTCTACTCTTCCTGGGTGAAATAGCTTCTTTTTGTTCCAGGGCTTTCAGGTGTGTCATTAAGCTGGTAATGTATGCTCTCTCAATTTTCTTTTTGGAGGCACTCAGGGCTATGAGTTTTCCTCTTAGCACTGCTTTCATTGTGTCCCATAGATTTGGGTATGTTCTGTTATCATTTTCATTGTGATCTAAAAAGTCTTTAATTTCTTTCTTTATTTCTTCCTTGACCAAGTTATCATTGAGTAGAGTATTGTTCAGTTTCCACGTGTATGTGGGTCTTCTGTTGTTTTTGTTGCTATTGAAGACCACTTTTACTCCATAGTGATCTGATAGGAGGCATGGGATTAGTTCGATCTTCTTATATTTGTTGAGGTCTGTCTTGTGACCAATTATATGGTCGATTTTGGAGAAGGTGCCATGAGGTGCTGAGTAAAAAGGTATATTCTTGAGTGGTTGTAACAATTTGCAACCCCACCAGCAGTGGAGGAGTGTTCCTCTTTCTCCACACCCTCTCCAACACCTGCTGTCTCCTGAATTTTTAATCTTAGCCATTCTGATTGGTGTAAGATGAAATCTTAGGGTTGTTTTGATTTGCATTTCCCTAATGACTAATGAAGTTGAGCATTTTTTAAGATGCTTCTCTGCCATCCGAAGTTCTTCAGGTGAGAATTCTTTGTTTAACTCTGTACCCGATTTTTTAATACGGATGTTCGGTTTTCTGGAGTCTAACTTCTTGAGTTCTTTATATATATTGGATATTAGCCCTCTATCTGATGTAGGATTGGTGAAGATCTTTTCCCAATTTGTTGGTTGCCGATATGTCCTCTTGATGGTGTCCTTTGCCTCACAGAAACTTTGTAATTTTATGAGGTCCCATTTGTCAATTCTTGCTCTTAGAGCATTCGCTATTGGTGTTCTGTTCAGAAACTTTCTCCCTGTACCGATGTCCTCAAGGGTCTTCCCCAGTTTCTTTTCTATTAGCTTCAGAGTGTCTGGCTTTATGTGGAGGTCCTTGATCCATTTGGATTTGAGCTTAGTACAAGGAGACAAGGATGGATCAATTCGCATTCTTCTGCATGATGACCTCTAGTTGAACCAGCACCATTTGTTGAAAAGGCTATCATTTTTTCCATTGGATGTTTTCAGCCTCTTTGTCGAGGATCAAGTGGCCATAGTTGTGTGGGTTCATTTCTGGATCTTCAATCCTGTTCCATTGATCTTCCTGCCTGTCACTGTACCAATACCATGCAGTTTTTAACACTATTGCTCTGTAGTATTGCTTGAGGTCAGGGATACTGATTCCCCCAGAATTTCTTTTGTTGCTGAGAATACTTTTAGCTATCCTGGGTTTTTTGTTGTTCCAGATGAATTTGATAATTGCTCTTTCTAACTCTGTGAAGAATTGAGTTGGGATTTTGATGGGTATTGCATTGAATCTGTATATTGCTTTTGGCAAAATGGCCATTTTAACTATATTGATTCTACCGATCCATGAGCATGGGAGGTTTTCCCATTTTTTGAGGTCTTCTTCCATTTCCTTCTTCCAGAAGATCCTGCTATACCACTCCTGGGCATATACCCAGAGGATTCCCCACCATGTAATAAGGATACATGCTCTACTATGTTCATAGCAGCCCTATTTATAATTGCCAGATGCTGGAAAGAACCCAGGTATCCCTCAACAGAAGAGTGGATGCAAAAAAAATGTGGTATATCTACACAATGGAGTACTATTCAGCCATTAGAAACAATGAATTCATGAAATTCTTATGCAAATGGATGGAGCTAGAGAACATCATACTAAGTGAAGTAACCCAGACTCAAAAGGTGAATCATGGTATGCACTCACTAATAAGTGGTTATTAACCTACAAAAATGGAATACCCAAAACATAATCCACACATCAAATGAGGTACAAGAAGAAAGGAGGAGTGGCCCCTGGTTCTGGAAAGACTCAGTGAAACAGTATTCGACAAAACCAGAACGGGGAAGTGGGAAGGGGTGGGTGGGAGGACAGGGGAAGAGAAGGGGGCTTACAGGACTTTCGGGGAGTGGGGGGGCTCGAAAAGGGGAAATCATTTGAAATGTAAATAAATTATATCGAATAAAAAAAAGGTATATTCTTCTGTTTTAGGATAGAATGTTCTATATATATATCTGTTAAATCTGATTGGTCCAAAGCTTCAATTACTTTCATTGTGTCCCTGTTTAGTTTCTGTTTTCCTTATTGGTCCATTGAGGAAAGTGCAGTGTTGAAGTCACCCACAATTATTGTGTTAGGTGCAATGTGTGCTTTGAGTTTTAATAAAGTTTCTTTTATGAAAGAGGGTGCCCTTGCATTTGGAGCATAGATGTTCAGGATTGTAAGTTCTTCTTGTTGTATTTTTCCTTTGACCAGCAAGAAGTGTCCCTCAGAGTCTCTTTTGATGACTTTGGGTTGAAAGTCAATTTTATCTGATATTAAAATGGCTACTCCAGCTTGTTTCCTGAGACCATTTGCTTGTATAGTTGTCTTCCAGCCTTTTACTCTAAGGTAGTGTTTGTCTTTGACCCTGAGGTGTGTTTCCTGTAAGCAGCAAAATGTAGGGTCCTGTTTACGTATCCAGTCAGTTAGTCTGTGTCTTTTTATTGGGGCATTAAGTCCATTGATGTTAAGAGATATTAAGGAATAGTGATTGTTACTTCCTATCATTTTTGACGTTATTTTTTAAATTTGATTGGTTAACTTCTTTTGGGTTTGATGAAAGGTTACTATCTTGCTTTTTCCAGGGTGAAGTTTCCCTCCTTGTATTGGTGTTGTCCTCCTATTATCCTTTGTAGGGCTGGGTTTGTGGATAGATATTGGGTAAACTTGGTTTTGTCATGAAATATCTGAGTTTCTCCATCCATGGTGATTGAGAGTTTTGCTGGATATAGTAGTTTTGGTTGGCATTTGTGTTCTCTTAGAGTCTGCATGAGATCTGCCCAGGACCTTCTAGCCTTCATAGTCTCAGGTGAAAAGTCTGCTGTGATTCTGATAGGTCTTCCTTTATATGTTACTTGGCCTCTTTCTCTTACTGCCTTTAATATTCTTTCTTTGTTTAGAACATTTGGTGTTTTGATTATTATGTGACGGGAAGTATTTCTGTTCTGGTCCAGTCTGTTTGGTGTTCTGTAGGCTTCTTATATATTCATGGGCATCTCTCTCTTTAGGTTAGGGAAGTTTTATTCCATAATTTTATTGAAGATGGTTGCTGACCCTTTAAGTTGTAAATCTTCACTCTCATCTATGCCTATAATCCTTAGGTTTGGTCTTCTCATTGTGTCCTGGATTTCCTGGATATTTTGGGTTACAAGCTTTTTGCATTTTGCATTTTCTTTAACTGTTGATTCCATGGTTTCTATGGAATCTTCAGCATCTGAGATTCTTTCTTCTATCTCTTGTATTCTGTTGTTGATATTTGCATCTATGTCCTCTGATTTCTTCCCAAGGCTTTCTATCTCCAAAGTTGTCTCCCTTTGAGTTTTCTTAGTTGTTTCTACTTCTGATTTTAGATCCTGGATGGTTTTGCTTAGCTCCTTCACTTGCTTGTTTGTGCTTTCCTGCAATTCTTTAAGAGATTTTTGTGTTTCCTCTTTCATGACCTCAGCCTGTCGACCAAAGTTCTCCTGTATTTCCTTAAGTGGTTTTTGCGTTTCCTCATTGTTGGCTTTTGTATTCTCCTGGATTTCTTTCAATGATTTTTGTGTTTCCCTTGCAAGGGCTTCTAACTTTTGATCCATTTTCTCCTGAATTTCTTTAAGTATGTCCTTGATGTGTTCCTGTACCAGCATCATGACCAGTGATTTTAAATCCAAATCTTGTTTTATTGGTGTGATGGGGTATCCAGGACATGTTGGTAGAGGAGAATTGGGTTCAGATGTTGCCATATTGTCTTGATTTCTGTTAGTGACGTTCCTGCGTTTGCCTTTTGCCATCTAGTTCTCACTGATGTTAGTTTGTCTTGTCAGTGCTGGACTCACCAGGGCAAGCTGCCTCTGGTGCACAGCTTACCTCCTGCACTGCCTGTAGACAGGGTGCTGCTGCCCAGTCTGTTTAGATCCTGAAGCAGGCACCTGAAGGCTCCCGCTGGGGCCCGCTGGATTCATCAGAGCACACCATCTTCTCCCAGCTGCTCGCCTAGAATCCCCTCTAGCCTCTTGCAGGACCTAGAGATGTTGTGCCGCCGCCCAGGCTGATCTCAGTCTGTCTGATCTCTCTGGAGTCCGAAACCAAGATGGAGGTGAGCATCTCCTGACTGGCGGGAGGCCGATTTCTGAAGTGGCTTCTGTGCAGCGAAAGGCGCCGCAAAACCGCAGGTGCTTGTAGCCCGGCTGGTCAGCGAAGGTCAGTGGTCGTGGGCGCAGGGCCTAACTGGACCCTGTGTCGCCTTGGTTCCACTGCTGATAGCCCTTCAGCTGGAACAGCCACTGGTGCACTGCCCAAATGGACTATTTCTTAGACAGATACCAAATACCAAAATTAAACCAGGATCAAATAGATCATCTAAACAGACCCATAACCCCTAAAGAAATAGAAGGGGTCATAGATAGCTTTCCGACCAATAAAAGCACAGGACCAGTTGATTTCAGTGCAGAATTCTATCAGACCTTCAAAGAAGACTTAACACCAATACTCTTCAAACTATTCCAACAAATAGAAACAGACTGAACACTACCCAAATCCTTCTACGAAGCCACAATTATGCTGATACCAAAGCCACACGCAGATCCAACTAAGAAAGAGAATTTCGGGCCAATTTCCCTTGTGAATATTGATGCAAAAATACTCAATAAAATTCTTGCCCACCGAATCCAAGAACACATCAAAATGATCATCCACCAGAATCAAGTAGGCTTCATGCCAGGGATGTAGGGATGGTTCAATATAAGGAAATCCATTAATGCTATCCACTATATAAACAAACTCAAAGAAAAAACCACATGATCATTACATAAGCTGCTGAAAAAGCATTTGACAAAATTCAGCATCCTTTCATGCTAAAAGTCTTGGAAAGGACAGGAATTCAAGGCCCATATCTAAACATAGTAAAAGCAATATACATCAAACTGGTAGCCAACATCAAACTAAATGGAGAGAAACTTGAAGCAATCCCACTAAAATCAGGGACTAGACAAGGCTGCCCCCTCTCTCCATATCTTTTCAATATAGTTCTTGAAATCCTAGCTAGAGCAATTAGACAACATAAGGAGGTCAAAGGGATTAAAAATTGGAAAGGAAGAAGTCAAATTATTACTATTTGCAGATGATATGATAGCATACTTAAGTGACCCAAAAAACTCTAGTAGAGTACCCCTACAGCTGATAAACAACTTCAGCAAAGTGGCTGGCTACAAAATCAACTCAAGCAAATTAGTAGCCTTTATATACTCAAAGGATAAGCAGACTGAGAAAGAAACTTGGGAAATGACACCCTTCACAATAGCCACAAACAGCATAAAGTAACTTGGGGTGACTCTAACCAAACAAGTGAAAGACCTGTATGACTAGAACTTGAGATCTCTGAAGAAGGAAATCGAAGAAGATCTCAGAAAATGGAAAAATATTCCATGCTCATGGATTGGTAGAATTAATATAGTTAAAATGGCCATCTTGCCAAAGGCAATCTACAGATTCAATGCAATCCCCATCAAAATCCCAACCCAGTTCTTCATAGAGCTAGAAAGAGCAATTCTCAAATTCATCTGGAATAACAAAAAACCCAGGATAGCTAAAACTATTCTCAACAGTAAAACTGCTTCAGGGGGATTCAGTATCCCAGACCTCAAACTTTACTGCAGAGCAATAGTGATAAAAACTGCATGGTATTGGTACAATGTCAGGCAAGCCGATCAATGGAATAGGATTGAAGACCCAGAAATGAACCCACACATGTATGGTCATTTGATCTTTGGCAAAGGAGCTGAAAGCATCCAGTGGAAAAAAGATAGTCTTTTCAACAAATGGTGCTGGTTCAATTGGAGGTCAGCATGCAGAAGAATGTGAATCGATCCATTCTTATCTCCTTGTACTAAGCTCAACTCCAAATGGATCAAGGACCTCCACATAGAACCTGACACACTGAAACTAATAGAAAAGAAACTGGGGAAGACCCTTGAGGACATGGGCACAGGGGAAAAGTTCCTGAATAGAACACCAATAGCTTATGCTCTAAGATCAAGAATTGACAAATGGGACCTCATAAAACTACAAAGTTTCTGTAAGGCAAAGGACACTGTCAAAAGGACAAAAAATCAACCAACAGATTGGGAAAGTATCTTCACCAACCCTAAATCTGACAGAGGGCTAATATCTAATTTATACAAAGAACTCAAGAAGGTAGAACCCAGAGAACCAAATAACCTCATTAAAAAGTGGGGTATGGAGCTAAACAAAGAATTTTCACATGAAGAACTTCGGAGGGCTGAGAAACACCTTAACAAATGTTCAACATCATTAGTCATTAGGGAAATGCAAATCAAAACAACCCTGATATTTCACCTCACACCAGTCAGAATGGCTAAGGTCAAAACCTCAGGGGACAGCAGGTGCTTGTGAGGATGTGGAGAAAGAGGAACACTCCTCCACTGCTGGTGGGATTGTAAGATGGTGCAACCACTTTGGAAATCAGTCTGGCGGTTCCTCAGAAAACTGGGCATGACACTTCTGGAGGACCCTGCTATACCACTCCTGGGCATATACCCAGAGGATTCCCTGGCATGCAATAAGGACACATGCTCCACTATGTTCATAGTATTTGTCGTAGTGAGAAGCTGGAAAGAACCCAGGTGTCCCTCAATGGAGGAATGGATACAAAAAATGTGGTATATTTACACAATGGAGTATTGTTCGGCCTTTAGAAACAATGAATTCATGAAATTCTTAGACAAATGGATGGACCTGGAGGACATCATACTAAGTGAATTAACCCAGTCTCAAAAGATCAATCATGGTATGCACTCACTGATAAGTGGATATTAGCCTAGAAACTTTGAATACCCAAGACATAATCCACATATTAAATGATGTCCAAAAAGAACGGAGGAGTGGCCCCTG
The DNA here is from genome assembly GCF_947179515.1 of Apodemus sylvaticus. Taxonomy (NCBI): domain Eukaryota; kingdom Metazoa; phylum Chordata; class Mammalia; order Rodentia; family Muridae; genus Apodemus; species Apodemus sylvaticus. The sequence continues at coordinate 120,649,654 of NC_067473.1, forward strand.
GTTCTGGAAAGACTAGGTGCAACAGTATAGGGGAATACAAGAACAGGGAAGTGGGGAGGAACAGATGGAGGAACAGGGGGATGGAAGAGGGCTTATCAGACTTGCGGGGAGTGGGGACCCAGAAAAGGGGAAATCATTTGAAATGTAAATAAAGAATACATCAAATAAAAAAAAAGAAAAAGAAAAGGACTTGCCTCATTACCTCTCTGTGCCACCCTAAAATCCAAAAATCCCTAACTATGCTCACTAGGCTCAGGGTCACACTTCTGTCCTGCCCAATGGGAAAGTTTGTAATCTGAGTCTGACTCATATTAATAAAGAGATATTTTTGCATATTTACATCAGGCCCAGTGGTCTTTGAGCTCTCCTGAAGGTCCTGTGGAATTGGAGACAGAACAGCAGGCTTCATCCCTGGGTTACAGGGATGGTTCAATATATGGAAATCCAGCCAAATAATCCAATACATAAACTCAAATAAAAAACCCCACATTATCATTTCATTAGATGCTGAGAAAGCATTTGACAAAATTCAACATAGCTCCATGGTAAAGTCTTGGAAAGATCAGGAATTCAAGGCCCATACCTACACAGAGTAAAAGCAATATACAGCAAACCAGCTGCCAACATCAAACTAAATAGAACTTGAAGCAATCCCACTAAAATAGGGAACTAGACAAGGCTGCCCACACTCTCTCTATTTATTCAATATAGTACTTGAATTTCTAGCTATAGCCATTAGAAAAGAAAAGGGGGTCAAATGGATACAAATTGGAAAGGAAGAAGTCAACTATCATTATTTGCAGATATGATCATTTACTTAAGTGATCCTGAGTTTTTGACCTTAGCCATTCTGACTGGTGTGAGGTGAAATCTCAGGGTTGTTTTGATTTGCATTTCCCTAATGTTTAATGATGTTGAACATTTCTTAAGATGTTTCTCAGCTCTCTGAAGTTCTTCATGTGAAAATTCTTTGTTTAGCTCTGTACCCCACTTTTTAATGGGGTTATTTGTTTCTCTGGGTTCTACTTTCTTGAGTTCTTTGTATATATTAGATATTAACCCTCTGTCGGATTTAAGGTTGGTGAAGATTCTTTCCCAGTCTGTTGGTTGACATTTTGTCCTTTTGACGGTATCCTTTGCCTTACAGAAACTTTGTAGTTTTATGAGGTCCCATTGCAATTAGACAACAGAAGGAAGTCAAAGGGATACAAATTGGAAAGGAAGAAGTCAAATTATCACTATTTGCAGATGATATGATCGTATACTTAAGTGACCCTAAAAACTCTACTAGAGAACTCCTACAGCTGATAAACAACTTCAGCAAAGTGGCTGGCTACAAAATCAATGCAAGCAAATCAGTAGCCTTTATATATTCAAAGGATAAGCAGACTGAGAAAGAAATTAGGGAAATGACCCCCTTCACAATAGCTACAACCAGCATAAAGTATCTTGGGGTGACTCTAACCAAACAAGTGAAAGACCTATATGACAAGAACTTCAGATCTCTGAAGAAGGAAATCGAAGAAGATCTCAGAAAATGGAAAAACCTTCCATGCTCATGGATTGGCAGGATTAATATAGTTAAAATGACCATCTTGCCAAAGGCAATCTACAGATTCAATGCTATTCCCATAAAAATCCCAACCCAGTTCTTCATGAGCAATTCTCAAATTCATCTGGAATAACAAAAAACCCAGGATAGCTAAATCTATTCTCAACAGTAAAAGAACTTCAGGGGGATTCAATATCCCAGACTTTAAACTCTACTACAGAGCAATAGTGATAACAACTGCATGGTATTGGTACAATATCAGGCAAGCGGATCAATGGAATAGGATTGAAGACCCAGAAATGAACCAACACACCTATGGTCACTTGGTCTTCGACAAAGGTGCTGAAAGAAAGAATCTAGTGGAAAAAAGATAGTCTTTTCAACAAATGGTGCTGGTTCAATTGGAGGTCAGCATGCAGAAGAATATGCATCGATACATTCTTATCTCCTTGTACCAAGCTCAACTCCAAATGGATCAAGGACCTCCACAAAAAACCTGACACACTGAAACTAATTGAAAAAAAACTGGGGAAGACCCTGGAGGACATGGGCACAGGGGAAAAGTTCCTGAATAGAACACCCTTTTCGTTTCTAATTTTGTTAATTTGGATACTTTCTCTGTGCCTTTTGGTTAGTATGGCTAAGGGTTTATCTACCTTGTTGATTTTTTCAAAGAACCAGCTCCTGGTTTTGTTGATTCTTTGTATGGTTCTCTTGGTTTCTACTTGATTGATTTCAGCCCTAAGTTTGATCATTTCTTGTCTTCTCCTGGGTGAACTAGCTTCTTTTTGTTCCAGGACTTTCAGTTGTTCCATTAATCTTCTAGTGTATGCTCTCTCATATTTCTTTTTGGAGGCACTCAAAGCTATGAGTTTTCCTCTTAGCATTTCTTTCATTGTGTCCCATATATTTGTGTATGTTGTGCCTTCATTAAATTCTAAAAAATCTTTGATTTCTTTCCTTATTTCTTCCTTGACCAAGGTATTATTGAGTAGAGTATTGTTCAGTTTCCATGTGTATGTGGGCTTTCTGTTGTTTTTATTGTTATTAAAGACCACTTTTACTCCATAGTGACCTGATAGAAGGCATGGGATTATTTCAATCTTTTTATATTTGTTGAGGTCTGTCTTGTGATCAACTATATGATCGATTTTGGAGAAGGTACCATGAGGTGCTGAGAAAAAGGTATATTATTTTGCTTTGGGATGAAAAGGCATATATATATATATATATATATATATATATATATATATATATATATATAACTTTTATATAAATATATATATATGTTAAATCCAATTGGCCCAAAGCTTCAATTAGTTTCTCTGTCTCCCTGTTTAGTTTCTGTTTTCCTGATCAGTTCATTGATGAGAGTGGAGTGTTGAAGTCACGCACAATTATTCGGTTAGGTGCAGTGTGTGCTTTGAGCTTTGGTAAAGTTTCTTTTATGAATGAGGGTACCCTTGTATTTGGAGCATAAATGTTCAGGATTGAGAGATCTTCTTGTTGGATTTTTCCTTTGACCAGCAAGAAGTGATCTTCCATGTCTCTTTTGATGACATTAGGTTGAAAGTCAATTTTATCTGGTATTAGAATGGCAACTCCAGCTTGTTTCCTGAGACCATTTGCTTGTATAATTGTCTTCCAGCCTTTTACTCTAAGGTAGTTTTTGTCTTTGACACTGAGGTGTGTTTCCTGTATGCAGCAAAATGTAGGGTCCTGTTTATGTAACCAGTTTGTTAGTCTATGTATTTTTATTGGGGAATTGAGTCCATTGATGTTAAGAGATATTAAGGAGTAGTGGTTATTGCTTCCTATCATTTTTGATGTTAATTTTATACTTGTGTGGTTATCTTCTTTTGGGTTTGATGAAAGAAGTTTAATACCCTGCTTTTTCCAGGGTATAGTTTCCCTCGTTGTAATGGTGTTTTCTTCCTATTATCTTTTGTAGGGCTGGGTTTGTGGAAAGATATTGCGTAAACTTGGTTTTGTCATGGAATATCTTGCTTTCTTCATCTATAGTGATTGAGAGTTTCGCTGGGTATAGTAGCCTTGGCTGGCATTTGTGTTTTCTCAGAGTCTACATGAACTCCACCCAGGATCTTCTAGCTTTCATGGACTTTGGTGAGAAGTCTGGTGTAATTCTGATAGGTCTTCCTTTGTATGTTACTTGGCCTTTTTCTCTCACTGCCCTAAGTATTCTTTCTTTGTTTAGTACATTTGGGGTTTTGATTATTATGTGATGGGAGGTATTTCTGTTCTGGTCCAGTCTGTTTGGAGTTCTGTAGGCTTCTTGTATATTCATGGGCATCTCTCTCTTTAGGTTAGGGAAGTGTTCTTCCATAATTTTGTTGAAGATATTTCCTGGCCCTTTAAGTTGTAAATCTTCACTCTCCTCAATGCCTATAATCCTTAGATTTGGCTTTCTCATTGTGTCCTGGATTTCCTGGATGTTTTGGGTTACAAGCCTTTTGCATTTTGCATTTTCTTTGACTGTTGAGTCCGTGGTTTATATGGTATCTTCAGCATCTGAGATTCTTTCTTCTATCTCTTATATTCTGTTGTTGACATTTGCATGTATGGTCCCTGATTTCTTCCCAAGGTTTTCTATCTCCAAAGTTGTCTCCCTTTGTGCTTTCTTAGTTGTTTATACTTCTGTTTTTAGATCCTGGATGGTTTTGCTCAGTTCCGTCATTTGCTTTTTGTGTTTTCCTCTAATTCTTTGAGAGATTTTTTGTTTCCTCTTTCATGATTTCTGCCTGTTGATCAAAGTTCTCCTGTATTTCTTTAAGTGATTTTTGCATCTCCTCCTTATTGGCTACAAACTTCTGACCCATATTGTCCTGAATTTCTTTAAGTGTTTTTTGTGTTTCCCTTGTAAGGGCTTCTAGCTTTGGATCATTTTTCTCCTGAATTTCTTTAAGAGATTTATTTATGTCCTTCATGTGTTCCTCTAACAGCATCCTTACCAGTTCTTTAAAATCCAACTCTTGTTTTTCTGGTGTGTTGGGGTATCCAGGACTTGCTATTGTTGGAGAATTGGGTTCAGATGCTGCCATAATGCCTTGGTTTCTGTTAGTAACGTTCCTATGCTTGCCTTTAGCCATCTAGTTCTCACTGGTGTTAAATGGTCTTATTGTAACTGGCTGGTGCTTCAACCTACTGTGGACCTTTAAGGCTATTTCTGTGACACTGGATGACTGGGTTTCCTCTTGCCTTCCTCTTTTGTGCCTTTGGAGGCCTGCTCATTCTTGCCTCAAGAAATGTTATACTTGGGTTGTCAAGGTGAACCAGGTGTTCTCAGACTGTTCTGTTATGGAGCAAAGATGGTGTGTGTGGCGGTCACTCCCTCTGTTGATTCTTATGAAGGACACAGGCCTCATGACTGACTGGCTTGCAGATAAACCACCGAAGTTCTCAGGTCCTGGGCGCAGGCAGACCCCTTTAGATTTGCACCCCCAGAGAGCCTAAGCTCAGGATAATACAGTACCTAGTGATGTTTTTCTGCCCTGGCAGGCCACGAAGATGGCCATGGGGAGTTGCTCCCTCTGCTGCTCTCCAGGCAGGACAGAGGCCCCATGACCTACCAGCTGGGAGATGAACGACCTGTGTCCTCAGGTCCTGGGTGCAGGCAGACTTCTGGTGGTTTGCACCCCCAGAGATCTTAAGCTCAGGGTGATACAGCACCTAGTGATGCTTTTCTGCCCTGGCAGGCAGCAAACATGGCCGCGGGGATTCTCTTCCTCTGCTGCTCTCCAGGCAGGACACAGGTCCCATGCCTGGTGGACTGGCAGAGGAACCACCTATGTGCTCAGTTCTTGGGTGCAGGCAGACCCCTGGCAGTTTGCACTCCCAGAGATCTAAAGCTCAGGTGATACAGTACCTAGTGACACTCTTCTCCTCCTCTTCTGCTCAGGCAGGCAGCAAATATTGGTAAGTCCTTTTGAAAACATGATATCATTTGTTCAGGTAACAAGGTGGAATCACTAGATTAGGAGGGGGAAATCTTCTGACCTAGGGAGTAACTTTATGGTGTTATCAGGAACTGTTGTGTTTTACAATTAGCCACAGCTGTCTGTGACCCCTAATTATCTTCCTTTCATGATCAAAACATGGGACTCTAATCTCCCTAAGGATGTTTGATTTTTGCTTCTTTCTCAAGGACAGGCACTAGCTGTACCTGGGAAGTGCTTAGACTTTGATCATTGAGAGTGTCAGCCTCAGCAACACAGAGGTAAGAGGGGTTTCCAATTGTCTACTCTCAAACCCACATCTATGGCTCTTGGGGAAAGGTTCATTAAGGGGTGCCTCTATGGAAACAGGGACAGCGATATTCCAGTGCCAGACCTGGCCATCTCTGGATGGCCAGGGAGTGGGAGGCAGTCTCAAGCTTGTTTCAGGAAGGAGCAGGAATGAGAGAAGTCAAACTCCTGCAAGAAAGTAATGGGTCAAGCTGCCTGTGCACTTCACTACTTGATCATGGTAAATGATAGTTTGGATGTGTTCTGTTGGCAAGAATTTTATTGAGTATTTTTGTATCAGTTTTCATAAGGGAAATTAGTCTGATGTTCTCTTTCATTGGTCTTTGTGTGATTTAGGTATAAGTGTGGCTTCATAGAACAAACTAGGTAGTGTTCCTTCTGTTTCTATTTTGTGGAACAGTTTGAAAAGTATTGGTATTAGATCTTCTTTGAAGGTCTGATAGAATTCTGCATTAAAACTATCTGGTCCTATGCTTTTTTTGTGGTTGGGAGGCTTTCAATAACTTCTTCTATTTCTTTAGGGGTTATGTGACTGTCTTAGTCAGGGTTTCTATTTCTGCACAAACATCATGACCAAGAAGCAAGTTGGGGAGGAAAGAGTTTATTGAGCTTACACTTCCACATTGCAGATCATCACTAAAGGAAGTCAGGACTGGAACTCAAGCAGGTCAGGAAGCAGGAGCTGATGCAGAGGCCATGGAGGGATGTTTCTTACTGGCTTGCTTCCTCTGGCTTGCTCAGCTTGCTCTCTTATAGTAGCCACAAGCACCAGCCCAAAGGCGGTACCACCCACAAGGGGCCCTCCCCACTTGATCACTAATTGAGAAAATGCCCCACAGCTGGATCTCATGAAGGCCCTTCCCCAACTAAAGCTCCTTTCTCTGTGATAACTCCAGCCTGTGTCAAGTTGACACACAAAAATAGCCGGTACAGTGACTGTTTAAATGGTTTATCTGATCCTTTTTTAACTTTGGTAATCTTGTTCATTTTCTCAAAGATACAGCTCCTGGCCTGGTTGATTCTTTGTACAGTTCTTGTTGTTTTTATTTCTAATTTGTTGATTTCAGTGCTGAGTTTGATTATTTACTGCTGTCTGCTCCTCTTGGGTTTATTTGCTTCTTTTTGTTCTAGAGTATTCAGGTGTGCTATCAAGCTGCTAGTGTAAGCTCTCTCCAGTTTCTTCTTGGAGGCACTTAGAGCTATGAGTTTTCATCTTACCACTGCTTTCATTGTGTCCCATAAATTTTGGTAAAATGGGTCTTCATTTTCTTTAAATTCTGAAATGTCTTTAATTTCTTTATTTCTTCCTTGACCAAGATATCATTGAGTGTTGTTCCGCTTTAATGTGTATGTGGGATTTCTTTTGGTTTTTAATATTTGAGACCAGCCTTTGTCAGTGGTGATCTCATAGGGTACATGGGATTATTTCAATCTTCTTGTATCTGTTGAGGCCTGTTTTGTGAGTGACCATATAGTCAATTTTGAGAAGGTACCATGAGGTGCTCAGAAGAAGGTATATTCTTTTGCTTTAGGATGGAATGTTCTACAAATATGTGTTAGATCCATTTAGTTCATAACTTCTGTTAGTTTCACTGTTTCTCTGTTTAGTTTCTGTATCCATGATCTGTCCATTGATGACAGTGGGGTGTTAAAGTCTCCCACTATAATTATGTAGAGTGCAATGTATGCTTTGAGCTTAAGTAAAGTTTCTTTTATGGATGTGAGTGCCCTTGCATTTGGAGCATAGGTGTTCAGAATTGAGAGTTCAACTTGGTGGATTTTACCTTTGTTGAGTATTAAGCATCCTTCCTTATATTTTTTGATAACTTTTGCTTTTTTAAAATTTGATATTAGAATGGCTACTCTAGCTCGTTTCTTGGGACCATTTCCTTGTCAAGTTGTTTTCCAACCTTTTATGCTGAGGTAGTGTCTGTCGTTGTCACTGAGTTTTGTATTCTGTATGCAGTACATGCTGGGTCCTGTTGATGTATCCAGTCTCTTAGTCGATGTCTTATTATTGGGGAATTGAGTACATTGATGTTAAGAGATATTAAGGAAAAGTGATCGATACTTCCTGTTATTTTTGTTGTTAGAGGTAGAATTATGTTTATGTGGCTATCTTCTTTTAGGTTTGTTGAAAGATTTTCTTGATTTTTCTAGTGTTTACTTTCATTCCTTATTTTGGAGTTTTTCATATATCATCGTTTGTAGGGCTGGATTTGTGGAAAAAAATTTGTGTGAATTTGGTTTTGTCATGGAATATATTGATTTTCTGTCTATGGTAATTGAGAGTTTTCCTGGGTATAGTTGCCTGGACTGGCATTTGTGTTTTTGTTGGGGTCTGTATGACATCTGCCCAGGAACTTCTGGCTTTTATAATCTCTGATGAAAAGTCTGGTGTAATTCTGATAGGTCTGCCTTTATATGTTACTTGACATTTTTCTCTTAATATTCTTTCTTTGTTTAGTGCATTTGGTGTTTTGACTATTATGTGATGGGAAGAATTTCTTTTCTGGTCCTGTCTATTTGGAGTGCTGTAGCCTTCTTGCATATTCATGGGCATCTCTTTCTTTGGGTTAGGGAAGATTTCTTCTATAATTTTGTTGAATATATTTACTGGTTCTTTAAGTTGGGAATCTTCACTCTCTTCTTTACATGTAATCCTTGGGTTTGATCTTCTCATTGTGTCCTTGATTTTCAGGATGTTTTGGGTTAGGGGCATTTTTGCATTTTGCATTTTGCAGGCTGTTGTGTTTTCTATGGTATCTTCTGCACCTGAGATTCTCTCTTCTATCTCTTGTATTATGTTCGTGATGTTTGCATCTATGACTCCTGATCTCTTTTCTAGGTTTTCAACTCCAAGTTGGTCACCCTGTATGATTTCTTTATTGTTTTTAGTTCCACTTTTAGATCCTGAATGGTTTTGTTCATTTCCTTAACCATATGGTTGTGTTTTCCTGTAATTCATTAAGGGATTATTGTGTTTCCTCTTTCACAGCTTCTGTTTACCTGTGTTCTTCTGTATTTCTTTGAGGGAGTTATTTATGTCCTCCTTAAAGTCCTCTAGCATTATCATGACAAATGATGTTAAATCTGAATCTTGCTTTTCTAGTGTGATGGGGTATCCAGGACTTGCTGTTATGGAAAAACTGGGTTCTGATGATGCCACGTAGCCTTTATGTCTGTTGTTCATGTTCTTGCACTTGCCTCTCACCATCTGGTTATCTTTCGTGCTACATGCTCTTGCTACCTCTGACTGGAGACTGTCCCTCCTGCAATCCTGGTTGTGTCAGAACTCCTCAGAGTCTGGCTATCTCTGTGATCCTGTGATTCTGAGGTCCTGAGTATGTTAGAGCTCCTTAGAGTCAAGAGGCCTCTGGAATCCTGAAATCCTGGTGTGATCAACCTCCTGAGATCCTGTTGTGACAGAGCTCCTATGAGTCAAGATTTATCTAGGTGTTGTAGGGGTGTGGGGGGAACCAAAGACCTGAGTTTGCTTTGGGCACAGGTGCAAGCTGGGAGGAAATTGTACCTCTGACAAGGTTGTGGTTTGTGTTTCCCTGGTTTCTGTGGGAGTCCCAGTTATGTTGGAGGTTGGTAAGGATATTTTGGTCTCAGGTTTGATCTTGAGTGTATCAGAGCTCCAGTGCTCCTGGTATGTATGATCTCCTGGAAGTCAAGCTTCCTCTGTAATCCTGTGTACCTGTGGTCCTGTAATACTGGGCATGTTAGAGTACATGGGAGTTATAGTGTTGTGAGACTCTGAGTGTTGAGGGACTGGATTCAGAGCTAGCACCTAAAGACTGTTCATGACACTGGCTCAGGCCAGAAGGAACCTGTGTCACTGACTGTGCAGGGGTTCCTGCTTCCCTGGATCCCAGGAGTCCCAGTTACTCCCAGTGTTGGGCAGATGCTGTGGCCTCCTTGCCTGTGATCCTGAGTTGTTAGAGCACCTGGGATTCAAGCTTCCTCTGGGTTTATGGGACTGGGTGTGAATCTAGCACCCAAGGTCTGCTCAAGGCACTGACTCAGACTAAAAGGGGCAGATTCTGTTTTTTTTTTTTAATTGACAGTATTCATTATTATACCCACGCCCAGAACAGGCCCACTGGGATGAGGCAAAAATGCCATGCTTTGGCATGTTCCTTCCCTTATCCATGTCATCCTGAACAATATTTGTGAGACAATGAACAGGAAAGATACATAGGGCTGGGGATCTTGGACTTGGGCATTGGTACCTATACAAAAGACTCTCTCTGCTTATGAGTCCACTGAGGAATCCAGAGAAGCCTGAACAGGCCTCAAGAAAGGGAAATGAAGACTCTGGTGGCTCTATCTGAATCAGAAATCTAATGACAGAATTAATGAAAAACAGGCTGTGTGTTTTCTGGGCTTAGTTTTTTCCCCCAACAGCCTGAGCAGAGAGAACAGAATAGAGGGTGGTGAGGATATCCAATATCTGCTGATCTTTCACTAGTAACCCTAGAAGGAAAATCCTTCACTTGGGCAGTGTGGCTTACTATAGTGCTGACCAGGCCACCATGGACCAGAATCCTCTGTTCCCATTTCAGACTCTTACTCAAGACTGCGCTGGAAGTTCAGAGGAAGACAGGTAAACCAAATGTAAGCTTCCACAGATCTCACAAGGCCCAGATCCATTATGACTATGTCAGTCTGTAAAGAATGGATAAAAATGCAGCTTTCTGCCCAGTTAACCAGAGAATTTAAATTAAAAATCAGTTTTTAAAAATGAGAGAAATGAAGACTGATCAAGGTTGATTCACCTGCCCAAAGTCACAGAGTAAGTCCATTTTTGGATCTGGAATGTGTGCTTCTATCTTTTCATCCAAGAGGAACCGATTCCTCCAGAGAATGGTGGCTTCAAAAAAAGCACGGGGCAAGGGGCAAAGGCCACCTCCTCTGCCAGGCCAACACCTCTGCCACACCACTTCCCAAGTTCATTCAGAGAACCTGGTGGCAACTGGTGGAAATGGCCTGTGCACCTGGTTAGGACAAGAAGCCCAGCACACTCAGGGAAGAGATGGCGATGGGATGAACATTTCCAGTGGCCTCTGTGTTGTGTTCTTCCTCTTCCCCAGGTAAACTATGCCTGCTGTGTGAGAATTAAAATGCTCATAAAGCCACTGTGTAGCATTCAGACTTCTCCCTTGACATAAATTGGATATTTAATAATGGGTGCCTTACCTTTCCTCTGAGGGTTCCTCTGCCCCAGGTACCTTGTGTGGAATCTTAAATACTAGATGTTATGGTCTTTGGCTTTTTACATATGTTTAGCTTCTTAAGTCTCCAGTCCTCTCTGGAAATGACTAATCTTTCATGCATTGTTCCTGCGTGACCTCCTGACATATTGAGTGTAGGTATTATAAAATTCTGTCTTGTAATTCTGAGACCAAAACACAGGGGTAAGCCACCCTGAGTGATTGGACTCTTTTCAGAGTATGTTCCAGAGCTCCATTTGTCATTATCTTTCTATTACTGTACATAAAATATCGAGGAGATGAAAGCAAAATTGCTTGTAATTTCTGTCCATACAGATGTTAAGATTTCCTAACTCCATCTGTGAGGAGAATGGCCACTCTAACTCCCTGTGGAGAATCCAGGTTAGGGTTGGCCTCAGGCACAGTTAAGTTCAAGCTACCAATGATTGCACAACCCCATACCCTTAAGTCTCTCTTTATTTCTGAATTTTATTTAAATCCCTTTTTTTACTGTTTACTAAGAACTGGAAAGCTGGAAGCCACAGGGCACAGAACCATGATTTCTTGGATAGAAGTTCTACGTGGGTTGAAGGACCCTGGAAGAGCAGCCTGTCACTCACTGTGTAGATTTAACTAGAAACATGAATATTCAAGGAAGGCACTAAGAGTTAAGCAGATGAATTATGCAGAAGATGTTTAGTTTGAATTCATTTTGCCTAAGAAAAACTTAGCAAGTTCACATTGACTGCACTGGGTTCTGATCTAACTTGCAGGTTTCCCAAGGAAGCTCACTGAAAAGTTTGGGCCCATCTCTCCCAGGAGGGCAGTTATCCAACAGAGTAGAGTCAGCTCAACAGGTAAAATGTTCCAGTGGGATGCCACATGTCCCTGATATCCAGTGGGAACTTGTTACTGACAGTCACTAAAATTACAGGCTGCACAGATGCTTTAAAATTCCCATCATCTAAGCCTGTGCAGAATCTCCTCAGGCTGATGCCAAGTGCCCTGCCACTTCCATCTGAGTAAGTATACTTAGTAAGAGCAGAATCCAAAGGTGTTGGGACCACTGCAGGCTGTGGGAGGAAGAGTGCTAGAGCTTCAGGAGGATTTTCAGCATCTGCCAAGGGAAAGCTGAGTCTGACAGCCCCTCAGCACAGAGGAATGTGTTCTCCATCAAGTGCATTTTCTTTTCTGGATATTCATTTCCTTAAGGTCCTAAAATTACCTAATTTTTATATCAGTTTATTTTTAATTTCAATTTTTTTCTGAGTTATGTACCAAATTAACTTTATAAGTTGTATGGTGCAATTTTCAGAAGTTTTGAGAAATGATCCTTTGTATGCTTCTTGAAAGGAAGTGGTATTTCTCTTTCAAATGTAAACATATACACTTCATATAAACTTAACTTTTGCTTCTGTTTATTATATACAATAAAAGGAATAATGTAGATTGTATGAAAGGAATAGTAGCTTTAAATATTCAACATAAAAGTTCTAAAAGCCTTTGAAAAAGAAATGGGTTGTATGTTCAAACTCACCTAAAATATTGTCTTAACAGCCTTTCTATTCCCTGTTTAACTTCACAAATTATGTCATCCTTTATTCTTGTTTTGCTGGGTAGTAGTTGTCATGAGTTATTATAGTGATGAGGCTACAGAGACAAAATGTTAATAAGCACTGAACATGATCCTAATAGACATGGTATTTGTGGTCATTAATAATTTCTGTGTTCTAGTCCTTTATAAATATATTATGTAATGTTCTGATAATACAATTGCACAACAAATGCTCTGGGAGAGAGTCAGATTTGCTGAGCAGCAAAGATGAGCCTGTCAGGAGACATCTCTGGGCCATGAGGGAAGCAGGTTGTGCTGCAGCACTGTGCAGGGTCCATGTTGATGGCTGGAGTCTGTATTATGCTGACTCCCTGGGGTGTCTGTTCCTGCTGTTTCTGGAGGTTTATTTAGAACCACCAGCTAATATTTCCAATGCCAATCTGAGCATGAAGACAGAGCTAAAAAGGTTTTAATATTTTAAAATGCAATTCTTATACAGTATTTCAGAAACAGCTGCCCTCCTTCAGCCCAAGGGCTCTTCATGGTTTGCCCATCACACTCCCACAGGTCATTTATTTCTAACATCTCTGGAAACAGCATCAGCTCCTGATGGGTGATATTTGCCTTCCCAAGTGTACCAGCATTTCTCCCTAGCGTCTTTCTAGATTTAAGTTAGGATTGGGCTAAAGGTAGACATCCTGACCAAGTAACCTCACTCTCAAGCCTTTGACCAGTGTCACCTACCAAACTCATGTAGTTGAAGCACCCATGGATTGTGTGTCCATGATTTTGTTAACTATGAAATGACACAAAGGCTCAAGCCACAGTCTCCTTGATTCTGTCTATACAGTGAGTTTCCATTTTGTGTTCTGAGTAGCCAGGGCCTTCATAATCAACTTTAACTGAAAACTGTTCAGGTTCTGCTTTGTCATTCTTGTTCCACCCATGATTCTTTTACTAATCTGGCCAAGTACCTTCCTTTCCTTTCCCTGAGTGGAGCCTCTTATAATGGGACCTGTTTCACAAGCCAGTGACCTTTCCTGGTGCTGTGTATGATATGTAGAGAATTTCGTGACTCTTAAATGTAGTCTGTTTCATTACATTGTGCAAAATGCAATTACAGTGCATGGTACAATAGATTGTCCCAGGCCTGTCACAGCTTACACTCTCTGGAAACAGCATCAGCTCCTGATGGGTGATATTTGGGAGGAGAGTCCCTTAATTCTGCAGATCTGAGGCTGTGGCTCCTCATTCCTGGCCTCCTAAACCATGCTCAGCTAGGAAGATGTGAGTGGCTGCGACTTAGCTGGGAAGTGACAGGCTAGAGAATCCTTGTGCCTTGTATCTGAGGAGATACAAGAATTCTCGCCAGAGAATTTTCTATAGAAATTAAACATATGTCTAGAATTTACATTCCTTACTGATTCTTTTTGTTGTTTGGTTTTTTCAAGACAAGAGTTTCTCTGTATAGTCCTGGCTGTCCTGGAATTCACTCTGTAGACCAATTTGGCCTTGAACTGGAACATCCAAAAACACTGCCTTTGAAGTGCTAAAATTAAGTTGTGTGGCATCACTGCTCAGCCCTGATTTTTCTGATAGAAAATTATACAGAATTGTGTGGTCTGTGAAATTTGGAGGAAGCACGGTGACTATAGAAATGGTTATCTATGTCTTTCTTGGTAAGTTGGTGTTGCTGATGGCAGACAATCACATTAGTTTAAGCATAAGTTCTTTCTTTGTTCCTGTGGAACTCCACCTCCAAAAAAGATAAGTTTTCCCAATGCTTTCAAACGGATTCCCTGAACTATGATTTTGAGAATATCACTGAGGAATCCCAGCCACTGGGCATTCCTGCCTTTCCTAAGAACTTCAGGTTTGCAGGCCAGGGTTTCTGAGGTGACCCTGATGCTAGTATGGCCTGCACCTGTTCTGCAGTGCTGACAGCACACTGCCGGGGTTATTGAGTTCATAAAGAATGAGATAATTTTCATTTCTTTCCTTATTTCTTTGTTCCTGTTTCTTGTTTCCTTTCCATTTTTATTTGGTATTTTCTCTTCTGATTATCTCAGTGTAGTGATATAAAAATGCATATTTCCAGAGACAATGTGAAAGAAAGCATTTTAAATTCTTGTACTTCTTAGTCAGCGCCTGCCATCATGCATATGATGTCGCCTACTACTTTCAACTCTAGAGGTGTGTCTACCTTCCATGAAATGAAGTGTATAACACATGCTCCTACTGCTCAGTGCACACAGATCACAAAATGATATCCAGAGTATGTGTGCCTACTGAAATTTGTCCCATAAAGCAACTGCCATTTTTCTTGATCACTGGGAAACAGAAGTATACCTTTCTGTACCCTTCTATGTTCTGATTCTTGTGGCTGGGATATGGAAAACAAAACACATAAACTGTGTAAAGAAGATCACAATACAATGAAATAATTAAGCACCATCCTATCTATCTATCTATCTATCTATCTATCTATCTATCTTATGATCTATCTAGAATACATCATCCCTAATTTTATATAGGATTAACCTTCTCTAAAAATGCTATAGAACTTTAATTTCAGTTAATCATCTCTGTTCAGTGTTTTCACCAACTATCTGCCTCAGGTCTAATGCCTTAACTAGTACCTTATACTTTTGAATTTGATCCCCTTTACCTCTCCCTAAGATCTTCTATTACAATATATCATGCTCTAAATAAGCATAAAATGATTTCATTCACACTCTCAAATTTTAAGTGATGAATTTTTATTCTGTAACAGGAATTTGTTTTCAAAATTGCATGCCCCATATGGGTGGTATCTGTGCTATATAGTTTCATGATAACTTGACACAAGGTAGAACCTTATTTTAGAAGAGGGAACCTTAACTGAGAAAATGCAGCGACCAGACTGGCCCATGAGCAAGCACTTGATATATTTTCCTGATTGATGATTGATTTGGTATGGGAGGGACCAAGACCCTGTGAACTATTCCACATCTGTGGTGTTGGTCCTAGATACCATGAGACTGTAGATAGAAGAAGCCATACAGAGCAATGTGGTAAATGATACTACTCCATGGCTTTTCCATCAGTTCATGTCTTCAGGTACCTGTCTTTAATTATTTCTTCAGCTTCCCTGGATGAAGAACTAAAAGATGTATGGTGAAATAATCCTTTTCTCTCCAACTTGCTTTTGATCATGGTGTTTTATTACAACAACAGGAGACCTAACCAAGTCATAAAATGGTACTACAGTATGGGATATTACTGTGATAAACATGACTGTGTGCTTTTTTAATATTGTGGAAGGATTTGGAAAATTTAGGCAGTATTATATATAGAATGCTGATATCTTAGTGGATTATTCTGTGTGGTCTTAGAATATAACTCTGAGACCATTACAGACGAGGGAGGCTTCTCTTAGAGATATCAAAATGGAATTTTGACTGTCCATTAAAGAATGTATTAGGGTCATTCAGGTATTAAGTTAACAACCACTAATGTGAATTTTTGCCTTGATGAAACAATTACTGAAAAGTGTTTTCTTGGGCTCAGCACACAGACATGATGGTCCAGATACAGTTGAGGCTACATCTTGTGCTCGCATCAAAGTTGGTAGCTTAAGAGTCTGTCACTTTGTACTGATTCTGAAAGCAGCAAGAAAACAGAGAGTGACACTGTAGCTTGTCACCTTGTGGCAGGGTTAGAATCCCTATAGAGAGTCAAGGAGAGGCTACCCATAAAGCTTCCACCCAGTTGAAGAACAGATCTGGGCAATCTGAGATATCACAGGATATCTACCAAAGACAATAGCATCTACTGTGGGGTGAGGACTCTTTGAATCTAGCAGTCAAGCTGTGTGGGATATGGAAAGATTTCCCAGCACCGTGGAGGAGCCCAGAAGACTGTTAGTGAGTCCTGGAAACATGACACGGTTTTACACTGTGGGACTTTATTGAATTTGTTGACTTTGCCCTTGTTCTTCCTTTTGCAAACAAGAAATATTTAAGTTATTGTTTATGTTACAGGGGCCTAGAATTAAGAGACTTTGAACTTTTAAAGGATTTTGCAATTTTACAGAGACTTTGGAGTTCTACAGAGATGATATGTATTTTACAAAGACTGAAAAGGTAAGAGAAACTGGGTATTTTTGAAACTGAACATTTTGGAGAGACTTTGCATGTTGAACAAAATTAGAAGATTTATATGTCTTTGAACTTTTAAAGTATATGGAATTTTTATATTGAAATGTTGATACTAGTATGATATCTTGGGAACAAAAAAAGAGAGAAGTTTATAGTGTAACAGTTATTTGTTTTTGTGTCAACCTGACAAGGGGTCATCTGTGACAACTATTTTGGTTTGTTTGTTTCTTTCCTTGTTTTGGTACAAGGTAAGTCATTTAGAAAGAGGGAAGGTAGTGTCAGTTCAGATAATTTCCCCCACCAGATTGACATGTGGCCACATTTTTTGTGAGTTTTCTTGATGGGAAATCTATGAGAGAGGGCTCAGTGTGAATATAGGCTCTGGGCTGGTAGTTATGAATACAGACCAGGAAAGCCATGAAGCAACAAGCCGGTAAACAGCACTCTTCCATGATTTTGCATCAGTTCTTGCCTGTAGGCCTCTTCTGTAAGTTCTTCCACCAAGAACCTGGATGATGGATTATTAGCAGTACCATGCAATAAAAGCTTTACTACCTAACATGGGTTTGGTTATGGTGTTTTCATAAGTCAATGTCTAATCAAGAATCTGTAATAATTTTACAGGATATACAGCACATAGATGAATATAAAGTTGTAGTTGCATATCAGAAATCTGGATAAGTTTCAACCCTCAATTATACAAAGAAGGAATGCAGACTCCTATAGAGCCTGTCTTTCAACACTGAGTTGTACCATTTTCCTTTAATTCTATAATTAATAAGGGACTATACAAAATCTTTTAATTATAACTCTATTTCCCCCAGACTTCACATCCTGAAGGAAGACATGGAGTAAGCACTGCAGACATTTGCTCACTTTGCTGTTCTCTTGGAGGAAGTTCTAGATTGAGATTACAAACACGGAAGATGAAGATATAGAGTATCACTCAAAGACTGAATTGTCTACCCGAGTTCTCTAGAAAGTACTCCACACCAATATTTTCCTGTTTTGAAATTTATTTATTTTTATCTTCTGTTTCAAGCAGGGATGGAGCTGACCAGTCACTATGTATTGTGGTATCTCTCCCAGAGCACAAACATAAGGCAATGCATGAGTAAACCAGCAGGAGAAATATCTACAGAGACCATCTTGGGCTGGAACACTACCATGGCTGGTGCCTAATCAGGATGTTCTTATATACCTAGTGCCTACCAAACACAGGCACATAGCTGTCTTTATGTTCAGGAGCAGGTAACTGGAGCTCGGTCTCATAGTGTTCTGGTTACACTTGGTTAAAATGGCAGGTTGTATGTGGAAAGAGAAACATCTAGATTCACAGATCACATTTCTCAACATTTGCTATATAAATATATTAAGAAAGTTCATTTTACAATAAATTAAAGGTAGCCCCAAATAGGATAAGTACATACCCAATCCACAGGACCTCTTTCATTGGGTAGAACTGGTTTCTTTCACACAATCCTCCTCACTCAAACTCACCCAAAATAGTAAAACTCTGAATGTGATGTTGCTGGCAGCAAAGATGTTGTGGATGAAAACCAAATAAGATGCTCCTGCTCCAGGAAAACACACACATGCTAGGTAAGAAAAGACATATTCTCTGATGTGTGCAGAATTTAATATTAAAGGAGCTCACACATTGATGCAGCCACCATAAGACAGGATCTAGCCATGGCTCAGCTTAGCACAGGTGAGATGGTCAGTGTGGAGTGCATTGGAACTGATGTCTTCAGTAGTTTATAATGAAGGGAGCAGAGTTTCCAAGGAGTGGTGAGTGAGGTTCTGCTCTTTTCTACTCAGTCACTGTTCTCACATATGATGAATAAGAACAGCAAACTCCACACAAATTCTAAAATAAGGAACAGCTTTTTCATCGAAATTGGCATTGGAATCTCAGGCTACAGCTTCCTTTTTTCTCTTCCACATCCTCAAGTTCATTCGAGGGCACAGGTCCAGACTCACTGACTTGCCATTGGTCTCTTGTCCCTAATCCACCTACTGATGCTACTTGTTGCAGGATTCATAGCCACAGACATTTCTATTTTGTGGAGGGGATGGGATGACATTATATGTAAATTTCTTGTCTACCTGCACAGTTTTTAGAGATCTCTCTCTTTGTATAACCAGCCTGTTGAGTGTCCTCCAGGCCATCATCCTCAGTCCCAGAAGCTCCTGCTTAGCAAAGTTCAAGCACAAATCTCCCCATCATATCTCATGTGCCATTATTTTCCTGGGTGTCTTCTATATGCTAATTAGCAGTCACCTCTTGTTATCCATCATTGCCACCCCAAATTTGACCACAAATAACTTTATTTATGTTACTCAGTCCTGCTCTACTCTACCCTTGAGTTAGCTCATGCAGAGTTTGTTTTCTACTCTGCTGGCCATCAGGGAAATCTTTATTAGTCTCATGGTCCTCTCGACTTGGTACATGGTGGCTCTCTTGTGCAGGAACAGGAAACAGGCCCAGCATCTTCAAGGTACCAGCCTTTCCCCAAAAACATCTCCAGAGCAAAGGACTACCCACACCATCCTGATGCTCATGACCTTCTTTGTGCTGATGTCCATCTTTGACAGCATTGTCTGCTGCTCAAGGACCATGCTCCTGAATGATCCAACATCTTACTCTATTGGAATCTTTGTGATGCACATGTATGCCACAGTCAGCCCTTTTGTCTTTATGAGCAGTGAAAAACAATTAGTGAACTTTTTGAGGTCCAATATTAGAGGGTGATAAATGTTGGAGTCTTCTTTGATAGGCAAGATCTTTAAGAAGAACCAATATACTACCATCAAAACTGTCAGTAATAGAATTCTGTCTATGTACTTTGCCATATGTGAAATATGAAGTTGTTTTTCTGTTAAAATAATTTATTTTAACCAACAGGATAATAAACATGTAACAGAAGACTTAACAACATACACTTTGAGATATGACAAGGGTGTTTTTAAATTTATTTAAGTTTTTATTTTATTTCTTTTTTATATAATCCTCATTTATATTTCAAATGCTAAAACCCTTCCTGGTTTCCCCCTCCCCCAAAACCCCCAATCCCTCCTCCCTGCCCCAGCCTCCACACATATACTCCTCCACCCACACACTCCACCTCCCCTCCCCTCGATTTCCCTTTGTTGGAGCATCTATTGAGCCTTCACAGGACCAAGGACCGCTCCTCCCACTGATCCCCAACAAGGCATTCCTCTGCCACACTTTTGACTGGAACCATGTGTACACCTTGGTTGATGGTTTAGTCCCTGGGATTCCTGAGCCTACGTATTGTTATTGGGTGATGAGTCCATTGATTTTGAGAGATATTAGGGGCCAATGATCATTGCTTCTTGTTACTTTTAGTTTTAGGGTTGGAATTACATCTGTGTGTTTCTCTTCTTTTGGATTTGTTGTTAAAAGATTATTTTTTTGCTCTTATTTGGGTATTGTTTCCCTCTTTGTGTTGGACTTTTCGTTCTATTATCCTCTGTAGGCCTGGATTAGTAGAAAGCTATTGTTTAAATCTGATTTTGTCTTGGAAAACTTTGGTTTCTCCATTTATGGTAATTGTGAGTTTTGCTGGATATTATAGCATGGGCAGGCATTTTTGATCTCTTAAGGTCTGTATGACATCTTCCAGGATATTCTGACTTTTATAGTCTCTGGTAAGAAGTCCAATGTAATTCTGATTGGTCTGCCTTCATGTGTTACTTGACATTTTTAACCCTTACTGTTTTCAGTATTCTTTCTTTGTTCTGTGCATTTGGTGTTTTAATCATTACTTGATGAGAGTAATTTCTTTTCTATTTCTATCTGTTTGGTGTTCTATAGGCTTCTTGCATGTTTATGGGCATTTATTTTGTTAAGTTAGGAAAGTTTTCTTCTATTATTTTGCTGAAGATATTTGCTATCACTTTGACTTGAGAATCTTCACTCTCTTCTGTACCTATTATTCTCAGGTTGTGTCTTTTCACTTTGTCCTGGATTTCTTGAATGTTTTAGGATAGGAACTTTTTACTTTTGTATTTTCCTTGACTGTTGTGTCTATGTCTTGTATCTTCTGCACTGAGATTCTCTCTTCCATCTCTTGTATTCTGTTGGTGATGCTTGCATCTGTGACTCCTGTTCTCTTTCCTAGATTTTCCATCTAAAGGCCTGTCTCCCTTTCAGTTTTTTTTAATGATTCTACTTCCATTTTCAGATCCTGGACAGTTTTTGTTCAATTGCTTCACCTGTTTGATTGCATTGTCCTGTATTTCTTTAAGGAACATAGTAATACCTGAGGACACAGCTGTTGGATATATATATATATATATATATATATGTGTGTGTGTGTGTGTGTGTGTGTGTGTGTGTGTGTGTGTGTGTGTGTGTATTCTGGGTATATGCTCCTGGGCATATACCCAGAATAGGCTCCAAAATGTAATAAGGACACTTGCTTCACTACATTCCTAACAGCCATATTCATAATATTCAGCTGGAAAGAACCCAGAGGTCCCTTAACAGATGAATGGATACAGATAATGTGGTACATTTATACCATGGAATACTACTCAGCTTTTTAAAACAATGACTTAATGAAGTTCACAGGCAAATGGATGAAACTTGAAAATATCATCCTGAGTGATGTAAGCCAGTTACAAAAGAACACACATAGTCTGCACTCACTTATAAGTGGATATTAGCTCAAAAGTTTAAGATATGAATATACAATTCACAGACCATATGAAGCTCAAGAAGGAAGACCAAAGTGTCAATGCTTCATTGCTTCTTAGAAGGGGAAACAAAATAGTCACAGGAGGAAATAAGGAGACCAAGTATGGAGCAGAGACTAAAGGAAAGGCCATCCAGAGACTGCCCCACCTGGGGATCCATCCCATATACAGTCACCAAATGCAGACACTATTGCCGATGCTGAGAAGTGCTTGCTGACAGTCTGATATACCCGTCTCCTGAAAGGTTCTACCAGAGCCTGACAAATACAGAGATGGATACTTGCAGCCAACCATTGGACTGAGCACAGAGTCTATGAGGGAGGAGTTGGAGAAGGGACTGAAGGAGATGAGGGGGTTTTCATCCCCACAGGTGGAAAAATAGTGTCAACTGACTAGAATTTGTGGAGGTCCCTAGGAATGGACCACCAACCAAATAGTACACGTGGAGGGACCTGGCTCTGGCCGAGTATGTGACAGAAGATGGACTTGTTGAACATCAGTGGGAGGAATGACCCTTGAGCCTGAGGGTGTTTGATGCGCTAGTGTAGGGGAATGTCAGGGCTGGGAGATGGGAGTGCATGTATGAGTGGAAAAGCACCCTCACAGAGGCATGGAGAGAAAGGATGGGATGGGGGGAGGGGTTCCAGAGGGGAGACCTAGAAAGGGGATAACATTGGAAAAGTAAATAAGTATCCAATAAAAGGAAAAAACAATTTTATAAGATGGTAGAGGTCTCTAAGGAAGAAATGAAAAAAAAATCCCTTAAAGAATTTGAGAAAAAGATAAAATATTTAGTAAATACCTGCAGACCCAGTTATACCACTCCTGGCATATACCCAGAAGATGCTCCCCTATATAATAAGGACATGTGCTCCACTATGTTCATAGCTGCCTTATTTATAATAGCCAGAAGCTGGAAAGAACCCAGATGTCCCTCAACAGAGGTATGGATACAGAAACTGTGGTATATATACATAATAGAGTACTATTCCGCTATTAAAAACAATGAATTCATGAAATTCTTAAGCAAATGGATGGAACTAGAATGTGTCATCCTGAACAAGGCAACCCAATCACAAATGAACACATATGGTATGCACTCACTAATAAACAGATGTTAGCCCAAAAGCTTAAAATAAACAAGGTACAATTCACCCAGCACTGGAAGCTCAAGAAGAAGGAGGACTTTAGTGAGGGTGCTTTGGTTCCTCTACGAAAGGAAACAAAATACTCACAGGAGCAATGAGGGAGACAATGTGTGGAGCAGAGACTGAAGTAAAGACAACCCAGAGACTGTCCTACCTGGGGATTCATCCTATAGAGTCAACAAATCCTGACACTACTATGGACAAGAAGAAATCTATACCAAAAGGAGCATGCTATGGTGGTCTCCAGAGGGGTCTTGTCAGAGCCTTACAAATAAAGAGGCAGATCCTACCAACCAACTACGGGACTGGGCATGGGGTCCCCAATGGAGTATCTGGAGGATGGTCGGAAGGAGCTGAAGGGGTTTACAGCCCCATGAGAAGAACAATGATTTCAGCCACTCAGGTTCCACAAGACTCCCAGGGACTGAACCATCAACCAAGGGGCACACATGGTTCCAGCCAAAAATGTGGTAGAGGAAGGACTTGTTGAGCATCAATGGGAGGAATGATCCTTGGTCAGGTAAAGGCTCAATAGAGGCCACAACAAAGGGAAACCGAGGAAGGGAGGTGGGAGTGTGCGGGTGGAGGGACATATATATGGAGGCAGGGGGAGGGAGGAGGGGTTTGGGGTCTTTAGGGAGGTGGGAAATTGGGAAAGGTTTTACCGTTGGCAATGTAAATGAAGATGACGTTCAATAAAACACTATAATGCCAACAAAACAAAAACAAAAATAAGTGAAGGAAATTGTTCAAGACCTGCATATTAAATAGAAGCAATAAAGAAAACACAAACTGAGGCAAATCTAGAATTAGAAAATCTAGGTAAGTGAACAGGAACAATAGATATAAGCATCATCAACAGAATACAAGCGTTAGAAGAATGTATCTCAGGGGCTGAAGATACAGGAGAAGAAATGTGTTCCTTAGACAAAGAAAATGTTAAATCTAAAAATTCCTCAAATGAAACATCCAGGAATTCTGTGGCACTATGAAAAGACAAAACCCAATAATAATAGTAATAGCAGAAGGACAAGATACCCTGTTCAAAGGCCTAAAAACCCTTTGAGCAAAATCAAGGAAGAAAATTTTCCTAACCTAAAGAAAGATATGACTACAAAGGTACTATAAGCTTATAGAACACCAAAGAGATTGGACCAGAAAAGAAAGCAGCACTACTATGTAATTATAATTAAAATACTAAATGTAGAGGAAAATAATATTAAAATCTGCATGGGAAAGGTGCCAAGTAACATATAAAGGTAGACGTATTACAATTACAACTGATTTTTCAACAGAGACTGTAAAAGTCAAAGGTTTGGACAGATAGCTGGCACACTTTTAGAAATCATAGATGCCATGCCCAACAACTGGACACAGCAAAACTTTTTATCACCATTGACAGAGAAAACAAGATATTGCATACCAAATAAAATTTGCACTACACACACACACACACACACACACATACAGATTCAACCCTGCAGAAGACACTAAAAGGAAAACGCTAAAACACAGAATGTAACTACACCCAATTAATCATCTCACAGCAAAAAGTAAACAATATAATCACAAAAATACAGTCCCACCACCAACATCAAAATACAGGAACTAACAATCACTGATCATTAATATCTTTCAACATTAATGTATTTGACTCCCCTATGAAAAGACACATACTAACACAAGGGATATGAAAATAGGATCCATCCTTCTGTTGTATTCAAGAAACACACTTCAACATAAAAGATACATATTATCTCAGAGAAAAGGTTCTTCAAAAGATTTTCCAAAAGATAATGGCTCCAAAAAGCAAGCTTGGTGAAGCTCCTCTAATAGCTAACAAACAGAATCTCAAACAAAATTAAACAAAAGATGGGGAAGGACACTTCATACTCAGCAAAGGAAATGTCTAACCAGATGATGTCTCAATTGTGAACATTTATGCTCCAAATGCAAGTGCAACCATATTGTGTAAAGAAATATTACTACAGCTTAAGGCAAACATGAAATGCCACACATGAATAGTGAGAGACTTCAATAACTACTCTCACTAAGGAATAGAGCATCCAGACAGAAGCTGAATAAATAATGGAGTTAACAGGTGTTATGATTCCAGTGGATCTAACACATATCTACAGAACATTTCATGCAAACACCAAAGAATAGACCCTCTTCTCAGCACTTCACAAAACTTTCTCAAAATTTGACCATGTACTCAGTCACAAACCAAATCTCAAAAAAATACCAAAAAAGTGGGGCAGGATCAGGTGTGAGAGGAGACAGGGCAGATGTAGAGATGGTCAGGAAATTGAAAGAGGTATGTAGCAATGGGGTATGGGGAACTGGGTGTAGCAAACTGAAAGTCCCACACTCCAGGAAAGCAAAAGGGTTCCAGGACCCAACAAGAATGAGGGTAGCTGAAATACTCAATAATGGGGAGAGAAAACCTGTAGAGACCATATCCAGATGTTAGGCATGTCCTACAGTTTAAGGATGGTATTACCTGTACTTCTCAAAAATTTAAACCAGAATTGCTCCTGTCTAAAAGAAATACAAGGACAAAGAATGTAGTAGAGACTAAAGAAAAGGCCATGCATATACTGCCCCACCAAACCCGGTCACTATTACTGACACCAAGAATTGCTTACTGACAGGAACTTGATATTGATGTCTCCTGAGAGGCTCTCCCAGAGTCTTACCAATATGGATGCTGATGCTTGCAGCCAACGATCGGATTGAGCATGGGAACCCCAGATGAGGAGTTAGGGGAAGGAGTAAAGGAGCTGAAAGGGTTTGCAACCCCATAAGAAGAACAACAGTATCAACCAACAAGATTCCCCAGAGCTCCCAGGGACTAAACCACTAATCAAAGAATACATCTGGAGGAACCCATGGCTCCAGCTGCATATATAGAAGAGGATAGACTTATCTGGCATCAATTGGAGAGGAAGCCCTTGGTCCTGTGAAGGCTTGATGCCCTGGTATAGGGAAATGAAAGGGCAGTTGGGTGGAAGTGGGTAGGTGGTTGAAGGAACACCCTTATGGAAGCAGGGGCAAAGGGGTATGGGATGGGGTTTTTCAGAAAGTAAAACCAGGAAGGGAGATAATATTTGAAATGTACTTAAAATAACCAATAACTTTTTTAAAAAATAAATTACTATGTACTTTTTCACAAAATAAATCTCAACAAATATAAAAAAATAAATGACACCCCCCCTGCCTTGTATCTTATCAGACAACCACTGATTAAAACTGAATTTTAACTGTTGGCTTTGGATTTTCAAAAGCTACTTTTAATAAGGGCACTCTAAATTTTTTTCACCACCCTTCTAGCCCACCACCCACCAGAGGTAGTGGAAAGGAAAGGTGAATAGGGCAGAGGAGTATGTGCAAATAATTCTTTGTATTGACTCCAATCTTCATTGTCAGTATATCAGCAGTTATACTGATATACTGCAGAGGTAGCTTGAACCACTCGCAAATACCATTCATGAATCAGCAATGGCAGTCCCATCCACAAGAAACTTGGAGGCTTTGCCAATTGACCTGAGTCCTGTGAGGTGGAAGAATCCATGAGAACACCACCAGATGGAAGCACTCTTATACCTTTGTCTCTCTATGAAGTCATGGCAAACAATGACCAGTAAAGTGTGCCAAGACAAACCAATACCACAAAGCATCATCTACTGGGTGTTCGGTCATATTTATACTCTTCCAAAAACAGCACATGTTCTCCCACATTTATGCTATAGAAAAACATTACATGCCCCTTTTCCAGGCTGCTTCCAAATAAAAGCCAGGTTTTCTGCAAAACAACCTCTGATATGTCTGCTTCAGCTTATACAATGGAGTTTACAGAAAAACATCATATGACACAACTGGGTCTTCAAAGAAATCAGAGATTTCCACTTCATTCAACAGCAACAGAATTAACAGAAAGCCTACAAACCCATATACCCTGAACAATTCTCTAATGAATGACCCCTGGGTCAAGAAGGAAATTAAGAAAGAAAAATTTTCTAGAATTCAATGAAAATAAATGTACGATATACACAAACTTAAGGGACACATTGAAAGCAGTGTTAAGGGTAAAGTTCATAGCACTAAGTGCCTTCACAAGGAAATTAGTGAATTCTCTGGTTGCAGATATTGGCTTATCAGTTCAGAGCATTAGTTTATATTCACAATTCCCAGCCCTCGTGTGTCAGCTCACAATGGTCTGTAACTTCAGTTCCAGGACATACAACACCCTCACACAGACATACATGCAAACAAAATACCAATGCATATGAAAAATGAAAAAAAATAAAAGTCAATAAAAAATATTTTAAGCCGGGCTGTGGTGGTACATGC
This sequence comes from Apodemus sylvaticus, assembly GCF_947179515.1. NCBI lineage: Eukaryota > Metazoa > Chordata > Mammalia > Rodentia > Muridae > Apodemus > Apodemus sylvaticus. The sequence continues at coordinate 120,676,607 of NC_067473.1, forward strand.
CTTTAATCCAGCACTTGAGAGGCAGAGGCAGGCAGATTTCTGAGGGTGGGGCCAGCCTGGGTACAGAGTGAGTTCCAGGACAGCCAGGGCTATACAGAGAAACCCTGTCTCAAAAAAACAAAAAAAAAACAAAAAAAATTTTAAAGTATGCATCTGACTCTTTCAGCAGCTTGTTGGGCCTCTCAGAGGGCATCCATGCTAGGCTCCTGACTGTCAGCACACCATACTATTAATAATAGTGTCAGGCCTCGGGTCCTCTCCTTGAGCTGGATCCCAAATTGGGCCTGTTGATGGAGCTTCATTCCCTCAGTCTCTTCTCAGTTTTGTCCCTGCAGTTCTTTTAGATAGGAACAAGTCTGAGTCAGAGTTTTTAACTGTTGAATGACAATTCCATCCTTCCACTTGATGCCCTATCTTTCTACTTCAGATGGACTATACAAGTTCCCTTTCCCCACTATTGGACACATATATAAGGTCCATCCCTTTGAGTCCTGAGAGGCTCTCACCTCCCAGGTCTCTGGTACATACTAGCATGTCTCACCACCTCCTTTAGGGAATGACTATAAGGAGGAGTGTGAGTCCATAGGAAGACCAACAGTCTCAACTAACCTGGACCCCAAAGATCTCTGACATTGAGACACTAACCAGGCAGCACACACCAGCTGATATGAGGCCTCAGGCACATATACAGCAGACGACTGCCTGGTCTGACCAAAGTCAGAGAACATGTGTCTAACACTTGGGAGATTGAGGCCCCAGGGTTGGGGAGGTCTAGTGTGGTATGGTTGGAAGATGGAAACATGCTTCTGGTGATGAGAGAGGTGTAAGGGAATGAGAAACAGTCAGAGATGGTACTGGGAGGGGGATAAGGACTGTAGTGTAAAAAATGATTAAAGAATAATATAATTTTAAAAATTAATAAAAAGAATTTTAGACTTCCGGCGGCGGCGGCGGCGGCGGCGGCAGCGGCGGCAGTGCAGCAGTGGCTGGTCCAGCTGAAGGGCCATCAGCAGTGGAACCAAGGTGACACAGGGTCCAGTTAGGCCCTGCGCCCACGACCACTGACCTTCGCTGACCAGCCGGGCGGCAAGCAGCTGCAGTTGTGCGGCGCCTTTCCTGCACGGAAGCCACTTCAGAACTCGGCCTCCCACCAGTCAGGAGAGGTACATCCATCTTGGCTTCGGACTCCAGGGATCGGACAGACTGAGGTACACAAACATAATCCGAGGCCAACACCGCGGTGGTCTGAGCCCAATGGGCGTTGGCCTGCACCCAGGCCCTGGGCTGGTCGGGGGGCCATCGGGGTGCCAACCCAGCCAGGAGGTTTTTTGCCCAGGCCTACGCACGCGCCACCATTTTGCCTGCAGGACGACAGAGAGCTCTGGCGGGCAGACCTGTAACAGGCATAGCCTGAGGCTAACAAAGCGGGGGTCTAGGCCCCAAAAGGCACAGGACTGACCCCAAGAACTGGGCGGCTTGGTGGACCATCTGTGAGTCAACCCGCCCAGGAGGTTGTTAGCATAGCAGACTCTCCCTGCGCTTTCAGGGAGCGCGGGCACGCACACCCACTATCCTAGTCACCTGGTGGACCCAATTAACAGTCATAGCCCTAGGGGAACTTTGCTCGGACCTTGGCCTCCGAGGCTTTTGCCTGGACTCAGGGACTGGGCGGCCAGGCTAACATTGTGTGCGCCAGCCCAGTTGCGGAGTGAGCAGAACACAGGGGAGGTCACAACAGGATACACCGTCGGCACTCCCTGGGGGCGCACACGGGCTCCATCTGGTCCACAGACACAATCTGGGGCAAGGCCTCAGGCGGAAGCCCTCAGCTCAACTCTCTCCGCTTCCGGATCCAGATCAGCCTGGGCGGCCGCACCACATCTCCAAGTCCTGCAAGAGGCTAGCTGGGCTTCCGGGCGGCCAGCTGGGAGAAGTCAGTGTGCTCCAGTGAATCCAGCGGGCCCCAGCGGGAGCCTTCCTAGTCACCTGGCACCAGCCTTCGGGTGCCTGCTTTGGGATCTGAACAGCCTGGGCAGCAGCACCCTGTCTACAAGCAGTGCAGGAGGTAAGCTGTGCAACAGAGGCCAACTGGGAAGGGGCAGCTTGCACTGGTGAGTCCAGCACTGACAAGACAAACTAACACCAGTGAGAACTAGATGGCAAAAGGTAAACAAACGCAGGAACGTCACTAACAGAAATCAAGGCAATATGGCAACATCTGAACCCAATTCTCCTCTACCAACATGTCCTGGATACCACATCACACCAGTAAAACAAGATTTGGATTTAAAATCACTGGTCATGATGCTGGTACAGGAACACATGAAGGACATGCTTAAAGAAATTCAGGAGAAAATGGATCAAAAGTTAGAAGCCCTTGCAAGGGAAACACAAAAATCATTGAAACAAATCCAGGAGAATATAAAAGCCAACAAGGAGGAAATGCAAAAAACACTTAAAGAAATACAGGAGAACTTTGGTCAATAGGCTGAGGTCATTAAAGACGAAACACAAAAATCTCTTAAAGAAATACAGGAGAACTTTGGTCAACAGGCTGAGGTCATGAAAGAGGAAACACAAAAATCTCTTAAAGAATTACAGGAAAACACAAACAAGCAAGTGAAGGAGCTAAGCAAAACCATCCAGGATCTAAAATCAGAAGTAGAAACAACTAAGAAAACTCAAAGGGAGACAACTTTGGAGATAGAAAGCCTTGGGAAGAAATCAGGGGACAGAGATGCAAATATCAACAACAGAATACAAGAGATAGAAGAAAGAATCTCAGATGCTGAAGATTCCATAGAAACCATGGACTCAACAGTTAAAGAAAATGCAAAATGCAAAAAGCTTGTAACCCAAAATATCCAGGAAATCCAGGACACAATGAGAAGACCAAACCTAAGGATTATAGGCATAGATGAGAGTGAAGATTTACAACTTAAAGGGCCAGCAAATATCTTCAATAAAATTATGGAAGAAAACTTCCCTAACCTAAAGAGAGAGATGCCCATGAATATACAAGAAGCCTACAGAACTCCAAACAGACTGGACCAGAACAGAACTACTTCCCATCACATAATAATCAAAACACCAAATGTTCTAAACAAAGAAAGAATACTAAAGGCAGTAAGAGAAAAAGGCCAAGTAACATATAACAACTATCAGAATCACAGCAGACTTTTCACCTGAGACTATGAAGGCTAGAAGGTCCTGGGCAGATCTCATGCAGACTCTAAGAGAACACAAATGCCAACCAAAACTACTATATCCAGCAAAACTCTCAATCACCATAGATGGAGAAACTAAGATATTTCATGACAAAACCAAGTTTACCCAATATCTATCCACAAACCCGGCCCTAAAAAGGATAATAGGAGGACAACACCAATACAAGGAAGGAAACTTCACCCTGGAAAAGCAAGATAGTAACCTTTCATCAAACCCAAAAGAAGTTAAGCATTCAAATTTAAAAAATAACGTCAAAAATGATAGGAAGTAACAATCACTATTCCTTAATATCTCTTAACATCAATGGACTTAATGCCCCTATAAAAAGACACAGACTAACTGAATGGATACGTAAACAGGACCCTATATTTTGCTGCTTACAGGAAACACACCTCAGGGTCAAAGACAAACACTACCTTAGAGTAAAAGGCTGGAAGACAATTTTACAAGCAAATGGTCTCAGCAAACAAGCTGGAGTAGCCATTTTAATATCAGATAAAATTGTCTTTCAACCCAAAGTCATCAAAAGAGACCCTGAGGGACACTTCTTGCTGGTCAAAGGAAAAATACAAAAAGAAGAACTGTCAATCCTGAACATCTATGCCCCAAATGCAAGGGCACCCTCTTTCGTAAAAGAAACTTTATTAAAACTAAAAGCACACATTGCACCTAACACAATAATTGTGGGTGACTTCAACACTGCACTTTCCTCAATGGACCGATCAGGAAAACAGAAACTAAACAGGGACACAATGAAACTAATTGAAGCTTTGGACCAATTAGATTTAACAGATATATATAGAACATTCTATCCTAAAACAAAAGAATATACCTTTTTCTCAGCACCTCATGGTACCTTCTCCAAAATCGACCATATAATTGGTCACAAGACAGACCTCAACAAATATAAGAAGATCGAACTAATCCCATGCCTCCTATCTGATCACTATGGAGTAAAAGTGGTCTTCAATAGCAACAGAAACAACAGAAAACCCACATACACGTGGAAACTGAACAATACTCTACTCAATGATACCTTGGTCAAGGAAGAAATAAAGAAAGAAATTAAAGACTTTTTAGAACACAATGAAAATGAAAACACAACATACCGAAATCTATGGGACACAATGAAAGCAGTGCTAAGAGGAAAACTCATAGCCCTGAGTGCCTCCAAAAAGAAAATGGAGAGAGCATACATTACCAGCTTAATGACACACCTGAAAGCCCTAGAACAGAAAGAAGCTATTTCGCCCAGGAGGAATAGAAGGCAGGTAATCATCAAACTCAGGGCCGAAATCAATCAAGTAGAAACAAAGAGAACCATACAAAAAAGCAACAAAACCAGGGGTTGGTTCTTTGAGAAAATCAACAAGATAGATAAACCCTTAGCCAGACTGACCAAAGGGCACAGAGAAAGTATCCAAATTAACAAATTTAGAAATGAAAAGGGAGATATAACAACGGAAACTGAGGAAATCCAAAAAATCATCAGATCCTACTACAAGAGCCTGTACTCAACACAACTGGAGAATCTGGAGAAAATGAACAATTTCCTTGAGAGATACCAAATACAAAAATTAAATCGGGACCACCTAGATCATCTAAACAGTCCCATAATGCCTAAAGAAATAGAAGGAGTCATAGAAAGTCTTCCAACCAAAAAACGCACAGGACCAGATGGCTTCAGTGCAGAATTCTACCAGACCTTCAAAGAAGAGTTAACACCAATACTTTTCAAACTATTCCACAAAATAGAAACAGAAGGAACACTACCCAATTCCTTGTATGAAGCCACAATTACACTGATACCAAAGCCACACAAAGATCCAACAAAGAAAGAGAACTTCAGACCAATTTCCCTTATGAACATCGATGCAAAAATACTCAATAAAATTCTTGCCAACCGAATCCAAGAAGACATCAAAACGATCATCCACCATGATCAAGTAGGCTTTATCCCGGGAATGCAGGGTTGGATCAATATACGGAAATCCATCAATACAATCCACTACATAAACAAACTCAAAGAACAAAACCACATGGTCATTTCATTGGATGCTGAAAAAGCATTTGACAAAATTCAGCATCCTTTCATGCTTAAAGTCTTGGAGAGAACAGGAATTCAAGGCACATACCTAAACATAGTAAAAGCAATATACAGCAAACCGGTAGCCAGCATCAAACTAAATGGAGAGAAACTTGAAGCAATCCCACTGAAATCAGGGACCAGACAAGGCTGCCCCCTTTCGCCTTATCTTTTCAATATTGTACTTGAGGTACTAGCTCGGGCAATTCGACAACATAAGGAGGTCAAAGGGATACAAATTGGAAAGGAAGAAGTCAAACTATCATTATTTGCAGACGACATGATAGTCTACCTAAGTGACCCAAAAAACTCCACTAGAGAGCTCCTACAGCTGATAAACAACTTCAGCAAAGTGGCAGGTTATAAAATCAACTCACGCAAATCAGTGGCCTTCCTATACTCAAAGGATAAGCAGGCTGAGAAAGAAATTAGGGAAATGACCCCCTTCACAATAGCCACAAACAGTATAAAGTATCTTGGGGTGACTCTTACCAAACATGCGAAAGATCTTTATAACAAGAACTTCAAGACTCTGAAGAAGGAAATGAAAGAAGACCTCAAAAAATGGGAAAACCTCCCATGCTCATGGATCGGTAGAATCAATATAGTTAAAATGGCCATTTTGCCAAAAGCAATATACAGATTCAATGCAATACCCATCAAAATCCCAACTCAATTCTTCACAGAGTGAGAAAGAGCAATTATCAAATTCATCTGGAACAACAAAAAACCCAGGATAGCTAAAACTATTCTCAGCAACAAAAGAAAATCTGGGGGAATCAATATCCCTGACCTCAAGCAATACTACAGAGCAATAGTGGTAAAAACTGCATGGTATTGGTACAGTGACAGGCAGGAGGATCAATGGAACAGGATTGAAGATCCAGAAATGAACCCACACACCTATGGCCACTTGATCCTCGACAAAGAGGCTGAAAACATCCAATGGAAAAAAGATAGCCTTTTCAACAGGTGCTGGTTCAACTGGAGGTCAGCATGCAGAAGAATGGGAATTGATCCATCCTTGTCTCCTTGTACTAAGCTCAACTCCAAATGGATCAAGGACCTCCACATAAAGTCAGACACACTGAAGCTAATAGAAAAGAAACTGGGGAAGACCCTTGAGGACATCGGTACAGGGAGAAAGTTTATGAACAGAACACCAATAGCGTATGCTCTAAGATCAAGAATTGACAAATGGGACCTCATAAGGTTACAGAGTTTCTGTAAAGCAAAGGACACCATCAAGAGGACACATCGGCAACCAACAAATTGGGAAAAGATCTTCACCAATCCTACATCAGATAGAGGGCTAATATCCAATATATATAAAGAACTCAAGAAGTTAGACTCCAGAAAACCGAACAACCCTTTTAAAAAATGGGGTACAGAGTTAAACAATGAATTCTCACCTGAAAAACTTCGGATGGCGGAGAAGCATCTTAAAAAATGCTCAACTTCATTAGTCATTAGGGAAATGCAAATCAAAACAACCCTACGATTTCATCTTACACCAGTCAGAATGGCTAAGATTAAAAATTCAGGAGACAGCAGGTGTTGGAGAGGGTGTGGAGAAAAAGGAACACTCCTCCACTGCTGGTGGGGTTGCAAATTGGTACAACCACTCTGGAAAGCAGTCTGGCGGTTCCTCCGAAAACTGGGCACCTCACTTCCAGAAGATCCTGCTATACCACTCCTGGGCATATATCCAGAGGATTCCCCACCATGTAATAAGGATACATGCTCTACTATGTTCATAGCAGCCCTATTTATAATTGCCAGATGCTGGAAAGAACCCAGGTATCCCTCAACAGAAGAGTGGATGCAAAAAATGTGGTATATCTACACAATGGAGTACTATTCAGCCATTAGAAAGAATGAATTCATGAAATTCTTAGGCAAATGGATGGAGCTAGAGAACATCATACTAAGTGAGGTAACCCAGGCTCAAAAGGTGAATCATGGTATGCACTCACTAATAAGTGGTTATTAACCTAGAAAACTTGAATACTCAAAACATAATCCACACATCAAATGAGATACAAGAAGAAAGGAGGAGTGGCCCCTGGTTCTGGAAAGACTCAGTGAAACAGTATTCGGCAAAACCAGAACAGGGAAGTGGGAAGGGGTGGGAGGGAGGACAGGGGAAGAGAATGGGGCTTACAGGACTTTCGGGGAGGGGGGGGCTAGAAAAGGGGAAATCATTTGAAATGTAAATAAATTATATCGAATAAAAAAAAGAATTTTAAAAAACACTAAAAAGAGATCACAGCAGATCAATTACTATAACATTCTGTCTGGGACAAGATGAGATGTTCTAAATCCTATATACAGAGACTGGAGTGAACTTTTGGCTCTGCTTTTGAAGTGTACATTATTATACCTTCACCTTGTGTTGCCAACTTTCTAATTCCTATGTCTTTATTCTGCTTTTTAAAATAGAAAATTCTGTTTTTATTACAAATATATAATTAAAAATAAGAAATTTGTAAGTTCTCATAATGTTGACTTGACAGCACACCTGAACGCTCTAGAACATAAAGAAATAATCAAAGCCAAGAGGAGTAGACAGCAGAAAATAATCAAACTTGGGGCTGAAACCAATAAAGTAGAAATAGAGAACAACACAAAGAGTCAATTAAACAAAAAAAAAATTGTTCTTTGAGAAAATCAATAAGATAGCAAAATTTTTTCCAACATAACTAATTAAAATAGACAGAATATCCAAATTATCCAAACAAAAAATGAAAAGGGAGACATAATAGCAGTCACAGAAAATTCAAAGAATCATCGTGTCTTGCTTAAAAAAATCATAGTTGACAAAATTTAAACTCAAAAAGAAATTTATATTTTTGCAATAGGTACAACTGACAAAAATAAATAAAGGTCAGGTAGACTATTTAAATAGTCCTATTGACCCTAAAGAAATATAAGCAGCCATAAAATGTCTCCCAAATAAAAAAATTTGCAGGGCCAGATGGGTTTGGCACAGATCTATATCAAACATTCAAGGAAGAGCTAATACCTATACTCCTCAAAAAAAATCTACAAAACATAAACAAGAAGAAAATTGTCAAATTTATTTTATGAGGTTACAGTCACCCTGATAACTAAACCACACAAATATTCAATAAAGGAAGAGAATTATAGATCATCTCCCTTTATAAACATAGATAAAATAATATTCAATAAAATACTTGTAGAGTGAATCCAAGGACACATCAAAAAGATCATTTACAATAATGAGGTAGGCTTTGCCCTGAGATACAGGGATGGTTCAACATATGGAAATCTACCATATAAACAAACTGAAAGAAATAAGATCATCTCATTAGATTCTGCAAAAAGCTTTAATGAAATCCAACCTCCCCTTGTGATATAAGTCTTGGAGAGATCAGGAATAAAAGAACATAACTAAAGATAATAAAGGAAATATACAACATGCCAATAGACAACATCAAATTTAATGTCGAAAAATTCAAAGCAAATTCCATTAAATCAGGGAGAAGCCAAGGCTGCCCACTCTCTTCCTATCCTATATAGTACTTGAAGTTTTATCAAGAGCAATAAGACAAAAGAGGAGTTCAAGGGGATACAAATTGGAAAGGAAAAAGTCAAAGTATTGCAATTTGTGGATGATATAATAGAATACACATATAAATATGTATTCTATTCAAAATATTCTACTGAGAAATATTCTACTGAGAAATTCTAAAGCTGATAAACACCATCAGCAAAGTGGCTGGAAACAAAACTTACAAAAATAAATCTCTAGTGTTCCTTTATAAAAAGTGATAAGTGACCTGAGAAAGTAATTAGGGGAACAAGATCCTTTATATACCCATGAAAAATATAAAATATCTTCGATTCACTCTAACCAAGCAAGTCAAAGATATGTATGACAAGAACTTCAACTGCCTGAAGAAAGAAATTGAAAAAGATATCAGAAAATGGAAAGATCGTCCATACTAATGGATCAGTGGGATTAACATAGTGAAAATGACCATCTTTCCAAAAGCAATCTACAGATTCAGTGCAATCCCAGTCAAAATTCCAACACAATTTTTCACAGATATGGAAAGAGCAATTCTCAATTTCATATGGAAAACCAAAAAAATCCAGGATATCCAAAATAAACTATAAAAGAACTTCAGGATCATTATCCCTGACCTCAATGTCTACTACAGAACAATTAAGATAAAGACCCGTGCATTGTAATGGCATAGAAACAGACCAGTTGGTCAATGGATTTGAAACAAAGATCCAGAAATAAACCCACAGATCTATGGGCAATTGTGTTTTGATAAAGTACCAAAACCACACAACGGAGAAAAAATATCTTCAAAAATGGTACTAGTCTAAATAAATATCTACATGTAGAAGAATGAAAATAGATCCATATTTATTACTGTGCACAAAACTCAAGTCCAAGTGGATCAAAGACTTCATATAAAACTATAAGACCCCCCAAAAACCCAGGGTGCCCCAGCACCCATGCCTTGGAAGGTGACACACAAATCACTTGTGAGAAATGGTCTTGATGCAATAACAGGAGGATTTCTTTATTCTAGAATTCTGGGTTCCACAGCCATACACCATGCAGGGCTAGAGGACTGTGGACCCTGAGTGCAGAGTTGGGACAGCTTTTATAAGTTCACAACGAAGCCCATGAATCACCAACCAATTATTCCTTAGCATTGAGAGCCCACGAATCACCAACTAATCATTCCTTAGCATCGAGAGCCCATGAAATGCAAGCTAATCGATTTGTACCACTCCATAGTTTTAGGCCAATCAGTTTAAATTATTAGAGCCCGCACTCAGTGGACCAATTAGTTTCCCATTTTCTTGGACGTCTATAGCTGCGTGAACTCCTGGATAGGAGTAATGGTGTAAGCAGTTTACAGAAGCAAGATAAGCTTAGCTCATTTCCAGTTACCTTATGGGGCCAGGATCACCTATTCAAGGCATTTTTGCTAGCTCTAAACAAAGGGCAGGCTCTGGAATGTGACCTTTTACCTAGTTTCTAACAAAGAGCACAAAGAGCAGGCTCTGGAATAAGAAGTGTTTGGGGATCCTTAGAAGGCTGGAGTTAGGCTGTATTATTTCTTATCCTTTCATTCCCCACTTCTTCTCTTGTTAGGAATTCTAATCTTAGAACTATAGAACTAAATCTCTGACTCTACATATTCTGGATTGTCCTGCCCTAATCTCTGATATTGTTGGAGTAGCATAAGAATCTGTACAGCACTTATACATTCCCTAATACAAACTATTAACTGGTTAATCACACAGGTTCCAATTGTAAGCAAAAGGAGTAAAATTACAAAGGGTCTCATCAAAGCAGAAAGCAGGGTGGTCAAGAGTACAAGGGCCTTTTCACCAAGTCTCAAGGTTTTCTACGCAGTGGCATCTAACATAGACCAAATCGCCAATTTGGAAATAATGTGGGACTTCCAATTCTCCTCCTGAGTAGCCCTCCCGGAGCTGCTTCTATGCTCGCTGCCTCACCCACTCGAGTGCCTTGAGCCTAGAGAACAAAAGCCTGAAGAACACAAAGGGCAGGAGAGCTATCTAATCATTAACACCAGTCTCTGTGGTTAATTTGGTGAGGGTTTTTTTCATCAGGGTTTCAGCAACTGTTCCTGAAGCCTTCTTATATAGATCCAGTCACCTATCTGAAAGCAGTGAGGAGTCCCTGGCATGCCTAGAGCATTTAAGGCAAATCATATATAGTGGGACACCTCCTGGGAGGGCCCAGTGGACATCAAAGGAGTTGGAGTATCAAAGAGGAGCTCTAGGGTGGTCAGGTTAAAATGGCAGAGGCTGTTCAGAAACAAGGGGAGAGGCACCACCCAGCCTGAGCCAGTCTCCAAGGTCAATTTAGTTAAGGTCTCTTATAAGGTTTTGTTTATTTTTTTAACTTGTCTTGAGCCCTGGTGACAGTAGTCCAATAATGTTTCCAATTAGCCCCCAATATCTCTGTCAATTTCTGGCTTATCTTAGAAACAAAAACAGAACCATTTTCTGATCCAATTACCTTGGGCACTCTGAAACTCAGGAAAATTTCTTCTAACCTTGGCGGCTGTTTCCTGTTTCAACCCATCAAGAGAAAATTATCTATAAATGCTAGAAGGTATTTTATAACCATATTATCCTGCTTTAGCTTTTATAAAATCTCTTAATGTACTCTAGGCTGTTCTCTTCTAGGTCTTTTGCCCTGTTTACTCTTTACTGCATAAGCATTTAGTTCCTGGCATATCTTATACTGTTCTATTATCTCTCTAGCCTAAAACCTGAGTCATAAATATGTACATTTGGTCCCTTAGCTTCCAGGACAAGGTTTTTAATCCCCTAAACGAGTCCATCTGTGCATTTGGCCTAGTGAGTTTTGGCTTACTTTCTGGGGAGTATAGTTCTCCCTTCTTGTGTGCACCTTCTCTTGGTAATAGTTGGTAGGGTGGTTAGCAATATCAGTCCTTTTTTAAAGTGTGGCTGTTTCTTAATTTTGTCCCATTTCCCAGTGGCTGTCTCTTACAGACCCATAACCGGTATAGGCTCCTGCATATCCATTCCTGGAGCCACTTGCTCTGCCTGGTTATTGCCCATTGAGTCTTTTCCCTTTGGACGTCCTGGGCAGTGAATACTCACAGTGGCTGACTTCATTAGGACATCTAAGAAGTCCAAGATTTCCTGTTGGTTTCCTCTGATGTGAGCAGTCCTCTTGGCATATATACTTGTAGACGTGGGCTGTGGCAAAGGCATACCTGTAATCCATGTGGATGTTGACTTTCTTGCTGGTTCCAAGTTCCAAGGTCTTGGTGAGGGCAATGAGCTCCACTTTCTGTGTTGACATGCCAGGGGGTAAGGTTCTTCTACCCAGATGACATTTGAGCCATCCACCATAGCAGCACCTGCTTATCTCTGTCCATCATGGAGAAAACTGCTCCTGTCTGTAGCAACTTTCAGGAGGGGTCAGTCTCTCTTTTTGGGTCAGTTAGATGCAGGAAGCATATCTGCCCCGTCCCCATTTTGGAGAGTATGTCTTACTCCAACAGGGAGTAGGAACAGTCTAGGCTGACCCTAAATGAATGGGCTACCCATCCCATCCCTAGGTCCACTGTTCTTCGGGTAGTCCATGAATACATTTTGGTGCCAGTAACTTCTTGGACCCAAGATCTTTTCTTGGAAATAGCACCATTGGCTTGGAAGATCGAGTGTTGAGCCCCTGTGTCCACGAAGAACTGAGTAGGTTTCTCTTTTATTCCCATAGTTATCCTGGGTTGGGGAAGGTGGTCAGAAACCCCATCTCTCCTAGTCACTGTCTTCACCCAGGGCTAACACCTGGGTTTGCCATTTGGGGGCACTTTTCCCAAGACCTGGGAATTCCTGCTCGTGGCTTCTATTTCTTAGAGCACACTCTGGATCAGTGGCCTCTCTCCTTATACTATGCACACTGGTCCTTTTCTGTCTCCCTTTTCTGCTTTTTCTAACTATCATAACCAGGATTCTCTGTAGCTTCCTTCTCTGTCATTTTTCTTTCTTTTTCTCCATTTCTTCTCCTCCTCTGTCTCCCTGTCTCAGCAAACTGCACTAAATCTCTCTATAGACTTTCTCAACAACCTATGTTAAATCCTTCTACAGACCTTCTCAGCAACCTGCACCAAATCCCTCTAGTCTCTGAAGCTTTTTCCTGATATCTCTACTAGCACTGTCTATAAGAACTATTGTCATAGTAGCTTTATATTCCGTGCCCCTGGAGTCATAGCATGTATATTGGCAGAATGCCTCTATGAGCTGCTCTAGAAAAGCTGCAGGTGACTCATCTGTTCCCTGCTTAACCTTACATACCTTGGTCAAATTTGTGGGCTACCATGCCCTTGAGACCTGCCAATGGAGTCTGGTGTTGGTTTTTCAGGTGCCTCTTACCTTTTGTCTGAGGGGGTAGTCTTTTTGGCTTCCTGTATTACAAATAAAACAGTCTCAAAGAGATTAGTTTCTTGGGAAATATAACCTTAGTGAGAGAGCTACCATAGTATCAGGATAGATGGTCTCAGGTCCTCTCTAAATATCAATTGAGTATAATTATTACCCTTTTGTAAATTATAAACTATAAGATAAACATAACACCTAGTTTATCATCTCTGTCAATTAAACAGAACCCTTTAATCTGTATTATCTTAAAAGACTGTCATAATTAACACTTAATGTTGTATTCCATAGCTGCCTGCACCTACTACGAACTGGGTTGCTGGAACTTCAATGTCAGTCAGACCTTTTAAGAGTTTGGGCAAGCCCTTCCCCCAGACCCTAGGCTGAGTTCCAGTGAAGTCCTCTGGCAGTTCTTGGCTCTACTGCTCAGGCAGCTGGATGGGTCACCTGCTTAATTCGGGAATTCATAGACCCGGAGGAACAATGAGCTTAACCTTCACCATGAGCTTCTCCACCCTAGGATAAAAATTCCTGCTGTAACCTACTTCCCTATTATGCCCTAACTTCAGATTCCTGCTCAAAGCCAGGGATTGTCCTTGGCCAATGTCAAGTTCCTACCATGTGGCATGACTCCCCAATATGACTCTGTACAACTTAAGAATTAACATTGTAAGAATTGACTCATGTCCTGGCTTTAAATTTTATGTCACCTGAAAATCATTTATTTAAATCTATATCAGCTTTCTCAAGATTAAACAGCTTGGAAGCTGTATGAGACTAACAGTCTTCAATAACATCAGAAATCTAAGAGTGACCAATATTAACTGAAAATATATAGAAAGCTTAACATAGATTTTAAGACATAAACATCATATTCCATGGATTTTTGACGTTTTTGAAAACCAATTATCTATGTAAAGTAATGTGGACTGTTGTCGGTTAAACTATCTTCAGCTTTTTCTGATTAAAACCTAGAAAGCATCCTAACAATAAACTCAGAGCCTTATATTTCTATTTAGCCCTAAACTCATAGGCTTAAGCATCTCAGATCAGTAATAATAACAAAGAACTGGGTGTAAATCCTGTACTTTCAAATTTTTAGTATTTATACCAATGAAAACCTTGATTTTGTATCAAAATAAAACCTGTATCAAATAAGAACTTATGCCTTGAACTTAATACCAATTATAAAGATTTTTATCAAATGAAATTAATTTTATTTTCTCCCCGTTTTAAATCTGACTATTTCTATATTCTCTAGAAAGACGGTTTCTTCAATCTGAACATGGATGTTGAGATATGAAGGGGAGTGGTATTTTCTGTAATGTAAATCTCAAAACAAGATGTTAGTATTACAAAGACAGATTTTTCATTTGATATTTTAGAATCTAGTCTTCTGGAGGTCTCCCTTATTTTGACCTCTCTCTCAGAGGAACAATATAACCACAAAGTTTAACATCACATTGATCATAATAATTTAAACAATTTAAAATAAAAGAAATAAACCATCTGTACCAACTTAATGTACTAGAATACTCGTACCTGCCACATTGAGTGTCTTGTTAAGACTTGTTTTCCTTATCAGAGGGTGTCAGAGCCCAAGTATTTTGTCTCTCCTTTTGTTCTAAGTTGGCGCACTTGAGTCATGTGACCTGATTTTGGCGCCACAGAGATGCTTTTCAGTCAAAGGCAAAATAATATCGTCCATCTAAGTCCAAGAACACAAAACACAATACAAAACAACACCACATAGACAGCCTGACCTTGCCACCATCAGGCCTCTAGATTCAAGAACACAGAGCAAGGAAAATCACATGATTTGCCCCTAGAGGGGCCCAATTTCAGACACCAGGTGCTTCTGCACAAACTGCAGGGACCAGAAGCAAAACAAAATGGCTCCCACCATTACTGACTTGCTGTTTACAGATGGAGGAGAGCTTCATTCAGCTCTCTCCCAGGTCTAAAGCTTCCTCCAGAATCCCCACCCCCACCCCGCGGTCTCAACTCTAGCAGCTTTCAGTCAAACATACTGCACCAGACAGACTCTCCAAGCCTCAGAAGCTTGCAAGCAAAACCAAAACTCAGTAGAAGGAGCACTCCATCCCCTTCTTTCTGGCCTTCCTGACTGTCTCTTGCCCTTGGAGCGTCCTCCAGGGTTGCAGCCTGCGGGACTCTAGGATGGCTCCCTCTGCAGCTACTGGATCCTTAAGGCTCTCAGCAGCGGCTGCAAACAAACCACAGAGTGGGAATTCCACTTCCACTCCCTTCTGTTAACAAACCGAAACCAAGACAAATACACAGTGGCGCCACAGTCACTCAGGACATTTAGAACAAAAATATCGCCAGCACACACACATTCCAGAGGGGTCCCCCTTACCTCTAAGTCCTTCCGTGTGAAGGAAAGTCGCATTTCCTGGTCAGGGAACCAAGAAAATGTAAAACCCCCCAAAAACCCAGGGTGCCCCAGCACCCCACTCCTCAGAAGGCGACACCCAAATCACTCGAAAGAAATGGTCTCGATGCAATAACATGAGGATTTCTTTATTCCAGTATTCTGGGTCCCACACCCATACACCACACAGGGCTAGAGGAGACCCTGAGTGCAGAATTGGGACAGCTTTTATAAGTTCACAACAAAGCCCACGAATCACCAACCAATTATTCCTTAGCATCGAAAGCCCACGAATCACCAACCAATCATTCTTTAGCATTGAGAGCCCACAAAATGCAAGCCAATCAATTTGTACCACTCCATAATTTTTAGGCCAATCAGTTTAAATTATCGGAGCCCACACTCAGTGGACCAATTAGTTTCCTATTTTCTTGGATGTCTATAGCTGCATGAACTCCTGGATAGGAGTAAAGGCATAAGCAGTTTACAGAAGCAAGATAAGCTTAGCTCATTTCCAGTTACTGTATGGCACCAGGATCACCTATTTCAAAACCAGATACACTAAATCTAATAGAACAGAAAGTTGGGAATAACCTTGAACTCACTGATACAGGAAACAATTTCCTGAACAGAACACAGTGGATTAGACAATAATTAATAAAGGGAACCTCACAGAACTGAAAAGCTTCTGAAAGTCAAAAGACACTGTCAAATGGACAAATCAGCAGCCTAGAGTTTGGAAAGGATCTTCACCAACCCTTCATCTGACAGAGGGCTAATGTCCAAACTTTACAAAGAACTGAAGAAGTTAGACACAAACAACCTGCATAAACCTGTTGGTTTCTGCGTCTGTTGGCTTCTGCGTCGATGCGCGCACCCTGGACGCCGGGCCGCGGACCGCGGTGGAGCCAGGAACCGCAATGAGGCACGCTAGACCAAATGGTTCCACGTGGAGTTTATTTAAGAAGGGAGGGGTAGCCGGCGGGAACGGGAGTAGGAAGGGAAGGAAAAGAGAAAGAGAAAGGAGCGCTGCTAGGTTATATAGGAGTGGTGACGTAATTACAGGTAAAGGTGGGCTATGGAATTCTGGGTAGATGGCGGCCGTTGCCTGGGCAACGGACCTATACATTGCTTTGCGTGGTGTCTTAGGCCTTAGGTACCTACATTCCTGCATTTCTTTTATTAAAAAAAGAAAAAGAAAAAGAAAAGGGGTGGGGGGGACCCGATGATGAAAAGGAGTGTGGGCGCCGTGTCTCTTAAGCTACTTCCTGCTGTCTAGGGGCGTTGTCAATTTTGGGGTATAGATGACTTTCATCATCGGGGTCCACCTGGTGCATGTTGGCATCAGCTACATCTGGGGATGGGGGCTCTTCCGTGGGCAGCGGCTGGTAATTCTGTAACAGAAGCTGATTAATAGTTTGGTTAGAAATTTTTTGCATTTGCCGTTGGAGGAATGTAGAAACAAGATTAATTAGGCAGGGAGCAAACAATAACACCAAGAAAATGACTAGGAGAGGCGTTACAAAAGGGAATATCCATTTCCATATAGGGTTTTCAAAAATGTCAGAGCTGGAGGTCTCACCATCTCTGAAGTTCTTTATGTCTGTCTGGAGTTCCTGGATTTTGTTTCTCACTATCCCGGATTGGTTGACATAGAAACAGCATTCTTCTTGGAGGAACAGGCAAAGACTACCTTCCTTAGCTGTTAAAACATCTAGGCCCCGTCGGTTCTGAAGCACCACAGCTGCCAAAGAATCAATCTGTTTCTGGATAGTAAGCACAGTTTCAGTCATTCCCTGAAGATCACTTTTAAACTGAGAAGTAAATGTATTGTATTGGGCCAGAGAAGTTGTTATTCCTGCCACACCTGTGCCAACACCTATGGCTATTCCTGTAGCTACCAAAAGAGGAACGATCTGAACTGCTCTCTCACGTCGGGCAGCTACCATATTTATAACTGGGATTGGCAGGGGCTCATTTCCCTGGATCACTCCCATCTCAGGGAAAAGGAGAACCAACGTGCAAACTCCTGACCAGCTGGCAGGTAGGCGATGATATACCTGAGTGCCACAAAGAATTGACGTGTTCTGGATTGCAGGGCATTGTGGCAGAGATGATATATCAAGGCTTATGGTTTTATTACAGTCTAGGGAGCTTAATGTTCCTACAGAACGTGTCCCAGAGTTCTTAAAACAGTTTCCCATGCCAAAGAGAGGGACAGAGGTAAGGTACGGAGCCATGGTGACATCGGAGTCAGGACAGCTAACAAAAGGTGAGGTGAGGTTATCTGGCAGTATCACCGGAGAAGCTGTAAGTGACAGTTTTGAGTCAGTCCCTGGGGGTACACATAACCAGCAATCTTTAAAGCTACCAGGCCTGGTGACTTTAAGGAGCTGGTATGCTGAGGTCAAGGTTTGAAGCAACAGGCGAAATGGCAAGTTAGTGCCATTTATGAGGGGTGCTGTTAAAGAATCAAGGACCTTAGGAGTGTTTAATTATCTCCCCCACTTTTCCAATATCTAGGGGTTGGGCGATTGAGATATACTTTCTCTGAATATGGATGGTACTTATTGGGGAACTGGGCTGGTTTTTACGATAGAGCTTACCAACAACTCCTGTTTCCCACCTGGAATCCCACGGGTCTTGTATGTGGAAGAAAAGTGTCTTGCGGTGTTGAAAGAAGAAATGATTGACCCGTGATCCTAGCATATGTATCTGACAAGACCAATATGGGCAGCCCCCATATTCGTCTGGCCATTTTTTACAGTAATCTTCTGTCTGGTCAAAGAGAAAGCAAGTATAGAGATCATAATACTTAGATGGGATAACAGATACAGGGATGATCGCGATTTGGATCGGTACCTGACATCCGGCTATGGAGCAGTTTCCCGACCCTATTTGGAAAGACTGTTTGTTATCTGTGGGGGTTTCTTGAACCTCGAATCTCCAAATGTAAGGACTGCCCTGGATGGAAATGAAGAACAGCAGGGGTAGGACAAGAAACCCATGTCTAATCCAATGAGGTCGAGATCGGCTGCCGGAGTGGAGTCTCATGTTCTGGAATTGGGGACAAGGTGGGTGGTCCCGATGTCCTCCGGAGCTTGATAGAGCAAGGTCCTGTCAGGGTTGACATGTATGAAGAAGAGTTATCTTTAGGTGGAGGGATGAAAGGTTTAAGGTGAGATAGATGGACCCAATGAGGAAATCCTTCAAGTTTAGCAGCTGTAGGGGTCACGAGAATCACCTTAAAAGGGCCCTGCCATTTGGGAGAGAGGGGTGAGGGCCGATGATCTGGAGGGGATAAGAGGACTTGGTCTCCAATGTTGACAGGCAGTGGACAGGAGACAGTCTGTGGCCGAGGTAGGTGGTGGTCAGCAAAGTCCCATAGGAGAGAGCGAAGGTGGCAAAGCAATGGGGTGAGTAGGTGGTCTGGGAGGGGAGAGCATTTAGGTGAGAGACCAGGAGTTAAAACTGGACGTCCATACATGAGTTCAAAGGGTGAGATAAGAAGAGGTCGCTTGGGGAGAGCTCATAGCCTGAAAAGAGCTAGAGGTAGGAGTTTTACCCAGTCAAGGTGAAGTTCCTGTGACAGCTTGGCAAGAGTGGTTTTTAAAGAGCGATTAGTTCTCTCTACCTTACCTGAAGATTGGGGATGGTAAGGAATGTGAAAATGCCAAGGGATATTTAAGGCCTTGGATAAACTCTGAGAAATCTGGGAAGTAAATTCAGGACCATTGTCTGACTGAAGGGAGGTTGGAACACCAAATCGGGGGATGATCTCTCGGAGGAGGAGATCAGAGACTGTCTGAGCCCTTTTGTTAGTGGTAGGAAAGGCTTCTACCCACCCCGAGAAGGTGTCTACCAAGACCAGGAGGTACTTGGAACGCTTGACTGTAGGCATATGGGTAAAGTCAAGCTGCCAGTCAGTTCCGGGAAGGGAACCTCTAGCCTGATGGGTGGGGAAAGGGGTACTACGATACCTCGAGTTAGAATCTGACATCTGACAGGTTTTACAAGAAGCAGTGATAGATTTTAAGAAATTTAAGTCTTCAGGAGTAGGCTGTAAGTGGGTCTTAACAAAAGAAGATAACGCTCGACTGTTAGGGTGAAAGAGCTGGTGAAGATAGAATAGAGTTTGGCGAGTGTCAGGGGGTGGAGGTAGAGATGTGGGTTGTAGTGTAAGGATGTCTTGGGGAGGGTGAGATGAGTTTAGCCCCCTAAGGGCTGCAGCTCTAGCTGCCTCATCAGCTCGGTTGTTTCCCTTAGATACAATAGAGTCATCCGTCTGGTGAGATCTGCAATGGACAATCCCAATAGCTGTGGGGAGATGGGAGGCCTTCAGCAAGGCTAAAATATGGCTTGCATTAGTTATGGATCCTCCAGTTGTGCTAAGTAACCCGCGCTCTTTCCAGATAGCAGCGTGGGACAGGAGGATATGGAAGGCATATTTAGAATCTGTGTAAACATTGAGGGATTGTCCCTGTGCCAGTTGAAAGGCACGAGTGAGAGCTATCAGCTCAGCCTGTTGATTAGTGGTGTGTACAGGAAGGGACTGTGCCTCTACCACCTCGGTATCTGACACTATGGCATAGCCAGCTTTTCTAGTCCCTTCATATAGAAAGGAGCTTCCATCTGTGTACCAAGTATAAATGGCTTGAGGCAATGTGCCCTCCTGTATGTGTGAAGGATGAGGTAATAGTTGCTCTAAAGTCTCAGTGCAGGAATGAGACAGGGAGTGGTTAGTATTAGGTCGAGGGAGAAGAGTAGAAATATTAAGAGGAGGACATGATTGAAAGGTGAGCGTGGAATCTTCTATTAGCGCTACCTGGAGAGAAAGAACTCTAGAGGGAGGTAGAGTCTGCAGGCCTTTGTAGGTTAGGAGCTGTGACAGGTTGTGAGAAGAGAGCACAGTTATAGGAGACCCCAAGGTTAATTTCTTTGATTCTCGAATAAGAAGTTCAGCAGCCGCTAAGGCACGAATACAAGGTGCCCATCCCTGGATGGTTAAATCCAGCCTTTTTGACAAGTATGCTACAGGTGCGAAGGAAGGGCCCAGTTGATGGCCTAAGACTCCAAGGGCAAATCCCTCTTTTTCAGTTACATAGAGGGAAAAAGGGCGAGTCAGGTCAGGGAGATGTAAGGCTGGGGACTTAAGGAGAGCCTGTTGGAGCCTCTGAAAGGGTTTGGCAACAGATATGAGAAGAGGTTCGTGGGTGGGGCCTAATGCTGCCTCATATAAGGGTCGAGAGAGGAGGGAGAAGGAAGGAACCCAAGAACGTAAAAAGCTAGCCATTCCTAGGAATGATAAAATCTCTTCCTTTGTAGAAGGAACAGTTAAGGACTGAATTAGGTTTTTTCTATTTAAGGTAATAGCCTTATGGGTTGGGGTAATTGTTAATCCCAAATAAGTAACCTGAGGAGTGGACAGTTGAACCTTAGAGGGAGAGACCCTGTAGCCTCGACTGGAGAGGAAATTTAGGAGAGTAGAGGTGTCAGCTTGGCTAATTTCTAGAGATGGACTACAGACAAGGACATCATCTACATAAAGAAGAATTTTGGATCTGGGGAGAGATAAAGAAAGTAAGTCAGAAGCTAGAGCCTGGCCAAATAGGTGTGGGCTGTCTCGGAATCCCTGAGGTAAAACAGTCCAGGTAAGTTGGGTAGAAAAGTGGGTGTCAGGATCTGTCCAGGTAAAGGCAAATATGTTTTGTGACTGGGCATCAAGAGGGATAGAGAAAAATGCTCCTTTAGATCTAGGACTGAGAAATGAGAAGTTCCTGAGGGGATAGCAGAAAGGAGTGTATAGGGATTAGCTACGACAGGATGGAGAGGAACCACTGCGGCATTAATGCGCCTGAGGTCTTGAACCAGGTGGTAGGTACCATTAGGTTTTTTAACTG
Organism: Apodemus sylvaticus; assembly: GCF_947179515.1. Classification (NCBI taxonomy): domain Eukaryota; kingdom Metazoa; phylum Chordata; class Mammalia; order Rodentia; family Muridae; genus Apodemus; species Apodemus sylvaticus. The sequence goes on from NC_067473.1 coordinate 120,698,145, forward strand.
CTAGTATAGGGGTGTTGAAAGGAGAAGAGGTGGGACGAAGAAGCTTTTTCCTTAAGAGGTCAGAAATGATAGGCTTAAGTCCCCTGAGGCTCTGGAGAGAGAGGGGGTATTGAGCTTGGGTGATGTACCTGGTAGGGTCCAGTAACTGGATGACAACGGGAGAGTGATGTTTAGCAACAGAGGGGTTCTGGACATCCCAAACTCTGGGGTCCACCTGAGAAGCTGGTAGAGGAAATAACATGTTAGTGTTAGTAGGTTGATTGGCTAGAAGGAGAAGTAGGGGAACTGCTGGCGAGCTCGGGTTCAGGCGAGTGGGGGGAGCAAAAGAAATTGAAGCTCCCAACTTAACTAAAAGATCCCTTCCTAATAAAGGGACGGGAGAGGTTGGCACTACCAAAAAGGAATGGGTGAAGGGTATATTTCTAAAGGTACAGCTAAGTGGTGGGGTCTGATGAGGAAGGTAAGGCTGTCCTCCTATCCCGACTATGGGAAGACGCGAGGGTGAAGTGGAGCCCCAAAATTCCACCAGGACTGAGTAAGTGGCCCCGGTATCCAGAAGGAAAGAGATGGGCTTTCCACATACCACGATAGTTACCCGGGGCTCCCTGCTAGTGATGGGCGAGGTCGGGTTGAGGGAGCTCCGGCCCCTTCATTCATCCATAGCCAAGCCTAGGAGGTCAGTAGGAGGGGTTTCTGGGCGGGATGGCCTTCTGTTCTGTGTAACATGGGGACAGTCGACCGCCCACTGGCCCTCACGATGACATTTAGGACATGGTCCCCTTGGCTTGCGGGGGGTTGGGGCAAGTCCTTGCCCAGTGACCTGATTGACCACACCTGTAGCAGGGAGCTGATGGTTCCTGAGCCTTGGAAGGCCCGGAGCCCGGGGCGATAGCTGGAGCTGGTCGGACAGCTTTTGCCAGCATGTGGTACTTTTGTTTTCGGGCTTTTTCATCTCTCTCATGGTATACCTTGAAGGCCAGCGCCAAGACTTCCGCCTGTGGAGTCAGGGGTCCTCTCTCCAAGCGTCTAAGTTTAGCTCTTATGTCGGGATAGCTTTGGGAAAAGAAATAAGTCATTAAGAGTTGCTTACCTTCCGGATTGTCAGGATCTAGATTAGTGAATTGTAACAAAGCCTTCGTGAGGCGTTGTAAAAACTGAGATGGATTTTCCTGTTTTTCCTGGACAACCTCTTGGAGTTTTTCAAAATTTATTGGCTTTAAAACTGCCTTTCTGAGACCAGCTAGAAGGCATGTAACAAACCTGTCTCTGGCTAAAATACCAGCCGAGGAATTATAATCCCATAGCGGGTCTTGGTCAGGCACTGCCTCAGATCCAATTGGATAGCTTTTGTCTGTCTGGTGAATTTCATCTGCATGCATTTTTGCCTTTTCCCAAACTCGCCTGCGTTCATCAGGAAGTAAATTGTTAGTAAGAATCATATAGACATCATGAAAAGTCAAGTTGTAAGATTGAGTAATGTACTGAAATTCTTTAATAAAGTTAGAGGGGTTAGAGGTATAAGAACCCAGTCTGCTTTCTATTTGAGAAAGTTCGCTCAAAGAGAAGGGAACATGTACTCTAACTAGACCATCGATTCCAGCCACTTCCCTCAGAGGAAGGACCGGCGCTGGGTCAGGTGTCTTTGAAGGAGAAGAGGTTAGGGGCTTGGCCGTGGCCTTAGAACGAGTAATAGGAGGGGTAAAGGTTGGTGCCAGTTCAGGGCGTCTGTGGTGATCCTTTACTGGCACAGAGGGAGAGGAGACAGACTCCGAGACCTGGTGGGAGGGAGAAACTGGGGCTGCAGGTTGAGATCTTGTAGTCTCCACGTGTCTGTGGCGAGTGGACGGAGGTGGTTCGTCAGCGGGGTCGAAAGTAACGCCATCTAGTGGAGGGTGAGCAGGTTTCATGGCTAGGAGGAGCTGAGATGGAGTGCAAGCAGCGCAGAGAGAAGGCTTAGACCGGAGATAGATAAAAGCTTGGACGTACAGGATTTGGTCCCATTTACCGGATTGCTGACAGTATGTATTAAGATCCCTTAAAATAATTGGATCTAGGGTGTCATTAGGTGGCCATTTGGAATTATTATCTAGTTTATATTGAGTCCAGACCTTATTACAGAGGTTAATTAGTTTTGACCGCCTCACATCGTGAGTTAGTTTTAGAGACTTGAGATTCTCCAGGAGGCAACCGAGGGGACTTCCTGGGGGTACCGGCGAGGATGCTCTGTTCCCCATCAGGTGTGGGGGGAGGCTTTGTTATTACACAATCGGCGTCCCGAAGAGTGTTTAACAAAGAACAGTAGCTAAGCCAGAGAGTCCGGACCGTCGTGCAAACTCCTGGGAGCTAGGGCAAAAAAGCCGGAAGAAATAATCCACCTGGGGCCCAGGGTTTTCAGAACGGCTGGAAGCCAATGAGAGGGAGTTAGGATTACTTCTGGAACAGAAAACACCCGTGGTAGAGCATCATAAAACGAGTGTTAGCTCAGGCAGCATCTAGCTCTAGAAGGAAACTGGCCAGGTCTCTTCTGAACTTAAGAAACCACCCAGCCAACCGAAAGACCTTACCTTATTGGGCCGATGGTGTTTGCTAAGGAAGTGCAATCCGATATCCGGGAACGTGGAACAATTTGGTTTAGCGGCTCAGAGTGGCAGCGGTGAGCGGGGCGGCGACGGGCGCAGACGGGGCGCACCGGGCCGGGCCGCTACCCCGGGCCAGGCGGCGCACTAGCGGCCGCGGTCCGGAGCCCTAGGTGGTGGCGGCAGCAGCAGCGGTGGCGGGCAGCGTGGCGGCGGCGTGGCAGCAGCAGCAAGCGGCAGCAGCAGGGCAGCAGCGCGGAGAGGCAGTCGGCGGTGGCGCGCAGCAGCGTGGTGGAGCACAGAGCAGCAGCGGTGGCGTGGGGGACTTTGGCGGTGGTCCGCGCGGTGGTCCGTAGAAACAGCGTGGCCAGTAGCGCGGGCGGGAGAGAGGGTTTCGCTGGGTTTCTCCTGGCTGGCTCGCCAGTGTTGGTTTCTGCGTCTGTTGGCTTCTGCGTCGACTTCTGTAGCCGCCGCCGCTAGCCGGCACACACGCGCGCACCCTGGACGCCGGGCCGCGGACCGCGGTGGAGCCAGGAACCGCAATGAGGCACGCTAGACCAAATGGTTCCACGTGGAGTTTATTTAAGAAGGGAGGGGTAGCCGCGGGAACGGGAGTAGGAAGGGAAGGAAAAGAGAAAGAGAAAGGAGCGCTGCTAGGTTATATAGGAGTGGTGACGTAATTACAGGTAAAGGTGGGCTATGGAATTCTGGGTAGATGGCGGCCGTTGCCTGGGCAACGGACCTATGCATTGCTTTGCGTGGTGTCTTAGGCCTTAGGTACCTACAAACCCAATTTCAAAAATGGAATACAGATTGAAACAGTATTCTCAGCAGAAAAATCTCATAAGGCTGAGAAGCAATTAGTAAAATGTTTATAGTCCTTAGTTACAAGGAAAATGAAAATTGTATATTCATCAAAAAGGCTAAGATCAAAAACTCAAAGACAGCACATACTGGCAGGATGTGGAAAAAGGGGAACATTTTTCATTGCTGGAAATAGTACAAACTTGGGCAACCTCTTTGGAAATGAATTTGATGACTTCTCAGAAAACTGGTAATAGTTCTACCTCAAGACCCAACTATCCCAATCGTGAACATATAGTCAGAAGATACTCCAACATCCCACAAATACACTTGGTAAATTATGTTTAAATCAGCTTCATTTGTAAAAGCTGGAAAGCTATTTAAAATTTGCTCAGGTATTAAAAACAGGGTATCATGAGTTTCGCAGGCAAATGAACAGAACTAGAAAATATCATCAAAACTGAGGTAACCTAGCCTAAAAAGTACATACATGATATGTACTTTGTCACAGTGTCCCAGTGATATCTGTAAAACAAAATTTTAAGACAGAGACAAGAAATGTTTTCTGGGAAATTTGTGGAACACCCTGTAAGTGCAGAACCTGAAAATCTCACTTTGCAATTTACTATATTTCTGAAATTCTCCTTCCTAGTGGCCAGAACTAAGAAATACCGAGCATATTAAGATGTAAAAGAATCCATCTTGTAGCCAAAAAAGTTTTGCAATGCTTTGCTCCAATCATTTATGTGGTTACATTTACCTCTCAAAGGGATATATTGTAGTATGGCTCCAGATGTGTTAGAAGGGCATTTTTATCAGGCTCTTTCCTGTTTTTAGTCATCCTTGCAAGGGAGATGGATTTGAAACAATTGGCCCAGACTGGGGATATTTACATCTGAAAAACCTTGTACATTGTCTTTGCCCTGCAAGTTGGAGTTGGGAAAGGAAGAAAGAATTTACATTTGAATTGGTCCAAGGCTCAAGGCTGCCTCCCCCATCCCAGAGGCCAGGTTTTCTGTCTTTTGAGTTGCTAATTTGCAGCTGAATTGGATATCTCAGGGACATCCCCAGCAGATAAGTTAATCCTGTTAAACCTTTAACTCTTGACCTTGCTTGTTATGCAGACAGGCTATCTCTACCCAGGCTCACCAGGAAAGCAATGGAAGCTTTTGAGGAACTATTTTGGTTTTGCAGACCCCACCCAGGAAGTCCTTGGACAAAACAATCTTCTTACCTTATCCAGGTGTGATTCAAGATACAATAGATACTTTTTACTCAGAGAGACACTCTGGATAGTTAGTTAGTTCACCTGACTGGGCCTAAGTGTAGCGGCTGGTTAGTTCTATAGGCTGGGGGCTAGAAGCTGCTACCAGAGCTGATCACCCGGGGCCTATGATGGTCTGGATATGGCACAGAGAAGAATGCAACGGCTGACTAGGCAAAAGTGCTCCTGGGAGGACAATGTGGACCAGGCTGTTCTCCAAGCTCTGCAATGCTGCCATCATCACCGGGAAGCTAGGCCTGGGAGCTGTCCTTCCCCAGCTCCAGGGCTAGCATGACAGTGGGGCCAAGATGAAGAAGCAGTTTAACCACATGCTCCAATTGACCAACCAGACTATGGTCGGACTATGGGTAAACACCCTGTATGCCCAAGAAAACTGAAGCTTTAACAGATGAATGTGAGCTTAGTACAAGAAGACAAGGATGGATCAATTCGCATTCTTCTGCATGCTGACCTCCAGTGGAACCAGCACCATTTGTTGAAAAGGCTATCTTTTTTCCTTTGGATGTTTTCAGCCCCTTTGTCGAGGATCAAGTGGCCATAGGTGTGTGGGTTCATTTCTGGATCTTCAATCCTGTTCCATTGATCCGCCTGCCTGTCACTGTACCAATACCATGCAGTTTTTAACACTATTGCTCTGTAGTATTGCTTGAGGTCAGGGATACGGATTCCCCCAGAATTTTTTTGTTGCTGAGAATAGTTTTAGCTATCCTGGGTTTTTTGTTATTCCAGATGAATTTGTTAATTGCTCTTTCTAACTCTGTGAAAAATTGAGTTGGGATTTGGATGGGTATTGTATTGAATTTGTATATTGCTTTTAGCAAAATGGCCATTTTAACTATATTGATCCTGCCGATCCATGAGCATGGGAGGTTTTCCCATTTTTTGAGGTCTTTTTCCATTTCCTTCTTCAGAGTCTTGAAGTTCTTGTTATAAAGATCTTTCACATGTTTGGTAAGAGTCACCCCAAGATACTTTATACTGTTTGTGGCTATTGTGAAGGGGGTCATTTCCCTAATTTCATTCTCAGCCTGCTTATCCTTTGAGTATAGGAAGGCCACTGATTTGCTTGAGTTGATTTTATAACCTGCCACTTTGCTGAAGTTGTTTATCAGCTGTAGGAGTTCTCTAGTGGAGTTTTTTGGGTCACTTAGGTAGACTATCATGTCATCTGCAAATAATGATAGTTTGACTTCTTCCTTTCCAATTTGTATCCCTTTGACCTCCTTATGCTGTCGAATTGCCTGAGCTAGTACCTCAAGTACAATATTGAAAAGATAAGGAGTGAGGGGGCAGCCCTGTCTAGTCCCTGATTTTAGTGGGATGGCTTCAACTTTCTCTCCATTTAGTTTGATGCTGGCTACTGGTTTGCTGTATATTGCTTTTAGTATGTTCAGGTATGTGCATTGAATTCCTGTTCTCTCCAAGACTTTAAGCATGAAAGGATACTGAATTTTGTCAAATGCTTTTTCAGCATCCAATGAAATGACCATGTGGTTTTTTTTCTTTGAGTTTGTTTATGTAGTGGATTGCATTGATGGATTTCCGTATATTGAACCAACCCTGCATTCCCGGGATAAAGCCTACTTGATCATGGTGGATAATCGTTTTGATGTGTTTTTGGATTCGGTTGGCAAGAATTTTATTGAATATTTTTGCATCGATGTTCATAAGGGAAATTGGTCTGAAGTTCTCTTTCTTTGTTGGATCTTTGTGTGGTTTTGATATCAGTGTAATTGTGGCTTCATAGAAGGAATTGGGTAGTGTTCCTTCTGTTTCTATTTTGTGGAATAGTTTGAAGAGTATTGGTGTTAACTCTTCTTTGAAGGTCTGATAGAATTCTGCACTGAAACCATCTGGTCCTGTGCTTTTTTTTGTTGGAAGACTTTCTATGACTCCTTCTATTTCTTTAGGCATTATGGGACTGTTTAGATGATCTATTTGATCCTGATTTAATTTTGGTATTTGGTATCTGTCAAGGAAATTGTCCATTTCCTCCAGATTCTCCAGTTGTGTTGAGTACAGGCTCTTGTAGTAGGATCTGATGATTTTTTGGATTTCCTCAGTTTCCTTGAATTGATCCATCCTTGTCTCCTTGTACTAAGCTCAAATCCAAATGGATCAAGGACCTCCACATAAAGCCAGACACTCTGAAGCTAATAAAAAAGAAACTGGGGAAGACCCTTGAGGACATCGGTACAGGGAGAAAGTTTCTGAACAGAACACTAATAGCGTATGCTCTAAGATCAAGAATTGACAAATGGGACCTCATAATTTAATTAATGATACTCTGTTAATCTTGTAGTCAGGATCCTAAACAAACTGTTGTCTGAGACATTCCAATGAGCCTGAAGACCAACAGAGTCTGGTAACCTGTATCCTTGGGGATTCCCAGAAATTAATTCACTTACCAAAGACCAGGCACAGAATGGACATTCCAGCAGCCAATGGAAAGAGATGCAAAGACCCACAGCAAGACATTGGATGGAGCTTGTGGAGTCTTGTCGGAAGAGTTGGATGGAGGATTGATGGAACAGAAAAGAGGACATGGCATCAAAGGAAGATCATCAAAGTGAAATAAGCTGGACACTTCAGTGCTCCCAAAGACTCAAACATTAACCAAAAAGCTAGCACAGGCTAGAACTAGAGCCTCTGCAAATACATAGCAGATATGCAGCTTGTCTTTATGCAGGTCTCCCAAGAACCAGATGGGGGCTGTCCCTGAATCTGTTGCTTGCCTGTGGGTCCTGTTCCCCTAACTGTACTTCCTTGTCTGGCCACAGTGAGTGAGAATGTGCCTATTCCTGCAGGGACTTGTGCCAGATTGGTGGGGACAATACTCAGAGAGAGATCCCCTTGTGAGAAGAGAAGGGGAGAGGGTAATTGAGGGAGGACTTCTGTGAAAGTGCACAGGGAGGAGAGGAGTACTGATATTGGAATGTGAAGTGAATAAATAAAAAAATAAATTTTTAAAACAAACCTTAGATTTCAAAAAACAATGTTGTTCGTGGTTTGATTTTCTTTCATAGACTTTTGTACACACAAAGTAAACAGATTTATCAGAAAAATATAATTTCACAGCGAGAGTGTATTCTCAATATGTCGTGATACATAGCTCTGATAACAATATATTGGATTATATTAAGGAACCATATCCATCCTTGAAAAATCAAATATTTATTTTGCTGCCACACATTGACCTCCAAAGCTTAATTATATGCTTTTCATTGCAAATAAACACAAAAGGACTGACTGTGGCATAGCTATGGGCCACAATAATTTGTACACAGTAGAATATTGGGCCATCCTTGAACATCATCCTTGAGTAAAAGACAACAGTGTCCAAGGTGCAGAGAACCACAAAGAAGCTCATGAGCAGCATGATGGTCCTGGTGGCCCTTTGCTCTGGGGAGGCTTTTGAAGAAAGACTGGTGCTGTGAAGATACTGAGCCTTCTTCTTGTGCCTCCATAGGAGAGCCACCATGTACCTGCTGGACAGGGCCATGAGAACAATTACAAATGCTTCCCTGATGGACATTGTGGAAAAGATGCTTGTTCTGGAGTAACTCACAGGTAGAAGTGAGCAGGACTGAGTAACATACATAAAACTCTCTGAGGTCAAGTTGTGGGTAGCAATAATTGATATGAAGAAGTGACTGCTGAAAGACATATAGAGAACACAGAGGAAAAGAAAGGTGCCTGAGATATGATGCGGAGATTTATGTTTAAACTTTGTTAAACAGGAATTTCTAGGACTAAGAGTGATGGTCCAAAGGACATTCAGGAGGCAGGCTGCACAAAGGGCAAGGCACCAAAGAAGGCTGTGCAAACAGATAAGTGATTGGCATGTGTTAACACCCCATCTCCCCCAAGGCATAAACATGTCCATGGCTATGAGTCCCATAGTTGTAAGCAGCATTAGTTGGGTTAGGGACAAGAAAGCAATGTAGAGATCAATGGGCTTAGGCCTGTTCCCACCAAGGAGCATGCAGATGTGGGCAAAAAAAAGGATACCATTAGCTGAGATCCCAACACTCACTTCAGAAAACAAGATGATTTTCATGTTTGTGTCAGTGTGCAGTAAGTTGTCTTTATTCATTGTATGTGGGTAGGAAGCAAATAGAAAAACCTGACAAGAAAAGACAAAACTCTTCCTTACAAAATACAGCCTTGTTCACAAATGTCAACCAACACCAAGCTGTCAACCAGATGTCACCTCATCTTGATTCCATGTCACCAAACTCAGCTCCAGCTCATACCACCTCAAAGCCACCTTCACTGTCCACACTGTCCTAATGCCTTCCAATCAATGCTGAATTGTGTGTACTATTGTGGGGCTACCTCTGAGTATAAACTTTCATGTACATTAAACATTTTCATGAGTTCTAAGAATCATTCCCTTTAATGGTCCATGAGTTTGTCTTATCTGGGGCAAGAGCTGCATCTTACTTGATTGTCAGACACATAATAGCTTTACCTTTCTGATGAATTTGAATGGTGAAGATTGCATATAATTAGAAATATGCTCTTCTAGGCGACTGTGTTCCAGTGTGCCGGAACATTTTATTTCAGTATCTACTTTATTCTGCTCCTTTACCAACACACCAATCATTCATTCTCCATTCTGTCTGTCTGTCTGTCTGTTTCTCTATATATGTGTGTTTGCTTGTCTGTTTGTGTGGTGTGTGCTCCCCTCCCCACATACTACATTTTTCCTCTTCCCTCTCCTCTCTTCGTTCTCCTTACCCGCTGTTTCTCAAACAATATTTATCTGTATAGCCCTGTCTGTCCTAGAGCTCATCCTATAGACCAGGCAAGCTCTGAACTAGAGCTCTTACAGCCTCTACCTCCCAAGTGGTTGGAATAAAGACATGTGCCAACACTGCCCAGCCAGTCTTAATAGTCTTAGTTAATCTCTAGAACAAATGGACCCTGAATCAAATTCTACATGCTGCCATTTCTTCAAGTGTGACCTTAAGCACTCAAAGCTCCAGTTACCTCATCTAGAATATATGGACAGTCAGTCCTGTTCCTGTGTTAGAGGACCCTAAGTGTGAAAAAACATGCTGTATAAATACCCACCAACTATAGAACTGTTTTTGGCACAGAATGACTTCTATAAACATGTCATGCATATTTTCTCATGCAGTGCCTTGTCATGTAGCCTGGGAGTGTCAATTCAGCTGTGTTAATGACTCATCACCACTTTCCCTGCATGAAATAGAAAAGACAAACATGACCAAAACAGTACAATGAGGGAGCCATGTTCCTTTTCCAAGCAGTTTAAAATTGTGGTCTTTCTTTAAAGTCTTAATGACTCTGCATCAAACCTATGACTTTAAACTTTTGATATGAGTCTCTGTGAAAAGACCCTGAGAAATATCATTGTGAACATACTCTTACTCTTCTCTATTTTGGCATGTAAAATCAGGGTGGTAAATAAACTACAGTTATAATAAACTTAGTGCCATCTAATTTTAAGGTCCTGATTAAATTAAAAGTATCCACCCATCTTGAAGGATAGGCTCCATAGGAGTATTCTTCTCCTTCTATGTGAAGGAGGAGTCTCCAGACTTCAGAGTGGCCAGCCTAAAGGACATGAGGAACACAATGGGCATTTTATGTAGAGCTCATTATTTCCTTTAATGAACATTTAGTACATATGTGTCCTATACTGTTGCAAAAATGAAAACCTTCCTAGACACATAGTAAAGTACTCTCAACTAAAAATCAAGGGTAAAAGATGAAATAATTTAATAGCTTTTTAGTTCATGTTGTACTACACTATATTATATAAACAAGAAGCAAAATTGTTTAAAATGTTCTAAATATGTATCAAGAAAACTTCTCTTTGCAACAGAGGAAGACCAGTACAGATAGGTGTGTGCCTGCTTTCCAACCTGCCAATGCAGGGAGCTTAGGTGGGTATCCCAAATGCTACCACTCTAAGCTCTGGGCTTCTTGGGCTTAGGTAACGCTCCAAGACACTGCTCTAGACACAGGAAAACACATTCGAAGGTGTGGGCAGGTAGAAGCTGACATTTCTTCACTCCCAGACATCTAGTCATGGCTAGAAAACCACACAGAGAACTCAGGAATGAAACATTGGTTAGCCACTGGTCCTAGGCAAGGTCAACACCTTTGGAGGCCCACAGGCTGTGGACAGCACCTAGCCATAGGCTGGAGATGGGAAATCTGGCTTAGGTAAAGTGGGAAAATTGGAATATTTTTCTGGAAGGCCACAAAAAGGCCTTCTATTGGAGACTTAAGAAGCAAGGCTCTGTAGGCTAAGGTGCATCTCCATGCTCCCCATGGTGGTGGGAGATGAAAGAGAAACAGTTTATTGGTTGTTCATTATGGAAAACGGATGAGTATCTACTTCTCAGGGTGGCCCAGACTAAATATCTTTTGTGAGAGGAAAATCTGGGAAAGAAAATTTATTGGGTAAACACTCAAGATCTCTAAATTCCTCATTAGCATAAAGAACTCTGCTTTGGAATACATGAATGATGTGGGGAGCTTGGCCCTAGTTCCAGGCCAGAAATCAGGCAGAGATAAGAGAGGCAGCTAATGTCTCAGGTGTGAGTACTTTATTTCCAGGGTCTCAGATATGCTCTACCTTACCAAGTTTCCTGGCATGGTTCTCTGTGACACAGAAAACCACAATCAACCAATGTGTAGAGTTGTGGATCCCAATTTCAGTGGATGCATCTACCAAGAACTCCTGCAGCCAAGGCTCAAAAGCTCTACAGTAGATTGGTAGAAAGGTTGAAGAGCTAGGTGACCAGGGAGTTTGCTGTGACCTTCTGTCTCCTGGTCCTGTTAAGGAGATGTGGCTGCCTAAACATGAGCTAACCAAAACAACAGTTAGACATGTCAAGGCATAGCAAAGCCCTCTACTCAGCCTCCACAAAGAACTACAGGCTACTAAGGAAAGCTATGAACAGGAGGAATCATCTTCTCCAGAGGAGATCACCACAATTGTGTGTCCAAAACCAAATGTCAGCATAGAAAAAACATATACAGGTAACATTACACAGACTGAGCATGTTGTAGTTAAGCATATGAGAATATGAATTACATAATAAAAAGAGGCCATGAAAGCAAAGGCAGCATGGATGGTTATTTGGAAAGATTTAAGGAATATAGGGGACTGGATTACTCATATAATTGTACTATAATTTTTTAAAAAATATCAAAGAATCATTAAATGAAGCAATAGGGAAAATGTCAGAATTTATCTAAACACATCATCAGAAACACCAGAGAAGACTGTGTGCTCTTATGTGGAAAGGACAGGGAGTCTCAAGGAAGCATTGTCACAGATCTGACAGGAATTTTTTTCACAGATACCTGCTATAACTACAGAGACACACCCATTCTACAGAAGAAACATTGCTGATACAACTTGAGATCTGATAGTTCGGATTATGGAACAAGGGATTACAGGCCTCCTTACCCAGCAGACTTGATAGACTCTTTGTAGCAAAAAGGGTGATACATTTCTGTTTACCTGTTACCAACTCAATGAAAAAATTAGGTTTGGGTCATTGTGGGAGCTAGTAAGAGTGACCAGACCTAGAGAAAGCAACAAATCCAGGCATTTCCATTATCTGAGTGCTTTGTAGTTGTTTCTCCCAAGAAATAAGAGTCATCAATTACTGTTCTCAGGACCTGAGAAAACCATGACCAAGTTCACCATAGACTTAATATTTCATAACTGGCAACCATGTTCCTAAGCTGAGACATCCTATGGGTCAGAGACCTGGCTAAGGAGAGCCTGAGATCTAGTAGCTCTAGATAAACTAAGAGTGAGACCCAGAACAGTGTGAGGCTATCCACAGTGCACCTTTCTACCTGAAACTTCATTTTCTTTGAAAGCTTCTTCTGTTTACTTAGGGTTTTACCACTGCAAAAAGACACCACGACCAAGGCAACTCTGAGGACAACATATAGTTGAGGCTGACTAAAAGGCTCAGTGCTTCAGTCATCAAGATGGGAGCATCACACATCCAGGCAGGCATGATGCAGGAGGAGCTGAGAGTTCTACATCTTGTTTCAAAGGTAAACAGGAAAAGACTATTTTCTATGAAGCTAGGAGGAGTGTCTCAATGCCCACCCCAAAATGAAACACTTCCTCAAAAAAAGGACACACATCCTAATAGTGCCACTCTCAGAACCAAGCCACCACATTCTGCTCCATGGCTCCCATGGGCATGTTCACACACATGAGTCTATGGGAGCCATACCTAGCCAGAGCATAATAAAAAATTCATTTAGTCCAATTTCCAAAGACCACATAGTTTATAGCAGTCTACACAATGCAAAAAGCCCAGAGTCCAAAGTCTTTTCTGAGATTCATGCAATCACTTAAGTACAATTCCCAAAACAAGACATAAAACAAGCTTGGTAAAATATAAACTGCACATCCATGTCTGATATTAAAGAGGTTTTCAGATCTCCAAGTCCTTTTTAATCTTTGTTGACTACAAGAAATGTCTTTCTCCTTGGCTGTTTCCACTCCCTGTTTGCTGCTTTAATCAGCAACTATCTCATGGTTGTGTGGTCTCCAAGGCAACTTAAATGTTACATCTTCTTGTTTCAGTGTCTGAGATCCACAATTGATATGAGATATTCCAAAGGGTCACATATTGATATTTTTCTCCCTCTGAAACATCTAGAGCCAGGCGTCCAGAGTTCAAATCACCCTTAGCAACAAAGTCTTTCATGTTCCTATTAGGATGGCCAAGAAGCCCCTCTTACAGCATCCCACTGCACTCCAAGCTAAAGACCCAAAATCCACATCCTCCCACATACAAAGAAAAGTAAGGTCAGAGCAATACGCCAGTCCCTGGTGCCAACTTCTGTCTTAGTTAGGGTTTTACTGATGTGAAAAGACACCATGACCAGAGCAACTCTAGTAAGACTACATTTAGTTAGCCCTAGCTTACAGGTTCAGAGGATCAGTCCATCATCATCAAATCAGAGCATGGCAGTATCCAGGCAGGCATAGTGCAGGAGGATCTGAGAATTCTAGTACCACAGGCAAACAAGGAAAAAACTGGCTTCTAGGCAGCTAGGATGAGGTCTTAAAGCCTGTGCCCATATTGACACTCTACATTTACAAGGCCACACCTACTGCAACAAGGCCATATCTCCTAATAGTTCTACTCCATGGGCCAAGCATATTCAAACATTACAGCTTAACTCTCTGAATTATTCAAATCGAAGAATTCAAGTCAATGATAATACTAGACAAACACAGAGCTGAAGACATTTCATCAAGATGTGGGTTTAAGGTCTCCTTGGTAAGTGTGCAAAATTGATAAATTTTAAGAGTTAGAGAAAAAAATATCCTCAGAAGAAAACATGTTCATTACCCATGCAAAACACAGTCCACTATGCTCAGCTTCTCCATTGCAGATGCTGAAAACCTCCCTGTAGCCTGGGAATTCCTCCTCCTTCAGGCTGTCTGGGACCAAACCTCCTTTTGATTCTACACTTGGGTGTAGGGCACTTACCCAGATGGATGTGGCACAGAAGTCCTCTGTGCTTGAGGAGATCCTGTACAGGCATCTCCTCAAGATTAGAGGGAGTTTTTAATGCATGACAGCAATTTGTAATTTTAGAGTCTGTAGAAGGTGACATGTTCCCACTGGAGAGCAGGGAGAGCTGGCATCCCACTGGAGCATCTTCCTGCCTTTGATTTGACTCCCTGTGATCTGGAGAGCAGCCCACATGGGAGGGCTATGAATAAACTTTATCTGAGTTATGCTACAATACCTGTGGGAGGAATCAGAAGTTGTACCAAGTAGACAACTGTAACTTTGCTCATTTTGATGCTTGGGTGTACTTAATCCCAAACCATTTCATGTTTATGCTCTGGGGTGAGAGACTCCTGTGCCTCTCATGACTTCCCATCATCTCAGAGTCTCTCACCCTCCAGTGTTAACAAGCAGCCTTTTGCTGGGTCCGTCCTCATGTGGAATATCTGGATTTCACATATTATTGTTTCTATGTGCCTTAATTTCCATACATTCAGGTTCAGAATTAGAGCTATGAATGACATTTACAAGTAAATTTAAAAAGAAATAATAGAAAACTGTAGAGGGAGAGAAGTATAGCTGGAGGCCTTGGGTGAGTCAGCCATGGGCACATAAAATTAGCTTATTACAGATTTAAACTAAAATTCCACTACCACCTCCTGTTCATTCTCTGCTCAATGCATGGGTTCAAGATGTGAGTTCTCACTAAGATGAAACCTTACAAGAAGAACATTAATTTGGAAACAGAAACTGGACATTCAATTGAGGAAGGATATTGAGGTTATCGTGAAAGGATGAAAACATTGCATCAGAAGCTGGACAAGAATATTTCCCCAAATCATGAATTGACTGTAGCTTTAAATTTCTATAAAGAGATTCTGTTATCAAGCATGGATCTTTATGGTGATTGCAAAGGAAGTCATGTTGATGCTCAAAGTACAGTGATGAGTTGAAGGTACTGAGCTCAGAAAACATGCATTTCCAATGAAATCCTGGTTAGGTCTCTGTGCTAACATAGTTCACAACAAGCTTGATGCCTCCCTTCCATTCCCATAGTGTAGTGTTCTATAAACTTTTCTGATGTGTCTCAATATGCCACGATGCTTTCAACAGAGCCAACATGGGTCATTGATCCTCATTCTTTTACAAATCACAGTCTCAGATATTTTCACTCAGAAGAAATTATAAATAAACTAACTTTCCATATAGTATTCTCATCAAGAGATGGTTAAGGCTTTCCCAAAAACAATGATAAGAGACATGTAAGTTTGATGTTTGTATCTTCTTTACTTTTTGAACAAATTTACTCAACATTTATTAATATTAGTTACAGTCAGTGACTATTATCTCTGTTTTATGATATTTACTCACCAGATCCTCATTTGCATTGAGTAAAGCTCTATAAGAGACACTTTCTGATGACTAAAATGGAGCACTTTGAACAACTTGGACAACTCAAACAAATAACAAATGGGATGCTGAAAATCCCTTTTATAAGTGTGTTATGTAGCAGTTTTCTAAAGAGTTAAAGATCCTACGCCCTGAAGGGAAATTTTCTTAGAAATAGAATGAAAGTGAAACACAAGGATACTTTAGGACCTTCTCCAAAATCGAACATATAATTGGACACAAGGCAGACATCAACAAATATAAGATGATCGAACTAATCCCATGCCTCCTATCAGATCACTATGGTGTAAGAGTGATTTTCAATAGCAACAAAAACAACAGAAAGCCCACATACACATGGAGGCTGAATAATACTCAACTCAATGACACCTTGACCAAAGAAGAAATAAAGAAAGAAATCAGAGACGTTTTAGAATTTAATGAAAATGAAGGCACAACATACCCAAATCTTTGAGACACAATGAAAGCAGTGCTAAGAGGTAAACTCATAGCCCTGAGTGCCTCCAAATAGAAAATGGAGAGAGCATACACTAGCAGCTTAAAGACACACCTGAAAGTCCTGGAACAAAAAGAAGCCAATTCATCCAGGAGGAGTAGAAGACAGGAAATCATCAAACTCAGGGATGAAATCAATCAATTGGAAACAAAGCGAACTGTACAAAGAATTAACGAATCCAGGAGCTCGTTCTTTGAGAAAATCAATAAGATAGATAAACCCTTAGCCATACTGACCAAAGGGCAAAGAGAAAGTATCCAAATTAACAAACTTAGAAATGAAAAGGGAGATATAACAACGGAAACTGAGGAAATCCAAAAAATCATCAGATCCTACTACAAGAGCCTGTACTCAACACAACTGGAGAATCTGGAGGAAATGGACAATTTCCTTAACAGATACCAAATACCAAAATTAAATGAGGACCAAATAGATCATCTAAATAGTCCCATAAAGCCTAAAGAAATAGAAGGAGTCATAGAAAGTCTTCCAACCAAAAAAAGCACAGGACCAGATGGTTTCAGTGCAGAATTCTATCAGACCTTCAAAGAAGACTTAACACCAATACTCTTCAAACTATTCCACAAAACAGAAACAGACGGAACACTACCCAATTCCTTCTACGAAGCCACAATTACGCTGACACCAAAACCACACAAAGATCCAACAAAGAAAGAGAACTTCAGAACAATTTCCCTTATGAACATCGATGCAAAAATATTCAATAAAATGCTTGCCAACCGAATCCAAGAACACATCAAAACGATCATCCACCATGATCAAGTAGGCTTTATCCCGGGAATGCAGGGTTGGTTCAATATACGGAAATCCATCAATGCAATCCACTACATAAACAAACTCAAAGAAAAAAACCACATGGTCATTTCATTGAATGCTGAAAAAGCACTTGACAAAATTCAGCATCCTTTCATGCTTAAAGTTTTGAAAAGAACAGGAATTCAAGGCCCATACCTAAACATAGTAAAAGCAATATGCAGCAAACCGGTAGCCAGCATCAAACTAAATGGAGACAAACTTGAAGCAATCCCACTAAAATCAGGGACTAGACAGGGTTGCCCCTCCTTATCTTTTCAATATTGTACTTGAGGTACTAGCTCGGGCAATTCGACAACATAAGGAGGTCAAAGGGATACAAATTGGAAAGGAAGAAGTCAAACTATCATTATTTGCAGATGACATGTTAGTCTACCTAAGTGACCCAAAAAATTCCACTAGAGAACTCCTAGAGCTGATAAACAACTTCAGCAAAGTGGCAGGTTATAAAATCAACACAAGCAAATCAGTGGCCTTCCTATACTCAAAGGATAAGCAGGCTGAGAAAGAAATTAGGGAAATGACCCCCTTCACAATAACCACAAACAGTATAAAGTATCTTGGGGTGACTCTTACCAAACATGTGAAAGATCTTTATGACAAGAACTTCAAGACTCTGAAGAAGGAAATGGAAGAAGACCTCAAAAAATGGGAAAACCGCCCATGCTCATGGATCGGCAGAATCAATATAGTTAAAATGGCCATTTTGCCAAAAGCAATATACAGATTCAATGCAATACCCATCAAAATCCCAACTCAATTCTTCACAGAGTTAGAAATCGCAATTAACAAATTCATCTGGAATAACAAAAAACCCAAGATAGCTAAAACTATTCTCAGCAACAAAAGAAATTCTGGGGGAATCAGTATCCCTGACCTCAAGCAATACTACAGAGCAATAGTGTTAAAAACTGCATGGTATTGGTACAGTGACAGGCAGGCAGATCAATGGAACAGGATTGAAGATCCAGAAATGAACCCACACACCTATGGCCACTTGATCCTCGACAAAGGGGCTGAAAACATCCAATGGAAAAAAGATAGCCTTTTCAACAAATGGTACTGGTTCAACTGGAGGTTAGCATGCAGAAGAATGCGAATTGATCCATCCTTGTCTCCTTGTACTAAGCTCAAATCCAAATGGATCAAGGACCTCCACATAAAGCCAGACACTCTGAAGCTAATAGAAAAGAAACTGGGGAAGACCCTTGAGGGCATTGGTACAGGGAGAAAATTTCTGAACAGAACACCAATAGTGTATGCTCTAAGAGCAAGAATTGACAAATGGGACCTCATAAAATTAGAAAGTTTCTCTAAGGCAAAGGACACCATCAAAAGGACAACTCGGCAACCAACAAATTGGGAAAAGATCTTCACCAATCCTACATCAGATAGAGGGCTTATATCCAATATATACAAAGAACTCAAGAAGTTAGACTCCAGAAAACCAAACAACCCTATTAAAAAATGGGGTACAGAGTTAAACAAAGAATTCTCACCTGAAGAACTTCGGCTGGCAGAGAAGCATCTTAAAAAATGCTCAACTTCATTAGTCATTAGGGAAATGCAAATCAAAACAATCCTGAGATTTCACCTTACACCAGTCAGAATGGCTAAGATTAAAAATTCAGGAGACAGCAGGTGTTGGAGAGGGTGTGGAGAAAAAGGAACACTCCTCCACTGCTGGTGGGGTTGCAAATTGGTACAACCACTCTGGAAAGCAGTCTGGTGGTTCCTCAGAAAACTGGGCACCTCACTTCCAGAAGATCCTGCTATACCACTCCTGGGCATATACCCAGAGGATTCCCCACCATGTACTAAGGATACATGCTCTACTATGTTCATAACAGCCCTATTTATAATTGCCAGATGCTGGAAAGAACCCAGGTATCCCTCAACAGAAGAGTGGATGCAAAAAATGTGGTATATCTACACAATGGAGTACTATTCAGCCATTAGAAACAATGAATTCATGAAATTCTTAGGCAAATGGATGGAGCTAGAAAACATCATACTAAGTGAGGTAACCCAGACTCAAAAGGTGACTCATGGTATGCACTCACTAATAAGTGGATATTAACCTAGAAAACTGGAATACCCCAAACATAATCCATACATCCAATGAGGTCCAAGAAGAAAGGAGGAGTGGCCCCTTGTTCTGGAAAGACTCAGTGAAGCAGTATAGGGCAAAACCAGAATGGGGAAATGGGAAGGGGTGAGTGGGAGGACAGGGGGAGAGAAGGGGACTTATGGGACTTTTGGGGAGTGGGGGGCTAGAAAAGGGGAAATCATTTGAAATGTAAATAAAAAATATATCGAATAAAAAATTTAAAAAAAAGAAATAGAATGAAAGTGAAACACAAGGATACTTTAGGACAGGATGCTTACAAGGAGGTCAGACAACAAGATATTCTAGGAAAGTGATCCTTACCCTTCCTAATGCTGAGACCCTTTAATACAGTTCCTCATGTTGTGGGGACACCTAAACATAAAATTATTTTTGTTGCTACTTCACAATGGTAATTTTGTTATCCTTATAATTATTTATATTTATAATACATTTTTGTCTGCTTCAATGATCTAAATTTCATTTTTATAATGAGAATCTCTTCTAAGTATTGCAATAAAGAAGCCTATGGCCAATGTGCTAAGATAGGAGATAGGTCAGGAGAGAGAGGGAGGGAGATGGAAGAAGGAGAGAGAGAGAGAGAGAGAGAGAGAGAGAGAGAGAGAGAGAGAGAGAGAGAGAGAGAGAGAGAGAGAGAGAGAGAGTTTCAGGACAGAAGCACACTGGATACAGACATGCTACCCAGCCCAGCCTGACCTCTGGGCACACTGGCATCTATTATTGTGCCTGACACAGTGTCACAGCCTGCATTTGAGGTGTGTCAGAAGCATGAAGGAGGAGGAAATGCTCATGGGCCTGAGAGGAGAGAGAAGTTTAGTAGGAAAACTTGTTTAAAATTGTGTTTAAACTTGCTTAAAATTGTGTTTAAACTTGCTTAAAATTGTGTTTAAGTATTAAGGAAAGGAACAAGAATAAGAATTAATTCTCGCTCTGTAAGGAAATTTCCTAGTCACCCTGCATGTAAGATTCAGAGAGAAGCAGTATAAACTAGTGGACTTTTTCCACATGAAAAAATAAAATAAAAGACTGGAGTTCTCAGTCTGACTCTAGCAGCCATGCCTGCTCCTTGTTTGTATGCATTCTCACCATGAGGAGCTGTTAGTCAAATGAACTGGAACATTCCTAAGCAGTAAAGAAAGACTTAAGTCATACATGGTTCTGTAGGAAATCAGCCAAGTCTCAAATGAATGTGTGTAATTTTAGGTTGGCAAAGCTCTGTCAAGGACCACTGGCTGAGACCTATGTAAGGGCAAACCTTCCCTGGGTAAAGCTCACTGGGATGACAAAGTCTTCCTCTGCTCCAAGTAGGAATGTTCTCAGTGTGTGCAGGGAATATCCACCATAGTTTCCTCTTTCCCCATTGTTTACAGCCTGAAGACTGCCCCCTACAGAGCCAGTTACTCCTGAGAGCAGCTACACCTGCCTCCCTGCTCAACTGTATGAAATAACCTGCTTCCCCGTTTATCTGTATGCAATAGCATCATTTCCTTTTTCAACTGAACAAAATATACACATTGAATGGTGCTGAGGTTCTCCATCATAGATCCCAATCCAAATTCCAATTAATTACACCTTTTCTGTATGTGTTTGTATGCCTGTCCTTTCTTCATTTTCCTATACCCTGGGTTTGCTGGGACCCAAGCTGTGGAAGAAAGGAGATCAATGTGAATCTCAACATTACCAGAACATGAGGCTTTGCTATACAACCCCATGGATGCATATGCTATCAAATCAAGGGATAAAAGCAAGGAAATGAATGAAAGTAGCGGCTGAACACTCTCCAGCTGGTTAGAGATGCGGAGGATCCATCTAATATATAGAAGCATATATCACTAAAAGCCAGTAAGGAGGGCCTCTCCCCCACAGTCAAATCTTTCTAAAATCCAGAACTGAACCTGAAGTATCCTAGGTTACCAATCCATATAAATAGATCATAGTTTACCAAATAAACTAGAAGACAGAGATTGCAGTAGGGCAAGTTTGGTTCAAACCCAGGATTGTGAAAATAGGATAAAATGTCTATCTCAAGAACACTTTCCAAAAGGGAAAGATTTCAGTGACTTTGTGGACAAATAGAAAATGTCCTCACTTGCCAAAGTGTATGTCCCCATCCATTCCTTCAAAACCAGCTTTGAATCTCTCATATGTGTCCTTGTGAGAACACTAATTTTAAGGAAGGGGAGAGTTGCACAACTCTTCCTCCTTAGATTACAAAAGAAGTTCATAAAAGTGTAGAGAGAGACTAGACAACATGGAGAAAACAGGGCTTCACTGGGGCCAAAAAAAAGGAAGGTATTTCCAAGTACTGAAGATGTCTGTTCTTATACATGTATTATTATAATCGTTCCATAATTCTGTTAGAATTGATATTACATTCTTTGAGTCAAAATAGTGGGATATCGGAGGTGCATCTGGCCCTGCTTGGAGACAGGAGTTTATGAAATGCTAGTGTCCTGTCATCTTGGGAGCTTACTAACTACATAGAAGGATGCTGTCCACTAAGGAACAAAGACATACTACCATCCCCTTCCTTAAGTATACATGGGCATGTCAGCACCATGAATAGGCCTTGGGGAAGGTGACTATTCCAGAGTCCTTGGGAAAGTATGAAGACTACCTCGGTATGTAAAGCCCAACAGCGGGTTCTTTGGCTTTCATTCCTGGATAGTGATTTACTGCACAACAGAGTCTGTCCATTGCTCACTTTAGCCATTGGGCATTCTTCATACTATCCTATAATAAACTCTTGATGTCTTCTACACTGTGCCCTGTGGGAAATCAGTCAACTGAAATCATCAGGTATAGGGAGTACAAGAAAAACCACAGTGTGATCCTGGGAACATATCCTCCACAATATTCTAACATTGGTCCCAGAGAACACACAACAAAGACAAACATAAGGGTGCATCTGACCCTCGCAGGCAGAATCCCACGGCTTTTGGTTTTGACATTCTGCACTGAAAGGAGCTTCTGAGACAGTTTTCTATCATGTCCATTTTCACCACAAAGGATTTTTTATGGAAATACTTCATAAAATGATACAATGAAGGTAAATATTTCAAACATCTTTTTTGACTGCCTTATTATCTATAGGAGCATACTAAGACCCAGCAGCATCAATTAATTTGCTCCATATCCTGTGACCAAATGCATCTTGAAGAGACATTTATTTGTTTTAACTTCAAAGTTACAGGCCACTAGTGAAGGAAACCAGGGCAGGAGCTCAAGCAGGAACTGAAACAGAAAATGCAGAAGGCTGCCTACTGGCTTGTTCCCCCTGGCTTCCTTAGCAAGGCATTGTGGCAGGTACAAGCTTTCATATGAGCAATTCCTTAGAAGCCTGGAGTAGGTGTGGTAAGACTGTATATTTGTGAATTGGATACTAGGAAAAAAGTCTGGAATATCCATGATACAACTTAAAGATCATATGAAGATCAAGAAGGGGGACCAAAGTGTGGATACCTCAGTCTTACATAGAAGGCAGAGCAAAATAATCATGGGAAGTAGAGGGTGGGAGGGACTTGGGAGGAAGATAGGATGGGATCTTAAAAGGGGGAAAAGGGGGATCAGGATCAGGTGTGGGAGGAGACTGGAGAGATGTACAGAGAGTTAGGAAATTGAACAGAGTTGTGTAGCAATGGGGAGTGGGGAACTGGGAGTAGCCTTCAGAAAGTCACAGATGCCAGAAAAGCAACAGGTTCCTAGGATCCAACAGCGATTACAGTAGCTGAAGTACTCAACAAAGGGAAAAGAGAACCTGTAGAGACCATATCCAGAGGTTAGGCAGGGTCTCTTATGGAAGGATGGGACCACCCACCTTGATCAAAATTTTAACCCAGAATTCCTTCTATCTAAAGGAAATACAGGGACAAAGGAGCAGAGACTGATAGAAAGGCCATCCAGAGGTTACCCCCACCTGGGGATCCATTCCTTGTACAACCACCAAACCCAGACAGTATTGCTGATGCCAAGAAGTTTTACTGACAGGAGCCTGGTATGGATGTCTCCTGAAAGTCTCAGCAAGAGCCCTACTGATGTAGATGGGGATGCTTGCAGCCAACCATTGGACTGAGCAGGAGGACCCCAATGGAGAAGTTTGGGGAAGGACTAAAGGACCTGAAGGAAATTGAAACCCCAAAGGAAGAACAATATAAAACAACCAGTTTCCCCAGTGATTGGAGGGATTAAACCACAAACCAAAGCATACACATGGAGGGATCCTTGGCTGTAATTGCATATATAGCAGAGAATGACCTTGTCAGGCATCAAAAGGAAAGGAGGTGCTTGGTCTTGTGAAGGCTTGATGCCCTGTAGAGGGATGATCGGCAGTGGGGCAGGAATGTGCGAGTGGGTGGGGAAGAACACTCATTAAGGCAAGGAAAGGGGGAAAGGATTGCAGGGTTTTGGAGAACAAACCAGAAAGTGGGATAACATTTGAAATGTACATAAAAATAAACATTAAAAATTGAAAAAAGAAAGAAAGAATGAAACCTTGATGGCACAGTTTCAGCTGTGTCCAGGGCCTTAGGCAGTGGCCTTATGACAGGAAGGTGATCTGGTTCTAGAGAGTCCTCCATGTAAGGAGAGACTTCCTGGGCACCTACAGGGATTCATCTTCCATCAATCAGCCACTGCAGAGAAATCCAGGAGCTGTGGAAGAAATTTAGATAAAAAATTGAATAGGGTACCTCTTTGGAGCAATCATAGTTCTCATTGTTTGGATGTATGTTTCTTTGTTTTTGTTTTTAATCAGAAGGAGATCAAGAAGGAAAGTGTTTCTTTTGCCTCATAATTTGAAGATGCAGCCCATCATGGTGGGGATGACAAAGCATGAAGATGAACCAACTGGTAAAATTTCCACTTTTGAAGAGCAGTGAGATGAATGCTGGCACTTAGCTGATTTCTCCTTTTTACCCAGCCCATAGAGGGAGATTATACAGTTAGGTTGAGTCTTCCCACAAAAAGTAAAATACTCAAGAATCTTTGTCACAGATGTGCCTAAAACTTGCTCAGGATCCTAGTGGATTCTGGGTTTTTTTTATGTTGACAGTATTCACTCTCATACCCATGCCCAACACAAAGCTGCTGGGCTGTGCCAGCCCTGCTGAGCTCTGGCAGGTTTCTTCCCTTATTCATGTCATCCTGAACAATATTTATAAGACAATGCACAGGAGATCCACAGAAGCCCAGGGAACTTCAAAGTGGGCATTTTTACCTATAGAAATGACCCTTCTTCTCCTTGTGAAACTTCTGAGGAAGCCAGAGCAGACTGAAAAGGGTTAAAGAGATAGCTGGGTGTGCCCTTGCACCTCTAATCCCAGCCTCGGAGAATTAAGTTGGGAAATAATGAGAGACAGGCATATGGTCTTCTTGTGTCCCCACAGCCTGAGGAGGAAAAGAAACAGAAAAGAGGGCAATTAGGAAATCCAATACCTAATGATCTTTCACTAGTTACCCTAGAAGAGTAATCCTTCACATGGGCAGTGTGATCCTGTAGGCCACCTCTGGTGAAAATACACAGTCTATCTTCTGACTTGCTTAGGGAGCACTCACTGTGCACAAAACTCCTACTCTCTAGTACTTAATTCCTCAACTCCCTGGAAAGTAAGTTCTTCCCAAAAAGTTTGAAAAACAAGTAACAGGATTCTTTAAGGTTGAAAATGTTCATGGTTTCACCAAGGTATAACAGAGTCAGAGCTAACAACCATTCAGATCTATCATCGACCTCTTGCCTTTAATAGGTATTCTTGACTAGTGGCTACATCGTAGTTTCTATACAATGTCAATGTCTCTGAGACCTGCTCCCCAGGATATCTTAGGTAATAGACAGAGATAGAGTCCAAAGAGAGAAAAAGATTGAGCTCAAAGAGAGAAACAATGGGATCAGGTAAATAGATGCAGAAAAGTCCATTGTAAAAGTCTAACAATTTTCAGCATAAAAGAAGGCAGGAATATATGCACATAGTTCCATATGATAATGGTTATATTTGACAAATCTATAGTTAACATTATACTTCATTGGGAAACCTGAGGCACACCCACTAAAATCAAGAGTGAGAACAGGGTGTCATATTCCCTCTACATCCTTCAAGGCTTAGCTAGAGCAAGAAGCCATAAGAATTAGAAAAGACAGTTACAAATAAAAGAGGTAGGATATTCGCAGCTGTGTACTTACGAGACCCTAAGAACCTTTTTGGCCACAGAAAGCTCAAGAAAGAAGCAGGATATGCAATAAAATCTGTGTAGCATTCAGGTGTAGTGATAAGAAACCTGTTGAAAAAAAAACCAATCCCATTCACAAGAATCTAAGGTAAATAATTAAGCAAATAATTAACATGCCTTGGATTAAATCTAACCAAAGAAGTGAAAGAATTACACAAGGAACATTTATAAACACAATGAACATTTAATAAAATAAAATAAAGAAAAGAAAATCCTAGGAGACAGAAGGACTCCTCATGTTCTGGAACTGACAGGATCAATGTTCTGTAAACGGCTCTGCTAACAAAAGCCACCCACAGACTAGATGCCATCCTCATCAGAATTCCAAAACTGTTCTTCATATAAACAGCAAATATATCCAAGGATTTGTATGAAAAGCAAAGACTAAGCATCTTGACCACTTAGCAATCCAAACGTTTTCAGTGTCAGGGGCTACAGGTTATTCTCATCAGTTAAGGGCACTGGCTACATGTGGGGGGATTCCAGTTCAGTTCCTAGCACCTATGTAGGGCTGTCAAACATCCATGACTGGATTCTGAAGAATCCAGTACTTGCTTCTGATCTCAATCAGGCACAAAGCAAGCATGCTGCGAACAAACACATAAACATTAAGCTCATAAAGTTTTAAAAATCAGTTTTAAAAAAACTGAAAGAAATGAAGACTGATCAAGGCTGATTCACCTGCCCAGAGTCACAGAGCAAGTCCATTTTGGATCTGGAATGTGTGTTTCTATCTTTTTATCCAAGAGGAATATATTCCTCCAGAGAACAGTGGCTTCAAAAAGCAAAGGGCAGGAAACAAAGGCCACCTCCTCTGCCAGGCCAACACCTCTGCCACACCAATGTTCAGGTTCATTCAGAGAACCTGGTGGCAACTGGTGGAAATGGCCTGTGCACATGATTATGACAAGAGGCTTAGCAAACTCATAGAAGGGATGGTGATGGGATGAACATTTTCCAGTGGCTTCCATGCCGTGTTCTTCCTATTCCCCAGGTGAGCTATGCCTTCTGTGTGGGCGTTAAAATGCTCATTATGCAACTGTGCAGCATTCAGACTTCCCCCTTGACATGAACTAGATATTTAATAATGGGTGCCTTTCCTTTCCTCTGAGGGTTCCTCTGCCCCAGATGTCTTGTGTGGAATCTTAGACAGTAGATGTTATGGTCCTTGAATTTTTCCATATATTTTGTTTCTTAAATCTCCAGTCCTCTCTTGAAATAACTAATCTTTTATGCTTTGTTCCTGTGTGAACTCCTGACATATTGAGTACAGGTATTATAAAATTCTGTCTTCTAATTCTGAGACCCAAACACAGGAGTAGGCCACCCTGGGTGATTGGAATCTCTTCAGAGTATGTTCCAGAGTTCCATTTGTCAGAATTTTTATATTACTGTACTTAAAGTATCAAGGATATGAAAGCAAAATTGCCTGTAATTTCAGTCCATAAAGATGTTAAGATTTCCTGACTCCATCTGTGAGGAGGAAGCTGGCTACTCAAGATCCCTGGGGAGAAGAATCCAGTTCAGGGTTGGCTTCAGGCACAGTTAAGTTCAAGCTGTCTAGGATACAAGCAGCCCCATACTCTCTTTATTTCTGAATTTTATTTAATTCCATTTTTACTATTTACTAAGAACTGGAAAGATGATAGCCACAGGACAGAGAACCATGATTTCTTGGATAGAATTTCTACATGGGTTGAAGGACCCTGGAAGAAGCAGCCTGTCACTCACTGTTTAGATTTAATCAGAAACATGGAAACGCAATAAAGGCATCAGTCTCACTGTTAGCAAATGAATTATGCATCAATAGTTTAATTTGTACTCATTTTGTCTGAGGGGAAAATTAGCAAGTTCACCTTGACTATACTAGGTCCTGATCTAACTTGCAGGTGTGCCAAGGAAGCTCAGAGAAAAGTTTGGGCCCATCTCTCCCAGGATGGCTGTTATCCAACTCTGTAGAGTCACCTCAACAGCCAAAAGGTTCCAGAGGGATGCCACATGTCCTTGCTTTCCAGTGGGAACTTGTCACTGACAATCACTAAAATTGCAGGCTACGGAGATGCTTTAAATCTTCCTTTACCTAAGCCTGTGCAAGATCTTCTCAGGCTGATTCCACCTGCCCTGCCACTTATATCTGAGTAAGTGGCCTGAGTAAGTGCAGAATTAGAAGGTGGTTGGGACCCAGGAAGGCTGTGGGAGGAAGAGCTTTCTTGAGCTGCATGGGGAGTTTCAGCATCTGCCACGGGGAAGCTGAGTCTGACAGACCATCAGCACAGAGGAAAGTGTTCTCCATCATGTGCATTTTCTTTGCAGGATATTCATTTTGTTAAGGTCCTAAAATTACCTAATTTTTATGTCTGTTAATTTTTATTTCAATTTATTTTTCTGACTTATGTACCAAAATTACTTAATCATCCATAAGTTATGTGTTGTAATTTCCAGAGGTTTTGAGAGATGATCCTTTGTATACTTCTTGAAATGAAGTGGTATTTTTCTTTCAAATGTAAACATATACACTTCATATACATTTAATTTTTGCTTCTGTAGATTATGTACCATAAAAGGAATTGTGTAGGTAGTATGAATAGTGAAAGGAATAGTGACTTCTATAGTGAGAATACTTAAAAGTTCTAAAAGCCTTTGAAAAAGAAATAGGTTGTGTGCTCAATGGCACCTAACAGATTGCTCATTCCTGAACTTTATCAACTGGAAATTTCCTAACAGCCTTTCCATTCCCTGTTTAACTTCACAAATTATGTCATCCATTATTCTTGTTTTGCCTGGTAGCAGTTGTTCTGAGTCATTAAGGTGATGTGGTTACAGGAAATGAAATATTAATAAGCCCTGAACATCATCCTAATAGACACGATATTTGTTTTCATTAATAATTTCTGTGTTCTAGTCATTGAAAAATACACTTTATAATATTCTGATAATACAAAAGCACAACAAATGCTCTGGGAGAGAGTCAGATCTGCTTACCAGCAAAGCAGAGCCTCTAAGGAGGCATCACTGGGTCATGAGGGAAGCAGGTTTTGCTGCAGCACTCTGCAGGGTCCATGGTGATGGCTGGAGTCTGTGTCATGCTGCCTCACTAGTGTATCTGTTCCTGCTATTTCTGGAGGTTTATTTAGAAACACCAGGAAATATTCCCACTACCAGTCTGAGCATGAGGATGCAGCTAAAAAGGCTTTACAATTTTAAAATGAAATTCTTACACAATCTTTCAGAAACAGCTGCTCTCCCTCAGCCCATTGTTTGCCCATCATATTCCCACAGGTCATTTATTTGTGGCATTTCTGGAAACAGCACCTGCACCTGCTTGGTAATGTTTTTGCAT
Source organism: Apodemus sylvaticus (assembly GCF_947179515.1). Taxonomy (NCBI): domain Eukaryota; kingdom Metazoa; phylum Chordata; class Mammalia; order Rodentia; family Muridae; genus Apodemus; species Apodemus sylvaticus. Next base: position 120,726,782 of record NC_067473.1, read on the forward strand.
TTCCTGGTATAGGCATTTCTTCCATTTCTAGACTTAAATTAGGATTGGGCCAAAGGTAGACATCCTGACCGAGTAACCTCACCCAAAAGCTGGTGACCAGTGTCACCTACCAAACTCTTCTAGTTGATGTGCCTATGGGCCATAGTATACATGATCTTGGTCACTGTGGAATGACACAAGGCTTAAGCCAGCGCCTCCTTGATTTGGGCTGTACAGGGAGTGTTCATTTTCTGCCTGAGCAGCCACAGCCTTCACAATCAAAAAATGTTCAGGCTCCTCTTTGTCATTCTATGTCTATGTCAGTTCCACACACAACTCCTTCCCTAATGTGCCCAAGTGATTTCCTTTCCTTTCCCCCAGTGGAGCCTCTTCTAATGGGAGCTGTTTCACAAGTCAGTAAACTGCTATGTAAAATATAGCATCATATATGCTGTGTAGAAAATTTCATGGCTCTTGAATGTAGCCTGTTTTGTTACATTTTGCAAAATACAACTACAGTGCATGTTACAATAGATTGCCCAGGCCTGCCACAGCTTACTCTCTCCTGCCCTCTCTGTTAGAGGAGAGTATCTTAATTCTGCAGATCTGAGAGTATGGGTACTCTCTCCAGGCCTCCTAAACTATGCCCAGCTAGGAAGATGTGAGCAGGTGAGACTCAGCTGGGAGGGACAGGCTAGAGAATCCTTGTGCCTTGTATCTGGAAAGTGTTCATACTCACCAGAGTAATTTACATAGAAATTATACATCTGTCTAGAATCTGAATGCCTTATTGATTCTTTTTGTTGTTTGGTTTTTCAAGACAGAGTTTCTCTGTGTAGTCCTGGCTGTCCTGGAACTCAGTCTGTAGACCAGTTTGTCCTTGAACTGGAACATACACAACCTCTGCCTTTGAAGTGCTGGAATTAAGGTGTGTGCCATCATGGTTCAGGCCTGATTTCTATGATATGTAATTATATAGAGTTGTATGATCTGTGAAATTTGGAGGAAGCAGGGTGGCTAGAGAAATGATGTCTGTGTCTTTCCTGGTAAGCTCGTGTTGGTGATGGCAGGCAAACACATTAGTGCAAGTTTTCTCTTTGTTCCTGTGGAATTCGACCTCCAGAAAGGTAAGGTGTCCCAATGCATTCAAAGAGAGATTATGATGTTGGGAATATCACTGAGGAGTCCCAGCCATTGCACCTGCCTGGCTTTCCTAAGAGCTTCAGGTATGCAGGGCTGAGGTTTCTGAGGTGACCCTGACACTAGCATGGCCTGTACCTGCTCTACAGAGTTGACAGCACAATGCCTAAGGTAATGTGTTCATAAAGATCAAGTTCCTTTTTGTTTCTTTCATCTTTTCTTTGATCATGTTTCTTGTTTCCTTTGTTTGTTCATTGCTCTTCTCTTTTCTGATAAGCTCAGTGTACTGATATAAAAATGTACATGTCCAGAAATAATGTAAAAGAAAGTATTTTTTTAATTTTCTAAATTCTTTACCCTTTCCTGGTTCCCCCCTCCCCATATGTCCCAGAAGCCCTCTTCTCTCCAACCATTCTCCAATCACTTCCTTCCTTTTTCTCTGTCCTGGTACTTTCCTACCATGCTGGATCAAGACTTTCCAGGATCAGGGCCCTCTCCTTACTTCTTCATGGGAGTCATTTGATATGCTATTTGTACGTTGGGTATTCAGAACTTCTGGGCTAATAAATACCCACTTATCATTGATTGAATTCCATGTGTATTCTTTTGTGATTAGGTTACTTCTTTTAGGATGATATTTTCCAGTTCCAACCATTTGCCTAAAAATTTCTTGAATTAATTGTTTTAAATTGCAGAGTAGTATTTCATTGTGTAACTATACCACAATTTCGTATCCATTCCTCCATTGAGGGACATCTGGTTCCTTTCCGGATTCTGGCTATTAAAAATAAGGCTGCTATGAACATAGCGGAGCATGTGTCCTTATAGCATGCTGGGGCATCCTCTGGGTATATGCCCGAGAGGGGTATAGCAGGGTCCTCCGGAAGTGCCATGTCCATTTTTCTGAGGAAATGCCAAACTGATTTCCATAGTAGTTGTACCATCTTGCAATCCCACCAGCAGTGGAGGAGTGTTTCTCTTTCTCCACATCCTCACCAACACCTGCTGTCTCCTGAGTTTTTGATCTTAGCCATTCTGATTGGTGTGAGGTGAAATCTCAGGGTTGTTTTGATTTGCATTTCCCTAATGACTAATGATGTTGAGCATTTCTTAAGGTGCTTCTCAGACATACAAATTTCTTCAGGTGAAAATTCTTTGTTTAGCTCTGTACCCAATTTTTAATAGGGATATTTGGTTCCCTGGGGTCTAACTTCTTGAATTCTTTTTATGTATTGGATATCAGCCCTTTATCAGATGTATGGTTGATGAAGAACTTTTCCCAATTTGTGGGTTGCCATTTTGTCCTTTTTACAGTGTCCTTTGCCTTACAGAAACTTTGTAATTTTATGAGGTTCCATTTGTCAATTCTTGATCTTAGAGCATAAGCTATTGGTGTTCTGTTCAGGAACTCTTCCCCTGTGCCAATATCCTCAAGGGTCTTCCCCAGTTTCTTTTCTGTTAGTTTCAGTGTGTCTGGTTTTATGTGGCGATCCTTGATCCACTTGGAGTTGAGCTTAGTACAAGGAGACAAAGATGTATCAATTCACAGTCTTTGGCATGCTGACCTCCAGTTGAACCAGCACCATTTTTTGAATAGGCTATCTTTTTTCCATTGGATGTTTTCAGCTCCTTTGTCGAAGATCAAGTGGCCATAGGTGTGTGGATTCATTTCTGGGTCTTCAATCCTATTGCATTGATCGGCCTGTGTGTCACTGTACCAATACCATACAGTTTTTAACACTATTGCTCTGTACTTTGCTTGAGGTCAGGGATACTGATTTTCCCAGAATTTCTTTTCTTGTTGAACATAGTTTTAGCTATCCTGGGTTTTTTTGTTATTCCAGATGAATTTGAGAATTGCTCTTTCTAACTCTGTGAAGAACTGAGTAGGGATTTTGATGGGGATTGCATTGAATCTGTAAATTGCTTATGGCAAGATGGCCATTTTAACTATATTAATGCTGCCAATCCACAAGCATGGCAGATTTTTCCATTTTCTGAGGTCTTCTTCCATACAAATCTTTCACTTGTTTGATCAGTCACACCAAGGTACTTTATATTGTTTGTGGCTATTGTGAAGGGTGTCATTTCCCTAATTTCTTTCTCAGCCTGCTTATCATTTGGGTATAGGAAGGCTACTGATTTGCTTGAGTTGATTTTACAACCTGACACTTTGCTGAAGTTGTTTATCAGCTGTAGGAGTTCTCTGGTAAAGTTGTTTGGGTCACTTAAATATACTATCATATCATCTGCATCTAGTAATAGTTTGATTTCTTCCTTTCCAATTTGCATCCCTTTGACCTCTGTATGTTGTCTAACTGCCCTAGCTAGTCCCTCAAGTACTATATTAAAAAGATATGGAGAGAGGGGGCAGCCTTGTCTAGTCCCTTATTTTAGTAGGATTACTTCAAGTTTCTCTCCATTTAGCTTGATGTTGGGTACCGGCTTGCTATATATTGCTTTTTGATATGTTTAGGTATGTGCCTGGATTTCCTGTTCTTTCCAAGACTTTAAGCATGAAAGGATGTTGAATTTTGTCAAATGCTTTTTTTCAGCAAGCAATGAAATGACCATGTTTTTTTCTTTGAGTTTGTTTATGTAGTGGATTGCATTGATGAATTTTCTTATATTGAACCATCCCTGCATCTCTGGGATTTTTGCATCGATGTTCATAAGGGAAATTGATCTGAAGTTCTCTTTCGTAGTTGGATCTTTGTGTGATTTTGGTATGAGTGTAATTGTGGCTTCATAGAAGGAGTAGGGTAGTGTTCCTTCTGCTTCTATTTGGTGGAATAGTTTGAAGAGTATTGGTGTTAGGTCTTCTTTGAAGGTCCGATAGAATTCTGCACTGAAGCCATCTGGTCCTGTGCTTTTTTTGGTTGGAAGAATTTCTATGACCCCCTTCTATTTCTTTAGTGGTTATGAGACTGTTTATATCATCTATTTGATCCTGATTTAATTTTGGTATTTGGTATCTGTCTAGGAAAATGTCCATTTCCTCCAGATTCTCCAGTTGTGTTGAGTATAGGCTTTTGTAGTAGGTTCTGATGATTTTTTGAACTTCCTCAGTTTCTGTTGTTATATTCCCCTTTTCATTTCTAATTTTTTAATTTGGATACTGTCTCAGTGGCCTTTGGTTAGTCTGGCTAAGGGTTTATCTATCTTGTTGATTTTCTCAAAGAACCAGCTCCTGGTTTTGTTGATTCTTTATATGGTTCTCTTTGTTTCCACTTGATTCATTTCATCCCTGAGTTTGATGATTTCCTGTCTTCTAGTCCTCCTGAGTGAATTAGCTTCTTTTTGTTCCAGAACTTTCATATGTGCCATTAAGCTGCTAGTTTACACACTCTCCCATTTCTTTTTGGAGGCACTCAGGGCTATGAGTTTTCCTCTTAGCACTGCTTTCATTGTGTCCCACAGTTTTGGGTATGCTGTGCCTTCATTTTCATTAAATTCTAAGAAGTCTTTGATTTCTTTCTTTATTTCTTCTTTAGCCAAGGTATCATTGAGTAGGGTATTATTCAGCCTCCATGTATATGTGGGATTTCTGTTGTTTTTGTTGCTATTGAAGACCACTCTTACTCCATAGTGATCTGATAGGAACCATGAGACTAACTCAGTCTTCTTATATTTGTTGAGGTCTATCTTGTATCCAATTATATCGTTGATTTTGGAGAATGTACCATGAGGTGCTGAGAAAAAGGCAAATTATTTTGCTTTAGGATGAAATGTTCTATAAATATCTGTTAAATCCAATTGGTTCAAAGCTTTAATTACTTTCACTGTGTCCCTGTTTAGTTTCTGTTTTCCTGATAGGTCCATTGAGGAGAGTGGAGTGTTGAAGTCACCCCCAATTATTGTGTTACTTGCAATGTGTGCTTTGAGCTTTAGTAACATTTTTTTTATAAATGAGGGTGTCCTTACATTTGGAGCATAGATGTTCAGAATTGAGAGTTCTTCTTAGTGGATTTTTCCTTTGACCAGCAAGAAGTGTCCTTCTGTGTCTCTTTTGATGTCTTTAGGTTGAAAGTCAATTTTATCTGATATTAGAATGGCTACTCTGGCTTCTTTCTTGGGACCATTTGCTTGTAAGATTGTCTTCCAGCCTTAATCATCAAAACCCCAAATGTACTAAACAAAGAAAGAATATTAAAATCAGTAAGAGAAAAAGTCCAAGTAACGTATAAAGGAAGATTCACCAGAATTACACCAGACTTCTCACCATAGACTATAAAAGCTAGAAGATTCTGGGCAGATCTCATGAAGACTCTAAGAGAACATAAATATCAGCCAAGACTACTATACCCAGCAAAACTCTCAATCACCATAGATGGACGACCAAGACATTCCTTGACAAAACCAAATTTATACAATATTGTTCCACAAACCCAGCCCTACAATGGATAATAAGTGGAAAATACCAATACAAGGAGGGAAACTATACCCTGGAAAAAGCAAGACAGTAACCTTCTTTCATCAAACCCAAAAGAAGATAACCACTCAAATATAAAAATAACATCAAAAATGACAGTAAGCCATAATCACTATTCCTTAATATCTCTTAACATCAATGGACTCAATTCCCCAATAAAAAGACATAGACTAACAAACTGGATAAGGAAAGAGGACCCTGCATTTTTCTGCATACAGGAAACATACCTCAGTGTCAAAGACAAAAAGTAAAGTTTCTTTTATGAATGAGGGTGTCCTTGCATTTGAAGCATAGATGTTCAGTTTTTTATATTACTGCGTTTAATATTCTTTCTTTGTTTAGTACATTTGGGGTTTTGATTATTATGTGATGGGAGGTATTTCTGTTCTGGTCCAGTCTGTTTGGAGTTCTGTGGGCTTCTTTTATATTCATGGGTATCTCTCTTTTTAGGTTAGGGGAGTTTTCTTCCATAATTTTGTTGAAGATACATGCTGGCCCATTATGTTGTAAATCTTCACTCTCATCTATACTTATAATCCTTAGGTTTGGCCTTCTCATTGTGTCCTAATTTCTTGGATGTTTTGGGTTACAAGGTTTTTGCATTTTGCCTTTTCTATTACTGTTGAGTCAATGGTTTCTTATAGTATCTTCAGCATATGAGATTCTTTCTTCTATCTCTTATATTTTGTTGTTGATATTTGGCCCCTGATTTCTTCCCAAGGTTTTCTATCTCCAAAGTTGTCTCCCTGTGTGATTTCTTAGATGCTTCTACTTCTGTTTTTAGATCCTGGATGGTTTTGCTCAGTTCCTTCACTTGTTTGTGTTTTCCAGTAATACTTTAAGAGATTTTTGTGATTCCTCTTTGATGACTTCTGCCTGCTGACCCAAGTTCTCCTGTATTTCTTTAAGTGATTTTTTCATTTTGTCTTTATTGGCTTCTATCTGTTGACCCATATTATCCTGAATTTCTTTAAATGATTTTTGTGTTTCCTTTGTAATTGTCCTTGCCTTTTTGTTTAATGTTCTCCTGTGTTTATTTAATAGATTTGTTCATGCCCTTCTTGTAATCCTCCAATATGATCATGATATGTGATTTTAAATCCAGATATTGCTTTTCTGGTGTGTTCGGGTATCCAGGACTTGCTGTTCTTGGAGAATTGGGTTCAGATGCTGCCATATTGCCTTGATTTCTATTAGTAATTTTCCTACATTTGCCTTTTGCCATCTGATTATCTCTGGTGTTAGTTGTCACTGGCTGGTGCTTGAACCTCCTGAGGCTGTAAGGCAATTTCCACACCTCTGGATGACTGGGTTTCCCCTGGCACAGATTGTTGTTGGGCTGCCCTACTCTTGGGTGCTATTGGAGCCCTGGTGTGCCATGCCCCAAGCAATGTTATCCTTTGGTCGTCTCTGTGTACCTGGTGTTGCCTGTCAGGTCCGTCCAGGAGCAAAGATGGAGGATGCTGAGTGGATCCTGATAAAGTGGCCATCACTCTGCATGGCTAACAGCCCAGGACAGGGCTGGCACACAGAAGGAGCACAGAGCCTCCCAGGCTTTGGGAGCAGGCAGAAGCCTGGCAGGCTGTGTCCCGAGCAATATTAAATTTGGGATATCTCTGTGTACCTAGTGTTGCCTGTCTGGTCCATCTGGAAGCGAAGATGGCAGATCTTCCTGCCCTGATCTTAATTCATTTTTTAAAAAGATATTTTCTTTATTTACATTTCAAATGTTATCTCTTTTCCTCATTTTCCCTCTAAAAACCCCCTTTCCCATCAACCCCCACTGCTCAACAACCCACCCATTCCATCTTCCCTGTTCTGGCATTCCCCAACACTGGGGCATAGAGCCTCTAAAGGACCAAGGGCCCTTTCTCTCACTGATGTCTATCAGAGCCATTCCCATGTGTACTCTTTGGCTGGTCCCTGGAATCTCTGGGGATACTGGGTATTTCAAATTCTTGTTCCTCCTACAGGGCTGAAAACCCCTTCATCTCCTTGGGTCCTTTCTCTAGATCCTCCATTGAGACCCTGTGGTCAGTCCATTGGTTGGGTGTGAGCATCCATTTCTGTATTTCTCAGGCATTGGCAGATCTTCTCAGAAGAAAGCTCTATCAGAATCCTGTCAACATGCCCTTGTTGGCATCCACAAATATGTCTGGGTTTGGTGACTGTATATGGGATGGATCCCTAGGTGGATGGTTATTCCTTCAGTCTCTGCTCCACATTTATTCTCTGTATGTCCTCCCACTAAAATTATGATTCCCCTTCTAAGGTGGATCGAAGTATCTACACTTTGGTTTTCCTTCTTCTTGAACATCATGTGTTCTGTGAATTGTATCTTGGGTATTCCAAGATCTGGGCTAATATACACTTATCAGTGAGTACAAACCATATTTGTACTTTTGTGACTGAGTTACCTCACTCAGCATGATATTTTCACATGCTATCCATTGGTCTGAGAATTTCATGAAGTCATTTTTAATAGCTGAATAGTACTCCATTGTGTAAATATACCATATTTTCTGTATTCAATCCTCTGTTGAGGGATCTTTCCAGCTTCTGGCTATTATAAATAAAAAGGCTTCTATGAACATAATGGAGCATGTACCCTTATTACATGTTGGAGAATCTTCTGGGTATATGCCCATGAGTGGTATAACTGAGTCCTCGGGTAGTGCTATGCCCAATTTTCTGAGTAAACATCAAACTGATTTCCAGAGTGGTTATACCAGCTTGTAATCCTACCAGCAATGGAGGAGTGTTCTTCTTTCTCCACATCCTTGCCAACATCTGCTGTCACCTGAATTTTTGAACTTAGGCACACTGACTGGGGTGTGGTGGAATATCAGTTTGTACTTTCCCTAATGAGAAAGTATGTTGAAATTTTCTTTGCTATATCTAACTCTATGAAGAATTGATTTGGAGTTTTGATGGAGTTTACACTGAATTTGTAGATTGATTTCAGCAAGAAGGCCATTTTTACTATATTAATCCTACCAATCCATGAGCATGAGAGATCTTTCCAGCTTCTGAGATCTTCTTCAATTTCTTTCTTCAGAGATTTTAAGTTCTTGTCATACAGATCTATCACAAAGGTATTTATATAATTTGTGATTATTGTGAAGGCTACTGTTTCCCTAACTTCTTTCTTTGAGTAGAGGAAAGCAACTAATTTGTTAGAATGAATTTGATATCAAGCCAGTTTGCTGGAATTGTTTATCAGGTTTAGGAGTTCTCTGGTGGAATTTTTGGGGTCAATTAAGTATAATATCATATCATCTGCAAATAGTATTATTTGACTTTTTCCTTTACAAATTGTATAATTTGACCTACTTTTGTTGTCTAATTGCTCTGGCTAAGACTTTGACTATGATCTTGAACAGGTAGGGAGAGAGTGGACAACCTTGTCTAGTCCCTGATTTTAGTGGGATTGCTTCAAGTTTCTCTCCATTTAGTTTGATGATGGCTACTGGCGTGCTAGATACTGCTTTTCCTATGTTTAGGTGTGGGCCTGAAGTCCTGATCTTTTTAAGATTTTTTTCATGAAAGTTACATCTTGTTAAAGTTAGATCTTTCTCTGCATCTAATGATATGATAATGTGTTTTTTATTTGTTTTTATAGTGAATTATGTTTTTGGATTTCCATTTATTGAATGATCCTTGCAACTGTAGGAAGCCTACTTGATCATGATGAATAATGGTTTTGATGTGTTCTTGAATTCAGAATGTAAGAATTTTATTGAGTGTTTTTGCATCAATATGCATAAGGAAACTTGGTCTGAAGTTTTCTTTCTTTGTTGGGCCTTCGTGTCATTTAGGTATCAGAGTAATTAGGGTTTCATAGATCGAATTGGGTAGTGTTTCTTCTGTTTCTAATTTGTGGAATAGTTTAAGAGTTTAATATTAGGTCTTCTTTGAAATTCTCATAGAACTCTACACTAAACCCATCTGGTCCTGGACTGTTTTTGGTTGGGAGACTTTTAATGATTGCTTCTTTTTCTTTGGGGATTATGACACTGTTAAGAAAATTTATCTGCATTTTGCATTTTCTTTGACTTATAGGCAAATAAGGGGAACTGGAATATATGATCCTAAGTGAGGTAACGCAATCATAAAAGCACACACATGATATGCACTCACAGATAAGAGGATATTAGCTCAGAGCTCAGAATACCCAAGACACAATTCATATATCAAATCACATCCAAGAAGAATGAAGGAGAGGCCTCTGGTCCTGGAATGGCTCTATGCAGCAGTGTAGGGGAATACAGGACAGGGAAGCAGGAGGGGGTTGATTGGCAAACAAGGGGAAGAAAGAGGACTTATGGTACTTTTGGGGAACAGGGAACCAGGAAAGGGGAAATCATTTGAAATTTAAATAAAGAATATATCTAACGGAAAGAAAAGAAATTAAAAATAAAGATCATTTATCTGATTCTGATTAACTTTGGTTCCTGTTATTGGTCTAGAAAATTGTTCATTTTACCCAGCTTTTCCACTTTTTTTTGAGTATAGGCTTTTGTAGTTAGAACTGATGTTTTTTTTTGAATTTCCTCAGTTTCTACTGTTATGTAGTCCTTTTCATTTCTGATTTTGTAAATTGGAATATTGTCTCTGTGCCCTGTGGTTAGTCTGGCTAAGGATTTATCTATCTTGTCAATTTTCACAAAGAATGAGCTGCTGGTTTCGCTAATTTTTGAATAGTTCTTTTTGTTTCTATTTGGTTTATTTCAGCCCTATGTTTTATTATTTTTTGAATTCTACTCCTATTGGGTGTATTTGGTTCTTTTTGTTCTAAGGCTTTCAAGTGTGTTATGAAGCTGCCAATGTATAATCTCTCCAGTTTCTCTTTGGGGGTACTCAGAGCTTTGAGTTTTCCTATTAGCACTGCTTTCATTGTGTCCCCTAAGCTTGGTTATGTTGTGCCTTCATTTTCATTAATTTCTAAAATGTCATTACTTTATTTATTTCTTCCTTGAACAATTTATCATAGGGGGTGAGATGTTCATTTTCCATGTATATGTGGGCTTTCAGTTGTTTTTGTTGCTATTGAATACCGGCCTTAATCCATGGTAATCTGATAGGATACATGAGATTATTTCAGTATTCTCATATCTGTTGATGCCTGTGTTCTCACTGTGTGTGTGGTCAGTTTTGCAGAAGGTATCATGAAATGCTGAGAAGAAGGGATTTTTTGGTTTCAGGATAAAATGTTCAATAAATATCTGTTGAGTCCATTTGATTTGTAACTTTTGTTAGTTTCACTGCATCTCTCTTATTTTCTGTTTCCATGATCTGTCCATTGATGAGAGTGGGGTATTGAAGTCCCCCACTATTCTTGTGTCAGGAGCAGTGCATGATTTGCACTTTAGTAAGGTTTCTTTTATGAATGTGGGTGCCCTTGCACTTGGAGCATAGATGTTCAGAAGTGAGAGTTCATCTTAGTAGATTTTTTCCTTTGACGAGTATAATGTTTTCTTCCTTATCTTTTTTGCTAACTTTTGGTTGAAATATGATTTTATACAACATTAGAATGGCTATTTCAGCTTATATCTTGGGACTATTTGCTTGGAATTTTTTCCAGTCTTTCACTCTGATGTAGTATCACTCTTTATCACTCAGGTTCTTCTTCCTATATGTAGCAAAATGCTGGGTCCTTTTTATATATCTAGACTGTTATTCTATGTCTTTTTATTGAGTACTTGAATAAATTGATGTTAAGAAATACTAAGAAAAAGTGATTGTTGATTCCTGTAATTTTAGTTGTTAGAGATGGAATTATGTTTCTGTAGCTACCTTCTTTTGGGTTTGTGGAAAGAAGATGACTTTCTTGCTTTTTCTAAGGTATAGTTTTCTTCCTTGTGTTGGAGTTTTTCATCTATAATACTTTGTAGGGCTGGATTTTTGGGATGATATTGTGTAAATTTGTTTTTGACATGAAACATCTTAGTTTCTCCATCTATGGTAATTGAGAGTTTTGCTATTTTTGGTACCCTGCGATGGCCTTTGTGTTCTCTTAGGGTCTGTATGACATCTGCCCAGAATATTCTAGCTTTCATAGTCTCTATTGAAAGTATGGTATAATTCTGATAGGTCTGCCTATGTCACTTGACCTTTTTCCCTTAATGCTTTTAATATTCTTTCTTTGTTTTATTCATTTTGGTGTTTTGACTATGATGTGACAGGAGGAATTTATTTTGTGGTCCAGTCTATTTTCAGTTCTGTAGGCTTCTTGTATGTTTATGGGCATCTCGTTCTGTAGGCTAGGGAAGTTTTCTTCTATAATTTTATTGAGCATATTTACATGCCTTTTAAGTTGGGAATCTTTGCTCTCTTCTATACCTGTTATGTTCAGGTTTGTCTTCTTATTGTGTCCTGGATTTCCTGGATGTTTTTTGGTTAGGAGTTTTTACATTTTTCATTTTCTCTGACTGTTGTTTCAATGTTTTCTATTTTCAATCTTTTGCCCCTGAGATTCTCTCTTCTATCTCTTGTATTCTGTTGGTAATGCTTTCACCTATGACTCGTGATCTCTTTCCTAGGTTTTCTATCTTCAGGGTTGCCTCCCTTCATGATTTCTTTATTGTTTCTATTTCCATTTTTAGATCCTTCATGGCAAAAGAGATGATAAAAGGCAGAGCATCGGGAATGACAGTCAAGCAGATGCTTGGGACAAATCTATCATAATCTTTTAAACTATTGATAAATTGCAGTTTGTTACATTTAGAATCTTTACATTTTTATTCATTTTCTGCAGAATGGCTAAACTACCTGAACACATTTTCATCATGAGGAAATACACAAGATAAACATTTCCCACTATGAACATCGTAGACAAACAGTGGTGTTGAAGAAGACACTCATGTGGACAAAGTACAAGTGTCTAAAGCACTCCCTTCCTGAACTGAAACTCTAACTCCACCAGAAAAACTTCCACAATGTCTATTTCTTGAGTATCTAGAACACCATGCTGGCTTTCATTCAGATTGGACCCTCTGAGTCCTGCTTTCTTTATGTAGATTATTACAATATCTGCTTCTGTGTGACAGAAATTTTACTTTGCAGAGTATATTCAGGGCTCATTACCATCAGTTCATGTGCCAGAGCCTCCTCCACTCTTAATACTGAATAATTGTTCACTCATGTAGAGGAAACAATTGTTTTTCTATATTCAGAAAGGTCTAGTTCTTAGGTTGTTTGTACCTTGGAATGTTGAAAAATTGAGATACACATTTTGGCATATATAATTTTTATTTTACTCCTGAACATAACTGATATGTGTGTGGACACACATGTGTGTGTTTTAGGAATCATGTCATTATATATACTAAGTGTATATCAATTTTTGAAAAATACATAAAAGGGCAGTACAGATATTGGGAAATGTCATTATCCAGCACAGATTAGAGAAGTGTAAGTTGTCCAGGTGGTGACAAGGGAGATCATCATTCAGGTTTTCCCTGAAGAGAGTTAAGGGAAATTATTTGCAATCATTCAGTGTGTGTGGTATGATTTTTAAAATATAAATCTGCCATACCTACAGTTATACAAATGTGTATGAGTTAAATAGAAAAGACACAAGTCCACATTTCCATTTAGCCTCAAACATGCGCATTACTCCAAGATTCATCGCTCTGGTGCCAATACATTGACTCATCATGAGAAAACCTAATATCACAGAAAATCAAACTTTACTATTCTCTCATACATGGATATCAAGAGGTTAGATATACGTTTTTCATTACTGAGAACCAGAAGAGGACTGAATGCAGCATAGCTATGGGCTACAAGAATCTGGACACAATACAGTGATGGATTTCCCTGGAATATAGTTCTTGAGTAGGAGATGATACTGTCGAAAGTTGACATCACCAGGAAGAAGCTCATAAGCATTAGAATGGTCCAGAGGGCTCTTTGCTCTGGAGTTGCCTTTGGAGAACGGTTTGAGTTCTGAAGGCGCTGGGAACGAATCTTATGCCTGCACAAGAGAGTTGCCATGTAGCAAGTTGAGAGGCCCATGAGACCAATAAGGAAGACATTCCTGGAAGCCAACAGTGTGGAGAAGGTGTGTTGCATTGAGAAATTCATGGGAAGAAAAGAGCAGTATTCCGTGATGTATATAAGATTAACTGAGGTGAGATTTTGTGTGGCAATAGCTGCTATTAAAATATGACTGCTGATGGATGTATAGAAGATACTCAGTAAAATAAAGAAACATGAGAACTTTTGTAGGGAAGTGTGTTTGAACTTTGCTAAGTGAGAGCTTTGAGGGCAGAGGATGATGGCCTGAAAGACACTCAACAGGCAGGTGGCACAAACAGAGAAGCTCCTGAAAACCCTGTGCAAAAAAATGAATATTTTACATGTGATGTCATCCCATACTCCTGAAGACATAAAAAAGTCTCCGGCTATATATGCTGCAAGTAACAGCATCACTAAGTGTATTAGGGCCATGAGGCCAGTGGGCAAGTCAGTGAGTCTGGGCCTGTGCCCATGAATGAACATGAAGGTGTGGAAGAGAAGAAGACAGCTGTTGGCTGAAATCCCAATGACTATCTCGGAGAAGAAGGCATTTCTGATGTAAGCTGTACAGTACAGTGTGTGGTCTTTATTCATATTATGCTGAATAGAAGCACATAGTAACTGTCTCAAAAGCAAGCAAGAGGGCGGCGGCGGCGGCGGCGGCGGCAGCAGCGGCAGCAGCGGCAGCAGTGGCTGCTCCAGCTGAAGGGCCATCAGCAGTGGAACCAAGGCGTCACAGGGACCAGTTAGGCCCTGCGCCCATGACCACTGACCTTCGCTGACCAGCCGGACAGCAAGCAGCTGCAGTTGTGCGGCGCCTTTCCTGCACGGAGGCCACTTCAGAACTCGGCCTCCCACCAGTCAGGAGAGGAGGATCCATCTTGGTTCCATACTCCAGGAATCGGACAGACTGAGGTACACAAACATAATCCGAGGCCAACACCGCGGTGGTCTGAGCCCGACGGGCGTTGGCCTGCACCCAGGCCCTGGGCGGGTCAGGGGGCCATCGGGGTGCCAACCCAACCAGGAGGTTTTTTGCCCAGGCCTGCGAGCCCGCCGCCGCCATTTTGCCTGCAGGACGACAGAGAGCTCAGGCGGGCAGACCTGTAACAGGCATAGCCTAAGGCTAACAAAGCGGGGGTCCAGGCCCCAAAAGGCACAGGACTGACCCCAAGAACTGGGCGGCTTGGTGGGCCATCTGTGAGTCAACCCGCCCAGGCGATTGTTAGCAAAGCAGACTCTCCCGGCGCTTTCAGGGAACGCGGGCGCACACGCCCGCCATCCTAGTCACCTGGCAAACCCAATTAACAGTCAAAGCCGTAGGGGAACTTTGCTCGGACCTTGGCCTCCCAGGCTTTTGCCTGGACTCAGGGACTGGGCGGCCAGGCTAACCTTGTGTGCGATAGCCCGGTTGGCAGATCGGCTGCCCAGCGGAGTGAGCGGAACTCAGGGGAGGTCACAGTAGCATACACCGTCGGCACTCCCTGGGAGTGCACACGGGCTCCATCTGCTCCACAGACACAATCTGGGGCAAGGCCTCAGGCAGAAGCCCTTAGCTCTACTCTCTCCGCTTCCGGATCCAGATCAGTCTGGGCGGCAGCATTACATCTCCAAGTCCTGCAAGTGGCTAGCTGGGCTTCCGGGCGGCCAGCTGGGAGAAGTCAGTGTGCTCCAGTGAATCCAGCGGGCCCCAGCGGGAGCCTTCGGGTGCCTGCTTTGGGATCTGAACAGCCTGGGCAGCAGCACACTGTCTACAAGCAGTGCAGGAGGTAAGCTGTGCACCAGAGGCCAACTGGGAAGGGGCAGCTTGCACTGGTGAGTCCAGCACTGACAAGATAAACTAACACCAGTGAGATCTAGATGGCAAAAGGCAAACGCAGGAACGTCACTAACAGAAATCAAGGCAATATGGCAACATCTGAACCCAATTCTCCTCTACCAACATGTCCTGGATACCCCATCACACCAGTAAAACAAGATTTGGATTTAAAATCACTGGTCATGATGCTGGTACAGGAACACATGAAGGTCATACATAAAGAAATTCAGGAGACAATGGATCAAAAGGTAGAAGCCCTTGCAAGGGAAACACAAAAATCATTGAAAGAAATCCAGGAGAATACAAAAGCCAACAAGGAGGAAATGCAAAAAACACTTAAAGAAATACAGGAGAACTTTGCTCAACAGGCTGAGGTCATGAAAGACGAAACACAAAAATCTCTTAAAGAAATACAGGAGAACTTTGGTCAACAGGCTGAGCTCATGAAAGAGAAAACACAAAAATCTCTTAAAGAATTACAGGAAAACACAAACATGCAAGTGAAGGAGCTAAGCAAAACCATCCAGGATCTAAAATCAGAAGTAGAAACAACTAAGAAAACTCAAAGGGAGACAACTTTGGAGATAGAAAGCCTTGGGAAGAAATCAGGGGACAGAGATACAAATATCAACAACAGAATACAAGAGATAGAAGAAAGAATCTCAGATGCTGAAGATTCCATAGAAACCATGGACTCAACAGTTAAAGAAAATGCAAAATGCAAAAAGCTTGTAACCCAAAATATCCAGGAAATCCAGGACACAATGAGAAGACCAAACCTAAGGATTATAGGCATAGAGGAGAGTGAAGATTTACAACTTAAAGGGCCAGCAAATATCTTCAATAAAATTATGGAAGAAAACTTCCCTAACCTAAAGAGAGAGATGCCCATGAATATACAAGAAGCCTACAGAACTCCAAACAGACTGGACCAGAACAGAAATACTTCCCGTCACATAATAATCAAAACACCAAATGTTCTAAACAAAGAAAGAATACTAAAGGCAGTAAGAGAAAAAGGCCAAGTAACATATAAAGGAAGACCTATCAGAATCACAGCAGACTTTTCACCTGAGACTATGAAGGCTAGAAGGTCCTGGGCAGATCTCATGCAGACTCTAAGAGAACACAAATGCCAACCAAAACTACTATATCCAGCAAAACTCTCAATCACCATAGATGGAGAAACTAAGATATTTCATGACAAAACCAAGTTTACCCAATATCTATCCACAAACCCGGCCCTAAAAAGGATAATAGGAGGACAACACCAATACAAGGAGGGAAACTTCACCCTGGAAAAAGCAAGATAGTAACCTTTCATCAAACCCAAAAGAAGTTAAGCATTCAAATTTAAAAAATAACGTCAAAAATGATAGGAAGTAACAATCACTATTCCTTAATATCTCTTAACATCAATGGACTTAATGCCCCAATAAAAAGACACAGACTAACTGAATGGATACGTAAACAGGACCCTACATTTTGCTGCTTACAGGAAACACACCTCAGGGTCAAAGACAAACACTACCTTAGAGTAAAAGGCTGGAAGACAATTTTACAAGCAAATGGTCTCAGGAAACAAGCTGGAGTAGCCATTTTAATATCAGATAAAATTGACTTTCAACCCAAAGTCATCAAAAGAGACCCTGAGGGACACTTCTTGCTGGTCAAAGGAAAAATACAAAAAGAAGAACTGACAATCCTGAACATCTATGCCCCAAATGTAAGGGCACCCTCTTTTGTAAAAGAAACTTTATTAAAACTAAAAGCACACATTGCACCTAACACAATAATTGTGGGTGACTTCAACACTGCACTTTCCTCAATGGACCGATCAGGAAAACAGAAACTAAACAGGGACACAATGAAACTAATTGAAGCTTTGGACCAATTAGATTTAACAGATATATATAGAACATTCTATCCTAAAACAAAAGAATATACCTTTTTCTCAGCACCTCATGGTACCTTCTCCAAAATCGACCATATAATTGGTCACAAGACAGACCTCAACAAATATAAGAAGATCGAACTAATCCCATGCCTCCTATCTGATCACTATGGAGTAAAAGTGGTCTTCAATAGCAACAGAAACAACAGAAAGCCCACATACACGTGGAAACTGAACAATACTCTACTCAATGATACCTTGGTCAAGGAAGAAATAAAGAAAGAAATTAAAGACTTTTTAGAACACAATGAAAATGAAAACACAACATACCCAAATCTATGGGACACAATGAAAGCAGTGCTAAGAGGAAAACTCATAGCCCTGAGTGCCTCCAAAAAGAAAATGGAGAGAGCATACATTACCAGCTTAATGACACACCTGAAAGCCCTGGAACAAAAAGAAGCTATTTCGCCCAGGAGGAGTAGAAGGCAGGAAATCATCAAACTCAGGGCTGAAATCAATCAAGTAGAAACAAAGAGAACCATACAAAAAATCAACAATACCAGGAGCTGGTTCTTTGAGAAAATCAACAAGATAGATAAACCCTTAGCCAGAATGACCAAAGGGCACAGAGAAAGTATCCAAATTAACAAACTTAGAAATGAAAAGGGAGATATAACAACGGAAACTGAGGAAATCCAAAAAATCATCAGATCCTACTACAAGAGCCTATACTCAACACAACTGGAGAATCTGGAGGAAATGGACAATTTCCTTGACAGATACCAAATACCAAAATTAAATCAGGACCAACTAGACCATCTAAACAGTCCCATAATGCCTAAAGAAATAGAAGGAGTCATAGAAAGTCTTCCAATCAAAAAAAGCACAGGACCAGATGGCTTCAGTGCAGAATTCTACCAGACCTTCAAAGAAGAGTTAACACCAATACTCTTCAAACTATTCCACAAAATAGAAACAGAAGGAACACTACCCAATTCCTTCTACGAAGCCACAATTACGCTGATACCAAAGCCACACAAAGATCCAACAAAGAAAGAGAACTTCAGACCAATTTCCCTTATGAACATCGATGCAAAAATACTCAATAAAATTCTTGCCAACCGAATCCAAGAACACATCAAAACGATCATCCACCATGATCAAGTAGGCTTTATCCCAGGAATGCAGGGTTGGTTCAATATACGGAAATCCATCAATACAATCCACTACATAAACAAACTCAAAGAACAAAACCACATGGTCATTTCATTGGATGCTGAAAAAGCATTTGACAAAATTCAGCATCCCTTCATGCTTAAAGTCTTGGAGAGAACAGGAATTCAAGGCCCATACCTAAACATAGTAAAAGCAATATACAGCAAACCGGTAGCCAGCATCAAACTAAATGGAGAGAAACTTGAAGCAATCCCACTGAAATCAGGGACCAGACAAGGCTGCCCCCTTTCTCCTTATCTTTTCAATATTGTACTTGAGGTACTAGCTCGGGCAATTCGACAACATAAGGAGGTCAAAGGGATACAAATTGGAAAGGAAGAAGTCAAACTATCATTATTTGCAGACGACATGATCGTCTACCTAAGTGACCCAAAGAACTCCACTAGAGAGCTCCTACAGCTGATAAACAACTTCAGCAAAGTGGCAGGTTATAAAGTCAACTCAAGCAAATCAGTGGCCTTCCTATACTCAAAGGATAAGCAGGCTGAGAAAGAAATTAGGGAAATGACCCCCTTCACAATAGCCACAAACAGTATAAAGTATCTTGGGGTGACTCTTACCAAACATGTGAAAGATCTGTATGACAAGAACTTCAAGACTCTGAAGAAGGAAATGGAAGAAGACCTCAAAAAATGGGAAAACCTCCCATGCTCATGGATCAGCAGAATCAATATAGTTAAAATGGCCATTTTGCCTAAAGCACTATACAGATTCAATGCAATACCCATCAAAATCCCAACTCAATTCTTCACAGAGCTAGAAAGAGCAATTATCAAATTCATCTGGAACAACAAAAAACCCAGGATAGCTAAAACTATTCTCAGCAACAAAAGGAAATCTGGGGGAATCAGTATCCCTGACCTCAAGCAATACTACAGAGCAATAGTGTTAAAAACTGCATGGTATTGGTACAGTGACAGACAGGAGGATCAATGGAACAGGATTGAAGATCCAGAAATGAACCCACACACCTATGGCCACTTGATCCTCGACAAAGAGGCTGAAAACATCCAATGGAAAAAAGATAGCCTTTTCAACAAATGGTGCTGGTTCAACTGGAGGTCAGCATGCAGAAGAATGCGAATTGATCCATCCTTGTCTCCTTGTACTAAGCTCAAATCCAGATGGATCAAGGACCTCCACATAAAGCCAGACACTCTGAAGCTAATAGAAAAAAAACTGGGGAAGACCCTTGAGGACATCGGTACAGGGAGAAAGTTTCTGAACAGAACACCAATAGCGTATGCTCTAAGAGCAAGAATTGACAAATGGGACCTCATAAAATTACAAAGTTTCTGTAAGGCAAAGGACACCATCAAGAGGACAAATCGGCAACCAACAAATTGGGAAAAGATCTTCACCAATCCTACATCAGATAGAGGGCTAATATCCAATATATATAAAGAACTCAAGAAGTTAGACTCCAGAAAACCAAACAACCCTATTAAAAAATGGGGTACAGAGTTAAACAAAGAATTCTCACCTGAAGAACTTCGGATGGCGGAGAAGCATCTTAAAAAATGCTCAACTTCATTAGTCATTAGGGAAATGCAAATCAAAACAACCCTAAGATTTCATCTTACACCAGTCAGAATGGCTAAGATTAAAAATTCAGGAGACAGCAGGTGTTGGAGAGGGTGTGGAGAAAGAGGAACACTCCTCCACTGCTGGTGGGGTTGCAAATTGGTACAACCACTCTGGAAATCAGTCTGGCGGTTCCTCCGAAAACTGGGCACCTTACTTCCAGAAGATCCTGCTATACCACTCCTGGGCATATACCCAGAAGACTCCCCACCATGTAATAAGGATACATGTTCTACTATGTTCATAGCAGCCCTATTTGTAATTGCCAGATGCTGGAAAGAACCCAGGTATCCCTCAACAGAAGAGTGGATGCAAAAAATGTGGTATATCTACACAATGGAGTACTATTCAGCCATTAGAAACAATGAATTCATGAAATTCTTAGGCAAATGGATGGAGCTAGAGAATATCATACTAAGTGAGGTAACCCAGACTCAAAAGGTGAATCATGGTATGCACTCACTAATAAGTGGATATTAACCTAGAAAACTGGAATACCCAAAACATAATCCACACATCAAATGAGGTACAAGAAGAAAGGAGGAGTGGCCCCTGGTTCTGGAAAGACTCAGTGAAACAGTATTCAGCAAAACCAGAACGGGGAAGTGGGAAGGGGTGGGTGGGAGGACAGGGGAAGAGAAGGGGGCTTGCGGGACTTTCGGGGAGTGGGGGGGCTAGAAAAGGGGAAATCATTTGAAATGTAAATAAATTATATCGAATAATAAAAAAAAAAAAAAAAGAAAACCAAAAAGCAAGCAAGAAAATCCTTTGTTAAATATTGCCCTCTACATGGAAAAAAGGAACATTACCCTGAATGTATACAGATGTATCCCCATTTATCCTCAGTTGAATAGAATTTCAGCTCTCTCACACCATCTAGAATCCTTCCATATTATCACACATTTTCTAACCCTCCCCAACTTTATATAGCTTAAGTTTTCAATTGTGAACCTCTATCAGGTGTAAGTTTTGCTATACAGTAAAATTCCATATATTATAGAAAATATTTCCTTTCTTTGTACCTCTCATGTTCAATTAACCGGGCAATGCAAAATGGGGCTTTGATTTGTATTTTCTTCGTTGTCAAGCATTTAATAGTTCTCTATTTTCAGTGAACCTGAATGAAGATTTCACAAAATGAAATGAGACACTCTAAGGAAAGCGTGTCCCTGTATAAGAAAACTCACAGTCATTATAGTTAAGGTGTTCTCTTTACCTTTTCATTTATTGGCAGACCAAATATTCTTATCATAATTAGACCTAAAATGCTGGTTAAGTGTAAACTCAGGATTCATGCTTTTTCAGGTTGTACCCAGAGTTAGACTGCACACACACACACACACACACACACACACACACACACATCTGAGCACTCTAAGGGCAGGCAGGAGTCACACCCTCTTAAAACATGTGGACAGCCTTGTGTCAGTGTCAGAGAGCATGTATGTATAAAAGAAAATGTGGTATACACACCAAATGTAGAAGTGTTTCTTGTATATCATGATTTCCACGGGAATGTCAGCCACTGACTGGTCTTATTCTCATGCCATTTCTGTGGCTCTGCTTGGGGGAACTGGCACAATCCTTCAAAGTCATTCAACTGAAACAGAGAAGATCAACTGAAACAGAAAATTACTAAACAGTAGGAAGGTGGAACAGTCCACCTCCTGAGAATTCTGAGATTACTTTAAGCCTTTTCTTTGAATCCTCTTTTGGAATGTTATATCTCAGTTGCGTTAAGATGTCTAGAAAATCAAACCAACCAACCTCTGTGAGTAGAGCCCAGTCATCAGACACTGGCAGGGGCATACCTATGGTTTTCTTTTTCAACAATCAAGAACTAAGTAGGTAACAGCTACAGTTATAGTTGATCCAGAACTGTTCCACACAAAACAAAAAGGGATTGAGACATTTTCTACTGTCAAAAACATTTAAATAAATTTTAACTCAATGAGTAGAACACAAGAAAAAGGATTAATTGAACCTAACTAGTGTTTATTCAGGAAGATGGATATTTGTGTTTATAGCCGTGAGTGTAAAATTTATGTGTGTTAACTGATTAGTGAGAGTTCTAAGGACCACCAAGCCATGGTGCTCTTGGGAATAATTCATAACAAACTGAGTAGGGACTGAGGCTTGACATGTATGAATATGGGTTGCGAATAAAAAGCATTCACAAGTGAATACTGGTCAGTCCATTGCAGTCATGTGAAGTTGTTCTTTGTGGGACAAGCTTTGGAATCTGACACCTGTGTGTCAGAGTCAAGACAAGTTGTGGGTTCATATTCACTTCTTTACCAAACATCTTCAGAAGATGTGGTTTGATTAGAACCTGAAAACTAAATATGAAGAATATGGGACAAGGCTCAATTACATCACATTTACCACTTACACACGCACAGACACACACACCAATAAAACAAGATTCAAACATTTCCATATGAGTGAAAATGGAAGGTATATTTTATTTGATAAATAAGACAGAGAGATAATATTGCCAGAATAAAACATTTTGTATTCCTGGGCCTTAGAACCATGTTCACTGTGCATTTACAATCAGTCTCCTATAACCACATCATCACAGGTTCCTAACAAGAAGAGAAAGACACACCAAGGGCTGGCACCACTAATCTATGATTTCTGAAACTGAATTGGAACAGAAAGCTGTGTCACTTTGAGTGGTAATTCTCCCAAAAGAACTGTAAACCCTGGGAGTAAGTAGTTCTTGCAGAGACAGACCGTGAGTGATGCTCAGGGTAGACCAGTGATTCTCAAACATAGACTCCTGATGGAGCCATGGTAGCCTCTCAGAGGTTACAGGTACTGGACATGCCATACTTACAACACAGGGTATGGATTATTTGAGGAAAGTGACCTGAAAGCATCCTTGCTGTGGTCTAGCTTCCGTGCTACCAGAAAATCTTCAAGCTATTCATGGAAGGACAGCATCAGTTGTCCTATCAGGCTGCAACACTTGTTAGCCACAACAAAGAGAAGCATGGCAAGCTGGCCATAATTGTGCAATAGGAAGACTTACCCTTGGAAGTAGCCAACAGGTGTCTGATTGGATGTAGAACCCAATTTCCTCAACAGGAGGAAAATCATGTCTGGTTCTAGAAACATAGCTAACTTCTGAGGATCAATAAAGAAAATTACCTCAGAAAAGATTTAATACCATCACTTTGCTAGACCAGCACAATTCCTGAGTATACTCTAGGACTTACATGTTTAGATAAGTAAGACTACCCACCTTCCTCTTAGAAGCTACTCCTGACAGCAGATGGAGACTACCACAGAAAACAAAACTGTGCACAACACAGAGATCTGCAGGTTGTGAGGGAGCCTACCACAATGAATCAGCATACATCACAGCTCCTGAAGGTTTGGCTCAGAGGACATCTAGGAAGATGAAGCAGAAATATTGAAAGAGCCAGAACTCCAGTAAGTTAGCAATGAAACAGTCTCTACTAGAAATGGTGGTAAAAGCGAGATGGGAACAATGGCAACATCAAAAGACAAGCTAATATGGAAGGGGGAATATTTCACAGGTACTATCCCTAGACAAAGAACTACAGACTGCTAGAGTCTCCTGGGAGAGGAAGAAATAGCAACTGCCAAGTATGAGCACCATTATTGTTTATCCAATACAAAGGAGTCATATTACACTCAAACCAAAAATGCATTTATATATTTTTTCAAACACACACATACATAATATATGTGTGAACCCACAACTTGTCTTGACCCTGACATACAGGTGTCAGATTCCAAAGCTCATCCCACAAAGAACAACTTCATATGACTGCAATGGACTGACCAGTATTCACTTGTGAATGCTCTTTATTCTAAACACATATTCATATATTGGGTAATTGTTGTCTCAAGCCTCAGACCCTGCTCAGCTTGTTATGAATTGTTCCCAAGAGCACCATGGCTTGGTGGTCCTTAGAACTCTGAATAATCAGTTAACACACATAAATGTTACACTCACTGCTATAAACACAAAAATCATATCTATCTATCTATCTATCTATCTATCTATCTATCTATCTATCTATCTATCTATCTATCTGTCTGTCTGTCTGCCTGTCTCTCTCTCTCTCTCTCTCTCTCTCTCTATATATATATATATATATATATATATATATATATATATATATATATATATATATATATATGATAAGGAAAAAAGAGTTAGTTATTTTGAATGAGGCATATGTGAAGGATTTTTCATGGACGAAGACAGGAGAAAAGTAAAATTCATAATTAAAAATGCATTTGAAACAAAGAATATAGAAAATAAAAATATTAAAAAAATAAAATCAATTATGCCATACTACACACTTCACAACACCAATGATGATTTTGCTGCAAAATAACAGTGTAGCAAACCCAGAAGCAAGGATATATATATATATCCTCTCTCTCTCAGAAAGGATATATATATATATATAGATAGATAGAGAGAGTAAGCCAAAAATTTCTTCATCTTATAGAATTGTACTGTTCTGCTTTTCAACATTACTTTTCTGATTGAGTTGGTGATGTGGATGCAAAATGGCCAGTAAGACAGACACTAAGAAGCTGGAAGCACTAAATTCAATCCACTGGACTTACATAATGGAAAAAAGAGAATTAACCTCCTCAAAATGTTGTGGTATACTCACAAGTGCCTTGGCATACATGCACACTATATAAATATGTAAATAAATGTAATGATTATTTCAAAGAAAAAAATGCATTTGAAACTAAATAAATAGGGGATGTAACCTTGAGGAACCATTAACAGGCATACTGTTGTAATGGGAAATAGGCCTCTATCAGCTCTTGGAAACAATGGCTTGATTTCTTTATACTTATTTCTGACAACTTAGTCATTCAAATTCATAAGCCATTTCTTTCAATAACAAGTGATCTATTAAAATAACAAATGACAAATGATAAACAATTAATTAAACAGTGGACTTAGAATTTTTAATGTGTTTCTTCATAAGCATAACAAGTAATAAGTATATGATGTATTTAAGTATGTAGGCTTGCCAAATCAACATGAGTCATTAAGTTCTTTTTTAAAAAAAGTAAAGAAAGTCTAAATAAAATTTTAAGAGTTTTTATATCAGAGAAATAAATACCTTAACAAGAACACACCCATGTTGCTGTGCAAAACACAGTCTACTATGCTTAAGTGCCATAAGAGCTCAGGGTCTCCTCTTCAGATGCTGAAAACCTCTCTTCAGCCCCTGAGATGCTCATCCCTCATCCCTCAGTCTGTCTGTGTCCTGACCATGTTCTGATTCTGCACTTGGTGCAGAGCACTTACCCAGATGGACAGGGCCCAGGAGAACTCTGCCTGAGGAGATCCTGCACAGACTTAGGTGAAGGGACTCTACAGCTGGTAAGTTTAGTGTCTGTCCAAGGAGACAAGTTCCTGCTGGAAATCATGGAAATCCCAGTGGAGCATCATCCCTTTATGCCACCCTCTCTTGGATAACAGGTATCTTGAGAGTCTGATTACAAACTTTATCTGAGCTCCCTTGCCATATCTGCCACATCAGAAATTTGAAACAATATACACAACCCAAACTTCTCTTGTTTTGCTCTTAGACTTATTTCTGACCAGTTTCCTTCACTGTGATGCCTCTCTTCTGGGAGACAGGACTCCTTGTCCTCACATAATTTCCCTGTGCATCTAAGGGTCCTCCCTATAAATGGTGTTGCAGGCAGCATTTCCCTGGGTTGGTCTTCTCTGTTTTCAAGGTAGTGTTGATTGTGTTTTTCTGATATTCCCAAACACCTAGTTACATGATTTTAGCTGTGAGTGAAATTAAGTAAATTGTAAAAGAAATTAGATGGAATGCAGAGAGTTCACACTGCCCTGGAGAATCAAGTGACACAGGAAGAGGGAAGATAGCTGAGACCAAGCTAGACTGTGTGCTCAGTGATGAGACAGAATTATCAGTATCTTCTTGGATGACAGAGGTAGAAACAGACTCTGAAATAGAGTGTAAATTTTTTACATCAGCCCTTCCCTCAAGACGGAAATCCAAGAAACGTATGAGTAGCAGAAGAGACAGAAAGCTGACTCTTAAGCTCTCGTTCTGTATTTAAAATGTTAGAATAGACAGCAGATTGTACTTGAACAAGAAAGCATCAGATACAAATCTTGTTACTAGGTAGATATTCTTTCCTGCTCATATACATGGCTCCTTTTATAGGAGAAGTCCAGCGGCTATCCCAAGGGTCCCAAACAACCAAAGTAAATCCTGTGGATATCTTAAAGAACTTATTTCAATTATAATGGTACTGGCTGATAAAATCACCTTTGTTCAATGGAATAGCTACATGTATGTTGCAGCGACCCCAGGGGCACTGTACATTCTTTTCTATCCAGGTGGTAGAACATGAGGAATCGAACTGGTCATAAAGAAAACAAAGGGCAGGCCATGTTCTACCTGGTCTACACTTGAAATCTGTAAAATTTAAATATATGGCCTTTTGACACCCTGAAAGAGGGCAATCAGCAGTAGCCAATATCTCCCCTTTAATCTATCTATAATTTGTCCAATTTTCAGCTAAATAAAATTGCCATGCAGAGAGGGATGCTGAGTCCGAAGACATCTGTGGTGTCAGCACTAGTAGGAGGCATCCAAGAGTGTCGAGGACCACAGCCATTTTCAATGATTATACTCAGCATTATTCTTTGTCCCAGCATCAGCATACTCTGGCAGCTAGCATGCTCCTTTGACATTGTGCAGATAAAACACAAACATGCCCTCTTCTCCACACTCAGAGAGTTCCTTGGCATTGAAATTTTAAAATTTTTGTGGTGTTCAAGGATAGGGTTCTCTCCTCTTTTATTTATAAAAATATAAAAATATTGTTTTAAAGTTTCATGGGCCTGTTCTACAATATTTTGTCCTTGAGGATTATAAGGAATCTCAGTAATATGACAAATATTAAATTGCTAACAAAATATCTCAATGACTGACCATAACAGTTATAATATTTCTCTTAATCTGATTTGGAACATCTAGTATAAAGAACAATATAGTTTTGTTTTTAATTACTTCTGTTAAAACAGTTGTAACTAGAAAGCTTGAAAAGCTGTCAATAGTCATATGTATATTTTTAATTTTTTAATCAGAAATATGAGTTAGGTCTATTTGGCTTGATTAGGTACTAATCCTCAAGGATTAACACTATTAGGTGGTACATGAAGAAATTGAGGACACTGAGGGCAAGTCTTTATAATTTGACTTGTATGTTTTCTAGAAATTATCAAATTATTGTCTTAAGCTATTATTGTTTTGATGAGGTAAAGAATGAAATTGTTTGACCAATTGTTCTTGTGTAAAGTCTATAATCTGCCTGATATGTAAAGCTGCTGTGGCATTTTTCTCATTAAGGAGTCTGGACAATCTAGTATGAGCGTTTAAGTGTCCTAAAAGCAAAAAAATGTATAAGCTGTTTGAATTAAGCTGTATTTGTATAAAATTTAAGAATTAGTAATATTTATAAAACTATAA
Source organism: Apodemus sylvaticus (assembly GCF_947179515.1). NCBI lineage: Eukaryota > Metazoa > Chordata > Mammalia > Rodentia > Muridae > Apodemus > Apodemus sylvaticus. The sequence goes on from NC_067473.1 coordinate 120,754,417, forward strand.
TTTCAAGCAATTGTAAGCCATGAGCTATTGATTTTAATTATCAGTCTGCAAATTAAAAGCTTGATTTTTTTATTTGATATATTTTTATTTACATTTCAAATGATTTCCCCTTTTCTGGCCCCCCCACTCCCCAAAAGTCACATAAGCCCCTTTCCTTCCCCCTGTTCTCCCACCCACCCCTTCCCAATTCCCTGTTCTGATTTTGCCTTATCCTGCTACACTGTGTCTTTCCAGAACCAGGGGCCACTCCTCCATTCTTCTTGTACCTCATTTGATGTGTGGATTATGTTTTTGGTATTCCAGTTTTCCAGGATAATATCCACTTATTAGTGAGTGCATACCATGATTGATCTTTTGAGACTGGGTTACCTCACTTAGTATGATGTTCTCCAGCTCCATCCATTTATCTAAGAATTTCATAAATTCATTGTTTCTAATGGCTGAATAGTACTCCATTCTGTATATATACCATATTTTCTGCATCCATTCTTCTGGTGAGGGATACCTGGGTTCTTTCCAGCTTCTGTCTATTATACATAGGGCTGTTATGAACATAGTGGAGCATATATCCTTATTACATGCTGGGGAATCCTCTGGGTATATGCCCAGGAGTGGTATAGCAGGATCTTCTGGAAGTGAGGTGCCCAGTTTTCGGAGGAACCGCCAGACTGATTTCCAGAGTGGTTGTACCAATTTGCAACCCCACCAGCAGTGGAGGAGTGTTCCTCTTTCTCCACACCCTCTCCAACACCTGCTGTCTCCTGAATTTTTAATCTTAGCCATTCTGACTGGTGTAAGGTGAAATCTCAGGGTTGTTTTGATTTGCATTTCCCTAATGACTAATGAAGTTGAGCATTTTTTAAGATGCTTCTCTGCCGAAGTTCTTGAGGTGAGAATTCTTTGTTTAATTCTGTACCCCATTTTTAATAGGGTTGTTTGGTTTTCTGGAGTCTAACTTCTTGAGTTCTTTATATATATTGGATATTAGCCCTCTATCTGATGTAGGATTGGTGAAGATATTTTCTCAATTTGTTGGTTGCCGATTTGTCCTCTTGATGGTATCCTTTGCCTTACAGAAACTTTGTAATTTTATGAGGTCCCATTTGTCAATTCTTGCTCTTAGAGCATACACTATTGGTGTTCTGTTCAGAAACTTTCTCCCTGTACCGATGTCCTCAAAAGTCGTCCCCAGTTTCTTTTCTATTAGCTTCAGAGTGTCTGGCTTTATGTGGAGGTCCTTGATCCATTTGTAGTTGAGCTTAGTACAAGGAGACAAGGATGAATCAATTCGCATTCTTCTGCATGCTCACCTCCAGTTGAACCAGCACCATTTGTTGAAAAGGCTATCTTTTTTTTTTATGGACAAAGATCAAGTGTCCGTAGGTGTGTGGGTTCATTTCTGGATCTTCAATCCTGTTCCGTTGATCCACCTGCCTGTCACTGTACCAATACCATGCAGTTTTTAACACTATTGCTCTGTAGTATTGCTTGAGGTCAGGGATACTGATTCCCCCAGAATTTCTTTTGTTGTTGAGAATAGTTTTAGCTATCCTGGGTTTTTTGTTATTCAAGACGAATTTGAGAATTGTTCTTTCTAACTCTGTGAAGAATTGAGTTGGGATTTTGATGGGTATTGCGTTGAATCTGTATAATGCTTTTGGCAAAATGGCCATTTTAACTATATTAATCCTGCCAATCAATGAGCATGGAAAGTTTTTCCATTTTTTGAGGTCTTCTTCTATTTCCTTCTTCAGTGTAAAAGCTTGATTTTTTTAATGTTTTAAAAAGAGTGGCTATAGCACATAATTTAATTATTTGTGAAGAAAGAGGAAAATTTAAGAAAATAAGCATGTGATCTAATGATATATGTTTCTCTACCATTAGAGGAGCTGTTCATAAATAAAGTAAATGTATATTTATTGGCTGCATGTATACATTTATAAAAGTATGTATAGAGACAAATTCTAGAAACTTGTCTTTGGAATAATGATTTGCCTAAAAAGTTCGCTATGTAATAGGCCAAATATTAATGTACTGTGATAACCATTGTAATTGCTATTTGGACTAAGGAATGAATATTCCATCAAGTTCTTTTAGAAATTTTTTTTATTATTCGATATAATTTATTTACATTTCAAATGATTTCCCCTTTTCTAGCCCCCCCACTCCCCGAAAGTCCCGCAAGCCCCCTTCTCTTCCCCTGTCCTCCCACCCAACCCTTCCCACTTCCCCGTTCTGGTTTTGCTGAATACTGTTTCACTGAGTCTTTCCAGAACCAGGGGCCACTCCTCCTTTTTTCTTGTACCTCATTTGATGTGTGGATTATGTTTTGGGTATTCCAGTTTTCTAGGTTAATATCCACGTATTAGTGAGTGCATACCATGATTCACCTTTTGAGTCTGGGTTACCTCACTTAGTATGATATTCTCTAGCTCCATCCATTTGCCTAAGAATTTCATGAATTCATTGTTTCTAATGGCTGAATAGTACTCCATTGTGTAGATATACCACATTTTTTGCATCCACTCTTCTGTTGAGGGATACCTGGGTACTTTCCAGCATCTGGCAATTACAAATAGGGCTGCTATGAACATAGTAGAGCATGTATCCTTATTACATGGTGAGGAATCCTCTGGGTATATGCCCAGGAGTGGTATAGCAGGATCTTCTGGAAGTGAGGTGCTCAGTTTTCGGAGGAACCGCCAGACTGCTTTCCAGAGTGGTTGTACCAATTTGCAACCCCACCAGCAGTGGAGGAGTGTTCCTCTTTCTCCACACCCTCTCCAACACCTGCTGTCTCCTGAATTTTTAATCTTAGCCATTCTGACTGGTGTAAGGTGAAATCTCAGGGTTGTTTTGATTTGCATTTCCCTAATGACTAATGAAGTTGAGCATTTTTTAAGATGCTTCTCCGCCATCCGAAGTTCTTCAGGTGAGAATTCTTTGTTTAACTCTGTACCCCATTTTTTAATAGGGTTGTTTGGTTTTCTGGAGTCTAACTTCTTGAGTTCTTTATATATATTGGATATTAGCCCTCTATCTGATGTAGGATTGGTGAAGATCTTTTCCCAATTTGTTGGTTGCCGATTTGTCCTCTTGATGGCGTCCTTTGCCTTACAGAAACTTTGTAATTTTATGAGGTCCCATTTGTCAATTCTTGCTCTTAGAGCATACACTATTGGTGTTCTGTTCAGAAACTTTCTCCCTGTACCGATGTCCTCAAGGGTCTTCCCCAGTTTCTTTTCTATTAGCTTCAGAGTGTCTAGCTTTATGTGGAGGTCCTTGATCCATTTGGATTTGAGCTTAGTACAAGGAGACAAGGATGGATCAATTCGCATTCTTCTGCATGCTGACCTCCAGTTGAACCAGCACCATTTGTTGAAAAGGCTATCTTTTTTGAATTGGATGTTTTCAGCCTCTTTGTCGAGGATCAAGTGGCCATAGGTGTGTGGGTTCATTTCTGGATCTTCAATCCTGTTCCATTGATCCTCCTGCCTGTCACTGTACCAATACTATGCAGTTTTTAACACTATTGCTCTGTAGTATTGCTTGAGGTCAGGGATACTGATTCCCCCTGATTTTCTTTTGTTGCTGAGAATAGTTTTAGCTATCCTGGGTTTTTTGTTGTTCCAGATGAATTTGATAATTGCTCTTTCTAACTCTGTGAAAAATTGAGTTGGGATTTTGATGGGTATTGCATTGAATCTGTGTAGTGCTTTAGGCAAAATGGCCGTTTTAACTTTATTGATTCTACCGATCCATGAGCATGGGAGGTTTTCCCAGTTTTTGAGGTCTTCTTCCATTTCCTTCTTCAGAGTCTTGAAGTTCTTGTCATACAGATCTTTCACATGTTTGGTAAGAGTTACCCCAAGATACTTTATAGTGTTTGTGGCTATTGTGAAGGGGGTCATTTCCCTAATTTCTTTCTCAGCCTGCTTATCCTTTGAGTATAGGAAGGCCACTGATTTGTTTGAGTTGATTTTATAACCTGCCACTTTGCTGAAGTTGTTTATCAGCTGTAGGAGCTCTCTAGTGGAATTCTTTGGGTCACTTAGGTAGACGATCATGTCGTCTGCAAATAATGATAGTTTGACTTCTTCCTTTCCAATTTGTATCCCTTTGACCTCCTTATGTTGTCGAATTGCCCGAGCTAGTACCTCAAGTACAATATTGAAAAGATAAGGAGAAAGGGGTAGCCTTGTCTGGTCCCTGATTTCAGTGGGATTCTATGATTCTATCTTATAATTTTGTATTAAAATAGCAACAATTCATAACAGCGTGTTCAAACTTTACTTGAAGATGAAGAAATATGAATTCACATTAATCGTCCCTTTTGCCAAAGGACTTCTGTGAAACAGCCAACAATTAACTTTTTTGTAAGGTTATTTATCCCTCATCAGTTGATTGTCCAGGAGATTTTTTGTATTCTCCGTGAGACTATCAAACAGAGGTTTAAGTTCTCCTGTGGCAAACTTAAGGTGAGGTCTTAACAAATTAACATGTCCTTAAAGCTTTTGAAAAATCATTTGAATAAAATAAACTATCATTTCTTATTTGAATTTTCTGTGCCAGTTTGTTTAGTGTTGCATCCCCCTTCTCGGCTAGCAAGAGATAACGCGACACCGGGGGGAGTTTTCTTCCTTCAAGCAGGTTATTTCGGGAACATTGAACAAAGCTTATTTTTCTTATTCTTCTTATTGGCGGCCCCCTCTCCCTGCCGCCCTTATATAGCCTTACAGCCCCATCTGCCGTAGATAGATAGTGTGTAGCTTCCTAATAGGTGAGCTAAGTGAATTCTTCATTAGCATGTAAGTGTGATAACAAATACATCACACTGTGCATGTACTAAAGTTGTTTACCTCCAGAGAGCTGCATCTGGCCAGCGCCATCTTGTAATGGCGATGAACAAAAGGTGGCTTACTACATATCCCCCTTTTTTGTTTTATAGAAGCCATCCCAGGTCAGGGCTAATCACGTCACTGGCATTCTGTTGACCAATGACCCCTGTCTTAGGTCATCTCTGCCACGACTTGGTCGTTCCCGTCAAAGGGTTCCCCTGTCACTCACCGGGCCCCCTATCTTAGGATGATCCAAGCGCCAAGAAGTTGCCCGTCTTTGGGTATCATTGGGTTCAAGACAGTATTGTATGCTCAGTGTACCCTGGAACGAAGGCTTCTAAGATTTTAGGGAGGCCAGACAAATAGAGACGTCTTCCTGATCGTCCATAGCTGCAAGAGCCTGATAAACTATGGCTCTATGAACTGCATGATCTTGTCTAATGTGGCAGAAGCAACAAAGGCAGACGAAAGCTGCTAAGCACACAACGGCAGATATAGCTAACATCCCAGCCCACTCTTTGATCCAAGAAAAGGATCCACGAGGTCAGATCCTCCATGGTGATTGGCTTCCATCTTGTGGCATTAAGCGAAGCTATCTGAAGTAAAAGCTGTTTGCTTAATAATTCTCCCTTAAGAGACCAATTTCCTTTAAGGAATTCACTGATATTATACTGACTTTCTTTTAGAGCTGTCATATTCACCTGGAGGCGGGTAATACACAATCCTGGGGTATGTTTAACGCAGGATACCTGCACCATTGTTACAAGTGCATCAATTTCTTCCTGTAGAATATCTACTCTCTGATTCAAAAGTCGTATTCCAGCGTCTAAATGGGAATTATATTGATTTTGAGTCTGTAAGGCTCGTGCAGACCGTTCAACTACACTATTCACTACCTCTGCAGTCTGCACTTGAGATGCCATGGCAACTGCAGCAGTAGCAGTGGCTGCTGCAGATTTAGTAATGGCTGTAATAATGGCAGCAGTAATACCAAAATCTCTCTTGGCATGGAACAATTGTCCCACAGGAAAAGTGTCTGGGTCTTCTATAACTGGAATGGGCACAAACATGGGTAGTTGAACCACCAAGGCAGTATCATTGTCGCCATCCCAACATTCCGATAGATAACATTGTGTATGGGTACTGTTACAATCTAGGCGATCATCAGACACATTTATACTAACAGGGAAGAAAAAGGGTGGTTTGAGGCAAACCGGGGCAGAGCAATAACTCATGTTTTGCAAAAGTGAGTTTAAGGTTACATTAAGAAGTCTGACTGCCCTTTTGTTAACATTCCTAACAGCAGATATATTATAAAGAAAAAATTCTTCTCCCTTAATGTGAGCAAGAGGAGCTAGTGAGGCATTTTGGTAATTCGACAACATCCAATCATACCATGGCCATGCATTCTCTGCTCCCATTTGATTCCAATTAAGCTTATAGTGTCCTAAAGGTGGAGAGGAACTAAATCCCAGGATAATTGACTTATCTCTATAGAAAGGAGATCGGCATTGTGTCATCCACGGAGGAAAGCTCACAAAAGGCAGGCAAGTAGGCAGTAGTCTATTCTGAAGGAAGGTCTGCTGAGTATAAATGATTCCTGATTCTCTTGGTCTAAGGCTATTGTGTAGAAGTAAAAGGGTAGTTATGTTAAGATTAGAAGAATTGCTTCTACCTCTATCTCCTTTAGCAGCTCCTTGACTAATTTGTGTGAGTGCTGCTGCCAAGATGCCTGGGGACGCTTGATAATTCTTGACAGGATCTATCCAGTGGCCCAAGGTGCCATTGCCCATCCATATGCAAGGCAAAGAGCTATTTTTAACCATAAAACATAAGGTTCCTAAAAGCGAATAATTTGAAGCTGTATACAAAGATGCAGGTTCTCCCGTCGGCTTAACACACGGGAGACCATTGTCACAAGAAGTGGAAAACAGTGTAGGCAGCAGGGTGGAGTTATAATGAACAGGAAGTGGTATAGGCCAGGCTTTTGCTATGGCACAAAGTGTGAGCTGCTCTGTCAACACTAGGGGGAGACAAAGTATCAGGATCAACATCCATGAGTACTGAAGTCTCAGCATCTTCCCTGCTCTTTTGGAGTTTCACTTTCCGAGTCAGTCACTCCGGCAACCAAATGGGATCATTCCGGTCCTGTGGGAAAACACAAACAGCTCCCCCAGATCTCGTTATGACAGGATCTGGGCCAACCCATTGATTGGACAATATATCTTTCCATTTTACCATTTCAGTCGATTGAGGGCAGTGAAGTGAATGTAGATCAGCTGCAGACTGATTTTGTGAGTCCAGATTTAAAAAATTTAAAGTGAAGAGAGCTAATGAGAGTCGTTCCTTTGGTGTTCTTCCATTCCCTATTCTCCCTTTTTGTTTTATTAAGCATTCCTTCAAGGTGTGGTGGGCACGCTCAACAGTGCCCTGACCTTGGGGATTACAGGGAAGGACATGATTTAATTGTGCATTCATTTGTTTGCAGAAAGACTGGAACGAGTGAGCAGTATAAGCTGGACCATTATCTGTTTTTAACTGACAAGGCTGCCCCCAGGCAGCCCATGCTTCAAGGCAATGTCCAATCACATTGCGAGCCTTCTCTCCACTCATGGCAGTAGCATGGATAATGCCAGAGCATGTATCCACAGAGACATGAACATACTTTAAGGTTCCAAACTCAGATATATGAGTCAAATCCATCTGCCATAATTTTAGGGTCAATAGGCCCTTTGGATTAACTCCTAGACCCGGGGGATGGTGAAAAACTACACATTGTTGGCACTCCAGCATGATCTGGCATGCATCTGCACAGGAAAGATGGCAGTTTTGCTGTAATGTCTTAACTGAAACATGAAATTGCTGATGGAATTTTTGTGCAGCTTCCAGGGATGAGGCATAAGGCCACATATATAAACCCCTAAATGGGGAGCTGGAGATACAGAAAGGCAGTTAGGACATTGTTTTACAATAGTGAAAACAAAGATCCTGATGGCGTATTAAAATTAAACATGCCATAGGTTTCCAATAAAGGACAAATTTTGCAATATACAAGAAAATTATAAAAGGATTAAAAGTATAATTTATAAGTTGAAAAACATTTAATATCATTGTCAGCTCTGCTAACTGAGCTGAGCCCAGGTGTTTTTATAGCTACCTGTTGATAATAAGTAAGATATCTAGCTCTTCCTTCAGAAGAGCTATCTATGAAAATCAAGAGTATTTTTATGCAGAGGCTACAAATATCATATTAGGAAATACAAGCTCAGTCATATCTAAGAAACATTATTAATCTATCTTGAGAACAACAGCAATGCCAATAAGTGAATTCTTCCATCTTATCTAGGCATCTTTGGCATCTAAATTTTAAATTTTTCTTTAAAATATATATGCCTTAAATATATATATATATGTATAATTTAAATTATATGCACAGAGTTATCATTTCCCCTCTGTTTTTCTTTTTTAAGAAGGACACAGAGACAGTATCCAGATTAACAAACTTAAAAATGAAAAGGGAGATATAACAACAGAAACTGAGGAAATTCAAAAAATCATTAGATACTACTACAAAAGCCTATACTCAACACAACTGGAGAATCTGGAGGAAATGGACAGTTTCTTAGACAGATATCTAACACCAACACTAAATCAGGATCAAATAGATCAACTAAACAGGCCCATAACACCTGAAGAAATAAAAAGGGTCATAGAAAGTCTATCACCAAAAAAAGCACGGAACCGTATGGCTTCAGAGCAGAGTTCTATCAGACCTTCATAGAATACCTAACACCAATACTCTTCAAACTATTCCACAAAATAGAAACAGAAGGAACTCTACCCAACTCGTTCTATGAAGCCACAATTACGCTGATACCAAAACCACACAAAGACTCAACAAAGAAAGAGAACTTCAGGCCAATTTCTCTTATGAATATTGATCCAAAAATACTTAATAAAATTCTTGCCAACCGAATCCAAGAACACATCAAAACGATCATCTGCCATGATCAAGTAGGCTTCATCCCAGGGATGCAGGGATGGTTCAATATAAGGAAATCCATCAATGCTATCCACTACATGAACAAACTCAAAGAAAAAAAACCATATGATCACCTCATTAAATGCAGAAAAAGCATTTGACAAAATCCAGCATCCTTTAATGCTAAAAGTATTGGAAAGAACAGAAATTCAAGGCCCATACCTAAACATCATTAAAGCAATATACAGCAAAACGGTAGCCAACATCAAACCAAATGGAGAGAAACTTGAAGCAACCCCACTAAAATCAGGGACTAGACAAGGCTGTCCTCTCTCTCCATATCTTTTCAATATAGTACTTGAAGTTCTAGCTAGAGAAATTAGACAACATAAGGAGGTCAAGGGGATACAAATTGAAAAGGAAGAAGTCAAATTATCACTATTTGCAGATGACATGATAGTCTACTTAAGTGACCCAAAAACCTCCATCAGAGAACTCCTACAGCTGATAAACAACTTCAGCAAAGTGGCTGGTTATAAAATCAACTCAAGCAAATCAGTTGCCTTCCTATACTCAAAGGATAAGCAGGCTGAGAAAGAAGTTAGGGAAATGACACCCTTCAAAATAGACACAAACAATATAAAGTATCTTGGTGTGACTCTAACCAAACAAGTGAAAGATCTATATAACAAGAACTTCAGGTCTCTGAAGAAGGAAATCGAGTAAGACCTCAGAAAATGGAAAAAATCTGCCATGATCGTGGATTGGCAGGATTAATATAGATAAAATGGCCATCTTGCCAAAAGCGATCTACAGATTCAATGCAATCCCCATCAAAATCCCAACTCAGTTCTTCACAGACTTAGAAAAAGCAATTCTCAAATTCATCTGGAATAACAAAAACCCAGGATAGGTAAAACTATTCTCAAGAACAAAAGAAATTCTGTGGGAATCAGTATCCCTGACTGTAAGCAATACTACAGAGCAATCATGTTAAAAACTGCATGGTATTGGCACAGTGACAGACAAGTGGACCAATGGAATAGAATTGAAGATCCAGAAATGAATCCACACACCTATGGTCAATTGATCTTCAACAAAGGAGCCAAAAACATGCAGTGGAAAAAAGATAGCCTTTTCAAAAAATGGTGCTGGTTAAATTAGAGTTCAGCATGCAGAAGAATGCGAATTGATCCATTCTTATCTCCATGTACTAAACTTCACTCCAAGTGGATCAAGGACCTCCATGTAAAACCAGACACACTGAAACTAATCGCAAAGAAACTGGGGAAGACCCTTGAGGACGTGGGCACAGGGGAAAATTTCCTGAACAGATCACCAATAGCTTATGCTCTAAGATCAAGAATTGCCTTCTGTAAGGCAAAGGACACTGTTAAAAGGACAAAACAGCAACCATCAAATTGGGAAAGGATATTCACCAACCCCACATCTGATAGAGGGCTAATATCCAATATATACAAAGAACTCAAGAAGTTAGACCCCAGGGAACCAAATAACTATTAAAAAATGGGGTACACATCTAAACAAAGAATTTTTACCTGAAGAAATTCGGATGGCCCAGAGGCACCTTAAGAAGTGCTCAACATCATTAGTCATTAGGGAAATGCAAATCAAAACAACCCTGAGATTTCACCTTACACCAGTCAGAATGGCTAAGGTTAAAAACTCAGGAGACAGCAGGTGTTGGCGAGGATGTGGAGAAAGAGGAACACTCCTCCGCTGCTGGTGGGGTTGCAAGATGGTACAACCACTGTGGAAATCAGTCTGGAGGTTCCTCAGAAAACTGGACATGAGAATTCCAGAGGACTCTGCTATACCTCTCCTGGGCATATACCGAAAGGATTCCCCGGCATGCAATAAAGACACATGCTCCATTATGTTCATAGCAGCCTTATTTATAATAGCCAGAAGCTGGAAAGAACCCAGATGCCCCTCAAAGGAGGAATGGATACAGAAAATGTGGTATATTTACACAATGGAATACTACTCAGCAATTAGAAACAATGAATTCACAAAAATTTTAGGCAAATGGTTTGATCTGGAAAATATCATCTTAAGTGAGGTAACCCAATCACAAAAGAGTACACATGAAATGCAATCTCTGATAAGTGGATATTAATTAGCCCAGAAGCCCTGAATACCCAAGGCACAAATCGCATAATAAATGATACCCATGAAGAAGTATGGAGAGGGTCCTGATCCTGGAAAGGATTGTTCTAGCATTGGAAGGGAAAATAAGGACAGAGAAAAAGGAGGGAGGTGATTGGAGAAAGGATGGAGAGAAGAAGGTTTATGGGACATATGGGGAGGGGGTATCCAGGAAAGGGGAAATCATTTGGAATGTAAACAAAGAATATAGAAAATAAAAATATTACCTGTGAAACCAACAACCAGGAGCATCATGAGGAGGTCTTGGGCCAGTAAGCCAATGGACAGGACAGTGAGACCGGGCCTGTGCTCACCACTGAGCATGAGAAGACAGAGGAGAAGGACACTGTTGCCTGAGATCCCAATGCTTATCCCAGAGAAGAAAGTGTTTCCAATGTCTCATGACAGTGCATAGTTCTCTGTTCTGATTCATCTTATATGGTCAAGAAGCATAGTACAAACCTTGCAGGGTAAAGCAAAAGATACACTTCAACCCAGACAGTTTGATTGTGAATCTTAACCATAAAATCAACTTGGAAAACATATTCAGTTCAGCCCAATTCATTCCTATCTACTGAAAAACCTCAACTTCATCTCATCTTCAACCTTAGAAGCTATCCCTTTGTCCTCACTGACCTAATGATTTATAAAACTAGAGGACTGTCTACACAATTGTCCAGCTTCCTTGCATATGAGTATTCTAATAAATTAACAGCTGCTGTGCATCTCAGAACATACTCCTTTTCCCGCTGCCCCTGTGCAAGCATTTCTGAACCTGCCCTTGCTTTCCTTGGCACTTTTCAAAACAGCTTTACAAAAACAGCTGCTTTGGGTGGGTTTGGATGACAACGATTATATTAAATTAGAAATGCAACCTCCACAAGGACAATGTAGGTGTAACATGGACAAGGTCATTTCTTTTGGTGCCTCTTTATTCTTTTACTCTAGTAACAAATATTCCTAATAAAGTTCCATTGCAAGTGTTGAGAACTGTGATCTCTAAAAAGAGAGTTCTTCAAGTTTTACCTACGATCTGCCAACTTCATAAAGTGTGACTTTAAGCATTTTGGGGCTGAATTACAGCCACTTTCTCTAGGGTTTATGGACAGGCATATTCAATTGCTAGGATAACCAGAAGTTACAAGAGATGACATCTATTTACTAAACATGTATAGGAGACATATGTGTGTAGAGTATATGGAGAACATGTTGATGCCTGTGAACTGTCAGCTGCTGTGTCCTTATGCAGTATTTATGCATGTGGTCTGGGAGATTTAAGGGAGTTCTGTTAATGATCAGCCTGCTCTGCCTTTGTCTAAAATAGGAAAAGCAGAAATGGGGATAAAAAGCAAGAGTAAAGAAACATCTGAACAATCCTTTTCAGAGTTTACATGATTTTCATTCCTTGAAGCATCCTCTATGACTCTGTCACCTTGAGCATGTTAGAATAGCAGCTAGCTCCTGTTTCATATCAAATATTAGAAAAGCCAGATTGTAGTATTTTTCAATATTTTAGCATTAGAATTCAGAGTGAGTGCATGGGGAGTCAAATAGAACTAGAGTTACAATAGCTTCAGGTCCATTCCATCATATAGTTCCAATGTAAGGAAAAGCACTCAAACAAACAAGAAAAGTGGACACCTTAGGATTATGACATCATCTCTTTCAAGTGAGCCATATTATTTCTCCAAGGTCCTAAGTCTAAACTTGATACCAGGAAGTTTGTCAAATGGTTTGTTGGCAGAATGTTTCTCACGGAGCACATGCATTAACCTTCACTGTAGCATCATAAATATGGAGCAGGTGATGTAACCAACAAGAGTGTTTATGGTAGTGCACACTGGTGGGTATTATAAGGGTCACAGGAGGATCACAATAATGATTCTAGACAACATATATTTAAAGGACTGGCAAATGGGTCAGTGGGTATGAAAACTTGACCTTGTGTCCCTACTCAAAACCTACATAAAGGTAGAGAGAGAATCAACCGTACAAAGCTGTCCTTATGTGGAACACATAAGGACATAACAATTTTAATATTTTTCTATGAAATTGCATTAAAGATATTATTATTACTTAAAAATGAAAGCTGTCTCTGTCTGTGATCTGGGCTGATCCTCTGCTGCAGGGCTACAAATAAAAATATGTAGTGCATAGCCAGGAGTTCAGACAAGCCTGTGAATGCTGATAAGAGGGATCCATCCATGAACCTTCAGGATACAGGAAACAAGGAACAGCCTGGGACAGGAGCCTTCCATTTTCCATCTGTACCCAGAGCTGATCCTGTGCCACAGTGCTACATACACAAATGCCACCAGGAGAGGACTGGTATCCAAAGAGAACCTGCAAGCACAGGTGAGACCACTACTTCTGTTAAAATTCCTGGTCAAAGAGGGCCCCATCCAGAGCCATCAGGACACAGGAACTAAGGAACAGCTGGTGGCAGGATCCTTCTGCTTTCTGTCTGCACCCTGGAGCTCCTCATACCCAAATTCTACCTGGATAGAACTGGTTTCCTAGGAGTACTGACACAAAATTTTGCAGGCAGGACAAGCCACAGTCAGAGCCAGCGAGAACAGCGAGAGATAACCAGATGGCAAAAGACAAGGGTGAGAATACAAGAAACAGAAACCAAAGCTAGTTGGCATCAACAGAACCCAGTTCTCACACCACAGTAAGCCCTGGGTAAACCAACAAAAGAAGATTCTGATTTAAATTTTCATTTCATTATGACGGTAGAGGACTTTAAGAAAGACATAAATGACGCCCTTAAGTAAATACAGTGGACCCAGCACCACTTGTTGAAAATGCGGTCTTTTTCCACTGGATAATTTTATCTCCTTTGTCAAAGATCAAATGACCATAGGTGCATGGGTTCATTTCTGCATCTTCAGTTCTATTCTACTGATCTACCTGTCTGTCTCTGCACCAATATCATACAATTTTTATCACTATTGCTATGAAATATAGCTTGAGGTCAGGGATGGTACTTTACCCCAGAAGTTCTTTTTTTGTTGAGAATAGTTTTCATTGTCACCAGTTTTTGGTTATTCCAGATGAATGTGCAAATTGTTCTTTCTATCTCTTTGAAGAATTGAGTTGGAATTTTGATGGGGGTTGCACTGAATCTGCAGATTGCTTTCAGCAAGGTGACTATTTTTGCTATATTAATCTTGCCAATCCAGGAGCATGGGAGTTCTTTCCATCTTCTGACATCTCCTTTGATTACTTTTTCAGAGATATAATGTTGTTGTTACACAGAAATTTCACTTGCTTGGTTAGAAACACACCAAGGTATTTTGATTTTAAGGTCTGTATATGATAAGAGTCTACTGGGAGCTACAAACATGGCATCCCTGCTGGAAATTTTTGCTTGCCTCTTGGTTTTATTGTATTTTGTCCTAGGTAACAGTACACCTGGGGTAGGAGGAGCTGATATCAAACTTTTCTCATAAATTCTCATGACTGATCTACCAGAGAAATGAAAGGATCACATCACACAGTCAACCAAAACTTTGCTCATTTGTAATGTCAGATATATTGATCTTTACCCATTTGATACTTTTTACCTCCTCTGCATTAGAATGGAGGACTGTGTAAGCTCCCATAAGATGCCTGTGGCTCTAGGAGTATTCTCCATGGTGTTATGGATGAGAAAACTACATGCTTCCCCTGCTCAAAGCTAATAATGTTTGCCATTCCCTCTGATAGTCAGCACTGATTCTGTTCTGATGCTTGATTATGGCATCTCTCTGTAAGTTTTATGCTATTAACACAGTAACAAGAAGAAGGCAGATTAATCTTTTCCTGGGCATATATTCCATGAGCTTTTTTTTTTTTTTTTTTTTTTTTTTGCTTGATTTGCTTTGCATGCGTTTGGGGTGGTGTATGTGTGTGCATGCATATATGTATATATGCATATATGTACATATACGTACATATATGTACATATTTTCTCTGTAAATCCCTGGCAGTCTTGGAATTCAACCTCTAGAGCAGGCTAACTTCCATCTCAGAGATTCTGCTACCTCGAATCCCGAGTGCTAGGATTAAATATGTATGCCACCAAGAAACAGCTTATTTTGAATTTTTTAAAAATAATCTTATTCTTATTTTTATGTTTGATTTGTGGCTGTTGTGTAGTAATGCAGACTCACTTCTGTAGCTCGTTCTCACCTTGAACTTGCTATTCTGCTGTTTCAAACCTAGGGTTACAGACTTGAGTCATCAGGCCCAGTGCTCCTTATGTGTTTTATACAATTTACAGTTGTGTGGTTTCTTCTTCATCCTCAATTCTTGATATTTTAAGTGTTCTCTCATCTCACCTAGTAAAATACCATTCCATTTCTTGACATGAAACCTGTTTGAGGCTTCACTCAAAGTAAAGAAAAGACATACAACAGAACTTCCTCAATCTTTCTCTTTCCTCCAATCAGTTTCCAGTTATTTCTTTAAATTATATGTAAGTGTCAGCACTGTATTCTAGGTATATTGTGGTAGATTTAGGTGACATTTTCTTATATTGAGTGACAGATAACAGTTTTACTGTGTGAAGTGGGCTTCTGGCTATGTTCAGCCTTGTGAAGCGTGTTACTCTCTGAGAGTGTTAAACTGTGTGAAGTATGTGACTGAGTTTGAGTTTCTGTGAAAAAAAAGAGTGCTCTAGGGAGCAATTAGTTTAATCTCAAGTATGCAGCCATGCTACAAGACCAAGATTCTCATAACATTTATTTATATTATGGCTAAGTAATTATCTATTACTAATCTACTATTTAAATTTGGATGTTTTAACCCCATGTAAAGTGCTTTGTTTATCATCTCTATCAATTTGACTCCTCTAAGATCTGTCTTTTAAAATTCTCTCTGGAGGGTACATGTTCAATAGTTTGCTTGTAGACTAAATCTAACATTCCTCGCCATGGGAAGACCATAATATGATCACACATCCTGATACAGCCAGACAGAGGCTATTCCTACTTTTCAGGATTTTATTTTTTTATTCTATATATTCTTTATTTACATTTCAAGTGATTTTCCCTTTCCTGGATCCCACTCCCCGAAAGTCCCATAAGCCCTCTTCCCTCCCCCTGTTCCCCAATCCACCCCTTCCCACTTCCCTGTCCTGGTATTCGCTGACACTGCTGCACTGAACTTTTCCAGGACTGGGAGCTACTCCTTCCTTCTTCTTGGCACCATTTGAAATGTGCATTGTATCTTGGGTATTCCAAGCT
Organism: Apodemus sylvaticus; assembly: GCF_947179515.1. Taxonomy (NCBI): domain Eukaryota; kingdom Metazoa; phylum Chordata; class Mammalia; order Rodentia; family Muridae; genus Apodemus; species Apodemus sylvaticus. The sequence goes on from NC_067473.1 coordinate 120,770,637, forward strand.
TCTACACTAATATCCATTTATCAGTGAGTGCATACCATGAGTGTTCCTTTGAGACTGGGTTATCTCACTTAGGATGATGTTCTCCAGTTCCATCCATTTGTCTAAGAATTTCATGAATTCATTCTTTCTAATGGCTGAATAGCACTCTATTGTGTATATATACCACATTTTCTGTATCCATTCTTCCATTGAGGGACATCTGGGTTCTTTCCAGCTTCTGGCTATTATAAATAGGGCTGCTATGAACATAGTGGAGCATGTATCATTATTACATGCTGGGGAATCCTCTGGGTATATACCCAGGAGTGGTAAAGGGAGGTCCTCTGTGAGTATCATTCCCAGTTTTGTGAGGAACCGCCAGACTGACTTCCAGAGTGGTTGCAACCCCACCCACAGTAGAAGAGTGTTCCTCATTCTCCACATCTTAGCCAGCACCTGTTTTCTCTTGACTTTTTGATATTAGACATTCTGACTGGTGTGAGGTGAAATCTTAGGTTTGTTTTGATTTGCATTTCCCTGATGTTTAAGGATGTTGAACATTGTATTAGGTGCTTCTCAGCCATTCGATATTCCTCAGTTGAAAATTCTTTGTTTAGCTCTGTACCCCAGTTTTGAAGGGGAATATTTGGCTCTCTGGAGTGTATCTCCTTGAGTTCTTTGTATATCTTGGATATAAGCCCTCTGTCAGATGTAGTGTTGGTAAAGATCTTTTCCCAATTTGTTGGTGGCCTTTTGTCCTTTTGACAATGTCCTTTGCCTTACAGAAACTTTGTAGTGTAATGAGGACCCATTAGTCATTTCTTGATCTTAGAGCATAAGCTATTGGTATTATGTTTAGGAAATTTTCACCTGTGCCCATGCACTCAAGGTTCTTCCCCAGTTTATTTTCTATTAGTTTCAGTGTGTCTTGTCTTATGTGGAGGTCCTTGATCCACTTGGACTTGAACTTAGGACAAGGAGATAAGAATGGATCAATTTGCATTCTTTTGCATGCTGACCTTCAGTTGAAACAGGACCATTTGTTGAAGAAGCTATCTTTTTTCCACTGGATGGTTGCAGCTCCTTTATCAAAGATCAAGTGACCATAATTCTGTGGGTTCATTTCTGGATCTTCAGTTCTATTCCATTGATCTACTTGCCTGTCACTGTACCAATACCATGCAGTTTTTTAAGACAATTGCTCTGTAGTACTGCTTAAGGTCGGGGGTACTGATTCCCCCAGAAATTCTTTCACTGTTGAGAATAGTTTTAGCTATCCTGGGTTTTTTGTTATTCCAGATGAATTTGAGAATTGCTCTTTCTAAGTCTATGAAGAATTGAGTTGGGATTTTGATGGGGATTGCATTGAATCTGTAGATTGCTTTTGGAAAGATGGCCATTTTTTACTATATTAATCCTGCCAATCCAAGACCAAGGAAGATTTTTCCATCTTCTGAGGTCTTCTTCAATTTTTTTCTTCAAAGACTTGAAGTTCCTGTCATACATATCTTTCACTTGTTTGGGTAGAGTCAAACTAAGATACTTTATGCTGTTTGTGGCTATTGTGAAGGGTGTAATTTCCCTAATTTCTTGCTCAGCCTGTTTATCCTTTGAGTATAGGAAGGCTACTGATTTCCTTGAGTTAATTTTATAACCAGCCACCTTGCTGAAGTTGTTTATCAGCTGTAGGAGTTCTCTGGTGGAGTTTTTTTTTTGGGGGGGGGTCACTTAAGTATACTATCATATCATCTGCAAATAGTGATGGTTTGAGTACTTCATTTCCAATTTGTATCCAGTTGACCTCCTTGTGTTATCTAATTGCTCTAGCTAGAACTTCAAGTACTATATTGAATAAATATGGAGAGAAAGGGCAGCCTTGTCTCGTCCCTGGTTTGAGTGGGATTGCTTTAAGTTTCTCTCCATTTCATTTGATGTTGGCTACTGGTTTTCTGTATATTGCTTTTATTATGTTTAGGTATGGGCATTGAATTCCTCTTCTCTCCAAGACCTTTAACAGGAAAAGATGCTGAATTTTATCAAATGCTTTTTCAGTATCTAATGAGATGACTATGTGGCTGTTTTCTTTGAGTTTGTTTATGTATTGGATTGAATTGATGGATTTACATATATTTAACCATACCTGCATCCCTGGAATGAAGACTACTTGATGGTATTGAATGATTGTTTTGATGTGTTCTTGGATTCAGTTGGCAAGAATTTTATTGAGGATTTTTGCATCGATAGTCATAAGGGAAAGTTGTCTAAGGTTCTCTTTTTTGTTGGATCTTTGTGTGGCTTTGGTATCAGCAAAATTGTGGCTTCATAGAATGACTTGGGTAAGTTCCTTATGTTTCTATTTTGTGGTATAGATTGAGGAATATTGACATTAAGTCTCCTTTGAATGTTTGATAGAATTCTGCACTAAAGCCATCTTGTCCTGTGCTCTTTTTTGGTTTGGAGACTGTCAATGACTGTTTCTATTTCTATAAGGGTTATGGGTCCATTTAGATGGTCTATCTGATCCTGATTAAATTTTGGTAATTGGTATCTGTCTAAGAAATTCTCCATTGCATCCAGATTTTCCAATTTTGTTGATTATAGGCTTTTGTAGTAGGATATGATTTTTTTGGATTTCCTCAGTTCTGTTGTTATATCACCCTTTTCATTTATGATTTTGTTAATTTGGATACTGTCTCTGTGCCCTCTGGTTAGTCTGGCTAAAGGTTTATCTATCTTGTTGATTTTCTCAAAGAACCAGCTCCTACTTTTGTTGATTCTTTGTATATTTCTTTTTGTTTCAACTTGGTTGATTTCAGCTCTGAGTTTCCTGATTTCCTGCCTTCTACTCCTCTTGGGTGTATTAGATTCTTTTCCTTCTAAAGCTTTCAGGTGTTCCTTTAATCTACTAGTGTATGCTCTCTCCAACTTCTTTTTGTAGGCACTCAGAGCTATGAGTTTTCCTCTTAGCACTACTTCCATTGTGTCCCATAAATTTGGGTATGTTGTGCCTTCATTTTCATTAAGTTCTAAAAAGTCTTTGATTTCTTTCCTTATTTCTTCCTTGACCAAGGTATCATTGAGTAGAGAATTGTTAAGCTTCCATGTGTATGTGGGCTTTTTGTTGTTTTGTTGCTATTGAAGATGACCCTTATTCCATAGTGATCTGATAGAAGGCATGAAATTAGGTTTATTAGGTTTATCATTTTATATCTGTTGAGGTCTGTTTTGTGACCAATTATATGGTAAGTTTTGGAGAAAGTACCATGAGGTGCTGAGAAGAAGGTATATCCTTTTGATTTAGGATTTGAAGTTCTATAGATATCTATTAAGTCCATTTGGTCCAAAACTTCTGTTAGTTTCACTGGGACTATGTTTAGTTTGAGTTTCCCTGATCTGTCCATTGAAGAGGGTGGGGTGTTTAAGTCCTCCACCATTATTGTGTGGGGTGCAATGTATGCTTTAAGCTTTAGTAAGATTTCCATTACAAATGCAGGTGCCCTTGTATTTGGGGCATAGATTTTCAAAATAGAGAGTTCTTCGTGGTAGATTTTTCCATTGATGAGTATAAAGTGGCATTCTGTATCTTTTTTTGATGACTTTTGGTTGAAAGTCTATTTTATCTGATATTAGAATGGCTACTCCAGCTTGTTTCCTGGGACCATTTGCTTGGAGAACTGTTTTCCAGCCTTTTACTCTTAGGTAGTGTGTGTCTTTGACACTGAGATGCGTTTTCTGTATGCAGCAAAAATGATGGGTCTTGTTTACGAATCCAGTCTGTTAGTTTATGTCTTTTTATTGAGAAATTGAGTCCATTGATATTAAGAGATATTAAGGAATAGTGATTGTTGCTTCCTGCTGTTTTTGATGTAATTTTTATGTTTGTGTGGCTATCTTCTTTTGGGTTTTATGAAAGGAGACTACTTTCTTGCTTTTTCTTGTGTGTAGTTTCCCTCCCTTTGTTGGTGTTTTCCATTTATTATCCTTTGAAGGATAATGGATTTGTGGAAAGATACTGTTTACATTTGTTTTTGTCATGAAAAACCTTGGTTTCTCCATTTATGGTGAGTGAAAGATTTGCTGGATATAGGAGGTTCGGTTGGTATTTGTGTTCTCTTAGGGTCTACATGACCTCTGCCCAGGCTCTTCTGGCTTTCATAGCCCCCGGTGAGAAATCCAGTGTAATTCTGATAGGTTTATCTTTATATGTTACTTGACCTTTTTCCCTGACTGCTTTTAATATCATTTTTTTGTTTAGTTCCTTTGGTGTTTTAATTATTATATGACCAGATGAATTTCTTTTCTGGTTGAATCTATTTGGAGTTCTGTAGGCTTCTTGTATGTTCATGGGCATCTCTTTCTTTAGGTTAGGAAAGTTTTCTTCTATAATTTTGTTGAAAACATTTACTGGCCCTTTAAGTTGGAGATCTTCACTCTCTTCTATGCCTATAATCCTTAGGTTTGGTCTTCTCATTTTGTCCTGGATTTCCTGGATATTTGGGGTCAGGAGCTTTTTGCATTTTTTCATTTTCTTTGACTATTGTATCAATGCTTTCTATAGTATCTTCTGCATCTGAAATTCTCTCTTCCATCACTTGTATTCTGTTGTTGATGCTTGGATCCATGACTCCTGACTTCTTTCCTAAGTTTTCTATGTCCCGAGTTGTCTCCCTTTGTGATTTCGGTATTGTTTCTACCTCCTTCTTTAGATCCTGGATGGCTTTGTTTAATTCCTTCACCTGTCAGGTTGTGTTTTCCCTTAGTTCTTTAATGGCTTCTTGCTGTTTACATGTGTTCTCTTGTATTTCTTTAAGGGAGATATTTATGCCCTTCTTGAAGCCCTCCATGATGCCCTCCATCAGCATCATGACCTGTGATTTTAAATCCAAATCTTGCTTTCCTGGTGTGTTGGGGTATCCAGAACTTGCTGTTGTAGGAGAATTGGGTTTGGATGGTGCCATATTGCCTTGATTTCAGTTAGCAACGTTCCCACATTTGCCTTTTGCCATCAGGTTATCTCTGGTCTTAGTTGGGCCTGCTGTCATTGGCAGGAGCTTGCCCCTTCTGTGTATGTGCCTGTAGGCCTATCTCAGCAATCTTGGGTGTGCTGCTTTCTCTTGCCACAAATTGCTGTGTTGCTGCAGAGTTCCTGGGTACAGGTGGAGTCCTGGTATGGTGTGTCCCAAGTGATCTTCTACTCTGCTAGAACCTGCCTACCAATCTGTTGCACAGTCACAGAAGCAAAGATGACAGCCGAGACCCACTCTCTTGTAGTTGTATTTGGGTATGTACCTCTGTGGCCCTGATCAGCTCTGCATGCAGGCTGTACAGGTGGATCCTCTGCTCTGCAGGGCCAGACTCCCAGTGCAGGCTGCCTCTTCCTGGCTGGATGCTGGGTGTATAGCTGGCTTCCTGCACTGCTTGAAGATGGTGCACTGTGGCTGAGGCAGTTCCCAATCCAGAGGTGGAGACTCCTTTCATGATTTAAAATCTGGCTATCTGAGCATCACAGTGTAAATGACAGTATGACTCTCTGAATATATTTTTTGGCTGCATGTGTGTTGTGTATACTATAACATGTGATAATCAACTCTCTAAACAATGTTTCCTTATGTATTTTGCCAAAGATAAGAAACTGAGGCAACTGAATTATTGGAAAGTTCATAGCAATCACATAGTTAAACTCATGGAATGTGCCAGAGAATGACTTAGCACTTAAGTATCCTGCTCCGTAGAAGACTCAAGAACAATTATCAACACACATGCACTGGGTGGCCCACAAGTGCCTATTGACCGAACTTAGTAACTCTGATCTCAATGAGCACCTGCAATCAAGTTCTCTCTCTCTCTCTCTCTCTCTCTCTCTCTCTCTCTCTCTCTCTCTCTCTCTCTCCTCTCTCTCTCTCTCTCTCACACACACACACACACACACACAAACACACACACACACACTCACTCACACACACACACACACACACACACACACACAGACACAAACATGTAACCCGTCCCGCGGGTCAGTTATTCCAGGGTTCCGAAGGGGTGCTACCTGCGGGTCAAAAGGGGTGGAGAGAGGGATGGAGGCCAAGCACCAAGAATGACATGCCAATCTGAGTTGTGTCAAGGCCTCGTTTAATGTTCTGGGGTACACAGGTTATAAGGCTTTCAGGAGGGGCGTACCCCAAGGTAGGGACAAAGGAAGGAAGGGCAATTAGCAGTTTCAGCAGGAGGAGACAAGGGTCCTCCGGTGGAGACAACAGGTGTTTGCACAGGCCGGAGCCTGCCGCAGTTATCTCAGGACTTCCTTCCACCGCAATTACTGGAGTCAGCGGGAGATGATGCAGGCAGGATCATTCTGCAGTTATCTTCTAGACAATGGCTAAACCAATGCCCGCGGGAGAGGCTCTAGTTAATTGTTCTTATATTTTAGCAGCTACCACCTTAGGGCCATGAGTAAGCAATAGTCCGAATAGCTCAGGATGGCTTCCCACATCTCCTCCTTTTTCCTTTCTTAAGTTGAGGCGTGGCTATGGAAAGAGGGTCAGTGGAGAGCCTGTTTTAGGCTATGTGGTTTTGCCCCCACGTCCAGCACCGCAGTAACTAGGCCTTTTTAGATCCTAGTAGGGCAGGGCCTCTGTCTTAGGCTATGTAAGTTGCATCCACTCCTGGCATCACATCCCACTCTAATGGCTTAATCAGGCCCTTGGTGGGTGTGACGGGCATCCAGGTAGCGGACTCACAATAATCCCGTCATGGAGTCACCCTGCAGCCAAGAGGCGGTGTGCATCTGGCTCGTGGCACCACAATATTTCCCGTCATTGGCTACTCCACAGCTTATGGCCCTCAGCCACTATTAGGAGCCAGAGGTCACCCTCCCTGGCATTGACGTTTCTACTGCTTAGGAACCAAGAAAGCTCTGTGCCTGCAGCAAGGGTAGAAAACTGAAGGCCGATGGTTGCTACCTCCACGTCTGTCAAGGCAGAATCAATCTGTGATTTAACAAAACTGGTTAATCTGTTAAAGGCCCAGGGGCCAAATGACAAAAGAAACAAAAGACCCAGGAGGGGCCCCAAAAGGCTGGAGAGCAAGGTGGAAAGCCAGGGTGAAATCTCAGCATCAGCATACTCTGGCAGCCAGCATGTTCCTTCAGCATCCTGTAGAAAGAACACAAACATACCTCTTCTCTACACTTAGAGTTCCCTGGCATTAAAATTTTTAAATTTTTGTGGTATATAGAGATGTGATTCCTTAGAATGTGAGGCACCTCAAATTAGCCTCCTCTGTGTAAACCACAATTGGCAGGACTGCCAGCAAGATAACGCCTTTTTACCATTTTTTTTTTACATAAAACATAAAAACAACCAATCATTCAGCCAAACAAAACAATAGACAACATGAATTGACACACATATAGACACGTTTTGGTGCACCAAAGATGTACAATAGACAGCGAGGGAACTTAATGTCCCCAAAAGATCCAAATATCTTAACCTGAACTAAGGAGATCTCCAGTAGGTTTCAGAGAGAAAACAGGACGTCTCCCATTTTCTTCTCCTTTCCAGGAGAGTTTTGAAATAGCTTCTAACCATTATTATTATTATTATTTGATACCGTGTCCTACACATGGAAAAACTGCTTTTCTGCAACCTGCTTTTTCTTTTGTTTAAGATTTAACAAGGGGGAAGGAGGATGCCTAGTTGAACACACACACCTGTGGAGAGGAATGGGAGGAGAGCCCAGGAATTTCTCTGCAGTCCAGGTCTTACATGCTGCCCATAAGCAATTTTTCTCAGGCCGCCTCAGCAGCAGTCTCTGACTTCTACCTGCATGGGTCTCCCCTGTCCATTTTTGCCTAGTCCCTGTCCAGGGAGATAGCCCTGGGAGAGCATTTGTTGAGCAATAACCTCATTGGGACTATACATAAGGACTTTCATTTGAGAGTGAATGTCTCTTCCCCAGAGGTTAACAGGCAGAACAGGGACCATGAAGGGCTGAGTAGAGCCAGTATTTCCCTCTGTCCTCCCAAGTCAGCAACTTTGAGCTCTGGAGAGTATTTTTTTGATTGTCCAATCCCCTGTAGATGGGTCAGAGAGGCTTGCAATAGGCCAAGCAGGGGGCCAAGCACTTTGTGAGATCACAGTAGAATCGGCACCTGAGTCTAAGATGCCCTCAAAGCTTTTACCATTTATTTTAAGGCTGAGTATAGGATGATCTCTGGTGATTGCCTAGACCCAGTAAAGGTCTGAGGAACCTGGCTGAGAGGAGCCGCGCTGCATGCCTATCACAGGGTATAGGGTGGCGGGCCACGTGGAGGGGCTTGTTTTGGCTCTGGCTTTTTCTAGGCATTTGACTTGAAATAAATCTTGAAGTTAGAGTGACCATTTGTCCCTTGTAGTTCCTTTAAGAGGACTGCTTGCTCTCTGCTGCTTTTCTCTTTCAAGTTGGCTTTCTCCCCAGGGGTTCTCTAAACTTAATGACATATCAGCAAGGGATGGGTCCCTCGGGAGCCGAGGATAAAGAGAAGTTACAGGAGCGGATGGCAGGGACTCAGACCTGTCTATAACGACCAAGGAAGGTTTTGGAGAGTTCTTTTTATGGGAAAGCAAGGTCACAGAAGCTGCCCGCGACAAAGGGCGGAGGCAATATTCAGTAGGGTCCTCGTTTGCACTCTGAATGAGCCTCCAGTAACTAAAGAATGTATCAAGCATTGATTCACCTGTACCTGTTTTTAAAATCTTATTAATTTCTTTACCAACCTTATCTCAAGTTAGTGGGTGAATATCAGGTCCACTTAAAATTAACCAAGGACATTTCTCATGACAAAACAAAAGAACTTAATTAAATCTTTTTTTTTAACTCTTACTCCTCTCTCCCTGAATGATTGCTTGATTTCTCCTATGAATCAAGCCTCTTTAGCCTCCTTTTTCCCCCCAATGACAATCGGACGACAATGTTTGGCCACTCACTCACCTGCCCCTCCAGCGACGCACGAGCGATGCGGTCTGTGGGGTCCTTGATTCCTTTTCCCGGGATTTCTCCTCCGTCGTCCGGTAGTTGACCGTACTTCGGGTCCCTGTTCGGGCGCCACTGTAACCCGTCCCACGGGTCAGTTATTCCAGGGTTCCGAAGGGGTGCTACCTGCGGGTCAAAAGGGGTGGAGAGAGGGACGGAGGCCAAGCACCAAGAATGACATGCCAATCTGAGTTGTGTCAAAGCCTCGTTTAATGTTCTGGGGTACACAGGTTATAAGGCTTTCAGGAGGGGCGTACCCCAAGGTAGGGACAAAGGAAGGAAGGGCAATTAGCAGTTTCAGCAGGAGGAGACAAGGGTCCTCCGGTGGAGACAACAGGTGTTTGCACAGGCCGGAGCCTGCCGCAGTTATCTCAGGACTTCCTTCCACCGCAATTACTGGAGTCAGCGGGAGATGATGCAGGCAGGATCATTCTGCAGTTATCTTCTAGACAATGGCTAAACCAATGCCCGCGGGAGAGGCTCTAGTTAATTGTTCTTATATTTTAGCAGCTACCACCTTAGGGCCATGAGTAAGCAATAGTCCGAATAGCTCAGGATGGCTTCCCACACAAACACATATGCAAACAAGGACTGTTAAATCTTAAATATATATCCTTCTTCATAACTTAAAAGCTATGTACTAACCAAGGTCAAATGAGAGCCTTCCAAAAATCAATCTCCTTTGAAAACACAGTAAGAGATAGAAACTTCGTGTGATATCTGAGGGGGTATGTGGATTAATTTTTTTCATCCACAAGCAAAGTAAACAGTAAAAAGATACTTTGATATATCAAATTAACCTACAGATTGTTCCCTCTATGCCATGATCCATAGCTCTGATGACAATGTGTTGGATTATATTCAGGGTCCATACGCAACACTGAATAATCAAATAATTACTGTTCTGCCACGCATTGACTTCAAAAACTTAATTATACTCGTTTCAGTGCAAATAAACACAAAAGGGCTGACTGTGGCATAGCTATGGGACACAATAATTTGGGCACTGTAGAATATTGAGTCATCCTTGAACATCATCCTTGAGTGGAAGACAATAGTGTCCAAGATATAGAGAACCACAAAGAAACTCATGAGCAGCATGATGGTCCTGGTAGCCCTTTGCTCTGGGGAGGCTTTTGAAGAAAGTCTGTTGCTGTGAAGATACCAGGGCTGCTTCTTGTGCCTCCATAGGAGAGCTATCATGTACCTACTGGACAGGGCCATGAGACCCATTAGAAAGGCTTCCCTGATGGACAGCATTGTGGAAAAGATGCTTGTTCTGGAGTAACTCAGAGGTAGAAGTGAGCATGACTTAGTAACATACATAAAATTCTCTGAGGTCAAGTTGGGGGTAGCAATAATCAATATGAAGAGGTGACTGCCAAAAGACATATAGAGAACACAGAGGAAAAGAAAGGCACCTGAGATGTGGTGGGGAGATTTATGTTTAATCTTTGTTAAACAGGAGCTTCTAGGACTAAGGGTGATGGTCCAAAGGACATTCAGCAGACAGGTAGCACAAAGGGTGAGGCCCCTCAAAAGCTTTTGCACATAGATAAGGGATTGTCATGTGGAAGAACACCATCTACCCCAAGGTGTAAACATGTCCACAGCTATGAGTCCCATAGTTATAAGCAGTGTCAGCTGGGTTAGGGACAAGAAAGCAATGTAGAGATCAATGGGCTTAGGCCTGTTCCCACCAAGAAGTATGCAGACGTGGGGGAAAAAAAAGATACTGTTAGCTGAGATCCAAACACTCAGTTTAGAGAACAAGATGATATTCATGTTTGTGTCAGTGTGGAGTAAGTTTGCTTTATTCATTGTATGTGTATAGAAAACTAATAGCAACAACCTGAGGAGAAAAGAGAAAACCATTCATTACATAATATGGCCTTGTTCAAAAATTCCAACCATAACCAATCTGGCAACAAGATTTCAACTCATTCTGATTCCATGTCACCAACTAAGCTCCAACTTACACTACCTCAAAGCCATCCTCACTGTCTCCACTCTCCTGATGCTTTCCAATCAAGTCTGAGTTGTGTGTACCATTGTGGGCTACCTCCGAAAATTAACTTTCTTGTACATTAAATATTTCCATGAGGTTCTAATAATCATTCTAACTCCTGGTCCATGGGTTTAAATTTATTCAGGGGCAAGAGCTGCATCTCAGTTGATTGTCAGACACACAATAGCTTTACCCATCTGATGAATATGAATGGAGAAGTTTGGAAAATCTAGAAATGTGCTCTCATGGAGGACTGTGTGTGCCCATAGGTTCCATGGATCATTTCATTTCAGTGTCTACTTTATTCTGCTACTTACTACATTATTCACTCTCCACTCCTCCCTCTCTCTCTCTCTCTCTCTCTCTCTCTCTCTCTCTCTCTCTCTCTCTCTCTCTCTCTCTCTCCTGTCTCTCTCTCATGCTCTGTCTTTCTCTCACTTTTTTCTCTCTCTCTTTCTATTAGTCTCCCTGTCTCTATTTTATCTATCTATCTATCTATCTATCTATCTATCTATCTATCTATCTAACTATCTATCTATCTATCTATCTATCTATCTATCTATCTATCTATCTATCTATCTCTGTGTGTATGTGTTTGTTTGTGTGTCCCTCCCACTATACCCAAATTTTCCTCTTCTCTCTCCACCCTTCATTCTCCCCACTCTCTATTTCTCAAACAGCATTTATCTGTGTAGCCATGACTGTCCTAGAATTCACTCTGTGGACCATGATGGCCTCAAAAGCAAAGATCTTCCTTCTTCCAAGGGGTTGGATTAAAGATATGTGCCAACTCTGCCCGGCCAGGCCAAATATTCATAATAAATCTCCAAAACAAATGATTACCAATTTGTGCTCTGAATCAAATTCTACCTACTGCAATTTCCTCAGAGTGTAACCTTAAGCATGCAGAGATTCAGGAACCTCCTCTAGAATATAAGGACAGTCATTCCTGTACCGGTGTCAGAGGACCCTAGGTGTGAACGAACATGCTGTATGCATACCCACCAAACATGGAACTGATTCAAGGGTAGATTGATCTTCATAGACAGGTCAGGTAATAGCTTTCTCATGCAGTGCCTTGTCAAGAGTTCGAGTTCTGGGAGAACAAATTCACCTCTGTGAATGACTCATAAGCTCTTTCCCTCCTTGAAACAGAAAAGACAAAAAATGACCAAAACAGTAGAATGATGGAGCCAGGTTCCCTTTTAAACAATGTGAAATCCTGGTCTTTCTCTGAATTCTAATGACTCTGCATCCAAACTATCACTTTTATCTTTGGCCATGATGTCTCTGTGAAAAGACCCTGAGAATCAAATATCAGTTTGAACATACTCTTACTTTTCTCTCTTTTGTCATGTAAACTCAGGGTGGTAAAGAAAGTACAGTTATAATAGATTTAGGGGCATCCCATTCTAAGGTCATGATTAAATGAAAACTATCCATCTAGTCTTGAAGGATAGACTCCACAGGAGTCTTTCATCTCCTTCTAGGTGTAGGAGGTTTCTCCAGACTTCAAAGAAGCCAGCCCAAAGGACATGAGAATTGCAGTGGGTATTTTATGTAAAAATTATCATTTCCTTTAATGAATATTAAGTATTTATGAAGTCTATACTGTTGTTAAAATAAAATTCAAAGGTACAAGTAAAGAATTATCTACTTAAAATCAATGGTGTGAAATGAAATAATTTTATAGTTTTTCAAATCAAATTGTACTGTAATGCAGTCTATTAACAAGAAGCACAAGTATTTAAAATGTTCTGATTGTTTACTCTCATATCAAAAAACCTTCTCTCTGCAACAGAAGGCCATTACAGAAAACCACAATCATTCAATGCATAGAGTTGTGGATCCCAGACTCAGTGGAGCCATTTACCAAAGAACTCCTGCAGCCAAGGCTCAGAGACCACTGCAGAAAATGGATGGGAAGACTGAAGAACTGGGTGAGCAGGGAGTTTGCTTTGAACTTGTGTCTCCTGGTCCTGTTAAGGAGATGTGGTTGCCTACACATGAGCGAACCAAGATGACAATTAGACATGTCAAAGATCAGGAAGGCCCACTACTCAGAAGACACTGAGAACTACAGGCCACTAAGGAAATCTACAAACAGGAGGAATCACCTTCTCCAGGGGAGAGCACACCAATTGTGTGTTCAAAACCAAATGTCAACATGGAAAACACACATATAAGTAATGTTACACAGACTGAGCATGTTGAAGTTATGCATTTAAGAATATGGATTATGACTCTTCTGGCACAGAGCTCTATACCCAGGTAGTGCAGGGAGATAGCTAGCCTCCCAAGAGTGATGGCATGCCTTTGAGCACAAGTAGGACCAACCCTGCTGCTCAGAGGAACCCAGGGTCTGTCTAGTGCAGGAGCTTCTGGTTTCTATCTGCAGTTAGAGATTTTCCTCTGCCATAGAACTTCATGCCCAGGTATCCCAGGGAGATAGCTAGACTCCTAGGAGGGCCCACAGGCCTGTCAGTACAAGTAGGACCACCAATGCTGCTCAGAGGAACCTTCCCAGAACCCTCAGGAAAAAGGGCCCAAGGGGCTGCCTGGGACATGAGTCTAGCGATTTCTGTTTGTGTCCAGAGCTGATTATGTGCCACAGAGCTACATACACAAATACTGCCAGGAGAGACCCAACTATATCATTCCTGGGCATATACACAGAATATGCTCCAACATATACTAAGAATGCATGCTCCACTATATTCATAGCAATATATATATATATATATATATATATATAATATTATTATATTATTATTATATATATTATTTATAATATCCAAAAGCCAGAAACAACCCAGCTGTCCCTCAACAGAGGAATGGATGCAGAAATTTTGGTATATTTATACAATGGAATACTACTCAGCTATTAAATCAATGAATGCATAAAATTCTTAGGCAAATGATGGAACTAGAAGATATGATCCTCAGTGGGGTAACCCAATCACAAAAAACACACATGGTATGCACCCACTGATAAGGGGATATTAGTCCAGAGGCTCAGAATACCCAAGATATGATTCACAAACCAAATGAAGCTCAAGAAGGGAGACCAAAGTATGTATACTTTGGTCCTTAGAAGAGGGGACAAAATACCCATGAAAGGAGATAAAGAGACAAAATGCAGAACAGAGACAGAAGGAAAGACCATCCAGATACTGCCCCACCTGGAGATCCATCCCATATAGAGTTACCAAACCCAGACACTACTGTGGATTCCAACAAGTGCTTGCTGACAGGAGCTTGATATAGCTGTCTCCTGAGAGACTCTGTCAGTGACTTACAAATGCAGAGGGGACACTGTCAGCCAACAATTGAACTGAACACAGGATCCACAATGGAAGAGCCAGAGAAAGGACCCAAGGAGCTGCAGGGTTTTGTAGCTCCATAGGAGGAACAACAATATGAACAACAATATGAAACGGACTGAGACAGACAGACAGAGGCAGGGCAAGAAAGACAGAAAGACAGACAGTGAGGAAAGACAGCGATAGTAAAAGAGAGGGAGAGAAAGAGGGAGACAAAGGGCTAATGATCCTTGCAAAGGCATCATTATCAAACTCCCCAGGTAGTGAGGGTTGTCATCTTCTGTATAGTGGGGTGCAGGTTGTACTATTTTTAGGGTCACTTCAGCATCTACAGCCCTGAAAAATAATCACTTAAGAAAAGCCAGAGCTCTGGGGCATCTAGTCCCAGCAGTACTAAGCACCTCCTCTCCCACTGAGGCCCAACCAGGCAGTCCAGGTTGGGGAAGAGGATTCAATGGCAGGCAACAGAGTCAAAGACAGCCCACACTCTAATTGTTAGGGGATCCACATGAAGACCAAGCTGGATCTTCTCTCTCTGACAGAGCAGAGGGGCAGCAGCAGGTACTGAGATATCCCAATGTCATAACCACCCTCGCCAGCAAGGAAGGATGCAACACCGAGGATCTTCTTTAAGCAGTTTGTTCAGGAGACGTTTACAGACTTATAGCTAATGGCCAAAGACCCCGGGGAGAGCTGGGGTGGCCCCTATATACTAACCCCAAACTAATCAATCTCTGCAGCATGGGTAGTGTGGATAGGTCATTGTTATGCAGAAGGTGCGAAACTCAGCAAGCTACTACAAATAAGGAGCTATTTTTCTCAGGGAGCACTCGCCATCGGGAAAGCGGAAGGTGGAAGTCAGCACCATCTTTAAGGCGCAGCATGTCGCAGCTCCCAACATCCCAAGTTTAAGATCTCTGGGGGTGCAAACTGCTGGGGGTCTGCCTGCACCCAGGACCTGGGCAGATCAGCAGTTCATCTATGTGCCAGCTGGTCATGGGTCCTGTGCCCTACGTGGTGATCAGCACTTGGAGTGACTCCCCGCTGCCATCTTTGCTCCATGACAGAGCAGAGGGGCATCACCAGGTACTGAGATATCCTGAGTTTAAGATCTCGGGGGGCACAAACCACCAGGGGTCTGCCTGCACCCAGGACTTGGGCAGATCAGTGGTTCCTCTGTGTGCCAACTTGTCATGGGTCCTGTGCCCTACGCAGTGATTAACACTTGGAGTGACTCCCTGCTGCCATCGTTACTCCATGACAGCAGACAGGAGCACCAGGTTCACTGACACAACCCAAGTAAAATATTGCTTGGTGCAAGACACAGCAGGGCTCCAACAGCACACAAGAGGAGGGCAGCACATCAGCAATCTATGCCAGGGGAAACCCAGTCATCCAATGTTGTGGAAATAACCTTACAGGTTCACAGGATGTTGAAGCACGAGCCAGTGACTACAAGACCAACTAACACCAGTGAGAACTAGATGGCAAAAGGCAAATGGAGAGAAGTTACTAACAGAAATCAAGGCAATATATAAGCATCTGAAATCAATTCTCCAACAACAGCAAGTCCTGGATACCCCATCACACCAGAAAAACAAGATTTGGATTTAAAAGTCACTGGTCATGATGTTGTTAGAGGAACACATGACGGACATAAATAAATCTCTTAAAGAAATTCAGGAGCAAATGGATCAAAAGATAGAAGCCCTTACAAGGGAAACACAAAAATCATTTAAAGAAATTCAGGAGAATATGGGTGGAAAGATAGAAGCCCTTACAAGGGAAACACAAAAATCATTTAAAGAAATTCAGGAGAATATGGGTGGAAAGATAGAAGCCAATGAGGAGGTTATGCAAAAATCACTTAAAGAAATACAGGAGAACTTTGATCAACAGGCAGAAGTCACGAAAGAGGAAACACAAAAATTTCTTAAAGAATTACAGGAAAACACAAACAAGCAAGTAAAGGAGCTGAGCAAACCCATTCAGCAACTAAAAGCAGAAGTAAAAATAAATAAGAAATCACAAAGGGAGACAACTTTGGAGATAGAAAACCTTGGGAAGAAATCAGGGGCCATAGATGCAAATATCAACAACAGAATACAAGAGATAGAGGAAAGAATCCCAGATGCCGAAGATACCATAGAAACCATGGACTCAACAGTCAAAGAAAATGCAAAATGCAAAAAGCTTGTAACCCAAAGCATCCAGGAAATCCAGGACACAATGAGAAGACCAAACCTAAGTATTATAGGCATAGATGAGAGTGAAGATTTACAACTGAAAGGGCCAGCAAATATCTTCAACAAAATTATGGAAGAAAACATCACTAACCTAAAGAGAGAGATGCCCATGAATATAAAAGAAGCCTACAGAAATCCAAACAGACTGGACAAAAACAGAAATACCCCCTGTCACATAATAATCAAAACCCAAAATGTACTAAACAAAGAAAGAATATTAAAGGCAGTAAGAGAAAAAGGCCAAGTAAAATATAAAGAAAGACATATCAGAATTATAACAGACTTCTCACCAGAGACCATGAAAGCTAGAAGATCCTGGGCAGATCTAATGCAGACTCCAAGAGAATACAAATGCCAGCAAAGACTACTATACCCAGCACAACTCTCAATCACTATAGATGGAGAAAGCAAGATATTCCATGACAAAACCAAATTTATACAATATCTTTCCACAAACCTAGCCCTACAAAGGATAATAGGGGGAAAACACCAATACAAGGTGGGAAACTATACCCTGGAAAATGCAAAATAGTAACCATTTTTCATCAAACCCAAAAGAAGATAACCACACAAATATGAAATTAAAATCAAAAGTGACAGGAAGCAATAATCACTATTCCTTAATATCTCTTAACATCAATGGACTCAATTCCCCATTAAGAAGATATAGACTAACAGACTGGATACACAAACAGGACCCCACATATTGCTGCATAAAGGAAACGCACCCCAGTGTTAAAGACAAAAACTCTCTTAGACAAAAAGCTGGAAGACAATTCTACAAGGAAATGCTCTCAGAAAACAAGCCGGAGTAGCAATTCTATTATCAGATAAAATTGATTTTCAACCTAAAGTCATCAAAAGAGACACAGAAGGACACTCCGTGCTGGTCAAAGGAAAAATCCACCAAGAAAAACTCTCAATTCTGAACATCTCTGCTTCAAATGCAAGGGCACCCTCATTCTTAAAAGAAACCTTACTAAAGTTCAAAGCACATATTGCACCTGACACAATAATTGCAGGTGACTTCAACACTCCACTCTCTTCAATGGACCGATCAGGAAAATAGAAACTAAACAGGAACACAGTGAAATGAATTGAAGCTCTGGACCAATTGGATTTATCAGATATATATAAACATGGGTACCAGTGAGACGTGCAAGGCAAAGCACCTCATGGGGAGGTGAATTTCTGCTTCTGAGTCCCCAGGAAGTACACCTAATTGCATAGGGGTTAACGTCGAGAGGCTGTCCTTAAAATAATAAGGGAGCCTATTACCCCTCCTCTGAAAAAGACGTTATACAATATTTAAGAGGAATTACGGTCAATGCTTCCCCTCCTGGTTAAGGCCTGCCTTCTTATGAAGGATATTTATCCACTTGTTTTCTACCTCCTCGTTTTCAAATTAATAAAAAATGGGAGGAAATGTACAGAGCCATATTGGGGCAGTCATGCACATGGTCAGAGTTTGACTTTGGTCAAGGTTAACTTCTCCCAGATAGCCAGGATCCTGCTCCACCTAGGGTGGAGTGCTCAAAGTAAAGGTTAAGTTCATTGTTCCTCCAGGTCTAGGAATTCCTGAATTAAGCAGGTGACCCACCCAGCTGCCAGAGCAGTCAAGACGAGGACCTCCAAGAGAAGCTAGACAACTTCAACCAGAACTCAGCCCGGAGTCTGGGGGGAAGGGTTTGCCCAAACTGTTAAAAGGTCTGGCGCCATTAAAGTTTCTGGCTTTGATCAGTGAATATTGTCTTAGCCATACTTCTTTTTGCCCCTTCCCTTCCCTATTTATCCCTCAGCTTCTGTTTCAGAAACCCACTTCGTGTACTCAATGATACTTTGGTCAAGGAAGAAATAAAGAAAGAAATCAAAGACTTTTTAGAAATTAAAGAAAATTAAGGCACAATATACCCAAATCTATGGGAAACAATGAAAGCAGTGCTAAGAGGAAAACTCATAGTGCTGAGTGCCTCCAAAAAGGAACTGGAGAGAGAATACACTAGAAGCTTATCGCCACACCTGAAAGACCTGGAACAAAAAGAAGCTAATTCACCCAGGAGGAGAAGAAGATAAGAAATCCTCAAAGCCAGGGCTGAATCAAGTAGAAACAAAGAGAATCATACAAAGAATCAACAAAACCAGGAGCTGGTTCTTTGAAAAAAAATCAACAAGATCAATAAAGCCTTAGCCAGACTAACGAAAGGGCACAGAGACAGTAACCAAATAAACAAAATTAGAAATGAAAAGGGAAATATAACAACAGAAACTGAGGAAATTAAAAAAATCATCAGATCCTACTACAAAAGCCTATACTAAACACACTGGAGAATCTTGAGGAAATGGACAATTTCCTAGACAGATACAAAATACCAAAATTAAATCAGGATCAAATAGATCATTTAAACAGTACCATAACCCCTAAAGAAATAGAAGAGCTCATAGAAAGCCTTCCAACCAAAAAAAAGCACAGGACCAGATGGCTTTAGTGCAGAATTCTATCAGACCTTCAGAGAAGACTTAACACCAATACTCTTCAAACTATTCCACCAAATAGAAACAGAAGGAACACTACCCAACTTCTATGAAGCCACAATTACGCTGATACCAAAACCACACAATGATCCAAAAAAGAAAGAGAACTTCAGACCAATTTCTCTTATGAATAACAATGCAAAAATACTCAATAAAATACTTGCCCACAGAATCCAAGAACACATCAAAATGATCACCCACCATGATCAGGTAGGCTTCATCCCAGGGATGCAGGGATGGTACAATATAAGAAAATCCATCAATACTATCCACTACATAAACAAACTCAAAGAAAAAAAAACATGTGGTCATTCCATTAAATGCTGAAAAAAGCATTGAACAAAATTCAGCATTCTTTCGTGCTAAAAGTCTTGGAAAGAACAGGAATTCAAGGCGTATACCTAAACATAGTAAAAGCAATATTCACCAAACAGGTAGACAACATCAAACTAAATGGAGAGAAACTTGAAGCAATCGCACTAAAATCAGGGACTAGACGAGGCTGCTCCCTCCCTCCATATCTTTTCAATATAGTTCTTGAAGTCCTAGCTAGAAAATTAGACAGCATAAGGAGGTCAAAGGGCTACAAATCGGAAAGGAAGAAGTCAAACTATCACTATTGGCAGATGATATGATAAGTGACCCAAGAAACTCCACCAGAGAACCCCTACAGCTGATAAACAGCTTCAGCAAAGTGGCCGGTTAAAAAATCAACTCAAGCAAATGAATAGCCTTCCGATACTCAAAGTATAAGCAGACTGAGAGAAAAATTAGGGAAATGACACCCTTCACAATAGCCACAAACAACATAAGGTATATTGGTGTGACTCTAACCAAACAAGTGAAATATCTATACTACAAGACCTTCAGGTCTCTGAAGAAGGAAATCGAAGAAGACCTCAGAAAATGGAAAAATCTTCCATGCTCATGGATTGGCAGGATTAATATAGTTAAAATGGACATCTTGTCAAATGCAATCTACAGATTCGATGCAATCACCATCAAAATTCCAACTCAATTTTTCATAGAGTTAGAGCAATTCTCAAATTCATCTGGAACAACAAAAAACCCAGTACAGCTAAAACTAATCTCAACAATAAAAGAACTTCTGGGGAAATCAGTATCCCAGACCTCAAACATAACTACACAGCAATAGTGATAAAAACTACATGGTACTGGTACAATGGATCAATGGAATAGGATTGAAGACCCAGAAATGAACTCACACATTGAAACTAATAGAAAAGAAACTGGGGAAGACCCTTGAGAACATGGGCACTGGGGGAAAGTTCCTGAACAGAACTCCTACAGCTGATAAACAACTTCAGCAAAGTGGCTGGCTACAAAATCAATGCAAGCAAATCAGTAGCCTTTATATATTCAAAGGATAAGCAGACTGAGAACGAAATTATGGAAATGACCCCCTTCACAATAGCTACAAACAGCATAAAGTATCTTGGGGCGACTCTAACCAAACAAGTGAAAGACCTATATGACAAGAACTTCAGATCTCTGAAGAAGGAAATCGATCGAAGAAGATCTCAGAAAATGGAAAAACCTTCCATGCTCATGGATTGGCAGGATTAATATAGTTAAAATGGCCATCTTGCCAAAGGCAATCTACAGATTCAACGCTATTCCCATAAAAATCCCAACCCAGTTCTTCATAGAGTTAGAAAGAGTAATTCTCAAATTCATCTGGAATAACAAAAAACCCAGGATAGCTAAAACTATTCTCAACAGTAAAAGAACTTCAGGGGGACTCAGTATCCCACACTTTAAACTCTACTACAGAGCAATAGTGATAAAAAGTGCGTGGTATTGGTACAATATCAGGCAAGCTGATCAATGGAATAGGATTGAAGACCCAGAAATGAACCAACACACCTATGGTCACTTGGTCTTCGACAAAGGGGCTGAAAGCATCCAGTGGAAAAAAGATAGTCTTTTCAACAAATGGTGCTGGTTCAATTGGAGGTCAGCATGCAGAAGAATGCACATCGATCCATTCTTATCTCCTTGTACCAAGATCAACTCCAAATGGATCAAGGACCTCCACATAAAACCTGACACACTAAAACTAATCGAAAAGAAACTAGGGAAGACCCTGGAGGACATGGGCACAGGGGAAAGGTTCCTAAATAGAACACCAATAGCTTATGCTCTAAGACCAAAAATTGACAAATGGGACCTCATAAAACTGCAAAGTTTCTTAAGGCAAAGGACACCGTCAAGAGGACAAAATGTCAACCAACAGACTGGGAAAGGATCTTCACCAACCCTAAATCTGACAGAGGGCTAATATCTAATATATATAAAGAACTCAAGAAAGTAGAACCCAGAGAACCAAATAACCCTATGAAAAAGTGGGGTACGGAGGTAAACAAAGAATTTTCACATGAAGAACTTCGGAGAGCTGAGAAACACCTTAAGAAATGTTCAACATCATTAATCATTAGGGAAATGCAAATCAAAACAACCCTGAGATTTCACCTCACACCAGTCAGAATGGCTAAGGTCAAAAACTCAGGAAACCGCAGGTGTTGGCCAGGATGTGGAGAAAGAGGAACACTCCTCCACTGCTGGTGGGATTGCAAGATGGTGCAACCACTTTGGAAATCAGTCTGGCGGTTCCTCAGAAAACTGGGCATGTCACTTCCTGGGGACCCTGTTATACCACTACTGGGCATATATCCAGAGGATTCTTCAGCATGCAATAAGGACACATGATCCACTATGTTCATAGCAGCCCTATTTGTAGTAGCCAGAAGCTGGAAAGAACCTAGGTGTCCTTCAACGGATGAATGGATACAAAAAATGTGGTATATTTACACAATGGAGTACTATTCAGCCATTAGAAACAATGAATTAATGAAATTCTTAGACAAATGGATGGAGCTGGAGAATATCATACTATGTGAGGTAACCCAGTCTCAAAAGATCAATCATGGTATGCACTCACTGATAAGTGGATATTAGCCTAGAAACTTTGAATACCCAGGACATAATCCACAAATTAAATGATGTCCAAAAAGAATGGAGGAGTGGCCCCTGGTTCTGGAAAAACTCAGTGCAAGAGTATAGGGGAATTCCAGAACAGGCAAGTGGGAAGGGGTGGATGGAAGGATAGGGGGATGGAAGAGGGCTTATGGGACTTGCGGGGAGTGGGGACCCAGAAAAGGGGAAATCATTTGCAATGTAAATAAAAATATATCAATAAAAAATAGAAAACAAAAAGGAGAAAAAAAAGAAAAAGAAAAAGAAAGACCAATGTGCACACCTGCTACAGATGTGAGTGGGTCAAGGTCCAGACCCTGCATATTCTTTGGTTAGTGATTCAGTCTCTGTGAGCCCCCATGGGTCCAGGTTAGTTGACTTTGTAGGTCTTCTTGTGGTGTCCTTGGCCCTCTGTCTTGCTCAATTCTCTCCCCCACTTCTCCACAAGACCCCTGAGCTCCACTTCATGTTCAGCTACTCTGCATCTGTTTCCATCCACTGCTGGATGAACACTCTCAGGATACAGTTATGCTAGGCTCCTGTCTGTAAGTATAGCAGAGTATCATTAAGTGACAGTGGTTGGCTCTTTCCCATGGGATGTCTCAAGTTGGTCAAGTCATTGGTTGGCCATTATCTCAGTCTTTGCTCCATCTTTATCCTGGCACATCTTATAGGCAGGACAAGTTTTGGGTTGAAGATTTGTCCACTGGAAGTCCTGCCTCATGACAGAAGATGACCACTTCACTCTCTCTATCCCCTGGTAGGAATCTCAGCTATGTTCATCCCCATAGACTCCTCATAGTCACTCTTATCCAGAACTCCAGCTAGTCTCACAGATGTCCGCCACAAATTTCCATTCCACACTCCCAGCCCACTCCTGCCTCCTCCCCCTACACCTGATCTCCATCCCCATAGCCTTCCTCACTCCATCTCTCATCAAGTTCCCTTTCCTCATCCACCTCTACTGACTGCTTTGTTTCCCCTTCTGAGTGAAATTTGTACTTCCTCCCTTCAGCTCTCCTTATTACAAACTTTTTTGGGGGAAGGTCTGTGGATTTTAGCATGTTTATCCCGTACTTTACAACTAATGTCCAACTATGAATACATACCTTGTGTGCACTTCTGTTTCTGCCTTACCTCACTCAGTATATATACTGTCTGTATATATATGCAGTGTATATATATACTGTCTGTATATATATATACTGTATTGTATATATGTTGTATATATATAATATATATACTGTATTGTATATATATTGTATATATATAATACAGTATACACACACACACACACACACGCACGCACACACACACACACACACACACACACACACACTGAGTTGGCCTCGAGCTCAGAAATCCTCCAGCCTCTGCCTCACAAGTCACAAGTGCTGGGATTAAAGGTGTGTGTCACCACCGCCCAACTAGTATATTTTCAAGTTCCATCTATTTGTCTGTAAAATTCATGATGTCTTTGTTTTTAGTAGCTGAATGTCTTAGTAAGGGCTTCTATTCCTGTACAAACATCATGACCAAGAAACAAGTTGGGGAGGAAGGGGTTACACTTCCACACTGCTGTTCATCACTAAAGGAATTCAGGACTGGAACTCAAGCAGATCAGGATGCAGGAGCTGATGCTGAGGCCATGGATGGATGTTTATCACTGGCTTGGCTACCCTGGCTTGCTCATCCTACTCTCTTATAGAACACAAGAATATCAGCCCAGAGGTGGTACCACCCACAAGGGTCCCTCCCCACTTGATAACTAATAAAGAAAATACCCCACAGCTGGATCTCCTGGAGGCACATCCACAACTGAAGCTCCTTTCTCTAACTCCAGCCTGTGTCAAGTTGACACACAAAACCAGTCAGTACACTGAATAATATCCCATGTGTAAGTGAACCACATTTTCTTTATCTATTCTTCAGCTGAGGGACAGCTGGGTTGTTTCTAGTTTCTGACTGTTCCAAATAAATCTGCTATAAACATTGCTGAAAAAAGCCAGGTAATTTAATGAGGCAGGAATCTTCAGCTACATTCATGGCATCATGGATTCAGAAGATCTTTGTTCTAAAGTCAGAGAATCCTTATTAGAATGGAGATGAAACTTGACAATTCCTTTCTCTCTTCAAAAACATCTGGGGAGACTGACAAGAAGTCCTGTGATAGTGAGCATCGGTTTGTCAGGACAGACACAAATAAGAGCCTTGAACCACCTGCCAGGACTAGACTTTGCAGCAAACTCAATGGTCCCTATGTGAAGGAATGTAGAATATTTTGGGCTAATACACATTCATACTCAAAGCATTCTAGTGACTATCAGAACTTCATAGAAATGAGCTAAAAAGGGGTATACTGTCTGTTTTCCCAGATGATAGTTCTCACATGAACAACTCCCTAACACAGCACTGGAGATGGGAGAACATGACAGCCATTCCCCCCTGCCATCAAAAGGTGATGTAAAAGAAAGTCTCTTGCACAACAGTTAAGGCTACAACTGTTGCCTGTACACTTGGTACAATTTTACCATGCCTAAAATTACCTTCTATATACTGGGCAATCATGTGTCCCCCAAAGAAATGTGTTGTTTTGGACATGAGGAAAGGACATTGATTTGTGAAATAGTTTGGGAAAGAGGAAATCAAGGCTTAGAGGGGAGAAAAGAACAAAACACACCTGGAGCAAGAAATGTCCAGAAGAATCCTGAGTATTCATTTCTGTAAAGGCTTCAAATGATCATGAGAACAGAGATATCACCCTCTGTTCTTCATGAAGCCAGGAACACATGACAGTAGATACTGTGCCCTCCCTCAGTTACACAAATCCCAGACAACTTGAGATCCATGGAATCATCAATAGGCATCAAACTATACAGCAGTGTTCAACACAACAATGACATGACCTTGTCATCTGGTGGGGGGGGCAGGTAGAGAGTGGAATGGAAGAGGGAAACTTCTCTGCAGAAGCCACTGCATGCTTGGTGCTTATGGCACTGTGACTTATGACACTCTGCATTGAATCCAGAGAGGAGAAAGGCAGAGTGTTTGTGTACTTCTCTATAACATGGATGCATCCAACCTACACCCTGGTGTTGAGTGACTGTAAAGAGCAGCGTTTAAGTCAGGTCTGAGCAATACCTGTCCATCCTTATGTTTATGAAACTGTGTGTTTGTGATTGTCATTGTCACACAGTTCACACTTAACCATGCTACCATCACTCTGACCCCTGATCAGCCTCCCTGATCAATCGAGCAAGGCTTGAGAAGGTGGGCCTGGCTCACTTCATGTAGGTTTCAATTAGAATGGAGTTACTTCAGGTAGTATTCGTTATCTAACAATTCTACTTGGACAACTTCTTGGAAGACAGTAGGGGAGAAACCACCAGTGTCTCAGAAAAGGAAAACCATCACTAAGAAGATATCAGCACTGTGTCCAGAGAGGAAATGAAGAGGGATTATGTGGGTGTGATAGGGAAACCATGAGAAATGCTGGGGCTAAAAAGTGGCTGAAACCCTTTATTGTCCTCGAGGCTCACCATTATAGCTAGACTGCTGCAGCATTAAAAACACATCTTCAAAAATGCCAGAAAAGACAGTGTACTCTGATGGTTAAGGGACAGGAAGTCTCAGAGAAGCCTTTTCACACACCTCACAGGAGTTTTGTCACAGATACCTGCTGTTACTATGGAGACCCAAACCTTCTGCAGGAGAAAATTTTCCTGACACAACCTGAAATGTGATGGAACAAGAGAATACAGACCTCCTTCCCAGAAGCCTTGATGAAATCTTTGTAGCAAAAATGGAGATAGATTTTGGTGTATCTATTTCTAGAACCATGAGAAGATACAGTTTGGGGCATTGTGTGAGCTAGTAAGAGACCTAGAGGAAGCAACAAAATCCAGGTTTTCTTATTTGAGTTCTTTACAACTGTTTCTCCCAAGAAACAAGAGTCATAAATTCCTGTTCTTTGGACCTAGCAAAACCACCACCGATTTCACAATAGAATTGGTATTACATAACTGGCAACTGTGTTCCTTAGCTGAAACATCCTATGGATAAGAACCCAGGCTAAGGACAGCCTCTGAGATCTAGTACCTCTAGATGAACTGGGAGTGAGATACAGAATACTGTGAGGCTTTCAACAGCTCAGGTTTGAACCTGCAGCTTCATTTCATTGGAAGGCTTCTGTCTTAGTTAGGGTTTTATTGTTGTAAAATGACCAAGACAAGTATTGTGAGGAGAATATTGAATTGTGGCTGGCTTACAGGTTCTGAGGTTCAGTCCAGTACCATCAAGGTGGGAGCATGGCAGTGCCATGGCAGGCATAGTGACTGCCCAGCAGAGTGACCAGCACTCGGAAAAGGTCCCGCAGCATAGACCATCAGCACTCACTGAAGGAGCAAATGGGGACCACCTGGTTCACACAGACAACCTGGGGCAAGGCACATTAGGGCTCCAAGGGCACCAAAGAGGAGGACAGCACATCAGCAATCTATAACAGGGGAAACCCATCCATCCAGTGTTGCAGGAATAGCCCTACAGCCTCACAGGAGGCACAAATATCAGCCAGAGACAAGACCAACTAACGTCAAAAATAACAAGATGGCAAAGGGCAAATGCAGGAACCCTACTAACAGAAATCTAGGCAATATGGCAGTGTCTGAACCAAACTCTCCACCATCAGCAAGTCCTGGTTACACAAACACACCAGAAAAACAGTGATTGGATTTAAAATCACTGTTCATAATGCTGCTAGAAGACCACAAAAAAGACATAAATGAATCTCTTAAAGAAATACAGGGGAACATGAATAAGCTAGAAACCCATATGATGGAAACACAAGAATCACTTAAAGAAATTCAGGAGAATAAGGCTCAAGAGATAGAAGCCAATAAAGAAGAAACACACACATACACACACACACACACACACACACACACACACAAACTTAAAGAAATGCAGGAGAAAGTGAGTCAAACAGCAGAAGTCATAAAAGAGGAAACAAATCTCTTAAAGAATTACAAGAAAACACAAACAAGCAAGTGAAGGGGCTAAGCAAAACCATCCAGGACCTAAAAATCAAAAGTAGAAACAGCTAAGAAATCACAAAGGGAGACAACTTTGGAGATAGAAAAAAACCTTGAGAAGAAATCAGGGGCCATAGATGCAAATATCAACAACAGAATACAAGAGATGGAAGAAAGAATATCAGATGCTGAAGACACCATAGAAACCATTGCTTCAACAGTCAAAGAAAATGCAAAATGCAAAAACCTTGTAAACCAAAACATCCAGGAAATCCAGGACACAATGAGAAGACCAAACCTAAGGATTATAGATGAGAGTGAAGATTTACAGCTAAAAGGGCCAGCAAATATCTTTAGCAAAATTATGGAAGAAAACTTTCCCAACTTAAAGAAAGAGATGCTCATGAATATACAAGAAGCCTACAGAACTCCAAGCACCTGAACAGAAATATCTCTCGTCACATAATAATCAAAACCCCAAATGTACTAAACAAAGAAAGAATATTAAAGGCAGCAAGAGGAAAAGGGCAAGTAACATATAAAGGAAGACCTATCAGAATCACACCAGACTTCTCACCAGAGACTATGAAAGCTAGAAGATCCTGGGCAGATCTCATGTAGACTCTAAGAAAACACAAATGTCAGCCAAGACTACTATACCCAGCAAAACTCTCAATCACAATAGATGAAGAAACCAAGATATTGCATTACAAAAACAAATTTACACAGTATCTTTCTACAAACCCAGCTCTACAAAGAATAATAGGAAGAAAACTCCAATACAAGGAGGGAAACGACACCCTGGAAAAAGCAAGATAGTTACCTTCTTTCATCAAACCCAAAAGAAGATAACCCCTCAAATATAAAAATAACATTGAAAATGAAAGGAAGTAATAATCACTATTCCTTAATATCTCTTAATGTCAATGTACTCAACTCCCCAATAAAAAGACATAGACTAATAGACTGGATAAGGAAACAGAACCCTACATTTTTCTGCATACAGGAAACACATCTCAATGTCAGAGGCAAAAACTACCTGAGAGTAAAAGGCTGGAAGAAAATTTTACAAGCCAATGGTCTCAGGAAATGAGCTGGAGTAGCCATTCTAATATAAGATCAAACTGACTTTCAACCTAAAGTCATCGAAAGAGATACAGAAGAACACTTCTTTCTGGTCAAAGGAAAAATCCACCAAGAAGAACTTTCAATTCTGAACATCTATGTGCCAAATGCAAGGGCACCCTCATTCATAAAAGAAACTTTACTAAAGCTCAAAGCACACATTGCACCTAACACAATAATTGTGGGTGACTTCAACTCTCCACTCTCCTCAATGGACCGATCAGGAAAACAGAAACCAAACAGGGACACAATAAACTAATTGAAGCTTTGTACCAATTGGACTTGACTGATATTTATAGAACATTTTACCCTAAAGCAAAAGAATATACCTTTTTCTCAGCACTTCATGGTACCTTCTCCAAAATCGACCATATAATTGGTCACAAGACAGACCTCAACAAATATAAAAAGATTGAACTAATCCAATGCCTCCTATAAGATCACTATGGAGTAATAGTGGTCTTCAATGGCAACAAAAACAACAGAAAGGCCACATACACATGAAGGCTGAACAAAACTCTACTCAATGACACCTTGGCCAAAGAAGAAATAAAGAAAGAAATCAGAGACTTTTTAGAATTTAATGAAAATGAAGGCACAACATACCCAAATCTTTGGGACACAATGAAAGCAGTGCCAAGAGGAAAACTCATAGCCCTGAGTGCCTCCAAAAAAGAAAATGGAGAGTGTATACACTAGCATCTAAATGACACACCTGAAAGCCCTGGAACAAAAAGAAGCCAATTCACCAAGGAGGAATAGAAGACACGAAATCATCAAACTCAGGGCTGAAATCAGTCAAGGGGAAACAAAGAGAACCATACAAAGAATCAACAAATCCAAGATCTGGATTTTTGAGAAAATCAACAAGATAGATAAACCCTTAGCCAGGCTGACCAAATGGCAGAGATAAAGTATCCAAATTAACAAAAATAGAAATGAAAAGGGGGATATAACAACAGAAACTGAGAAAATTCTAAAATCATCAAATCCTACTACAAAGCCTATACTCAAAACAACTGGAGAATCTGGAGTAAATGGACAATTTCCTAGATAGATACCAAATACCAAAATTAAATCAGGACCAAATAGATCATCTAAACCGTCCCATAACCCCTAAAGAAATAGAAGGAGTCATAGAAAGCCTTCCAACCAAAAAAAGCACAGGACCAGATGGCTTCAGTGCAGAATTCTATCAAACCTTCAAAGAAGACCTAACACCAATACTCTTCGAACTATTCCACAGAATAAAAACAGAAGGAACACTAACCAATTCCTTCTATGAAGCCACAGTTACACTGATACAAAACTACACAAAGATCCAACAAAGAAAGAGAACTTCAGACCAATTTCCCTTATGAACATCAATGCAAAAATACTAAATAAAATTTTTGCCAACCGAATCCAAGAACACATAAAGGATACCATCAAAAGGAAAAATCGGCAACCAACAAATTGGGAAAAGATATTCACCAACCCTACATCCGATACAGGGATAATATCCAATATACACAAAGAACTCAAGAAGTTAGACCCCAGAAAACCAAATAACCCTATTAAAAAATGGGGTACAGAGGTAAACAAAGAATTCTCACCTGAAGAACTTCGGATGGTGGAGAAACAACTTAAAAAATGCTCAAATTCATTAGTCATCAGGGAAATGCAAATCAAAACAACCCTGAGATTTCACCTTACACCAGTCAGAATGTCTAAGATTAAAAACTCAGGAGACAGCAGGTGTTGACAAAGATATGGAGAAAGAGGAACACTCCTCCACTGCTGGTGGGGTTGCAAATTGGTACAACCACTCTGGAAATCAGTCTGGCGATTTCTCAGAAAACTGGGCATGTCACTTCCAAAAGATCCTCCTATACCACTCCTGTGCATATACCCGGAGGATTCCCCAGCATGTAATAAGGATATATGTTCATAGCAGCCCTATTTATAATATCCAGAAGCTGGAAATAACCCAGGTATCCCTCAACAGAAGAATGGATGCAAAAAATGTGGTATATCTACACAATGGAGTACTATTCAGCCATTAGAAACAATGAATTCATGAAATTCTTAGGCAAATGGATGGAGCTGAAGAACATCATACTAAGTGAGATAACCCAGTCTCAAAAGATCAATCATGGTATGCACTCACTAATAAGTGGCTATTAGCCTGGAAAACTGGAATACCCATAACATAATCCACACATAAAAGAGGTACAAGAAGCACGGAAGAGTGGCCCCTGGTTCTGGAAAGACTCAGTGTAGCAGTATAAAGCAAAAGCAGAACAGGGAAGTGGGAAGTGGTGGGTGGGAGAACAGGGGGAGGGAAGGGGGCTTATGTGACTTTCGGCGAGTGGGGGACCAGAAAAGGGGAAATCATTTGAAATGTAAATAAAAATATATCGAATAAAAAAAGAAAGAAAAAAAAAAGATTTCCTTAGTAGCATGAAAAGATCTGTATGAAAGCATAAGCCATAAAATTCACTGTGTGATTTAAATTCTGACACAGAGAATCATTTACTTTAGAAAAACAATGCAAACCAAAAATCTATGGATATTCCAAAAGTGTGCAAAACTGGTGAATTTTAGGAGTTACGGACAATTAATATCCTAAGAAGTAAACAGGGTCTTTGCCCATGCAAAACAGAGTCCCATGTGCTGAAGAGCCATCAGAGCTCAGCGTCTCCATTGCAGATGTTGAAAATCTCCTTGTAGCCTGGGAACTCCTCTTCCCTCAGCCTACATGGGACCAGACCCCACTCTGATTCTGTACTTGGGTGCAGGATACATACCAAGATAGGTGTGGCAGTGGGAGGACTCTGTACCTGAGGAGATCCTGCACAGGATTAAAGGAGTCTTTAATCCATATAAGCAATTTGTAATTTTAGTGTCTAAAAAAGGTGACATGTTCCCGCAGGAGAGCAGAGAGACCTGTCATCCCAGTGGAGTATCTTCCCTGCCTTTGATATTACTCCCTGTGATCTGGATAGCAGCCATCTGGGGAGGGCTGGGCACAAAATTTATCAGAGTTGTCTTGCAATACCTGAGGGAGTGAACTGAAAGTGTGCACTGATTGGACAACAGTAACTTTGCTCATTTTGAATCTCAGGTATAATCAATCCCAAACCATTTATACTTTCTGGTGTATCTACTCTGGGGTGAGATACTCCTGGGCCTCCCATGTCTTCCCATCAGCTCTGAGGCTCTTATCCTACGGTATTAACAGGCAACTGGCTCAATCCCCATTTGGAGCGTTCAAATTCCATGTACTATTTATTCTGTGTACCTTAATTTCCACATGCTCAGGTTCAAGATTTGAGCAGTGAGTGACATGGACAAATAAATTTAAAAAGTAATTATAGGAAAGTATAGAGTAAAAGACACAGCTGGAGGCCTTTGGTGAGGTGGTCATTGGTACCTGAAACCAGTATAGACAAGGTTTAACCTAAAATCCTACTAGCACCTCCTGTTCACTCTTTGCTTTATGTTTGGGTTCAAGATGTGAGTTCTCAGTTTCTTACTCCAGCTGTCATGCCTGCTGCTTACTGGCATGCCTTCCCACTATGACAGTGCCAAATGAACTGGAACATTTCTAAGATGTTAATAGAGATCTGACTCATAACTGATTCTCTAAGAAACTAGCCATGTCCCAAATGAATGAATGCAATCTGACTTTGGCACAGCTCTGTCAATGACCAGTGACTCAGACCCATGGTAAGGGCAAAAACTTCCCTGAGTAAAGCTTGGTAGGATGGCAAAGACTTCTTCTGGTCCAAATAAGAATGTTCTCAGTGTGTGCAGATAATATCCACCATCGCTTTCACTTCTTCAGATGTTTACAGCCTGAAGACTGCATACTACAAAGACAGTTACTCCTGAGAGCAGCTAAACCTGCCTCCCTGCTCAACTGTATGCAATAACCTGCTTCTTTGTGTATTTGTATACAATGACATCACTTCCTTTTTCAACTGAATATAATATACACATTGAAGGATGCTGAGGCTTCTCTGTCACAGATCCCAAGCCAATCCCAGATTTTCTGTATGTGTTTGTGTACCTGTCCTTTCTTCATTTCCCCACTATCCCTAGTCTCCTGGGACCCAAGCTGTGGAAGGAAGTGGCTCTAGATTAATCATATTAACCTGTGCCACAATACCCAGAGCTGATCCTCTGCCACACTAAATGCCTAAATATTGACAGGAGAGAGCTGGTCTCCCTGGAGTGCTGGAACACATATAAGCACAGGGAAGGCCACCACTTCTGCTCTGAGAAACCTACCTGGAGACTGCAGGACATAGGAACTGAGAAGCAGCCTGTTTCAGGATACTTCTGGTTTCCATCTACCCCTGTACCTGATCCTGTGACACAGTGCTCCATACACAAATTCATCCCAGAAAAAAATGGTCTCCCAGGAGAACTAAAGCACAGGGTTGCAGGCGGGAAAAGCCAAAGTCAGAGACAGCAAAACCAGCTAACACTGAAGATAACCAGATCATGAGAGGCAAGGGCAACAACAAAAGCAAGAGAATCCATAGCTACTTGGCACCATCAAAACCCAGTTTTGACACAACAGCAAGCCCTGGATACCCCAACACACAAGAAAAGCAAGACTCTGATTTTAAATCACATCTCATTATAATGATAAAGGACTTAAAGAAAGACATAAATAACTCCCTTAAAGAAATACAGGAGAACACAGGTAAATACCTAGAAGCCCTTAAGAGGAAACACAAAAATTCCTTAAAGAACTACAGGAAAACACAACCAAACAGGGGAAGGAATTGAACAAAACCATCCAGGATCTAAAAATGGAAATAGAATCAATAAAGAAATCACAATGGGAGGCAATACTGAAGGTAGAAAACCTAGGAAAATTATCAATAGTCACAGATGCAAGCATCACCAACAGAATACAAGAAATAAAAGAGAATCTAAGGTGCAGAAGATACCATAGAAAACATTGACACAATAGTCAAAAAATGCAAAATGCAAAAAGCCCCTAACCTAAAACATCCAGTGAATCCAGAACACAATGAGAAGACCAACCCAAAGGATAATAGGTATAGAGGACAGTGAAGATTCCCAAATTAAAGGCCCAATAAATATCGTCAACAAAATTATAGAAGAAAACTTGCCTAACCAAAAGAAAGAGATGCCTATAAACATATAAGATGCCTACAGAACCCCAAATAGATTGGACCAGGAAAAAATGTCTCCTGTCACAAAATAGTCAAAACACTAACTGCACAAAACAAAAAAAGAATATTAAGGTAAGGAGGAAATGTCAAATAACATATAAAGGCAGACCTATCAGACTTACACCAGAATTCTCACAGAGACTATGAAAGCTAGAAGATCCTGAGCAGATCTCATACAGGCCATAAAAGAACACAAAGGCCAGCCCAGGCTACTATACCCAGCAAAGCTCTTATTTACCATAAATGGAGAAACCAATATATTCCATGACAAAACCAAACTTACACAATATCTTTCCACAAATCCAGCCCTACACAGGATAAGAGATGAAAAACTCCAACACAAAGAGGGAAAGTACACCCTAGAAAAAGCAAGAAATTAATCTTCAATCAAGAAACCCTAAAGAAGATATCCATACAAACAAAACTAACATCAAAAATTATAGGAAGCAATAAACACAGTTCCTTCATGTCTCTTAACATCAATGGAGTCAATTCCCCAATAAAAAGAAATAGAGTAACAGACTGGATACATAAACAGGACCCAGCATTTTGCTACGTATAGGAAATGCACCTCCATATCAAAGACAGAGACTACCTCAGAGTAAAGGTCTGGAAAACAATTTTCCAAGCAAATGTTCCAGGAAACAAGCTGAAATATCCATTCTAATAATAACAAAAAACCCAGGATAGGGAAAACTATTCTCAACAATAAAATAACCATCCCTGACCTCAAGCTGTACTACAGAGAAATAGTGATAAAAACTGCATGGTATTGGAACAGAGACAGGCAGGTAGACCAATGGAATAGAATTGAAGACCCAGAAATGAACCCACATACTTATGGTCTCTTGATCTTTGACAAATGATCTAAAACCATCCAGTGGAAAAAAGACAGCATTTTCAACAAACGGTGCTGGCTCAACTGTTCATCAGCATGGAGAAAATGCAAATTGATCCATTCTTATATCCCTGTTCAAAGCTAAATCCCAAGCAGATCAAGGACCACCACATACATCCAGACACACAGAATCTAATAGAAGAGAAAGTGGGGAAAAGCCTGGAACAAATGTGCACAGGGAAAATTTTCCTGAACAGAACACCAATGGCTTCTGTGCTATGATCAAGAATCAACAAATGGGACCTCTTAAAATTGCAAAGCTTCTGTAAGGCATAGGGCACTATCAGTAGTATTAAACAGTGACCAAGAAATTGGAAGATAATTACCAATCCTACATTCAAGCATCTTAAAAAATGCTCAACTTCATTTATCATTAGGGAAATGCAAATCAAAACAACCCTAAGATTTCATCTTACACCAGTCAGAATGGCTAAGATTAAAAATTCAGGAGACAGCAGGTGTTGGAGAGGGTGTGGAGAAAGAGGAACACTCCTCCACTGCTGGTGGGGTTGCAAATTGGTACAACCACTCTGGAAATCAGTCTGGCGGTTCCTCCGAAAACTGGGCACCTCACTTCCAGAAGATCCTGCTATACCACTCCTGGGCATATACCCAGAGGATTCCCCAGCATGTAATAAGGATACATGCTCTACTATGTTCATAGCAGCCCTATTTATAATTGCCAGATGCTGGAAAGAACCCAGGTATCCCTCAACAGAAGAGTGGATGCAAAAAATGTGGTATATCTACACAATGGAGTACTATTCAACCATTAGAAACAATGAATTCATTAAATTCTTAGGCAAATGGATGGAGCTAGAGAACATCATACTAAGTGAGGTAACCCAGACTCAAAAGGTGAATCATGGTATGCACTCACTAATAAGTGGTTATTAACCTAGAAAACTGGAATACCCAAAACATAATCCATACATCAAATGAGGTACAAGAAGAAAGGAGGAGTGGCCCCTGGTTCTGGAAAGACTCAGTGAAACAGTATTCGGCAAAACCAGAACGGGGAAGTGGGAAGGGGTGGGTGGGAGGACAGGGGAAGAGAAGGGGGCTTACGGGACTTTCGGGGAGTGGGGGGCTAGAAAAGGGGAAATCATTTGAAATGTAAATAAATTATATCGAATAAAAAAAAAGAAATACCAATAACAGCATTAACAAATGCAAGACCATATTCAAATAAAAGAGATTTAATTATGAAATGTTAAAAAAAAAAAACAGTCCCATATCCCCTAAAGAAGTAAAAGTGGTGATAGAAAGTCTCCCAACCAACAAAAGCACGGGACCAGATGGCTTCAGTGCAGAATTCTATCAAACCTTCAAAGAAGACCTAACACCAATACTCTTGAAATCGTTCCACAAAATAGAAACAGAAGGAACACTACCCAACTTGTTCTATGAAGCCACTATTACGCTGATACCAAAACCACACAAAGATCCAACAAAAAAAGAGAACTTCAGGCCAATATCCCTTATGAATATCGATGCAAAAATACTAAATAAAATTCTTGCCAACTGAATTCAAGAACGCATCAAAACGAACATCCACCATGATCAAGTGGGCTTCATGCCAGGGATGCAGGGATGGTTCAATATACTCATATCCATCAATGCAATCCACTACATAAACAAACTCAAAGAAAAAAACCATATGATCATTTTATTAGATGCTGAAAAAACATTTGACAAAATTCAGCATCCTTTCATACTAAAAGTCTTGGAAAGGACAGGAATTCAAGCCCTAAACATAATTAAAGCAATATACAGCAAACCGGTAGCCAACATCAAACTAATCGGAGAGAAACTTGAAGCAATCCACTAAAATCAGAGACTAGACAACGCTGCCCTCTCTCTCCATATCTTTTCAATATAGTACTTGAAGTTTTAGCTAGAGCAATTAGAAAAAATAAGGAGGTCAAAGGGATAAAAATTGGAAAGAAAGAAGTCAAATTATCACTATTTTCAGATTATATGATAGTATACTTAAGTGACCCAAAAAACTCCACCAGATAACTCCTACATCTGATTAAAATCTTCAGCAAAGTGCAGGTTATAAAATCACCTCAAGCAAATCAGTAACCTTCCTATACTCAAAGGATAAGCAGGCTGAGAAAGAAGTTAGAAAAATGACACCCTTCACAATAGCCACAAACATTATGAAGTATCTTGGTGTGACTCTAACCAAACAAGTGAAAGATCTATATGATAAGAACGTCAGGTCTCTGAAGAAGGAAATCGAAGAAGACCTCAGAAAATGGAAAAATCTTCCATGCTCCTGGATTGGCAGGATTAATATAGTTAAAATGGCCATCTTGCCAAAACCAATATACAGATTCAATGAAATCCCCATCAAAATCCCAACTCAGTCTTTCACAGAGTTAGAAAAAGCATTTCTCAAATTCTTCTGGAGTAACAAAAAAACTCAGGATAGCTAAAACTATTCTCAGCAGTAAAAGAACTTCTGGGGGAATCAGTATCCCAGACCTCAAACAATACTACAGAGCAATAGTGTTAAAAACTGCATGGTATTGGCACAGTGACAGGCAGGAAGATCAATGGAATAGGGTTGAAGACCCAGGAATGAATTCACATACCTATGGTCACTTGATCTTCAACAAAGTAGCAGAAAACATCCAGTAGAAAAAAGCCTTTTCAACAAATGGTGCTGGTTCAACTGGAGGTCAGCATGCAGAAGAATGTGAATTGATCCATTCTTATCTCCTTGTACTAAGCTCAACTCCAAGTGGATCAAGGGCCTCCACATAAAACCAGACACACTGAAACTAAAAGAAAAGAAACTGGGGAAAACCCTTGAGGACATGGGCACAGGGGAAAAGTTCCTAAACAGAACACCAAGAGCTTATGCTCTAAGATCAAGAATTGGCAAATGGGATCTCATAAAATGACAATGTTTCTGTAAGGCAAAGGACACTGTCAAAAAAGGACAAACTGGCAACCAACAAATTGGGAAAAGATCTTCACCAACCCTACATCCGATAGAGTACTAATATCCAATATATACAAACAACTCAAGAAGTTTGACCCCAGGGGAAAAATAATCCCATTAAAAAATGGGGTACAGAGCTAAACAAAGAATTTTCCCCTGAAGAAATTCGGATGGCTGAGAAGCACCTTAAGAAATGCTCAACATCATTAGCCATTAGGGAAATGCAAATCAAAACAACCCTGAGATTTCACCTCACTCCAGTTAGAATGGCTAAGGTTAAAAACTCAGGAGACAACAGGTGTTGGCGAGGATGTGGAGAAAGAGGAACACTCCTTCACTTCTGGTGGGATTGTAAGATGGTACAACCACTCTGAAAATCAGTCTGGCAGTTCCTCAGAAAACTGGACATGACACTTCCGGAGGACCCTGCTATACTTCTCCTGGGCATATACCCAGAGGATTCCCCACCATGCAATAAGGACACATGCTCCACTATGTTCGTAGCAGCCTTATTTATAATAGCCAGAATCTGGAAAGAACCCAGATATCCCTCAATGATTGAATCGATACAGAAATTGTGGTATATATACACAATGGAGTACTATTCAGCAATTAAAAACAATGAATTCGTGAAATTTTTTAGGCAAATGGATGGAACTGGAAAATATCATCCTAAGCGAGGTAATGCAATCACAAAAGAATACACATGGAATGCAATCATTGATAAGTGGATATTAATTAGCCCTGAAGCTCTGAATACTGAGGATACAATTAGTATATCAAATGATTCCCATGAAGAAGGAAGAAGAGGGCCCTAATCCTGGAAAGGCTTGATCCAGCATTGTAGGGGATTATCAGGACAGAGAAAAGGGAGGGGGAAAGATAGGAGAATGGATGGAGAAAAGAGTACTTATGGGATATATGGGGGGCAACTGGGAAAGGGGAAAGCTTTTAGAATGTAAACAAAGAATATAGAAAATAAATAAAAAATTTTTCAAATAAAAAATGCAAGTGTCTTGTATAGTACAGCAAAAAGAAAAAAGAAGAAAAAATCTCAGGTGCTGAAGATACAATAGAAAACATTGAGTCAACAGTCAAAGAAAATGCAAAATGCATAAAGTTTCTATCCTAAACCATCCAGGAAATCCAGGACACAATGAGAAGACCAAATCTAAGGATTATAGGTATAGAAGAGAACAAAGATTCCCAATTTAAAGGGCCAGAAAATATTTTCAACAAAATTATAGAAGAAAGCTTCTCTAACCTAAGGAAAGATGCCCATGAAGATACAAGAAGCCTTCAGAACTCCAAACAGAACCGAACCAGAACATACAGTCCTTCTGGCACATAATAATCAAAACACCAAATGCACTAAACAAAGAAAGAATATTTAAAGCATTAAGAGAAAACGAGCAAGTAACTTATAAAGGCAGACCTACCAAAATTACATGAGACTTCTCACCAGAGACGATGAAAGCTAGAAGATCCTGCGAAGACCTCATACAGACCCTAAGATAACACAAATGCCAGACCAGACTACTATACCCAACAAAACTCTCAATCACCATAGATGGAGAAACGAAATATTGATAAAACCAAATTTACACAATATCTTCCCACAAATCCAGCTCTACAAAGGATAATAGATGAAAAACACCAACACAAGGAGGGAAACTACACCCTAGAAAAAGCAAGAAAGCAATCTCTTCCAACAAATCCAAAAGAAGATACCCACACAAACATAAAAATAACATCAAAAATAAAAGGAAGCTACAATCACTATTCTTTAATATCTCTTAAGATCAATGGACATAATTCCCCAATAAGAAGACATAGACTAACAGAAATATTTTTATGTAAATTTTCAGTTATGTCAGAAAATGTTTGTAATTCCTATTTCAATTAATTTAGTAATTTTTTTAGGTCTACCATTTTATCTGCATTATTTTTCATGGTAATCTTCAATTTTAACATGTTTTTCTATATATTTCTTCTGTTTTATCAGAAATGTTTTCCATATAAATCTCTGGTTTTATCACAAAATATTTTTAATTCCACCTTCAATTAATTCAGAAAAGTTTTTTATGTCTACCATTTTATCTGTATAATTTTCCATGAAATAGTCAATTTTAATGTGTTACTCTATATATTTCTTGAATTTTATCAGAAAAATTTTCCATGTCAATCTTCAATTTTACCTGAAAATGCTTATGATATCACTTTCAATCAACTTAGAATTATTTTTATGCCTACCATTTTATCTGTATGATTTTCTATGATAATCTTCAATTTTAACATGTTTTTCTAAATTTTTCTATAATTTTATCACAAGTAATTTTCATGTAAATCTTCAACTTTATCAGAAAATGTTTACAATTCGACTTTCAATCAACTTAGTAATACTTTTCTTCCTAACATTATTATATCTATATAAAATTTTCCATGATAATTTTTAATTTTAACATGTTTTCTACATTTTTCTACAATTTTATCAGACATATTTTCTATGTAAATTTTCAATTCTATCATAAAATGTTTCTACTTAATTTTTCAACTAATTTAGGAATGTTTTTATGTCTACCACTTTATTCTTTAATTTTCCATGAAAATTGTCAATTTTAACATGTTTTGCTATATATCCCTTCTATTTTATCAGAAATATTTTCCATGTAAATCTTTGATTTTATCATAAAATATTTTTACTTACTTTTTCAATAAAAGAACATGCTTTTCAAAAAAACTCACATTGTACCCCACACAATAATAGTGGGAGATTTCAACACCACACTCTCATTAATGGACAAATCAGGGAAGCATAAACTAAATGGAGATACAGTGAAACTAACAGAAGTTATGGACCAAATGTATCATATATATATATATATATATATATATATATATATATATATATATATATATATATATATAAGATTTTATCCTAAAACAAAAGAATATACCTTCTTCTCTGAACCTCACAGTACCTTTTCCAAAACTGACCATATACTCGGTCACAAAACAGACCTCAGCAGATATAAGATTGAAGTAATTCCATGCACCCTATCAGATCACCACAGACTAAGGCTGGTCTTCAATAACAACAAAAACAATGGAAACGCATATACATGGAAACTGAGCAACACTCTACTCAATAATAGCTTGGTCAAGGAAGAAATAAAGAAATTAAAGATGGATGGCAGCATCCCTCACCTCTGTGTGCCGAGGCTGGCATGCTCCCCCAATAACCGGCTGGGAACTTCCCAGATGCAGCTGGTGCCTTTCTTTGGAAAAAAGAGATTAGAGTCCCTCATTTAAAATCATGAAAGAGAAGTGATCAGGGACTCACAGACAGTTATGGTGAGTTAAAAAACTAGTTCCTGATAGCCCATAAAGATAATCCGTAGGTCAGAAGAATCTCAGCTGCACAATTCTGCTTTGCCAAATGGTATGGTGTTTGAATTATGATGTGTCTCATCTGCCTTCCCCTACCCTTCACCCTACACATTCAAAGAATCTCTACCGATGCTATATATATGTGCCAAGCCTGCCAAACTTGAGGACACACTCCTGTCCTGTGCAGTGGGAAAGTGTGTGATCCGAGTCTGGCTCAAAACAATACTCTTATGCAGGATTACAGCAGACTCTGCATTTCCTGAGCTCCCCTGGGTATCCCACAGAATCTGAGTCATAACACAGGCCTTCATCTTCCATCTGTCAGTCACAGCAGGGAAATCCCGAAGCTGCGGAAGAAATTTAGGCAAAAGCAGAATAGGGTGCCTCTTTGGAGTAATATTAGTTACTTTTTTTTAAAATCAGAAGCAGCTTAAGAAGGATTGTGCTTATTTTGGCTCATAATTTGAAGGTGCAGCCCATCATAGTGGGGATGAAATAGCAGGAACATGAAGCAACTGGTAAAACTTCTACATGTGAGGAAGAGAAATGAATGGGGGTGCTTAGCTTTTCTCCTTTTCACTTAACCCTTAGAGGGGGATTATCCAGAGTGAGGGTGTGTTGTCCTAACAAAAGTAAACTTGTCAAAAGACTTTGTCACAGTAGTGCCTAGTTAGGATCTTAGTGGATTCTGTTTTTTTTTTTTTAAGTTGATACTATTCACGATCATATCTATGCCCAACACAGGGCTACAGGGCTGTGCCAACCATGCCAAGCTCTGGCAGGTTCATTCCCTTTATTCATGTCATCCTGAACAGAAATTGTGAGACAATGCACAGGAGAGCCACAGAAGCCTGGGGATCTTGGAGTT
Source organism: Apodemus sylvaticus (assembly GCF_947179515.1). NCBI lineage: Eukaryota > Metazoa > Chordata > Mammalia > Rodentia > Muridae > Apodemus > Apodemus sylvaticus. The sequence continues at coordinate 120,812,193 of NC_067473.1, forward strand.
GGGCATTTTACCTATAGAAATGACTCTTCCTCTGCTTGTGAAACTTCTGAGGATGTCAGAGAAGACTGAACAGGGCTAAAGATATGGCTGGGTAGGCTCTGGAACCTCTATCCCAGGCTCAGATATCTAAGGACAGATTTAAGGAGAAATAGGCTGCTATTTTTTCTGGGCTTAGAATTTTGTACCCACAGCCTGAGCACCAAAACGACAAAAGAAGGCAATGAAATACAATATCTGGTGATCTTTCACAAGTGACCCTGGAAAAAACTTCCCTCACATGGGCAGTATGTCCTGCTATGGTGCTCAACAGACCAGCATAGATCAGAATTCTCTGTTTCCATTTCAAATTCTTACTCAGGAATTCTCTGCAAGGGCAGGGGAAGGAGGGTAAACTAAAAGTTAGCTTCAGATTTCTCAAGGCCCAGAACAATTGTGACTAGTTCAACTGTGTCCCAATAACTTGCTTAGGGATCACTCACTGTATACAAAATACTTATTCTCTGATACTTAGCTCCTCAGAACCTTTGGAAGTAAGCACTTCCCTCCCAACTTTGAGAAACAGTAACAATGATTCTTTAAGGCTGTAAATGTTCATGAATCCATTAATTCATAACAGAGTCAGGTTTAACATCCATTCTCATGTATCATGGACCTCTGTCCCTTAACAAGTATTTTTGACAATTGGCTACATCCTAGTTTCTATAAGATGTCAATGTCTGAGACCTGCTCCTGGATATGTTAAGTAATGGACAGAGATAGACTCCAGAGAGAGAAAAAGTTTGAGCTCAAGGAGAAAAACAATGGGATTGTGTGCAGAAAAGGCATTTGTGAAAGTCTAACAACGTTTCATGATAAAAGAAGGCATGAGGATCCTCTGCCACAGGACGTCACAACCAAATAACTCCAGGAGAGAGCTAGCCTCCCAAGAGTGCAGATAAGCCTGTGGTTAAACCACCACTGCTGCTTTGTAGACCCAACCAGAACCCTCAGGAGACAGGAACCAAGGAGCAGCCTGAGACAGGAGCCTTCCAGTTTTCATCTGTTTCTAGAGCTGATCCTATGCCACAGCCACTGCAACACAAATACCACCAGTAGAGATCTTTATTCCCAGGAGAGCCAACACACCTGCAAGCACAGGTAAGAACACTATTACTGTACAAATTCCTGGCCCAAGAGGAACCCTCCCAGAGTCATCAGTACAACGGAACCAAGGAAGAGCTACTGTCAGGAAACTTCTGGTTTCAGTCTACATAACAGAGCGGACTCTGTATCATGGCTCCACACACCCAAATTCTTCCTGGAGAGAACTGATCTCCCAAGAAAACTGGCATGCAGGCTTGCAGGAGGAACAAGCCACATTCAGAGCCATCAAGACCAGCTAAAACCAAAAATAACCAGATGGCAAAAGGCAAGAGCAAAAACATAAGAAACAGAAACCAAAGCTACTTGGCATCATCAGAATCCAGGTCTCCCACCACAGCAAGCACTGGATAACCCAGTACTCCAGGAAAGCAACACTATGATTTAAAATCACATCTCATTATGAGGATAGAAGACTTTAAGAAAGACATAAATGACTATCTTAAATAAATACAGGAGAACACAGGTAAACAGGGAGAAGCCCTTAAAGAGGAGAGAGCCCTTAAATATCCCTTAAATAAATGCAGGAAAGCTCTGCCACCTTTGCTCCCAGATGGACCAGATGAGCAACACCAGGTACACAGAGATATCCGGAGTTTAACATCACTCAGGACACAACCCGCCAAGCTTCTGCCTGCACCCAAGGCCTGGGCAGCTCTGTGGGTCATCTGTGTACCAGCCCTGTCCTGGGACACTTGCCCTGCAGGGTGAATGGTACATGGAGGGAGTCCCGAAGCCTCCTCCATCTTCGCTCCTGGATGGAACAGGCTGGCAGCACCAGGTACACAGAGACAACCTGACTACAACATTGCTTGGGCAAGGCTCACCAGGGCTCCAAAGGCACCCAAGATTAAGACAGCCCATCAGAAATCTGTGCCAGGGGAAACCCAGTCATCCAGTGGTACAGAAATAGCCTTACAGGCATGCAGGAGGTTCAAACACCAGCCAATGACAACAGGACCAACTAACACTAGAGATAATCAGATGACAAAAGGGAAGCATAGGAACATTACTAACAGAAATCAAGGCAATATGGCAGCATATGAATGCAATTCTACAACAACAGCAAGTCCTGCATACTGCAACACACAAGAAAAACAAGATTTAGATTTAAAATCACATTTCATGATGCTTTTAGAAGATTACAAAAATGGCATAAATAAACCTGTTAAAGAAGTAAGGAGAATATGAATAAGGTACAATCTCTTACACACAAAACACAAAAATATCTTAAGGATATTCAGGAGATTATGGGTCAACAGATAGAAACCAATGGAGAGGAAATGCAAAAACCACTTAAAACTTGGGTAAACAGAAATGCCAGAAAACTTGGGTAAACAGGCAGAAGTTAAGAAAGAAGAAAGATAAAAATCTCTTAAAGAATTACAGGAAAACATAAGCAAACAAGTTAAGGAACTGAGCAAAACTATCCAGAATCTAAAAACAGAAGTAGAAACAACTAATAAATCACAAAGAGAGACAACTTTGGAGATAGAAATCCTTGGGAAGAAATCAAGGATCAGAGATGCAAATATCAACAACAGAATACAAGAGATACTCAGATGCTGAAGATACCATTGAAAGTATTGACTCAACAGTCAAAGAAAATGCAAAATGCAAAAAGCTTGTAACCCAAGACATCCAGGAAATCCAGGACACAATGAGAAGACCAAACTTCAGGATTATAGGTATAGATGACAGTGAAGATTTACAACTTAAGGGGCCAGGAAATATCTTCAACAAAATTCTGGAAGAAAACTTCCCTAACCTAAAGTGAGAAATGCCCATGAATATACAAGAAGCCTACTGAACTCCAAACAGATTAGACCAGGACAGAAATACCTCCTGACACATAATAATCAAAATGCCGAATGTACTAAACAAAGAATATTAAAAGTAGTAAGAGAAAAAGGCCAAGTAACATATAAAGGAAGACCTATCAGAATTACACCAGACTTCTCACCAGAGACCATGAAAGTTAGAAAATCCTGTACAGGTCTCATACAGACTCTAAGAGAACAGAAATGCCAACCAAGACTACTACACCCAGCAAAACGTTCAATCAACATAGATGGAGAAACCAAGATATTCCATGATAAAATCCAATTTACGTGATATCTTTCAACAAACTCAGCCCTACAAAAAATAATAGGTGGAAAACTCCAATACAAGGAGGGAAACTACACCGTGGAAAAAGCAAATAGTAACCTTCTTTCATCAAACTCAAAGAAAGAAAACCACTCAAAAATAAAAATATCATCAAAAATAACAGGAAGTAATAATCACTATTCGTTAATAGCTCTTAACATCAATGCACTCAATTCCCCAATAAAAATACATAGACTAACAGACTGGATACATAAACAGGACTCTACATTTTGCAGCATACAAGAAACTTACCTCAGTGTCAAAGACAAACAGTACCTCGGAATAAAAGGCTGGAAAACAATTGTATGAGCGAATGGTCACAGGAAACAAGCCACAGTAGCCATTCTAATATCAGATAAAATTGACATTCAACCTAAAGTCATCAAAAAAGACACAGAAGGATACTTCTTAATGGTCTAAGGAAAAAAAACACCAATAACTTTCAATTCTGAATATCTATGCTACAAATGCAAGGGCACCATCACTCATTAAAAAAAAAAAAAACTTTACCAAAGCTCAAAGCACATATTGCACCTAACACAATAATTGTGGGTGACTTCAACATTCCACTCTCTTCAATGGACAGGTCAGGAAAACAGAAACTAAACAGGGTGACAGTGAAACTATTTGAAGCTTTGGGCCAATTGGATTTAATATATATATATGTGTGTGTGTGTGTGTGTATGTATATGTATAAAACATTTCATCCTACAGCAAAAAAATATACCTTTTTCTTAGCACCTCATGGTACATTCTCCAAAATCGACTATATAATTGGACACAAGACAGACTTCAACAGATATAAGAAGATCGAACTAATCCCATGCCTCCTATGAGATTACTATCGAGTAAGAGTGGTCTTCAATAGCAACAAAAACAACAGAAAGTCTACATACACATGGAAGCTGAACACTACTCTAGTCAATGATACATTGGTCAAGGAAGAAATAAAGAAAAAAATCAAAGACATTTAAAATTTAATGAAAATGAAGGCACAACATACTCAAATTTATGAAACACAATGAAAGTAGTATCCCTGAGTACCTCCAAAAAGAAACTGCAGAGAGCTTACACTAGCAGTTTAACAGCATGCCTCACTTCCAGAAGATCCTGCTATACCACTCCTGGGCATATACCCAGAGGATTCCTCACCATGTAATAAGGATACATGCTCTACTATGTTCATAGCAGCCCTATTTATAATTGCCAGATGCTGGAAAGAACCCAGGTATCCCTCAACAGAAGAGTGGATGCAAAAAATGTGGTATGTCTACACAATGGAGTACTATTCAGCCATTAGAAACAATGAATTCATGAAATTCTTAGGCAAATGGATGGAGCTAGAGAATATCATACTCAGTGAGGTAACCCAGACTCAAAAGGTGAATCATGGTATGCACTCACTAATAAGTAGATATTAGCCTAGAAAACTGGAATACCCAAAACATAATCCACACATCAAATGAGGTACAAGAAGAAAGGAGGAGTGGCCCCTGGTTCTGGAAAGACTCAGTGAAACAGTATTCAGCAAAACCAGAACGGGGAAGTGGGAAGGGGTGGATGGGAGGACAGGGGAAGAGAAGGGGGCTTACAGGACTTTCGGGGAGTGGGGGGGGCTAGAAAAGGGGAAATCATTTGAAATGTAAATAAATTATATCGAATAAAAAAAATTAAAAAAAAAAACCAAAAAAAAAAATCAACAAAACAAGGAACTGGTTCTTTGAGAAAATCAACAAAATAAATAAAGCCTTAGCCAGACTAACCAGAGGACACAGAGACAGTATCCAAATTAACAAAATTAGAAATGAAAAGGAAGATATAACAACAGAAACTGAGGAAATTAAAAAAAAATCATCAAATCCTACTACAAAAGAGTGTACTAGTCACACCTGGATAATCTGGAGAAAATGGAAAATTTCCTAGACAGATACCAAATACCAAAATTAAATCAGGATCAAATAGATCATCGAAACAGTCCCATAACACCTGAAGAAATAGAAGTGGTCATTGAAAGTCTCCCAACCAAAAACAAAAGGCACAGACCAGATGGTTTTAGTGCAGAATTTTATCAGACCTTCAAAAAAGACCTAACAACAATACTTTTTTTTAAATAATAAGAAATAGTTTATTTAATTTAAGAGATTTTCTTTTTTATTGTTTTTTATTCAACGTATTCTTTATTTACATTTCAAGTGAGTCCCCTTCCTGGGTCCCACCTCCCCGAAAGTCCCATAAACCCTCTTTCCTCCCCCTGTTCCCCAATCCAACCCTTCCCACTTCCCTGTCCTGGTATTCCCCTACACTGCTGCAATGAGCTTTTCCAGGACCGGGGGCAACTCCTTCCTTCTTCTTAGACTTCATTTAATATGAGCATTGTGTCTTGGGTATTCCAAGCTTCTAGGCTAATATCCATTTATCAGTGAGTGCATACCATGAGTGTTCTTTTGAGACTGGGTTCCCTAACTTAGGATGATGGTCACCAGTTCCATATATTTGTCTAAGAATTTCATGAATTCGTTGTTTCTAATGGCTGAATAGCACTTCATTGTGTATATATACCACATTTTCTGTATCCATTCCTCTGGTGAGGGACATCTGGGTTCTTAACAGCTTCTGGCTATTGTAAATAGGACTGCTATGAACATAGTGAGGTATGTATCCTTATTACATGCTGGGGAATCCTCTGGGTATATGCCAAGGAATAGAATAGTGGGGTCGTCTAGAAGTATCATTCCCAGTTTTCTGACGAACAGCCAGACTTACAATCAACTCACAACACCACCAGCAGTGGAGGAGTGTTCCTCTTTCTCCACATCCTTGCCAGAACCTGTTTTCTCCTGACTTTTTGTTCTTGGCCATTCTGACTGGTGTGAGGTAAAATCTCAGGGGTGTTTTGATTTGCATTTCCCTGATGACTAAGGATGTTGAACATTTCTTTAGGTGCATCTCAGACATTCGATATTCCTCAGGTGAAAATTCTTTGTTTAGCTCTGTACCCCATTTTTAAGGGCAATGTTTGGCTCTCTGGAGTCTATCTTCTTGAGTTCTTTGTATATCTTGGATGTAAGCCCTCTACCAGATGTAGTGTTGGGAAAGATCTTTTCCCAATTTGTTGGTTACCGTTTTGTCCTTTTGACAATGTCCTTTGCCTTACAGAAACTTTGTAGTTTTGAGGCCCCATTTGTCAATTCTTCAAACTATTCCACAAAATAGAAGCAGAAGGAACACTACCCAAGTTGTTCTATGTAGCCACAATTACGCTGTTACCAAAATCACTCAAAGATCCAACAAAGAAAGAGAAATTCAGACCAACTTCCCGAATGAATATCAGTGCAAAAATACTCAACAAAATGCTTATCAACCGAATCCAAGAACACATCAAAACGATCATCCACCATGATCAGGGATGCAGGGATGGTTCAATATATGGAAATACATCAATGCAATCTACTACAAAAACAAACTCAAAGGAAAAAAAACACATGGTCATTTCATTAGATGCTGAAAAAGCATTTGACAAAATTCAGCATCATTTCATACTAAAAGTTTGGAAAGAACAGTAATTCAAGGCCCATTCCTAAACATAGTAAAAGCAATATACGGCAAACCAGAAGCCATCATCAAACTAAATAAAAAGAAACTTGAAGAAATCCCACTAAAATCAGGGACTAGACAAGGCTACCCCCTCTCTCTATATCTTTTCTATATAGTACTTGAATTTCTGACTAGAGCAAATAGACAACATAAGGAGGTCAAAGGGATACAACTTGGAAAGGAGGAAGTGAAACTATCACCATTTGCAGATGATATGATAGTATAGTTAAGTGACCCAAAAAACACCACCATAGAATCGTACAGCTGATAAACAACTTCAGCATTGTGACTGTAGCCTTCCTATACTCAAAGAATAAGCAGGCTAAGAAAGATATTAGGGAAATAACACCCTTCACAATAGCCACAAACAGTATAAAGTATCTTGGTGTGATTCTAGCCAAACATGTGAAAGATGTGTATGACAAGAGCGTCAGGTCTCTGAAGAAGGAAATCAAAGAAGACCGCAGAAAATGGAAAAATCTTCCATGCTCATGGATTGGCAGGATTAATAAAGTAAAAATGACCATATTTCCAAAAACAATATACAGATTTAGTGCAATGCCAACTCAGTCCTTCATAGAGTTAGAAAGAGCAATTCTCAAATTCATCGGAAATAACAAAAACCCAGGATAGCTAAAACTATTCTTAACAGTAAAAGAAATTCTAGGTGAATCAGTATCCTGGACCTCAAGAAGTACTTCAGAGCAATAGTGTTAAAAACTGCATGGTATTGGTACACTGACAGGCAGGTAGAACAATGGAATAGAATTGAAGACCCAGAAATGAACCCACATACCTATGGTCACTTGATATGAATATCAAAGAAGCTAAAACCATCCAGTGGAAAAAAGATTGCCTTTTCAACAAATGGTTCTGTTTCAACTGGAGGTTAGCATGCAGAAGAATGTGAATTGATCCATTCTTATCTCCTTATACTAAGCTCAACTCTGAATAGATCAAGGATCTCCACATAAAATGAGATATACTGCACCTAATAGATAAGAAACTGGGGAAGAGCCTTGAGCATATGGTCACAGGGGAAAATTTCCTGAACAGAACACCAATAGCTTATGCTCTAAGATCAAGGATTGACAAATGGGAACTCATAAAATTACAAAGTTTCTGTAAGGCAAAGGACGCTGTCAAAAGGACAAAAGGGCAATCAACAAATTGGGAAAAGACCTTCATCAACCCTACATCCGACAGAGGGCTAATATTCAATATATACAAAGAGCTCAAGAAGTTAGTCTCCAGAGAGCCAAATAACCCTATTTAAAAATTGTGTATAGAGCTAAACAAAGAATTTTCACCTGAAAAATTTCGAATCACTGAGAAGCACCTTAAGAAATGTTCAACATCATTAGTCATTAGGGAAATACAACCCTGAGATTTCACCTAACACAAATCAGAATGGCTATTATGAAAAACTCAGGAGACACCAGGTGTGAGCAAGGATGTGAAGAAAGAGGAACACTCCTCCACTGCTGGTGGGATTGCAAGGTGCTACAACCACTCTGAAAATCAGTCTGGTGGTTCCTCAGAAAACTGGGCATGACACTTCTGGAGGACCTTATTATACCACTGCTGGGCATATACCCAGAGGATTCCCTGGCATGAAATAAGGACATATGCTCCACTATGTTCATAGCAGCCTTATTTATTATAGCCAGAAGCTGGAAAGAACGCAGATGTCCCTCAATGGAGGAATGGATACAGAAAATGTGGTATATTTACACAATGGAATACTACTGAACAATTTAAAACAATGAATTCAGGAGATTCTTAGGCAAATTGTTGGAACTGGAAAATATCATCCTAATTGAGGTAACCCATTCACAAAAGAACACACATGGAATGCAGTCACTGATAAGTGGATATTAACCCAGAAGCTCTGAATATCCAAGATACAATTCACATATCAAATCATTCCCAAGAAGAAGGAAGGAGAGGGCTCTGGTCCTTGAAATGCTTGATCCCAAAATGTAGGGAATTACCAGGACAGAGGAGTGGGAGGGGATTGATTGGGGAATGGGTAGAGGGAGGAGGGTTTATGGGACTTATGGGGAGGAGGGACCTGGAAAAGCAGAAATCATTTGGAATGTAAATGTAGAATATAAAAAGATTGAAAAAATAAAAAATAAAAAAAAAAAGAATTACAGGAAAACAAACAAACAGGTGATGGAATTGAACAAAGCCATTCAGGATCTGAAACATAGAAATAGAAACAATAAAGAAATAACAAAGTAAGACAACCCTGGAAATGGAAAACCTAGAAAAGACATTAGAAGTCAAACAAGTTACAAACAAAATACAAAACACTCCTAACAGAACACATTCAGGAAATCCAGGACACAATGGGAAAAACAAACCTGAGGATAATAGGTATAGAAGAGAGTGAAGATTCATAACTTAAAGGACCAGTAAATATCTTCAGTACAATTATAGAAGAAATCTTCCCTAAACTAAAGAGATACCCATAAACATACAAAAAGCCTACAGAACACCAAATAGATTGGACCAGAAAAGAAATTTCTCCCATCACATAATAGTAAAAACAAGAAATGCACAAAGCAAAAAAAGCATATTACAAGCAGTAAGGTTAAAAGGTCAAATAATGTATGAAATCAGACCTGTCAGAATTACACCAGACTTCTCAGCAGAGTCTGTGAAAGCTAGAAAATCCTGGAGAGATCTCATAAAGATCATCAGAGAGCATAAATGCCAGCCCAGACTACTATACCCAGCAAAACTCTCGATTACCATAAATAGAGAAACCAAGATATTCCATGACAAAAACAAATTTTCTGCAGTATCTTTCCACAAATCCATCCAGAAAAGGATAATAGATGGAAAAATGCCAACACAAAGAGGAAAACTACACCCTAGAAAATGCAAGAAATTAGTCTTTCAACAAACTCAAAGGAAGATAGCCACCTAAACATAAAAATAACATCAAAATGACAGGAAGCAACAATCACTATTCCTTAATATCTCTTTTATTTATTTATTTTTATTTACATTGCAAATGATTTCCCCTTTTCTGTGTCCCCACTCCACGCAAGTCCCTTAAGCCCTCTTCCGTCCCCCTATTCTTCCATCCACCCCTTTCCACTTCCCTGTTATGGAATTCCCCTATACTCTTGCACTGAGTCTTTCCAGAGCCAGGGGCCACTCCTCCATTCTTTTTGGATATCATTTAATTTGTGGATTATGTCCTGGGTATTCAAAGTTTTTAGGCTAATATCCACTTATCAGTGAGTGCATACCATGATTGATCTTTTGAGACTGGGTTACCTCACTTAGTATAATGTTCTCCAGCTCCATCCATTTGTCTAAGAATTTCATGAATTCATTGTTTCTAATGGCTGTACTCCATTGTGTAAATATACCACATTTTTTGTATCCATTCATCCGTTGAAGGACACCTAGGTTCTTTCCAGGTTCTGGCTACTACAAATAGGGCTGCTATAAACATAGTGGAGCATGTGTCCTTATTGCATGCTGAAGAATCCTCTGAATATATGCCCAGTAGTGGTATAACAGGGTCCTCAGGAAGTAACATGCCCAGTTTTCTGTGGAACCACCAGACTGAATTCCAAAATGGTTGCACCATCTTGCAATCCCACCAGCAGTGGAGGAGTGTTCCTCTTTTTCCACATCCTCACCAACACCTGCTGTCTCCTGAGTTTTTGACCTTAACCATTCTGACTGGTGTGAGGTGAAATCTCAGGGTTGTTTTGATTTGCATTTCCCTAATGATTAATGATGTTGAACATTTCTTAAGGTGTTTCTCAGCTCTCCGGACGTTCTTCATGTGAAAATTCTTTGTTTAGCTCTGTACCCCACTTTTTCATGGGGTTATTTGGTTCTCTGGGTTCTACTTTCTTGAGTTCTTTGTATATATTAGATATTAGCCCTCTGTCAGATTTAGGGTTGGTGAAGATCTTTTCCCAGTCTGTTGGTTGACGTTTTGTCCTTTTGACGGTGTCCTTTGCCTTACAGAAACTTTGTAGTTTTATGAGGTCCCATTTGTCAATTCTTGATCTTAGAGCATAAGCTATTGGTGTTCTATTCAGGAACCTTTCCCCTGTGCCCATGTCGTCCAGGGTCTTCCCCAGTTCCTTTACGATTAGTTTCAGTGTGTCAGGTTTTATGTGGAGGTCCTTGATCCATTTGGAGTTGAGCTTGGTACAAGGAGATAAGAATGGATCGATGCGGATTCTTCTGCAAGCTGACCTCCAATTGAACCAGCACCATTTGTTGAAAAGACTATCTTTTTTCCACTGGATGCTTTCAGCTCCTTGGACGAAGACCAAGTGATCATAGGTGTGTTGGTTCATTTCTGGGTCTTCAATCCTATTACATTGATCCGCTTGCCTGATATTGTACAAATACCATGCAGTTTTTATGACTATTGCTCTGTAGTAGAGTTTAAAGTCTGGGATATTGAATCCCCCTGAAGTTCTTTTACTGTTGAGAATAGTTTTAGCTATCCTGGGTTTTTTGTTATTCCAGATGAATTTGAGAATTGCTCTTTCTAACTCTATGAAGAACTGGGTTGGGATTTTTATGGGAATAGCGTTGAATCTGTAGATTGCCTTTGGCAAGATGGCCATTTTAACTATATTAATCCTGCCAATCCACGAGCATGGAAGGTTTTTCCATTTTCTGAGATTTTCTTTGATTTCCTTCTGAAGTTCTTGTCATATAGGACTTTCACTTGTTTGGTTAGAGTCACCCCAAGATACGTTATGCTGTTTGTAGCTATTGTGAAGGGGGTCATTTCCCTAATTTCTTTCTCAGTCTGCTTATCCTTTGAATATATAAAGGCTACTGATTTGCTTGCATTGATTTTGTAGCCAGCCACTTTGCTGAAGTTGTTTATCAGCTGTAGGAGTTCTCTAGTAGGGTTTTTAGGGTCACTTAAGTATACGATCATATCATCTGCAAATAGTGATAGTTTGACTTCCTTTCCAATTTGTATCCATTTGACTTCCTTCTGTTGTCTAATTGCTCTAGCTAGGACTTCAAGAACTATGTTGAAAAGATATGGAGAGAGGGGACAGCCTTGTCTAGTCCCTGATTTTAGTGGGATTGCTTCAAGTTTCTCTCCATTTAGTTTGATGTTGGCTACCGGTTTGCTGTATATTGCTTTTACTATGTTTAGATATGGGCCTTGAATTCCTGTTCTTTCCAAGGCTTTTAGCATGAAAGGATGCTGAATTTTGTCAAATGCTTTTTCAGCATCTAATGAAATGATCATGTGGTTCTTTTCTTTGAGTTTGTTTATATAGTGGATAGCATTTATGGATTTCCTTATATTGAACCATCCCTGCATCCCTGGGATGAAGCCTACTTGATCATGGTGGATGATAGTTTTGATGTGTTCTTGGATTCCGTGGGCAAGAATTTTATTTAGTATTTTTGCATTCATATTCATAAGGGAAATTGGCCTGAAATTCTCTTTCTTAGTTGGATCTTTGTGTGGTTTTGGTATCAGTGTAATAGTGGCTTCGAAGAAGGAGTTGGGTAGTGTTCCTTCTGTTTCTATTTGGTGGAAAAGTTTGAAGAGTATTGGTGTTAAGTCTTCTTTGAAGGTCTGATAGAATTCTGCACTGAAACCATTTGATCCTGGTTTAACTTTGGTAATTGGTATCTGTCTAAGAAAATGTCCATTTTCTCCAGATTCTCCAGTTGTGTTGAGTACAGGTTTTTGTAGTAAGATCTGGTGATTTTTGAATTTCCTTGGTTTCTGTTGTAATATCTCTGTTTTCATTTCTAATTTTGTTAATTTGGATACTTTCTCTGTGCCCTTTGGTTAGTCTGGCTAAGGGTTTAACTATCTTGTTGATTTTTTCAAAGAACCAGCTTTTGGTATTGTTGATTCTTTGTATGGTTCTCTTGGCTTCTACTTGATTGATTTCAGCCCTGAGTTTGATGATTTCCTGTCTTCTCCTCCTCCTGGGTGAATTAGCTTCTTCTTGTTCCAGGGTTTTCAGTTGTTCCTTTAATCTTCTAGTGTAAGCTCTCTCGAATTTCTTTTTAGAGGCACTCAAAGCTATGAGTTTTCCTCTTAGCACTGCTTTCATTGTGTCCTATAGATTTGTGTATGTTGTGCCTTCATTTTCAATAAATTCTAAGAAATCTTTGATTTCTTTCTTTATTTCTTCCTTGACCAAGGTATCATTGAGTAGAGTATTGTTCAGTTTCCATGTGTATGTGGGCTTTCTGTTGTTTTTACTGTTACTAAAGACCACTTTTACTCCATAGTGTTCTGATAGGAGGCATGGGATTATTTCAATCTTCTTATATTTGTTGAGGTCTATCTTGTGACCAACTATATGATCTATTTTGGAGAAGGTACCATGAGGTGCTGAAAAAAGGTATATTCTTTTGCTTTGGGATAAAAAGTTCTATATATATCTGTTAACTCCAATTGGTTCAAAGCTTCAATTAGTTTCATTGTCTCCCTGTTTAGTTTCTGTTTTCCTGATCGGTCCATTGGTGAAAGTGGAGTGTTGAAGTCACCCACAATTATTCTGTTAGGTGCAATGTGTACTTTGAGCTTTAGTAAAGTTTCTTTTATGAATGAGGGCACCCTTGTATTCGGGGCATAGATGTTCAGGATTGAGAGTTCTTCTTGTTGGATTTTTCCTTTGACCAGCAAGAAGTGTTCTTCTGTGTCTCTTTTGATGACATTATGTTGAAAGTCAATTTTATCTGAAATTAGAATGGCAACTCTGGCTTGTTTCCTGGGACCATTTGCTTGTAGAATTGTCTTCCAGCCTTTTACTCTAAGGGAGTTTTTGTCTTTGAAATTGATGTGTGTTTCCTGTATGCAGCAAAATGTAGGGCCCTGTTTACGTAACCAGTCTGTTAGTCTATGTCTTTTTATTGGGGAATTGAGTCCATTGATGTTAAGAGATATCAAGGAGTAGTGGTTATTGTTTCCTAACATTTTTGATTTTAATTTTATACGTGTGTGGTTATCTTCTTTGGGTTTGATGAAAGAAGCTTAATATCCTGCTCTTTCCAGGGTATAGTTTCCCTCGTTCTAATGGTGCTTTCCCCCTATTATCCTTTGTAGGACTGGGTTTGTAGAAAGATATTGTGTAAATTTGGTTTTGTCATGGAATATCATGGTTTCTCCATCTACAGTAGTTGAGAGTTTCACTGGGTATAGTAGTCTCGGCTGGCATTTGTGTTCTCTTAGAGTCTGCATGAGCTCCGCCCAGGATCTTCTAACTTTCATGGTCTCTGGTGAGAAATCTGGTGTAATTCTGATAGGTCTTCCTTTATATGTTACTTGCCCTTTTTCTCTTACTGCCCTAAGTATTCTTTCTTTGTTTAGTACATTTGGGGTTTTGATTATTATGTGACAGGAGGTATTTCTGTTCTGGTCCAGTCTGTTTGGAGTTCTGTAGGCTTCTTGTATATTCATGGGCATCTCTCTCTTTAGGTTAGGGAAGTTTTCTTCCATAATTTTGTTGAAGATATTTGCTGGCCCTTTAAGTTGTAAATCTTCACTCTCATCAACACCTATAATCCTTAGATTTGGCTTTCTCATTGTGTCCTGGATTTCCTGGATATTTTGGGTTACAAGCTTTTTGCATTTTGCATTTTCTTTAACTGTTGAGTCCATGGTTTCTATGGTATCTTCAGCATCTGAGATTCTTTCTTCTATCTCTTGTATTCTTTTGTTGATATTTGCGTCTATGGTCCCTGATTTCTTCCCAAGGTTTTCTATCTCCAAAGTTGTCTCTCTTTGTGCTTTCTTAGTTGTTTCTACTTCTGATTTTAGATCCTGGAAATTTTTGCTCAGTTCTGTCATTTGCTTGTTTGTGTTTTCCTCTAATTTTTAAGCGATTTTTGTGTTTCCTCTTTCATGACTTCTGCCTGTTGATCAAGGTTCTCCTATATTTCTTGAAGTGATTTTTGTGTTTCCTCCTTATTGGCTTTTGTATTCTTCTGAATTTCTTTCGATGATTTTTGTGTTTCCCTTGTAAGGGCTTCTAATTTTTGATCCATTTTCTCCTAGATTTATTTAAGTATGTCCTTCATGTGTTCCTGTAGTAGCATCATGACCAGTGATTTTAAATCCAAATCTTGTTTTTCTGGTGTGTTGGGGTATCCAGGACTTGCTAATGTTGGAGAATTAGGTTCAGATGCTGCCATAATGCCTTGATTTCTGTTAGTAACGTTCCTACGTTTGCCTTTAGCCATCTGGTTCTCCCAGGAGTTAGATGGTCTTATTGTCACTGGCTGGTGCTTCAACCTACTGTGGATCTTTAAGATTATCTCTGTAACAATGGATGACTGGGTTTCTTCTGGCACAGATTACTGATATGCTGGCTTCCTCTTTTGTGCCTTTGGAGCCCTTCTCTGTTGTGCCTCAAGCAATGCTATACTTAGGTTGTCAAGGTCAACCAGGTGTTCTCTGTCTGCTCTATTATGGAGGGAAGAAGTTGTGGTGGGGTCACTCCCTCTGTTGATTCTCACATAGGACACAGGTCTTGTGATGGACTGGCTTGCAGATGAACTGCCTATGTGCTCAGTTCCTGAGTGCAGGCAGACCCCTGGCAGGCAGACCCCTGCACCACCAGAAATCTAAGGCTCAGGGTGATACAGTACCTAGTGATCATTTTTTGTCCCTGCAGACAGCAAATATGGGTGCGGGGTTTCTCTCCTTCCAGCTGGCAGACAAAAGCCGCCTCTGTGCTCAGTTCCTGAGTACAGGCAGACCCCTGGCGGTTTGCACCACCAGAAATCTAAAGCTCAGGGCGATACAGTACATAGTGATCCTTTTGTGTCCCTGCAGGCAGCGAGTATGGCCGCGGGGCTTCTCTCCTTCCACAGCTCCCTGGGCAGGATACTCCTTAATATCTCTTAATACCAATGGACTATACCCTCTCCCATTTAAAGGACACAGAATAACAGACTGGATATCTAAACAGGACCCAGAATTTTGCTGCATACAGGAAATGTACCTCAGTGTCAAAGACAAACACTACCTCAGAGTAAAGGGCTGGGAAAAAATTCCAAGAAAACAGTCCCAAGAAGCAAACTTGAGTAGTCATTATAATATCAGATAAAATTGACTTTCAACAAAAAGTCATCAAAAAAGATAAAGAAGGGCATTTTATACTCATCGAAGGAAAAATCTTCCAAGAACTCTCACTTCTGAACATCTATGCTGCAAATACAAGGGCACCCTCATTCATAAAGGAAACTTTACTAAAGGTTAAAGTACACATTGTAACTCACACAATAATTGTGGTTGACTTCAACACCCCATTCTCCTCAATGGATAGATCAGGGATACACAAACTAAACAGAGACAGAGTGAGACTAACAGAAGTTTTGGACCAAATGGATGTAATATATATCTATAGAACATTTCATCCTAAACCAAAAGAATATACCTTGTATTCAGCACCTCCTGGTACCTTCTCCAAAATGGACCATATAATTGGACACAAAACAGACTTCAATAGATATAATAGATAAAAGAAGATCAAATTCCATGCTTCCAATCAGATCACTATGGAGTAAGGGTGGTCTTCAATAGCAACAAAAGCAACAGAAAGCCTACATACACATGGAAGCTGAACAATATTCTACTCAATGATACCTTGGTCAAGGAAGAAATAAAGAAAGAAATCAAAGACGTTTTAGAATTTAATGAAATTGAAGTCACAACATTCCCAAATTTTAGGACACAATGAAAGCAGTGCTGAGAGGAAAACACATAGCTCTGAGTGCCTCCAAAAAGAAGCTGGAGAGAGCATACACTATAGCAGCTTAACAGCACAGGTGAAAGCATTAGAACAGAATGAAGCTAAGACACCCAAGAGGAGTAGAAGGCAGGAAATCATCAAACTTGGGGCTAAATCAAGTAGAAACAGAAAGAACTATACAAAGAATCAACAAAACTAGGAGCTTGGTCTTTGAGAAAATCAACAAGATAAATAAACCCTTAGCCAGGATAACCAGGCAGGACAGAGACAGTACCCAAATTAACAAAATCAGAAATGAAGAGATATTACAACAGACACTGGGAAATTTCAAAAAAATCATTAGATCCTATCACAAAAGCCTATACTCAACCCAACTGGAAAATCTGGATGAAATGAACGATTTCCTAGACAGATACCAAATACCAAAGTTAAATCAGGATCAGATAGACCATCTAAACTGTCCTACAACCCCTAAAGAATTAGAAGCGATCATTGAAATTCTCCCAAACAAAAACAAAACAAACAACAACAACAACAAAAAGCACAGGACCAGAGGTTTTAGGGCAGAATTCTATCAAACCTTCAAAGAAGACATAATAACAATAGTCTTCAAACTATGCCAGACCAAAAATAAATAAATAAATAAATAAATAAATAAATAAATAAATAAATAAATAAATATAAATAAATATCCTGCTATACCACTCCTGGGCATATACCCAGAGGATTCCCCACCATGTAATAAGGATACATGCTCTACTATGTTCATAGCAGCCCTATTTATAATTGCCAGATGCTGGAAAGAACCCAGGTATCCCTCAACAGAAGAGTGGATGCAAAAAATGTGGTATATCTACACAATGGAGTACTATTCAGCCATTAGAAACAACGAATTCATGAAATTTTTAGGCAAATGGATGGAGCTAGAGAACATCATACTAAGTGAGGTAACCCAGACTCAAAAGGTAAATCATGGTATGCACTCACTAATAAGTGGTTATTAACCTAGAAAACTGGAATACCCAAAACATAATCCACACATCAAATGAGATACAAGAAGAAAGGAGGAGCGGTCCCTGGTTCTGGAAAGACTCAGTGAAACAGTATTCGGCAAAACCAGAACGGGGAACTGGGAAGGGGTGGGAGGGAGGACAGGGGAAGAGAAGGGGGCTTACGGGACTTTCGGGGAGTGGGGGGGGGGTAGAAAAGGGGAAATCATTTGAAATGTAAATAAATTATATCGAAAAAAAATTTAAAAAAAGAAAGAGAAAAAACAAAAAAAACCAAAAATAAATAAATAAATAAATAAATAAATAAATAAATAAACCAGAAGAAGCACTACTCAAGTCATTCTATGTAGCCACAGTTCTGATGATACCTAAACCACACAAAGATCCAACAAAGAAAGAGAATTTCAGACCAATTTCCCTTATGAATATCGATACAAAAATACTCAATAAAATTCTTGCCAACTAAGTCCAAGAGCACACCAAATCGATCATTCACCATGATCAAGGAAGCTTCATCCCAGGGATTCAGGGACGGTACAATATATGGAAATCTACCAATATAATCCACTACACAAACAAACTCAAAGGAAAAAAAAACACATGGTCATTTCATTGGATACTGAAAAAACATTTAACAAAATTCAGGTATCCTTTCATGTTAAAAGTCTTGAAAAGAACAGGAATTCAAGTCCCATACCTAAACATACAAAAGCAATATACCAGTCAGAATGGCTAAGATTGGTACAACCAATCTGGAAATCAGTCTGGTCGTTCCTCAGAAAACTGGGCACCTCACTTAGGAATGATCCTGCTATATCACTCCTGGGCATATACCCAGAGGATTCCCCAGCATGTAATAAGGATATATGCTCCACTATGTTCATAGCAGTCCTATTCATAATAGCCAGAAGCTGGTACCCCTCAACAGAAGAATGGATGCAAAAAATGTGGTGAATCTACACAATGGAGTACTATTCAGCCATTAGAAACAATGAATTCATGAAATTCTTAGGCAAATGGATGGAGCTGGAGAACATCATACTAAGTGAGGTAACCCAGTCTCAAAAGATCAATCATGCTATGCACTCACTAATAAGTGGATATTAACCTAGAAAACTGGAATACCCAAATCATAATCCACACATCAAAGGAGGTACAAAAAGAACGGAGGAGTGGCCCCTGGTTCTGGAAAGAATCAGTGTAGCAGTATAAGGCAAAACCAGAACAGGGAAGTGGGAAGGGGTGGGTGGGAGAACAGGGGGAGGGAAGGGGGCTTATGTGACTTTCGGGGAGTGGAGGGCCAGAAAAGGGGAAATCATTTGAAATGTATATAAAAAAATATATCGGTTTTCTGGAGTCTAACTTCTTGAGTTCTTTATATATATTGGATATTAGCCCTCTATCTGATGTAGGATTGGTGAAGATCTTTTCCCAATGTGTTGGTTGCCGATTTGTCCTTTTGATGGTGTCCTTTGCCTTACAGAAACATTGTAATTTTATGAGGTCCCATTTGTCAATTCTTGCTCTTAGAGCATACGCTATTGGTGTTCTATTCAGAAACTTTCTCCCTGTACCGATGTCCTCAAGGGTCTTCCCCAGTTTCTTTTCTATTAGCTTCAGAGTGTCTGGCTTTATGTGGAGGTCCTTGATCCATTTGGATTTGAGCTTAGTACAAGGAGACAAGAATGGATCAATTCCCATTCTTCTGCATGCTGACCTCCAGTTGAACCAGCACCATTTGTTGAAAAGGCTATCTTTTTTCCATTGGATGTTTTCAGCCTCTTTGTCGAGGATCAAGTGGCCATAGGTGTGTGGGTTAATTTCTGGATCTTCAATCCTGTTCCATTGATCCTCCTGCCTGTCACTGTACCAATACCATGCAGTTTTTAACACTATTGCTCTGTAGTATTGCTTGAGGTCAGGGATACTGATTCCCCCAGATTTTCTTTTGTTGCTGAGAATAGTTTTAGCTATTTTGGGTTTTTCGTTGTTCCAGATGAATTTGATAATTGCTCTTTCTAACTCTGTAAAGAATTGAGTTGGGATTTTGATGGGTATTGCATTGAATCTGTATATTGCTTTTGGCAAAATGGCCATTTTAACTATATTGATTCTACCAATCCACGAGCATGGGAGGTTTTCCCATTTTTTGAGGTCTTCTTCCATTTCCTTCTTCAGAGTCTTGAAGTTCTTAAACAAACCTATTTAAAAATGGGGGTACATAGTTAAACAAAGAATTCTCACCTGAAGAACTTCGGATGTCGAAGAAGCATCTTAAAAAATGCTCAACTTCATTAGTCATTAGGGAAATGCAAATCAAAACAACCCTGAGATTTCATCTTACACCAGTCAGAATGGCTAAGATTAAAAATTCAGGAGACAGCAGGTGTTGGAGAGAGTGTGGAGAAAGAGGAACACTCCTCCACTGCTGGTGGGGTTGCAAATTGGTACAACCACTCTGGAAATCAGTCTGGTGGTTCCTCCGAAAACTGGGCACCTCACTTCCAGAAGATCCTGCTATACCACTCCTGGGCATATACCCAGAGGATTCCTCACCATGTAATAAGGATACATGCTCTACTATGTTCATAGCAGCCCTATTTATAATTGCCAGATGCAGGAAAGAACCCAGGTATCCCTCAACAGAAGAGTGGATGCAAAAAATGTGGTATATCTACACAATGGAGTACTATTCAGCCATTAGAAACAATGAATTCATGAAATTCTTAGGCAAATGGATGGAGCTAGAGAACATCATACTAAGTGAGGTAACCCAGACTCAAAAGGTGAATCATGGTATGCACTCACTAATAAGTGGATATTAACCTAGAAAACTGGAATACCCAAAACATAATCCACACATCAAATGAGATACAAGAAGAAAGGAGGAGTGGCCCCTGGTTCTGGAAAGACTCAGTGAAGCAGTATTCAACAAAACCAGAACGGGGAAGTGGGAAGGGGTGGGTGGGAGGACAGGGGAAGAGAAGGGGGCTTACGGGACTTTCGGGGAGTGGGGGGCTAGAAAAGGGGAAATCATTTGAAATGTAAATACATTATATCGAATAAAAAAAATTTAAAAAAAGAACTTAAAATCAGAAATCAAACATATTATTAAGACAGTTCCCTAGAGAATGTCAAATATGTTGATATCCAGTGCTCATTTTATATCAATAAGTGCTTTACTACTTATGAGAAAATATAAAAAATTAATACTTCACAGGCAGAAAATTACTTATATAACATCATAACTAAGACTGACATTGGCATCTAAATACCATGATGGTAATTTATATTTTTATATTTTATATTCAGTGTTAATGATTTAAACTGACATTTGTGTCTGACTATAATTAAATATTTATATTTAAAACTTCAAAAAATATATCGAATTAAAAAAAAGGAAAGAAAAGAAAAAAATCATCAGATCTTACTACAAAAGCCTATACTAGTCACACTGGAAAATCTGAAGGAAATGGACAATTTCCTAGACAGATACCAAATACCAAAATTAAATCAGGATCAAATAGATCATCTAAACAGTCCCATAACACCTAAAGAAATAGAAGTGGTCATTGAAAGTCTCCCAACCGAAAACAAAAGGTCCCGTGGGACCAGATGTTTTTATTGCAGAATTCTATCAGAACTTCAAAAAAGACCCAACAACAATACTCTTTTTTTTTTTCAAATAATAAAAAAAATAGTTGATTTGATTTAAAAGATTTTCTTTTTTTATTGTTTGTTTTTTATTCTAGTATTCTTTATTTACATTTCAAGTGAGTTTCTCTTTCCTGGGTCTCACCTCTCTGAAAGTCCCATAAACCCTCTTTCCTCCCCAAGTTCCCCAATCCAACCCTTCCCACTTCCCTGTCCTGGTATTCCCCTACACTGCTGCACTGAGCTTTTAAAGGACCGGGGACCACTCCTTCCTGCTTCTTTTTTTTTTTTATGATTTTTTTTTATATTTTTTTATTCGACTGGTGTGAGGTAAAATCTCACGGTTGATTTGATTTGCATTTCCCTGATGACTAAGGATGTTGAACATTTCTTTAGGTGCTTCTCAGACATTCAATATTCCTCGGGTGAAAATTATTTGTTTAGCTCTGTACCCCATTTTAAAGGGTGATATTTGGCTCTCTTGGGTCTATCTTCTTGAGTTCTTTGTATATATTAGATATAAGCCCTCTATCAGATGTAGTGTTGGTAAGGATCTTTTCCCAATTTGTTGGTTGTTGTTTTATCCTTTTGACAATGTCTTTACCTTACAGAAACTTTGTAGTTTTATGAGGCCACGTTTGTCAATTCTACAAACTATTCCACAAAATAGAAACAGAAGGAACACTACTCACGTCATTCTATGTAGTCACAATTACGCTGTTACCAAAATCATTCAAAGATCCAACAAAGAAAGAGAAATTCAGACCGATTTCCTTAATGAATATCAATGCAAAAATACTCAATAAAATTCTTGGCAAACGAATCCAAGAATACATCAAAACAATCATCCACCATGATCAAGGAGGCTTCATCCCAGGAATTCAGGGATGGTACAATATGTGGAAATCCACCAATATAATCCACTACACAAACAAACTCAAAGAAAAAAAAACACATGGTCATTCCACTAGATACTGAAAAAAAAACATTTAACAAAATTCAAGCATCCTTTCATGTTAAACGTCTTGAAAAGAACAGGAATTCAAGACCCATACCTAAACATACAAAAGCAATATACAGCAAACCAGAACACAGCATCAAACTAAATGGAGAGAAACTTGAAGCAATCCCACTAAAATCAGGGAACAGACAAGGCTCCCCTCTCCATATTTATTTAATATAGAACTCAAAGTTCTAGCTAGAACAATTAAACAACAAAAGGAGGTCAAAGGGATATGAATTGGAAAGGAAGAAGTCAAATTATCACTATTTGCAGATGATATGATAATATACTTAAGCACCGCAAAAAACTCCATCAGAGAACTCCTACAGCTGATAAACAACTTCAGCAACGTGGCCCGATATTAAATTTAACAACTCAGTACCCCTCCTATCCTAAAAGGATAAACAGGCTGAGAAATAAATTAGAGAAATGACACCCTTCACAATAGCCACAAACAATATAAAGTATCTTGGTGTGACTCTAACCAAACAAGTGAAAGATCTGTATGATAAGAACTTCAAGTGTCTGAATAAAGAAATCAAGAAGACCTCAGAAGAGAGAAAGATCTCCCATGCTCATGGATTGGCAAGATTAATATAGTAAAAATGGCCATCTTTCTGAAAGCAATCGACAGATTCAATGCAATCCCTATCAAAATTCCAACTCAATTCTTCATAGAGTTAGAAAGAGCAATTCTCAAATTCATCTAGAATAACAAAAAACCAGGATAGCAAAAACAATTCTCAACAATAAAAGAACTTCTGGTGGAATCACCTTCACTGACCTCAAGCTGTACTTCATAGCAATAGTGATGAAAACTGAATAGTATTTGTACAGTGTCAGGCACGTAGATCAATGGAATAGAATTGAAGACCCACCTATAGGCACTTCATCTTTGACAAAGGATCTAAAAGCATAAAAGCATCCAGCAGAAAAAGACATAGCCTTTTCAATAAATGATGCTGGTTCAACAGGAAGTCAGCATGTAGAAGAATGAAATTTGATCAATTTTCATGTCCCTGTACAAAGATCAAGTCCAAGTGGATCAAGGACCTCCACATAAAACCAAATACACTAAATCTAATAGAAGAAATTGGGGGAAAGTCACAACTATATATGCACAGGGAAAATGTTTCTGAAGGGAGTGCCAATGGCTTATGCTCTAAGATCAAGAATCAACAAATAAAACCTCATAAAATTACAAAGCTTCTGTGAGGCAAAGGACACTGTCCATAAGACAAAATGGCAACCAACAGACTGGGAAAAGATCTTTACCAATCCTACATTTGATAAAGGACTAATATCCAATATATACAAAAAAAAATCAAGAAACTAGTCTCCAGAGAACGAAATAACCCAATTAAAAAATGGAGAATACCAGTTGCATATGAAGCAGAGGATGGCATTTTTGGACATCAAAGGGAGGAGAGGCCCTTGGCTGAGAAAGCTTGATGCCCCAGTATAGGGGAAAGCCAGGACAGGAAATCGGAATTGGGAGGTGGTGTGTTGGTGAGCACAGGGAGGGGGTATGGGATAGAGTGTTTTCGGAGGGGAAACTAAGAAAGGAGATAACATTTGAAATGTAAATAAAGAAATTATCTTTTTTAAAATGGAGTATAGAAATAAACAGAGAATTCTCAACTGAGAAAACATGGAGGGCTAAGAAGCACCTAAAGAGATGTTCAACATCCTTAGTCATCAGGGAAATGCAAATCAAAACAACCCTAAGATTCCACCTCACCCTGGTCAGTATACCTAAGATAAAAATCTCAGGTGACAGCAGATGCTGGCGAAGGGGTGAAGAAAGAGCTACATTCCTCCATTGCTAGTGGGATTGCAAGCTGGTACAATCAATCTGGACATCAGTCTGGTGGTTCCTCAGAAAATTACACATAGTACTACCAGAGGACCAAGCTTTACTGCTCTTGTGCATATACCAAGAATATGTTCCATCATGTAATAAGGACACATGCTCCACTATGTTCATCACAGACATATTTATAATAACCAAAAGCTGGAAACAACCCAGATGTTCCTCAATAGAGTTAAGGATACAGAAAATGTGGTACATTTACACGATGGAATACTACTCAGCTATTAAATCAATGACTTCATGAAATTTGCAGGTGAATAGATTGAACTTGAAAATATCATCCTGAGTGAGGTAACTCAGTCACAAAAGAACAAATATGTTTTTTACTTAACTTGACTACCAATAGTAGATATCCCAAAAGTTCAGAACACCCAAGATTCAATTCAAAGACCAAAGGAAGCCTAAGAAGAGGGAAGAACAAAATGTGGATGCCTCAGTGCTGTTTAGAAGGGTGAACAAAATACTCACACGAGAAAATATGGAGATAAAGTGTGGAGTAGAGACTGACGGAAAGGCCAGCCAGAGACTGTCCAACCTAGGGATCCATCCAATATACAACCACCAAACCATGGCCCTATTGTGGATGCCAGGAAGTGCTTTCTGAAGGAAGCCTTATCTGATAAGTCTGTCTCCTGTTAGGTTCTGCCAGAGGCTGACAAAGACAGAGGCAGAAATTTGCAACCAACCATTGGACTGAGCTCGGGGGTCACTGATGGAGATAATGGAGAAGGGACTGAAGGAGCTGAGGAGGTTTGCAGCCCCATGGATGGAGAAATAATGTCAACAGGCCAGAGCCCCAAGAAAACCTAGGGACGAAGCCACCAACCAAAGTATACATATGGAGTGACCCATGGTGCTGGCCACATATGTGCCAGAAGATGGACTTGTGGAACATCAGTGAGAGGAGAAGCTCTTGGGCCTGAAAGTGTTTGATGCTCCAGTGTAGGGTAAAAAAGTGCAGGAGGAAGGGAGTAGGTGGATGGTGATAGAGGCCTGAGTTTCCCAAAGGTGAGAACCTGAAAGGGGAAAATATTTGAAATGCAAATAAAAAATATCCACTCAAAAAATACATAAATACATAAATAGATAGATAGATAAATAAATAAATAAATAAATAAATAAATAAATAAATAAATAAATAAATAAATAAATAAGAGGGGCTAGAGAGATGGCTTAGTGTTTAAGAGCACAGACTGCTCTTCCAGAGGTCCTGAGTTCAATTCCCAGCAACCACATGATGGCTCACAACCATCTGTAATGGGATCTGATGGCCTCTTCTAATGTGTCAGAAGACAGCTACAGTGTACTCATTAAAATAAATAAATCAAATTGATCGAGCTGGAGAACATCATCCTAAGTGAGGTAACTCAGTCTCAAAAGAACACTCATGGTATGCACTCACTGATAAGGAGATATTAAGCTAGAAGCTTGGAATACCCAAGATACAATCCACACATCAAATGATGTTCAAGAAGAAGGAAGGAGTGGCCCCTCTTTCTGAAAAGGCTCAGTGCAGCAGTGTAGGGGAATACCAGAACAGGGAAATGGGAAGGGGTGGAGGGGGGACTGGGGGAGCGAAGAGGGCTTATGGGAACTTTGGGGAGGGGGTATCAAGGAAAGAGGAAATAATGTGAAATATAAATAAAAAATATATGGAATAAAAAGAAAGAAAGAAAGAAAGAAAGAAAGAAAGAAAGAAAGAAAGAAAGAAAGAAAGAAAGAAAGAAAGAAAGAAAGAAAGAAAGAAAGAAGGAGAGAGAGAGAGAGAAAGAAAGAAAGAAAGAAAGAAAGAAAGAAAGAAAGAAAGAAAGAAAGAAAGAAAGAAAGAAAGATAGAAAGGGAGAAAGAAAGAAAGAAAGAAAGAAGGAGAGAGAAAGAAAGAAAGAAAGAAAGAAAGAAAGAAAGAAAGAAAGAAAGAAAGAAAGAAAGAAAGAAAGAAAGAAAGAAGGAGGAAGGAAAGAAAGAACAGGCTGGAGAGATGGCTCAGTGGTTAAAAGCAGTGAATGGTCTTCCAAAGGTCCTGAATTCAAATCCCAGAAAACACATGGTAGCTCCCAACTATCTGTAATGGGATCTGATGCCCTCTTCTGGTGTGTTTGAAGACAGCTACAGTATACTCATATACATAAAATAAATAAAATTTTAAAAGAAATAAAAGCAGTAAATGCTGAGGTACAAAACACTGAAAACTTCTTTAATAAAATCCAACATTCTTTCATGATCAAAGCTCTATAGACAATAGTACAAAATAGAGTATATCTCTATTAAATAGAAACCAGAATCATTTTTGCCTCATTTTACTTTACATTTAAAGTTTTGTTCCGGTTTGTTTTGGTGTAGCCCTGGCAGGCCTAGGGTATAGTTTGTAGATTAGACTAGCCTCAAACACAATAAATAGATAAATAGATAGATAGATAGATAGATAGATAGATAGATAGATAGATAGATAGGAAGGAAGGAAGGAACACATGCACATACTTCCATGTGATAATGGCTATATTTGACAAATCTATTGTAAATATTGTACTACATTGGGGAACCTCAAGCATGTCCACTAAAATCAAGAGTGAGAACAGGGTTCCACCTTCTCTTGTTTACTACAGTCCTTAAAGGCTTAGCTAGACCAAGAAGCCATGAGCATAAGGGAGGTAGAAATGAAAAAGTCAGGCTATTTGTACTGTGTACATACGAGACCCTAAGAACATTTTTGGCCACAGAAAGCTCCACAAAGGAGCAGGATACACAATTAAATACGTGCAGCTTTCCTATGTAGTGATAACAAACCTGTTGAGAAAAAATCCCATTCACAAGAATCTAATGTAAATGAATAATTAAATAGGTAACTTGCCTTAGAATAAATATAACCAAGAAAGTGAAGGAATTACACAATGAACATTTTAAATGCCAAAAAGGAAAAAAGAAAAGACTAGAAGCACCAGGGAGCTGGGGGTCTCCACAGCCTTCCATGCATAGCACAACAGGTGAGAGAGATCTGCCAGCACTGCTTTCACTTTTGAGCTCAGAGGAGTAAGGACACAGGCTAACAGGCCCACAGGAGAAAGAAACTCCAGCCAGAGACAGCAATACCAACTAGCACCAGATGGCAAAGGCAAAAACAAGAACTCTACCAACAGAAACCAAGGCCACATTGCAACATCAAAACCCAGTTCTCTCCCCCGGCCCCCCACAGCAAGTCCCTGATACTCCAACACAACTGAAAAGCAAGACTTGGATTTAAAATCATATCTCATGAAGCTGATAGAGGGCTTCAAGAAAGACTTAAATAACTCCCTTAAAGAAAAACAGGAGATCATCAGTCAACAGGTAAAAGTCCTTAAAGAGAAAACACAAAAATCCCTTAAAGAAATACAGGATATCTTGGGTCAACAGGCAAAAGCCCTTAAAGAAAAAACAGTAAAATCCCTTAAAGAATTACAGGAAAACCAAACAATCAAGTGAAGGAACTGAACAAAACCACCCAGGATCTAAAAGTGGAAGTAGAAACAATAAAAAAAAAAACCACAAAGTGACACATCTCTGGAGAAAGAAAACCTTGAGAAGAATTCAGGAGTCATAGATGCAAGCATCAACAAGAGAATACAAGAAATAGAAGAAAGAACCTCAGGTGCTGAAGATACCATAAAAAACATTGACTCAACAGTCAAAGAAAATGCAAAATGCATAAAGCTGGTAGCCCAAAACATCCAGGAACTCCAGGACACAATAAGAAGACCAAATCTAAGGATTATAGGTATAGACTAGAGCAAGGATTTACATCTTAAAGGCCCAGTAAATATCTTCAACAAAATTGTAGAAGAAAACTTCCCTAACCTAGAGAAAGAGATGCCCATGAACATACAAAAACCCTTCATCACTCCAAACAGACTGGACCAGAACAGAAACCCTCCTGGCACATAATAATCAAAACAAAAATTCATTAAACAAAGAATATTAAAATCAGTAAGGGAAAAAGGGCAAGTAACTTATTTTTTTTTATTGAATATCATGTTTGTTTACATTGCCAATAGTAAAACTTTCCCAATATCCCCCTTCCCCTAATACTCCTCAGTCCCTCTCCTTCCTCCTCCCCCCTGCCTCCACTTATATGCCTCTCCACCCAACATACGTCCTCATCTCCCCTTCGGTTTCCCTTTGTTCAGGCCTCTGTTGAGCCTTTACCTGAACAAGGACCATTCCTCCCACTGATGCCCAATAAGACCTTCATATGCCACAATTTTGGCTGGAATCATGTGTGCCCCTTAGTTGATGGTTCAGTCCCTAGGAGTCTTGGGGCTTCTGGGTGGCCGAAATCATTGTTCTTCCCATGGGGCTGTAAACCCCTTCAGCTCTCTGGACCACCCTCCAGCTCCCCCTTTGGGGACCCCATGCCCAGTCCAATAGTTGGTTCTTAGCATCTGCCTCTGTATTTGTAAGGCTCTGGAAGGGCCCTTTTAGAGACAACCATGGCATGCTCCTTTTGGTATACAATCCTTGTCGTCCTTGTACAAAGCTCAAGTCAAGTGGGTCAAGGATCTACACATAAAACCAGGCAAGTAACTTATAAAGGCAGACCAATCAGAATCACATGAGACTTTTCACCAGAGACAATGGAAGCTAGAAGATCCTGGATAGACCTCATACAGACCCCAAGACAACACAAATGCCAGCCCAGGCTACTAAATCCAGCAAAATTCTCAATCATCATAGGTGGAGAAACCAAGATATTCTGTGATAAAAACCAAATTTATATAATATCTGTCCACAAATCCAGCCCTACAAAGGATAATTGATGGAAAATGCCAATACAAGGAGGGAAACTACACCCTAGAAAAAGCAAGAAAGTAATCTTCTTCCAACCAACCCAAAAGAAAATACCAACACAAACATAAAAATAACATCAAAAATAACTGTTGCTATTTTGTTTCCCACCCAATTCCCTGGTAAAAGAAAGATCAACTCAATCAGTTAACAGAGCAAGCTAAAAGCTTAGATTGGGCAGACCTTCCACTATACTACTCTATTCCATCTATATTATCCAATATAACTTGTGGTTTCTCCAGGCCACAAGCTTCTCTCCCTCAGCTGCCTCTCCTTTCCTCCCCAGTAGCTCCTTCCCCTCCTGTTTATTCCTGTTGCTCCTCCCCTAGACTCTCAGCTCCCCCCACTTCCTCCTGCCCAATCATTGGCTCAAGCCTTTATTTAAAAAGTTAAGGTGGGGAGAAGGTTCACAAGGCAACTCCTCATCTGTAGCCCCTCTGAGGAGTGGAATTGGCATTAAAATACAAGCCCAGGGCTATCCACAACAAATAACAGGAAATAACAATCACTATTCCCTAATATCTCTTAACAACAATGGACTCAACTCCCCAATAAAAAGACATAGACTAATGAAATATTTCTCATGTAAATCTTCAATTTTATCAGAAAATGTTGGTAATGCCCCTTTTAATTAATTTAGTAATGTTTATATCTACCATTTTATCTGCATTATTTTTCATGATAATCTTCAAGTTTAATATGTCTTTCTATATACTTCCTCTATTTTATCAGAAATGTTTTCAATGTAAATCTTTGATTTTATCACAAATGTTTCTAATTCCACCTTCAATCAATTTAGAAAGAGTTTTTATATCTACCATTTTATATGTAAAATTTCCCATGAAATTGTCAATTTTAACGTATTTGTCTATATATTTCTTCAATTTTACCAGAAATATTTTCCATGTAAATCTTCAATGTTATCTGAAAATGTTTATAATTCTACCTTCAATCAACTTAGAATTATCTTTATGCCTATCATTTTATCTATATAATTTCCATGATACGCTTTAATTTTAACATGATTTTTCTATGTATTTCTTCAATTGTATCAGAAATATTTTTCTAGGTAAATCTTCAAGTTTATCAGAAAATGTTTATAATTCCACCTTCAATCAATTTAGGATTATTTTTATACCTACCATTATTATATTTTTATAAAATGTTTCATGATAATCTTCAATTCTAACATGTTTTTGTATATTTTTCTATAATTTTATCAGAAATATTTTCCATGTAAACCTTCAATTCTATCATAAGATGTTTCTATCCCATATTTCAATTAATTTAGCAATGCTTTACATGTCTACCACTTTACTCTTAAATTTTCCATGAAAATTGTCAATTTTAATGTGTTTATCTGAAATATTTACCATATAAAGCATTAATTTTATCATAGTGTTTTTATTTCCCTTTACTTTCCCTTTCAATAAATAAAAAAAATAAAGAGAAGAAAAGAAAAGAAAAAACAAAATCCTTGAACACAGAAAAGACTCCTCATGCTGACAGGATCAATGCTGTGTAAATGCTACTGCTATCAAAAGCCACCCACAGACTAGATGCCATCATCATCAGAATTCCAAAACCACTCTTCATAGAAACAGCAAATATATGCAAGGATTTGTATGAAAATCAAAAGACTAGGCACCTTGTCCACTTAGCAATACAAATATTTTCAATTTCAGGGCTACAGGTCATTCTGATCAGTTAAGAGCTCTGGTCACAGGGATACCAATTCAGTTCCTAGCACCTATGTAGGAATGTCAAACCTCTCTGACTCTAGCCCTGGAGGACCCAGTTCCTGCTTCTGATCTCAATCAGGCAAAAAGAAAGCAAATGACAGGTAATAAAATCAACTCAAGCAAATCAGTAGCCTTCCTATACTCAAAGGATAAGCATGCTGAGAAAGAAATTAGGGAAATGACACCCTTCACAATAGTCACAAACAGCATAAAGTATCTTGGGGAGGCTCTTACCAATTATGTGAAAGATTTGAATGACAAGAACTTCAAGACTCTGAAGAAGGAAATGGAAGAAGTCCTCAAAAAATGAAAAAACCTCCCATGCTCATGGATTGGCAGGATTAATATAGTTAAAATGGACATTTTGCAAAAAGCAATATACAGATTCAATGCAATACCCATCAAAATCCCAACTCAATTGCTCTTAGAAAGAGCAATTCTCAAATTCATCTGGAATAATAACAAACCCAGGATAGCTAAAACTATTCTCAACAACAAAAGAATTTCTGGGGGAATCAGTATCCCTGACCTCAAGCAATACTACACAGCAATAGTGTTAAAAACTGCATGGTATTTGTTCAGTGACAGGCAGGCAGATCAATGGACCAGGATTGAAGATCCAGAAATGAACCCACATACCTATGGCCACTTGATCCCCGACAAAGGGGCTGAAAACATCCAATGGAAAAAAGATAACCTTTTCAAAAAATGGTGCTGGTTCAACTGGAGGTCAGCATTCAGGAGAATGCAAATTGATCCATCCTTGTCTCCTTGTACTAAGCTCAACTCCAAATGGATCAAGGACCTACACATAAAGCCAGACACTCTAAAGCTAATAGAGAAGAAACTGGGGAAGACCCTTGAGGACATCGGTACAGGGAGAAAGTTTCTGAACAGATCACCAATAGCCTATGCTCTAAGATCAAGAATTGACAA
This sequence comes from Apodemus sylvaticus, assembly GCF_947179515.1. Lineage (NCBI taxonomy): Eukaryota > Metazoa > Chordata > Mammalia > Rodentia > Muridae > Apodemus > Apodemus sylvaticus. Next base: position 120,843,848 of record NC_067473.1, read on the forward strand.
ATGGGACCTCATAAAATTACAAAGTTTCTGTAAGGCAAAGGACACCATCAAAAGGACAAATCGGCAACCAACAAATTGGGAAAAGATCTTCACCAACCCTACATCAGATAGAGGGCTAATATCCAATATATATAAAGAACTCAAGAAGTTAGACCCAAGAAAACCAAATAACCCTATTAAAAATGGGGTACAAAGTTAAGCAGAGAATTTTGACCTGAAGAACTTCGGGTGGCGGAGAAGCATCTTAAAAAATGCTCATCTTCATTAGTCATTAGGGAAATGCATATCAAAACAACCCTGAGATTTCACCTTACACCAGTCAGAATGGCTAAGATTAAAAATTCAGGAGACAGTAGGTGTTGGTGAGGATCTGGAGAAAGAGGAACACTCCTCCACTGCTGGTGGGGTTGCAAATTGGTACAACCACTCTGGAAATCAGTCTGGCGGTTCCTCAGAAAACTGGGCACTTCACTTCCAGGAGATCCTGCTATATCACTCCTGGGCATATACCCAGATGTTTCCCCAGCATGTAATAAGAATACATGCTCCACTATGTTCATAGAAGCCCTGTTTAAAATAGCCAGAAGCTGGAAAGAACCCAGGTATCCCTCAAAAGATGCAAAAAATGTGGTATATCTACACAATGGAGTACTATTCAGCCATTAGAAGCAATGAATTTATGACATTCTTAGGGAAATGGATGGAGCTGGAGAACATCATACTAAGTGAGGTAACCCAATCTCAAAAGATCAATCATGGTATGGACTCACTAATAAGTGGATATTAACCTAGAAAACTGGAATACCCAAACATAATCCACAAATCAAATGAGGTACAAGAAGAATGGAGGAGTGGCCCCTTGTTCTGGAAAGACTCAATGAACCAGTATAGGGCCAAACAAGAACAGGGATGTGGAAAGGGGTAGGTGGGAGAACAGGGGGAGAGAAGGGGGCTTATGGGACTTTTGGGGAGTGGGGGACTAGAAAACGGGAACTCATTTGAAATGTAAATAAAAAATGTATTGGATAAAAAAGGATAAAAAAAAGAGTGTATCTCAGAGGTTGAAGATACAGCAGAAGAAATGTGTTCCTTAGACAGAGAAAATGTTAAATCTAAAAATTCCTCAAATGAAACATCCAGGAATTCTGTGCACTATGAAAAGATAAAAACCCAACAATAATAATAGTAATAGCAGAAGGACAAGATTCCCTGCTCAAAGGCCTAAAATTTTTTGAACAAACCAAAGAAGAAAATTTCCCTAACCTAAAGAAAGATATGTCTACAAAGGTACTAGACGCTTACAGAACACCAAAGTGATTGGACCAGAAAAGAAAGCTCCACTACTATGTAATTATAATCAAAATACTGAATGTACAGAAAAAAAAGAGTATTAAAATCCGCAAGGGAAAGGGGCCTAGCAACATATAAAGGTACACCTATTAGAATTACAACTGATTTTTCAACAAAGACTGTAAAAGTCAAAGGTTTGGGCAGATAGCTTGCACATTTTTAGAAAACCATAGATGCTATCCGAGACAACAGGATACAGCAGAACTTTAATCACCATAGATGGAGAAAACAAGATATTGAATACCAAATACAATTTGTGCAATATATATATACAGATTCAACCCCACAGAAGATACTAGAAGAAAAACTCTGGAACAGTGAAGGTAACTACACCTAATTAATCATCTCACAGCAAAACTTAAAGAAGATAATCATAAAAATGCAGTCCCATCACCAACATCAAAATACAGGAACTAACACTCATTGATCATTAATATCTGTCAACATTAATATATTTGATTCCCCTATAATAAGACACATATTAAAACAAGGGATATGAAAATAGGATCCATCCTTCAGTTGTATTCAAGAAACACACCTCAATACAAGATAAATATTATCTCAGGGTAAAGGTTCATCAAATGATTTTCCAAAAAAAAAAAAAAAATGGTTCCAAAAAGCAAACTTGGTGCAGCCTCTCTAATAGCTAACAAACAGACTCTCAAACAAAATTAATCAAAAGACGGAGAAGGACACTTCATACTCAACAATGGAAACATCTACCCAGATGATGTCTCAATTGTGAACATCTATGCTCCAAATGCAAGCGCAACCACATTTGTTAAAGAAATATTATTAAAGCTTAAGTCACACATGAAATGCCAACATTAATAGTGAGTGACTTCAATAACTACTCTCACTAATGAATAGAGCATCCAGACAGAAACTGAATAAGTAATGGAGTCAACAGGTGTTATGGTTCCAGTGGATCTAACATATATTTACAGAACATTTCATACAAATACCAAAGAATAGACCCTCTTCTCAGCACCCCACAGAACTTTCTAAAAATTTGACGATATACTCTATAACAAAGCAAATCTCAACAAATAAAAAATTGTGGGCACAGGATCAGGTCTGAGAGGAGACAGGGCAGGTGAAGAGATGGTCAGGAAATTGAAAAGAGGTGTGTAGCAATGGGGTATGGAGAACCGGGTGTAGCAAACAGAAAGGCCCACCCTCCAGGAAAGCAAGAGGGTTCCAGGACCCAACAAGAATGAGAGTAGCTGAAATACTTAATAATGGGGAGAAAGAAACTGTAGAGACCATATCCAGATGTTAGGCATGGCCCACAATTTAGGGATGGTATTACCTGTACTTCTCAAAAATGTAAACCAGAATTGTCCCTGTCTAAAAGAAATACAGGGACAAAGAGTGGAATAGAGACTAAAGAAAAGGCCATCCATATACTGCCCCACCTGAGAATACATCCCATATGCAGCCACCAAACTCAGTCACTATTGCTGATGCCAAGAATTGCTGCCTGACAGGAGCTTGATATTGATGTCTCCTGAGAGGCTCTGCCTGAGACTTACCAATATAGATGCTGATGCTTGCACCCAACCATCAAATTGAGCATGGGAACCCCAGATGAGGAGTTAGGGGAAGGACTGAAGGAGCTGAAAAGCTTTTCAACCCCATAGGAAGAACAACAGTATCAACCAACAAGATTCCCCAGAGCTCCCAGGGACTAAACCACCAATTAAAGAATACATCAGGAGGGACCCATGCTCAAGCTGCATATATAGAAGAGGATAGACTTATCTGGCATCAATTGGAGAGGAAGCCCTTGGTCCTGTGAAGTCTTGATGCCCTAGTATAGGGAAGGGTGGAAGTGAGTGGGTGGTTGGGGGAGCACCATTATGGAAGCAGGGGCAAAGGGGTATGGGATAGGGGGTTTTCAGAAACTAGAACCAGGAAGGGAGATAACATTTGAAATGTACTTAAATAAAATAACCCATAAGTTTTTTTTAAAAAATTACCATATACTTGGTCACAAAATAAATCTCAACAAATATCAAAAAAGAAATGACCTCCACCGCCTTGTATCTTATCAGACGACCATTGATTAAAACTGTATGTCAACTGTTGGCTTTGGATTTTCAAAAGCTACTTTTAATAAGGGCACTTACATTTTTTTTCACCACCCTTCTAGCCCACCACCCACCAGAGGTTGTGGGAAGGAAAGGTGAATAGGGCAAAGGAGTGCAAATAATTCTTTGTAGAGAATCCAATCTTCATTGTCAGTATATCAGCAGTTCAGTTCTCAGAAACCAGCAGAGGTAGCTTGAACCACTCGCAAACACCATTCATGAATCAGCAATGGCAGTTCCATTCAGAAGAAACTTTGAGGCTTTGACAATTGACCAGAGTCTTCTGAGGTAGAAGAAGCCATGAGAACACCACTAGAAGGAAGCACTTTGATACATTTCTTTCTATGAAGCCACCGCAAACAATGGCCAGCAAAATGTGCCAAGACAAACCAATACCACAAAGCATCATCGTCTGGGTGTTAGGTTATATTTTTACTCTTCTAAAACGGCACATGTTCTCCCATGTTTATGCTCTAGAAAAACACATGCCCCTTTTCGAGGCTGCTTCCAAATAAAAGTCAGGTTTTCAGCAAAACAACCTCTGATACATCTGCATCAGCTATATCCTCTACAACTGAGTTTACAGAAAAACATCACATGATCCAACTGAGTCTCCAAATAAATCAGAAATTTCCACTTCATTCAACAGCAACAAAATTAACAGAAAACCTACAAACCCATATACCCTGAACAATTCTCTAATGAATGACCACTGGGTCAAGAAGGAAATTAAGAAAGAAAGGCTTTCTAGAATTCAATGAAAATAAATGTACAATATACACAAACTTAAGGGACACATTGAAAGCAGTGGTAAAGGTAAAGTTCATAGCACTAAATGCTTTCACAATGAATTTAGTGAAATCTCTGGCTACAGAGGTGACTTATCAGTTCAGAGTGTTAGTTTTTATTCACAGTTCCCAGCCATCATGTGTCAGGTCACAACGGTCTGTAATTACAGTTCCAAGACATACAACACCCTCACACAGACATACATGCAAACAGAATACCAATGCACATGAAAAATGAAAAAAAACAAAAATCATTAAAAATATTTTAAAAGTATGTGTCTGACTCTTTTAGTGGTTTGTTGGGCCTCTCAGAGGGCACCCATGCTAGGCTTCTGACTGTCAGTACACCATACTATTCATAATAGTGTCAGGCCTTGGATCCTCCCCTTGAGCTGGATCCCAACTTGGCCCTGTTGCTGGAGCTCCATTCCCTCAAGCTCTTCTCAATTTTGTCCCTGCACTTCTTTTAGATAGGAACAAGTCTGAGTCAGAGTTATAGACTATGGAATGACAACTCCATCCTTCCACTTGATACCCTATCTTTCTACGGCAGATGGATTCTTCAAGTTCCCTTTTCCCACTATTGGACATTTATATAAGGTCCATCCTTTGAGTCCTGAGAGGCTCTCACCTCCCAGTTCTCTGGTACATTCTAGCATGTCTCCCCACCTCCTTTAGGGAATGACTATAAGGAGGAGTGTGACTCCATAGGAAGACCAGCAGTCTCAACTAACCTGGACCGCAAAGATCTCTGACATTGAGACACCAACCAGGCAGCACAAACCAGCTGATATGAGGCCTCAGGCACATATACAGCAGAGGACTTCCTGGTCTGACCAAAGTAAGAGAACACCTGCCTAACCCTTGGGATATTGTGGCCCCAGGGATTGGGGAGGTCGGATGTGGTATGGCTGGAAGATGGAAACATGCTTTTAGTGATGAGAGAGATGGAAGGGAATGAGGAACAGTCAGAGATGGTACTGGGAGGGGGGTAAGGACTGTAGTGTAAAAAATGATTAAAGAATAATATAATTTTAAAAATTAATAAAAAGAATTTAAAACATACTAAAAAGAGAGATGATAGAAAATCAATTATTATAACATTCTGTCTGGGAAAAGATGAGAGGTTCCAAATCCTATATACAAACAGAGAGTGGAGTGAACTGTAGCCTCCCCTTTTGAAGTGTACATTGTACCTTCATCTTGTGATGCCAACTTTCTAATGCCTATTTTTATTCTGCTTTTTAAAATAGAAAATTCTGCATTTATTACAAATATATAATTAAAAATAAGAAATTAGTAAGTTCTCATACTGTTGACTTAACAGCACAGCTGAACACTCTAGAACATAAAGCGGTAATCAAAGCCAAGAGGAGTACACATCAGGAAATACTCAAACTCAGGGCTGAAACCAATGAAGTAGAAATAAAGAGAACAACACAAAGAGTCAATTAAACAAAGAATTGGTTCTTTGAGAAAAATCAATATGATAGCAAAATTTTTTCTAACCTTACTAAATGTAATAGACAAAATATCCAAATTACCAAAATAAAAAAAAAATGAAAAGGGAAACATAACAGCAGTTACTGAGGAAATTCAAAGAAATATTATGTCTTGCTTAAAAAAATCATAGTTGACAAAATTAAAACTCAAAAAGAAAGGAATGTTTTTGCAATAGATACAAGTGACCAAAATAAATAAAGGTCAGTTAGACTATTTAAATAGTCCTATTGACACTAAGGAACTATAACCAGTCATAAAATGTCTCCCAAATAAAAAAATTCACAGGGCCAGATGGGTTTGGCACAGATCTATATCAAACATTCAAGGAAGGGCTAATACCAATACTCCTCAAAGAAATCAACAAAACATAAACAGAAGAAAATTGTCAAATTCGTTTTATGATGTTACAGTCACCCTGATAACTAAACCACACAAATATTCAATAAAGGAAGAGAATTATAGATCATCTCCCTTTATGAACATAGATGCAAAAATATTCAATAAAATACTTGTAGAGGGAATCCAAGAACACATTAAAAAGATCATTCACAATAATAAGGTAGGTTTTGTCCCAAAGATACAGGGATGGTTCACCATATGGAAATCTACCATATAAGCAAACTGAAAGAAAAACGATCATCTCATTAGATTCTGCAAAAGACTTTAATGAAATCCAACCTTCCTTTGTGATATAAGTCTTGGAGAGATCAGGGATAAAAGAACATATCTAAAGATAATAACGGAAATATACAACATACCAGTAGCCAACATCAAATTCAATGGAGAAAAATTCAAAGCAATTTCCATAAAATTAGGGACAAGCCAAGGCTGCCCACTCTCTTCCTATCCTATATAGTACTTGAAGTTCTAGCAAGAGCAATAAGACAAAAGAGGAGTTCAAGGGGATACAAAATGGAAAGGAAGAAGTCAAAGTATTGTTATTGGTGGATGATATGATAGAATATACATATGAATATGTATTCTATTCAAAATATTCTACTGAGAAGTCCTAAAGCTGATAAACACCTTCAGCAATGTGGCTGGGAACAAAATTTACAAAAATAAATCTCTAGAGTTCCTTTATGCAAATGATAAGTGATCTGAGAAAGTAATTAGGGGAACAACACCATTCATAATACCCAGGAATAATATAAAATATCTTGATGCCACTCTAACCAAGAAAATCAAATATATGGATGGCAAGAACTTCAACTTCTTGAAGAAGGAAATTGAAAAAGATATCAGAAGATGGAAAGATCCCCCATACTCATGGATCAGTATGATTAACATAGCGAAAAAGGCCATCTTACCAAAAGCAATCTGCAGATTCAGTGCACTCCCAGTCAAAATTACAACACAATTTTTCACAGATATGGAAAGAGCAATTCTCAATTTCATATGGAAAAACAAAAAAATCAGGATATCAAAACAAACCATATCAAAACGTCAGGAGAAATCACCATCCCTGACCTCAAAGTCTACTACAGAACAATTAAGATAAAAAAAAAAACCTGCATTGTAATTGTACAGACACAGGCTGGTTCATCAATGGAATTGAAACAAAGACCCAGAAATAAACCCATAGATCCTTGGACAATTGTATTTTGATAAAGAACCAAAACCACACAATGGATAAAAAAGTATCTTCAAAAATGGTGCTGTCTAACTAAATATCTACATGTAGATGAATGAAAATAGATGGATATTTAGCACCTTGCACAAAACTCAAGTCCAAGTGGATCAAAGATTTCATGTAAAACCAGATACATTAAATCTAATAGGACAGAAAGGAGGGAATAATCTTGAATGCACTGATAGAGGAAACAATTTCCAGAACAAAACACTGTGGATTAGGCAATAATTAATAAAGGGAACCTCATGGAACTGAAAAGCTTCTGATAGTCAAAAGCCACTGTCAAATGGACAAATCAGCAGCCTACAGCTTGGAAAGGATCATCACCAATCCTACATCTGACAGAGGGCTAATGTCCAAATTTTACAAAGAACTGAAGAAGTTAGACACAAACAACCTGCATAACCCAATTTTAAAAATACAGATTGAAACAGTATTCTCAGCAGAGGAATCTCATAAGGCTAAGAAGCTATTAAAAAATGTTTATAGTTCTTAGTCACAAGGAAAATGCAAATCACAACAACTCTGAGGTTCCATTGTACACCCATCATAAAGGATAAGATCAAAAACTCAAAGACATGGGCAGTGGTGGCACACGCCTTTAATCCTAGCACTTGGGAGACAGAGGCAGGCTGATTTCTGAGTTCGAGGCTAGCCTGGTCTACAGAGTTGACTTCCAGGACAAGCTAGCTATATACAGAGAAACCCTGTCTCAAAACAAACAAAACACAAAAACTCAAAGACAACACATACTGGCAGGATGTGGAACAAGGGGAATATTTTTCATTGCTGAAGATAGGACAAACTTGGACGACATCTTTGGAAATATATTTAGTGGCTTCTCAGTAAGCAGGAAATAGTTCTACCTGAAGACCTAACTATCCCAGTCCTGAGCATATAGGCAAAAGATTCTCCAACATCCTACAAATACACTTGCTAAATTAAGTTCAACGCAGCTTTAATTGTAAAAGCTGGACAGCTATTTAAAAGTTGCTCAGCTATTAAAAACAGGGCACCATAAGTTTTGCAGGCAAATGAACAGAACTACAAAATATCATCATGAATGATGTAACCTAGACTAAAAAGTACATACATGGTATGTACTTATTCCTAGGGGGACATTAGCCATAAAGAACAAGACAACCCCACTATTACCAACAGACCCAATGAAGTCAAATAACAAAGAGGGTCCAAGAGAGAATGGTGGAATCTTACACAGAAGAGAGAATAAAATGGATATTGGAGGTGGATGGAGGGAGTGAACTGGCTAGGAGAGAAGATGGGTTGGAATCAGGTATAGGGAGAGCAGGGGAGAGAGAATGGAAATCAACAAGGGGACATTTCTATGACATACTCCAGAGACCTGTGATTGTGGAGGACCCAGGGCATCTCTGTGGCAACTTTAGCTGAATCTCTAGCAGTGGGGAATATGGATCCAAAAATGGCTATTTCCTGTTGCCAGGAAGAATTCCCAGTGGAGAACTAATGACACCAACCCCCCTCCAAGCCTTCTACCAATAATGTGTTCTACCTTGAAGATGTGCAGGGATGAAGATATAGCAGAAAAAGAGGCAAAGCTCAAACATTGACTGGCCCAACTTGAGACCCACCACATATGCAAGAAGCAATCAGCAATTTAATTAATGATACTCTGTTAAGCTTGTAGTCAAGAGCCTAGAAAAATTGTTGTCTGAGACGTTCTAATGAGCCTGAAGACCAACAGAGTCTAGTAATCTGTATCCTTGGGAATTCCCAGAGATTAATTCACCTACCAAAGACCAGGCACAGGATGGACTTCCAGAAGCCAATGGAAAGAGATGCGAAGACCCACAGCAAGACATTGGATGGAGCTTGTGGAGTCCTATGGAAGAGTTGGATGGAGGATTGATGGAACAGAAAAGAGGGCAGGGCACCAAAGGAAGACCATCAAAGTGAAATAAGCTGGACCCTTCAGTGCTCCCAAAGACTCAAACACTAACCAAAAAGCTAGCACAGGCTAGACCTAGGGCCCCTGCAAATATGTAGCTGATGAATACCTTGTCTTCATGCAGGTCTCCCAAGAACCAGATGGGGGCTGTCCCTGAACCTGTTGCTTGCCTATGGGTCATGTTCCCCTAACTGTACTTCCTTGTCTGGCCACAGTGAGTGAGATGTGCCTATTCCTGCAGGGACTTGTGCCACGTTGGTGTGGACAATACTCAGAGTGGGATCCCCTTGTGAGAATAGAAGAGGAGAGGGTAATTGAGGGAGGAATTCTGTGAAAGTGTACTGGGAGGAGAGGGGTGCTGATATTGGAATGTGAAGTGAATAAATAAATAAATAAATTTTAAAAATAAACCTTAGATTTCAAAAAAACAGTGTAGTTTATGGTTTAATTTTCTTTCATATACTTTTGTACACACAAAGTAAAGAGATTTAACAGAAAAATATAATTTCACAGCTTGAGTGTGTTCTCAATATGTCATGATACATAGCTCTGATGACAATATATTGGATTATATTAAGGGACCATGCCCATCCTGAAAAAATCAAATACTTATTTTGCTGCCACACATTGACCTCCAAAGCTTAATTATATGCTTTTCATTGCAAATAAACACAAAAGGGCTGACTGTGGCATAGCTATGGGCCACAATAATTTGTACACAGTAGAATATTGGGCCATCCTTGAACATCATCCTTGAGTAAAAGACAACAGTGTCCAAGGTGCAGAGAACCACAAAGAAGCTCATGAGCAGCATGATGGTCCTGGTGGCCCTTTGCTCTGGGGAGGCTTTTGAAGAAAGGCTGGTGCTGTGAAGATACTGAGCCTGCTTCTTGTGCCTCCATAGGAGAGCCACCATGTACCTGCTGGACAGGGCCATGAGAACAATTACAAATGCTTCCCTGATGGACAGCATTGTGGAAAAGATGCTTGTTCTGGAGTAACTCATGGGTAGAAGTGAGCAGGACTGAGTAACATACATAAAACTCTCTGAGATCAAGTTAGGGGTAGCAATAATTGATATGAAGAAGTGACTGCTGAAAGACATATAGAGAACACAGAGGAAAAGAAAGGCACCTGAGATGTGATGGGGAGATTTATGTTTAAACTTTGTTAAACAGGAGCTTCTAGGACTAACAGTGATGGTCTTAAGGACATTCAGCAGGCAGGCTGCACAAAGGTTGAGGCACCACAGAAGGCTGTGCAAACAGATAAGTGATTGGCATGTGGTAGAATCCCATCTCCCCCAAGGCATAAACATGTCCACAGCTATGAGTCCCATAGTTGCAAGCAGCATTAGTTGGGTTAGGGACAAGAAAGCAATGTAGAGATCAATGGGCTTAGGCCTGTTCCCACCAAGGAGCATGCAGATGTGAGCAAAAAAAGGATACCATTAGCTGAGATCCCAACACTCACTTCAGAGAACAGGATGATTTTCATGTTTTTGTCAGTGTGCAGTAAGTTGTCTTTATTCATTGTATGTGGGTAGGAAGCAAATAGAAAAACCTGACAAGAAAAGGCAAAACTCTTTCTTACAAAATACAGCCTTGTTCACAAATTTCAACCAACACCAAGCTGGCAACAAGATGTCACCTCATCCTGATTCCATGTCACCAAACTCAGCTCTAGCTCATACCACCTCAAAGCCACCTCCACTGTCCACACTGTCCTAATGCTTCCCAATCAATGCCAAATTGTGTGTACTATTAGGAGCTACCTCTGAGTATAAACTTTCATGTACATTAAACATTGCTGTGAGTTCTAAGAATCATTCCCTCTCATGGTCCATGAGTTTGTCTTATCTGGGGCAAGAGCTGCAACTTACTTGATTGTCAGACACATAATAGTTTTACCTATCTAATGAATTTGAATGGTGAAGATTGCATATAATTAGAAAAATGCTCTTCTAGGGGGCTGTGTTCCCCTTGTGTTCCAGTGCACAGGGACATTTTATTTCAGTGTCTGCTTTATTCCACTCCTTTAACAACAGGCCAATCATTCATTCTCCATTCTGTCTGTCTGTCTGTCTGTCTGTCTGTCTGTCTGTCTGTCTGTCTGTCTGTTTATATCTGTGTGTATGCTTGTCTGTTTGTATGGTGTGTGTTCCCCTCCCCACACACTACATTTTTCCTCTTCCCTCTCCTCTCTTCATTCTCCTTACTTTCTCTTTCTCAAACAACATTTATCTGTATAGCCCTGTCTCTCCTAGAGCTCATCCTATAGACCAGGCAAGCCCTGACCCAGATATCTTCCAGCCTCTACCTCCCAAGTGGTTGGAATTAAGACATGTGCCAACACTGCCCAGCCAGGCCTAATATTCTTAATCCCCAGAACAAATGGACTCCAAATCAAATTCTACATACTGACATTTCTTCAGAGTATGACCTTAAGCACTCAAAGCTCCAGTAACCTCATCTAGAACATTTGGACAGTCAGTCCTGTTCCTGTGTTAGAGGACCCTAAGTGTGAAAAAACATGCTGTATAAATACCCACCAACTATAGAACTGTTTTTGGCACAGAATGACCTCTATAGACATGGCATGCATATTTTCTCATGCAGTGCCTTGTCATGTAGCCTGGGAGTGACAATTCACCTGTGTTAATGACTCATCACCACTTTCCCTGCATGAAATAGAAAAGACAAACATGACCAAAACAGTACAATGAGAGAGCCATGTTCCTTTTTCAAGCAGTTTAAAATTGTGGTCTTTCTTTAAATTCTTAATGACTCTGCATAAAACCTATGACTTTAAACTTTTGATATGAGTCTCTATGAAAAGTCCCTGATAATCAAATATCAGTGTGAACATACACTTATTCTTCTCTCTTTTGGCTGGTAAAATCAGAGTGGTAAATAAACTACAGTTATAATAAACTTAGTGCCATCTAATTTTAAGGTACTGATTAAATTAAAAGTATCCACCCATCTTGAAGGATAGGCTCCATAGGAGTCTTCTTCTCCTTCTGTGTGAAGGAGGAGTCTCCAGACTTCAGAGAAGCCAGCCTAAAGGACATGAGGAACACAATGGGCATTTTATGTAGAACTCATTATTTCCTTTAATGAACATTTAGTACATATGTGTCCTATACTGTTGCAAAAATGAAAACCTTCCCAGACACATAGCAAAGAATTCTCAATTGAAAATCAAGGGTAAGAGATGAAATAATTTCTTAGTTTTTTAGTTCATGTTGTACTACAATATAGTATATAAACAAGAAGCAAACTTGTTTAAAATGTTCTAAATATGTATCAAGAAAACTTCTCTTTGCAACAGAGGAAGATCAGTACAGATAGGTGTGTGTCTGTTTTCCAACCTGCCAATGCAGGGAGCTTAGCTGGGTATCCCAAATGCCACCACTCTAAGCTCTGGGCTTCTTGGGCTTAGGTAACACTCCAAGACACTACTGTAGACACAGGAAAATGCATTCTAAGGTGTGGACAGGTGGATGCTGACATTTCCTCACTCCCAGACATCTAGTCATGGCTAGAAAACCACACAGAGAACTCAGGAATGAAACGTTGAGCAGCCACTGGCCCTAGACAAGGCCAGGACCTTTGGAGTCCCACAGGCTGTGGACAGCACCTAGCCCTGGGCTGGAGATGGGAAATCTGGCTTAGGTAAACTGGAAAAATTGGAATACTTTTCTAAAAGGCCACAAAAAGGTCTTTTATGGGAGACTTAGGAAGCAAGGCTCTGTAGGCTAAGGTGCATCTCCATGCTCCCCATGGTGGTGGGAGATGAAAGAGAAACAGTTTATTGGTTGTTCATCATGGAAAATGGATGTGCATCTACTTCTCAGGTGGCCGAGATTAAATACCTTTTGTGAGAGGAAAACCTGGGAAAGGAAGCTTATTGGCTAATCACTCAAGATCTCTAAATTCATCATTAGCATAAAGAACTCTGCTTTGGAATACATGAATGATGTGGGGAGCTTGGCCCTAGTTCCAGGCCAGAAATCAGGCAGAAAGAAGAGAAGCAGCTCATGGATAAGGTGTGAGTACTTTATTTCCAGGGTCTCAGACATGTTCTACCTCACCACGTTTCCTGGCATGGTTCACTGTGACACTGAAAACCACAATCAACCAATGTGTGGAGTTGTGGACTCCAGTTTCAGTGGATGCATCTACCAAGAGCTTCTGCAGCTAAGGCTCAAAAGTTCTGCAGAAGATGGGTGGAAAGGCTGAAGAGTTGGTGATCAGGGAGTTTGCTGTTAGCTTGTGTCTCCTGGTCCTGTTAAGGAGATGCGGCTGCCTAAACATGAGCTAACCAAAGACAACAGTTAGACATGTCAAGGCATAGCAAAGCCCTCTACTCAGCCTAAACAAAGAACTATAGGCTACTAAGGAAAGCTATGAACAGGAGAAATCATCTTCTCCAGGGGCAATCACCACAATTGTGTGTCCAAAACCAAATGTCAGCATAGAAAAAACACATACAAGTAACATTACACAGACTGAGCATGTTGTAATTATGCATTTAAGAATATGTATTACATAATAAAGAGAGGCCATGAAAGCAAAGAACAGCATGGGGGTTATTTGGAAGGGATTTAAGGAATATAGGGAATGGATAATTCATATAATTGTACTATAATCTTTTTTTAAAAAATCAAAGATTTATGAAATGAAGCAGTAGGGAAAATGTCAGAATTCATCTAAGCACATCATCAGAAACACCAGAGAAGACAATGTGCTCTATTGTGGAAGGGACAGGAAGTACCAAGGGAGCCTTGTAACAGACCTGACAGGAATTTTTTCACAGACACCTGCTGTAACTATAGAGACACATCCTTTCTCCAGGAGAAACATTGCTGATACAACTTGAGATCGAGATCTGATAGATCCGATGATGGAACAAGGGATTACAGGCATCCTTACCCAGCAAACTTGATGGACTCTTTAGCAAAAAGGGTGATACATTTATGTTTACCTGTTACCAACTCCATGAAAAAATTAAGATTGTGTCATTGTGGGAGCTAGTAAGAGTGACCAGACCTAGAGAAAGCAATAAATCCAGGCATTTCCATTATCTGAGTGCTTTGTAGTTGTTTCTCCCAAGAAACAAGAGTCATCAATTACTGTTCTCAGGACCTGAGAAAACCATGACCAAGTTCACCATAGACTTAATATTTCATAACTGGCAACCATGTTCCTAAGCTGAGTCATCCTATGGGTCAGAGCCCAGGCTAAGGACAGCCTGAGATCTAGTAGCTCTAGATGAACTAGTAATGAGACCCAGCACAGTGTGAGGCTATCCACAGTGCAGCTTTCTACCTGAAACTTCGTTTCCTGTGAAAGCTTCTTCTGTTTACTTAGGGTTTTACCAGTGCAAAAAGACACCATAACAAAGGCAACTCTGAGGACAACATATAATTGGGGCTGACTAAAAGGCTCAGTGCTTCAGTCCATTATCATCATGATGGGAACATCACACATCCAGACAGGCATGGTGCAGGAGGAGCTGAGAGTTCTACATCTTGTTTCAAAGGTAAACAGGAAAAGACTATATTCTATGAAGCTAGAAGGAGTGTCTCAACGCCCACCCCAAAATGAAACACTTCTTCAAAAAAAGGCCACACATCCTAATAGTGCCACTTGCTGAACTAAGCAACCACATTCCATTCCATGGCTCCCATGGGCATATTCACACACATGAGTCTATGGGACCCATACCTAGCCAGAGCATAATAAAAAATACATTTAGTCCAATTCAAAAGACCACACAGTTTATAGCAGTCTACACAATGCAAAAAGCCCAGAGTCCAAAGTCTTTTCTGAGATTCATGCAATCACATAAGTACAATTCCCAAAACAATACACAAAACAAGTTGGGTATAATACAAACTGCACATCCATGTCTGATATTAAAGAGGTTTTCAGATCTCCAACTCCTTTTTAATCTTTGTTTACTACAAGAAATGTCTTTCTCCTTGGCTGTCTCCACTCCCTGTTAGCTGCTTTCATCAGCAAATATCCCACGGTTGTGTGGTCTCCAAGGCAACTTAAATGTTACATCTTCTTGTTCCAGTGTCTGAGATCCACAATTGATATGAGATACTCCAAAGGGTCACATATTGATATTTTTCTCCCTCTGAAACATCTAGAGCCAGATGTCCATAGTTCAAATCACCCTTAACAACAAAATCTTTCATGTTCCTCTTAGGATGGCCAAGAAGCCCCACTTACAGCATCTCACTGCACTCCAAACTAAAGACCCAAAATCCACATCCTCCCTCCACCCAAAAAAAAGCAAGGTCAGGACTATCAGAGCAATACCCCAGTCCCTGGTGCCAAGTTCTGTCTTAGTTAGGGTTTTACTGATGTGAAAAGACACCATGACCAGGGCAATTCTAACAAGACTACATTTAATTAGCACTAGCTTACAAGTTCAGAGGATCAGTCCATCATCATCATATCAGAGCATGGCAGTATCCAGGCAGGCATAGTGCAGGAGGGTCTAAGAATTCTAGATCTGTGCCAAAGGCAAACAAGAAAAAAAACTGGGTTCTAGGCAGCTAGGATGAGGTCTTAAACCCTGTGCCCACATTGACACTCTACATTTACAAGGCCACACCTACTGCAACAAGGCCATATCTCCTAATCCACTCCATGGGCCAAGCATATTCAAACATCGCAGCTTCACTCTCTGAATTATTCAAATCAAAGAATTCAAGTTCAATAATAATTCTAGACAAACACAGAACTGAAGACCTTACATCAAGATTTGGGTTTAAGGTCTCCTTGGTAAGTGTGCAAAATTGATGAATTGTAGGAGTTAGAGAAAAAAAATCCTCATAAGAAAACATGTTCATTACCCAAGCAGAACACAGTCTCCTATGCTCAGCTTCTCCATTGCAGATGCTGAAAACCTCCCTGCAGCCTGGGAAGTCCTCCTCCCTCAGGATGCCTGGGACCAAACCACCTTTTGATTCTGCACTTGGGTGTAAGGCACTTACCCAGATGGATGTGGCACAGGGGGCCTCTGTCCTTGAGGAGATCCTGTACAGGCATAAATTAAGGGAGTTTTTAATGCATGACAGCAATTTGTAATTTTAGAGTCTGTAGAAGGTGACATGTTCCCACTGGAGAGCAGGGAGAGCTGGCATCCCACTGGAGCATCTTCCTGCCTTTGATCTGACTCCCTGTGATCTGGAGAGCAGCCCACGTGGGAGGGCTGTTTATAAACTTTATGAGTTATGTTACAATACCTGTGGGATCAGAAAGTTGTACCAAGTAGACAACTGTAACTTTGCTCATTTTGACACTTGGGTGTACTCAATCCCAAACCATTTCATACTTTGTGATGTTTATGCTCTGTGGTGAGAGACTCCTGTGCCTCGCATGATTTCCCATCAGCTCAGAGTCTCTCAACCTCCAGTGTTAACAAGCAGCCTTTTGCTGTGTCTGTCCTCATGTGGAATATCTGGATTCCACATATTATTGTTTCTATGCGCTTTAATTTCCATACATTCAGGTTCAGAATTAGAGCTATGAGTGACATTTACAAGTAAATTTAAAAAGAAATAATAGAAAACTGTAGAGGGAGAGAAGCATAGCTGGAGGCCTTTGGTGAGGCAGCCATGGGCACATAAAATTAGCTTATTGCAGATTTAAACTAAAATTCCACTACCACCTCCTGTTCATTCTCTGCTCAATGCATGGGTTCAAGATGTGAGTTCTCACTAAGATGAAAC
This sequence comes from Apodemus sylvaticus, assembly GCF_947179515.1. NCBI lineage: Eukaryota > Metazoa > Chordata > Mammalia > Rodentia > Muridae > Apodemus > Apodemus sylvaticus. Next base: position 120,860,895 of record NC_067473.1, read on the forward strand.
CTCACAAGAAGAACATTAATTTGGAAGCAGAAACTGGACATTCAATTGAGGAATAACATTAAGGTTATCGTGAAAGGATGAAAACACTGCATCAGAAGCTGGACAAGAATATTTCCCAAAATCATGAATTGACTGTAACTCTAAATTTCTATAAAAAGATTCTGTTATCAAGCATGGATCTTTATGATGATTGCAAAGGAAGTCATGTTGATGCTCAAAGTACAGTGATGAGTTGAAGGTGCTGAGCTCAGAAAACATGCATTTCCAGTGAAATCCTGGTTAGGTCTCAGTGCTGACATAGTTCACAACAAGCTTGATGCCCCCCTTCCATTCCCATAGTGTAGTGTTCTACAAAGTTTTCTGATGAGTCTCAATATTCCACGATTCTTTCAACAGAGCCAACATGGGTTCTTGATCCTTATTCTTTTACACATCACAGTCTCAGATATTTTCACTCAGAAGAAATTATAAATAAACTAACTTTCAATATAGTATTCTCATCAAGAGATAATAAAGGCTTTCCCAAAAGCAATGTTAAGAGACATAAAAGTTTGATGTTTGCATCTCCTTTACTTTTTTGAACAACTTTGCTCAACATTTATTAATATTAGTTATAGTCAGAGACTATTATCTCTGTTTTACGATATTTATTCACCAGATCCTCATTTGCGTTGAGTAAAGCTCTATAAGAGACACTTTCTGATGACTAAAATGGAGCACTTTGAACAACTTGGCCAACTCAAACAAACAGCAAATGGGATGCTGAAAATCCCTTTTATAAGTTGTTATGTAGCAGTTTTCTCAAGAGTTAAAGATCCTACACCCTGAAGGGAAATTTTCTTAGAAATAGAATGAAAGTGAAACACAAGGATACTTTAGGTCAGGATGCTTACAAGGAGGTCAGACAACAAGATATTCTAGGGAAATGATCCTTAACCTTCCTAATGCTGAGACCCTTTAATACAGTTCCTCATGTTGTGGGGACACCTAAACATAACATTATTTTTGTTGCTACTTCACAGTGGTAATTTTGTTATTCTTATAATTATTTTTATTTATAATACATTTTTTGTCTGCTTCAATGATCTAAATTTCATTTTTATAATGAGAATCTCTTCTAAGTATTGCCTAGCAATAAAGAAGCCTATGGCCAAAGTGCTTAGAAGATAGGACAGGAGAGAGAGGGAGGGAGATGGAAGAAGGACAGAGAGAGAGAGAGAGAGAGAGAGAGAGAGAGAGAGAGAGAGAGAAAGAGAGAGACAGACAGACAGACAGAGAGAAAGAGAGAGAGAGAGAGAGAGAGAGAGAGAGAGAGAGAGAGAGAGAGAGAGAGAGAAAGAAAGAGAAAAAGAGAGAGAGAGAGAGAGTATTTCAGGACAGAAGCACGCTGGAATCAGACATGCTACCCAGGCTAGCCTGACCTCTGGGCAGACTGGCATCTATTACTGTGCCTGACACAGTGTCACAGCCTGCATCTGAGGTGTGTCAGAAACACGAAGGAGGGGGAAATGCTCATGGGCCTGAGAGGACAGAAAAGCTTAGTAGGAAAACTTGCTTAAAATTCTGTTTAAACGTGCTTAAAATTGTGTTTAAGTATTTAGGAAAGGAACAAGAATAAGAATTAATTCTTACTCTGTAAGGAAATTTCCTAGTCACCCTGCATGTAAGATTCAGAGAGAAGCAGTATAAACTAGTGGACTTTTTCCACATGAAAAAATAAAATAAAAGACTGGAGTTCTCAGTCTGATTCTAGCAGCCATGCCTGCTCCTTGTTAGCATGAATTCTCACCATGAGGAGCTGTTAGTCAAATAAACTGGAACATTCCTAAGTGGTAAAGAAAGACTTAAGTCATGAATGGTTCTGTAGGAAATCAGCCAAATCTCAAATGAATGTGTGTAATTTTAGGTTGGCAAAGCTCTGTCAAGGACCAGTGGCTGAGACCTATGTAAGAGCAAACCTTCCCTGGGTAAAGCTCACTGGGATGGCAAAGTCTTCCTCTGCTCCAAGTAGGAATGTTCTCAGTGTATGCAGGGAGTACCCACCATAGTTTCCTCTTCCCCAGTTGTTTACATCCTGAAGACTGCCCCCTACAGAGCCAGTTACTCCTGAGAGCAGCTACACCTGCTTCCCTGCTCAACTGTATGAAATAACCTGCTTCCCTGTTTATCTGTATGCAATAACATCACTTCCTTTTTCAACTGAACAAAATATACACATTGAATGGTGCTGCGGTTCTCCATCATAGATCCCAATCTAAATTCCAATCAATTACAGCTTTTCTGTATGTGTTTGTGTGCCTGTCCTTTCTTCATTTTCCCATTACCCCGGGATTGCTGGGACTCAAGCTGTGGAAGAAAGGAGATCAATGTGAATCTCAACATTACCAGAAGATGAGGCTTTACTCTACAACCCCATCAATGCATATGCTATCAAATCAAGGGATAAAAGCAAGGAAATGAATAAAAGTAGAGACTGATCACTCTCCAGCTGGTTAGAGATGCGGAGGATCAATCCAATATGTAGAAGCATATATCACTAAAAGCCAGTAAGGAGGGCCTCTCCCCCACAGTCAAATCTTTCTAAAATCCAGAACTGAACCTGAAGTATGCTAGGTTACCAATCCATATAAATAGATCATAGTTTACCAAATAAACTAGAAGACAGAGATTGCAGTAGGGCAAGTTTGGCTCAAGCCCAAGATTGTGAAAATAGGATAAAATGTCTATCTCAAGAACACTTTCCAAAAGGGAAAGATTTCAGTGACTTGTGGACAAATAGAAAATGTCCTCACTTACCAAAGTGTATGTCCCCATCCATTCCTTCAAAACCAGCTTTGAATCTCTCATATGTGTCCTTGTGAGAACACTAATTTTAAGGAAGGGGAGAGTTGCACAACTCTTCCTCCTTAGATTACAAAAGAAGTTCATAAAAGTGTAGAGAGAGACTAGACAACATGGAGAAAACAGGGCTTCACTGGGGCCCAAAGAAGGAAGGTATTTCCAAGTGCTGAAGATGTCTGTTCTTATACATGTATTATTATAATCGTTCCATAATTCTGTTAGAATTGATATTACATTCTTTGATTCAAAATAGTGGGATATTAGAGGTGTATCTGGCCCTGCTTGCAGATAGGAGTTTCTGAAATGCTAGTGTCCTGTCATCTTGGCAGCTTACTAACTACATAGAAGGATGCTGTCCACTAAAGAACAAAGACATACTTCCTTCCCCTTCCTTAAGTATACATGGGCTTGTCAGAACCATGAACAAGCCTTGGGGAAGCTGACTGTTCCAGAGTCTCTGGGAAAGTATGAAGTCTACCTCGGTATGTAAAGCCCAACAGCGAGCTCTTTGGCTTTCATTCCTGGATAGTGATTTCCTGCACAATGGAGTCTGTCCATTGCTGATGTTAGCCATTGGGCATTCCTCATACTATCCTATAATAAACTCTTGATGTCTTCTACACTGTGCCCTGTGGGAAATCAGTCAACTGAAATCATCAGGTACAGGGAGTACAAGAAAAAGCACAGTGTGATCCTGGGAACATATCCACCACAATATTCTAACACTGGTCCCAGAGAACACACAACAAAGGCAAACATAAGGGTGCATCTGACCATCACATGAAGAATCCCATGGCTTTTGGTTTTGACATTCTGCACTGAAAGGAGCTTCTGAGTTTTCTATCATGTTGGTTTTTACCACAAAGGATTTTTTGTGGATATACTTCATAAAATGATACAATGATGGTAAATGTTTCAAACATCTTTTTTGACTGCCTCATTGACTATAGGAGCATACTAAGACCCAGCAGCATCATTTAAGTTGCTCCAGATCCTGTGACCAAAGGCATCTTGGAGAGACATTTATTTGTTTTAACTTCAAAGTTACAGGCCACTAGTGAAGGAAACCAGGGCAGGAGCTCAAGCAGGAACTGAAACAGAAAATGCAGAAGGCTGCCTACTGGCTTGTTCCCCCTGGCTTCCTTAGCAAGGCATTGTGGTAGGTACAAGCTTTCATATGAGCAATTCCTTAGAAGCCTGGAGTAGGTGTGGTAAGACTGTATATTTGTGAAGTGGATACTAGGAAAAAAGCCTGGAATATCCATGATACAACTTACAGATCATATGAAGATCAAGAAGGGGGACCAAAGTGTGGATACCTCAGTCCTACATAGAAGGCAGAACAAAATAATCATGGGAGGTAGAGGGTGGGAGGGACTTGGGAGGAAGATAGGATGGAAAGAGAAAAAGGGGATCAGGATCAGGTGTGGGAGGAGACTGGAGAGATGTACAGAGGGTTAGGAAATTGAACAGAGTTGTGTAGCAATAGGGAGTGGGGAACTGGGAGTAGCCTTCAGAAAGTCACAGATGCCAGAAAAGCAACAGGTTCCTAGGATCCAACAGCGATTACAGTAGCTGAAGTACTCAACAAAGGGGAAAGAGAACCTGTAGAGACCATATCCAGAGTTTAGGCAGGGTCTCTTATGGAAGGATGGGACCACCCACCTTGATCAAAATTTTAACCCAGAATTCCTTCTATCTAAAGGAAATAGAAATTCCTTCTATCATACAGGAAATTATGAAATGTACATAAAAATAAACATTAAAAATTCTAAAGGAAATACAGGGACAAAGGAGCAGAGACTGAAAGAAAGGCCATCCAGAGGTTACCCCTACCTGGGGATCCATTCCTTGTGCAACCACCAAACCCAGACAGTATTGCTGATGCCAAGAAGTGTTACTGACAGGAGCCTGGTATGGATGTCTCCTGAAAGTCTCAGCAAGAGCCCTTCTGATGTAGATGGGGATGCTTGCAGCCAACCATTGGACTGAGCAGGAGGACCCCAATGGAAAAGTTTGGGGAAGGACTAAAGGAGCTGAAGGAATTTGAAACCCCAAAGGAAGAACAATATAAAACAACCAGTTTCCCCAGTGATTGGAGGGATTAAACCACAAACCAAAGCATACACATGGAGGGATCCTTGGCTGTAATTGCATATGTAGCAGAGAATGACCTTGTCAGGCATCAAAAGGAGGGGGAGGTGCTTGGTCTTGTGAAGGCTTGATGCCCTGTAGAGGGATGATGGGCAGTGGGGCAGGAATGTGCGAGTGGGTGGGGAAGAACACTCATTAAGGCAGGGAAAAGGGGAAAGGCTTGCAGGGTTTTGGAGAAGAAACCAGAAAGTGGGATAACATTTGAAATGTACATAAAAATAAACATTAAAAATTGAAAAAAGAAAGAATGAAACCTTGATGGCACAGTTTCAGCTGTCTCCAGGGCCTTAGGCAGTGGCCTTATGACAGGAAGGTGATCTGGTTCTAGAGAGTCCTCCATGTAAGGAGAGACTTCCTGGGCACCTACAGGGATTTATCTTCCATCAATCAGCCACTGCAGAGAAATCCAGGAGCTGTGGAAGAAATTTAGATAAAAAATTGAATAGGGTACCTCTTTGGAGCAATCATAGTTCTCCTTGTTTGGATGTATGTTTCTTTGTTTTTGTTTTTAATCAGAAGGAGATCAAGAAGGAAAGTGTTTCTTTTGCCTCATAATTTGAAGATGCAGCCCATCATGGTGGGGATGACAAAGCATGAAGATGAACCAACTGGCAAAATTTCCACTTTTGAAGAACAGTGAGATGAATGCTGGCACTTAGCTGATTTCTTCTTTTTACTCAGCCCATAGAGGGAGATTATACAGTTAGGTTGAGTCTTCCCACAAAAGGTAAAGTACTCAAGAATCTTTGTCACAGATGTGCCTAAAACTTGCTCAGGATCCTAGTGGATTCTGGGTTTTTTTTTTTTTATGTTGACAGTATTCACTCTCATACCCATGCCCAACACAAGGCTGCTGGGCTGTGCCAGCCCTGCTGAGCTCTGGCAGGTTTCTTCCCTTATTCATGTCATCCTGAACAATATTTATAAGACAATGCACAAGAGATCCACAGAAGCCCAGGGAACTTGAAAGTGGGCATTTTTACCTATAGAATTTCTATAGTCTATAGACTCTTCCTCTCCTTGTGAAACTTCTGAGGAGGCCAGATCAGACTGAAAAGGACTAAAGAGATAGTTGGGTGTTCCTTTGCACCTCTAATCCCAGCCTCAGAAAATTAAGTAGAGAAATAATAAGAGACAGGCAAATGGTCTTCTTGTGTCCCCACAGTCTGAGGGGGAAAAGAAACAAAATGAGGGCAATTAGGAAATCCAATACCTAATGATCTTTCACTAGTTACCCTAGAAGAGTAATCCTTCACATGGGCAGTGTGATTATGTAGGCCACCCTCTGGTGAAAATACACAGTCTATCTTCTCCTGACTTGCTTAGGGAGCACTCACTGTGCACAAAACTCCTACTCTCTAGTACTTAATTCCTCAACTGCCTGGAAAGTAAGTTCTTCCCTAAAAGTTTGAAAAACAAGTAACAGGTTTCTTTAAGGCTAAAAATGTTCATGGTTGCACCAAGGTATAACAAAGTCAGAGCTAACAACCTTTCAGATCTATCATCGACCTCTCGCCTTTAACAGGTATTCTTGACTAGTGGCTATATCGTAGTTTCTATATGATGTCAATGTCTGAGACCTGCTCCCCAGGATATCTTAGGTAATAGACAGAGATAGAGTCCAAAGAGAGAAAAAGATTGAGCTCAAAGAGAGAAACAATGGGATTAGGTCAGTAGATGCAGAAAAGCCCTTTGTAAAAGTCTAACAATTTTCAGCATAAAAGAAGGCAGGAATATATGCACATAGTTCCATATGATAATGGTTATATTTGACAAATCTATACTTAACATTACACTTCATTGGGAAACCTGAGGCACACCCACTAAAATCAAGAGTGAGAACAGGATGCCACCTTCCATCTAAATCCTTCAAGGCTTAGCTAGAACAAGAAGCCAGAAGAATTAGAAAAGGCACTTACAAATAAAAGAGTCAGGATATTTGCAGCTGTGTACTTAAGAGACGCTAAGAACCTTTTTGGCCACAGAAAGCTCAAGAAAGAAGCAGGATATGCAATAAAATCTGTGCAGCATTCCGGTGTAGTAATAAGAAACCTGTTAAGGAAAAACCAATCTCCTTCACAAGAATCTAAGGTAAATAATGAAGCAAATAATTAACTTGCCTTGGATTAAATCTAACCAGAGAAATGAAAGAATTACACAATGAACATTTTTAAACACCCAAAAAAAAAATAAAAGAAAGAAAAGAAAATCCTAGGAAACAGAAGGACTCCCCTTGTTCTGGGACTGACAGGATCAATGTTATGTAAACAGATCTGCTAACAAAAGCCACCCACAGACTAGATGCCATCCACATCAGAATTCCAAAACTGGCTTCATAGAAACAGCAAATATATCCAAGGATTTGTATGAAAACCAAAGACTAAGCATCTTGACCACTTAGCAAACCAAATGTTTTCAGTGTCAGGGGCTACAGGTCATTTTCATCAGTTAAGGGCACAGGCCACATGTAGGGGGATTCCAGTTCAGTTCCTAGTACCTATGTAGGGCTGTCAAGCATCCCTGACTCGAAGTTTGCAGGATTCAGTACTTGCTTCTGCTCTCACACAGGCACAAAGCAAGTATGCTGCGAAGAAACACATAAACATTAAGCTCATAAAGTTTTAAAAATCAGTTTTGAAAAAACTGAAAGAAATGAAGACTGATCAAGGTTGATTCACCTGCCCAAAGTCACAGAGCAAGTCCATTTTGGATCTGGAATGTGTGCTTGTATCTTTTTATCCAAGAGGAATCTGTTCCTCCAGAGAACAGTTGCTTCAAAAAGCAAAGGGCAGGGAGCAAAGGCCATCTCCTCTGCCAGGCCAATACTTCTGCCACACCAGTGTTCAGGTTCATTCAGAGGACCTAGTGGCAACTGGTGGAAACGGCCTGTGCACATGATTATGACGAGAGGCTCAGCAAACTCAGGGAAGGGATGGTGATGGGATGAACATTTTCCAGTGGCTTCCAAGCTGTGTTCTTCCTCTTCCCCAGGTGAATTATGCCTTCTGTGTGGGCATTAAAATGCTCATGATGCAACTGTGCAGCATTCAGACTCCTGCCTTGACATGAACTAGATATTTAATAATGGGTGCCTTGCTTTTCTTCTGAGTGTTCCTCTGCCCCCACATGCCTTGTGTGGAATCTTAGACAGTAGATGTTATGGTCTTTGGATTTTTACATATGTTTAGTTTCTTAAATCTCTAGTCCTCTCAGGAAATAACTAATCTTTCATGCTTTGTTCCTGTGTGAACTCTTGACAAATTGAGTACAGGTATTATAAAATTCTGTCTTATAATTATGAGACCCAAATACAGGAGTAGGCCACCTTGGGTGATTGGAATCTCTTCAGAGTATGTTCCAGAGTTCCATTTGTCAGGATTTTCATATTACTGTACTTAAAGTATCGAGGATATGAAACTAAAATTGCATCTCATTTTTGTCCATAAAGATGGTAAGTCTTCCTGACTCCATCTGTGAGGAGGAAGCTGACCACTCAAGATCGCTGGGGAGAAGAATCCAGTTCAGGGTTGGCTTCAGGCACAGTTAAGTTCAAGCTGCCTAGGATTGCACAGCCCCATACTTTCTTTATTTCTGAATTTTATTTAATTCCATTTTTACTGTTTACTAAGAAGTGGAAAGATGAAAGCCACAGGGCACAGAACCATGATTTCTTGGATAGAATTTCTACATGGGTTGAAGGACCCTGGAAGAAGCAGCCTGTCATTCACTGTGTAGATTTAATCAGAAACATGGAAACTCAATGAAGGCATCAGGAGTCTCACTGTTAGCAAATGAATTATGCATCAGAAGTTTAGTTTGTACTCATTTTATCTGAGGGGTAAATTAGCAAGTTCACCTTGACTACACTAGGTCCTGTTCTAACTTGTAGGTGTGCCAAGGAAGCTCAGAGAAAAGTTTGGGCCCATCTCTCCCAGGATGGCTGATATCCAACTCGGTATAGTCAACTCAACAGCCAAAAGGTTCCAGAGGGATGCCACATGTCCTTGCTTTCCAATGGAAATTTGTCACTGACAGTCACTAAAATTGCAGGATACAGAGATGCTGTAAATCTCCCTTAACCTAAGCCCATAAAGGATCTTTTCAGGCTGATTCCACCTGCCCTGTGACTTATATTTGAGTAAGTGGCCTAAGTAAGTGCAGATATAGAAGGTGGTTGGGACCCAGGCAGGCTGTGGGAGGAGGAGATCTGGAACTATAGGTGGAGTTTCAGCATCTGCCACGGGGAAGCTGAGTCTAACAGACCCTCAGCACAGAGGAAAGTGTTCTCCATCAGGTGCATTTTCTTTGCAGGATATTCATTTCATTAAGGTCCTAAAATTACCTAATTTTTATGTCTGTTAATTTTTATTACAATTTATTTTTCTGACTTATGTACCAAAATTACTTTATCATCCATTAGTTATATGTTGTAATTTCCAGAGGTTTTGAGAAATGATCCTTTGTATGCTTCTTGAGAGGAAGTGGTATTTTTCTTTCAAATGTAAACATATACATTTCATATACACCTAATTTTTGCTTCTGTAGATTATGTACCATAAAAGGAATTCTGTACATAGTATGAATAGTGAAAGGAATAGTGGCTTCTATAGTGAGAATACTTAAAAGTTCTAAAAGCCTTTGAAAAAGAAATAGGTTGTGTGCTCAATGGCACCTAACAGATTGCCCATTACTGAACTTTATCAACTGGAAATTTCCTAACAGCCTTTCCATTCCCTGTTTAACTTCACAAATTATGTCATCCATTATTCTTGTTTATCCTGGTAGCAGTTGTCCTGAGTCACTAAGGTGATGTGGTTACATGAAATGAAATATTAATAAGCCCTAAACATCATCCTAATGGACACGATATTTGTTTTCATTAATAGTTTCTGTGTTCACATCAGAAATCTGCCCCCCACCAGTCAGTTACAAGAGACTCATCTCCATCTTGGTTCTCAGACAGCAGAGAGATCAGACAGCCAGACGTACTCAAACATAAACCGAGGCCAACATCACTGGGGTCTAAGCCCAATGGGCGTTGGCCTGCACCCAGGCCCTGGGATGTGCAGGGGGGCTATCAGTGTGCCAACCCAGCCAGGAGGTTGTTTGCCCAGCCCAACATACAAACAACCATTTTGGCAATGGGACTCAGAGAGTTCTAGCAGGCAAAGCCAGCTAACCATCATAGCCCGAGGCTATCATAGTGGGGGTTCTAGACCTGACAGGCCCTGGGCTGCCCCCAAGACCTGGGCTACTCGGTGGGCCATCTGTGTGCCAACCCAGCCAGGAGGTTGTTAGCCCAGCAGACTCTCCCGACACTTTCAGGGAGCTCACACATGCAGCCACCTGACAGAACCAGTAAACACTCAGAGCCCGAGAGGAACTTTTCTCAGACCTTGGCCTGCCAGGCTTTTGCCTAGACTCAGGGCCTGAGCAGATAGGCTAGCCTTGTGTGCACTAAACCAGTTGGGAGTTCAGCTGCCCAGCAGAGTGATCATCACTCCAAAAAGGTCCCGCAACATACACCATCAGAACTCCCTGAAGGAGCAAAAGGGCACCATCTGCTTCACAGACACAATCTGGGGCAAGGAACACTAGGGCTGCAAGGGCACCCAAGAGGAGGACAGCACATCAGCAATCTTCGAAAGTTGAAACCCAGCCATCCAGTGTTGCAGAAATAGCCCTACAGCCTCATAGGAGGCTCAAACACCAGAGAGACACAAGACCAACTAATGCCAGACAACAAGATGGCAAAGGCCAAACACAGAAACGCTACTAACAGAAATCTAGGCAATACGGTGGCATCTGAACCAAACTCTCCAACATCAGCAAGTCCTGGTTATGCCCACACACCACAAAAACAAGATTTGGATTTAAAATCACTTGTCATGATGCTTCTAAAAGAACACAAAAAAGACATAAATGAATCTCTTAAAGAAATACAGAGGAACATGAATAAGCTAGAAACCCATATAATGGAAACACAAAAATCATTTAAAGAAATTCAGGAAAATAAGGCTCAAGAGATAGAAGCCAATAAAGAAGAAACACACACACACACAAAATTAAAGAAATGCAGGAGAAAGTAAGTCAAACAGCAGAAGTCATGAAAGAGGAAACACAAAAATCTCTTAAAGAATTACAGGAAAACACGAACAAGCAAGTGAAGGAGCTAGGCAAAACCATCCAGGATCTAAAATCAGAAGTAGATTGCCAAAACCAATATACAGATTCAATGCAATACCCATCAAAATCCCAACTCAATTCTTCACAGAGTTAGAAAGAGCAATTATCAAATTCATCTGGAATAACAAAAAACCCAGGATAGCTAAAACTATTGTCAGCAACAAAAGAAATTCTGGGGGAATCAGTATCCCTGACCTCAAGCAATACTACAGAGCAATAATGTTAAAACTGCATGGAATTGGTACAGTGACAGGCAGGCAGATCAATGGAACAGGATTGAAGATCCAGAAATGAACCCACACACCTATGGCCACTTGATCCTTGACAAAGGAGCTGAAAACATCCAATGGAAAAAAGATAGCCTTTTCATCAAATGGTGCTGGTTCAACTGGAGTTCAGCATGCAGAAGAATGAGAATTGATCCATCCCTGTCTCCTTGTACTAAGCTCAAATCCAAATGGATCAAGGACCTCCACATAAAGCCAGACACTCTGAAGCTAATAGAAAAGAAACTGGGGAAGACCCTTGAGGACATCGGTACAGGGAGAAAGTTTCTGAACAGAACACCAATAGCATATGCTCTAAGATCAAGAATTGACAAATAGGACCTCATAAAATTGCAAAGTTTCTGTAAGGCAAAGGACACCATCAAAAGGACAAATCGGCAACCAACAAATTGGGAAAAGATCTTCACCAATCCTACATCAGATAGAGGGCTAATATCCAATATATATAAAGAACTCAAGACTACAGAAAACCAAACAACCCTATTAAAAAATGGGGTACAGAGTTAAACAAAGAATTCTCATCTGAAGAATTTCGGATGCCGGAGAATCATCTTAAAAAATGCTCAACTTCATTAGTCATTAGGGAAATGCAAATCAAAACAACCCTGAGATTTCACCTTACACCAGTCAGAATGGCTAAGATTAAAAATTCAGGAGACAGCAGGTGTTGGCGAGGATGTGGAGAAAGAGGAACACTCCTCCACTGCTGGTGGGGTTGCAAATTGGTACAACCACTCTGGAAATCAGTCTGGCGGTTCTTCCGAAAACTGGGCACCTCACTTCCAGAAGATCCTGCTATACCACTCCTGGGCATATTCAAAATATGGTTGAAAGTCAATTTTATCTGATATTAGAATGGCTACTTCAGCTCGTTTGCAAGCTGAAGTGGATGCAAAAAAAATGTGGTATATATACACAATGGAGTACTATTCAGCCATTAGAAACAATGAATTCATGAAATTCTTAGGCAAATGGATGGAGCTGGAGAACATCATACTAAGTGAGGTAACCCAGACTCAAAAGATGAATCATGGTATGCACTCACTAATAAGTGGATATTAACCTAGAAAACTGGAATACCCAAAACATAATCCACACATCAAATGAAGTACAAGAAGAACGGAGGAGAGGCCCCTTGTTCTGGAAAGACTCAGTGAAGCATTATAGAACAAAATCAGAACAGGGAAGTGGGAAGGGTTGGGTGGGAAAACAGGGGGAGGGAATGGGACTGATGGGACTTTCGGGGAGTGGGGGTCCAGAAAAGGGGAAATCATTTGAAATGTAAATAAATATATCAATAAATTAAAAAAAAAGAAGCCAACAGTGAAGAAACTTAAAGAAATGCAGGAAAACTTGAGTCAACAGGCAGAAGTCGTGAAAGAGGAAACACAAAAATCTCTTTAAAAATTAAATATTAAAGGAAAACAAATTATAGAATTGAGCAAAACCATCCTGGATCTAAAACAGAAGTAAAAAGAACCAAGAAATCACAAAGGGAGACAACTTTTGAGATAGAAAACCTTGAGAAGAAATCAGGGGCCATAGATGCAAATATCAACAACAGAATACAAGAGATGGAAGACAGAATCTCAGATGCCAAAGATACCATAGAAACCATTGACTCAAGAGTCAAAGAAAATGCAAAATGAAAAAGCTTGTACCCCAGAACATGGAGGAAATCCAGGCCACAATGAGAAGACCAAACCTAAGGATTATAGGTATAGAAGAGAGTGAAGATTTACAACAGAAAGGGCCAGCAAATATCTTCAATGAAACTATGGAAGAAAACTTTCCCAACTTAAAAAGATGCCCATGAATATACAAGAAGCCTACAGAACTCCAAACAGACTGGACCTGAGCAGAAATACCTCTTCTCACATAATAATCAAAACTGCAAATGCACTAATCAAAGAAAGAACATTAAAGGCAGTAAGAGAAAAAGGCCAAGTAACATATAAAGGAAGACCTATCAGAATTACATCAGACTTCTCACCAGAGACCATGAAAGCTTTAAGATCTCATGCAGATTCTAAGAGAACACAAATGTCAGACAAGACTACTATACCCAGCAAAACTCTCAATCACCATAGATGGAGAAACCAAGATATTCCACGACAAACCCAAATTTACACAATATCTTTCCGCAAACCCTGCAAAGAATAATAGGAGGAAAACTCCAATACAAGGAGGGAAACTACACCCTGGAAAAAGCAAGATAGTTACTTTCTTTCATTAAACACAAAAGAAGAAAACCACTCAAATATAAAAAGAACATCAAAAAACACAGGAAGTAATAATCACTATTCTTTAATATCTCTTAACATCAATGGACTCAATTCCCCCAAAAAAAGACATAGACTAACAAACTGGATAAGAAAACTGGACCCTACATTTTACTTCATACAGGAGATAAACCTCAGTGTCAAAGACAAAAACGACCTTAGAATAAAAGGCTGGACGACAATTTTGCAAACCAATGGTCTTGGGAAACGAGCTGAAGTAGCCATTCTAATATCAGATAAAATTGACTTTCAACCTAAAGTCATCAAAAGAGACACAGAAGGACACTTCTTGCTGGTCAACGGAAAAATCCACCAAGAAGAACTTTCAATCCTGAACAACTATGTGCCAAATGCAAGGGCACCCTCATTCATAAAATTAACTTTACTAAAGCTCAAAGCACACATTACACCTAACACAATAATTGTGGGTGACTTCAACACTCCACTCTCCTCAATGGAAAACAGAGACCAAACAGGGACACAGTAAAAATAATTGAAGCTTTGGACCAATTGAATTTGACTGATATTTATAGAACATTTCACCCTAAATCAAAAGAATATACCTTTTTCTCAGAACCTCATGATACTTTCTCCAAAATCGACCATATAATTGGTCACAAGACAGACCTCAACAAATAAAAGATCGAACTAATCCCATGCCTCCTATCAGATCACTATGGAGTAAGAGTGGTCTTCAATAACAACAAAAACAACAGAAAGCCCACATACACATGGAGGCTGAACAATACTCTACTCAATGACACCTTGGCCAAAGAAGAAATAAAGAAAGAAATCTGAGACTTTTTAGAATTTAATGAAAATGAAGCCAAAACATACCCAAATCTTTGGGACACAATGAAAGCAGTGCGGAGAGGAAAACTCATAGCCCTGAGTACCTCAAAAAAAAAAAAAAAAAAAAAAAAAAAAAAAAAAAAAACTGGAGAGAGCATACACTAACAGCTTAACAACACACCTGAAAGCTCTGGAACAAAAAGAAGCCAATTCACCCAGGAGGAGTAGAAGATAGGAAATCATCAAACTCAGGGCTGAAATCAGTCAAGTGGAAACAAAGAGAACCATACAAATAATCAACGAATCCAGGAGCTGGTTCTTTGAGAAAATTAACAAGATAGAAAAACCCTTATCCAGACTGACCAAAGGGCACAAAGTATACAAATTAACAAAATTAGAAATGAAAAGGGGGATATAACAACAGAAACTGAGGAAATCCAAAGAATCATCAAATCCTACTACAAAAGCCTATACTTGACACAACTGGAGAATCTGGAGGAAATGGATAATTTCCTAGACAGATACCAAATACCAAAATTAAATCAGGACCAAATAGATCATCTAAACAGTCCCATAACCCCTAAGAAATAGAAGGTTCATAGAAAGACTTCCAATCAAATAAAGCACAGGACCAGACAGTTTCAGTGCAGAATTCTATCAGACCTTCAAAGAAGACCTAACACCAATACTCTTCAAACTATTCCACAAAATACAAAAAGGAACACTACCCAATTCCTTCTATGAAGCCACAATTACACTGATACCAAAACCACACAAAGATCCAACAAAGAAATAGAACTTCAGACCAATTTCCCTTATGAACATTGATGCAAAAATACTCAATAAAATTCTTGCCAACCGAATCCAAGAACTCATAAAAACGATCATCCACCATGATCAAGTAGGCTTTATCCCAGGGATGCAGAGTTGGTTCAATATACGGAAATCCATCAATGCAATCCACTACATAAACAAACTCAAAGAAAAAAACCACATGGTCATTTCATTGGATGCTGAAAAAGCATTTGACAAAATTCAACATCCTTTCATGCTTAAAGTCTTGGAAAGAACAGGAATTTGAGGCCCATGCCTAAACATAGTATAAGCAATATACATATGTAACCCGCATTAAACTAAATGAAGAGAAACTTGAAGCAATCCCACTAAAATTAGTGAGTAGACAGGGCTGCCCCCTTTCTCCTTATCTTTTCAATATTGTACTTGAGGTACTAGCTCATGCAATTAGAAAACATAAGGAGGTCAAAGGGATACAAATTGGAAAGGAAGAAGTCAAATTATCATTATTTGCAGGTGATATGATAGTCTACCTAAGTGACCCAAAAACTACACTAGAGAACTTCTACAGCTGATAAACAATTTCAACAAAGTGGCAGGTTATAAAATCAACTCAAGCAAATCAGTAGCCTTCCTATACTCAAAGGATAAGCAGCCTGAGAAAGGAATTAGGGGAATGACACCCTTCACAATAGCCACAAACAGTATAACGTACCCTGGGGTGACTCTTACCAAATATGTGAAAGATCTGTATGACAAGAACTTCAAGACTCTGAAGAAGGAAATGGAAGAAGACCTCAGAAAATGGAAAAAACTCCCATGCTCATGGATCAGTAGGATTAATATAGTTAAAATGGCCATTTTGCCAAAAGCAATATACAGATTCAATGCAATACCCATCAAAATCCCAACTCAATTCTTCATAGAGCTAGAAAGAGCAATTCTCAAATTCATCTGGAATAACAAAAATCCCAGGATAGCTAAAGCTATTCTCAACAACAAAAAAAAATTCTAGGGGAATCAGTATCCCTGACCTCAAGCAATACTACAGAGCAATACTGTTAAAAACTGCATGGTATTGGTACAATAACAGGCAGGAGGATCAATGGAACAGGATTGAAGATCCAGAAATGAACCCACACACCTATGGCCACTTGATCCTAGACAAAGGGGCTGAAAACATCCAATGGAAAAAAGATAGCCTCTTCAACAAATGGTGCTGGTTCAACTGGAGGTCAGAATGCAGAAGAATGGGAATTGATTCATCCTTGTCTCCTTGTACTAAGCTCAGCTCCAAATGGATCAAAGACCTGCACATAAAGCCAGACACTCTAAAGCTAATAGAAAAGAAAGTGGGGAAGACACTTGAGGACATTGGTACAGGGTGAAATTTTCTGAACAGATCACCAATAGCCTATGCTCTAAGATCAAGAATTGACAAATGGGACCTCATAAAATTACAAAGTTTCTGTAAGGCAAAGGACACCATCAAAAGTACAAATCAGCAACCAACAAATTGGGAAAAGATCTTCACTAACCCTACATCAGATAGAAGGCTAATATCCTATATATACAAAGAACTCAAGAAGGTAGACCCCAGAGAACCAAATAACCCTATTAACGAATGGGGTACAGAGTTAAACAAAGAATTTTTACCTGAAGAACATTGGATGGCGGAGAAGCATCTTTAGAAATGTTCAAATTCATTAGTCATCAGGGAAATGCAAATCAAAACAACCTTGAGATTTCACCTTACACCAGTCAGAATGGCTAAGATTAAAAACTCAAGAGACAGCAGGTGTTGGTGAGGATCTGGAGAAAGAGGAACACTCCCCCACTTCTGGTGGGGTTGCAAATTGGTACAACCACTTTGGAAATCAGCCTGGCCGTTCCTCAGAAAACTGGGCACCTCACTTGGGAATGATCCTGCTATACCACTCCTGGGCATATACCCAGAGGATTCCCCAGCATGTAATAAGTTTATATGCTCCACTATGTTCATAGCAGCCCTATTCATAAGAGCCAGAAGCTGGAAAGAACCCAGGTACCCCTCAACAGAAGAATGGATGCAAAAATATGGTATATATACACAATGTAGTACTATTCAACCATTAGAAACAATGAATTCATGAAATTTTTAGGCAAATGGATGGATCTGGAGAACATCATACTAAGTGAGGTAACCCAGTCTCAAAAGATCAATCATGGTATGCACTCACTAATAAGTGGATATTATCCTAGAAAACTGGAATACCCAAAACATAATCCATACATCAAATGAGGTACAAAAAGAATGGAGGAGTGGCCCCTGGTTCTGGAAAGACTCAGTGTAGCAGTATAAGGCAAAACCAGAACACGGAAGTGGGAAGGGGTGGGTGGGAGAACAGGGGGAGGGAAGGGGGCTTATGTGACTTTCGGGGAGTGGGGGGCCAGAAAAGGGGAAATTATTTGAAATGTATATAAAAATATATCAAATAAAAAAAGAAAAGAAAAGAAAAAATCATCAGATCTTACTACAAAAGCCTATGTTAGTCACACCTGGAAAATCTGGAGGAAATGGACAATTTCCTAGACAGATATCAAATACCAAAATTAAATCAGGATCAAATAGATCATCTAAACAGTCGTGTGAAACCTAAAGAAATAGAAGTGGTCATTGAAAATCTCCCAACCAAAAACAAAAGGCACAGGACCAGATGGTTTTAGTGCAGAATTCTATCAGACCTTCAAAAAAGATCTAACAACAATACTCTTTTTTCAAATAATAAAAAATAGTTTATTTGATTTAAAAGATTTTCTTTTTTATTGTTTTTTATTTATTCTAGTATTCTTTATTTCATTTCAAGTGAGTTTCCCTTTCCTGGGTCTCACCTCTCTGAAAGTCCCACAAACCCTCTTTCCTCCCACTGTTCCACAATCCAACCCTTCCCACTTCCCTGTCCTGGTATTCCCCTACACTGCTGCACTGAGCTTTTCAGGACCGGTGGCCACTCCTTCCTTCTTCTTGGACTTCATTTAATATGAGAATTGTGTCTTGGGTATTCCAAGCTTCTAGACTAATATCAATTTATCTGTGAGTGTATACCATGAGTGTTTTTTTTTTGAGAACTTGGGTTACCTAACTTAGGATTATGGTCACCAGTTCCATCCATTTGTCTAAGAATTTCATGAATTCATTGTTTCTAATGGCTGAAAAGTACTCCATTGTATATATAAACCACATTTTCTGTATCCATTCCTCCATTGAGGGACATCTGGGTTCTTTCCAGCTTCTGCCTATTATAAATAGGGCTGCTATGATCATAGTGTGGTATGTATCCTTAATACATGCTGGGGAATCCTCTGGGCATATGTCCAGGAGTGGTATAGTTGGGTTGTCTGGAAGTATCATTCCCAGTTTTCTGACAAACATCCAGACTGCCTACCAGACTGGTAGTACCACCTCACAACACCACCAGCAGTGGAGGAGTGTTCCTCTTTCTACACATCCCCACCAGTACCTCTTTTCTCCTGACTTTTGTTCTTAGCCATTCTGACTGGTGTGAGGTAAAATCTCAGGTTTGTTTTGATTTGCATTTCCCTGATGACTAAGGATGTTGAACATTTCTTTAGGTGCTTCTCAGACATTCAATATTCCTCGGGTGAAAATTCTTTTAAAGGGTGATATCTGGCTCTCTGGAGTCTATCTTCTTGAGTTCTTTGTATATATTGGATATAAACCCTCTACCAGATGTAGTGTTGGTAAAGATCTTTTCTAAATATGTTGGTTGCCATTTTATCCTTTTGACAAGGTCCTTTTCCTTACAGAAACTTTGTAGTTTTATGAGGCCACGTTTCTCAGTTCTACAAACTATTCCACAAAATATAAACAGAAGGAACACTACTCAAGTCATTCTATGTAGCCACAATTATGCTGTTACCAAAATCATTCAAAGACCCAACAAAGAAAGAGAAATTCAGACCAATTTCCCTAATGAATATCAATGCAAAAATACTTAATAAAATTCTTGACAAATGAATCCAAGAACACATCAAAACAATCATCTGCCATGATCAGGGATGCAGGAATGATTCAATATATGGAAATACATCAATGCAATCTACTACAAAAACAAACTCAAAGGAAACAAACAAAGGTCGTTTCATTAGATGCTGAAAAAGCATTTGACAAAATTCAACATCCTTTCATACTAAAAGTTTGGAAAGAACAGTAATTCAAGGCCCATACTTAAACATAGCAAAAGCAATATACAGCAAACCAGAAGCCATCATCAAGCTAAACGGAGAGAAACTTGAAGCAATCCTAGTAAAAGCAGGGACTAGACAAGGCTACCCCTCTCTCCATATCTTTTCTATATAGTACTTGAATTTCTGACTAGAGCAAATAGACAACATGAGGAGGTCGAAGGGATACAAATTGGAAACAAAGAAGTGAAACTATCACTATTTGCAGATGATATGATAGTATAGTTAAATGACCAAAAAAACTCCACCATAGAATCCTACAACTGATAAACAACTTCAGCATTATGGCTGGTTATAAAATCAACTCAGGCAAATCTGTAGCCTTCCTATACTCAAAGGATAATCAGGCTGAGAAAGATATTAGGGAAATAACAACCTTCACAATAGCCACAAACAGTATAAAGTAAGTTGGTGTGATTCTAGCCAAACATGTGAAAGATATGTATGGCAAGAACGTCAGGTCTCTGAAAAAGGAAATCAAAGAAGACCGGAGAAAATGTAAAAATCTTCCATGCTCATGGATTGGCAGGATTAATAAAGTAAAAATGATCATATTTCCAAAACAATATACAGATTTAATGCAATGTCAACTCAGTCCTTCATAGAGTTAGAAAGAGCAATTCTCAAATTCATCGGAAATAACAAAAACCCAGGATAGCTAAAACTATTCTCAACAGTAAAAGAAATTCTGGGTGAATCAGTATCCTGGACCTCAAGAAGTACTTCAGAGCAATAGTGTTAAAAACTGCATGGTATTGGTACACTGACAGGCAGGTAGACCAATGGAATAGAATTGAAGACCCAGAAATGAACCCACATACCTATGGTCACTTGATATTCAACAAAGAAGCTAAAACCATCCAGTGGGGAAAAAAGATAGCCTTTTCAACAAATGGTGCTGTTTCAACTGGAGGTTAGCATGCAGAAGAATGTGAATTGATCCATTCTTATCTCCTTGTACTAAGCTCAACTCTGAATGGATCAAGGATCTCCACATAAAATGAGATATACTGAACCTAATAGATAAGAAACTGTGGAAGAGCCTTGAGCACATGGTCACAGGGGAAAATTTCCTGAACAGAACACCAATAGCTTATGCTCTAAGATCAAGAATTGACAAATGGGAACTCATAAAATTACAAAGTTTCTGAAAGGCAAAGGACACTGTCAAAAGGACAAAAGGGCAACCAACAAATTGGGAAAAGACCTTCATCAACCCTACATCCAGCAGAGGGCTAATATTCAATATATACAAAGAGCTCCAGAAGTTAGTCTCCAGAGAGCCAAATAACCCTATTTAAAAATTGTGTATAGAGCTAAACAAAGAATTTTCACCTGAAGAATTTTGAATCACTGAGAAGCACCTTAAGAAATGTTCAACATCATTAGTCATTAGGGAAATACAACCCTGAGATTTCACCTAACAAGAATCAGAATGGCTATTATGAAAAACTCAGGAGACACCAGGTGTGAGCAAGGATGTGGAGAAAGAGGAACACTCTTCCCCTGCTGGTGGGATAGCAAGGTGTTACAACCACTCTGAAAATCTGTCTGATGGTTCCTCAGAAAACTAGGCATGACACTTCTGGAGGACCCTGTTATACCACTCCTGGGCATATATCCAGAGGATTCCCCAGCATGCAATAAGGACATATGCTCCACTATGTTCATAGCAGCCTTATTTATTATAGCCAGAAGCTGGAAAGAACACAGATGTCCCTCAGTGGAGGAATGGATACAGAAAATGTGGTATATTTACACAATGGAATACTACTGAACAATTTAAAACAATGAATTCATGATATTCTTAGACAAATGGTTGGAACTGGAAAATATCATCCTAAGTGAGCTAACCCATTCACAAAAGAACACACATGGAATGCAGTCACTGATAAGTGGATATTAACCCAGAAGCTCTGAATATCCAAGACACAATTCACATATCAAACCATTCCCAAGAAGAAGGAAGGAGAGGGCTCTGGTCCTTGAAATGCTTGATCCCAAAAAGTTGGGAATTAGCAGGACAGAGAAGTGGGAGGGGATTGATTGGGGAATGGGTAGAGGGAGGAGAGTTTATTGGAATTATGGGGAGGAGGGAACTGGGAAAGCAGAAATCATTTGGAATGTAAACGAAGAATATAAACAATTAAAAAAAATAAAAATAAAAATAAAAAATAATTACAGGAAAATAAACAAACAGGTGATGGAATTTAACAAAGCCATTCAGGATCTAAAAAACAGAAATAGAAACAATAAAGAAATAACAAAGTAAGACAACCCTGGAAATGGAAAACCTAGGAAAGACATTAGCAGTCAAACAAGTTACAAACAAAATACAAAACACTCCTAACAGAACACATTCAGAAATCCAGGACACAATGGGAAAAACAAACCTATGGATAATAGGTATAGAAGAGAGTGAAGATTCACAACTTAAAGGACCAGTAA
This sequence comes from Apodemus sylvaticus, assembly GCF_947179515.1. NCBI lineage: Eukaryota > Metazoa > Chordata > Mammalia > Rodentia > Muridae > Apodemus > Apodemus sylvaticus. Next base: position 120,882,925 of record NC_067473.1, read on the forward strand.
CTATCTTCAGTACAATTATAGAAGAAATCTTCCCTAACCTAAAGAGATACCTATAAACATACAAGAAGCCTACAGAACACCAAGTAGATTGGACCAGAAAAGAAATTTCTCCCATCACATAATAGTCAAAACAAGAAATGCACAAAGCTAAAAAAGCATATTACAAGTAGTAAGGTAAAAAGTCAAATAATGTATGAAATCAGACCTGTCAGAATTACATCAGACTTCTCACCAGAGACTATGAAAGCTAGAAAATACTGGAGAGATCTCATGAAGACCATCAGAGAGCATAAATGCCAGCCCAGACTACTATACCCAGCAAAACTCTCAATTACCATAAATAGAGAAACCAAGATATTCCATGACAAAAACAAATTTTCTGCAGTATCTTTCCACAAATCCATCCAGACAAAGATAATAGATGGAAAAATGCCAACACAAAGAGGAAAACTACACCCTAGAAAAGGCAAGAAAGTAGTCTTTCAACAAACTCAAATGAAGATAGCCACCTAAACATAAAAATAACATCAAAATAACAGAAAGCAACAATCACTATTCCTTAATATCTCTTAATATAAATGGACTGTACCCTCCCCCATTTAAAGGACACAGAATAACAGAGTGGATATCTAAACAGGACCCAGAATTTTGCTGCATACAGGAAATGTACCTCAGTGTCAAAGACAAATACTACCTCAGAGTAAAGGACTGGAAAAAAATTCCAACAGTCCCAAGAAACAAACTTGAGTAGCCATTGTAATATCAGATAAAATTGACTTTCAACAAAAAAGTCATCAAAAAAGATAAAGAAGGGCATTTTGTACTCATAGAAGGAAAAATCTTCCAAGAACTCTCACTTCTGAACATCTATGCTGCAAATATAAGGGCACCTTCATTCATAAAGGAAACTTTAGTAGAGGTTAAAGTACACATTGTAACTCACACAATAATTGTGGTTGACTTCAACATCCCACTCTCCTCAATTGATATATCAGGGATACACAAACTAAACAGAGACAGAGTGAGACTAACAGAAGTTTTGGACCAAATGGATGTAATACATATCTATAGAACATTTCATCCTAAACCAAAAGAATATACCTTGTACTCAGCACCTCATGGTACCTTCTCCAAAATGGACCATATAATTGGACACAAAACAGACTTCAATAGATATAACAGATAAAAGAAGATCAAATTCCATGCCTCCAATCAGATCACTATGGAGTAAGGGTGGTCTTCAATAACAACAAAAACAACAGAAAACCTACATATACATGGAAGCTGAACAATATTCTACTCAATGATACCTTGGTCAAGGAAGAAATAAGGAAAGAAATCAAAGACGTTTTAGAATTTAATGAAATTGAAGTCACAACATTCCCAAATTTATAGGACACAATGAAAGCAGTGCTGAGAGGAAAACACATAGCTCTGAGGGCCTCCAAAAAGAAGCTGGAGAGAACATACACTATAGCAGCTTAACAGCCCAGGTGAAAGCATTAGAACAAAATGAAGCTAAGACACCCAAGAGGAGTAGAAGGCAGGAAATCATCAAACTCGGGGCTAAATCAAGTAGAAACAGAAAGAACTATACAAAGAATCAACAAAACTAGGAGCTTGGTCTTTGGGAAAATCAACAAGATAAATAAATGCTTAGCCAGGATAACCAGGCAGGACAGAGACAGTACCCAAATTAACAAAATCAGAAATGAAGAGATATTACAACAGGCACTGGGGAATTTCAAAAAATCATTAGATCCTACTACAAAAGCCTATACTCAACCCAACTGGAAAATCTGAATGAAATGAACGATTTCCTAGACAAATACCAAATACCAAAGTTAAATCAGGATCAGATAGACCATCTAAACTGTCCTATAATGCCTAAAGAATTAGAAGCAGTCATTGAAATTCTCCCAAACAAAAACAAAACAAACAACAAAACAACACAAAGCACAGGACCAGAGGTTTTAGGGCTGAATTCTATCAAACCTTCAAAGAAGACCTAACAACAATACTCTTCAAACTATTCCAGACCAAAAAAAAAAAAAAAACAGAAGAAGCACTACCCAAGTCATTCTATGTAGCCTCAATTTTGATGATACCTAAACCACACAAAGATCGAACAAACAAAGAAAATTTCAGACCAATTTCCCTTATGAATATGGATGCAAAAATACTCAATAAAATTCTTGCCAACTGAGTCCAAGAGCACACCAAATCGATCATTCACCATGATCAAGGAGGCTTCATCCCAGCGACTCAGGAATGGTACAATATATGGAAATCCACCAATATAATACACTACACAAACAAACTCAAAGAAAAAAACACATGGACATTTCATTAGATACTGAAAAAAACATTTAACAAAATTCAGGCATCCTTTCATATTAAAAGTCTTTAAAAGAACAGGAATTCAAGTCCCATACCTGAACATACAAAAGCAATATACAGCAAACCAGAAGCCAACATCAAACTAAATGGAGAGAAACTTGAAGCAATCCCACTAAAATCAGGGAACAGACAAGGCTCGCCTCTCCATATTTATTTAATACAGAACTCAAAGTTCTAGCTAGAGCAATTAAATAACAAAAGGATGTCAAAGGGATGTGAATTGGAAAGGAAGAAGTCAAATTATCACTATTTGCAGATGATATGATAATATACTTAAGCACCGCAAAAAACTCCATCAGAGAACTCCTACAACTGATAAACAACTTCAGCAATGTGGCCGGATATGAAATTTAACCAATCAGTACCCCTCCTATCCTAAAAGAATAAACAGGCTGAGAAGAAATAAGAGAAATGGCACCCTTCACAATAGCCACAAATAATATAAAGTATCTTGGTGTGACTCTAACCAAACAAGTGAAAGACCTGTATGATACGAACTTCAAGTGTCTGAAGAAAGAAATCAAGAAGACCTCAGAAGATGGAAAGATCTCCCATGCTCATGGATTGGCAAGATTAATGTAGTAAAAATGGCCATCTTTCTGAAATCAATCGACAAATTCAATGCACTCCCTATCAAAATTCTAACTCAATTCTTCATAGAGTTAGAAAGAGCAATTCTCAAATTCATCTAGAATAACAAAAAACAAGGATAGCAAAAACTATTCTCAACAATAAAAGAACTTCTGGTGGAATCACCTTCACTGACCTCAAGCTGTACTTCATAGCAATAGTGATGAAAACTGAATAGTATTTGTACAGTGTCAGGCACGTAGATCAATGGAATAGAATTGAAGACCCACCTATGGGCACTTCATCTTTGACAAAGGATCTAAAAGCATCCAGCAGAAAAAGACATAGCCTTTTCAATAAATGATGCTGGTTCAACAGGAAGTCAGCATGTAGAAGAATGAAATTTGATCCATTTTTATGTCCCTGTACAAAGATCAAGTCCAAGGATCCAGGACCTCCACATAAAACCAAATACACTAAATCTAATAGAAGAAAGTGGGGAAAAGTCACAACTATATGTGCACAGGGGAAATGTTTCTGAAGAGAATGCCAATGGCTTATGCTCTAAGATCAAGAATCAACAAATAGAACCTCATAAAATTACAAAGCTTCTGTGAGGCAAAGGACACTGTCCATAAGACAAAATGGCAACCAACAGACTGGGAAAAGATCTTTACCAATCCTACATTTGATAAAGGACTAATATCCAATATATACAAATAAATCAAGAAACTAGTCCCCAGAGAATGAAATAACCCAATTAAATAATGGAGAATACCAGCTGCATATGTAGCAGAGGATGGCCTTTTTGGACATCAAAGGGAGGAGAGGCCCTTGGCTGAGAAAGCTTGATGCCCCAGTATAGGGGAATGGCAGGACAGGGAATCAGAATTAGGAGATGGTGTGTTGGTGAGCACAGGGAGGGGTATGGGAGAGAGTGTTTTCGGAGGGGAAACCAAGAAAGGAGATAACAATTGAAATGTAAATAAAGAAAATATATTTTTTTAAAAATGGAGTATAGAAATAAACAGAGAATTCTCAACTGAGAAAACATGAAGGGCTGAGAAGCACCTAAAGAAATGTTCAACATCCTTAGTCATCAGGGAAATGCAAATCAAAACAACCCTAAGATTCCACCTCATCCTGGTCAGTATGCCTAAGATAAAAATCTCAGGTGACAGCAGATGCCGGCGAGGAGGTGAAGAAAGAGCTACACTCCTCCATTGCTAGTGGGATTGCAAGCTGGTACAATCAATCTGGACATCAGTCTGGTGGTTCCTCAGAAAATTAGACATAGTACTACCAGAGGACCAAGCTTTACTGCTCTTGGGCATATACCAAGAATATGCTACATCATGTAATAAGGACACATGCTCCACTATGTTCATCACAGACATATTTATAATAGCCAAAAGCTGGAAACAACCCAGATATCCCCCAATAGAGTTAAGGATACAGAAAATGTGGTACATTTACATGATGGAATACTACTCAGCTAATAAAAACAATGACTTCATGAAATTTGCAGGTGAATAGATTGAAATTGAAAATATCATCCTGAGTAGGATAACTCAGTCACAAAAGAACAAATATGTTTTTTACTTAACTTGACGACAGATAGTAGGTATCCCAAAAGTTCAAAATACCCAAGATTCAATTCAAAGACCATATGAAGCCTAAGAAGAGGGAAGAACAAAATGTGGATGCCTCGCTGCTTTTTAGAAGGGTGAACAAAATACTCACATGAGAAAATATGGAGATAAAGTGTGGAGTAGAGACTGAAGGAAACGCCAACCAGAGACTGTCCAACCTAGGGATCCATCCCATATACAACCACCAAACCATGGCCCTATTGTGGATGCCAGGAAGTGCTTTCTGAAGGAAGCCTTATCTGATAAGTCTGTCTCCTGTTAGGTTCTGCCAGAGGCTGACAAAGACAGAGGCAGAAATTTGCAACCAACCATTGGACTGAGCTCAGGGGTCACTGATGAAGGACTTGGAGAAGAGACTGAAGGAGCTGAGGAGGTTTGCAGCCCCATGGATGGAGCAATAATGTCAACAGGCCAGAGCCCCCAGAAATCCTAGGGACGAAGCCACCAACCAAAGTATACATATGGAGCGACCCATGGTGCTGGCCACATATGTGCCAGAAGATGGACTCGTGGAACATCAGTGAGAGGAGAAGCTCTTGGGCCTGAGACTGTTTGATGCTCCAGTGTAGGGTAAAGACGGTGCAGGAGGAAGGGAGTGGGTGGGTGGTGATAGAGGCCTGAGTTTCCCAAAGGTGAGAACCTGAAAGGGGAAAATATTTGAAATTCAAAGAAAAAATATCCAATCAAAAATACATAAATAGATAGATAAATAAATAAATAAATAAGAGGGGCTAGAGAGATGGCTTAGTGTTTAAGAGCACAGACTGCTCTTCCAGAGGTCCTGAGTTCAATTCCCAGCAACCACATGATAGCTCACAACCATCTGTAATGGGATCTGATGGCCTCTTCTAATGTGTCAGAAGACAGCTACAGTGTACTCATTAAAGTAAATAAATCAAATGAATGGAGCTAGAGAACATCATCCTAAGTGAGGTAACCCAGTCTCAAAAGAACACTCATGGTGTGCACTCACTGATAAGGGGATATTAAGCTAGAAGCTTCGAATACCCAAGATACAATCCACATATCAAATGATGTTCAAGAAGAAGGAAGGAGTGGCCCCTCTTTCTGAAAAGGCTCAGTGCAGCAGTGTAGGGGAATACTAGAACAGGGAAGTGGGAAGGGGTGGAGGGGGGACAGGGGGAGTGAAGAGGGCTTATGGGAACTTTGGGCAGGGGGTATCAAGGAAAGGGGAAACAATTTGAAATATAAATAAAGAATATATGGAATAAAACGAAAGAAAAAAGAAAGAAAGAAAGAAAGAAAGAAAGAAAGAAAGAAAGAAAGAAAGAAAGAAAGAAAGAAAGAAAGAAAGAAAGAGAGAGAGAGAGAGAGAGAGAGAGAGAAAGAAAGAAAGAAAGAAAGAAAGAAAGAAAGAACAGGCTGGAGAGATGGCTCAGTGGTTAAAAGCAGTGACTGGTCTTCCAAAGGTCCTGAATTCAAATCCCAGCAAACACATGGTAGCCCCCAACCATCTGTAATGGGATCTGATGCCCTCTTCTGGTGTGTCTGAAGACAGCTACATTATACTCATATACATAAAATAAATAAAATTTTAAAAGAAATAAAAGCAGTAAATGCTGAGGTATAAAACACTGAAAACGTTTTTAATAAAATCCAACATTCTTTCATGATCAAAGCTCTATAGACAATAGTACAAAATGGAATATATCTCTATTAAATAGAAACCAGAATCATTTTTGCCTCATTTTGCTTTACATTTAGATCCGGTTTCTTTTGGTGTAGCCCTGGCAGGCCTAGGGTATAGTTTGTAGACTAGACTAGCCTCAAACACAATAGATAGATAGATAGATAGATAGATAGATAGATAGATAGATAGATAGATAGATAGATAGATAGATAGATGATAGATAGATAGATAGATAGATAGATAGATAGATAGATAGATAGATAGATAGAAGGAATACATGCACATACTTCTGTAGGACCCCCGAATGGGGAGGCCCCACTCGAGTCTCGGATCGGCGCACACCCAAGAAAACACGAGAGACCGGCTTGATGCAAAAACACGAGGCAGTTTAATTGCGGAGCTCCGGGCCGACATGTCTCATGCAAGAGACAAAGCGGTCCGCCCCGAGGCTCAAAAGTTAGGGGTTTATATGGGAAAAGGCAAGGGGGTTTCACGCTCTTTACATAATTAGTCAATTCATACATTGAGGGAGTAATTGGCATACAATTACATCAGCCAGCGGGTAGTACGTGAGTCAGCAATGTAGGAGAGTAGAATGTAGGGGAGTGGGAGACTTATCTTGTTAGCAGAGGGCCTAGTTAAACTACAGGAGAAAAGAAAGGGTGTGGGGAGGGAGCCCAGGTGGCCCATGACTCAGTAGAGGTTGTTTAGGCTACTTTTTATCTTTTCTGGCTGGCTAGTTTCTGGAATGTCTTAACGACCTTGGGAGGACCATCCTGCTATTCTAACAACCTTGAGAAGGCCCCAGCTTGTCTGGGTTTGCCCCTGGCCTGCTTTATGCCTGGGCCGTGGATTCTATGAGGTCTTAACTTCGTTTTTGTTTCTAATTTCCATCATTCCCCTCTTCTTGCATTTTCATGATTCTAATCTTAGAATTCTAGAACTCAGTATCTCTGCTAGAAAGATGGTAATCATATTCATCTTCTATTTTAGCTATGGGTTGATACTGTTGTTGCAGAACCATAAGCTGTACGGCATTTATTCTATTTCTAACAAAAGCAAGGCCTTTATTTACTAGACAAGGGCCGAAGATTAGAACCAGACATATAATAAGTATAGGTTCCGCAAGGGCAGAGAGTAAGGTAGTCATCCACGGGGATTTGGAGTACCATGATTCAAACCATCCCTGCTGTTTTCCTCATTCCCACTTTCTCTTTTCAAGCCTTTCTCTTAATTTCTGCATGGAATCTCTGACTACTCCTGTGTGGTCCACATAAAAACAACACTCTTCCTTTAAAGCTGCGCATAATCCTCCTTCCTTTAAAAACAACAAGTCTAATCCTCTTCTATTCTGTAACACTACTTCAGATAAGGAGGTCAAAGATTTTTCTAAGGCATTGATGGATTTTTCTAACATTTCCAAATCTTCATTTATAGCTTCTTTAAGAGTCTGGAAGGACTGAGCTCCTTGTCTTCCTTCTATCAGTGCTGTCACACCCGTCCCTACTCCCACTGCAAGACTGGCCCCTAACATCATTGCTAGAGTTAGGGAAACTGGCTCCCTTTTATCTCTTCTGCCGGTATCTCTATCTTCTAGGTAGGAAGTGGGGTGATAATATACTCGGGGTAAAAGCTGAACCATGACACAAAAGTCCCGAAAGGGGTCGAAGACACTAGTAGATACACAAGGAGTAAGTCCGGTGTCACAGGCCCATCATCCAACCGGAGTAGGTACAAGGTAGTAACTGGAGTCTGTCCTATCTATGGAGTGAATCCGGTCACACAGATGGCGGTGGGAGGGAGGTGGAGTCCCTATGCACAGACCAGTGTTTCCCCCTGACGCTGTCACATCGGTCAGGGTTAACTTTTTCCCTGTTCCCCACGAGCAGGAAGCATGACTACTAGTTTTATTGAAATCTCCACTGTAAGCGATCCCCTCATAGTAAGGGGGGCCTGAGGATAAACATAACCAGCAGTTTGTAGTAGCCTCAGGATCAGTGCTGTTTAGGGCAAAAAAGGCTCCCTTGACCAGATTAAATAGTCTCTGTCCTGTTGAAGGGTACGTGGGGATTATGGTCGGGGGTCCACGAGGGATGGCTATGTTAAGGGTCTTTACGGGAGCAGAGGGGGACGGTCATAGGGGTTGGGGGTTTGGGCTTAGCGGGTGGACCTTGTTCTGGGAGGATATTGTTAGGCCCGATGGATACCGTGGGAGGCTTTTCTATTGACAACTTAATTTTGAAAATCAAACCGGGATCCACTCTGGAAGCATGCACCCGCAAACCCCAACTGTTTCCCCTGAACCAGCTCTGATGCTCTTGCTTCCCTTTATCAGTGAATTTTATAAGGATCGGGTTACAGTAGTTACCTTTGCAGGCCCCATTTGGGCTGCTGTTATGGGCACATCCATTTTCAGGGTATTTAGAACTATCTCTCTTGCCTTGGTTTGGTCTGTCAAAGCTACTGTTTCTTTTCACGGTAATCAGGTCCCAGGAGGAGGAGGGATTCCAGTAAGTGTCTCCCTTAGTCTCACAATTCCATGTAGCACAATAGAAATCTGATGCCCCTCCACACTTATGCCGGAGATTCCAGACTCGTCCTTGGGCGGGGCATACGCATACATAAAAAGCCACAGACCGGAGGTTTGCTCTGTAAAACTGTCCCGAGCACCCATATGTACTCCCAATCCCACTAGGGACACACTGCTTTTCAGCTGGTGGTTTAAGTAGGTCAGTGTGATGGGGATATCCCAAGAGAGTGATCCTGCTGCTAACTTACAAATATCGGGCGTGAGATCCGGCCACCAAGTCCATGGAGGGTGCGTTGCAGCGGTCGACCAGACAGCACTCCCCTCCTCATTGAATACCTCCCAAGTTTGCCGAATCGCGGGTGTGTGAGGGTTGAAGTCTCCGCTCAGTGCTGCTCTGGTGATGCAGACACAACTTAAGAGGATTACTAGTCTTTTCCAGAGTCCATTCATCTTGATCAGTTCCTGGGGGAGCCTTTTTTAACATGTGAGGCGTGGACCCAGGTGGGGATTCCTTCTACCTTTACAGCGGTCGGTGTGGTCAGCAGTACTAGGTAGGGTCCTTTCCACCGAGATTCAAAGTTCCCTGCTCGGTGTCTCCTCACCAGGACCGTATCTCCCACTTCGAATTGGTGCAGCACCTGCAAGTCAGCATAGGTTTCTTTCAGTTGTTCCCAGATTTCCTTTCTTACGATCTCAAGGGGGAGGGGGAACGCATCAGGGCAAGCTCCACTTTCAGTGGTTAAGTGAATGGGCGGAGGGGGGGGGGGAGGCGCGCCAAATATTAGTTCAAAGGGTGTTAACCCTGAAGCTCCAGGAGTATTTCGAACCCGAAATAGGGCGTAGGGAAGAAGGACTGCCCAGTTGTTTCCGTCGGTTTCTAAGGCCAATTTAGTTAAGGTCTCCTTTAGAGTTCTATTCATCCTTTCTACCTGTCCTGAACTCTGGGGTCTATAGGCACAATGCAACTTCCAATTTATCCCCAGCTGTTTGGCCAGTCCCTGACTTACCTGGGCGATGAAGGCAGGCCCATTGTCTGACCCAATTACCTTAGGTATTCCAAAACGGGGAAAGATTTCTTCAAGTATCTTCTTGACCACCACATTAGCCTTCTCTCTTTTGGTGGGAAATGCTTCTACCCACCCTGAGAAAGTGTCTATAAAAACTAGAAGGTATTTATTTCCATATCTTGCTGGTTTTACCTCAGTAAAATCAACTTCCCAATAGGTCCCTGGTCTATCCCCCCTTAAACGTTTTCCACTATGAGTCTTATTCGGCACTGCGTTAGTGAGTGCACAAGCTTGACAATTCTTTACTAGGTCTTCTATCATCTTTTGAAGCTGCGGAATATGATAAGGGGACTTACCGACCAGTTTTATCATTTTTTTCTCCCTTGTGGGTGAGACGGTGTATGTTAGTCAAATATTCTAGCCCCTCTTCTCTTGTGAGAGTCTGTTTTTCTAAGGTCTCCTCGGCTGGTAGTGATGAGGCTCTAATTGTCAATATTTGTGGTCCCTGTGCTGCATCCTTTGCCACCTGGTCTGCCATTTGATTTCCATTTTCTACTTTCCCAGTCCCTTTCTGATGTACTGGACAGTGAATGACTGCCACCCTGTGGGGCAAATGAACAGCTTCTAGCAGACTGAGAATTTCTTCTTTATTTTTAAACACTTTTCCAGCGGAAGTTAATAATCCGCGCTGTCGGTATATTTCCCCATGAATGTGAGCAGTTGCAAAGGCATATCGGCTGTCAGTGTAGATATTGACAGCTTTTCCTTCTGCCAGCCTCAAAGCCTGGGTTAGGGCAATGAGCTCTGCTTTTTGGGCTGATGTTCCTTCTGGTAAGGTACTGGCCCATATGACAGACTTCCCATCCACTACCGCTGCTCCAGCCCTGTGCTTACCTTCTACCACGAAGCTACTTCCATCGGTAAACCAAGTCATTGCCCCAGGCCAGGGTTGATCAGTTAAGTCTGACCGGGTCCGGCTTCCTCAGCCAGTATATACCCGCAGCGATGTACAGGGGCTTCGTCAGCTTCAGGCAGTAAGGTGGCAGGGTTGAGAATAGCAGGTGGAGCAAAGGTCACCTGCTCAGTCAGCAATAAACTCTGGTAGTGGGTCATCCTGGCATTTGTCATCCAGCGGTCTGGGGGCTGCTGGATGATGCTCTTGAGGGCATGAGGAGCCACTATAGTCACATTCTGGCCCATAGTCGGTTTATCAGCGTCTTTCACTAACACGGCAGTAGCTGCTATTGCCCGTAGGCACGAGGGCCATCCACTGGCTACTGGGTCTAATTTCTTTGACAGGTAGGCTACAGGGCGCTTCCAAGGTCCCAATGTCTGGGTGAGGACCCGCCTTGCCACTCCATTTCTCTCATCAATGTACAGGGTAAAGGGTTTCTTCAGGTCAGGTAGTGCTAGAGCGGGGGCCTGCAGCAGCGCCTTTTTGAGTGTTTCAAAGGCCAATTGGTGTTCCTTGGTCCAAATAAATTCCCCCTTTTCTCTTGTCAAGGGGTATAAAGGGGCCGCTAGGGTGGCAAACCCTGGGATCCAGAGTCTGCAGAACCCTGCTGTTCCCAGGAATTCTCTTACCTGGCCAGAGGTGGTTGGGGGCGGGATCTGTGTCACTGTCTGTTTTCTGGCTTCCGTGAGCCATCGCTGTCCATTCTTCAGGGTATATCCCAAATAGGTCACCTCAGTCTGGCACAGCTGTGCCTTTTTAGCCGAGACCCGGTACCCCAACTCACTAGCTCAGCCAGGAGATTCTGTGTTCCACGCTCGCATTCCTCGAGTGTCTCTGTCGCAAGGAGAAGATCATCTATGAATTGCAAAAGGGACGCGTATGGATTGCTGGCTCGAAAAGGAGCCAAGTCCCGATGCAAGGCTTCATCAAACAGGGTGGGAAAATTTTTGAACCCTTGGGGTAACCTTGTCCAGGTGAGCTGTCCCGTCCTGCCACTCTCAGGATCCCGCCATTCAAAGGCGAACAGGGGCTGACTGTTAGGGTGCAATCTCAGACAAAAGAAGGCATCTTTAAGATCTAACACCGTATACCAGACTCGTTCAGGCGGCAGCGTGCTGAGCAGATTATAGGGGTTTGGAACAGTGGGGTGTATGTCCTGTATCCTTGTGTTAACCTCTCTAAGGTCTTGCACAGGACGATAATCACCCGTTCCCGGTTTCTTTACTGGAAGGAGGGGAGTGTTCCACGCGGATTGACAGGGGACCAGAATCCCCTCTTGGATTAGCCGGTCAATGTGAGGGCGTATCCCTTCCCGAGCTTCCTTCCTCATAGGGTACTGTTGGATCCTAATGGGGGTGGCTCCAGACTTGAGCTCTACCACTACTGGAGGGGCCTGTTTTGCCATTCCCATCCCTCCTGCTTCAGCCCAAGCCAGGGGAAACCGGGTGAGCCAGTCTTTCAGCCCCTCAGAAGTGGCAGTCTTTTTCTGATAAATCCGGTATTCTCCCAATTGCAAGGATAGTCCTAGAGCCTGGGGAGGTGCAGCTCCCTAGGACAATTCTGGTCCGGAAGGGGTGAAAGTTATTTGTGCCTTTAATTTAGTCAGCAAATCCCTTCCTAGTAGGGGTATAGGGCACTCAGGAATGACTAGAAATGAGTGGGTTACTACATTCTTCCCTAAGTCTACCTTCCGAGAGGTGGTCCATGGGTAGGGTTTCTGTCCCATGGCCCCGATTACCAGCGTCTTTTCATTTTTGACCTTATCCAAAGGAGTTTTCAGTACTGAATATTCTGCACCTGTATCGATCAAGAAACGTATGGGAGTCCCCTCCACTTGTAGGGTTACCCTAGGCTCAGGGAGGGGAGCTGAGCCCCATCTCCCCTAGTCTTCATCATTCCCGAGGGACAGCACCTTTGTCCCTTGCTTCTTCTTGGGGCACTCACAGGCCCAGTGTCCTTTTTCTCTACAGTGTGCACATTGATCCTTCTCCAAGGGGGGATGGTCTCTTCTGGGTCTCCTTGGCTCCTGCCATCTCCCACCTCCCAGGTTCCCTAGCTGTCTGTTCCTGTCTCTCCTATCCCTGTCTACTACTGTGGCCAGTATCCTAGTCAGAGTCTTTTCTTGCTTTTTTTCTCTCCTATCCTCATCCTCTCTCCTCTCTCTCTTTTCTCATTCTTGCTTCTCTTCCTCTGTTTCCCTTTTGTGATACACTTTCTCAGCCTCTCTAACTACATCCCTTATTGTATAATCCTGCAGTCCCTCAATCCGTTGCAATTTCTTTCTAATGTCAGGGGCCGACTGTCCAATAAAAGCCATAATTACGGAGGCTCGCTGCCCTTCAGACATAGGGTCGAAGGGGGTATATCTTCTGTATGTCTCCATGAGCCTCTCCAAAAAAACTGAAGGGGGTTCAGTCGGCCCCTGCATGACCTCTCTTACCTTAGCCAAATTTGTGGGCCTTCTTGAGGCACCTCTGAGACCCGCCACAAGAGCCCGACGGTAATTGGACAGTCGTTCCCTACCTTGCGCCGTGTTATAATCCCATTGGGGACGTGACAAGGGGAATCCTTCATCTATCCCCTCAGGGGTGTGGACAGGGTGTCCAGCATGGTCTCAGACATTCTTGCGTGCCTCAAGAAGGATCCTCTCCTTCTCCTCGGTGGTGAACAGGGTCTGTAAAAGCTACTGGCAATCATCCCAGGTGGGCTGATGTGAATACATCAGAGACTCTAGTAGACCTGTAAGCCCTGCTGGATTATCTGAAAAAGGGGGGGGGTGATTAATTTTCCAGTTATAAACGTCAGAGGAAGAGAAAGGCCGGTACTGTAAAAGCTGCAAGCTGTTCTGGACATTTGGGTTTGGGGGTGCACCAACAGCCCTAAGGGGAAGTGCCACCGTGGGATGGAGCAGGATTCTGCACTCTCTCTCTCTCCGGGAGAAGGAGCACTCCGTCCCCTTCATTCCGGAAAAACACAGTCAGGCTCTCCTCATATTCTCTCACCCTTGGAGTGTCCTCCAGGGTCGCAGCCTGTGGTTCTGGGGCGTCCCCCTCCACAGCCACTGGATCCTTACGGCTCACAGTGGCAGCTGCAAGAGCAGGTGTCCACGTCTGCTCTGTTCAGCTATGAATCGAAACCAAAACACAGACACAGTGGCGCCGCACTCAGACACTCAAACTCATATAAACTTACCTCCAAGGGGTTTTTGGGGTTGCTGGGTGTTACGGAGACCCCGGATGATGAGTCCCCACAATGTAGGACCCCTGAATGGGGAGGCCCCACTCGAGTCTCGGATCGGCGCACACCCAAGGAAACACGAGAGACCGGCTTGATGCAAAAACACGAGGCAGTTTAATTGCAGAGCTCCGGGCCGACACATCTCATGCAAGAGACAAAGCGGTCTGCCCCAGGCTCAAAAGTTAGGGGTTTATATGGGAAAAGGCAAGGGGGTTTCACGCTCTTTACATAATTACTCAATTCATACACTGAGGGAGTAATTGGCATACAATTACATCAGCGGGTAGTACGTGAGTCAGCAGTGTAGGAGAGTAGAATGTAGGGGAATGGGAGACTTATCTTGTTAGCAGAGGGCCTAGTTAAACTACAGAAGAAAAGAAAGGGCATGGGGAGGGAGCCCAGGTGGCCCATGACTCAGTGGAGGTTGTTTAGGCTACTTTTTATCTTTTCTGGCTGGCTAGTTTCTGGAATGTCTTAATGACCTTGGGAGGACCATTCTGCTATTCTAACAACCTTGAGAAGGCCCCAGCTTGTCTGGGTTTGCCCCTGACCTGCTTTATGCCTGGGCCAGGCATGCTTTATGCCTTCTATGAGGTCTTAACTTCGTTTTTGTTTCTAATTTCCATTACTTCCATATGATAATGGCTATATTTGACAAATCTATAGTAAATATTGTACTACATTGGGGAACCTCAAGCATGTCCACTAAAATCAAGAGTGAGAACTGGGTTCCACCTTCTCTTGTTTACTACAGTCCTTCAAGGCTTAGCTAGACCAAGAAGCCATGAGCATGAGATAAGGGAGGTAGAAATGAAAAAGTCAGGCTATTTTTACTGTGTACATATGAGACCCTAAGAACATTTTTGGCCACAGAAAGCTCCACAAAGGAGCAGGATACACAATTAAATCTGTGCAGCTTTCCTGTGTAGTGATAACAAACCTGTTGAGAAAGAATCCCATTCACAAGAATCTAATGTAAATGAATAATTAAATAGTTAACTTGCCTTGGAATAAATATAACCAAGAAAGTGAAAGAATAACACAATGAACATTTTAAATGCCTAAAAGGGAAAAAGAAAAGAAAAGAAGCACCAGGGAGCTGGGGGTCTCCACAGCCTTCTATGCATAGCACAACAGTAGAGATCTGCCAGCAGTGCTTTCACTTTTGAGCTCAGAGGAGTAAGGACACAGGCTAACAGGCCCACAGGAGAAAGAAACTCCAGCCAGAGACAACAATACCAACTAGCACCAGATGGCAAAGGCAAAAACAAGAACTCTACCAACAGAAACCAAGGCCACATTGCAACATCAAAACCCAGTTCTTCCCGCCCCCCACAGCAAGTCCCGGATACTCCAACACAACTGAAAAGCAAGACTTGGATTTAAAATCATATCTCATGAAGCTGATAGGGGGCTTCAAGAAAGACTTAAATAACTTCCTTAAAGAAAAACAGGAGATCATGAGTCAACAGGTAAAAGTCCTTAAAGAGAAAACACAAATATCCCTTAAAGAAATACAGGATATCTTGGGCCAACAGGCAAAAGCCCTTAAAGAAAAAACAGTAAAATCCCTTAAAGAATTACAGGAAAACCAAACAATCAAGTGAAGGAGCTGAACAAAACCACCCAGGATCTAAAAGTGGAAGTAGAAACAAAAAAAAAAAAATTACAAAGGGACACTTCTCTGGAGATACAAAACCTTGGGAAGAATTCAGGAGTCATAGATGCAAGCATCAACAACAGAATACAAGAGAGAGAATAAAGAACCTCAGGTGCGGAAGATACCATAGAAAACATTGACTCAACAGTCAAAGAAAATGCAAAATGCATAAAGCTGGTAACTCAAAACATCCAGGAACTCCAGGACACAATAAGAAGACCAAATCTAAGGATTATAGGTATAGACTAGAGCAAGGATTTACATCTTAAAGGCCCAGTAAATATCTTCAACAAAATTGTAGAAGAAAACTTCTTTAACCTAGAGAAAGAGATGCGCATGAACATAAAAAAGCCCTTCAGAACTCGAAACAGACTAGACCAGAACAGAAACCCTCCTGGCACATAATAAGAGTCATAGAAAGTCTTCCAACCAAAAAAAGCACAGGACCAGATGGCTTCAGTGCAGAATTCTACCAGACCTTCAAAGAAGAGTTAACACCAATACTCTTCAAACTATTCCACAAAATAGAAACAGAAGGAACACTACCCAATTCCTTCTACGAAGCCACAATTACGCTGATACCAAAGCCACACAAAGATCCAACAAAGAAAGAGAACTTCAGACCAATTTCCCTTATGAACATCGATGCAAAAATACTCAATAAAATTCTTGCCAACCGAATCCAAGAACACATCAAAACGATCATCCACCATGATCAAGTAGGCTTTATCCCGGGAATGCAGGGTTGGTTCAATATACGGAAATCCATCAATACAATCCACTACATAAACAAACTCAAAGAACAAAACCACATGGTCATTTCATTGGATGCTGAAAAAGCATTTGACAAAATTCAGCATCCCTTCATGCTTAAAGTCTTGGAGAGAACAGGAATTCAAGGCCCATACCTAAACATAGTAAAAGCAATATACAGCAAACCGGTAGCCAGCATCAAACTAAATGGAGAGAAACTTGAAGCAATCCCACTGAAATCAGGGACCAGACAAGGCTGCCCCCTTTCTCCTTATCTTTTCAATATTGTACTTGAGGTACTAGCTCGGGCAATTCGACAACATAAGGAGGTCAAAGGGATACAAATTGGAAAGGAAGAAGTCAAACTATCATTATTTGCAGACGACATGATCATCTACCTAAGTGACCCAAAGAACTCCACTAGAGAGCTCCTACAGCTGATAAACAACTTCAGCAAAGTGGCAGGTTATAAAATCAACTCCAGCAAATCAGTGGCCTTCCTGTACTCAAAGAATAAGCAGGCTGAGAAAGAAATTAGGGAAATGACCCCCTTCACAATAGCCACAAACAGTATAAAGTATCTTGGGGTGACTCTTACCAAACATGTGAATGAAAGATCTGTATGACAAGAACTTCAAGACTCTGAAGAAGGAAATGGAAGAAGACCTCAAAGAATGGGAAAACCTCCCATGCTCATGGATTGGTAGAATCAATATAGTTAAAATGGCCCTTTTGCCTAAAGCACTATACAGATTCAATGCAATACCCATCAAAATCCCAACTCAATTCTTCACAGAGTTAGAAAGAGCAATTATCAAATTCATCTGGAACAACAAAAAAACCAGGATAGCTAAAACTATTCTCAGCAACAAAAGAAAATCTGGGAGAATCAGTATCCATGACCTCAAGCAATACTACAGAGCAATAGTGTTAAAAACTGCATGGTATTGGTACAGTGACAGGCAGGAGGATCAATGGAACAGGATTGAAGATCCAGAAATGAACCCACACACCTATGGCCACTTGATCCTCGACAAAGAGGCTGAAAACATCCAATGGAAAAAAGATAGCCTTTTCAACAAATGGTGCTGGTTCAACTGGAGGTCAGCATGCAGAAGAATGAGAATTGATCCATCCTTGTCTCCTTGTACTAAGCTCAAATCCAAATGGATCAAGGACCTCCACATAAAGCCAGACACTCTGAAGCTAATAGAAAAGAAACTGGGGAAGACCCTTGAGGACATCGGTACAGGGAGAAAGTTTCTGAACAGAACACCAATAGCGTATGCTCTAAGAGCAAGAATTGACAAATAGGACCTCATAAAATTACAAAGTTTCTGTAAGGCAAAGGACACCATCAAGAGGACAAATCGGCAACCAACAAATTGGGAAAAGATCTTCACCAATCCTACATCAGATAAAGGGCTAATATCCAATATATATAAAGAACTCAAGAAGTTAGACTCCAGAAAACCAAACAACCCTATTAAAAAATGGGGTACAGAGTTAAAGAATTCTCACCTGAAGAACTTCGGATGGCGGAGAAGCATCTTAAAAAATGCTCAACTTCATTAGTCATTAGGGAAATGCAAAACAAAACAACCCTAAGATTTCATCTTACACCAGTCAGAATGGCTAAGATTAAAAATTCAGGAGACAGCAGGTGTTGGAGAGGGTGTGGAGAAAGAGGAACACTCCTCCACTGCTGATGGGGTTGCAAATTGGTACAACCACTCTGGAAATCAGTCTGGCGGTTCCTCCGAAAACTGGGCACCTCACTTCCAGAAGATCCTGCTATACCACTCCTGGGCATATACCCAGAAGACTCCCCACCATGTAATAAGGATACATGTTCTACTATGTTCATAGCAGCCCTATTTATAATTGCCAGATGCTGGAAAGAACCCAGGTATCCCTCAACAGAAGAGTGGATGCAAAAAATGTGGTATATCTACACAATGGAGTACTATTCAGCCATTAGAAAAAATGAATTCATGAAATTCTTAGGCAAATGGATGGAGCTAGAGAATATCATACTAAGTGAGGTAACCCAGACTCAAAAGGTGAATCATGGTATGCACTCACTAATAAGTGGATATTAACCTAGAAAACTGGAATACCCAAAACATAATCCACACATCAAATGAGGTACAAGAAGAAAAGAGGAGTGGCCCCTGGTTCTGGAAAGACTCAGTGAAACAGTATTCAGCAAAACCAGATGTAGGGTTGATGAAGGTCTTTTCCCAATTTGTTGGTTGCCCTTTTGTCCTTTTGACAGTGTCCTTTGCCTTACAGAAACTTTGTAATTTTATGAGTTCCCATTTGTCAATCCTTGATCTTAGAGCATAAGCTATTGGTGTTCTGTTCAGGAAATTTTCCCCTGTGACCATATGCTCAAGGCTCTTCCCCAGTTTCTTATCTATTAGGTTCAGTATATCTCATTTTATGTGGAGATCCTTGATCCATTCAGAGTTGAGCTTAGTACAAGGAGATAAGAATGGATCAATTCACATTCTTCTGCATGCTAACCTCCAGTTGAAACAGAACCATTTGTTGAAAAGGCTATCTTTTTTCCACTGGATGATTTTAGCTTCTTTGTTGAATATCAAGTGACCATAGGTATGTGGGTTCATTTCTGGGTCTTCAATTCTATTCCATTGGTCTACCTGCCTGTCAGTGTACCAATACCATGCAGTTTTTAACACTATTGCTCTGAAGTACTTCTTGAGGTCCAGGATACTGATTCACCCAGAATTTCTTTTACTGTTGAGAATAGTTTTAGCTATCCTGGGTTTTTGTTATTTCCGATGAATTTGAGAATTGCTCTTTCTAACTCTATGAAGGACTGAGTTGGCATTGCATTAAATCTGTATATTGTTTTTGGAAATATGGTCATTTTTACTTTATTAATCCTGCCAATCCATGAGCATGGAAGATTTTTCCATTTTCTGCGGTCTTCTTTGATTTCTTTCTTCAGAGACCTGACGTTCTTGTCATACACATCTTTCACATGTTTGGCTAGAATCACACCAAGGTACTTTATACTGTTTGTGGCTATTGTGAAGGGTGTTATTTCCCTAATATCTTTCTCAGCCTGCTTATCCTTTGAGTATAGGAAGGCTACAGATTTGCCTGAGTTGATTTTATAACCAGTCACAATGCTGAAGTTGTTTATCAGCTGTACGATTCTATGGTGGAGTTTTTTGGGTCACTTAACTATACTATCATATCATCTGCAAATGGTGATAGTTTCACGTCTTCCTTTCCAAATTGTATCCCTTCGACCTCCTTATGTTGTCTATTTGCTCTAGTCAGAAATTCAAGTACTATATAGAAAAGATATAGATAGAGGGGGTAGCCTTGTCTAGTCCCTGATTTTAGTGGGATTTCTTCAAGTTTCTTTTTATTTAGTTTGATGATGGCTTCTGGTTTGCCGTATATTGCTTTTACTATGTTTAGGTATGGGCCTTGAATTACTGTTCTTTCCAAACTTTTAGTATGAAACGATGCTGAATTTTGTCAAATGCTTTTTCAGCATCTAATGAAATGACCATGTGTTTTTTTCCTTTGAGTTTGTTTTTGTAGTAGATTGCATTGATGTATTTCCATATATTGAACCATCCCTGCATCCCTGATCATGGTGGATGATCGTTTTGATGTGTTCTTGGATTCGGTTGACAAGAATTTTATTGAGTATTTTTGCATTGATATTCATTCGGGAAGTTGGTCTGAATTTCTCTTTCTTTGTTGGATCTTTGAGTGATTTTGGTAACAACGTAATTGTGGCTACATAGAACGACTTGGGTAGTGTTCCTTCTGCTTCTATTTTGTGGAATAGTTTGAAGAATTGACAAATGGGGCCTCAAAACTACAAAGTTTCTGTAAGGCAAAGGACATTGTCAAAAGGACAAAACGGTAACCAACAAATTGGGAAAAGATCTTTACCAACACTACATCTGGTAGAGGGCTTATATCCAAGATATACAAAGAACTCAAGAAGGTAGACTACAGAGAGCCAAATATTGCACTTAAAAATAGGGTACAGAGCTAAACAAAGAATTTTCACCTGAGAAATATCGAATGTCTGTGATGCACCTAAACAAATGTTCAACATCCTTAGTCATCAGGGAAATGCAAATCAAAACACCCCTGAGATTTTACCTCACACCAGTCAGAATGGCTAAGAACATAAAGTCAGGAGAAAACAGGTTCTGGCAAGGATGTGGAGAAAGAGGAACACTCCTCCACTGCTGGTGGGGTTGTGAGTTGGTTGTAAGTCTGGCTGTTCGTCAGAAAACTGGGAATGATACTTCTAGACAACCCCACTATTCCACTCCTTGGCATATACCCAGAGGATTGCCCAGCATGTAATCAGGATACATACCTCACTATGTTCATAGCAGTCCTATTTACAATAGCCAGAAGCTTTTAAGAACCCAGATGTCCCTCAACAGAGGAATGGATACAGAAAATGTGGTATATATACACAATGAAGTGCTATTCAGCCATTAGAAACAACGAATTCATGAAATTCTTAGATAAATGTATGGAACTGGTGACCATAATCCTAAGTTAGGGAACCCAGTCTCAAAAGAACACTCATGGTATGCACTCACTGATAAATGGATATTAGCCTAGAAGCTTGGAATACCCAAGACACAATGCTCATATTAAATGAAGTCTAAGAAGAAGGAAGGAGTTGCCCCCGGTCCTGGAAAAGCTCATTGCAGCAGTGTAGGGGTATACCAGGACAGGGAAGTGGGAAGGGTTGGATTGGGGAACAGGGGGAGGAAAGAGGGTTTATGGGACTTTCAGGGAGGTGGTACCCAGCAAGGGGACTCACTTGAAATGTAAATAAAGAATACGTTGAATAAAAAACAATAAAAAAGAAATTAAATTAAATAAAATTAAATAAAATTAATAAATTAAATAAATTAAATAAACTATTTTTATTATTTGAAAAAAAGTATTGTTGTTAGGTCTTTTTTGAAGGTCTGATAAAATTCTGCACTAAAACCATCTGGTCTGTGCCTTTTGTTTTTGGTTGGGAGACTTTCAATGACCACAGGTGTTATGGGACTGTTTAGATGATCTATTTGATCCTGATTTAATTTTGGTATTTGGTATCTGTCTAGGAAATTGTCCATTTCCTCCAGATTTTCCAGGTGTGATTAGTACACTCTTTTGTAGTAGGATTTGATTAATTTTTTTAAATTTCCTCAGTTTCTGTTGTTATATCTTCCTTTTCATTTCTAATTTTTTAAATTTGGATACTGTCTCTGTGTCTTCTGGTTAGTCTGGCTAAGGCTTTATTTATTTTGTTGATTTTCTCAAAGGACCAGTTCCTGGTTTTGTTGATTTTTTTGTATGGTCTTCTTTGTTTCTACTTGATTGATTTCAGCCCTGAGTTTGTTAATTTCCTGTCTACTCCTTCTTGGTGAATTAGCTTCTTTTTGTTCCAGGGCTTTCAGGCATGCTGTTAAACTGCTAGTGTAAGCTCTCTGCAGTTTCTTTTTGGAGGCACTCAGGGCTACTACTTTCATTGTGTTTCATAAATTTGAGTATGTTGTACCTTCATTTTCATTAAATTTTAAATGTCTTTGATTTTTTTCTTTATTTCTTCCTTGACCAATGTATCATTGACTAGAGTAGTGTTCAGCTTCCATGTGTATGTAGACTTTCTGTTGTTTTTGTTGCTATTGAAGACCACTCTTACTCGATAGTAATCTCATAGGAAGCATGGGATTAGTTCGATCTTCTTATATCTGTTGAGGTCTGCCTTGTGTCTAATTATATAGTCGATTTTGGAGAATGTACCATGAGGTGCTAAGAAAAAGGTATATTTTTTGCTGTAGGATGAAATGTTTTATATATATACATATACATATATACATACACACACACACACACATACACACACACACACACACACACACACACACATATATTAAATCCAATTGGCCCAAAGCTTCAATTAATTTCACTGTCACCCTGTTTAGTTTCTGTTTTCCTGACCTGTCCATTGAAGAGAGTGGAATGTTGAAGTCACCCACAATTATTGTGTTAGGTGCAATATGTACTTTGAGCTTTAGTAAAGTTTTTTTTTTTTTTTTTTTTTATGAATGATGGTGCCCTTGCATTTGTAGCATAGATATTCAGAATTGAGAGTTGTTGGTGTTTTTTTCCTTAGACCATTAAGAAGTATCCTTCTGTGTCTTTTTTGATGACTTTAGGTTGAATGTCAATTTTATCTGATATTAGAATGGCTACTGTGGCTTGTTTCCTGTGACCATTCGCTCATACAATTGTTTTCCAGTCTTTTATTCTGAGGTACTGTTTGTCTTTGACACTGAGGTGAGTTTCTTGTATGCTGCGAAATGTAGAGTCCTGTTTATGTATCCAGTTTGTTAGTCTATGTATTTTTATTGGGGAATTGAGTGCATTGATGTTAAGAGTTATTAACGAATAGTGATTATTACTTCCTGTTATTTTTGGTGTTATTTTTATGTTTGAGTGGTTTTCTTCTTTTGAGTTTGATGAAAGAAGGCTACTATCTTGCTTTTTCCACGGTGTAGTTTCCCTCCTTGTATTGGAGTTTTCCACCTATTATTTTTTGTAGGGCTGAGTTTGTTGAAAGATATCGTGTAAATTGGATTTTATCATGGAATATCTTGGTTTCTCCATCTATGTTGATTGAAAGTTTTGCTGGGTGTAGTAGTCTTGGTTGGCATTTATGTTCTTTTAGAGTCTGTATGAGACCTGTACAGGATTTTCTAACTTTCATGGTCTCTGGTGAAAAGTCTGGTGTAATTCTGATAGGTCTTCCTTTATATGTTACTTGGCCTTTTTCTCTTACTGCTTTTAATATTCTTTGTTTAGTACATTTGGTATTTTGATTATTATGTGTCAGGAGGTATTTCTGTCCTGATCTAATCTGTTTGGAGTTTGGTAGGCTTCTTGTATATTCATGGGCATTTCTCACTTTAGGTTAGGGAAGTTTTCTTCCAGAATTTTGTTGAAGATATTTCCTGGCCCATTAAGTTGTAAATCTTCACTGTCATCTATACCTATAATCCTGAAGTTTGGTCTTCTCATTGTGTCCCGGATTTCCTGGATGTTTTGGGTTACAGGCTTTTTGCATTTTGCATTTTCTTTGACTATTGAGTCAATACTTTCAATGGTATCTTCAGCATCTGACTATCTCTTGTATTCTGTTGTTGATATTTGCATCTCTGATCCTTGATTTCTTCCCAAGGATTTCTATCTCCAAATTTGTCTCTCTTTGTGATTTATTAGTTGTTTCTACTTCTGTTTTTAGATTCTGGATGGTTTTGCTCAGTTCCTTAACTTGTTTGCTTATGTTTTCCTGTAATTCTTTAAGAGATTTTTTATCTTTCTTCTTTCTTGACTTCTGCCTGTTTACCCAAGTTTTCTGGCATTTCTTTAAGTGATTTTTGCATTTCCTCTCCATTGGTTTCTATCTGTTGACCCATAATCTCCTGAATATCCTTAAGATATGTTTGTGTTTTGTGTGTAAGAGCTTGTACCTTATTCATATTCTCCTGTATTTCTTTAACAGGTTTATTTATGCCATTTTTGTAATCTTCTAATAGCATCATGAGATGTGATTTTAAATCCAAATCTTGTTTTTCTTGTGTGTTGCGGTGTCCAGGACTTGCTGTTGTTGGATAATTGCATTCATATGCTGCCATATTGCCTTGATCTCTGTTAGTAATGTTCCTATGCTTCCCTTTTGTCATCTCATTATCTCTAGTGTTAGTTGGTCCTGTTGTCATTGGCTGGTGTTTGAACCTCCTGCATGCCTGTAAGGCTATTTCTGTACCACTGGATGGCTGTGTTTCCCCTGGCACAGATTGCTGATGGGCTTTCTTAATCTTGGGTGCCTTTGGAGCCCTGGTGTGCCTTGCCCCAAGCAATGTTTTAGTCAGGTTGTCTCTGTGTACCTGGTGCTGCCAGCCTGTTCCATTCAGGAGCGAAGATGGAGGAGGCTTAGGGACTCCCTCCATGTTCCATTCATCCTGCAGGGCAAGTGTCCCAGGACAGGGCTGGTACACAGATGACCCACAGATCTGCCCAGGCTTGGGTGCAGGCAGAAGCTTGGTGGGTTGTGTCCTGAGTGATGTTAAACTCCGGATATCACTGTGTACCTGGTGTTGCTCATCTGGTCCATCTGGGAGCAAAGGTGGCAGAGCTTTCCTGCATTTATTTAAGGGATATTTAAGGGCTCTCTCCTCTTTAAGGGCTTCTCCCTGTTTACCTGTGTTCTCCTGTATTTATTTAAAATAGTCATTTATGTCTTTCTTAAAGTCTTCTATCCTCATAATGAGATGTGATTTTAAATCATAGTCTTGCTTTCCTGGTGTATTGGGTTATCCAGTGCTTGCTGTGGTGGGAGACCTGGATTCTGATGATGCCAAGTAGCTTTGGTTTCTGTTTCTTATGTTTTTGCTCTTGCCTTTTGCCATCTGGTTATTTTTGGTTTTAGCTGGTCTTGATGGCTCTGACTGTGGCTTGTTCCTCCTGCAAGCCTGCATGCCAGTTCTCTTGGGAGACCAGTTCTCTCCAGGAAGAATTTGGGTATGTGGAGCTATGATACAGAGTCAGCTCTGTTATGTAGACTGAAACCAGAAGTTTCCTGACACCAGCTCTTCCTTGGTTCCGGTGTACTGATGACTCTGGGAGGGTTCCTCTTGGGCTAGGAATTTGTACAGAAATAGTGTTCTTACCTGTTCTTGCAGGTGTGTTGGCTCTCCTGGGAATACAGATCTCTACTGGTGGTATTTGTGTTGCAGTAGCTGTGGCATAGGATCAGCTCTAGGAACAGATGAAAACTGGAAGGCTCCTGTCTCAGGCTGCTCCTTGGTTCCTGTCTCCTGAGGGTTCTGGTTGGGTCCTACTAAGCAGCAGTGGTGGTTTAACCTGTGGTCACAGGCTTATCTGCACTCTTGGGAGGCTAGCTCTCTCCTGGAGTTATTTGGTTGTGGAGTCCTGTGGCAGAGGATCCTCATGCCTTCTTTTATCATGAAAAGTTGTTAGACTTTCACAAATGCCTTTTCTGCACACAATCTCATTGTTTCTCTCCTTGAGCTCAAACTTTTTCTCTCTCTGGAGTCTATCTCTGTCCATTACCTAAGATATCCAGGAGCAGGTCTCAGACATTGACATCTTATAGAAACTAGGATGTAGCCAATTGTCAAGAATACTTGTTAAGGGACAGAGGTCCATGATACATGAGAATGGATGTTAAGCCTGACTCTGTTATGAATTAATGGATTCATGAACATTTACAGACTTAAAGAATCATTGTTACTGTTTCTCGAAGTTGGGAGGGATGTGCTTACTTCCAAAGTTTCTGAGGAGTTAAGTATTAGAGAATAAGTATTTTGTATACAGTGAGTGATCCCTAAGCAAGTTATTAGGACACAGTTGAACTAGTCACAATTGTTCTGGGACTTGAGAAACCTGAAGCTAACTTTTAGTTTACCCTCCTTCCCCTGCCCTTGCAGAGAATTCTGGAGTAAGAATTTGAAATGGAAACAGAGAATTCTGGTCTATGCTGGTCTGTTGAGCACCATAGCAGGACATACTGCCCATGTGAGGGAAGTTTTTTCCAGGGTCACTTGTGAAAGATCACCAGATATTGTATTTCATTGCCTTCTTTTGTGGTTTTGGTGCTCAGGCTGTGGGTACAAAATTCTAAGCCCAGAAAAAATAGCTGCCTATTTCTCCTTAAATCTGTCCTTAGATCTCTGAGCCTGGGATAGAGGTTCCAGAGCCTACCCAGCCATATCTTTAGCCCTGTTCAGTCTTCTCTGACCTCCTCAGAAGTTTCACAAGCAGAGAAAGAGTCATTTTTATAGGTAAAATGCCCAACTCCAAGATCCCCAGGCTTCTGTGGCTCTCCTGTGCATTGTCTCACAATTTCTGTTCAGGATGGCATGAATAAAGGGAATGAACCTGCCAGAGCTTGGCATGGTTGGCACAGCCCTGTAGCCCTGTGTTGGGCATAGATATGATCATGAATAATGTCAACTTAAAAAAAAAACAGAATCCACTAAGATCCTAACTAGGCACTACTGTGACAAAGTCTTTTGACAAGTTTATTTTTGTTGGGACAACACACCCTCACTCTGGATAATCCCCCTCTAAGGGTTAAGTGAAAAGGAGAAAGCAGCTAAGCACCCCCATTCATTTCTCTTCCTCACATGTAGAAGTTTTACCAGTTGCTTCATGTTCCTGCTATTTCATCCCCACTATGATGGGCTGTACCTTCAAATTATGAGCCAAAATAAACACAATCCTTCTTAAGCTGCTTCTGATTTTTAAAAAAGTAACCAATATTACTCCAAAGAGGCACCCTATTCTGCTTTTGCCTAAATTTCTTCCACAGCTTCGGGATTTCCCTGCTGTGACTGACAGATGGAAGATGAAGGCCTGTGTTATGACTCGGATTCTGTGGGATACACAGGGGAGCTCAGGAAATGCAGAGTCTGCTGTAATCCTGCATAAGAGTATTGTTTTGAGCCAGACTCGGATCACACACGTTCCCACTGCACAGGACAGGAGTGTGTCCTCAAGTTTGGCAGGCTTGGCACTTATATACAGCATCGGTAGAGATTCTTTGAATGTGTAGGGTGAAGGGTAGGAGAAGGCAGATGAGAAATGTCATAATTCAAACACCATACCATTTGGCAAAGCAGAATTGTGCAGCTGAGATTCTTCTGACCTACGGATTATCTTTATGGGCTATCAGGAACTAGTTTTTTAACTCACCATAACTGTCTGTGAGCCCCTGATCACCTCCCTTTCATGATTTTAAACGAGGGACTCTAATCTCTTTTTTCCAAAGAAAAGCACCAGCTACATCTGGGAAGTTCCCAGCCGGTTATTGGGGGGCATGCCAGCCTCGGGACACAGAGGTGAGGGATGCTGCCATCCATCTTTAATTTCTTTATTTCTTCCTTGACCAAGCTATTATTGAGTAGAGTGTTGTTCAATTTCCATGTGTATGTGTTTCCATTGTTTTTGTTGTTATTGAAGACCAGCCTTAGTCTGTGGTGATCTGATAGGGTGCATGGAATTACTTCAATCTTATATCTGCTGAGGTCTATTTTGTGACCGAGTATATGGTCAGTTTTGGAAAAGGTTCAAAGAAGGATGTATATTCTTTTATTTTAGGATAAAATCTTATATATATATATATATATATATATATATATATATATATATATATATATATATATATATAATCTATATCATATATATATATATATATATGTGTATATATATATATGTATATACACACACACACACACACACACACATACATATATATATGATACATTTGGTCCATAACTTCTGTTAGTTTCACTGTATCTCCATTTAGTTTATGTTTTCCTGATTTGTCCATTAATGAGAGTGTGGAGTTGAAATCTCCCACTATTATTGTGTGGGGCACAATGTGAGTTTTTTTGAAAAGATTGTTCTTTTATTGATAAGTAAGTAAAAATATTTTATGATAAAATCAAAGATTTACATGGAAAATATTTCTGATAAAATAGAAGGGATATATAGAAAAACATGTTAAAATTGACAATTTTCATGGAAAATTAAAGAATAAAGTGGTAGACATAAAAACATTCCTAAATTAGTTGAAAAATTAAGTAGAAACATTTTATGATAGAATTGAAAGTTTACATAGAAAATATGTCTGATAAAATTGTAGAAAAATGTAGAAAACATGTTAAAATTAAAAATTATCATGGAAAATTTTATATAGATATAATAATGTTAGGAAGAAAAGTATTACTAAGTTGATTGAAAGTGGAATTATAAACATTTGCTGATAAAGTTGAAGATTTACATGAAAATTACTTGTGATAAAATTGTAGAAAAATTTAGAAAAATATGTTAAAATCGAAGAATATCATGAAAAATCATACAGATAAAATGGTAGGCATAAAAATAATTCTAAGTTGATTGAAAGTGATATCATAAGCATTTTCAGGTAAAATTGAAGATTGACATGGAAAATTTTTCTGATAAAATTCAAGAAATATATAGAGTAACACATTAAAATTGACTATTTCATGGAAAATTATACAGATAAAATGGTACACATAAAAAAGTTTCTGAATTAATTGAAGGTGGAATTAAAAACATTTTGTGATAAAACCAGAGATTTATATGGAAAACATTTCTGATAAAACAGAAGAAATATATAGAAAAACATGTTAAAATTGAAGATTACCATGAAAAATAATGCAGATAAAATGGTAGACCTAAAAAAATTACTAAATTAATTGAAATAGGAATTACAAACATTTTGTGATAAAACTGAAGATTTACATAAAAATATTTCTGTTAGTCTATGTCTTATTATTGGGGAATTATGTCCATTGATCTTAAGAGATATTAAAGAATAGTGATTATAGCTTCCTGTTATTTTTGATGTTATTTTTATGTTTGTGTGGGTATCTTCTTTTGGGTTTGTTGGAAGAGATTGCTTTGCTTTTTCTAGGGTGTAGTTTCCCTCCTTGTGTTGGTGTTTTTCATCTATTATCCTTTGTAGAGCTGGATTTGTGGGAAGATATTGTGTAAATTTGGTTTTATCAATATCTTCGTTTTTCCATCTATGGTGATTGAGAGTTTTGTTGGGTATAGTAGTCTGGTCTGGCATTTGTGTTATTTTAGGGTCTGTATGAGGTCTTCCCAGGATCTTCTAGCATTCATCATCTCTGGTGAGAAGTCTCATGTAATTTTGATAGGTCTGCCTTTATAAGTTACTTGTCCGTTTTCTCTTAATGCTTTAAATATTCTTTCTTTGTTTAGTGCATTTGGTGTTTTAATTATTATGTGCCAGGAGGACTTTATGTTCTGGTTCAGTCTGTTTGGAGTTCTGAAGGCTTCTTGTATCTTCATGGGCATCTTTCCTTAGGTTAAGGAAGCTTTCTTCTATAATTTTGTTGAAAATATTTTCTGGCCTTTTAAATTGGGAATATTTGTTCTCTTCTATACATATAATCCTTAGATTTGGTCTTCTCATTGTGTCCTGGATTTCCTGGATAGTTTAGGATAGAAACTTTATGCATTTTGCATTTTCTTTGACTGTTGACTCAATGTTTTCTATTGTATCTTCAGCACCTGAGATTCTTTCTTCTTTTTTTTCTTTTTGCTGTACTATACAAGACACTTGCACTTTTTATTTGAAAAACTTTTTATTTATTTTCTATATTCTTTGTTTACATTCTAACAGCTTTCCCCTTTCCCAGTTGCCCCCCATATGTTCCATAAGTCCTCTTTTCTCCATCCATTCTCCTATCTTTCCCTCTCCCCTTTCTCTGTCCTGGTAATCCCCTACAATGCTGGATCAAGCCTTTCCAGGATTAGGGCCCTCTTCTTCCTTCTTGATGGGAATCATTTGATATGCTAATTGTATCTTCAGTATTCAGAGCTTCAGGGCTAATTAATATCCACTTATCAATGATTGCATTCCATGTGTATTCTTTTGTGATTGCATTACCTTGCTTAGGATGATATTTTCCAGTTCCATTCATTTGCCTAAATAATTCACAAATTCATTGTTTTTAATTGCTGAATAGTACTCCATTGTGTATGTATACCACAATTTCTGTATCCATTCCATCATTGAGGGATATCTGGGTTCTTTCCAGATTCTGGCTATTATAAATAAGGCTGCTACGAACATAGTGGAGCAAGTGTCCTTATTTCATGGTGGGGAATCCTCTGGGTATATGCCCAGGAGAAGTATAGCAGGGTCCACCGGAAGTGTCATGTCCAGTTTTCTGAGGAACTACCAGACTGATTTCCAGAGTTGTTGTACCATCTTACAATCCCACCAGAAGTGAAGGAGTGTTCCTCTTTCTCCACATCCCACCAACACCTGCTGCCTCCTGAGTTTTTAACCTTATCCATTCTAACTGGTATGCGGTGAAATCTCAGGGTTGTTTTGATTTGCATTTCCCTAATGGCTAATGATGTTGAGCATTTCTTAAGGTGCTTCTAGGCCATCGGAATTTCTTCAGGCGAAAATTCTTTGTTTAGCTCTGTACCCCATTTTTTAATGGGATTATTTTTTCCCTGGGGTCAAACTTCTTGAGTTCTTTGTATATATTTGATATTAGTACTCTATCGGATGTAGGGTTGGTGAAGATCTTTTCCCAATTTGTTGGTTGCCGTTTTGTCCTTTTGACAGTGTCCTTTGCCTTACAGAAACATTGTAATTTTATGAGATTTCTTTTGTCAATTCTTGATCTTGGAGCATAAGCTATTGGTGTTCTGTTTAGGAACTTTTCCCCTGTGCCCATGTCCTCACGGGTTTTCCCCAGTTTCTTTTCTATTAGTTTCAGTGTGTCTGGTTTTATGTGGAGGCCCTTGATCCACTTGGAGTTGAGCTTAGTACAAGGAGATAAGAATGGATCAATTCACATTCTTCTGCATGCTGACCTCCAGTTGAACCAGCACCATTTGTTGAAAAGGCTATCTTTTTTCCACTGGATCTTTTCTGCTCCTTTGTTGAAGATCAAGTGACCATAGGTGTGTGAATTCATTCCTGGGTCTTCAATCCTATTCCATTGATCTTCCTGCCTGTCACTCTGCCAATACCATGCAGTTTTTAACACTATTGCTTTGTAGTATTGTTTGAGGTCTGGGATACTGATTCCCCCAGAAGTTCTTTTACTGTTGAGAATAGTTTTAGCTATCCTGAGTTTTTTGTTACTCCAGAAGAATTTGAGAAATGCTTTTTCTAACTCTGTGAAAGACTGAGTTGGGATTTTGATGGGGATTGCATTGAATCTGTATATTGGTTTTGGCAAGATGGCCATTTTAACTATATTAATCCTGCCAATCCAGGAGCATGGAAGATTTTTCCATTTTCTGAGGTCTTCTTCGATTTCCTTCTTCAGAGACCTGACGTTCTCATCATATAGATTTTTCACTTGTTTTGTTAGAGTCACACCAAGATACTTCATAATGTTTGTGGCTATTGTGAAGGGTGTCATTTCTCTAACTTCGTTCTCAGCCTGCTTATCCTTTGAGTATAGGAAGGTTACTGATTTGCTTGAGTTGATTTTATAACCAGCCACTTTGCTGAAGTTGTTTATCAGCTGTAGGAGTTCTCTGGTGGAGGTTTTCGGGTCACTTAAGTAGACTATCATGTCATCTGCAAATAGTGATAATTTGACTTCTTCCTTTTCAATTTGTATCCCCTTGACCTCATTATGTTGTCTAATTGCTCTAGCTAGAACTTCAAGTACTATATTGAAAAGATATGGAGAGAGAGGACAGCCTTGTCTAGTCCCTGATTTTAGTGGGATTGCTTCAAGTTTCTCTCCATTTAGTTTGATGTTGGCTACCGTTTTGCTGTATATTGCTTTAATGATGTTTAGGTATGGGCCTTGAATTTCTGTTCTTTCCAATACTTTTAGCATGAAAGGATGCTGGATTTTGTCAAATGCTTTTTCTGCATGTAATGAGAAGATCATATGGTTTTTTTCTTTGAGTTTGTTTATGTAGTGGATAGCATTGATGGATTTCCTTATATTTAACCATCCCTGCATCCCTGGGATTAAGCCTACTTGATCATGGTGGATGATTGTTTTGATGTGTTCTTGGATTCAGTTGGCAAGAATTTTATTAAGTATTTTTGCATCAATATTCATAAGACAAATTGGCCTGAAGTTCTCTTTCTTTGTTGAATCTTTGTGTGGTTTTGGTATCAGCGTAATTGTGGCTTCATAGAACGAGTTGGGTAGAGTTCCTTCTGTTTCTATTTTGTGGAATAGTTTGAAGAGTATTGGTGTCAGGTATTCTATGAAGGTCTGATAGAACTCTGCACTGAAGCCATCTGGTCCCGTGCTTTTTTTGGTTGGGAGACTTTCTATGACCCTTTTTATTACTTCAGGTGTTATGGGCCTGTTTAGTTGATCTATTTGATCCTGATTTAGTGTTGGTGTCAGATATCTGTCTAAGAAACTGTCCATTTCCTCCAGATTCTCCAGTTGTGTTGAGTATAGGCTTTTGTAGTAGTATCTAATGATTTTTTGAATTTCCTCAGTTTCTGTTGTTATATCTCCCTTTTCATTTTTAAGTTTGTTAATCTGGATACTGTCTCTGTGAACTTCTTAAAAAAGAAAAACAGAGGGGAAATGATAACTCCGTGTATATAATTTAAATTATACATATATATATATATATATTTAAGGCATATATATTTTAAAGAAAAATTTAAAATTTAGATGCCAAAGATGCCTAGATAAGATGGAAGAATTCACTTATTGGCATTGCTGTTGTTCTCAAGATAGATTACTAATGTTTCTTAGATATGCCTGAGGTTGTATTTTCTAATATGATCTTTATAGCCTCTGCATAAAAATACTCTTGATTTTCATAGATGGCTCTTCTGAAGGAAGCGCTAGATATCTTATTTATAATCAACAGGTAGCTTTAAAAAACACATGGGCTCAGCTCAGTTAGCAGAGTTAACAATGATATTAAATGTTTTTCAACTTATAAATTATACTTTTAATCCTTTTACAATTTGCTTGTATATTGCAAAATTTGTCCTTTATTGGAAACCTATGGCATGTTTAATTTTAATACACCATCAGGATCTTTGTTTTCACTATTGTAAAACAATGTCCTAACTGCCTTTCCTTATCTCCAGCTCCCCATTTAGGGGTTTATCTATGTCGCCTTATGCCTCATCCCTGGAAGCTGCACAAAAATTCCATCAGCAATTTCATGTTTCAGTTAAGACATTACAGCAAAAATGCCATCTTTCCTGTGCAGATGCATGACAGATCGTGCTGGAGTGCCAACAATGTGTAGTTTTTCACCATCCCCCAGGTCTAGGAGTTAATTCAAAGGGCCTATTGACCCTAAAATTATGGCAGATGGATGTGACTCATATATCTGAGTTTGGAACCTTAAAGTACGTTCATGTCTCTGTGGATACATGCTCTGGCATTATGCATGCTACTGCCATGAGTGGAGAGAAGGCTCGCAATGTGATTGGACATTGCCTTGAAGCATGGGCTGCCTGGGGGCAGCCTTGTCAGTTAAAAACAGATAATGGTCCAACTTATACTGCTCAGTCGTTCCAGTCTTTCTGCAAACAAATGAATGCACAATTAAATCATGTCCTTTCCTGTAATCCCCAAGGTCAGGGCATTGTTGAGCGTGCCCACCACACCTTGAAGGAATGGTTAATAAAACAAAAAGGGAGAATAGGGAATGGATGAACACTAAAGGAATGACTCTCATTAGCTCTCTTCATTTTAAATTTTTTAAATCTGGACTCACAAAATCGGTCTGCAGCTGATCGACATTCACTTCACTGCCCTCAATCTACTGAAATGGTAAAATGGAAAGATATATTGTCCAATCAATGAACGAGATCTAGGGGAGCTGTTTGTGTTTTCCCACAGGACCGGAACGATCCCATTTGGTTGCTGGAGCGACTGACGCAGAAAGTGAAACTCCAAAAGAGCAGGGAAGATGCTGAGACTTCAGTACTCATGGTTGTTGATCCTGATACTTTGTCTCCCCCTAGTGTTAACAGAGCAGCTCACACTTTGGGCCATAGCAAAAGCCTGGCCTTTACCATTCCCTGTTCATTATAACTCCACCCTGCTGCCTACACTGTTTTCCACTTCTTGTGACAATGGTCTCCCGTGTGTTAAGCCGACGGGAGAACCTGCATCTTTGTATATAGCTTCAAATTATTCGCTTTTAGGAACCTTATGTTTTATGGTTAAAAATAGCTTTTTGCCTTGCATATGGATGGGCAATGGCACCTTGGGCCACTGGATAGATCCTGTCAAGAATTATCAAGCATTCCCAGGCATTTTGGCAGCGGCACTCACACAAATTAGTCAAGGAGCTGCTAAAGGAGATAGAGGTAGAAGCAATTCTTCTAATCTTAACATAACTACCCCTTTATTTCTACTCAATAGCCTTAGACCAAGAGAACCGGGAATCATTTACACTCAGCAGACCTCCCCTCAGAATAGACTACTGCTTACTTGTCTGCCTTTTGTGAGCTTTCCTCCGTGGATGACACAATGCCAATCTCCTTTCTATAGAGATAAGTCAATTATCCCGGGATTTAGTTCCTCTCTACCTTTAGGACACTATAAGTTTAATTGGAATCAAATGGGAGCAGAGAATGCATGGCCATGGTATGATTGGATCTTGTCGAATTACCAAAATGCCTTTACCTCACTAGCTCCTCTTGCTCGCATTAAGGGAGAAGAATTTTTTTCTTTATAATATATCTGCTGTTGGGAATGTTAACAAAAGGGCAGTCAGACTTCTTAATGTAACCTTAAACTCACTTTTGCAAAACATGAGTTATTGCTCTGCCCCGGTTTGCCTCAAACCACCCTTTTTCTTCCCTGTTAGTATAAATGTGTCTGATGATCACCTAGATTGTAACAGTACACATACACAATGTTATCTATCGGAATGTTGGGATGGCGGCAATGATACTGCCTTGGTAGTTCACCTATCCATGTTTGTGCCCATTCCAGTTATAGAAGACCCAGACACTTTTCCTGTGGGACAATTGTTCCATACCAAGAGAGATTTTGGTATTACTGCTGCCATTATTACAGCCATTACTAAATCTGCAGCAGCCGCTGCTACTGCTGCAGTTGCCATGGCATCTCAAGTGCAGACTTCAGAGGTAGTGTATAGTATAGTTGAACGGTCTGCACGAGCCTTACAGACTCAAAATCAATATAATTCCGATTTAGAAGCTGGAATACTACTTTTGAATCAGAGAGTAGATATTCTACAGGAAGAAATTGATGCACTTGTAACAATAGTGCAGGTACCCTGCATTAAACATACCCCAGGATTGTGTATTACCCGCCTCCAGGTGAATATGACAGCTCTAAAAGAAAGTCAGTACAATATCAGTGAATTCCTTAAAGGAAATTGGTCTCTTAAGGGAGAATTATTAACCAAACAGCTTTTATTTCAGATAGCTTCGCTTAATGCCACAAGACAGAAGCCAATCACCATGGAGGATCTGACCTCGTGGATCCTTTTCTTGGATCAAAGAGTGGGCTGGGATGTTAGCTATAGCTGCCCTTATGTGCTTAGCAGCTTTCGTCTGCCTTTGTTGCTTCTGCCGCATTAGACGAGATCATTCAGTTCATAGAGCCATAGTTTATCAGGCTCTTGTAGCTATGGATGATCAGGAAGACGTCTCTGTTTGTCTGGCCTCCCTAAAATCTTAGAAGCCTTCGCTCCAGGGTACACAGAGCATACAATACTGTCTTGAACCCAATGATACCCAAAGACGGGCAACTTCGTGGCGCTTGGATCAACCTAAGATATGGGGCCCGGTGAGCGATAGGGTAACCCTTTGATGGGTAAGACCAAGTCGTGGCAGAGATGACCTAAGATAGGGGTCATTGGTCAACAGAATGCCAGTGACCTGATTAGCTCTGACCTGGGATGGCTTCTATAAAACAAAAAAAGGAGGATATGTAGTAAGCCACCTTTTGTTCATCGCCATTACAAGATGGCGCTGGCCAGATGCAGCTCTCTGGTGGTAAACAACTTTAGTACATGCACAGTGTGCTGTATTTGTTATCACACATGCTAATGAAGAATTCACTTAGCTCACCTATTAGGAAGCAGTGCTCTATCTATCTATGGCAGACGGGGCTGTAAGGCTATATAAGGGCGGCAGGGAGAGGGGGCCACCAATAAGAAGAATAAGAAAAATAAGCTTTGTTCAAGGTTCCCGAAATAAACTGCTTGAAGGAAGAAAACTGCCCCCGGTGTCTCGTTATCTCTTGCTAGCCGAGAGGGGGGATGCAACACTAAACAAACTGGCACAGAAAATTCAAATAAGAAATGATAGTTTATTTGATTTAAATGATTTTTCAAAAGCTTTAAGGAAATGTTAATTTGTTAAGACCTCACCTTAAGCTTGCCACAGGAGAACTTAAACCTCTGTTTGATAGTCTCACGGAGAATACAAAACTTAATCTCCTGGACAATCAACTGATGAGGGATAAATAACTTTACAAAAAAGTTAATTGTTGGCTGTTTCACAGAATTCCTTTGGCAAAAGGGACCATTAATGTGAATTCATATTTCTTCATCTCCAAGTAAAGTTTGAACACCCTATTATGAATCTGTTGCTATTTTAATACAAAATTATAAGATAGAATCATAAAAATAATTTATAAAAGAACTTGATGGAATATTCATTCCTTAGTCCAAATAGCAATTACAATGGTTCTCACAGTACAATAATATTTGGCCTATTACATAGCAAATTTTTGGCAAATCATTATTCCAAAGACAAGTTTCTAGAATTTGTCTCTATACATACTTTTATAAATGTATACATGCAGCCAATAA
Organism: Apodemus sylvaticus; assembly: GCF_947179515.1. Classification (NCBI taxonomy): domain Eukaryota; kingdom Metazoa; phylum Chordata; class Mammalia; order Rodentia; family Muridae; genus Apodemus; species Apodemus sylvaticus. Next base: position 120,919,767 of record NC_067473.1, read on the forward strand.
ATATACATTTACTTTATTTATAAACAGCTCCTCTAATGGTAGAGAAACATATATCATTAGATCACATGTTTATTTTCTTAAATTTTCCTCCTGCTTCACAAATAATTAAATTATGTGCTATAGCCACTCTTTTTAAAACATTAAAAAATCAAGCTTTTACACTGAAGAAGGAAATAGAAGAAGACATCAAAAAATGGAAAAACTTCCCATGCTCATTGATCGGCAGGATTAATATAGTTAAAATTGCCATTTTGCTAAAAGCATTATACAGATTCAACGCAATACCCATCAAAATCCCAACTCAATTCTTCATAGTGTTAGAAAGAGCAATTCTCAAATTCATCTTGAATAACAAAAAACCCAGGATAGCTAAAACTATTCTCAACAACAAAAGAAATTCTGGGGGAATCAGTATCCCTGACCTCCAGCAATACTACAGAGCAATAGTGTTAAAAACTGCATGGTATTGGTACAGTGACAGGCAGGTGGATCAACGGAACAGGATTGAAGATCCAGAAATGAACCCACACACCTATGGACACTTGATCTTTGTCCATAAAAAAAGATAGCATTTTCAACAAATGGTGCTGGTTCAACTGGAGGTCAGCATGCAGAAGAATGCGAATTGATCCATCCTTGTCTCCTTGTACTAAGCTCAACTCCAAATGGATGAAGGACCTCCACATAAAGCCAGACACTCTGAAGCTAATAGAAAAGAAGCTGGGGAAGACCCTTGAGGGCATCGGTACAGGGGGAAAGTTCCTGAACAGATCAAAAATAACATATGCTCTAAGATCAAGAATTGACAAATGGGACCTCATAAAATTACAAAGTTTCTGTAAAGCAAAGGACACCATCAAAAGGACAAATCGGCAACCAACAAATTGGGAAAAGATCTTCACCAACCCCATATTAGATAGAGGGCTAATATCCAATATATACAAAGAACTCAAGAAGTTAAACCCCAGAAAACCAAATAACCCTATTAAAAAATGGGGTACAGAGTTAAAGAATTCTCACCTGAAGACCTTTAGATGGTGGAGAAACATCTTTAAAAAATGCTCAACTTCATTAGTCATTAGGGAAATGTAAATCAAAACAACTCCGAGATTTCACCTTACACCAGTCAGAATGGCTAAGATTAAAAACTCAGGAGACAGCAGGTGTTGGCAAGGATGTGGAGAATAAGGAACACTCCTCCACTGCTGGTGGGGTTGCAAATTGGTACAACCACTCTGGAAATCAGTCTAGCGGTTCCTCAGAAAACTGGGCATGTCACTTCCAAAGGATCCTGTTATACCACTCCTGTGCATATATCCAGAGGACTCCCCGGCATGTAATAAGGGTATATGCTCCACTATGTTCATAGCAGCCCTATGTATAATAGCCAGAAGCTGGAAAGAACCCAGGTATCCCTCATCAGAAGAATGGATACAAAAAATATGGTATATATACACAATGGAGTACTATTCAGCCATTAGAAAAAATGAATTTATGAAATTCTTAGATAAATGGATGGAGCTGGAGAACATCATACTAAGTGAGGTAACCCAGTCTCAAAAGATCAATCATGGTATGCACTCACTAGTAAGTGGATATTATCCTGGAAAACTGGAATACCCAAAACATAATCCACACATCAAATGAGGTACAAGAAGAATGGAGGAGTGGCCCCTGGTTCTGGAAAGACACAGTGTAGCAATATAAGGCAAAACAAGAACAGGGAATTGGGAAGGGGTGGGTGGGAGAACAGGGGGAGGGAAGGGGGCTTCTGTGACTTTTGGGGGGTGTGGGGCCAGAAAAGGGGAAATCATTTGAAATGTAAATAAAAATATACCGAATAAAAAAATCAAGCTTTTAATTTGTAGACTGATAATTAAAATCAATAGCTCATGGCTTACAATTGCTTGAAATTATAGTTTTATAAATATTACTAATCCTTAAATTTTATACAAATACAGCCTAATTCAAGCAGCTTATACATTTTCTTGCTTTTAGGACACTTAAACGCTCATACTAGACTGTCCAGACTCCTTAATGAGAAAAATGCCACAGCAGCTTTACATATCAGGCAGATTATAGACTTTACACAAGAACAATTGGTCAAACAATTTCATTCTTTACCTCATCAAAATAATAATAGCTTAAGACAATAATTTGGTAATTTCTAGAAAACATACAAGTCAAATTATAAAGACTTGCCCTCAGTGTCCTCAATTTCTTCATGTACCACATAATAGTGTTAATCCTTGAGGATTAGTACCTAATCAAGCCAAATAGATGTAACTCATATTTCTGATTAAAAAATTAAAAATATACATATTACTATTGACAGCTTTTCAAGCTTTCTAGTTACAACTGTTTTAACAGAAGTAATTAAAAATAAAACTATATTGTTTTTTATACTAGATGTTCCAAATCAGATTAAGAGAAATATTGTAACTGTTACGGTCAATCATTTCAGATATTTTGTTAACAATTTAATATTTGTCATATTACTGAGATTCCTTATAATCCTCAAGGACAAAATATTGTGGAACAGGCCCATGAAACTTTAAAATAATATTTTTATATTTTTATAAATAAAAGAGGAGAGAATCCTATCCTTGAACACCACAAAAATTTTAAAATTTCAATGCCAAGGAACTCTCTGAGTGTGGAGAAGAGGGCGTGTTTGTGTTTTATCTGCACAATGTCAAAGGAGCATGCTAGCTGCCAGAGTATGCTGATGCTGGGACAAAGAATAATGCTGAGTATAATCATTGAAAATGGCTGTGGTCCTCGACACTCTTGGATGCCTCCTACTAGTGCTGACTCCACAGATGTCTTCGGACTCAGCATCCCTCTCTGCATGGCAATTTTATTTAGATGAAAATTGGACAAATTATAAATAGATTAAAGGGGAGATATTGGCTACTGCTGATTGCCCTCTTTCAGGGTGTCAAAAGGCCATATATTTAAATTTTACAGATTTCAAGTGTAGACCAGGTAGAACATGGCCTGCTCTTTGTTTTCTTTATGACCAGTTCGATTCCTCATGTTCTACCACCTGAATAGAAAAGAATGTACGGTGCCCCTGGGGTTGCTGCAACATACATGTAGCTATTCCTTTGAACAAAGGTGATTTTATCAGCCAGTACTGTTATAATTGAAATAAGTTCTTTAAGATATCCACAAGATTTACTTTGGTTGTTTGGGACCCTTGGGATAGCCGCTGGACTTCTCCTGTAAAAGGAGTCATGTATATGAGCAGGAAAGAATATCTACCTAGTAACAAGATTTGTATCTGATGCTCTCTTGTTCAAGTACAATCTGCTGTCTATTCTAACATTTTAAATACAGAACGAGAGCTTAAGAGTCAGCTTTCTGTCTCTTCTGCTACTCATATGTTTTCTTGGATTTCTGTCTGAGGGAAGGGCTGGTGTAAAAAAAATTACACTCTATTTCAGGGTCTGTTTCTACCTCTGTCATCCAAGAAGATACTGATAATTTTGTCTCATAACTGAGCACAGTCTAGCTTGGTCTCAGCTATCTTCCATCTTCCTGTGTCACTTGACTCTCCAGGGCAGCGTGAACTCTCTGCATTCCATCTAATTTCTTTTACAATTTACTTAATTTCACTCACAGCTAAAATCATGCAACTAGGTGTTTGGGAATATCAGAAAAACACAATCAACACTACCTTGAAAACAGAGAAGACCAACCCAGGGAAATGCTGCCTGCAACACCATTTATAGGGAGGACCCTTAGGTGCACAGGGAAATTATGTGAGGACAAGGAGTCCTGTCTTCCAGAAGAGAGGCATCACAGTGAAGGAAACTGGTCAGAAATAAGTCTAAGAGCAAAACAAGAGAAGTTTGGGTTGTGTATATTGTTTCAAATTTCTGATGTGGCAGATATGGCAAGGGTGCTCAGATAAAGTTTGTAATCAGACTCTCAAGATACCTGTTATCCAAGAGAGGGTGGCATAAAGGGATGATTCTCCACTGGGATTTCCATGATTTCCAGCAGGAACTTGTCTCCTTGGACAGACACTAAACTTACCAGCTGTGGAGTTGCTTAAAGACTCCCTTCACCTAAACCTGTGCAGGATCTCCTCAGGCAGGGTTCTCTCCTGCCCTGTACATCTCGGTAAGTGCTCTGCACCAAGTGCAGAATCAGAACATGGTCAGGACACAGACAGACTGAGGGATGAGCATCTCAGGGGCTGAAGAGAGGTTTTCAGCATCTGAAGAGGAGACCCTGAGCTCTTATGGCACTTAAGCACAGTAGACTGTGTTTTGCACAGCAACATGGGTGTGTTCTTGTTAAGGTACTTATTTCTCTGTTATAAAAACTCTTAAAATTTTATTTAGACTTTCTTTCCTTTTTTAAAAAAACTTAATGACTCATGTTGATTTGGCAAGCCTATATACTTAAATACATCATATACTTATTACTTGTTATGCTTATGAAGAAACACATTAAAAATTCTAAGTCCACTGTTTAATTAAATGTTTATCATTTGTCATTTGTTATTTTAATAGATCACTTGTTATTGAAAGAAGTGATGAATTTGAGTGACTAAGTTGTCAGAAATAACTATAAAGAAATCAAGCCATTGTTTCCAAGAGCTGATAGAGGCCTATTTCCCATTACAACAGTATACCTGTTAATGTTTCCTCAGGGTTACATCCCCTATTTATTTAGTTTCAAATGCATTTTTTCCTTTGAAATAATCATTACATTTATTTACATATTTATATAGTGTGCATGTATGCTAAGGCACTTGCGAGTATACCACAACATTTTGAGGCGGTTAATTCTCTTTTTTCCATTATGTAAGTCCAGTGGATTGAATTTAGCACCTCCAGCTTCTTAGTGTCTGTCTTACTGGCCATTTTGCATCCACATCACCAACTCAATCAGAAAAGTAATGTTGAAAAGCAGAACAGTACAATTCTATAAGATGAAGAATTTAAATTTTTGGCTTACTCTCTCTCTCTCTCTCTCTCTCTCTCTATATATATATATATATATATATATATATATATATATATATATATATATATATATATATATATATATATCCTTGCTTCTGGGTTTGCTACACTGTTATTTTGCAGCAAAATCATGAAGTGTGTAATATGGCATAATTGATTTTATTTTATTTTTTTAAATATTTTATTTTCTATATTCTTTGTTTCAAATGCATTTTTTTAATTTTTTTTTAAATTTTTTTATTCGATATAATTTATTTACATTTCAAATGATTTCCCCTTTTCTAGCCCCCCACTCCCCAAAAGTCCCGTAAGCCCCCTTCTCTTCCCCTGTCCTCCCACCCACCCCTTCCCACTTCCCCGTTCTGGTTTTGTCGAATACTGCTTCACTGAGTCTTTCCAGAACCAGGGGCCACTCCTCCTTTCTTCTTGTATCTCATTTGATGTGTGGATTATGTTTTGGGTATTCCAGTTTTCTAGGTTAATATCCACTTATTAGTGAGTGCATACCATGATTCACCTTTTGAGTCTGGGTTACCTCACTTAGTATGATGTTCTCTAGCTCCATCCATTTGCCTAAGAATTTCATGAATTCATTGTTTCTAATGGCTGAATAGTATTCCATTGTGTAGATATACCACATTTTTTGCATCCACTCTTCTGTTGAGGGATACCTGGGTTCTTTCCAGAATCTGGCAATTATAAATAGGGCTGCTATGAACATAGTAGAGCATGTATCCTTATTACGTGGTGGGGAATCTTCTGGGTATATGCCCAGGAGTGGTATAGCAGGATCTTCTGGAAGTGAGGTGCATTTTTAATTAAGTATGAATTTTACTTTTCTCCTGTCTTCTTCCATGAAATCCTTCACATATGCCTCATTCAAAATAACTAACTCTTTTTTCCTTATCATATATATATATATATATATATATATATATATATATATATAGAGAGAGAGAGAGAGAGAGAGAGAGAGAGACAGACAGACAGACAGACAGACAGACAGACAGACAGATAGATAGATAGATAGATAGATAGATAGATAGATAAATAGATAGATATGATTTTTGTGTTTATAGCAGTGAGTGTAAAATTTATGTGTGTTAACTGATTACTCAGAGTTCTAAGGACCACCAAGCCATGGTGCTCTTGGGAACAATTCATAACAAGCTGAGCAGGGTCTGAGGCTTGAGACAACAATTTCCCAATATACGAATATGGGTTGAGAATAAAGAGGATTCACAAGTGAATGCTGGCCAGTCCATTGCAGTCATATGAAGTTGTTCTTTGTGGGATGAGCTTTAGAATCTGACACCTGTATGTCAGGGTCAAGACAAGTTGTGGGTTCACACATATATTATGTATGTGTGTGTTTGAAAAAATATATAAATGCATTTTTGGTTTGAGTGTAATATGGTTTAAGGGCTGACTCCTTTGTATTGGATAAACAATAATGGTGCTCATACTTGGCAGTTGCTATTTCTTCCTGTCCCAGGAGACTCTAGCAGTCTGTAGTTCTTTGTCTAGGGATAGTACCTGTGAAATATTCCCCCTTCCATATTAGCTTGTCTTTTGATGTTGCCATTGTTCCCATCTCGCTTTTACCACCATTTCTAGGAGAGACTGTTTCATTTCTAACTTATTGGAGTTCTGGCTCTTTCAATATTTCTGCTTCATCTTCCTAGATGTCCTCTGAGCCAAACCTTCAGGAGCTGTGATGTATGCTGATTCATTGTGGTAGGCTCCCTCACAACCTGCAGATCTCTGTGATGTGCACAGTTTTGTTTTCTGTGGTAGTCTCCATCTGCTGTCAGGAGTAGCTTCTAAGAGGAAGGTGGGTAGTCTTACTTATCTAAACATGTAAGTCCTAGAGTGTACTCAGGAATTGTGCTGGTCTAGCAAAGTGATGGTATTAAATTCTTTTCTGAGATAATTTTCTTTATTGATCCTCAGAAGTTAGCTATGTTTCTAGAACCAGACATGATTTTCCTCCTGTTGAGGAAATTGGGTTCTACATCCAATCAGACACCTGTTGGCTACTTCCAAGGGTAAGTCTTCCTATTGCACAATTATGGCCAGCTTACCATGCTTCTCTTTGTTGTGGATAACAAGTGTTGTAGCCTGATAGGACAACTGATGCTGTCCCTCCATGGATAGCTTGAAGATTTTCTGGTAGCATGGAAGCTAGACCACAGCAAGGATGCTTTCAGGTCACTTTCCTCAAATAATCCATACCCTGTGTTGTAAGTATGGCATGCCCAGTACCTGTAACCTCTGAGAGGCTACCATGGCTCCATCAGGAGTCTATGTTTGAGAATCACTGGACTACCCTGAGCATCACTCACGGTCTGTCTCTGCAAGAACTACTTACTCCCAGGGTTTACAGTTCTTTTGGGAGAATTACCACTCAAAGTGACACAGCTTTCTGTTCCAATTCAGTTTCAGAAATTATAAATTAGTGGTGCCAGCCCTTGGTCTGTCTTTCTCTTCTTGTTAGGAGCTGTCACCTCAGGAACCTGTGATGATGTGGTTACAGGAGACTGATTGTAAATGCACAGTGAGCATGGTCCTAAGGCCCAGGAATACAAAATGTTTTATTCTGGCAATGTTATCTCTCTGTCTTATTTATCAAATAAAATATACCTTCCATTTTCACTCATATGGAAATGTTTGAATCTTGTTTTTTGTTTTTGTTTTTGTTTTTTTGGTGTGTGTGTGTGTGCGTGTGTAAGTGGTAAATGTGATGTAATTTAGCCTTGCCCCATATTCTTCATATTTAGTTTTCAGGTTCTAATCAAACCACATCTTCTGAAGATGTTTGGTAAAGAAGTGAATGTGAACCCACAACTTGTCTTGACTCTGACACACAGGTGTCAGATTCCAAAGCTTGTCCCACAAAGAACAACTTCACATGACTGCAATAGACTGACCAGTATTCACTTGTGAATGCTTTTTATTCCCAACCCATATTCATACATGCCAAGCCTCAGTCCCTACTCAGCTTGTTATGAATTGTTCCCAAGAGCACCATGGCTTGGTGGTCCTTAGAACTCTGAGTAATCAGTTAACACACATAAATTTTCCACTCACGTCTATAAACACAAATATCCATCTTCCTGAATAAACACTAGTTAGGTTCAATTAATCCTTTTTCTTGTGTTCTACTCATTGAGTTAAAATTTATTTAAATGTTTTTGACAGTAGAAAATGTCTCAATCCCTTTTTGTTTTGTGTGGAACAGTTCTGGATCAACTATAACTGTAGCTGTTACCTACTTAGTTCTTGATTGTTGAAAAAGAAAACTATAGGTATGCCCCTGCCAGTGTCTGATGACTGGGCGCTACTCACAGAGGTTGGTTGGTTTGATTTTCTAGACATCTTAACGCAACTGAGATATAACATTCCAAAAGAGGATTCAAAGAAAAGACTTAAAGTAATCTCAGAATTCTCGGGAGGTGGACTGTTCCACCTTTCTACTGTTTAGTAATTTTGATCTTCTCTGTTTCAGTTGAATGACTTTGAAGGATTGTGCCAGTTCCCCCAGGCAGAGCCACAGAAATGGCATCAGAATAAGACCAGTGGCTGACATTCCCGTGGAAATCATGATATACAAGAAACACTTCTACATTTGGTGTGTATACCACATTTTCTTTTATACATACATGTTCTCTGACACTGACACAAGGCTGTCCACATGTTTTAAGAGGGTGTGACTCCTGCCTGGCCTCAGAGTGCTCAGATTTGTGTGTGTGTGTGTGTGTGCAGTCTGACTCTGGGTACAACCTGAAAAAGCATGAATCCTGAGTTTACACTTAACCAGCATTTTAGGTGGAATTATGATAAGAATATTTGGTCTGCCAATAAATGAAAAGGTAAAGAGAACACCTTAACTATAATGACTGTGAGTTTTCTTATACAGGGACACCCTTTCCTTAGAGTGTCTCATTTCGTTTTGTGAAATCTTCATTCAGGTTCACTGAAAATAGAGAACTATCAAATGCTTGACAACGAAGAAAATACAAATCAAAGCCCCATTTTGCATTGCCCGGTTAATTGAACATGAGAGGTACAAAGAAAGGAAATATTTTCTATAATGTATGGAATTTTACTGTATAGCAAAACTTACACCTGATAGAGGTTCACAATTGAAAACTTAAGCTATATAAAGTTGGGGAGGGTTAGAAAATGTGTGAGAGTATGGAAGGATTCTAGATGGTGTGAGAGAGCTGAAATTCTATTCAACTGAGGATAAATGGGGATGCATCTGTATACATTCAGGGTAATGTTCCTTTTTTCCATGTAGAGGGCAATATGTAACAAAGGATTTTCTTGCTTGCTTTTGAGACAGTTACTATGTGCTTCTATTCAGCATAATATGAATAAAGACCACACACTGTACTGTAGAGCTTACATCAGAAATGCCTTCTTCTCTGAGATAGTCATCGGGATTTCAGCCAACAGCTGTCTTCTTCTCTTCCACACCTTCATGTTCATTCATGGGCACAGGCCCAGACTCACTGACTTGCCCACTGGCCTCATGGCCCTAATACACTTAGTGATGCTGTTACTTGCAGCATATATAGCCGGAGACTTTTTTATGTCTTCGGGAGTATGGGATGACATCACATGTAAAATATTCATTTTTTTGCACAGGGTTTTCAGGAGCTTCTCTGTTTGTGCCACCTGCCTGTTGAGTGTCTTTCAGGCCATCATCCTCTGCCCTCAAAGCTCTCACTTAGCAAAGTTCAAACACACTTTCCTACATAAGTTCTCATGTTTCTTTATTTTACTGAGTATCTTCTATACATCCATCAGCAGTCATATTTTAATAGCAGCTATTGCCACACAAAATCTCACCTCAGTTAATCTTATATACATCACGGAATATTGCTCTTTTTTTCCCATGAATTTCTCAATGCAACACACCTTCTCCACACTGTTGGCTTCCAGGAATGTCTTCCTTATAGGTCTCATGGGCCTCTCAACTTGCTACATGGCAACTCTCTTGTGCAGGCATAAGATTCGTTCCCAGCGCCTTCAGAACTCAAACCGTTCTCCAAAGGCATCTCCAGAGCAAAGAGCCCTCTGGACCATTCTAATGCTTATGATCTTCTTCCTGGTGATGTCAACTTTCGACAGTATCATCTCCTACTCAAGAACTATATTCCAGGGAAATCCATCACTGTATTGTGTCCAGATTCTTGTAGCCCATAGCTATGCTGCAGTCAGTCCTCTTCTGGTTCTCAGTAATGAAAAACGTATAACTAACCTCTTGATATCCATGTATGAGAGGATAGTAAAGTTTGATTTTCTGTGATATTAGGCTTTCTCATGATGAGTCAATGTATTGGCACCAGAGCGATGAATCTTGGAGTAATGTGCATGTTTGAGGTTAAATGGAAATGTGGACTTGTGTCTTTTCTATTTAACTCATACACATTTATATAACTGTAGGTATGGCAGATTTATATTTTAAAAATCATACCACACACACTGAATGATTGCAAATAATTTCCCTTAACTCTCTTCAGGGAAAACCTGAATGATGAACTCCCTTGTCACCACCTGGACAACTTACACTTCTCTAATCTGTGCTGGATAATGACATTTCCCAATATCTGTACTGCCCTTTTATGTATTTTTCAAAATTTGATATACACTTAGTATATATAATGACATGATTCCTAAAACACACACATGTGTGTCCACACACATATCAGTTATGTTCAGGAGTAAAATAAAAATTATATATGCCAAAATGTGTATTTCAATTTTTCAACATTCCAAGGTACAAACAACCTAAGAACTAGACCTTTCTGAATACAGAAAAACAATTGTTTCCTCTACATGAGTGAACAATTATTCAGTATTTAGAGTGGAGGAGGCTCTGGCACATGAACTAATAATGAGCCCTGAATATACTCTGCAAAGTAAAATTTCTGTCACACAGAAGCAGATATTGTAATAATCTACATAAAGAAAGCAGGACTCACCTGAATGAAAGCCAGCATGGTGTTCTAGATACTCAAGAAATAGACATTGTGGAAGTTTTTCTGGTGGAGTTAGAGTTTCAGTTCAGGAAGGGAGTGCTGTAGACACTTGTACTTTGTCCACATGAGTGTCATCTCCAACACCACTGTTTGTCTATGATGTTCATAGTGGGAAATGTTTATCTTGTGTATTTTCTCATGATGAAAATGTGTTCAGGTACTTTAGCCATTCTGCAGAAAATCAATAAAAATGTAAAGATTCTAAATGTAGCAAACTGCAATTTATCAATAGTTTAAAAGATTATGATAAATTTGTCCCAAGCATCTGCTTGACTATCATTCCCGATGCTCTGCCTTTTATCATCTCTTTTCCCATGAAGGATATAAAAATGGAAATAGAAACAATAAAGAAATCATGAAGGGAGGCAACCCTGAAGATAGAAAACCTAGGAAAGAGATCACGAGTCATAGGTGCAAGCATTACCAACAGAATACAAGAGATAGAAGAGAGAATCTCAGGGGCAAAAGATTGAAAATAGAAAACATTGAAACAACCGTCAGAGAAAATGAAAAATGTAAAAACTCCTAAGCAAAAAACACCCAGGAAGTCCAGGACACAATAAGAAGACAAAACCTGAACATAACAGGTATAGAAGAGAGCAAAGATTCCCAACTTAAAAGGCATGTAAATATGCTCAATAAAATTATAGAAGAAAACTTCCCTAGCCTAAAGAACGAGATGCCCATAAACATACAAGAAGCCTACAGAACTGAAAATAGACTGGACCACAAAATAAATTCCTCCTGTCACATCATAGTCAAAACACCAAAATGAATAAAGCAAAGAAAGAATATTAAAAGCATTAAGGGAAAAAGGTCAAGTGACATAGGCAGACCTATCAGAATTATACCATACTTTCAATAGAGACTATGAAAGCTAGAATATTCTGGGCAGATGTCATACAGATCCCAAGAGAACACAAATACCATCGCAGGGTACCAAAAATAACAAAACTCTCAATTACCATAGATGGAGAAACTAAGATGTTTCATGTCAAAAACAAATTTACACAATATCATTCCAAAAATCCAGCCCTACAAAGTATTATAGATGAAAAACTCCAACACAAGGAAGGAAACTATACCCTAGAAAAAGCAAGAAAGTCATCTTCTTTCCACAAACCCAAAAGAAGGTAGCTACAGAAACATAATTCCATCTCTAACAACTAAAATGACAGGAAGCAACAATCACTTTTTCTTAGTATTTCTTAACATCAATTTATTCAAGTATTCAATAAAAAGACATAGAATAACAGTCTAGATATATAAAAAGGACCCAGCATTTTGCTACATATAGGAAAAAGAACCTGAGTGATAAAGAGTGATACTACATCAGAGTGAAAGACTGGAAAAAAATTCCAAGCAAATGGTCCCAAGAAACAAGCTGAAATAGCAATTCTAATGTTGTATAAAATCATATTTCAACCAAAAGTTAGCAAAAAAGATAAGGAAGAAAACTTTATACTTGTCAAAGGAAAAAATCTACTAAGATGAACTCTCACTTCTGAACATCTATGCTCCAAGTGCAAGGGCACTCACATTCGTAAAAGAAACCTTACTAAAGTGCAAATCATGCACTGCTCCTGACACAAGAATAGTGGGGGACTTCAATACCCCACTCTCATCAATGGACAGATCATGGAAACAGAAAATAAGAGAGATGCAGTGAAACTAACAAACGTTTCAAATCAAATGGACTCAACAGATATTTATTGAACATTTCATCCTGAAACCAAAAAATCCCTTCTTCTCAGCATTTCATGATCCCTTCTCCAAAACTGACCACACACAGTGAGGACACAGGCATCAACAGATATGAGAATACTGAAATAATCGCATGTATCCTATCAGATTACCATGGATTAAGGCCGGTCTTCAATAGCAACAAAAACAACCGAAAGCCCACATATACATGGAAAATGAACATCTTGCCCCTTTTAATAAATTGTTCAAGGAAGAAATAAATAAAGTAATGACATTTTAGAAATTAATGAAAATGAAGGCACAACATAACCAAGCTTAGGTGACACAATGAAAGCAGTGCTAATAGGAAAACTCAAAGCTCTGAGTGCCTCCAAAGAGAAACTGGAGAGATCATACATTGGCAGCTTCATAACACACATGAAAGCCTTAGAACAAAAAGAACCAAATACACATAATAGGAGTAGAATGCAGAAAATAATAAAACATAGGGCTGAAATCAACCAAATAGAAACAAAAAGAACTATACAAAAATTAGCGAAACCAGCAGCTCATTCTTTGTGAAAATTGACAAGATAGATAAATCCTTAGCCAGATTAACCACAGGGCACAGAGATAATATTCAAATTTACAAAATCAGAAATGAAAAGGACTACATAACAGTAGAAACTGAGGAAATTCAAAAAAATCATCAGTTCTAACTACAGAAGCCTATACTCAACAAAAGTGGAAAAGCTGGGTAAAATGAACAATTTTCTAGACCAATATCAGGAACCAAAGTTAATCAGAATCAGTTGAATGATCTTTATTTTTAATTTCTTTTCTTTTCGTTAGATATATTCTTTATTTAAATTTCAAATGATTTCCCCTTTCCTGGTTCCCTGTTCCCCAAAAGTACCATAAGTCCTCTTTCTTCCCCTTGTTTGCCAATCAACCCCTTCCTGCTTCCCTGTCCTGTATTCTCCTACACTGCTGCATAGAGCCATTCCAGGACCAGAGGCCTCTCCTTCGTTCTTCTTGGATGTGATTTGATACATGAATTGCGTCTTGGGTATTCTGAGCTCTGGGCTAATATCCTCTTATCTGTGAGTGCATATCATATGTGTGCTTTTATGATTGCGTTACCTCACTTAGGATCATATATTCCAGTTCTCCTTATTTGCCTAAAAGTCAAAGAAAATGCAAAATGCAGTTAAATTTTCTTGACAGTGTCATAATCCCCAAAGAAAAAGAAGCAATCATTAATAGTCTCCCAACCAAAAACAGTCCAGGACCAGATGGGTTTAGTATAGAGTTCTATGAGAATTTCAAAGAAGACCTAATATTAAACTCTTAAACTATTCCACAAATTAGAAACAGAAGAAACACTACCCAATTCGATCTATGAAACCCTAATTACTCTGATACCTAAATGACACGAAGGCCCAACACAGAAAGAGAACTTCAGACCAATTTTGCTTATGCATATTGATGCAAAAACACTCAATAAAATTCTTACATTCTGAATTCAAGAACACATCAAAACCATTATTCATCATGATCAAGTAGGTTTCATCCTACAGTTGCAAGGATCATTCAATAAGTGGAAATCCAAAAACATAATTCACTATAAAAACAAATAAAAAACACATTATCATTCATTAGATGCAGAGAAAGATCTAACTTTGACAAGATCTAACTTTCATGATAAAAAGCTTATGAAGATCAGGACTTCAGGCCCATACCTAAACATAGGAAAAGCAGTATCTAGCACACCAGTAGCCATCATCAAACTAAATGGAAAGAAACTTGAAGCAATCCCACTAAAATCAGGGACTAGACAAGGTTGTCCACTCTCTCCCTACCTGTTCAAGATCATAGTCAAAGTCTTAGCCAGAGCAATTAGACAACAAAAGTAGGTCAAATTATACAATTTGTAAAGGAAAAAGTCAAATAATACTATTTGCAGATGATATGATATTATATTTAAGTGACCCCAAAAATTCTACCAGAGAACTCCTAAACCTGATAAACAATTCCAGCAAACTGGCTTGATATCAAATTCATTCTAACAAATCAGTGGCTTTCCTCTGCTCAAAGAAAGAAGTTAGGGAAACAATAGCCTTCACAATAATCACAAATTATATAAATACCTTGATCTGTATGACAAGAACTTAAAATCTCTGAAGAAAGAAATTGAAGAAGATCTCAGAAGCTGGAAAGATCTCCCATGCTCATGGATTGGTAGGATTAATATAGTAAAAGTGGCCTTCTTGCTGAAATCAATCTACAAATTCAGTATAAACTCCATCAAAACTCCAAATCAATTCTTCATAGAGTTAGATATAGCAAATAAAATTTCAACATCCTTTTTGATTAGGGAAAGTACAAACTGAGATTCTACCACACCCCAGTCAGTATGCCCAAGTTAAAAAATTCAGGTGACAGCAGATGTTGGCAAGGATGTGGAGAAAGAAGAACACTCCTCCATTGCTGGTAGGATTACAAGCTGGTATAACCACTCTGGAAATCAGTTTGATGTTTCCTCAGAAAAGTGGGCATAGAACTACCTGAGGACCCAGCTATACCACTCATGGGCATATACCCAGAAGATGCTCCAACATGTAATAAGGGTACATGCTCCACTATGTTCATAGAAGCCTTTTTATTTATAATAGCCAGAAGCTGGAAAGATCCCTCAACAGAGGATTGAATACAGAAAATATGGTATATTTACACAATGGAGTACTATTCAGCTATTAAAAATGACTTCATGAAATTCTCAGACCAATGGATGGCATGTGAAAATATCATGCTGAGTGAGGTAACTCAGTCACAAAAGTACAAACATGGTTTGTACTCACTGATAAGTGTATATTAACCCAGATCTTGGAATACCCAAGATACAATTCACAGAACACATGATGTTCAAGAAGAAGGAAAACCAAAGTGTAGATACTATGATCCACCTTAGAAGGGGGATCATAATCCTAGTGGGAGGACATACAGAGAATAAATGTGGAGCAGAGACTGAAGGAATAACCATCCACCTAGGGATCCATCCCATATACAGTCACCAAACCCAGACATATTTGTGGATGCCAACAAGTGCATGTTGACAAAATTCTGATAGAGCTTTCTTCCGAGAAGATCTGCCAATGCCTGAGAAATACAGAAATGGATGCCCACACCCAACCAATGGACTGACCACAGGGTCTCAATGGAGGATCTAGAGAAAGGACCCAAGGAGATGAAGGGGTTTTCAGCCCTGTAGGAGTAACAAGAATTTGAAATACCCAGTATCCCCAGAGATTCCAGGGACCAGCCAAAAAGTACACATGGGGATGGCTCTGACAGACATCAGTGAGAGAAAAGGCCCTTGGTCCTTTAGAGGCTCTATGCCCCAGTGTTGGGGAATGCCAGAACAGGGAAGATGGAATGGGTGGGTTGTTGAGCAGTGGGGGTTGATGGGAAAGGGTGTTTTTAGAGAGAAAATGAGGAAAAGAGATAACATTTGAAATGTGAATAAAGAAAATATCTTTTAAAAAAATGAATTAAGATCAGGGCAGCAAGATCTACCATCTTCGCTCCCAGATGGACCAGACAGGCAACACTAGGTACACAGAGATATCCCAAATTTAATATTGCTCGGGACACAGCCTGCCAGGCTTCTGCCTGCTCCCAAAGCCTGGGAGGCTCTGTGCTCCTTCTGTGTGCCAGCCTTGTTCTGGGCTGTTAGCCATGCAGAGTGATGGCCACTTTATCAGGATCCACTCAGCATCCTCCATCTTTGCTCCTGGATGGACCTGACAGGCAACACCAGGTACACAGAGACGACCAGAGGATAACATTGCTTGGGGCATGGCACACCAGGGCTCCAACAGCACCCAAGAGTAGGGCAGCCCAACAACAATGGGTGCCAGGGGAAACCCATCCAGAGGTGTGGAAATTGCCTTACAGTCTCAGGAGGTTCAAGCACCAGCCAGTGACAACTAACACCAGAGATAATCAGATGGCAAAAGGCAAATGTAGGAAAATTACTAATAGAAATCAAGGCAATATGGCAGCATCTGAACCCAATTCTCCAAGAACAGCAAGTCCTGGATACCCGAACACACCAGAAAAGCAATATCTGGATTTAAAATCACATATCATGATCATATTGGAGGATTACAAGAAGGACATGAACAAATCTATTAAATAAATACAGGAGAACATGAATCAAAAGGCAGGGACAATTACAAAGGAAACACAAAAATTATTTAAAGAAATTCAGGATAATATGGGTCAAAAGATAGAAGCCAATAAAGACAAAATGCAAAAATCACTTAAAGAAATACAGGAGAACATGGGTCAGCAGGCAGAAGTCATCAAAGAGGAATCACAAAAATCTCTTAAAGAATTACTGGAAAACAACAAACAAGTGAAGGAACTGAGCAAAACCATCCAGGATCTAAAAACAGAAGTAGAAACATCTAAGAAATCACACAGGGAGACAACTTTGGAGATAGAAAACCCTGGGAAGAAATCAGGGGCCAAATATCAACAACAAAATATAAGAGATAGAAGAAAGAATCTCATATGCTGAAGATACCATAGAAACCATTGACTCAACAGTAATAGAAAAGGCAAAATGCAAAAACCTTGTAACCCAAAACATCTAAGAAATTAGGACACAATGAGAAGGCCAAACCTAAGGATTATAAGTATAGATGAGAGTGAAGATTTACAACATAATGGGCCAGCATGTATCTTCAACAAAATTATGGAAGAAAACTCCCGTAACCTAAAAAAAGAGATACCCGTGAATATAAAAGAAGCCTACAGAACTCCAAACAGACTGGACCAGAACAGAAATTCCTCCCATCACATAATAATCAAAACCCCAAATGTACTAAACAGAGAAAGAATATTAAAAGCAGTAAGAGAAAAAAGGCAAAGTAACATATAAAGGAAGACCTGTCAGAATTACATCAGACTTCTCACCAGAGAGCTAGAAGATCTTGGGCAGATCTCATGCTGACTCTCAAAGAACACAAATGCCAGCCAAGACTACTACCCAGCAAAACTCTCAATCACCATAGATGTAGAAACCAATATATTCCATGATATTGGAAATTTACACAATATCTTTCCACAAACCCAGTCCTACAAAGGATAATAGGTGGAAAATGCCAATACAAGGAGGGAAACTACACCCTGGAAAAAGCAAGATAGTAATCTTCTTTCAACAAACCCAAAAGAAGATAACCACTCAAACACAAACATCAAAAATAACAGGAAGTAATAATCATTATTCTTTAATATGTCTTCACATCAATGGTCTCAATTCCCCAATAAAAAGATAAAGACTAACAGACTGGATCCGTAAACAGGACCCTACATTTTGCTGCATACAGGAAATATACCTCAGTGTCAAAGACAAACATATCTCAGAGTAAAAGGCTGGAAAACAATTTTATAAGCAAATGGTCTCAGAAAAAAAGTCAGAGTAGCCATTCGAATATCAGATAAAATTGACTTTCAACCTAAAGTCATCCAAAGAGACATGGAATGCTACTTCATGCTGTGTTGAAAATTAAACTTTAGTAGATATACCATTAATAAATATTAGGAAGTAGAAGAAAATAAGAGACTGTATCTAGTTTGGAACAAAATTTAACTGCTGTGTGTCTGAAGGAAAGGAATTTTGATTTTTGTTTTTTGCTTTTTAAAATATTTTTTATTTTTATTTGATATATTCTTTATTTACATTTCAAATGATTTCCCCTTTCCTGGATTCCCCCTCCCTGCAAGTCCCATAAGCCCTCTTCCCTACCCCTGTTCCCCAATGCACTTCTTCCCACTTCCCTGTCCTGTTATACCCCTTCACTGCTGCACTGAGAATTTCCAGAAGCAGGGGCCACACCTTATTTCTTCTTGGGCATCATTTGATATGTGTATTGTGTCTTGGGTATTCCAAGCTTCTAGGCTAATATCCATTTATCCATGAGTGCATATCATGAGTTGTCTTTTAAGAATGGGTTACCTCACTTAGGATGATGTTCTCCAGTTCCATCCATTTGTCTAAGAATTTCATGAATTCATGATTTCTAATGGCTGAATAGTATTCCATTGTGTATATATACCATATTTTCTGTATCCATTCCTCTGTTGAGGAACATCTGGGTTCTTTCCAGCTTCTGACTATTATAAATAGGGCTGCCACGAACATAGTGGAGCATGCATCTTTATTATATGCTGGGGAATGCTCTGGGTATATGTCCAGGAGTGGTATAACAGGGTCCTCCAGTAGTGTCATGCCCATGTTTCTGAGAAATTGCCAGATTGACTTCCAGCTTGCAACCCCACCAGCAGTGGAGGAGTGTTCCTCTTTCTCCACATCCTTGCCAGCACCTGTTTTCTCCTGACTATTTTATCTTAGCCATTCTGACTGGTGTGAGGTGAAATCTCAGGGTTGTTTTGACTTGCATTACCCTGATGACTAAGAATGTTGAACATTTCTTTAGGTGATTCTCAGACATATTCCTCAGGTGAAAATTCTTTGTTTAGCTTTGTACCCCATTTTTAATGGGGTTATTTGGCTCTCTGAAGTCTACATTCCTGAGTTATTTGTATATATTGGATATGAGCAGATGTAGAGTTGGTAAAGACATTTTAACAATTTGTTGGTTGCCATTTTATCCTTTTGACAATAGTCTTTGCCTTACAGAAACTTAGTAATTTTCTGAGGTCCCATTTGTCAATTCTTGATCATAGAGCATAAGCCATTGGTGTTCTGTTGAGGAAAATTTCCCCTGTGCCCATGTCCTCAAGGGTCTTCCCCACTTTCTTTACTATTAGTTTCGGTGTGTCTGGTTTTATGTGGAGGTCCTTGATCCACTTGGACTTGAGCTTAGTACAAGAAGATAAGAATGAATCAATTTGTATTCTTTTGCATGCTGACCTCCAGTTGAACCAGCACCATTTGTTGAAAAGGTATCTTGTCTAGACACCAGACAGATGTAACAGACAGTGCCAGGTAATCAGACATTGCCCAAGTCTAACATTGCTAGGGTCTCAGCCTATCAGGCTTTTGACTGCACCCAGGGCCTGGGCAGCTCCACAGGCCGTCTGTGTGCCAACCATGTTGGGGGTTATTTGTCCTGCAGACTGACCTTCACTTGGAGGGGCGCTCTGCCATCTTGGCTCTAGGATGCCAGACAGATCTAATAGACAGCACCAGATACACACACATAGCATGAGTCTAACATTGCTTGAGTTTCAGCCTGTCAGGATTTTGCCTGCATTGAGGGCCTGGGCAGCTCTGTGGGCTGTCTGTGTGCCAACCCTGTGAGGGGTCGTTTGCCCCGCAGAGTGATCAGCACTTGGAAAAGGTCCCCACATCACCCGCCATTTTCACTCCCTGATGGAGCAGATGGGCAACACCAGGTTCACAGAGAAAACCTGAGTATAACATTGCTTGGGGAAGACACACCAGTGTTCCAATGACACCCAATAGGAGGGCAGCACATCAGCAATCTGTGCCAGAGGAAACCCACTCATCCAGTGTTGCCGAAATAGCCTTACAGGCTCACAGGAGGTTCAAGGACCAGTCAGTGACAACAAGACCAACTAATCTCTGAGATAACCAGATGGCAAAAGGCAACCGTAGTATGTTACTAACAAAAATCAAGGCAATATAGCAGCATCTGAACCCAATTAACCAACAACAGCAAGTCCTGGATACCCCCAACACACCAGGAAAACAAGATTTGAATTTAAAATAATTGGTCATGATGCTGTTAGAGGAACACAAGATGGACATAAGTAGATATCTTAAAGAAATACAGGAGAAAATGGATCAAAAGGATCAAAGGATACAAGGGAAAGACAAAAATCAATTAAAAATTTCAGGATAATACAGGTCAAAAGATAGAAGCCAATAAAGATGAAATACAAGAATCACTTAGAGAAATACAGGAGAACTTGGGTCAGCAGGCAGAGGTCATGAAAGATGAAACAAAAAAAATCTCTTAAAGAATTACAGGAAAACACAAACAAGTGAAGAAACTGAGCAAAACCATCCAGGATCTAAAAAAAGAAGTAGAAACAACTAAGAAATCGCAAAGGGAGACAACTTTAGAGATAGAAAACCTTGGGAAGAAATCAGGGGCCATAGATGAAAATATCAACAATAGAATACAAGAGATAGAAGAAAGAATCTAAGATGCTGAAGATACCATAGAAACCATTGACTCAACAGTCAAAGAAAATGCAAAATGCAAAAAGCTTGTAACCCAAAACATCCAGGAAATCCAGGACACAATGAGAAGGCCAAACCTAAGGATTATAGGTATAGATGAGAGTGAAGATTTACAATATAAAGGGCCAGCAAATATCTTCAACAAAATTAAGGAAGAAAACTTCCCTAACCTAAAGAGAGAGATGCCCATGAATATACAGGAAGGACACTTCTTACTGGTCAAAGGAAAAGTCCACCTAGAAAAATTCTCAAAACTGAACATCTATGCTTCAAATGCAAGGACACCCTCATTCATAAAAGAAACTTTACTTTTTGTCTTTGACACTGAGGTATGTTTCCTGTATGCAGCAAAATGCAGGATCCTCTTTCCTTACCCAGTTTGTTAGTCTATGTCTTTTTATTGGGGAATTGAGTCCATTGATGTTAAGAGATATTAAGGAATAGTGATTATGGCTTACTGTCATTTTTGATGTTATTTTTATATTTGAGTGGTTATCTTCTTTTGGGTTTGATGAAAGAAGGTTACTATCTTGCTTTTTCCAGGGTATAGTTTCCCTCCTTGTATTGGTATTTTCCACTTATTATCCATTGTAGGGCTGGGTTTGTGGAACGATATTGTATAAATTTGGTTTTGTCAAGGAATGTCTTGGTCATCCATCTATGGTGATTGAGAGTTTTGCTGGGTATAGTAGTCTTGGCTGATATTTATGTTCTCTTAGAGTCTTCATGAGATCTGCCCAGAATCTTCTATCTTTTATAGTCTATGGTGAGAAGTCTGGTGTAATTATGGTGAATCTTCCTTTATACGTTACTTGAACTTTTTCTCTTACTGATTTTAATATTCTTTCTTTGTTTAGTACATTTGGGGTTTTGATGATTAAGGCTGGAAGACAATCTTACAAGCAAATGGTCCCAGGAAAGAAGCCAGAGTAGCCATTCTAATATCAGATAAAATTGACTTTCAACCTAAAGACATCAAAAGAGACACAGAAGGACACTTCTTGCTGGTCAAAGGAAAAATCCACTAAGAAGAACTCTCAATTCTGAACATCTATGCTCCAAATGTAAGGACACCCTCATTTATAAAAAAAAAAGTTACTAAAACTCAAAGCACACATTGCAAGTAACACAATAATTGGGGGTGACTTCAACACTCCACTCTCCTCAATGGACCTATCAGGAAAACAGAAACTAAACAGGGACACAGTGAAAGTAATTAAAGCTTTGAACCAATTGGATTTAACAGATATTTATAGAACATTTCATCCTAAAGCAAAAGAATTTGCCTTTTTCTCAGCACTTCTTGGTACATTCTCCAAAATTGACGATATAATTGGATACAAGATAGACTTCAACAAATATAAGAAGACTGAGTTAGTCTCATGCTTCCTATCAGATCACTATGGAGTAAGAGTGGTCTTCAATAGCAACAAAAACAACAGAAAGCCCACATATACATGGAGGCTGAATAATACCCTACTCAATGATACCTTGGCTAAAGAAGAAATAAAGAAAGAAATCAAAGACTTTTTAGAATTTTATGAAAATGAAGGCACAACATACCAAAAACTGTGGGACACAATGAAAACAGTGCTAAGAGGAAAACTCATAGCCCTGAGTGCCTCCAAAAAGAAATGGGAGAGTGCGTAAACTAGCAGCTTAATGGCACATATGAAAGCTCTGGAACAAAAAGAAGCTAATTCACTCAGGAGGACTAGAAGACAGGAAATCATCAAACTCAGGGATGAAATGAATCAAGTGGAAACAAAGAGAACCATATAAAGAATCAACAAAACCAGGAGCTGGTTCTTTGAGAAAATCAACAAGATAGATAAACCCTTAGCCAGACTAACCAAAGGCCACTGAGACAGTATCCAAATTAAAAAATTAGAAATGAAAAGGGGAATATAACAACAGAAACTGAGGAAGTTCAAAAAATCATCAGAACCTACTACAAAAGCCTATACTCAACACAACTGGAGAATCTGGAGGAAATGGACATTTTCCTAGACAGATACGAAATACCAAAATTAAATCAGGATCAAATAGATGATATAAACAGTCTCATAACCACTAAAGAAATAGAAGGGGGTCATAGAAATTCTTCCAACCAAAAAAAGCACAGGACCAGATGGCTTCAGTGCAGAATTCTATCAGACCTTCAAAGAAGACCTAACACCAATACTCTTCAAACTATTCCACCAAATAGAAGCAGAAGGAACACTACCCTACTCCTTCTACGAAGCCACAATTACACTAATACCAAAACCACACAAAGATCCAACTACGAAAGAGAACTTC
Organism: Apodemus sylvaticus; assembly: GCF_947179515.1. NCBI lineage: Eukaryota > Metazoa > Chordata > Mammalia > Rodentia > Muridae > Apodemus > Apodemus sylvaticus. The sequence goes on from NC_067473.1 coordinate 120,943,025, forward strand.
AGATCAATTTCCCTTATGAACATCGATGCAAAAATCCCAGAGATGCAGGGATGGTTCAATATAAGAAAATTCATCAATGCAATCCACTACATAAACAAACTCAAAGAAAAAAACATGGTCATTTCATTGCTTGCTGAAAAAGCATTTGACAAAATTCAACATCCTTTCATGCTTAAAGTCTTGGAAAGAACAGGAAATCCAGGCCCATACCTAAACATATCAAAAAGCAATATATAGCAAGCTGGTACCCAACATCAAGCTAAATGGAGAGAAACTTGAAGTAATCCTACTAAAATAAGGGACTAGACAAGGCTGCCCCCTCTCTCCATATCTTTTCAATATAGTACTTGAGGTACTAGCTAGGGCAGTTAGACAGCATACAGAGGTCAAAGGGATGCAAATTGGAAAGGAAGAAATCAAACTATTACTAGTTGCAGATGATATGATAGTATATTTAAGTGACCCAAACAACTTCACCAGAGAACTCCTACAGCTGATAAACAACTTCAGCAAAGTGTCAGGTTGTAAAATCAACTCAAGCAAATCAGTAGCCTTCCTATACCCAAATGATAAGCAGGCTGAGAAAGAAATTAGGGAAATGACACCCTTCACAATAGCCACAAACAATATAAAGTACCTTGGTGTGACTGATCAAACAAGTGAAATATTTGTATGGAAGAAGACCTCAGAAAATGGAAAAATCTGCCATGCTTGTGGATTGGCAGCATTAATATAGTTAAAATGTTATCTTGCCATAAGCAATTTACAGATTCAATGCAATCCCCATCAAAATCCCTACTCAGTTCTTCACAGAGTTAGAAAGAGCAATTCTCAAATTCATCTGGAATAACAAAAAACCAAGGATAGCTAAAACTATGTTCAACAAGAAAAGAAATTCTGGGAAAATCAGTATCCCTGACCTCAAACAAAGTACAGAGCAATAGTGTTAAAAACTGTATGGTATTGGTACAGTGACACACAGGTCGATCAATGCAATAGGATTGAAGACCCAGAAATGAATCCACACACCTATGGCCACTTGATCTTCGACAAAGGAGCTGAAAACATCCAACGGAAAAAAGATAGCCTATTCAAAAAATGGTGCTGGTTCAACTGGAGGTCAGCATGCCAAAGACTGTGAATTGATACATCTTTATCTCCTTGTACTAAGCTCAACTCCAAGTGGATCAAGGATCGCCACATAAAACCAGACACACTGAAACTAACAGAAAAGAAACTGGGGAAGACCCTTGAGGATATCGGCACAGGGGAAGAGTTCCTGAACAGAACACCAATAGCTTATGCTCTAAGATCAAGAATTGACAAATGGGACCTCATAAAATTACAAAGATTCTGTAAGGCAAAGGACACTGTAAAAAGGACAAAATGGCAACCCACAAATTGGGAAAAGTTCTTCATCAACCCTACATCTGATAAAGGGCTGATATCCAATACATAAAAAGAACTCAAGAAGTTAGACCCCAGGGAACCAAATATCCCTATTAAAAATGGGGTACAGAGCTAAACAAAGAATTTTCACCTGAAGAAATTTGTATGTCTGAGAAGCACCTTAAGAAATGCTCAACATCATTAGTCATTAGGGAAATGCAAATCAAAACAACCCTGAGATTTCACCTCACACCAATCAGAATGGCTAAGATCAAAAACTCAGGAGACAGCAGGTGTTGGCGAGGATGTGGAGAAAGAGAAACACTCCTCCACTGCTGGTGGGATTGCAAGATGGTACAACTACTATGGAAATCAGTCTGGCGTTTCCTCGGAAAACTGGACATGGCACTTCCGGAGGACCCTGCTATACCCCTCTTGGGCATATACCCAGAGGATGCCCCAGCATGCAATAAGGACACATGCTCCACTATGTTCATAGCAGCCTTATTTTTAACAGCCAGAATACGGAAATGACCCAGATGTCCCTCAATGGAGGAAAGGATACAAAAATTGTGGTATAGTTACACAATGGAATACTACTCTGCAATTAAAAACAATTAATTCATGAAATTTTTAGGCAAATGGTTGGAACTGGAAAATATCATCCTAAAAGAAGTAACCTAATCACAAAAGAATACACATGGAATTCAATCAATGATAAGTGGGTATTAATTAGCCCAGAAGTTCTGAATACCCAACGTACAAATAGCATATCAAATGACTCCCATGAAGAAGTAAGGAGAGGGCCCTGATCCTGGAAAGTCTTGATCCAGCATGGTAGGAAAGTACCAGGACAGAGAAAAAGGAGGGAGGTGATTGGAGAATGGTTGGAGAGAAGAGGGCTTCTGGGACATATGGGGAGGGGAGAACCAGGAAAGGGGAAAGAATTTAGAAAATTAAAAAAATACTTTCTTTTACATTATTTCTGGACATGTACATTTTTATATCAGTACACTGAGCTTATCAGAAAAGAGAAGAGCAATGAACAAACAAAGGAAACAAGAAACATGATCAAAGAAAAGATGAAAGAAACAAAAAGGAACTTGATCTTTATGAACACATTACCTTAGGCATTGTGCTATCAACTCTGTAGAGCAGATACAGGCCATGCTAGTGTCAGGGTCACCTCAGAAACCTCAGCCCTGCATACCTGAAGCTCTTAGGAAAGCCAGGCAGGTGCAATGGCTGGGACTCCTCAGTGATATTCCCAACATCATAATCTCTCTTTGAATGCATTGGGACACCTTACCTTTCTGGAGGTCGAATTCCACAGGGACAAAGAGAAAACTTGCACTAATGTGTTTGCCTGCCATCACCAACATGGGCTTACCAGGAAAGACACAGAAATCATTCCTCTAGCCACCCTGCTTCCTCCAAATTTCACAGATCATACAACTCTATATAATTACATATCATAAAAATCAGGCCTGAACCATGATGGCACACACCTTAATTCCAGCACTTCAAAGGCAGAGGTTGTGGATGTTCCAGTTCAAGGACAAACTGGTCTACAGACTGAGTTCCAGGACAGCCAGGACTACACAGAGAAACTCTGTCTTGAAAAACCAAACAACAAAAAGAATCAATAAGGCATTCTGATTCTAGACAGATGTATAATTTCTATGTAAATTACTCTGGTGAGTATGAACACTTTCCAGATACAAGGCACAAGGATTCTCTAGCCTGTCCCTCCCAGATGAGTCTCAGCTGCTCACATCTTCCTAGCTGGGCATGGTTTAGGAGGCCAGGAGAGAGTACCCACACTCTCAGATCTGCAGAATTAAGATACTCTCCTCTAACAGAGAGGGCAGGAGAGAGTAAGCTGTGGCAGGCCTGGGCAATCTATTGTAACATGCACTGTAGTTGTATTTTGCATAATGTAACAAAACAGGCTACATTCAAGAGCCATGAAATTTTCTACACAGCATATATGATGCTATATTTTACATAGCAGTTTACTGACTTGTGAAACAGCTCCCATTAGAAGAGGCTCCACTGGGGGAAAGGAAAGGAAATCACTTGGGCACATTAGGGAAGGAGTTGTGTGTGGAACTGACATAGACATAGAATGACAAAGAGGAGCCTGAACATTTTTTGATTGTGAAGGCTGTGGCTGCTCAGGCAGAAAATGAATACTCCCTGTACAGCCCAAATCATGGAGGTGCTGGCTTAAGCCTTGAGTCATTCCACAGTGACCAAGATCATGTATACTATGGCCCATAGGCACATCAACTAGAGGAGTTTGGTAGGTGACACTGGTCACCAGCTTTTGGGTGAGGTTACTCGGTCAGGATGTCTACCTTTGGCCCAATCCTAATTTAAGTCTAGAAATGGAAGAAATGCCTATACCAGGAAATGCAAAAACATTACCAAGCAGGTGCAGGTGCTGTTTCCAGAAATGCCACAAATAAATGACCTGTGGGAATATGATGGACAAACAATGGGCTGAGGGAGAGCAGCTGTTTCTGAAAGATTGTGTAAGAATTTCATTTTAAAATTGTAAAGCCTTTTTAGCTGCATCCTCATGCTCAGACTGGTAGTGGGAATATTTCCTGGTGTTTCTAAATAAACCTCCAGAAAAAGCAGGAACAGATACACCAGTGAGGCAGCATGACACAGACTCCAGCCATCAACATGGACCCTGCAGAGTGCTGCAGCAAAACCTGCTTCCCTCATGACCCAGTGATGCCTCCTTAGAGGCTCTGCTTTGCTGGTAAGCAGATCTGACTCTCTCCCAGAGCATTTGTTGTGCATTTGTATTATCCGAATATTATAAAGTGTATTTTTCAATGACTAGAACACAGAAATTATTAATGAAAACAAATATCGTGTCTATTAGGATGATGTTCAGGGCTTATTAATATTTCATTTCCTGTAAACACATCACCTTAATGACTCAGAACAACTGCTACCAGGCAAAACAAGAATAATGGATGACATAATTTGTGAAGTTAAACAGGGAATGGAAAGGCTGTTAGGAAATTTCCAGTTGATAAAGTTCAGGAATGAGCAATCTGTTAGGTGCCATTGAGCACACAACCTATTTCTTTTTCAAAGGCTTTTAGAACTTTTAAGTATTCTCACTATAGAAGTCACTATTCCTTTCACTATTCATACTACCTACACAATTCCTTTTATGGTACATAATCTACAGAAGCAAAAATTAAATGTATATGAAGTGTATATGTTTACATTTGAAAGAAAAATACCACTTCTTTTCAAGAAGCATACAAAGGATCATTTCTCAAAACCTCTGGAAATTACAACACATAACTTATCGATGATTAAGTAATTTTGGTACATAAGTCAGAAAAATAAATTGAAATAAAAATTAACAGACATAAAAATTAGGTAATTTTAGGACCTTAACAAAATGAATATCCTGCAAAGAAAATGCACACGATGGAGAACACTTTCCTCTGTGCTGATGGCTTGTCAGACTCAGCTTCCCCGTGGCAGATGCTGAAATTCCCCATGCAGCTCAAAAAGCTCTTCCTCCCACAGCCTTCCTGGGTCCCAACCACCTTCTAATTCTGCACTTACTCAGGCCACTTACTCAGATATAAGTGGCAGGGCAGGTGGAATCAGCCTGAGAAGATCTTGCACAGGCTTAGGTGAAGGAAGATTTAAAGCATCTCCGTAGCCTGCAATTTTAGTGACTGTCAGTGACAAGTTCCCACTGGAAAGCAAGGACATGTGGCATCCCTCTGGAACCTTTTGGCTGTTGAGCTGACTCTACAGAGTTGGATAACAGCCATCCTGGGAGAGATGGGCCCAAACTTTTCTCTGAGCTTCCTTGGCACACCTACAAGTTAGATCAGGACCTAGTATAGTCAAGGTGAACTTGCTAATTTTCCCCTCAGACAAAATGAGTACAAACTAAACTATTGATGCATAATTCATTTGCTAACAGTGAGACTCCTGATGCCTTTATTGAGTTTCCATGTTTCTGATTAAATCTACACAGTGAGTGACAGGCTGCTTCTTCCAGGGTCCTTCAACCCATGTAGAAATTCTATCCAAGAAATCATGGTTCTGTGTCCTGTGGCTATCATCTTTCCAGTTCTTAGTAAACAGTAAAAATGGAATTAAATAAAATTCAGAAATAAAGAGAGTATGGGGCTGCTTGTATCCTAGACAGCTTGAACTTAACTGTGCCTGAAGCCAACCCTGAACTGGATTCTTCTCCCCAGGGATCTTGAGTAGCCAGCTTCCTCCTCACAGATGGAGTCAGGAAATCTTAACATCTTTATGGACTGAAATTACAGGCAATTTTGCTTTCATATCCTCGACACTTTAAGTACAGTAATATAAAAATTCTGACAAATGGAACTCTGGAACATACTCTGAAGAGATTCCAATCACCCAGGGTGGCCTACTCCTGTGTTTGGGTCTCAGAATTAGAAGACAGAATTTTATAATACCTGTACTCAATATGTCAAGAGTTCACACAGGAACAAAGCATAAAAGATTAGTTATTTCAAGAGAGGACTGGAGATTTAAGAAACTAAACATATGTAAAAATCCAAGGACCATAACATCTACTGTCTAAGATTCCACACAAGACATCTGGGGCAGAGGAACCCTCAGAGGAAAGGAAAGGCACCCATTATTAAATATCTAGTTCATGTCAAGGGGGAGTCTGAATGCTGCACAGTTGCATCATGAGCATTTTAATGCCCACACAGAAGGCATAGCTCACCTGGGAAAGAGGAAGAACACAGCATGGAAGCCACTGGAAAATGTTCATCCCATCACCATCCCTTCTCTGAGTTTGCTGAGCCTCTTGTCATAATCATGTGCACAGGCTGTTTCCACCAGTTGCCACCAGGTCCTCTGAATGAACCTGAACACTGGTGTGGCAGAGGTGTTGGCCTGGCAGAGGAGGTGGCCTTTGTTTCCTGCCCTTTGCTTTTTGAAGCCACTGTTCTCTAGAGGAATATATTCCTCTTGGATAAAAAGATAGAAACACACATTCCAGATCCAAAATGGACTTGCTCTGTGACTCTGGGCAGGTGAATCAGCCTTGATCAGTCTTCATTTCTTTCAGTTTTTTAAAACTGATTTTTAAAACTTTATGAGCTTAATGTTTATGTGTTTGTTCACAGCATGCTTGTTTTGTGCCTGATTGAGATCAGAAGCAAGTACTGGATTCTTCAGAATCCAGTCATGGATGTTTGACAGCCCTACATATGTGCTAGGAACTGAACTGGAATCCCCCCACATTAAGGCCAAAAAGGTTCTTAGGGTCTCGTAAGTACACAGCTGCGAATATCCTGACTCTTTTATTTGTAACTGTCTTTTCTAATTCTTATGGCTTCTTGCTCTAGCTAAGCCTTGACGGATGTAGAGGGAAGATGGCACCCTGTTCTCACTCTTGATTTTAGTGGGTGTGCCTCAGGTTTCCCAATGAAGTATAATGTTAACTATAGATTTGTCAAATATAACCATTATCATATGGAACTATGTGCATATATTCCTGCCTTCTTTTATGCTGAAAATTGTTAGACTTTTACAATGGGCTTTTCTGCATCTATTTACCTGATCCCATTGTTTCTCTCTTTGAGCTCAATCTTTTTCTCTCTTTGGACTCTATCTCTGTCTATTACCTAAGATATCCTGGGGAGCAGGTCTCAGAGACATTGACATTGTATAGAAACTACGATGTAGCCACTAGTCAAGAATACCTATTAAAGGCAAGAGGTCGATGATAGATCTGAATGGTTGTTAGCTCTGTCTCTGTTATACCTTGGTGAAACCATGAACATTTTCAACCTTAAAGAATCCTGTTACTTGTTTTTCAAACTTTTCGGGAAGAACTTACTTTCCAGGCAGTTGAGGAATTAAGTACTAGAGAGTAGGAGTTTTGTGCACAGTGAGTGCTCCCTAAGCAAGTCAGAAGATAGACTGTGTATTTTCACCAGAGGTGGCCTACAAGATCACACTGCCCATGTGAAGGATTACTCTTCTAGGGTAACTAGTGAAAGATCATTAGGTATTGGATTTCCTAATTGCCCTCTTTTCTGTTTCTTTTCCTCCTCAGGCTGTGGGGACACAAAAAGACCATATGCCTGTCTCTCATTATTTCCCGACTTAATTCTCCGAGGCTGGGATTAGAGGTGCAAGGGCACACCCAGCTATCTCTTTAGCCCTTTTCAGTCTGCTCTGGCTTCCTCAGAAGTTTCACAAGGAGAGGAAGAGTCATTTCTATAGGTAAAAATGCCCACTTTGAAGTTCCCTGGGCTTCTGTGGATCTCCTGTGCATTGTCTTATAAATATTGTTCAGGACGACATGAATAAGGGAAGAAACCTGCCAGAGCTCAGCAGGGCTGGCACAGCCCAGCAGCCTTGTGTTGGGCATGGGTATGAGAGTGAATACTGTCAACATAAAAAAAAAAACCAGAATCCACTAGGATCCTGAGCAAGTTTTAGGCACATCTGTGACAACGATTCTTGAGTACTTTACTTTTTGTGGGAAGACTCAACCTAACTGTATAATCTCCCTCTATGGGCTGGGTAAAAAGGAGAAATCAGCTAAGTGCCAGCATTCATCTCACTGCTCTTGAAAAGTGGAAATTTTACCAGTTGGTTCATCTTCATGCTTTGTCATCCCCACCATGATGGGCTGCATCTTCAAATTATGAGGCAAAAGAAACACTTTCCTTCTTGATCTCCTTCTGATTAAAAACAAAAACAAAGAAACATACATCCAAACAAGGAGAACTATGATTGCTCCAAAGAGGTACCCTATTCAATTTTTTATCTAAATTTCTTCCACAGCTCCTGGATTTCTCTGCAGTGGCTGATTGATGGAAGATGAATCCCTGTATGTGCCCAGGAAGTCTCTCCTTACATGGAGGACTCTCTAGAACCAGATCACCTTCCTGTCATAAGGCCACTGCCTAAGGCCCTGGACACAGCTGAAACTGTGCAATCAAGGTTTCATTCTTTCTTTCTTTTTTTCAATTTTTAATGTTTATTTTTATGTACATTTCAAATGTTATCCCACTTTCTGGTTTCTTCTCCAAAACCCTGCAAGCCTTTCCCCCTTTCCCTGCCTTAATGAGTGTTCTTCCCCACCCACTCGCACATTCCTGCCCCACTGCCCATCATCCCTCTACAGGGCATCAAGCCTTCACAAGACCAAGCACCTCCCCTCCTTTTGATGCCTGACAAGGTCATTCTCTGCTACATATGCAATTACAGCCAAGGATCCCTCCATGTGTATGCTTTGGTTTGTGGTTAATCCCTCCAATCACTGGGGAAACTGGTTGTTTTATATTGTTCTTCCTTTGGGGTTTCAAATCCCTTCAGCTCCTTTAGTCCTTCCCCAAACTTCTCCATTGGGGTCCTCCTGCTCAGTCCAATGGTTGGCTGCAAGCATCCCCATCTACATCAGTAGGGCTCTTGTTGAGACTTTCAGGAGACATCCATACCAGGCTCCTGTCAGTAACACTTCTTGGCATCAGCAATACTGTCTGGGTTTGGTGGTTGCACAAGGAATGGATCCCCAGGTAGGGGTAACCTCTGGATGGCCTTTCTTTCAGTCTCTGCTCCTTTGTCCCTGTATTTCCTTTAGATAGAAGGAATTCTGGGTTAAAATTTTGATCAAGATGGGTGGTCCCATCCTTCCATAAGAGACCCTGCCTAACCTCTGGATATGGTCTCTACAGGTTCTCTTTCCCCTTTGTTGAGTACTTCAGCTACTGTAATCGCTGTTGGATCCTAGGAACCTGTTGCTTTTCTGGCATCTGTCACTTTCTGAAGGCTACTCCCAGTTCCCCACTCCCCATTGCTAAACAACTCTGTTCAATTTCCTAACTCTCTGTACATCTCTCCAGTCTCCTCCCACACCTGATCCTGATCCCCTTTTTTCTCTTCCCATCCTATCTTCCTCCCAAGTCCCTCCCACCCTCTACCTCCCATGATTATTTTGCTCTGCCTTCTATGTAGGACTGAGGTATCCACACTTTGGTCCCCCTTCTTGATCTTCATATGATCTGTAAGTTGTATCATGGATATTCCAGGCTTTTTTCCTAGTATCCACTTCACAAATATACAGTCTTACCACACCTACTCCAGGCTTCTAAGGAATTGCTCATATGAAAGCTTGTACCTGCCACAATGCCTTGCTAAGGAAGCCAGGGAGAACAAGCCAGTAGGCAGCCTTCTGCATTTTCTGTTTCAGTTCCTGCTTGAGCTCCTGCCCTGGTTTCCTTCACTAGTGGCCTGTAACTTTGAAGTTAAAACAAATAAATGTCTCTTCAAGATGCATTTGGTCACAGGATATGGAGCAACTTAATTGATGCTGCTGGGTCTTAGTATGCTCCTATAGATAATAAGGCAGTCAAAAACGATGTTTGAAATATTTACCTTCATTGTATCATTTTATGAAGTATTTCCATAAAAAATCCTTTGTGGTGAAAATGGACATGATAGAAAACTGTCTCAGAAGCTCCTTTCAGTGCAGAATGTCAAAACCAAAAGCCATGGGATTCTGCATGTGAGGGTCAGATGCACCCTTATGTTTGTCTTTGTTGTGTGTTCTCTGGGACCAATGTTAGAATATTGTGGAGGATATGTTCCCAGGATCACACTGTGGTTTTTCTTGTACTCCCTATACCTGATAATTTCAGTTGACTGATTTCCCACAGGGCACAGTGTAGAAGACATCAAGAGTTTATTATAGGATAGTATGAAGAATGCCCAATGGCTAAAGTGAGCAATGGACAGACTCTATTGTGCAGTAAATCACTATCCAGGAATGAAAGCCAAAGAGCCTGCTGTTGGGCTTTACATACCGAGGAAGGGGATGGTAGTATGTCTTTGTTCCTTAGTGGACAGCATCCTTCTATGTAGTTAGTAAGCCCCCAAGATGACAGGACACTAGCATTTTAGAAACTCCTGTCTCCAAGCAGGGCCAGATGCACCTCCCATATCCCACTATTTTGACTCAAAGAATGTAATATCAATTCTAACAGAATTATGGAACGATTATAATAATACATGTATAAGAACAGACATCTTCGGTACTTGGAAATACCTTCCTTTTTTTGGCCCCAGTGAAGCCCTGTTTTCTCCACGTTGTCTAGTCTCTATCTACCCTTTTATGAACTTCTTTTGTAATCTAAGGAGGAAGAGTTGTGCAACTCTCTCCTTCCTTAAAATTAGTGTTCTCACAAGGACACATATGAGAGATTCAAAGCTGGTTTTGAAGGAATAGTTGGGGACATACACTTTGGCAAGTGAGGACATTTTCTATTTGTCCACAAAGTCACTGAAATCTTTCCCTTTTGGAAAGTGTTCTTGAGATAGACATTTTATTTCACAATCCTGGGTTTGAACCAAACTTACCCTACTGCAATCTCTGTCTTCTAGTTTATTTGGTAAACTATGATCTATTTATATGGATTGGTAACCCAGCATACTTCAGGTTCAGTTCTGGATTTTAGAAAGATTTGACTGTGGGGGAGAGGCCCTCCTTACTGGCTTTTAGTGATATATGCTTCTACATATTAGATGGATCCTCCGCATCTCTAACCAGCTGGAGAGTGTTCAGCTGCTACTTTCATTCATTTCCTTGCTTTTATCCCTTGATTTGATAGCATATGCATCCATGGGGTTGTATAGCAAAGCCTCATGTTCTGGTAATGTTGAGATTCACATTGATCTCCTTTCTTCCACAGCTTGGGTCCCAGCAATCCCAGGGTAATAGGAAAATGAAGAAAGGACAGGCATACAAACACATACAGAAAAGGTGTAATTAATTGGAATTTGGATTGGGATCTATGATGGAGAACCTCAGCACCATTCAATGTGTATATTTTATTCAGTTGAAAAAGGAAATGATGCTACTGCATACAGATAAACAGGGAAGCAGGTTATTTCATACAGTTGAGCAGGGAGGCAGGTGTAGCTGCTCTCAGGAGTAACTGGCTCTGTAGGGGGCAGTCTTCAGGCTGTAAACAATGGGGAAAGAGGAAACTATGGTGGATATTCCCTGCACACACTGAGAACATTCCTACTTGGAGCAGAGGAAGACTTTGCCATCCCAGTGAGCTTTACCAGGGAAGGTTTGCCCTTACATAGGTCTTAGCCACTGGTCCTTGAAAGAGCATTGCCAACCTAAAATTACACACATTCATTTGAGACTTGGCTGATTTCCTACAGAACCATGCATGACTTATGTCTTTCTTTACTGCTTAGGAATGTTCCAGTTCATTTGACTAACAGCTCCTCATGGTGAGAATGCATACAAACAAGGAACAGGCATGGCTGCTAGAGTCAGACTGAGAACTCCAGTCTTTTATTTTATTTTATTTTTTCATGTGGAAAAAGTCCACTAGTTTATACTGCTTCTCTCTGAATCTTACATGCAGGGTGACTAGGAAATTTCCTTACAGAGTAAGAATTAATTCTTATTCTTGTTCCTTTCCTTAATACTTAAACACAATTTTAAGCAAGTTTAAACACAATTTTAAACAAGTTTTCCTACTAAACTTCTCTCTCCTCTCAGGCCCATGAGCATTTCCTCCTCCTTCATGTTTCTGACACACCTCAAATGCAGGCTGTGACACTGTGTCAGGCACAGTAATAGATGCCAGTGTGCCCAGAGGTCAGGCTGGGCTAGGTAGCATGTCTGTATCCAGTGTGCTTCTGTCCTGAAACTCTCTCTCTCTCTCTTTCTCTCTCTCTCTCTCTCTCTCTCTCTCTCTCTCTCTCTCTCTCTCTCTCTCTCTCTCTCTCTCTCCTTTTTCCATCTCCCTCCCTCTCTCTCCTGTCCTATCTCCTATCTTAGCACATTGGCCATAGGCTTCTTTATTGCTAGGCAATACTTAGAAGAGATTCTCATTATAAAAATGAAATTTAGATCATTGAAGCAGACAAAAATGTATTATAAATATAAATAATTATAAGGATAACAAAATTACCATTGTGAAGTAGCAACAAAAATAATTTTATGTTTAGGTGTCCCCACAACATGAGGAACTGTATTAAAGGGTCTCAGCATTAGGAGGGGTAAGGATCAATTTCCTAGAATATCTTGTTGTCTGACCTCCTTGTAAGCATCCTGTCCTAAAGTATCCTTGTGTTTCACTTTCATTCTATTTCTTTTTTTTTTTAATTTTTTATTCGATATGTTTTTATTTACATTTCAAATGATTTCCCTTTTTCTAGCCCCCCACTCCCCGAAAGTCCCATAAGCCCACTTCTTTCTCCCTGTCCTCCCACCCACCCCGTCCCACTTCCCCGTTCTGGTTTTTCCCTATACTGCTTCACTGAGTCTTTCCAGAACAAGGGGCCACTCCTCCTTTCTTCTTGTACTTCATTTGATGTATGGATTATGTTTGGGGTATTCCAGTTTTCTATGTTAATATCCACTTATTAGTGAGTGCATACCATGAGTCACCTTTTGAGTCTGGGTTACCTCACTTAGTATGATGTTTTCTAGCTCCATCCATTTGCCTAAGAATTTCATGAATTCATTGTTTCTAATGGTTGAATAGTACTCCATTGTGTAGATATACCACATTTTTTGCATCCACTCTTCTGTTGAGGGATACCTGGGTTCTTTCCAGCATCTGGCAATTATAAATAGGGCTGCTATGAACATAGTAGAACATGTATCCTTATTACATGGTGGGGAATCCTCTGGGTATATGCCCAGGAGTGGTATAGCAGGATCTTCTGGAAGTGAGGTGCCCAGTTTTCGGAGGAACCGCCAGACTGATTTCCAGAGTGGTTGTACCAATTTGCAACCCCACCAGCAGTGGAGGAGTGTTCCTTTTTCTCCACACCCTCTCCAACACCTGCTGTCTCCTGAATTTTTAATCTTAGCCATTCTGACTGGTGTAAGGTGAAATCTCAGGGTTGTTTTGATTTGCATTTCCCTAATGACTAATGAAGTTGAGCATTTTTTAAGGTGGTTCTCTGCCATCCGAAGTTCTTCAGGTGAGAATTCTTTGTTTAACTCTGTACACCATTTTTTAATAGGGTTGTTTGGTTTTCTGGAATCTAACTTCTTGAGTTCTTTATATATATTGGATATTAGCCCTCTATCTGATGTAGGATTGGTGAAGATCTTTTCCCAATTTGTTGGTTGCCGATTTGTCCTTTTGATGGTGTCCTTTGCCGTACAGAAACTTTCTAATTTCATGAGGTCCCATTTGTCAATTCTTAATCTTAGAGCATACACTATTGGTGTTCTGTTCAGAAATTTTCTCCCTGTACCAATGTCCTCAAGGGTCTTCCCCAGTTTCTTTTCTATTAGCTTCAGAGTGTCTGGCTTTATGTGGAGGTCCTTGATCCATTTGGATTTGAGCTTAGTACAAGGAGGCAAGGATGGATCAATTCGCATTCTTCTGCTTGCTGACCTCCAGTTGAACCAGTACCATTTGTTGAAAAGGCTATCTTTTTTCCATTGGATGTTTTTAGCCCCTTTGTCGAGGATCAAGTGGCCATAGGTGTGTGGGTTCATTTCTGGATTTTAATCCTGTTACATTGATCTGCCTGCCTGTCACTGTACCAATACCATGCAGTTTTTAACACTATTGCTCTGTAGTATTGCTTGAGGTCAGGGATACTGATTCCCCCAGAATTTCTTTTGTTGCTGAGAATAGTTTTAGCTATCCTGGGTTTTTTGTTATTCCAGATGAATTTGTTAATTGCTCTTTCTAACTCTGTGAAGAATTGAGTTGGGATTTTGATGGGTATTGCATTGAATCTGTATATTGCTTTTGGCAAAATGGCCATTTTAACTATATTGATTCTGCCGATCCATGAGCATGGGAGGATTTCCCATTTTTTGAGGTCTTCTTCCATTTCCTTCTTCAGAGTCTTGAAGTTCTTGTCATAAAGATCTTTCACATGTTTGGTAAGAGTCACCCCAAGATACTTTATATTGTTTGTGGCTATTGTGAAGGGGGTCATTTCCCTAATTTCTTTCTCAGCCTACTTATCCTTTGAGTATACGAAGGCCACTGATTTGCTGGAGTTGATTTTATAACCTGCCACTTTGCTGAAGTTGTTTATCAGCTGTAGGAGTTCTCTAGTGGAGTTTTTTGGGTCACTTTGGTAGACTATCATGTCATCTGAAAATAATGATAGTTTGACTTCTTCCTTTCCAATTTGTATCCCTTTGACCTCCTTATGTTGTCGAATTGCCCGAGCTAGTACCTCAAGTACAATATTGAAAAGATAAGGAGAGAGGGGGCAGCCCTGTCTAGTCCCTGATTCTAGTGGGATTGCTTCAAGTTTCTCTCGATTTACTTTGATGCTGGCTACCGGTTTGCTGTATATTGCTTTTACTATGTTTAGGTATGGGCCTTGAATTCCTGTTCTTTCCAAGACGTTAAGCATGAAATGATGCTGAATTTTGTCAAATGCTTTTTCAGCATCCAATGAAATGACCATGTGGTTTTTTTCTTTGAGTTTGTTTATGTAGTGGATTGCATTGATGGATTTCCGTATATTAAACCAACCCTGCATTCCCGGGATAAAGCCTACTTGATCATGGTGGATGATCATTTTGATGTGTTCTTGGATTCGGTTGGCAAGAATTTTATTGAGTATTTTTGCATCGATGTTCATAAGGGAAATTGGTCTGAAGTTCTCTTTCTTTGTTGGATCTTTGTGTGGTTTTGGTATCAGCGTAATTGTGGCTTCGTAGAAGGAATTGGGTAGTGTTCCTTCTGTTTCTATTTTGTGGAATAGTTTGAAGAGTATTGGTGTTAAGTCTTCTTTGAAGGTATGATAGAATTCTGCACTGAAACCATATGGTCCTGTGCTTTTTTTGGTTGGAAGACTTTCTATGACTCCTTCTATTTCTTTAGGCGTTATGGGACTGTTTAGATGATCTATTTGTTCCTCATTTAATTTTGGTATTTGGTATCTGTCAAGGAAATTGTCCATTTCCTCCAGATTCTCCAGTTGTGTTGAGTACAGGCTCTTGTAGTAGGATCTGATGATTTTTTGGATTTCCTCAGTTTCCGTTGTTATATCTCCCTTTTCGTTTCTAAGTTTGTTAATTTGGATACTTTCTCTGTGCCCTTTGGTCAGTCTGGCTAAGGGTTTATCTATCTTGTTGATTTTCTTAAAGAACCAGCACCTGGATTCGTTAATTCTTTGTACGGTTCACTTTGTTTCCTATTGATTGATTTCAGCCCTGAGTTTGATGATTTCCTGTATTCTACTCCTCCTGGGTGAATTGGCTTCTTTTTGTTTCAGGACTTTCAGGTGTGTCGTTAAGCTGCTAGTGTATGCTCTCTCCATTTTCTTTTTGGAGGCACTCAGGGCTATGAGTTTACCTCTTAGCACTGCTTTCATTGTGTCCCAAAGATTTGGGTATGTTGTGCCTTCATTTTCATTAAATTCTAAAAAGTCTCTGATTTCTTTCTTTATTTCTTCTTTGGTCAAGGTGTCATTGAGTAGAGTATTAATCAGCCTCCATGTGTATGTGGGCTTTCTGTTGTTTTTGTTGCTATTGAAAATCACTCTTACACCTTAGTGATCTGATAGGAGGCATGGGATTAGTTCGATCATCTTATATTTGTTGAGGTCTGCCTTGTGTCCAATTATATGGTCGATTTTGGAGAAGGTCCTAAAGTATCCTTGTGTTTCACTTTCATTCTATTTCTAAGAAAATTTCCCTTCAGGGTGTAGGATCTTTAACTCTTTAGAAAACTGCTACATAACACACTTATAAAAGGGATTTTCAGCATCCCATTTGCTATTTGTTTGAGTTGGCCAAGTTGTTCAAAGTGTTCCATTTTAGTCATCAGAAAGTGTCTCTTATAGAGCTTTACTGAGGATCTGGTGAATAAATATCGTAAAACAGAGATAATAGTCACTGACTGTAACTAATATTAATAAATGTTGAGTAAATTTGTTCAAAAAATAAAGAAGATGCAAACATCAAACTTATATGTCTCTTATTGTTTTTGGGAAAGCCTTTACCATCTCTTGATGAGAATACTATATGGAAAGTTAGTTTATTTATAATTTCTTCTGAGTGAAAATATCTGAGACTGTGATTTGTAAAAGAATGAGGATCAATGACCCATGTTGGCTCTGTTGAAAGCATCGTGGCATATTGAGACTCATCAGAAAAGTTTATAGAACACTACACTATGGGAATGGAAGGGAGGCATCAAGCTTGTTGTGAACTATGTTAGCACTGAGACCTAACCAGGATTTCACTGGAAATGCATGTTTTCTGAGCTCAGTACCTTCAACTCATCACTGTACTTTAAGCATCAACATGACTTCCTTTGCAATCACCATAAAGATCCATGCTTGATAACAGATTCTCTTTATAGAAATTTAAAGTTACAGTCAATTCATGATTTGGGGAAATATTCTTGTCCAGCTTCTGATGCAATGTTTTCATCCTTTCACGATAACCTCAATGTCCTTCCTCAGTTGAATGTCCAGTTTCTGCTTCCAAATTAATGTTCTTCTTGTAAGGTTTCATCTTAGTGAGAACTCACATCTTGAACCCATGCATTGAGCAGAGAATGAACAGGAGGTGGTAGTGGAATTTTAGTTTAAATCTGCAATAAGCTAATTTTATGTGCCCATGGCTGACTCACCAAAGGCCTCCAGCTATGCTTCTCTCCCTCTACAGTTTTCTATTACTTCTTTTTAAATTTACTTGTAAATGTCATTCATAGCTCTAATTCTGAAACTGAATGTATGGAAATTAAGGCACATAGAAACAATAATATGTGGAATCCAGATATTCCACATGAGGACAGACCCAGCAAAAGGCTGCTTGTTAACACTGGAGGGTGAGAGACTCTGAGCTGATGGGAAGTCATGAGAGGCACAGGAGTCTCTCACCCCAGAGCATAAACATGAAATGGTTTGGGATTGAGTACACCCAAGCGTCAAAATGAGCAAAGTTACAGTTGTCTACTTGGTACAACTTTCTGATCCCTCCCACAGGTATTGTAGCATAACTCAGATAAAGTTTATTCATAGCCCTCCCAAGTAGGCGGCTCTCCAGATCACAGGGAGTCAAATCAAAGGCAGGAAGATGCTCCAGTGGGATGCCAGCTCTCCCTGCTCTCCAGTGGGAACATGTCACCTTCTACAGACTCTGAAATGGCAAATTGATGTCATGCATTAAAAACTCCCTCTAATTTATGCCTGTACAGGATCTCCTCAAGCACAGAGGACTCCTGTGCCACATCCATCTGGGTAAGTACCCTACACCCAAGTGTAGAATCAAAAGGTGGTTTGGTCCCAGACAGCCTGAAGGAGGAGGAATTCCCAGGCTACAGGGAGGTTTTCAGCATCTGCAATGGAGAAGCTGAGCATAGTGGACTGTGTTCTGCATGGGTAATGAACATGTTTTCTTCTGAGGTTATTTTTTCTCTAACTCCTAAAATTTATCAATTTTGCACACTTACCAAGGAGACCTTAAACCCACATCTTGATGAAATGTCTTCAGCTCTGTGTTTGTCTAGTATTATCATTGACTTGAATTCTTTGATTTGAATAATTCAGAGAGTGAAGCTGTAATGTTTGAATATGCTTGGCCCATGGAGTGGAACTATTAGGAGATATGGCCTTGTTGTAGTAGGTGTGGCCTTGTAAATGTAGAGTGTCAATATGGGCACAGGCTTTAAGACCTCATCCTAGCTACCTAGAAGCCAGTTTTTTCCTTGTTTGCCTGTGGTACAGATCTAGAATTCTCACATCCTCCTGCACTATGCCTGCCTGGATACTGCCATGCTCTGATTTGATGATGGTGGACTGATCCTCTGAACCTGTAAGCTAGTGCTAACTAAATGTAGTCTTATTAGAGTTGCTCTGGTCATGGTGTCTTTTCACATCAGTAAAACCCTAACTAAGACAGAAGTTGGCACCAGGGACTGGCGTATTGCTCTGACCTTACTTTTCTTTGTATGTGGGAGGATGTGGATTTTAGGTCTTTAGCTTGGAGTGCAGTGGGATGCTGTAAGAGGGACTTCTTGGCCATCCTAATAGGAACATGAAAGACTTTGTTGCTAAGGGTGATTTGAACTCTGGACGCCTGGCTCTAGATGTTTCAGAGGGAGAAAAATATCAATATGTGACCCTTTGGAATATCTCATATCAATTGTGGATCTCAGACATTGGAACAAGAAGATGTAACATTTAAGTTGCCTTGGAGACCACACAACCATGAGATAGTTGCTGATTAAAGCAGCAAACAGGGAGTGGAGACAGCCAAGGAGACAGACATTTCTTGTAGTCAACAAAGATTAAAAAGGAGTTGGAGATCTGAAAACCTCTTTAATATCAGACATGGATGTGCAGTTTATATTTTACCGAGCTTGTTTTGTGTCTTGTTTTGGGAATTGTACTTAAGTGATTGCATGAATCTCTGAAAAGACTTTGGACTCTGGGCTTTTTGCATTGTGTAGACTGCTATAAACTATGTGGTCTTTGGAAATTGGTCTAAATGAATTTTTTATTATGCTCTGGCTAGGTATGGCTCCCATAGACTCATGTGTGTGAACATGCCCATGGGAGCCATGGAGCAGAATGTGGTAGCTTGGTTCTGAGAGTGGCACTATTAGGATGTGTGGCCTTTTTTTGAGGAAGTGTTTCATTTTGGGGTGGGCATTGAGACACTCCTCCTAGCTTCATAGAAAATAGTCTTTTCCTGTTTACCTTTGAAACAAGATGTAGAACTCTCAGCTCCTCCTGCATCATGCCTGCCTGGATGTGTGATGCTCCCATCTTGATGACTGAAGCACTGAGCCTTTTAGTCAGCCTCAACTACATGTTGTCCTCAGAGTTGCCTTGGTCATGGTGTCTTTTTGCAGTGGTAAAACCCTAAGTAAACAGAAGAAGCTTTCAAAGAAAATGAAGTTTCAGGTAGAAAGGTGCACTGTGGATAGCCTCACACTGTTCTGGGTCTCACTTCTAGTTCATCTAGAGCTACTAGATCTCAGGCTCTCCTTAGCCAGGTCTCTGACCCATAGGATGTCTCAGCTTAGGAACATGGTTGCCAGTTATGAAATATTAAGTCTATGGTGAACTTGGTCATGGTTTTCTCAGGTCCTGAGAACAGTAATTGATGACTCTTATTTCTTGGGAGAAACAACTACAAAGCACTCAGATAATGGAAATGCCTGGATTTGTTGCTTTCTCTAGGTCTGGTCACTCTTACTAGTTCCCACAATGACCCAAACCTAATTTTTTCATTGAGTTGGTAACAGGTAAACAGAAATGTATCACCCTTTTTGCTACAAAGAGTCTATCAAGTCTGCTAGGTAAGGAGGCCTGTAATCCCTTGTTCCATCATCCGAACTATCAGATCTCAAGTTGTATCAGCAATGTTTCTTCTGTAGAATGGGTGTGTCTCTGTAGTTATAGCAGGTATCTGTGAAAAAATTCCTGTCAGATCTGTGACAATGCTTCCTTGAGACTTCCTGTCCTTTCCACATAAGAGCACACAGTCTTCTCTGGTGTTTCTGATGATGTGTTTAGATGAATTCTGACATTTTCCCTATTGCTTCATTTCATGATTCTTTGATATTTTTTAAAAAATTATAGTACAATTATATGAGTAATCCATTCCCCTATATTCCTCAAATCTTTCCAAATAACCATCCATGCTGCCTTTGCTTTCATGGCCTCTTTTTATTATGTAATTCATATTCTCATATGCTTAACTACAACATGCTCAGTCTGTGTAATGTTACCTGTATATGTTTTTTCTATGCTGACATTTGGTTTTGGACACACAATTGTGGTGATCTCCTCTGGAGAAGATGATTCCTCCTGTTCATAGCTTTCCTTAGTAGCCTGTAGTTCTTTGTGGAGGCTGAGTAGAGGGCTTTGCTATGCCTTGACATGTCTAAATGTTGTTTTGGTTAGCTCATGTTTAGGCAGCCACATCTCCTTAACAGGACCAGGAGACAGAAGGTCACAGCAAACTCCCTGGTCACCTAGCTCTTCAGCCTTTCTACCAATCTACTGTAGAGCTTTTGAGCCTTGGCTGCAGGAGTTCTTGGTAGATGCATCCACTGAAATTGGGATCCACAACTCTACACATTGGTTGATTGTGGTTTTCTGTGTCACAGAGAACCATGCCAGGAAACTTGGTAAGGTAGAGCATATCTGAGACCCTGGAAATAAAGTACTCACACCTGAGACATTAGCTGCCTCTCTTCTCTCTGCCTGATTTCTGGCCTGGAACTAGGGCCAAGCTCCCCACATCATTCATGTATTCCAAAGCAGAGTTCTTTATGCTAATGAGGAATTTAGAGATCTTGAGTGTTTACCCAATAAATTTTCTTTCCCAGATTTTCCTCTCACAAAAGATATTTAGTCTGGGCCACCCTGAGAAGTAGATACTCATCCGTTTTCCATAATGAACAACCAATAAACTGTTTCTCTTTCATCTCCCACCACCATGGGGAGCATGGAGATGCACCTTAGCCTACAGAGCCTTGCTTCTTAAGTCTCCAATAGAAGGCCTTTTTGTGGCCTTCCAGAAAAATATTCCAATTTTCCCACTTTACCTAAGCCAGATTTCCCATCTCCAGCCTATGGCTAGGTGCTGTCCACAGCCTTTGGGCCTCCAAAGGTGTTGACCTTGCCTAGGACCAGTGGCTAACCAACGTTTCATTCCTGAGTTCTCTGTGTGGTTTTCTAGCCATGACTAGATGTCTGGGAGTGAAGAAATGTCAGCTTCTACCTGCCCACACCTTTGAATGTGTTTTCCTGTGTCTAGAGCAGTGTCTTGGAGCGTTACCTAAGCCCAAGAAGCCCAGAGCTTAGAGTGGTAGCATTTGGGATACCCACCTAAGCTCCCTGCATTGGCAGGTTGGAAAGCAGGCACACACCTATCTGTACTCGTCTTCCTCTGTTGCAAAGAGAAGTTTTCTTGATACATATTTAGAACATTTTAAACAATTTTGCTTCTTGTTTATATAATATAGTGTAGTACAACATGAACTAAAAAACTATTAAATTATTTCATCTTTTACCCTTGATTTTTAGTTGAGAGTACTTTACTATGTGTCTAGGAAGGTTTTCATTTTTGCAACAGTATAGGACACATATGTACTAAATGTTCATTAAAGGAAATAATGAGCTCTACATAAAATGCCCATTGTGTTCCTCATGTCCTTTAGGCTGGCCACTCTGAAGTCTGGAGACTCCTCCTTCACATAGAAGGAGAAGAAGACTCCTATGGAGCCTATCCTTCAAGATGGGTGGATACTTTTAATTTAATCAGGACCTTAAAATTAGATGGCACTAAGTTTATTATAACTGTAGTTTATTTACCACCCTGATTTTACATGCCAAAATAGAGAAGAGTAAGAGTATGTTCACAATGATATTTCTCAGGGTCTTTTCACAGAGACTCATATCAAAAGTTTAAAGTCATAGGTTTGATGCAGAGTCATTAAGACTTTAAAGAAAGACCACAATTTTAAACTGCTTGGAAAAGGAACATGGCTCCCTCATTGTATTGTTTTGGTCATGTTTGTCTTTTCTATTTCATGCAGGGAAAGTGGTGATGAGTCATTAACACAGCTGAATTGACACTCCCAGGCTACATGACAAGGCACTGCATGAGAAAATATGCATGACATGTCTATAGAAGTCATTCTGTGCCAAAAACAGTTCTATAGTTGGTGGGTATTTATACAGCATGTTTTTTCACACTTAGGGTCCTCTAACACAGGAACAGGACTGACTGTCCATATGTTCTAGATGAGGTAACTGGAGCTTTGAGTGCTTAAGGTCACACTTGAAGAAATGGCAGCATGTAGAATTTGATTCAGGGTCCATTTGTTCTAGAGATTAACTAAGACTATTAAGACTGGCTGGGCAGTGTTGGCACATGTCTTTATTCCAACCACTTGGGAGGTAGAGGCTGTAAGAGCTCTAGTTCAGAGCTTGCCTGGTCTATAGGATGAGCTCTAGGACAGACAGGGCTATACAGATAAATATTGTTTGAGAAACAGCGGGTAAGGAGAACGAAGAGAGGAGAGGGAAGAGGAAAAATGTAGTATGTGGGGAGGGGAGCACACACCACACAAACAGACAAGCAAACACACATATATAGAGAAACAGACAGACAGACAGACAGACAGACAGAACGGAGAATGAATGATTGGTGTGTTGGTAAAGGAGCAGAATAAAGTAGATACTGAAATAAAATGTTCCGGCACACTGGAACACAGTCGCCTAGAAGAGCATATTTCTAATTATATGCAATCTTCACCATTCAAATTCATCAGAAAGGTAAAGCTATTATGTGTCTGACAATCAAGTAAGATGCAGCTCTTGCCCCAGATAAGACAAACTCATGGACCATGAAAGGGAATGATTCTTAGAACTCATGAAAATGTTTAATGTACAGGAAAGTTTATACTCAGAGGTAGCCCCACAATAGTACACACAATTCAGCATTGATTGGAAGGCATTAGGACAGTGTGGACAGTGAAGGTGGCTTTGAGGTGGTATGAGCTGGAGCTGAGTTTGGTGACATGGAATCAAGATGAGGTGACATCTGGTTGACAGCTTGGTGTTGGTTGACATTTGTGAACAAGGCTGCATTCTGTAAGGAAGAGTTTTGTCTTTTCTTGTCAGGTTTTTCTATTTGCTTCCTACCCACATACAATGAATAAAGACAACTTACTGCACACTGACACAAACATGAAAATCATCTTGTTTTCTGAAGTGAGTGTTGGGATCTCAGCTAATGGTCTCCTTTTTTTTGCCCACATCTGCATGCTCCTTGGTGGGAACAGGCCTAAGCCCATTGATCTCTACATTGCTTTCTTGTCCCTAACCCAACTAATGCTGCTTACAACTATGGGACTCATAGCCATGGACATGTTTATGCCTTGGGGGAGATGGGGTGTTAACACATGCCAATCACTTATCTGTTTGCACAGCCTTCTTTGGTGCCTTGCCCTTTGTGCAGCCTGCCTCCTGAATGTCCTTTGGACCATCACTCTTAGTCCTAGAAATTCCTGTTTAACAAAGTTTAAACATAAATCTCCGCATCATATCTCAGGCACCTTTCTTTTCCTCTGTGTTCTCTATATGTCTTTCAGCAGTCACTTCTTCATATCAATTATTGCTACCCCCAACTTGACCTCAGAGAGTTTTATGTATGTTACTCAGTCCTGCTCACTTCTACCTGTGAGTTACTCCAGAACAAGCATCTTTTCCACAATGTCCATCAGGGAAGCATTTGTAATTGTTCTCATGGCCCTGTCCAGCAGGTACATGGTGGCTCTCCTATGGAGGCACAAGAAGCAGGCTCAGTATCTTCACAGCACCAGTCTTTCTTCAAAAGTCTCCCCAGAGCAAAGGGCCACCAGGACCATCATGCTGCTCATGAGCTTCTTTGTGGTTCTCTGCACCTTGGACACTGTTGTCTTTTACTCAAGGATGATGTTCAAGGATGGCCCAATATTCTACTGTGTACAAATTATTGTGGCCCATAGCTATGCCACAGTCAGTCCTTTTGTGTTTATTTGCAATGAAAAGCATATAATTAAGCTTTGGAAGTCAATGTGTGGCAGCAAAATAAATATTTGATTTTTCAAGGATGGATATGGTTCCTTAATATAATCCAATATATTGTTATCAGAGCTATGTATCACGACATATTGAGAATACACTCTCGCTGTGAAATTATATTTTTCTGATAAATCTGTTTACTTTGTGTGTACAAAAGTCTATGAAAGAAAATCAAACCACGAACAACATTGTTTTTTGAAATCTAAGGTTTGTTTTAAAAATTTATTTTTTTATTTATTCACTTCACATTCCAATATCAGTACTCCTCTCCTCCCTGTGCACTTTCACAGAAGTCCTCCCTCAATTACCCTCTCCCCTTCTCTTCTCACAAGGGGATCTCTCTCTGAGTATTGTCCGCACCAATCTGGCACAAGTCCCTGCAGGAATAGGCACATTCTCACTCACTGTGGCCAGACAAGGAAGTACAGTTAGGGGAACAGGACCCACAGGCAAGCAACAGATTCAGGGACAGCCCCCATCTGGTTCTTGGGAGACCTGCATAAAGACAAGCTGCATATCTGCTACGTATTTGCAGAGGCCCTAGTTCTAGCCTGTGCTAGCTTTTTGGTTAGTGTTTGAGTCTTTGGGAGCACTGAAGTGTCAGCTTATTTCATTTTGATGATCTTCCTTTGATGCCATGTCCTCTTTTCTGTTCCATCAATCCTCCATCCAACTCTTCCATAAGACTCCACAAGCTCCATCCAATGTCTTGCTGTGGGTCTTTGCATCTCTTTCCATTGGCTGCTGGAATGTCCATTCTGTGCCTGGTCTTTGGTAAGTGAATTAATTTCTGGGAATCCCCAAGGATACAGGTTACCAGACTCTGTTGGTCTTCAGGCTCATTGGAATGTCTCAGACAACAGTTTGTTTAGGATCCTGACTACAAGATTAACAGAGTATCATTAATTAAATTATTAGGTCCCATTTGTCAATTCTTGATCTTAGAGCATACGCTATTAGTGTTCTGTTCAGAAACTTTCTCCTTGTACCGATGTCCTCAAGGGTCTTCCCCAGTTTCTTTTTTATTAGCTTCAGAGTGTCTGGCTTTATGTAGAGGTCCTTGATCCATTTGGATTTGAGCTTAGTACAAGGATACAAGGATGGATCAATTCAAGGAAACTGAGGAAATCCAAAAAATCATCAGATCCTACTACAAGAGCCTGTACTCAACACAACTGGAGAATCTGGAGGAAATGGACAATTTCCTTGACAGATACCAAATACCAAAATTAAATGAGGATCAAATAGATCATCTAAACAGTCCCATAATGCCTAAAGAAATAGAAGGAGTCATAGAAAGTCTTCCAACCAAAAAAAGCACAGGACCAGATGGTTTCAGTGCAGAATTCTATCAGACCTTCAAAGAAGAGTTAACACCAATACTCTTCAAACTATTCCACAAAATAGAAACAGAAGGAACACTACCCAATTCCTTCTATGAAGCCACAATTACGCTGATACCAAAACCACACAAAGATCCAACAAAGAAAGAGAACTTCAGACCAATTTCCCTTATGAACATCGATGCAAAAATATTCAATAAAATTCTTGCCAACCGAATCCAAAAACACATCAATACGATTATCCACCATGATCAAGTAGG
This sequence comes from Apodemus sylvaticus, assembly GCF_947179515.1. NCBI lineage: Eukaryota > Metazoa > Chordata > Mammalia > Rodentia > Muridae > Apodemus > Apodemus sylvaticus. The sequence goes on from NC_067473.1 coordinate 120,968,622, forward strand.
CTTTATCCCGGGAATGCAGGGTTGGTTCAATATACGGAAATCCATCAATGCAATCCACTACATAAACAAACTCAAAGAAAAAAAACCACATGGTCATTTCATTGGATGCTGAAAAAGCATTTGACAAAATTCAGCATCCTTTCATGCTTAAAGTCTTGGAAAGAACAGGAATTCAAGGCCCATACCTGAACATACTAAAAGCAATATACAGCAAACCGGTAGCCAGCATCAAACTAAATGGAGAGAAAGTTGAAGCCATCCCACTAGAAACAGGGACTAGACAGGGCTGCCCACTCACTCCTTATCTTTTCAATATTGTACTTGAGGTACTAGCTCAGGCAATTCGACAACATAAGGAGGTCAAAGGGATACAAATTGGAAAGGAAGAAGTCAAACTATCATTATTTGCAGATGACATGATAGTCTACCTAAGTGACCCAAAAAACTCCACTAGAGAACTCCTACAGCTGATAAACAACTTCAGCAAAGTGGCAGGTTATAAAATCAACTCAAGCAAATCAGTGGCCTTCGTATACTCAAAGGATAAGCAGGCTGAGAATGAAATTAGGGAAATGACCCCCTTCACAATAGCCACAAACAGTATAAAGTATCTTGGGGTGACTCTTACCAAACATGTGAAAGATCTTTATGACAAGAACTTCAAGACTCTGAAGAAGGAAATGGAAAAAGACCTCAAAAAATGGGAAAACCTCCCATGCTCATGGATCGGCAGGATCAATATAGTTAAAATGGCCATTTTGCTAAAAGCAATATACAAATTCAATACAATACCCATCCAAATCCCAACTCAATTTTTCACAGAGTTAGAAAGAGCAATTAACAAATTCATCTGGAATAACAAAAAACCCAGGATAGCTAAAACTATTCTCAGCAACAAAAGAAATTCTGGGGGAATCAGTATCCCTGACCTCAAGCAATACTACAGAGCAATAGTGTTAAAAACTGCATGGTATTGGTACAGTGACAGGCAGGCGGATCAATGGAACAGGATTGAAGATCCAGAAATGAACCCACACACCTATGGCCACTTGATCCTCGACAAAGGGGCTGAAAACATCCAAAGGAAAAAAGATAGCCTTTTCAACAAATGGTGCTGGTTCCACTGGAGGTCAGCATGCAGAAGAATGCGAATTGATCCATCCTTGTCTTCTTGTACTAAGCTCACATTCATCTGTTAAAGCTTCAGTTTTCTTGGTCATACAGGGTGTTTACCCATAGTCCGGCCATAGTCTGGTTGGTCAATTGGAGCATGTGGTTAAACTGCTTCTTCATCTTGGCCCCACTGTCATGCTAGCCCTGGAGCTGGGGAAGGACAGCTCCCAGGCCTAGCTTCCCGGTGATGATGGCAGCATTGCAGAGCTTAGAGAACAGCCTGGTCCACATTGTCCTCCCAGGAGCACTTTTGCCTAGTCAGCCATTGCATTCTTCTCTGTGCCATATCCAGACCATCATAGGCCCCGGGTGATCAGCTCTGGTAGCAGCTTCTAGCCCCCAGCCTATAGAACTAACCAGCTGCTACCCTTAGGCCCAGTCCGGTGAACTAACTAACTATCCAGAGTGTCTCTCTGAGTAAAAAGTATCTATTGTATCTTGAATCACACCTGGATAAGGTAAGAAGATTGTTTTGTCCAAGGACTTCCTGGGTGGGGTCTGCAAAACCAAAATAGTTCCTCAAAAGCTTCCATTGCTTTCCTGGTGAGCCTGGGTAGAGATAGCCTGTCTGTATAACAAGCAAGGCCAAGAGTTAAAGGTTTAACAGGATTAACTTGTCTGCTGGGGATGTCCCTGAGATATCCAATTCAGCTGCAAATTAGCAACTCAAAAGACAGAAAACCTGGCCTCTGGGATGGGGGAGGCAGCCTTGAGCCTTGGACCAATTCAAATGTAAATTCTTTCTTCCTTTCCCAACTCCAACTTGCAGGGCAAAGACTATGTACAAGGTTTTTCAGATGTAAATATCCCCAGTCTGGGCCAATTGTTTCAAATCCATCTCCCTTGCAAGGATGACTAAAAACAGAAAGAGCCTGATAAAAATGCCCGTCTAACACATCTGGAGCCATACTACAATATATCCCTTTGAGAGGTAAATGTAACCACATAAATGATTGGAGCAAAGCATTGCAAAACTTTTTTGGCTACAAGATGGATTCTTTTACATCTTAATATGCTCGGTATTTCTTAGTTCTGGCCACTAGGAAGGAGAATTTCAGAAATATAGTAAATTGCAAAGTGAGATTTTCAGGTTCTGTACTTACAGGGTGTTCCACAAATTTCCCAGAAGACATTTCTTGTCTCTGTCTGTAAAATTTTGTTTTACAGATATCACTGGGACACTGTGACAAAGTACATATCATGTATGTACTTTTTAGGCTAGGTTACCTCAGTTTTGATATTTTCTAGTTCTGTTCATTTGCCTGCGAAACTCATGATACCCTGTTTTTAATACCTGAGCAAATTTTAAATAGCTTTCCAGCTTTTACAAATGAAGCTGATTTAAACATAATTTACCAAGTGTATTTGTGGGATGTTGGAGTATCTTCTGACTATATGTTCACGATTGGGATAGTTGGGTCTTGAGGTAGAACTATTACCAGTTTTCTGAGAAGTCATCAAATTCATTTCCAAAGAGGTTGCCCAAGTTTGTACTATTTCCAGCAATGAAAAATGTTCCCCTTTTTCCACATCCTGCCAGTATGTGCTGTCTTTGAGTTTTTGATCTTAGCCTTTTTGATGAATATACAATTTTCATTTTCCTTGTAACTAAGGACTATAAACATTTTACTAATTGCTTCTCAGCCTTATGAGATTTCTCTGCTGAGAATACTGTTTCAATCTGTATTCCATTTTTGAAATTGGGTTATGCAGGTTGTTTGTGTCTAACTTCTTCAGTTCTTTGTAAAGTTTGCACATTAGCCCTCTGTCAGATGAAGGGTTGGTGAAGATCCTTTCCAAACTCTAGGCTGCTGATTTGTCCATTTGACAGTGTCTTTTGACTTTCAGAAGCTTTTCAGTTCTGTGAGGTTCCCTTTATTAATTATTGTCTAATCCACTGTGTTCTGTTCAGGAAATTGTTTCCTGTATCAGTGAGTTCAAGGTTATCCCCAACTTTCTGTTCTATTAGATTTAGTGTATCTGGTTTTGAAATAGGTGATCCTGGCGCCATACAGTAACTGGAAATGAGCTAAGCTTATCTTGCTTCTGTAAACTGCTTATGCCTTTACTCCTATCCAGGAGTTCATGCAGCTATAGACATCCAAGAAAATAGGAAACTAATTGGTCCACTGAGTGTGGGCTCCGATAATTTAAACTGATTGGCCTAAAAATTATGGAGTGGTACAAATTGATTGGCTTGCATTTCGTGGGCTCTCAATGCTGAAGAATGATTGGTTGGTGATTCGTGGGCTTTCGATGCTAAGGAATAATTGGTTGGTGATTCGTGGGCTTTGTTGTGAACTTATAAAAGCTGTCCCAATTCTGCACTCAGGGTCTCCTCTAGCCCTGTGTGGTGTATGGGTGTGGGACCCAGAATACTGGAATAAAGAAATCCTCATGTTATTGCATCGAGACCATTTCTTTCGAGTGATTTGGGTGTCGCCTTCTGAGGAGTGGGGTGCTGGGGCACCCTGGGTTTTTGGGGGGTTTTACATTTTCTTGGTTCCCTGACCAGGAAATGCGACTTTCCTTCACACAGAAGAAATGACTTAGAGGTAAGGGGGACCCCTCTGGAATGTGTGTGTGCTGGCGATATTTTTGTTCTAAATGTCCTGAGTGACTGCGGCGCCACTGTGTATTTGTCTTGGTTTCGGTTTGTTAACAGAAGGGAGTGGAAGTGGAATTCCCACTCTGTGGTTTGTTTGCAGCCGCTGCTGAGAGCCTTAAGGATCCAGTAGCTGCAGAGGGAGCCATCCTAGAGTCCCGCAGGCTGCAACCCTGGAGGACGCTCCAAGGGCAAGAGACAGTCAGGAAGGCCAGAATGAAGGGGATGGAGTGCTCCTTCTACTGAGTTTTGGTTTTGCTTGCAAGCTTCTGAGGCTTGGAGAGTCTGTCTGGTGCAGTATGTTTGACTGGAAGCTGCTAGAGTTGAGACCGCGGGGTGGGGGTGGGGAGTCTGGAGGAAGCTTTAGACCTGGGAGAGAGCTGAATGAAGCTCTCCTCCATCTGTAAACAGCAAGTCAGTAATGGTGGGAGCCATTTTGTTTTGCTTCTGGTCCCTGCAGTTTGTGCAGAAGCACCTGGTGTCTGAAACTGGGCCCCTCTAGGGGCAAATCATGTGATTTTCCTTGCTCTGTGTTCTTGAATCTAGAGGCCTGATGGTGGCAGGGTCAGGCTGTCTATGTGGTGTTGTTTTGTATTGTGTTTTGTGTTCTTGGACTTAGATGGACGATATTATTTTGCCTTTGACTGAAAAGCAACTCTGTGGCACCAAAATCAGGTCACATGACTCAAGTGCGCCAACTTAGAACAAAAGGAGAGACAAAATACTTGGGCTCTGACACCCTCTGATAAGGAAAACAAGTCTTAACAAGACACTCAATGTGGCAGGTGCGAGTATTCTAGTACATTAAGTTGGTACAGATGGTTTATTTCTTTTATTTTAAATTGTTTAAATTATTATGATCAATGTGATGTTAAACTTTGTGGTTATATTGTTCCTCTGAGAGAGAGGTCAAAATAAGGGAGACCTCCAGAAGACTAGATTCTAAAATATCAAATGAAAAATCTGTCTTTGTAATACTAACATCTTGTTTTGAGATTTACATTACAGAAAATACCACTCCCCTTCATATCTCAACATCCATGTTCAGATTGAAGAAACGGTCTTTCTAGAGAATATAGAAATAGTCAGATTTAAAACGGGGAGAAAATAAAATTAATTTCATTTGATAAAAATCTTTATAATTGGTATTAAGTTCAAGGCATAAGTTCTTATTTGATACAGGTTTTATTTTGATACAAAATCAAGGTTTTCATTGGTATAAATACTAAAAATTTGAAAGTACAGGATTTACACCCAGTTCTTTGTTATTATTACTGATCTGAGATGCTTAAGCCTATGAGTTTAGGGATAAATAGAAATATAAGGCTCTGAGTTTATTGTTAGGATGCTTTCTAGGTTTTAATCAGAAAAAGCTGAAGATAGTTTAACCGACAACAGTCCACATTACTTTACATAGATAATTGGTTTTCAAAAACGTCAAAAATCCATGGAATATGATGTTTATGTCTTAAAAGCTATGTTAAGCTTTCTATATATTTTCAGTTAATATTGGTCACTCTTAGATTTCTGATGTTATTGAAGACTGTTAGTCTCATACAGCTTCCAAGCTGTTTAATCCTGAGAAAGCTGATATAGATTTAAATAAATGATTTTCAGGTGACATAAAATTTAAAGCCAGGACATGAGTCAATTCTTACAATGTTAATTCTTAAGTTGTACAGAGTCATATTGGGGAGTCATGCCACATGGTAGGAACTTGCCATTGGCCAAGGACAATCCCTGGCTTTGAGCAGGAATCTGAAGTTAGGGCATAATAGGGAAGTAGGTTACAGCAGGAATTTTTATCCTAGGGTGGAGAAGCTCATGGTGAAGGTTAAGCTCATCGTTCCTCCAGGTCTATGAATTCCCGAATTAAGCAGGTGACCCATCCAGCTGCCTGAGCAGTAGAGCCAAGAACTGCCAGAGGACTTCACTGGAACTCAGCCTAGGGTCTGGGGGAAGGGCTTGCCCAAACTCTTAAAAGGTCTGACTGACATTGAAGTTCCAGCAACCCAGTTCGTAGTAGGTGCAGGCAGCTATGGAATACAACATTAAGTGTTAATTATGACTGTCTTTTAAGATAATACAGATGAAAGGGTTCTGTTTAATTGACAGAGATGATAAACTAGGTGTTATGTTTATCTTATAGTTTATAATTTACAAAAGGGTAATAATTATGCTCAATTGATATTTAGAGAGGACCTGAGACCATCTATCCTGATACTATGGTAGCTCTCTCACTAAGGTTATATTTCCCAAGAGACTAATCTCTTTGAGACTGTTTTATTTGTAATACAGGAAGCCAAAAAGACTACCCCGTCAGACAAAAGGTAAGAGGCACCCGAAAAACCAACACCAGACTCCATTGGCAGGTCTCGAGGGCATGGTAGCCCACAAATTTGACCAAGGTATGTAAGGTTAAGCAGGGAACAGATGAGTCACCTGCAGCTTTTCTAGAGCAGCTCATAGAGGCATTCTGCCAATATACATGCTATGACTCCAGGGGCACGGAATATAAGGATACTATGACAATAGTTCTTATAGACAGTGCTAGTAGAGATATCAGGAAAAAGCTTCAGAGACTAGAGGGATTTGGTGCAGGTTGCTGAGAAGGTCTGTAGAAGGATTTAATATAGGTTGTTGAGAAAGTCTATAGAGAGATTTAGTGCAGTTTGCTGAGACAGGGAGACAGAGGAGGAGAAGAAATGGAGAAAAAGAAAGAAAAATGACAGAGAAGGAAGCTACAGAGAATCCTGGTTATGATAGTTAGAAAAAGCAGAAAAGGGAGACAGAAAAGGACCAGTGTACATAGTATAAAGAGAGAGACCACTGAGCCAGAGTGTGCCCTAAGAAACAGAAGCCACGAGCAGGAATTCCCAGGTCTTGGGAAAAGTGCCCCCAAATGGCAAACCCAGGTGTTAGCCCTGGGTGAAGACAGTGACTAGGGGAGATGGGGTTTCTGACCACCTTCCCCAACCCAGGATAACTGTGGGAATAAAAGAGAAACCCACTCAGTTCTTGGTGGACACAGGGGCTCAACACTCGATCTTCCAAGCCAATGGTGCTATTTCCAAGAAAAGATCTTGGGTCCAAGAAGTTACTGGCACCAAAATGTATTCATGGTCTACCCGAAGAACAGTGGACCTAGGGATGGGATGGGTAGCCCATTCATTTAGGGTCAGCCTAGACTGTTCCTACTCCCTGTTGGAGTAAGACATACTCTCCAAAATGGGGACGGGGCAGATATGCTTCCTGCATCTAACTGGCCCAAAAAGAGAGACTGACACCTCCTGAACGTCGCTACAGACAGGAGCAGTTTTCTCCATGATGGACAGAGATAAGCAGGTGCTGCTATGGTGGATGGCTCAAATGTCATCTGGGTAGAAGAATCTTTACCCCCTGGCATGTCAACACAGAAAGTGGAGCTCATTGCCCTCACCAAGACCTTGGAACTTGGAACCAGCAAAAAAGTCAACATCCACATGGATTACAGGTATGCCTTTGCCACAGCCCATGTCTACAAGTATATATGCCAAGAGGACTGCTCACATCAGAGGAAACCAACAGGAAATCTTGGACTTCTTAGATGTCCTAATGAAGTCAGCCACTGTGAGTATTCACTGCCCAGGACGTCCAAAGGGAAAAGACTCAATGGGCAATAACCAGGCAGAGCAAGTGGCTCCAGGAATGGATATGCAGGAGCCTATACCGGTTATGGGTCTGTAAGAGACAGCCACTGGGAAATGAGACAAAATTAAGAAACAGCCGCACTTAAAAAAAGGACTGATATTGCTAACCACCCTACCAACTATTACCAAGAGAAGGTGCACACAAGAAGGGAGAACTATACTCCCCAGAAAGTAAGCCAAAGACTCACTAGGCCAAATGCACTGATGGACTCGTTTAGGGGATTAAAAACCTTGTCCCGGAAGCTAAGGGACCAAATGTACATATTTATGACTCAGGTTTTAGGCTAGAGAGATAATAGAACAGTATAAGATATGCCAGGAACTAAATGCTTATGCAGTAAAGAGTAAACAGGGCAAAAGACCTAGAAGAGAACAGCCTAGAGTACATTAAGAGATTTTATAAAAGCTAAAGCAGGATAATATGGTTATAAAATACCTTCTAGCATTTGTAGATAATTTTCTCTTGATGGGTTGAAGCAGGAAACAGCCACCAAGGTTAGAAGAAATTTTCCTGAGTTTCAGAGTGCCCAAGGTAATTGGATCAGAAAATGGTTCTGTTTTTGTTTCTAAGATAAGCCGGAAATTGACAGAGATATTGGGGGCTAATTGGAAACATTATTGGACTACTGTCACCAGGGCTCAAGACAAGTTAAAAAATAAACAAAACCCTATGAGAGACCTTAACTAAATTGACCTTGGAGACTGGCTCAGGCTGGGTGGTGTCTCTCCCCTTGTTTCTGAACAGCCTATGCCATTTTAACCTGACCCCCCTAGAGCTCCTTTTTGATACTCCAACTCCTTTGATGTCCACTGGGCCCTCCCAGGAGGTGTCTCACTATATATGATTTGCCTTAAATGCTCTAGGCATGCCAGGGACTCCTCACTGCTTTCAGATAGGTGACTGGATCTGTATAAGAAGGCTTCAGGAACAGTTGCTGAAACCCTGATGAAAGAAACCCTCACCAAATTAACCACAGAGACTGCTGTTAATGATTAGATAGCTCTCCTGCCCTTTGTGTCCTTCAGGCTTTTGTTCTCTAGGCTCAAGGCGCTCGAGTGGGTGAGGCAGCGAGCATAGAAGCAGCTCCGGGAGGGCTACTCAGGAGGAGAATTGGAAGTCCCACATCATTTCCAAGTTGGAGATTTGGTCTATGTTAGATGCCACTGCGTAGAAAACCTTGAGACTTGGTGAAAAGGCCCTTGTACTCTTGACCACCCTGCTTTCTGCTTTGATGAGACCCTTTGTAATTTTACTCCTTTTGCTTACAATTGGAACCTGTGTGATTAACCAGTTAATAGTTTGTATTAGGGAATGTATAAGTGCTGTACAGATTCTTATGCTACTCCAACAATATCAGAGATTAGGGCAGGACAATCCAGAATATGTAGAGTCAGAGATTTAGTTCTATAGTTCTAAGATTAGAACTCCTAACAAGAGAAGAAGTGGGGAATGAAAGGATAAAAAATAATACAGCCTAACTCCAGCCTTCTAAGGATCCCCAAACACTTCATATTCCAGAGCCTGCTCTTTGTGCTCTTTGTTAGAAACTAGGTAAAAGGTCACATTCCAGAGCCTGCCCTTTGTTTAGAGCTAGCAAAAACGCCTTGAATAGGTGATCCTGGCCCCATAAGGTAACTGGAAATGAGCTAAGCTTATCTTGCTTCTGTAAACTGCTTACACCATTACTCCTATCCAGGAGTTCACGCAGCTATAGACGTCCAAGAAAATAGGAAACTAATTGGTCCACTGAGTGCAGGCTCTAATAATTTAAACTGATTGGCCTAAAACTGTGGAGTGGTACAAATCTATTAGCTTGCATTTCGTGGGCTCTCGATGCTAAGGAATGATTAGTTGGTGATTCGTGGGCTCTCAATGCTAAGGAATAATTGGTTGGTGATTCATGGGCTTCGTTGTGAACTTATAAAAGCTGTCCCAACTCTGCACTCGGGGTCCACAGTCCTCTAGCCCTGCATGGTGTACGGCTGTGGAACCCAGCATTCTAGAATAAAGAAATCCTCATGTTATTGCATCAAGACCATTTCTCGCAAGTGATTTGTGTGTCACTTTCCAAGGCATGGGTGCTGGGGCACCCTGGGTTTTTTGGGGGTCTTACAGTTTTATATGAAGTCTTTGATCCACTTGGACTTGAGTTTTGTGCACAGTAATAAATATGGATCTATTTTCATTCTTCTACATGTAGATATTTATTTAGACTAGCACCATTTTTGAAGATATTTTTTCTCCATTGTGTGGTTTTGGTACTTTATCAAAACACAATTGTCCATAGATCTGTGGGTTTATTTCTGGATCTTTGTTTCAAATCCATTGACCAACTGGTCTGTTTCTGTGCCATTACAATGAGGGGTTCTTTATCTTAATTGTTCTGTAGTAGACATTGAGGTCAGGGATAATGATCCTGAAGTTCTTTTATAGTTTATTTTGGATATCCTGGATTTTTTGTTTTTCCATATGAAATTGAGAATTGCTCTTTCCATATCTATGAAAAATTGTGTTGGAATTTTGACTGGGATTGCACTGAATCTGTAGATTGCTTTTGGAAAGATGGTCATTTTCACTATGTTAATCCCACTAATCCATTAGTATGGACGATCTTTCCATTTTCTGATATCTTTTTCAATTTCTTTCTTCAGGCAGTTGAAGTTCTTGTCATACATATCTTTGACTTGCTTGGTTAGATTGAATCCAAGATATTTTATATTTTTCATGGATATTATAAAGGATCTTGTTCCCCTAATTACTTTCTCAGGCCACTTATCACTTTTTATAAAGGAACACTAGAGATTTATTTTTTTTCTTCTCTTTTTTTTAATTATTATTCGATATAATTTATTTACATTTCAAATGATTTCCCCTTTTCTAGCCCCCCCACTCCCCGAAAGTCCCGCAAACCCCCTTCTCTTCCCCTGTCCTCCCACCCACCCCTTCCCGCTTCCCCGTTCTGGTTTTGCTGAATACTGTTTCACTGAGTCTTTCCAGAACCAGGGGCCACTCCTCCTTTCTTCTTGTACCTCATTTGATGTGTGGATTATGTTTTGGGTATTCCAGTTTTCTAGGTTAATATCCACTTATTAGTGAGTGCATACCATGATTCACCTTTTGAGTCTGGGTTACCTCACTTAGCTCTAGCTCCATCCATTTGCCTAAGAATTTCATGAATTCATTGTTTCTAATGGCTGAATAGTACTCCATTGTGTAGATATACCACATTTTTTGCATCCACTCTTCTGTTGAGGAATAACTGGGTTCTTTCCAGCATCTGGCAATTACAAATAGGGCTGCTATGAACATAGTAGAACATGTATCCTTATTACATGGTGGGGAGTCTTCTGGGTATATGCCCAGGAGTGGTATAGCAGGATCTTCTGGAAGTGAGGTGCCCAGTTTTCGGAGGAACCGCCAGACTGATTTCCAGAGTGGTTGTACCAATTTGCAACCCCACCAGCAGTGGAGGAGTGTTCCTCTTTCTCCACACCCTCTCCAACACCTGCTGTCTCCTGAATTTTTAATCTTAGCCATTCTGACTGGTGTAAGATGAAATCTTAGGGTTGTTTTGATTTGCATTTCCCTAATGACTAATGAAGTTGAGCATTTTTTAAGATGCTTCTCTGCCATCCGATGTTCTTCAGGTAAGAATTCTTTGTTTAACTCTGTACCCCATTTTTTAATAGGGTTGTTTGGTTTTCTGGAGTCTAACTTCTTGAGTTCTTTATATATATTGGATATTAGCCCTCTGTCTGATGTAGGATTGGTGAAGATCTTTTCACAATTTGTTGGTTGCCGATTTGTCCTCTTGATGGTGTCCTTTGCCTTACAGAAACTTTGTAATTTTATGAGGTCCCATTTGTCAATTCTTGCTCTTAGAGCATACGCTATTGGTGTTCTGTTCAGAAACTTTCTCCCTGTACCGATGTCCTCAAGGGTCTTCCCCAGTTTCTTTTCTATTAGCTTCAGAGTGTCTGGCTTTATGTGGAGGTCCTTGATCCATTTGGATTTGAGCTTAGTACAAGGAGACAAGGATGGATCAATTCGCATTCTTCTGCATGCTGACCTCCAGTTGAACCAGCACCATTTGTTGAAAAGGCTATCTTTTTTCCATAGGATGTTTTCAGCCTCTTTGTCGAGGATCAAGTGGCCATAGGTGTGTGGGTTCATTTCTGGATCTTCAATCCTGTTCCATTGATCCTCCTGCCTGTCACTGTACCAATACCATGCAGTTTTTAACACTATTGCTCTGTAGTATTGCTTGAGGTCAGGGATACTGATTCCCCCAGATTTCCTTTTGTTGCTGAGAATAGTTTTAGCTATCCTGGGTTTTTTGTTATTCCAGATGAATTTGTTAATTGCTCTTTCTAACTCTGTGAAGAATTGAGTTGGGATTTTGATGGGTATTGCATTGAATCTGTATAGTGCTTTAGGCAAAATGGCCATTTTAACTATATTGATTCTACCGATCCATGAGCATGGGAGGTTTTCCCATTTTTTGCGGTCTTCTTCCATTTCCTTCTTCAGAGTCTTGAAGTTCTTGTCATACAGATCTTTCACATGTTTGGTAAGAGTCACCCCAAGATACTTTATACTGTTTGTGGCTATTGTGAAGGGGGTCATTTCCCTAATTTCTTTCTCAGCCTGCTTATCCTTTGAGTATAGGAAGGCCACTGATTTGCTGGAGTTGATTTTATAACCTGCCACTTTGCTGAAGTTGTTTATCAGCTGTAGGAGCTCTCTAGTGGAGTTCTTTGGGTCACTTAGGTAGACGATCATGTCGTCTGCAAATAATGATAGTTTGACTTCCTCCTTTCCAATTTGTATCCCTTTGACCTCCTTATGTTGTCGAATTGCCCGAGCTAGTACCTCAAGTACAATATTGAAAAGATAAGGAGAAAGGGGGCAGCCTTGTCTGGTCCCTGATTTCAGTGGGATTGCTTCAAGTTTCTCTCCATTTAGTTTGATGCTGGCTACCGGTTTGCTGTATATTGCTTTTACTATGTTTAGGTATGGGCCTTTATTTTTGTAAGTTTTGTTTCCAGCCACTTTGCTGATGGTGTTTATCAGCTTTAGGATTTCTCAGTAGAATATTTCTCAGTAGAATATTTTGAATAGAATACATATTTATACGTATATTCTATTATATCATCCACAAATTGCAATACTTTGACTTTTTCCTTTCCAATTTGTATCCCCTTGAACTCCTCTTTTGTCTTATTGCTCTTGATAGAACTTCAAGTACTATATAGGATAGGAAGAGAGTGGGCAGCCTTGGCTTCTCCCTGATTTAATGGAATTTGCTTTGGATTTTTCTCCATTAAATTTGATGTTGTCTATTGGCATGTTGTATATTTCCTTTATTATCTTTAGTTATGTTCTTTTATTCCTGATCTCTCCAAGACTTATATCACAAAGGGAGGTTGGATTTCATTAAAGCTTTTTGCAGAATCTAATGAGATGATCTTATTTCTTTCAGTTTGTTTATATGGTAGATTTCCATATGTTGAACCATCCCTGTATCTCAGGGCAAAGCCTACCTCATTATTGTAAATGATCTTTTTGATGTGTCCTTGGATTCACTCTACAAGTATTTTATTGAATATTATTTTATCTATGTTTATAAAGGGAGATGATCTATAATTCTCTTCCTTTATTGAATATTTGTGTGGTTTAGTTATCAGGGTGACTGTAACCTCATAAAATAAATTTGACAATTTTCTTCTTGTTTATGTTTTGTAGATTTTTTTTGAGGAGTATTGGTATTAGCTCTTCCTTGAATGTTTGATATAGATCTGTGCCAAACCCATCTGGCCCTGCAAATTTTTTTATTTGGGAGACATTTTATGGCTGCTTATATTTCTTTAGGGTCAATAGGACTATTTAAATAGTCTACCTGACCTTTATTTATTTTTGTCAGTTGTATCTATTGCAAAAATATAAATTTCTTTTTGAGTTTAAATTTTGTCAACTATGATTTTTTAAGCAAGACACGATGATTCTTTGAATTTTCTGTGACTGCTATTATGTCTCCATTTTCATTTTTTGTTTGGATAATTTGGACATTCTGTCTATTCCAATTAGTTATGTTGGAAAGAATTTTGCTATCTTATTGATTTTCTCAAAGAACAATTTTTTTTTGTTTAATTGACTCTTTGTGTTGTTCTCTTTATTTATACTTTATTGGTTTCAGCCCCAAGTTTGATTATTTCCTGCTGTCTACTCCTCTTGGCTTTGATTACTTCTTTATGTTCTAGAGCGTTCAGGTGTGCTGTTAAGTCAACATTATGAGAACTTACAAATTTCTTATTTTTAATTATATATTTGTAATAAAAACAGAATTTTCTATTTTAAAAAGCAGAATAAAGACATAGGAATTAGAAAGTTGGCATCACAAGTTGAAGGTATAATAATGTACACTTCAAAAGCAGAGCCAAAAGTTCACTCCAGTCTCTGTATATAGGATTTGGAACATCTCATCTTGTCTCAGACAGAATGTTATAGTAATTGATCTGCTGTGATCTCTTTTTAGTGTTTTTTTAAATTCTTTTTATTAATTTTTAAAATTATATTATTCTTTAATCATTTTTTACACTACGGTCCTTATCCCCCTCCCAGTACCATCTCTGACTGTTTCTCATTCCCTTCCACCTCTCTCATCACCAAAAGCATGATTCCATCTTCCAACCATACCACACTAGACCTTCCCAAACCCTGGGGCCTCAATCTCCCAAGTGTTAGGCATATGGTCTCTGACTTTTGTCAGACCAGGCAGTCGTCTGCTGTATATGTGCCTGAGGCCTCATATCAGCTGGTGTGTGCTGCCTGGTTAGTGTCTCAATGTCAGAGATCTTTGGGGTCCAGGTTAGTTGAGACTGTTGGTCTTCCTATGGACTCACACTCCTCCTTATAGTCATTCCCTAAAGGAGGTGGGGAGACATGCTAGTATGTACCAGAGACCTGAGAGGTGAGAGCCTCTCAGGACTCAAAGGGATGGACCTTATATATATGTCCAACAGTGGGGAAAGGGAACTTGTATAGTCCATCTGAAGTAGAAAGATAGGGCATCAAGTGGAAGGATGGAATTGTCATTCCACAGTTAAAAACTCTGACTCAGACTTGTTCCTATCTAAAAGAACTGCAGGGACAAAACTGAGAAGAGACTGAGGGAATGAAGCTCCATCAACAGGCCCAATTTGGGATCCAGCTCAAGGAGAGGACCCAAGGCCTGACACTATTATTAATAGTATGGTGTGCTGACAGTCAGGAGCCTAGCATGGATGCCCTCTGAGAGGCCCAACAAGCTGCTGAAAGAGTCAGATGCATACTTTAAATTTTTTTGTTTGTTTTTTGTTTTTTTTTGAGACAGGGTTTCTCTGTATAGCCCTGGCTGTCCTGGAACTCACTCTGTACCCAGGCTGGCCCCACCCTCAGAAATCTGCCTGCCTCTGCCTCTCAAGTGCTGGATTAAAGGCATGCACCACCACAGCCCGGCTTAAAATATTTTTTATTGATTTTTATCTTTTTTTTTCATTTTTCATATGCATTGGTACTTTGTTTGCATGTATGTCTGTGTGAGGGTGTTGTATGTCCTGGAACTGAAGTTACAGACCATTGTGAGCTGACACACAAGGGCTGGGAATTGTGAATATAAACTAATGCTCTGAACTGATAAGCCAATATCTGCAACCAGAGAATTCACTAATTTCCTTGTGAAGGCACTTAGTGCTATGAACTTTACCCTTAACACTGCTTTCAATGTGTTCCTTAAGTTTGTGTATATCGTACATTTATTTTCATTGAATTCTAGAAAATTTTTCTTTCTTAATTTCCTTCTTGACCCAGGGGTCATTCATTAGAGAATTGTTCAGGGTATATGGGTTTGTAGGCTTTCTGTTAATTCTGTTGCTGTTGAATGAAGTGGAAATCTCTGATTTCTTTGAAGACCCAGTTGTGTCATGTGATGTTTTTCTGTAAACTCCGTTGTATAAGCTGAAGCAGACATATCAGAGGTTGTTTTGTAGAAAACCTGGCTTTTCTTTGGAAGCAGCCTGGAAAGGGGGCATGTAATGTTTTTCTACAGCATAAATGTGGGAGAACATGTGCTGTTTTTGGAAGAGTATAAATATGACCGAACACCCAGGAGATGATGCTTTGTGGTCTTGGCACACTTTGCTGGCCATTGTTTGCCATGACTTCATAGAGAGACAAAGGTATAAGAGTGCTTCCATCTGGTGGTGTTCTCATGGATTCTTCCACCTCACAGGACTCAGGTCAATTGGCAAAGCCTCCAAGTTTCTTGTGGATGGGACTGCCATTGCTGATTCATGAATGGTGTTTGCGAGTGGTTCAAGCTACCTCTGCAGTATATCAGTATAACTGCTGATATACTGACAATGAAGATTGGAGTCTCTACAAAGAATTATTTGCACTCCTCTGCCCTATTCACCTTTCCTTTCCACTACCTCTGGTGGGTGGTGGGCTAGAAGGGTGCTGAAAAAAATTTAGAGTGCCCTTATTAAAAGTAGCTTTTGAAAATCCAAAGCCAACAGTTAAAATTCAGTTTTAATCAGTTGTTGTCTGATAAGATACAAGGCGGGGGGGAGTGTCATTTATTTTTTTATATTTGTTGAGATTTATTTTGTGAAAAAGTACATGGTAATTTTTTTAAAAAAAGTTATTGGTTATTTTAAGTACATTTCAAATATTATCTCCCATCCTGGTTTTACTTTCTGAAAAACCCCATCCCATACCCCTTTGCCCCTGCTTCCATAAGGGTGTTCCTTCAACCACCCACTCACTTCCACCCCATTGCCCTTTCATTTCCCTATACCAGGGCATCAAGCCTTCACAGGACCAAGGGCTTCCTCTCCAATTGATGCCAGATAAGTCTATCCTCTTCTATATATGCAGCTGGAGCCATGGGTTCCTCCAGATGTATTCTTTGATTGGTGGTTTAGTCCCTGGGAGCTCTGGGGAATCTTGTTGGTTGATACTGTTGTTCTTTCTATGGGGTTGCAAACCCTTTCAGCTCCTTTACTCCTTCCCCTAACTCCTCATCTGGGGTTCCCATGCTCAATCCGATCATTGGCTGCAAGCATCAGCATCTATATTGGTAAGACTCTGGCAGAGCCTCTCAGGAGACATCAATATCAAGTTCCTGTCAGGAAGCAATTCTTGGTGTCAGTAATAGTGACCGGGTTTGGTGGGGCAGTATATGCATGGCCTTTTCTTTAGTCTCTACTACATTCTTGTATTTCCTTTAGACAGGAGCAATTCTGGTTTAAATTTTTGAGAAGTACAGGTAATACCATCCTTAAACTGTAGGCCATGCCTAACACCTGGATATGGTCTCTACAGGTTTTCTCTCCCCATTATTGGGTATTTCAGCTACCCTCATTCTTGTTGGGTCCTGGAACCCTTTTGCTTTCCTGGAGTGTGGGACTTTCAGTTTGCTACACCCAGTTCCCAATACCCCATTGCTACATACCTCTTTTCAATTTCCTGACCATCTCTACATCTGCCCTGTCTCCTCTCACACCTGATCCTGCCCCACTTTTTTGGTATTTTTTTGAGATTTGGTTTGTGACTCAGTACATGGTCAAATTTTGAGAAAGTTTTGTGAAGTGCTGAGAAGAGGGTCTATTCTTTGGTGTTTGCATGAAATGTTCTGTAGATATGTGTTAGATCCACTGGAATCATAACACCTGTTAACTCCATTATTTATTCAGCTTCTGTCTGGATGCTCTATTCCTTAGTGAGAGTAGTTATTGAAGTCTCTCACTATTCATGTGTGGCATTTCATGTTGCCTTAAGCTGTAGTAATATTTCTTTAACAAATATGGTTGCACTTGCATTTGGAGCATAAATGTTCACAATTGAGACATCATCTGGTTAGACATTTCCTTTGTTGAGTATGAAGTGTCCTTCCCCATCTTTTGATTAATTTTGTTTGAGATTCTGTTTGTTAGCTATTAGAGGAGCTTCACCAAGCTTGCTGTTTGGAGCCATTATCTTTTGGAAAATCTTTTGAAGAACCTTTTATCTGAGATAATATGTATCTTTTATGTTGAAGTGTGTTTCATGAATACAACAGAAGGATGGATCCTATTTTCGTATCCCTTGTGTTATTAGTATGTGTCTTTTCATAGGGGAGTCAAATACATTAATGTTGAAAGATATTAATGATCAGTGATTGTTAGTTCCTGTATTTTGATGTTGGTGATGGGACTGTATTTTTGTGATTATCTTGTTTACTTTTTGCTGTGAGATGATTAATTGGGTGTAGTTACATTCTGTGTTTTAGCGTTTTCCTTTTAGTATCTTCTGCAGGGTTGAATCTCTCTCTCTCTTTCTGTGTGTGTGTGTGTGTGTGTGTGTGTGTGTGTGTGTGTATAGTGCAAATTTTATTTGGTATGCAATATCTTGTTTTCTCTGTCAATGGTGATAAAAAGTTTTGTTGTGTCCAGTTGTTGGGCATGGCATCTATGGTTTCTAAAAGTGTGCCAGCTATCTGTCCAAACCTTTGACTTTTGCAGTCTCTGTTGAAAAATCAGTTGTAATTGTAATATGTCTACCTTTATATGTTACTTGGCACCTTTCCCATGCAGATTTTAATATTATTTTCCTCTACATTTAGTATTTTAATTATAATTACATAGTAGTGCTGCTTTCTTTTCTGGTCCAATCTCTTTGGTGTTCTATAAGCTTATAGTACCTTTGTAGTCATATCTTTCTTAGGTTAGGAAAATTTTCTTCCTTGATTTTGTTCAAAGGGTTTTTAGGCCTTTGAACAGGGTATCTTGTCCTTCTGCTATTACTATTATTATTGGGTTTTGTCTTTTCATAGTGCCACAGAATTCCTGGATGTTTCATTTGAGGAATTTTTAGATTTAACATTTTCTTTGTCTAAGGAACACATTTCTTCTCCTGTATCTTCAACCCCTGAGATACATTCTTCTAACGCTTGTATTCTGTTGATGATGCTTACATCTATTGTTCCTGTTCACTTACCTAGATTTTCTAATTCCAGATTTGCCTCAGTTTGTGTTTTCTTTATTGCTTCTATTTAATATGCAGGTCTTGAACAATTTCCTTCACTTTTTTTTGTTTTTGTTTTGTTGGCATTATTGTGTTTTATTGAACATCATCTTCATTTACATTGCCAATGGTAAAACCTTTCCCAATTTCCCACCTCCCTAAAGACTCTAAACCCCTCCTCCCTCCCCCTGGCTCCATGTATATTTCCCTCCACCCGCACACTCCCACCTCCCTTCCTCGGTTTCCCTTTGTTGTGGCCTCTATTGAGCCTTTACCTGACCAAGGATCATTCCTCCCACTGATGCTCAACAAGGCCTTCCTCTGCCACATTTTTGGCTGGAACCATGTGTGCCCCTTGGTTGATGGTTCAGTCCCTGGGAGTCTTGTGGCATCTGAGCGGCTGAAATCATTGTTCTTCTCATGGGGCTGTAAACCCCTTCAGCTCCTCCCGACCATCCTCCAGATACTCCATTGGGGACCCCATGCCCAGTCCCATAGTTGGTTGGTAGGATCTGCCTCTTTATTTGTAAGGCTCTGGCAAGACCCCTCTGGAGACCACCATAGCATGCTCCTTTTGGTATACATTTCTTCTTGTCCATAGTAGTGTCAGGATTTGTTGACTCTATAGGATGAATCCCCAGGTAGGACAGTCTCTGGGTTGTCTTTACTTCAGTCTCTGCTCCACACATTGTCTCCCTCATTGCTCCTGTGAGTATTTTGTTTCCTTTCGTAGAGGAACCAAAGCACCCTCACTAAAGTCCTCCTTCTTCTTGAGCTTCCAGTGCTGTGTGAATTGTACCTTGTTTATTTTAAGCTTTTGGGCTAACATCTATTTATTAGTGAGTGCATACCATATGTGTTCATTTGTGATTGGGTTGCCTTGTTCAGGATGACACATTCTAGTTCCATCCATTTGCTTAAGAATTTCATGAATTCATTGTTTTTATTAGCGGAATAGTACTCTATTGTGTATATATACCACAGTTTCTGTATCCATCCTTCTGTTGAGGGACATCTGGGTTCTTTCCAGCTTCTGGCTATTATAAATAAGGCAGCTATGAACATAGTGGAGCACATGTCCTTATTACATAGGGGAGCATCTTCTGGGTATATGCCAGGAGTGGTATAACTGGGTCCGCAGGTATTTACTAAATATTTTATCTTTTTCTCAAATTCTTTAAGGGATTTTTTTTTTCATTTCTTCCTTAGCAACCTCTACCATCTTATAAAATTGTTTTTTCCTTTTATTGGATACTTATTTACTTTTCCAATGTTATCCCCTTTCTAGGTCTCCCCTCTGGACCCCCCCCCCCAATCCCATCCTTTCTCTCCATGCCTCTGTGAGGGCGCTTTTCCACTCATACATGCACTCCCATCTCCCAGCCCTGACATTCCCCTACACTAGGGCATTAAACACCCTCAGGCTCAAGGGTCATTCCTCCCACTGATGTTCAACAAGTCCATCTTCTGTCACATACTCGGCCAGAGCCAGGTCCCTCCACGTGTACTATTTGGTTGGTGGTCCATTCCTAGGGACCTCCACAAATTCTAGTCAGTTGACATTATTTTTCCACCTGTGGGGATGAAAACCCCCTCAGCTCCTTCAGTCCCTTCTCCAACTCCTCCCTCATAGACTCTGTGCTCAGTCCAATGGTTGGCTGCAAGTATCCATCTCTGTATTTGTCAGGCTCTGGTAGAACCTTTCAGGAGACAGGTATATCAGACTGTCAGCAAGCACTTCTCAGCATCGGCAATAGTGTCTGCATTTGATGACTGTATATGGGATGGATCCCCAGGTGGGGCAGTCTCTGGATGGCCTTTCCTTTAGTCTCTGCTCCATACTTGGTCTCCTTATTTCCTCCTGTGACTATTTTGTTTCCCCTTCTAAGAAGCAATGAAGCATTGACACTTTGGTCTTCCTTCTTGAGCTTCATATGGTCTGTGAATTATATATTCATATCTTAAACTTTTGAGCTAATATCCACTTATAAGTGAGTGCAGACTATGTGTGTTCTTTTGTAACTGGCTTACATCACTCAGGATGATATTTTCAAGTTTCATCCATTTGCCTGTGAACTTCATTAAGTCATTGTTTTAAAAAGCTGAGTAGTATTCCATGGTATAAATGTACCACATTATCTGTATCCATTCATCTGTTAAGGGACCTCTGGGTTCTTTCCAGCTTCTGAATATTATGAATATGGCTGTTAGGAATGTAGTGAAGCAAGTGTCCTTATTACATTTTGGAGCCTATTCTGGGTATATGCCCAGGAGCATATATCCAGAATACACACACACACACACACACACACACACACATATATATATATATATATATATATATATATATATATATATATATATATATATCTCCAACAGCTGTGTCCTCAGGTAATACTATGTTCCTTAAAGAAATACAGGACAATGCAATCAAACAGGTGAAGCAATTGAACAAAAACTGTCCAGGATCTGAAAATGGAAGTAGAATCATTAAAAAAAACTTAAAGGGAGACAGGCCTTTAGATGGAAAACCTAGGAAAGAGAACAGGAGTCACAGATGCAAGCATCACCAACAGAATACAAGAGATAGAAGAGAGAATCTCAGTGCAGAAGATACAAGACATAGACACAACAGTCAAGGAAAATACAAAAGTAAAAAGTTCCTATCCAAAAACATTCAAGAAATCCAGGACAAAGTGAAAGGACACAGCCTGAGAATAATAGGTACAGAAGAGAGTGAAGATTCTCAAGTCAAAGTGACAGCAAATATCTTCAGCAAAATAACAGAAGAAAACTTTCCTAACTTAACAAAATAAATGCCCATAAACATGCAAGAAGCCTATAGAACACCAAACAGATGGAAATAGAAAAGAAATTACTCTCATCAAGTAATGATTAAAACACCAAATGCACAGAACAAAGAAAGAATACTGAAAACAGTAAGGGTTAAAAATGTCAAGTAACACATGAAGGCAGACCAATCAGAATTACATCGGACTTCTTACCAGAGACTATAAAAGTCAGAATATCCTGGAAGATGTCATACAGACCTTAAGAGATCAAAAATGCCAGCCCATGCTATAATATCCAGCAAAACTCACAATTACCATAGATGGAGAAACCAAAGTTTTCCAAGACAAAATCAGATTTAAACAATAGCTTTCTACTAATCCAGGCCTACAGAGGATAATAGAACGAAAAGTCCAACACAAGGAGGGAAACAATACCCAAATAAGAGCAAAAAAAATAATCTTTTAACAACAAATCCAAAAGAAGAGAAACACTCAGATGTAATTCCAACCCTAAAATTAAAGTAACAAGAAGCAATGATCATTGGTCCCTAATATCTCTCAAAATCAATGGACTCATCACCCAATAACAATACGTAGGCTCAGGAATCCCAGGGACTAAACCATCAACCAAGGTGTACACATGGTTCCAGTCAAAAGTGTGGCAGAGGAATGCCTTGTTGGGTATCAGTGGGAGGAGCGGTCCTTGGTCCTGTGAAGGCTCAATAGATGCTCCAACAAGGGAAATCGAGGGGAGGGGGGGTGGAGTGTGTGGGTGGAAGAGTATATGTGTGGAGGCTGGGGCAGGGAAGAGGGATTGGGGGTTTTGGGGGAGGGGGAAACCAGGAAGGGTTTTAGCATTTGAAATATAAATGAGGATTATATAAAAAAGAAATAAAATAAAAACTTAAATAAATTTAAAAACACCCTTGTCATATCTCAAAGTGTATGTTGTTAAGTCTTCTGTTACATGTTTATTATCCTGTTGGTTAAAATAAATTATTTTAACAGAAAAACAACTTCATATTTCACATATGGCAAAGTACATAGACAGAATTCTATTACTGACAGTTTTGATGGTAGTATATTGGTTCTTCTTAAAGATCTTGCCTATCAAAGAAGACTCCAACATTTATCACCCTCTAATATTAGACCTCAAAAAGTTCACTAATTGTTTTTCACTGCTCATAAAGACAAAAGGGCTGACTGTGGCATACATGTGCATCACAAAGATTCCAATAGAGTAAGATGTTGGATCATTCAGGAGCATGGTCCTTGAGCAGCAGACAATGCTGTCGAAGATGGACATCAGCACAAAGAAGGTCATGAGCATCAGGATGGTGTGGGTAGTCCTTTGCTCTGGCGATGTTTTTGGGGAAAGGCTGGTACCTTGAAGATGCTGGGCCTGTTTCCTGTTCCTGCACAAGAGAGCCACCATGTACCAAGTCGAGAGGACCATGAGACTAATAAAGATTTCCCTGATGGCCAGCAGAGTAGAAAACAGACTCTGCATGAGCTAACTCAAGGGTAGAGTAGAGCAGGACTGAGTAACATAAATAAAGTTATTTGTGGTCAAATTTGGGGTGGCAATGATGGATAACAAGAGGTGACTGCTAATTAGCATATAGAAGACACCCAGGAAAATAATGGCACATGAGATATGATGGGGAGATTTGTGCTTGAACTTTGCTAAGCAGGAGCTTCTGGGACTGAGGATGATGGCCTGGAGGACACTCAACAGGCTGGTTATACAAAGAGAGAGATCTCTAAAAACTGTGCAGGTAGACACGAAATTTACATATAATGTCATCCCATCCCCTCCACAAAATAAAAATGTCTGTGGCTATGAATCCTGCAACAAGTAGCGTCAGTAGGTGGATTAGGGACAAAATCATTTTATGCTTATTTAGAGCATGATATATTGTAATAGAAGATCTTAGGGAGAGGTAAAGGGGATAAAATTCAAAAGTATAAGGTACTAGTTAAGGCATTAGACCTGAGGCAGATAGTTGGTGAAAACACTGAACAGAGATGATGAACTGAAATTAAAGTTCTATAGCATCTTTAGAGAAGGTTAATCCTATATAAAATTAGGGATGATGTATTCTAGATAGATCATAAGATAGATAGATAGATAGATAGATAGATAGATAGATAGATAGATAGGATGGTGCTTAATTATTTCATTGTATTGTGATCTTCTTTACACAGTTTATGTGTTTTGTTTTCCATATCCCAGCTACAAGAATCAGAACATAGAAGGGTACAGAAAGGTATACTTCTGTTTCCCAGTGATCAAGGAAAATGGCAGTTGCTTTATGGGATAAATTTCACTAGGCACACATACTCTGGATATCATTTTGTGATCTGTGTGCACTGAGCAGCAGGAGCATGTGTTATACACTTCATTTCATGGAAGGTAGACACACCTCTAGAGTTGAAAGTAGTAGGCGACATCATATGCATGATGGCAGGCGCTGACTAAGAAGTACAAGAATTTAAAATGCTTTCTTTCACATTGTTTCTGGAAATATGCATTTTTATATCACTACACTGAGATAATCAGAAGAGAAAATTCCAAATAAAAATGGAAAGGAAACAAGAAACAGGAACAAAGAAATAAGGAAAGAAATGAAAATTATCTCATTCTTTATGAACTCAATAACCCCGGCAGTGTGCTGTCAGCACTGCAGAACAGGTGCCGGCCATACTAGCGTTAGGGTCACCTCAGAAACCCTGGCCTGCAAACCTTAAGTTCTTAGGAAAGGCAGGAATGCCCAGTGGCTGGGACTCCTCAGTGATATTCTCAAAATCATAGTTCAGGGAATCCGTTTGAAAGCATTGGGAAAACTTATCTTTTTGGAGGTTGAGTTCCACAGGAACAAAGAAAGAACTTATGCTTAAACTAATGTGATTGTCTGCCATCAGCAACACCAACTTACCAAGAAAGACATAGATAACCATATCTATAGTCACCGTGCTTCCTCCAAATTTCATAGACCACACAATTCTGTATAATTTTCTATCAGAAAAATCAGGGCTGAGCAATGATGCCACACAACTTAATTTCAGCACTTCAAAGGCAGTGTTTTTGGATGTTCCAGTTCAAGGCCAAATTGGTCTACAGAGTGAATTCCAGGACAGCCAGGACTATACAGAGAAACTCTGTCTTGAAAAAACCAAACAACAAAAAGAATCAGTAAGGAATGCAAATTCTAGACATATGTTTAATTTCTATAGAAAGTTCTCTCGCAAGAATTCTTGTATCTCCTCAGATATAAGGCACAAGGATTCTCTAGCTTGTCACTTCCAAGCTAAGTCTCAGCCACTCACATCTTCCTAGCTGAGAATGGTTTAGGAGGCCAGGAATGAGGAGCCACAGCCTCAGATCTGCAGAATTAAGGGACTCTCCTCCCAAATATCACCCATCAGGAGCTGATGCTGTTTCTAGAGAGTGTAAGCTGTGACAGGCCTGGGACAATCTATTGTACCATGCACTGTAATTGAATTTTGCACAATGTAATGAAACAGATTACATTCAAGAGTCACAAAATGTAGAAGTGTTTCTTGTACAGCATGATTTCCATGGGAATGTCAGCCACTGGTCTTATTCTCATGCCATTTCTGTGGCCTTTCAACTTGCTACATGGCAACTCTCTTATGCAGACATAAGACTCGGTCCCAGCGCCTTCAGAACTCAAACCTTTCTCCAAAAGCAAGCCCAGAGCAAAGAGCTCTCTGGACCATTCTAATGCTTATGAGCTTCTTTCTAGTGATGTCAATTTTCAACAGTATCATCTCCTACTCAAGAACTATATTCCAGGGAAATCCATCACTGTATTGTGTCCAGATTCTTGTATCCCATAGCTATGCTGCAGTCAGTCCTCTTCTGGTTCTCAGTAATGAAAAACGTATATCTAACCTCTTGATATCCATGTAAGAGAGGATAGTATAGTTTGATTTTCTGCGATATTAAGTTTTCTCATGATGAGTCAATATATTGGCACCATTGCTATGAATCTTGGAGCAATGTGCATGGTTTGAAGTTAAATGAAAATGTGGACTTGTGTCTTTTCTATTTAACTTATGCCCATTTGTATAACTGTAGGTATGACAGATTTATACTTAAAAAATCAAGCCACACACAGTGAATGATTGCAAATGATTTCCCTTAACTCTCTTCAGGGAAGCCCTTATTGATAATCTCCCTTGTCACTGCCTGGACAACTTATTATTCTCTAATCTGTGCTGGATAATGATATTTACCAATATCTGTACTGTCCCTTTATGTATTTTTCAAAATTTGATACACACTTAGTATATATAATAACATGATTACTAAAACACACACAACACGTGTGTCCCCACACATACCAGTTACTTTCAGGAGTAAAATAAAAAATCATGTATGCCAAAATGTGTATTTCAAAATTTAAACATTGCAAGGTACAAACAACCTAAGAACTAGACTTTTCTACTTGATTGATTTCGGCCCTGAGTTTGATGATTTCCTGCCTTCTACTCCTCCTGGGTGAAATAGCTTCTTTTTGTTCCAGGGCTTTCAGGGGTGTCATTAAGCTGTTAGTGTATGCTCTCACCATTTTCTTTTTGGAGGTACTCAGGGCTATGAGTTTTCCTCTTAGCACTGCTTTCATTGTGTTCCATAGATTTGGGTATGTTGTGTCTTCATTTTCATTAAATTCTAAAAAGTCTTTAATTTCTTTCTTTCTTTCTTTCTTTCTTTCTTTCTTTCTTTCTTTCTTTCTTTCTTTCTTTCTTTCTTTCTTCCTTGACCAAGTTATCATTGAGTAGAATATTGTTCAGTTTCCACGTGTATGTGGGTTTTCTTTTGTTTTTGTTGCTATTGAAGACCACTTTTACTCCATAGTGATCTGATAGGAGGCATAAGATTAGTTCGATCTTCTTATATTTGTTTAGGTCTGTCTTGTGACCAATTATATGATCAGTTTTGGAGAAGGTACAATGAGGTGCTGAGAAAAAGGTATATTCTTTTGCTTTGTCTCTTACATGTGTCTCTGTTCAGTTTCTGTTTTCCTGATAGGTCCATTGAGGAAAGTGCAGTGCTGAAGTCACCCACAATTATTGTGTTAGGTGCAATGTGTGCTTTGAGCTTTACTAAAGTTTCTTTTATGAATGAGGATGTCCTTCCATTTGGCGCATAGATGTTCATGATTGAGAGTTCTTCTTGGTGTATTTTTCCTTTGACCAGCAAGAAGTGTCCCTCAGAGTCTCTTTTGATGACTTTGGGTTGAAAGTAAATTTTATCTGATATTAGAATGGCTACTCCAGCTTTTTTCCTGAGACCATTTGCTTGTAAAATTGTCTTCTAACCTTTTACTCTAAGGAAATGTTTGTCTTTGATATTGAGGTGTGTTTCTTGCAGAACCACACAAAGAATCAACAAAACGAGGAGCTGGCTCTTTGAGAAAATCAACAAGATAAATAAACCCTTAGCCAGACTAACCAAAGGGCACAGAGACAGTATGCAGATTAACAAACTTAGAAAGGAAATGGGAGATATAACAACAGAAACTGAGGAAATTCAAAAAATCATTAGATCCTACTACAAAAGCCTATACTCAACAGAAATGGAGAATCTGGAGAAAATGGACAGTTTCCTAGACAGATATCATACACCAAAGCTAAATCAGGATCAAATAGATCATATAAACAGTTCCATAACACCTAAAGAAATAAAAAGGGTCATACAAAGTCTCTCAACCAAAAAAAAAGCACAGGACCAGATGACTTCAGTGCAGAATTCTATCAGACCTTCATAGAAGACCTAACACCAATACTCTTCAAATGATTCCACAAAATAGAAACAGAAGGAACTCTACCTAACTCATTCTATGAAGCCACAATTACGCTGATACAAAAACCACACAAAGATCCAACAAAGAAAGAGAACTTCAGGCCAATTTCCCTATGAATATTGATGCAAAAATATTTAATAAAATTCTTGCCAACCGAATCCAAGAACACATCAAAACTATCATCTACCATGATCAAGTAGGCTTCATCCCAGGGATGCAGGGATAGTTCAATATAAGGAAATCCAGCAATGCAATCCACTACATAAACAAACTCAAAGAAAAAAACATATGATCATCTCATTAGATGTAGAAAAAGCATTTGACAAAATTCAGCATCCTTTCATACTTAAAGTCTTGGAAAGAAAGGAATTCAAGACCCAAACCTAAGCATAGTAAAAGCAATATACAGCAAACCAGTAGCCAACATCAAACTAAACAGAGAAACTTGAAGCAATCCCACTAAAATCAGGGACTAGACAAGGCTGTCCTCTCTCTACATATCTTTTCAATATAATACTTGAAGTTCTAGCTCCAGCAATTAGACAACAAAAGGAGGTCAAGGGGATACAAATTGGAAAGGAAGAAGTCAAATTATCACTATTTGCAGATGACATGATAGTCTACTTAAGTGACCCGAAAACCTCCACCAGAAAACTTCTACAGCTGATAAACAACTTCAGCAAAGTGGCTGGTTATAAAATCAACTCAAGCAAATCAGTTGCCTTCCTATACTCAAAGGATAAGCAGGTTGAGAACGAAGTTAGGGAAATGACACCCTTCACAATAGCCACAAACAATATAAAGTATCTTGGTGTTACTCTAACCAAACAAGGGAAAGATCTATACGACATGAACTTTAGATCTCTGAAGAAAGAAATTGAAGAAGACCTCAGAAAATGGAAAAATCTTACATGCTTGTGGATTGGCAGGATTAATATAGTTAAAATGGCCATCTTGCCAAAAGCATTCTACAGATTCAATGCAATCCCCATCAAAATCCCAACTCAGTTCTTCACGGAGTTAGAAAAAATCAATTCTCAAATTCATATGGAATAGCAAAAAACCCAGGATAGCTAAAACTATTCTCAACAATAAAAGAAATTCTGGGGGAATCAGTATCCCTGACTTCAAGCAATACTACAGAACAATAGTGTTAAAAACTGCATGGTATTGGTACAGTGACAGACAAGTGGACCAATGGAATAGAATTGAAGATCTAGAAATGAATCCACACACCTATGGCCACTTGATCTTCAACAAAGTAGCCAAAAACTTCCAGTGGAAAACAAGATAGCTTTTTCAATAAATGGTGCTGGTTCAATTGGAGGTCTGCATGCAGAAGAATGTGAGTTGATCCATTTTTATCCCCATGTACTAAACTTCACTCCAAGTGGATCAAGGACCTCCATGTAAAACCAGACACACTGAAACTAATAGAAAAGAAACTGGGGAAAATCCTTGAGGACATAGGCACAGGGGAAAATTTCCTGAATAGAACACCAATAGCTTATGCTCTAAGATCAAGAATTGACAAATGGGACCTCATAAAATTACAAAGTTTCTGTAAGTCAAAGGACACTGCTAAAAGGACAAAATGGCAACCAACAAATTGGGAAAGAATATTCACCAACCTTACATCTGATAGAGGGCTAATATCCAATATATACAAAGAACTCAAGAAGTTAGACTGCAGGGAACCAAATAACCCTATTAAAAATGGGGTACATATCTAAACAAAGAGTTTTCACCTGGAGAAATTCGGATGGCTGAGAGGCACCTTAAGAAGTGCTCAACATCATTAGTCATTAGGGAATGCAAATCAAAACAACCCTGAGATTTCACTTTACACCAGTCAGAATGGCTAAGGTAAAAAACTCAGGAGACAGCAGGTATTGGTGAGGATGTGGAGAAAGAGGAACACTCCTCCACTGCTGGTGGGGCTGTAAGATGGTACAACCAGTTTGGAAATAAGTCTGGCAGTTCCTCAGAAAACTGGACATGACACTTCCGGAGGACCCTGCTCTACCTCTCCTGGGCATATACCCAAAGGATTCCCCAGAATGCAATAAAGACACATGCTCCATAATGTTCATAGCAGCCTTATTTATAATAGCCAGAAGCTGGAAAGAACCCAGATGTCCCTTAAAGGAGAAATGGATACAGAATATGTGGTTTATTTACACAATGGAATACTACTCGGCAATTAGAAACAATGAATTCACAAAATTTTTAGGCAAATGGTTTGATCTGGGAAATATCATCCTAATTGAGGTAACTCAATCACAAAAGAATACACATGGAATGCAATCTCAGATAAGTGGGTATTAATTAGCCCAGAAGCTCTGAATACCTAAAGCACAAATAGCATAACAAATGTCTCCTATGAGGAAGTATGGAGAAGGTCCTGATCCTGGAAAGGATTTATCTAGCGTTGGAGGGGAGTATCAGGACAGAGAAAAAGGAGAGAGATGATTGGAGAATGGGTGGAGAGAAGAAGGTTTATGGGACATATGGGGAGGGGGGATCTGGGAAAGAGGAAATCATTTGGTATGTAAACAAAGAATATTGAATATATGTATGTATGTATGTATGTATGTATGTATGTATGTATGTATGTATGTATATAAAAGAACTAGACTCTTCAGAATATAGGAAAACATTTGTTTCCTCTACTTGAATGAACAATTATTTAGTATTTAGAATGGAGGAGACTCTGGCACATGAAGTAATGGTAATGATCCCTGAATCTACACTGCAAAGAGAAATTTCTGTCACACTGAAGCAGATATTGTATAAATTTACATGTAGCACACATGAATTAGAGAGTCCAACCTGAATGAAAGCCAGCATGGTGTTCTAGATACCAAAGAAATAGGCATTGTGGAAGTTTTTCTCGTGGAGTTAGAGTTTCAATTCAGGAAGCAAGTGTTGTAGACATGTGCACTCTTTCCACATGAATGTCTTCTCCAACACTATTGTATGTCCATGATGTTCAGAATGGGAAGTGTGTATCTCATGTGTGTTTCATCATGACGAAAATGTGTTCAGGTACTTTAGCCATGCTGCAGAAAATGAATAAAAAGTAATGATTCTAAAAGTAACAAATTGCAATTTCTCAACAGTTTAAAAGCTTATAAGTTTGTCCCAAGCATCTGCTTGACTGTAATTCCTGATGCTCTGCCTCTGATCATCTCTTTTCCCATGAAGGATCTAAAGATGGAATTAGAAACAATAAAACCAACAAATTGGGAAAAGATCTTCACCAATCCTACATCAGATAGAGGGCTAATATCCAATATATATAAAGAACTCAAGAAGTTAGACTCCAGAAAACCAAACAACCCTATTAAAAAATGGGGTACAGAGTTAAACAAAGAATTCTCACCTGAAGAACTTCGGATGGCGGAGAAACATCTTA
Source organism: Apodemus sylvaticus (assembly GCF_947179515.1). Lineage (NCBI taxonomy): Eukaryota > Metazoa > Chordata > Mammalia > Rodentia > Muridae > Apodemus > Apodemus sylvaticus. The sequence goes on from NC_067473.1 coordinate 120,999,177, forward strand.
AAAAATGCTCAACTTCATTAGTCATTAGGGAAATGCAAATCAAAACAACCCTGAGATTTCATCTTACACCAGTCAGAATGGCTAAGATTAAAAATTCAGGAGACAGCAGGTGTTGGAGAGGGTGTGGAGAAAGAGGAACACTCCTCCACTGCTGGTGGGGTTGCAAATTGGTACAACCACTCTGGAAATCAGTCTGGCGGTTCCTCCGAAAACTGGGCACCTCACTTCCAGAAGATCCTGCTATACCACTCCTGGGCATATACCCAGAAGACTCCCCACCATGTAATAAGGATACATGTTCTACTATGTTCATAGCAGCCCTATTTGTAATTGCCAGATGCTGGAAAGAACCCAGGTATCCCTCAACAGAAGAGTGGATGCAAAAAATGTGGTATATCTACACAATGGACCTGATAGGCAGACCTATCAGAATTATACCATACTTTCAATGGAGACTACAAAAGCTAGAATATCCTGGGCAGATGTTCTACAGACCCTAAGAGAACACAAATGCCAGCTCAGGCTACCAAAAAACAGCAAAACTCTCAATTACCATGGATGGAGAAACCAAGATGTTCCATGTCAAAAACAAATTTCAACAATATCTTTCCAAAAATCCACCCCTACAAAGGATTATAAATGGAAAACTCCAACACAAGAAAGGAAACTATACCCTAGAAAAATCAAGAAAGTCATCTTTCAATAAACCCAAAAGAAGGTAGCTACAGAAACATAATTCCATCTTTAACAACAAAAATATCAGGAAGCAACAATCACTTTTCCTTAGTATCTCTTAACATCAATGCACTCAGTTACCCAATAAAAAGACATAGACTAAAACTAACAGTCTGTAGATATAAAAAGAACCCAGCATTTTGCTACATATAGGAAAAATACCTGAGTGATAAGGACAGACACTACCTCAGAGTGAAAGACTAGAAAACAAATTTCCAAGCAAATGGTCCCAAGAAACAACCTATCAGAATTACACCAGACTTATCACCAGAGACCACGAAAGCTAGATGATCCTGGGCAGAGCTCATCCAGACTCTTAGAGAACACAAATGCCAGCAAAGACTACTACTATACCCAGTGAAACTCTCAATCACTATAGATGGAGAAACCAAGATATTCCATGACAAAAACAAATTTACACAATAACTTTCCACAAACCCAGCCCTACAAAGGATAATGGGGGAAAACAGCATTACAATGAGAGAAAGTATGCCTGGAAAAAGCAGGATATTAAACTTCTTTCATCAAACCCAAAAGAAGATAACCACACAAGTATAAAATTAACATCAAAAATGATAGGAAGCAATAACCACTACTCATTAATATCTCTTAACATCAATGGATTCAATTCTCCCAATAAAAAGACATAGACTAACAAACTGGATACGTAAACAGGACCCCACATTTTGCTGCATACAGGAAACACACCTCAGTGTCAAAGACAAAAACTATCTTAGAGTAAAAGACTGGAAGACAATTCTACAAGCAAATGGTCTCATGAAACAAGCCGGAGTTGCCATTCTAATATCAGATAAAATTTACTTTCAACCTAATGTCATCAAAAGAGACATGGAAGGACACTTCTTGCTGGTCAAAGGAAAAATCAAACAAGAAGAACTCTCAATCCTGAACATCTATGCGCCAAATGCAAAGGCGCCCTCATTCATAAAAGAAACTTTACTAAAGCTCAAAGCACACATTGCACCTAACACAATAATCGTGGGTGACTTCAACACTCCCCTCTCCTCAATGGACCGATTGGGAAAACAGAAACCAAAGAGGGAGATAGTGAAACTAATTGAAACTTTGGATCAATTGGATTTAATATATACATATACATATACATATACATATACATATACATATACGTGCACGTGCACGTGCACATGCACATACACATACACATACACATATACATATACACATACATATACATATATATACATGTATGTATGTGTATATATATATATAACTTTTCATCCCAAAGCAAAAGAATATACCTTTTTCTCAGCACCTCATGGTACCTTCTTGAAAATCGATCATATATTTGGTCACAAGACAGACCTCAACAAATATAAGAAGATAGAAATAATCCCATGCCTCCATTCAGATCACTATGGAGTAAATGTGGTCTTTAATAACAATAAAAACAACAGAAAGCCCACAAATACATGGAAACTGAACAATACTCGACTCAATGATACCTTGGTCAAGGAAGAAATAAGAAATCAAAGATTTTTTAGAATTTAATGAAAATGAAGGCACAACATACCCAAATCTATGGGACACAATGAAAGCAGTGCTAAGAGGAAAACTCATAGCTTTGAGTGCCTCCAAAAAGAAATTGGAGAGAGCACACACTAGAAGCTTAGCGGAACAACTGAAAGCCCTGGAACAAAAAGAAGCTAATTCACCCAGGAGGAGAAGAAGGCAGGAAATCATGAAACTCAGGACTGAAATCAATCAAGAAACTAAGAGAACCATACAAAGAATCAACAAAACGCTGAGCTGGTTCTTTGAAAAAAATCAACAAGATAGATAAACCCTTAGTCAGACTAATCAAAGGGCACAGAGACAGTATCCAAATTAACAAAATTAGAGGGCGGCAGCAGTGGCTGCTCCAGCTGAAGGGCCATCAGCAGTGGAACCAAGGCGTCACAGGGACCAGTTAGGCCCTGCGCCCACGACCACTGACCTTCGCTGACCAGCCAGGCGGCAAGCAGCTGCAGTTGTGCTGCGCCTGTCCTGCACGGAGGCCACTTCAGAACTCAGCCTCCCAACAGTCAGGAGAGGTGCATCCATCTTGGTTCCGTACTCCAGGGATCGGACAGACTGAGATCCAGATCAGTCTGGGCGGCAGCATTACATCTCCAAGTCCTGCAAGTGGCTAGCTGAGCTTCCGGGCGGCCAGCTGGGAGAAGTCAGTGTGCTCCAGTGAATCCAGCGGGCCCCAGCGGGAGCCTTCGGGTGCCTGCTTTGGGATCTGAACAGCCTGGGCAGCAGCACACTGTCTACAAGCAGTGCAGGAGGTAAGCTGTGCACCAGAGGCCAACTGGGAAGGGGCAGCTTGCACTGGTGAGTCCAGCACTGACAAGATAAACTAACACCAGTGAGAACTAGATGGCAAAAGGCAAACGCAGGAACGTCACTAACAGAAATCAAGGCAATATGGCAACATCTGAACCCAATTCTCCTCTACCAACATGTCCTGGATACCCCATCACACCAGTAAAACAAGATTTGGATTTAAAATCACTGGTCATGATGCTGGTACAGGAACACATGAAGGACATACATAAAGAAATTCAGGAGAAAATGGATCAAAAGTTAGAAGCCCTTGCAAGGGAAACACAAAAATCATTGAAAGAAATCCAGGAGAATACAAAAGCCAACAAGAAGGAAATGCAAAAAACACTTAAAGAAATACAGGAGAACTTTGGTCAACAGGCTGGGGTCATGAAAGACGAAACACAAAAATCTCTTAAAGAAATACAGGAGAACTTTGGTCAACAGGCTGAGGTCATGAAAGACGAAACACAAAAATCTCTTAAAGAATTACAGGAAAACACAAACATGCAAGTGAAGGAGCTAAGCAAAACCATCCAGGATCTAAAATCAGAAGTAGAAACAACTAAGAAAACTCAAAGGGAGACAACTTTGGAGATAGAAAGCCTTGGGAAGAAATCAGGGGACAGAGATGCAAATATCAACAACAGAATACAAGAGATAGAAGAAAGAATCTCAGATGCTGAAGATTCCATAGAAACCATGGACTCAACAGTTAAAGAAAATGCAAAATGCAAAAAGCTTGTAACCCAAAATATCCAGGAAATCCAGGACACAATGAGAAGACCAAACCTAAGGATTATAGGCATAGATGAGAGTGAAGATTTACAACTTAAAGGGCCAGCAAACATCTTCAATAAAATTACGGAAGAAAACTTCCCTAACCTAAAGAGAGAGATGCCCATGAATATACAAGAAGCCTACAGAACTCCAAACAGACTGGACCAGAACAGAAATACTTCCCGTCACATAATAATCAAAACACCAAATGTTCTAAACAAAGAAAGAATACTAAAGGCAGTAAGAGAAAAAGGCCAAGTAACATATAAAGGAAGACCTATCAGAATCACAGCAGACTTTTCACCTGAGACTATGAAGGCTAGAAGGTCCTGGGCAGATCTCATGCAGACTCTAAGAGAACACAAATGCCAACCAAAACTACTATATCCAGCAAAACTCTCAATCACCATAGATGGAGAAACTAAGATATTTCATGACAAAACCAAGTTTACCCAATATCTATCCACAAACCCGGCCCTAAAAAGGATAATAGGAGGACAACACCAATACAAGGAGGGAAACTTCACCCTGGAAAAAGCAAGATAGTAACCTTTCATCAAACCCAAAAGAAGTTAAGCTTTCAAATTTAAAAAAGAACGTCAAAAATGATAGGAAGTAACAATCACTATTCCTTAATATCTCTTAACATCAATGGACTTAATGCCCCAATAAAAAGACACAGACTAACTGACTGGATACGTAAACAGGACCCTACATTTTGCTGCTTACAGGAAACACACCTCAGAGTCAAAGACAAACACTACCTTAGAGTAAAAGGCTGGAAGACAATTTTACAAGCAAATGGTCTCAGGAAACAAGCTGGAGTAGCCATTTTAATATCAGATAAAATTGACTTTCAACCCAAAGTCATCAAAAGAGACCCTGAGGGACACTTCTTGCTGGTCAAAGGAAAAATACAAAAAGAAGAACTGTCAATCCTGAACATCTATGCCCCAAATGCAATAGTTTGAAGAGTATTGGTGTTAACTCTTCTTTGAAGGTCTGGTAGAGTTCTCCTGCATTTCTTTAAGTTTTTTTTGCCTTTCTTCTTTATTGGCTTCTATCTCTTGGGCCTTATTCTCCTGCATTTCTTTAAGTGATTTTGGTCTTTCCATTATATGGGTTTCTAGCTTATTCATGTTCCCCTGTATTTCTTTAAGAGATTCATTCATGTCCTTTTTGTGTTCTTCTAGCAGCATCATGAACAGTGATTTTAAATCCAAATCTTGTTTCTCTGGTGTGTTGGCATAACCAGGACTTGCTGATGTTGGAGAGTTTGGTTCAGATGCTACCATATTGCCTAGATTTCTGTTAGTAGCGTTCCTGCCTTTGCCCTTTGCCATCTTGTTCTCTGGAGCTAGTTGGTCTTGTCTCTGGCTGGTGTTTCAGCCTCCCGAGAGGCTCTAGGGCTATTTCTGCAACACTGGATGGCAGGGTTTCCCCTGTTGCAGATTGATGATGTGCTGTCTATGAGTTAGCCTCTTAGCACTGCTTTCATTATGTCCCATAGATTTGGGTATGTTGTGCCTTCATTTTCATTAAATTCTAAAATGTCTTTGATTTCTTTCTTTATTTCTTCTTTGGCCAAGGTACCATTGAGTAGAATATTGTTCAGTGTCCTTGTGTATGTGGGATGTCTGTTGTTTTGTTGCTATTGAAGACCACTCTTACTCCATAGTGGTCTGATAGGAGGCATGAGATTAGTTCTATTTTCTTATATTTGTTGAGGTCTGTCTTGTGAACAATTATATGGTCGATTTTGGAGAAGGTACCATGAGGTTCTGAGAAAAAGATATATTCTTTTGCTTTAGTATGAAATGTTCTATAAATATCTGTTAAATCCAATTGGTCCAAATCTTCAATTAGTTTCACTGTGTCCCTGTTTTATTTCTATTTTTCTAATTGGTCCTTTGAGGAGTTTGGAGTATTGAAATCACCCACAATTATTGTGTTAGGTGCAATATGTGCTTTGAGTTTAGTAAAGTTTCCTTTATTAATGAGTGTGCCCTTGCATTTGGAGCATAGATGATCAGAATTGAGAGTTCTTCTTTTTGGGTTTTTCTTTTGACCAGCAAGAAGTGTCCTTCTGTGTCTCTTTTGATGGCTTTGTTTCCTGAGACCATTTGCTTGTAAAATTGTCTTCCAGCCTTTTACTCTAAAGTAGTTTTTGTCATTGACACTGAGGTGTGTTTCCTGTATACAGCAAAATGTAGGGTCCTGTTTCTTTATCCAGTCTGTTAGTCTATGTCTTTTTATTGGGGAATTGAGTCCATTGATGTTAGATGTTAAGAAATAGTGATTATTACTTCCTGTCATTTTTGATGTTATTTTTAAATTTGAGTGATTATCTTCTTTTGGGTTTGATGAAAGAAGGTTATCATCTTGCTTTTTCCAGGGTGTATTTCCCTCCTTGTATTGGAGTTTTCCTCCTGTTATTCTTTGTAGGGCTGGGTTTGTAGAAAGATATTGTGTAAATTTGGTTTTGTTATGGAATATCTTGGTTTCTCCATCTATGGTGATTGAGAGTTTTGCTGCATAAAAGTAAACGTGGCTGACGTTTGTGTTCTCTTAGAGTCTGTGTGAGATCTGCCCAGGATCTTCTAGCTTTCATGGTTTCTGGTGAGAAGTCTGGTGTAATTCTGATAGGTCTTCCTTTGTATGTTACTTAGCCTTTTTCTCTTACTGACCTTAATATTCTTTCTTTATTTAGTACATTTGGGGTTTTGATTATTGTGTGACAGGAGGTATTTCTGCTTAGGTCCAGTATGTTTGGAGTTCTGTAGGCTTCCTGTATATTCATGGGCATCTCTCTCTTTAGGTTAGGGAATTTTATTTCCAGAATTTTGTTGAAGATATTTGCTGGCCCTTTCAGTTGTAAATCTTCACTCACATCCATACCTACTATCCTTAGGTTTGGTCTTCTCATTGTGTCCTGGATTTCCTGGATGTTTTGGGTTACAAGCTTTTTGCATTTTGCTTTTCTTTGACTGTTGAGTCAATGGTTTCTATGGTATCTTCGGCATCTGAGATTCTTTCTTCTATCTCTTGTATTCTGTTGTTGATATTTGCATCTATGGCCCCTGATTTCTTTCCAAGGTTTTCTATCTCCAAAGTTGTCTCCATTTGTAATTTCTTAGTTGTTTCTTCTTCTGTTTTTAGATCCAGGATTGTTTTGCTCAGTTCCTTCATTTGTTTGTTTGTGTTTTCCTTTAATTCTTTAGGAGATTTTTGTGTTTCCTCTTTCATGACTTCTGCCTGTTGACTCAATTTCTCCTGCATTTCTTTAAGTGATTTTTGCATTTCCTCTTTATTGGCTTCTATCTGTTGATCCCTATTCTCCTGAATTTCTTTAAGTGATTTTTTTTTGTGTTAAGGGCTTCTAACTTATTCATGTTTCCCTCTATTTCTTTAAGAGATTTATTTATGTCCTTTTTGTGTTCCTCTAGCAGCATCATGGCTAATGATTTTAAATCCAAATCTTGTTTTTCTGGTGTGTTGGGGTATCCAGGACTTGGTGTTGGTGGGGAATTGGATTCAGACCCTGACATATTGCCTAGATGTCTGTTACTGACGTTCCTACATTTGCCTTTTACCATCTTGTTATCTCTGGTGTTAGTTGGTTTTGTCATTGGCTGGTATTTGAACCTCCTATCAGCCTGTAATGCTATTTCAGCACCTCTGGATGACTGGGTTTCCCCTGGCACATATTGCCGATATGTTACCCTCCTCTTTGGTGCCCTTGGAGCCCTAGTGTGAACTGCCCCAAGTTGTCTCTGTGAACCTGGTGTTGCCCGTTTGCTCCTTTAGGGGGTGATGATGGTGGATGCTGCACAGACATTTTCCAAGTGCTTATCCCTCTGCAGGGCAAAAGATCCTCCAACTGGGTTGGTGTACAAATGGCCAGCCAAGCTGTCCAGTCCCTGAGTCCAGGTAAAAGCCTGACAGGCTTAGGCCTGGGAGATGTTTGCCTCGGGCTATGTTTGCTAACTGGTTCTGTTAGGTAGCCAAGATTGCAAGGTGCACCCCTGCAAGTGCTGGGCAGTCTGCAGGGCAAATGACCCCTGACCAGGTTGGAACACAGATGGCCCACCGAGCTGCTCAGGGCCTGGGTGTAGGCAAAAGCCTGATAGACTTAGGCCCAAGTGATGTTAACCCTGGGCTATGTCTACTAGCTGGCTTTGTCTGTTAGATCTCTCTGGCGTCTGGTAGCCAAGATGGCAGCATGTGTCCCTGCAAGTACTGGGCAGTCTGCAGAGCAAATGACATCCTGGCCAGGTTGGCACACAGATGGCCCACGAAGCTGCCCATGGCCTGCGTGCAGACAGAAGCCTGACAGGTTTAGACGCAAGAGATGTTAGCCTCAGACTATGTCTGCATATCTAGTGATGTCAGATCTCTCTGGTGTCCGGGGGCCAAGATGGCGGAGCGTCTCTTGTAACTGGCTGGCAGGAGGCAGAGGTCTAATGAAGCTTCAGTGCAGTAAAAAGCACTGCAACTCTGCTGCATGCACCATGATGGCCTGCATCTTCAAATTATGAGGCAAAAGAAACACTTTCCTTCTTGAGATCCTTCTGATTAAAAACAAAATCAAACAAACATACATACAAGCAATGGGAACTAAGATTGCTCCAAAGAGGCACCCTATTGAATTTTTGCCTAAATTTCTTCCACAGCTCCTGGATTTCCCTGCAGTGGCTGATAGATGGAAGATGAAGGCCTGCCAGTTCTCAGAAAGTCTCTCTTTATCTGGAGGACTCTCTAGAACCAGATTACCTCCCTGTCATAAGGCCACTGCCTAAGGACCTGGACTCAACTGAGACTGTAACTTCAAGGTTTTTTTCTTTCTTTCTTTCTTTTTCAGTTTTAATTGGTTATTTTTAAGTACATTTCAAATGTTATCCCACTTTCATTTTCCTATCCCCCTTTCCCTGTCTTAATGAAGGTTCCCCCAACCCACTCCCCCAAACACTCCTGCCCCACTGGCCTAGTATTCCCCGCCCCCCAGGGCATCAAGCCTTCACAAGACCAAGGGCCTCCCCTCCATTTGATGCCAGACAATGCCCTCTCCACTACATATGCAGCTAGAGCCATGAATCCTTCCATGTGTATGCATTGGTTTGTGGTTTCGTCCTTCCAAGCTCTGGGGAAACTGGTTGTTTTATATTGTTCTTCCTTTGGGGTTTCAAATCCCTTCAGCTCCTTAAGTCCTTCCCCAAATTCCTCCATTGGGTCCTCCTGCTCAGTCCAATGGTTGGCTGCAAGCATCCCCATCTACATCAGTAGGGCTCTTGCTGAGACTCTCAGGAGACATCCATACCAGGCTCCTGTCAGTAACACTTCTTGGCATCAGCAGTACTGTCTGGGTTTGGTGGCTGCTTGAGGGATGGATCACCAGCTGGGAGTAGACTCTGGATGGCCTTTCTTTCAATCTCTGCTCCTTTGTCCCTGTATTTCCTTTAGACAGAAGCAATTCTGTTAAAATTTTCATCAGGGTGGGTGGTCCCATCCCTTGATGAGGGGCCCTGCCTAACCTCTGGATATGGTCTCTACAGGTTCTCTTTCCCCTTTGTTGAGAACTTCAGCTACTGTCATCCCTCTTGCATCCTAGGACCCTGTTGATTTTCTGGCATCTGGGACTTTCTGAAGGCTACCCTCAGTTCCCCACTCCTCATTCCTACACATCCCTGTTCATTTCCATACCCTCTGTACATCTCCCCAGTCTGCTCCCACACCTGATCCTGATCCCCTTTCTCTCCCTATCTTATCTTCCTCCCCAGTCACTCCCACCCTCTACCTCCCATGATTATTTTGTTACCCCTTCTATGTAGGACTGAAGTATCCATACTTTGGTCCTTTTTGACCTTCATATGATCTCTAAGTTGTATCAAGGGTATTGCAGGCTGTTTTCCTAATATCTACTTCAAAAATATACAGTCTTACTACACGTACTCCAGCCTTCTAAGGAATTGCTCAGATGAGCTTGTACCTCACACAATGCCTTGCTAAGAAAGCCAGGGGGGAAAGCCAGTAGGCAGGCTTCTGCAGTTTCTGTTTCAGTTCCTGCTTAAGCTCCTGCCCTGGTTTCCTTCACTAGTGGCCTGTAGCTTGGAAGTTAAAACAAATAAATTTATCTCCAAGTTGCATTTGGTTAAAGGATATGGAGCAACTTAATTGATGCTGCTGGGTCTTAGTATGCTCCTAGAGACAATAAGGCAGTTGAAAAAGATGTTTGAAGCATTTACCTTCATTGTACCATTTTATGAAGCATTTCCATAAAAAAATCCTTTCTGGTGAAAACCAATATGATAGCTCCTTTCAGTGCAGAATATCACAACTAAAAGCCATGGGATTCTGCATGTGAGGGTCAGATGCACACTTATGTTTGTCTTTGCTGTATGTTTTCTGGGACCAGTGTTAGAATATTGTGGAGGATGTGCTCCCTGGATCACACTGGTTTTCCTTGGACTCCCTATACCTGATGATTTCAGTTGAATGATTTCCCTCAGGGCACAGTGTAGAAGACATCAAGAGTTTATTACAGGATAGCATGAGAAATTCCCAATGGCAAAAGTGAGCAATGGCCAGACTCCATTGTGGAGGAAGTCAGTGTCCAAGGATGCCCATTGTTGGGATTTAGATACTGAGGAAGGCTTCATACTTTCCCAAATACTCTGGAATGTGTGGCTTCCCCAAGGGCTCTTTTCTGTTCATGGTGCTGACATGCATATGTATATTTACACTTAAGGAAGGGGATGGTAGTATGTCTTTGTTCCTTAGTGGATAGCGTTCTTCTAGGTAGTTAGTAAGTTCCCAAGATGACAGGTTACTAGTAGTTGAAAAACTCCTATCTCCAAGTGGGGCCAGATGCACCTCCCATATCCCAATATTTTGACTCAACATAATGTAATATCAATTCTAACAGAATTATGGAACGATAATAATAATACATATATAAGAACAGACATCTTCAGCACTCGGAAATACCTTTCCTTTCCTGGGCCCCAGTGAAGCCCTGTTTTCTCCATGTTGGCTAGTCTCTATCTACCCTTTTATAAATTCCTTTTGTAATCTAAGGAGGAAGAGTTGTGAAACTCTCCACTTTCTTAAAATTAGTGTTTTCTCAAGGACACATATGGGAGATTCAAAGCTGGTTTTGAATGAATGGATGGGGACGTACACTTTGGCAAGTGAGGACATTTTCTATTAGTCTACAAACCCACTGAAACCTTTCCCTTTGTTAAATTGTTCTTGAGATAGACATTTTATCCTATTTTCATACTCCTGGGCTTGATAGTCAAACCATCATTATTTGCAGATGATATGATAGTCTACCTATGTGTCCCAAAAAACTCCACTAAATAACTCCTACAGCTGATAAACAACTTCAGCAAAGTGGCAGGTTATAAAATCAACTCAAGCAAATCAGTAGCCTTCCTATACTCAAAGGATAAGCAGACTGAGAAAGAAATTAGGGAAATAACACCCTTCACAATAGCCACAAACAGTATAATGTACCTTGGCGCGACTCTTACCAAACATGTGAAATATCTGTATGACAAGAACTTCAAGACTCTTAAGAAGGAAATAGAAGAAGACCTCAAAAAATGGAAACACCTCCCATGCTCATGGATCGGCATGATTAATATAGTTAAAATGGCCATTTTGCCAAAAGCAATATACAGATTCAATGCAATACCAATCAAAATCCCATCTCAATTCTTCATAGAGTTAGGAAGAGCAATTCTCAAATTCATCTGGAATAACAAAAAACCGAGGATAGCTAAACTATTCTCAACAACAAAGGAAATTCTGGGGGAATCAGTATCCCTGACCTCAAGCAATATTACCAAGCAATAGTGTTAAAAACTGCGTGGTATTGGTACAGTGACAGGCAGGCAGATCAATGGAACAGGATTGAAGATCCAGAAATGAACCCACACACCTATGGCCACTTGATCCTCAACAAAGGGGCTGAAAACATCCAATGGTAAAAAGATAGTCTTTTCAACAAATGGTGCTGGTTCAACTGGAGATCAGCATGCAGAAGAATGTGAATTGATCCATCCTTGTCTCCTTGTATTAAGCTCAACTCCAAATGGATCAAGGACCTCCACATAATGTCAGACACTCTGAAGCTAATTTAAAAGAAACTGGGGAAGACCCTTGAGGACATCGGTACAGGGGGAAAGTTCCTGAACAGAACACCAATAGCTTATACTCTAAGATCAAGAATTGACAAATGGGACCTCATAAAATTACAAAGTTTCTGTAAAGCAAAGGACACCATCAAAAGGACAAATCGGCCACCAACAAATTGGGAAAAGATCTTCACCAACCCTACATCAGATAGAGGGATAATATCCAATACATACAAAGAACTCAAAATGTTAGACCCCAGAAAACCAAATAACCCTATTTAAAAAATGGGGTACAGAGTTAAACAAAGAATTCTTACCTGAAGAACTTTGGATGGCAGAGAAACATCTTAAAAAATGCTCAACCTCACTAGTCATCAGGGAAATGCAAATCAAAACAACCCTGAGATTTCACCTTACACCAGTCAGAATGGCTAAGATTAAAAACTCGGGAGGTGTTGGCCAGGAGGTGGAGAAAGAGGAACACTCCTCCACTGCTGGTAGGGTTGCAAATTGGTACAACCACTCTGCAAATCAGTCTGGCGGTTCCTCAGAAAACTAGGCATGTTGCTTCCAAAAGATCCTGCTATACCACTCCCGGGCATATACCCAGAGGATTCCCCAGCATGTAATAAGGATATATGCTTAACTATGCTCATAGCATCCCTGTTTATAATAGCCATAAGCTGGAAAGAACCCACGTATCCCTCAACAGAAGAATGGATGCAAAATATGTGGTATATATACACAATGGAGTACTATTCAGCCATTAGAAACAATGAATTCATGAAATTCTTAGGCAAATGGATGGAGCTGGAGAACATCATACTAAGTGAGGTAACTCAGTCTCAAAAGATGAATCATGGTATGCACTCACTAATAAGTGGATATTAGCCTGGAAAACTGGAATACCCAAAACATAATCTACACATCAAATGAGGTACAAGAAGAATGGAGGAGTGGCCCCTGGTTCTGCAAAGACTCAGTGTAGCAGTATAAAGCAAAACGAGAACAGGAAGTGGGCAGGGGTGGGTGGGAGAACAGGGGGAGGGAAGGGGGCTTATGTGAATTTCGTGGAGTGGGGTATCAGAAAAGGGGAACTCATTTGAAATGTAAATAAAAATATATTGAATTAAAAAAACCAAGAAACAAACAAACAAACAAAAAAACTTCATGGTATTGGTACATCGACAGGCAAGTGGATCAATGGAACAGGATTGAAGTCCCAGAAATAAACCCACACACCTATGGCCACTTGATCTTCGACAAAGTAGCTGAAACCATCCAGTGGAAAAAAGATAGCCTTTTCAACAAATGGTGCTGTTTCAATTGGAGGTCAGCATGCAGAAGAATGTGAATTTATCCATTCTTATCTCCTTATACTTAGCTCAAGTCCAAGTGTATCCAGGACCTCCACATAAAATCTGACACACGGAAACTAATAGAAAAGAAACTGGGGAAGACCCTTGAGGACATGGACACATGGTAATGTTCCTGAACAGAACACCAAGATCTTATGCTCTAAGATCAAGAATTGAGAAATGGGACCTCATCAAATTACAAAGTTTCTGTAAAGCAAAGGACAGCATCAAAAGGAGAAATCGACAACCAAGAAATTGGGAAAGGATCTTCACCAACCTTAAATTCTACAGATGGCTAATATCCAATATATACAAAGAACTCAAGAAGTTAGACCCTAGTGAACCAAATAACTCTATTAAAAATGGGGTACAGAGCTAAACAAATAATTTTCACCTGAAGAACTTCGGATGGCTGAGACGCACCTTAAGAAATGTTAAACATCATTAATCATTAGGGAAATGAAATCAACCAACCCTGAGATTTTACCTCACACCAGTGAGAATGGCTAAGGTTAAATTCCAGGAGACAGCAGTTGTTGGCGAGGATGTGGAGAAAGCGGAACCCATCTACTATCTTAGCACATTGGCCATAGTCTTCTTTATTGCCAGGCGATAGTTAGAGATAGATAGATAGAGATTCTCATTACAAAAATGAAAATTTGATGATTGAAAAGTTGACAAAAATGTATTATAAATAAAAATTTCATAAAAATAACAAAATTACAGTTGTGAAGTAGCAAGGAAAGTAATTTTATGTTTAGGTGTCCCCCGAACATGAGGAACTGTATTAAAGGGTCTCAGCATTAGGAAGGGCGAGGATCACTTCCCTAGAATATCATGTTGTCTGACCTCCTTGTAAGCATCCTGTCCTAAAATATCCTTGTGTTTCACTATCATTCTATTTCTACGAAAGTTTCCCTTCAAAGTGTAGGACCTTTAACTCTGGAGAAAACTGCTACATAACACACTTATAAGAGGGCTTTTCAGCATCCCATTTACTAGTTGAGTTGGCCAAGTTGTTCAAAGTGCTCCAGTTTAGTCAACAGAAAATGTCTCTTATTATTAACTTAAACTCAATGCAAATGAGGATCTGATGCATAAATAAGGTAAAGCAAAGGTAATAGTAACTGACTGTAACTAATATTAATAAATTTTGAGTAAATTAATTTTAAAAAATGTAGATGCAAGCCATCAAACTTATCTGTCTCTTATCATTGTTTTTGGCAAAGCCTTTACTTTCTCTTGATGAGAATAATATATAGTTTGTTTATTTATAATTTCTTCTGAGTGAAAATATCTGTGACTGTGATTTATAAAAGAATGAGGATTAAATATAGCCTAGATTTGAGAATCAAGGACCCATGTTGGCTCTGTTGAAAGCCTCGTGGCACATTGAGACTCATCAGAAAAGCTTGTAGAACACTACACTATGGGAATAAAGGGAAGGTATCAAGCCTGTTGTAAAGTATGTCATCACAGAGACCTAACCAGGATTTCACTGGAAATGCATGTTTTCTGAGCTCAGCACCTTCAATTCATCACTGTGCTTTGGGCATCAACATAACTTTGTTTGCAATCTCCATAAAGACCAACCTTTGATAACAGCATCTCTTTATGGAAATTTAGAGTTATAGTCAACCCATGATTTTTGTAAATATACTTGTACAGCTTCTAATGCAACATTTTTATCCTTTCATGATAACTGCAATGTGCCTTTCTCGTTTGAATGTCCACTTTCTGCCTGAAGATAAATTTTATTCTAGTAAGGTTTCATCTTAGTGAGAACTCACATCATGAACCCATTCATTGAGCAGAATGTGAACATTAGGTGGTAGTGAACTTTTAGGTCAAACCTGAAATTAGCTGCTTTTATTTGCCCATGGCTGCCTCACCAAAGGCCTCCAGCTATGCTTCTCTCCCTCTACAGTTTTCTATTATTTCTTTTTAAATTTACCTGTAAATGTCACTCATAGCTCTAATTCTGAACCTGAACATATGGAAATTAAGGCACATAGAACCAATAGTGGAATCCAGATATTCCACATGAGGACGGACCCAGCAAAGGCTGCTTGTTAACACTGGAGTGTGAGAGACTCTGAGCTGATGGGAAGTCACAAGAGGCCCAGGAGTCTCTCACCCCAGAGCATACATATCACAAAATATGAAATGGTTTGGGATTGAGTACACACGAGCGTCAAAATGAGCAAAGTTACAGTTGTTTGCTTGGTGCAACTTTCTGATCCCTCCTGCAGGTGTTGTAACATAACTCAAATAAAGTTTGTACCCAGCCCTCCCCAGATGGCTGTTATCCAGATCACAGGGAGTCAGATCAAAGGCAGGAAGATGCTCCACTGGGATGCCAGGTCTCCCTGCTCTCCAGTGGGAACATGTCATCTTCTACAGACACTAAAATGACAAATTGCTGACATGCATTAAAAACTCCCTTAATTTATGCCTGTACAGGATCTCCTCAAGCACAGAGTCTTCCCCTGCCACATCCATCTGGGTAAGTGCCCTACACCGAAGTGCAGAATCAAGAGGTGGTTTGGTCCCAGGCAGCCTGAAGGAGGAGGAGTTCCCAGGCTACAGGGAGGTTTTCAGCATCTGAAATGGAGAAGCTGAGCATAGGGGACTGTGTTCTGCATGGGTAATGAGTGTGTTTTCATCTGAGGATATTCTTTTTCTGTAACTCCTAAAATTCATCAATTTTGCACACTTACCAAGGAGACCTTAAACCCACATCTTGATGTAATGTCTTCTGCTCTGTGTTTGTTTAGAATTATTATTGAACTTGAATTCTTCGATTTGAATAATTCAGAAAGTGAAGTTATGATGTTAGAATATGCTTGTCCCATGGAGTGGAACTATTAGGAGACATGGCCTTGTTGCAGTAGTTGTGAACTTGTAGACAAAGAATGTCAATGTGGGCACAGTCTTTAAGACCTCATCCTCACTGCCTGGAAGTCAGTTTTTTTCTTGTTTGCCTTTGGCACAGATCTGGAACTCTCAGATCCTCCTGTGCTCTGCCTGCCTGGATACTGCCATGCTCACATGTTATGATGATGGACTGATCCTCTGAACCTTTAATCTAGTGCTAATTAAATGTAACCTTTTTAGAGTTGCCCTGTTCATAGTGTCTTTTCACATCAGTAAAACCCTAACTAAGATAGAAGTTGGCACCAGGGACTGGGATATTGCTCTGATAGTCCTGACCTTGCTTTTCTTTGGGTGGGGAGAGGATGTGGACTTTGGGACTTAAGTTTGGAGTGCAGTGGGATGCTGTAAATGGGACTTTTGGGGCATCCTAATAAGAACATGAAAGACTTTGTTGCTAAGGATGATTTGGACTCTGGACGCCTGGCTCTAGATGTTTCAGAGGGAGAAAAATATCAATATGTGACACTTTGGAGGATCTCAGATCAATTGTGGATCTCAGACACTGGAACAAGATGTAACATTTAAGTTGCCTTGGAGACCCCACAGCTATGGGATATTTGATGATTAAAGCAGCTAACAGGGAGTGGAACCAGCCAAGGAGAAAGACATTTCTTGTAGCCAACAAAAATTAAAAAGGAGTTGGAGATCTGAAAACCTCTTTAATATCAGACATGGATATGCAGTTTGTATTTTACCCAACTTGTTTTGTGTATTGTTTTGGGAATTGTATTTAAGTGATTGGATGAATCTCAGAAAAGACTTTGGGCTCTGGGCTTTTTGTATTGTGTAGACTGCTATAAACTGTGTTGACTTTGGAAATTGGACTAAATATATTTTTATTATGCTCTGGCTAGGTATGGGTCCCATAGACTCATGTGTGTGAACATGCCTATGGGAGCCATGGAGGGAAATGTGGTGGCTTGGGTCCGAGAGTGGCACTATTAGGATGTGTGGACTTTTTTTGAGGAAGTGTTTCACTTTGGGGTGAGCTTTGAGACACTACTCCTAGCTTCATAGAAAATAGTCTTTTCCTGTTTACCTTTGAAATAAGATAGAACTTGTAGAACTCTCAGCTCCTCCTGCACCATGCCTGTCTGGATGTGTGATGCTCGCATCTTGATGACTGAAGCACTGAGCCTTTTTGCCAGCCCCAATTATATTTTGTACTCAGAGTTGCCTTGGTCATGGTGTCTTTTCACAGTGGTAAAACCCCAAGTAAACAGAAGAAGCTTTCAAAGGAAATGAAGCTTCAAGTATAAAGCTGCACTGTGGATAGCCTCACACTGTGCTGGGTCTCACTCCTAGTTCATCTAGAGCTACTAGATCTCAGGTTGTTCTTAACCTGGGCTCTGACCCATAGGATGTCTCAGCTTAGGAATATGGTTGCCAGTTATGAAATATTAAGTCTATGGTGAACTTGGTTTTGGTTTTCATGGGTCCTGAGAACAGTAATTGATGACTCTTGTTTCTTGGGAGAAACAACTACCAAGCACTCAGATAATGAAAATGCCTGGATTTGTTGTTTTCTCTAGTTCTGGTCTCGCTTACTAGCTCCCATAATGACCTTAATTTTAAAAATGAGACTTAATTTTTTCATGGAGTTGGTAACAGGTAAAGAGAAATGCATCACCCTTTTTGCTACAAAGTCCATCTAGGCTGCTGTGTAAGGAGGCCTGTAATCACTTGTTCTGTCATCAGCTCTATCAGATCTCAAGTGGTATCAGCAATGTTCCTTTTGTAGAATGGGTGTGTCTCTGTAGTTATAGCAGCTATCTGTGAAAAAACCTGTTGTTAGGTCTGTGACAAGGCTTCTCTGGGACTTCCTGTCCCTTCTACATAAGAGCACACTGTCTTCTCTGGTGTTTCTGATGATGTGTTTAGATGAATTCTGACATTTTCCCTACTGCTTCATTTCATAATTCTTTGATTTTTTAAAAAAAAAAGATTATAGTACAATTATATGAATAATCCATCCCCCTATATTCTTTAAATCTTTCCAAATAACCATCTATGCTGCCTTTGCTTTCATGGCCTCTATTATGTAATTCATATTCTCATATGCATAACTACAACATGCTCATTCTGTGTAATGTTACCTGTATATGTTTTTTCTATGCTGACATTTGGTTTTGGACACACAATTGGGGTGATCTCCTCTGGAGAAGATGATTCCTCCCATTCATAGCTTTCCTTAGTAGCCTGTAGTTCTTTGTGTAGGCTGAGTAGAGGGCTTTTCTATGCCTTGACATGTCCATCTGTTTTCCTTGGTTAGCTCATGTTTAGGCAGCCACATCTCCTTAACAGGACCACCAGGAAATACAAGCTAACAGCAAACTCCGTCATCACCTAGTTTTTCTGCGTTTCCACCCATCTTCTGCAGAGCTTTTGAGCCTTGGCTACAGGGGTTCCTGGAAGATGGATCCACGATCCACAACTCTACACATTGGTTGATTGTGGTTTTCAATGTCGCAGTGAACTATGCCAGGAAACTTGGTAAGGTGGAGCATGTCTGAGACCCTGGAAATAAAGTACTCATACCTGAGACATTAGTTGCCTCTCTTCTCTCTGCCTGATTCCTGTCCTGGAACAATGGCCAAGCTCCCCACATCATTCATGTATTCCAAAGCAGAGTTCTTCATGCTAATGAGGAATTTAGAGATATTGAGTCTTTAGCCAATAAGTTTCCTTTCCCAGATTTTCCTCTCACAAAAGGTATTTAATCTAGGCTACCTTGAGAAGTAAATACACACCCATTGTCCATGATGAACAACCAACAAATAGTTTAGAAATAAGGACTGTCTCTTTTATCTCCCACCACCATGGGGAGCATAGAGATGGACATTAACCTACAGAACCTTGCTTCCTAAGTCTCCCATAGTAGGCCTTTTTGTGGCCTTCCAGAAAATTATTGCAATCTTCCCAGTTTAGCTAAGCCGGAGCTCCCATCACCAGCCCAGGGCTAGATGCTGTCCACAGCCTGTGGGCCTCCAAAGGTCCTGGCCTTGTCTAGGGCCAGTGGCTGCCCAACATTTCATTCCTGTGTTCTCTGTGTGGTTTTCTAGCCATGACTAGATGTCTGGGAGTCAGGAAATATCAGCTTCCTCCTGTCCACACCTTAGAATGCATTTTCCTGTGTCTAGAGCAGTGTTTTGGAGTGTTACCTAAGCCAAAGAAGCCCAGAACTTAGAGTGGTGGCATTTTGGGTACCCACCTAAGCTCCCTGCATTGGCAGGTTGGAAATTGGACCCACACCTACCTGTAGTGGCCTTCCTCTGTTGCAAAGAGAAGTTTTCTTGATACATATTTAGAACATTTTAAACAATTTTGCTTCTTGTTTATATACTATATTGTACTACAACATGAACTAAAAAACTATGAAATTATTTCATCTCTTTCCCTTGATTTTCAGTTAAGAATCCTTTACTATGCGTCTGGGAAGTTTTTCTTTTTTTACAACAGTATAGAATACATATGTACTAAATGTTCATTAAAGGAAATAATAAGTTCTACCTAAAATGCCCATTGCAGTTCCCATGTCCTTTAGGCTGGCTTCTCTGAAGTCTGGAGACTCCTCCTTCACACAGAAGGAGAAGAAGACTCTTATGGAGCCTATCCTTCAAGATGGGTGGATACTTTTCATTTAATCATGACCTCAGAATGAGATGGCACTAAGTTTATTATAACTGTAGTTTATTTACCACCCTAATTTTACGGGCCAAAAGAGAGAAGAATAAGTATATGATCACACTGATATTTGATTCTCAGGGTCTTTTCACAGAGACTCATAACAAAAGTTTAAAATCATATGTCTGATGCACAGTCATTAAGAATTTAAAGAAAGACCATAATTTTAAACTGCTTGGAAAAGGAACATGGCTCCCTCATTGTACTCTTTTGGTCATGTTTGTCTTTTCTATTTCATGCAGGGAAAGAGGTGGTGAGTCATTAACACAGCTGAATTGACACTCCCAGGCCACATGACAAGGCACTGCATGATAAAATATGCATGACATGTCTATAGAGGTCACTCTGTGCCAAAAACAGTTCTATAGTTGGTGGGTATGTATACTGCATGTTCTTTCATACTTAGGGTCCTCTAACACAGGAACAGGACTGACTGTCCATATGTTCTAGATGAGGTTACTGGAGCTCTGAGTACTTAAGGTCATACTCTGAAGAAATGGCAGCATGGAGAATTTGATTCAGAGTCCATTTTTCTGGAGATTAATTAAGAATATTAGGGCTGGCTGGGCAGTGTTGGCACATGTCTTTTTTCCAACCACTTGGGAGGTAGAGGCTGGAAGATCTCTGGGTCAGGGCTTGCCTGGTCTATAGGATGAGCTCTAGGACAGACAGGGCTATACAGATAAATGTTGTTTAAGAAACAGAGAGTAAGGAGAATGAATGAAGAGAGGAGAGGGAAGAGGAAAAATGTAGTGTGTGGGGAGGGGAACACACACCACACAGACATGCACACACACAGAGATAGAGAAAAACAGACAGACAGATAGACAGACAGAATGGAGAATGAATAATTGGCCTGTTGGTAAAGGAGCAGAATAAAACAAATACTGAAATAAAATGTTCTGGTGCCCTGGAACATAGTCCCCTAGAAGATCATGTTTCTAATTATATGCAATCTTCACCATTCAAATTCATCCGCTAGGTAAAGCTATTATATGTCTGACAATCAACGGAGATGCAGCTCTTGCCCCAAATAATCAAATTCATGGACCATGAGAGGGAATGCTTAATGTACATGAAAGTTTATACTCAGAGGTATCCTAACAATAGTACACACAATTCTGCATTGATTGGAAGGCATTAGGACAGTGTGGACAGTGGAGGTGGCTTTGAGGTGGTGTGAGCTGGAGCTGAGTTTGGTGACATGAAATCAGGATGAGGCAACATCATGTTGCCAACTTGGTGTTGGTTGACATTTGTGAACAAGGCTGCATTTTGTAAGGAAGAGTTTTGTCTTTTCTTGTCAGGTTTTTCTATTTGCTTCCTACCCACATACAATGAATAAAGACAACTTAGTGCACACTGACACAAACATGAAAATCATCCTGTTCTCTGAAGTGAGTGTTGGGATCTCAGCTAATGGTATCCTTTTTTTTGCCAAAATCTGCATACTCCTTGGTGGGAACAGGCCTAAGCCCATTGATCTCTACATTGCTTTCTTGTCCCTAACCCAACTAATGCTGCTTACAACTATGGGACTCATAGCCATGGACATGTTTATGCCTTGGGGGAGATGGGGTTTTAACACATGCCAATCACTTATCTGTTTGCACAGCCTTCTTTGGTGCCTCACCCTTTGTGCAGCCTGCCAGCTGAATGTCCTTTGGACCATCACTCTTAGTCCTGGAAACTCCTGTTTAACAAAGTTTAAACATAAATCTCCCCATCACATCTCAGGTGCCTTTCTTTTCCTCTGTGTTCTCTATATGTCTTTCAGCAGTCACTTCTTCATATCGATTATTGCTACCCCTAACTTGACCTCAGAGAGCTTTATGTATGTTACTCAGTCTTGCTCACTTCTACCCATGAGTTACTCCAGAACAAGCATCTTTTCCACAATGCTGTCCATCAGGGAAGCATTTATAATCTGTCTCATGGCCCTGTCCAGCAGGTACATGGTGGCTCTCCTACGGAGGCACAAGAAGCAGGCTCAGTATCTTCACAGCACCAGACTTTCTTCAAAAGCGTCCCCAGAGCAAAGGGCCACCAGGACCATCATGCTGCTCATGAGCTTCTTTGTGGTTCTCTGCACCTTGGACACTGTTGTCTTTTACTCAAGGATGATGTTCAAGGATGGCCCAATATTCTACTGTGTACAAATTATTGTGGCCCATAGCTATGCCACAGTCAGTCCTTTTGTGTTTATTTGCAATGAAAAGCATGTAGTTAAGTTTTGGAGGTCAATGTGTGGCAGCAAAATAAATATTTGATTTTTCCAGGATGGATATGGTTCCTTAATATAATCCAATATATTGTTATCAGAGCTATGTATCACGACATATTGAGAACACACTCTTACTGAAATTGATATATAAAATTATATTTTTTCTGTTCAATCTCTTTACTTTGTGTGTACAAAAGTATATGATAGAAAATTAAACAAAAAACTAGACTGTTTTCTGAAATCTAAGTTTTATTTTTAAAATTTATTTATTTATTTATTCATGTCACATGCCAATATCCTCCCAGTACCCTTTCACAGAAGTCCTCCCTCAATTACCCTCTCCTCTTCTATTCTCAAAAGGGGATCCCACTCTGAGTATTGTCCACACCAACCTGGCACAAGTCCCTGCAGGAATAGGCGCATCCTCACTCACTGTGGCCAGACAAGGAAGTATAGTTAGGGGAACAGGACCCATAGGCAAGCAACAGATTCAGGGACAGCCGCCATCTGGTTCTTGGGAGACCTGCATGAAGACAAGCTGTTCATCAGCTACATATTTGCAGGGGCACTAGATCTAGCCTGTGCTAGCTTTTTGGTTAGTGTTTGAGTCTTTGGGAGCACCAAAGTGTCCAGCTTATTTCACTTTGATGGTCTTCCTTTGGTGCCCTGTCCTCTTTTCTGTTCCATCAATCCTCCATCCAACTCTTCCATAAGACTCCACAAACTCCATCCAATGTCTTGTTGTGGGTCTTCGCATCTCTTTCCATTGGCTGCTGGAAAGTCCATCCTATGCCTGGTCTTTGGTAGGTGAATTATTCTCTGAGAATCCACAAGGATACAGGTTACTAGACCCTGTTGGTCTTCAGGCTCATTGAAACGTCTCAGACAACAATTTTTCTAGGCTCCTGACTACAAGCTTAACAGAGTATCATTAATTAAATTGCTGATTGCTTCTTGCCTATGTGGTGGGTCTCAAGTTGGGCCAGTTAATGTTTGAGCTTTGCCTCTTTTTCTGCTATATCTTCGTTCCTGCGCACCTTCTAGGTAGAACACATTATTGGTAGAAGGCTTTGTTGGTGGGTTGGTGTCATTAGTTCTCTACTGGAAATTCTTCCTGGCAACAGGAAATAGCCACTTTTGGATCCGTATTCCCCACTGCTAGAGTTTCAGCTAACGTTGCCACAGAGATGCCCTGGGTCCTCCACAATCACAGGTCTCTGGGGTATGTCCTGGAAATGTCCCCTTGCTGATTTCCATTCTCTCTCCCCTGCTCTCCCTATACCTAATTCCAACCCATCTTCTCTCCTAGCCAGTTCATTCCCTCCATCCACCTCCAATATCCATTTTATTCTCTCTTCTGTGTAAGTTTCCACTATTCTCTCTTGGACCCTCTTTGTTATTTGACTTCATTGGGTCTGTTGGTAATAGTGGGGTTATCTTATTTTTATGGCTAATGTCCCCCTAGGAATAAGTAAATACCATGTATGTACTTTTTAGTCTAGGTTACCTCATTCATGATGATATTTTGTAGTTCTGTTCATTTGCCTGCAAAACTTATGGTGCCCTGTTTTTAATAGCTGAGCAAATTTTAAATAGCTGTCCAGCTTTTACAATTAAAGCTGCTTTGAACTTAATTTAGCAAGTGTATTTGTAGGATGTTGGAGAATCTTTTGCCTATATGCTCAGGAGTGGGATAGTTGGGTCTTCAGGTAGAACTATTTCCTGCTTTCTGAGAAGCCACCAAATTTATTTCCAAAGATGTTGTCCAAGTTTGTCCTATCTTCAGCAATGAAAAATATTCCCCTTGTTCCACATCCTGCCAGTATGTGTTGTCTTTGAGTTTTTATGTTTTGTTTGTTTTGAGACAGGGTTTCCCTGTATATAGCTAGCTTGTCCTGGAACTCAACTCTGTAGACCAGGCTAGCCTCGAACTCAGAAATCCACCTGCCTCTGCCTCCCAAGTGCTAGGATTAAAGGCGTGTGCCACCACTGCCTGTGTCTTTGAGTTTTTGATCTTAGCCTTTATGATGGTTGTACAATGGAACCTCAGAGTTGTTGTGATTTGCATTTTCCTTGTGACTAAGAACTATAAACATTTTTTAAATTGCTTCTCAGCCTTACGAGATTCCTCTGCTGAGAATGCTGTTTCAATCTGTATTTTTAAAATTGGGTTATGCAGGTTGTTTGTGTCTAACTTCTTCAGTTCTTTGTAAAGTTTGGACATTAGCCCTCTGTCAGAGGTAGGGTTGGTGAAGATCCTTTCCAATCTGTAGGCTGCTGATTTGTCCATTTGACAGTGGCTTTTGACTATCAGAAGCTTTTCAGTTCCATGAGGTTCCCTTTATTAATTATTGCCTAATCCACTGTGTTTTGTTCTGGAAATTGTTTCCTCTATCAGTGAATTCAAGGTTATTCCCTCCTTTCTGTCCTATTAGATTTAATGTATCTGGTTTTACATCAAATCTTTGATCCACTTGGACTTGAGTTTTGTGCAAGGTGCTAAATATGCATCTATTTTCATTCATCTACATGTAGATATTTAGTTAGACAGCACCATTTTTTGAAGATACTTTTTTATCCATTGTATGGTTTTGGTTCTTTATCAAAATGCAATTGTCCATAGATCTGTGGGTTTATTTCTGGGTCTTTATTTCAGTTCCATTGACCAACCAGTCTGTGTCTGTACCATTACAATGCATGTGTTTTTTTATCTTAATTGTTCTGTAGTAGACCTTGAGGTCAGGGATGGTGATTTCTCCTGATGTTCTTTTATGATTTGTTTGGATATCCTGGATTTTTTGTTTTTCCATATGAAATTGAGAATTGCTCTTTCCACATCTGTGAAAAATTGTGTTGTAATTTTGACTGGGATGGCACTGAATCTGCAGATTGCTTTTGGTAAGATGGCCATTTTCACTATGTTAATCGTACTGATCCATGAGTATGGGGGACCTTTCCATCTTCTGATATCTTTTTCAATTTCTTTCTTCAAGGAGTTGAAGTTCTTGCTGTCCATATATTTGATTTGCTTGGTTAGAGTGACACCAAGTTATTTTATATTATTCATGGGTATTATGAAGGGAGTTGTTCCCCTAGTTACTTTCTCAGATCACTTATCATTTGCATAAAGGAACTCTAGAGCTTTATTTTTGTAAATTTTGTTTCCAGCCACATTGCTGAAGGTGTTTATCAGCTTTAGGATTTCTCAGTAGAATATTTCTCAGTAGAATATTTTGAATAGAATACATATTCATATGTATATTCTATCATATCATCCACCAATAACAATACTTTGACTTCTCCTTTCCAATTTGTATCCCCTTGAACTCCTCTTTTGTCTTATTGCTCTTGCTAGAACTTCAAGTACTATATAGGATAGGAAGAGAGTGGGCAGCCTTGGCTTGTCCCTAATTTAATGGAAATTGCTTTGAATTTTTCTCCATTGAATTTGATGTTGGCTACTGGCATGTTGTATATTTCCTTTATTATCTGTAGATATGTTATTTTATCCCTGATCTCTCCAAGACTTATATCACAAAGGGAGGTTGGATTTCATTAAAGCCTTTTGCAGAATCTAATGAGATGATTGTTTTTCTTTCAGTTTGCTTATATGGTAGATTTCCATATGGTGAACCATCCCTGTATCTCTGGGACAAAACCTACTTTATTATTGTGAATGATCTTTTTAATGTGTTCTTGGATTCACTCTACAAGCATTTTATTGAATATTTTTGCATCTATGTTCATAAAGGGAGATGATCTATAATTCTCTTCCTTTATTGAATATTTGTGTGGTTTAG
Organism: Apodemus sylvaticus; assembly: GCF_947179515.1. Lineage (NCBI taxonomy): Eukaryota > Metazoa > Chordata > Mammalia > Rodentia > Muridae > Apodemus > Apodemus sylvaticus. Next base: position 121,025,179 of record NC_067473.1, read on the forward strand.
TTATCAGGGTGACTGTAACATCATAAAATGAATTTGACAATTTTCTTCTGTTTATGTCTTGTTGATTTCTTTGAGGAGTATTGGTATTAACCCTTCCTTGAATGTTTGTTATAGATCTGTGCCAAACCCATCTGGCCCTGTGAATTTTTTTTTTTTTTTTTTTTTTGAATTTTGAAACGCTGAGAAACAGCTGTTCCTATCTTTAATGAATTCTCTTTGCTATGCGACAGAGATCATGCCTCGGTAATTACAACATCCATTAGATTATTTCATTGAAATCCTTGAGTATGGTTTCCATTTTGAAGGAGAGAGGAACTGCACAGAGGATTTCTTGGTGCATGTTCTGACTAATTTCCCACTTCCACAGGAAATGCAGATCTCACCTCAGAACGATTCCATGGTGTGAGAAAGACATGGCTAAGCGAGATTGCTGTGGAATTATGGGAGGGTTCTCTTTCCGGTGTCAAAGAGCCAGCTGGAGTCTCCAAAGCACACCCAGATACAAGTTTTTTTTTGTTTGTTTTTGTTGTTATTCCTCCCCTACCCTCCCCCGTCCACTTCCTTCCTCCCTCCCTCCCTCCCCTCCCTCCCCTCCTTCCCCTCCCTCCTTCCCTTCCCCTCTTGCTTGCTTTCTTTTTTTTTTTTTTATTTGATATAATTTATTTACATTTCAAATGATTTCCCCTTTTCTAGCCCCCCCCCACTCCCCGAAAGTCCCGTAAGCCCCCTTCTCTTCCCCTGTCCTCCCTCCCACCCCTTCCCAATTCCCCGTTCTGGTTTTGCCAAATACTGTTTCACTGAGTCTTTCCAGAACCAGGGACCACTCCTGCTTTCTTCTTGTATCTCATTTGATGTGTGGATTATGTTTTGGGTATTCCAGTTTTCTAGGTTAATAACCACTTATTAGTGAGTGCATACCATGATTCACCTTTTGAGTCTGGGTTACCTCACTTAGTATGATATTCTCTAGCTCCATCCATTTGCCTAAGAATTTCATGAATTCATTGTTTCTAATGGCTGAATAGTACTCCATTGTGTAGATATACCACATTATTTTGCATCCACTCTTCTGTTGAGGGATACCTGGGTGCTTTCCAGAATCTGGCAATTATAAATAGGGCTGCTATGAACATAGTAGAACATGTATCCTTATTACCTGGTGGGGAGTCTTCTGGGTATATGCCCAGGAGTGGTATAGCAGGATCTTCTGGAAGTGAGGTGCCCAGTTTTCGGAGGAACCGCCAGACTGATTTCCAGAGTGGTTGTACCAATTTGCAACCCCACCAGCAGTGGAGGAGTGTTCCTCTTTCTCCACACCCTCTCCAACACCTGCTGTCTCCTGAATTTTTAATCTTAGCCATTCTGACTGGTGTAAGATGAAATCTTAGGGTTGTTTTGATTTGCATTTCCCTAATGACTAATGAAGTGGAGCATTTTTTAAGATGCTTCTCGGCCATCCGAAGTTCTTCAGGTGAGAATTCTTTGTTTAACTCTGTACCCCATTTTTAATAGGGTTGTTTGGTTTTCTGGAGTCTAACTTCTTGAGTTCTTTATATATATTGGATATTAGCCCTCTATCTGATGTAGGATTGGTGAAGATCTTTTCCCAATTTGTTGGTTGCCGATTTGTCCTCTTGATGGTGTCCTTTGCCTTACAGAAACTTTGTAATTTTATGAGGTCCCATTTGTCAATTCTTGCTCTTAGAGCATACATTATTGGTGTTCTGTTCAGAAACTTTCTCCCTGTACCGATGTCCTCAAGGGTCTTCCCCAGTTTCTTTTCTATTAGCTTCAGAGTGTCTGGCTTTATGTGGAGGTCCTTGATCCATTTGGATTTGAGCTTAGTACAAGGAGACAAGGATGGAGCAATTCGCATTCTTCTGCATGCTGACCTCCAGTTGAACCAGTACCATTTGTTGAAAAGGCTATCTTTTTTTCCCATTGGATGTTTTCAGCCTCTTTGTCGAGGATCAAGTGGCCATAGGTGTGTGGGTTCATTTCTGGATCTTCAATCCTGTTCCACTGATTCTCCTGCCTGTCACTGTACCAATACCATGCAGTTTTTAACACTATTGCTCTGTAGTATTGCTTGAGGTCAGGGATACTGATTCCCCCAGATTTTCTTTTGTTGCTGAGAATAGTTTTAGCTATCCTGGGGTTTTTGTTGTTCCAGATGAATTTGATAATTGCTCTTTCTAATTCTGTGAAGAATTGAGTTGGGATTTTGATGGGTATTGCATTGAATCTGTATAGTGCTTTAGGCAAAATGGCCATTTTAACTATATTGATTCTACCGATCCATGAGCATGGGAGGTTTTCCCATATTTTGAGGTCTTCTTCCATTTCCTTCTTCAGAGTCTTGAAGTTCTTGTCATACAGATCTTTCACATGTTTGGTAAGAGTCACCCCAAGATACTTTATACTGTTTGTGGCTATTGTGAAGGGGGTCATTTCCCTAATTTCTTTCTCAGCCTGCTTATCCTTTGAGTATAGGAAGGCCACTGATTTGCTTGAGTTGATTTTATAACCTGTCACTTTGCTGAAGTTGTTTATCAGCTGTAGGAGCTCACTAGTGGAGTTTTTTGGGTCACTTAGGTAGACGATCTTGTCGTCTGCAAATAATGATAGTTTGACTTCTTCCTTTCCAATTTGTATCCCTTTGACCTCCTTATGTTGTCGAATTGCCCGAGCAAGTACCTCAAGTACAATATTGAAAAGATAAGGAGAAAGGGGGCAGCCTTGTCTGGTCCCTGATTTCAGTGGGATTGTTTCAAGTTTCTCTCCATTTAGCTTGATGCTGGCTACCGGTTTGCTGTATATTGCTTTTACTATGTTTAGGTATGGACCTTGAATTCCTGTTCTTTCCAAGACTTTAAGCATGAAAGGATGCTGAATTTTGTCAAATGCTTTTTCAGCATCCAATGAAATGACCATGTGGTTTTGTTCTTTGGGTTTGTTTATGTAGTGGATTGTATTGATGGATTTCCGTATATTGAACCAACCCTGCATTCCCGGGATAAAGCCTACTTGATCATGGTGGATGATCGTTTTGATGTGTTCTTGGATTTGGTTGGCAAGAATTTTATTGAGTATTTTTGCATCGATGTTCATAAGGAAAATTGGTCTGAAGTTCTCTTTCTTTGTTGGATCTTTGTGTGGCTTTGGTATCAGCGTAATTGTGGCTTCGTAGAAGGAATTGGGTAGTGTTCCTTCTGTTTCTATTTTGTGGAATAGTTTGAAGAATATTGGTGTTAACTCTTCTTTGAAGGTCTGGTAGAATTCTGCACTGAAGCCATCTGGTCCTGTGCTTTTTTTGGTTGGAAGACTTTCTATGACTCCTTCTATTTCTTTAGGCATTATGGGACTGTTTAGATGGTCTAGTTGGTCCTGATTTAATTTTGGTATTTGGTATCTGTCAAGGAAATTGTCCATTTCCTCCAGATTCTCCAGTTGTGTTGAGTACAGGCTCTTGTACTAGGATCTGATGATTTTTTGGATTTCCTCAGTTTTCGTTGTTATATCTCCCTTTTCATTTCTAAGTTTGTTAATTTGGATACTTTCTCTGTGCCCTTTGGTCAGTCTGGCTAAGGGTTTATCTATCTTGTTGATTTTCTCAAAGAACCAGCTCCTGGTTTTGTTGATTTTTGTATGGTTCTCTTTGTTTCTACTTGATTGATTTCGGCCCTGAGTTTGATGATTTCCTGCCTTCTACTCCTCCTGGGTGAAATAGCTTCTTTTTGTTCTAGGGCTTTCAGGTGTGTCATTAAGCTGGTAATGTATGCTCTCTCCATTTTCTTTTTGCAGGCACTCAGGGCTATGAGTTTTCCTCTTAGCACTGCTTTCATTGTGTCCCATAGATTTGGGTATGTTGTGTTTTCATTTTCATTGTGTTCTAAAAAGTCTTTAATTTCTTTCTTTATTTCTTCCTTGACCAAGGTATCATTGAGTAGAGTATTGTTCAGTTTCCACGTGTATGTGGGTTTTCTGTTGTTTCTGTTGCTATTGAAGACCACTTTTACTCCATAGTGATCAGATAGGAGGCATGGGATTAGTTCTATCTTCTTATATTTGTTGAGGTCTGTCTTGTGACCAATTATATGGTCGATTTTGGAGAAGGTACTATGAGGTGCTGAGAAAAAGGTATGTTCTTTTGTTTTAGGATAGAATGTTCTATATATTTCTGTTAAATCTAATTGGTCCAAAGCTTCAATTAGTTTCATTGTGTCCCTGTTTAGTTTCTGTTTTCCTGATCGGTCCATTGAGGAAAGTGCAGTGTTGAAGTCACCCACAATTATTGTGTTAGGTGCAATGTGTGCTTTTAGTTTTAATAAAGTTTCTTTTACGAAAGAGGGTGCCCTTGCATTTGGGGCATAGATGTTCAGGATTGACAGTTCTTCTTTTTGTATTTTCCTTTGACCAGCAAGAAGTGTCCCTCAGAGTCTCTTTTGATGACTTTGGGTTGAAAGTCAATTTTATCTGATATTAAAATGGCTACTCCAGCTTGTTTCCTGAGACCATTTGCTTGTAAAATTGTCTTCCAGCCTTTTACTCTAAGGTAGTGTTTGTCTTTGACTCTGAGGTGTGTTTCCTGTAAGCAGCAAAATGTAGGGTCCTGTTTACGTATCCAGTCAGTTAGTCTGTGGCTTTTTATTGGGGCATTAAGTCCATTGATGTTAAGAGATATTAAGGAATAGTGATTGTTACTTCCTATCATTTTTGACGTTATTTTTTAAATTTGATTGCTTAACTTCTTTTGGGTTTGATGAAAGGTTACTATCTTGCTTTTTCCAGGGTGAAGTTTCCCTCCTTGTATTGGTGTTGTCCTCCTATTATCCTTTTTAGGGCTGGGTTTGTGGATAGATATTGGGTAAACTTGGTTTTGTCATGAAATATCTTAGTTTCTCCATCTATGGTGATTGAGAGTTTTTCTGGGTATAGTAGTTTTGGTTGGCATTTGTGTTCTCTTAGAGTCTGCATGAGATCTGCCCAGGACCTTCTAGCCTTCATAGTCTCAGGTGAAAAGTCTGCTGTGATTCTGATAGGTCTTCCTTTATATGTTACTTGGCCTTTTTCTCTTACTGCCTTTAGTATTCTTTCTTTGTTTAGAACATTTGGTGTTTTGATTATTATGTGACGGGAAGTATTTCTGTTCTGGTCCAGTCTGTTTGGAGTTCTGTAGGCTTCTTGTATATTCATGGGCATCTCTCTCTTTAGGTTAGGGAAGTTTTCTTCCATAATTTTATTGAAGATATTTGCTGGCCCTTTAAGTTGTAAATCTTCACTCTCATCTATGCCTATAATCCTTAGGTTTGGTCTTCTCATTGTGTCCTGGATTTCCTGGATATTTTGGGTTACAAGCTTTTTGCATTTTGCATTTTCTTTAACTGTTGAGTCCATGGTTTCTATGGAATCTTCAGCATCTGAGATTCTTTCTTCTATCTCTTGTATTCTGTTGTTGATATTTGCATCTCTGTCCCCTGATTTCTTCCCAAGGCTTTTTATCTCCAAAGTTGTCTCCCTTTGAGTTTTCTTAGTTGTTTCTACTTCTGATTTTAGATCCTGGATGGTTTTGCTTAGCTCCTTCACTTGCTTGTTTGTGTTTTCCTGTAATTCTTTAAGAGATTTTTGTGTTTCCTCTTTCATAACCTCGGCCTGTTGACCAAAGTTCTCTTGTATTTCTTTAAGTGTTTTTTGCATTTCCTCCTTGTTGGCTTTTGTAATTTCCTGGATTTCTTTCAATGATTTTTGTGTTTCCCTTGCAAGGGCTTCTAACTTTTGATCCATTTTCTCCTGAATTTCTTTAAGTATGTCCTTCATGTGTTCCTGTACCAGCATCATGACCAGTGATTTTAAATCCAAATCTTGTTTTACTGGTGTGATGGGGTATCCAGGACATGCTGGTAGAGGAGAATTGGGTTCAGATGTTGCCATATTGCCCTGATTTCTGTTAGTGACGTTCCTGCGTTTGCCTTTTGCCATCTAGTTGTCACTGGTGTTAGTTTGTCTTGTCAGTGCTGGACTCACCAGTGCAAGCTGCTCCTTCCCCGTTGGCCTCTGGTGCACAGCTTACCCCCTGCACTGCCTGTAGACAGGGTGCTGCTGCCCAGGCTGATCAGATCCTGAAGCAGGCACCCGAAGGCTCCCGCTGGGGCCCGCTGGATTCACTGGAGCACACTGACTTCTCCCAGCTGGCTGCCAGGAAGCCCAGCTAGCCTCTGGCAGGACCTGGAGATGTGGTGCGGCCGCCCAGGCTGATCTGATCCGGCAGCAGAGAGAGTTGAGCTGAGGGCTTCCACCTGAAGCCTTGCCCCAGATTGTGTCTGTGGACCAGATGGAGCCTGTGTGTACCCGCAGGGAGTGCTGGTGTATGCTGCTGTGACCTCCCCTGTGTTCTGCTCACTCCGCTGGGCAGCCGGGCTGGTGCACACAAGGTTAGCCTGGCCGCCCAGTCCTTGAGTACAGGCAAAAACCTGGGAGGCCAAGGTCCCAGGAAAGTTCCCCTAGGGCTATGACTGTTAATTGGGTCCACCAGGTGACCAGGATGGCGAGTGTGCGCGCCTGCGCTCCCTGAAAGCGCCTGGAGAGTCTGCTGTGCTAACAACCTCCTGGGTGGGTTGACTCACAGATGGCCCACCAAGCCGCCCAGTTCTTGGGGTCAGTCCTGTGCCTTTTGGGGCCTACACCCCTGCTTTGTTAGCCTCAGGCTATGCCCGTTACGGCTCTGCCCGCCAGAGTTCTCTGTCGTCCTGCAGGCAAAATGGCGGCGAGCGCGCAGGTCCGGGCAAAAAAACCTCCTGGATGGGTTGGCACCCCGATGGCCCCCCAATCAGCCCAGGGCCTGGGTGCAGGCCAACGCCCGTCGGGCTCAGACCACCGCGGTGTTGGCCTCGGATTATGTTTGTGTACCTCAGTCTGTCCGATCCCTGGAGTCTGAAACCAAGATGGATGAGCCTCTCCTGACTGGTGGGAGGCCGAGTTCTGAATTGGCTTCCTTCCATGCAGGAAAGGCACCGCACAACCACTGCATAATCTACACATCAAATGAGGTACAAGAAGAATGGAGGAGTGGCCCCTTGTTCTGGAAAGACTCAGTGAAGCTGTATAGGGCAAAACCAGAACAGGGAAGTGGGAAGGGGTAGGTGGGAGCAAAGGGGGAGGGAAGGGGGTTTATGGGACTTTCAGGAGTGTGGGGCTAGAAAAGGGGAACTCATTTGAAATGTAAATAAAAAATATATCGAATAAAAAAAGGGAAAAAAGAGTGTATCTCAGGGGTTGAGGATACAGCGGAAGAAGTGTGTTCCTTAGGCAAAGAAAATGTTAAGTCTAAAAATTCCTCAAATGAAACATCCAGGAAATCTGTGGCACTATGAAAAGATAAAACCCAACAATTATAATAGTAATAGCAGAAGGACAAGATTCCCTGCTCAAAGGCCTAAAATTTTTTGGAACAAAATCAAAGAAGAAAATTTCCCTAACATAAAGAAAGATATGCCTACAAAGGTACTAGACGCTTACAGAACACCAAAGAGATTGGACCAGAAAAGAAAGCACCACTACTATGTAATTATAATCAAAATACTGAATGTACAGAAAAAAAAGAATATTAAAATCTGCAAGGGAAAGGGGCCTAGTATCATATAAAGGTACACCTATTAGAATTACAACTGATTTTTTAACAGAGACTGTAAAAGTCAAAGGTTTGGACAGATAGCTGGCACATATGTAGAAACCATAGATGTCATCGCAGACAACAGGATACAGCAGAACTTTAATCACCATAGATGGAGAAAACAAGATATTGACTAGCAAATAAAATTTGCGCAATATATATACACAGATTCAACCGCACAGAAGATACTAGAAGAAAAACACTAAAACAGGGAAGGTAACTACACCTAATTAATCATCTCACAGCAAAAATTAAAGAAGATAATCACAAAAATGCAGTCCCATCACCAACATCAAATTACAGGAACTAACACTCATTGATCATTAATATCTGTAAACATTAATATATTTGACACTTCATACTCAACAAAGGAAACATCTACCCAGATGATGTCTCAATTGTGAACATCTATACTCCAAATGCAAGGGCAACCACATTTGTTAAAGAAATATTATTAAAGCTTAAGTCACACATGAAATGCCACACATTAATAGTGAGTGACTTCAATAACCACTCTCACTAATGAATAGAGCATCCAGACAGAAACTGAATAAATAATGGAGTTAACAGGTGTTATGATTCCAGTGAATCTAACACATATCTACAGAACATTTTATATGAATGCCAAAGAATAGACCCTCTTCTCAGCACCCCACAGAACTCTCTAAAAATTTGACCATGTACTCTATCACAAAGCAAATCTCAACAAATACCAAAATTGTGGGCACAGGATCAGGTATGAGAGGAGACAGGGCAGATGTAGATGGTCAGGAAATTGAAAAGAGGTGTGTAGCAATGGGATATGGAGAACTGGGTGTAGCAAACGGAAAGGCCCACCCTCCAGGAAAGCAAGAGGGTTCCAAGACCCAACAAGATTGAGGGTAGCTGAAATACTCAATACTGGGGAGAGAGAAACTGTAGAGACCATATCCAGATGTTAGGCATGGCCCACAAATTAGGGATGGTATTACCTGTACTTCTCAAAAATGTAAACCAGAATTGTCCCTGTCTAAAAGAAATACAGGGACAAAGAGGGGAGTAGAGACTAAAGAAAAGGCCATCCATATACTGCCCCAACTGAGAACACATCCCATATGCAGCTTCCAAAACAAGTCACTATTGCTGATGCCAAGAATTGCTTCCTGACAGGAGCTTGATATTGATGTCTCCTGAGAGGCTCTGCCAGAGTCTTACCAATATAGATGCTGATGCTTGCAGCCAACCATCAGATTGAGCATGGGAACCCCAAAATAGGAGTTAGGGGAAGGACTCAAGGAGCTGAAAATGTTTTCAACCCCATAGGAAGAACAACAGTATCAACCAACAAGATTCCCCAGAGCTACCAGGGACTAAACCACCAATTAAAGAATACATCAGGAGGGACCCATGCTCAAGCTGCATATATAGAAGAGGATAGACTTATCTGGCATCAATTGGAGAGGAAGCCCTCGGTCCTGTGAAGGCTTGATGCCCTAGTATAGGGAAATGATAGGGCAATGGGGTGGAAGTGAGTGGGTGGATGGGGGAGCACCATTATGGAAGCAGGGGCAAAGGGGTATGGGATAGGGGGTTTTCAGAAACTAGAACCAGGAAGGGAGATAACATTTGAAATGTACTTAAATAAAATAACCCATAACTTTTTTTAAAAAAATTACCATATACTTGGTCACATAATAAATCTCAACAAATATCAAAAAAGAAATGACCTCCACCGCCTTGTATCTTATCAGACGACCATTGATTAAAATTGTATTTCAACTGTTGGCTTTGGATTTTCAAAAGCTACTTTTAATAAGGGCACTTACATTTTTTTCACCACCCTTCTAGCCCACCACCCACCAGAGGTTGTGGGAAGGAAAGGTGAATAGGGCAAAGGAGTGCAAATAATTCTTTGTAGAGAATCCAATCTTCATTGTCAGTATATCAGCAGTTCAGTTCTCAGAAACCAGCAGAGGTAGCTTGAACCACTCGCAAACACCATTCATGAATCAGCAATGGCAGTTCCATTCAGAGGAAACTTTGAGGATTTGAAAATTGACCAGAGTCTTCTGAGGTAGAAGAAGCCATGAGAACACCACTAGAAGGAAGCACTTTGATACATTTCTTTCTATGAAGCCACCGCAAACAATGACCAGCAAAGTGTGCCAAGACAAACCAATACCACAAAGCATCATCTTCTGGGTGTTGGGTTATATTTTTACTCTTCTGAAACAGCACATGTTCTCCCATGTTTATGCTCTAGAAAAACACATGCCCCTTTTCGAGGCTGCTTCCAAATAAAAGTCAGGTTTTCAGAAAAACAACCTCTGATACATCTGTATCAGCTATATCCTCTACAACTGAGTTTACAGAAAAACATCACATGATACAACTGAGTCTCCAAAGAAATCAGAAATTTCCACTTCATTCAACAGCAACAAAATTAACAGAAAACTTACAAACCTATATACCCTGAACAATTCTCTAATGAATGACCACTGGGTCAAGAAGGAAATTAAGAAAGAAAGGCTTTCTAGAATTCAATGAAAATAAACGTACAATATACACAAACTTAAGGGACACGTTGAAAGCAGTGATAAAGGTAAAGATCATAGCACTTAATGCCTTCACAATGAATTTAGTGAATTCTCTGGCTACAGAGATGGCTTATCAGTTCAGAGTGTTAGTTTATATTCACAGTTCCCAGCCATCATGTGTCAGGTCACAACGGTCTGTAACTACAGTTCCAAGACATACAACACCCTCACACAGACATACATGCAAACAGAATACCAATGCACATGAAAAATGAAAAAAAACAAAAATCATTAAAAATATTTTAAAAGTATGTGTCTGATTCTTTTAGCGGTTTGTTGGGCCTAAAAGAGGGCACCCATGCTAGGCTTCTGACTGTCAGTACACCATACTATTCATAATAGTGTCAGGCCTTGGATCCTCCCCTTGAGCTGGATCCCAACGTGGGCCTGTTGCTGGAGCTCCATTCCCTCAAGCTCTTCTCAATTTTGTCCCTGCACTTCTTTTAGATAAGAACAAGTCTGAGTCAGAGTTATTGACTATGGGATGACAACTCCATCCTTCCACTTGATACCCTATCTTTCTACTGCAGATGGATTCTTCAAGTTCCCTTTTCCCACTGTTGGACATATATATATATAAGGTCCATCCCTTTGAGTCCTGAGAGGCTCTCACCTCCCAGTTCTCTGGTACATTCTAGCATGTCTCCCCACCTCCTTGAGGGAATAGCTATAAGGAGGAGTGTGACTCCATAGGAAGACCAGCAGTCTCAACTAACCTGGACCGCAAAGATCTCTGACATTGAGACACCAACCAGGCAGCACAAGCCAGCTGATATGAGGCCTCAGGCACATATACAGCAGAGGACTGCCTGGTCTGACCAAAGTAAGAGAACACCTGCCTAATCCTTGGGATATTGAGGCCCCAGGGATCGGGGAGGTCAGGTGTGGTATGGCTGGAAGATGGAAACATGCTTTTAGTGATGAGAGAGATGGAAGGGAATGAGGAACAGTCAGAGATGGTACTGGGAGGGGGGTAAGGACTGTAGTTTAAAAAATGATTAAAGAATAATATAATTTTAAAAATTAATAAAAAGAATTTAAAACATAGTAAAAAGAGAGATGATAGAAAATCAATTACTATAACATTCTGTCTGGGAAAAGATGAGATGCTCCAAATCCTATATACAAACAGAGAGTGGAGTGAACTGTAGCCTCCCCTTTTGAAGTGTACATTGTACCTTCATCTTGTGATGCCAACTTTCTAATGCCTATTTTATTCTGCTTTTTAAAATAGAAAATTCTGCATTTATTACAAATATATAATTAAAAATAAGAAATTAGTAATTTCTCATACTGTTGACTTAACAGCACAGCTGAACGCTCTAGAACATAAAGAGGTAATCAAAGCCAAGAGGAATACACATCAGGAAATACTCAAACTCAGGGCTGAAACCAATGAAGTAGAAATAAAGAGAACAACACAAAGAGTCAATTAAACAAAGAATTGGTTCTTTGACAAAAATCAATATGATAGCAAATTTTTTCTAACCTTACTAAATGTAATAGACAAAATATCCAAATTACCAAAATAAAAAAAAATGAAAAGGGAAACATAACAGCAGTTACTGAGGAAATTCAAAAAAACATTATGTCTTGCTTTAAAAAAAATTATAGTTGACAAAATTAAAACTCAAAAAGAAATGGGTATTTTTGCAATAGATCCAATGACCAAAATAAATAAAGGCCAGTTAGACAATTTAAATAGTCCTATTGACACTAAGGAACTATAACCAGTCATAAAATGTCTCCCAAATAAAAAAAATTCACAGGGCCAGATGGGTTTGGCACAGATCTATATCAAACATTCAAGGAAGGGTTAATACCAATACTCCTCAAAGAAATCAACAAAACATAAACAGAAGAAAATTGTCAAATTCATTTTATGATGTTACAGTCACCCTGATAACAAACCACACAAATATTCAATAAAGGAAGAGAATTATAGATCATCTCCCTTTATGAACATAGATGCAAAAATATTCAATAAAATACTTATAGAGTGAATCCAAGAACACATTAAAAAGATCATTCACAATAATAAGGTAGGTTTTGTCCCAGAGATACAGGGATGGTTCACCATATGGAAATCTACCATATAAGCAAACTGAAAGAAAAACAATCATCTCATTAGATACTGCAAAAGGCTTTAATGAAATCCAACCTCCCTTTGTGATATAAGTCTTGGAGAGATCAGGGATAAAAGAACATATCTAAAGATAATAAAGGAAATTACAACATGCCAGTAGTCAACATCAAATTCAATGGAGAAAAATTCAAAGCAATTTCCATTAAATTAGGGACAAGCCAAGGCTGCCTACTCTCTTCCTATCCTATATAGTACTTGAAGTTCTAGCAAGAGCAATAAGACAAAAGAGGAGTTCAAGGGGATACAAATTGGAAAGGAAGAAGTCAAAGTATTGTTATTGGTGGATGATATGATAGAATATACATATGAATATGTATTCTATTCAAAATATTCTACTGAGAAATATTCTACTGAGAAATCCTAAAGCTGATAAACACCTTCAGCAATGTGACTGGAAACAAAATTTACAAAAATAAATCTCTAGAGTTCCTTTATGCAAATGATAATTGATCTGAGAAAGTAATTAGGGGAACAACTCCCTTCATAATACCCATGAATAATATAAAATAACTTGGTGTCACTCTAACCAAGCAAATCAAATATATGGACAGAAAGAACTTCAACTCCTTGAAGAAAGAAATTGAAAAAGATATCAGAAGATGGAAAGATACCCCATACTCATGGATTAGTACGATTAACATAGTGAAAATGGCCATCTTACCAAAAGCAATCTGCAGATTCAGTGCCATCCCAGTCAAAATTACAACACAATTTTTCACAGATGTGGAAAGAGCTATTCTCAATTTCATATGGAAAAACAAAAAATCCAGGATATCCAAACAAACCATAAAAGAACGTCAGGAGAAATCACCATCCCTGACCTCAAGGTCTACTACAGAACAATTAAGATAAAAAAGCATATGCATTGTAATGTTACAGACACAGACTGGTTGGTCAATGGAACTGAAATAAAGACCCAGAAATAAACCCACAGATCTATGGACAATTGCATTTTGATAAAAACCAAAATCATACAATGGATAAAAAAGTATCTTCAAAAAATGGTGCTGTCTAACTAAATATCTACATGTAGATGAATGAAAATAGATGCATATTTAGCACCTTGCACAAAACTCAAGTCCAAGTGGATCAAAGATTTCATGTAAAACCAGATACATTAAATCTAATAGGACAGAAAGGAGGGAATAACCTTGAATTCACTGATAGAGGAAACAATTTCCAGAACAAAACACAGTGGATTAGGCAATAATTAATAAAGGGAACCTCATGGAACTGAAAAGCTTCTGATAGTCAAAAGCCACTGTCAAATGGACAAATCAGCAGCCTACAGATTGGAAAGGATCTTCACCAACCCTACCTCTGACAGAGGGCTAATGTCCAAACTTTACAAAGAACTGAAGAAGTTAGACACAAACAACCTGCATAACCCAATTTTAAAAATACAGATTGAAACAGCATTCTCAGCAGAGGAATCTCGTAAGGCTGAGAAGCAATTTAAAAAAATGTTTATAGTTCTTAGTCACAAGGAAAATGCAAATCACAACTCTGAGGTTCCATTGTACACCCATCATAAAGGCTATGATCAAAAACTCAAAGACAGGGGCAGTGGTGGCACATGCCTTTAATCCTAGCACTTGGGAGGCAGAGGCAGGTGGATTTCTGAGTTCGAGGCTAGCCTGGTCTACAGAGTTGAGTTCCAGGACAAGCTAGCTATATACAGAGAAACCCTGTCTCAAAACAAACAAAACACAAAAACTCAAACACAACACATACTGGCAGGATGTGGAACAAGGGGAATATTTTTCATTACTGAAGATAGGACAAACTTGGACAACATCTTTGGAAATAAATTTGGTGGCTTCTCAAAAAGCAGGAAATAGTTCTACCTGAAGACCCAACTATCCCACTCCTGAGCATATAGGCAAAAGAATCTCTAACATCCTACTTATACACTTGATAAATTAAGTTCAAAGAAACTTTAATTGTAAAAGCTGGACAGCTACTTAAAATTTGCTCAGCTATTAAAAACAGGGCACCATAAGTTTTGCAGGCAACTGAACAGAACTACAAAATATCATCATGAATGAGGTAACCTAGACTAAAAAGTATATACATGGTATGTACTTATTCCTAGGGGGACATTATTAGAGATAAAGAACAAGATAACCCCACTATTACCAACAGACCCAATGAAGTCAAATAACAAAGAGGGTCCAAGAGAGAATAGTGGAATCTTACACAGAAGAGAGAATAAAATGGATATTGGAGGTGGATGGAGGGAATGAACTGGCTAGGAGAGAAGATGGGTTAGAATTAGGTATAGGGAGAGCAGGGGAGAGAGAATGGAAATCGGCAAGGGGACATTTCCAGGACATACTCCAGAGACCTGTGATTGTGGAGGACCCAGGGCATCTCTGTGGCAATGTTAGCTGAAACTCTAGCAGTGGGGAATATGGATCCAAAAGTGGCTATTTCCTGTTGCCAGGAAGAATTTCCAGTGGAGATCTAATGACACCAACCCACCGACAAAGCCTTCTACCAATAATGTGTTCTACCTAGAAGATGCGCAGGAACGAAGATATAGCAGAAAAAGAGGCAAAGCTCAAACATTGACTGGCCCAACTTGAGACCCACCACATAGGCAAGAAGCAATCAGCAATTTAATTAATGATACTCTGTTAAGCTTGTAGTCAGGAGCCTAGAAAAATTGTTGTCTGATATGTTCCAATGAGCCTGAAGACCAACAGGGTCTAGTAACCTGTATCCTTGGGGATTCCCAGAGATTAATTCACCTACCAAAGACCAGGCACAAGATGGACTTTCCAGCAGCCAATGGAAAGAGATGCGAAGACCCACAACAAGACATTGGATGGAGCTTGTGGAGTCTTATGGAAGAGTTGGATGGAGGATTGATGGAACAGAAAAGAGGACAGGGCACCAAAGGAAGACCATCAAAGTGAAATAAGCTGGACACTTCGGTGCTCCCAAAGACTCAAACACTAACCAAAAAGCTAGCACAGGCTAGATCTAGTGCCCCTGCAAATATGTAGCTGATGAACAGCTTGTCTTCATACAGGTCTCCCAAGAACCAGATGGGGGCTGTCTCTGAATCTGTTGCTTGCCTATGGGTCCTGTTCCCCTAACTATACTTCCTTGTCTGGCCACAGTGAGTGAGGATGTGCTTATTCCTACAGGGACTTGTGCCAGGTTGGTGTGGACAATACTCAGAGTGGGATCCCCTTTTGAGAATAGAAGAGGAGAGGGTAATTGAGGGAGGACTTCTGTGAAAGGGTACTGGGAGGATATTGGCATGTGACGTGAATAAATAAATAAATAAATTTTAAAAATAAAACTTAGATTTCAGAAAACAGTCTAGTTTTTTGTTTAATTTTCTTTCATATACTTTTGTACACACAAAGTAAAGAGATTGAACAGAAAAAATATAATTTTATATATCAATTTCAGTAAGAGTGTGTTCTCAATATGTCGTGATACATAGCTCTGATAACAATATATTGGATTATATTAAGGAACCATATCCATCCTGGAAAAATCAAATATTTATTTTGCTGCCACATATTTTCCTCCAAAACTTAACTATATGCTTTTCATTGCAAATAAACACAAAAGGGCTGACTGTGGCATAGCTATGGGCCACAATAATTTGTACACAATAGAATATTGGGCCATCCTTGAACACCATCCTTGAGTAAAAGACAACAGTGTCCAAAATGTAGAGAACCACAAAGAAGCTCATGAGCAGCATGATGGTCCTGGTGGCCCTTTGCTCTGGGGAGGCTTTTGAAGAAAGGCTGGTGCTGTGAAGATACTGAGCCTGCTTCTTGTGCCTCCATAGGAGAGCCACCATGTACCTGCTGGACAGGGCCATGAGAACAATTACAAATGCTTCCCTGATGGACAGCATTGTGGAAAAGATGCGTGTTCTGGAGTAACTCATGGGTAGAAGTGAACAAGACTGAGTAACATACATAAAGCTCTCTGAGGTCAAGTTAGGGGTAGCAATAATCGATATGAAGAAGTGACTGCTGAAAGACATGTAGAGAACACAGAGGAAAAGAAAGGCGCTTGAGATGTGATAGGGAGATTTATGTTTAAACTTTGTTAAACAGGAATTTCTAGGACTAAGAGTGATGGTCCAAAGAACATTCAGCTGGCAGGCTGCACAAAAGGTGAGGCACCACAGAAGGCTGTGCAAACAGATAAGTGATTGGCATGTGTTAAAACCCCATCTCCCCAAAGGCATAAACATGTCCATGGCTATGAGTCCCATAGTTGTAAGCAGCATTAGTTGGGTTAGGGACAAGAAAGCAATGTAGAGATCAATGGGCTTAGGCCTGTTCCCACCAAGGAGTATGCAGATGTGGGCAAAAAAAAGGATACCATTAGCTGAGATCCCAACACTCACTTCAGAGAACAGGATGATTTTCATGTTTGTGTCAGTGTGCAGTAAGTTGTCTTTATTCATTGTATGTGGGTAGGAAGCAAATAGAAAAACCTGACAAGAAAAGACAAAACTCTTCCTTACAGAATGCAGCCTTGTTCACAAATGTCAACCAACACCAAGTTGGCAACATGATGTTGCCTCATCCTGATTTCATGTCACCAAACTCAGCTCCAGCTCACACCACCTCAAAGCCACCTCCACTGTCCACACTGTCCTAATGCCTTCCAATCAATGCAGAATTGTGTGTACTATTGTTAGGATACCTCTGAGTATAAACTTTCATGTACATTAAGCATTCCCTCTCATGGTCCATGAATTTGATTATTTGGGGCAAGAGCTGCATCTCCGTTGATTGTCAGACACATAATAGCTTTACCTAGCTGATGAATTTGAATGGTGAAGATTGCATATAATTAGAAACATGATCTTCTAGGGGACTATGTTCCAGGGCACCAGAACATTTTATTTCAGTATCTGTTTTATTCTGCTCCTTTACCAACAGGCCAATTATTCATTCTCCATTCTGTCTGTCTATCTGTCTGTCTGTTTTTCTCTATCTGTGTGTGTGCATGTCTGTGTGGTGTGTGCTTCCAGCCTCTACATCCCAAGTGGTTGGAATAAAGGCATGTGCCAACACTGCCCAGCCAGCCCTAATATTCTTAATTAATCTCCAGAAAAATGGACTCTGAATCAAATTCTACATGCTGCCATTTCTTCAGAGTATGACCTTAAGTACTCAGAGCTCCAGTAACCTCATCTAGAACATATGGACAGTCAGTCCTGTTCCTGTGTTAGAGGACCCTGAGTATGAAAGAACATGCAGCATACATACCCACCAACTATAGAACTGTTTTTGGCACAGAGTGACCTCTATAGACATGTCATGCATATTTTCTCATGCAGTGCCTTGTCATGTGGCCTGGGAGTGTCAATTCAGCTGTGTTAATGACTCATCACCTCTTTCCCTGCATGAAATAGAAAAGACAGACATGACCAAAAGAGTACAATGAGGGAGCCATGTTCCTTTTCCAAGCAGTTTAAAATTATGGTCTTTCTTTAAATTCTTAATGACTTTGCATCAGACCTATGATTTTAAACTTTTGCTATGAGTCTCTGTGAAAAGACCCTGAGAATCAAATATCAGTGTGATCATACACTTATTCTTCTCTCTTTTGGCCCATAATATTAGTGTGGTAAATAAACTACAGTTATAATAAACTTAGTGCCATCTCATTCTGAGGTCATGATTAAATGAAAAGTATCCACCTATCTTGAAGGATAGGCTCCATAAGAGTCTTCCATCTCCTTCTATGTGAAGGAGGAATCTCCAGACTTCAGAGAAGCCAGCCTAAAGGACATGGGAACTGCAATGGGCATTTTAGGTAGAACTCATTATTTCCTTTAATGAACATTTAGTACATATGTATTCTATACTGTTGTAAAAAAAGAAAAACTTCCCAGACACATAGTAAAGGATTCTTAACTGAAAATCAAGGGAAAGAGATGAAATAATTTCATAGTTTTTTAGTTCATGTTGTAGTACAATATAGTATATAAACAAGAAGCAAAATCGTTTAAAATGTTCTAAATATGTATCAAGAAAACTTCTCTTTGCAACAGAGGAAGGCCACTACAGGTAGGTGTGGGTCCAATTTCCAACCTGCCAATGCAGGGAGCTTAGGTGGGTACCCCAAATACCACCACTCTAAGTTCTGGGCTTCTTTGGCTTAGGTAACACTCCAAGACACAGCTGTAGACACAGGAAAATGCATTCTAAGGTGTGGACAGGTGGAAGCTGATATTTCCTGACTCCCAGACATCTAGTCATGGCTAGAAAACCACACAGAGAACTCAGGAATGAAATGTTGGGCAGCCACTGGCCCTAGACAAGGCCAGGACCTTTGGAGGCCCACAGGCTGTGGACAGCATCTAGCCCTGGGCTGGTGATGGGAGCTCCGGCTTAGCTAAACTGGGAAGATTGCAATAATTTTCTGGAAGGCCGCAAAAAGGCCTACTATGGGAGACTTAGGAAGCAAGGTTCTGTAGGTTAATGTCCATCTCTATGCTCCCCATGGTGGTGGGAGATGAAAGAGACAGTCCTTATTTCTAAACTATTTGTTGGTTGTTCATCATGGACAATGGATGTGTATCTACTTCTCAAGGTAGCCTAGATTAAATACCTTTTGTGAGAGGAAAATATGGGAAAGGAAACTTATTGGCTAATGACTCAAGATCTCTAAATTCCTCATTAGCATGAAGAACTCTGCTTTAGAATACATGAATGATGTGGGGAGCTTGGCCATTTTTCCAGGACAGGAATCAGGCAGAGAGAAGAGAGGCAGCTAATGTTTCAGGTATGATTACTTTATTTCCAGGGTCTCAGACATGCTCCACCTTACCAAGTTTCCTGGCATGGTTCACTGTGACATTGAAAACCACAATCAACCAATGTGTAGAGTTGTGGATCCCAGATTCAGTGGATCCATCTTCCAAGAAACCCTGTAGCCAAAGCTCAAAAGCTCTGTAGAAGATGGGTGGAAACGCAGAAAAGCTAGGTGATCACGGAGTTTGCTGTTAGCTTGTATTTCCTGGTGGTCCTGTTAAGGAGATGTGGCTGCCTAAACATGAGCTAACCAAGGAAAACAGATGGACATGTCAAGGCATAGAAAAGCCCTCTACTCAGCCTACACAAAGAACTACAGGCTACTAAGGAAAGCTTTGAACGGGAGGAATCATCTTCTCCAGAGGAGATCACCCCAATTGTGTGTCCAAAACCAAATGTCAGCATAGAAAAAACATATACAGGTAACATTACACAGAATGAGCATGTTGTAGTTATGTATATGAGAATATGAATTACATAATAGAGGCCATGAAAGCAAAGGCAGCATAGATGGTTATTTGGAAAGATTTAAAGAATATAGGGGGATGGATTATTCATATAATTGTACTATAATCTTTTTTTAAAAAATCAAAGAATTATGAAATGAAGCAGTAGGGAAAATGTCAGAATTAATCTAAACACATCATCAGAAACACCAGAGAACACAGTGTGCTCTTATGTGGAAGGGACAGGAAGTCCCAGAGAAGCCTTGCCACAGACCTAACAGCAGGTTTTTTCACAGATAGCTGCTATAACTACAGAGACACACCCATTCTACAAAAGGAACATTGCTGATACAACTTGAGATCTGATAGAGCTGATGACAGAACAAGTGATTACAGGCCTCCTTACACAGCAGCCTAGATGGACTCTGTAGCAAAAAGGGTGATGCATTTCTGTTTACCTGTTACCAACTCCATGAAAAAATTAAGTTTCATTTTTAAAATTAAGGTCATTATGGGAGCTAGTAAGCGAGACCAGAACTAGAGAAAGCAACAAATCCAGGCATTTTCATTATCTGAGTGCTTGGTAGTTGTTTCGCCCAAGAAACAAGAGTCATCAATTACTGTTCTCAGGACCCATGAAAACCAAAACCAAGTTCACCATAGACTTAATATTTCATAACTGGCAACCATATTCCTAAGCTGAGACATCCTATGGGTCAGAGCCCAGGTTAAGGACAACCTGAGATCTAGTAGCTCAAGATGAACTAGGAGTGAGACCCAGCACAGTGTGAGGCTATCCACAGTGCAGCTTTATACTTGAAGCTTCATTTCCTTTGAAAGCTTCTTCTGTTTACTTGGGGTTTTACCACTGTGAAAAGACACCATGACCAAGGCAACTCTGAGTACAAAATATAATTGGGGCTGGCAAAAAGGCTCAGTGCTTCAGTCATCAAGATGCGAGCATCACACATCCAGACAGGCATGGTGCAGGAGGAGCTGAGAGTTCTACAAGTTCTATCTTATTTCAAAGGTAAACAGAAAAAGACTATTTTCTATGAAGCTCACCCCAAAGTGAAACACTTCCTCAAAATAAAGTCCTCACATCCTAATACTGCCACTCTCGGAACCAAGCCACCAACCACTTTTCCCTCCATGGCTCCCATAGGCATGTTCACACACATGAGTCTATGGGACCCATACCTAGCCAGAGCATAATAAAAATATATTTAGTCCAATTTCCAAAGTCAACACAGTTTATAGCAGTCTACACAATACAAAAAGCCCAGAGCCCAAAGTCTTTTCTGAGATTCATCCAATCACTTAAATACAATTCCCAAAACAATACACAAAACAAGTTGGGTAAAATACAAACTGCATATCCATGTCTGATATTAAAGAGGTTTTCAGATCTCTAACTCCTTTTTAATCTTTGTTGGCTACAAGAAATGTCTTTCTCCTTGGCTGGTTCCACTCCCTGTTAGCTGCTTTAATCATCAAATATCCCATAGCTGTGGGGTCTCCAAGGCAACTTAAATGTTACATCTTGTTCCAGTGTCTGAGATCCACAATTGATCTGAGATCCTCCAAAGGGTCACATATTGATATTTTTCTCCCTCTGAAACATCTAGAGCCAGGCGTCCAGAGTCCAAATCATCCTTAGCAACAAAGTCTTTCATGTTCTTATTAGGATGCCCCAAAAGTCCCATTTACAGCATCCCACTGCACTCCAAACTTAAGTCCCAAAGTCCACATCCTCTCCCCACCCAAAGAAAAGCAAGGTCAGGACTATCAGAGCAATATCCCAGTCCCTGGTGCCAACTTCTATCTTAGTTAGGGTTTTACTGATGTGAAAAGACACTATGAACAGGGCAACTCTAAAAAGGTTACATTTAATTAGCACTAGCTTAAAGGTTCAGAGGATCAGTCCATCATCATAACATGTGAGCATGGCAGTATCCAGGCAGGCAGAGTACAGGAGGATCTGAGAGTTCCAGATCTGTGCCAAAGGCAAACAAGAAAAAAACTGACTTCCAGGCAGTGAGGATGAGGTCTTAAAGACTGTGCCCACATTGACATTCTTCGTCTACAAGTTCACAACTACTGCAACAAGGCCATGTCTCCTAATAGTTCCACTCCATGGGACAAGCATATTCTAACATCATAACTTCACTTTCTGAATTATTCAAATCGAAGAATTCAAGTTCAATAATAATTCTAAACAAACACAGAGCAGAAGACATTACATCAAGATGTGGGTTTAAGGTCTCCTTGGTAAGTGTGCAAAATTGATGAATTTTAGGAGTTACAGAAAAAGAATATCCTCAGATGAAAACACACTCATTACCCATGCAGAACACAGTCCCCTATGCTCAGCTTCTCCATTGCAGATGCTGAAAACCTCCCTGTAGCCTGGGAACTCCTCCTCCCTCAGGCTGCCTGGGACCAAACCACCTCTTGATTCTGCACTTCGGTGTAGGGCACTTACCCAGATGGATGTGGCAGGGGAAGACTCTGTGCTTGAGGAGATCCTGTACAGGCATAAATTAAGGGAGTTTTTAATGCATGTCAGCAATTTGTCATTTTAGTGTCTGTAGAAGGTGACATGTTCCCACTGGAGAGCAGGGAGACCTGGCATCCCAGTGGAGCATCTTCCTGCCTTTGATCTGACTCCCTGTGATCTGGATAACAGCCATCTGGGGAGGGCTGGGTACAAACGTTATTTGAGTTATGTTACAACACCTGCAGGAGGGATCAGAAAGTTGCACCAAGCAAACAACTGTAACTTTGCTCATTTTGACGCTCGGGTGTACTCAATCCCAAACCATTTCATATTTTGTGATGTGTATGCTCTGGGGTGAGAGACTCCTGGGCCTCTTGTGACTTCCCATCAGCTCAGAGTCTCTCACACTCCAGTGTTAACAAGCAGCCTTTGCTGGGTCTGTCCTCATGTGAAATATCTGGATTCCACATACTATTGGTTCTATGTGCCTTAATTTCCATATGTTCAGGTTCAGAATTAGAGCTATGAGTGACATTTACAGGTAAATTTAAAAAGAAATAAGAGAAAACTGTAGAGGGAGAGAAGCATAGCTGGAGGCCTTTGGTGAGGCAGCCATGGGCAAATAAAAGCAGCTAATTTCAGGTTTGACCTAAAAGTTCACTACCACCTCCTGTTCACATTCTGCTCAATGAATGGGTTCATGATGTAAGTTCTCACTAAGATGAAACCTTACAAGAATAAAATTTATCTTCAGGCAGAAAGTGGACATTCAAATGAGAAAGGCACATTGCAGTAATCATGAAAGGATAAAATGTTGCATTAGAAGCTGGACAAGTATATTTACAAAAATCATGGGTTGACTATAACTCTAAATTTCCATAAAGAGATGCTGTTATCAAAGGTTGGTCTTTATGGAAATTGCAAACAAAGTTATGTTGATGCCCAAAGCACAGTGATGAGTTGAAGGTGCTGAGCTCAGAAAACATGCATTTCCAGTGAAATCCTGGTTAGGTCTCTGTGATGACATACTTTGCAACAAGCTTTATACCTTCCCTTTATTCCCATAGTGTAGTGTTCTACAAACTTTTCTGATGAGTCTCAATGTGCCACGAGGCTTTCAACAGAGCCAACATGGGTCCTTGATTCTCAAATCTAGGCTATATTTAATCCTCATTCTTTTATAAATCACAGTCACAGATATTTTCACTCAGAAGAAATTATAAATAAACAAACTCTCTATATATTATTCTCATCAAGAGATAGTAAAGGCTTTGCCAAAAACAATGATAAGAGACAGATAAGTTTGATGGCTTGCATCTACTTTTTTTAAAATAAATTTACTCAAAATTTATTAATATTAGTTACAGTCAGTTACTATTACCTTTGCTTTACCTTATTTATTCATCAGATCCTCATTTGCATTGAGTTTTGGTCAATAATAAGAGACATTTTCTGTTGACTAAACTGGAGCACTTTGAACAACTTGGCCAACTCAACTAGTAAATGGGATGCTGAAAAGCCCTCTTATAAGTGTGTTATGTAGCAGTTTTCTCCAGAGTTAAAGGTCCTACACTTTGAAGGGAAACTTTTGTAGAAATAGAATGATAGTGAAACACAAGGATATTTTAGGACAGGATGCTTACAAGGAGGTCAGACAACATGATATTCTAGGGAAGTGATCCTTACCCTTCCTAATGCTGAGACCTTTTAATACAGTTCCTCATGTTCGGGGGACACCTAAACATAAAATTATTTTCCTTGCTACTTCACAACTGTAATTTGTTATTTTTATGAAATTTTTATTTATAATACAGTTTTGTCAACTTTTCAATCATCAAATTTTCATTTTTGTAATGAGAATCTCTTCTAACTATCGCCTGGCAATAAAGAAGACTATGGCCAATGTGCTAAGATAGTAGATGGGTTCCTCTTTCTCCACATCCTCGCCAACAACTGCTGTCTCCTGGAATTTAACCTTAGCCATTCTCACTGGTGTGAGGTAAAATCTCAGGGTTGGTTGATTTCATTTCCCTAATGATTAATGATGTTGAACATTTATTAAGGCGCTTCTCAGCCATCCAAAGTTCTTCAGGTGAAAATTATTTGTTTAGCTCTGTACCCCATTTTTAATAGAGTTATTTGGTTCACTAGGGTCTAACTTCTTGAGTTCTTTGTATATATTGGATATTAGCCATCTGTAGAATTTAAGGTTGGTGAAGATCCTTTCCCAATTTTTTGGTTGTTGATTTCTCCTTTTGATGCTGTCCTTTGCTTTACAGAAACTTTGTAATTTGATGAGGTCCCATTTCTCAATTCTTGATCTTAGAGCATAAGCTATTGGTGTTCTGTTCAGGAACATTACCATGTGTCCATGTCCTCAAGGGTCTTCCCCAGTTTCTTTTCTATTAGTTTCCGTGTGTCAGATTTTATGTGGAGGTCCTGGATACACTTGGACTTGAGCTAAGTATAAGGAGATAAGAATGGATAAATTCACATTCTTCTGCATGCTGACCTCCAATTGAAACAGCACCATTTGTTGAAAAGGCTATCTTTTTTCCACTGGTTGGTTTCAGCTACTTTGTCGAAGATCAAGTGGACATAGGTGTGTGGGTTTATTTCTGGGACTTCAATCCTGTTCCGTTGATCCACTTGCCTGTCGATGTACCAATACCATGCAGTTTTTTTGTTTGTTTGTTTGTTGGTTGGATTTTTTTATTCAATATATTTTTATTTGCATTTCAAATGATTTCCCCTTTTCTGGTCCCCCACTCCACGAAATTCACATAAGCCCCCTTCCCTCCTCCTGTTCTCCCACCCACCCCTGCCCACTTCCTGTTCTTGTTTTGCTTTATACTGCTACACTGAGTCTTTCCAGAACCAGGGGCCACTCCTCCATTCTTCTTGTACCTCATTTGATGTGTAGATTATGTTTTGGGTATTCCAGTTTTCCAGGCTAATATCCACTTATTAGTGAGTGCATACCATGATTGATCTTTTGAGACTGGGTTACCTCACTTAGTATGATGTTCTCCAGCTCCATCCATTTGCCTAAGAATTTCATGAATTCATTGTTTCTAATGACTGAATAGTACTTCATTGTGTATATATACCACATATTTTGCATTCATTCTTCTGTTGAGGGATACGTGGGTTCTTTCCAGCTTATGGCTTTTATAAACAGGGCTGCTATGAGCATATTTAAGCATATATCCTTATTACATGCTGGGGAATCCTCTGGGTATATGCCCGGTAGTGGTATAGCAGGATCTTTTGGAAGCGACATGCCCAGTTTTCTGAGGAACCACCAGACTGATTTGCAGAGTGGTTGTACCAATTTGCAACCCTACCAGCAGTGGAGGAGTGTTCCTCTTTCTCCACCTCCTGGCCAACACCTCCCGAGTTTTTAATCTTAGCAATTCTGACTGGTGTAAGGTGAAATTTCAGGGTTGTTTTGATTTGCATTTCCCTGATGACTAGTGAAGTTGAGCATTTTTTAAGATGTTTCTCTGTCATCCAAAGTTCTTCAGGTAAGAATTCTTTGTTCAACTCTGTACCCCATTTTTAATAGGGTTATTTGGTTTTCTGGGGTCTAACTTTTTGAGTTCTTTGTATATATTGGATATTAGCCATCTATCTGATGTAGGGTTGGTGAAGATCTTTTCCCAATTTGTTGGTGGCCGATTTGTCCTTTTGATGGTGTCCTTTGCTTACAGAAACTTTGTAATTTTGTGAGGTCCCATTTGTCAATTCTTGATCTTAGAGTATAAGCTATTGGTGTTCTGTTCAGGAACTTTTCCCCTATACCGATGTCCTCAAGGGTCTTCCCCAGTTTCTTTTATATTAGCTTCAGAGTGTCTGACATTATGTGGAGGTCCTTGATCCATTTGGAGTTGAGCTTAATACAAGGAGACAAGGATGGATCAATTCACATTCTTCTGCATGCTGATCTCCAGTTGAACCAGCACCATTTGTTGAAAAGACTATCTTTTTACCATTGGATGTTTTCAGCCCCTTTGTTGAGGATCAAGTGGCCATAGGTGTGTGGGTTCATTTCTGGATCTTCAATCCTGTTCCATTGATCTGCCTGCCTGTCACTGTACCAATACCACGCAGTTTTTAACACTATTGCTCGGTAATATTGCTTGAGGTCAGGGATACTGATTCCCCCAGAATTTCCTTTGTTGTTGAGAATAGTTTAGCTATCCTCGGTTTATTGTTATTCCAGATGAATTTGAGAATTGCTCTTCCTAACTCTATGAAGAATTGAGATGGGATTTTGATTGGTATTGCGTTGAATCTGTATATTCCTTTTGGCAAAATGGCCATTTTAACTATATGAAGCATGCCGATGCATGAGCATGGGAGGTTTTTCCATTTTTTGAGGTCTTCTTCTATTTCCTTCTTCAGAGTCTTGAAGTTCTTGTCATACAGATATTTCACATGTTTGGTAAGAGTCGCGCCAAGGTACTTTATACTGTTTGTGGCTATTGTGAAGGGTGTTATTTCCCTAATTTCTTTCTCAGTCTGCTTATCCTTTGAGTATAGGAAGGCTACTGATTTGCTTGAGTTGATTTTATAACCTGCCACTTTGCTGAAGTTGTTTATCAGCTGTAGGAGTTATTTAGTGGAGTTTTTTGGGACACATAGGTAGACTATCATATCATCTGCAAATAATGATGGTTTGACTATCAAGCCCAGGAGTGTGAAAATAGGATAAAATGTCTATCTCAAGAACAATTCAACAAAGGGAAAGGTTTCAGTGGGTTTGTAGACTAATAGAAAATGTCCTCACTTGCCAAAGTGTACGTCCCCATCCATTCATTCAAAACCAGCTTTCAATCTCCCATATGTGTCCTTGAGAGAACACTAATTTTAAAAAAGTGGAGAGTTTCACAACTCTTCCTCCTTAGATTACAAAAGAAATTTATAAAAGGGTAGATAGAGACTAGACAACATGGAGAAAACAGGGCTTCACTGGGGCCCAGGAAAGGAAAGGTATTTCCAAGTGCTGAAAATGTCTGTTCTTATATATGTATTATTATTATCGTTCCATAATTCTGTTAGAATTGATATTACATTATGTTGAGTCAAAATATTGGGATATGGGAGGTGCATCTGGCCCCACTTGGAGATAGGAGTTTCTCAACTACTAGTAACCTGTCATCTTGGGAACTTACTAATTACCTAGAAGGACGCTATCCACTAAGGAACAAAGACATACTACCATCCCCTTCCTTAAGTGTAAATATACATGGGCATGTCAGCACCATGAACAGAAAAGAGCCCTTGGGGAAGCCACACATTCCAGAGTATTTGGGAAAGTATGAAGCCTACCTCAGTATCTAAATCCCAACAATGGGCATCCTTGGACACTGACTTCCTCCACAATGGAGTCTGGCCATTGCTCACTTTTGCCATTGGGAATTTCTCATGCTATCCTGTAATAAACTCTTGATGTCTTCTACACTGTGCCCTGAGGGAAGTCATTCAACTGAAATCATCAGGTATAGGGAGTCGAAGGAAAACCAGTGTGATCCTGGGAGCACATCCTCCACAATATTCTAACACTGGTCCCAGAAAACATACAGAAAAGACAAACATAAGTGTGCATCTGACCCTCACATGCAGAATCCCATGGCTTTTAGTTGTGATATTCTGCACTGAAAGGAGCTATCATATTGGTTTTCACCAGAAAGGATTTTTTTATGGAAATACTTTATAAAATGGTACAATGAAGGTAAATGCTTCAAACGTCTTTTTTTGACTGCCTTATTGTCTGTAGGAGCATACTAAGACCCAGCAGCATCAATTAAGTTGCTCCATATCCTGTAACCAAATGCAACTTGGAGATAAATTTATTTGTTTTAACTTCCAAGCTACAGGCCACTAGTGAAGGAAACCAGGGCAGGAGCTTAAGCAGGAACTGAAACAGAAACTGCAGAAGGCTGCCTACTGGCTTATCCCCCTGGCTTTCTTAGCAAGGCATTGTGTGAGGTACAAGCTCATCTGAGCAATTCCTTAGAAGGCTGGAGTAGGTGTAGTAAGACTGTATATTTTTGAAGTAGATATTAGGAAAACAGCCTGCAATACCCTTGATACAACTTAGAGATCATATGAAGGTCAAAAAGGACCAAAGTATGGATACTTCAGTCCTACATAGAAGGGGTAACAAAATAATCATGGGAGGTAGAGGGTGGGAGTGACTGGGGAGGAAGATAAGATAGGGAGAGAAAGGGGATCAGGATCAGGTGTGGGAGCAGACTGGGGAAATGTACAGAGGGTCTAGAAATGAACAGGGATGTGTAGGAATGAGGAGTGGGGAACTGAGGGTAGCCTTCAGAAAGTCCCAGATGCCAGAAAATCATCAGGTTCCTAGGATGCAAGAGGGATGACAGTAGCTGAAGTACTCAACAAAGGGGAAAGAGAACCTGTAGAGACCATATCCAGAGGTTAGGCAGGGCCCCTCACCAAGCGATGGGACCACCCACCCTGATGAAAATTTTAACAGAATTGCTTCTGTCTAAAGGAAATACAGGGACAAAGGAGCAGAGACTAAAAGAAAGGCCATCCAGAGGCTACTCCCAGCTGGTGATCCATCCCTAATGCAGCCACCAAACCCAGACAGTACTGCTGATGCCAAGAAGTGTTACTGACAGGAGCCTGGTATGGATGTCTCCTGAGAGTCTCAGCAAGAGCCCTACTGATGTAGATGGGGATGCTTGCAGCCAACCATTGGACTGAGCAGGAGGACCCAATGGAGGAATTTGGGGAAGGACTTAAGGAGCTGAAGGGATTTGAAACCCCAAAGGAAGAACAATATAAAACAACCAGTTTCCCCAGAGCTTGGAAGGACGAAACCACAAACCAATGCATACACATGGAAGGATTCATGGCTCTAGCTGCATATGTAGTGGAGAGGGCATTGTCTGGCATCAAATAGAGGGGAGGCCCTTGGTCTTGTGAAGGCTTGATGCCCTGGGGAGGGGAATACTAGGCCAGTGGGGCAGGAGTGTTTGGGGGAGTGGGTTGGGGGAACCTTCATTAAGACAGGGAAAGGGGGATAGGAAAATGAAAGTGGGTTAACATTTGAAATGTACTTAAAAATAACCAATTAAAACTGAAAAAAAAGAAAGAAAGAAAAAAACCTTGAAGTTACAGTCTCAGTTGAGTCCAGGTCCTTAGGCAGTGGCCTTATGACAGGGAGGTAATCTGGTTCTAGAGAGTCCTCCAGATAAAGAGAGACTTTCTGAGAACTGGCAGGCCTTCATCTTCCATCTATCAGCCACTGCAGGGAAATCCAGGAGCTGTGGAAGAAATTTAGGCAAAAATTCAATAGGGTGCCTCTTTGGAGCAATCTTAGTTCCCATTGCTTGTATGTATGTTTGTTTGATTTTGTTTTTAATCAGAAGGATCTCAAGAAGGAAAGTGTTTCTTTTGCCTCATAATTTGAAGATGCAGGCCATCATGGTGCATGCAGCAGAGTTGCAGTGCTTTTTACTGCACTGAAGCTTCATTAGACCTCTGCCTCCTGCCAGCCAGTTACAAGAGACGCTCCGCCATCTTGGCCCCGGACACCAGAGAGATCTGACATCACTAGGTATGCAGACATAGTCTGAGGCTAACATCTCTTGGGTCTAAACCTGTCAGGCTTCTGTCTGCACCCAGGCCATGGGCAGCTTCATGGGCCATCTGTGTGCCAACCTGGCCAGGATGTCATTTGCTCTGCAGACTCCCCAGTACTTGCAGGGACACATGCTGCCATCTTGGCTACCAGACACCAGAGAGATCTAACAGACAAAGCCAGCTAGTAGACATAGCCCAGGGTTAACATCACTTGGGCCTAAGTCTATCAGGCTTTGCCTACACCCAGGCCCTGGGCAGCTCGGTGGGCCATCTGTGTTCCAACCTGGTCAGGGGTCATTTGCCCTGCAGACTGCCCAGCACTTGCAGGGGTGCACCTTGCACTCTTGGCTACCTAACAGAACCGGTTAGCAAATATAGCCCAAGGCAAACATCTCCCAGGCCTAAGCCTGTCAGGCTTTTACCTGGACTCAGGGCCTGGACAGCTTGGCTGGCCATTTGTACACCAACCCAGTTGGAGGATCTTTTGCCCTGCAGAGGGATAAGCACTTGGAAAATGTCTGTGCAGCATCCACCATCATCACCCCCTGAAGGAGCAAACGGGCAACACCAGGTTCACAGAGACAACTTGGGGCAGTTCACACTAGGGCTCCAAGGGCACCAAAGAGGAGGGTAGCATATCGGCAATATGTGCCAGGGGAAACCCAGTCATCCAGAGGTGCTGAAATTGCATTACAGCCTGATAGGAGGTTCAAATGCCAGCCAATGATAAAACCAACTAACAACAAAGATAACAAGATGGTAAAAGGCAAACGTAGGAACGTCACCAACAGAAATCTAGGCAATATGTGAGGGTATGAACCCAATTCTCCACCAACACCAAGTCCTGGATACCCCAACACACCAGAAAAAACAAGATTTGGATTTAAAATCACTAGCCATGATGCTGCTAGAGGAACACAAAAAGGACATAAATAAATCTCTTAAAGAAATAGAGGGAAACATGAATAAGTTAAAAGCCCTTAACACAAAAAAAATCACTTAAAGAAATTCAGGAGAATAGGGATCAACAGATAGAAGCCAATATAGAGGAAACGCAAAAATCACTTAAAGAAATGCAGGAGAAATTGAGTCAACAGGCAGAAGTCATGAAAGAGGAAACAGAAAAATCTCTTAAAGAATTAAAGGAAAACACAAACAAACAAATGAAGGAACTGAGCAAAACAATCCTGGATCTAAAAACAGAAGTAGAAACAACTAAGAAATTACAAATGGAGACAACTTTGGAGATAGAAAACCTTGGAAAGAAATCAGGGGCCATAGATGCAAATATCAACAACAGAATACAAGAGATAGAAGAAAGAATCTCAGATGCCGAAGATACCATAGAAACCATTGACTCAACAGTCAAAGAAAAGCAAAATGCAAAAAGCTTGTAACCCAAAACATCCAGGAAATCCAGGACACAATGAGAAGACCAAACCTAAGGATAGTAGGTATGGATGTGAGTGAAGATTTACAACTGAAAGGGCCAGCAAATATCTTCAACAAAATTCTGGAAATAAACTTCCCTAACCTAAAGAGAGAGATGCCCATGAATATACAGGAAGCCTACGGAACTCCAAACATACTGGACCTAAGCAGAAATACCTCCTGTCACACAATAATCAAAACCCCAAATGTACTAAATAAAGAAAGAATATTAAGGTCAGTAAGAGAAAAAGGCTAAGTAACATACAAAGGAAGACCTATCAGAATTACACCAGACTTCTCACCAGAAACCATGAAAGCTAGAAGATCCTGGGCAGATCTCACACAGACTCTAAGAGAACACAAACGTCAGCCACGTCTACTTTTATGCAGCAAAACTCTCAATCACCATAGATGGAGAAACCAAGATATTCCATAACAAAACCGAATTTACACAATATCTTTCTACAAACCCAGCCCTACAAAGAATAACAGGAGGAAAACTCCAATACAAGGAGGGAAATACACCCTGGAAAAAGCAAGATGATAACCTTCTTTCATCAAACCCAAAAGAAGATAATCACTCAAATTTAAAAATAACATCAAAAATGACAGGAAGTAATAATCACTATTTCTTAACATCTAACATCAATGGACTCAATTCCCCAATAAAAAGACATAGACTAACAGACTGGATAAGGAAACAGGACCCTACATTTTGCTGTATACAGGAAACACACCTCAGTGTCAATGACAAAAACTACTTTAGAGTAAAAGGCTGGAAGACAATTTTACAAGCAAATGGTCTCAGGAAACAAGCCGGACTAGCCATTCTAATATCAGATAAAATTGACTTTCAACCTAAAGCCATCAAAAGAGACAAAGAAGGACACTTCTTGCTGGTCAAAAGAAAAACCCAAAAAGAAGAACTCTCAATTCTGATCATCTATGCTCCAAATGCAAGGGCACACTCATTAATAAGGGAAACTTTACTAAACTCAAAGCACATATTGCACCTAACACAATAATTGTGGGTGACTTCAATACTCCAAACTCCTCAAAGGACCAATTAGGAAAATAGAAATAAAACAGGGACACAGTGAAACTAATTGAAGATTTGGACCAATTGGATTTAACAGATATTTATAGAACATTTCATACTAAAGCAAAAGAATATATCTTTTTCTCAGCACCTCATGGTACCTTCTCCAAAATCGACCATATAATTGTTCACAAGACAGACCTCAACAAATATAAGAAAATAGAACTAATCTCATGCCTCCTATCAGACCACTATGGAGTAAGAGTGGTCTTCAATAGCAACAAAACAACAGACATCCCACATACACAAGGACACTGAACAATATTCTACTCAATGGTACCTTGGCCAAAGAAGAAATAAAGAAAGAAATCAAAGACATTTTAGAATTTAATGAAAATGAAGGCACAACATACCCAAATCTATGGGACATAATGAAAGCAGTGCTAAGAGGCTAACTCATAGACAGCACATCATCAATCTGCAACAGGGGAAACCCTGCCATCCAGTGTTGCAGAAATAGCCCTAGAGCCTCTCGGGAGGCTGAAACACCAGCCAGAGACAAGACCAACTAGCTCCAGAGAACAAGATGGCAAAGGGCAAAGGCAGGAACGCTACTAACAGAAATCTAGGCAATATGGTAGCATCTGAACCAAACTCTCCAACATCAGCAAGTCCTGGTTATGCCAACACACCAGAGAAACAAGATTTGGATTTAAAATCACTGTTCATGATGCTGCTAGAAGAACACAAAAAGGACATGAATGAATCTCTTAAAGAAATACAGGGGAACATGAATAAGCTAGAAACCCATATAATGGAAAGACCAAAATCACTTAAAGAAATGCAGGAGAATAAGGCCCAAGAGATAGAAGCCAATAAAGAAGAAAGGCAAAAAAAACTTAAAGAAATGCAGGAGAACTTGAGTCAACAGGCAGAAGTCATTAAAGAGGAAACACAAAAATCTCTTAAAGAATTACAGGAAAACACAAACAAACAAATGATGGAACTGAGCAAAATCATCCTGGATCTAAAAACAGAAGTAGAAACAAGTAAGAAATCACAAAGGGGGAAAACTTTGGAGATAGAAAACCTTGAGAAGAAATCAGGGGCCATAGATGCAAATATAAACAACAGAATACAAGAGATGGAAGAAAGAATCTCAGATGATGAAGATACCATAGGAACCATTGACTCAACTGTCAAAGAAAATGCAAAATGCAAAAAGCTTGTATCCCAGAACATCCAGGAAATCCAGAACACAATGAGAAGACCAAACCTAAGGATTATAGGTATAGATGAGAGTGAAGATTTACAACTGAAAGGGCCAGAAAATATCTTCAACAAAATAATGGAAGAAAACTTTCCTAACTTAAAGAGAGAGATGCCTATGAATATACAAGAAGCCTACAGGACTCCAAACAGACTGGACCTGAGCAGAAATACCTCCTGTCACATAATAATCACAACCCCAAATGCACTAAACAAAGAAAGAATATTAAAGGCAGTAATAGAAAAAGGCTAAGGAACATATAAAGGAAGACCTATCAGAATCACACCAGATTTCTCACCAGAGACCATGAAAGCTAGAAGATCCTGGGCAGATCTCATGCAGACTCTAAGAGAACACAAATGTCAGCCAAGACTACTATACCCAGCAAAACTCTCATTCACCATAGATGGAGAAACCAAGATATTCCATGACAAAAAACAATTTACACAATATCTTTCCACAAACCCAGCTCTGCAAAGAATAATAGGACTTAAACTCCAATACAAGGAGGGAAACTACACCCTGGAAAAAGCAAGATAGTTACATTCCTTAATCAAACCCAAAAGAAGATAACCACTCAAATATAAAAAGAACATCAAAAATGACTGGAAGTAATAATCACGATTCCTTAATATCTCTTAACATCAATGGTCTCAATTCCCCAATAAAAAGACATAGACTAACAGACTGGATAAGGAAACAGGACCCTACAATTTGCATACAGGAGACACACCTCAGTGTCAAAGATAAAAACTACCTTAGAGTAAAAGGCTGGAAGACAATATTACAAGCCAATGGTCACAGGAAACGAGCAGGAGTAGCCATTCGAATATCAGATAAAATTGACTTTCAACCTAAAGTCATCAAAAGAGACACAGAAAGACACTTCTTGCAGGTCAAAGGAAAAATCCACCAAGAAGAACTTTCAATTCTGAACATCTATGCGCCAAATGAAAGGGCACCCTTATTCATAAAAGAAACTTTACTAAAGCTCAAAGCACACATTGCACCTAACACAATAATTGTGGGGGACTTCAACACTCCACTCTCCTCAATGGACCGATCGGGAAACCAGAAACTAAACAGGGACACAATAAAACTAATTGAAGCTTTGGACCAATTGGATTTGACTGATATTTATAGAACATTTCACCCTAAAGCAAAAGAATATTCCTTTTTCTCAGCACCTCATGGTACCTTCTCCAAAATCGACCATATAATTGGTCACAGGGCAGACCTCAACAAATATAAAATGATCGAACTAATCCCATGCCTCCTATCAGATCACTATGGTGTAAGAGTGGTTTTCAATAGCAACAAAAACAACAGAAAGCCCACATACACATGAAGGCTGAATAATACTCTACTCAATGACACCTTGGCCAAAGAAGAAATTAAGAAAGAAATCAGAGACTTTTTAGAATTTAATGAAAATGAAGGCACAACATACCCAAATCTTTGGGACACAATGAAAGCAGTGCTAAGAGGAAAACTCATAGCCCAGACTGCCTCCAAAAAGAAAATCGAGAGAGAATACACTAGCAGCTTAATGACACACCTGAAAATCCTGGAACAAAAAGAAGCCAATTCACCCAGGAGGACTAGAAGACAGGAAATCATCAAACTCAGGGCTGAAATCAATCAAGTGGAAACAAAGAGAACCGTACAAAGAATCAATGAATCCAGGAGCTGGTTCTTTGAGAAAATCAACAAGATAGATAAACCCTTAGCCAGACTGACCAAAGGGCACAGAGAAAGTATCCAAATTAACAAAATTAGAAATGAAAAGGGAGATATAACAACGGAAACTGAGGAAATCCAAAAAATCATCAGATCCTACTACAAGAGCCTATACTCAACACAACTGGAGAATCTGGAGGAAATGGACAATTTCCTTGACAGATACCAAATACCAAAATTAAATCAGGACCAAATAGATCATCTAAACAGTCCCATAACACCTAAAGAAATAGAAGGAGTCATAGAAAGTCTTCCAACCAAAAAAAGCACAGGACCAGATGGTTTCAGTGCAGAATTCTATCAGACCTTCAAAGAAGACTTAACAACAATACTCTTCAAACTATTCCACAAAATAGAAACAGAAGGAACCCTACCCAATTCCTTCTACGAAGCCACAATTATGCTGATACCAAAACCACACAAAGATCCAACAAAGAAAGAGAACTTCAGAACAATTTCCCTTATGAACATTGATGCAAAAATACTCAATAGAATTCTTGCCAACCGAATCCAAGAACACATCAAAACGATTATCCACCATGATCAAGTAGGCTTTATCCCAGAAATGCAGGGTTGGTTCAATATACGGAAATCCATCAATGCAATCCACTACATAAACAAACTCAAAGAAAAAAACCACATGGTCATTTCATTGGATGCTGAAAAAGCATTTGACAAAATTCAGCATCCTTTCATGCTTAAAGTCATGGAAAGAACAGGAATTCAAGGCCCATACCTAAACATAGTAAAAGCAATATACAGCAAACCGTTAGCCAACATCAAACTAAATGGAGAGAAACTTGAAGCAATCCCACTAAAATCAGGGACTAGACAAGGCTGCCCCCTTTCTCCTTATCTTTTCAATATTGTACTTGAGGTACTAGCTCGAGCAATTAGACAACATAAGGAGGTCAAAGGGATACAAATTGGAAAGGAAGAAGTCAAACTATCATTATTTGCAGATGACATGATAGTCTACCTAAGTGACCCTAAAAACTCCACTAGAGAACTCCTACAGCTGATAAACAACTTCAGCAAAGTGGCAGGTTATAAAATCAACTCAAGCAAATCAGTGGCCTTCCTCTACTCAAAGGATAAGCAGGCTGAGAAAGAATTTAGGAAAATGACCCCCTTCACAATAGTCACAAACAGTATAAAGTATCTTGGGGTGACTCTTACCAAACATGTGAAAGATCTGTATGACAAGAACTTCAAGACTCTGAAGAAGGAAATGGAAGAAAACCTCAAAATATGGGAAAACCTCCCATGCTCATGGAATCAATACAGTTAAAATGGCCATTTTGCCAAAAGCAATATACAGATTCAATGCAATACCCATCAAAATCCCAACTCAATTCTTCTCAGAGTTAGAAAGAACAATTATCAAATTCATCTGGAATAACAAAAAACCCAGGATAGCTAAAACTATTCTCAACAACAAAAAAAAATTCTGGGGGAATCAGTTTCCCTGACCTCAAACAATACTACAGAGCAATAGTGTTAAAAAACTGCATGGTATTGGTACACTGACAGGCAGGCAGATCAATGGAACAGGATTGAAGATCCAGAAATGAACCCACACACCTATGGCCACTTGATCCTCGACAATGGGGCTGAAAACATCCAATGGAAAAAAGATAGCCTTTTCAACAAATGGTGCTTGTTCAACTGGAAGTCAGCATGCAGAAGAATGCGAATTGATCCATCCTTGTCTCCTTGTACTAAGCTCAAATCCAAATGGATCAAGGACCTCCACATAAAGCCAGATACTCTGAGGCTAATATAAAAGAAACTGGGGAAGACCCTTGAGGACATCGGTACAGGGAGAAAGTTTCTGAACAGAACACCAATAGTGTATGCTCTAAGATCAAGAATTGACAAATGGGACCTCATAAAATTACAAAGTTTCTGTAAGGCAAAGGACACCATCAAAAGGACAAATCGGCAACCAACAAATTGGGAAAAGATCTTCACCAATCCTACATCAGATAGAGGGCTAATATCCAATATATATAAAGAACTCAAGAAGTTAGACTCCAGAAAACCAAACAACCCTATTAAAAAACGGGGTACAGAGTTAAACAAAGAATTCTCACCTGAAGAACTTCGGATGGCGGAGAAGCATCCTAAAAAATGCTCAACTTCATTAGTCATTAGGGAAATGCAAATCAAACAACCCTGAGATTTCACCTTACACCAGTCAGAATGTCTAAGATTAAAAATTCAGGAGACAGCAGGTGTTGGCGAGGATGTGGAGAAAGAGGAACACTCCTCCACTGCTGGTGGGGTTGCAAATTGGTACAACCACTCTGGAAATCAGTCTGGCGGTTCCTCAGAAAACTGGGCACCTCACTTCCAGAAGATCCTACTATACCACTCCTGGGCATATACCCAGAGGATTCCCCACCATGTAATAAGGATACATGCTCTACTATGTTCATAGCAGCCCTATTTATAATTGCCAGGTGCTGGAAAGAACCCAGGTATCCCTCAACAGAAGAGTGGATGCAAAAAAATGTGGTATATCTACACAATGGAGTACTATTCAGCCATTAGAAACAATGAATTCATGAAATTCTTAGGCAAATGGATGGAGTTAGAGAACATCATACTAAGTGAGGTAACCCAGACTCAAAAGGTGAATCATGGTATGCACTCACTATTAAGTGGATATTAACCTAGAAACCTGGAATACCCAAAACATAATCCACACATCAAATGAGGTACAAGAAGATAGGAGGAGTGGCCCCTTCTTCTGGAAAGACTCAGTGAAGCAGTATTCAGCAAATCCAGAACGGGGAATTGGGAAGTGGTGGGTGGGAGGACAGGGGATGAGAAGGGGGCTTACGGGACATTCAGGAAGTGGGGGGGCTAGAAAAGGGGAAATCATTTGAAATGTAAATAAAAAATATATTGAATAAAAAAATATATCAAATAAAAAAAGAAAATTAAAAATAAAAAATATAAAGACACTGTAGCTTGTATCACTATGACAGGATTAGAGTCCCTAAAGAGAACCAAGGAGAGAATATCAATGTAGCTTCATCCCAGTTGAAGTACAGATCCAGGCAATCTCAGAGGTCAGCATCACAGGAGCACAGCAGCTACTGTAGAGTGAGGACACTTTGAGTCTAGCAGACAAGCTGTGTGGGCTATGGAAGGCTTTACCAGCACTGTAGAGGAGCCCAGATGATTGTTAGTGAATCCCAAAAACATGACACAGTTTTTTACTGTTTTGCTTTATTGAATTTGTTGAGTGTGCACTGGTTCTTCCTTTTGCAAACAAGAAAATATTTAAATTGTAATTTATGTTACAGGGGCCCACAATTAAGAGAATTTGAAATTTAATGGGATTCTGAAGTTTTATGTAGACTTTCCAGTTTTACATAGAGTATATGTATTTAACAGAAAATATGAAAATATTAGAGAAAATGAATATTTTAAACACTGAAAATTTTGGAGAGGCTTTGAATGGTGAATGGGATTTGAAAATTTAAAGGAGATTCAACTTTTAAAGTTTTAAAGTATGTGGAATTTTTTTATTGAAGTGTTGTTATTAGAATGTTATCTGGGGAACAAAAAAAGAGACAAGGTTAGAGTGTAACAGTGATATGTTTGTGTATCTACCTGACAAGGAGTCAACTGCACCAGCTGTTTTGGTTTGTTTGTTTCTGTGTGTGTGTTTAGCACAAGGAAAATCATTTCGAATGAGGGAAGATAATGTCAATTCTGATAATTCCCCTACCAGATTGACATGTGGCCACATTTGTGGTGAGTTTTCTTAATTGCTAATCTATGTGAGAGGGCCCAGCTCTCATAGGCTATGGGCTACTGTATACTTAAAAATACAGATCAGGAAAGCCATGAAGTAAAAAGCCAGTAACTAGCAATCTTACATGATTGAGCATCTGTTTCTGCATATAGGTCTCTGCCTTAAGTTCTTCCAGCAACAACCCTGGATGATGGATTATTAGCAGTAACATGCAATAAAGGCTTTCCTACCTAACATGGATTTGGTTATGGTATTTTAGTAAGCCAATGTCTAATCAAGAATCTGTAATAATTTTATATCATATACAGAACATTGATGAATATATAGTTATAGTTGGCATATCTGAAGAAATATCAGCCATCAGTTATGGAAAAAGGGAATGCAGACTCCTATAGACCCAGACTTTCAAGACTAAGTTGTACTATTTTCCTTTAATTCTGTAATAAGGAATAACCCAAGTTCTTTTAATTATAGTTCTATTTCCTCCACACTTCATATACTGAAAGAAGACATTGAGTAAGCTCCTGAAGGCTTTTGCCCACTTTGCTCTTCTTTTGGAGCATGTTCTAGATTGAGATTGGAAACAGGAAAAATGCACTTACAGAGCATCACTCAAACACTGAATTGTCCACCTGAGTTCTCTGGAAAGGACTCCACTACAATGTTCTGCTGTTTTGTAATCT
This sequence comes from Apodemus sylvaticus, assembly GCF_947179515.1. Lineage (NCBI taxonomy): Eukaryota > Metazoa > Chordata > Mammalia > Rodentia > Muridae > Apodemus > Apodemus sylvaticus. The sequence goes on from NC_067473.1 coordinate 121,064,883, forward strand.
ATTTATCTTTTATCTACTGTTTCAAATAGAGATAGTGTTGAGCAGTCACTATTTCTCTGAGAGCACAAACATAAGGCACTGCATGAGTAAACCAGCAGGTGAATATCTACAGAGACCATCTTGTGCTGGAACACTGCCATGTTTTGGTTTGTAAACAGCATGTTCTTAAATGCCTAGTACCCATCTGACACAGGCACATGGCTATGCTTATGTTCAGGAAGAGGTGAATAGAGCTCAGACTCATAGTATTCTAGATCACACTTGGATAACATGGCAGATTATAGATGGAATGAGAAACATCTGTATTCACAGAATACAATCCCCAACATTTGCTATATAAACATATATTAAGAAATTTGGCTTTACAATAAATTTAGTAAAGATAGCCCCAAATAGAATAAATGCATACCCAATCCATGGGAACTCTGTCATTGGGAAGGACTGGTTTCTTTCAAATAATCTTCCTCATTCAAACTCACCCAAAATAGTAAAACACTGTATATAATGTTGCTGGCAATGAGGATGTCGTAGATGAAAACCAAGTAAGAAGCTGTTCTTATTCCAGTAAAACCCATACATGCTAAATAAGAAAAGACATAATCTGTTTTGTGTGTAGTATTTACTGTTGAAGGAACTTACACACTGATGCAGTGTGTGGGACACATGATACACAGGATACATGGGACACAGGATACTGCCATGGATCAGCTTAGAACAAGTGAGAGGGTCTGTGGGGTGTGAGGTGGAAGCTGAGGTCCTCAGTAGAATATGGTGAGAGGAGCAGAACTGCTAAGGAGTGATGGGTGAGATTCTGTACTTTTGTCCTCAAGCACTGTTCTCATATATGATGAATAAGAACAGCAAACTACACACCAGTGCTAATATAAGGACCACATTTTACTTTGAAATTGGCATTGGTATCTCAGGTAACAGCTTCCTTCTTCTATTCCATACCCTTAAGTTCATTCGTGTGCACAGGTCTGGAATCACTGACCTACCCATTGGTATCCTGTCACTAATTCACCTGCTGATGATACTAGTCATAGCATACATAGCCACAGACATTTTTGTGGAAGAATGGGATGACATCATATGTAAATTCCTTGTATATATGTACAGAATTTTGAGAGGTCTCTCCCTTTGTACCACCAGGGTGTTGAGGATCCTTCAGGCCATCATCCTCAGACTCAGAAGCTCCTGCTTAGCAAAGCTTAAGCACAAATCTCCCCATCACATCTCACGTGCCATTATCTTTCTGGGTGTCTTCTATACATTAATTAGTAATCACCTCTTGGTAACCATCATTGCCACCCCAAATGTGACCACAAATGGCTTTATTTATGTTACTCAGTTACTCTATTCTACCCTTGAATTACCTCATGCAAAGCATGCTTTCTACTCTGCTGGCCATCAGGGATGTCTTTCTTATTAGTCTCATGGTTCTCTCAACTTGGTACATGGTGGCTCTCTTGTGCAGGCACAGGAAACAGGCCCTGAATCTTCAAGGTACCAGCCTTTCCCCAAAATCATCCCCCAACAAAGGGCCACCCAGACCATCCTGATGCTCATGACCTTCTTTGTGCTGATGTCCACCTTTGACAGCATTGTCTCCTGCTCAAGGACTATGTTCCTGAATGATCCAACATCTTACTCTAAATCTTTGTGATACACATCTATGCCACAGTCAGTCCTTTTGTGTTTATGAGCACTGAAAAACATATAGTTAACTTTTTGAGGTCCATGTGTGAGAGGGTGATAAATGTTTAAATTTTCTTTGATGGATAAGATACGTTAAAAGGAGCCAATGTACTAGCATCAGAACTGGCAATTATGGTGTCCTGTCAGTTGGCTTTGACATATGTGAAATGTGAAGTTGTTTTTCTGTTTAAATGATTTATTTTAAGCAATGTGATGATAAACGCCTAACAGAAGATTTATCAATATACTTTGATATGGGAAATGGTTATTTTTAATTTAAATTTTTTATTTTTTATGCGATGTTCTTTATTTGCATTTCAAATGACTTCTGTTTTCCTGGCTCCCCACTCCCCAAAAGTCCCATAAGCCTTCTTCCCTCCCCCTGTTCCCCCATCCACACCTTCCTGACACTGCTGCACTGAGCATTTCTAGAACCAGGGGCAACTCCTTCCTTCTTCTTGGACATCATTTGATATGTGGATTATGTCTTGGATATTCCAAGTTTCTAGGCTAATATCTACTTATCAGTGAGTGTATACCATGAGTGATCTTTTGGGACTGGGTTACCTCACTTAGGATGATGTTCTCCAGCTCCATCCATTTGCCTAAGAATTTCATGAATTCATTGTTTATAATAGTACTCCATTGTGTATATATACCATATTTTTGTATCCATTCCTCCATTGAGGGACACCTGGGTTCGTTCCAGCTTCTGACTATTATAATAGGGCTGCTATGAACATAGTGGAGCATGTATCCTTATTACATGTTGGGGATTCCTCTGCATATATGCCCAGGAGTGGTATAGCAGGGTCCTCGGGAAGTGGCGTGCCCGGTTTTCTGAAGAACCACCAGACGGATTTCCAGAGTGGTTGTACCAGCTTGCACCCCACCAGCAGTGGAGGAGTACTGAAACTAATAGAAAAGAAACTGGGGAAAATCCTTGAGGATATCGGTACAGGAGGAAAGTTCCTGAACAGAACACCAACAGCTTATGCTCTAAGATCAAGAATTGACAAATGGGACCTCATAAAATTACAAAGTTTCTGTAAGGCAAAGGACACCATCAAAAGGACAAATCGACAATCAACAAATTGGAAAAAGATCTTCACCAACCCTACATCTGACAGAGGGCTAATATCCAATATATACAAAGAACTCAAGAAGGTAGAGTTCTACCAAGAAACTCCCAGAAAACCAAATAACCGTATTAAAAAATGGGGTACAGAGCTAAACAAAGAATTTTCACCTGAAGAACTTCAGATGGCTGAGAAGCACCTTTAAGAATGTTCAACATCATTAGTCATTGAGGCAACGCAAATCAAAACAACCCTGAGATCTGATCTCACACCAGTCAGAATGGCTAAAATTAAAAACTCAGGAGACAGCAGGTGTTGGCAAGGATGTGGAGAAATTTTTTGTTTTTTATTTTATTTCTCAATGAATCTTTAAGGGAGCCCTGTGAGGTAGTTCTTGCCCATCTTGGTCTTAGCTATCCCACACTCTTTGTAAATATGTTACCATGTCAAATACATTTTGATATTCCAATTTTCTGGTATGTATTTTGACAAATTAGAGAAACATTTCTTGTATGCAATTGAAAGTCTATCAAGCAAAAGCAAAAAAAAAGTTGCCTTTTTCTTGGACCTCCAAAATGAAATGCTATATCCCAGAAAGAAAATTAATGACACACATAACTTTCAAGACAGAACTACATGCAAAAGGCACACAGTAACTTGTACAGCAACATTAAAAATAACAGGACTTAAAATTCCCAGGATTTAAAATAGAAACAATAGTCTGGAGTTACCAGTACTTATGACCAAAACTCAGCCTCTGTATGGTGTGGTATATTGTTCAATCTTGTGCAAGGCAATTCCAACACAGGGTGCTGTGGGGTGGAGCCCTAAAAATCTGCAAATATTCTTACCACACTAGCCAGCTCCCTGGAGGTTTAAGACTACCCCACACCTCTCCTTAAACTCTGTTCCTCCTCCTCCTTTAGTCTGCACTGTAATTAGCTGCTGATAAAATATGTTCCTTGGGGAAGCATTATTGCTTATGAGGCAGTTGAGCAAACTCTACTAAGTTTAATAAGCCAAATATAAGTCCCTCTTGCTTACTGTAGAGTCAATGCTTCTATGGTATCTTTGGCATCTGAGATTATTTCTTCTACCCCTGATTTCTTCCCAAGGTTTTCTGTCCCCAAAGTTGTCTCCCTTTGTGATTTCTTAGTTGTTTCTACTTCTGTTTTTAGATACTTGATGATTTGCTCAGTTCCTTTACTTGCTTGTTTGTGTTTTCCTGTAATTCTTTAGGAGATTTTTGTGTTTCCTCTTTCATGACTTCTGCCTGTTGACCCATGTTCTCCTGTATTTCTCTAAGTGATTTTTTGCATTTCCTCTTTATTGGCTTCCATCTGTTGACCCATATTCTCCTGAACTTCTTTAAATGATTTCTGTGTTTCCCTTGTAAGGGCTTCTAAATTTTTGATCCATTTTCTCCTGTATTTCTTTAACAGATTTATTTATGTCCTTCTTGTGTTTCTCTAACAGCATCATGACCAGTGATTTTAAATCCAAATCTTGTTTTTCTGGTGTGTTGGGGTATCCAGGACTTGCTGTTGTCAGAGAATTGGCTTCAGATGCTTCCATATTGCCTTGGAATATAATGCTACTTTTGTCAGTAGTGTTCCTACATTTTCCTTTTGCCATCTGGTTATCTCTTCTATTAGTTGGTCCTCTTGTTACTGTCTGGTGCTTGAACCCCCTGTAAACCTGGAAGGCTGTTTCTGCTCCTCTGGATGACTGGGTTTCTCCTGGCACAGATTACTTATGGGCTGCCCCACTCTTGGGTGCCATTGGAACCCTGATGTGCCTTGCCCCAAGCAATGTTATACTCGGGTTGTCTTTGTGTACCTAGTGTTGCCTGTTTGTTCCATCCAGGCGCGAAGATGGATGCTTCGGGGACCCTTTCCAAATGCTGATCACTCTGCAATCCAAATGGCCCAGGACAGGGCTAGCACACAGACTGCCCACAGAGCTGCCCAGGCCTTGAGTGCAGGCAGAAGCCTGGCGGGCTTTGTCCCAAGTGATGTTAAACTCGTTGTACCTAGTGTTGCCTGTCTGGTCCATCTGGGAGAGAAGATGGTAGATCTTCCTGCCCCTATCTTAATTCCTTTTTTTATTAGATATTGTCTTTATTTACATTTCAAATGTTATCCCTTTTCCTCATTTTCCCTCTGAAAATCCACTTCCCCATCAACTGCCACTGCTCACCAACCCACCCATTCCATCTTCCCTGTTCTGGCATTTCCCTACACTAGGGCATAGAGCCTTTACAGGATCAAGGGCCTTTCCTCCCATTGATGCCTGTCAAGGCTGTCCCCTGCTACATATGTGATTGGAGACAAGGGTCCCTCTATGTGTACTCTTTGGATGGTGTTTTAGTCCCTGGGATTTCGGGGGGGGGTGTACTGGGTGGCTCAAATCGCTGTTCCTCATATGGGGCTGAAAACCACTTCATCTCCTTGGGTCCTTTCTCTAGATCCTCCATTGGGACCCAGTGCTCAATCCATTGGTTGGCTGTGAGCATCCATTTCTGTATTTGTCAGGCATTGGCAGATCTTCTCAGGAGATCTATCAGACTCCTGTCAACAAGCACTAGTTGGCATCCACCATAATGTCTGGGTTTGGTGACTATTGGATGGATCTCCAGGTAGATGGTCTTTCCTTCAGTATCTGCTCCACATTTATTCTCTGTATCTCCTCTCACTAGGATTTTGACCCCCCTTCTAAGATGGATTGAAGTATCTACACTTCAGTCTTCCTTCTTCTTAAACTTCTTGTGTTCTGTGAATTGTATCTTATGTATTTCAAGATTCTGGGCTAATATCCACTTATTAGTGAGTACAAACCATGTTTGTACTTTTGTGACTGAGTTACCTCAATCAGCATGATATTTTCAAGTGCCATCCATTTGTCTGAGAATTTCATGAAATCATTTTTTAATAGCTGAATAGTACCTCATTGTGTAAATGTACCACATTTTCTGTATCCAATCTTCTGTTAAGGTTTCTTTCCAACTTCTGGCTATTAGAAAAAAGGCTGCTATGAACATAATGGAGCATGTACCCTTATTATATGTTGGAACATTTTCTGGGTATATGCCCAAGAGTGGTATAGCTTGGTCCTCAGGTAGTGCTATGCCTAATTTTCTGAGGAAACACCAAACTGATTTCCAGAGTGGTTATACTAGCTTGCAATCCCACCAGCAATGAAGGAGTGTTCCTCTTTCTCCACATCCTTGCCAACATCCGCTGTCACCTGACTTTTTAAACTTGGGCATACTGACTGGTGTGTGGTAGAATCTCAGTGTTATTTTTATTTGCATTTTCCTAATGACTAAGGATGTTGAAATTTTCCTTGCTATTGCTAACTCTATGAAGAATTGAGTTGGAATTTTGATGGAGATTACATTGAATTTGTAAGTTGCTTTCAGCAAGAAGGCTATTTTTACTATATTAATCCTACCAATCCATGAGCATGGGAGATCTTTCCAGCTTCTGAGATCTTCAATTTCTTTCTTCAGAGATTTTAAGTTCTTGTCATACAGATCTATCACCAAGGTATATTATATTTTTGTGACTATTGTGAAGGCTATGGTTTCCCTCATGTATTTGTTAGCCTGTTTATCTTTTGAGCAGAGGAAGGCCAATGATTTGTAAGAATTAATTTGATATCCAGCCAGTTTGCTGGAGTTGTGTACCTGGTTTAGGAGTTCTCTGGTGGAATTTTTGGGGTCACTTAAGTATACTATCATATCATCTGCAAATAGTAATATTTGACTTCTTCCTTTCCAATTTGTATCACTTTGACCTACATTTTTGTCTAATTGCACTGGCTAAGACTTCAAGTATTATCTTGAACAGGTAGGGAGTGAGTGGACAGCCTTGTCTAGTCCCTGATTTTAGTGGAATTGTTTCAAGTTTCTCTCCATTTAGTTTGATGATGGCTATTGGTGTGCTGCATATGTTTTTACTATGATTTAGGTATGGGCACTGAAGTCCTGATCTTTCTAAGACTTTTATCATGAAGGGGTGTTAGATCTTTTCAAAGGCTTTCCCAGCATATTAGCATCATTATAATGAGATGATAATGTGGTTTTCTTTCTTTGAATTTGTTTATATACTGGATTATGTTTTTGGATTTCCATATATTGAATGATCCTTACAACTGTGGGATGAAGTTTACTTGATCATGATGAATAATGGTTTTGATGTGTTCTTGAATTCAGAATGTGAGTTTTTTTTCCTTTTTTTATTTTTTATTTTATTTTTTATTCGATATATTCTTTATTTACATTTCAAATGATTTCCCCTTTTCTGGCTCCCCACTCCCCAAAAGTCCCATAAGCCCTCTTCCCTCCCCCTGTTCCCCCATCTAATCCCTTCCAACTTCCCTGTTCTGGTATTCCCCTATACTGCTGCACTGAGGCTTTCCAGAACCAGGGGCCACTCCTCCGTTCTTCTTGGACATAATTTAATATGGGGATTATGTCTTGGATATTCAAAGTTTCTAGGCTAATATCCACTCATCGGTGAGTGCTTTTGAGACTGGATTACCTCACTTAGTATGATATTCTACAGCTCCATCCATTTCTCTAAGAATTTCATGAATTCATTGTTTCTAATGGCTAAATAGTACTTCATTGTGTAAATATACCACATTTTTTATCCATTCCTCGATTGAGGGACACCTTGGTTCTTTCCAGCTTCTGGCTACTACAAATAGGGCTGCTATGAACATAGTGGAGCATGTGTCCTTATTGCATGTCTGGGAATCCTCTGGGTATATGCCCAGGAGTGGTATAGCAGGGTCCTCCAGAAGTGTCATCCCCAGATTTCTGAGGAACCGACAGACTGATTTCCAAAATGGTTGCACCATCTTGCAATACCACCAGCAGTGGAGGAGTGTTCCTCTTTCTCCACAGCCTTGCCATCACCTGCTTTCTCCTGAGTTTTTAATCTTAGCCATTCTGACTGGTGTGAGGTGAAATCTCAGGGTTGTTTTGATTTGCATTTCCCTAATGATTAAAAATGTTGAACATTACTTAAGGTGCTTCTCAGCCCTCCAAAGTTCTTCATGTGAAAATTCTTTGATTAGCTCTGTACCTCATTTTTAATAGAGTTATTTGGTTCTCTGGGTTCTACCTTCTTGAGTTCTTTGTAAATATTAGATATTAGCCCTCTGTCGGATTTATGGTTGGTGAAGATCCTTTCCCAATCTGTTGGTTGACATTTTGTCCTTTTGACAGTGTCCTTTGCCCTACAGAAACTTTGTAGTTTTATGAGGTCCCATTTGTCAAATCTTGACCTTAGAGCATAAGCTATTGGTGTTCTCTTCAGGAACTTTTCCCCTGTGCCCAGGTCCTCAAGGGTCTTCCGCAGTTTCTTTTCTATTAGTTTCAGTGTGTCATGTTTTATGTGGAGGTCCTTGATCCACTTGGAGTTGAACTTAGTACAAGTATATGTATATGTATATGTATATGTATATGTATATGTATATGTATATGTATATGTATATGTATATGTATATGTATATGATGTATATGTATATGTATATGTATATGTATATGTATATGTATATGTATATGTATATGTATATGTATATGTATATGATGTATATGTATATGTATATAATGTGTATGTATATGTATATGTATATGTATATGTATATGTATATGTATATGTATATGTATATGTATATGTATATGTATATGTATATGTATATGTATAAGTGTATGTGTATGTGTATGTGTATGTGTATGTGTATATGTATATATTAAATCCAGTTGATCCAAAGCTTCAAATACTTTCACTATCTCCCTCTTTAGTTTCTGTTTTCCCGATCGGTCCATTGAGGAGAGGGGAGTGTTGAAGTCACCCACGATTATTGTGTTAGGTGCAATGTGTGCTTTGAGCTTTAGTAAAGTTTCTTTTATGAATGAGGGCGCCCTTGCATTTGGCGCATAGATGTTCAGGATTGAGAGTTCTTCTTGTTGGATTTTTCCTTTGACCAGCAAGAAGTGTCCTTCCATGTCTCTTTTGATAACATTAGGTTGAAAGTAAATTTTATCTGATATTAGAATGGCAACTCTGGCTTGTTTCCTGAGATCATTTGCTTGTAGAATTGTCTTCCAGCCTTTTACTCTAAGGTAGTTTTTGTCTTTGACACTGAGGTGTGTTTCCTGTATGCAGCAAAATGTGGGGTCCTGTTTACGTATCCAGTCTGTTAGTCTATGTCTTTTTATTGGGAGAATTGAATCCATTGATGTTAAGAGATATTAAGGAGTAGTGGTTATTGCTTCCTATCATTTTTGATGTTAATTTTATACTTGTGTGGTTATCTTCTTTTGGGTTTGATGAAAGAAGTTTAATATCCTGCTTTTTCCAGGTATACTTTCCCTCATTGTAATGCTGTTTTCCCCCATTATCCTTTGTAGGGCTGGGTTTGTGGAAAGTTATTGTGTAAATTTGTTTTTGTCATGGAATATCTTGGTTTCTCCATCTATAGTGATTGAGAGTTTCACTGGGTATAGTAGTCTTTGCTGGCATTTGTATTCTCTTAGAGTCTGCATGAGCTCTGCCCAGGATCGTCTAGCTTTCATGGTCTCTGGTGAGAAGTCTGGTGTAATTCTGATAGGTCTTCCTTTATATGTTACTTGCCCTTTTTCTCTTACTGCCCTGAGTATTCTTTCTTTGTTTAGTACATTTGGGGTTTTGATTATTATGTGGCGGGAAGTATTTCTGTTCTGGTCCAGTCTGTTCGGAGTTCTGTAGGCTTCTTGTATATTCATGGGCATCTCTCTCTTTAGGTTAGGGAATTTTTCTTCCATAATTTTGTTGAAGATACTTGCTGGCCCTTTAAATTGTACATCTTCACTCTCATCAATGCCTATAATCCTTAGGTTTGACTTTCTCTTTGTGTCCTGGATTTCCTGGATGTTTGGGGATACAAGCTTTTTGCATTTTGCATTTTCTTTGACTATTGAGTCCATGGTTTCTATGGTATCTTCAGCATCTGAGATTCTTTCTTCTATCTCTTGTATTCTGTTGTTGATATTTGCATCTATAGCCCCTGATTTCTTTCCAAGGTTTTCTATCTCCAAAGTTGTCTCCCTTTGTGATTTCTTAGTTGTTTCTACTTCTGTTTTTAGATCCTGGATGTCTTTGCTCAGTTCCTTCACTTGCTTGTTTGTGTTTTCCTCTAATTCTTTGAGAGATTTTTGTGATTCCTCTTTCATGACTTCTGCCTGTTGATCAAAGTTCTCCTGTATTTCTTTAAGTGATTTTTGCATTTCCTCTTTATTGGCTACTAACTTATGACCCATATTCTCGTGAAATTCTTTAAGTGATTTTTGTGTTTCCCTTGTAAGGGCTTCTAGCTTTTGATCATTTTTCTCCTGAATTTCTTTAAGAGATTTATTTATGTCCTTCATGTTTTCCTCTAACAGCACCCTGACCAGTGATATTAAATTCAACACTTGTTTTTCTGGTGTGTTGAGGAATCCAGGACTAGCTGTTGATGAAGAATTGGGTTCAGATGCTGCCATAATGCCTTGGTTTCTGTCAGTAATGTTCCTACATTTGCCTTTAGCCATCTGGTTCTCACTGGTCTTATTGTCACTGGCTGGTGCTTCAACCTCCTGTGGACCTTTAAGGTTATTTCTGCAACACTGGATGACTGGGTTTCCTCTGGAACAGATTGCTGATGTGCTGCCTTCCTCTTTTGTGCTTTTGGAACCCCACTGAGTCTTGCCTCAAGCAATGTTATACTTGTTGTCTCAGTGAACCAGGTGTTCCCCGACTGCTCCATCATGGAGCGAAGATGGCAGCGGAGAGTCACTCCCTCTGTTGATCCTCATGTAGGACACAGGCCCCATGACAGGCTGGCTGGCAAATGAACCACCTATGTGCTCAGGTCCTGGGCACAGGCAGACCCCTGGCAGTTTGCACCCCCAAAGATCTTAAACACAGGATAATACAGTATCTAGTGATGCTTTTCTGCCCCAGAAGGCAGCAAAGATGGCCGTGGGGAGTCACTCCCTCTGCTGCTCTCCAAGTAGGACACAGGCCCCATGACCAGCTGGTTGGCAGACAAACCACCTATGTCAGAAAGTGAGAATTTTATTGAGTATTTTTGCATTGATATGCATAAAGAAAATTGGTCGGAAGATCTCTTTCTTTCTTGAGCCTTTGTGTCATTTAAGTATCAGAGTAATTGTGGCTTTATAGAATGAATTTGGTAGTGTTTCTTGTTTTCTAATTTGTGGAATAGTTTAAGAGTTTTAATATTAAGTCTTCGTTGAAGTTCTGACAGAACTCTACACTAAACCCATCTGGTCCTTGGCTCTTTTTCATTGGGAGACTATTAATAATTGCTTCTTTTTCTTTGGGGATTATGAGACTGTTAAGATCATTTATCTGTGTTTTGCAATTTCTTTTTTTAATATTTTTATTTTCTATATTATTTGTTTACATTCCAAATGATTTCCCCTTTCCCAGATCCCCCCTCCCCATATGTCCCACAAACCTTCTTCTCTCCATCCATTCTCCAATCACCTCCCTCCTTTTTTTTCTCTGTCTTTATATTCCCCTCCAGTGCTAGATCAATCCTTTCCAGGATCAGGACCTTCTCCATACTTCTTCATGGGACTCATTTGTTATACGATTTGTGCCTTGGGTATTCAGGGCTTCTGGGCTAATTAATATCCACTTATCAGAGATTGCATTCCATGTGTATTCTTTTGTGACTGGGTTACCTCACTTAGGATGATATTTTCCAGATCAAACCATTTGCCTAAAAAATTTGTGAATTCATTGTTTCTAATTGCTGAATAGTATTCCATTGTGTAAATATACCACATTTTCTGTATCCATTCCTCCTTTGAGGGTTCTTCCATCTGGGTTCTTTCCAGTTTCTGGCTATTATAAATAAGGCTGCTATGAACATAATGGAGCATGTGTCTTTATTGCATGCTGGGGAATCCTTTGGGTATATGTCCAGAAGAGGCATAGCAGGGTCCTCCAGAAGTGTCATGTCTAGTTTTCTGAGGAACCTCCAGTCTGTTTTCCAAAGTGGTTGTACCATCTTACAGCCCCACCAGCAGTGGAGGAGTGTTCCTCTTTCTCCACATCACCACCAGCACCTGCTGTCTCCTGAGTTTTTGACCTTAGCCATTCTGACTGGTTTAAGGTGAAATCTCAGGGTTGTTTTGATTTGCATTTCCCTAATGACTAATGATGTTGAGCACTTCTTAAGGTGCCTCTCGGCCATCTGAATTTCTTCAGGTGAAAATTCTTTGTTTAGATCTGTACCCCATTTTTAATAGGGTTATTTGGTCCCCTGCTGTCTAACTTCTTGAGGTCTTTGTATATATTTGATATTAGCCCTCTATCAGATGTAGGGTTGCAGAATATCCTTTCCCAAATTGATGGTTGCCGTTTTGTCCTTTTAACGGTGCCTTTGCCTTACAGAAACTTTGTAATTTTATGAGGTCCCATTTGTCAATTCTTGATCTTAGAGCATAAGCTATTGATGATCTGTTCAGTAACTTTTCCCCCATGCCCATGTCCTCTAGGGTGTTCCCCAATTTCTTTTCTATTAGTTTCAGTGTGTCTGGTTTTACATGGAGGTCCTTGATCCACTTGGAGTGAAGTTTAGTATATGGAGAGAAGAATGGATCAATTCACATTCTTCTGCATGCAGACCTCCAATTGAACCAGCACCATTTGTTGAAAAGGCTATCTTTTTTCCACTGGATGTTTTTGGCTCCTTTGTCCAAGAACAAGTGACCATAGGTGTGTGGGTTCATTTCTGGAACTTCAACTCTATTCCATTCACCCACTTGTCTGTCACTGTGCCAATACCATGTCGTTTTTAACACTATTGCTCTGTAGTATTGCTTGAAGTCAGGGATACTGATTCCCCCAGAATTTCTTTTGTTGTTGAGAATAGTTTTAGCTATCCTGAGTTTTCTGTTATTCCAGATTAATTTGAGAATTGCTTTTTCTAACTCTGTGAAGAACTGAGTAGGGATTGTAATGGGGATTGCATTGAATCTGTAGATTGCTTTTGGCAAGATGGCCATTTTAACTATATTAATCTTACCGATCCATGAGCATGGCAGATTTTTCCATTTTCTGAGATCTTCTTCGATTTCCTTCTTCAGAGACCTGAATTTCTTGTCATATAAATCTTTCACTTGTTTGGTTAGAGTCACACAAAGATACTTTATAGTGTTTGTGGCTATTGTGAAGGGTGTCATTTTCCTAACTTCTTTCTCAGCCTGCATATCCTTTGAGTATAGGAAGGCAACTGATTTGCTTGAGTTGATTTTATACCCAGCCACTTTGCTGAAGTTGTTTTTCAGCTGTAGGAGTTCTCTGGTTTAGGTTTTTCGGTCACTTAAGTAGACTATCATGTCATCTGCAAATAGTGATAATTTGACTTCTTCCTTTCCAATTTGTTTCCCCTTGACCTCCTTATGTTGTCTAATTGCTCTAGCTAGAATGTCAAGTACTATATTGAAAAGATATGGAGAGAGAGGACAGCCTTGTCTAGTCCCTGTTTTTAGTGGGATTGCTTCAAGTTTCTCTCCATTTAGTTTGATGTTGGCTACCGGTTTGCTGTATATTGCTTTAACGATGTTTAGGTATGGGCCTTGAATTCCTGTTCTTTCCAATACTTTTAGCATGAAAGGATGCTGAATTTTGTCAAATGCTTTTTCTGTATCTAATGAGATGATCATATGGTTTTTTCTTTGAGTTTGTTTATGTAGTGGATAGCATTGACGGATTTCCTTATATTGAACCATCCCTGCATCCCTGGGATGAAGCCTACTTGATCATGGTGGATGATCGTTTTGGTGTGTTCTTGGATTCGGTTGGCAAGAATTATATTAAGTATTTTTGCATCAATATATTCATAAGAGAAATTGACCTGAAGTTCTCTTTCTTTGTTAGATCTTTGTGTGGTTTTGGTATCAGCATAATTGTGGCTTCATAGAACGAGTTGGGTAGACTTCCTTCTGTTTCTATTTTGTGGAATAGTTTGAAGAGTATTGGTGATATGTCTTCTATGAAAGACTGGTAGAATTCTGCACTGAAGCCATCTGGTCCCGTGCTTTTTTTGGTTGGGATATTTTCTATGACCCTTTTTATTTCTTCGGGTGTTATGGGACTCTTTAGTTGATCTATTTGATCCTGATTTAGTCTTGGTGTCAGATATCTGTCTAGGAAACTGTCCATTTCCTCCAGATTCTCCAGTTGTGTTGAGTATAAGCTTTTGTAGTAGGATCTAATGATTTTTTGAATTTCCTCACTTTCTGATGTTATATCTCCCTTTTCATTTCTAAGTTTGCTAATCTGGATACTGTCTCTGTGCCCTTTGGTCAGTCTGGCTAAGGGTTTATCTATGTTGTTGGTTTTCTCAAAGAACCAGCTCCTGGTTTTGTTGATTCTTTGTATGGTTCTCCTTGGTTCTACTTGATTGATTTCGGCCCTGAGTTTGATGATTTCCTGCTTTCTACTCCTCCTGGGTGAAATAGCTTCTTTTTGTTCCGGGGCTTTCAGGTGTGTCATTAAGCTGTTAGTTATGCTCTCTCCATTTTCTTTTGGGAGGCACTCAGGGCTATGAGTTTTTCTCTTAGCACTGCTTTCATTGTGTTCCATAGATTTGGGTATGTTGTGTCTTCATTTTCTTTAAGTTCTAAAAAGTCTTTAATTTCTTTCTTAATTTCTTCCTTGACCAAGGTATCATTGAGTAGAATACTGTTCAGTTTCCATGTGTATGTGGGTTTTCTGTTATTTTTTTCTATTGAAGACCACTTTTACTCCATAGTGATCTGATAGGAGGCATTGGATTAGTTCGATCTTCTTATATTTGTTGAGGTCTGTCTTGTGAACAATTATATGGTCGATTTTGGAGAAGGTACCATGAGGTGCTGAGAAAAAGGTATATTCTTTGTGCTTTAGGATAGAATGTATATATGTTAAATCTAATTGGTCCAAAGCTTCAATTAGTTTCATTGTGTCCCTGTTCAGTTTTTGTTTTCCTGATCGGTCCATTGAGGAAAGTGCAGTGTTGAAGTCACCCACAATTATTGTGTTAGGTGCAATGTGTGCTTTGATCTTTAATAAAGTTTCTTTTATGAATGAGGGTGCCCTTGCATTTGGAGCATAGATGTTCAGGAATGAGAGTTCTTCTTGTTGTATTTTTCCTTTGACCAGCAAGAAGTGTCCCTCAGAGTCTCTTTTGATGACTTTGGGTTGAAAGTCAATTTTATCTGATATTAGAATGGCTACTCCAGCTTGTTTCCTGAGACCATTTGCTTGTAGAATTGTCTTCCAGCCTTTTACTCTAAGGTACTGTTTGTCTTTGACCCTGAGCTGTGTTTCCTGTATGCAGCAAAATGTAGGGTCTGTTTACGTATCCAGTCGGTTAGTCTATGTCTTTTTATTGGGGCATTGAGTCCACTGATGTTAAGAGATATTAAGGAATAGTGATTGTTACTTACTGTCATTTTTGATGTTATTTTTTAAATTTGATTGGTTAACTTCTTTTGGGTTTGATGAGATAAGGTTACTATCTTGCTTTTTCCAGGGTGAAGCTTCCCTCCTTGTATTGGTGTTTTCCTCCTATTATCCTTTGTAGGGCTGGGTTTGTGGATAGATATTGAGTAAACTTGGTTTTGTCATGGAATATCTTAGTTTCTCCATCTATGGTGATTGAGAGTTTTGCTGGATATAGTAGTTTTGGCTGGCATTTGTGTTCTCTTAGAGTCTGCATGAGATCTGCCCAGGATCTTCTAGCCTTCATAGTCTCAGGTGAAAAGTCTGCTGTGATTCTGATATGTCTTCCTTTATATGTTACTTGGCCTTTTTCTCTTACTGCTTTTAATATTCTTTCTTTGTTTAGTACATTTGGTGTTTTAATTATTATGTGATGGGAGGTATTTCTGTTCTGGTCCAGTCTGTTTGGAGTTCTGTAGGTTTCTTTTTTTTTTTATTCGATATAATTTTTTATTTACATTTCAAATGATTTATATTCATGGGCATATCTCTCTTTAGGTTAGGGAAGTTTTCTTCCATAATTTTATTGAAGATATTTGCTGGCCCTTTACATTGTAAATCTTCGCTCTCATCTATGCCTACAATCCTTAGGTTTGGTCTTCTCATTGTGTCCTGGATTTCCTGGATATTTTGGGTTACAAGCTTTTTGCATTTTGCATTTCCTTTATATGTTACTTGGCCTTTTTCTCTTACTGCCTTTAATATTCTTTCTTTGTTTAGTACATTTGGTGTTTTGATTATTATGTGACGGGAAGTATTTCTGTTCTGGTCCAGTCTGTTTGGAGTTCTGTAGGCTTCTTGTATATTCATGGGCATCTCTCTCTTTAGGTTAGGGAAGTTTTCTTCCATAATTTTATTGAAGATATTTGCTGGCCCTTTAAGTTGTAAATCTTCACTCTCATCTATGCCTATAATCCTTAGGTTTGGTCTTCTCATTGTGTCCTGGATTTCCTGGATATTTTTGGGTTACAAGCATTTTGCATTTTGCATTTTCTTTAACTGTTGAGTCCATGGTTTCTATGGTATCTTCAGCATCTGGGATTCTTTCTTCTATCTCTTGTATTCTGTTGTTGATATTTGCATCCATGTCCCCTGATTTCTTCCCAAGGCTTTCTATCTCCAAAGTTCTCTCCTTTGAGTTTTCTTAGTTGTTTTTACTTCTGATTTTAGATCCTGGATAGTTTTGCTTAGCTCCTTCACTTACTTGTTTGTGCTTTCCTGTAATTCTTTAAGAGATTTTTGTGTTTCCTCTTTCATGACCTCAGCCTGTTGACCAAAGTTCTCCTGTATCTTTAAGTGATTTTTGTGTTTCCTTATTGGCTTTTGTATTCTCCTGAATTTCTTTCAATGATTTTTGTGTTTCCCTTGTAAGGGCTTCTAACTTTTGATCCATTTTCTCCTGAATTTCTTTCTTTTTTCTTTTTTCTTTCTTTCTTTCTTTCTTTCTTTCTTTCTTTCTTTCTTTTTTTTTTTTTTTTTGCTTTTGTTTGATTTTTTATTAATATATTTCTATTTACATTTCAAATGATTTCCCCTTTTCTGGACCCCCACTCCCTGAAAGTCCCATCAGCCCCCTTCCCTCTGCCTGTTTTCCCACCCAACCCTTCCCACTTCCCTGTTCTGGTTTTGCCCTATACTGCTTCACTGAGTCTTTCCAGAACAAGGGGCCACTCCTCAATTCTTCTTGTAACTCATTTGATGTGTGGATTATGTTTTGGGTATTCCAGGTTTCTAGGTTAACACCCACTTATTAGTGAGTGCATACCATGATTCATCTTTTGAGTCTGGGTTACCTCACTTAGTATGATGTTCTCCAGCTCCATCCATTTGCCTAAGAATTTCATGAATTTATTGTTTCTAATGGCGGAATAGTACTCCATTGTGTATATATACCACATTTTTTTGCATCCACTCTTCTGTTGAGGGATATATGGGTACTTTCCAGCTTCTGGCAATTATAAATAGGGCTGCTATGAACATAGTGGAACATGTATCCTTATTACATGCTGGGGAATCTTCTGGGTATATGCCCAGGAGTGGTATAGCAGGATCTTCTGGAAGTGAGGTGCCCAGTTTTCAGAGGAACTGCCAGACTGATTTCCATAGTGGTTGTACCAATTTGCAACTCCACCAGCAGTGGAGGAGTGTTCCTCATTCTCCACATCTTTGCCAACATCTGCTGTCTCCTGAATTTTTAATCTTAGCCATTCTGACCGGTGTAAGGTGAAATCTCAGGGTTGTTTTGATTTGCATTTCCCTAATGACTAATGAAGTTGAACATTTTTAAAGATGCTTCTTCACCATCCGAAAAAAGCACAGGACCAGATGGTTTCAGTGCAGAATTCTATCAGACCTTCAAAGAAGACCTAACACCAATACTCTTCAAACTATTCCACAAAATAGAAACAGAAGGAACACTACCCAATTCCTTCTATGAAGCCACAATTACGCTGATACCAAAACCACACAAAGATCCAACAAAGAAAGAAAACTTCAGACAAATTTCCCTTATGAACATCGATGCAAAAATACTTAATAAAATTCTGAATTTCTTTAAGTATGTCCTTCATGTGTTCCTGTACCAGCATCATGACCAGTGATTTTAAATCCAAATCTTGATTTACTGGTGTGATGGGGTATTCAGGATATGTTGTTAAAGGAGAATTGGGTTCAGATGCTGCCATATTGCCTTGATTTCTGTTAGTGACGTTCCTGCGTTTGCCTTTTACCATCTAGTTCTCACTGGTGTTAGTTGGTCTTGTCAATGCTGGACTCACCAGTGCAAGCTGCCTCTTCCCAGGTGGCCTCTGGTGCACAGCTGACCTCCTGCACTGCCTGGACACAGGGTGCTGTGGCCCAGGCTGATCAGACCCCGAAGCAGACACCTGAAGGCTCCCGCAGGGGCCTGCTGGACTCACCAGAGCACACTGACTCTTCCCAGCCGGCCTCCCGGATGCCCCTCTTGCCTTTTGCAGGACCTGGAGATGTGGTGTTGCAGCCCAGGCTGTTCTGGATCCCGAAGCAGAGATCTGAAGGCTCCTGCCAGAGGCCTTAGGACTGGAACCTAAGCTCCGTGCTGGAGCAAGCTGTGGGCTCCCAGTCTACTTCCGGGTGCACACCAGGTCTCCTGCACTTCCTGGAGACCGAGTGCTGTGGCCCAGGCTGTTCAGATCCCTAGGTAGACACCTGAAGGCCCATTTTGCATTTTCTTTTGACTGTTAGGCAAATAGGTGGAACTGGAAAATATCATCCTAAGTGAGGTAACCCAATCACAAAAGAACACACATGGTATGCACTCACTGATAAGTAGATATTAGCCCAGAAGCTTGGAATACCCTAGACACAATTCATATATCAAATGATGTTCAAGAAGAAGGAAGGAGAGGCCCCTGGTCCTGGCAAGGCTCGCTGTTGCAGTGTAGGGGAATACCAGGACAGGGAGGCAGAAGGGATTTGATTGGCAAACAAGGGGAGGGTAGAGGGCTTATGGTACTTTCAGGGAGCAGGTTATCAGGAAAGGGAAAATTATTTGAAATGTAAATAAAGAATATATCTAATAAAAAAGAAAAGGAATTAAAAATAAAGTTTATTTATCTGATCCTGATTACCTTTGGCTCCTGATATTGGTCTAGAAAATTGTCCATTTTATCCAGTTTTTCCAAATTTGTTGAGTATTGACTTTTGTTGTTGGATCTGCTGGGGATTTTTTTTTTTTGGACGTTATCAGTTTCTATTGTTATGTAGTCCTTTTAATTTCTGATTTTGTTAATTTGAACATTGTCTCTGTTCCCCATGGTTAGTCTGGCTAAGGGTTTATCTATTGTATTGATTTTCTCAGAGAATTAGCTCCTGGTTTTGCTAATTCTATAGTTCTTTTTGTTTCTATTTGGTTGATTTCAGCCCTGAATGTGATTATTTTCTGCATTCTACTCCTCTTGGGAGTATCTGGTTCTTTTTGTTCTAGAGCTTTCAGGTGTGTTATGAAGCTGCCAGTGTATGATCCCTCCAGTTTCTTTTCAGAGGCACTCGGAGCTTTGAGTTTTCCTATTAGCACTGCTTTCATTGTGTCCCCTAAGCTTGGTTATATTGTGCCTTCATTTTCATTAAATTCTAAAATGTTCTTAATTTCTTTCTTTATTTCTTCCTTGATCAATTTATCATTGAGGTGGGGGGGGAGGTCGATGTATGTCTTCCATGTTTATGTGGGCTTTCTGTTGTTTTTGTTGCTATTGAAGACCAGCCTTAATCCACAGTAATCTGATAGGATGCATGAGATTATTTCAGTCTTCTTGTATCTGTTGATGCCTGTTTTCTCACTGTTTGTATTGTCAATTTTGGAGAGGGTACCATGAAGTGCTGAGAAGAAGAGATTTTGTTTTTGTTTCAGGATGAAATGTTCAGTAAATATCTGTTAAGTCCATTTGGTTGGTAGCTTCTGTTAGTTTCACTGCATCTTTCTTTAGCTTCTGTTTCCATGATCTCTCTATTGATGAGAGTGGAGTATAAAAGTCTCCCACTATTCTTGGGTCAGGAGCAGTGCATGCTTTGTGCTTTAGTAAGATTTCTTTTATGAATGTGGGTGCCCTTGCATTTGAACCACAGATGTTCAGAAGTGAGAGTTCATCTTAGTAGATTTTTTACTTTGACAAGTATTAAGTGTCCTTTTTTATATTTTTTGCTAACTTTTTGTTGAAATTTGATTTTATTCAACATTAGAATGGCTATTTCAGCTTCTTTCTTGGGACCATTTGCTTGTAAATTTATTTTCTAGTCTTTCACTCTGAGGTAGTGTCTGTCTTTACCACTCAGGTATTTTTCCTATATGTAGCAAAATGCTGGGTCCTTTTTATATCTCCAGACTGTTAGTTTTAGTCTATGTCTTTTTATTGGGTAATTGAGTGCATTGATGTTAAGAGATACTAAGGAAAAGTGATTGTTGCTTCCTGATATTTTTGTTGTTAAAGATGGAATTATGTTTCTGTAGCTACCTTCTTTTGGGTTTATTGAAAGATGACTTTCTTGATTTTTCTAGGGTATAGTTTCCTTCCTTGTGTTGGAGTTTTCCATTTATAATCCTTTGTAGGGGTGGATTTTTGGAAAGATATTGTTGAAATTTGTTTTTGACACGGAACATCTTGGTTTCTCCATCCATGGTAATTGAGAGTTTTGCTGTTTTTGGTAGCCTGAGCAGGCATTTGTGCTCTCTTAGGGTCTGTACAACATCTGCCCAGGATATTCAAGCTTTTGTAGTCTCCATTGAAATTATGGTATAATTCTGATAGGTCTGCCTTCATATGTTACTTGTCCTTTTTCCCTTAATGTTTTTAATATTCTTTCATTGTTTTATTCATTTTGGTGTTTTGACTATTATTTGACAGGAGGAATTTATTTTGTGGTCCACTCTGTTTTCAGTTCTGTAGGCTTCTTGTATATTTATGGGCATCTCTTTCTTTAGGCTAGGGAAGTTTTTCTTTATAATTTTATCAAGCATATTTACTGGTCCTTTAATTTGGGAATCTTCGATCTCTTCTATACCTATTATCTTAAGGTTTGGTCTTCTCATTGTGTACTGGATTTCCTGAATGTTTTGGATTAGGAGCTTTTTACAGTTTTCACTTTCTCTGACTGTTGCATCAATATTTTCTATGGTATCTTCTGCACCTGAGACTCTCTTCTATCTCTTGTATTCTGTTGGCGATGCTTGAATCTATGTCTCCTGGTCTTTTTCCTAGGTTTTCTATCTCCAGGGTTATCTCCCTTCATGATTTCTTTATTGTTTCTAATTCCATCTTTAGATCCTTCATGGGAAAAGAGATGATCAGAGGCAGACCATCAGGAATGACAGTCAAGCAGATGCTTGGGACAAACTTAAAAGCTTTTAAACTATTGAGAAATTGCAATTTGTTACTTTTAGAATCATTAATTTTTATTCATTTTCTGAGCATGAACACATTTTCATTATGATGAAACACACATGAGATACACACTTCCCATTCTGAACATCATGGATATAAAATGGTGTTGGAGAAGACATTCATGTGGAAAGAGTGCACATGTCTACAACACTTGCTTCCTGAATTGAAACTCTAATTCCACCAGAAAAAACTTCCACAGTGCCTATTTCTTGGGTATCTAGAACACCATGCTGGCTTTCATTCAGGTTGGACACTCTGATTCATGTGCTCTACATGTAAATTCATAAAATATCTGCTTCTGTGTGACAGAAATTTCTCTTTGCAGTGTAGATTCAGGGATCATTACCATGACTTCATGTGCCAGAGTCTCCTCCATTCTAAATACTAAATAATTGTTCATTCAAGTAGAGGAAACAAATGTTTTCCTATATTCTGGATAGTCTAGTTCTTTTATATATATATATATATATATATATATATATATATATATATATATATATATATATATATTCAATATTTTTTGTTTACATACCAAATGATTTCCCCTTTCCCAGATCCCCCCTCGCCATGTGTCCCATTAACCCTCTTCTCTCCACCCATTCTCCAATCACCTCTCTCCTTTTTCTCTGTCCTGATACTCCCCTCCAATGCTAGATAAATCCTTTCCAGGATCAGGACCCTCTCCATACTTCCTCATAGGAGTCATTTGTTATGCTATTTGTGTCTTAGGTATTCAGAGCTTCTGGGCTAATTAATATCCACTTATCAGAGATTGCATTCCATGTGTATTATTTTGTGATTGAGTTACCTCACATAGGATATTTCCCAGATCAAACCATTTGCCTAAAAAATTTGTGAATTCGTTGTTTCTAATTGCTGAGTAGTATACCATTGTGTAAATATACCACATTTTTTGTATCCATTCCTCCTTTGAGGGATATCTGGGTTCTTTCCAGCTTCTGGCTATTATAAATAAGGCTGCTATGAACATAATGGAGCATGTGTCTTTATTGCATGCTGGGGAATCCTTTGGATATATGTCCAGGAGAGGTATAGCAGGGTCCTCCGGAAGTGTCATGTCCAGTTTTCTGAGGAACCGCCAGACTTATTTCCAAAGTGGTTGTACCATCTTACAGCCCCACCAGCAGTGGAGGAGTGTTCCTCTTTCTCCACATCCTCACCAAGACCTGCTGTCTCCTGAGTTTTTGGCCTTAGCCATTCTGACTGGTGTAAAGTGAAATCTCAGGGTTGTTTTGATTTGCATTCCCTAATGACTAATGATGTTGAGCATTTCTTAAGGTGCCTCTCAGCCATCCGAATTTCTTCAGGTAAAAATTCTTTGTTTAGATCTGTACCCCATTTTTCAATAGGGTTATTTGGTTCCCTGGGGTCTAACTTCTTGAGTTCTTTGTATATATTGGATATTAGCCCTCTATCAGATGTATGGTTGGTGAATATTCTTTCCCAATTTGTTGGTTGCCATTTTGTCCTTTTAACAGTGTCCTTTGTCTTACAGAAACTTTGTAATTTTATGAGGTCCCATTTGTCAATTCTTGATCTTAGAGCATAAGCTATTGGTGTTTTGTTCAGGAAAATTCCCCCTGTGCCTATGTCCTCAAGGGTTTTTCCCAGTTTCTTTTCTATTAGTTTCAGTGTGTCTGGTTTTACATGGAGGTCCTTGATCCACTTGGAGTGAGTTTAGTACATGGAGATAAAAATGGATCAATTCACATTCTTCTGCATGCTGACCTCCAATTGAACCAGCACCATTTGTTGAAAAAGCTACCTTTTTTCCACTGAAAGTTTTCGGCTTCTTTGTTGAATATCAAGTGGCCATAGGTGTGTGGATTCATTTCTAGATCTTCAATTCTAGTCCATTGGTCCACGTGTCTGTCACTGTGCAAATACCATGCAGTTTTAACACTATTGCTCTATAGTATTGCTTGAAGTCAGGGATACTGATTCCCACAGAATTTCTTTTATTGTTGAGAATAGTTTTAGCTATCTGGAGTTTTTTGTTATTCCAGATGAATTTGAGAATTGCTTTTTCTAACTCTGTGAAGAACTGAGTTGGGATTTTGATGGGTATTGTGTTGAATCTGTATGTTGCTTTTGGCAAAATGGCCATTTTAACTATATTAATCCTGCTTATCCACAAGCATGGAAGATTTTTTCCATTTTCTGGGGTCTTCTTCGATTTCTTTCTTCAGAGATCTGAAGTTCATGTCGTATAGATCTTTCCCTTGTTTGGTTAGAGTCACACCAAGATACTTTATATTCTTTGTGGCTATTGTGAAGGGTGTCATTTCCCTAACTTCATTCTCAACCTGCTTATCCTTTGAGTATAGGATTTGCTTGAGTTGGCTTTATAACCAGGCACTTTGCTGAAGTTGTTTATCAGCTGTAGAAATTCTCTGGTGGATGTTTTCGGGTCACTCACTTAAGTAGACTATCATGTCATCTGCAAATAGTGATAATTTGACTTCTTCCTTTCCAATTTGTATCCCCTTGACCTCCTTTTGTTGTCTAATTGCTCTAGCTAGAACTTCAAGTACTATATTGAAAAGATATGGAGAGAGAGGACAGCCTTGTCTAGTCAGTGATTTTAGTGGGATTGCTTCAAGTTTCTCTCTGTTTAGTTTGATGTTGGCTACTGGTTTGCTGTATATTGCTTTTACTATGCTTAGGTTTTGGCCTTGAATTCCTGTTCTTTCCAAGACTTTAAGTATGAAAGGATGCTGAATTTTGTCAAATGCTTTTTCTGCCTCTAATGAGATGATCATGTTTTTTTATTTAAGTTTGTTTATGTAGTGGATAGCATTGATGGATTTCCTTATATTGAACCATCCCTGCATCCCTGAGATGAAGCCTACTTGATCATGGTAGATGATCGTTTTGATGTGTTCTTGGATTCGGTTGGCAAGAATTTTATTGAGTATTTTTGCATCAATGTTCATAAGGGAAATTGGTCTGAAGTTCTCTTTCTTTGTTGGATCTTTGTGTGGTTTGGGTATCAGCATAATTGTAGCTTCATAGAATGAGTTGGGTAGAGTTCCTTCTGTTTCTATTTTGTGGAATAGTTTGAAGAGTATTAGTGTTAGGTCTTCTATGAAGGTCTGATAGAATTCTGCACTGAAGCCATCTGGTCCTGTGCTTTTTTTTTGGTTGGGAGACTTTCTATGACCCTTTTTATTTCTTTAGGTGTTATGGGGCTGTTTAGATGATCTATTTGATCCTGATTTAGCTTTGGTGTATGATATCTGTCTAGGAAACTGTCCATTTCCTCCAGATTCTCCATTTGTGTTGAGTATAGGCTTTTGTAGTAGGATCTAATGATTTTTTGAATTTCCTCAGTTTCTGTTGTTATATCTCCCATTTCCTTTCTAAGTTTTTTAATCTGTATACTGTCTCTGTGCCCTTTGGTTAGTCTGGCTAAGGGTTTATTTATCTTGTTGATTTTCTCAAAGAGCCAGCTCTTGGTTTTGGTGACTCTTTGTGTGGTTCTACTTCAGCACTGCACTTTCCTCAATGGACCTATCAGGAAAGCAGAAACTGAGCAGGGACACTGTGAATCTAATTGAAGCTTTGGACCAATTAGACTTAACAGATATATATATATATATATATATATATATATATATATATATATATATAGAACATTTTATCCTAAAGCAAAAGAATATACCTTTTTCTCAGCACCCCATGGTACCTTCTCCAAAATCGATCATATAATTGGTCACAAGACAGACCTCAACAAATATAAGAAGATCGAACTAATCCAATGTCTCCTATCAGATTACTATGGAGTAAAAGTGGTCTTCAATAGCAACAAAAACAACAGAAAACCCACATACACATGGAAACTGAACAATATTCTACTCAATGATACCTTGGTCAAGGAAGAAAGAAAGAAAGAAATTAAAGACTTTTTAGAATTTAATGAAAATGAAGACACAACATACCCAAATCTATGGGACACAATGAAAGCAGTGCTAAGAGGAAAACTCATAGCCCTGAGTGCCTCCAAACAGAAAATGGAGAGAGCATACACTAACACCTTAATGACACCCCTGAAAGCCCTGGAACAAAAAGAAGCTATTTCACCCAGGAGGAGTAGAAGGCAGGAAATCATCAAACTCAGGGCCGAAATCAATCAAGTAGAAAAGTCTAGTTCTTAGGTTGTTTGTACCTTGGAATGTTGAAATTTTGAAATACACATTTTGGCATATATGATTTTTTATTTTACTCCTGAACATAACTGGTATGTGTGTGGACACACGTGTGTGTGTTTTGGTAATCATGTTATTATATATACTAAGTGTGTATCAAATTTTGAAAAATATATAAAGGGACAGTACAGATATTGGGAAATATCATTATCCAGCACAGATTAGAGAATAATAAGTTGTCCAGGCAGTGACAAGGGAGATCATCATTCATGTTTTCCCTGAAGATAGTTAAGGGAAATCATTTGCAATCATTCACTGTGTGTGGCTTGATTTTTAAATATAAATCTGCCATACCTACAGTTATACAAATGTTCATAAGTTAAATAGAAAAGACACAAGTCCACATTTTCATTTAACTTCAAACCATGCACATTGCTCCAAGATTCATAGCTCTGGTGCCAATATATTGACTCATCATGAGAAAACTTAATATCACAGAAAATCAAACTATACTATCCTCTCTTACATGGCTATCAAGAGGTTATATATACGTTTTTCATTACTGAGAACCAGAAGAGGACTGACTGCAGCATAGCTATGGGATACAAGAATCTGGACACAATACAGTGATGGATTTCCCTGGAATATAGTTCTTGAGTAGGAGATGATACTGTCGAAAATTGACATCACCAGGAAGAAGCTCATAAGCATTAGAATGGTCCAGAGAGCTCTTTGCTCTGGGCTTGCTTTTGGAGAAAGGTTTGAGTTCTGAAGGCGCTGGGACCGAGTCTTATGTCTGCATAAGAGAGTTGCCATGTAGCAAGTTGAAAGGCCCATGAGACCAATAAGGAAGACATTCCTGGAAGCCAACAGTATGGAGAAGGTGTGTTGCATTGAGGAATTCATGGGAAGAAGAGAACAATATTTTGTGATGTATATAAGATTAACTGAGGTGAGATTTCGTGTGGCAATAGCTGCTATTAAAATATGGCTGCTGATGGATGTATAGAAGATACTCAGTAAAATAAAGAAACATGAGAACTTTTGTAGGGAAATGTGTTTGAACTTTGCTAAGTGAGAGCTTTGAGGGCAGAGGATGATGGCCTGAAAGACACTCAACAGGCAGGTGGCACAAACAGAGAAGCTCCTGAAAACCCTGTGCAAGAAAGCGAATAGTTTACATGTGATGTCATCCCATCCTCCTGAAGATGTAAAAAGGTCTTCAGATATATATGCTGCAAGTAACAGCATCACTAGGTGTATTAGGGCCATGAGGCCAGTGGGCAAGTCAGTGAGTCTGGGCCTGTGCCCACGAATGAACATGAAGGTGTGAAAAAGGAGAAGGCAGCTATTGGCTGAAATCCCGATGCCTATCTCAGAGAAGAAAGCATTTCTGATGTAAGCTCTACAGTACAGTGTATGGTCTTTATTCATATTATGCTGAATAGAAGCACATAGTAACTGTCTCAAAAGAAAGCAAAAAAATCCTTTGTTACATATTGCCTTCAACAACAAAAAGAGGAACATTACCCTGAATGTACACAGATGCACCCCAATTTATCCTCAGTTGAATAGAATTTCAGCTCTCTCACACCATCTAGAATCCTTCCATACTCTCACACATTTTCTAACCCTCCCCAACTTTAACTAGCTTAAGTTTTCAATTGCGAACCTCTATCAGGTATAAGTTTTGCTATACAGTAAAATTCCTTACATTATAGAAAATATTTCCTTTCTTTTTTAAAAATGATTTATTCATCTATTAAGTGCTCTGTAGTTGTCTTCAGACACACCAACAGAGTGCATCAGATCTCATTACAGATGGTTGTGAGCCACCATGTGGTTACTGGGATTTGAACTCATGACCTCTGGAAGAGTAGTTAGTGCTCTTAACCCCTGAGCCATCTCTCCAGCCCAATATTTCCTTTCTTAATACCTCTCATGTCCAGTTAGCTGGGCAATGCAAAACATGGTTTTGATTTGTATTTTCTTTGTTGTCAAGCATTTAATAGTTCTCTATTTTCAGTGAACCTGAATGGAGATTTCACAAAATGAAATGAGACAATCTAAGGAAAGAGTGTCCCTGTATTAAAAAACTCACAGTTATTATAGTTAAGGTGTTCTCTTTACCTTTTCATTTATTGGGAGACCAAATATTCTAATCATAATTCAACCTAAAATTCTGGTTAAGTGTAAACTCAGGATTCATGCTTTTTCAGTTTCTACCCAGAGTCAGACTGCACACACACACACACACACACACACACACACACACACACATCTGAGCACTCTGAGGCCAGGGTGAAGTTACAACCTCTTAAAACATATGGATAGCTGTGTGCCACTGTAAGAGAACATGTATGTATGAAATAAAATGTGGTATACACACCAATGCAGAAGTGTTTCTTGTACAGCATGATTTCCACGGGAATGTCAGCTACTGGTCTTATTCTCGTGCCATTTCTGATGCTCTGCCTGGGGGAATTGGCACAATCCTTTAAAGTCAATCAACTGAAACAGAGAAGATCAAAATTACTAAAGAGTAGAAAGGTGCAGCAGTACATCTCCCAAGAATTCTGAGATTACTTTAAGCCTTTTCTTTGAATCCTCCTTTGGAATGTCATATCTCAGTTGCATTAAGATCTCTAGAAAATCAAGTCAACTAAGCTCTGTGAGAAGAACCCAGTCATCAGACACTGGCAGGGGCAGACCTGTGGTTTTCTTTTTCAGCAATCAAGAACTGAGTAGGTTAACAGTTACAGTTATAGTTGATCCAGAACTGTTCCACACAAAACAAAAAGAGACTGAGACATTTTCTATTGTTAAAAACATTTAAATAAATTTTAACTCAATGAGTAGAACACAGGCAAAAAGATTAATTGAACCTAACTAGGGTTTATTCAGGAAGTTGGATATTTGTGTTTATAGCAGTGAGTGGAAAATTTATGTGTGTTAACTGATTACTCAGAGTTCTAAGGACCACCAAGCCATGGTACTCTTGGGAACAATTCATAACAAGCTGAGTAGGGACTGAGGCTTGACATGTATGAATATGGGTTGAGAATAAAAAGCATTCACAAGTGAATACTGGTCAGTCCATTGCAGTCATATGAAGTTGTCCTTTGTGGAATGAGCTTTGGAAACTAACCCCTGTGTGTCAGGGTCAAGACAAGTTGTGGGTTCACATTCACCTCTTTACTAAACCACATCTTCAGAAGATGTGGTTTGAGTAGAACCTGAAAACTAAATATGAAGAATATGGGACAAGGCTCATATTTACATCACATTTACCACTTACACACGCACACACACACACACACGCCAACAAAACCAAGATTCAAACACTTTCATATGAATGAAATTAGAAGGTATATTTTATTTGATAAGTAAGACAGAGAGATAACATTACCAGAATAAAGCATTCTGTATTCCTGGGCTTTAGGACCATGTTGACAGTGCATTGACAATCAGTCTCCTGTAACCACATCATCACATGTCCCTGAGATAACAGCTCCTACCAAGGAGAGAAGGAAGGACCAAGGGCTGGCACCAGTAATCTATGATTTCTGAAACTGAATTGGAACAGAAAACTGTGTCATTTTGACTGACAATTCTCCCAAAAGTACTGTAAACCCGGAAGAGGCGGCGGCGGCGGCAGCAGCAGCAACTCATCCAGCAGAGGGGCCATCAGCAGTGGAACCAAGGTGACAGGGCCCTGGAAGGCCCTACGCCCGCTACCACTGACCATCGCTGGCCAGCCAGGCTGCAAGCAGCAGCAGATTTACAGCACCTTTCACCACCCTGAAGTCACATCAGAACTCTGCCTCCCGCCAGTCAGTTATGAGAGACTCTCCACCATCTTGGCTCTCAGACACCAGAGAGAACCGACAGCCTGAGGTATGCAGACTTAGCCTGAGGCCAACATCGCGTGGGTCTAAGCCCAACAGGCATTGGCCTGCACCCAGGCCCTGGGCTGTTCAGAGGGGGGCGGAGATTGGTGTGCCAACCCAGCCAGGAGGTTATTTGCCCAGCAGTCTGTCCTTGCATGCACACATGCTGCCATTTTGGCTACAGGACACCAGAGAGTTCTTGCAGGTAAAGCCAGCTAACAGTCATAGCCCGAGGCTACCATAGTCAGGGGGTTGTTAGCCAGGCAGATTCTCCCAGCACTTTCAGGGAGCATATACACGCCATCTTGGCTACCTGATGAACCAGTTAACATTCATAGCCTGAGGCAAACATGACTCAGGCCTAAGCCTGCCAGGCTTTTGACTAGACTCAGGGCCTGAGCAGCTAGGCTAGCTTTGTGTGCACCAACCTGGTTGGGAGAGTGGCTGCCCAGCAGAGTTATCAACACTCTGCTGATCCCCACAGAAAAGGCCCCACAACATACACCATCAGCACCCCCAGAAGGAACAAACAGGCACCATCTGGTTCACAGACACAATCTGGGGCAAGGCACACTAGGGCTCCAAAGGCACTCAAGAGGAGGGCAGCAAATAGCAATCTGACAAGGAAACGCAGTCATCCAGTGTTGCAGAAATAGCCCTATAGCCTCACAGGAGGCTCAAACATCAGCCAGAGACAAGACCAACTAACTTCAGAGATAACAAGATGGAAAAGGGCAAACATAGGAATGCTACTAACAGAAATCTAGGCATTATGGCAGCATCTGAACCAAACTCTCCAACATCAGCAAGTCCGGGATGCGCCAACACTCCAGAAAAACAAGGTTTGGATTTAAAATCACTGGTCATGATGCTGCTAGAAGAACACAAAAAGGACATGAATGAATCTCTTAAAAAATACAGGGAAACGTGAATAAGATAAAAACCCATATAATGGAAACACAAAAATCACTTAAAGAAATTCAGGAGAATAAGGCTCAAGAGATAGAAGCCAATAAAGAAGAAATGCAAAAAAAAAAAAAAAAAAAAAAAAAAAAAACTTAAAGAAATGCAGGAGAAAGTGAGTCAAATGACAGAAGTCATGAAAGAGGAAACACAAAAATCTCTTAAAGAATTAAAGGAAAACACAAACAAACAAATGAAGGAACTGAGCAAAACCATCCTGGATCTAAAAACAGAAGTAGAAACAACTAAGAAATCACAAATAGAGACAACTTCAGAGATAGAAAACCTTGGGAACAAATCAGGGGCCATAGATGTTAATATCAACAACAGAATACAAGAGATGGAATAAAGAAACTCAGATGCCAAAGATACCATAGAAACCATTGACTCAACAGTCAAAGAAAATGCAAAAGGCAAAAAGCTTGTATCCCAGAACATCCAGGAAATCCAGGACACAATGAGAAGACCAAACCTAAGGATTATAGGTATAGATGAGAGTGAAGATTTACAACTGAAAGGGCCAGAAAATATCTTCAACAAAATTCTGGAAGAAAACTTCCCTAACTTAAAGAGAAAGAAGCCCATGAATATAAAGAAGCCTACAGAACTCCAAACAGACTGGACCAGAACAGAAATAACTCCCGTCACATAATAATCAAAACCCCAAATGTACTAAACAAAGAAAGAATACTTAGGGCAGTAAGAGAAAAAGGGCAAGTAACATATAAAGGAAGACCTATCAGAATTACACCAGATTTCTCACCAGAGACCATGAAAGCTAGAAGATCCTGGGCAGAGCTCATACGGACTCTAAGAGAAAACAAATGCCAGCCGAGAGTACTATACCCAGTGAAATTCTCAATTTCACTGGAAATGGAGAAACCAAGATATTCAATGGAGAAACCAAGATATTCCATGACAAAACCGAATTTACACAATATCTTTCTACAAAGCCAGCCCTACAAAGGATAATAGGGGGAAAACACCATTACAACGAGGGAAACTATACCCTGGAAAGAGCAGGATATTAAGCTTCTTTCATCAAACCCAAAGAGGATAACCACACACGTATAAAATTAAAATCAAAAATGCTAGGAAGGAATAACCACTACTCCTTGATATCTCTTAACATCAATGGACTCAATTCCCCAATAAAAAGACAACGACTAACAGACTGGTTACATAAACAGGACCCTACATTTTGCTGCATACAGGAAACACACCTCAATGTCAAAGACAAAAACTACCTTAGAGTAAAAGGCTGGAAGACAATTCTACAAGCAAATTGTCCCAGGAAACAAGCCAGCGTTGCCATTCTAATTTCAGATAAAATTGACTTTCAACCTAATGTCATCAAAAGAGACATGGAAGGTCAGTACTTGCTGGTCAAAGGAAAAATCCAACAAGAAGAACTCTCAATTCTGAACATCTATGCCCCAAATACAAGGGCGCCCTCATTCATAAAAGAAACTTTACTAAAGCTCAAAGTACACATTGCACCTAACACAATAATTGTGGGTTACTTCAACACTCCACTTTTACCAATGGACCGATCAGGAAAACAGAAACTAAACAGGGAGACAATGAAACTAATTGAAGCTTTGAACCAATTGGGGTTAACAGATACATATAGAACTTTTTATCCCAAAGCAAAAGAATATACCTTTTTCTCAGCACCTCATGGTACCTTCTCCAAAATAGATCATATAGTTGGTCACAAGACAGACCTCAACAAATATAAGAAGATTGAAATAATCCCATGCCTCCTTAATATCTCTTAACATCAATGGACTCAATTCCCCCAATAAAAAGACAGACTAACAGACTAGATAAGGAAACAGGACCATACATTTTGCTGCATACAGGAAACACACCTCAGTGTCAAAGACAAAAACTACCTTAGAGTAAAAGGCTGGAAGACAATTTTACATGCCAATGGTCTCAGGAAACGAGCCAGAGTAGCCATTCTAATATCAGATAGCATTGACTTTCAACCTAAAGTCATCAAAAGAGATAGGGAAGGACACTTCTTGCTGGTCAAAGGAAAAATCCACCAAGAAGAACTTTCAATTCTGAACATCTATGCGCCAAATGCAAGGGCACCCTCATTCGTAAAAGAAACTTTACTAATGCTCAAAGCACACATTGTACCTAACACAATAATCATGGGTGACTTCAACACTCCACTATCCTCAATGGTAGTTCAATGATTCTCAAAACACAGACTACTTATGGAGCCATGGTAGCCTCTCAGAGGTTATAGGTACTGGACATGCTATACTTACAACACAGGGTATGGATTATTTGAGGGAAAGTGCCCTGAAAGCATCTTTGCTGTGGTCTAGCTTCCATGCTATTAGAAAATTATCTTCAAGCTATCCATGTAGGGACAGCATCAGTTGTCCTATCAGGCTGCAACACTTGTTAGCCACAACAAAGAGAAGCATGGCAAGCTGGCCATGATGGTGCAATAGGAAAACTTACCCTTGGAAGTAGTCAACAGGTGTCTGATTGGATGTAGAACCCAATTTCCTCAACAGGAGGAAAATCATGTCTGGTTCTAGAAACATAGCTAAAATCTGAGGACCAATAAAGGAAATGACCTTAGAAAAGAATTTAATACCACCACTTTGCTAAACCCGGACAATTCCAAAGTACACTCTAGGACTTACATGTTTAGATAAGTAAGACTACCCGCCCTCCTCTTAGAAGCTCCTCCTGACAGCAGATGGAGACTACCACAGAAAGCATAACTGCACACAACACAGAGATCTGCAGGTTGTGAGGGAGCCTACCACAATGAATCAGCATACATCACAGCTCCTGCAGGTTTGGCTCAGGGGACATCTAGGAAGATGAAGCAGAAATATTGAAAGAGCCAGAATTCCAATAAGTTAGCAATGAAACAGTCTCTCCTAGAAATGGTGGTAAAAGCGAGATGGGAACAATGGCAACATCAAAAGGCAAGCTAATATGGAAGGGGGGAAATTTCACAGGTACTATCTCTAGACAAGGAACTACAGGCTACTAGAGTCTCCTGGAAGAGGAAGAAATAGCAACTGCCAAGTATGAGCATCAGCATTCTTTATCCAATACAAAGGAGTCAGCCCTAAAATCATATTACACTCAAACCAAAATTGCATTTACATATTTTGCAAATACACATACATATAATATATATACATATATATATATATATTCTATACATATATCTCATATATATGAGATAAGGAAAAAAGAGTTATTTTGAATGAGGCATATGGGAAGGATTTCATGGAGGAAGACAGGAGAAAAGTAACATTCATTCTTAATTAAAAATGCATTTTAAACTAAATAAATAGGGGATGTAACCTTGAGGAAACATTAATAGGCAGGCTGTTGTAATGGGAAATAGGCCTCTATCAGCTCTTGGAAACAATGGATTTATTCCTTTATACTTATTTCTGACAACTTAGTCACTGAAATTCATAAGCCACTTCTTTCAATGACAGGTCATCTCTGGAAATAACAAATGCCAAATGATAGACATTTAATTAAACAGTGGACTTAGAATTTTTAATGTGTTTCTTCATAAGCATAACAAGTAATAAGTATATGATGTATTTAAGTATGTAGGCTTGCCAAATCAACATGAGTCATTAAGTTTTTTTTTAAAAAAAGGAAAGAAAGTCTAAATAAAATTTTAAGAGTTTTTATATCAGAGAAATAAATACCTTAACAAGAACACACCCATGTTGCTGTGCAAAACACAGGCTACTATGCTTAAGTGCCATAAGAGCTCAGGGTCTCCTCTTCAGATGCTGAAAACCTCTCTTCAGCCCCTGAGATGCTCATCCCTCAGTCTGTCTGTGTCCTGACCATGTTCTGATTCTGCACTTGGTGCAGAGCACTTACCCAGATGGTCATGGCAGGAGAGAACTCTGCCTGAGGAGATCCTGCACAGACTTAGGTTAAGGGAGCCTTTAAGCAACTCTACAGCTGGTAAGTTTAGTGTCTGTCCAAGGTGACAAGTTCCTGCTGGAGATCATGGAAATCCCAGTGGAGAATCATCCCTTTATGCCACCCTGTCTTGGATAAAAGCTATCTTGAGAGGCTGAGCACAAACTTTATCTGAGCTCCCTTGCCACATCTGCCACATCAGAAAGTTTGAAACAAAATATACACAACCCAAACTTCTCTTGTTTTGCTCTTAGACTTATTTCTGACCAGTTTCCTTCACTGTGATGCCTCTCTTCTGGGAGACAGGACTCCTTGTCCTCACATAATTTCCCTGTGCACCTATAGGGAACTCCCTATAAAAGGCAGCATTTCCCTGGGTTGGTCTTCTCTGTTTTCAAGGTATTGTTGATTGTGTTTTTCTGATATTCCCAAACACCTAGTTACAGGATTTTAGCTGTGAGTGAAATTAAGTAAATTGTAAAAGAAATTACATGGAATGCAGAGAGTTCACACTGCCCTGGAGAGTCTAGTGACACAGGCAGATGGAAGATAGCTGAGACCAAGCTATACTGTGTTCAGTGATGAGACAGAATTATCAGTATCTTCTTGGATGACAGAGGCAGAAACAGACTCTGAAATAGAGTGTAATTTTTTTTACATCAGCCCTTCCCTCAAGACAGAAATCCAAGAAAATGGATGAGTAGCAGGAGAGACAGAAAGCTGGCTATTAAGCTTTTGTTTTGTATTTAAAATGTTAGAATAGACAGCAGATTGTACTTGAACAAGAGAGCATCAGATACAAATCCTACTACCAGGCAGATTTTCTTTCCTGCTCATATACATGGCTCCTTTTACACTAGAAGGTCAGCAGCTATTCCAAGAATCCCAAACAACCAAAGTAAATCCTGAGGATGTCTTAAAGAACATATATTGATTATAATGGTACTGGCTGATAAAGTCTCCTTTGTTCAAAGGAATAGCTACATTATGTTGCAGCGACCCCGGGGGCACCCTACATTCTCTTCTATCCAGGAGATAGAACATGACGAATCAAACAGGTCATAAAGAAAACAAAGGGCAAGCCACTTTCTACCTGGTCTACACTTGAAATCTGTAGAATTTAAATATATGGCCTTTTGACACCCTGAAGAGGGGCAATCAGCAGTAGCCAATATCTCCCTTTAATATGTTTATAATTTGCCCAATTTTCAGCTAAATAAAATCGCCATGAAAAGAGGGATGCTAAGTCTGAAGATGTCTGTGGTGTCAGCATTAGTAGGAGGCATCCAAGAATGTGGAGGCCCGTGGCTACTTTCAATGATTATAATCGTTAAGCATAGGCTTTTGTAGTAGGATCTAAAGATTTTTTTAATTTCCTTAGTTTCTGCTGTTATATCTCCCTTTTCATTTCTAATTTTGTTAATTTGGATACTTTCTCTCTGCCCTTTGGTCAGTCTGGCTAAGGATTTATCTATCTTGTTGATTTTCTCAGAAAACCAGCTCCTGGATTCGTTGATTTTTTTTGTATGGTTCTCTTTGTTTCCACTTGACTGATTTCAGCCCTGAGTTTGATGATTTCCTGTCTTCTACTCCTCCTGGGTGAATTGGCTTCTTTTTGTTCCAGGGCTTTCAGGTGTGTCATTAAGCTGCTAGTGTCTGCACTCTCCATTTTCTTTTTGGAGGCACTCAGGGCTATGAGTTTTCCTCTTAGCAGTGCTTTCATTGTGTCCCAAAGATTTGGGTATGTTGTGCCTTCATTTTCATTAAATTCTAAAAAGTCTCTGATTTCTTTCTTTATTTCTTCTTTGGCCAAGGTGTATTGTTCAACCTCCATGTGTATGTGGGCTCTCTGTTGTTTTTGTTGCTATTGAAAACCACTCTTACTCCATAGTGATCCAATAGGAGGGTTAGGATTAGTTCGATCTTTTTATATTTGTTGAGGTCTGTCTTGTGACCAATTATATGATCGATTTTGGAGAAGGTACCATGAGGTGCTGAGAAAAAGGTATATTCTTTTGTTTTAGGGGGCAATGTTCTATAATTATCAGTCAAGTCCAATTGGTCCAAAGCTTCAATTAGTTTTATTGTGTCCCTGTTTAGTTTCTCTTTTCCTGATCGGTCCATTGAGGAGAGTGGAGTGTGGAAGTCACCCACAATTATTGTGTTAGGTGAAATGTGTGCTTTGAGCTTTAGTTAAGTTTCTTTTATGAATGAGGGTGCCCTTGCATTTGGTGCATAGATGTTCAGAATTGAAAGTTCTTGTTGGTGGATTTTTTTCTTTGACCAGCAAGAAGTCTCCTTCTGTATCTCTTTTGAAGACTTTAGGTTGAAAGTCAATTTTATCTGATATTAGAATGGCTACTCTGGCTTGTTTCCTGAGACCATTGGCTTGTAAAATTGTCTTCCAGCCTTTTACTCTAAGGTAGTTTTTGTCTTTGACATTTAGGTGTGTTTCCTGTATGCAGCAAAATGTAGGGTCCTGTTTCCTTATCCAGTCTGTTAGTCTATGTCTTTTTATTGGGGAGTTGAGTCCATTGACGTTAAGAGATATTAAGGAATAGTGATTATTACTTCCTGTCATTTTCAATGTTATTTTTATATTTGAGTGATTATCTTCTTTTGGGTTTGATGAAAGAAGGTAACTGTCTTGCTTTTTCCAGGGTGTCGTTTCCCTCCTTGTATTGCAGTTTTCCTCCTATTATTCTTTGTAGAGCTGGGTTTGTAGAAAGATATTGTGTAAATTTGGTTTTGTCGTGGAATATCTTGGTTTCTCCATCTATTGTGATTGAGAGTTTTGCTGAGTATAGTAGTCTTGGCTGATATTTGTGTTCTCATAGAGTCTGCATGAGATCTGCCTAGGATCGTCTAGCTTTCATTGTCTCTGGTGAGAAGTCTGGTGTGATTCTGATATGTCTTCCTTTGAATGTTACTTGGCTTTCTCGCTTGCTGCCTTTAATATTCTTTCTTTGTTTAGTACATTTGGGGTTTTGATTATTATGTGACAAGAGGTATTTCTGCTCAGGTCCAGTCTGTTTGGAGTTCTGTAAGCTTCTTGTATATTCATGGGCATCTCTCTCTTTAAGTTGGGAAAGTTTTCTTCCATAATTTTGTTGAAGATAATTGCTGGCCCTTTCAGCCATAAATCTTCACTCTCATCTATACCTATAATCCTTAGGTTTGGTCTTCTCATTGTGCCCTGGATTTACTGAATATTCTGGGATACAAGCTTTTTGCAATTTGCATTTTCTTTGACTGTTGAGTCCATGGTTTCTATGGTATCTTCGGCATCTGAGATTCTTTCTTCCATCTCTTGTATTCTGTTGTTGATATTTGCATCTATGGCCCCTGATTTCTTCTCAAGGTTTTCTATCTCCAAAGTTGTCTCCCTTTGTGATTTCTTAGTTGTTTCTACTTCTAATTTTAGATCCTGGATGGTTTTGCTTAGCTCCTTCACTTGCTTGTTTGTGTTTTCCTGTAATTCTTTAAGAGATTTTTGTGTTTCCTCTTTCATGACTTCTGCTGTTTGACTCACTTTCTCCTGCATTTCTTTAAGGTTTGTGTGTGTGTGTGTGTGTGTGTGTGTGTGTGTGTTTCTTCTTTATTGGCTTCTATTTCTTGAGCCTTATTCTCCTGAATTTCTTTAAGTGATTTTTCTGTTTCCATTATACAGATTTCTATCTTATTCATGTTCCCCTGTATTTCTTTAAGAGATTCATTTATGTCATTTTTGTGTTCTTCTAGCAGCATCATGGTCAGTGATTTTCAATCCAAATCTTGTTTTTCTGGTGTGTTTGTGTAATCAGGACTTGCTGATGTTGGAGAGTTTGGTTCAGACGCTGCTATATTGTCTAGATTTCTGTTAGTAGCGTTCCTACATTTGCCCTTTGCCATCTTGTTATTTCTGGCGTTAGTTGGTCTTGTCTCTGGCTGGTATTTGTGCCTCCTGTGAGGCTGTAGGGCTATTTCTGCAACACTGGATGGCTGGGTTTCCCCTGTTACAGATTGCTAATGTGCTGCCCTCCTCTTGGGTGCCCTTGCAGCCCTAGTGTGCCTTGCCCCAGGATATCTGTGTGAACCAGGAGGTGCCCATTTGCTCCTTCAGTGAGTGCTGATGGTCTATGCTGTGGGACCTTTTGTCCCAGCATCAGCATACTCTGGCAGCTAGCATGCTCCTTGGGCATCCTGCATAAAAAACACTTCTTCCCCACACTCAGAGTTCCTTGGCATTGAAATTTTAAATATTTTGTGGTGTACAGGGATATGATTCTGTCCTCTTTTATTTATAAAAATGTTGTTTTGAAGTTACATTGGCCAGTTCCACAATACCTTGTCCTTGAGAATTATAAGAAATCTCAATAATATGACTAATATTAAATTGTTAACAAAACAACTCAAATGACTGGCTGTAACAGTCAGTTATAATATTTGTCTTAATCTGATTTGGAACATCTAGTATAGAAAAACAACTACATAGTTTTATTTTTAGTTACTTCTCCTGTTAAAAGAGTTGTAACTAGAAAGCTTGAAAAGCTGTCAATAATGATATGTATATTTTTTAAATTTTTTTTAAATCAGAAATATGAGTTACATCTATTTGTCTTATTAGGTACAAATCCTCATGGATAAATACTATTATGTGGTACATGAAGAAATTGAGGATAGTGAGGAAAGTCTTTATAATTTGACTTGTATATTTTCTAGAAAAATCAAATTATTTAATTAAGCTATTATTATTTTGATGATGTAAAGAATGAAATTTTTTGGCTAATTGTTCTTGTGTAAAGCCTGATATGTAAACCTGCTGTGGCATTATCCTCACTAAGGAGTCTGGACAATCTAATCTAATATGAGCTTTTAAGTGTCCTAAAAGCAAGAAACAGTATAAGCTTCTTAAATTAAGCTGTATTTGTATAAAATTTGAGAATTAGTAATATTTATAAAAATATAATCTTAAGCAATTTTAATCCATGAGCTATCTATTTTAATTATCAGTCTACAAATTAAAAGTTTGATTGTTTAATGTTTTAAAAACAGTGGCTATAGCACATAATTATTTGTGAATCAGTGGGAAAATTTAAAAGAATAAACATGTGATATAATTATGTATGTTTCTCTACCATTAGAGGAACTGTTTATAAATAAAGTAAATGTATTTTTTATTGGCTACATGTATACATTTACAAAAGTATGTATAGAGACAAATTCTAAAAATTTGTCTTCATAATAATGATTATTAAATTTGCCTATAAAGTTTGCTATGCAATAGGCCAAATATTAGTATTTTGCAATAACCAATGTAATTGCTGTTTGGAATAAGGAATAAATATTCCATCAAGTTCTTTTATAAAATATTTTTATGATTCTATCTTATAATTTTGTATTAACATAGCAACAGATTCATCATAGGGTGCTCAAACTTTATTTGGAGATGAAGAAATATGAATTCACATTAATGATCCCTTTGGCCAAAGGACTGCTGTGAAACAGCCAACAATTTTCATTTTTGTAAAGTTATTTATCCTTTATCAGTTAATTGTTCAGGAGATTGGAATTTGTATTCTCCTTGAGACTATCAAACAGAGGTTTAAGTTCTCCTGTGGCAAGCTTAAGATGAGGTCTTAATAAATTAACATTTCCTTGAAGCTTTTGAAAATCAATTAAATCAAATAAACTATAGTTTCTAATTTGAATTTTCTGTGCCACAGTTTGCTTAGGATATAACTGATCTACTTGTCTGATGTTTTTAAATTACAAATATGAATGAGTTAAAATACTGAGCTTGAGAATTGAATTATAAACAGCAGCTAATGGAACATTGGCAGTTTAACTATATTTTTAAATTTCTTTTGTAATATTAGAGCATGCCCATTCTTTTGAAGAACAAAACTCAGTTTTAAACCATCTATTCTCTTTAAAATCAATACCAAGAGCATTACTTTCACATACAATGTTTGACTGTCAGTTCTTACTTATGAATGCATGACAATGTAGTTTTTAATGCATCAGTAAAGAGACATTGTTTTAAATTCTATCTTTTATAATTCTAGTTTCTAGGACAAGAATTACATGAAATATTATCTCAATTTAGAAGTGTCTTTAGAGACCTGCTTTTCTGGATTGGCTCATGTCACCTGTTCTTTAGAATGACTCCAAACCTGAGTTACCAATTTTAAGCTAACTTTCTGTTACCAATGTTATAAATTTTTAATCATAGCCAATAACTTATAAATCAATAATTCCTGGTCAAAGAGAGCCTCACCCAGAGTCATCAGGGCACAGGAACTAAGGGACAGCTGGTGGCAGGATCCTTCTGGTTTCTGTCTGCACCCTGGAGCTCCTCATACCCAAATTCTGCCTGAAGAGAACTGGTTTCCCAGGAGTACTGATGCACAATTTTGCAGGAAGGACAAGCCGCAGTCAGCAAGAACAGCTAATGCCAGAGATAACCAGATGGCAAAAGGCAAGGGCAAGAACATAAGAAACAGAAACCAAAGCTATTTGGCATCAACAGAACCCAGTTCTCACACCACAGTAAGCCCTGGATAAACCTACAAAACCAGAAAAGACGGTTCTGATTTAAAATTTCATTTCATTATGATGGTAAAGGACTTTAAGAAAGACATAAATGACGCCCTTAAGTAAATACAGTGGACCCAGCACCACTTGTTGAAAATGCTGTCTTTTTCCACTGAATGTTTTTATCTCCTTTGTCAAACATCAAATGACTATAGGTGCATGGGTTCATTTCTGCATCTTCAATTGTATTCTACTGACCTACCTGCCTGTCTCTGCCCCAATATCATACAATTTTTATCACTATTGCTATGAAATACAGCTTGAGGTCAGAGATGGTGATTTATCCCAGAAGTTCTTTTAATGTTGAGAATAGTTTTCACTGTCACCAGTTTTTGGTTATTACAGATGAATGTGCAAATTGCTCTTTCTAACTCTTTGAAGAATTGAGTTGGAAGTTTGATGGGGGTTGAACTGAATCTCTACATTGCTTTTAGCAAAGTGGCCATTTTTGCTATATTAATCCTGACAATCCATGAGCATGGGAGTTCTTTCCATCTCCTAACATTTTCTTTGATTACTTTTTTCAGAGACGTAAAGTTGTTGTCACACAGAAATTTCACTTGCTTGGTTAGAAACACACCAAGGTATTTTGATTTTATGGTCTGTGATAAGAGTCTACTGGGGGCTACAAACATGGCATCCCTGCTGGAAAAATTTGTCTGCCTCTTGGTTTTATTGTATTTTGTCCTACATAACAGCACACCTGGTGTAGAAGGAGCTGGAATCAACCTTTTCATAAATTCTCATGACTCATTTACCAGAGAAATGACAGGGTCACATCACACAGTCAATCAAAATTTTTCTCATTTGTAATGTCATATTTATTGGTCTTTACCCATTTGATATGTTTTACCTTCTCTGCATTAGAATGGAGGACTGTGGAAACTCCCATGAGATGCCTGTGGCTCTAGGAGTATTCTCCATGGTGTTGTGGATGAGAAAACTACATGCTTCCCCTGCTCAAAGTGCCTAGTGTTTTCCATTCCCTCTGACAATAAGTACTGGTTCTGTTCTGATGCTTGATTATGGCATCTCTCTGTAAGCTTTATGTTATTCATTCAGTAACAAGAAGGCAGATAAATCCTTTCCTTGGCATATATTCCATGAAGTTTTGGGGGGATTTTTTGTTTGATTTGCTTTGCATGTGTGTGGGGGGGGTGTATGTGTGTGTATGCATATATGTATATATGCATATATATACATATTTTTCTCTGTATATTCCTGGCAGTCTTGGAACTCAATCTCTAGAGCAGGCTAACCTCCAACTCAGAGATTTAGCTACCTCAAATCCTGAGTGCTAGGATTAAATACAGGTGCCAACAAGACACAGCTTATTTGGGTATTTTTAAAAATATTTTTATTCTTATTTTTATGTTTGATTTGTAGTTGTTGTGTAGTAATGCAGACTCACTTCTGTAGCTCATACTGACCTTGAACTTGCTATTCTGCTGTTTCAAACCTATGGTTACAGATTTGAGTCACCAGGCCCAGTACTGCTTATGTGTTTTATACAATTTTACAGTTGTGTGGTTTCTTCTTCATGCTCAACTCTTGATATTTTAAGTGTTCTCTCATATCACCAGTAAAATACCATTCTATTTCTTGACATGAAACTTGTTTGAGGCTTCATTCAAAGTGAAGGTAAGACATACAACAGAACTTCTCCTTTTTTTTCTTTCCTCCAAACAGTTTCCAGTTATTTCTTTAGAGTATATGTAAGTGTCAGCACTTAAATCACTGTATTCTAGGTGGGGTTGATTTAGGTGACATTTCGTTATTTTGAGTGACAAATAATGGTTTTACTGTGTGAAGTGTGCCTCTGGCTATGTTCAGCATTGTGAAGGGTGTTACTCTTTGAGGGTGTTAAACTGTATGAAGTGTGTGGCTGAGTTTGAATTTCTGTGAAAAAAGTGTGCTCTAGGGAGCAATTGGTTTAATCTCAAGTATGCAGCCATGCTACAAGACCAAGATTCTCATAACATTTATTTATATTATGACTGGGTAATTATCTATTACTAATCTACTATTTAAATTTGGACGTTTTAACCCCATGTAAAGTACTTTGTTTATCATCTCTATCAATTTGACTCCTCTAAGATCTGTCCTTTGAAAATCACTGTGTTTGTGTCTCTCTGGAGGGTACATGTTCAATAGGTTGCTTGTGGACTAAGTCTAACATTCCTCAGCATGGGAAGACGATGATATGATCACATATCCTGAAACAGCCAGACAGAGGCTATTCCTACCCTTCATGATTTTAAATCTGGCTATCTGAGCATCGCTGTACAAATGAAAGGATGGTTCTCTGTATATATTTTTTGGCTGCAAGTGTGTTGTGTTTACTAGAACATGTGATAATCAACTCCCAAAACAATGTTTCCTTATGTATTTTGCCGAAGATAAGAAACTGAGGCAACTGAAGTATTGGAAATATCATAGCAATCACATAGCTAAATTCATGGAATGTGCCAGAGAGATGGCTTCACACTTAAGTATCCTGCTCCTTAGAAGACTCAAGATCAATTATCAACACACATATACTGGGTGGCCCACAAGTGCCCATTGATGGAACTCAGAGGACCTGGTACCACTGACCAATGAGCACCTGTACTCAAGTTCTCTCTCTCTCTCTCTCTCTCTCTCTCTCTCTCTCTCTCTCTCTCTCTCTCTCTCTCTCTCTCTTTCTTTCTCTCTCTCTCTCTTTCTCTCTCTCTCTCTCCTTCTCTCTCTCTGTCTCTCTCTTTCTCTCTCTCTCCTCTCTCTCCTTCTCTCTCTCTCTCTCTCTCTCTCTCTCTCTCTCTCTCTCTCTCTCACACACACACACACACACACACACACATACAAACAAGCACTGTTAAATCTTAAAAATATATCCTTCTTCATTTTCCTCATAACTTAAAATCTATGTACTAACCCAGGTCAAATGAGAGACTTCTCACAAATCTCCTTTGAAAACACACTAAGAGATAGAAACCTCATGTGATATCTGAGAGGGTACGTGGTTTAATTTTCTTTCATCCACACACAAAGTAAAGATATTTAGCAGAAAAGAAGATATTTTCATATATCAATTGAAGCTACAGATTGTTCCCACTATGCCATGATCCATAGTTCTGACGACAACATATTGGATTATATTCAGGGTCCATACCCAACACTGAATAATCAATTACTGTTCTGTCATGCATTGACCTCAAAAACTTGGTCTCTTTTCAGTGCAAATAAACATGAAAGAGCTGACTGTGGCACAGCTATGGGACACAATAATTTGGACACAGAATAATATTGAGTCATCCTTGAACATCATCCTTGAGTGGAAGACCACAGTGTACAAGATGTAGAAAATCACAAAGAAGCTCATGAGCAGCATGATGGTCCTGGTGGCCCTTTGCTCTGGGGATGCTTTTGAAGAAAGGCTGGTGCTGTGAAGATGCTGGGCCTGCTTCCTGTGCCTCCATAGGAGAGCCACCATGTTCCCACTGGATAAAGCCATGAGATCTATGAGAAAGGTTTGCCTAATGGCCATTGGTGTGGAAAAAAATGCTTTTTCTGAAGTAACTCAGAGGTAGAAGTGAGCATGACTGAGTAACATACATAAAATTCTCTGAGGTCAAGTTGGGGGTAGAAATAATCAATATGAAGAGGTGACTGCCAAAAGACATATAGAGAACACAGAGGAAAAGAAAGGCACCTGAGATGTGGTGGGGAGATTTATGTTTAACCTTTGTTAAACAGGAGCTTCTAGGACCAAGGGTGATGGTCCAAAGGACTTTCATCAGACAGGTAGCACAAAGGGTGAGGCC
Source organism: Apodemus sylvaticus (assembly GCF_947179515.1). Lineage (NCBI taxonomy): Eukaryota > Metazoa > Chordata > Mammalia > Rodentia > Muridae > Apodemus > Apodemus sylvaticus. The sequence goes on from NC_067473.1 coordinate 121,109,469, forward strand.
TCTCAAAATCCTGTGCACATAGAAAAGGGATTGGCATATGGTAGAACCCCATCTACCCCAAGACATAAACATGTCCACAGCTGTGAGTCCTATAGTTATAAGCAGCTTTAGCTGGGTTAGGGACAAGAACGCAATGTAGAGATCAATGGTCTTAGGCCTGTTCTCACCAAGGAGTATGCAGAGTTGGGGGGAAAAAAAGGATACCATTAGCTGAGATCCCAACACTCACTTTAGAAAACAAGATGATTTTCATGTTTGTGTCAGTGTGGAGTAAGTTTGCTTTATTCGTTGTATGTGTGTAGAAAACTAATAGCAAAAACCTGAGAAGAAAAGAGAAAACTCTGCATTACATAATATGGCCTTGTTCAAAAATTCCAACCAACACCAAACTGGCAACAAGATTTCAACTCATCCTGATTCCATGTCACCAACTAAGCTCCAACTCACACTACCTCTGTCTCCACTGTCCTGATGCTTTCCAATTAAGTCTGAGTTTTGTGTACCATTGTGGGCTATCTCCAAAAATACACTTTCTTATATATTACATAATTCTATGAGTTCTAATAATCATTCTAACTCCTGGTCCATGGGTTTAGTTTATTCAGGGGCAAGAGCTGCATCTCAGTTGATTGTCAGACACACAATAGCTTTACCCATCTGATGAATATGGAGAAGTTTGGACAAAACTAGAAATGTGCCCTCCTGGAGGACTGTGTGTACCCATAGGTTCCATGGGTCATTTTATTTCACTGTCTACTTTATTCTGCTCCTTACCACATCCATTCTCCTCTTCCTATCTTCTCTCTCTCTCTCTCTCTCTCTCTCTCTCTCTCTCTTCTATCTATTTATGTGTGTATGTGTTTGTTTGTGTTTCCCTCCCACTATTCCCTATTTTTCCTCTTCTCTCTCCACCCTTCACTTTCCCCACTATCTATTTCTCAAACAGCATTTCTCTGTATAGCCCTGGCTGTCCTAGAACTCACTCTGTAGACCAGGATGGCCTCAAAACCAAAGATCTTCCTTCTTCTAAGTGGTTGGATTAAAGATATGTGCCAACTCTGCCCGGCCAGGCCAAATATTCATAATAAATCTCCAAAACAAATGATTACCAATTTGTACTCTGCATCAAATTCTACCTACTGAAGTTTCCTCAGAGTGTGAACTTAAGCATGCAGAGCTCCAGGCATCTCCTCTAGAATACATGGACAGTCAGTTCTGTACCTATGTCAGAGGACCCTAGGCATGAACAAACATGCTGTATACATACCCACCAATCATGGAACTGATTCAAGCGCAGATTGATCTCTATAGACATATTAGCTGATAGTTTTCTCATGCAGTGCCTTGTCAAGAGTCCTGGGAGAAAGAATTCACCTCTGTGAATGACTCATCAGCTCTTTCCCTTCTTGAAACAGAAAAGACAAAAAAAAATGACCAAAACAGTAGAATGATGGAGCGAGATTCCCCTTTAAACAGTATGAAATCCTGGTCTTTCTCTGAATTATAAAGGACTCTGCATCCAAACTATCACTTTTATCTTTGGCCATGATGCCTCTGTGAAAAGACCCTAAGAATCTAATATCAGTTTGAACATACTCTTACTTTTCTCTTTTGTCATGTAAAGCCAGGGTGGTAAAGAAAGTACAGTTATAATAGATTTAGGGCCATCCCATTCTAATGTCATGATCCACCCAGTCCTGAAGGATAGACTCCACAGGAGTCTTCCATCTCCTTCTAGATACAAGAGGCTTCTCCAGACTTCAAAGAAGCCAGACCAAAGGACATGAGAATTGCAGTGGGTATTTTATGTAAAAATGATCATTTCCTTTAATGAATATTAAGTATTCATGAGGCCTATACTGTTGTTAAAATAAAATTCAAAGGTACAAGTAAAGAATTATCTACTTAAAATCAATGATGTGAAATGAAATAATTTTATAGTTTTTCAAATCAGATTGTACTGTAATGCAGTGTATTAACAAGAAGTACAAGTATTTAAAATGTTCTGATTATTTATTCTCATATCAAGAAAACGTCTCTCTGCAACAGAAGACCATTACAGAAAACCACAATCATTCAATGTCTAGAGTTGTGGATCCCAGTCTCAGTGGACCCATCTGCCAAAGAACTCCTGCAGCCAAGGCTCAGAGAACACTGCAGAAAATGGATGGGAAGACTGAAGAACTGGGTGAGCAGGGAGTTTGCTGTGAACTTGTGTCTCCTGGTCCTGTTAAGGAGATGTGGCTGCCTAAACTTGAGCTAACAAAGATGACAATAAGACACGTCAAGGCACAGGAAAGCACACTACTCAACCTACACAGAGAACTACAGGCCACTAAGGAAAACTACAAACAGGGGGAATCATCTTCTCCAGGGGAGAGCACACCAATTGTGTATCCAAAACCAAATGTCAACATGGAAAACACACATGTAATGTTACACAGACTGAGCATGTTGAAGTTATGCATTTAAGTATATGGATTATGAATCTTCTGCCACAGGGCTCTATACCCAGGTAGTACAGGGAGATGGCTAGCCTCCCAGGAGTGATGACAGGCCTTTGAGCACAGGTAGGAACAACCCTGCTGCTCAGAGGAACCCAGGGTCTGTCTAGGGCTGGAACCTTCTGGTTTCTGTCTGCAGTTAGAGATTTTCCTCTGCCATAGGACTCCATCCATACCCAGGTGGCCCAGAGAGACAGCTAGACTCTTAGGAGGGCCCACAGGCCTGTCAGTACAGGTAGGACCACCAGTGCTGCTCAGAGGAACCTGCCCAGAACCCTCAGGACAAAAGACCCAAGGAGCTGCCTGGGACATGAGTCTTGCGATTTCTGCTTGTGTCCAGAGCTGATCATGTGCCACAGAGCTACATGCACAAATACTGCCAGGAGAGACCCAACTATATAATTCCTGGGCATATACCAAGAATATGCTCCAACATTTAATGAGGACACATGCTCCACTATATTCATAGCAACCTTATTTATGATATCCAGAAGCCAGAAAGAACCCAGCTGTCCCTCAACAGAGGAATGGATACAGAAAATTTGGTATATTTATACAATGGAATACTACTCAGCTATTAAATCAATGAATTCATAAAATTCTTAGGCAAATGATGGAACTAGAAAATATGAACCTCAGTGAGGTAACCCAATCACAAAAGAATACACATGGTATGCACTCACTGATAAGGGGATATTAGTCCAGAGGCTCAGAATATCCAAGATATGATTCAGAGACCAAATGAAGCTCAAGAAGAAGGAAGACCAAAGTATGTATACATTTTGGTTTATAGAAGGGGGAACAAAATACAGATGAGAGGAGATACAGAGACAAAATGCAGAGCAGAGACAGGAGGAAAGAGCATCCAGAAACTGGGTGATCCCAGAGATCCATTCCATATAGAGTTACCAAACCCAGACACTACTGTGGATGCCAACAAGTGCTTGCTGACAGGAGCTTGATATAGCTGTCTCCTGAGAGGCTGTGCCAGTGACTGACAAATACAGAGGGGACACTCTCAGCCAACAATTGAACTGAGCACAGGATCCACAATGGAAGGGCCAGAGAAAGGACCCAAGGAGCTGAAGGGGTTTGCAGCTCCATAGGAGGAACAACAATATAAACAACAATATGAAATAGACTGAGACAAACAGACAGAGGGAGAGCAAGAAAGACAGAAAGATAGATGGTGAGGAAAGACAGGGATAGTAAAAGAGAGGGAGAGAAAGAGGGAATGAAAGGGCTAATGATCCTTGCAAAGACATCACATTATCAAACTCCCCAGATAGTGAGGGTTGTCATTCTCTGTAGAGTGGGGTACAAGTTGTCCTATTTTTAGGGTCACTTCAACATCTACAGCTCTGAAAAACAATCACTTAAAAAAGGCCAGTGGTGTAGGGCATCTCGTCCCAGCAGGACTAAGCACCTCCTCTCCCGCTGTTACCCAACCAGGCAGTCCAGTTTGAGGAAGAGGATACAATGGCAGGCAACAGAGTCAAAGATAGTGTCTTAGTCGGGGTTTCTATTCCTGCACAAACATCATGACCAAGAAGCAAGTTGGGGAGGAAAGGGTTTATTGAGCTTACACTTCCATGTTGCAGTTCATCACTAAAGGAAGTCAGGACTGGAACTCAAGCAGGTCTGGAAGCAGGATGCAGAGGCCATGGAGGGATGTTCCTTACTGGCTTGCTTCCCCTGGCTTGCTCAACCTGCTCTCTTATAGAACCCAAGAGCACCAGCCCAAAGGAAGTACCACCCACAATGGGCCCTCCCCACTTGATCATTAATTGAGAAGATGCCCCACAGCTGGATCTCATGGAGGCACTTCCCGAACTAAAGCTCCTTTCTCTGTGATAACTCCAGCCAGTGTCAAGTTGACACACAAAACTAGCCAGTATATTTGACTCCTTGTCAACTTGACACACAAACACATCATGATTAAGCATCAAACCTTACATTCTTATTCATCCCCAAGATCTAAATTACTTTAAAAGTCCCACAGTCTTTACATATTAAAAGTTCAATCACCTTAAAATGTCCAATATCTTTAAAATTCAAAGTCTTTTAAAAATTCAAAGTCTTTTAACTGTGGGCTCCACTAAAATACTTTCTTCCTTCAACAGGGAAACATATCAGGGCACAGTCACAATCAAAAGCAAAACTCAAACTCCAATGGTTCAATGTCTGGGATCTAACTCACAATCTTCCGGGCTCCTCCAAGGGCGTGGGTCACTTCTCCAGCTCTGCCCTTTGTAGCACACAGCTTGTCTTCTAGGCTCCAGCTGCCTGTACTCCACTGCTGCTGCTGTTCTTGGTGGTCATATTATGGCACTGGCATCTCCAAAACACTGCTGACTTCTACTGTAATTAGGCTTCACCAATAGCCTCTCATAGGCTCTCTTCATGGTGACAAGCCTCTGCTCCTATGCATGACCCCTTCAAGTCCTGGGCCATCAATTGCAACTGAGGCTGCACCTTCACCAATGGCCTTCCATGGCCTCTCACTGTGCCAAGAGCCTCAGCTGCTCTTCATGACCCCTTCATGCCTTCAAAACCAGTACCATTTGGGTGACTTTTACACAGTACCAATTCTTCCACAGCACAAAATACAACTGTGGCTATCTCTGGAACACACTCTCTGTGCTCTCAGAAAACACTTCCAAGAAGATTTCATCTCAGTGATGCTGGTCTCTTCTTAATCACCGCTAATTTCTTAGCTCCAGCTAACCAGCATCAATAGTCCCAGTAACACAGAGGTTTGCTTTAGTGGTTCTGGTATCTTGTTATGCACAGCTGATTCTTCAGCCCCAGCTAACCAAAACCACAGAATATTCACAATCAAAAAATGGTCACTGTAAGAGTCTTTAATCTTCCCTCTGAAATTTCAAAAGCCAGGCCTCCATATTTTGCACTGTTCTTAACATTGTCTTCCAAGCTCCTACAGAACTTTCCACCAAGCTCTTAATATTCTAATGGCTTTTCTAGCTCAAAGTTCCAAAGTCCTTCCACAGTCCTCCCCCAAAACATGGTCAGGATGTCACAGGAATACCCCACTATGCTTGTACCTATTTGTCTTAGTCAGGATTTCTATTCCTGCACAAACATCATGACCAAGAAGCAAGTTGGGGAGGAAAGGGTTTATTGAGCTTACACTTCCACACTGCTGTTCATCACTAAAGGAAGTCAGGACTGGAACTCAAACAGGTCAGGAAGCAGGAGCTGATGCAGAGGGCATGGAGGGATGTTTCTTACTGGCTTGCTTCCCCTGGCTTGCTCAACCTGCTCTCTGAGCACCAGCCCAAGGTAGTACCGCCCACAAGGGGCCCTCCCTACTTGATTATTAATTGAGAAAATGCCCCACAGCTGGATCTCATGGAGGCACTTCCCCAACTAAAGCTCCTTTCTCTGTGAAAACTCCAGCCAGTGTCAAGTTGACACACAAAACTAGCCAGTACAGACAGTCCACACTCTAGTTGTTAGGGGACCCACATGAAGACCAAGCTGGATCTTCTCTCCCTGATGGAGCAGAGAGACAGCACCAGGTACTGAGATATCCCGAGTTTAAGATCTCTGGGGGCACAAACCACTGGGGGTCTGCCTGCACCCAGGACCTGGACAGATCAGTGGTTTGTCTGTCTGCCAGGTCGTGGGTCCTGGGAACTACGTGGTGATCAGCACTCGGAGTGACTCCATGCCACCATCTTTGCTCCATGACAGAGCAGAGAGGCATCACCAGGTACTGAGATATCCTGAGTTTAAGATCTCTGGGGGTGCAAACCACCGGGGGTCTGCCTGCACCCAGGACCTGGGCAGATTGGCAGTGCATCTTTGTGCCAGCCGGTAGTGGGTCCTGTGCCCTATGAGGTGATCAGCACTTTGAGTGACTCCTGTCTTGATTTTCTCTCCCTGACGGAGCAGGGGGCATCACCAGATACTGAGATATCTGGAGTTAAAATCTCTGGGGGCACAAACCACTGGGGGTCTGCCTGCGCCCAGAACCTCGACAGAGCAGTGGTTCATCTGTGTGCCAGCTTGTCATGGGTCTTGTGCCCTACATGGTGATCAGCACTTGGAGTGACTCCCTGCTTCCATCTTCGCTCCATGACAGAGCAGATGGGGAGCACCAGATTCACTGAGACAATCCAAGTATAACATGACTTGGGACAAGCCACAGCAGGGTTCCAACAGCACACAAGAGGATGGCAGCACATCAGCAATCTGTGCCAGGAGAAACCCAGACATCCAGTGTTGTGGAAATAGCCTTATAGGTTCACAGGAGGTTGAAACACCAGCCAGTGACAAGAAGACCAACTAACACCAGTGAGAACTAGATGGCAAAAGGCAAACATAGGAATGATACTAACAGAAATCAAGGCAATATGGAAGCATCTGAACCCAATTCTCCAAAAACAACAAGTCCTGGATAACCCAACACAGAAAAACAAGTTTAAGATTTAAAATCACTGGTCATGATGCTGTTAGAGGAACACAAGAAGGACATAAATAAATCTCTTAAAGAGATTCAGGAGAAAACAGATCAAAAGTTAAAAGCCTTTACAAGGGAAAAACAAAAATCATTTAAAGAAATTAAGGAGAATATGGGCGAAAGATAGACACCAATAAGGAAGAAATGCAAAAATCACTTAAAGAAATACAGGAGAGCTTTTGTCAACAGGCAGAAGTCAAGAAAGAGGAAACACAAAAATCTCTTAAAAAATTACAGGAAAACACAAACAAGCAAGTGAAGGAGCTGAACAAACCCATCCAGGATCTAAAAACAGAACTAGAAACAACCAAAAAATCACAAAGGGAGACAACTTTGGAGATAGAAACCTTGAGAAGGAATCAGGGGCCATAGATGCAAATATCAACAACAGAATACAAGAGATAGAAGAAAGAAACTCATATGCTGAAGATACCATACAAACAATGGAATCAACAGTCAAAGAAAATGCAAAATGGAGAAAGCTTGGAACCCAAAACATCCAGGAAATCCAGGACACAATAAGAAGACCAAACCTAAAGATTATAGGCATAGATGACAGTGAAGATTTACAAGTTAAAGGGACAGAAAATATCGTCAACAAAGTTCTGGAAGAAAACATCACTAATCTAAAGAGAGAGATGCCCACGAATATACAAGAAGCATACAGAACTACAAACAGACTGGACCAGAACAAAAATACATCCTGTAACATAATAATCAAAACCCCAAATGTACTAAGCAAAGAAAGAATATTAAAGTCAGTAAGAGAAAAGGGCCAAGTAACATATAAGGGAAGACCTATCATAATCACACCAGACTTCTCACCAGAGACCATGAAAACTAGAAGATCCTGGGCATATTTCATGCAGACTCTAAGAGAACACAAATGCCAGCCAAGACTACTATACCCAGCAAAACTCCCAATCACTGTAGATGGAGAAACCAAGATATTCCATGACAAAACCAAATGTACACAATATCTTTCCACAACCCCAGCCCTACAAAGGAAAATAGGAGGAAAACACCAATTCAAGGAGGGAAACTATACCCTGGAAAATGCAAGATAGTAAGCTTCTTTCATCAAACTTAAAAAAAGATAACCACTCACATATAAAATTAACATCAAAAATGACAGGAAGCAATAATCACTATTCCTTAATATCTCTTAACATCAATGGAATCAATTCCCCAATAAAAAGACATAGACTAACAGACTGGATACATAAACAGGACCCTACATTTTGCTGCATACAGGAAAAACTCCTCCGTGTCAAAGACAAAAACTACCTAGAGTAACAGACTGGAAGACAATTCTACAAGCAAAAGGTCTCAGGAAACAAGCCGGAGTAGCCATTCTAATATCAGATAAAATTGATTTTCAACCTAAAGTCATCAAAAGAGACACGAAAGGACACTTCTTGTTGGTCAAAGGAAAAATCCAACCAGAAAAACTCTCAATTCAGAAAATCTATGCTCCAAATGCAAGGGCACCCTCATTTGTAAAAGAAACCTTACTAAAGCTCAAAGCACACATTGCACCTAAAACAATAATTGTGACTTCAACACCCCACTCTCCCCAATGGACCAATCAGGAAAACAGAAACTAAACAGGGACACCATGAAACTAATTGAAGCTTTGGACCAATTGGATTTAACAGAGAGATATAGAACTTTTCATCCTAAAGCAAATCAATATACGTTTTTCTCAGCACCTCATGGTACCTTCTCCAAAATCGATCATATAATTGGTCACAAGACAAACCTCAACAAATATAAGAAGATCAAACTAATCCCATGCCTTCTATCAGATCACTATGGAGTAAAAGTGGTCTCTAATAACAATAAAAACAACAGAAAGCCACATACACATGGAAACTGAACAATACTCAATGATACCTTGGTCAAGGAAGAAATAAAGAAAGAAATCAAAGACATTTTAGAATTTAATGAAAATGAAGGCACAAAATACCCAGATCTAAGGGACACAATGAAAGCAGTGCTAAGAGGAAACCTCATAGCCCTGAGTGCCTCCAAAAAGAAAATGGAGAGAGCATACACTAGAAGCTTAAGGGAACACCTGATAACCCTGGAACAAAAAGAAGCTAATTCACCCAGGAGGAGAAGAAGACAGGAAATCATCAAACTCAGGGCTGAAATCAATCATGTAGAAATAAAGAGAACCATACAAATAATCAAACAAAACCAACAGCTGGATCTTTGAAAAAATTAACAAGATAGATAAACCCTTAGCCTGACTAACCAAATGGCACAGAGACAGTATCCAAATTAACAAAATTAAAAATGGAAAGGGAGATATAACAACAGAAACTGAGGAAATTCAAAAAATCATCAAATCCTAATACAAAAGCCTATACACAACACAGCTGGAGAATCTGGAGGAAAGGGGCAATTTCTTAGACAGATACCAAATACTCAAATTGAATCAGGATCAATAGAAATACACGAGAACACGGGTAAACACCTAGAAGTCCTTGAAGAGGAAACACAAAAATCCCTTAAAGAAAAACAGGAAAACACAACTAAACAGGTGAAGGAATTGAACAAAACCATACAGGATCTAAAAATGAAAATAGAATCAATAAAGAAATCACAATGGGAGGCAACACTTTAGGTAGAAAACCTAGGAAAATGATCAATAGTCATAGATGCAAGCATCACCAACAGAATACAAGAGATAGAAGAGAGTCTAAGGTGCAGAAGATACCATAGGAAACATTGACACAACAGTCAAAAAATGCAAAATGCAAAAAGTCCCTAAACCAAAACATCCAGGAAATCCAGAACACAATGAGAAGGCCAACCCAAAGGATAATAGGTATAGAAGACAGTGAAGATTCCCAAATTAAAGGGCCAATAAATATCTTCAACAAAATTATAGAAGAAAACTTCCCTAACCAAAAGAAAGAGATGCCTATAAACATACAAGATGCCTACAGAACTCCAAATAGATTGGACCAGAAAAAATTCCTCCTGTCACAAAATAGTCAAAACACTAACTGCACAAAAAAAAGAATATTAAAAGTAGTAAGGAGAAAAGGTCAACTCACATATAAAGGCAGACCTATCAGAATTACACCAGAATTCTCACAGAGACTATGAAAGCTAGAAGATCCTGAGCATATATCATACAGGCCATAAAAGAACACAAAAGCTAGCCCAGGTCACTATACCCAGCAAAGCTCTCATTTACCATAAATGGAGAAACCAATATATTCCATGACAAACCAAACTTACACAATATCTTTTCACAAATCCAGCCCTACACAGGATAAGAGATGAAAAACTCCAAACACAAAGAGGGAAAGTACACCCTAGAAAAAGCAAGAAATTAATCTTCATTCAAGAAACCCTAAAGAAGATATCCCACACAAACAAAAATAACATCAAAAATTACAGGAAGCAACAAACACAGTTCCTTCATGTCTTTTAACATCAATGGACCAATTTCCCTAATAAAAAAGACATAGACTAACAGACTGAATACATAAACAGGACCCAGAATTTTGCTGCATATAGGAAATGTACCTCCATATCAAAGACAGAGACTACCTCAGTGTAAAGGGCTGGAAAACAATTTTCCAAGCAAATGTTCCAAGAAACAAGTTGGAGTGCCCATTCTAATAATGACAAAAAAAGGGATAGGGAAAACTATTCTCAACAATAAAAGAACTTCTGGAGGAATCACCGTCCCTGACCTCAAGCTGTACTACAGAGAAATAGTGATAAAAATTGCATGGTATTGGTACAGAGACAGGCAGGTAGACAAATGGAATAGAATTGAAGACCCAAAAGTGAACCCATACACCTATGATCACTTGATCTTTGACAAGGGATCTAAAACCATCCAGTGGAAAAAAGACAGCATTTTCAACAAATGGTGCTGGTTCAACTATTGGTCAGCATGTAAAAAAAATGAAAATTGATCCATTCTTATCTCCCTGTACAAAGCTAAAGGCCAAGTGGATCAAGGACCACCACATACATCCAGACACACAGAATCTGATAGAAGAGAAAGTGGGGGAAAGCCTGGAACAAATGTGCACAGGCGAAATTTTCCTGAACAGAACACCAATGGCTTCTGTGCTAAGATCAATAATCAACAAATGGGACCTCTTAAAATTGCAAAGTTTCTGTAAGGTATAGGGCGCTATCAGTAGTAGTAAACAGTGACCAAGAAATTGGAAGATCTTTACCAATCCTACATCCAATACAGGGCTAATATCCAAAATATATAATAAACTCATGATTTTAGAATTCAGAGAACCAAATAACCATGTTTTTAAAAATGGGGAACAGAGCTAAACAGAGAATTCTCAACTGAATGAACTGGAGTGGCTGAAAAGCACCTAAAGACATGTTCAACATCCTCAGTGATGATGGAAATGCAAATCAAAACAACCCTCACACCAGTCAGAATGGCTAAGATCAAAAACTCAGGTGACAGCAGATGCTGAGAGGATGTGAAGAAAGAGTAACACTCCTCCATTGCTGGTGGGATTGCAAGCTGATACAACCAGTCTGGAAATCAGTCTGGTAGCCTCTCAGAAAATTTGGCATAGTACAGCCTGAGAACCCAACTAAATCACTCTTGGGCATATACCCAAAAGTTGCTCCAACATGTAATAAGGACATATGATCCACTATGTTCATAGCCATATTTATAATTGCAAGAAGCTGGAAAAAACCCATATGTCCCTCAACAGAGGAATGGATACAGAAAGTGTGGTACATTTACACAATGGAATACTATTCTACTCTTAATGCAATGACTTCATGAAATTCTTAGGCAAAATGGCTGGAACTTGAAAATATTATTCTGAGTGAGGTAACCCAGATACAAAATAACACACATGGTATGCACTCACTGATAAGTGAATATTAGCCCAAAAGTTCTAAATACCCAAGATACAATTCACAGACAATATGAAGCTCAAGAGGAGGAAAGACCAAAGTGTGAATGTGTCAATGTTTCTTAAAAGGAACAAAATACTCACAGGAACAAATATGGAGACAGGGTGTGGAGTAGAGATGGAAGGGAAGGCCATCCGAAGACTGCCCCACCTGGAATCCATCCCATATACAGTGGCCGAAGGTGGATGATATTGAGTGAGGATGCTGGGAAGTGCTTACTGACAGGAGCCTGATATGGCTGTCTACTGGGAGGCTCTGCCAGAGCCTGACAAATACAGAGAATGATGCTCACAGCCAACCATTGGGCTGAGTGTGGGGTCCCCAATGGAGGAATTGGAGAAGCTGAAGGGGGTTGCAGCCCCATGGGGGGAGTAACACTGTAACCGGCCTGACCCCTGGGAGCTCCCAGGGACTGGACCATCAACCAAAGAATACACATGGAGGTTCCCATGGCGCCAGCTGTGTTTGTGGCAGAGGATGGCCTTGCTGTACACAAGTGAGAGGAGTAGCCCATGGGCCTGTGGAGATTCTATGCCCCAGTGAAGAAGAATGTTAGGCAGGAATATGGGAGTGTGTAGGAGAGTTGTGGAGAGTCAGGGAGAGGTGAAAGAGGATAGGGGGTTCTAGATGGGAGACTTGAAAAGGGGATAAGATTTGAAATGTAAATAAAGAAAATATCCAACAAAAGCAAAAAAAGAAACTAATATTTTAGTAACACATTTATAGTCACATGTTATAGTGACTATAATAGTACATTATTGGTACATTAGAACATTATTTGTACATTAGAACATTGTTCTAATGTACAATAGTACATTATTTGGTACATTAGAACATCAATGAGCAGTCTGCCCTGTACTTGTAGTTATAATTATATATTACTTTATATCACAGACTTTAAACTATTTATTTAGCTAATTGCTCTAGCTTGTCCACCATGACACTTCTAGTATCAAAATCAAATTCATTGCAACATGTTTTTCCCCTCAAAATAAATTCTTGGCTATTTTAAAAAAGAGCTCAGAGATCAGAACTAATAAAAACATTTTTAGAAGGTAATTTTCTAAAATAAAAATTCTGTAGCATCACTAGCAGAATTGATCATTTTGCCATATAAATAGAGTGCGTATTCTACATAACAATAACATCTTGATAAAACAGTTTTTATTGAGGTGTTCCCATTTAATGTGAAGTATTTCTATAACACGCATGCCCTACTAGAGTCTCAGTCTCATTTATTCATGAATAAATGCCTATGTCATAAGCTTGAGCTTGCTTCCCTACTGGCTCATCACTTTTATAAGCCATTCAATCATTCTGTGTCTTTCACAAGACTACTTACAGCTCCTCATTTTCATCCCTCTGATTAACACCCAGAGCTCCTCTACCAGAACCCATGCCTCTTATTTGATGCATTTGGCTAATAGGTCATCAGCATTATTGACAGGTGATGCTTTCACACAGTACACTAAGGATTCTCTCTATAGTATAGGGACAGTATATATTCAGTCTCCAGGGTCTATGCTGTCGCCATGGGACATTTTGAAACTTCTAGAGACTTACAGAATAGATGCTGTGTCTGTCTGTCTATCTCTGTCTGTCTGTCTGTCTGTCTCTCTCTCTCTCTCTCTCTCTCTCTCTCTCTCTCTCTCTCTCCGTATCTTCCCTTGAGTTGAAATAAACACATTTTGTGTGAAATAAAGCATGCAATGAAGCACTTTAAAAGACTAGCTTAGGAACTGCTTATGTACAGGCCAAAACAATCGGAATGTCAGGGTAGCCTATTTCAGCTGAATCACCCATCCTTAGAATCTGTTGCCCGAGATATAGTCTACCTCTGATCTCATTCCAATTCTTGGATGGGCCCCTGAGCTTAGTCGAACCATTGCCCAGAATTCTGGCAGTCTCCAGCTACTCATGTGTAGGCTGCATTAGATAGAGCAGACAGATGTCTGCTGAAAAGGCCAAGCCAGTGGCCAGAAGTCAAGCCCACCACCTGGACAGAGACTACCTAGTAGTTCTGAGGTCAAGCATGCTACCAGAAATCCAGAAATTCCAGAGAGCCCAAGGAAGGAACAGAAACTAAGGAATGAAACACCCTCTCAACAAAGACAAACTCAGAAACTAGTACCAGGACAATAGTCATTAGAAACCCAGATGCCTACATGCCAGGGTAAAAATACAACCAACAACAGCCGAGGCAATGTGACACCATCAGTACTTAGTTATCCTATGACAGCAAGACCTGAATATTCCACTGGAGCAGAACACATGAAAACTACCTTAAAACCAACTTTATGAAGATGATAGAGATCCTAAAAGAAGAAATGAAAAAAAAATCACTTAAAGAAATTGAAAAAAGTGAGGCAATAAATTCAAAAAATAAATGCAGGCCTAAAATTAATGCTATATAACTTGGAGATTTTAAATCACAGAAATAAGTGTCCTATAATGAAAGCCCCTCATTCTACAAAAGACAGTGCTTAGGGGCAGTCAAATCTCAGTGTCCCCTCTGCAGATACTGAAAACCAACCTACATCCCCCAAGCTCCTGATACCACAGCCTGCCTAGGACCTGACCACCTTCTGATTTTGCACTTGAGTACAGGGCACTTACCCGGATGGACATTGAAGAGAAGATGAAATTTCCTGTAGAGATCTGAACACTATTGTGTTACTGGTGCCTTTAATGCATCTCTACAGACTGAAATTTTAATGTCTTTATATGATAACAATCTACAGGGGGCACAAGCATGGCATCCCTGCTGGAAAATTTTGCCTGCCTCTTGATTTTACTGTATTTCATCTTAAATAACAGCACCCTGTGGGTAGTGGCAACTGGAACCAAAATTTTTCTCATGAATTACCATGACATATCTACCTGAGAAATGAAAGGGTCACATTACATAGTCAACCAAAGCTTTGCTCTTTCTTAATGTCAGATTTATTGGTGTTAACTCATTTCACACTTAAAAGCAACATGTGAACCCAGGTCAAATGAGAGCCTTCTAACAGATCTCCTTTGGAAATTTGCTGAGAAATATAAACCTCACGTCATACCTGAGAGAGTAGTGGTTTAATTTTCTTTTATATACTTGTCACATAAACACAAAGTAAGCAGATTTCACAGGAAAAAAAAAGATAATTTCATATATCAATTTAAGCCATAGAATGTTCCAACTATATCATGACCCATAGCTCTGGTGAAAACATATTGAATAAAATTAAGGGTTCATGCTCACCACTGAATAGTCAAATATTTACTATTCTGCCACACACTGATCTCAAAAACTTAATTATACGCTTGTCAGAGCAAATAAAAACAAAAGGGCTGACTGTGGAATAGCTATGGCATGCAATAATATGGACACAGTAGAATATTGAGCCATCCTTGAACATCATTCGTAAGTGGAAGACAAGATGTTGCAAAATGTAGAGAACCACAAAGAAGGTCATGAGCAGCATGATGGTCCTGGCGGCCCTTTGCTCTGGAGATGCTTTTAAAGAACGACTGGTGCTGTGAAGATGCTGGGCCTGCTTTCTGTGCCTCCATAGGAGAGCCACCATGTACCCACTGGACAGGGCCATGAGACTCATAAGAAAGACTTCCCTGATGGCCATCGGTGTTGAAAACATGCTTGTTCTAGAGTAACTCAGAGGTAGAAGTGAGCAAGACTGAGTAACATACAGAAAATTCTCCGAGGTCAAGTTAGGGGTAGCAATAATCGATATGAAGAGGTGACTGCTGAAAGACATATAGAGAACACAGAGGAAAAGAAAGGCACCTGAGATGTGATGGGGAGATTTATGTTTAAACTTTGTTAAACAAGAGTTTCTAGGGCTAAGGGCGATGGTCCAAAGGACATTCATCAGACAGGTAGCACAAAGGCTGAGGCCCCTCAGAAGCCTGTGCACATAGATAAGGGACTGGCATATGGTAGAATCCCATATCCCCTGAGACACAAACATGTCCACAGCAATGAGTCCCATAGTTATAAGCAGCATTAGGTGGATTAGAGACAAGAAAGCAATGTAGAGATCAATAGCCTTAGACCTGTTCCCACCAAGAAGGATGAAGATTTGGGCAAAGAAAAGGACACTGTTAGCTGAGATCCCAACACTCATTTCAGAGAACAAGGTGATTTTCATGTTTGTGTCGGTGTGGAGTATGTTGTCTTTATTCATTGTATGTGGGTAGGAAGCAAATACCAAAAACCTGAGGAGAAAAGAGAAAACTTCCTTATAAAACATGGTCTTGTTCACAAATGCCAATCAACACCGAGATTTCAACAAGATATCGCCTTAACCCAGTTCCACCTCATCTAAACTCAGTTCCAGCTCACACCACCTCAAAGCCATCCCCACTGTCCCCACTGTACTAATGCTTTCCAGCCAAGTATGTACCATTGTGTGTATGTACATTGTATGTACCATTGTGGGGCTACCTCTGAATATAAATGTTCTTGTACATTAAATATTTACAAGAGTTCTAAGAAGCATTTCTGCTCATGGTCCCTGGGTTTGGTTTGTTCTGGGCCAAGAGCTGCATCTCATCTGATAGACATACAATATATTTACATATATGGTGAATTTGAATAAGGAAGATTGTACAAAACTAGAAATATGCCCTCCTGTGTGACCACAGGTTCCACAAGCACATGGTAATTTTCTTTCTGTCTGATTTATTCTGCTCTTTTACTACCAGAGGGAAAATATTCATTCTTCTCCCTCTCCCTCTCCCTCTCCCTCTCCCTCTCCCTCTCTGTCTCCCTCTCCCTCTCCCTCTCCCTCTCCCCCCCCCCTCTCTCTCTGTTTGTGTGTGTGTGTGTTTCCCACTGCTATACCTCCTTTTTCCTCTTCCATCTCCTCCCTTCTCTCTCCATTTCTGTTTTTTTTAAACAGAGTCTATGTGTATCCCTGGCTGGCCTAGAACTTATTCTATAGACTAGGCTGACCTCTGAGAGATTTACCAGGTACTACCTTTGAAGTGGTTGGATTAAAGTAATGTGCCAACACTTCCTGGCCAGACCACATATTGTTACCAAATCTCCAGAACAAATGATTACCAATTTGGATTCTGAATCAAATTCTACTCACTGCCATTTACTCAGAGTATGACCTTAAGCATACAGAGCTCTAGTCACCTCCTCTAGAAAATATGGACAATCGGTCTTGTACCTGTGTTAGAGGATGCTAGGTATATAAGAACATGCTGTACAGACACCGAACATGGAACTGTTTCTGGTACAGAATGATCGTTATGCACATGTTGGCAGCTGGTTTTCTTATACAGTGCCTTGTCATATGGCCTGGGAGAGACAATAAATCTCTGTTAATGACTGATTGGCTCTTTCCCTTCCTGAAACAAAAAAGACAAAAAAAAAAAAAAAAAAGATCAAACAGATGATGAAGCCAGGTCCCCTTTCCAGCAGTGTGAAATCTTGGTCTTTCTCTGAATTCTAAATAACTCTGCATCCAACCTATTACTTTAATCTGTCATGGTACCTCTGTGAAAAGACCCTGAGAATCAAATGTCAGTGTGAACATACTCTTACTTTTCTCTCTTTTGTCATGTAAAGTCATGGTGGTAAATAAAACTACAATTATAATAGTCTTACAACCATCCCATTCTAAGGTGATGATTGAATGAAAAGTATCAACCCACTCTTGAAGGATAGGCTCCACAGGAATCTTCCATCTCTTAGGTGCAGGAGGCTTCTCCAGACTTCAGAGAAGCCAGACCAAAGAATATGAGGAATGCAGTGTGTATTTTATGTAAAAATTATCATTTCCTTTAAAGAACATTTAGTACAGGGGCATATACTATTGTAAAAGAAATTCACAGATACAAGTAAGGAAATATCAACTGAAAATCAAGGGTTTGACATGAAATAATTTCACAGATTTTCAAATCATTTTGTACTTTAATGTAGTATTAACAAGAAGTACAAGTGTTTAAAATGTTCTTATATCCTATGGTCTCTCTGTAACCAAACACCATTACAGAAAACCACAACCAAACAGTGTGCAGAGCTGTGAATCCCAGTCTCAGTGGATCCATATACCAAGAACTCCTGCAGCTAAGGCTCAGGGAATTCTGCAGAAGATGGGTGGAGAGACTGAAAAGCTGAGCATTTGCTGTGTCTGGAGTTTACTATGAGCTTGTGTCTCCTGGTCATGTTGAGCAGATGTGTCTACCTAAATATGAGCTAACCAAGGACAACACACAGACAGAGGGAGGGACAGACAGACAGGCAGACAGACAGGATGTGTAGAGGAAAGAGAGACTGGGATGGGGAGAGAGTAATTGAGGGAGGGGAGGGGCTTAGAGAAAGAGAGAGAGAGAGAGAGAGAGAGAGAGAGAGAGAGAGAGAGAGAGAGAGAGAGAGAGAGGAATTGTGGGAGGAAGAGGGAGGAAGATACTAAGAGCAACACCTATGCATCCTTATGTTTATGAAACTGTGTGCATGTATTTATCATCATCACACAGCTCACACTTTGCATTGATATCACCCCTGCTATGCCTCCCTGTACAATGGACTGAGATTTTGTAAGGTGGTGCTGACTCTACTTCATGTTCATTAGCTAAGACATCCCGTAGGTCAGAACACAGGCTAAGGACAGCCTCTGAGATCTAGTAGCTCTAGATGAACTTGGAGTGAGAAGCAGCACACTAAAGAGGCTTTCCACAGTACAGCTTTGAACCTGCAGCTTCATTTCCTTGGAAAGCTTATGTCTTAGGGTTTTATGGCTGTGAACAGACATCATGATCAAGACAACTGTTATGAAGACAACAGTGAATTGGGGCTCCCTAACAGGTTCTGAGGTTCAGTCCAGTATCATCAAGCTGGGAGCATGGCAGCATCCTGGCAGGCGCAGTGCAGGAAGGACTAAAAGTTCTACATCTTGTCCCAAAGGCAAACAGGAAAAGACTATCTTTCTAGGAATCTAGGAGGAAGGTTTCAAAGCCCACCACTTCCTCAAAAAATGGCCACACCTACTCTAGCAAGGCCACATATCCTAATAGTGCCACTCCCTGGACCAAGCTTATTCTAATCACTGCATTCCACTCTCTGGCTCCCATAGGCTTATTCGCATACATGAGGCTACAGGAGACATACCTAGCCAGAGCATAATAAAAATACATTTAGTCAAATTTTTAGTCTCCATAATCTATACCAGTCTCAATAATGGAAAAAGTCCAAAGTTCAAAATCTCTTCTGAGATTCATCTAATCACTTGACTATAACCCTCAAAAGCAAAATAGGAAACCAACTGAGCAAAATCCAAACTGCATCTCCATGTCTGATGTCAAAGTGGTTTTCAGATCTCCAATTCCTTTTTCATTTTTGTTGACTGCGATAAACATTTTTCTCCTTGCTAGTTTCATTCCCTGCTAGCAGCTATCCTCATCAGATATTCCACAGCACTGGCATGATCATCTTGGGGTCTCCAAGGCAACTTTATAGTTGCCACTTCTTTTTCCAATGTCTGAGATCCACACCTGATCTTCTGGACTCCTCCAAAGGGATTGGCTTACATATTAATATTTTTCTCCTCTGAAACATCTAGATGCAGGCTTCCATAGTTAAAATCACCCACAAAAATAATTTATTTCATATTCCTACTAAGATGACCCATTAAGCCCCACTTAAAGCATCCCACTACACTCCAAAGCCAAAATCCCAAAATTCACATTCTTACAAAACAAAAGCATGTCAGGCCTATCACAGTAATACCAAAGCCCCTGGTACCAACTTCTATCTTATTTAGGGTTTTACTGATGTGAACAGACACCACAATCAAGGCAACACTTATAAGAACAACATTTAATTGGGCCTGGCTTACAGGTTCAGAATTTCAGTCCTTTATCATCAAGTCAAGAACATGGCAGCATCCATGCAAGCAAGGTGTAGGAAGATCTGAGAAATCTACATCTTGTTCCAAAGACAAGCAGGAAAAGACTGGCTTCCAGAAATCTAGAACAAGGGTCTTAAAGCCCATAGCCACATTGATGCACTTCCTCCAACAAGGCCACACCTATTACAGAGCAATACCTCCTGATAGTTTGACTCCCTAGGCCATGCATATTCAAACCACCAAAGCTTCAAATCTCTGAATTATTCAAACCAAAGAAGTCAACTCCAAAACAGTTCTAGACAGACACAGAGCTGAAGAGATTACATTAAGCTGTGGGTTTAAGACTTCCTTGGTAACATGAAATGATCTATAGGAAAGAATAAGCCAGAAAATTCACTGTGTGATTTAAGGGCTGACACAGAGAATCATTTACTTTAGAAAAATGAATGCAAACCAAAAAAAATCTATGGATATTCCAGAAATGTACAAGACTGATGAATTTTAGGAGTTAAAGCAAATGAATATCCTAAGAAGAAAACACATTCATTAATCATGCAGAGCAGAGTCCCCTATGATGAAGAGCCATCAGAGCTCAGCATCTCCATTGCAGATGCTGAAAACCTCCTTGTAGGTTTTCAACTACCTGGGAAACTGAGAACTCCTCTTCCCTCAGCCTGCCTAGGACCACACCTTTCTCTGATTTTGCACGTGGGTGCACAAAACTTACCAAGGCAGATGTGGCAGGGGAGAACTCTGTGCCTAAGGAGATCCTGCACAGGATTAAAGGAGTCTTTAATGCATGTAAGCAATTTGTAATTTTAGTGACATGTTACCGCTGGAGAGCAGGAAGACCTGGCATCCCAGTGGAGTATCTTCCCTGCCTTTGATCTGACTCCCTGTGATCTGTATAACAGCCATCTGGGGAGGGCTGGGCACAAACTTTATGTGAGTTATCTTGTAATATCTGCTAGAGGGAACAGAAAGTTTGTATCAATTAGAAACAGTAACTTTGCTCATTTTGAACTTCAGGTATACTTGGTCCCAAACCATTTCATAGTTTATGATGTGTTTGCTCTGGAGTAAGAGACTCCTGGGCCTCCCATGACTTCCCATCAGCTCTGAGGCTCTTTCCCTACAGTGTTAACAGCCAGTCTTTTGCTGGTAAGTCCTCATGTGGAGTTTCCATGTAGTGTGTGATCTGTGTGCCTTAATTTCCATATGGTCAGCTTCAGCATTCAAGCTCTGAGTGGAATTTGTAAGAAAATATTTAAAGAAATAATAGGAAAGTGTAGAAGGAGAGAGGCATAGCTGGAGGCCTTTGGTGAGGTGGTCATGGACACCTGAAACCAGCATAGGCCAGGTTTAACCTAAATCCTACTACTACCTCCTGTTCACTCTCTGCTTTATGTTTGAGTTCGAGATGTGAGTTCTCAGTTTCTTATTCCAGTTGCCACACCTGCTGCTTGCTGGCATGCTCTCTTACCATGACAGTGCCATTAGCTAAATAAATTGAAACATTTGTAAGAGGTTAACATATATCCAACTCATGATGATACTGCAGGAAACTAACCAAGTCCCAAATGAATGTGTGTAATTTGACCTTGGCACAGCTCTGTCAATGACCAGTGGCTCAGACCCATGGTGACAGGAAAACCTTCACTGGGAAAAGCTCTGTGGGATTGACAGTCCTTCCGTTGTTCATAATAGTTGTGTTCTCAGTGTGTGCAGAGGATATCCATCATAGCTTCCCCTTCCCCTGATGATTACATCCTGAATACTTCCCACTACAAAGACAGTTTCTCCTGAGATCAGCTAAACCTTCCTCCCTGCTCAACTATATGCAATAACCTGCTTCCTTGTTTATCTGTATGCAATAAAATCACCTTGTTTTTCAACTGGATATAATATACACACCTTCTTGGGTTTGGTAGCCTCTCCATCAGAGATCCCAAGCCAATCCCTTTTCTGCGTGTGTGTGTGTGTGTGTGTGTGTGTGTGTGTGTGTGTGTGTGTGTGTGTGTGCCTGTATTTTCTTCATTTCCTCATTATCCCTGATATGCTGGGACTCAAGCTATGGAAGGAAATGGCCCAAGATGAAGCACAACATTACCAGAAGATGACATTTTGTTGCACAACCACACGGACACATATGCTATCAAGTTAAGGGATGAAATCAAGGAAATGCAGATCATTGTCCAGCTCTTTAGAGATGCTGAGGCTTCCTCAAGCAAGTAGTAAAGGGATCACAGGTCTGAAGGTCAATAAGGATGGGCCCTCCCCCACAGTCAACTGTTTGTTACTAGCCTATGAAATTTCCAGTACAAACAAAACTAGAAGACAGTGACTATAGCAGAGATAGTTTTGTTCAAGTCAAGGATTGTGAAAATAGGATAAAATAATTCTTTCACTAAGAACAGTACTTGGGCTGAAGAGATTGCTCAGTTGTTAAGAGCACTAACTGCTCTTCCAAAGGTCCTGAGGTCAATTCCCAGCAAACATGTAGTGGCTCACAAACATCTGATGCCCTCTTCTGGTATGTCTGAAGACAGCTACAGTGTACCCATACAAAAGAAGAAGAAGAAAAAGAAAAGAAGAAGAAGAAGAAGAAGAAGAAGAAGAAGAAGAAGAAGAAGAAGAAGAAGAAGAAGAAGAAGAAGAAAGAGTACTTCACTTTCCCAAAGGAAAGGGTTTCAGTGGGTTTGTGGACTAATAGAATATTTCAGCATTGCCATAGTGTATGCCCCCATCCTTTCCTTCAAAACCAAGTTTGAAATTCCCATATGTGTGCTTGTGAGAACACTAATTTTAAAGAAAGGGAGAGGTGCACAACTCTTCCTCCTTAGATTACAAAATGGTAAATATAAATGAGCATGTCAGCACCATGAACAGAAAAGAGCCCTTAGGAGAGCCTTCTGTTCCAGTGTCTTTGGGAAAGTATGAAGTCTACCTCAGTATGTAAAGCCAAACAAAGTCAAACAATGGGTTCTTTGGCTCTCATCCCTGGACAGTGATTTCCTTTATGATGGAGTCTGGCCATTGCTCACTTTTGCCATTGAGAATTCCTCATGCTATCCTGTAATAAACTCTTCCTGTCATCTACACTGTGCCTTATGGGAAGTCATTCAATGGAAATCATCAGGTACGGGGAGCCCAAAGAACATGATCCTGGGAACATATCCTCCACAATATTTTAACACTTGTGCCAGAGAAGACACAGCAAAGATAAGCACAGGTGTGCATCTGACTCTCGCATGCAGACTCCCACCTGGCTCTCAGTGTTGACACTGTGCACTGAAAGGAGATGTTAGGATACAATTTTGTATTACAGGGTTTTACCACATTGAATTTTTTAATGAAAATACTTCTAAAATTGGCATTGCTGAGTGTAAAACCTTCAAACATCTTTTCTGATTGCATTATTGTCTGTGGGACCAAACTAAACCCACTAGCATCATTCAAGTTGTTCCATATCCAGGATTGCTTTCCTATTGCTGTCATAAAATACTTTGACCAAATGCAACTTTTAGAGGCAATAATTTGTTTCAACTTATACTCTGTTGGGCATTGTTGAGGAAAGCCAGGGCCAGAGCTCAAGCAGGATCTGAAACAGAAATTACAGAAGGCCGCCTACTGGATTTCTATGCCCTGGTGTCCTTAGCTACCTTTCTTATTGAAGACTCTGCAGGCGATTCTAAACTGTATCAAGTTGACAATTGAAGGTAACACATTTTATCTGGTTGTCTTCAGAGCATGTTGCAAGGTCCCCTCAAATAGCATAAAGAGAGATGCTGCAATGTTCTGCTAGTGAATTTTTATCAGTGTGACACAGGCTAGGGCCATATGAGAACAGAGAACCTCAATCCCTCACCAGATTGTCTAGTGAGCAAGTCTGTGGGATATTTCCTTGATTAATGGTTGATGTGGTAGGGCCCATTCACTGTGGATGGTGCTTCCTTGGGCAGGTAGTATATGAGAGCAAGTCATCAGAATCAAGGCAGTAAGCAAGCAATGTTCTTTGATGTCCTCTGCTTCAGTTCCTGCCTCGAAGTTCCTCCCTGGGTTTCTGTCCTGACGTCCTTTAGTGATGGACTGTGATGTGTAAAGTATAACCTGAAATAAGCCTTTTTCTCCCAGGTTGTTTCTGGTCATGGCTTTATCACAACAGAAAGAACAGAAAGAAACTAGGACACCTGAGACTACAGAAGCTGACCAAACACAGCAGTGTGGAACGACTCTGTTGTTCTTATTGTCCCTGTCCTCTGGGGTACAATCCAGTGTCTGAGATGTGGGCAAAATCTGATGAGGTCCCATAAACCGAGGACCAACTGCAAAGCCAGGGAGGGCTTGAAGGAGACTCAGATGCCTCACCTGGGGGACTCCTTTCCTGTCCTTGTTTATCCTACTTTCTATTTCTGAAACTTAAGCTGAATCCCCTGTCCTGGACCACAGGGAGAAGCCATGGTTATTTTTCCTTAAACTATGTAGTACATGTACACAGATTTCTCCAACTAGAAAAAGAAATGGTGTTCACAGAAAACATACTGGTGTCTAAACTTTTCTTGGTTGTAGGCTGACTTTATGTACTTGACTGCTTTGGGGCTCATGTTGTGGGGCAGGGTGGGGATAACTGAGTCACCCTCATTTGTCGAGCACCAGGATACGAGGTTAACTCCAGGGAGCATCTAGGGTGTTGAAGTGCTCTTCCAAGCAGTCTGGCATCTTTAGCTGGTCACCTTCTTAATTTACACTAGTGCCTGCTATAATAGGGGCTGAGATGGGAGCCTTCCCTAGCTTGGCACTGGATAGGTACAACTGGTGCCAGAGGTAGCCTTGTTGACTTCAGGGGAAAGACAAAACAAAATTCAGAACAGGTACTGAAGGAGATTCCAAAAAAGATTTTGGGCTCTTTTTCCCAATAGGCCCACTATTAGGTTTGCATAGGGCCAGCCTTCACATAGTATAAGAGGGGGGATTCCTACACTTGAGATTCTAGAGCATTCCAGGAAGCAGCAGGGAAGCATTTCCCACAGGTGAGGAAATCTTGCCTGCCAGGACCTGGATACAGAGAGGAGAGCTTTAACTATGTCTGTCTTACACAGCACTTTGGACCCCACAACTCAGCTGGGTATTCACTTGGACATCTATTGCAGAGACCTGCTGCACTCTCACTGCATCTCAAATCTGTCTCCTTAATTTCTCTTCCTCTTATGCCTTCTAAAATGACTATTCCTAGGAGTAAGGAGTAAGGGAGACATAGATGTAATAGGCAGGAGTCCTGGCACAGGGCCATCAATTCTGTGCTCTGGGAGCTCCAGCAGGAATATGTATCAGTGTTCTAGGCCAACAGTGTCTCCTAAACAAACCATGCCCATAGGCTTTAGAGAGAAAGGGTACCTGCAAGACCCCTTTTTCTTCAACTCCCAAAATATGTATGTAACACACAGGTAAGTATTGATGAGAAAAGCTCAGTGAGTCCTGAACCAATGTTCTCCCACATCCTATTTCCCCAGGCCTCTGCAGGATGTGAAAGAAAGGAGGAGCCCAAGTACAAATGAACTACAGGGAACATGCAGGAAAACCTTCCTGCCTGCTGGCCTGGAGAGGTAATAAGTCCTCACTACCTAACTCAGGCTAGGGCTTGGCTGATCAGGAAGCAACACAGGCTTCTTTTCATGACACAAAGACATCAAGTCTTTCAGTGTTTCCTTCAGGTTTCCTAGGCTATGCAGCAGGAGGTGTCCCTGCAGACACCAAGCAGTGGGAAATCCAAGGCATTGCGGGAGGGATGCGTTCTCATCAGAGCAATTCCTTAGAACACTAGAGTTGGTAAGGGAAGACTTTATTTCCTAAAAGGTAGCAGTCATATCTTCAGCAGTGTCTTGGACATTAGGCAATGGATTTTGGACATAAAGTTGATCTGGTTCAGGAGTGACTGTATGGCAACCTGCAGGTGAGGTGCAGGAAGCTTGCCCCTGCACTCTCTCTTAGAAGTTCCCTTTCCACTGAGCAAGCAGGTACATCCAGGAGCACAGGGAACACCAGAGTGCCAGAACAGCTGAGACAACGTCCACCAGGGCCCCAGCTATACACAGGAGCTAGGCAGTGCAACATCACTCTGTGCCAGGGGAGAGCTGGTCACCCAGGGGTGCTGAGATGGGCTTGCAGGCCCACAGAATGGAAAAGCACCAGCCAGAGTCAGCAGGAAAAACTAACACCAGAGATAGCCATATGATGAAAGGCAAATGTAGGAACATTACCAACAGAAATAAAAGCAATATGGCAGCATCCGAACAAAATTCTCTAACAACAAGTCCTGGACACTCCAACATACTGGAAAAGCAAGATTTGGATTTAAAATCGCAGCTCATGATGCTGATAGAGGACTTAAATAAGGACATAAATAACTCCATTTAAAAGAACAGCAGAACACAGGTAAACAGAAGCCCTTAAAGAAATACAGGAAAAGCCAGGCAATGGTGGCACATGCCTTTAATCCCAGCACTTGGAAGGCAGAGGCAGGCAGATTTCTGAATTCGAGGCCAGCCTTGTCTACAGAGTGAGTTCCAGGACAACCAGGGCTACATAGAGAAACCCTGTCTCAAAAAAAAAAAAAAAAAAAAAAAAACCAGGAAAGCACGATCAAACATCAAATTGAACCAAACCATCCAGGATCTAAAAATAGAGGTAGAAACAATAAAGAAATCACAAAGGGAAACAATTCTGAACATAGAAAACCTAGGAAAAAATCAGGAGTCATGGATGCAAGAATCAACAACAGAATACAAGAGATAGAAGAGAGAATCTCAGATGCAGAACATACTGTAGAAAACATCGAGTCAACAGTCAAAGAAAATGCAAAATTCAAAAAACACCTGACACAAAATATCCAAAACATCCAGGACAAAATGAGAAGTCCAAACCTAAGGATTATCAGTATAGAAGAGAGTGAAGATTTCAGATTTAAAGGGCCAGTAAATGTCTTCAACAAAATTACAGAAGAATAATTTCCTAACCTAAAGAAAAAGATGCCCATGAACATACAAGAAGCCTACAGAACTCCAAATAGTTTGGACCAGAAAAGAAATTCCTCCCGTCACACAATAATTAAAACACCAAATGCACTAAACAAAGAAAGAATATTAAAAGCAGTAAGGGAAAAAGGGCAAGTAACATATAAATGTAGACCTATCAGAATTACATCAGATTTTGAAAGCCAGAAGATCTTGGGAAGATGTCATAGAGAACCTAAGGAAACAAAAATGCCAAACCAGCAAATCTCTCAGTTACCATAGATAGAGAAACCAAGACATTCCATGACAAAAACAAATTTATACAATATCTTTCCACTAATACAATCCTACAAAGGATAATGGAAAACACCAACAAAAGACAGAAACTGCACACTAGAGAAAGCAAGAAATTAATATTCTTTTAACAAAAGAAAGAGAAGAGAGCCACACAAACATAACTCCTCTTGTAATAACAAAAATAACAGGAAGCAACAATCACTTCTCATTAATATCTCTTAATATCAATGGACTCAATTCTCTAATAAAAAGGCATAGACTAACAGACTGGATACATAAGCAGGACTCAACATTTTGCTGCATACACAAAACCCACTTCAGGCACAAAGACCGACACTACCTCAGAGTAAAAGGAAAAATTGGAAAACAATTTTCTAAGCAAATGGTCCCAAGAAACAAGCTAGTGTAGTCATCCTAATATCAAATAAAATCGACTTTCAACCTAAAGTAATCAAAAAACTGGAAGGACACTTCAAATTCATCAAAGGAAAACTCTACCAAGATGAACTCTCAATTCTGAATGTATATGCTCCAAATACAAGGGCACCAACATTTATAAAAGAAACTTTAATAAAGTTCAAAGCTTGACGGGGCATATGATCAATGGAGCAGCTGGGATGAAAGTCTTCCTGCCACCATTTGCACCTGGGAGCTCAGCAGTTCCACAGCCTTCTGTGCACAGCCTGCCAGGAGAGAGTGATCTCCCAGCAGTGCTTTCACTTCTGAGCATGGAGGTGAGATCTCCGCCTTCTCTCTAGAGGGGAACAGCTAAGAACACAGGACGCATGACATCAGTGGAGCAGCTGGGAGAGAAGTCTTCCTGCTGCCATTTGCACTGGGAAACCAGGCAGCTTCACAACCTGCACAGACCCTGCTAGAAGAGAGTTGGTCTCCCAGGAGAACAGAAACAGGCTTACAGGCCAACTGTAGAGGCAAGCTCAAGCCAGACACAGCAAGACCAACTAGTACCAGAAATAACCAGATGGCAAAAGACAAGCACAAGAACCATACCAACAGAAACCAAGGCTACTTGGCAATACCAGAATCCAGTTCTCCCACCACAACAAGTCCCAGATACCCCAACACACCAGAAAAGCAAGAGTTGGATTTTAAATCTTATCTCATGATGCTTATAGAGGGCTTCACAAAGGACTTAAATAACTCCCTTAAAGAAATACAGAGAACATGAGTCAACAAGTAAAAGCCCTTAAAGAGGAAACACAAAAACCCTTAAAGAAATACAGGAAAACATGGATCAACAGGCAGAAGATCATAAAGTGGAAACACAAAAATCCCTTGGAAAGAATTACAGGAAAATACAAACAATCAAGTGAAGGAACTGAACAATACCATCCAGGATCTAAAAGTGGAAGTAGATGCAATAAAGAAATCACAAAGTGAGACATCTCTGGACATAGAAAACCTTGGAAAGAATTTAGGAGTCATAAATGCAAGCATCATCAACAGAATACAAGAGAGAAGAATCTCAGGTGTTGAAGATACAATAGAAAACATTGAGTCAATAGTCAAAGAAAATGCAAAATGCATAAAACTTCTATCCCAAACCATCCAGGAAATCCAGGACACAATGAGAATACCAAATCTAAGGATTATAGGTATAGAAGAGAACAAAGATTTCCAACTTAAAGGCCCAGTAAATATTTTCAACAAAATTATAGAAGAAAACTTCCCTAACCTAAGGAAAGACATGCCCATGAACATACAAGAAGCGTTCAGAACTCCAAACAGACTGGAGCAAAACAGAAAGTCCTCCTGGCACATAATAATCAAAACACCAAATGTACTAAAGAAAGAAAGAATATTAAAAGCATTAAGGGAAAAAGCGCAAGTAACTTATAAAGGCAGACCTATCAGAATTACACTAGACTTCTCACCAGAGACCATGAAAGCTACAAGATCCTGGGAAGATCTCATACAGACCCTAAGAGAACACAAATGCCAGACCAAACTACTATACCCAACAAATCTCTCAATCACCATGGAGATGGAGAAACCAAGATATTCCATGATAAAACCAAATTTGCACAATATCTTCCCACAAATCCAGCTCTACAAAGGATAATAGATGAAAAACACAAACACAAGGAGGGAAACTACACCCTAGAAAAAGCAAGAAAGCAATCTCTTCCAACATACCCAAAAGAAGATATCCACACAAACATAAAAATAGCATCAAAAATAACAGGAAGCTACAATCATTATTTTTTAATATCTCTTAAGATCAATATACACCATCCGATGTTCTTCAGGTGAGAATTCTTTGTTTAACTCTGTACCCCATTTTTTAACAGGGTTGTTTGGTTTTCTTAAAAAATGCTCAACTTCATTGGTCATTAGGGAAATGCAAATCAAAACAACCCTGAGATTTCACCTTACACCAGTCAGAATGGCTAAGATTAAAAATTCCGGAGATAGCAGGTGTTGGAGAGGGTGCGGAGAAAGAAGAACACTCCTCCACTGCTGGTGGGGTTGCAAATTGGTACAACCACTCTGGAAATCAGTCTGGCGGTTCCTCCGAAAACTGGGCACCTCACTTCCAGAAGATCCTGCTATACCACTCCTGGGCATATACCCAGAGGATTCCCCACCATGTAATAAGGATACATGCTCTACTATGTTCATAGCAGCCCTATTTATAATTGCCAGATGCTGGAAAGAACCCAGGTATCTCTCAACAGAAGAGTGGATGCAAAAAATGTGGTATATCTACACAATGGAGTACTATTCAGCCATTAGAAACAGTGAATTCATGAAATTCTTAGGCAAATGGATGGACCTAGAGAACATCATACTAAGTGAGGTAACCCAGACTCAAAAGATGAATCATGGTATGCACTCACTAATAAGTGGATATTAACCTAGAAACCTGGATTACCCAAAACATAATCTACACATCAAATGAGGTACAAGAAGAAAGGAAGAGTGGCCCCTTGTTCTGGAAAGACTCAATGAAGCAGTATTCAGCAAAACCAGAACGGGGAAGTGGGAAGGGGTGGGTGGGAGGACAGGGGGAGAGAAGGGGGCTTACGGGACTTTTTGTGAGGGGGGGCTAGGAAAGGGGAAATCATTTGAAATGTAAATAAAAAATATACTGAATAAAAAATTTAAAAAGAAGATCAATATACACAATTCCCCAATAAGAAGATATTGACTAACAGAAATATTTTATGTAAATCTTCAGTTTTCCCAGAAGATGTTTGTAATTCTTATTTCAATTAATTTAGTAATGTTTTTAGGTATACAATTTTATCTGCATTATTTTTCATGATAATCTTCAATTTTAACATGTTTTTCTATATATTTCTTCTGTTTTATCAAAAATGTTTTCCATGTAAATCTCTGGTTTTATCACAAAATGTTTTTAATTCCACCTTCAATTAATTTAGAAAGTTTTTTATGTCTACCATTTTATCTGTATAATTTTCCATGAAATAGTCAATTTTAATGTGTTATTCTATATATTTCTTGAATTTTATCAGAAATATTTTCTATGTAAATGTTCAATTTTACCTAAAAATGCTTATAATTCCACTTTCAATCAACTTAGAATTATTTTTAAGCCTACCATTTTATCTGTATAATTTTCCATGTTAATCTTCAATTTTAACATGTTTTTTTAAATCTTTCTACAATTTTATCACAAGTTTTTTCCATGTAAATCTTCAACTTTATCATAAAATGTTTATAATTCCACTTTCAATCAAATTAATAATACTTTTCTTCTTACCACTATTATATCTATATAAATTTTTCCATGATAATTTTTAATTTTAACAGGTTTTCTACATTTTTCTACAATTTTATCAGACATATTTTCTATGTAAATTTTCAATTTTATCATAAAATGTTTCTACTTCCTTTTTCAATTAATTTAGCAATGTTTTTATGTCTACCACTTTACTCTTTAATTTTCCATGAAAATTGTCAATTTTAACATGTTTCTTCTATATATCCCTTCTATTTTATCAGAAATATTTTCCATGTAAATCTTCGATTTTATCATAAAATGTTTTTACTTCCTTTTTCAATAAAAGAACATGCTTTTCAAAAAAACTCACATTGTACTAGTGGGAGACTTCAATACCACACTCTCATTAATGGACAGATCAGGCAAGCATAAATTAAACTGAGATACAGTGAAACTAACAGAAGTTATGAACCAAATGTGTATATATATATATACATATATATATATATATATATATATAATATATATACATATATATATATATATATATAACATTTTATCCTAAAACAAAAGAATATACCTTCTTCTCAGTACTTCATGGGACCTTTCCAAAACTGACCCTATACTCAGTCACAAAACAGACCTCAGCAGACATAAGAAGATTGAAATAATTCCATGCACCCTATCAGATCACCACACACTAAGGCTGGTCTTCAATAACAACAAAAACAGTGGAAACACATACACATGGAAACTGAACAACACTCTACTCAACAATAGCTTGGTCAAGGAAGAAATAAAGAATGAAATTAAAGATGGATGGCAGCATCCCTCACCTCTGTGTCCCGAGGTTAGCATGCCCCCCAATAACCGGCTGGGAACTTCCCAGGTGCAGCTGGTGCCTTTCCTTGGAAAAAGGAGATTAGAGTCCCACATTTAAAATCATGGAAGGGAGGTGATGGGGGGGGGTCACAGACAGTTATGGCAAATTATAAAACTAGTTCCTAATAGACCATAAAGATAATCCATAGGTCAGAAAAATCTCAGCTGCACAATTCTGCTTTGCCAAATGATATGGTGTTTGAATTATGACGTGTCTCATCTGCCTTCCCCTCCCCTTCACCCTATGCATTCAAAGAATCTCTAACTATGCTGTATATAAGTGCCAAACCTTCCAAACTTGAGGATGCGCTCCTGTTCTGTGCAGTGGGAGGGTACGCAATCCAAATCTGGCTCAAAACAATACTCTTGTGCAGAATTACAGCAGACTCTGAAGTTCCTGAGCTCCCCTGGTTATCCCACAGAATCCATGTCATAACACGGGCCTTCATCTTCCATCTATCAGCCACAGTGGGAAAATCCCAGAGCTGTAGAAGAAATTTAGGCAAAAACTGAATAGGGTGCCTCATTGGAGTGATATTAGTTACTTTTTTTAAAATCAGAAACAGCTTAAGAATTGTGTTTATTTTGGCTCATAATTTGAAGGTACAGCCCATCATAGTGGGGATGGAATAGCAGGAACACGAAGCAACTGGTAAACTTCTACATGTGATGAAGAGAAATGAATGGTGATGCTTAGCTGCTTTCTCCCTTTAACTGAACCCTTAGAGGGGGATTATCCAGAGTGAGGTTGTGTCTTCACACCAAAGCAAACTTGTCAAGAGACTTTGTCACAGATGTGACTACTTAGAATCCTAGTGGAGTCTGGGGTTTTTTTTTTACTGTATTTTTATTTGATATATTTTTATTTACATTTCAAATGATTTCCCCTTTCCTGGATCCCCACTCCCCAAAAGTCCCATAAGCCCTCTTACCTCCCCCTCTTTCCCCATCTACCCCTTCCCACTTCCCTGTTCTGGTACTGCCCTACACTGCTGCACAGAGCCTTGCCAGAACCAGGGATCACTACTCCATTCTTCTTGGCCATCATTTGTGGATTATGTCTTGGGTATTCCAAGTTTCTAGGCTAATATCCACTTATCAGCGAGTGTATATCATGAGTGATCTTTTTTTTTATTCTTTTTTTTATTCGATATAATTTATTTACATTTCAAATGATTTCCCCTTTTCTAGCCCCCCCACTCCCCGAAAGTCCCGCAAACCCCCCTTCTCTTCCCCTGTCCTCCCACCCACCCCTTCCCACTTCCCTGTTCTGGTTTTGCTGAATACTGTTTCACTGAGTCTTTCCAGAACCAGGGGCCACTCCTCCTTTCTTCTTGTACCTCATTTGATGTGTGGATTTTGTTTTGGGTATTCCAGTTTTCTAGGTTAATATCCACTTATTAGTGAGTGCATACCATGATTCACCTTTTGAGTCTGGGTTACCTCACTTAGTATGATATTCTCTAGCTCCATCCATTTGCCTAAGAATTTCATGAATTCACTGTTTCTAATGGCTGAATAGTACTCAATTGTGTAGATATACCACATTTTTTGCATCCACTCTTCTGTTGAGGGATACCTGGGTTCTTTCCAGCATCTGGCAATTACAAATAGGGCTGCTATGAACATAGTAGAACATGTATCCTTATTACATGGTGGGGAGTCTTCTGGGTATATGCCCAGGAGTGGTATAGCAGGATCTTCTGGAAGTAAGGTGCCCAGTTTTCGGAGGAACCGCCAGACTGATTTCCAGAGTGGTTGTACCAATTTGCAACCCCATCAGCAGTGGAGGAGTGTTCCTCTTTCTCCACACCCTCTCCAACACCTGCTGTCTCCTGAATTTTTAATCTTAGCCATTCTGACTGGTGTAAGATGAAATCTTAGGGTTGTTTTGATTTGCATTTCCCTAATGACTAATGAAGTTGAGCATTTTTTAAGATGTTTCTCCGCCATCCGAAGTTCTTCAGGTGAGAATTCTTTGTTTAACTCTGTACCCCCATTTTTTAATAGGGTTGTTTGGTTTTCTGGAGTCTAACTTCTTGAGTTCTTTATATATATTGGATATTAGCCCTCTATCTGATGTAGGATTGGTGAAGATCTTTTCCCAATTTGTTGGTTGCCGATTTGTTCTCTTGATGGTGTCCTTTGCCTTACAGAAACTTTGTAATTTTATGAGGTCCCATTTGTCAATTCTTGCTCTTAGAGCATACGCTATTGGTGTTCTGTTCAGAAACTTTCTCCCTGTACCGATGTCCTCAAGGGTCTTCCCCAGTTTTTTTTCTATTAGCTTCAGAGTGTCTGGCTTTATGTGGAGGTCCTTGATCCATTTGGATTTGAGCTTAGTACAAGGAGACAAGGATGGATCAATTCGCATTCTTCTGCATGCTGACCTCCAGTTGAACCAGCACCATTTGTTGAAAAGGCTATCTTTTTTCCATTGGATGTTTTCAGCCTCTTTGTCGAGGATCAAGTGGCCATAGGTGTGTGGGTTCATTTCTGGATCTTCAATCCTGTTCCATTGATCCTCCTGCCTGTCACTGTACCAATACCATGCAGTTTTTAACACTATTGCTCTGTAGTATTGCTTGAGGTCAGGGATACTGATTCCCCCAGATTTCCTTTTGTTGCTGAGAATAGTTTTAGCTATCCTGGGGTTTTTGTTGTTCCAGATGAATTTGATAATTGCTCTTTCTAACTCTGTGAAGAATTGAGTTGGGATTTTGATGGGTATTGCATTGAATCTGTATAGTGCTTTAGGCAAAATGGCCATTTTAACTATATTGATTCTACCGATCCATGAGCATGGGAGGTTTTCCCATTTTTTGAGGTCTTCTTCCATTTCCTTCTTCAGAGTCTTGAAGTTCTTGTCATACAGATCTTTCACATGTTTGGTAAGAGTCACCCCAAGATACTTTATACTGTTTGTGGCTATTGTGAAGGGGGTCATTTCCCTAATTTCTTTCTCAGCCTGCTTATCCTTTGAGTATAGGAAGGCCACTGATTTGCTTGAGTTGATTTTATAACCTGCCACTTTGCTGAAGTTGTTTATCAGCTGTAGGAGCTCTCTAGTGGAGTTCTTTGGGTCACTTAGGTAGACGATCATGTCGTCTGCAAATAATGAAAGTTTGACTTCTTCCTTTCCAATTTGTATCCCTTTGACCTCCTTATGTTGTCGAATTGCCCGAGCTAGTACCTCAAGTACAATATTGAAAAGATAAGGAGAAAGGGGGCAGCCTTGTCTGGTCCCTGATTTCAGTGGGATTGCTTCAAGTTTCTCTCCATTTAGTTTGATGCTGGCTACCGGTTTGCTGTATATTGCTTTTACTATGTTTAGGTATGGGCCTTGAATTCCTGTTCTCTCCAAGACTTTAAGCATGAAGGGATGCTGAATTTTGTCAAATGCTTTTTCAGCATCCAATGAAATGACCATGTGGTTTTGTTCTTTGAGTTTGTTTATGTAGTGGATTGTATTGATGGATTTCCGTATATTGAACCAACCCTGCATTCCCGGGATAAAGCCTACTTGATCATGGTGGATGATCGTTTTGATGTGTTCTTGGATTCGGTTGGCAAGAATTTTATTGAGTATTTTTGCATCGATGTTCATAAGGGAAATTGGTCTGAAGTTCTCTTTCTTTGTTGGATCTTTGTGTGGCTTTGGTATCAGCGTAATTGTGGCTTCGTAGAAGGAATTGGGTAGTGTTCCTTCTGTTTCTATTTTGTGGAATAGTTTGAAGAGTATTGGTGTTAACTCTTCTTTGAAGGTCTGGTAGAATTCTGCACTGAAGCCATCTGGTCCTGTGCTTTTTTTGGTTGGAAGACTTTCTATGACTCCTTCTATTTCTTTAGGCATTATGGGACTGTTTAGATGGTCTAGTTGGTCCTGATTTAATTTTGGTATTTGGTATCTGTCAAGGAAATTGTCCATTTCCTCCAGATTCTCCAGTTGTGTTGAGTATAGGCTCTTGTAGCAGGATCTGATGATTTTTTGGATTTCCTCGGTTTCCGTTGTTATATCTCCCTTTTCATTTCTAAGTTTGTTAATTTGGATACTTTCTCTGTGCCCTTTGGTCATTCTGGCTAAGGGTTTATCTATCTTGTTGATTTTCTCAAAGAACCAGCTCCTGGTATTGTTGATTTTTTGTATGGTTCTCTTTGTTTCTACTTGATTGATTTCGGCCCTGAGTTTGATGATTTCCTGCCTTCTACTCCTCCTGGGCGAAATAGCTTTTTTTTGTTCTAAGGCTTTCAGGTGTGTCATTAAGCTGGTAATGTATGCTCTCTCCATTTTCTTTTTGGAGGCAATGAGTGATCTTTTGAGACTGAGATACCTAACATAGTATGATGGAGTCTGAGTTTTTTAAAGTTGACACTATTTACTATCATGCCCAGGCCCAATACAAGGCTACTGGGCTGTGACACCCATGCCAAGTTCTGGCAGGTTCATTCCCTTTATTCATGTCATCCTGAACAGAATTTGTGAGGCAATGCACAGGAGAGCCACAGAAGCCTGGGGATCTTGGAGTTGGGCATCTTTACCTATAGAAATGACTCTTCCTCTGCTTGTGAAACTTCTGAGAGAAAATTGAACAGGGCTAAAGACAAGGCTGGGTAGGCTCAGAGATCTAAGGACAGATTTAAGGAGAAATAGACTGCTGTTTTTTTCTGGGCTTAGAATGTTGTACCTACAGCCTAAGCATCAAAACCACAAAAGAAGGCAATGAAATACAATACTTGGTAATCTTTCACAAGTGACCCTGGAAGAAAATTCCCTCTCAATGGCAGTGTGTCCTGCTATGGTGCTCACCAGACCACCATGGACCAGAATTCTCTGTTTCCATTTCAAATTCTTACTCAAGAATTCTCTGCAAGGGCAGGGGAAGGAGGGTAAACCAAAAGTTAGCTTCAGATATGTTAAGGCCCAGACCCATTGTTACTAGTTCAACCCTGTCCCAATAACTTGCTTAGAAAGCACTCACTGTATACAAAATACTTATTCTCTAATACTTAACTCCTCAGCACCTTTGGAAGTAAGCACTTCCCTCCCAACTTTGAGAAACAGTAACAAGAGTTCTTTAAGGCTGAAAATGTTCATGGATCCATTAATTCATAACAGAGTTAGGCTTAACATCCATTCTCATGTATCATGGACCTCTGGCCCTTAACAAGTATTCTTGACAATTAGACACATCCTAGTTTCTATAAGATTTCAATGTCTGAGACCTAATCCCCCAGGATATCTTAGGTAATGGAAAGAGATAGACACCAAAGAGAGAAAAAGATAGAGCTCAAGAAGAGAAACAATGGGATCATGTCAATAAATGCAGAAAAGGCATTTGTGAAACTCTAACAATTTTTCATGATAAAAGAAGGCATGAGGATTC
Source organism: Apodemus sylvaticus (assembly GCF_947179515.1). NCBI lineage: Eukaryota > Metazoa > Chordata > Mammalia > Rodentia > Muridae > Apodemus > Apodemus sylvaticus. The sequence goes on from NC_067473.1 coordinate 121,146,532, forward strand.
TCTGCCACAGGACTCCACAACCAAATAGCTCCAGGAGAGAGCTAGCATCCCAAGAGTGCAGAAAAGCCTGTGGTCACAGGTTAAACCACCACTGCTGCTCAGTAGGACCCAACCAGAACCCTCAGGACACAGGAACCAAGGAGCAGCCTGAGACAGGAGCCTTCCAGTTTACATTGTTCCTAGAGCTGATCCTATGCCACAGCCACTGCAACACAAATACCACCAGTAGAGATCTGGATTCCCAGGAGAGCCAACACACCTGCAAGCACAGGTAAGAACACTAGTTCTGTCCAAATTCCTGGACCAAGAGGAACCCTTCCAGAGTCATCAGTATACCAGAACCAAGGAAGAGCTGGTGTCAGGAACCTTCTGATTTCCATCTACATACCAGAGCTTCACACACCCAAATTCTACCTGGAGAGAAATGGTCTCCCAAGAGTACTGGCATGCAGGTTTGCAGGAGGGACAAGCCATAGTCAGAGCCATCAAAACCAGCTAAAACCAAAAATAACCAGATGGCAAAAGGCAAGAGCAAAAACATAAGAAACAGAAACCAAAGCTCCTTAGCATCATCAGAACCCAGCTCTCCCACCACAGTAAGCACTTCATAACCCAACACACCAGAAAAACAAGACTCTGATTTAAAATCACATCTCGTTATGGCAATAGAGGACTTTAAGAAGGACATAAATGACTCTCTTAAAGAAATACAGGAGAACACAGGTAAATAGGTAGAAGTCCTTAAAGAGAAGAAAGTCCTTAAATAGCTCTTAAAGAATTACAGGAAATTTCTGCCATCTTCTCTCCTGGATGGACCAGATGGGCAACACCAGGTACACAGAGATATATGGAGTTTAACATCACTCAGGACATAGCCTGACAAGCTTCTGCCTGTACCCAGGGCCTGGGCAGCTCTGCGGGTCATCTGCGTGCCAGCCCTGTCATGGAGTGCTTGCCCTGCAGGGTGAATGGAACATCCTCCATCTTCACTCCTGGATGGACCAGGCAGGCAGCACCAGATACACAGAGACAACCCGACTATAGCATTGCTTGGGGCAAGGCTCCAAAGGCACCCAAGAGTAAGTAGGATAGCCCATCAGCAATCTGTGCCAGGGGAAACCCAGTCATCTAGTGGTAAGGAAATAGCCTTTCAGGCTCACAGGAGGTTCAAGCACCAGCAAGTGACAACAGGACCAACTAACGACAGAGATAACCAGATGGCAAAAGGGAAACGTAAGAACATTACTAACAGAAATCAAGGCAATATGGCATCATTTGAACCCAATTTTCCGACAACAACAAGTCCTGGATACCCCAACACAACAGAAAAGCAAGATTTGGATTTTTTTAAGATTTGGATTTAAAATCACACCTCATGATGCTATTAGAAGATTACAAGAAGGACATAAATAAATCTCTTAAAGAAATACAGGAGAACATGAATAAGGTAGAAGCCCTTACAAAGAAAACACAAAAATATCTTAAAGATATTCAGGAGATTATGGGTCAACAGATAGAAACTAATAAAGAGGAAATGCAAAAAATCACTTAAAGAAATGCAGAAGAACTTAGATAAACAGGCAGAAGTCAAGAGGAAAGATAAAAATCTCTTAAAGAATTACAAGAAAACATAAACAAACAAGTGAAGGAACTGAGCAACACCATCCAGGATCTAAAAACAGAAGTAGAAACAACTAATAAATCACAAAGGGAAACAACTTTGGAGATAGAAAACCTTGAGAAAAAAATCAGGGATCAGAGATGCAAATATAAACAACAGAATAGAAAAGGTACTCACCTGCTAAGGATACCATTGAAAGCATTGACTCAACAGTCAAAGTAAATGCAAAATGCAAAAAATGTGTAACCCAAAACATCCAGAAAATCCAGGACACAAGGAGAAGACCAAACTTCAGGATAATAGATACAGATGAGAGTGAAAATTTACAATTTAAAAGGTCAGCAAATATCTTCAACAAAATTATGGAAGAAAACTTCCCTAACCTAAAGAGAGAGATGCCCATGAATATACAAGAAGCCTACAGAAATCCAAACAGGTTAGAACAGGACATAAATACCTCCCGACACATAAATATCAAAACCCCAAATGTACTAAACAAAGAAAGAATATTAAAGGCAGTAAGAGAAAAAGGCCAAGTAACACATAAAGGAAGACCTTTCAGAATCACACCAGACTTCTCACCACAGACCATGAAATCTAGAAGATCCTGGCCAGATCTCATGCAGACTCTAAGAGAAAACAAATGTCAGCCAAGACTACTATACCCAGCAAAACTCTCAATCACCATAGATGGAGAAACCAAGATATTCCATGACAAAACCAAATTTACACAATATCTTTCCACAAACACAGCTCTACAAAGATAATAGGAGGAAAACTCCAATACAAGGAGGGACACTACACCCTGGAAAAAGCAAGATAGTTACCTTCTTTCATCAAACCCAAAAGAAGATAACCACTCAAATATAAAAATAACATCAAAAATGACAGGAAGTAATAATCACTATTCCTTAATATCTCTTAACATCAATGGACTCAATTCCCCAATAAAAAGACATAGACTAACAGACTGGATAAGGAAACAGGACCCTACATTTTGCTGCATACAGGAGATACACCTCAGTGTCAAAGACAAAAACTACCTTAGAGTAAAAGGCTGGAAGACAATTTTACAAGCCAATGGTCTCGGGAAACGAGCCGGAGTAGCCATTCTAATATCAGATAAAATTGACTTTCACACTAAAGTCATCAAAAGAGACTGGGAAGGACACTTCTTGCTGGTCAAAGGAAAAATCCACCAAGAAGAACTGTCAATTCTGAAAATCTATGTGCCAAATGCAAGGGCACCCTCATCAGTAAAAGAAACTTTACTAAAGCTCAAAGCACACATTGAACCTAACACAATAATTGTGGGTGACTTCAACACTCCACTCTCCTCAATGGACCGATCAGGAAAACAGAAACTAAACAAGGATACAGTAAAACTAAATGAAGCTTTGGACCAATTGGATTTGACTGATATTTATAGAATATTTCACCCTAAAGCAAAAGAATATACCTTTTTCTAAGCACCTCATGGTACCTTCTCCAAAATCGACCATATAGTTGATCACAAGACAGACCTCAACAAATATAAGAAGATCCAACTAATCCCATGCCTCCTATCAGATCACTATGGAGTAAGGGTGGTTTTAAATAGCAACAAAAACAACAGAAATCCCACATACACATGGAGGCTGAACAATACTCTACTCAATGACAACTTGGCCAAAAAAGAAATAAAGAAAGAAATCAGAGACTTTTTAGAATTTAATGAAAATGAAGGCACAACATTCCCAAATCTTTTGGACACAATGAAAGCAGTGCTAAGAGGAAAACTCATAGCCCTGAGTGCCTCCAAAAAGAAAATGGAGAGAGCATACACTAGCAGCGTAATGACACACCTGAAAGCCCTGGAACAAAAAGAAACCAATTCACTCAGGAGGAGTAGAAGACAGGAAATCATCAAACTCTGGGCTGAAATCAATCAAGTGGAAACAAAGAGAACCAGACAAAGAATCAACAAATCCAGGAGCTGGTTCTTTGTGAAAATCAACAAGATAGATAAACCCTTAACCAGACTGACCAAAGGGCACAGAGAAAGTATCCAAATTAACAAAATTAGAAATGAAAAGGGGGATATAACAACAGAAGGTGAGGAAATCCAAAGAATCATCAGATCCTACTACAAAAGCCTATACTTGACACAACTGGAGAATCTGGAGGAAATGGACAATTTCCTAGACAGATACCGAATACAAAAATTAAATCAGGACCAAATAGATCATCTAAACCGTCCCATATCCCCTAAGAAATAGAAGGGGTCATAGAAAGACTTCCAATCAAATAAAGCACAGGACCAGATGGTTTCAGTGCAGAATTCTATCAGACCTTCAAAGAAGACCTAACACCAATACTCTTCAAACTATTCCACAAAATAGAAACAGAAGGAACACTACCAATTCCTTCTACAAAGCCACAATTACACTGATACCAAAACCACACAAAGATCCAACAAAGAAAGATAACTTCAGACCAATTTCCCTTATGAACATCGATGCAAAAATACTCAATAAAATTCTTGTCAAGCGAATCCAAGAACACATTAAAAATGATCATCCACCATGATCAAGTAGGCTTTGTCCCAGGGATGCAGGGTTGGTTCAATATATGGAAATCAATCAATGCAATCCACTACATAAACAAACTCAAAGAAAAAACTACATGGTCATTTCATTGGATGCTGAAAAAGCATTTGACAAAATTCAGCATCCTTTCATGCTTAAAGTCTTGGAAAGAACAGGAATTCAAGGCCAATACCTAAACATAGTAAAAGCAATATACAGCAAACTGGTAGCCAGCATCAAACTACATGGAGAGAAACTTGAAACAATCCCACTAAAATCAGGGACTAGACATGACTGTGCCCTTTCTCCTTATATTTTCAATGTTGTACTTGAGGTACTAGCTAGAGCAATTAGACAACATAAGGAGGTCAAAGGGATACAAATTGGAAAGGAAGAAGTCAAACTATCATTATTTGCAGATGATATGATAGTCTACCTAAGTGACCCAAAAAAACTCCACTAGAGAACTCCTACAGATGATAAACAACTTCAGCAAAGTGGCAGGTTATAAAATCAACTCAAGCAAATCAGTAACCTTCCAATACTCAAAGGATAAGAAGGCTGAGAAAGAAATTAGGGAAATGACACACTTCACAATAGCCACAAACAGTATAAAGTACCTTGGGGTGACTCTTACCAAGCATGTGAAAGATCTGTATGACAAGAACTTCAAGACTCTGAAGAAGGAAATGGAAGAAGACCTCAAAAAATGGAAAAAAAAACATGCTCATGTATCAGCAGGAATGATATAGTTAAAATGGCCATTTTGCAAAACGCAATATACAGATTCAATGCAATCCCCATCAAAATACCAACTCAATTCTTCATAGAGTTAGAAAGAGCAATTCTCAAGTTCATCTGGAATAACAAAAACCCAGGATAGCTAAAACAATTCTCAACAACAAAAGAAATTCTGGGGCAATCAATATCCCTGACCTCAAGCAATACTACAGAGCAATAGTGTTAAAAACTGCATAGTATTGGTACAGTGACAGGCAGGTGGATCAATGGAACAGGGTTGAAGATCCAGAAATGAACCCACACACTTATGGCCACTTGATCCTTGACAAAGGGGCGGAAAACATCCAATGGACAAAAGATAACCTTTTCAACAAATGGTACTGGTTCAACTGGAGGTCAGCATTCAGAAGAATGCGAATTGATCCATCCTTGTCTCCTTGTTCTAAGCTCAACTCCAAATGGATCAAGGACCTACACATAAAGCCAGACACTCTGAAACTAATAGAAAAGAAACTGGGGAAGACCCTTGAGGACATCGGTACAGGGGGAAAGTTTCTGAGCAGATCACCTATAGCGTATGCTCTAAGATCAAGAATTGACAAATGGATATTAGCCCTCTATCTGATGTAGGATTGGTGAAGATCTTTTCCCAATTTGTTGGTTGCCGATTTGTCCTCTTGATGGTGTCCTTTGCCTTACAGAAACTTTGTAATTTTATGAGGTCCCATTTGTCAATTCTTGCTCTTAGAGCATACGCCAATATATATAAAGAACTCAAGAAGTTAGACTCCAGAAAACCAAACAACCCTATTAAAAAATTGGGTACAGAGTTAAACAAAGAATTCTCACCTGAAGAACTTCAGATGGCGGAGAAGCATCTTAAAAAATGCTCAACTTCATTAGTCATTAGGGAAATGCAAATCAAAACAACACTAAGATTTCATCTTACACCAGTCAGAATGGCTAAGATTAAAAATTCAGGAGACAGCAGGTGTTGGAGAGGGTGTGGAGAAAGAGGAACACTCCTCCACTGCTGGTGGGGTTGCAAATTGGTACAACCACTCTGGAAATCAGTCTGGCGGTTCCTCCGAAAACTGGGCACCTCACTTCCAGAAGATCCTGCTATACCACTCCTGGGCATATACCCAGAGGATTCCCCACCATGTAATAAGGATACATGCTCTACTATGTTCATAGCAGCCCTATTTATAATTGCCAGATGCTGGAAAGAACCCAGGTATTCCTCAACAGAAGAGTGGATGCAAAAAATGTGGTATATCTACACAATGGAGTACTATTCAGCCATTAGAAACAACGAATTCATGAAATTCTTAGGCAAATGGATGGATCTAGGGAACATCATACTAAGTGAGGTAACCCAGACTCAAAAGGTGAATCATGGTATGCACTCACTAATAACTGGTTATTAACCTAGAAAACTGGAATACCCAAAACATAATCCACACATCAAATGAGATACAAGAAGAAAGGAGGAGCGGTCCCTGGTTCTGGAAAGACTCAGTGAAACAGTATTCGGCAAAACCAGAACAGGGAACTGGGAAGGGGTGGGAGGGAGGACAGGGGAAGAGAAGGGGGCTTACAGGACTTTCGGGGAGTGGGGGGGGGGCTAGAAAAGGGGAAATCACTTGAAATGTAAATAAATTATATCGAATAAAATTAAAAAAAAAGAATTGACAAATGGGACCTCATAAAATTACAAAATTTCTGTAAGGCAAAGGACACCATCAAAAGGACAAATCGGCAACCAACAAATTGGGAAAAGATCTTCACCAACCCTACATCAGATAGAGGACTAATATCCAATATATACAAAGAACTCAAGAAGTTAGACCCCAGAAAACCAAATAACCATATTAAAAATGGGGTAGAAAGTTAAACAATGAATTTTCACCTGAAGAACTTTGGATGGTGGAGAAGCATCTTAAAAAATGCTCAAGTTCATTAGTCATTAGGAAAATGCAAATCAGAACAATCCTGAGATTTCACCTTATACCAGTCAGAATGGCTAAGATTAAAAATTCAGGAGACAGCAGGTGTTGACAAGGATGTGGAGAAAGAGGAACACTCCTCCACTGCTGGTGGGGTTGCAAATTGGTACAACCACTCTGGAAATCAGTCTGTTGGTTCCTCAGAAAACTGAGCACATGTCACTTCCACAAGATCCTGCTATACCACTCCTGGGCATATACCCAGAGGATTCCCCACCATGCAATAAGGACACATGCTCCACTATGTTCATAGCAGCCTTATTTATAATAGCCAGAAGCTGGAAAGAACCCAGATATCCCTCAATGGAGGAATGGATACAGAAAATGTGGTATATATACACAATGGAGTACTATTCATCAATTAAAAACAATGAATTCATGAATTTTTTACACAAAAGGATGGAACTGGAAAGTATCATCCTAAGCAAGGTAATGCAATCACAAAAGAATACACAGGGAATGCAATCATTGATAAGTGGATACTAATTAGCCCTTAAGCTCTGAATACTGAAGATAAAATTAGCATATCAAATGATTCCCATGGAGAAGGAAGAAGAGGGCCCTAATCCTGGAAAAGCTTGATCCAGCATTGTATGGGAGTACCAGGGCAGAGAAAAGGGAGGGGGAAAGATAGGAGAATGGATAGAGAGAAGAGGGACATATGGGACATATGGGGAGGGAGGAACTGGGAAAGAGGAAAGCTTTTAGATTGTAAACAAAGAATATAGAAAATAAAAATATATATTAAAAATAAAAAAAAGAAAAAGAAAAAACTCATGGTCATTTCATTAGATACTGAAAAAAAAAAAAAAAAACAACGAAATTCAGGCATCCTTTCATGTTAAAAGTCTTGGAAAGAACAGAAATTCAAGGCCCATATCTAAACATAATAAAAGCAATATACAACAAACCAGAAGCCAACATCAAACTAAATGGAGAGAAACTTGAAGCAATCCCACTAAAATTAGGGACCAGACAAGGATCCCCTCTCTCGCTGTATTTATTCAATATAGAAGTTCTAGCTAGAAAAACTAGAGAACAAAAGGATGTCAAGGGGATACAAATTGGAAAGGAAGAACTCAAATTATCACTATTTGCAGATGATATGACAATATACTTAAGCAACACAAAAGACTCCACTAGAGGACTCCTACAACTGATAAACAACTTCAGCAAAGTGGCTGGATATGAAATTAACTCAAACAAATCCGTACCCTTCCTATCCTAAAAGGATGAACAGGCTGAGAAAGAAATTAGAGAAATGACACCCTTCACAATAGCCACAAACAACATAAAGTACCTTGGTGTGACTCTAACCAAACAAGTGAAAGATCTGTATGATAAGAACTTCAAGTGTCTGAAGAAAGAAATTGGGAAGACCTCAGAAGATGAAAAGCTCTCCCATGCTCATGAATTGGCAAGATTAATATAGTAAAAATGGCCATCCTTCTGAAAGCAATCTACACATTCAATGCAATCCCTATCAAAATTCTAACTCAATTCTTCATAGAGTTAGGAAAAGCAATTCTCAAATTCATCTGAAATGACAAAAAACCCAGGATAGCAAAAACTATTCTCAACAATAAAAGATCTTCTGGCAGAATCACCCTCCCTGACCTCAAGCTGTACTTCACAGCAATAGTGATGAAAACTGAATAGTATTTGTACAGTGATAGGCAAGTAGATCAATGGACTAGAACTGAAGACCTACCTATGGGCACTTCATCTTTTCAAAGCATCTAAAAGCATCCAGTGGAAAAAAGACAGCCTTTTCAATAAATGGTGCTGGTTCAACAGGAGGTCACCATGTAGAAGAACGCAATTTGATCCATTTTTATGTCCCTGTACAAAGATCAAGTCCAAGTGGATCAAGGACCTCCACATAAAACCAAATACACTAAATCTAGTAGAAGAGAAAGTGGGGAAAAGTCACAAACATAGGTGCACAGGGGAAATGTTTCTGAAGAGAATGCCAATGGCTTATGCTCTAAGATCAAGAATCAACAAATAGAACCTCATAAAATTACAAAGCTTCTGTGAGGCAAAGGACACTGTCCATAAAACAAAATGGCAACCAACAGACCGGGAAAAGATCTTTACCAGTCCTACATTCAATAAAGGGCTAATATCCAATATATACAAATAAATCTAGAAATTAGTCTCCAGAGAACAAAATAACCCTATTAAAAAATGGAGAATACCAGCTACATATGTAGCAGAGGATGGCCTTGTTGGACATCAAAGGGAGGATAGGCCCTTGGCTGAGAAGGCTCGATTCCCCAGTATAGGGGAATGCCAGGACAGGGAAGCAGGAGTAGGTGTGTGGGTGAGCACAGGGAGGGGGGATAGGATAGGGTGTTTTCAGAGGGGAAACCAGGAAAGAGGATAACATTTGAAATGTAAATAAAGAAAATATCTTTTAAAAATGGAATATAGAAGTAAACAGAGAATTCTCAACTGAGAAAACTCAAGGGCTGAGAAGCACCTAAAGAAATGTTCAACATCCTTAGTCATCAGGGAAATGTAAATCAAAACAACCCTACGATTCCACCTCACCCTGGTCAGTATGCCTAAGATGAAAAGCTCGGTTGACATCAGATGCTAGCAAGGACATGAAGTAAGAGCTACACTCCTCCATTGCTAGTGGGATTGCAAGCTGGTACAACCACTCTGGAAATCAGTCTGGTGGTTCCTCAGAAAATTGGACATAGTACTACCAGAGGACCAAGCTTTACTGCTCTCGGGCATATACTGAGAAGATGCTCCATCATATAATAAGGACACATATTCCACTATGTTCATCATGGGCATATTTATAATATCCCAAATCTGGAAACAACCCAGATGTCCCTCAATAGAGGAAAGGATACAGAAAATGTGGTGCATTTACACAATGGAATACTACTCAGCTATTAAAAACAATGACTTCATGAAATTTGCAGGCAAATAGACTGAACTTGAAAATATCATCCTGAGTGAGGTAACTCAGTCACAAAAGAACAAACATGGTTTGTACTCTACTTAACTACTGATTATCCCAAAAGTTCAGAATACACAAGATTCAATTCAAAGACCATATGAAGCCTAAGAAGAGGGAAGAATAAAATGTGGATGCCTCACTGCTTTTTAGAAGGGTGAACAAAATACTCACATGAGCAAATATGGAGATAGAGTGTGGAGTAGAGACTGAAGGAAAGGCCATCCAGAGACTGTCCAACCTAGGGATCCATCCCATATACAGTCACCAAACCATGGCCCTATTGTGGATGCCAGGAAGTGCTTTCTGATGGAAGCCTTATCTGATAAGGCTGCCTCCTGTTAGGCTCTGCCAGAGCCTGACAAAGACAGAGGCAGAAATTTGCAACCAACCTTTGGACTGAGCACAGGGGTCACTAATGGAGGAATTGAAGAAGGGACTGAAGGAGCTGAGGGGGTTTGAACCCCCATGGAGGGAGCAATAGTGTCAACAAGCCAGAGCCCCTAGAAATCCTAGACACTAAGCCACCAACCAAAGTATACACATGGAGCGACCCATGGTGCTGGTCACATATGTGGCAGAGGTTGAGCTTGTTGAACTTCAGTGGGAGGAGAGGCCCTTGGTCCTGAGAGTGTTTGCTGCCCCAGAGTAGGGTAATGACAGTGCAGGAGGACGGGAATGGATAGGTGGTGATAGAGGCCTGGGGAGGGGTGGTATAGGGGGTTTCCAAAGGAGAGAACTGGAAAGGGGAAAATATTTGAAATGCAAATAAAAATATCCAATCAAAATACATAAACAAACAAACAAACAAACAAACAAACAAATAAATAAATAAATAAATAAGAGGGGCTAGAGAGATGGCTTAGTGTTTAAGAGCACAGACTGCTCTTCCAGAGGTCCTGAGTTCAATTCCCAGCAACCACATGATGGCTCACAACCATCTGTAATGGGATCTGATGGCCTCTTCTAATGTGTCAGAAGACAGCTACAATGTACTCATTAAAATAAATAAATCAAATGAATGGCGCTGGAAAACATCATCCTAAGTGAGGTAACCCAGTCTCAAAAGAACACTCATGGTATGCACTCAATGATAAGCAGATATTAACCTAGACGCTTGGAATACCCAAGACACAGTCCACATATCAAATGATGTCCAAGAAGAAGGAAGGAGTGGCCCCTGGTCCTGGAAAGGCTCAGTGCAGCAGTGTAGGGGAATACCAGAACAGGGAAGAGGGATGGTGTGGATTGGGGAATAGGGAGAGGGAAGAGGGCTTATGGGACTTTGGGAGAGGGGGAATAAAGGAAAGGGGAAATCATTTGAAATATAAATAAAGAATATATGGAATTAAAAAAAGAAATAAAAAAGTAGGGGCTAGAGAGATGGCTCAGTGGTTAAAAGGAGTGACTGGTCTTCCAAAGGTCCTGAATTAAAGTCCCAGCAACGACTTGGTAGCTCACAATCATCTGTAATGGGATCTGATGACCTCTTCTGGTGTGTCTGAAGACAGCTACAGTATACTCATATACATAAAATATAAAAAATCTTAAAGAAAAGCAGTGAATGCTGAGGTACAAAACACTGAAAACTTCAATAAAATCCAACATTCTTTCATGATCAAAGCTCTGTAGACAATAGTACAAGATGGAATATATCTCAATTAAATAGAAACCAGAATCATTTTTGCCTCATTTTGCTTTACATCTAGATAGGGGTTTTTGGTGTAGCCCTGGCAGGCCTTGGGTATAGTTTGTAAACTAGGCTAGCCTCAAACACAGAAAATAAATAAATAAATAAATAAATAAATAAATAAATAAATATTAAAATATACATATAAATAAATAATTAGGAAGGAATACATGCACATACTTCCATATGATAATGGCTATATTTGACAAATCTATAATAAATATTGTACTCCATTGGGGAACCTCAAGCATGTCCACTAAAATCAAGAGTGAGAACAGGGTTCCACCTTCTCCTGTTTACAAGGCTTAGCTAGACCAAGAAGCCATAAGAATGAGATAAGGGATGTAGAAATTAAAAAGTCAGCCTATTTGTACTGTCTACATATGAGACCCTAAGAACATTTTTGGCCACAGAATGCTCCACAAATGAGTAGGATACACAATTAAATAAGTGCAGCTTTCCTGTATAGTGATAACAAACCTGTTGAGAAATAATCCCATTCACAAGAATCTAATGTAAATGAATAATTAAAATAGGTAATTTGCCTTGGATTAAATAAAACCAAGAAAGTGAAGGAATTACACAATGGACATTTTTATACACCAAAAAGAAAAAAATAGAAAAGAAGCACCAGGGAGCCAGGAAACTCCACAGTCTTCTGTTCATAGCCTGACAGGAGAGAGAGATCTCCCAGCAGTGCTTTCACTTTTGAACTCAGAGGAGTAAGGACACAGGCTTACAGGCCCACAGGAGGAACAAACTCCAGCCAGAAACAACAAGACCAACTAGCACCACAGATAATCAGATGGCGAAAGGCAAGCACAAGAACCCTACCAACAGAAACCAAGGCCACATTGCAACATCAGAACCCAGTTCTTCCACCACAGCAAGTCTCAGATACCCCAACACACTGGAAAAGCAAGACTTGGATTTAAAATCATATCTCATGATGCTGATAGAGGGCTTCAAGAAAGACTTAAATAACTCTTTTAAAGAAATGTAAGAGATCCTCAGTCAACAGGTAAAGGCCCTTAAAGAAGAAACACAAAAATCCCTTAAAGAAATTCAGGAGATCATGGGCCACAGCAGAATCCCTTAAAGAAGAAACACAAAAATCCCTTAAAGAATTACAGGAAAACCAAACAATCAAATGAAGGAACTGAACAAAATCATCCAGGATCTAAAAGTGGAAGTAGAAACAATAAAGAAATCACAAAGTAACACATCTCTGGAGATAGAAAATCTTGGAAATTATTCAGGAGTCATAGATGCAAGCATCAAAAACAGAATACAAGAGATAGAAGAAGGAACCTCAGATGCTGAAGATACCATAGAATACATTGACTTAACAGTCAAAAGAAAATGCAAAATGCATAAAGCTGATAACCCAAAACATTCAGGAACTCCAGGACACAATAAGACCAAACCTAAGGATTATAGGTATAGACTAGAGCGAGGATTTACATCTTAAAGGCCCAGTAAATATCTTCAACAAAATTGTAGAAGAAAACTTCCCTAACCTGGAGAAAGGGATGCCCATGAACATACAAGAAGGCTTCAGAACTCCAAACATACTGGACCAGAACAGAAAGTCCTCCCGGCACATAATAATCAAAACACCAAATTCATTAAACAAACAAAGAATATTAAAATCAGTAAGGGAAAAAGGGCAAGTAAGTTACTTTTTTATTGAATATCGTCTTTGTTTACATTGCCAATGGTAAAACGTTTCCCGATATCCCCCCCTCCCCTAAGACTCCCCAACCGCTCCCTTTCCTCCTTCTCCCTGCCTCCACTTTTATGCCTCTCCACCCAACACACTCCCTCCTCCTGCCCTCTCGGTTTCCCTTTGTTCGGGCCTCTGTTGAGCCTTTACCTGAACAAGGACCATTTCTCCCACTGATGCCCAACAAGGCCTTCCTCTGCCACATTTTTGGCTGGAACCATGTGTTCCCCTTGGTTGATGGTTCAGTCCCTGGGAGTCTTGGGGCATCTGGGTAGCTGAAATCATTGTTCTTCCCATGGGGCTGTAAACGCCTTCAGCTATCTGGACCTCCCTCCAGCTCCTCCATTGGGGACCCCATGCCCAGTCCAATAGTTGGTTGTTAGCAGCTACCTCTGTATTTGTAAGGCTCTGGAAGGGCCCCTCCAGAGACAACCATGGCATGCTCCTTTTGGTATACACTTCTTGTGGTCCTTGTACAAAGCTCAAGTCCAAGGGGATCAAGGATCTACACATAAAACTGAGCAAGTAATTTATAAAGGCAGACCTATCAGAATCACACCAGACTTCTCACCAGAGACGATGAAAGCTAAAAGATCCTGGGCAGACCTCATACAGACCCTAAGACAACACAAATGCCAGCCCAGGCTACTATACCCAGCAAAACTTCTCAATCATAGATGAAGAAACCAAGATATTCCATGATAAAACCAAATTTACATAATATCTGTCCACAAATCCAGTCCTACAAAGGATAGTTAATGGAAAATGCCAATACAGGGAGGGAAACTACACCCTAGAAAAAGCAAGAAAGTCATCTTCTTCCAACAAAGCCAAAAGAAGATACCCACACAAACATAAAAATAGCATCAAAAATAACAGGGAGTAACAATCACTATTCCCTAATATCTCTTAACAGCAATGGACTCAACTCCCCAATAAAAAGACATAGACTAATGAAATATTTCACATGTAAATCTTCAATTTTATCAGAAAATGTTTGCAATTCCCCTTTTAATTAATTTAGTAATTTTTATGTCTACCATTTTATCTGCATTATTTTTCATGATAATCTTCAATTTTAATACGTCTTTCTATATATGTCCTCTATTTTATCAGAAATGTTTTCAATGTAAATCTTTGATTTTATCACAAATGTTCCTAATTCCACCTTCAATCAATTTAGAAAGAGTTTTTATATCTACCATTTTATATGTAAAATTTCCCATGAAATTGTCAATTTTAACATATTTGTCTATTTATTTCTTGAATTTTACCAGAAATATTTTCCATGTAAATCTTCAATGTTATCTGAAAATGTTTATAATTCCACCTTCAATCAACTTAGAATTATCTTTATGCCTATCATTTTATCTAAATAATTTCCATGATAATCTTTAATTTTAACATGTTTTTCTATATATTTCTTCAATTTTATCAGAAATATTTTCCATGTAAATCTTCAAGCTTATCAGAAATTGTTTATAATTCCACCTTCAATCAACTTAGGAATACTTTTATACCTACCATTATTATATCTATATAAAGTTTCCCATGATAATCTTCAATTCTAACATGGTTTTCTACATTTTTCTACAATTTTGTCGGAAATATTTTCCATGTAAATCTTCAATTCTATCATTAAATGTTTCTATCCCATATTTCAATTAATTTAGCAATGTTTTACATGTCTACCACTTTACTCCTAAATTTTCCATGAAAATTGTCAATTTTAATGTTTATCTGAAATATTTTCCATGTAAATCATTAATTTTATCATAAAATGTTTTTATTTCCCTTTACTTCCCATTTCAATAAATAAAAAAATTTAAAAAAAAAAAAAAAGAAAAGAAAGTCCTAGAACACAGAAGACTCCTCATGCTGACCGGATCAATGCTGTGTAAATGGCACTGCTATCAAAAGCTACCCACAGAATAGATGCCATCATCAAAATTCCCAAGCCACTCTTCATAGAAACAGCAAATATATCCAAGGATTTGTATGAAAATTAAAAGACTAGGCACCTTGTGCACTTAGCAATACAAATGTTTTCAATGTCAGATCTACAGGTCATTCTCATCAGTTAAGAGCACTGGCCACATGTGGAGGGATTCCAGTTCAGTTCCTAGCACCTATGTAGAAATGTCAAACTCTAGCTTTGGAGAACACAGTACCTGCTTCTGATCTCAATCAAGCACAAAGCAAGCACACTGTGAACAAATAAACATAATGCTCATAAAGTTTTTTTTAATATTTTTATTTTCTATATTCTTTGATTACATTCCAAATGATTTCCCCTTTCCCGGATCCCCCCTCCCCATATGTCCCATAAACCTTCTTCTCTCAATCCCTTCTCCAATCACCTCCCTCCTTTTTCTCTGTCCTTATATTCCCCTCCAATGCTAGATCAATCCTTTCCAGGATCAGGACCCTCTCCATACTTCTTTATGGGAGTCATTTGTTATGCATTTTGTGCCTTGGGTATTCAGGGATTCTGGGCTAATTAATATCCACTCATCAGAGATTGCATTCCATGTGTACTCTTTTGTGATTGGGTTACCTCACTTAGGATGATATTTTCCAGATCAAACCATTTGCCTAAAAATGTTGTGAATTCATTGTTTCTAATTGCTGAGTAGTATTCCATTGTGTAAATATACCATATTTTCTGTATCCATTCCTCCTTTGAGGGGCATCTGGGTTCTTTCCAGCTTCTGGCTATTATAAATAAGGCTGCTATGAACATAATGGAGCATGTGTCTTTATTGCATGCAGGGGAAACCTATGAGTATATGCCCAGGAGAGGTATAGCAGAGTACTCCAGAAGTCTCATGTCCAGTTTTCTGAGGAAACTCTAGACTGATTTCCAAAGTGGTTGTACCATCTTACAGCCCTACCAGCAGTGGAGGAGTGTTCCTCTTTCTCCACATCCTCGCCAACACCTGCTGTCTCCTGAGTTTTTGACCTTAGCCATTCTGACTGGTGTAAGGTGAAATCTCAGGGTTGTTTTGATCTGCATTTCCCTAATGACTAATGATGTTGAGCACTTCTTAAGGTGCCTCTCTCGGCCATCTGAATTTCGGCAGGTGAAAATTCTTTGTTTAGATCTGTACCCCATTTTTAATAGGGTTATTTGGTTCCCTGGGGTCTACCTTCTTGAGTTCTTTGTATATATTGGATATTAGCCCTCTATCAGATGTGGGGTTGGTGAATATCCTTTCCAAATTTGATGGTTGCCATTTTGTCCTTTTAACAGTGTCCTTTGCCTTACAGAAACTTTGTAATTTTATGAGGTCCCATTTGTCAATTCTTGATCTTAGAGCATAAGCTATTGGTGATCTGTTCAGGAACTTTTCCCCCATGCCCATGTCCTCTAAGGTCTTCCCCAGTTTCTTTTCTATTAGTTTCAGTGTGTCTGGTTTTACATGAAGGTCCTTGATCCACTTGGAGTGAAGTTTAGTACATGGAGATAAGAATGGATCAATTCTCATTCTTCTGCATGCTGACTTCCAATTGATCCAGCACCATTTGTTGAAAAAGCTATCTTTTTTCCACTGGATGTTTTTGGCTCCTTTGTTGAAGATCAGGTGACCATAGGTGTGTGGATTCATTTCTGGATCTTCAATTCTATTCCATTGGTCCACTTGTCTGTCACTGTGCCAATACCATGCAGTTTTTAACACTATTGCTCTGTAGTATTGCTTAAAGTCCGGGATACTGATTCCCCCAGAATTTCTTTTGTTGTTGAGAATAGTTTTAGCTATCCTGGGTTTTTTGTTATTCCAGATAAATTTGAGAATTGCTTTTTCTAACTCTGTGAAGAACTGAGTTGGGATTTTGATGGGGATTGCATTGAATCTGTAGATTGCTTTTGGCAAGATGGCCATTTTAACTATAATAATCCTGCCAATCCACGAGCATGGCAGATTTTTCCATTTTCTGAGGTCTTCTTCGATTTCCTTCTTCAGAAACCTGAAGTTCTTGTCATATAGATCTTTCACTTGTTTGGTTAGAGTCACACCAAGATACTTTATATTGTTTGTGGCTATTTTGAAAGGTGTCATTTCCCTAACTTCTTTCTCGGCCTGCTTATCCTTTGAGTATAGGAAGGCAACTGATTTGCTTGAGTTGATTTTATAACCAGCCACTTTGCTGAGTTCTCTGGTGGAGGTTTTTGGGTCACTTAAGTAGACTATCATGTCATCTGCAAATAGTGATAATTTGACTTCTTCCTTTCCAATTTGTGTCCCCTTGACCTCCTTATGTTGTTTAATTGCTCTAGCTAGAACTTCAAGTACTATATTGAAAAGATATGGAGAGAGAGGACAGCCTTGTCTAGTCCCTGATTTTAGTGGGATTGCTTCAAGTTTCTCTCCGTTTAGTTTGATGTTGGCTACCAGTTTCCTGTATATTGCTTTAACAATGTTTAGGTATGGGCCTTGAATTCCTGTTCTTTCCAAGACTTTTAGCATGAAAGCATGCTGGATTTTGTCAAATGCTTTTTCTGCATCTAATGAGATGATCATATGTTTTTTTTTCTTTGAGTTTGTTTATGTAGTGGAGAGCATTGATGGATTTCCTTATATTGAACCATCCCTGCATCCCTGAGATGAAGCCTACTTGATCATGGTGGATGATCATTTTGATGTGTTCTTGAATTCGGTTGGCAAGAATTTTATTAAGTATTTTTGCATCAATATTCATAAGAGAAATTGGCCTGAAGTTCTCTTTCTTTATTGGATCTTTGTGTGGTTTTGGTATCAGCGTAATTGTGGCTTCATAGAACGAGTTCAGTAGAGTTCCTTCTGTTTCTATTTTGTGGAATAGTTTGAAGAGTATTGGTGTTACTATAGTCTTCTATGAAAGTCTGATACAATTCTGCACTGAAGCAATCTGGTCCTGTGCTTTTTTTGGTTGGGAGACTTTCTATGACCCTTTATATTTCTTCAGGTGTTATGGGACTGTTTAGTTGATCTATTTCATCCTGATTTAGTTTTGGTGTCAGATATCTGTCTGGGAAACTGTCCATTTCCTCCAGATTCTCCAGTTGTGTTGAGTATAGGCTTTTGTAGTAGGATCTAAGGATTTTTTGAATTTCCTAAGTTTCTGTTGTTATATCTCCCTTTTCATTTCTAAGTTTGTTAATCTGGATACTGTCTCTGTGTCCTTTGGTTAGTCTGGCTAAGGGTTTATCTATCTTGTTGACTTTCTCAAAGAACCAGCTCCTGGTTTTGTTGATTCTTTGTATGGTTCTCTTTGTTTCTACTTGATTGATTTCAGCCCTGAGTTTGATGATTTCCTACCTTCTACTCCTCCTGGGTGAAATAGCTTCTTTTTGTTCCAGGGCTTTCAGGTGTGTCATTAAGCTGTTAGTGTATGCTCTCTCCATTTTCTTTTTGAAGGCACTTGGGGCTATGAGTTTTCCTCTTAGCACTGCTTTCATTGTGTCCCATAGATTTGGGTATGTTGTGTCTTCATTTTCATTATGTTCTAAAAAGTCTTTAATTTTTTTATTTCTTTTTTGACCAAGGTATCATTGAGTAGAATATTGTTCAGTTTCCACGTGTATGTGGGTTTTCTGTTGTTTTTGTTGCTATTGAAGACCACTTTTACTCCATAGTGATCTGATAGGAGGCATGGGATTAGTTAGATCTTCTTATATTTGTTGAGGTCTGTCTTGTGACCAATTATATGGTCGATTTTGGAGAAGGTACCATGAGGTACTGAGAAAAAGGTATATTCTTTTGTTTTAGGATAGAATGTTCTATATATACCTGTTAAATCTAATTGGTCCAAAGCTTCAATTAGTTTCATTGTGTCCCTGTTTAGTTTCTGTTTTCCTGATCGGTCCATTGAGGAAAGTGCAGTGTTGAAGTCACCCACAATTATTGTGTTAGGTGCAATGTGTGCTTTGAGCTTTAATAAAGTTTCTTTTATGAATGATCCTAACATTACTTAATTTTTATAAGATGTCTATTAATTTTAATTTCAATTTATTTTTCTGAACTAATTACCAAATTTACTTTATCACCCTTAAGTTATATGGTGTAATTTTCAGAGGATTTCAGAAGTGATCTTTGTATGCATCTTGAAATGTAGTGAGTAAAGTTCTAACTTTAAATTTAAACAAACATACTTAATTTTGCTTCTGTTTATTATGTAACATAAAAGGAATAGTGTTAAATTCTATAGTGTGAATGCTTAGAAGTTCTGAGAGTCTTTGAAAAAGAAATGGGTTGTATGTTCAAACCTCACCTAACAAGGGGCACCTTGCTGACCTTTATTGACTAGAATCTTAAGAGCCTTTCTGTTCCCTGTTTAACTTCACAAATTATGTCAGCCCTTAGCCTCTCTCTGCCTGGTAGGAGCAGTCAACTGAGTCACTGTGATGATGAAGTTACAGGACATGAATTGTTAAATAAACAGTGAATGTGGTCCTAATGAACACAATATTTGTGTTCATTAATAATTTCTGTGTTCTAATCATTGAATAAATATTCTTCATAATATTCTGATAATACAAATGCGCAAAAATGCTCTCATAGAGAGTCATATCTGCTTACCAGCAAAGCTGAGCCTCTCAGGAGGCATCGCTGGGTGATGAGGGAAGCAGGCTATGCTGCAGCACTGTGCAGAGTCCATGATGATGGCTGGAGTCTGTGCCATGCTGACTCCCTGGGTTATCTGTTCCTGCTGTTTCTGGAGGTTTATTTGGAAACACCAGGTAATATTCCCACTGCCAGTCTGAGCCTGAACACATGGCTACAAAGGCTTTAACATATAAAATTACAAGTCTTACACAGTCTGAGCCTAAAGACACTGTTGCAAAGGCTTTAAGATCTAAAACTATGCTTCTTACACAGTCTTTCAGAAAGAACTGCCATTCCTCAGTTCAGTGGCTCTTCATGGTTTGCCCATAACATTCTCCCAGTTCATTTATTTCTGACATCTAGGGAAACAGAGCCGGCACTGGCTGGATGATGTTTTTGCCTTCCCTAGTGTACCAGCATTTGTCCCTAGTGTCTTTCTAGGTTTAAGGTAGGATTTGGGCTAAAGGTAGACACCCTAACCAAGTGAGTAACCTCACCCTCAAGTCATTGACCAATGTCAGCTACAAACACCTCTAGTTGATGCTCCTATAGGTCATGGGTGTCCATGATTTGGGTAACTGTGGAATGACACAAAGGCTCAAGCCAGGGCCCCCTTGATTCGAGCTCTACAGAGTTTCCTTTTTCTACCCTGAGCAGCCACGGCCTTCACAATCAACTTTAACTGAAGACTGCTCTGTTTCCTCGTTATCATTCTTGTTCCACACACGATTCTTTTCCTAATCTTCCCAAGTGCCTTCCTTTCCCCCAGTGTAGCCTCTTCTAATGGGACCTGTTTCAGAAATTAGTGAGATTTCCTGGTGCTGTGTACACTATATACATAATTTCATGATTCTTGAAAGTAGCCTGTTTTGATTCATTGTGCAAAATGCAATAACAGTGCATGATACAACAGATTGTCCCAGACCTGTTATAGCTTACTCTCTCCTGCCCTCTCTGTTTGATGAGTGTTCCTTAATTCTGCAGATCTGAGAGTGTGGGTCCCCTCTCCTAGTCTTCTAACCCTTGCTCAGTCAGGAAGGTGTGAGCTGTTGAGGCTCAGCTGGGAGGGGACAGGCTAGAGAATCCTTGTGGCTTGTATCTGAGGAGGGTTCATACTCACCAGAGAGTTTTCTATACAAATTATACGTCTGTCTAGAATCTGCATGCCTTACTGACTCTTTTTGTTGTTTGGTTTTTCAAGACAGGGTTTTTCTGTGTAGCCCTGGCTGTCCTATTGGTCTTAAACTTGAACATCCACAAACTTCCTTTTAAGTGCTGAAATTAAGGTATGTGGCACCACTGCTCAGCACTGATACTTATTATATGGAATTATATAGAATTGCATAGTCCATGAAATTTGGAGGTCGCAGGATGAATAGAGAAACGATGTCTGTGTCTTTCCTGATAAGTTGGTGTTGGTGATGGCAGGCAAACACACCACTGTAAGTTTTCTCTTTGCATAGTGGAATTCAACCTACAGAAAGATAAGGTTTCCCAGTGCTTTCAAAACCAGAATCCCTGAAGCCATGATGTTGTGAATATCACTGAGGAGTCCCAGCCTCTGCACTTGCCTGGCTTTCCTAAGAGCTTCAGGTTTGCAAGGCTGAGGGTTCTGAAGTGACCCTGATACTAGCACAGCCTGCACCTGCTCTGAAGAGCTGACAGTGCGACAGGGCAATCAATGTGTATCTTCATAAAGATCAAGTTCCTTTTCATTTCTTGTTTCTTTTCTTTGTTCCTGTTTCTCATTTCCTTTCCACTTTTTTTTTATTTTTTATTCGATATATTTTTTTATTTACATTTCAAATGATTTCCCCTTTTCTAGCCCCTCATTCCCCGAAAGTCCCGTAAGCCCTCTTCTCTTCCCCTGTCCTCCCACACACCCCTTCCCACTTCCCCGTTCTGGTTTTGCCGAATACTGCTTCACTGAGTCTTTCCAGAACAAGGGGCCACTCCTCCTTTCTTCTTGTACCTCATTTGATGTGTGGATTATGTTCTGGGTATTCCAGTTTTCTAGGTTAATATCCACTTATTAGTGAGTGCATACCATGATTCACCTTTTGAGTCTGGGTTACCTCACTTACTCATTAGGGAAATGCAAATCAAAACAACCCTGAGATTTCATCTTACACCAGTCAGAATGGCTAAGATTAAAAATTCAGGAGACAGCAGGTGTTGGAGAGGGTGTGGAGAAAGAGGAACACTCCTCCACTGCTGGTGGAGTTGCAAATTGGTACAACCACTCTGGAAATCAGTCTGGCGGTTCCTCCGAAAACTGGGCACCTCACTTCCAGAAGATCCTGCTATACCACTCCTGGGCATATACCCAGAGGATTCCCCACCATGTAATAAGGATACATGCTCTACTATGTTCATAGCAGCCCTATTTATAATTGCCAGATGCTGGAAAGAACCCAGGTATCCCTCAACAGAAGAGTGGATGCAAAAAATGTGGTATATCTACACAATGGAGTACTATTCAGCCATTAGAAACAATGAATTCATGAAATTCTTAGGCAAATGGATGGAGCTAGAGAACATCATACTAAGTGAGGTAACCCAGACTCAAAAGGTGAATCATGGTATGCACTCACTAATAAGTGGATATTAACCTAGAAAACTGGAATACCCAAAACATAATCCACACATCAAATGAGGTACAAGAAGAAAGGAGGAGTGCCCCCTTGTTCTGGAAAGACTCAGTGAAGCAGTATTCGGCAAAACCAGAACGGGGAAGTGGGAAGGGGTTGGTGGGAGGACAGGGGAAGAGAAGGGGGCTTACAGGACTTTCGGGGAGTGGGGGGCTAGAAAAGAGGAAATCATTTGAAATGTAAATAAAAAATTATATCGAATAAAAAAAATTAATTGCCAGAAGTTGGAAAGAGCCCAGGTATCCCTCAACAGAAGAGTGGATGCAAAAAATGTGGTATATATACACAATAGAGTACTATTCAGCCATTAGAAACAATGAATTCATGAAATTCTTAGGCAAATGAATGGAGCTGGAGAACATCATAAAAAGACAGCATTTTTAACAAATGGTGCTGGATCAACTGGAGGTCTGCATGCAGAAAAATGCAAATCAACCCATTCTTATCTCCTTGTACAAAGCTCAAGTCCAAGTGGATCAAAGATCTGCACATAAAATCAGACACACTGAAGCTTATAGAGGAGAAAGTGGGGACAAACCTTGAACACATGGGCACAGGGGGAAAGTTTCTTTTTTTAATATTTTTATTTTCTATATTCTTTGTTTACATTCCAAATGATTTCCCCTTTCCCGGATCCCCCCTCCCCATATGTCCCATAAACCTTCTTCTCTCCATCCCTTCTCCAATCACCTCCCTCCTTTTTCTCTGTCCTTATATTCCCTTCCCATGCTAGATCAATCCTTTCCAGGATCAGGACCCTCTCCATACTTCTTCATGGGAGTCATTTGTTATGCAATTTGTGCCTTGGGTATTCAGGGATTCTGGGCTAATTAATATCCACTTATCAGAGATTGCATTCCATGTGTATTCTTTTGTGATTGGGTTACCTCACTTAGGATGATATTTTCCAGATCAAACTATTTGCCTTAAAATGTTGTGAATTCATTGTTTCTAATTGCTGAGTAGTATTCCATTGTGTAAATATACCACATTTTCTGTATCCATTCCTCCTTTGAGGGGCATCTGGGTTCTTTCCAGCTTCTGGCTATTATAAATAAGGCTGCTATGAACATAATGGAGCATGTGTCTTTATTGCATGCTGGGGAATCCTTTGGGTATATGCCCAGGAGAGGTATAGCAGGGTCCTCTGGAAGTCTCATGTCCAGTTTTCTGAGGAATCTCCAGACTGATATCCAAAGTGGTTGTACCATCTTACATCCCCACCGGCAGTGGAGGAGTTAACAGAACACCAATGGCTTATGCTCTAAGAACAAGAATCAACAAATGGGACCTCATAAAACTGCAAAGCTTCTATAAGGCAAAGGACATAGCCAATAGGACAAAACGGCAACCAACAAATTGGGAAAAGATCTTTACTAACCCTACATCTGATAGAGGGCTAATAGCCAACATATACAAAGAACTCAAGAAGTTAGTCTCCAGAGAATTAAATAACCCTATTAAAAATTGGGGTACAGAGCTAAACATGGAATTCTCAACGGAGAAAACTCAAATGACTCTAAAGCACCTAAAGAAATGTTCAGCATCCTTAGTTATCAGGGAAATGCAAATCAAAGCAACACTGAGATTCCACCTTACACCAGTCAGAATGGCTAAGATGAAAAACTCAGGGGACAGCAGATGCTGGAGAGGATGTGGGGAAAGAGGAACATTTCTCCATTGTTGGTGGGATTGCAAGCTGGTAAAACCACTCTGGAAATCAGTTTGGCGATTCCTCAGAAAATTAGACATAGTACTACCTGTGGACCCAGCTATACCACTCCTGGGCATATACCCAGAAAGTGCTCCTACATGTAATAAGGACACATGTTCCACTATGTTCATAGCTTCCTTATTTATAATAGCCAGAAGCTGGAAAGAACCCAGATGTCCCTCAACAGAGGAATGGATACAGAAACTATGGTATATATACACAATGAAGTACTATTCAGCTCTTAAAAACAATGAATTCATGAAATTCTTAGGCAAATGGATGGAACTAGAAAGTGTCATCCTGAGCAAGGTAACCCAGTCACAAAAGAACGCACATGGTATGCAGTCACTAATAAGCGGATGCTAGTCCAAAAGCTCAAAATAAACAAGTTACAATTCACCCAGCACAGGAAGCTCAAGAAGAATGAGGACTTAAGTGAGGGTGCTATGGGTCCTCTGAGAAAGAGAACAAAATGCTCACAGGAGCAACAAGGGAGGCAATGTGTGGAGCAGAGTCTAAAGTAAAGGTCACCCAGTGAGTGCCCTACCTGGGGATTCATTCTATAAATATTCAGCAAACCCCTAGACACTACTACCAGAAGCATGTACCAAAAGGAGCATGCCATGGCTGTCTCCAGAGGGGCCCTGCCAGAGCCTTACAAATTCAGAGGCAGAAACTAGCAACCAACTATTGGACTGAGCTTGGGGTCCCCAACGGAGGATCTGGAGGGTGGTCCAGAGGAGCTAAAGGTATATATAGCCCCATGGGAAAAACAATGACTTCAGACACCCAGACACCCCAAGACTCCCAGGGACTGAACCAACAACCAAGGGGTATACATGGTTCCAGCCAAAAATGTGGCAGAGGAATGCCTTTTGGGGCATCAGTGGGAGGAGTGGTCTTTGGTCAGGTAAAAGCTCAATAGAGGCCACAACAAAGGGAAACACATGGGGGGGGGGGGGAGTTGCGGGGGAGGTGGGACTGTGTCAGGCAGAGGGGCATATACATGGAGGCAGGGGGTGGGAGGAGGGGTAGGGAATCGTTGGGGAGGGGGGCTTTTGGGAGGAGGTAAATTGGGAAAGGTTTTACCATTGGCAATGTAAATGAAGAAGATACTCAATAAAAAATGAAAAAGAAAAAAATGAAAAAGGAAGTAAAAACACTTTATGACAAAATTCAGTATTTACATGGAAAATATTTCAGATAAACACGTTAAAATTGACAATTTTCATGGAAAATTAAAGAGTAAAGTGGTACACATATAAAACATTGCTAAATTAATTGAAATATGGGATAGAAACATTTTATGATAGAATTGAAGATTTACATGGAAAATATTTCTGATAAAATTGTAGAAAAATATAGAAAAAACATGTTATAATTGACGATTATCATGGAAAATTTTATATAGATATAATAATGGTAGGCATATAAGTATTCCTAAGTTGATTGAAAGTGGAATTATAAATATTTTCTGATAAACTTGAATATTTACATGGAAAATATTTCTGATAAAATTGAAGAAATATATAGAAAAGCATGTTAAAATTAAAGATTATTGTGGAAATTATATAGATTAAATGAAAGGCATGAAGATAATTCTGAGTTGATTGAAGGTGGAATTACAAATATTTTCAGATAAAACTGAAGACTTACATGGAAAATATTTCTGGTAAAATTCAAAAAATATATAGATAAACACATTAAAATTGACTATTTCATTATATGAAAATTTTACATATAAAATGGTAAATATAAAAACTCTGGGAGGGCTGGAGAGATGGCTCAGCGGTTAAGAGCACTGACTGCTCCACCCAAGGTGCTGAGTTCAAATCCCAGCAACCACATGGTGGCTCACAGCCATCTGTAAAGATCTTATACCCTCTTCCGGTGTGTCTGAAGACAGCTACAGTGTACTTACATATAGCAATAAATAAATAAAATCTTTTTTTAAAAAAAAAACCTCTGAATTAATTGAAGGAGGAGTTAGAAACATTTGTGATAAAATCAAAGATTTACATTGAAAACATTTCTGATAAAACAGAGGAAGCATATAGAAAGACATATCAAAATTGAAGATTATCATGAAAAATAATGCAGAAAATGGTAGACATAAAAACATTACTAAATTAACTAAAAGGGGAAGTACAAACATTTTCTTATAAAATTGAAGATTTACATGAGAAATATTTCATTAGTCTACGTCTTTTTATTGGGGAGTTGAGTCCATTGTTGTTAAGAGATATTAAGTAATAGTGTTTGTTGCTTCCTGTTATTTTTGATGTTATGTTTATGTTTGTGTGGGTATCCTCTTTTGGGTTTGTTGGAAGAAGATTACTTTCTTGCTTTTTCTAGGGTGTAGTTTCCCTCCTTGCATTGGCATTTTCCATCAATTATCCTTTGTAGGGCTGGATTTGTGGACAGATATTGTGTAAATTTGGTTTTATCATGGAATATGTTGGTTTCTCCATCTATGATGATTGAGAGTTTCGCTGGGTATTTGTGTTGTCTTAGGGTCTGTATGAAATCTGTCTGCCCAGGATCTTCTAGCTTTCATCATCTCTGGTGAGAAGTCTGGTGTGATTCTGATCGGTCTGCCTTTATAAGCTACTTGTCCTTTTTCCCTTACTGCTTTTAATATTCTTTCTTTGTTTAGTGAATTTGGTGTTTTGATTATTATGTTCCAGGAGGATTTTCTGTTCTGATCCAGTCTGTTTGGAGTTCTGAAGGCTTCTTGTATGTTCTTGGGCATCTCTTTCTCTAGGTTAGGGAAATTTTCTTCTACAATTTTGTTGAAGATATTTACTGGGCCTTTAAGATGTAAATCCTCATGTCTATACCTATAATCCTTAGGTTTGATTTTCTTATTGTGTCCTGGAGTTCCTGGATGTTTTGGGTTACCAACTTTATGCATTTTGCATTTCTTTGACTGTTGAGTCAATGTTTTCTATGGTATCTTCAGCACCTGAGATTTTTTTCCTCTATCTCTTGTATTCTGTTGTTGATGCTTGCATCTATGACTCCTGAATACTTTCCAAGGTTTTCTATCTCCAGAGATGTGTCACTTTGTAATTTCTTTATTGTTTCTACTTCTACTTTTAGATCCTGGATGGTTTTGTTCAGTTCCTTCCACTTGATTGTTTGTGTTTTCCTGTAATTCTTTAAGGGATTTTTGTGTTTCTTCTTTAAGGGCTTTTACCTGTTGACTGATAATCTCCTGTATTTCTTTAAGGAAGTTATTTAAGTCTATCAGCATCATGAGATATGATTTTAAATCCAACTCTTGCTTTTCCAGTGTGTTGGGGTATCTGGGGCTTGCTGTGGTGGAAGAACTGGGTTCTGATGTTGCGATGTGGCCTTGGTTTCTGTTGGTAGGGTTCATGTGCTTGCCTTTCACCATCTGGTGCTAGTTGGTATTGCTGTCTCTGGCTGGAGTTTATTCCTCCTGTGGGCCTGTAAGCCTGTGTCCTTACTCCTCTGAGCTCAAAAGTGAAAGCACTGCTGGGAGATCTCTCTCTCCTGGCGGGCTATACACAGAAGGCTGTGGAGTTTCCAGGCTCCCTGTTGCAAATGGCGACAGCTGCTCCACTGATCTTAGGCACTGTGGGAGTCACACATCTTAAAGAGAGGCATTATAAAAAATGAAATTGGTCCCAATTAAATCTAAAAAGTAAAGTGAGAAAAATTAGGGTTGTCTATATGACATAAACTTTCTGATCCCTCCCATAGGTGTGGCAAGGCAACTCAGCATTGTCCCCAGCCCTCTGCAGATGGCAGTCATCCAGGACGGAATGAGTGAGACCACTAGGAAAGTAGGATGATCCATGGGGACGCCATGCTTCAGTGCTCCCCAGCGGGAACTTGTCATCCTCCATAAAAGCTGAAAGCTGTAGAGATGCACTAAAGACTTCCTTCACCTAAGCAGGATCTCCTCAGTCACAGAGTCCACCATGCCATGGACCTCTGGGTGAGTGCCCTGCAACCAAGTGCAGGATCAGAAGGTGGCCAGGTCCTAGGCAGGAGAAGGGAGGAGGATCTGGGAGGCTTCAGGGAGGTTTTCATCTTCTGTAGAGGAGATGCTGAGCTCTGACAGCCCCCCACCAAGGAAGACTGTGTTCTGCACAGGTAAAGAGCATGTTTATTTCTCAGGATAGTTCCTGAAACTCCTAAAATTAGTTAATTTCCCATTGGAATCATCAAAGTTTCATATTTACATTTTGTTTTAATTAAATGACTCACAATGAAGAATATGATGTAGTATATTTTAGTGATTAAAAAATATTTGTGAACCTACTATAAAAATGATGTTTCCATTGCATAGCTTCATTAAAATCCTTCCTTTTACTTTTGTTATATTCTTGACCAAAACAAAACTATTTATGATGTATGTCACTTCTGTATTTTGAGTAATTAAAAACAATTCCAGAGTGCTTGGAAGGAAATGTCCTCGATGTTCCAGTGTCATCTAGACACTGGACAAACTCCCATTATTTCAAGGTTCCCACGAAAATTTTCTCCTGAAGTAATTTTATCCAGATTCAGTTTCAGAAATTACACACCAATGCTCTTGGCTCATTTTTTGTGCACTACACATGTTCTGTGAGGAGAACTTCCCAAGGAGGCTCCTAGATATTAATTACACAGTAGTAGCTTCCACTCCTGGTGTCTAAAGAACCAGGATCCACATTCTAAGAGCTTGAGAGAAAAAAAGTCTGTGTCAATCCTTCTGTTGCCCTCGTCAGAGAAAGTCGGTCAAGCCGCATCCTGTCCTGCTCTGTGCTTAGCTTTCAGATTTTCTCCGTCTATATCTTTTCATAAACACATCCGAACAGGCAAACACGAGCACATGTCTTGCTTCCTGCTGACATGCAGTGACTAAGACTCGGAGGGAGGGCGAGAGCTGTGCAGAGAGTGGCGTGGCTCATGTTTCCTCACGGAGCTGAAAGACAAGCAGAGTCTGCTGCAGGCTGTGCTCTGCCAGGCTGACAGCTGGGTCGGAGCCGAGGCTTCTCTGCAGCCTCCTGAGAGGCTCAACTCTGCTGCTGTTTCTGGGTGCCTGTAAAAATATTGGTGGACATCTTAGCTGCAAGTCTGAACCCCAAGAGGTACCCACAAAGGTTTTATGTCAAAAAAGACGATCGGGATTAATTGTCAATATAGTTTTCAGAAGTGGCCATCATTTCCTAGCCTGGATGTTCCCAGGCCTCTGACATGGCATTCCTGCAGTTCCTGTGCTTCATGGCCTCTCTGGACACAGAGCTGACACCTGCTTTCTTTCCTTGATGCTCCAGCATCTCTTCGAGTATTCCTAGTTTTCCAGATAGAATTGTGCAACAAAGAGAGCACACTGTTCAGTTCCACACCATCCCAATCCCACGTGCAGGTAGAAGAGTCTGCTCCCCGTCCAACCCTCTGTGTCCATCTCACATTAGCACAGAGGGGATGAGAGGAAAAGGACATGGTAAAGGTGAGCTGTGTGATGGTGAGAACACAATCCACTGATCTAAGAATGTGAGAGTGGACAGGTGCCAATCTGCCCCGACATAAACCATGAGCTTCACACACCCTCTCCACACCAGGACGTGGGCAGGCTGACTTCATGTTGAGAGGAGAAACAGATGTGTCTGTCCTTCCTACTTCTTTCTCCATGGATCAGAGCACACACAGGGACATAAGCGCCATTCCACAGGGCATCTGCAGAGGGGTTCCCGGCCCCCCCTCCACTCTCTATCTCCCTCCAGAACTGTCCTGAGCATTTGTCATCTGTGTTAAGCTCTTTTAGTGATGCCAGGCACTACAGGGCACTCTCTGATTGCAGTAACTTCAAGGTGGCATCTGCAGTCCTGGCTTCCCTGAACTTGGCAGTGTAGGGTAAGCTAACTCTGTTCTCCTGCAAGGAATATTCCTACAGCTGACTCCAACAGAAGAGGGTTCGGGTTTTTCTTGGTCACTTCTTCCTCCTTGGCTATATCATTTCCCTCATCTATCCATCAAGCTGTTTCATCCTCTGACTCTCCTGGGGAACCAACTTTCCAAAGCCTATGTCACCTCTTCTGTGACTTATTTCCTAAATACAGAGTGTCAGGTATCTGTGAATCAACCTGTGTTCTTCTCCTTCTCCTCCTCTTCTTCCTCCTCTGTCTCCTCCTTCACTCTCTTCTCTTCCTTCTCCTGCTCCTTCTCTTTTAATTTTTTGTCAGTTTTGTTTTGTTTCTGATTTTTGCTGAAATTGATATTGAGGAAATCAAACTTATGTATTATATAAAGAACATGGTAATCCAACATGAATCACTCGGCAAAACTTTGGTAAAACTTATTTAAAGCTCTACTAGTACACAGAACTCACTGTCTATTAATGTTATAAAATTTAAATTTCCCTAATGATTCTATACTATTTTATTTTAGAAAAATCTCCATTTAATCTTTTTTTATATGTATCTGTTTGCTTTTAATCTTCTTTATTTCTTTTATTGGATATTTTTTATTTACATTTCAAAAGTTATCTCCTTTCCAGGTCTCCCCTCTGGAAAACCCTATCCCCTCCCCCTCCCCCTCCCCCTGCCTCTCCATCACCCACCCACCAACTCCTGCTTTCCAGCCCTGGCATTCCCCTACACTGGGGCATTGAACTCCCTCAGGCCCAAAGGCAGCTCCTCCCACTTATATCCAACAAGGCCATCCTCTGCTACATATGCGGACAGAGCCATGGGGACCCTCCACGTGTACTCTTTGGTTGGTGGTCTAGTCCCCAGGAGCTCCAGGGAGTCTGGCAGGTTGACACTGTTGCTCCCCCTATGGGGCTGCAAACCACCTCAGCTCCTTCAGTCCCTTCTCCAGCTCTTCCCTCGGGGAACCCATACTCAATCCAATGATTAGCTAAGAGCATCCACCTTTGTATTTGTCAGGCTCTCGCAGAGCCTCTCAGGAGACAGCCATATCAGGCTCCTGTCAGCAAGCACTTCTAGGCATTTGCAATAGTGTCCAGGTTTGGTGACTGTATAATGGGATGGATCCCCAGGTGGGGCAGTCTCTGGACGGCCTTTCCTTCTGTCTCTACTCCACACTTTGTCTCCATATTTACTCCTGTGAGTATTTTGTTCCCCACCCTTTAAAAAACACTGAAGCATCCACACTTTTGTCCTCCCTCTTGTTGATCTTCATGTGGTCTGTGAATTGTATCTTAAGTATTTCAAACTTTTGGGCTAATATCCACTTATCAATGAGTGCATGCTGTGTGTGTTCTTTTGTGACAGGGTCACCTCACTCAGGATGATATTTTCAAGTTCCATCCATTTGCCTGTGAATTTCATAGAGCACCCTCATAGAAGGAGGGAGAGGGGTGATGGGATGGAGGTTTCCAGAGGGGAAACCTGGAAAGGGGATAACATTGGAAATGTAAATAAACAAAATATCCAATAAAGAAATAAAAATTAATTAAATTTATAAAAAGAGCCAAAGGCCATGGAATGGCAGACTGAGGCAGGACCTTTAAATTTGCTTGGGCTATAAACTGAGAGAAAGGAAGAGAGACAATCCCCATGACTCAGAGGGAGACAGATCAGATTTAGAGCTGCAGAAGGAAAACATCTGAAATGTGGGTGAGAATGAATGCGGCCCCAGAAAGGGCTTCCCAGAAGTGTCTTGGGCAGCAGAGACTGGGGAGCCACCCAGAAGGAGTCAGGGCAACAAAGGTAAAATATAGTTAGAGGGTGTTAAGCCAGAAGTAAGAGAGAAATGTGTACTAGCTGTGGGGAGGATTAGAACTACCCAGACATTGAGTTAGCCAAGGCATTTAAAAATATCTGGGGTGTGTGTGTGTGTGTGTGTGTGTGTGTGTGTGTGTCTTTCATTCACGAATCCAGATTGCTCCTTGGCAGGTGCATGGTTAGCTGGGAGAACAACCAGCCAAGAGCCAAAGTGTTGTAGCCAACTCCTGCTACAAAATCTTCTGGTGTACATCTGAGGCTTAGGTTGCCTGCGTGTGAGAAATATCAGTGCTTCCTCAAAGAGGTTTGGAATCCTAGATAGCTGAGCAGCCCATCTCTTAGGATGGGCTGCGTAATTCTTCTTTCACTAAAACCTTATGATGGGAATAGCCTTGAACCTATTGTAATTATAAAAAATTTCAAAATTTAGACCATGTTCCCACCAGTCTCTGATAACTGGTTGCTTCCCACAGAAGCCTTTGTTCTACTGTGATATCAGCATACATCTCAGATGCAATTACAAGGTGGGATTCACAGAAAACACCTGAAAGGCTCCCAGAAAGGAACTGGAAAGGGGTTGCTCAGGTGTTCTACTGCCTTCATATTTAATCTTTTCTGTTTCAGGCTGGGACAAAGCTGATCTGTTGTTGTTAAAACTGTATTTACTCTCCCAAGTCATAAACACAAGGAATCAAACAGGAATAAAGCCAGCAGTTCACCCTGTGCAGGAAGCACCTCAGGCTTGGTATGTTGAGTTCATCTTTCTTTACACAGAGAGTCTTCCTGACACAGATCATGACTGTCCATATGTTCTAGAGAAAGTGACTGCAACTCAGCCTCCGAGTGCTCAGTGCTACACGCAGAAGTGGCCAGTTGTGATCAGGATGTGAAACAGTCTGGATTCAGAGTTCCCACTAATCAAGGCTCCCTACAGAGCCACACGAAGGGCACTAGGTCTGCAGTGAATGAGCAAAACAAAAACAGACTGGAATAAACTGACTCTGGGCCTCTTTAAGCTAGGGACAGTGTTTCATGTATGGGTCTCATTTCTACTTTTCTTGCAGTCCTTATTGAACTTCATCAAAAACTGTAGCTTCCCCATGCCTGACAGTCAAGGTCACACAGGTAAGAGACAACTAAGATGTTGCTTTTGCCTCAGGAAACCTCACATGTGAATCAATAGGAAAAGAAATATTTCCATGGTAGTTACTTTTTCTTTTTTTTTTTCTTTTTTTTTTTCTTTTTTTTCTGAGGCAGGGTTTCTCTGTGTATCCCTGGCTGTTCTGGAACTCACTCTGTAGATTAAGTTCAAACTCAGAAATCCACCTGCCTCTGCCTCCCAAGTGCTGGGATTAAAGGTGTGCACCATCACCGCCCAGTTCGTGGTAGTTTCAATATGTGAGAAAGCTTATATACAGATGGGGCACACAGCTGTTGGAACAGCAGAGAGTGGGCGTGGCTTCTGGACACCTTGAGGTGGAGGCAATATTAAGTGGAATAAGGCTGAACTGAAAAACACTGACATGTCTTCCTGAGAGTAATGGAGCTGCCATTGTCTGAAGTTGGTGAGTGAGGCCAGATCTAAGAATAAGGAATCTTCTTGCTGTTCCTTCTACACAGTTCCCACCTGCTTCTTCCAGCCTTGAAATGAATAAAATCAATAAACTGTCCCATAACACTAAGATAAGAAATGCTATTTATTCTGGAGCTGGCATTGGAATCTCAGGCAACAGCTTCCTTCTCCTCTTCCACATCCTCAGGTTCATTCATGGGCAGAAGTCCAGACCCATTGACCTGCCCATTGGTCTCTTGTCCCTGATCCACCTGCTGATGCTGATCGTCATGAGTGTAGTAGCTGCAGACATTTTTATGCCACAGAGGAGATGGGGTGACACCACATGCAAGTGTGTTATATCCTTGTACAGGTTTTTTAGGAGTCTCTCTCTTTGTGCCACCAGCCTGCTCAGCATCCTCCAGGCTGTGACCCTCAGTCCCAGAAGCTCTTGTCTAGCAAAGTTCAAGTGTAAATCTCCACACCACATGCTAGGATTCCTTCTTTTCCTGAGTGTCTTCTATACGTTCATTAGCAGTCCCCTTGTAACATACATAACTGCGAAGCCTAATTTGACCTCACCTAGCTTTATATATATCACTACATCTTGCTCTCTGGCACCCATGAGTTACTCTGTCCATCATACATTTTTTATACTGTTGACCTCCAGGGATGTCATCTTTGTAGGTCTCATGCTCCTCTCCAGTGGATACATGGTGACTTTCCTAGGCAGTCATAAAAAACAATCCCAGTTTCTCCACAGCACCAGCCTTTCCCTCAAGCCATGTGCAGAAGAAAGAGCCATGAGGACCATTCTGTGCCTCATGAGCTTCTTCGTGCTGATGTACATCTTGGATAGCATCGTCTCCTACATAAGAAGTACCAATGACAGTCAGATTTTATATTGTGTCCATATTCTCACAGCCCACGGTTATGCCACAGCCAGTCCTTTTTTGATCCTCAGTACTGAAAAACATATAATTAGCATTTTCAGATCCACATTTGGAAGGATGGTAAGCATCATATTACTCAGGGATGGATAGTTGCTTTAGGATGAGCCGGGGCACTGGCATCGGGGTTATGCATTATAGAGTAGTTTTATGAGCTTCAGTGGAAAAACAGAGTTGTCTTTTTGTTCTTATTAAACCTATTTACTGTCAAATATGTGATGACATACAAAAAATAAAAACCATATGTCAAATATATAAGTTTTCTGTACTTCCCAATGTATCTTTTGGGGAAATGTAAAGTGACTATTTCTTGTCATGACCTGGATTATCCACAGCAATATATGACAACTTGAGGTAGTCTTCATTTATTCAATTTTCTCAGTTACTTCCATTTTTGTCAAGGTATGTATGTAAACACTTATTAATATAATTATCAAATAATCAGAAAATCTCATATCATTTCCTCCTCTCTCACTCACATACACACACACACACACACACACACACACTACAGAGAAAAAAAGAGAATACAGAGAGACAGAGACAGAGACTCAGAGAGAGAGAGACAGACAGACAGACAGGCAGGCAGGCAGGCAGACAGGCAGACAAAAATAGAGTCTATGGATAAAGCAGTCCTAAGGACAGATAAACAAAGCACAGGCCCCCTACACTGGACTGTTAACTCTGCTTTAAAAGAGAAGAGGATTCTGCACACAGTACCCCATGGATGAGCATGAAGCTACCGCGCTGACTGACATGAGAGTCATGCAGAATGAGGTCTGTGTGGACGACTGGAGGATGAAGAGTTCAGAAACTTGCATGGGAAGAACAAAAGCAGACTGCAGTACTCAGTTAATAGGAAGGTGGGAAGACCATGGCAACATGCTGGGGGAAGCTGGATGTTGTGGAGGAGGAGGAAGTGGTGGTGCAGATGGTGGCAAAAAAGTAAATGATCCCAAGCAGCATGCTTAAGATGGGAAATGCTTGTGTGCATGCGTGCATGTGTGTGTGTGTGTGTGTGTGTGTGTGTGTGTGTGTGTGTGTGCTTCATCACAATAAAAATGTGTTCAGTTACTGCAACCCAGCAGTGAAGAATATTCTCCCTGAAGTAAGAAAGTAGAAAGGGGGTTGAGAGAAGTCTTAGGGGAGCTGGAGAGATGGCTCAGGGGTGAAGAGAACGGGCTGCCCTTGCAGAGGACCCAAGTTCAATTCCCAGCACTCACATGAAGGCTCACAGCTGTCTACAACTCCAATCCAAGAGGATCTGACAGTTTCTGGTCTCTGCAATCACCAGATGTGCATTCATACAGACAAAATAAAAATAAATAAAACTATTAAAATAATTTAAAAAGTGAAAAGCACTCGAAGTGTCAAAACGTGATATTCTTTTTTTTTTTTTAGAAACTATCCTATTTCTTCACTGAAACAACCCTCTGTCATCCATTTGTAGTTGTGATAAAATCTTATGAACAAGTGTTAGGTCCTCAAAATAAACTAACACAATCCAAAAGTGAAAAAAATAGTAGTATTGACTACTAGACAATCTAATGGAGACATTTTCTCAACTAAAGTTTCCTTTTTCAATTTGACTCCTGTAAGACTATATTTGATTAGAGAGAGGAGGAGGGAGGGAGAGAGGGAGGGAGGGAGGAAGGAAGGAAGGAAGGAAGGAAGGAAGGAAGGAAGGAAGGAAGGAAGATTTTCTCAAAGAACCAGCTCCTGGTTTGGTTGATTTTATATATAGTTCTTTTTGTTTATTCTTGGTTTATTTCAGCCCTAAGTTTGATTATTTCCTGCTGTCAACTCCTCTTGGGTGCATTTGCTTCTAGAAATGTTTTTTTCTAGATATTTCAGGTGTGCACTTAAGCTGGTAAAGTATGCTCTCTCCAGATTATTTTTGGAGGCACTCAGAGCTATGAGGGTTTTTTTTCTTAACACTGCTTTCATTGTGTCCCATAAGTTTGGGTATGTTGTACCTTCATTTTCATTGAATTCTAAAAAATCTTTAATTTCTTTATTTCTTCCTTGAACAATTTATCATTCAGTGGGGTTACATTCAGCTTCCATGTGTATGTGGGCTTTCTGTTGTTTTTGTTATTGAAGACCAGCCTTAGTCCGTGGACATCTGATAGGATACATGGAATTATTTCAGTCTTCTCATGTGTCTCTTGAGGCCTGTTTTGTGACCAATTGCATGGTCAGTTTTGGAGAAGGTACCATGAGGTGCTGAGAAGAAGGTATCTTCTTTTGTTTTAGGATGAAATATGCAATAGATATCTGTTAAATCCTTTTGGTCCATCACTTCTGTTAGTTTTATTGTGTCTCTCTTTATTTTTTGTTTTAGTCCATTAACAAGAGTGGGGTGTTGAAGTCTGCCACTATTGTGTGCAGTACAATGTGTGCTTTGAGCTTTAGTAAAAATTTCTGTTATGAATGTGGGTGCCCTTGCATTTGGAGCATGGATGTTCAGAATTGAGATTTCTTGGTAGATTTTTCCTTTGATGAATGTGAGGTGTCCTTACTTATTTGATAACTTTTGATTGAAAGTAAATTTTATCTGATATTAGAAGGGCTGCTCCAGCTTGTTTCTTGAGTCCATTTGCTTAGAAAATTGTTTGCCAGCCCTTTGCTTTGAGGTAGTGTCTGTCTCTGACACTGAGGTGAGTTTCCTGTATGAAGCAAAGTGCTGGGTCCTGTTTACATATCCACTCTGTTATTCTATGTCTTTTTATAGGGTAATTGAGACCATTGATGTTAAAAGATATTAAAGAATAAAGATTGTTGTTTCCTGTTATTTTTATGTATGTGTGGCTATCTTCTGGGTTTGTTGAAAGATTACTTTCTTGCTTTTTCTATGGTGTAGTTTCCCTCCTTGTCTTGGAGTTTTCCATCTATTATGCTTTGTATGGCTGTATTTGTGGAAAGATATTGGGTGTATTTGATTTTGTCATGGAATATCATGGTTTCTCCATGTACTGGCTAGTTTTGTGTGTCAACTTGACACAGGCTGGAGTTAACACAGAGAAAGGAGCTTCAGTTGGGGAAGTGCCTCCATGAGATCCAGCTGTGGGGCATTTTCTCAATTAGTGATTGTCTTAGTCAGGGTTTCTATTCCTGCACAAACATCATGACCAAGAAGCAAGTTGGGGAGGAAAGGGTTTATTGAGCTTACACTTTCACATTGTAGTTGATCACTAAAGGAAGTCAGGACTGGAACTCAAGCAGGTCAGGAAGCAGGAGCTGATGCAGAGGCCATGGAGGGATGTTCCTTACTGGCTTGCTTCCCCTGGCTTGTTCAGCCTGCTCTCTTATAGAACCCAAGAACACCAGCCCAAAGGCAGTACCACCCACAAGGGGCCCTCCCCCTTGATCACTAATTGAGAAAATGCCCCACAGCTGGATCTCATGGAGGCACTTCCCCAACTAAAGCTCCATTCTCTGTGAAAACTCCAACCTGTGTCAAGTTGACACACAAAACTAGCCAGTACAATTGACCCCTTGTCAACTTGACATGCAAACACATCACTATTAAGCCTCAACCCTTACTTTCTTATTTATCCCCAAGATCTAAATTACTTTAATAGTCCCACAGTCTTTACATATTAAAAGTTCAATCACCTTAAAATGTCCAATATCTTTACAATTCAGTCTTTTAAAAATTCAGTCTTTTAACTGTGAGCTCCACTAAAATGCTTTCTTCCTTCAAGAGGGAAACATATCAGGGCACAGTCACAAACAAAAGCAAAACTCAAACTCCAATGATTCAATGTCTGGAATCCAACTCACAATCTTCCAGGCTCCTCCAAGGCCATAAGTCACTTCTTCAGCTCTGCCCTTTGTAGCACACAGCTTGTCTTCTAGGCTCCAGCTACCTATACTCCACTGCTACTGCTGTTCTTGGTGGTCATCGCATGGTACTGGCATCTCCAAAACACTGCTGACTTCTACTGTAATTAGGCTTCACCAATAGCCTCTCATAGACTCTCTTCATGGTGACAAGCCTCTGCTCCTATGCATGACCCCTTGAAGTCCTTGGCCATCAATTGCAACTGAAGCTGCACCTTCACCAATGGCCTTCTGTGGCCTCTCACTGTGCCAAGAGCCTCAGCTGCTCTTCATGACCCCTTCATGCCTTCAAAACTAGTACCATCTGGGTGACTCTTACACAGTACCAAGTCCAGACACAGCACAAAATATAACTGTGGCTATCTCTGGAACACACTCTCTGTGCTCTCAGAAAACACTTCCAAGAAGATTTCATCTCAGTGATGCTGGTCTCTTATTAATCACTGCTAATTTCGTACCTCCAGCTAACCAGCATCAATAGTCCCAGTAACACAAAGGTTTGTTTTAGTGGTTCTGGTATCTTGTTACTCACAGCTGATTCTTCAGCCCCAGCTAACCAAAACCACAGAATCTTCACAATCAAAACATGGCCACTTTAAGAGTCATTAATCTTCCCTCTGAAATTTTACAAGCCAGGCCTCCATCTTCTGCACTGTTCGTAACATTGTCTTCCAAGCTCCTACAGAACTTTCCACAGCTTTTCTAGCTCAAAGTTCCAAAGTCCTTCCGCAATCTTCCCCAAAACATGGTCAGGTTGTCACAGGAATACCCCACTACGCTGGTACCAATTTGTCTTAGTCAGGGTTTCTATTCCTGCACAAACATCATGACCAAGAAGCAAGTTGGGGAGGAAAGGGTTTATTGAGTTTACACTTCCATGTTGCAGTTTATCACTAAAGGAAGTCAGGACTGGAACTCAAGCAGGTCAGGAAGCAGGAGCTGATGCAGAGGCCATGGAGGGATGTTTCTTACTGGCTTGCTTCCCCTGGCTTGTTCAGCCTGCTCTCTTATAGAACCCAAGAGCACCAGCCCAAAGGAAGTACCACCCACAAGGGGCCCTCCCCCTTGATCACTAATTGAGAAAATGCCCCACAGCTGGATCTCATGGAAGCACTTCCCCAACTAAAGCTCCTTTCTCTGTGATAACTCCAGCCTATATCAAGTTGACACACAAAACTAGCCAGTACAGTGATCAAGTGGGGAGGGCCCCTTGTGGGTGGTTCCACCTTTGGGCTGGTGCTCTTTGGTTCTATAAGAGAGCAGGCTGAGCAAGCTAGGGGAAGCAAGCCAGTAAGAAACATCCCTCCATGGCCTCTGCATCAGCTCCTGCTTCCTGACCTGCTTGAGTTCCAGTCCTGACTTCCTTTAGTGATGAACTGCAACGTGGAAGTGTAAGCTCAATAAACCCTTTCCTCCCCAACTTGCTTCTTGGTCATGATGTTTGTGCAGGAATAGAAACCCTGACTAAGACACTCCATCTATGGTAATTAGAGTTTTGCTAGGTATAGTTAGTTCCCTGGGCTTGCATTTGTGTTCTCTTAGGGTCTGTATAATTTCTGCGCAGGATCTTCTAGCTTTCATAGTTTCTGTTGATAGGTCTGCCTTTATATGTTACTTGATCTTTTTCCATTAATGCTTTTAATATTCTTTCTTTGTTTTGTGCATTTGGTGTTTTGACTATTATGTAACAGGAGGAATTTTTTTCTGGCCCAATCTATTTGGAGTTCTGTAGGCTTCTGTGTGTTTATGTGCATCTCTTTCTTTAGGTTAGAAAAGTTTTCTTCTTTTATTTTTTGAAGACATTTATTGGACCTTTAAGTTGTGAATCTTCATTGTCTTCTATATCTATTATCCTTAGGTTTGGTCTTCTCAT
Source organism: Apodemus sylvaticus (assembly GCF_947179515.1). Classification (NCBI taxonomy): domain Eukaryota; kingdom Metazoa; phylum Chordata; class Mammalia; order Rodentia; family Muridae; genus Apodemus; species Apodemus sylvaticus. The sequence goes on from NC_067473.1 coordinate 121,186,742, forward strand.
TGTGTCTTGAATTTCCTGGATGTTTTGGGTTAGGAGCTCTTTGCATTTTTCATTTTCTTGACTGTTGTGTCAATGTTTTCTATGGTATCTTCTGCACCTGAGATTCTCTCTTCTATCTCTTTTATTCTGTTGGTGATGCTTATGTCTGACTCCTGATCTCTTTCCTAGGTTTTCTATTGTGGGTAAAAATGGGCGGGGCCAGCTTACCTGCCATAGAAAAAGCAGAAGGGAGGCTGCCCAGTTATAGCCACCTTGATCTGCCAGTGGGTTAGTGCAGCAGAGAAAATAGGTGGGTGGGGCCCACATAGAGGAAAACGGCTGGGCCAGTGCACCACACCGGGGTAGAGACAGCAGGCACTGAGTACCTCTAGAGAGAGAGGCTACCTAGGTGGGGGTCCATTACAGGTGGCTGGAGGCACTGAGGCCTGTTCCATGCTCCTACACAGTTGTTTTGATAAGAAGAGACAGTCCATAGTTTCAAAGCTTTATTATAGAAAAGTAGAAAGAGAAAAGGAGATAGAGAAGTAAAGAGGGGAAGAAAAGAGAGAGGGATGAGAGCTGGCCATGACCATGTGGAAAGAGGGGAAAGAGAAAGGGGAGAGAGGGGAAAGAGGTGGACAAGATCAAGGACAAGACAGAAAGGCAAGAGAGAGCTAGGAGGATCCAAGAAGACTCCTTTTAAAGTGGCTGGGTTACCTGGCTGTTGCTAGGTAACTGTGGGGTGGAGAAAACCTGACTGAAGCCAGGTTACTGTAGGGTTGGAGTCCAAACAGAATGCTAGGGGCCTGGGGAATGGCCCTACAGGATGGGCACAGGATTTTGGAGTTGAGGGGTCAGGAATCTGGGAGCATGGCTCATTGGTTCTGTCTCTTGTAGAATGTTCTACTGGGTCTCTGGAGTAAGCCTTGCTCAACCAGGCCACAGGCTGCCTTACACAGTCCCACATTCTATATCCCGGGTGGTCTCCCTTTGTAATTTCTTTATTGTTTCTATTTCCAATTTTAGATCCTGGATGGTTTAGTTCAATTCATTCACCTGTTTGGTTGTGTTTTCCTATAATTCTTTAAGGGATTATTGTGCTTCCTCTTTAAGGGCATCTAGCTATTTAACTGTGTTCTCCTGTATTTCTTTAAGGGAGTTATTTATATCATTCTTAAAGTCCTCTATCATCACCATGAGATGTGACTTTAAATCAGAGTTTTGCTTTTCTGGTGTATTAGGGTATCCAGGGCTCACTCTGATGGGAAAACTTGTTTCTGATGATGCCAAGAAACCTTGGTTTCTGTTTCTTATGTTCTTGCCCTTGCCTCTCGCCATCTGGGTATCTCCGGTGTTACCTGCTCTTGCTTTCTCTAATTGTAACTTGTCCCTCCTGTAAACCTGTGTGTCAGTACTCCTGGGAGACCAGTTCTCTCCAGGAGGAATTTAAGTATGGAGAGCTGTGACACAGGGTCAGCTCTGGGGTGCAGACAGAAACCAGAAGGATCCTATCCCCAGCTGTTCCTTGGTTCCTATGTCCTGATGGCTCTGTGAGGGTCACTCTTGGGCCAGGAATTTGAACAGAAATGGCAGTCTTACCTGTACTCACAGGTGTGCTGGCACTCCTAGGAAACCAGCTCTCTCTCAGCAGTATTTGGGTATGAAGTGCTCTGGCACAGGATCAGCTCTGGGAGCTATGGCACAGAATCAGCTCTGGGCACAGAAGGAAATCAGAAGGCTCCTATCCAAGCTGTTCCTTGGTTTCTGTGTTCTGAGGGTTCTGGGTAGGACCCTCTGGGTGAAGTAGTGGTAATTTTCAATTTTTAAAACAAAACAGGCTTTTCTCAAGCAATGAGCTTTTCCCAATAGTACTAATCTTAGTCTTTTTCTAACAGTCTTAGTCTTGGTTTCTCAGAGCAAGCAGAGGTCTCCCTAGAGACCCAGGGGTCACCACTGCCTGTGCTCAGCCTTTGAGAGATCTTCAGGCCTGCCAGCCTTGGATACATGGAAGTTAGGCCAGGCTGGACTATATAATAACCTGTCTCAAAAGCAACAAAACTTAATTTTCAAAATCTCTCAACCTCCTCTTAGCTCCAGGGCTCTGACTTTCTGGACCAAGCATTTCTTATGAAGTTAAACTCTGAAATTCAGTATAAATCAGACAAGAATGTCACCTGCCAGTGACAGCAGTCAATTCCATGGAACTTGCACCTGGTCATGTGTGTTTAGTTACAAAGCCAAATAATAGATCAAGTGCTGCCACAGGTATATCTTATGTATGTGATAGAATTAGGTGTCACTCAATATTTCAGAAGAGCAACTCAAGGAAACCATTTAATAATTTTTCTGACCTAGTAAGAGTCACACTCACTCTTAACTTCCATAATTTTGAGTTTAGGAACTTTTTTTTTTAAATGACTTTGAAACTGGGTAATAAAGACAGGAAATTTGAAAAATAGTAAGCTGTTTGGTTTTCTACATTTTGAGTCAAATATTAGCAAAATAAAATTTTACATACTCAGTTGACATGACAGAATAACCACAACTATTAAGAGGTCAAGAATACTAAGATGTCAGAGGTGAAGGGGGGGAGGGAATCTGTGAGGGAGGAACTGCGAGGAGGGGGCTGCGATCAGGATGTGAAATGAATAAAAAATAAAATTAATGGGAAAAAAGGATATGGGAGGAAATGGAGTAAAGGACCTGGCTGATGCATGCAGAGAAGACAAGAAGAGGGTGAGACCTGTGGGTGCACAGCTATTGTCCAGGAGGCTAAGGTACAATGGTCACAAGTTCAGGACCAGCCTTAGCTGCATAGTCAGTTCTATTCTAGCACTCACTACCATGTCTCAGAAAGCCCCATAATCCCTCTTCCCTCCCCCTGTTCCCCCATCCACCCCTTCCCACTTCCCTGCTCTTGTTTTGCCCCATACTGATGCACTGAGCCTTTCCAGAACCAGGGGCCACTCCCCCGGTCTTCTTGGACATCATTTAATATGTGGATTATGTCTCGGGTATTCCAAGTTTCTAGGCTAATATCCACTTATCAGTGAGTGCATTCCATGATTGATCTTTTATTTATTTGATATATTCTTTATATTTCAAATGATTTCCCCTTTCCTGGTTCCGCACTCCCCGAAAGTCCCATAAGCCCTTTCCCTCCCCCTGTTCCCCAATCCATCCCTTTCCCTTCCCTGTCCTGGTATTCCCCTACACTGCTGCACTGAGCCTTTCTGGAACCAGGGGAATCTCCTTCCTTCTTCTTGTGCTATATGTATATTTGATATGTGAATTGTGTTTTAGTTATTCCAAGCTTCTAGGCTAATACACACTTATCAGTGAGTACATACCATGAGTATTCTTTTGTGATTGGGTTACCTCACTTAGAATGATATTCTCCAGTTCCATCCATTTGTCTAAGAATTTCATGAATTCATTGTTTTTAATGGCTGAATAGTACTCCATTGTGTATATATACCACATTTTCTGTATATGATTGATCTTTTGAGACTGGGTTACCTCACTTAGGATGATGTTCTCCAGCTCCATCCACTTGTCTAAGAATTTCATGAATTCATTGTTTCTAATGGCTGAATAGTACTCCATTGTGTAAATATACCACATTTTTTTGTATCCACTCTTCTGTTGAGGGATACCTGATGGAGGATCCATGCATTTCTGTCAATGAGGTGACAGATAATTGGTGACTCGAAGAATAACTCTGCAGTAGAAACAGCCATGGTGGTGACTTTTGATTGGGTTGGAGCCCCCAACGCCTTGTCACCCTGGGATTCTTAGAGCATACCAGACCATGGTCTTTCATAAGAGTCACTGAGATGTTGTGTCTGCCTCACTGGTTTCTACAGACACTGGCCCCGTGAATGAGAAACTGATTCCATCCTCTTCATATCTGCCCCAGATGCAGAAAAGACTGTAGGGAAACAAGAAACATTGTCACACGTGGCCCAGAATGTGGAAGAGAGGCACATGTAGCATCAACCCTGCTGGTCCTGCGATTCCCCTTGAAAGAGTTAACTCAGGAACCTTAAAAAGATCAGAGACTGGGTTGCATTCCTCAGACTACAAGGGGCGGGAGAGGCCGACCTAAGAGTGGGGACACATTCTGAAGGACTGACCGTTGGCCACCTACTTCATCACCTAATACCAAGTTAGTTTAAATGTAACACTGTTCTGCCAATCACATTGTGCATTATGGCGGCAGCCCTGAGGAGGGTAGAAAAGCCCACGCAGCACAAGATGCAGGGTCGTTCGCTCTTCATGTGCAGCATGTGCAGCATGCTGTTTTAATAAAATTTCCTCATACGTTTTGCATCGATTCCATCTCCACGAGTTCCACTCAGGAGGCCCAGTAAGTTAAGACAGTCCAGGTCTTACATTTGGTGCATTGGCCAGGAACCCTCCTGTGGGAACTACTGGAGAAGAGGAATTGGAGGTACCACGGTTTGTTTTCTGTCTGACTATTTGTCAAAGTGAGTCTGTAAGCCTGTCTGAAATTTCGGTTTTGCTTGCAGGCTTCTGAGGCTCAGAGAGCCTGTCTAGTGCAGTGAGTTCGACTGGCAGATGTGCTAGAGTTGAGACTTCGAGAGTTGGGGAGTGGGGGGTGGAGGATGCTTCAGGCCCTGGAGAGGACTGGGTAAGGCTCTTCTCTGTCTGTAAATGGAAAGACAGTAATGGCAGGAGCCGAGTTTTGCTAACATCTGATTTATCTGGTTCCTCTGGCATGCGCAGGGGCACCTGGTGCCTGAAACTGGGTCCATCTAGGGGCGAATTGTGTGTTGGTTGTCCTTGCTCTGTGTTCTTGGATCTAGAGGCCTGACTATGGCAGAATCAGGCTGTCTGTATGGTGACTGTTTTCCTCTGTGTTGGTTTGTATATTGTTCTGTATTTTTGGACTTAGACGTTAGACGGACTGAAAAGCAACTCTGTTTCTTTGTAGGGACCTCAGACTTACAGAGCCCCAAAATCGGGTCACATAAATCAAGCATGCCAAGTTAGAACAAAGGAGAGACAGAATACTTGAACACTGAGGACCCCTGGTGGGGAAAATAGTCTTAACAAGACACTCAAGGCAATGCTGCACCAAAACTCTGGGTTTAAGCTGGTACAGATAGTTTATTTCGTGTGTTTTAAATTGTTTAGATTATTATGATGGGTGTGATGTGGAACTTTGTGGTTATATTATTCCTCTGGGAGAGAGGTCAAAATAAGGGATTTACTGGTTCAAGGATGTGCTGATTTAAAAAAAGAGAGAGAGAGAGAGAGGTTTGTCTTTATGTTCTTAAAAAGGGTGATTAGACTCTGGATATCTTCCAGAGCTATTTGGATCAGAAATGATGAAGGGAGACCTCCAGAGGACTAGATTCTAAAGTATCAAACGGAAAATCTGTCTTTGTGATGCTAAAATCTTGTTTTGAGATTTATATTACAGAAAATACCACTCCCCTTCATATCTCAACTCCCATATTCAGCTTGAAGAAATTAAGAAGAATCGTCGACCCAATACCCTGGGATTTGGGGCCAGAGAGGATTGTTATTATTTTTAAATTGTCTTTCTAGAGAATATAGAAATGGTCAGATTTGAAACAGGGAGAAAATAGATGGATTATATGACATAATTTCATTTGGTAAAAATCTTTATAAGTGTTATTAAGGTCAAGGCATAAGTTCTTATTTGGTACAGAATTTATTTTGATACAAAATTAAGGTTTTCACTGGTACAAATACTAAAAATTTGAAAGTACAGGATTTAGACCCAGTCCTTCTTTGCTATTATTATACAGATCTGAGATGTTTAAACCTGTGGGTTTAGGAACAAATAAAAACGTAAGGCTCTGAGTTTATCGTTAGGGTGTTTTCTAAGATTTAATCAGAAATAGCTGAACATAGTTAACACACAACAGTCCACATTACTTTACATAGATAGTTGGTTTTCAAAAAGTTAGGAATCCACATAATGTGACATTTAATGTTATTTATTTCACTTGTTATAGAGGCTAGTCTCCTGACAGCTTCCCTTTCTTAAATTTAAAGAAGAAACTGAGCATCTATAGAGCTGCTTCTGTTGTGGTGAGACAGCCACAAGGCAAAGATTGCCTCTCTTCATCTACAGACAAACTCTGTCCAGAAAAAGGACACTTTTACAGGTTGGGACAGCTTGATTTCTGCCAAGACAGAATGGGTCATCCTTAATAATTCCTGTTTCTTTAAGTCTGCCAGATGTTTATGCGCCAGAAGGCTGAAGACCAATACTCCAATATTTTGAAGTATAAACTGTCAAGGTGTTCATCAGTCTCCATCATTTAGCTAAGTCTTAGAAGCTGTGTTAAGCTTCCTATATATTTTCAGTTAATATTGGTCACTCTTGGACTTCTGATGGGGTTGAAGACTGTTAGTCTTGTAGGCAACCGAACCTGTTTAATTTTGAGAAAGCTGATGTAGATTTAAATAGATGGTTTTCAGATGGCATAAAATGTATAGCCAAAACATGAATCAGGTGTTAATTCTTACAGTCTTTTAAGATAGTACAGATGACAAAGGTTCTGTTTGATTGACAACGATGATAGACTGGGTGTTAGGTCTATCTTATAGTTTATAATTTACAAAATGGTAATAGTTATGCTCAATTTATATTTAGAGAGGACCACATGAGCAAAGCAGGAGGAGACCTGAGACCATCTCCTCTGATACCATAGTGGCTCTCTCACTAAGGGCATATTTCAAAGATTAAACTCTTTGAGACTGTTTTACTTGTAATACAAGCCAAAAAGAATACTCCCTCAGACTCTGGGGTGCCATCGATTGACCAGGCTGTCGTGAAGAGTGAGCATTCCCTGACTAGAGCTGACTGGGACATTAATATGACAAAAGGTAAGAGGCACCTGAAGGTCCACCACCAGACTCCATTGGTAGATCTGGAGGGCATGGCAGCCCACAAATTTGACCAAGGTACAAAATGTTAAGTAGGGAGCAGATGAGCCAACTGCAGACTTTCTAGAGTGGTTCATAGCGGTGTTCTGCCAATACACACCCTATGACCCCAGGGGCAAGTAATATAAAGCTACTGTGACAATCAATGGCTTTTATGGACCAGGCTAGTAGAGATATCAGAAAAAAACTTCAGAGACTAGAGTGATTTAGTGCAGTTTGCTGAGAAAGTCTATAGAGGGATTTAGTGCAGGTTGTTGAGAAAGTCTGTAGAGAGACATAGTACAGTTTGCGGAGACAGGGAGACAGAGGAGGAGAAGAAATGGAGAAAAGAAAGAAGAAAATGATAGAGAAGGAAGCTACAGAGAGTCACTGGCTTGTACATGTGTGCCCTGTGCACTGTCACAGTCACTGGCTTGTACATGTGTACTCTGTGACCTGTCACAGTCACTGGCTTGTACATGTGCACCCTGTGCACTGTCACAGTCACTGGCTTGTACATGTGCACCCTGTGCACTGTCACAGTCACTGGCTTGCACATGTGTACCCTGTGCACTGTCACAGTCACTGGCTTGCACATGTGTACCCTGTGCACTGTCACAGTCACTGGCTTGCGCATGTGTACCCTGTGCACTGTCACAGTCACTGGCTTGCGCATGTGTACCCTGTGCACTGTCACAGTCACTGGCTTGCGCATGTGTACCCTGTGCACTGTCACAGTCACTGGCTTGTACATGTGTACCCTGTGCACTGTCACAGTCACTGGCTTGTACATGTGTACCCTGTGCACTGTCACAGTCACTGGCTTGCACATGTGTACCCTGTGCACTGTCACAGTCACTGGCTTGTACATGTGTACCCTGTGCACTGTCACAGTCACTGGCTCGTACATGTGTACCCTGTGCACTGTCACAGTCACTGGCTCGTACATGTGTACTCTGTGTCCTGTCACAGTCACTGGCTTGCACATGTGTACTCTGTGTCCTGTTACAGTCACTGGCTTGCGCATGTGTACTCTGTGCACTGTCACAGTCACTGGCTTGCGCATGTGTACCCTGTGCACTGTCACAGTCACTGGCTTGTACATGTGTACCCTGTGCACTGTCACAGTCACTGGCTTGTACATGTGTACCCTGTGCACTGTCACAGTCACTGGCTTGCACATGTGTACCCTGTGCACTATCACAGTCACTGGCTTGCACATGTGTACCCTGTGCACTGTCACAGTCACTGGCTTGCACATGTGTACCCTGTGCACTGTCACAGTCACTGGCTTGTGCATGTGTACCCTGTGCACTGTCACAGTCACTGGCTTGTACATGTGTACCCTGTGCACTGTCACAGTCACTGGCTTGTACATGTGTACCCTGTGCACTGTCACAGTCACTGGCTTGCACATGTGTACCCTGTGCACTGTCACAGTCACTGGCTTGCACATGTGTACCCTGTGCACTGTCACAGTCACTGGCTTGCACATGTGTACCCTGTGCACTGTCACAGTCACTGGCTTGCACATGTGTACCCTGTGCACTGTCACAGTCACTGGCTTGTACATGTGTACCCTGTGCACTGTCACAGTCACTGGCTTGTACATGTGTACCCTGTGCACTGTCACAGTCACTGGCTTGTACATGTGTACCCTGTGCACTGTCACAGTCACTGGCTTGCACATGTGTACCCTGTGCACTGTCACAGTCACTGGCTTGCACATGTGTACCCTGTGCACTGTCACAGTCACTGGCTTGCACATGTGTACCCTGTGCACTGTCACAGTCACTGGCTTGTACATGTGTACCCTGTGCACTGTCACAGTCACTGGCTTGTACATGTGTACCCTGTGCACTGTCACAGTCACTGGCTTGCACATGTGCACCCTGTGCACTGTCACAGTCACTGGCTTGCACATGTGTACTCTGTGCACTGTCACAGTCACTGGCTTGCACATGTGTACCCTGTGCACTGTCACAGTCACTGGCTTGTACATGTGTACTCTGTGTCCTGTCACCGTCTCTGTGGGCTTGGGTGAGCATCAGTCCCATTGGGTCTGGAAAAACACTTCTCACTGTCACCCATCCCTGGCTTTCTTTTTCCTGGAACCCACTCTGTAGACTGGACTGGCCTCAAACTCAGAAATCTGCCTGCCTCTGCCTCCCAAGTGCTGGGATTAAAGGTGTGTACCACCACTGCCTGGCCCATCCCTGGCTTTTACACTCTACCACAGTTCCCTGAGCCCTGAAGGGAGGGTTTTGAGAAAGACATCACATTTAGAACCTAGTGCTCCAAGGTCTTTTGCTCTCAGCACACTTTCCAGTGCTGGGTCTCTGTATTTGTTCCCATCTCCTGCAGAAGGAAGTGTCTCTGGCTGGTCATGGTCAGAATGTCATTAGAAGTCATTCTAGTGCTGTGTACCTTTGGCGGGACAGTAGTATTTGTTTTCCTAAAAGGGAAACAGGCAGTGTCAGACATGGGTTCCACCTAGTGCAGTGGGCCTTCCTTGAATGCAATCTTTTAGTATATTGTTGGTTGCTCCCACAACTTTTATGCCAATTTGCTAAAGCATATCATGCAGGTAGGTCACCATTGTAGATTGGTTTGTAGATGAGCTGCTGTTTAGCTTTCTCCTCTGGTAGTGTGCAGACTACCTTCCAGTACTGTGAACTCTAGTCAGTAGGGGTGAAGGCTCTATGTAGGAACAAGATCAACTTTTTCATGTTCAATGAGATATGTTTATGGAGAACAACCTGGAAATCGCCTGAGTTGTTTTGGGGGTTTCCATGGGACCCCTTTGGTTACCAACTCAATTTAGAAGTGACACATTTCTGGCACTGGAGGTTTCATTTGGTGGCGAAAGGTGTCCATTGTGGCTTTATCTCCCCCATTATTTGGTGGTTCCATTTAGAATTCTTTCATACATATAAATCTTCTATTATAGTAAGTTTCCATAGAACTCTTCAAATGGCCCTGAGTGTTACCTGTCCCTCACCATATTCCTTCCCTTACCCATCTCTTTCCTCCCATTCTAGTTCCCCTTCCATCTCTCCATGACTATATATTCTACTTCCCCTTCCTTGGGAGAGTCTCCTCACCAAGTCCCTTACTCTACACCTAACCTCTGTGAATACAACTAGTAGTATTCCTAACAAAAGGCTTAAAAGCTAATATCCACATATAAGATAATATATACTTTGTCTTTTTTGATTATTTTTTCCTAGTTCCAACCATTTACCTGAAACTTCCATTTTTAACAAGCAGTATTCCATTGTATAAATGGACAACATTTTTTAACCCATACATCTGTTTGTGGACACCCAGGTTGTGTCAAATTTCTGGCTACTATGAATAGAACAGTAATAAACATGAATGAACAAATGTCTCTATAGTAGAATGTAGCATCCTCTGGATATATGCTTAAGAGTGGTGTAGCTGGATCTTGAGGTATATCCATTCTCAGTTTCCTGAGGAACTACCACACTGATTTCCACAGTGCTGTAAAAGACTACACTGCCACCAGCAATGGATGGGTGTTCCCCTCATCCCCACATCTTGCCATCATGAGCTGTTTTATTGATCGTGGCCATTTTGACTGGTGTAAGATGAAATCTCAAAGTAGTTTATTTTGCATTTCACTAATGACCAAGAATGTTGAACATTTCTTAAGCGTTTCTCAGCAATTTGTGTCTTGTCTTTTCAGAACTCTGTTTAGTCCTGTATGCCATTTTAATGTGTTCATTTTCTTGGTGTCCAGGGTTTTTTTAGTTATCTATCTTAGATGTTAGTCCTCCATCAGATGCATAAATCTGTAAAGGTCTACCACCATCCTGTATCCTGCCACTTTGTCCTAATGATGGTATCCTTTGCCATACAGAAACTATTCAGTTTCATGAGGTCCCACTGTTGCTCATAGTGCCTGTGCTGATGGTATCCTGTTAAGGAAGTCTTTTTCTATGACAATGAGTTAAAGGTTATTGCCAACTTTCTCTTCTTTTATATTCATGTTACCTGGCCTTATGCTAAGGTCCTTGATTCATTTGGAGTTAATTTTGTGCAGGGTGATAAATATGGGTCTATTTGCATTATTCTAGATGCAGGCATCCATTCTGAGCAGCATCACTTGCTGAAGATGCTGTCCTTTGTCCAGTGTGTATTTCTAGTTTCTTTGTCAAACATAAAGTGTCTGTAGGCATATGGATTTATGTCTGGGTCTTCAATTTGAGTTCATTGATCAATGTGTCCATTATTATGTCAATACCATGCAGTTTTTTATTACTATAGCCCTGTAGTACTATTTGAGATTCACAATGGTGATACTTCCAACAGTTCTTTTAATATTCAGGATTGTTTTCACTATTCTGTGCCTTTTGTGTTTATGTATGAGGTTGAAAATTGTCCTTTTGATTTCTGTGAAGAACTGCTCAAATTTTGTGTTGAGTCTGTACATTGCTTTTGATAGAATGATCATTTTCACTATATTAATCCTACTGATCCATGAACATGGGAGTTCTTTCCATCTTCCAATATCTTCATCCTTTATTCTTCTGTCACAATACAACTTGACTGCCATTTCCCCTCCATCTTCTCTCCCCAACCTCCACTCTCCCCCAGACCCATTCTTCCTCTATGTCCCTTCCAAAAAAGCAGGCCTCCCAGTGATATCAACCAATACAACATAACAAGATACAATAAGACTAGGCACATACCTGCATATCAAAGCTGGTTGAGACAACCTGGTAGGAGGAAAAGGGTCCCACTCCCACTGTGAGGAGTCCCACAAAAGCACCAAGCTAACAACCATAACATGAAAACATAAAAAGTTTTACATTTCCTTCTTAATTTCTCTCTTGAGCCATTTTTCATGTAGTAGTGAGTTTTTTCGTTTTTCATGAGTTCATATGTTTTGTTATTCATGTCCACATTTAATCCATGATCCTTACATAGGATGCTATGTCAATTTTCTTATATTTCTTGAGACTTACTTGTGCCCAAGCATATTGTTATTTTTGGAGAAAGTTCTATAAACTGCTGAGGAAGAAAAGGTATATTCTTTTGAGCTTAGGTGAAATGTTCTGTGGCTATCTGCAAGGACCATTATGATGTCATTTAGCTCTAAAATTTCTGTTTAGTTGTCTGGCTGACCTAACTATTGGTGAGAGTATGGTACTGAAGTCAGCTGTTATCACTCCATGAGGTCATTTCATGATTTTAGCAGTAGTGGTGTTTTCTGTTATGAACTTAGATGCTCTTGTTTTTGATGCATGTCCAGAATTGCATTATCCTCATGGTAGATTTTTTTCCTTTGATGAATATGTAGTGTCCTTCCTTGTCTCTTCTGATGTTTTGAAATCTTTGACAGATATTAAAATGGCTACATCTGCTTGATTCCTGGGTCCATTTTCTTGGAATATTTTCCATTCTTTTACCCTGAAGTAATAACTATTCTTGATATTAAACTGGTTTTTTTTGTTTCAATAGAGAAAATGAATCCTGCTTTTTTATCAAAAATGTTAATCTTTTCATTGGAGAGTAGAGACCATTAATATTATCAATGAGCAGTGTTTATTACTCTTATTATTTTGTTGTTACAGTGTGAGTTTTTCCCCCTCTTGATTTTTTGGTCTGGTGTTACTTATTCCTTGTGTTTTATTGACTGTGGTTAACCTCTACAGATTGAAATTCTTCTAGAGCCTCTGTAAAGCTCTGCATGCACAGGTAGATACTGCTTACAATTGATTTTATTGAAGAATGTCTTTCTTCGTCTACTGTGATTGACAATTTTGCTGGATATAATAGTCTGGACTGGCATCCGTGCTCTCATAGAGTCTGAAGAACATCAGTTCACTACCTTCTAGTTTTTACCATCTCCACTGAAAACTGCTGTTATTCTAATGGTTTTACTTCTACATATTACTTAGTATTCTCCCTTGAAGTTTTTAATATTTTGTTTGATGTTTTTATTACTATATATTGTGGGGAATTTATTTTCTGGATCTCTTTTTGGTGTTCTGTATTATGATTCTTGGACCTTGATAGAGACCTCCCTCTTTAGGTTAAGCAAATTCTGTTCTACAATTTTCTTGAAAATATTTTCTGTGCCTTTAACCTGGATTTCTTCTCTTTCCTCTATTCCTATTATGTTTAGATTTTTATCTTTTCATTGTGTCCCAGATCCTGAATATTTTCTGCCTAAAATTTTTTAGATTTAACATTTTTGTTGACTATAGTATCTATTTCTTTTATCTTCAACACCTGAGATTTTCTCTTCCATGTGCTATACTCTATTGGTGGGGCTTACCTCTGAAGTTTTTGTTTGACTTCTCAAACACTTCCAGTTTTGTTTCAGTTTGGGTTCTCTTTTGTGGTTCCATTTCTTTGTTAAATTCTAATTTCATACTGTGAATTGTTTTTGATTATTTCATTCACTGTGTTTTCACAGTCTTTATTAGGGTCATAATAGCTATTTTGTAGTCCTTGACTTGTGCCTCAGCTGTGTTGCATTTCTCAGGGTCTAGTGTCATAGTGGAGCCATATTGTAGGCTGTTTTGTTTTTGCACTGCTGTCTCGGCATCTGGGATTGAGATGACTGTGCTCTTAGGGGTTGATACCTGACCTTGTCCTGTTTGGATGGGTATTCCATCTCTTTGTTTCCATTGGCCTCTCTGTATCTACAGTAGCTATGGACTGCCTGATATGGAAATACTTCTGTAGATCGGTGTGTGACAGAGAGGAACAGAAGCAAGCAGGACAAAGGAAAGGGGCTTCAAGAAAAAGCTAAGGGGATCCTGTTCATACCTAGAGGCTGGATCTACTCCAAGGTTTGGCAGAGTCTCTACGGTAGGACAGCCCCTGCAAGCATTTGCTATAGATCTAGGGATAAGTCTGAGAAGTAGAGAGGACAGACAAGAGAATGAAGATTTCCTACTCAATTCCCAGTCTGTATGTTCATTTCTTGAGACATAATCTCACACTGAAGCCCAAGCTGGCCAGGAATTCACTGTACAGCCCAGGCTGGTCTCAGTCCAGCAGAAATACAGCTGCCTCAGTCTCCTGAGTGCTATGATGTTAGACATGAACCATCACATCTAGCTTCAGGGCTTTTGAATATTTTCTTATTAATCAAAAAAAGAGACAATTTGCTGACAATAAGATTCAGCACTTTTGTGAACTGTTTTGAGTTTAGAAAAGAGGAGGGTTGGAGAGATGACTCAGTGGTTAAGAGCACTGACTGCTCTCCCGAAGGTCCTGAGTTCAAATCCCAGAAGCCACATGGTGGCTCACAACCATCCGTAATGAAGTCTGACACCCTCTTCTGGTGTGTCTGAAGACAGCTATGGTGTACTTATATATAACAGTAAATCTTAAGAGTTTAGAAAAGAGTTTTAAAAACTACCATTTTAAGGGCTAGACAGATGGCTCAGTGCTAAGAGTGCTAGTTCACAACTACCTATAACCAGTATGATATAAGTGATTCTCACACTACCAAGTTTGGCGCTAGTGCAAAGTACAACTGTGGCTGCCACTGAAACACAGCTTAATCACTGCTAATTTCTCAAGTCCAGCTAACCAGCATCAATTGTCCCAGTATAGCAAAGGTTTCACTTCCATGGTGCCAGTCTCTTGTTAATTGCTGCTGAGTCCCCAGACCCAGACACCACAGAGTCTTCACACACAGCTGATCCAATCGTGTCTTTGCTTCACAAGTCAGGCATCCACCATCTGCACTGTTCTCAACATTCTTATCTTCCAAGTTCTATGGAACAGACCACTGAGATCACAGTACTCAATGGTGTTCTAGTCCAAGGTTCCAAAGTCCTTCCACAGGACTCTCCAAAACACATGGTCAGGCCTCCCACAGCAATACCCCATTCATAGCACCAACTTCTGTCTTAGGGTTGCTATTGCTGTGAACTCTCTGGAACAACTGCTCACCGTAAGTACCTACTACCTCCAAGAAGCCCCATCTTGTCTCCACTATGCCGCACAGTACCATAAAATCATAAATCCCTCAGTGGGTTGACCCTCTGATTATTTCAGAGCCCTCACAATCTAATCATCTCTCAATTATTGTATCTGCCAGGTGGGGACAGCACCTGCAGCATGTGAGCCTTCTGGGAGAGTCTGAACCACCAAGCTGTAAGAGATGTGTTCTCACCTGGCTCTCCCCACTTTGAGTCCAGTCTTTTGTCAACCCCAGCCACTCCAAAGTGGTCCCAGTGAAGAACCAGAAACTTTTGTTCAAACTCTCAGTGCCCTCACCTGGGTTTCCTGCTGTTCACTTCAAGCCACTTGTCTAAGAAACTGGGGGGAGGGGCCAGTTTCCTTGTGGTCCAGAGGAGAGAAGAAAGAAAGCCTAAATCTAGGCTTTAGGATCTGAGCCGCCTGCTGAGAACTCAAGCTCCTGGACAACCCTGTTTGGGTCACCTGAAACAACCCACTTGCCAATTCTTTGGCATCTCCTGACAGTACTGGCCACCTCCCCAGACCTCTCAACTCATCTCATTGTCTGGTTCCTCCTCTGTTTCTATTCTCTCTCCTTATCAAGGTAAGGCACCCTCTGCAGATCTCCTGGGCTGTGCTGGTAGACCTGCCTTCAGCGCTGTAAGACATATTAGCAATTACCCTGTCACTGATTGTGATCTCAGAAGCTTCTGACCTTGGAATGGGCCTATGGGCTCTGCTGGCCCAGAACCATGGGATTATAGTTCCCTTGGTGCCTGGTCATGGCCAGGATCAACCCTAGTGGAGTCACTTAAGAGTGTGTACCCTATGTAGCTCTGCTGGTTGCTTACTCCAGGAGCACCTTGGGCCTGGGTCTCCCTCTGACTGAGGCTTCTGAGTGTGACAGCAGGATCCAACCATGGGGTTACAGCAGCTTTCCCACTTCCTGGGCAGGAGCAATTCTGGGGCTTTGTAAACCAAGTCCTCATCATTGTCACAATGGAGATTTAGTCTAGGTCACCTGGTAGGCTCCAGCAACCTGCGTGGCCCAGAAGGAAGAGCCCCAGGCCAGTTAGTGAAGTTAGTTACTGCTGCAAGATGGCAGCAGAGATGACTGGAATGGGTGTCCTGAGTCACAAGATTCCCTGGACAGTTGCAATCAGCCAGCTGACAGGGCCATCACGAAAACAGAAGGCAGACAGCCAGAAGGGCTCTGCCACATCCTTGTCACTCCAGACTGTGCTGTTCTGGAAGCCCAGTATCCCTAACCATTTTGTCAGGTGGATGCGAACAAAGCAGTTTAACTTCTGGAGCTCTTTTTTCTCTTCCCATGAAAAATGGGCTGATAACAATGTCCTCCATCAGCAGAGAGAGTTAAACAAGCTCAGCAGATGCCACTTCCTGCTCTTGCCTCTGCTCGCAGCCTCCTCTTTTCTAGGCACAGCTGCGAGGGACACAGCCTAACTCTCTCTGTGATGGACTCGAAAGAACACAAGAAGCCCTGCCGCCGCCACCGACATAAGAAAAACAAAATCAAGACCCAGGAGAGATTGATCAAGAAGTTCCCTTACAGGTACCGGTGCCTAGACACTTAGGGCTGAGCCCTGTTGCAAGCCTCATATTGCTCCAAGGTCCCAAGAACACCGAGTGTTCTTAAGAGCTGGGGCTAGGAGGAGTGACTCTAGTCCATGGGGCACCTGAGGAACCCTGTGCTGTCGCCAACAATCTTCACCTACTGTCCCCGTCCATGTGAAAAGCTACATTTCTTGTAATGCACTGAGTATAGGGCCAGAGAGACTTAGGTGTGAACCCCTGTAGGCGACTGGCAGTTGTAGGCACTTAACCACTCAAGGCCCCTTCTAGGTTACCTCGTTTGACGGAGCCTAGCCCAGTATCCCCACAATCTTGGAAGGCCAAGAGCAACTCACTGAAGGACAAGCTGCCCTTGCAGAAGAATCTGGTGCCAACACGGTCCATCCCCATCCCAGGGTAAGTCTCTGTACTTGGCTGCCTTTGTGGCCATACACAGACCAATGTGTCTTGTCGACATCACCCACCCTGAGGGGAACCTCAGACACCTTCAGACAGGTCTTCTCATAGTCATCAGATATGTGACTACAGTGTTCCATCCTAAACAGAGGCACAGGGAAAGAGAGATTCCACCCGGCTACAGTATACCTGCCGCACAGGCATGGTGGACAAGCTGCTCCAACCTGAGGGACTTTCAGGGCCAGGTGACAAAGGGTGCCCTGGCACTCCAGCCCCACCTCAATGCCTCAGCCCATCTCTCAGAACCCACAGTTATTGTTCAGTCCCTGTGCATCAGCTCTGGCCAGTCACCAGTATGCATATTTACTCCACCCCACACACACCCAAAGAGACAACATGAATGAAAGCACACACACACACACACACACACACACACACCCTAGCCCCTGGTCTCTGGCCAATTCCCTTATCTGGGAATTCAGAGTAAGAATTATCTTACATCTAAACCAAACCTCCTAACTGAACCCATGTGGGATTTGTTGCTGAGGCTATGATCAGAGAGCTGCTAAATCTCTGGACCTCTGTCTCCATTTGGACAAATGCTGCAAAATGGAAGAAGCTCAGATCCAGGATAGGATGTAGAAGTCCAGTCTAGCCATGTTAGAGTGAGAGAGGGTATTGGAGCTAACCTCCGTCCCCCGCCCCCATTCTCTCAACCATGTCTGGGCCAAGACCTAGTAGGCTGTGGCCAAGATCCCAGGCCAAAGGGTAAAGATACTGTGATCTACTATGGGCAGAAAGTACAGAAACCTAAGAAGTCCACAAGTGACAAATGTTTTAGGGAGCACCTGATGCTATAGTTCACAGTGAGACCAATCTAAGAGAACCACCCCCTAGGCAGCAGTGAGGCCCAACATGTGGGAAATTGGTTCTTCCCCAAGCTGGAGTAACAGCCAGGACTCAGGAGCTAGGAAAGGAATATGGGGTCTGGACAGCCTGCCATAATAGAACAGATGAACAGGTGGCCAATGGGAGAAGCCCCAGCCCCGTGAGGTCCTCTAGCTCTCAATCTTTGCCTGCTTTTTGCTGGAAGTCCAACCAAGAAGGTCAACTGTGGAGTCCAGGGCACAGAGAAAGGAGAAGGAGCAAGGGAAAAGGGGAACAGGGACCTTGAAGGAGAAGCCCAAATATAAGGGACTTCACTTGCAGGTGTCATAGGGGGAAGAGAGGCAGGACCCACCGAGTCAGTGTGTGAAGGGAGTCTCCGGTAAGAGGAGGCAGTCTCAGGTGCGAGAGGCCAGTCTCAGATTGAGGATAATTTCTGGTGGAAAACTAGGGAGTAGCCTCAAGTAGGTGGTAACCACAGAAGAAAAATTAGCATGACTTATCTGCCCCAGTCAACCACATAACTCACCTAGTGGATGAGCAGAACTAGGATATACCTTAAGCTCCACCCATGGAGGCCCAAGAATAGGGATCTGCTGTGCCCAGCTTGGATTTCTAGGGCTGGAAGAGCAGGTGGCAAGCAAAGTGTGTGAAGCCACTTCCTGGGCCTCCATGGCAGCCATTGGCATACAGGACTGGGACAGGCCTGGCTGGAGACAGATCTGTCATGAGCCTTCACAGTATGACCCTGTCTGCTTGGCTGGTTGCAACCTGCAGGGTTCCCTGGGTCAGGTGTGGTTCTACGTGTCTTCTCTAGGCTCGGCGCTCCGGAAGTCACGTGGCCACTCAGCCTCTACTCACCATCCCCACATCATCCTCCACTGTGTCACCTCTGGGAACTGAAATTACTGCAGCTCCGTTTCCCCACACAAGACCTTCCCAAGCCGCCTCCTCTGCAGGCTGCTGCTGCTGCTGACCAGCCCCCGACCAGTGCGACTTCAGAGCCATCTGAGAGCTTTCCCTAGAACAGCTGCTTTCCAAGGCTCCTTTCTTAGCCTCATTCTCTCTGCTCCAGACAGCTGCCTCAGAGACCTTTGTAAAGGGAGCAGCCTTGGAGACCACCAAAAACCAGGAGTGGTCCAAATGCAAAGACCATACAGCACCAATAAACTTTGCAGGTTCAAATCCCATTTCTGCTTGCATTGGTCAATATGCTCCTAATTTCTCAACTTTAAAATGAGTATAATGTTTAATCATGAAGCCTTAAAGATTTAAAAGAGCAAATGAAGTTTCTAGAGCTTTATCCAAATGCATACACTGAGGGGTGGCAGCACAGCACCTGGAGATACTTGGATGTAACAGGTCTGAGAGTGTGGCATTGTAGCTGGGTGTCCATTTCATCAGATGGGCTCTACGGGGGGCTGTGTGGAAGGCCAGAGGGAGGGCCAGAATATGCCCAGCGGAGAGGGTGGGTGATCACTGATGTGACCACAGGCCCCTTACTCCAGTTTGGGCAGAGCTATGGTCTCGGGTTGCTGGGCAAAACCCCAAGCCCTGGGTTCTCCATGTCCCTCCAGTGGAGCGAGGGGTAAGCTGGGGCAGAGGATTCTGCCAGCCAAGAGCAGCAGTGGTAGCTCTTTCCCAGTCAGCAGAAGCAAGGGTCCTGTACACAGTCCCATGGCTGCTCACAGACAGGTACCCTGAGGGCCTCAGGTAGGTTCCTAGAAGGGAGATCTCTCTCTCTCTCTCTCTCTCTCTCTCTCTCTCTCTCTCTCTCTCCTCTCTCTCTCTCTCCCCCATCCCTTGTCTCCTCCCCACTTTTGCTCCCTGAAGTTCTTAGCTGCTCTCCAGAACTCGAGCTGCCCTCTTGCTGCCACCATCACCACCACCCATGCGCTGCTGTAGAGGTGACCTAGGTTCCATGGTCACTTTGCTCTGATCTGCCACCTTGCATTCTTGTGCCACTTAGCAGCAGAGGAAACAGGTTCAGAGACACAGTGAGATGCCCAAGATCTGGCAGGTAAATGGCTCAATGAGGCAGTGAAACTCCCCAAAGTGAAAATGTAACAAAACATAGTTTATTTTTTAAAAGACAGCAAACTGAAAAAGCGGCCACCATATTGCATCCCGGCCTCTGCTGACACTGGGGAAGATCCAGCCTCTTGCAAGGCTGAGATCAAAGGTAGATCAGCCAGGTAGACATGGAGTGGTACTGCTCACCAGCCTGTGGCTACTGGGGTGGCAGGCAGCTCATGTTAACTCCTAAGCAGTAACTGCTGACAAGGGTGGCCATACCTCTTGCCCTGAAGCTGGCCAGGGCACAGCTTCTCTCTGGCCATGTCTGCCCTTGCCAGCCTAAGAGAAGACACAGAGCTGGACCTCGGGCCACACAAACTATGGCATTCTGTCTTATAGCACCAGGCCATGGACAGGTTCTGCACAGTGCAGACCAAAAAATGGCCTCTCACAACCAAACCAGAAAACCACAAACCTGGAGTCCTAAGAAGAAACACGCATCAAACTAACAGCAGAAATGGCCAGACAAGTGTATGGTCACCTAAAGCAAGCTGTGCCCTACCCAGTTGGGGCGAGTGTGGCCAGTGGCCAGGATTTTGGTCAGGCCCACCGGATAAGGTATGACAGTGGTTCTCCAATCCACACTACCAGATTAGTTCCAGACCTCTTGGTGGCCTTCTGGTCACAGCAGCCACAGGCTCTATTGTACCCAACACCCTTATTGTAGCCGCAGGTAGGAGGGGGCAGAGTAGTTGAAGAGCAAAAAGTCCATCTTATAGAGGTCAAAAAGGCGACGCTGGTAGAAGGGGCTGATGTCCTGGAAAAGGCGCCGGGCTTGGTCACGTGTGAGGTCCTTCTTTGGTCTCAGCGGCGGGGCAGGGAAGCGTAGGCCAGGCTCGCCCACTAGGTCCAGGACAAAGGCGGCATCATCCGCCAGCGTCTCGAACTTGCCCACCACGTCATAGCGCACTAGGCACGGATGGCACAGCGCGTACGCGCGCTCCCAGTGTTCATTGAAGGGCTCGTGACGGCGCGTGCGCGGGTCGAGCAGGTAGGCCAGGAACTCGGCGAAGCGCACGTCGTGGCCGCGGGCCAGCGCGTCGGGCTGCGCGTGTGGTCGTAGGCGACGCACGATGCGTGTGCCGTAGCGCCGCTGGAAGGCCGCGCTGTGTGGCCGCGCCAACTTGTTGCGGTAGGCTGAGGCCAGGCGCTCGAAGGGCTCCCTCACGAAGAGAAACGTCAGATAGTCGCGCAGCCGCCGGTTGACCTCAGCCGGCGCAAAGTCGGCCAGCGAGGGCAGCAGGCCAGGCGCATGCGCCTCGTGCGCAGGGATGGCGCCCGGGTCCCCACGGCCGCCTCGCAGCGCCAGCAGCACGCGCTTCCAGTTGGTGCAGGCCACCTTTGGCACGTAGCAGTACAGCAGCCGGTGCGCATCGTCCACCAGCACGTGCCGCAGGTCCTCGGGCTGCAGCAGGCGTTGGCGTCGAGTGTGGCGGCTGCAGGCCCGGCGGAGCAGCTCGCGCCGCTGCTGGTGCACCTCGGCCATCGCAGAGCGCGGACCCTGCAGGAGACAAGGGATGATGGTGTTTAGAGTACAGCGGGTTCCAGGCCGTGAGGCAGCACAGATGATATGCACCCAGGGACTCAGGCAGGGGGTTACCCCTGACTGGAAACTGGAAACCCAGAGGTGGCAACAGTCTCTGCGGAGTCTGGAGTCAGAATCTGCCCCAGAATTAGGAAAAATGAAGTCTAACTGCAGGGATGATGTGAGGAACCAGATATGCTGGGTACTCTGGACAGTGGGATTGCAGACAATGAGTTGTTACAGGACAGGGTGAGCTGGATAGAGAAGGGACACACGGCACATAACCGCAGGCACACATAGACCATGTCCTCCACCATGAGTTTAATTTATGCTGCCTCACTGTGTCTTCCCTGCCTCACCCACTCTAACAAGGACAACAAAAAGGCTGTGCCTTGGCTGTCATTGGGGCATAGCCATCCCTTGGCAACAGCTGTTCAGCTACTTGTATGATACTGGGCTTTTATGTGTGTGGTGGTTAAATAAATGTATTGATTCTGTATTAATAAATAGGCAGGTTTCTTTGGAATTTTCTTTATTTGCCCCCAGCAAAGTTTCTTATTTTATGTGTATGGCTGTTTTGTCTACATGGGTATTTGTGTGTCATTCAGTACCCAAAGACGCCAGGAGAGGGCGCTGGATCCTCTGGAACTGGAATTGCAAATGGGAATGAGCCACGGTATGGGTGCTGGGACTTGAACCTGGGTTCTCTACAAGTGCTCTTAATGCCAAGCCATCTCTGCAGCCCTCCACCAGGCCATTGTAATCTTAGTGCTTGGTCAGGAAGCTTGCTTTTACCTAGCCCATCTTTCCTCTGTGAGAAAATAAATACATAAATACATAAATAAATAAATTAATTAATTAAATAAAATAAAAACAGCCACCCGCATTTATCTAGCACTTCCTGCATGCCACTGCATGCCAAACACAGTATAGCTCTATGAATTAAGTCTTATTAAGAGGACCATAGACATGATCCACTTAGCCTGCCTGGGCCATGTTAAGAACCAGGCTGTGCTTACAAACCATCCATTCAATTTTTTTTTTTTTTTTTTTTTTTTTTTTTGGCTTTTTCGAGACAGGGTTTCTCTGTGTAGCCCTGGCTGTCCTGGAACTCACTCTGTAGACCAGGCTGGCCTCGAACTCAGAAATCTGCCTGCCTCTGCCTCCCAAAGTGCTGGGATAACAGGTGTGCGCCGCCACCACCACCCGGCTCAAATTTATTCTTCTTCAAATAGGTTCCTCATCTCTAAGATTAGCCCCTGCCGCCATTCCACCTGCATGGATATGAGCCAGAGGAGGAGTGACCACCTAGGGTGCAGGGCACTGGTAAAGTCTACTAGTTACTCAAAGTATTAATGATAATTGTACCACCATTCTGCTGTTCATTTTTCTGAAGATAACCAAAGACATTGGGGAGTGAGTCATTTGGGTCCCTAATTAGCAGCTGCCAGACTTTCCTTGTCTCTGCTGAGTGAAAAGATAGCAGCCGAACAGCCAGACTCCCCTTCTGCCAGCACAGGCCATCTTGGACAGTCTACAGACACCTTGAGAAAACAGTACAAAGATCCCAGCTGTTTCCCCTGGCTCCGGGAGTGCACAGCTTCAACCAGAGGTAGGGGAACTGGGTTTTTTTTTTTTTCAGCCTTTTGTTATTCTGGGCTAAACAAGATCTAGAAAACCCAGCAGCCATTTCTCCCTGGGTCTCAGGGAAAGCAAGTGTCTATTCTCATCTGTCCCTGTGTCCCAGTCCTTAATTGTTCCAAATCCAAGCTTCTATGCCTGTGGCATGCTAAAGAAACAAATGGCTGTTTGGTACGAATGCCCCTTCCTGGTTTGTGTGAGCAGAAGGCTGGCTGCCTCTCTGTAAGGCCCTCTGCATTGTTCCTGCTGTTGCAGCATTGGGCCGTGGAGTCCTTCTCTGGAGGGCCTTCTCTGGCCTCCTTGCTGTGGGCTGAGGTGGCAGCAGGCAGAAGGCAGGAGTGGTAGCTCGGGGAGGGGGAGGGCAACTGCTGCCCCTGAGCTGAAGCAAGGACAAGGTCACCAGCAGCCTGGCAGCTAAACATGGGAGAACAGTAAGGCAGGAAGAGGTCAAAGAAAGACCAGAGAGAGGGTGAAGAGCTGGGGTTGGAGAAGAAGAGAAAGAAGGTTTAGAGCGCCAGAGACGGGGCAAGTGTGTGTCCTCCTTGACGGAAAGTTCTAGAAGGCTGCCAGGTCTTTAGGGCCCATTGTCTCATTGTGATGTTAGCTCATGTGAAAGGTTAAGGAATCCCGACTCTGCACCAACATAGGAGCAGCAGTAGCACTGAAAGCCCCATGATTCGGTATGTAGTATATATACTATAGTATATAGCTGTATACTCAATATAGCCTATAGTCTATATACTCAGTGTATAACCTGAGTAGGGGCTATAACTGTGGGATAGGCCTTACTGCTGCTCCTTCCTGCCTATAGCTCACAGCTGCCAAACAACTAAAAACATATGCACATAGAAACTTGTACATGAATGTTCATTATTCCTATTAGAAAAATATGGAAATAGCCTAAAAGTCCATCACCTGACAAATCGATAAATAGTATATGGTATATCCATAACAATATTATTCAGCCATTACATGGAATGAAAGTGTGGTAAATACTACAACACAGATAGACCTTGAAAGCATTATGCTGAGGGAAGGAAGCCAGGCCTAAAAGACCAACCATTGTATAATTCCCTTCCCCCTTTTTTCCTGGCACAGAGTAACCCTGACTGTCCTGGAACTTGCAATGTAGACCAAGCTGGTCTTGAACTTACAGAGATCCTCCTACCTCTGCCTCCCAAGTGCTGGGCCTAATGGCATGATCGTATGACTCCTTTTGTATGGAATGGTCAGAACAGATAATGTACAAACAGGAAGTGGATTAGTCAAGGGCTAGAAGAGAAGGAAGAGGAATGACCACTAATACAGGCATAGTCTGTCTTGGGATAATGCAAGTGAACTTGAATTAGCCAGCGGTGAGGCCACACTCATTGTTGAGTTATTTCAGAATATTTTCAGCTCAGAGGCCACAGCAGAGGCAGAAATGGTGGAGCCCCAGCCACAGCAAGAAATCACGGACACTAGTGGAATGGGAGCATGTGAATGTGTGTCCACATGTGCACATGTGTTTCTGAAGCCTTTAAAAGTATTCTGCAGAAGTCGAGGATTCATTAAGTAGCTTGGCCTTTGCGTTTTATGTGGGAGGGAAGAAAACAGCATCTCAGAAAGAATGGGTGGAGGGGCACCTTTTCCCTTGAGAGGTGACAGAGCCCAGAGCCCACAGGCTGGGACAGGCTTTAGAGCTGGAGGGAGGTGGTGACGTCATGAGGGGTCCTATGTCAGCCACCCTGTATGAGCTAATTCAAAGGAGGGTTAAGCAGAGAGATGAACAAGCAGAGACACACAACCTGAATTCCAAAAAGTGACATCTTCGAAGAGTTCAAATGTCCATGCCTAGAACTTGCCTGGAAGCCCACACAAGGACCAGGACCTGGATGAGACTTGTGCTTCAATGAACTTGCAGCCCTGGCCATAGCGTCTGTGGGCTGAGGGGTGGCCAGGCTGGCCTCAACCTCCTGAGAGCCCAGCGCACCCTGGTGGAGGAATGCTAGCCACTCCTTACCTCACCTCCCTCTTCATCACTGACCCGCAGTGTTGGGAGCCATGCCTAGCCTCAGAAGAACCAGCCATGCATCCTCATACTGTCACAAAATGCGTGAATGTAGGGTGAGGCCTGTCTCTGAGCAGAGATACGGAGAAGACGGCTACTAGGAAAGGCTACTACTTAGGATACAAAGCAAGAAGGCATGGTGTGGGGGAGGGGAAAGGGGAGACCTGAACCTTCATCCACCCACCTGCCCTGGGATCCTCTTCAGTTAGGATGGAAGTCGTCTTGCAGTAGTGAGGCTGCATATCTGTAGCAGAAGTAACACTCAGAGGATAACAGGGGGCAGTATGCCACTGCTGTCCCAAGAGCTGCTGGCCTTTTATCAACACCAGTGCTGTTCTAAGACAGGCAACAGTCTCAGCAGATAACAAAGCACAGGCTGGGGAGAAGTGAGTTGCCTGAGGTCCTGGCATTTTGTGGCGAGGTTGGCTCTTAAACTTAGAGCCCCTGGGACTCCACGGCTGGCGCCACATCCTGCACTACAGCCCTTGTTCCTCCCACTGAACTTCCCAGCTTCCCAGCTGACTCGGGGTTTTATGAGCTCCATGATTTCTGCAGGGTCCTCAGCCCCTTGATTCAGCTTCCCATCTGTGATCACAGTAGCCTAATCTCATGGTCCGCATGAGTAGGTGAGTGCACGACATAGGATCAGCCCTGCCCCTTGACACTTCTATTGCTGCCACTTCTTCAATGGCAATGTATGTGACCGCTAAGGATTGGACTGTAATCGGAGCTAATGGAATCTGGGACCCCCTGAGAGTCTGTCCTCTCTGCCCTGATCAGTGTGCAGCCAGGAGTAAGCCAGACAGCCTCTTTGGAACCAGACTTCCTTATCTGCAACCCTGGGTGTGACTAGGTTCAGCAAACACCCCTATTCAGCCCCACCATTCCCCACACAGCAGTCCAAGGGAATCTTCTGACCCTGCTGCTCCTACTTAAAATTCTCCATGGCTCCCCACTGCACTTGCCACAATCTGGGCCCCGTGGCATGCTGCCTACTTTCCAGGCTCACCACAGACAACCTCTCTGCCTTCTTTGCTACCAGGCTATTGACCTGTCTGTACCCTGTGGTGTTTCCTTCTTCTCTTCAAATCACACTACAAGCCCCTTTCTCAGGGCGCAGCCTCTCCCCATTTCTACCAGAATCCCCTTGGAGACTTCCTTGTAATCCCCACTGCTCCCTCAGAGCACAACTTAGTTTCATATAAGTGTAAGTACTGGTCAGGCTATTCCCTACCAGGCTGTGCTGCTCTGTGAAGGTAGAACCCCAGTCCAGCTATTTGCCATTAAATCTAGCACAGATGGATGGCTTACATACAGTAAGTGCTCAATAAATGCAAAGTGTATGTTCCTTTGGCTGTGGGCCAGGGTGTGATCACCTAGTGGTAGTCAGTGGGTCCTACTTATATGTCATTAGGCTTCTTTCTTTTCTTTTCCTTCCTTTCTTTCTTTCTTTCTTTCTGGTGGCATTCAGAAGAAGTTGCTGCCAGTTTTGAATACAGACATTTTCCTGGGCTGGGGTGACATTGTGTGTAGATCCCTTTCTGTGCGAGGAGATGATAGTGAGTAAATCCAGCTGATGCACACCACCACTAGGGGAGCTGGTACCTCTGTGGCGTGCTGTGCAGCCAAGTGGCTGAGCATCAAGGCTCCCAGAGATTAGGAGTGTTTTGACTTATTGAAGCATGCCGGGTTCTTTGGGAGCCAACCCCATCCATCCTGAGCCAAAGCGTGCTTGTACTCTGTGTGTGTGACGGCATGTCTATGTGACGTCCCAGGAGGGCCATTTGCTCCATCTACTTGGAGATGGGGCGGGGCTTCCTCTGAACAGCCACATACTAAAATTTGGGAACTTAATGACCTTCAACTTAAAACTCCCGGAACAGGCATAGGTTAATGACCATTTGCTTGTTGGTGCCCTGGGACAAGCATGGCTTAATGACCATCTGTTCACTGGCCCCCTGGGACAGGCATGATGATGTGTTTCTTCCCTGTATCATAGCATACAGGACAATCACAGGCCTCAGCTGTGGTGGAAGAGATGATAAGTGGGAAAACTGGACTTCCAGGCTAGACAGGAATCCCTGACGACCATACTGGAAAAAGCAAGTATTCAGGAGACTGTGGCTTCCTATCCAGGATGTAAGAGGCATTCCAGCCACTTACCTGGTCCAGATCACGCAACAGCTGTAGGGGACTCTTCCTCACTCCTCCGAACCAGCCGGAGCCCAGAGCTTTGTGTTCAAATGCTGAAAAACATAAGGAGAGAGAGATCACCACTGGCTCTGGACAAGGTGTAGTTTGACACACCTGGGACGTATTTAACCCACTTAATGTGACTCAGTTTCTCTCCAGTGTCTTCTTTCCCTCCTGGGGATTTCATAGGTGGTTGTCACTGGTTGGGGCAGTGTTCTTGAGGTCATTCTCACCTCATGTGCTACACTCTACCACTGAAGTGTGGCAAGTACAGAGGACAAGAGGAAAGGAGCTACCTTGTAGTGAGCCACCCTTTGTTCTTCTCTGTTACAAGATGGCGCTGGCCACATGCTGCTCCCTGGTAGTAAATCACTGGAACACATGCGCAGTGTGCTGCATTCCTTATCTCACTTACATGCTAATGAAGAACTCACTGAGTTCACCTATGAAAATACAGCTGGTTATCTCCCTGGGCAAATGAGGCTAGCTAGGGCTTATAACGGGAGGCTGGGAGAGAGCCTGGGGCCGCCAATAGAAGAATTAAGTTCAAGTCAAGGTTTCCCTGAATAAAACCATTTTAAGGAAGAAACTCCTTGTGTCGCGTAATCTTTGCTGGCGAAGATGGACGTGACACTACCTGTCCTGTGGGAAGAGCACCCAGCCCCATCTGTTTCTATTCCCTGTCTCAGGCCCTGCTTCCCCACACAGAACTCTAAAGAGCTCACCAGTCTGATGGCTACCCAGGCCCTAGGTCTGGGTTGTGAGCACAGAAAGGGCTGGATAATGCCTCAGCCAGGCTACAGGCTATCAGTGAGTTCACCAGGCTGTATGAGGCACTGTGAAAGGACCTGGCAGCCTGTGAGTCCTGTAGAAGCCTGTGCAGGCCATGACGTGTGGATGGTACTCCTGATAAATGTAGCCTTATCTATTCCTGAAACTGGACAGAGACTCTCTGTGTTTTAGCTTGCATTCTTTAGTGTCCCTAAGCCTACAGGACTGTCTGCACACCCGGGCCATGTGTGTGCACCTAGGATAAGTGGGGTTGCTTGGACCAGGGCTCATGCAGGAAGCTTGTCTTGAGGATGTTCATGGACACAGTCCTTGAACTTCTCCAGACCCTACCTAAAGAAGGGGGCTCTGATCCTGCTGCCTTTTTGGCAGAACAGCACCATCATCAGAGAATGAGCTGCCAGGAGAGGGGGCAGTGTTAACACAGCAACTGGCATCAGGGCTGCAACATGCCAGACTGATGATGTCTCCAACAGCAGGGGAGAATGTGTCCTTGCCATTCTTCAGGTTAGAGGTGCCACTCAGGGCCAGCCTAGAAGGGGTCTTCTTAGAGCTTCAGCAAGAACTGAGGGCCTGTGGTTCCCTCTAGGTCTGTAGGTGGGGTTAGGGAAAGCAGTCTAGAAGGATCACATCACAGCAATCTTACCCCTAGCCCTATGCAGAGGCTCCTGTCCTTCCAGAAGCCACTCCTTGCCCAAGGCCTTCCGTTTCCTGGCCAGACCACAGCTGCCTAAGAGTGGGTTCTATAACAGATGCCAAGGGCCAGTGGGTGGAGGACAGGCACCAGGGGTCCCAGAATAGCTGTGGTCACAGATTACAGGGTTAAGCTACCTCCAACCTACCAATGAAGAATAAAGACACCATGTCTGGCATGTTCAGGCAGGCTATAGAAGGGATGGTGTTTGTGTGTGTGTGTGTGTGTGTGTGTGTGTGTGTGTGTGTGTGTGTGTGTGTGTGTGTGTGTGTTTTGTACATTGATCAGAAAGGATTGTCCTTATAGTCCTTGGGTTCAGCCCACTACGGACCACTGACACTAGCTCCAAATAAGTCCCCAGCACCTCACCCCAGCCTTGCTTGAGCAGCTCCCAGCTGCCAAAACGCACAGAACAGAATGGTGAAGAGACAGCAGGTTTGTATAGCCAGGGAGGAGCCTGGGCAAAACTAAGACTTCCCCTAACCCAGTGGTTCTCAACCTGTAGGGGTCAAACGGCCATTTCACAGGGGTTGCCTAAGACCATCTGTGTATCAGATATTTACATTATAATTGATAACAGTTACAAAATTACAGTTATGTAGTAATGAATATACTATTATGGTTGGAGATCACCACAACATAAGGAACTATATTAAAGGGTCACAGCACTAGGAAGGGTGAGAACCACTGGTTATGGCCTAACCCCAAGCAGCTGAGCAGCAGCAGAGAAGCTAAAAACTACCCCACCTTAGAGAGGGGAGAGAGAAGGGGAAGGAACAGAGGAAGGACTGAAGTGCCAATAAAAGGAGACAGATGGGGACAGCCTTGGAGTGCGTGCACCTGAGAGAGCATAGTGTGGAGGCAGAGAGCCTGGAAGCAGCTGTACTTTGGAAGGAGACCAGAGCAGGCCTGTGGGGTGGGAAGCAGGCCCGAGACAAGCAGGAATATGCTGACTGTGCAGGAAGGCTGCTTCCCTCGGCTCAAGACATCAATGTGAGGAGCACCAGAACTTTTGGTACCCAGCCGCTAAGTAGACTCAGTGCCCATGCAGATGAAAGAAAATCCTGGAGAAGGTTCCATGGGCCACAGCAGAGGGCTTTGCCCAGGTTCCTGTAGCAGCACACAGTGGGACTGCTGGTGTCTGGGGCAGTGACACTGGACACTGGAACTGTGCTGTGTGACACTGACCTGTGTTCTGTTGGGTGGACACTCACCTCCCCAGTTGCTAGATGGGGCAACTGACAGTCAAGAAGTCAAACCACTCAAGGCTGACTGGTTCCAAAGAAAGGGTACATCTCAGGTTCCAGTGTCTGCACTATGAAAGCAGGCTTCTGCTTTCAGGCCCTGCTCCTCCTGCACATCTACAAGGTCCCCAAGCCCTTACTAAGGAGGAAGTGCTTGCTGTGGTGGGGAAGGGCAGGACACACAAGGTCACAGAGGGTGAATTACAGCAGACCATATGCCTGCAGGAACCTCTGATCTGAAACACCCCCAGAAAACTCCAAGGAAGCTGACCTCAGTCCTCAATCCTCAGTCCCAAGCCTGCACTTCCAGCAGGAAGCCCCATGCCCCAGGCAGGGGAGGACAGGTTGCTTTGGGGGATGGGGTGTGGGTGGGTGAGTCCAGCCCAGGGCACATTGCAACAGCCACATCCTGGTTAATAAGTTCTCACTGCCCCATTGCGAGACAAACCGACAGAAACACCAGCAGGGTCTAGGTCAGAGACTCAGGTCTGCTGGCCCCACTCAGAACCCCCAAAAGGGTTTTTGGGGAGCTTTGCCATTCAGTGTCCTGGACATTCTTTCCTGTGGTTACCCTGAAGGGAGAGTAGGACTTATTGGGCAAGCTTTCACAGAAAGAAAGGCCAATCTACCTCTTTCCAGTTATCTTTAAACTGTTCACTGACTTTGACAAGTCAGCTACCATGAGAGAATCCCTATCTGACCAGCCATCACCAGATCCACACTACACCAGCCCAGCACTGCGCATCACCCACAGGCCTCCTACTCCGCCCATGCACATCTGTCCACGTGGGTTCGGGCCCCTCTCAGTACTGCTCTCTGTCCTGATTTGCTTAAAGTTGCTGTGATAAAGTACCATGACCAAAGGCAGAGTGGGGAGGAAAGTGTTTATTCCATCAAGGGACACACTCCCTCTACGGGGGAAGTCACTCAAGGCAGGCTCCTGAAGTAAGGAACTAAAGCAGAGGCCACTGAGGGGCACTGCTTAACAGCTTGCTCCCTGCGGTTTGCCCAGCGTCCTTTTTTATGCAACCAGGCCACCTGCCCACGAGAGGCACTGCCCACAGTGTCCCAGGCTCTCCAAGAGCAGTCATTAATCATGAAAATGTCCTTCCAGACTTGCCAACAGGCCAATCTGATGGAGACACGTTCTCAACTGAGGTGTTCGCTTCCCAGATGACCTCTAGCTTGTGTCAAGTTGATAACAAGTAACCAGTCCACTTGGTCTCCCATCTAATCAACTTCTGTGCTGCTTTCAAAGTCTGCCCCAAATAGCTTTGCTTTGTAAAGTAGAAAAAAAAAAACTTCATTCCAGGCAAGGATGACAACGGATCAGAGGAGTACAAACAGACCCTAGAGGCAGCAGTGGAGCTGCCACAGAGACCCTGTGGGGAGGCTGGTGTGCAGGGCAGCTGTCCCATCCCCCCAGTGTGCCCCCTCCCTTGACTCTGAGCTCTAGGACTCAAATCCTGACCTAAATATTCTTAGCTTAAGAAAGTGGTTTCTTTTCCCCATATGACATGTGCCTCCCTGTTCCTACTTGAGCTGACTGACCTGCCAGAGTCCATTTCTTCAAGAACTCCGGGTGTCCTGAGCTCTGGACTCCAGCTGGACCTGATGGGTCTCTCAAGACATCTATCGCAGTGGCCACACCCCCTCCTTTGGCTAACCATTCTGGCATTTAGGCCAAGGGCTTCTGAGACTCCTCTGCTCTTCCACTTGACAGATCAAATCACCCCACCCCCATCCTTCAGGGCGTGTCTAAGAGCAGATGGCATGGAGACCTGTGGTTTTAGTGTCAAGATGTAACTCTGTGAAGTAGGACATATGTAAGTTCTCCAGCTCCCATACAGAGACTGTGTGGCAGCAGGCTCAGCAAACAGAGCTATGCAGTTCTGTGCAGCAGGGAAGCCCAGGCCAAGGGATCCAGGGAGCCCCAGGGGCAAGGGTCACATGGTGGTGACAGAGGTGTCTAGGGTAGCTGTCCCACTCTACCATCTGACACTGGGCTGAGCCAGTGCTGCTAGCAGATCCTGAGCAGGGGGACTAGGATGGGTTCCCCACTATAAAAAGACCAATGAGATCCCTGGGGCAGCTGGAACCCAGACATAACCTGTAACCCCTCAGTGTTCCATTTGCCCAGCAGATGGTGACAGTGACACCTCATTGCCTGAAGCAGGAAGGGACAGGGCCTGTCTTCATCTTTCAGCTGAGATATGACATTGGGATTCTCCTGGGCCTTGAGTTCTCCTTGACTCATAGATCTTTCCCATGATCCCCTTCTGACTGAAAATTGACTCCAAAAACAGGAGCATGTTCCCTTGAAGCCTGGCACAGTGGGATCATGCCCCTGCAGCAGGACCAAACCTTTCCCCTGTCTCCCAGCCAGTGTGTACCATAGACACACCTTTCTCCCCCAAGGTGAGTGGAGAGCTAGCTCTAGATGAACTTGGGCTCTTGCTGGCCCTAGACTGTGTGAAAAGCTGGAAACCTACTACAGAGGAGTGTGAGCCCCCTTCCTAATGCTGAGACCCCTTAATACAGTTCCTCAAGCTGTGGAGACCCCAGCCATAAACATATTGTCACTGCTACTTCATAACGGCAATTTGGCTGCTGTTATGATTCATAATGTGAATGTCTGTGTTTTCTGATGGTCTTGGGCGACCCCTGTGAAAGGGGTCATTCGGTTCCCAAATGGGTCACTCTCGAGTTGAGAGCTTTGGCTATGGAGACTGGGAGGTAAGGGGCGGAAGCTGAGGCAGCTCAAGAGACCCGTCTCAGACCGGGGGTGGAAGTGGGGGGTTGGGGGGGTAGGGATGAGGCTAGGCCCAGTGGGGACGTCCCAGGGCAGACAGCACAAGGCTAGCCTGCACGTGACAGCTGCGAATGTCAGCCCTACCTGAGCAAAGCTGGTAAGCATGCACCCCACTCCGCCCCCCACATTCACACCCCACTCCCCTCTAGGTTCCCTAGGTGAGGAGGGGACCAAGGAACTGTGGTTGCTTTTCTTCTCAAACCTGTCTGGAGGAGGTGGCAGGAGAGATGTGTCCCAAAAGGCATGAAGACATCCTCACAGCCACCCAGACACACCCCAGAGCCCAGATTATCCCCTCATACCCCACAACAGTGTCTGGGCCCTGAGGGACCTAAACCACTGTCACCCAAGACTAGGTAAACATTTGTCTACAATGAATGACAGGGTGGACAGAGACTGTGGCATCAGCAGGCACTGAGATCACACCCAGACCGTGCCAAGGGACACGTCAGACATGAGAAAGCACCTATACAGGAGTAGCCATTCACCTACGGGGAAGAAGGCTCCCTCCCAGGGGCTTCCAGGGGCGCCCTGGCACGGCCACTTCCATCTGATCACGGAGACCTCGTTAATTGGCAGGGTGAGTAGACACAGGCTGGGCGACTACTCCTGAGTTCTGTTCACTAGCTTCCATCCCAGGGGTCCCTAAGGATGAAACCAATGTGGTGAAAGAGCTGGAAGCCAAACACTGTCTGCTGTAACATTGAAGCTCACTCTCCTAAAAGCCCTGTAAGCATGGAGTCAGCCCCTCTTCCATAGATGTTAAGGCCCTGGGAGGGGACAGATAGTAGGTAAAGCTTGATGAGTGACCTCCGATCTACAAGCCTGGCCGCTGAGGTCCTCCACGGATAGGTGCTATTCTAAAAACAGTTTTCCCTTGTCCTGAGACACTCCCAGCTAATGCCCCTGTCCACCCTTGGGTAAGAACCTGTCTGGAAGTGAGCAGATGCCCTCCAACACAGACTAAGGATGGACAAATCATCACAAATGTAGCCATTGCCCAGGTACCTCCAAGCCACTCTGCACCTGACCTCTGCCCTCAGCTTTGTCTGTGAAGTGAGTTATCTGCCAGAGGATCAGAGGAGGCCTAGGCTCATTCAGAGTGAAACTGACCATATGCCCGGTGGAAACTGGTACTAGCAGGTCGTGGGCCCTGTACCCCTAGTACAGAGCTGTGCAGTTCTTCTGTGGACGTACGGACTCAACAGGATCTCCGATTAAGACAGGCATCCCGGCCAGAGCACAAACTGACTTCTCAAGGCGCAGAGAGTGGAGCAAAAGTAACATGGACAGCATCCCTAGACTGACCAAAAGTTCCCAACCAGCAGCACAACCGGAGTCAGACAATGGCCATCTCCCAGAGACAAGGAACAAGTTCCCTGCGGGAATGAAAGGCGCCTGTCTTCCACTGAAGATGTCCCAACCCAAAACAACAAGCAGGTGCCAGGTGGTCACAGAAGGCCCTCTAGCTGAGGAAGCAACACAGAGCCCCCCAGCCCGCGCACTCACCGGAACGCAGGGCACGCGGCGCGGCACACAGGAGCAGGAGCGCAGCACCCAGACTCGCCACCACCGGCAAGGGCCGCCGGCAACAGGAGCGCCTTCCCATGCTGTGCCGGGCGCGTGGCAGGCGACAGTCATCCGGTGCGGTCTCCTACTGCGCGGCAGAGGTCCAGGACACGCCCAGTTCTGCCCTTAGTTTAGAGCCCGCCCAGAAGCAACGTCCAGTGCTGCCGACTAGAGAGAGACGCCCCAGACTGAATTAATGGCTAAAGCTGTAACCCCAGGCTAGTGAAAAGCAGCGTCTATCCCTGTTACTAGTCATTAAGCCGGGATTCTCTACTCTATGCAGAGGGCAATTGGTTGCAGAGAAATACTCAGGCGCAGGCGCCCCCGCCCAAGTTCTCTACTGGCAGAGCTAGAGGCTGCAGCTGAGGTCCTGGAGCCAAAGCTTTGTTGGTCAGAAACTCGGACTCCAGGTTCTGGACACTCATGCCCTAAGCTTTAACGCCTAGCACAGGGCAGCTACCGTAAGACTAGGCATGACAGCGCTGGTCCCCAAGCTTTAGGACTCTTGACCCTCAGTACTAGCAAATGTCACAGCTTTGAGGTCCCAAGATGCTGGGACCCTCTGCTAGTAAGGCTCAGTAGCTTCTCCTCTCAGCCTGCTTCCCCAGCCTTAACCCTTGGCAAATTCTTGTCTCGTCTGTATTTCCCCTGGCCTTGCCTATGAAGCTTCTGTTCCCCACAGCAGCCCCTCAGTTCCCTCTCTGGGAAAGACCACTTTGGAAAAACTCTCCACATGGACCACAGGAGTGATTGCAAGCTGGTTCTGAAGGGAAGTGTGGGTACCAATCAGGGCACCGCCCCTCCTGAAAATTAAGGACTGGTTTTGCATCAGTCATAGCACAGGGTACCAGGGAAAAGACTCCCCCTCAGTGAGTAAATAAAATTAAAAATAAAAAGAAGAGAAAGACATCCAGCAAGCACTGAAGACTGCAGACTTCATCTGACTCAGGGTCTCACTGCCCTGACGCTAGCCTCGTAGGGAACCCAAACAAGCAGTTGGCCCTGTGTGCACAGGAAGGGCGTGACTGATCCAGCATTTAGCGTTGAGTGTGTGGGATGAGGTGCTGCTCCCAACACTAGCGTCTTACCTGCCATCTGTGCTCCATTCCCCTGTACAGCAGTCGTAACATTAAACCTCACTGTGTTGTGGAGGCTAAACGAGAAGCAGAGATATTTGAACAGCCTCAGGTGCGGCAAGTGCTGTGTAAGGACTTGATATTAGTATTCAATAATCCTAATTGGTTCCTCTTATAGCGATGATCTATTTATCAATTAATGAAGACTATGAAACAAATAACACTTATACATTTAGCTTCAAATAGCAACAATGGTTCTACCTCCTTTTGGGGTGAACCCAGTTCACACTAAAACCTCCTCCTTCTCAGGATGCTTCATCCTCCAGGAGCGTCTGCTTCCTTTCAGCCCAGCCCAGAACCCACGGATGCTGGATCACACAAAATACCCATCTGCCCCAAATCTCACCCAAACTCTTAAACCAGAACTTAGTCTAGTCTTCCAATCTTCAGGATGTTTTGGCCTTCTAGGCTGCCACCTGGTGACCAAAACTGAGAATAGCTCAGCCCACTATTGTCCTTAGACATGGGCATCCCTGGAGGCCACCAGATAGATGGATTGGAACCCAAGTGCAGAAGCCTACCTCCAAGCACAGGTCCCTGGTAGTTCCCTGGAAAAGCTTTTTTCTGCCTGCTGCAAAGGCCCTGAGGTGCGTGTCAGTTATAGCTAAGTAGCAAAATGCCTTGAACTTTGGAAACATCCAAAAACCACTTCAATGCTATGGATCAAGATCTGGGGAAGGCTCCTGATGGCATGTTTTCCCCAGAGATCCCATGCTGCTGCAGTCGTGGTAACAAGATGGCCATCATCTTACAAGGAGGCCTGCCAGGCAGCACAGAAAATGGGTCATGATCATATGGGTCATGATCCTATGGGATATATGTCACTGTTCTTTCTCAGGAGCCTGGAATCTTGGGGCTATTCCCACCGAACATGACTGTGCAGCCTGTCTCTGACCTGATCACATTTCTCTTAGTTCCCTGGAGCCACTGAGGCTGTCCAGGTTCCAGTGCCGGGTGAATCCTAGCCTCACAGAAAGACGTGCCTGACACCTTGTGGATCTGATTTATGTCTGTCTCTTCATGTTAAAGGAGCAGTAAGCAGGGCAAGGAATGAAAAGGTGGCCTGGCCTAGCTGCCTTGAGAGGCGTGCATCATAGGATTTTCAGGTTAGAAGCCATGGCTCCTGGGGCACAATGCGCCTTCCAGTTCCTGAGAAACAGATGCACTCCCTCAAGCAGTGAAGTGTTGAGGCCTCTGTGTTTCTCTGTATGTTCCCTCAGAAGTCAAGGAAGCATGGACACCTGGCAGGACAATTGGTGTTAGGTAGTAATATTGTGTACCCTGTATAGCTTGCAAATGTCATTGTATCCTAGCAACTTTAACCATATTGATCCTGGCAATTGTCATTATGTTCTGTTTTTAATAAAGGTTTTAAATTTTTATTGATTGCTCTCCATAAAATTGCCACAGCTTAAGTTTTGCTGTGGACCACCCCCCACCAACCAACTTGCTTTAATTCCTCATGGTGTATCAGATGACCTTGACCTGGTAAGTAAATGCAGGCACTTACAAAGGAGGCTCTGTGGTGAGTGCCAGAGGATGATGGGTAAAGTGAGAGACGGAGTATCTCCAAGAGCCTGCAAAGAGCATTTCTAAACACACCAAAAATCTGATGGCTGAGGTATCTGGATGCTGGCTGTGCCTCTCCTCCTCTGTGTTGGTCAGGGAGAGGGGGCTAGCAAGAGGCCAACGCTGTCTCTGGAGATGGAGTCTTTAGTGCAGGTATGAATGAGAAAAATGCCAACATCTATCTCATGTGGTGCTGAGTGTGTGCGCGGCATCCTGCAGGTACGGACCTCATTCCATGCCCTGCTATATCTGTGAGGTATTAGTGTTGTTAAGGTCATCCATTCCTTGGTGTTCATGCCACTGGAACTGCAGAAGCCAGTCCCCAGGGTCACCTCCATTACATGTTATAAAGCAGTGTGTAACCTGTGAAGTCCTCCCCTTACCTCCTGTCATCCCTGGCTGCCATTGTTTAGGAGATAGACTTCACACTGTGTCTCTGGAGAGGCCATAGTCAGGATAAATATAGGTGAAGGTTCTTACAGTTAAGTTTTTTAAGAATTGTCTTCAGATGGCGATCCTGAAGGCCATCCACCCTTTCCTTATAGAGATCTAGAGAGGCCAGGAAACTTACCCACTGACACACAGCTAGTGAGCGGGATAGTTGTAGTCCAATCCTAACACACTACTGTGGTCAGCTTTTGTGACTCTCCTTAAAATATTTACAGCTTTTTTTCTGACTAAATAACTTATTCTTCACATGCAGTTATGAGGTGGCATAAGTACCCCATGTGCCCATATGTATCCCCAGTAGTGGCATCTTTTTTTATGGACAAACCTTTTAAAAGGTTTTATTTATTTTTATCTCCAGAAAAGTATGTAAGAATTAGTACTGTGAATCCCCCCTCCCATATTCATTGCTTTTATTTAAATTATATGTTTTGTTTTGTTTTGTTTTGTTAAACTAATAAAACTTATTTTTAAAATATACAACTCAGTATTGACATTTTTTAAATCATCAAAATGATTTATAATAGTTAACTGCCTCTTAAATACATTTGATCTTTTCTGAAGCTAAAAGTAGTATGCATTCAATCAGTTTTTAAAATCTATTTGGAACATTAAACATGATAGAAATAGGAAAATAATTCTTTATGAAGTCCTTTATGAAAGGAAATTGTGACAGGTTCCTGATTAGACAAAAACAGTTCTATCTCCAAGGGAGAATGCACAGTGTAACTGTGGCTTCATAGAATGAACTGGGTAGTGTACCTTTTGTTTCTATTTTGTGGAATAGTTTGAAGAGTATTGGTATTAGGTCTACTTTAAAGGTCTGATGGAAGTCTACACTAAACTCATCTGGTCCTGGGTTTTGTTTTGGGTTTTTTGTTTTGTTTGTTTGTTTGGTGGTGGTGGTGGTGGTGGTGGTGGTGGTGGTGGTGGTGGTGGTGGTGGTGGTGGTGGTTAAGAGGCTTTTAATGACTGCTTCTATTTAATTCAGGGTTATGGGATTATTTAGATGATTTATCTGATCCTGATTTAATTTTGGTACCCGTTATCTGTCTAGAAAATTGTCCATTTTATCCAGATTTTCCAGTTTTATTGAATATAGGCTTTTGTAGTAGGATATGATGATTTTGGAATTTCTTCAGTTTCTGTTGTTATATCTCACTTTACATTTCTGATCTTGTTAATTTGGATACTGTCTCTGTGCCCTCTGGGTTAGTCTGGCTAAGGGTCTATCTTGTTGATTTTCTCAAAGGAGCTCCTGGTTTGGTTGATTCTTTGTATAGTTCTTTTTGTATCTACTTGGTTGATTTTAGCCCTGAGTTTGATGATTCCCTGACTTCTACTCCTCTTGGGTGTATTTGCTTCTCTTTGTTCTAGAGCTTTCAGGTGTGCTGTTAAGCTGCTAGTGTATGCTCTATCCAATTGTTTTGTTTTGTTTTGTTTTGTTTTTAAAAGCACTCAGAGCTGAGTTTTACTCTTAGCACTGCTTTCATTGTATCCCATAAGCTTGGGTATGTTGTGCCTTCATTTTCATTAAATTCTAAAAAGTCTTTAATTTCTTTATTTCTTCCTTGACCAAGTTATCATTGAGTGGGGTGTTGTTCAGCTTCCATGTGTATGTGGGCTTTCTGTTGTTTTTGTTGTTATTGAAGACCAGCATTAGTCCTTGGTGATCTGATAGGAGGCATGGGCTTATTTCATTCTTCTTGTATCTCTTGAGGCCTGTTTTGTTACCTATTATATGGTCAATTTTGGAGAAAATACCATAAGGTGCTGAGAAGAAGGTATCTTTTGTTTGTTTGTTTGTTTTAGGATGAAATGTTCTACAGATATCTGTTAAATCCATTTGGTCCATAATTTCTGTTAGTTTCAATGTGTCCCTGTTTAGTTTCTGTTTCCATGACCTGTCCATTGATGAGAATGGGGTGTTGAAGTCTTCCACTATTATTGTGTGAGGTACAATGTGTACTTTGAGCTTTAGTAAGGTTTCTTTTATGAATGTGGGTACCCTTGTATTTGGAGCATAGATGTTCAGAATTGAGAGTTCTTCTTGGTAGATTTTTCCTTTGATGAGTATGAAGTGTCCTTCATTATCCTTTTTGATAACTTTTGGTTGAAAGTTGACTTTATTTGATATTAGAATGGCTACTCCAGCTGGTTTCTTGGGACCATTTGCTTGGAAAATTGTTTTCCAGCCCTTTTCTCTGAGGTTGTGTTTATCTTTGGCACTGAGGTATGTTTCCTGTATGCGGCAAAATGCTGGGTCCTGTTTGTGTATCCAGTCTATAAGCCTATGTCTTTTTATTGGGGAACTGAGTCCATTGATGTTAAGAGATATTAAGGAATCGTGATTGTTGTTTCCTGTTATTTTTAATGTTATTTTTGTTTGTGTGGATATCTTCTTTGGGGTTTTTTGAAAGAAGATTAGCTTCTTGCTTTTTCTAGGGTGTAGTTTCCCTCCTTGTGTTGGTATTTTCCATCTATTATCCTTTGTAGTGCGGGATGTGTGGAAAGATATTGTGTAAATTTGTTTTTGTCATGGAATATCTTGGTTTCTCCATCTATGGTAATTGAGAGTTTTGTTGAGTATAGTAGCCTGAGTTGGCATTTGTGTTCTCTTAGGGTCTTTATAATTTCTGCCCAGGATCTTCTAGCTTTCATAATCTCTGTTGAGAAGTCTGGTGTAACTCTGATAGATCTGCCTTTATATGTTACTTAACCTTTTTCTCTTACTGCTTTTAATATTCTTTCTTTGTTTTGTGCACTTGGTGTTTTGACTGTTATGTGATAGGAGGGATTTCTTTTCTGGTCCAATCTATTTGGAGTTCTATAGGCTTCTTTTATGTTTATGGGCATCTCTTTCTTTAGGTTAGAGAAGTTTTTTTCTATAATTTTGGTGAAGATATTTACTGGCCCTTTAAGTTGTGAATCTTCTCTATATATACCTATTATACTCTCTTCTATACCTATTATCCTTAGGTTTGGTCTTCGCATTGTGTCCTAGATTTCCTGGATGTTTTGGGTTAAGAGCTGCTTTCATTTTTCATTTTCTTTGACTGTTGTGTCAATGTTTTCTATGGTATCTTCCGCACCTGAGATTCTCTCTTCTATCTTTTGTATTCTGTTGCTGATGCTTGCATCTTTGACTCCTGATTTCTTTCCTAGGTTTTTCTATCCCCAGGATTGTCTCCCTTTGTGATTTCTTATTGATTCTATTTCCATTTTTATATCCTAGAAAGTTTTGTTCAATTCCTTCACCTGTTTGGTTGTGTTTTCCTGTAATTCTTTAAGGGATTTTTGTGTTTCCTCTTTAAGGGCTTCTACCTGTTTACCTGTGTTCTCCTGTATCGCTTTAAGGGAGTTATTTATGTCCTTCTTAAAGCCCTCATCATCATCATGAGATGTGATTTAAATCAGAGCTTTGCTTTTCTGGTGTGTTGGGGTATCTACGGCTTACTGTGGAGGAAGAACTGGTTTCTGGTGATGCCAAGTAACATTGGTTTCTGTTGTTTATAATCTTGCCCTGGCCTCTCACCATCTGGTTATCTTTGATGTTAGCTGGTCTTGCTGTCTTTGACTGTGCCTTGTCCCTCCTGCAAGCCTGTGTGTCAGCACTCCTGGAAGACCCAGTCTCTCCGGGAGGAATTTGTGTATGAGAGCTATGACACTGGGTCAGCTCTGTGGTGCAGATGGAAACTGGAAGGATCCTGTCCCTGGCTGTTCCTTGATTCCTGTGTCCTCATGGCTCTGTAAGGATCCCTCTTCAGCCGGGAATTTGAGCAGAAAAGGCAGTCTTACCTGTGCTTGCAGACTTGTCAGTGCCCCCCTGGAAGACCTGTTCACTCCCTGTGGAATTTGGGTATGGAGTGCTGTGGCATAGGATAAGCTCTGGGATGCAGATGAAAACAGAGAAGGATCCTGTCTCAGGCTGCTCCTCAGTTCCTGTGTCCTGAGGTCTCCAGACAGGTCCCTCTGTGCAGAAGTGGTTGTCTTACCTGTGCTCACAGGCATGTCTGCACTCCTGGGAGACCAGCTCTCTCCCAGTGGTATTTGGGTATGGAACACTGTGGCACAGAATCTGCACTGGGCTCTGCTGTCCAGTGGTGACATTCTTGAACATTCCAGTCAGGATACCGAACTTGAAGTTATCCACCCCAATATAAAAACAGCTTCATTTGGCAACAAATATTTAAAAGTCAGATTAGACAAAACAGTTGGGATTGTTGGCTTTCTCTTGAGAACAGCGCTCTATGCACACATATTATTAGAGGTCTTTGTTACAGGGAGGGGAGTCAGAACAAGGAGCAGAGTCCAGCCAGGCACAATGCAATACCACCTAGGGCAGGAATCTACCACTGAGAGACAATGGATTGCTGTGCATGGGGTATTTCTGCCCCATCCCTCACCCCAAGGGCCAAGGGAATTGGGGTTTATCCAGCTCTGCAGCCCTCTGCAGGATGTGGGGAGCCAGATGGGCTCTAGGCACCAGCCTCAGTGAGCAGAGAGAAGCATGTGCAATCTCTGGAGTTGGGCCAATAGTACTCAGGCTCACAGAAGGGAGACAGAGGCTGGGGCTGCCAAGGGAATCCTAGTCATTCAGTCTGGTCCCAGCCTGCAACAATACCTGGTACAAGGCAGTGCTTAGCCACCTCAGCTTATAAGGAAGGTCAGGGGGCTAGATGACTGCTAGGAGAGCTCCAGCTTGGGGGTGGGGGCAGATGACTGAGGAATCCAGCAGGAGGCCTTCGGGACCTAGAGACCCCAGCATGAAAAAGATTTTCTCAGTCTCAGGCTCTGCGTAACCCATACATATAGGAATGAATGAGAGGTTTTCTCCTTCAGCATTCAGTTCCCAAGCAAACACCAACCTGGAGCACATACCCTACCCCACAACTCAGGCCTCTGCCCCCACAGCTGCTC
Source organism: Apodemus sylvaticus (assembly GCF_947179515.1). Classification (NCBI taxonomy): domain Eukaryota; kingdom Metazoa; phylum Chordata; class Mammalia; order Rodentia; family Muridae; genus Apodemus; species Apodemus sylvaticus. Next base: position 121,229,137 of record NC_067473.1, read on the forward strand.
CACATTAGGGTTAGTCACAAGCAAGGAAGTGGTCTTACTTGACTGACTGGTTAGAAATTGGGAGGGGGATCCTACAGTCCAATCCACTCCTCAGGTTGTATTAATTTGTTTAAAATAGCCAAGGACTGGAGCTCAAGGGTAGATGGTCTGACTAGAATATCCCCAGCACCAAAAAAAAAAAAAAGGAAACTAGTTAGAACCGGCCAGACTCAGGTTACTTCATTCCCCTGTGTACCGTAAAGGATTCAATGTCAGCCGAGTAGAAGGCATTCAGGGTGAATTGTGAGGGTTGGGTACCCTTCTGGGCTTCTCAGTGCCCCGGGGGTCTCTGCTATCTTGGTAGGAGTCCTGTAAATCCTTCCTTAGGGACTTCATGGGATTCTTTAGACCATCATGACTGGTGGCATCTGTCAATGGTGATCAACCCTACCTCCACCTCTCCCCTCCCTGGAGTTCAAAAATAGAAAGTTTCCCTGGAAAACAAGTGACCTCCAGGGCTATCCAGGAGTCACAAGATTCTAGGATGCAAAAATACTCTTGTCACAAGGCCACGCAGAATGCCACCTGGTGTCCCCAGCCATGAGGACTTCAGACAGAGACTGATCTGCTTTTCTAATTAAGCTATACCACATCTTATTGATATACCCTACTGCACACACACTGAACTCTTAAGAGCAGGAGCCATTTCAATGGTGTCTCCATCCAAATGTGGAGTCCCAGGTCTCCAACCTGAACTTCACTCGTGCCTAGCTCCAGAACTTCAGGAAGTCTCCTTGCCTCCCTGACCTCAATTTCCTTTTCAGTGACATGGGACTTGAATTCTGAGGACCAATGCAAGTGCCAGCCCCCTTGTGTGTTGCTCTAACTGACCAGTGGTTCACATTCCCACTCTACCAAAGGCCGGGTGACATGACCTTTTTCTGCAGAGGGAGGAGTTGTCCACCACCCACCTGTGTACACAGGGACAAAGCAAAGGGCATGAAGTTGGCCAGGAGTAGACATTTATCAGAACATTTACCAGGATCACTGGGACTCAGGGGTGAGCCTTTCCTGGCTAGAGGTGGGGGAAGTGACACCCAGCATTGGCCTTTGATCCAAGGCTTTTTTTGTGGAGAAAGGCTTTTTTTTCAGAGCTGTTAATGATTAGAGGCTGCTGGGGTGTGGAAAGCTGTAACCACACCTACCATCCCTTCCTGCTCAAGTGTCAGGGAAATAGAATACAAGGGACTTGCTTCTGTAGCACCTGAGCCAGGTTCAATGTCACATGAGTGTTCAGCATCAATATTCCAACATTGCCACCTTTCAGACCCCCTCTAAGATTAAAAAAAACTCACTTTTGGAACCCACTAGCACCCCAAACTCTTATCCATCTAACTTGAGTATGCCCCCAAGGAGTTTCTTCTCTGGCAAGTAACACTCAGGCAACCTACCTACCAGGCAGTGATCCAAATGACCTGCCCCTTATGCCCTCTCTGTGCCCAATGAGGGGCTGGAGGAGGTGGCCCTGGGGCTGTCCCCACCCTGCTTGCCCCTGATTACCCAGTCAGTCACTTCATTCTTGCCTGGACCTCAGTTTCTACAGACATGTCTAGCCTCCAGGAACTGTGCTCTGGTCTGCCCCTACGACCCCTTCCTGAGAACCGGGGTCGCTGGGCTGGGGTGCCACATGCTCCGGTTAGGACTCCCAACCTCAGCCCTGAAGAAGAGAAGGTAACAACTGCTACCCAGTCCTCTGGGGTTCTGGGGCCCTTTGGTGTCTTTTAGGTGGCCAAGGTTGCTTGTATCCCTCTTTCTTCCCACATATTAGCTGTCCCCGTCCCTACCAGCTCTCAGAGAAGGATGAGAGGGTGTGTCAGCATCTATCACCTGATAGTCTTCAGGTGAAGCCATCCTGGAGTTTCCTTAAACTCTGAATCGGGGTTTCCACTTGCAGGTGAGGACATTGGGCCTCAAGGTCACCCAAACAGCCTGTGGTGGTGCTGTGGCCACCTCTCGTGAGGAACAGGAAGAGGCAGGGTGTGAAGTGGTTCTAGACCGGCAGCTTCACGCGAACCTTGCCCAGCTCCAAACACTGAGTGACTCTTGTGTCCTCTGCAACCCGTTTTCTTTGCCCCTCCCCCAAACCACCCGCAGACTTCAGCTGTACAAGCCTCCATTAAGGACACAGCAGTGCTGGGAGGGGTGACAGGTCAGGTAGCCCTCACCTGGTGGCTCCCTTTGCACAAGGGATTTAGGCCAAAGAACTTTCCACACTGCCAGACTGAAGCGAGTCCCTGAGCCATGGGAGACTGCTTTTCTGAAGGACACTAAAGTACAAAGGCTAAATGAAACACCCCACTCCCACCCTCACCCACAGACTGCTGTTCTGGGGAATGCCACTCCGAGCTTTTCCAGAGCTGCCCACAGTCAGGGAGCATACTTAGGAGCTGCTGGGGTAGGACACCGGTGGGCAGCAGCCGGGAATGAGAGTAGCACAGAAAGGAGCTGAGGGTCCTAGAAAATGGGGTAGCACCAGGCAAAGCAGGGCTGGCACTGTAGAGAGGGAGCATAGGTAGGGAGGTTGGGGGCCACCTCAACCTTTCACCTGGCCCGGCCGATTCTGCTGAGCTCATGTCTCTGCTGTGGTTAAGGGTCTTCCTCCTCAGCCACCTCCCCGCTAGGCACCAGCGCCTTGATACTCAGCCACAGAAGCAGGGAAGGCTCGGTCGTTCCTCCAGCCCCTGCTGACACCCCTGTGGCTGGGCAATGCTGATCAGACTCCACAGTGCTTTTTGGTGGCAGAAGGGCGGGCAGGACCTGAGAGATCGGCCCCTTCAGTTTCATTCCTATATGTCACCCTGTGTTTGAAGAGTACGGTATCCTTAAAGGAGAGGTCATTTGCAGATCTGGGGAGTTAGACTTGGGAAAGGTTAAGTCTTCCCTCTATGATGGAGCCCCAAATTCCAGTGAATGCTTCTCTTTCACTGACTTGCTTTCCATTTGGTGTGTGTGTGTGTATGTGTGTGTGTGTTTGTCTGTGTGTGTCTGTATGTGTGTGCTTACATGTGCACATGTGTGTCTGTGTGTGTTCCTCTGTGTCTGTGTCTGTGTCTGTGTGTCTGTGTATGTCTCTGTATCTGTGTCTCTGTGTATCTTTGTGCTTACATGTGCACACATGTTTACATGTATGGCTGTGTGTGTTTCCTGTGTGTGTTTGTGTTGTGCTTGCAGTTCTTCCCTTGTTTCCACTCCTTCACACTACTCATTCTTTCATTGTTCAGAAGGACTCAGGCTTCATTCCTTGCTTCTCTTTGGCAGCGCTCTCTCTCTCTCTCTCTCTCCATGTGAGGAGTGCCACCTATTATACTTTAGTCAGTAAACACTCAGCACAGGCCTGATCAACCTTCACACTGTGCCTCGGAAGGGCAGAGGTTCTGCTATTAGAAGCACTCTCCCCTGTGTGCAGTTTCTCTCAGTGACCCTTTCTTCCAAGTCCTGCCTCCTCCACTGCACTCTGCTGGGCGTGAAATGCCTCAGCTGAGCCCTTCACTATGGTGGGCCTGAATGCCTGTCTCTATCAACACACTATTCTGAGAGGCCTTTAACATGGTGGGTCTGCATGTCTGACTGCCTACATTCTGCCTTGAGCTTGTTGGCTGAGGACTTGCTTGTGGTGGTCTCTGGGGTCCAGCAACACCAGCATGTGCTCATTGAATGCGTGGACAAGAACATTTGCTAAGAAGCCAATCCTACATCCTACAAGGCACGTAGGAGAACTTTGGGACAGAAGTGGTTGTGGCAGCTTGGACAAGGTTTCTATGAGGGAAAGAAGGTCTGTTTGGAGACAAGAGAAGAAGTACAGGGAAAGGCAGAGTTTGGCCTTCCGAGGTAGAGGAGACCACATGCAAGTAGAGCTTGGAACAGAACTTGGAGTACCACATGCAGCATGACTGGAGAAGATCCAGTATGCTGAGGACACTGTGAGTGTCACAAGATAGGCAGTGGGGATCTACTTTTGAGTAGGCACATGGCTTAGGTGACTCTTCCCTTTCCGGGATTGTAGGAGCAGGTTTGTAGAGATCCCAGGCAGCACAGAACATCGCAGAGATCCATGAGTGTGGGAAGGGACAGCTCTGTAATCTGGCACTCACAGGTCCATAGGTCAGTCCAACACCATACTAACCGTGTCAGTTCATTAGTACCTAGGAGTTAGGCTCTATGATCACCCCCACTTTCCAGACAGAGACGGTAAAGGGGGAAGTGGGGCACACAGGTGCTGCTGGGAAAATCCTCTGTGCATACAGCTATGTCTTTAGCCACACTGCATCCTCAAATCCACATCTCTCCACCAGCCTGGTTCTCGCATCATCCGTTGCCTCTTACAGGGCTTTCATGATTCTGTGACTTTTCACTTGGAGTTTCCAGAATTGTCTCAAGATCTTAACTTGAGTTATTTGTGAAAAGTGACTTTCACCTTGTAAGGCAGCATGCAGGCTGGTGGATGAGAAGGTGGGCCTGGTGGGACATGACAGTGGCTACCATATCAGCTATGCACACTGCCCAAGTCTGCCCATCCAAGAACGCAGCCTCCGTACCACTGGCCAAGCTAGGTGCCTCTCTGGGCATACCATGGCTTCTGATTTCCTTCCCTAAGTCTGTAGCCCCTATACCAGATAGGGCCAAGAAGAGAGAACTTGAGGTCTTGCCCTCATAAGAGGCCAGTGGCTATCAGGGAAGGCATTTTTGGAAACAAATCAGATGTTCTCAGAGTGGCTCAACAAGTTTCTGAGTGGAGCAGAGGCAATCCAGGTGGAGAAGTAAGATGGAGTACGTGGAGGCCCCCAGGGCCCTTAACCCAGCCACCTCTCACCCTTCTCTTTCCAGCTGGCTCTGAGGAACGCCTTGCGCTATTTCCCACCTGATGTCCAGAAGCTGCTGGCCCTGGAGTTTGCCCAGGAGCTACGACAGTTTGGACACATCTATATGTACCGGTTCTGCCCCAGCATGGAGATGAGGTAAGCCCTCATGTGTTTGGCTTCAAACAGGGCTGTGCAAAAGTCCAGAGCCTTGAGGAATCTGTGGCTAAAGAGGGGAGGCGATCTGCTGAGATGGAGGAACTATGGAGGTGACACAGTGAGGTGACACCCTTGTGCAGAGAAAATAGGTAGTGAGATGTCTCCCTAAGGGGTGTTCGGGGAGGGGAAGGGGAGTGTCTGACACTGACCTGCTTAGCCAGAAGATGGGGTCCTCATGTCCCCTCTGTATTTGCTGCCACCTTCCATGGGATTGCTGCCCCGGGGTATTTGAAGAGTGAATAAAAGAGCAAATAATTAATCTGCCCAAAAGTTGAGGGCTCTGGAAAGCAGCCCTCAGTTCTCTTTGTAGTCAGCTTCCTCCCAGGATTGAAGTACAGACAGTGACTGGAGTGGGCCAGGCTTCCTGCTCTGGGTGTGTGGGAAGTCAGGCTGCCTAGCAGCTGGTGGGTCTGGTGCTCCACACCCATCCCCACCTCCTGTCCCCACCCCATGCCTCCATGCCCACTCCCACCCCTACCCCCACCCCCACACTCATGATTCTAAGGACTTCTTTCAGGTGCCTTGTCATCTGGGCCAGGGCAGACTCAACATCATAGTGGGACGGGAGGCCTGAGGATTCCCTTGTTATGCCCACTGTGGGACGTTTTCTTGCAGGGCCTACCCGATTGAGAAGTACCCATGCCGGACACGGGCAGCGGCAGCCATCATGCACATGATCATGAACAACCTGGACCCTGCTGTGGCCCAGGTACTGCCAGGGAAACTGATGCCAGCACAGTCCCAAGAAACATGACCTGAAATCCCGTTAGGCCTTTGACGCACCTACGAAGCTGGCATTAGAACACAGAGTTCTCTGTAACTCGGGTGAAATCAAAAGCAGGAGACAAATGTAAAATAAGAAGAATATATAACAATACAGTTATATAAATGTACCTATAATTATAGCTTTCTAATAGCAACCAGAGAATGAAAAGATTTAATAATATTTTATCATACTGTATTTTATGGTTAATGAGATCCCTTCTTTCCGTTCCTTCACATGGAATCTTGACATGGAGGATACATTTCACATATACAGCCATGCTCTGTAGCCCACATGACTGGTGGCTGCTGTGTGTCCCTTCAGGCTTGCTGCCATTTCATTGTTCCTTTAGGTATAGCTGCAAGTAGGGGCCCCACCTCTCCCTGTCCACAGGCCATCTTGGATAATGCCACATCTTCTTCAGTTCCCACAGGAGCTGGTGACCTATGGAGGCAATGGGCAAGTGTTCAGCAACTGGGCCCAGGTATGGTGGCCAGGCAGGCACTCAGTGTCTATGGTTCTGCCTTGTGCCCAGTGCTTCAGCACAGGCAATTACCTGGAGATGCTTCACTAATGAGAAGGAGTAGAGGTGCATTATGGGAGGTATTAGGAGACCCTGGGGATTAAAGAGGATCTAGGGGAACAATGCTATTAGGATAGGCCGACACAGCCTGCAGCAATCCCTGGATCTAGGTGTGGGGTGCAGGGCCCGTGTGGGTGCCAGTTCACACTTACAGATCCCTGCATGTGCACTGTCCATCCAGTTCCGGCTGACCATGTCCTATTTGTCGAAAATGACCGAAGAACAGACTCTGGTCATGTACAGTGGACACCCTCTGGGCCTCTTCCCCAGCAGCCCTCGTGCCCCACGGCTGATCATCACTAACGGGATGGTGAGTTTGAGACAGCTGGCTTGACAGCTATCCAGGGCCAGGCTTAGGAAAGGGGTGCTGTTGGTGAGGAGGCGATCAGGCAACAGCACACCACTCACTTTCCATCCCTTCCTCTTTTCCAGGTCATTCCCAACTACTCATCCAGGACAGAGTATGAGAAGCTCTTTGCCTTGGGGGTGACCATGTAAGTCTCTGTGTCAACACTCTGCTATGGAGTCTGCCCTTAGTTACATTTTGTGTTAGGAAAATAGGGCTGTGTTAAGCCTGATTTCAGAGAAGACTTGCAACTACACCGTAGTACAGCAGAATCTTTTCATTCTCACACAGCTGTACCCTAGTAGTTTTGTGTGAATGCTTACTGTTTTTTATAGCCAAAGAAACATACAATTTTGGATTCCATTGTTTCAAAAGATTTTATTATGAGTAACCCCAGACATACAGAAAATTGGCTCACAACAAATGTCACACAGCTAGTTTAAGGGAGACATATAAGCGCTTGCGCAGTCCTAGACTCCATGCATCTCAGAGAGTTTCTCTATGGTTAGAATAAGGTGGTTTTTATTAAAGAAAAATAAAAATCAAAGATAAATTTCAAGGAATACCACCAAAATCCTATGGGGAAAGCACAAGTGCTGAAGCCAGGCATGGTAGCACATGCAGTCCATCCCAGCACTTGGGAGGCAGAGGAGAGTAGATCTCTGTCTTCAGAGTCAGCCTGATCAGCAATAGCTCCAGGATAGCCAGAGCTACATAGTAGAGAGACACTGTGTCAAAACAAACAAACAAACAAAGAGTACAACTTACTTTAGCATGTCTGTCTATCTGCCTGTTGATCCATCCCTCCATTCAGTCTATCTTTGGATGAACCTCAAAGTCCATTACAAAAATTGCTGGCTGGGATTTGATCCTTGTTTGTTCGTTCATTTGTTTGTTTGTTTTCCCTTTTAAAGTGATATCTGCATTCACTCTCAACCAATTGCTGATTAAATGTTTGAAATCAAATTCCACACTGACCAGAATTGACAAGGCAATTTCTTTCTGTTGTTCCCTGAACAGCACAGTGTGGTTGCTATAACCACCTACACAGATAGTACTTATATGACTTGAATTACACAAGGTTATGTGCAGATATCGGCTATGCAGAATTTGAGTGTCAGAGGATCTGGGTGTCTGCTGAACAGGGTCTTGGAACCTGGCCCTCTAGAGGATTCCTTAGCGAGACACACTCGTTGTCCGTGTGCTCTGACAAACTGTGCAGCTATGCGACTTGTCCCATCAGATGCAGACCCTGTAACCAACCCGAAGAGCTATGTGGGCCCTGCCCAGGGTGTGAAAGCTTTCCATGTGCTGTAAAGCTAAACCAAGCTCTGCATCTTAAAGGTTTCATCAAATGTCATTGAAGAAGCTACATAGAATATGGGAAGCCTTATTCATGAGACCTCAGGGGGCGTGTCTCCTGTGTCCTTCCAACACTCTTCATGCCCATGGACTCTGGGCCAGGGGTCGAGACCATCATGGCAGCCTCTTTACCTTTCCTCCTGACAATACAGCCTGGGAATCTGTTTGCAGAGCACCAGCCTGACAAGTCACTCTCTCCTGTGGTGTTCAGCAGCACCATGATGATCCCTCATGCAAGGCTTCCGGTCTTTAGCATGGCTCAGAGGGTGTTCTGCTTAATCTTTACGGACTTCTGGGACCATCACCCAGGAAAAAAAACCACATAAAATGGAATCTGCAGGATAAAGACCCGGAACCTTAGCCTCCAAGTGACAGTCCATGGTGGAACCACAGTACAGCCACCACCACCACTGGGTGCCCTGATGTTATCAGTCATCTGAAACAGACCCCTACAGTAGAGGAAAAATGGAGTCTCAGAGAAACCCACTCGCTTTATAACTGGCTGTAACCAGCCTCTGTGAGTCTTGCCTATAGTGGACGTGTTAGTGGACGTGTGAACTCCTGCTCCGGCGGAAGAAGCCTGAGGTTAGAGGGCTGAGGGTGTACGTCCTGCACCCCCACTCCCTCACCATGACCTCAGGCTTGTCTCATTTCTGATTCATAGATAGGGACTAAAGGTCAAAAGTGGCAGAGCTACAGATGTCAGACCTGGTCTGGCTGCAGCACTGAAGGTTTGCCACTGGGAGATGTGGGGACACTGACTGCAGAAGGGTAAAAGTTAGGCTTGGAACTTATCATCACCAGTCTTGGAAGGCTGAGGCAGGAGGATCCTATGGCCTGACTGGGATACAGTGTGAGTTCAAAACTAGCCTGGGCAACTTAGCAAGGTCAAAACAAAACAAAACAAAATAAGCAAACAAAGCGTCGTACTGTAGCTCAGTGGTAGAGCTTTTGCCTAGCATGCATGCGGCTCTGGGTTTAATCCTCAGTACAGAGGAAAGGTGGGAACTGTGTCAGAGATGAGACAGGATCTGCTGTGCAAAGAAACTGGAAAGATCTGAAGACCAAAACCTTCCTGCCTTGAGGGTGTCAAAGCTGGTCATGCAGGGAACATCCTGTGTGGGAAGATGGGTGAAAAGGCTCAGTCTGTTAGCTGAGGTCGTCATCATATTGGGCTGGAGGGTAGGGGTGCCCCTAAAGGGCAGTTGCAGAAAGCTTTTGGTCCTGCAACTTTATGCTGTAAATTACCTTGGAAGCATTATGTGGACCAGAGTCTGTGCCCATTCCTGGGCCTGTCTGTAATGGGATCTGGTGCCCTCTTCTGGTGTATCTGAAGAAAATGAAAGTGTTCCCACATATATAAGAGAGAGAGAAAGAAAGAGAGAAAGAGAGAGAGAGAGAGAGAGAGAGAGAGAGAGAGAGAGAGAGAGAGAGAGAGAGAGATGCTAGATAGATAGACAGATAGACAGGTATACAGGTAGATAAACTAGAAATATCTGTGTCTGGTAACCTCACAGCCTTCCTGCCAACTTTCTGCCCTGAGTACACAGCCCACAGGTGGACGGAGGCAACAGGAGGTCACACCGCTGCAACTATTTATTCATTCACATGAAAAATCAGAGCCTACAGGCTTCCTGGAGGGTTGCAGAATACCATGGCCTTAAAGGTCATCTGCTGAGAAGTCATAACCAATAATGCCTGTACTGATATGGAAAGGACCCAAGGGTAACGTGCGGGAGACAAGCTATAGAAGCAACACCTTCAGAATGAAGCCCCACACTCAAGTATAAAACCTGCAGAGATCTTTCAGCATGCCGGCTGTGGATCTGCCGTGTGCCACGTGAGGATTCTCACAGACATGTTTTTGACTCTACCACCTTGCCCCCCCAGGGCTCAGCTTCAGTATGAAGATACCTCACAGTTGAGCCTACCGGATGTCACCTGAATGGAATCCTGCAGAACATGTTCCCTCACGCCCCACACCTTCACTGGGTCATACGTGGCTGGGACACATCATCTCCTTTGTGTCACGCCTTGCACTTACATCACAGTTCATTTCTCTCTTCCATCCATGTTTGGGCCTTTCAATGGCTTCAGATATTGGTCACTGCTGATAAAGTTTTTGTGAACACCATTGTGAGTGGCTGAGGAGACACCAGCATGTAGCGTGGGCATGCTGGGCCATGTTCAGTCTTACTCTGCCTACACCAAACACCTACACCCACGCTGACTTTTAGAAATTAATTGTATGACAGATCTTAGGATGCTCTTACATTTTTAATTTTTAAAAATATGTTGGTTAGAGTACAAAGAAATGGGTTTCGCCATGATGTTTTTATGCATGTATGTCATTTTAGTCATTTTTAAAGTTCTGTTTTTATTTTATGTTCAGGAGTGTTTTACCTGTATGTATGTCTGTGCACCACATGTAGGCAGGGCCCACGGAGGCAAGAAGAGAGTGTTCAGTCCCCTGGAACTATAACTATGGACAACTGGGAACTGCTATGTGGGTGCTAGGAATGGAACCTGGGGTCTCTGCAAGGACAGCCAATGCTTCTAACCACTGAGCTGTCTCTCCAGCCCCATTGGAGTTAGCGGTTATTCATCCTTCCCACTGTTCCCAGATACCTCTCTCTCCTTGCTAGTCCCCCTTTTCCCTAAGTAGTACATTTGTGCTTTCATGGGACATATATTCTTGTTTCTCCACTATAGATCTCCTCCTCCCTTCTCATAGTCCCCTTTCTACTTTCCACGTGTGTGCGTGCACACACACACACACACATATGTCTATATTTCACAAAGAAGTCAAAATATGTGACATTTGTTTTCCTGACTCCAACTCTTGGTTATTCTGGTTAACATGATGACCTCCATTTCTGCCCACTTATTATAGCAAAGGAGAATGTATGCTCACCTTGAGAGCGGTCCACGGTTTACTCTAAAGCTCCTTAGCTCTGACCTTTTCTTCCCTGCTCAGGTATGGCCAAATGACAGCGGGCAGCTACTGCTACATTGGTCCCCAGGGAATCGTCCATGGCACAGTGGTGAGAGACAGGCACACGCGATGAGTGGTGGGTCCCTGCAGGTGGATATGCTGGGGATGGACAGTTACTGCCCTGCCTCTCCTGCCTACAGCTCACTGTGCTGAATGCTGGTCGGCGGTACCTGGGCATCGAGGACTTGGCAGGGAAGGTCTTTGTCACCTCTGGACTTGGAGGGATGAGTGGGGCTCAAGCCAAGGCAGCAGCCATCGTTGGATGCATTGGCGTGATTGCAGAGGTAAGCTGGGGAACGTCTGCCTGGCCCTCCAAATCTCCCTGATTCCTTCCTCCCTTCCTCTGCTTGCTTGGTTGCTTTCTTCTCCCCTTCTCTTTATCCTCTCCTTCCCCACCCCCACACCTTTCCACTCTTCCCACGTCCCTTCTCACACCTCCCTTCCTTGTTTTCTTTCACCAACCCCCTCACCTCCTCCACAAATCTTGCCCTGCCTCACTGGATGGATCCCTATGGCTACACATGGGCCCTGCTTGCACAGTGCCCACCACCCACCATGTTCTATTCCAGCAGTGAAGTTGTAACATTGTATGTGCAGCCATTGCTTCCTGTGTCCCTTCAGATACAGAACCTAGACGAGAGAGAATGAACGTCTGTGATTTAATTAGTAGAGAGCACCCCTTCCCCAGCTTTAGTGGCTGACATCCGACAGAGGAGGTACCCAAGCTGCTCCTTGACAGAAGTGTGCACAAGGGTCTTGCTCCAGTGGCTCACATATCTGTTTAGAAGATGCCACAGTCAAGGAAGGAAGCAGTGGGCAGCGGAAGGGAGGAGCTTTGAGATAAGTCTTGGTGACAGACCAGTGTAATTTGATTTAGTTGGCCCTACCTGCCTCTTGCCTGTCTGAGCTTTGCTGGGACTGTGCTGGGCTGCAGGTAGCAGAGGAAAACAGCTTACATAAAGAAGAGTTTTATTTTTCTCATGTAACTGAGAATGCTGGCATTTGTTCAGCAGCTCAGTGATGTCATCGTTAGCTCCTCTAGACTCTCCTGGGGCTTCTCTCATGGAGATAAGATTGCTACATCATCCAGCCATGCCATTCACACTCAACGCAGAAAGAAGTGGGAAGAGACGTGCCAGCAGGGAGAGTGTGTCTCAGCAACCCCTTCTGTTTTCTCATTGGTTGTACTGAATGCCCTGAGGCTGTCATGGAAGTGGGGTACGTGGGGTGGCACCTCTCGAGGGGTAGCTCAGGGATGGTATGTAACAGATGCCCTGTGTCCCGTGGCCTCAGGTGGATAAAGCTGCACTTGTAAAACGCCACCAGCAAGGCTGGCTGATGGAGGTGACTGACAGCTTGGACCACTGCATCGCCAGACTCAGGTACAGTTGGCTGTGTGGGACTCAGAACACTTGACCCTGAGCATTGGAAGCAGGGGAGAGAGCATGACTTGGGTCATTCAGTGCCTGGTGTTTGGCCACATACATTATCCAGAGGCTCCACAATGGGGGTGTCGTGGGAGGGTCTCTAGATATCCCATTTCCCATGGATCATTGCTGCTGGCTTGTGGGCAGCTATGGGACTCTAAACTTGAGATCCTCTTGCCTTGTTCTCCCAAGTACTGAAATTTTAGGTGTGTATCACCATGCCTGGCTTAATTGTATTCGTCCTCTTATCTGTTTCTATTTCTTCAAATAACTTTGGAATCCTACCACTTGCATGGGTGTGTTTTATAAAGAGCCTGAGTTGAGACACACATTTCCCAGGAACCACTGCAGGTCAGCTCAACCAGTCGGGGCATTCCAGCCTACGTTTTTTGTTTTTGTTTTGTTTTGTTTTTCTCTTTCTTGTGTCATGGGATCTGAGGGAACATTCCTCACCTTAGCACCCATCTCCAGGTCTACACTCACACGGGTCCAAACTCACATAGGTCTGAGCAGTCCCACAATAACACAGAGGCCCACAGTCACACTCAGGCCTTCATCCTTCCAGGCCCATAGTCAGAGGCTCAAATTCACACAAGGCCATGCAGGTCAACACACAGACTCATATTCACCCATAGGCCCACAGTCACACACAGGCCCATAGTCAGACAGGCTCGCATGCATACACAGGCATATAGTCACACACGGGCCCACACACCGACATAAGCTCACTCTCACACTGGCCCACACTCTCACACAAGCACACACTCACAAAAAAAAGCCCTAGGTGGCCTCCTATGCCTGCCACATTTGACCAGTATTGAGCTCTCTGTGTGTAAGCAGAGCAGCTACACCCAGGGCAGCTGAAGACAGGTGCAGGGCATCGGTTCAGTTCTTTTGCCTTCTAGGGAAGCAAGGAAAAAGAAGGAGGTACTCAGCCTCGGCTACCATGGCAACGTGGTGGATCTTTGGTAAGTGGAAACTGATGACTTGGGTACCTCAGGGGTACCCAAGCAGCTAAGCAGATGCTTCTAAGTCACCAGCTCTGACCCTCAACTCTGTCCTTCCTGGAAAGCCCGCCAACCTCACCCAGACCCGTGCAGCCTTTCTGCCCAGGCACTTTGCAAAGGAGAAAGCAGACACTGCCTACAGAGTGTGAAGGTGGAGTGAGGGCTGAACTGGCTGCCAGCTGGCCCTCGTCCAGCCCAGGCCTTCTCTGACCACCCTGCCACTTCCCCCAGGGAACGCCTTGTCCATGAACTGGACACAACAGGGGAACTCTTGGTGGATCTCGGGTCGGACCAGACATCCTGCCACAACCCGTTCAATGGCGGCTACTACCCTGTGCAGCTCAGCTTCTCAGAGGCCCAGAGCCTCATGTCCTCCAACCCCGCTGTCTTCAAGCACCTGGTGCAGGAAAGGTGGGCAACAGAAAAGAGCAGCAGAGCCTGCACAGTCCTGACCTCTCTGAGCCTCAGCTTCCTTCCTTCAGAGGGGATCACGGTATTCATGGGAATGATGGGAAAAACTAAATTGGTGTTTGTGAAATTCCTAGGGCAGCTCACATGTCCATACTGGGTTCACACTGGAATACCCACACTACCCTGTCTGGTACAATAAACCCCAGAGTTTAGAGGTCCAGGTTTTAAATAGACGTGGGTATCAGTGGCAGTGGGAGCAGTCACTGGGAGCTAGAGGAGGCTGATTGCACAGGAGACTTTCTGGCTTGGGGATGCTTCACGGGGTGGGACTGTGGAGCTGGGTCAGGGGCTGACCATCTGTTTGTTGCAGCCTGAGGAGGCATGTCTCAGCCATCAACAGGTTGGCCCAGGAGAAGTTCTTCTTTTGGGACTATGGTAATGCCTTCCTCTTGGAGGCTCAGCGAGCAGGTAGGCAGAGGGGGAAGCAGGCAAGTGGTGCCTGGGGTCTGTGCGAGCACACCTGGGAAACTCTTCCCTCCCCACTCCATATCCAGAGCTCACCCAGTGAGTACCTGGGAGATCTTATTGTGCCTTTACCAAGTTCTTCCTTCTGGAAGCTGGTTCTGCCAGACAGGCAGGCCTCTCTGGGCCTTACCTTCTCCTTGAATTAAAAAATATAAAAAGGCTCAGCATCCACAAGAGATTGTCTCCTTCCATGCCTTCCTTCATGACCTTTTGCAGGGCACTTGCAGACCTAGTGGGGTGGGGTCCTCAGAGTGGTACCTCTGAGGCTGACAGTGAGTCTATGGGCTATGTCTATTCCCTACGCCTAGACCACACAGATGGCAATATCCCATCTAGAGCTGCACTGGGCGGTTTCTCCTCTTATTTCTCCTAAGGAAAAATCTTGAGATTCTATTCCCAGACTTTCCCGGGGCCCCTGTTTAAATCACTGTCTGTGTGGTCATGGGCGCTCACACAGATAGGTGACTCTGGGCACAGGAGCAGATGTAGAGAAGAAAGGAGCCAGCAAGATGGAGTTCCGCTACCCCTCCTATGTCCAGCACATTATGGGGTGAGTGATGGAAACCCCATTTGGGGTTTTCTAGTACCATTTCTTTTTGGGAGGACCTAGGACTTGGCCTTCTAGCTAGAAGAGCCTCTAGCACTGATCACCACAGGGCTGTGTGCTGAGACTTCGCCCAGCTGGGGAGTAGACAGGCAGTGGTCACAGCATTTCCACATGGCACACATATGCAGAGGGGGCTTCTACGGAGCCTCAGTAAGAGGACCAAGGAGCCTGTGCATACAACCCTGCTGCATGCCCCTTCATTTTCCTAAATGATGTGGCCATCAAACTGTCCTGTGGATGCTAACTCAATCCTGAAGACCAAGACCTGCTATGACTTGAAGCCCTTGTGCCATCTGGCTGTGCAGGGCAGGCCTGAGGAGGGCGAGTAGTCAAGAGAAACGGAGTTGTAGGGGGATCCAGCAGGAACCAGAGCCAAGACAGACCAATGGGCGAGTCTGGACTTTCAGACTCACAGGTCTCAGTGTTCAGAGAGGTGGCCAGAGAAGGATGGAAGACAGACAGGGCCGGAGTCCAGAGAGGTAGACATTACTTTCTGAGCTTTGCTGCTATGGGTGGAGCAGAGCCAGGGGTGGGCTGGGACACTGGGGTACAGAGTGCCTGTGTTTCCCCCAGGGAAGAGAAGCAGGAAGGAGACAGCAGGGATACACCCAGCCTAGCTCAGCAACTGTGGAGCTAAGATGGCCCAAGGCCATAGCATCCCTCTGTCCCACTTCAACTGCCACAGAAGCTGAGTCGCCAGGGAAGGTGGAGCTGAGTCTATGTCACCTAGTTTTCTCAGCTATTTACTTCAGATGGCTGGTTTCCATGTAATCTTTATATGAGTAATTTGAGAAAATGTTTGTCTTTGTCCCAGTTCCCGGTTCCTGCTGCTAGAGGAGAAGTGGTACAAACTTAGAGATGGGAGCCGAAGCCAAGGAGAAGGCAGAGGAGCTAGGAGGGCCTCTAAGACTTATTGTTTAGAAGCCAACAGCTCTCACTGGGTGCTGTCCTCTCCCTTAGGCATGCCTGCACGCCACTCCCCAGCTCAGCAAAATGGTGCAGGCAGCCCAGGAGGTCAGGGCTAAGGAGACACGTGTCCTTGCAGGGATATATTCTCCCAGGGCTTTGGGCCCTTCCGCTGGGTATGCACATCAGGGGACCCCCAGGACCTGGCTGTCACTGATCATCTGGCCACATCTGTACTGGAGAAAGCCATTGCTGATGGAGGTGATACTTCTGGATGGGTGGTGCTCAGGAGTGGTTGCTCTCCCAAATCTCCTGGTGGCTTGTGCCAGATTTTGCATGAATCAAAGGACCACAGGTTGCTGCACAAGGAGACTTCGAGCACTTTCAGAGCTTACTCTCTGAAAGCTGTTCAGAGTGTGAAGCCTGTGCACACATCCCACTCTGCCCTCCAGCCCTGTGCTCAGCTCCACCTCTGTAACTGCTGGTTGCAAAGTCACTGGAGACTAAGTCAGTCAGCTCTCTGTTACCATGACAAACACCTAAGTGAGTGAGCCTTCCTCCTAAGTTGTGGAGGTTTTCTTCAGGCCCCTCTTTCAGAGGTTTCAGCAATGGTCAGTTGGCTCCATTATTTTGGAGTGGAACTCTCTGGGAACAGAATAGGGAAGAGTGACTGGAGTCCCAACATCTCCTTCAAGGCTACACCTCCAATGATGTCACTTCCCCACACTTCTTAATGTTTCCATCATCCTACAATAGTACCACAGGCTGGCAATCCGCCCCACAATCCCCAGGATTTGCTGGGCATTGATGAGGAGCTGCTGGCCCTCTCTGACACAACCCCTCTCCTGCAGACCCTGGGAGTCAGGGGAGGGAGTCATCTGATCATTGGCCTTTTTTCTATGCCCATCAGGAGGACTTATTTACTTTTGTGCGCATGCCACCCCATACCAGGCCCTGTCCACACCCACCTAATGCTCAAGTTCTCTAACACTGGACCCCTGAGCTCATCCTGGTCATCAGTGTAGAGATCTGGTTCTGCCACTGAGCTGAGTGTCTGCTCTTCCTGTGTCTGTATGCCCCTGCTGCTTTGCTAACACACATTGTCCTTTCTAATGTCCTTGCCATCGTCAGTCAAGTGCAAAGAAGAGTCCAGGCCAAGTGGAAGGGAGTGGCTGGAGACTTACACTAGGAAAACTGGCTACTGATTTCTCGGCTTCTCTAGCTCAGAACAGCTGGCTGGCCCTAAGCAAGCACATCTCGGTGTCGGCTGGGTGCCTACTCTCCAGAGCTCTCACACCTAGAGATGTGGTGGCATAAGAATCTCCAGCACAGTCAGCCTCCAGCTACAATGTGGCCTGCCCTTCCCCAGCAGGAACCCTCCAGCCCGGGGAGCTTCCGCCGGGCAGAGCAGACAGGTGCTGAGGACCTCCAGGACAGACTACATTGCGGAGCTCTAGAGTAGTAAGCAGTGATGAGCTCAAGTGCTGCCTTCATCCCAGATACAATTTTAAAGTGTGAGATTATTTAAGTCATGCGTCGATGTGCTCGGTGTTGACCTCTGAGTCTCGGCTCTTACGTTACCAGTCCGCCCCCATGAGCTAATCAGACCTGCTGTGCATCATCCTGGCCATTCATTTCCACTTTAGGGCCTGTCTTCCCTCTCTCTGGAATTCTGTTCCCACAGAGCTGCTCAGCATTGAGGACTGTGACCTTGCCTTTCTTGGGGAGCCTTTATCCCCCTAATGCATTACCCTGGTAACCAGCTCATCACACTCTTGTGCATAGCTAACTGTAGTTCTTGTTGCTGTGCCTGGCTCCATGTCTGGTATACAGTACATACTCAATAGTTGTTCTTTGAGGAAATGAATTCATCAGCAGTGTGCTGCATAGGCCCAGACATTAATTCATTATCACTGTACTCATTAATAATTATTTAATCATTGGACTCATTCTCAAATTCATGCATGTACTCCAGGATCACGCATATAAGGGATCACACATGAACTCCAGCTGCATACATATGTACAGCAGAAAAAAAATGTTAGGGCCCCTGGCAAGCAGCTTCCAAGATCTAAGATACCCTTCCCTTTTTTCTCTACAGTGAAGGCATCTGTGAAGCTACAGTATATGGATAATATACGCTGGATCCGGGAGGCTGCCAAGCATCAGCTGGTGAGAGTTTAGCCTGGGGACAAATGGGTACTGCAGAGTCCTGGAGGAGGCTGAACTGCCAAGAAACTACCCAGAACCAAGGTGCAGTCATAGGGGTCTCAGCACAGTCCTGGGACCCATCTTGCCATGCCCTAAGGGATGTAAACCCTGTGTCATGTGACCGTTGACAGCAGCACTAAAGTGGCCACCTTATCCAGGAAAGTGCATTGTAAAAGGGTGTCTGAGTAGCAACATGGAGAAACTGGAGGCCTTAGACGATGTTGGTGGGAGTCTAAAGCAGCATAATCTGACCATCCCGTGCTGTCTGTAGACCTAACAGGATAGAAACAGATTTCAGGATCCTATGGGTGCTATAGCTAAAATGCCAAAGCAGTCTAAGGAGTTCTTGGGAGATAAATGGATCAACAAAATGTCTCTCTTTATCATACAACAAGTAAGGGCATTCTGTAGTCACTGCCACCTGGGCAAAACTGAAGAACACGATGTTAAGTGAAATAAACCAGTCACAGAACAACAAACTCATGCAAGATGCCACTCGAATGCAGCCCCTAGAGTAGGCAAGTCATAGACATGGAGTTAGCGGGGTGAATGCCAGGGCTGGGAGGGCATGAAGAGTCAGTGTTTCGTGGGGATGGCATTTTGGTTTGGAAAGATGAAAAGATTCTGGAACTAGATGGTGGTCCAGCTGCACAGCACTGACAGGCTCATGTCACCAGGCAGCATACTGGAATGTTATTAATGTTTGTCAAATGTATGTTATGTCAGCTAGGGTTTCTATTGCTGTGATGAAACACCATGATGAAAAGCAAGATGGGGAAGAAAAGGTTTATCTGGACTCTGACCGTCCCTTTCTTGGGAGGCCTTTATTCCCCAATGCACTACCCTAGTAACCAGATCATCATAGCCAACAGTACTTGTGTCTGAGCCTGGCTCGGTGTCTGGTACACAGTAGATACAAATCAATAGTTGTTCTTGTAGTTCATCACTGAAGGAATTCAGGACAGAGACTCACAAAAGGCAGAAGAACCTGGAGGCAGGAGCTTACTCAGAGGCCATGGAGGGGTGCTGTTCACTATCTTGCTCCTCATGACTTGATCAACCTGCTTTCTTATAGAACCCAGGACCACCAGCCCAGGGGTGGCACCACCCACAATGGGTTGGGCCCTACCTCACCAATCACTAAGAAAACATCCTACATCTGGATCTTATGGAAGCATTTTCTCAGTCGAGATTCTCTCCTTTCAGATAACTCTAGCTTGCGTCGAATTAACATAAAACTAGTCATGACAGTGTATTTTACTGATTTTTTTTATTTTAATGAGGAGGATAAAGGGGGTATCGTGGGGCTCTGGAGCAGCAAACAAGGTCTTCCTTCATCCAGTTACTCCACCGTCTCTGGAGTACCTGTGGCTCAGGCGCCTGAACTGGCTGTGACAGTCCCACTGAGCCTCCATCTATGACACGGAGGCAATGGTGCTGGATCTTGCAGTGTGCCTCTGTGACCCTTGCTGGGCACAGCTCTGCCCAGGCCCAGAGCTGAGCACATGGTCAAGGACAGCACCAGCAGGGGACAGATGGTTGGCCAGAAAAGGTGTCTGATAATAGAGAACCATTGCCAGGCCCTGGTTAGAGAGGAAATTAAATAAAGAAGAAACATTTGGTCCACACATGACTATGGTAGCTAGCAACCCACCCCCTGTAGCAGCCCCAGGTTTCAGAGCCAGGAGGGAACTGTCCCCATCATGGGCCATCCTATCCTAGGGTCATAGTTTGCATGTGTGCCCCCATAAAACAATGTGCCAGCCACAGTCTCTATGACTCAAGTTCAAGCCATGGAGCCTGGGGCTGGGGTAGAAGGAGGGCTTCAGGCAGAATACACAAGGCATTCAGAGAGGCTGGAGGAGCTGGTGACAGGGTGCAACTATCTGGGGCTGCCACAGGGGGTGGGTTCTCCTCAGTTAACCTCTCCTAAAAATCTTCCTAGTGTACCACACGTGTGTTTTCATGAGCCTTCTAAATCCAGCCAGGCTGACCATGAAGACTGACTACCACAGTCATGTTACATCAGTTCTTCCTCATTCTTCCCCCAAGAAATTTGAACACCTCATGGCTCCGATTCAGACTTAACAGATTAAAAAGAAAAAAGAAAAAAAGAAGAGAAAAAAAGGACCAGAGGTGCCTGGAGAAAATAAGTCCCTTTGCCAGATCCATTGAGGACACTGGGTCCACTGTCCATGTCAGCTCTGTGCTCAGTAAGACGCGAGTGTCCCCATTACTTGTCCCTGCCCTCTTTTGCACAATTTTGTCCAGCTTCCCAAGTAGGAGGGTCAGACATGCAGCACATCCTTTAGAAAAACTATAGTTCATCAGCCCAGGAGCTGCCAGCATCTGAGAAGGAGATATCTTTTAAATTGTGGTAGATAGATAGATAGATAGATAGATAGATAGATAGATAGATAGATAGATAGATAGATAGATAGATAGATAGATAGATACATGCATGCATACATACATACATACATACATACATACATACATAGATGGACAGATGGACAGGCGGACAGACAGATAGACAGACAGATGGACAGACAGACAGATAGAGGTGCAAATCTTATGACCCTAATTTAAGCATTTCAGGGTATCGTTTTAGGGTGTGAAGCACATTCAGTGCTGTCTTGCTGCCCTGGCCATCCATTTCCAGAACTTTCTCAACACTATCCACCCCCCATTCCCAGCCCAGGGTGCTCTAGGGATCCCCTAAGAGTCGGGTAAGGCAGAGTTTGTGCAGTATTTGTTTAGTCCTGACTAGCTGGCTCCCTCTGCCAGTCTCAAGTCTTTCTGTGCAGCATGAGTCAGAATCTCTGCCCTTCCACAGCTGGAAGGTTATAGTTTTCCATCTATAACCCAGGTTGGGGCTTGGTTTCAAGATCCCAGTAGATAACACAGCCTGCTTAGATCCTTAATACATATGACTTTGTGTTAGCACAGAACTTACACAGGTCCTTCATGTACCTTACATTGCTTTTGGATGACTTGTTAGACCTAAAACAAGGTAGAGGCCATGCAAAATTAAGTATTGAGTCACTTAGGAAATATTCACAAGGAAAAAAAGCCCATCCACATTCAATACAGATGGGTTTTTCTTTTCTGAATGTATACCTGTGTGTGTGTGTGTGTGTGTGTGTGTACATGTTTACATGTGTGTGCTGATTGATGTACATGTGTTTCTGTGTTTGAGGCCAGAAGTCGATCTTGAGTTTCTCCCTTGCTTTGTCTTCCCTGTTTGACTTCCTGAGGCAGGGTCTCTAGTTCGACCCAGCACTCACTGTTCAGCTTCCTAGGCTGCTTCAAAGATCCCATGTCGGTTCAAGGCAGGTGGGCTGCCTTGCATGCTTGGCTTTTATGTGGTGCTGAGGGTCTGAACTCTGGTCCTCATACTTGCATGAAAAACATTTGATGCACTCAAGTATCTCCTCTAAAATTTTCCTGATTTTTTTAAGATATGATCTTATGTAGCCCTGGCTATCCTGGAACTCACTATATAGCCTCAAACTCAGAGGCTTGCCTCTGCCTCCAGAGTGCTGGCATTAAATGTATAAACCACTACACCCAGCTTTCCTGTACACTCTTGATCGTGGCTTGTTGAATGTGCAGGGGCAGAAGCTGGAGACACAGGCTCTGTTCTATCATGTGGATAGACCACATTTTACCTGTCCATGCTTCAGCTGCTGAACACCTGTGTTTTCACCTCTCAGTCTTGAGAACAATGCTGCCACATTCACATCTTAGACACCTACACCCAGGGAGTCTGGATTAATCTCTGTAGGGTCCACACACCAGCCCAAATTACTGCAGCCATCACCAAATGGCATCCTGGCTGAGAACTGTGGAGCTAAGAAACGACCCTCTTTCATTCCTGAACACTCCCTGGCATTTCCTTCCAGGGGTGCAGCACAAGAGCCTGAGGTCTGAGTCCTGACCTATAGGGAGGTTACCCATCTCTTTGGGCCTCAGTCTCCTCATCTGTGTGATCAAGCTTGTGACAGTAATGCAGTGTTTTCCTGAGGACTCAGCTGTAGACTGTGGGGAGAGTTCTTGCAACAAGTCAGGCTTGACCAAGTCTCACATTATGGTTCTGTTATGATGTAGAAAGGGCTCAAGGAGTCAGACTCCACAATAGGAATACTCCATGGTACACATAGGGTCAGTTGTAGGGTTTTTTTAAGGATTGACCCTAAGGAAAGTGACATAGAAGGGAATGAGGTATCCCAGGCCTCATGAAAAGGCCATTTGTGGACATGCATTGACCCACCACTGTAGTTTCTAGTGGGCTTGATGGGAGCTGTGCCCCAAGGCCCCGTACTTCAGAGCTGCTGTGCATCTCTGGTCCTCAGAGGTCTCCCTAGATGGGCCAGCAGGCTCTGCTATCACTCATGTCTCTCCCATTCCAAGCTCTTGGATGCATTTTGGCTGAGCCGCTTTCTCATTCTCTCCTCTGCAGGTGGTGGGATCCCAGGCAAGGATCCTGTACTCAGACCAGAAAGGCCGAGTGGCCATCGCTGTGGCCATTAACCAGGCCATCGCCAGTGGGAAGATCAAGGTGACTGACAGAGCCTGTGCTATAAGAAGGCTTCATAGACGTCTTATCACAAAGGCCCTGCTTAGGGCCTCCTCCCAGCTAGGACTTCCCTCACACCCCAGTCTGACCTTCCCACCTCTCCAATCCTCTGAGACAGATGTTGCCACCCCTCCCTGCCCTGCTAACAAGGACCTTTCACCATCCCTGGCTGAGTGCCCTTGTAGGGATTCTAGGTTCTCTGAAGTCTTTGGACTCTGTGGAGCAGATGGACAGAGGGCCCTAGTGAAGAACTGCTCTGGGAACCTGGCCCCACTTGAGAGGGAGGCAAGGGAGAGGGAAGGAGAGCAGGAGGCCTTAGCATCCTCCCAGAATCCCAACTCTGAGCATACGTCACTGTGGAGGGAGAACTAGAGAGGAGGAGTGAGCAGGCTTATTCAAACACGAGTCCCAGTGGTGCCTCTTTTGCTGTAGCCTGGGCGAGTCAGGTCACTCTGACCTGTGTTTCTCTATTCAGTGTAAAGACTAGCATGCCAAAAGCCCCACCGTGGGTGTGAGGTTCAAGTGAGTCACAGTCCACAAAAATAATGCCACATGTCCTTTCTGAGTTACCTAGTTCAAACCCAAGCTTGCTCACCCTTCTCACACCTCTGGGGACCCAGAACCCTGCACCCATGTGCTTGAAGTAGCTGGTTTCTCCTTTCCTTCTTGTTCTGGGAGCTTGTGTCCTATTCTTGGCGGCATTGTTCTGTCTGCAGTACTGGGAATGCTACTCAGAGGTGAGGGAGAGCTAATGAAAGGTGTGATCTGTGGAAAGTCATCCCTGCAGATAGCCCAGCCTCAGAGCCCAGGGTGACACCTGCAGCAAGAATGGCAGCCTGAGCTCCTTGGGACACTTCCCTGAAGCCTACTGTGTGTGAGGGCTGCTAAGAAGAGCCTGCAGACATCCACGCTAGCACACTCTCCCTCTGTCTTTGGTTCACTGGACAACATTGGATAGAGTCCTACTGTGCCGGAGCCTCGGGACATAGCAGAGGGCAGGGAGCTGGTGACATACAATATGCAGATGAAAGTTAGGAGGTGTTTATAGGTACCGTGAGCCCTGGTGGTGAGATGGGGACCCGTGGTTGGACAGGACAGGCTTTCCTGGACTGCTGATATTCAACTGAACCCTGAGTGACCAGAGGGGCCAGAGCAGCTTTAGCACAAAGATGAAGTCATAGGCACAGAATGGCCTGTTCAAGGAAGGCAAGGGAATCTGGGGTCTTCTGAGTTCCAGGGAGAACTCAATCCTCCCAGGAGGCTGCATCAAGTTTGCAGAGCCTCTGAACTCCCAAGAACCACCGGGAAGAGAGGGCTAGCTGTATCTTCTTCAATGTGAACTTTGACGAAGTTGCCTGGGCCAGGCCTAGAAACAGCATTTCTTCGTTGGACACAAGTGGCAGTCCTCATGGACACTAGTAACTGTTCCCTTTAACCGTAGTCAGGATGATACCTGACCATGCAGTTGCCCCTGTCTCCCCGGTTGCCATCTTGCTAGCTCTGGGTCCCCTTTGCCCACCACTTTCCCTCTGACCTCATGTGGCTCTAGGAAAAGCTTACTCTCATGATGAAAGTAGGCTATGCACAGCACAAATAACTTGAGTCCATCTGTCCTCGGCCATACCTGTTGCACTTCTGGGGTTAGCTGCCCTCTACCATACGGATACAGGTAGGAAAGCTGCCCACTGTACCTACTGGGTCCCCAGGGGTCCTGAAATCTTTAGAATAGAGGGAACATTGTTTGCACATGTGACTAATTTCACCAAGTGGGTTTGTCCTCACAGACACCAGCAGCACAAAACGGGTCCCAGCAATTACCTAGCCCAGATAATCAAGGCCCAGGGAGGGGAGCTAACACCCTTGACATCATACAGGGAATTTTGTCCACACCCCTGCTTCCCAGGTCACAAGGGGACGCCTCCTAGCTGTGCCTGTCCACACCTTCACTCATGTACCTAAGGCTGTTTTCTAGCCCCGTTCCTCTCTGCAAAGGCTCAGGGACCAAACTTCCCAAGGGTGGAGCCCAGGCTTGATATAGCATGTACAGGTTTACATCCCAGCTTACCAGCTGTCAAGCTCTTTGGTGTAAGCCAAGTTCCTCGGCTTTTTTGTGCCTCTGTCATGTCGCCTACAAAGTGAGCATGTTAGCAGTCCTGCTGTCAGGATAGGGTTCTTGTGCAGGTGTGTGATCTCATGCTGGCATATCGCACTGATGCCAGCTGGTACACAGGAACCTAGCAAAAGCTTCAGGTATTTGCTTTTGCTAGAGTGGGCCTATTTTCAAGGTGGAGACATCCAAACAATATCTGGAGTGGTCCCCCTTTCATCCTCTGCCTCAGGCCCGCAGGCCTGGTAGACACTACTGACTGATATACCCTTCCCTGCCCCCTGCAGGCACCAGTGGTCCTGAGCCGTGACCACCATGATGTGAGTGGCACTGACAGCCCCTTTAGAGAGACTTCGAATATTTATGACGGTTCTGCCTTCTGCGCAGGTGAGGAAGACCAACGGATTTTTGTCCCTCAACGTTAGCCAGCTGAGGAGGTGCACAGCATAGTGCCAGCAATTCTGGCAGCTGACTGCGATGGGGCAGTGTGGTTTAAGCTTAAGAATTAGTAGCATCCTAGGTAACATAGGAAGGCCTCATCTCAGAGGGAGGAAGTCGATTTACCATCTTCCAGGTTCTGGGCTGCAGGCTTTCCTCCTCCTCCTCCTCCTCCTCCTCCTCCTCCTCCTCCTCCTCCTCCTCCTCCTCCCACTCCTCCTCCTCCTCTTCCTTCTCCTCCTCTTCTTCCTCTTTATCCTCTTTCTTTTCCTCCTCTTCCCTTCCTTCTCTTTTTCTTCTTCTCCCTCCTCCTCTTCTTCCCCACCCAGCACTAAGAATGGGAGAGCCTAGGTTCCCTGATCTCTGTGAGAATTTAGGGTGAGAGGGTAGATTAAGGAGTTACAGGAGGAAGCTGCAGTTTTATGCCTGTGTCTCCCGGATGGCAAATGGCAACTTTCACAGACCTACTGACATCTGCCCTTCAACACGTCAGATGCTTAGAAGGCAGCTGGAAGGGGTTCTGTTTCACCATGGGGCCTGGCTCCGTGGTTTGCTGGCTCTGTGGCTGTCCTATAACAATAGGCTTGCTTCTGCTGCAGCAAAATGGCTGAGGAAAACAAAAAATAGGACTGAAATAGTGAGTGTCTAGTCACTTGTAGCCAGCACACTGACAAAGCACTGTCTCTAGTAAAGGAAGCCAGAGGCATGTGCTTGTTCATGTAGGATGACTTCTCAACTGAGCATGCTCAGTTGGAGCTCATGCATCTTCAGATATTGCTCAGTCAAAAAAAAATGTTGGACAGGAATGCCTCCTGGGTAGAGAAAATAAACAAATTTGTCTAAGTCATCTAAAAGCTTGATCCAGAATGACTTGTGGGTTTCTCTGGAGAGCTTTATCTGAAGCAAAACTACTTGGAGGAGCTATCCGCATTTAAAGAGCTAGCACATTCATTTGCTGGGGTGGTCACCTCTCAAGTTCTGCTGCCAAGGTAGAGACCTCACTTCTCTGATGGAGTCAAAAAGTGTCATTCCTTTTCAATCCCTGCCTTAAGCATGAACGAGAATTCAGTGCCAGCGAGTGTAGTTGTAGGGAAGGATGATAGGTACACCTGGACTTGGTCCACTTCCCCTGCTCCCTCTGTTTCTACACTCCCCTGTCTCTGTTCCCTCACTTCCCTGACACACTGTTCTTCAGTCCCAAGCATTAGAATAAGTCTGTCCGGCCCTCAGGACCACCTAGTACAAGGAATGATGGTGCATGCTTCTCTTTCTCTGTAGACATGGCCGTGCAGAACTTCGTGGGAGATGCCTGTCGTGGTGCCACCTGGGTTGCACTTCACAACGGAGGGGGTGTAGGCTGGTAAGAAGACATCAGAAAGCAGGCTGTGGGCTGATGTGGAGACCATGGGGTCCTCTTGGGGCAGGGGCAGATCCAGGAGCCCATAGTTCTTGGACTTAGGTCCCTGGCCACTTGTTCTATTGAGGGCTTTGTGTGAATACATTCCTCATGTGATCTGGGAACCAGGGGTCAGCATGTTGGGGTGCAAAGGATGGAGGGACAGAGATGGAGACTTCTATAAAGCAACTCCAGCAGTTTGGCCTGTACCTATCACATAGGACATAAAGGCCAGCAAAAATAACAGCCACATTCATTTCTATCTTCCCATTCCCCACATAACTATCTCCCTTGAAAGAGTGGGAGTGCATCATTGCTAGGACAGAAGGTTCTAGGCTCCCCACTCTCCCCAGCTCACACAGCTCACTTTCCAGTCAGAACCAGGGCAGGGTCATTGGGGCCTCTATGACGATCTCTGAGTTATTCATCTTTCTGGTCCTGTGACAGTAGAGATCCCCAGCTTGTCAAGAGGAAAGTCTTATCTAGCTCACAGCTTCCCAGGTTGCAGTCCGTGGTCAGTTGACCACACTGCATTAAGGCAGCACAGTATGGCAGGATCCTTGAGGAATGCACACAGAACCATTCATTCATGACAGGGAAAAGAAGAAACCAAGATCTCCTACAGTCCTGCCTGCAAAGGCACTTCTCAAGGACTTGAAGACCTCCCACAAGGCCCCACCCTGTAAAAGTTCCACCACCTCCCTCAAGGGAACATTTAACATTCAAACCCTAGGGATCTCTTTCTAATTGGCATTGGCCATTCCTCTGCTGCTGAAAATATTAACTCAGATTCCTCAGACTAGATCTATGCAGCAGCATTCACCAATCTCTTTCAGTATTCCCACTCACAGAATCAAAGAAAAAAAAAACATAGGCTTTACAGATGAAGAAACTGAGGCTCAGAGGGTTTGCCTCTGCTAGGAAAGTGTCTTGTCTGGGATTCTCAGAGCAATTCAAAGCTGGAGCTGCTCTGATTTCTTTCCTTATTTCTTCCTTGTCCAAGGTATCACTGAGTAGAGAATTGTTCAGCTTCCATGTGTATGTGGGCTTTCTGTTGTTTTTGTTGCTATTGAAGACGAGCCTTATCCCATAGTGATCTGATAGGAGGCATGGAATTAGTTTGATCGTCTTATATCTGTTGACGTCTTAGAGCTGCTCTGAGCAGTCAGGAGCGCTATGGCCTGTGAGAAAGACACACACATACACATACACACAGAGGGGGGGAGGGAGGGAGGGGGATGGTGGGGGAGAGGGAGTATGGACTGGTTCCAGGCAAGCCTCTCTGTCCTGAAGAGCCAAGTCCTTCCATTAACCAGCTTCCCGGTGCATTCAGATGGCTGGCCTGGTCTCATGCCCACCACGACTAAAACTCTTAGCTGCAATCCAGTCAGGTGGCTTTAATTAATGGAAAATGTGACCATAGTGCGTGTCTTAGCTGGAGAAAAACCGCCCGGAAAAGAGCTCCCTGGTTATGGAGCTCAGAGGAGGGGATGAGTGTGACAGTTAGACTGAAGCTTGCCCCAAGCCTCACAAGACAAACAGCAGATGGTCTGGGAACTCAGCAGGGAGGATATAGGACCCACCACCGCCAAAGGGGCTGAGGGACCTGGCTCACTGGGTAGTGTCTCCAGGGACAAACCACACCCAGCTCTGTGGCTTTAGTTTCTTCCTTGTTTGTCAGGAATCTAAGAATCTAAGCTGTTTGCCCTCAGGCTTCTTGACTTGCTTCTCCACTTCCTGGACTGTCTCCTAGTGTGCTGCCGCTGAGAGGCTCTTCCCTGTGCAAGGTCACCACCCACAGCTGTGTGTCAACTTTAGCTCGCTCCCTGGCCTTGGCCTCATCACAGTCCCTCATTTGGAGTGTCTGTTTTTGTGCTGTGTGTCCACTTGGCACCATCACTGCAGTTTCGTGTGCTCCAGACCATGCCTACAGGACATGGTCATTCGGTCAGGTCACTGAGTGGGAGCAACTGAACCTTAGAAAAGTCTTTTCTGGGCTATTTCTATAGGAAAGGATGGCAAGTGGGTAGACTTCATATCATTTCACAGGCCAGGTAAGCTGAGGCAGCCTCTGGGCAGTCAGTCATCTGGGCAACCACGTGGGGCATGGCAGCTTTCAGCCAGCCTTCCTGTATGCCCATTTGTTCTTTATCATTGTTTTTGGGGACTCTGTGAAACAACCTCCCTCCCTTCTCGGAGCACTACTGGAGACCAGGGTGTGGCTCAGCGCTAGAGCACTTGGCCATAGTGTACACAACCTGGATACAGTGAGAAAGGTTGTTTCCCATTCTGATGGACAAGCATGCATCAACCAGATGATGATGTGTGTGGGAGGGTGGTTCTTGGAGGGATCCATGAAGTGGACAAGACAGGCTCAGAAGCACAATTATCTGAGAAGCCGCTCTGTTCAGCTGGCCACATGACTTTTTATGATGCAGAGGTCCATGTGACAAGACTTCCCCCTGTGATGGTAATCTTCTCAAGCTAATGCCTCAAGTCTTTCAAGCATTTCTGCTCCAGGCAAGATGATGCAGAGAGTTAGCTGGAAACTGTTCTGTCTCTTGCAGGGGTGAAGTGATCAATGGGGGATTTGGCCTTGTTCTAGATGGAACCCCAGAGGCTGAGCAGAAAGCCAGGATGATGCTCAGCTGGGATGTCTCCAATGGTGTAAGTCCCCTGAACTCTTCAGCTCCTCACTACCCTCTCTCCTCCATGGCCCTACCTATCCAGGTTGGAAGTCTAGACTGCGGTTCTGGCCCTTCCCCAGTAAGGGCTCCATTTCAAGCTCTTCCAGGGCTCCCTCTTTTTTAAAGGGTTTATTTTTATTTGTGTGTGTGTGTGTGTGTGTGTGTGTGTGTGCCATGTATGTGCCATGTATGTGCCTTGTACCCTCAAGGGTCAGAACAGGCCATCAGATCCCTTGGAACTGGAGATACTGTTGTGAGCCACCATGTGGGTACTGGGAACTGAGCCTAGGTCCTCTGGAAGAACAGCCAGAGCTCCTGACTAGCCAGTCATCTCCCTAGACCCCAGGGCTCTTCTTTCACCATCCCTTCCCAACTATTTTTCCACACTTCCCTTTGGCTATCCTTGTCTCTGGTCCCCCCCTGCAGTACAGCTTCTGTGCATGCAGATGGACCCTGGTGGGCTCAGCTTCCTCCTGAAGCACCCCCTGCAATGGTGTTGATGTCTCACGCTTTGGGGGCTGTGATGGAACCCGGGCCTCAGGCATGCTCACTCCATCATTGCGCTGTGCCCTGACCTCAGGATTTCCCTTTGAAGGCTCATCTCTCACTGCTTTGTGTTGCTGTTCCTTTTTTGCTGTGCTGGGTGTGTCTGACAGTTACACCAACAGTCACCGCCACTTTTGAAGGCAGCCAAAGACCGCATTTTAGAAGCTAGATAAACCTGCAGTCCTACCATTGTAGCACAGCATCCTGAAGGGGGAATGGGACAGATTCCTCTCCCAAACCACATCTCAGGCAACCCAGACTGCCCAACCAGAGCATGGAGATCAGGTGACAATGAAGAAAGGTGATTAGGGTTTGAGCAAGCTGAGGGGGGTTCCATAGCAAAGGACCAGAGTGCAAACTCAAGCTCTGGGTGACAGAGGTTGTACCCAGAGGCTGGTGCAGGCGGGGAGGAGCCACTAAACTACAGCACTTCAGCAGGGATCAGGGATCTGCATCCTGGCACTAGGAGTTACAGTGAGACATTATAGGGTTTCCTTCTAGGAACCCCTCTGTCATTGGTATGGATATAGGTCAGGGGGTAGCGTGGAGATGGTTGGTGGCAGCTTGATGGGAAGGTGACAGGGCCATCACTTAGGACAGACCAGGCACAAGGAAAGAAGCAGGCCAAGGAAGGATCTTGCAGCTGGTGGTGAGGATTCTGGAAGGAGAAAAGATGAATGAGAGCTAGGGATGCGCTCGTTCTGACCAGGCAGTGCCCTCTATAAATGTCAGGTCGTTCTTAGGGATGGGAGGTAGGGCTGGTTTCAGATTGAAAGGAGGGTAAGTCAGTTATGTGTCCCAGGTAAGAGAGCAGGGGTTCTGAGCTGGGCAGATACAAAGGAGGCTCTGAAATCCCCAAGTAGAAAAGGACAGCGTTTGGGAGGCAGGATACCACGTGCAGATAGATCCCAGTGATTTTGATACCAAGGCTATGTGCTTGCTTCTGCAGGTGGCACGGCGCTGCTGGTCTGGAAACCCCAAGGCCTATGAGATCATCTGCCAGACAATGCAGGAGAACAGTGGCCTGGTGGTGACCCTTCCCCATGAGGTGGCTGACGAGCAAGTGCTGCAGCAAGCCCTGCGACCCTGAGAAGAGCGAGGGTCTGCTTCATCCCTCCTTCCCACTGCCCTCCCCAGAAGCTCATCGCCTCCCCCACACACTGCACCCCTACATGGCACTCTTAGTACCCCACGCAATGAACCACAGAGGCCTATCAAGGTGGAGGCACTTGTGTTTGGCCACTGGCTTGAAGGCAGGGTACATCTTGTTCATGAACAGGCCCATAAGCCTGCAGTAGAGTAGACTCCAGCTTGGATAGGAAGGAACCTTGAATGCTGGCCAAGCTGGCACTAGCCTCATAAGATCCTCTGTGACCTTCTAAATGTGCTGTTCAGTCTCCTGTCTACTACTGTCCCCGCACTGTTACCCACCCATCCATTGTCTATGCCATCACTTCCGGTTCCTCAGAGAACTGGGCATGGGTACACCAAGTGCTCACAGCAAGTCCTTGGTGCTGAGGAGTATGGGAAAGATAGACAAGAAATAAACACTCAAGTAGAGGCAAGCGCATGGCGCACACTGGTCTGGCAGGAGTGGCCAGGTGCTGCTGAAATGTGGAGAAAAGACGCTTTCCAGGCCAGCAGTGTGAACATGAGAAACAGAGCCAACCACTTCCAGAAGTCCCTGGGTGGATCTGGAATGCTGCAGGAGTTGCCTTAGCCAGAAGCTGGCTTCTTAGACCTTTCCCACAGCCTGCAATCCGCCAGACCTACACCAGCCTTGCCTCTGAAGCAGGAGCCCTGGTGAGAAAGTTGGGTAGCTGTGCTTCCTCAACCTGCTGCTGGAAGTTGCCACTACTTTATAGCGCCTCCACCCCCAATACCCAGCTTTTAGACCCCCTCCCACTACTGTGCCCTGTGCCCTCTTTTCAGTCACCAGGCCAGCTCTCCTGCTGTGTTGCCCCCTAAGCTGAGGCAGGGCTACAAGGCAGTTAACTTACAAAGAGAAAAAGGATATTTTTTTCCTTTTGGCTGACAGTTCTGGATGTCCCCACCCAGGAAGGAAGTCATTTTGCTTTGGGGCCAAACAGCAATGGCAGGGAGCACATGGCAGAGAACACTACTTATTCTGTGGTCAGGAAGAAAGAAGAGAGACTTAGACCCAAGTCCTACAATCCCTCAAGGGCATGTTCTAATAACCTAAAGGCTTTCCCCTAGCTCTGCCTCTAAAGGGTCCATCACCTCCCAGCGCATGTTTAGAATAAACCTTTAGCCCTTCAGGAACCATAGCAGAGATCAAACCGGCTTTCTGGTATTTTGGTCTGTGTTTCTTGAATAAAATAAAGATTTTCCTAAATCAAAAAGGAATCAGACAGCCTTCAGTGAGGGACCAGGGCTTCTGAGCCTCAGTTTCCAAATACTGCACAGCAGAGCCACAGTACCTGGATCTCTTGTCCTCCAATAGGATGAATATCTCACATGCCATGTCCAGTATTCAGATGTGGCTTGTGTGACCAAGAAATTGAATTGTAAATTTTGACATTTTAATTCATTTAAAGTAAATTTAGTTCTATTTCATGTAAGTGTAACTGAAATATAATGAGATTAAAATTACATATAGGTTTAGGCTAGACCTATTCCATTTTCCCCCTAAAA
The DNA here is from genome assembly GCF_947179515.1 of Apodemus sylvaticus. Classification (NCBI taxonomy): domain Eukaryota; kingdom Metazoa; phylum Chordata; class Mammalia; order Rodentia; family Muridae; genus Apodemus; species Apodemus sylvaticus. The sequence continues at coordinate 121,261,742 of NC_067473.1, forward strand.
GCCAGGAGCATGTTGATTTATAAAAATGCAATTGTTATAGAGGCTGGTGGAGGCTCAGTGGTAGAACACATATTGAGTATACACAGAGAGGGGGGGGGAGAGGAAGAGGGAGAAAGAGAGAGAGAAATAAAATTTAGTTGAACAGATAAGTACACGTAGTAGCATTTGAAAACAAGCTACCCTCTTGTGGGGTGATACTGAAATGACCCCCAACACAGCAGTGTGGATAGGCAGGGCTCAGTCTACCCTGGGTGATGTTGAATGGGCCCCGATCTGATTGGCTTCCTCTATTGCCCATGAGGTCAATCTTGCTCAGGTTTCTCATTGGCCTCTATGTAGGTTCCCTGCCTCCATTCTTGGCCTAATTTACTCCTGTGGAGATCCTTGCAAAGTGCCACAGCAGGGTGTCATATCTCTGCCTGAAAACCATGGTGGCTTTCCTGATGCTTGCTGGAGCCAGGACCTGAGCATCCCAACTTGGAAGGAATAGAAGAAAAAGTGCTCCTAAAAGAGAGTGGGGTCCAACAGAAGGCAGCGGGTACCTTGGTGAGGAGGCCTCTGCAAACCAGAGGAGAGTGTGCAGTGCACAGCAGGCAAGATGACTCCCGGGAAACCCGAGAGCTTGAATCCACCCAAGGACAGGTGTCCTAAAAATTACTAAAACACGCTTGCAAAGGCAGAGAACACAGAAGAGAATAATGTCTACATGCTATCCACTGCTTTTGAACACGTTTCCCCTTTTTCTTACATTGGAGTAAAACACACAACTGTAACTTTAATTTTTTTAAATGGATGTTTTTAATGATGGCTCTTAAATGCTTTCACCTCCCCTTTAGCCCACCACCCACCAGAGGTAGGGGAAAGAAAGGATGTGGGGGAAGTGCACCTGTTTAAAAAGTTCTTTGGAGCAACTCGAATCTGTGTTGTCTGGATATTGGCAGTTCAGTTCCCAGGTCAGCAGCGGCAGCTCAATCCACTGGGATACACCAGCAGTCCAGTTCAGTAGAGTCAGGGTAGCAAACGTGAATCTGCAGCCCTGGCATGACCTAGCAGAGTCAGCCAGGCCTCAGCCTCTGCACAAGTCAGTAGGAGGAACCCAGAGGGGCGCCAGGAAAAGTTCTCGGCTGTGCCTCTCTCAGAGAATCGAATATCAGTGAAGACTCCAACAGGTATTGTACAGCTAGCTCTGTAGACAAGCCTAGCTGAGCCTCAGTCGCTGTCCATCAAGTCCTATTTATACCCTCTAAACATCATGTGTCGTCCATGGGTCTTGTCTTAGCACGTGGGTCTGTCTCAGCTGATATTACTCTGCCAGTCACTCAGTCTACAGAAGCTGCAAGAAACTGCAGCACACCACCAGAAGTTTTTTGGTGCGTTTCTCTCTATGGAGTCCTGACAAATGCCGCTCATTCATTCATTGTAAGGTGGACCAATACATGTGTGTCATTAGCAAAGAATCCTTTATCATGTGTCCTTTCACATGCTTATTTTAGCAGAGCCTATTTTCACCTGTGTCTGTGTTAGTCAAATGTTCCTATTCGAGTCTGCCTTAGTCTTTTCGTCTATGTCCACTTCAGGAAAACACTCCTTCATAAGCTTTTCCCAGCAAAACACCATCCAACACAACTGACTTTCCAAAGAACCCTTAAATTTCCACTTCACACTAAGTTCCAGGATGCAGCTCAGTGACCTGAAGCACCCCATGGTGCTATGCAGCAGTTCCCACCACCCAGGTCTAGGAGCCAGCTTTTCATCCCCCCAAGCTGACACTGCCCCCTCCTCAGCCTCTGGTATTCATCAGCCTACTCTCACCCTATTGCATTGTGTGCTCCAGAGACCTCACAGATGTAGAGTCACACAGTGCTTATCCTTCCGTGACTGGCTTACTCACTCACTGTCATGTCCTTGAGTTCTTCCACGTGGCAGCACATAGCAGGATGCTCTTCCACGAGTTCCACATGATGGACCACGTTTGCTTAGCCCTTTGGCCACTGAAGGGCTTGCAGGTTCCTGTGAATCCTGCTGTGAGCCAGATGTGCATGTGTCTCCCCAAGGAGAGTCATGCTTCCAGGTCATGGTTTGCATCTAGAACACTAACTATAGGGATCACATAATTCTATTTTTAAGTTTTTAAGGAACTATCAAAACATTTTCTATAGTAGGAAAATAGTTTCTAAATCTAGAATTTACTTTCTAAAATACTTGTTTGTGGTCTAAAACACTCACTAGAGTCATTTAGATGAATCAGTGATTAAAGGCACCTGCTACCATGCCCAATAACCTGAGTTAAACCCCCAACCTACAAGGTGGAAGGAGCCCATGCACGCTTGTGTGAGCTCGTGTTTGTGCAAGCGTGTGTGCGCGCACACACACACCTAACTGCAAACTCAATAGTGCCAACAGGAACCTACGGTGTACTCAAAGCCCCTTTCTCCACCTCACCATGGAGGCGGCATCAAGGATCCTTCTAGAAAAAAAAATTTCACTTTCATTTCACTTCCTGGTACCCCTTTAACTCAAACCATATTTTTTATATTTTTCCTTTCTAAGCTCGCTATGCTTATTCAAAACACTCTTCATGAGACTTAACCAGAGAACAAAGTCTATAATGGGCATTTCTGAGACCTTGTTGATGCAATTAATTTGTGTCTCTTCACCTTAGCCTTAGGCAGACTCTTTATACAAGGGCAAAAAGCAAACACATTCTTCACCAAAATACTACAAAAACAGTCCACATACCAAGGTGGTTCTCCCTTGAAACCTCTTGGGCCAGGTCTGCACAGTTGAAATCACTCACAGCAACAAAGGCTTCCATATTCCTGCTAGGATAGTTCATTAAGCGCCACTTAAAACATTCCATGGCTTTACAAATACTAAGTCCCAAATTCCACATTCTTTCCAACAAAAGCATGGTCAGGCCTATCACAGCAATACCCCAGTCCCTGACAAACTTCTGTCTTGGTTAGGGTTTTACTGCTGTAAACAGACACCATGACCAAGGCAACTCTTATAAGGACAACATTTGATTGGGGCTGGCTCACAGGGTCGGAGGTTCAGTCCGTTATCATCCAGGCAGGAACATGGCAGCATCCAGGCAGGCATGGTGCAGGAGGAGCTGAGAGTTCTAAATCTTCATCTGAAGGCTGCTAGTGGAAGACTGACTTCCAGGCAGCTATGGTGAGGGTCTTATAGCCCACACCCACAGTGGCACACCTACTCCAACAGGGCCACACCTACTCCAATGGGTCCACACTTTCTAATAGTGTCACTCCCTGGGCTGAGCATTTCCAAACCATCACAGAGTGCGCAAGCACATACATAGACAGGTAAGTTTCTTTCACAAACAAATGTGCTCTTCCTATTTCTGTATTAACTTTTAAATGTATTTCTAATACAAGCATACAGTGGAGTCATTGCTGTCGTTTGTTGTCAGTGGTTTTGTATATCAGATATGCTATTCAATCAACAATTTTAATGCCAAAAACTTTTGCTTCTCAGATAACCCACCCCTATTAGAGGCTAGAACTAATTCCCCATCTCCCACTAATCTACTGTCTGTATAACTTAGCTCTTCTGGACATTTCATATACATGGCATTGTAACACATTCTATTTTGTGGCTCAAATATTTTTCATAGGTTTGTTTATGACATATCTTGCAAAACTCTGTTATGGCTCAAAAACATTCCAGTATATGAACATATATTCATCTGAAACTTGCATTGTTTCCCCTGGGGAGTTGTTGTAACAGATTACTATAAGCATGCATGTAGTTTTTGTGTAGACATATTTCCATCACCCTTAGGGTAGATGCAGGGAGAGAGAGATACCCTTACATTTTAAGGGACAAATTGGTGGGAATTGGGAGTAAACCAGTGTAGGAGGTTTTAATAGTATTTGCAGTTTCAGAAGACTAAAGCTTGCCCTACAGAGAACAGGCTGGGGGGGGGGGGGGAGGACGGGAATGGGATAGGGGCGGGGCAACAGTTGGGTAGAGGGAGGCTGAAGACAGGTCCCTTGGTTATTTGAGAATCTATGAGTGAAATGTTTGAATTTGATTGTAATGACAGGAGTTGTGTGATTACAGATAAATTCGCATGAGACAAATGGGGTTCTGGGGTTCAGGGAACTAGTAACTAAGGCTGACTTGTATCAAGGATACTTGGAATGCCTTTAGTGGTTTAGGTAGGAATCCCAACAGGACCTGCTATGGGGCAAATCAGATCTGTGGTCCCGTAGCAGCAGATAGACGCGCTCTTTGGCGAGGTCAGAAAGAAGATGACAAGCAAAGTGGAGAGGTTCAAAGCCTGAGTGCCAGTTCTGGATCATGTGGCCACGGGTAAACTTGACTTGTTTCCTTACACCTGGCAATCACAGATTGAATTAGCTCTTTTTTTCAAAACACAGGGGGCACATGAACTTTTAGGAAATGCAATCAGCTTTCATTCCTTTGTGCATCCAGATGCAAAAGTAGGAGCCAAAACCTGAAGACCCTCTTTTTCCAAGTTGGGACTCAAACCAAAGCACAGACAAGTTGGAGGCTCCGCCCCTGCCCCACCCCCGGCTCCCTCGTGACTACAGTCCCGACAGCCCTCGCGCGCCACGCCCACGCCCACAGCGCTTGCGCACGCGCAGCTCGAGATGCTACTCGGGGCTGTACTCTACGCTTTGCTTTGACAGAGACTCCCGGGGGGCGGGCCCTAGGTGTCGCGCGCATGCCTGGCAGGGCTGGGCCGCTCTTCTCCCGTGGCTGCGGTTCGGACGCCTCAGCTGGGCCTAAGATGGACCTCCCGGCGGTGCTCGCCGCCCCGGCCACGCGCGGAGATCAACATGGCGGTGGCCCAAGCCGACTTCGCCGCGGTGCGGGGACGTCCCTCGGTGCTGGTCCCGGACGCCGCCGCCTGCTGCTGCTGAGGGGCCCGGAAGATGGCGGGCCCGGACCGCGTCAAGAGGAGGCCCCGGGGCCCAGCCCGCCGCCCCCGGAGGACGGCGGCGACTCCTTCGTGGTACTGCTGGAAGTGCCGCGCGCGGCCGACACCCATGGACAGGAGGAGGCCGAGCCCGACTCGGGCGCGAGCCCCACGGAACAGGTCCCGGCCGCCTCCCCCGGCGCAGCTCTGGCAGGCACCGTCACCATCCACAACCAGGACCTCCTGGTGCGCTTCGACCGCGGCGTCTTCACGCTGGCCGCCGCGCCCGCGCCAGCCGCCCCGGGCCTGCATCCCGCGACCACCCCGGGCCTGGAACCCTCGAGCGCTGCTGCGTCCCGCCGCGGGCCGGTGGCCGCCAGCGCTGGCTCTCCGGCCTACCGCTGTCCGGAGCCGCAGTGCGCGCTGAGCTTCGCCAAGAAGCACCAGTTGAAGGTGCACCTGCTGACGCACGGCAGCCTCCAGGGCCGGCGGCCCTTCAAGTGCCCGCTGGATGGCTGCGGCTGGGCCTTCACCACCTCCTACAAGCTCAAACGGCACCTGCAGTCGCATGACAAGCTGCGTCCCTTTAGCTGCCCGGTGGGCGGCTGCGGCAAGAAGTTCACCACAGTCTACAACCTCAAGGCGCACATGAAGGGCCACGAGCAGGAGAGCTTGTTCAAGTGCGAGGTGTGCGCCGAGCGCTTCCCCACGCACGCCAAGCTCAACTCCCACCAGCGCAGCCACTTCGAGCCCGAGCGGCCCTACAAGTGTGATTTCCCCGGTAAGCTGGAGCTGTGGACCTGCGGGGACGGGCGGAACCCGACGGTGTCAGGCCCAGCTGTTTGGGCAGGGTTGGCGGGGCTGGGCTGGGCGGGGCGGGAGCGTTATGCCCTGATCTAAATGAGAAGCAGGCAAAAAAAAAAAAAAAAAAAAAAAAAAAAAAAAAAAAAAAAAAAAAAAACACTCCAGTGTTTGTGTTGAGGTTCCTTTCAGGTAGTTAGATATGAAGCTCTGGGTTCCTACAGCGAAGTGGCATGTGTAGTCACAGCTGTCCATGGGGAGGCTACAAACCTTTGTTAATATGCTTCCATTCAAAGTGACCGCTTCTCAAAGTTGGGTCAGGACTATATTTTTCTCATTCTACTCGTTCAACAATACCAGAGGAGTCAGAGATCCAAGACACAGAAATCGAAATATGCCACCTTAAAATACTGAGGGAATGACCACACATTGGTGCTTCTCTGGTCCCTCTCCAGCCTCTCTGGAAACCCCATTGATTAGCAGACACAGAGCTCCTAAGGCCGTCTCATACAATGAATCAGACCCCTATTCTTCCCAATATTATGAATAGAATGATGCTCCTTCACCTGGGTGAACCTCTGCAGGTGTGTGACACAGATGTTTTTGTGTCATTTATGTTTATTTTTGACAGACTTATCAGTTTCTGGAATCATGTCCGTTCTTTTTACTGTTAGCTACCACCTAGATTGCACATTAACATGTATATACACTCTGCTCTAGTAATGTGCATTGTAGATTATTCTCATATAAAGATTATTATTATATGTAGAGTTTAGCAACTGTAGAAAGAATATCTTATGTGTTGTATGGGGCTGGGAGGAAGAACCAGATTTAACTTCTACAAGCAACAGATTCTAGTATTCTATTCTAACATGCACATAAAATATCTGATAGAGTCTTATGTAGAAATCATCAGGCTGCTGATTGAAAACATGCAGTCATTTCCTAATATGAGAATGATGATTGCTGGTCTCACCCTGGTAAACATAACACCATTCTCTGTCATACTGGGAAGGACAGGGATCTACTCACTTAAAAGCATGAGGTGCTCCTGAGGGTCTTGTGCTGGCAGATCACTTGGGCTTCCATAGGAGCTGGACAAGGGAGCAGGGGAACACCATTAAGTGTCCAGACAAAGAGAGGTTCTTTTGGCAGCATGAGCTAGGAAGTGGCAGTGGGAATGGTATAGGGCTTCAGGAAAAGATCAGAGAGTCAGGGTGAAAGAGCTTGCTTATTGATAGGTGGTGATGAAGACTGTTGATAAGGCAGAGAGTGCTAATGTTCAGATTAACCTAATCACATATACCCTAAGTAGCAAATCAGACAGCTTGAGGCTAAGGAAGAGGACCTTTGGATGAGGCAGAAATTCCCTGGGCTGTTACTTTTCTGCAGGCTGTATAGCACTTCACAGTCCTAGTGACTTCATTTTAGAGAATCTGAGAAAGAGCTGTAACAAAGATACAGCTCCTAAACATCTCTCAGCTTCTTACTTTCAACCATATTTGAGCACGAAATAGTTTGTCAAAGAAGTGTTGATGTAGGAATTGCTGAGGTGTAGGTTGCTTGGGCTGAAGGGTGAGGTAGGGTGGGACTGTGAGAACAGATGAAGCTGGCAACCTGAATAAATGGGTAAAAGAGAAAGAGAACCCAGATGGTAAGATGTGGGGTGTCAGTTGCAGAGGCCGGAGGGGATTGCAAAGTGTGGAAAAAACAGTATCACTCTAGTGGGACAGAAAATCTGAGTTAGCAGGATGGTTGCAGCCCTACAGAGCTGTGCCCCACTAAATCTTGATGGTTAGTGTTTAGTTTGTCCTGCTCATTTCTTGGGTTCCAGACAGCACTGCCAACTGAGTTTGTAAAAGACAAACCTAGTTTTTGCAGAGTTGTCTGCAGAACTGCTATGTTCTGGCCAGCAAATGCTATGTTGAAAGACAACCTCTTAATCTCTACATTACACTGCCACAGGTGGCCTGTGTGTTGCATCACATGTGCAACAGGACCTTCTGTACCTTCTAGAAAGCTAAGCATTGGTGGACAGAGCTTTGCAGATGTGGTTTTAAGTCATGCCTTTCCTTGTCTGTTCATGGTGAAGTGCCACAGGACGACAGTAGTGTGAGCTGCACTATGTGACTTTTGTCCTGAGAGTTGAGCTTGTGCTTTCTTCACCCAGGCTGTGAGAAGACGTTCATCACAGTGAGTGCCCTGTTTTCCCATAATCGAGCCCACTTCAGGGAACAAGAGCTGTTTTCCTGCTCCTTTCCTGGATGCAATAAACAATATGACAAAGCCTGCCGACTGAAAATTCACCTGCGAAGTCACACAGGTATGAGCTGCAGTGCACCTCCATGTAGACATACGCTTTGTGGTGGCTCTCATGCTCATGGCTATGTTGTGTCATGTTTTTCTTTTACAAGGTGAAAGACCATTTGTTTGTGACTCAGACAGTTGTGGCTGGACCTTCACCAGTATGTCCAAACTTCTAAGACACAAAAGGTAAACCAACCATACATTTTGGCATTTAGGTTCTGAAAGCACATGAACGACGTGTCTCAGACCACTTTTAGTGAATTACTTACAGATCTCAGGCAGTTTAAAATGAAGGTCAGTGTCAGTGTTTTAGAAAATCAGACAACTGTAAGAAAAACACTGAGTCTCTTCACTGAACAACAGCTGTTTCCTGTGTGCATTTGATTTGGTTTACTTAACATCCTGTCAATACAATTAATACTCTTCTTCATGATCTTGCAAACTTTCAGCAGTAATACTGACAACTAGGGGTCTGTGTACACTTGACATTTCAATATGTTTTCTCATTCCATCTTGGTCACAGCTCCGACATTGGTATTATACAGATTCAGAGAGGGTGGGTGGCCTGTGTATGTTTTCATGACTGGGGTCTGAGGTGCTGAGAGTGAAAGCATTACTTAGAAAAAGACAGTGTTTGCAAGTTTACTTAAGAGGAATCTTTCCCACTGCTGCCAAGCTGTGTGTATATCTTCTGATCATCTGTGGCTCGGAAAGAACATTGGCCATAGAGATTTCTAAATAGTTCACATTACTTCATTTAGGGCTCAGCTCTTCCTAGATTGTTGTAGCACTAATTATTCCATTTCTGGTTCTGAGACTACCTACCTATCAAAGAATTTCTGATTATGGGGCAGCTAAACAAACCCTGTGTGAACATTCTGAAATGCATTAGTCATTCTGAATGGAGGGAGCATACTGTTTCAGGTCTAAAGTCTCATGCCCATGAGTCTGTGAGTAATAATTGCTCCCTTAATTTTTGTTTTGTTTTGTCTTGTTTTTTTGTTTCAGGAAACATGATGATGACCGGAGGTTCACTTGCCCTGTTGAAGGCTGTGGCAAGTCATTCACTAGAGCAGAGCATCTGAAGGGCCACAGTATCACCCACCTGGGAACAAAGCCATTCGAATGCCCTGTGGAAGGTAGCATTTAAAACGTTGCTTTAGCTGTAGACAAAGTGCCACACCAACCCTGCTGTTAAGCTGTAAGTTTGAGTTGCAGAAGCACTGTATTTATTCTGTTGGTTGAGAGTAGGTGCACACTGCCTTAGGGGAGTGTGCTAGAAGAAGTACTCAGTCTGAGGCTGTGGTCCACTACCTGTTTAAATGGGTGATTATGAGAAGAGTGTACTGGACTGTGTGGTCTGGTGTGTAGCTTGGCCTCACTGACAAATAGCTAGTCTTGTTGCACCTGGGCAGAAATAAAGCCTGTCTGATTTTTTTCATAAGGGTATATGCATGAGACTTTGTCTTAGTTAGGGTTTCTATTGCTGAGAAAACACCTTGACCAGAAGCAACTTGGAGAGCATCTCAGCTTACACTTCTATGTTACAGACCATCATCAAAGAAAGTCAGGGCAGGAACTCAAGGAAGGGACCTAGAGGCAGGAGCTCATGCAGAGGCCATAGGTGAGTGTTGCTCACTGGCTTGCTTCCATGGCTTACTCAGCCCTCTTTCTTAGAGCACCCGGGACCACAGGCCTGCATGTGGTACTACCCACAGTGAATGTGGCCCTGCCACATCAATCATCAAGAAAATGCCTCATAGACATGCCCATAAACCAATGTTTGTAGACATTTTTCTCAGTTGAAGTTCTCTCTTTCAAAAAAACAAATTTAGCTTGTGTCAAGTTGACATAAAAGTAGCCAGCACAGGCTTTTTTCTTGGAAATGTTAAATTTTAATGTATTTGTATGGTCCATCTATACCACCCCTGCTTTAGTTAAAGGAAGGAACAGTCCAGCATGAGTCTGTTGAACCCTAAATCTGTAGACTTTAGTTATCTTAGCTGGAGAAGGATGATAAAGACCAACAGCAGTTTTTACAACGGACTGAACATAATGCAGATAGTGTGATCAAGCTTTCCCTCCTGTCACCATGCCAGTTGTGAGTGAATATGACAGGTAAATAAGAACATTCTGGCTGCTCGACCTGTTGGGGTTCGTCCATACTGCTCTTGGGAGGTGGAGTGTGAATGTCCTGATCAGTTTAAGGAGGAAAAGCTAGCCAGACATTAAAGGAGGGCTGCTGGAAGCAGAAAGACCAGAGGGAGAATCCACAGGGTAATAGTAGCTCATGCTGGAGCCAAGGCCCAGCCTGGTCTTTGGAGACTCACTGCAATCACCCTGATAAGACAGTTGCTCCTGGGCTAGGGGCTGACAGCAGAAAGAAACATCAACAGCAAAAATAGAATCGAAGCTTGCTGGGATTATTTGGACCTGGATAGGGAGTGAGGGGTAGTAGTTGAGATCAGTGTCTTAGCTGATGTTGGGGTTGGAGAAGAGAAGAGTTTGGTCATATGGTACATAGAATGATAAAATGTGGGGCTGGAGAGATGGCTCAGCCATTAAGAGCACTGTCTGCCCTTCCAAAGGTCCTGAGTTCAATTCCCAGCAACCACATGGTTGGGCAAGATCTGATGCCCTCTTCTAGTGTCTGGAAACAGCTACAGTGTATTCATATAAATAAAATAAATCTTTTTTAAAAATGATAAAATGTTCAGTTTGAACAAAGGTACTCAGAAAGCAGATGTGTGACTGCTGCTAGCTTAAAGAGCAAGCTGGACTATAGGTAAAATCAAGTAGCATGCAGGTCCTCATTTAAGCCCTGCAAGGGGATGGAATTCTCAAGCAATTCAAAATGTGAATTCTGGATTCATGTCCTGAGTCTGCCTCTTGCATGGCTCAGGAGTCCTGGGATAAACAAAACTGTGCCTCTTTTCTTCATCCATAAAGTAAACTAAACCTATAGGGTTCTTGCAGGGATTCAGCTAATTGAAACTTTTAAAGCTTATAAAAGCATTAGTATTTATCAGTTATAATAGTTGTAGTGATTACTGTCAGGTGGAGTTTTTTTTTCTGCTTTTAAGCCTTAGTGAGCCATGGTGGAGAGCCACAGATGGTGGTATAACAGGGGAAAGGCTGCCTTGGTAAGGCAGGATCCTGAGCCAGCAGGATGTCTATGGAGGGCCAACTATGAAAGCTGAGGCCCACTAGTATCATTTGCTGTTGGTGGGCAAGTTTTGGTAGGGCAACTCAGGCAGAGCTAGTAAGCAGGAGGCAGGTGCTGCTCTTTTTGATAGTTCTTCTGGGAGTGATTGGGGAAAGGAGAAAGGGCAATTCACTGTTAATGATGGAGTGTTGAAATTCTCAAGGAGCTTTGAGCCTCAGCAGAGAGAGTGTGATAGGACTTGGTCAAGGCCTCTGCTTGATGCAGTGGAGCCTGACGCAGAGACTCCAGAACTCCTACATATTGGACTAAATGAAACTAGGCTCTGTGTTGAGAGTGGTGTCAGGGACATCTCAGGGTGGTAGGCAGTGCCAGTGCTGGGAGCCGTAGGGAATGTGGGTCCATGTGAGGAAGGGCCCTGGCTGTCTCTGTGCAGTGTGGGACTTCATTTCATTCTCACATGGATCTTGATGTGTTCCTAGACAAGCTCTAAGGCTGTTCCTTATCTTGCCCCCATGCATCTCATTTTACAGACAAGGAAAAGCTGTTCTGCAGTGTCAGAAGCTTATCTGTGGTCATGGGACAAACAAGGGTTACAATGCAGACAGCCTTAGCTGGGCAGTTCCCTGAGCCCTAACACCCATCTGCTTCAAGGCCTGGCCCCACCACTCACCTGGGCATGTCACCCACTGCACCTTGCTCTGGCATCTGTCACTCAGTCTTCTCAGAAGCTGTTTATACAGCATTCATCGTTTCAGCATTGTTCTTTTTCTAACTTACTACCTATGTGCTCATCCAGCTCACAAGCCTCTGAACTCAAGAATTCTACCTCCCCTGCCTGGGTCTCTAGAGGATAGAGCACCAACATGACAGGCTGTCATGGATGAAGGGAAGGCAATTGTAAACATGGGTTGCCTCCAGCACTTGAATCCAGATCTGATGTGTGAATGAATTGAATATATAAGCTGGGGAATGCTGGCTCTGACTCCTCTTGTACCCGTGACCTAAAGCCAGTTGCTTAGTGCCTGCGATGCACACAGTATTTGGTCCTGTATTAAGATGGCTCCAACCCTAGAACTGTAGGATTCCTTTGTTTTATTTTTTTTTAATAGCTTAATAGAGGTGATTCATACACATTTTTTAACTAAACTTTGACTCGGGGTTTTTAAGTTGTTTCCACTTAACTCTGAGCAGTGGGTTGTTTAAGTTGTTTCCACTTAACTCTGAGCAGTGGGGAACAGTGAGCTTGATTATGTCACGTGTCTCAGACTAATTCATAGTCTACGTAGTCCTTTATAATTTTTCCTTTATCCCTTGTGCCAGAGTATTTGGTATATGTCACTTGTTAGTACCAGTGCTTGGGAACATAGTGTCATGATCTGTATTACGGTTCTCTAGAGGAACAGAACAGTTAAAATGAATCTATATATATTAAAAGGGGGTTTTATTAAAGTGGCTTACAGGCTGTGGTCCAGATAGTCCAACAGTGGCTGTCTCTCAAAGGAAAAATAAAAGAATCCAAAAGGCTGGAGGTCTCAGCGTACATTGGAATTTTGAAGAAGTAGGCTCTAAATCTAGTGAAGGAATATCTTGGCAGCAGGATAGATAAACTTACCAGTGAGAATGAGGGCAAGCAGGCAAAACCCAAAAGCTTTAATCTTTCATGTCCTTTTATATAGGCTGCTACCAGAAAGTGTGGCCCAAATTTAGGGTGGATCTTCTGGCCTCAAATGATCCAATCAAGAAAAGTCTCTTACAGGTGTTAGTTAATTCCAGATGTAGTGCAATTGACAACCAAGATTAGCTAGCCTGGCTAATCTTGTCAACTTGACACACAATCATATCTCATGTCATGTTTTATTTCCAAATAAAAACAATAACCAGCTCATAGTTACTCCTAACATGATATAACTATCCTCCTATAACTGCAAATGCATTATATATCTTAGAATATATGGCAGTGTTCCATGAGAGACAGCCTTTTAGTATCTCATAACTTACATATTCTAACCACTGATATCTCAATTGTTGTTACATAACATGATAAACCTCGGAAAGAAAACGATGTACAAGCACATTCTTAACAAAAAATGTGACAGAAGAACATGCCAGTATCATCCTCAGTTTTGCAACTGGTCACATGGCCTTGGTGTTTATGACTAACTTCCTTTACTACCCACTCTGTATTTCCTCACCCTCAGTAAGCACCTCAGCAGGTCTTGGGTTTTTGTTTTTATGTCTTTTTTTTTCCTTAAGAAGTGACCCATACCTTCATTCTTGAAGGTTCTGAGCCCTTTGTCATCCTGAGTGGATTGGGTTATAGCTTCACATTGACTTAATTTCTGTCTTAGGGTTACTATTGCTATGTTGAAAAATCATAACCAAAGCACCTTGAGAATAAAAGGATTTAGAATAAAAGGTCTATAGAAGGAAATCAAGGCAGGAACTCAAATCAGGAGGGAACCTGGAGAAAGGAGGTGATAAGAAAGAGTCCATGGAAGGGTGCTGCTGCTTACTGGCTTCTTTCTCACAGCTTGCTCAACCTGCTTTCTTATACCCCCCAGGACCACCACCAAAAGTGACACCACCTACAATGGGCTGGGCCTTCCCACAAAAATCATTAATTAAGAAAATGCACTAAAGGCTTGCCTGATCTTATGGAGGTATTTTCTTATGAGGTTCTCCCTCTCAGATTACTCTAGCTTGTATAAAAGTAACATAGAACTAGTCAGTACATGATTCTTAATTACTGTTGTGGAGGGAGTTGCATGTGGCACAGTGGGTCACAGCGCATATGTGAAAGCCAGCAGACAACTTTGGAGTTGGTCCATTTCTTCCACCATTATGTGAGTTTCGGAAATCAAGCTCAGGTCACCAGACTTGGGTGACAAATACCTTCCTTCTGAATTGTCTTACCAGTCCAGTGTCATGTTGATGTAGTTAGGAAGTATCCTTGATCATTCTCAGGTATAACTCTGGATCCCCTCTGTGTTCCAGGGTGCTGTGCCAGGTTCTCAGCTCGCAGCAGTCTGTACATTCATTCTAAGAAACATCTGCAGGACGTGGGTACCCCGAAAAGCCGCTGCCCAGTGTCCAGCTGCAACCGACTCTTCACCTCCAAGCATAGCATGAAGGCGCACATGGTGCGGCAGCACAGCCGGCGCCAAGGTCTGTGATTGTGGCCCTGGGGGTTGCAAAGAAGTATGTGCCTGAGCATGAGAGAAGTGGGATTGTCCCTCCCTCTCACCTCTCAGTCAACATGCAAACCATGAAGTTGGATCCCTGTGTTTCCACACAGCCGTGAGACCTTTGTGCTCTCCTCTCCTCTCCTGCTGCTCTCATCTTACCACAGCCTCTTTGATACTGTTTTTCCCTTGCCTGTGAAGTTCTTCCCTTCAAATGTGCCATCATGTTGTCATGTTACAGGCTTCCCCTTCACATGTGCTCTAAGTCTGTCTATAGCTGGGCCCTTGGCCCTGTTTGCTCATCCTCTGAGTCTGTCTTGCCATTTGCTATGTCCATCCTTCCTGAGCACTGAAGCTTGTCTTTTCCTCCTGGTCTTAGGAGACAATGGATCCTACACAGAGGACTGTGTCCTACAGATGGACAGGAAACTTTCCAAGCTCGGGGTAGAACTGTGTCTCAGGAGTGGGCTGGGTATGAGAGAAGCACCATGATAGTGGTCAAGGATGTGTGGAAGGGAGGATGCTGACCTGACTTTCAGCATCTGTGGTAGAGCACTTAGAAGCCTGCCCTTCTACATCTTATCTACAGATATGGGCAGGACATCAAGACTATAGGAGTGGCAATGGTGGCTGTCTCTCTGGTTACCTGTGCTCCTGGTAAGGTAACTTGGTGATGGCCATGCTTGTTTCTAGCCAGTTCCCCCTCACTGCCTGTGAAGTAGGGAATACCACTTAGCTTTTTCCCAATTGGGATCCTGAGCAGGGACAGATTATCGAGTCTTATTTCTTTGAGCTTTGAAAATAAGGAAAGTGATATTATGAGTCAGTCTTGGTTAAAGTGTCTGATGCAGGGCTCTGAGCAGCTAGAAGGTTTGTGTTCTTCATCTGATTTCTTCTCTTGGGAGAGGTGGTTGCTAATCTGTCCTTTGGTTCTCAGGCACTGTAACCTCATGCCGCAGCAGTTGCCACTCTGCATTGTAAAAGCAGTTGCCCTCCTGCTAGTCTATAGATTCCTTAAGGACAACAGAGTGGGTCTCCTAAAATTCGTGTTGGGGGATGGCACTCAACCACTCTCTCCCTCTCCAGCTCTGAGCTGTCATTCCCTCTCAAGCTGCATCTCTCTTTCCCTAAGCTGGCTAATTCAGGTTACTTCGCAGGAGTTTGCTTTAAACTCTGGATGGATGAGAGTCCCTTTTAGCAGGCTATGTTTATGGCATAATTGGCTGATCCATGTATCATTCATTCTGCCCATCTTGGTCAGTAAAGGACCAGGCACTCAGGGCTGCCTGATGACTGCTGGCCAGTGTTTCAGTTCACCTCACCATGCTACAGGAAAACTTGCCACGGTCGAGACTAAAAGGAAGCACTCAAGCCAGAGCCTTTATTGGGTTCTGTTTACCTCCCAAAGCCACAATCCTAACCATTCGCACTACATGCTTTTGTTCAGTCAGTGATTTTTCTCTTGTGTATCCATTCATACCAATTCTCTAGTTGGCAGTTGTGGAATTAATAAAATATTAGGGGGAAGAATTTTTAGTAAGTTGATATCTTTGTTCCACCAAAACCACTCTCCACAAAGAACAGAATCAAGATGTGTGTTTATTTGCTTATTTTTAATTTTAAGAAAGTGACAGGTTTCCTGTGAAGCAGGATTCTAGAAAGAATCACTCCCATCTCAGAATGTTGTATTAATGCTGGGATACTGTTGAAGATACTTTGTGAATGTGACTACTAAAGTCTGTTTTTGGTTTTTGTTCTTATGTCTAGACTAGATGTCTTTTCTAAGCTTGAGTTAGAAATGCAGTATGCAGCCTAGTGGTGGTAGCATATACCTTTAATCCCAGCCCTTGGGAGGCAGAGGCAGGCAGATCTCTGTGAGGCCAGCGTAGTCTACAGAGTGAGTTCTAGGACAGCCAGGGCTACACAGAGAAACCCTGTCTCAGATCAACAAAACAAAACAACAAAAAAACCTTATTCAGACTGATCTGGCCTTCACGCTTATAAAGTATGCATTTGTGGGTAGCATGTAGTTGGTGTGGGAGAAACAGAACAGAGTGCTCCTTCCCTCTGCTTCAGTAAGGAATGTAGGAGGACCTGATATCTGAGCTTCGTGCATCTGCATAAACCTGGAGCTTTCAACCCAGTCCAAATAGCCAGTTTTACTCCTTTTACTGACTACAGATGACTCAAATTAATCCAGTTTGTGGATGGCAGTAGATGTGGAGCTGGGCACAGAGTTTAACAAGACCTGAGATGACTGAAGATCATTATAAAAATACCCCAGAGTCAGAGTTAGTCTTAGAGCTGACTTCTGGAAGCTTTGTGCTATGGATAGATTGAAATCTTGGTTCTTGGTTGGCTACTGCAGCATGGGAGGAAGGGCAGGCTTTGGACCACAGAGACAGCCTGAGGACATGAAATAATAGCTGCCGTTCCTATTGTTGAGTCAGCTCTTCCTTTGGTGTCTGCTGTTCACTGTGTGCCAGCAATAGGTCTGTTTTTACCCTGATGACAAGGCCTAGTGAAAGAGTAGTCAGTGTTGCTTCTAGGGGCAGCTGCTACCATTTCAAGGAGAAAGATTTCTTTCTGTCTGGCAACGTAGTAACTGAAATATCCATTGCTTTTACAGATCTTGTACCTCAGCTGGAAGCTCCAAGCTCTCTCACACCCAGCAGTGAACTGAGTAGCCCAGGCCAAAGTGAGCTCACCAACATAGATTTAGCAGCACTTTTCTCTGACACACCTGCTAATAGCAGCAGTTCAACAGCTGGGTCGGATGAAGCACTGAACTCTGGGATCCTCACCATTGATGTCACTTCTGTGAGCTCTTCTCTGGGAGGAAATCTCCCTACTAATAATAACTCCTTAGGGCCAATGGACCCCCTCGTTCTAGTGGCCCACAGTGATATGCCTCCAAGTTTGGACAGTCCTCTTGTTCTTGGGACATCTGCCACAGTTCTCCAACCAGGCAGCTTCAGTGCAGATGATTCACAGGCCATGAGCACAGGAGCAGTAGGCTGCCTGGTGGCTCTGCCTGTGAGGAACTTGAGTCAAGACTCTCCAGCTTTGACCCCCAGCAGTAACTTGACAGCACCTGGGACCACACCAACTTCTTCAGACAGCATCCAAGAAACTGGCAGTGTTCCAGATCTGCTGGTTCCAATAAAGGTGGAACAAGACTTGTCTCCTGTCCCAGATGTGGTCCAGGGGCAGACAGAAAGCCATGGGCCATCCCAGTCTGTGCTGTCCAGCTCTGCAGAGAGGCCAGGGGCTCAGAAGGACTCAGAGCTCAGTGCTGGCACAGGCAGTCTCTACTTGGTATGAAGCACTCTATTCCATCACCACCACTAGCTCACTTCCCTAATGCACTTTGGATCATGTTTGGGATGAATCCAGTCTATGCAGACGGTTCTTTCTGGTGTGCAGAAGGACAGATGGAGCCTGACTTTGACCTTGAGTCTGGAATTGACATTCTTACAGCTTTAAGCAAATCACTTAAACTATCTGAGCCCTAGATCCTCACTTATTTCTAAAATAAGGGGTTTTGGCTATATGCATTCTAAGATTCTTTTGAGTTCTGTGATTTTATACAGTTTTCGTGAGAAAACTTGAGGCATTTCTTAATATTGAAGTATTTATCTTTGTGCTTTTCACATAGTGATGAGTCCTAGAAGAGCAATGTTGACATCAATCATCTTAACAGTTCAGTGGGAACTTGAAAGCTGCATCAGGATATTTTTATTAGAATAACAGTGATTTCTGAGCCTTCGTTCTTGAAGGATTATGACAATACTCTAATTTTGAGGCTGGACAGTTATTGTATTCTATATTTATATCAATTTTACCTTTAATATAATCTAAAGTAATTTAAAAATTCTTAGAGAGAGTCTGACTTTCCTCAGTCTACGATGGAAATGATCATATAGGTTTCTTTAGAATGCTGGTTGAAATTTATTTTGACATTTTTCACATTAAGATTCATACATCTTACCTTACTATAGCCTAAAATACTGTTGTGAATTGGGATCAAGTGTGAGGGTACCTAGCAACCAACCTACTGGGGCCAACTTGTATTTATCTCAGTGTGAGAGCTACACAGTCAGTCTCTCATTGCTGGTGTCTGGCTGGAGGTGGCAGAGCTACACTTGCCAGCATTTGCTTAGGCTGCCACAGCAGTTGCTAAGAGCAACAGGTGACTAGATAGGCACTGGAGGTAACCACAGGTCAGCATGTGGGAAGCCTGTCCCTGGCACTCTGTGCCTCCCTGTGTCTCAGGAAAGATGGAGTGGAAGAACCAGCAGAACCTGGGTGGACGTGGAAGAGCCAGCAGAACTGAGGCTTGCCCCTTGTTTGTTCTCTTGATAGCTATGTGGCATTGGGCTCCCCTGCTTCTCTGAGTGGGAATGGTGTTGTGAATGGGTTTCAATATGCTGTGAGCTGTAGAGGACTGTGTTCCTTTACTCCATGTAGTTTTAAGAATGAAGCTTTTCTTACTAAGTGTTCACACATTTTTTTTAAATTTCCTGTTTGAATACTGCTTCTCTGGCACCTCCATAAGTACTACTGAATTCAGTAGTGCTTTCTGTATTGGCAGATGACAGTGTGGCACTTGCTGCCAACACTACCCAGGGCCGCTGAGACATAACCCTGGCATCAAGAAGACATGGTGTTTTAGGGAACAGGGTGGTGTACAGCTCTTAGCAGTCTGTCTCTAAAATATCTTAGAGCGTGTAGACCTTGGAGGAATGAACTTCACTTGTCCAGATGGTGAAGTTGTGCGTGTTTTCCTTGGCTAACAATTGAGCATGTGGTTTCCCACACGCCTTTGCTGGTGACTGAATCTTGGAGCTCTGATACGTTCCCAGCCAGGCTTATTAGTCCCCTTGCTACCCTTCCTCTGCTGTTTAGATCAAGCAACTGACACACTTTTCTTTGGTCCCAGGAAAGTGGGGGCTCAGCAAGAACTGATTACCGAGCCATTCAACTAGTCAAGAAAAAAAAGCAGAAAGGAACTGGGAGCCATGAAGGTGAGGCGAGTGCTGCAGTGCTGGTGGGCAAGGGGCGCAGGTCTCTGTGTCACAGTCACAGGCAGAGGAAGCACACGGAACAGTTGTTTCTGTGTTCTTTGTCTTCTGTGTTCAAAATGCCCTTTTATCAATTCCTTAGCTTAACATGAACTTAGAAAACAGGTAGCAGCCAGATCACCAGCATGTCTGAACATGCTCAACAGGTCTGAGAGGCCCTCGGAAAATCAAGGGTTCAAACAGGGTCAGTTCTGGAAGGCTACTGAGTAAATGAGCCGAGAGGGCCAGGTGTCAGGAAAGCAGAAGGGTGGCTGGATGCCTAGTTAGGCCTGTCCTTGTGGGGAAGCCCTGGCCTGGTATGGCCATTATGTTAGCTAATACATATCTAGGAGAGCTGTGTGAGGGCAGCCTATGTACAGCAGTCTTTGGTTGAATCAGCCTGAACCTATACAAGCAGCAGGTCACTTGAATGAAAAAACAAATCAAGACAGTACCACATGGGCCAATTAAGCCTATGGCCTCACCTGCTGCTCCTTCTGCACATGAGATTGAAGGTGCGGGTGCTGAGAGGAGACTGGTGAGTCCTGTCTAATGTCATCAAAGCTCTTCGCTGTTCTCAGGAGTCATTCATCTTTATATTTACTTAAACTTACTTTGGTGCAGTTTTATATCTTTCCGTTCTTAATGTCATTGCTCCATATTTAAAATAACAGTTTTCTTCAAGCAGAAGTTTCCATGTATGCCTGTCAGTGTCACTTGTAACTTAGGAGAGTTCTGTGGTTTAAGTATCCAAGTGTAAAACTTGCAAGGACAATAAAAGGAGATGTAGATGTCTGTAGAAAAATTGTACTACATGCAAGCCAAATTCATGAAGAAAGCTGGCTAGCTGTCTCTATTGAGCCCAGTTACAATTGTGGTGTCAGAGGAAAAGGAATGCTTCAGACGTTGGGTACAGTGTTTATTGTACTCACCACCCTGTACTTACAGAGGTACTTACGCAGTATTATTTGCAGTATGACATTTTAAAAATTAAAAACATTTTAAAAGGTAGGCACATATTTCAACTTTTTTAAAACTGACAGTTTTTCCTTCACATTGGTGTTGGTAAATGTTAAGGTTTTCAGTTGTCTAGAACCCCATATATGCTGCTGACTCCTGTTGGCTGCTATCAGAGTCCACAGGGGAGTCAGAGGCTGCTCTTGGCAGCTGCCCTTCTGGTTTAGAGCCATAACATGCGCTCCCTTCCCACCCTCCTCCTCCTCTTCCTCCTACTTTCTCTGTCCCTCCCTCTCTCTTCCTCTCCCTTCCCCCCATCTCTCCCTTCCCACCCTCCTCCTCCTCTTCCTCCTTTCTCTGTCCCTCCCTCTCTCTATCTCTCCCTTCCCCCCTATCTCTCCCTCCCCCCCCCCCCCACTCTTTCCCATGTTTGGTAAAACAGGTTGGTTTAGCCTGTCCCATGTGCTCAGGTATCTTTTACAGTTTGCCTCCTGAAGGAAGTTGAGCACTTCCTTCATTGTTATGTGCTCCCCTGAATTAGCTATTACATCTTAAGGCTTGATCTGATTGATTCTTTTGGGGAGAGGAGAGTTAGTCAAACTCTTTGAGGTAGTGCTGGGTTCTTGATGGGGTGGGGTGGGGGGGCTGGTATCCCTAGCAGCCATTGATGACTAGCACAGAGCCATTAGATGCCTACAGTCTTCAAAGAAGGTGATAATAGTTCTACCTTTCTCCTATTAACCAGGACACCTCTCTAAAGAATGGCTTCTCAGTCCTTCACCCTGAGGTACAATCAATAGGAGAAAGTCAGGGTGCTTAAATGTTTTAGAGACTTTGAAGGGAAATATAATCATGACTTCTGCAAGGTATATAGATTTCATGGGTAAGAAAGAAAATGTCCCTGCTAGGGTGAAGGATTACCTTCTGCACTCACCTGTCTTTCTTGAAAAGCACTCTTGAAACCCTATGACCAGCCAGGAGAGGTTCCATGT
This sequence comes from Apodemus sylvaticus, assembly GCF_947179515.1. Lineage (NCBI taxonomy): Eukaryota > Metazoa > Chordata > Mammalia > Rodentia > Muridae > Apodemus > Apodemus sylvaticus. Next base: position 121,283,119 of record NC_067473.1, read on the forward strand.
AGAGTCCCTGCCTTTAAATAGCCCTTGGAACCAACCGGGTTTCTCCTAACATGTACTGCACCTTTAGACTTACAGACTCTCTACCTTGGGCAGCTGTGTGCTATGAATATTGCTGCCCCTGTGTCCACAGCTGTGACATGTGTCCTAGCCATTCCTTGGAATAGCCTACTCATAGCCTCGGTGAGCCTGTTACTAACAGCTGCTGACACAGTAATGGGAAGTTTATTTTTAGCAGGTGTTCGCCAGGACCCTACCTGGACTCAACCAAGCTCCTGTCTGGGCTCTGTTATCAGTTCATCCAACCAAATCAGGGCCTCAGCCTTCCCTTGCCTATCATGATGCTTTTGAAGAATACAGTTCCTCTCTGCAGACTCTCTCCATGTGTATTTCTTGAAGCTTCCTTTTGGTTAGAATGAGGCTCGGGTCTGTTCGAGCTGGAGGTAACGTGCCCTCCTTGTGCATTGTGCGGAGTATAGGTGTTATTGACATGGGTTGTTAGCAAAGGTGCTATTGGCCAGCTTTCTACCTTCTATAAACATTCTATTTTTCTTTGTAGTTATATTTAACTTGATGTTGTAGATATTTTACAATTGTGTGCCCTCAAGTATAGCTTCAGTCATTCTCACAGCCCATTGAAAGCTCTTGTACTCGGTCAGTGCTGTGCAGTTAAAGGATGAGGTCAGACCAAGAGTGGGCTCCAAGAGGGACCTGCGTGGTGAGGACAGTGTAGACTTTTTCCAGCATTGGTGACCAAGAGAGCTCAACTGAAACATTATCTGCAGTAATTATTGGGACTCAATTATGTGAGACCCAGCACCTCCAGAGATAGGGCTGACAGTGTGTGACCCAGGACTACACTGTACAGCACGTTGTTAGCATTGGCTCTCTGAAGAAGTTTAAGGTACCCAGAGAAACAAGAACAGTCTTGTTTGTGTGTTTGTTTGTTTGCTTGTTTTTCATTATGTTTTTATATATTGGTTCTTGGCTCGTATGTATCCTCATGTGCCATGCCTGTACCTGCTATCCTCAGGCTAAAAGAAGGCATCAGACCCCCTAGAACTGGAGTTGCAGGTGATTATGAGCTACTTTGTGGGTACTGGGACTCAAACTTCGGTTCTCTGCAGGAGCAGCTAGTGCTTTTAACTACAGAGCTATCCAGTCATCCACAAAGCAAGAACATGCTGACAAGCAGGACATTTTAGGGTCCCTAGGTTATCTAAGGAGTTCAGTGAGGCTAATTGTTTACCACAGATACCCTGTCGCTCATTATGTTTTCCACAGATTTAACCCTAGACAGTGAGTTTTGACTCTGATAGTTGACTGGTGTTCTGCAGGTGTTTTTAAGTTAGGGTTCTACACACAGTACATGCTCTTCCCTCAGGTGTACTCCATTACTCTCAGCATACTCAGAGGCCTGGCCTTAGATGTTCTCAGTACTGGGTCATAGTTTGACTAGCATTGAGTGTTGCTCTGAGTCTGTTCTCACCACAGCCATTGGAGTTCCTACAAGTTGTTTTTTGTGCCCTTAAAACATGCCCTATCCTGCACTGTCTTTTAAGTCTTTTCTTTATTTTCTGGCCTGACTAGGCTCAGCTTGTCCTGTACTTGTTCTGGCCTTCAGTCAGCTGCTTCTACAGAGAACCTGGCTCCTTTACTGGAGACTGGCATTTACAACCAGGATGTGGGTCCAAGGCTATGCTGGCGAGATGTGTGTACTAGGTTCTCATTGGCCAGTGCTGGGAAATATTTGTAAATATCATTTTAATCAATCTGAACTGTATTTTCTATACAAAATGTTATGTCTTTTGGAAGGTATGTACACAGTATTTACACTCCATATTTTTATATTGATTCTTACCGGTGAAACAGTAAGTCTGAGCACAGGGGTCCCAGTGTAACTACACCTTTGCAAAATCTAAGCTTTATCAAACAGAAAGACAGCACTATAAATGTGGGCACTGTGTGTACATTCTTAGATGTGTGGTCTGAAATCCAAGGCTGCCCCCAGTGTGCTCCTGGTGAGAGTAGATACACAAAAGTTCTGCTGGCATCTTCAGTTCCAGCAGTGAGCTGCTCCTAACAGAATCGCGAATATTAGAATCTTTCTTTTTTTAAAAATATTTATTTATTACATGTAAGTACACTGTAGCTGTCGTCAGAAACTTCAGAAGAGGGTGTCAGTTCTCATTACAGATGGTTGTGAGCCACCATGTGGTTGCTGGGATTTGAACTCAGGACCTTCAGAAGAGCAGTCAGTGCTCTTAACCACTGAGCCATCTCTCCAGCCCTAGAACTTTTTCTTAATGTGAGACTATCACTGGAGAAGGAAGGTCATTGCTAGAGATTGAACTCCGGTCCTTACACATACCAAGTAGGTTCTTTACCAGTAAGCAGTGGCTTTAAGGACAGGAAAATGAAAGCCAACATTAGAAGGAACAATAGCAAGATGCATGTGACCAAAACCTGAGGCCATCTGTGTCACTGTAAAAGTATAAACAGTTCTTAAATGCATTGCCAGGAGACAAAGACTAAATAGATCTAAGCAGAGCGCACCCTGAGGGAAATGTACGGGAAGACCTGGGAAGGTGAAGAGTGACTCAGAAACAGTCCCCCAAAGCAGGAGTGATGTTTGTGTGGAGAGGGCAAAATGCAAGGAGAAGAGGGGAGACAGCAAAGCTAGTCCCTCTTAGGTTGGAGTCCATGTGTGGCCCACAGAAGAGCTGAAGAACATTTATTCTGAAAACTTGGCATCCCAACCAGCACAAAGTGAAAACTAATAGAAACCTAGGGGAAAGGATGAATAAACGCCTAGCAGTATTGAAAGCAACTCACTTAGCTTGTTTGCAGACAACAGAAACAATGAAGCTGTGAAGAATGTTTATTCATGGATTTAGTGAAATTAATTTACTTAATTCTAGTCCATATCCAGTGTGTGTAGAAATTATACAAGAAATGAGGAATGAGAAAAATTACAGCGAACATCTTCATAGGGAAAAAGTTTTGGCAGGCTTTTATTTTCAAACCATTTGTATAAATTATGAAGTAAAATTCTCTTGAAAACCAAAATGAAGCTCATTGAGCAATTGGGTAGCAGAAGGAAAGGAGGGGGAGGAAGCCTAATTACAACAGAGAATGATAGCCGAAGAGGTTCTAGTTGGAGCTTGGGAACAGAAGCAGCATTTGCCTGGGTCTCCTGTGGGGATTAAATGAGACAATGACCACAGGGCACTTGGAGTATAAGCTGATTGTGACTACTGCTGTGTATGAACCAGAGTTGTGGCTCAAAGACAGGTACGGCTGTGTGCACAGGCAGCCTCCTCTTAAGAAAAGGAAGAACAATGTGGAAAATAAGCACATAACAACCAATCCTGAGAAACTACCTGCTCAGGTTGGAACTTTTGGCTTGTGCAGAACAAAACATATTTTTTTTCCTAATTTATTTTTTTTCCTTTTTTTTTATTCGATATATTTTTTATTTACATTTCAAATGATTTCCCTTTTTCTAGACCCCCCACTCCCCAAAAGTCCCATCAGCCCCTTTCCCTCCCTGTTTTCCCACCCAACCCTTCCCACTTCCCTGTTCTGGTTTTGCCCTATACTGCTTCACTGAGTCTTTCCAGAACAAAGCATATTTTTAATGCACACAGCTCTCCAGGCCATTGGTTTCCATTTCTGCCAAGGCACTTGAACCAAGGAAAAACAGCAAAAGAAAGTTGCACAGGCAGGAGAACAGAAATAAGCATATATCACACACACACACTGTGATATATTAGAATACTTGCAACAGTACATCATCCTGAAAGACAAATGTAAACACTGTAATGTGGAAAAAGTATAAGTATCTACTATACAATGGCTGTATGCCCTACTCTACCTGGGATATGGACAGTAAGTGCTATCACCACAAAGAGTAGCCATTGAAACTTCCTAAAACATATTAGATAGTGTTCTAAGCAGCATCCTCAGCATCTTGTATTTACTATATTCAGACCAAGTGGGGCTTGAAAACTACCTAATGATAGAGATCTGTTAGTGAATCAGTCATAATCAGAGGCCAGTGAAGAGCACAGTTGTTTTCTCAACAGGGTTTGTGTGCAAAGGCCAGAGGAAGGAACATCAGCTGTCCCATTAACACTCCCTTATTCACTTGAGACAAGGCCTATCACTGACCCTGGAGCTAGCCCTCTGTCTTCTAGGTAGCACCAGCAATTCTGCTTCTGTGCCTTTCCCTCCTGCCATTTCTAGGGTTACAGGCATGCTCAGCTATGCCCAGCTTGTTGATTTTGGCTTTGGAGATGACAAATTCATAACCGAGTGCTTTATAACGAGCACTCTTAGCCACTGAGCCTTCTCTCCAACCCTCAATAGATCTTAAGTTGGATTTCTTTAAAAATCAATAGGCATCACTGGTGAAATAGAAATTTCATGATTTCTGTTGAGTGTGGTATCATGTACCTATCATTTGCACTACTCAAGAAGTGGGATCAGGGCTTCAAAGTTGTCCTCAGCCACCTGGTGAATTCCCACTTACTGCTGTGCTCCAAGGGCACTCTACAGATGTGTCCAGGACATTTCCAGTCTCTCATATTCCTGTTCTTGCCATAGGTGTTCATGTCCTTCTGGAGGGTCTTGCCTTGGAAATAACCAAAACTAGAACTAAGGTAGATTCTTTGGAGGAGATGTGATAATTTATAGATGACTTCACTGTTGGTTGGAAAACCCAAGAGATTCCGCTAAAAATTTAGTGAACCTTAGGAGATTGAGTATCCAATTTGAAAAGAGATGTCTGCTATCTGAGGTTCTCTACAGGGCAGCAGTGGACCATGAGGAACGGTGGTTGCAGTTACAGTAACCCACAGGAGGGAATTTCACAAGCAGGCAGGAGAAGACAACTTCTACATGGTGAAGACAATAGAACTTCGCTGAGAGGCAGAGTTGGGTTGCTCCCTGGTGGTATAGCCTCTTCCCTCCCGTATGCCAAGGAAAGGTGAACAGCAGATACCCAGTCTTTTGAGTGGAATGGAAGTGTCCGATAAGCAAAGACTGGGAAAACCAAGTAATAAAATTAATAAAGATAGAACCTGGAAGAGATCTTTCTTTTCTTAAGAGGAGGCTGCCTGTGCACACAGCTGTACTTGTCTTTGAGCCACAACCCTGGTTCATATACAGCCATATTCACAATCAGCTTATACTCCATGTGCCCTGTGCAGAAAACATCAGGAAAGATAAGACTTGGAGATGAAAAGATGCCACTGGGGTGAAAACAAGTGGCAGACAATCTAGGGAGATCCTGAGACTGCAGTGTTGTTGGTTTGTCCAAAGGGAGTGTAATGAGGCAGAGGGAAGGCTGAAGCACCAAGGTGACCCAGCTATTCAGGCCTTATAAGCCATGGTCAAACCTCTGGTCTTCGCTGAGGGGAAAACAGGGGCGTGATATCTTGAAAGGCCATTCTACCTACTCTTTTGAAGATAACTGGCAGGTGGCATGCATGGAGGAAGCAAGAATGGCTGGGATCTCTGCCCATCCTGCTGAGTCAGAATGGCTGGGGTCAGTAGTGGTGAAACAGTGGGAGGGATTTGGGGCCTGTCTTGAAAAAGAAGTCCCCAGAACTGGGTATGAGGAAATAGCATTACAGGCTCAACACTGCCCACAGAGTGGGGACACTATTTCAAAAACTTGAAAGTTTAAGAAGGCTTAAGGACAGAAAGAAACACTAGGTGAAAATGCTCAAGAAAGCAAAGGAAATGCCTAGAGACTACACTGTAGATGCTCCGGCCTGTCATGTCTACCACAAAAGCCCAGCAGGGAAAGAGTGCTGGTGTATCATGGACAGAATCACAAACCAGAGCATAGGACATACAGCTAGGGCCTAGGCCATCCTTGCATGTGACAGGTGACCTGTGTACTTCTTACAACTGAATGCTGCCCTTTGTTGATCACAAGTGGTTTAGGGGTTTCAAAAGCTGTAACAACAGCCAGCACTTACTGTACTACCTGCTGTAACACAAGGACTCATTTGGTCCCCACAGTTACCTTGGCAGGCTAGGCAGGGCTGTTCTCCACATTACACATGTGTTGAGGAATGGCAAGAGGCCCAAGGAATAGAGGTATGGGGAGCACATCTTGTCACCAGACTATGATGGACTTGGGTAAGCTTTTTCAGTCTCCTGAGCACAGCTCTGGTTTTGGCAGGTGGCATAGTGAGGTAGGAAAGACAGTAGCACTGAACTCTGCCACAGTCCTGGAGGTGAGCCCATATTCCCAACCTCAGGACTCCCCTTCAGTCTCCTCATTTTCATTTCTATTCTTGTTCATGCCTTTCTCATTTACAGGGTTACTTCCCTGCTGGGACAGTCTGTGCCTCCAGCTTGACTGTCCTCTAAGACTGCTTTGATCTTGTCTCCTCTCCTTGCTCTTGGTAATTGAGGATGGAAGCAGCCCTTGATTGCTGGTTCCCAACCTTAACATAAAAACACCATTAACTTTGCCACCCACATTATCAGGGAGATGATTAATAGGGCTAAAAGGGTGACCCTTGCCAACTCTTCCTAGATCCAAAGGCAGATGTGATTAGGATATACCATCTGATATCTCACCTCCTAGCCCCCTTCTGTATGAGGAGACCAGGTCTCCTATGTGTCTCCAGGGACTTCTTATAAAACGATTGAGCACAGACTGAAAGGTGCTGGAAGAGGTGTAAATTTATATTCTGTTCATGTCTGTTTCCTAGTCATTTTACATTTTGCTGAAGCAAAACAAGGCTCTGGGAGCGTGGTGTAACAGCCAGTGACCTCCAGGACAGAGTGCTCTCTTGTGCTCATGCCTGGCTTTGTAATCATGACCTTTGGCCTTTATGTCCTTAGAGACTACTACCCAGGGCCCCCAGGAGCACCTGGAACCTGATCCTGAGGCTCCGGTGGGGAACTAAGCAGGCTGCTGCTGTATGGCAGAGCTGTCTCCCTTGTCTGTTTGTCTCTGTACTGTCCCTCTTCTAGACCCTGGTGACAACATTTTCACTTGTCCTTTCTCTTTGGTAGGGATAGTCCCTCACTGCTGAGGTCACTCTGGGTGTTTGCTTCACAGTGACTAGTGCCATTTGTTCAAGTGGCTACCTGCAATGCCAACCTCAGCTGCAGTCAACCTCTTCAAGTCTTTGCCTGCCTTGTTTTCTCATCACCACTGCTGGGGCAGCAGGGGTGGGGTGTGCATTGACAAAAGATCCCATTATATAGCCCAGGCTTGCCTTCTACTATCTCCTCCCTCCCCCTCCCCCCCATCTCTCTCTCTCTCTCCTCTCCTCTCTCTCTCTCTCTCTCTCTGGTTTTTGATTTTTGGTATTTTTTGAGACAGGGTTTCTCTGTGTAGCCCTGGCTGTCCTGGAACTCACCCACCCCCATTTCTAGTATCCACCTTCCATGAGGCATCAAGTCTCTTCAGAATTAGGCACATCCTCTCCCACTGAGGCCAGACAAGGCAGTCCTCTGGTACATATGTGCTGGGGTTCATGGGCCAGCCCATGTATGCTCTCTGGTTGGTGGCTTAGTCTCTGGGAGCTCTAAGGGGTCCAGGTTAGTTGAGTTAGTTAATACTGTTGTTCTTCCTATGGGGTTGCCATCCCCTTCAACTCCTTAAATCCTTCCCCTAACTCTTCCATAGGGGTCCCCAATCTCAGTCCAAAGGTTGGGTGTAAGTATCTGCATCTGTTTTAGCTGCTGGTAGAGCCTCTCAGAGGACAGCCATGCTAGGCTCCTGTCTGCAAGTGCAGCATGACCTCAGTATTAATGTCAGGGTTTAGTGCCTACATATGGGATGGATCCCAAGTTGGGCCAGTCACTAGATGGCCTTTCCTTCATTTTAATGCTAGGTTTGCAAGCCAGCCATGGGGAGCTCTATGGGAAGTATCACTGTATCACATGGTGAAGATGCAGGAAATACTTGCTAAATGAATAATATACACAGATCACTAGCCATTTCAAGTAGCTATATTTGGTGCACAAATAAAACTCTTTTCATATTAAAGCCCAAAAGAGGTATGGGCTTTTATGTACTTGGTGTGGTTCTGAGCCCCTGTGTAAATTACCCAATCCTAGTCCTCTCTTAAAACTCCCAACGTATAGATCTCCTTTTCTGGATAAGGACCTTAGAACTTGGAGCAGTAATAGCTAATAGGGGTCAACACCAGGACTGGAACTCAAGACCCCAGGATTCCCTGAGCCTATGGGTCATGTACTATGTCTGTCCTCCCTCAGGTGAAGTGGAATGTGGGGAATGGGTAAGGCTCACCTAGAGCTTCAAGTGGCTCCTGGTTAGTTAGGCATTTTGTCAGCATAATTGGCCATGTCAAAGACTGGAAAACCATGGTATCTCTACAAACGAGCAGTTGGTAACATTCAGTCTTACAGGTGTCAATCAACTGAGAACCCAAGAGGTATCCCTAAATAATAGTGGCCTTCACTATTTTTCTTGGAGAACTGCCAAGAACAGTCCTCTCAAAATCTAGATATCGACCCTGTATCATGGATGCATTTGACTCTGGTGGGAGGTTTGCAGAGGCTGGTGGAAAAGGGCGTGGTGATTGCTTATCCTTGATGTACTCACATTTGGAAAGCCCATAGCATAAAGTCCACCAAGGCCTGTTAGAACTAGTGACACCATGAGGAGTTAGTAGGCAGCTCTTGGATTGGTTTGTTTATTAGTTTGTTTTTTTGTTGTTTTGTTAAACAGGAAGAAGATAGTAGGGGAAAAAATATGATAATGATAGTAACAAGTGCATCATCCCAAGCTTGCTAGTGACAAGTCCAGGTAGGGTAAGACCTGCCAGATTTTTGGCAGGAAATACTCAAGACATATTGTCATATTTTGCTCATTTCCTTTAAAAATCTCAAATTCCACAACTTTTTTTAAAAGTTAAAAATCCAGCTGTGAGCTTTAACTTCACTGGGAGGGATAAAAAGCAAAGCCATTCAGGTAGGCAAAGGATAGGCCTGAGCACCTGCTTAACAGGGCAGTGGCCAGCATGACTGGGCTTGGCTACACTAGAAACATGTAGCTTCCTTACTCTCTTAATCTTGCAGCTTGCACAGTAGCTAGAAAATTAAAGCCAAAGTTAACAATATATACTAGACACCATTTCAGTCATGTCTGCTCTTGAAACTAAAAAGCTATCTTAACCCTCTTATTCTGCAAAGTTATATTTTTGATGTGTGTTAGTGTTTGTTATAATTACAAAAGCTAAAGGCAGCCGTTTATCAGAATAAGCACCCCTAACTGTTCTGACTTGGTGCCTACCCTTGCTGCTGGGCCTTCCTGCTATTATTTCCTCCACACTGAGTGAGTTCTATCAGCAACTAAGGGTGTGATGAAAGTATATTTAAGACTCATGGGCATTTTATTTCTAAAAATTTAATTAACAGAGATCTTTGCTGACCGTGTTTATCCTCTCCATAAGTGATCATTAACTACAGGCAGGAGAAAAAAAAAAGGAATAAAAAGTCATTCCCAGTCTTTTTGAAATGTATTTTCTGTACAACTTGACTTTTTAATAGGACTATCATTGCTTGTGCCAGGCATTCCTGTAATCCTTCCAGTACTCAGGAAGCTGAGGCAGAGAATCACAAGTTCAAGACCAATAATAAGACCCTCTATATAAGAAGTTGCCATTCTTCGGGGAGCTCCCTTGCATCTGACTAAAAATCTGCCATCTTGTGATTTGGTTTGCATGACTAGTTATTGCAATGGTGACTCATTTTAGCTTGTAGACTGAAAACTTCAAAACACAAAATTTCAGCTATGTTTATATTTAAGCATAGGAAGCATATTTAAGTCAAGGAAGCATGCTTGGTTAATAAGAAACTTAAAGACGTAAGAGGTCCCACATGTATAGTCCTAGAGCTGGTGGGATAGTGTTCAAAAAGCAGCAGGTGCTTGGTTAATAAGAAACTTAAAGACGTAAGAGGTCCCACATGTATAGTCCTAGAGCTGGTGGGATAGTGTTCAAAAAGCAGCAGGTAGCTTCTTGCTATGCTGGCCCTGAGCACAGTCTTGCAGTAGCACAGCCCCAACCCTGCTCTCCTGAGAACAGAGAAATTAGGCAGGAAAATTGTGTACAGACCATGAAGGACTTTGAACAGAGACCCCAGCAGGTGAGCTGAAATTGTAGTAAATCCCTCTCCCTGCAATGAGAAGAGCTCAGTCTCTGTTCCTAACATGGGCCCTCCTTGCCTTGTCCATCAGCCTGGTTAATATTTGCACTTTAAGAGTTCCTCCTGCCAACCAGAGAGCACATAGGTAACCGCTGTGCAGCTAGGTCTTCATGTGGGACTCCCAAAGCCAGAGCAGGGGCTGTCTCTGACCACATTGCCTGCCTTGGATCCCTTTCCCCTATATGGGCTGCCTTGTCTAGCCTCAATAGAAGATGAGCCTAGTTTTGCTGAAACTTGATATGCCTAGGCTGGTTGATGTCCTTGAGAGGCCTCCCCTTTTCTGAGAAGGGGTGAGGGGATGAGGTAAGAAGGAATGACTAGGAGGAGAAGAGGGAGGAGAGGTAAATAACTACTAAAAAATAAATAAATAAAAGAGTTCCTCAGTCCCCACCTGCCCTGAGAGAAAGCCGACTATTGGTAGGGAGAAGCAGAGGGAAGCCCTGTGCCTGTGGCCCCAGGGTGTCAAACATGAGCACAGCACACTTGGATGCCACCCTCACAAGGTGCCACCTCCACATGGTTCCCAGTGGAGGTCTACCAGCACCCTCACAAGGTGCTGGTGACCTTCAGGTGTGAGGTCAGCAGGTCCATTGCAGCCATGGGCCTTGCAGAGGACAGATCATCAAACTTGCTGCAACTAGAAGATTGGTCTGTGTGGCAAAGCCAGCTACTGTGGTCTCCCTCCTCCCAGGAGCTGTGGGAGTTTAGGGAGGAGACAGGCCTTCACCCTCAGAAGAGCACCTTGAGTCAGTCAGGTTCTATCAGGCACAAGGACTTACAATGGGTTTTGTAAGTTTTCCGCTAAAGTCTTGGGTTGGTTTGTTTTTCTTCTTTCTTGCCTCATGAAAATGTCTTTGGAACAATTTTCAAGTCTGCACAGCTATATGGGATGATGGGAACCATGGAGGTTCTTCCTCCAGTCACCAGTCAGGGCTGAACCCAGAGAACCTTGTGTGAGATGTGCTGTTTTTATCTGCTTTGTTTAAGGAGCCTCTGACTCTGCTCACAGAAAAATAAAAGGTGGCATGGTCAACCCTCTTCATGGCCACTCAGGCCGGCACAGTTGTTTTTGTGGAAGTTCCATGGTTCCCAGTGGAGGTCTACCAATGCCAGCCCCTGCAGCTGGGCTGCAGTGTGTCCAGATCCCTGTTCTGCAGGTAGGAACCAACCATGTGGATGCTGAGGTCTGCAGGGTCAGGATGGTGGAGGGGTGGTCTCTGCCCCAAGTCCTGTGTCCTGCCCCAGCCTTCTTAATAACCCCAGCCTCTCTCTTCTTCCCAGCCTGTCTCACTGCATCTGTGCAAGCCCTTGCCTTTGTTAGGACTGACGTATCAGGTTTGTGGCACTGTTACCCTGTGTCTAGTCCCCTCAGCCTGGTCCATCTTCCCCACCTCCCTTGGAGGTGTACATGGTAGCATGTGCCTCTGTCCTGCTAAGGCTTGCCTGGGACCTTCTTTGTGCAGGTCAGAGGCCTCTGAGATGCCCAAGATGGCCATGTGGAAGCCTCACTGCTGTGTTCACACTGCTCACCTCTCCATAGAGCCTCCTATAAGCTCTCCTTAGACTGTTGAGGCCGGCGTGCTTCTGGGCAGCACTCTGCACACCACCTAGTGCAGGCTGTCATGTGGATATGGCGGGGCCTCTTTGATTTTTCTGCTTCCTTTCTCACTGGTCACTGAAGAAGGCTTAGCCACCTCTTTGGAGACTCAGCAGACCTGCATCTGACAGCCCATCTGTGGGCACTCACCGCCAAGTCACTTAACAGCCCCAAACATGCCTGCACTCCCAGGGTTCCCTCTCAGGAGGTGGAATGTGCAAAGGAAGAGGTTTGGAAGCTGAGGAATCTGGGCATATTCTGACCTGGTCACACCTATATATTGTAGACCACTTGAAGGTATAGATGAAACTTCAGCAGGCCAGTGCAAACCTAGATGTCAGAGACTAAGGGTAGAGCTGTTCCTGTTTCTTCAGAGAGCTTAGAAACAGGCAAGATCCGTCTGGGAGAGAACCATGAAGAAAAAGGTGGGACTGGGAGTAGAAGGCGGGGAAGGGCTTGCAGGGCTCAGATGCTGGGGGACAGGTAGCAAACCTGGGAAGCAGGCCATAAACGGGTTCTAGAGGAAAAAAAGATGCAGGTGAGAGTTTGGAGGGTATAGAAAGGCTGAAAATCATGTTCCTCCCTCCTAGTTTGACCCAGTGGTAGAAGAGCATGGAACTGTGGAAGAGAGAGGATTCCCTAGAGATAGAATCAGTGAAAGGAGTTGGGGGCCTGTCCCAAAGGAGCAGAGCAGAGTGTGCAGGGCAGCTTGCAGAGCTTACTCCAGGACTAAGGCTATACTGTGAAGAGACAATAGGAAAGATGCCATCACAGGCAGAAAGAGCCACTGGAAGGAGCATGCATGTGGATATGACTTTTACCTGTCCCTTGACAACTAGTGTTGTCTTGGGCAAGTGGCCTTATTCCCCCCCACCCCACCCCCGCTTCAATTCTGTTGTATGAGATGGAAACAGTAGTACTCAGAAGGTCCTTAAGGCAGTAGAAGGATGGGGTGCCAGAGCAAAGGGTGCTGCTCAGTTTGGGGGTAATAGGCAGCTGTCACTGAGTACACACTTGTGAAGGCAAAACCAGTCTTTCCCGACTGGCTTATTGGGGGCCTGGTAGCCTCATCTTCAGATGCTGTCTGCTTTCGGATCTCTGCTTGGCCCATGGGTAAGCCAGGAACAGAGAGCTCTTCCCCCAACCATGAGCTTGAGAAGGTACTCAGGCATCCATGTGGAATTTTAGGACATTGTAGGAGGAAAGGAGCTAGGTACAATTAATTGTTGAATATTGAAATAATATAGGGGATCCAGGGAACAGAAGATTCCAGACTAAACTGAACCTTGGACTAGGATCAAAGTGAGTGAGATGGAAGGGCCATTGCTCCTGCTTTCTGGTTACCAGTGTGTAATAATTCTTTATGTTGCCTTCCCAGGATGACCCCTCAGGTGAAGGAGGCTTACCACTGGCCCTCAGCCCACAGCGCTCTGCCTTCCACCCCTACTTCACCGTGGATCTGCCTGTCTACGTCCTCCAGGTCTGGATGCATACAGTCTTGCTCTTCTCAGTAGAACTCAATAGGTTTCCCATGTCAGGAAGCTGTGGCATGGGTTAGCAGCTGTCACAGACCTGCCCTAGAAGCCTAGAAGTTGATGGTCACACTAGCCACTTTGCAATTTTTTAGAATGGTAGTCAGGGTCACAGCTTCAAATAAGGTTTGCTTGACACTGCAATATCTACTTGTGGAACAGATGAAACCTAGTGTGCCTGAGACTACTGCACTCTCTGGTTCTAAATTCTCGACAAATGAGCTCAACCTAGAGACGGTCAGTAGTTATGAGGGTGAGTAGGTAAACTGAGAGTAGGGAGTCACCAGTGCAGATCTAGGTGGGAATGAAAGTCATCTTTCAGACTGCCAACCAACCTCAAAACTGTCTGTTCCACTGTTTTAAGCGCTCAGAAGACTTTCTAAAGGGAATTTGAGCCAGATGTCATAGGCATAGTAGCACCCAGTAACCCAGACCAAAGCTGAAGAACTGTGAATTTGAGGCCACTTTGGCCACATAGCAAGGACCTGTCTCTAAGAAAACGAACGAAAAGGGGAGAAAAAGATACAGGGTGGTGGGAAGAGAGCAAGAGGCAGTGAGGGAAGGGAAGATACAAAGTACTAATGACCTGAGGCCTGCTCATGGCAGCCAGCATGGAATCTACAATGCCAAAGCAGGAACACTGGATTCCAGCAGGACAATGATGGGTGTGCAGCCGTGGCCATCTCCCTGGGCAGCTGCCCACTGCGTGCTGGCACAAGAAAGGATGAACTGTTTTTACAGAAAAGTATATGGGCGCTTCAATATGTATGGAGCCATCATTAGGCATGGAGAAAAATATCTGGAAAAATATTGTTTTTAGTTCTTTTCATTTCTTTACTTCTTTCTTTCCTTTCCTCCTTTCTCTTCCTTCCTTCATTCCTTCCTTCCTTTCTTTAAGAAGGGGGTCCCACTTTGTAGCCTACACTGGCTGACCTGGAATTCACAGAGATCTGCCTGTCTCCGCCTTGCTTGTACTGGGATCAAAAGCTTGTGTCACCATATCTGTTACATTGTTCTTTGAAGGAACATAAGGTGTGGCCATATCTCTGCTGTGCCTTCCTCATCTCTTCTTGCCCTACCCCTTACTTTTTCCCTTGGTTTTACAGGAGGTACTTCCAGCACCTGGAGGTTTGGCTGGGCTGGAGACTGCACAGGTACCAGGAAGTACTATCAACCTGCGGGACCTTCAGTGACAGCACTCTGAGCAAATGAGGACTGCATTCCAGGCTGTGCTTCAAGACCTCAGCTGGCTGTGGGGTGGGCTGAGAAGCCCATTTGACTTCCTCAGCATTCTAGCCTGGTTCTTTGAGACTTTGGGTACACATATTGAAAGTATTTTGATTCTGTTCCAGCAAGAGCCAGTTTAAAACTCTTTGAAACTGCCTCCACAGGTTGCCCTCTGTGAGAATGGCACCCTGCCCATGCTGTGTGTCTGTGTGTGTGTGTGTGCATTCCAGCTCTTCCCAGGTCCCCTTGAGCCTGAGGTGGGTGGCACCATTTACATTAAAAGATCCTTGCAGTAAGTGGGTAGAGCATGGCTCCCTACTTGGGTACATCTCTATACTGAGTTGTAGTGTGTTAGGATTTTGTTGACACAGCTAGAAATTTGGTTCTTTTCTGAGAGCTTGTATGACAGACAGCTTCTCACCTGTGGGGATGGTTTTGGTAAGTGTGTTGGTTTCACTACACTGTATATCATGGTGAAGCCAAAGTTAGGCTGAGCTCTGACAAGGCAGCTAGTCTGAAAGGTGATTGGCTGGCCTGTCACCTGCCAGTGGCCTGCTAATAGAACCTCTTCCTAGACTGATAGTCTGCTCATAGTTTGGGAATGAAGAATTCAGGCTTTTAAAGTCATCTTTCTAAATTCTGTTTCTGGGATTCATGGTAAATAGTAACTTGTCAGCAGTCTTTACAGTGAGCTTCTGAATGTTGTATGCTATGTGTAGTCTGGAACAATAGGCTTGTTTATGGTTGAGGTTGGAGATAAGTGTATTATGTGGCCTTGTGTGTTTTTACAGAGTGAGTCAGTCTTCCCTGAGGAGATGGTTGGTTGCCTTGCACACATTTGTTAGGCAGGACTGGATACAGGGTCATTCAGAAATGCATTTTTCTTGGGCTTTTGGAGTATGCTTATTCAGATACTGTTTTGGTTCTGTCCCAAACAGTTGAATTGCTTTGTTTCTTGGATTTGGGGAAAGCCCTGAAATTGGACATGAGTCTTCTCTGGATGGCTTTGTGGTACCGTCTACCTGGGTGCTGCTCCCTACAAAGGAATTACAAATCCTCCTTGAGAAGACTCTTTTCTACATGGCTCTCCTGCATCACAGGCCAAAGTTTAGGTGTTGAACTTGCCTACCTGTAATCAGTGCCCCCATACACACTCAATAGGCAGCCTGGTACCACTGTCACCTGCCTCCAG
The DNA here is from genome assembly GCF_947179515.1 of Apodemus sylvaticus. Classification (NCBI taxonomy): domain Eukaryota; kingdom Metazoa; phylum Chordata; class Mammalia; order Rodentia; family Muridae; genus Apodemus; species Apodemus sylvaticus. Next base: position 121,298,870 of record NC_067473.1, read on the forward strand.
AGCCCACCCCACAGAGAAGTTTATTTCTCCCACAGCCTCCAGCGCATGTCTACAAGTGACAGGATGGGCTGCCATGCTCTGAGCACTGGAGTGTCCTGCTGCCATAGGCCCAGTCCTTAGTGCAAATGAATAAAAGTGTTTGTATGTATGTGCCTCAGCTTTTGCTCTGGTTTCAGTCAAGGTACTATGCATGGTGTTGAGATTCTTCCCACTTCTTCCCAGCTGGCTACTGGTTCATTTGTCTCCAAGGGCCAGCACCATCCTGCTCTCCTCAGGGACAGGTTTTAGACTTCTCTCCAAGCAGCTGGTTGTGATGAGAACCAGCATAATGTTCTATCCCTCCAGCACATGCTTTGGATGAAATGACAAAAGGAGTTCCAAGAGGCACCCCTCAGCAGGCCATTCAGACTCCCAAGAGACATGGTTTTATTTCCTGTGAGTAAGGAGACTGACAGGAAAGTATGAGGTGGAGTTGGGGACCCCTCAGGCTTACAGTCCCTGTCTGACTTACTGCTGACTTCTTCTGAGCCTCAGCCAGCTCTGCTGCTAAGTGAAGAAGAAGAGCATCTCCTCCTCGCCCTTGTCTATCAGCGTCTGTTCACGCACCTCCTTTACTTTGATGACTGGTGGATGGGATCGGCTTACCAATTTCCGGCCTCTCTGCAGGAGAAATAAGCATGGGATGCCTGTACTAGCCATGTGCATGCCATGCTCCCAATGTCCCTGGCCCTGGCCATACGGCGCAGGACGAGGCCAGCACATCTATCCATGCAAACCAGCCTAAAGGGACCTAGAGTGTAGGCTGGCCCAGCAGTTACCGTGCAAGCTTCCAGGGAGCACAACTTTTGAGGGGCAAGGGCTAAAGCATTCCTAGCTCAGGGCTTCCCCAGGAGACCCTGCAGTGTGACTGGTCGGCCTAAAAGTCAGTGATCACTCTTTAAAAGCCCAATCCCATACCTTTCAGCTCTCTCTTGGACAGAGTTAAGCTGTCTGTGCTGTGTCCAATACAGCTGGACTGATGGTCCTAACCAGTCCGAGTTCTTCCATGCCTTTGGCACATACACTGTGTTGGACTAAATCATGTAATGGCAGTCCCTTACACCCTGCCCCAGAACTTGGTTGGTTATTACCTTTGTTCTTGGATTTGTTTGGGAATGTTCTCTGAAAATTGCTCTCTGAAGAGGCTTCTCTGCCCTGCCATCCTTCTCGGCAGCTTGTGTTCTCCCTCATCCCCACTACCCCCCAACCCCTTCTCTCAAGCTCCTCTCCAGGAAAAAAAAGCCTCCCCCTCTACTAAAAGAGCCCTGTTACATTTAGACCTCCATATATTGTACTATTTCTGTCTAATGCTTATCCTGTCATCTGAGTCCTGATCATGGCCTGGAAGTCTTTCTCCTAATGAGCTACATCTTCTGAAGGGAAATGTTTCAGCTTCCTTTATGAACTAAGCACTGGGGTGTATAGTACTATCTTAATATTAACAGTGATCATCTTTCCCAAGCAATGGCATGGGCAGCTGTGTTTCATAGATGCCAGCCAGCTCCTGCTTCTCAAGAGGCTGCACTTGATTGACTCCATGTCTGCTTCCAGACTAGACTTTGTACTGTCACATCTAGAAGGCACAAGGCTACCACAGCCTTGAGGCCCAGAGGGTGAGGGCTTGAGGCCCAGAAGACACAGGCCTAGCTACAAGCAGTTTGCTTGGCCCCAGGTCTATCTGGGGGGTGGACAGAGAGAGCAACAGGACCGAGAGACACTGGATGTTGGTGTGAGTTCTGTGAGATGAGCATTTGCACCTGGCAAGGATGCAGCACATCTGGGAGGTTGATCCTAGTGAGGAGAACAGCCCCGATGACAGGGACACTAGAAGTGCCTGGCTTTGGAGACTTCTCCACTCCAGTTTGGCACTGCAAGTCACAGCAGAGTGATTTGCGTGCAGAGAGGCCTTGGAGCTCAGGCCGGAGGGCTGAGGAGGTATACCCTAGAGTGGCCCTGACACCGCCCCTCACCTTCTTCTTTATTTTAGCCTGGGCCCTGGCTCGAGCCCGCTGCAGACGTTCTTCCTGCAACTGCTTCTGCATCTTAGCCTTCTCTTCACGGAGCCTGGGAACAAGAGGTGGGCTTAGGAGGACCAGGGCCTGGGAGGGAGGGATCTCTGCTTTTCCCACTCAGGTTCCAAGTTAGCCTATTCCCTCTCACATGTGAAAATGTCCCCGCTGCCATTCCTGTCAGTCCTGGGCAAGTGACCAAGGCTTAGGAAGAAGGCAGGCAGGGCTTGTAGATGCTATGTGGCCATGGGGGTGCTCTAAGGTTCAGACCACAGGCCCAAGAAAGAATGTGTTCCTGGATCCACATCTATGTCTTTAATTATTATGCCCACAGACCTACACCCTCGCACCCAACTAGGACATTAGCCTTAGAGTAGGTGCCGGGGCCCCAGAAGAGGTCACTTCAACCTTAGGAGAGACAGACTTGGCAGATGGTTGTGACCCAGGACCCCACATGTAAGTGGATGACTAGGCAGAGAGCCCATGGCTTCTGCCCTGTGGGACCAACAGATAATGCTCTCAGCCTCATCAATCAGAGTCCTGAGCCAGTCTCTGGACAGGAGAGTCCTAATGGTGGACTCTGACTAGATCACCCTGCACACAGCCAAGCCTGCAGTCACAGAAGGTGGGGTACAGTGGCTGACCTCATGCGCCGCTCCCTCTCCTTGACCTTCTCAGCCTGCTCGATCTTGACCTGAGGCACTCGCTCCAGATTCTCCAGCAGCTCATCCAGCTGGTGCTCCACCACAGTCAGCATCTGCACTGTGCCCAGGTTAGCCTCCTGCTGCATGCCCACACACTTCCGGTACACATCCAGCACCTTGTGGTTCAGGCTCTCCAACATCTTGTCCTGGGGACGGTCGGCAGTAGAGAGTGGGTGGAGCATGGGTGCCTGCTTTCCTTAGGCGGGTATGGTTAGGCTTCTGACTTCTCTCATGTCCCAGGCCCTCCCCCAGCTTCCTTAGCAAACCCATTGAGGCACAATCTTATGTTCCAGGGAGCCATGCACTGGCCCTAGCTCCCCCCACAGGACCACATTCTGTGAAGCTCTGGGTAGATAAATTCATCCGTCTCTGAGCCTGTTCTGACATTCAGAAAGCAGGTAACAATGCTGGATCAACTCAGCATTGTAGGGGAGTACCAGGACAGAGAAATGGGAGGGGGGGGTGATTAGGAAATGGGGGAGGGAAGAGGGCTTATGAGACAGATGGGGAGGGGGAAACTGGGAAAGGGGAAAGCATTCGAAATGTAAACAAAGAATATATATATATATATATATATATATATATATATATATATATATATATATATATATATATATATATATATATAAAGCAGGTAACAACTACTGTGTAGGTGTTGTGTAACTACTAATGAACAGCAGCAGGCAGAAAGTCAGGTCTAGCCACAGCCAGTGCCCAATGGCTCTTGGCTAGGCAGAAGCCAGGCCCCTGGCCTGGTGACTGTCACACACGGCACTGCGCAATACTGGAAAGAACCAAAGCCTGGCTGAGCAAATGAGATTTCTATGTGTACGTTTGCTAAGCCCCTGACCAGAACCTGGTCCCTATTGCTGCGAGTCTGGGAGGCAGTGCAGGCAGCTGAGGGAATGGGTAAACAGACAGCCCTGGGCACATGCCACACCAAGTACCCAGAGCCTAGGAAGTGGGCCTGGCCTCTGTCCTAAGGCAACCCTGTCCTTACCTGCTGGTCACCCTGATACTCCCCAAAGTGGAAGACTCGGGCTTTGAGCTCCAGTTCTGCGGCTGACTCTTCCTCCTTGGAGATGGATAACATCATGGTGGTAATCCACTGCTTCAGGAGGTTGACCTCCTTGTCCCTGCAGGATTGGACAGTCCCCTCAGCACCCAGGGTTCCTACTAGGCATGACCCATTAGGAGAAGAGCCCTGTCCTGTCCTAAGGTCACAGGTCTAAAAAAGTTGAGGCTCTGCCCACCTGCATGGAACTTCAGGGCAGTCAAGAAAGAGGAGCTACCTACCGTTTGCTCCAGATGTCACTAGAAAAGCCACTAGTTAGTCCTTGCCCTTAACTAACAGTATTAGCTTGTAGGATCTTGTGATGTTTACCAAATTAAAATTTCCTTCTACTCCTAATTTGTGACCCGTGGTCTTTACACACTTGGGATTCCACTTGAGGTCTTTATGCCACAGTGATGAGACTCCCTGTCCCAAACTCCTCTCCTGGGCTGTCTCTGTCTGATTTGGCATTAGGGCCACATGCTGGCCTCACTGTGAGGCAAGGAATGGCCCTTCCTCTTCTGTCCTTTGGAGATGGCTGAGGAGTGTTGTCATTTCTCCCTTAAATGTGTGAGTGTATGCTGCTTGCGTGTATTTTGAGACAGGGTCTCTCACTGCCTGGTGCTTATGAGTGAGTTAGACTTGCAAGGCAGCAAGCCCCAGGGATCCCCATGGCTTCTTTTCTAAAACCATAGTTAGAAACGCATACCACTGTTCCCAGCTGGGAATCAAACACAGGGTCTCCTCCATGCAAGGCAAGCACTTTACTCACTGAACCATCCTCTTAAACCCTTAAATTTTCTGTAGAATGTATCTGATATCCCAGCTGGATCTAAGGCTCTTTCGCTAAATTATGATCTGTTGCTTTCTCTTTCTCACAAGCTGTTTTCTGGTTTTTTATTTTGTTTTGTTGTTGTTTTGTGTGTTTTTTTTTTTTTTTTTGAAAAAAGGTGATGAGTGTTCCAGAGATTGCTCTGCCTGTCACCTGTGTGCTGCTGGGAACATGGCTGGCTCTGTTGGGGGAGACCAGATCCTCTGAGACTCTGAGAGGCTCCTAGCCTTTCTACAGAACATCTGGTGCTCCAGCCCTTGCCAGGTTTCCAGAACACAGTTCTGCCTAGCAACTGGAAGTTCCACTTCCTTCTGGAGGCAGCCATGCTGGACCAGTATGATGAGTTATGAAGAGTGTGACTCCCGAGCTGGACATTGAAGTCTCAGCGGGGTCAGGACCTATGTCCTGGCTGCTTCTGTTGCCTGAGCTTCTTTCCCAGGGCTCTGGGTGGCAGGCTCCTTCCTGTTCCCCAACAGAGTGCTGGGCCACACGCTGCTTCCTCTCAACAGCTGTCACCTGTCCCTCACATCACTCACCTTGTCCTCCTCCTAGCATGTACATTTTCTGTCAGTCAGTGTGTAGGTCTGTCTGCTGTCTGCTGCCATTCAGCATAAGCTCTCATGGGCCAGCCTTGGGCCATCCGAGAAAAGTTGCTCAGAGTTTAGGGACTTGGTAGATGGGCCCTTAATAGCCCCAACCCTAATACCCCAGCTCAACCTTTCCTATTCAGCTCCTTTGGACTCTGGAATGGACCAGCAAAAGAGACCGGTATGTCTTATAGCCCACCCTACAGCAGGGATTAAGGGTCTGTGAGTATCCAGTGGGTTCAAGTTAGGAGTGGGCCCATGTCCAGCCATCCTCTGCTGCCTAGCTAGCCACACTTAGGGCCTTGGGCTTCCCCGGGATCTTTCCAGATCCCTGGTCCCTTGCCGTGCTAGAGGGACTTGGACAGACCTATCCTCTCCAGACCTCACCCATTCCTGTCGGTCCAGCCTGTCAGGTGGCCTTGTACCCTCCTCCTCACCTGCACCTCAGCTGCTTGGTACCCACCCAAATGTTCCATGTCCCCAGCAAGGCAGGTCTTCCCTCTCTCACAGCCTGGGAACTAGTGGTGTTATGTGAGGACCTCTAATACTTCCCCATGGCTGAAGTGTCTTGAAGACCGGCTTCTAGCCCTTCCAAGCCATGCCTGCCTCAGGGCCCTGGGATGTAGTGGCCTTCCAGATGGCAGAGCTGGTCTCCCAGGGCCTGAATAGTGGCAGAAGGGCTGGATAGGAGGTCCTTGCTGCTGCCTTCTGAGTGCAGATGGCTCCAAGGCCCTGCATCCACCCAGACCCTAAACAAGGAAGACAGCTGGTAGTGTAATGGGGCAGGAGTGGCAAGAGGGCAGCAGGACCTACATGCGGATCTGTGTGTTTTTCAGAGTGACGTTCAGTTCATCCAAGGTCTCCTCCATCTCCTGCGTGTTCTGAATCAGCGACAGGTTCTGTTCCTCTAGCTTTGTGAAGACGTCTAAGAGCTGCTGGGGCTCAGTGAAGTATAGTGCCAGCTCCTATAAGGGGTAGGCAGAGGGTGCTGTACAGGACAGGGCTTAGTGGGGCAGTGCAGGGTGCTTGATGGGGCGGGGGTCAAGTGGGGAGAGAGCCCAGCCACAGACCTCCCCATCGCTGTCAGTGTCGTCTTGTGATGGAAACGTGGCGCTTGACCTAAGGACAGATAACGGGATCAGAGCTTCTGGACCAGTCTAGGCCACAAGTGGTAAGGGGGTCAAAGGACCAAAGACATGGATGGAGCATGTCCCCTGCGCCCCTCCCTTATCCCATATTGCCCAGATGTAGCACCAGGCCCCATCAGGGTCCCACAGCCAAGGGACATTCAAAATTCAGTAAGCAGTCTCCAGTTAAGAGATTGGCTTCCCTTGATCCACTAGGTTACTCTGCACTGATCTGTCATCCATTCCCCTCTAGGTGCAGAACTTTTGTACCTACCCTCACTTCCCAGCTACCTTCCTACTTACCATTCATTTTCTGAGTGACCCCCCTGAAGCCATCTGGATTGGACCTGGAGACCTGCCCAATCTACAGCCATTGAGCATACCTGTCTCTTCTCAGCGTATTCCAAGCAGCACCATACAAGGCAGGGCCTGTCCTGAGACAGCTCATAGGGTCACAGAAAGGCTGTGTGGCCTCAGCCCACCTCCACATGCTTCCCAGCCCTTCCCAGTGGTTCCCACCCACCCACTCCAGCTGGGCTCTGCCAGATGCCCAAGAGGTAGAAATGGATATGTACTTGTGCAGAGAACTGTGGGACCAGAAAGTTGCCTATGCCTCACCACTGCTCCTTCCAGGACCTTGTGACAGGAGGAATTTGGAGCCACCTGCTCAAGGTACTCCAGGAGTCTGCTGAGTCCCTCTGCCTTGAATCCGCCCTCTAAGGGGATATGGCCTTCTCAGTTGTGGCTCCCTAGAGTCCAGCTTCCTAAACTGTATGTATGTAGCTAAATGTGAAAAATAGGAAAAACTGGGCAACAGTGGAAGTTCTTCTAACATTCAGTGACCAGAATTTAATTACAAGTGAAAGGATCTGAGCTGTTCGTGAATTCACAGCAGACTCAGTTCTGAACACACACAGCATGTGCAAAGCACATGCTGTTACACCATACCGCACCTCAGCCTCATTCCTCAGCATGCATCCGATCACATCTTTAGGTTGTCCCTAGCATGCCTCTGGCATATTGTATATTAATGTCAATGGTGTTCTCCGTATTGGTGATTCTAAAGTCAAAAAGTAATCAACTAAAAACAATGAAATGCTCTGCCCCGAGCAATATCAACTATCCAGCCAAGATTTAATTATTTATGTAATATAAGCAAGCATACCTATCTCATACACAAATTTGACTTTTCTTTTAGTGGTAACAGTGTTTGTGGACCAAAGAGGTTCTTTAAATTCCCTTGTAATTCCTGATTAATGGGTGTTTGGTCTGTGTGCCTAGTTTACAGACTATATATGCTGAGTACTATAAATTTATCAGTTGAAAGGTTAAAGGTAGAAGCACTATACCTGATGATAGAGAGAGGGACAAGGATTCAAAGCCAGGCCAATGTGATCAGGACCTATATCCTCAGCTCTCCCAACACAGAGTTCAGAGCTAAAGTAACCCTGGTAGGTTGCTGGCATTGTACTCGAACCTCTTGGAGTCTCTATACCAGACCCCCAGCCAATCAACACACATCCATGTCACTGATGGTGGCTACTCTGTCTCCATGACAAGACCTCCATGTTCAAGAAAGGGTTTTTACAAGCAAGTTTACAAACTGAGGTTTCCCATAGCCCCCCAAAAAGCATAAACTGGGGAGTTGAGCAGCTGAAGGTGCACTGTGCACAGGCATCAGGAAAGGGGGTGCAGTGTGCAGAACTAAGGAGGAGGTTCCTGGGGCCTTAAAGCAGGGAGAGGCAGAGGATGGGACATGGGAAGGAATAACAGACATTAGGACTGGCACAAGGAGGACCATTTCTCATGCCCAGATGCCTTCATCCACACCAATACACTGAAAGCTCGCAGCACAAAAGCAGACTACTTCAGGGCTGGCAGAGATTCCTTAGGAAGAGTATGAGATGCACCTGCCATATGTGGAAAGATAGGTAACATGACATTATTAAAATTCCTCTTAGCCAGGTGGTGGTGGCGCATGCCTGTAACCCCAGCACTCTGGGAGGCAGAGGCAGGCAGATTTCTGAGTTTGAGGCCAGCCTGGTCTACAGAGTGAGTTCCAGGACATCCAGGGCTATACAGAGAAACCCAGGTCTTGAAAAAAAATTCCTCTTAAAAGGCAGTATGAAAAGGGGGATGTCAGGACACCACCAGGGCGTGGCAATAGCTAACAGAAGACTGGTAGGGAGCTGACTAACCAGGCCACCCAGGCCCAAGAGACAGGGATTTGTCATCAAGAAAATGTCACTAAAACACACAGATACCACTTGTGCCTATAGTGACTCTGTAGTTTTACCCAATATTCTAAACCTCTGACATCTGGAGCCTTGTGGGCCCTCCCAGAATAACCTACAGACAGAAAACTGCCTTCAGCACATGCCTTGCAAGGGGGTGAGGGGGGAACAACCCCTCTGGTCCCAACCATCCCCCTTTATTATGCTGTCACACTGGGGCTACTGACCACCCCAGTCACTCCAGGGCCAGAACCAGGCACCTGAGGCAGCTCTGCAGAGTGACCTCAGCTGGCTCCCCTCTCCTCATCCTCCCCTGTGTCCCTGCCAGCCTGGCTGTCTCCTTCAATGGCCTTTGCTTCCCTCAATCCATCAAGGCCACTCACAGTCTGGATTCCAGCTCGCTGTGCAGGCTAGCCTGGGTGAGCTGACCGACCTGCGGGAGGCTCTGAGTGCTGGATGTTGAAGTCTTTCCACCCCGTCCAATCTTTGTGACCTTCTTCAAGCCATGAACCTCTGACAGGGGAAGCAGACGGTTTATGCATGCCCCTAGGGTAAGGTATGAGTCCCCTCTGGGCTGGGGCAGTCATACCTTTCCACAGGAAGGCTGTCTTGCTCTTAATGCCAGACCCTATTGGAAGCAAAAGAGAACCCATATGACTACTGCTGGATCTTGATTTTAGAGGACCCAGGTTTTCCAGCTGGTCCCTGGGATCCTCCTTCTGAGAGAAGAGTCTGTGTGCTTAAAGCAGAAATTATGTCCTGTTGTCCAGAAACCCTGTCACAGCCTTCATGGGCGATTTTGGATTATTTTGGCAACTCGGGCTTCTCAGCCCAGAAGGAAGATAGGGAAGGAAATGCTTGAGAGGAGAGCCCTTGGTTTAACTGGAAAGCCCGTGTCTCTATGGAAAGTCTCGAGCTGAGCTCCGGGTTCAAAGTGGGCACTTGCATGTGTGCAGCCAGCCGTGAAACGATGGATGGGGCCCCAGACATACAGGCTCTGTACCAGTATCAGGGCCCAACCTTAGGGGGACACCCTTCTCTTGGTCCCACCTTTGTCCCCTAATGTGGATATGCTGCTGCTCTTGAGCTCTGCAGACTCCTTGGCCCTTCTGAGAGCCAAGCGCTTCTCCTGCTGCTCATCCAGCCACTCCTTGGGTGACAACTTGTACAGGAACTCCTTGTAGACCTTGTAATGTTTCAAAGTGTCTTCAAATTTGGAGATCTCGCTAGGCCCAAGGAGGGATGCAGGAAGTTAGGTGGTGTCTACCACCAAGTCCTAGCTGGGCTGGGAAGGGAGTCTGCCCTACAGGGACTAAAACAGCGGAACTTCTAGAGTTCTGACCCTTCTGTGGCCTGAAGGGTCCTCATCCATGGGGTCTCTCCTGCTGCTCTCAACCTGAGCCACAGTGCTCCTGTGTCCTGAGGTGTGGCCTCAGGACAGTCACTAAGTGTCAGTCTCAGCACCACCCATAAGACAGGCCACAGCCTCCCACAGGGTTGAGTCCCTGAGAGGCCTTTGTGATCCTAAATGGCCCTTGGTTCCAATGAAGTAACAGGGAAAGGTACCCCCTGTAGTCTACCTTTTGATGCTCGTGATCTGGGCTGTGAGTTCTCGGATCTCAACAATCTTCTCCGTCTTGATCTTGGTCTCTTTCTCCGCCCTGAAGGAGGGGGAACCAGGAGACCACTCATGGATCATTAAAAACCAATCAGAAATGGAAGAAGCCAAAGCCTTAGCTTTGGGCACAGGCCAAGTGGGGAACTAGTGGGGTGGGGGATATCCAGAGGTCATAACCATAGGTTGAGATCAGGGCCTGGCTAGGGTTCAGGGTTTCAGGTCCAGCTAAGACTGGACTGGACCTGGCCTGGGCAATGGGTTTGCATATGCAAGGCCTCAGGGTCTGTAGGCTCACAGTCTCATGGCCTGCACTGAGTTGCGGTCATTCTCCCTGAGGAACTCGTCAAACAAGGACGCGTCCTTCTCCAGGAACTTCTCAGCCCTCTCCAGCCTGTTCTCCTCCCGGGTCGCCAGCATTTCCAGCCGCTGGATTTCGTTTTGCTTCATTGCCAGGGCATACTGTGGGCCAGCAGAGCAGGCATGAGGGCACCTGGCTGGGCCAGAACCAAGCTATGGGCCCTCGCCTGGATGTAGCCGGTCCCACCTGGAGGAGAAACATGCTTCTCTTCTTCTCCATGTAGTCATTCAGTGTCTCAGGCTCTTTCTTCCTCTCTGCAACAAGACCCAGAAGGAGAGGAGAGAGGCTGGATCTCAAGCTGGAATTCGGCACCCAAGATGGTCCACAGAGGAGGCTGGTGTACTGCTGCCCACCCAGGGTGTCACAGTGTTGGTAGAAGGACTGTAAAAAATGGAGAAAAGGCTCCCCCAGCACATAGCCAACACTCCATATCTACAGGGCTATAGCCTTGGTTTCAATCAACAGATCAGACATATATGGAAAAGGATCACATTTGCCCTAAAGGTATAGTGACAGAATTCCCTGCCACGACAAACAACTGTTTGCATAGGTGTATACTGAACCTATTACAAACAAACCTATGGATGACTTAGAAAACGGGAGCATAAGCACGACTTGAAGCATCACTGTGGGTTCTGACAGCAAGGTGGCTCCATGATGGTGTCCCCAGGAGTGCCGAGAGGTGACTGCCAGGCTCTCCATGGCTGGTGCCTGTTGAACTTGTTTCTCTCTCACTGTATCATCTTCTCAACTTGGAATAAGGCTCTCGGCAGCCCTCACCCAGCTAGACTTAGTAACACTGGCCAGGCCCTTGAGGCACAGGAAGTAAATGGGGCGCTATGTGCTCTCTGTGGGGTACTTTAGGTTGAGCAGTAGCTAATTCCATGGTTATTATTTCAGGCAAGTGAGACAGCCTCCACCGTACAGAGACCACTTGGGGCAAGGCCGTGTCCTCTGCATATTGCATGAGGAAGCTGTACGTGATCCTGACTTTAGAGGATCCAAAACTGGTGTCTGCCCAATCCCTGGGCTCCTCTTTCTGGGAGAGGGGCCTAGTGGCTTGAAGCAAGAGTTCTGTTCTGTAGTCCAGAGACCCTGTCACAGCCTCTAGGGTGATTTTGCCCCTCAAGTCAAGGTCAGGACAGTGAGGGATTTGACGGCCTTCTGTTTGTCCCTGCTTCCCTTTCTGCCACCCCCGCTTGCCTCTCTCAGCCCGAGGAATGGAGAGCAATAGCCCCCCACAAGCCCCATGAAACTCTGCTCTTGATGTCAAGGTAGAGGTTAGGGGTTCTGTTTTATGATCACAGTGCCTTTGTGGTCCCGCCATGTACCATGAATGCAAGTTCGGAACTCAGGAGTTCCTGTTGAGCAACAAACTAGCAGCTCACAGATACTTGGCTCAACGTCTTAACATAGACCGCACAATTCCTAAGATTGGTGCAGTTAGTTAGAGGAGTCCAGTGCTACCCATGACCTATCAAATGCTGTAATGTGACCAAGAACTGGAAGGCAAGTTCCAGATACAGTCTCCCCTCTGGAGTTGAGCTGTCCATTGACTGTGACCAGCCAATTGTTGAGTGCATGGATGGAACCCAAGCCTCTGCGAGTTGAACCAGTCTCTACCCTTTTGCACCATGGAGTCCCCATGTGATCAGCATGCCCTGGAACTGTGACCCATCAGGACAGAGCTCTTCAAGGTTTGCAGTGTCAGACACAGGGAAGGGGGGGCTTTCCTTAACCATCCCTCAACCCTGCTCTTGCGCAAGGTAGGGGTGCTGTACCTCGGGTCATGGCCAGCTTCCACTCATTGTTGTCTCGGAAGCCGTGCATCTCCTGGGCCTCAGCGTTCAGCTGCTGCTGCTCCATTTCATCTTCTAGCTGTAGCTCCCGGCGCAGGCTAGTGTGCTTGGCTGATACCTTGGATGCATAGGTCATCTTCTGGTGTACCCTCAAAATCTTCTTTTGTTCACGCTCCTACGGAGGTGATGGGCAGTCAGTGGGACCGGGACTCCTATTGGAGGCTTATCTCCAGTGACACTAGAAGAGTGCCAGAGGCTGAAAGGCCCATACACAGGGGCACACACACACACACACACACACACACACACACACACCTTGCTGAACACTCTGCTGGTGTTCTTAGAGAGCCTGTAAGCTCTTAATGTACAGCCTCTGGAGTTAATGGAGCAATGCCCACTGAGGATGGGTCTCAGGAAGGGCAGCCATACCAAACACAAATGCTAGTTCAGTGTGCTTCCGGATAACAAAAGGTATCAGGGTGCCTAAGAGACAATCTATCCACTCACCCAGAGTCCCCTGTAACTGACACTGAGCATTTGATTTGCTAAAACTGACAGAAGGTTTGGGGAACTTAAACCTATTTCCAAAGTCACCTGGCTGGAAGCTCATTGGTGGCTTTTGTCTCCACTGCCCTGAACCTCTGTACTGGGTATCATCTTGATTCATCCAAAGATGGCAGGGCAGGGGGACACTCTCTGACTGTAACAGGACTCAAGCCCAAATGCTGCCTAGCATTGTGAGCTTTGCACTGAATCTCCTTATTCAGAAAGGATCTCAGCAGCAGACTGTTCTCTGCTGGGACCCACCAGCTGCCACAACCTAATAGCCCTGAAGAACCTCCGCAAATGCTGAATCCAGCCTGAAGTCCCCAGCTGACCCCTCTGCATGATGGTAAAATGGCACCCTTAGGTGTGGAGAACATTGACCCACTACACGGGGTAGAGTGGAGCTGAGGGTCTGCTGAGTACAAGGTGAGAAGGGTCTAGACTGGAGACCCACTGGGTGAGGAGGGTATGCATGGGGACTCTCTGGGTGGGGAAGTAGGTTGGGCATCTGTAAGGAGGAAAATGGAAATTCTTCAAGGGTAAAAGGGCAGCATGAATTACCCATGGACATTTTGTAGAAGGCACTACCCCCAAGGTACTCCTGGGCTTGGAAATAGAAGAAATACCCAAGTCTGCACCCCAAAAAGAAGAAGGCCCAAGGTGAAGGCCAGAGAGAGGCCTGCCTGTGGGTTTTCCATTCTTCTCGGTGTGTCACGACATCTGAGAACCTTCTTCCAGAGCTCCAAACTCAAGCTCAGCCTCTCCTTCTGGAGCTGGGCATAGTTCACAGGTCTGTGCCAATTTCAAACACAGAGGCTGAAGGACACCTTTCACTCCATGTGATTCTAGTATGGGACCCCACCACCCTGAGAGCAGCAGATGCTGAGCCCGAGTCAGTCGGGAGAAGAGGGACTGCATTGTCTGGGCTTGTTCTGCTGTTCTGAGCTCGGGCCGTGGAATCCAGGGATGCCATGACTCCTAATCATGCGGATAAAACAAGAAGCAGCAAGCTGGGGTACAGGTGAGACAGGGGTAGGGGCATTCCGTGTCTCTGTCCTGTGGGATTCAAAGCAGGGGAGAGGTCCAGAGGAGAGGACTTGAGGGATCTGAGTCAGGCCTTGAAGGACAAGAAGAATGCTGAGAGGGAATGGTGGTTCTCACAGGGGAGAGTGGAAGCGATAGATTTGTGAAGCGATAGATTTGAGGGGGGAAGTGGGCCAATGATTGTTCTGGAGTGAGAGAAAGTTAGGGAGGGGGACATTTACCTGAGATAGGAACAGGGAGGAGGGAAACTACTCAGAGAGGAGGAACTGCCCAGGTCCAGATACTTACTGCAATAGCTTGATTCCGCTCCTGCTCTCTGAGCAAGAAGAAGTCCACATCCCCTGATATGTGGAAGGGGTTACTTGAGCGGTCGGAAATAGTCACATTCCCTGGAGATGGAGAAAACAGCCTGTGTCTCAAGGGCTCCTGGGCCTTTTCTACCCAGCACACAGTACACAACACTGGTAAATATGTTCCCATCCAGCCACACCTGAAGTCTTCTCTTGAGTCCTGAAGCCCCATAAATGTTCCTCTGTGGTCTAATCTAGGGGAGCTGGGCTCCTTCCCAGCATCTGTCCTGGTGTGAAAATCCCAGCAAGGCTCGTTTCACAGAGAAGGAAAGCCAGAGCCTGCTGCCCACAAATGATGGAACTGAGCAGGTTTTCTATGGGTAGAACAAGTGGGACACAGGCCAGACCAACTCCTGGAAGACCCAGGGTGGGGAGTGGGGAGAGGGGCGGGAAGAAAACCATCCAGGGAGCCCCAAGTCAGGGTTCATGCTGGTCTGCTCTGTGAACCCCAGGTCATACCGTTCTCCTTTACATTGACCCAGATTCTAGTGTGTTTACTCGAGGTGGTCTTTGTGAGCTCTGGGAGACCAGGAAGTCAGAGGGTCCCCCAGGGTCCCCATCCAGCAACTCAGAAATCTTAGGAACAACCATGAAATTCCAGGACAGCTCTGGGAAGCAAGGGGAGTCCTGGTGTGGTAAAGGCTGCTTGAGAGCCCAGGAGAGAAAGAGTGGCCATGGGTCTGCTTTAAAAGCCTTGTGTCTGCACCTAGGGCCACATGGAGTTTCAGTAAATTAACCATGAGCCAGAACTGTTGGATGAGGATGAAGCTTCTGGGATGGCCCTTTCCTTGTGAGGCTGAGGTACTGAGTGGGCAGTGTGGTGGACACATCTGGATTGTCTAGATCATGTTGGCCTTTGGGCCTGTTGGTGGGGGGTGTCTTGGTTTTATTGGTTGATTTGGGAAGACATCAGCCCACTATGGGCAGCCCCACTCCTTAGGCTTGGGACCTGGACTGTGTAAGAGTGGAGGTAAGCTGAAGCCCAGGCCTGCATGCATGTATTTCTCTCTGCTCTTGGCTGTCTGTCTTAAGTTCCTGCCTCCTTACTGTGACCTGGAGCTGTGAGCTAAACTAAGCCCTTTCTCCCCTTAAGTGGATTTTTATGAGGTATTTTATCACAGCAACAGAAAACTAGGGCTGACATTTTTTAACTTTTTTGGAACTTTTTGGTTTCTTTCTTCCTGCCTTGAGTCAAACATATGGAACATATCAGTCACAAGACAATCTTGTATTTAAGACAGAGGATCTGGTCACCTAGATGCCTTAGTGTTTTGGAGGTCAGTCCTGACTCATTTCCCACTACACATTATCCCCACTACCAACCCTCCTTGCATTGCTGTTGAGTTCTGTCCAACAGGAAGAGAAACACTCCCCTCCACCCTGCACCCTGGAGGCCAGCCTGAAGCACCCTAAGAGAGGGGCCAAACTTCACCTCCACCTACCCTGCTCAGGAAACTACCTTTGTTTTTCTTTGACTCTTTCTTCTTGTCTTCAATGAAGGAAGAGGAGCTGTTGTTTATGAACTCCTGGCTGCCTCCTGGTGAGAGACAGGAGAAAGCCACGGCAATGGGAGTCTGGCCCGAGAGCTGTGAGCACACAGCAAGGCTGGTGCGGGGTGCAGACTCACGGCCGGTTTAGCCACCTCGATGAGCCTTCAGGTCTGCATGTGAGGTGAGGATGCTGACGTAAGGAACATGGAGATATTTTAGAGGCAGGTCAAGTGTCCCCAACTTCTCCCATGGCCAAATGGAAATGTCAGAAGTTCATTCCTTGGGAAACACCAGCCCCTTCTGTCTAAAAAGGGGTTCTGGCCCTGTAACCAAGAACTGTACAGTGAAGGGCCAGGAGGTTGGTCCCTAGGGTGGGTTCATATCTTCCTTCAGGTGACTTGAGGCACTTGCAGTCCAGCTGCTTTGCTAACCTTGTCACCTGACACCCACAGGGAAGAGCCCTGCAGCCCCTCCCAAGCCCACCAGGACTCTGGCATTCTGTACCCCAGCAGGGGAACCAGAAAGAGCAGAACTGAGCCTTAGGCTAACTCAGGGATGAATGGGGTACCCAGTGCCCTCAGATAGGGAAAGTCAGGCCTGAGTAGAAGGGCGAAGCTGAGCAGATCCCTGGAGGAGGCCCAGCAGGACTGTCTGACCAGCAAGAAGGCTCAGCCTGAAGCCTGGTGACCTGCAGGACAAGTGAAACTACAGTCTCACAGGAGGCAAAGGGTGGGGCAGTCCTGGAGTCAGGCATTCTCCATCTCCAGAGCTCACTCTTGCTAAATTATCCTGTTTTCTAGAGTCTGTGTAAAACTTTCCTGGGAGTAACATTCAATTATCCCATTATAAAAATTTCAAGATATTAAAAACTAAACACATCATCAAATAGACCAGAACCAAAATCAAGTCAAAATTATACTCCAAACCTTGATTCTGAATTGAAAAAGAAAGGTATACATAGTCAAAGACACAGGTAGTAAGAGTTCTCAACTTTTGTGGTGTGAGAAGCATCCTCATCCTTTCCCCTAGCCAACAGAGGTTCTCCACCCCTTGAGAGGGAGTCTCTGTGTGGGCCGGCTTCAGGCTCATCACCCTCTTGGCTCAGCCTCTGAGTGTGGTATCTCTAGTTTATCTACTACATCTCCTTCATCTCTAGTTTAGAAGACATGAGGGGCAGATGAGGGCTCTAATAAGCCCCAGCATGGCCAACATGGCTCTTCCAGGCCATGCCCTCCCCATGCCCTCCCCATGCCCTCCCCATGCTCTCTCCTGCTAAGCCATTAGATTGCTGGTCTGAAGCTAGTTTCCAAGGCCTAGTCCCTTACTGGCCGTTTCCTCCTAAGTCTGACCACCAAAGTCCAGCCACCAAAATGCTATCCTGACCAAACCTTTCCAATCAAAATCGGTCACCTCAGCCAGATGTGAGGCTTCCCCTTTCTCTGTATAAACTGCCATTTGCTCTTGGTCTGTGCTTGTCTTCCTTGTCTTCAGAGACAGTCCTTTGTCCCTCTGAGGCAAATATCCACCCCCACCCCCACCCTCCACTCCCATTTCTTTTCCCTTCTCCCTCATCCTCTGTCTCCTGTCTCTGTCCCTGCCCTTTACTCTTTGCCAGAGGGACAAATCCATCTCCTTTGTGCTGAGAACTTGGTTGTGGTACATTCTGGTGAGTTGACTTAGCAGTTAGCACAGCCATGCTTGCAGAGAAGCCAGGGTCCCTTCTCAGCACCCACACGGTGCCTAACAACCAAGGGATCTGACACCCTCGTCTGGCCTCTGAGGGCACCAGGCACACAGGTACACACATGCAGGCCAATCACCCATACACAGAAATCTTTTTAAAACTTTTGAAAAGTACATAAATTTGAGGGGAGGAGGAATTAAGGGGCAGAAGTTGGGGGTAGATATGATCAAAATACATTCTCATAAAGCCTCAAAAATGTAATACAAATATTTGTAAGGGCCATAGAGATAACTTGAGAGTTAAGAGTAAGTGCTGTTCTTCACCACCCATAAGGAAAATCCTTTCCTTCCGGCCTCCCCAGACACCTGCACACGTGACAAACATTCAAACATAAGTAGTAGAAATAAGTATTTTTTAAAACAAAATTCTATGCATGCACACATCTTTTTCCACTAAAATTCTTTTGACTCCATGCTGCCACACACATAGCTGACTCTTCACCTGATGTCACACGAGGCAGCCAGCCTCCATGATGGATGGAATGAGATCAGGTCAGGCAGGGGTCAGCACTGCTCAGGGGTCTGTCAGTCCTTGAGAGGAATAGCCCCTGCATGGAAGCTGTTTCTAAGCAGCATTCTAGCATCCACCAGCATAGGTGAAGGATCCTGTAAGGCAGCTGAAACCCACAGTGGACTTCCTCATCCGCCCACAACTGCACCCCCACCCCACACGCACAACCTTGTGGTTTTCCTTGTGCTGATTTCTGATCCACTTTATATAGAAAGGTCATGTAAGATGGGTGTAGTGGCATAGCCTTTGACCCCAGTACTTTGGAAGGAGAAGAGGGGAGAGGCAGGCAAATTCATGGAGTTCAGGGTCAGACAGGTCTACAAAGAGAGTAACAAGACACCTAAGACCCTACCTCGAGTAAATGAAAATTCTCATGTAACTGCTTTCATGAAGGAGGAGTGTCTTAGGGTTAGGTTTGACCAAAAGCTACTTGGGGGTGGGGGAGAAAGAGATTATTTGCCTTCCACATCATAGTCCATCACTGAAGGAAGTCAGGACAGGAACTCAAACAAGGCAGGACCCTAGATTCAGAAGTTGGTGCAGAGGCCATGAAGGGGTGCCACTTTCTGGCTTGCTCCCCATGGTTTGCTCAGCCTGCTTCCTCATAGAACCCAGAATCACCACCCCAGGGATGACATCATCCACAAGGGCTGAGCCCTTTCCCAAACGATCACTAATTAAGAAAATGCCCTACAGCCGGATCTTATGGAAGCATGTTCTCAGTTGAGAGACTCTCCTTTCATATGACACTAGCTTGTGTCAAGTTGACATAAAACTAGCCAGCAAGATGGGTCATTCCAGGTCACTGGGATCCAAGACCAGAGTTATTTCCACCTGACTCAGTAAGCGTGTCATCTTCCACAAAAGGGCATTTCATGTTGGTACTTGGAACTGGGGAAAAGGCTTCGTTTTGGACAAAAGGATGTCAAGGTCGCGTGTGCAGCTGCACTTGCATTTAACTGGTTAAAAATCTTTATTTTGTGTCTTTTACCGCAATTTAAAGTCTGAAATACATGGCTCTTTCACACACCTAGCCAAAAAAAAAAAAAAAAAAAAAAAAAAAAAAAAAAAAAAAAAAAAAGCCCCTTGTGGGACGCTGAGGGTTTTTTCAGTCTTTCACCATTTCTCAACTTTGCAATGAGTCCTCTGGATCACCAGGCTCAGCACTATTGGCCTAGGTCCCTTGCCCTCCTCCATCACTGCAGCTCCCCTGCCAGTAGTTCTGTCTGCTCAGCCTCCTGAGCGGTCGGTCGCTGGAGCGCCCACTGGTGGCCAAAAGGAAGCTGTGATTGGCTCAACCACCGCCGTCCTTCATGTAAATGAGGGACGGCCAAACCAACCCAAAGGACAGTGGAAACGCCTCTCCCTACCCCCTTTCTGGATTCAGGTACAAAGAGGCGCCCTGTTCTGGGCTTGCTTGTGTGACAGAAGGCTGCAGCGGAGAGAGGGAGCCGGAGAGAGGGAGCCGGGGAAGGGTGCTGGGCAGAGTGAGGGTGCTGGGCAGAGTGGACCGAGACCCGAAAAGACAAGGGAAAGGCTGGGACACACCAAGAGAAACCGCAGCTAGGCAACAAGAAGAGCTCCTAGGAGCCGCCAAACAGTTAAGGCTGGGGGTGGCAGCTGCAGTGCATGCAGTCATGCTGCCTAGGCTGCGTGCCTGCCTGTGTCTTCTGCTCCTGTAGTGAAACTCGAGCAAATGAGCAGGGGGCTCCTAAGTCAATCCGTGGGGGAACCTTGCTTGGCCTGTCACTACTGAAAGTGTAACTGCGTTTCCTGAGGTGCTCTCTCCCCAGCATGGCCAAGAAACTAATGGGACCAGAGACAGGTTTCCATGCAGAGAACACGGAGAGGTTCACAGAATGGCCTCCGGGAGGGGCCGGATCCTCATGGAGATGCTGCGGCTTAGCTCTGGGTTCACGCGACTCACCCCCAGCCCACCAGTGCAGTGCAACTTGGGCCTGCTCTAGAGGCTTCTTTCTAGACATGTTGTACATGACTATCCTCTGAGCCAAACTACCAGTTTCGAGAGTTCTGCTGGGCCTGCCTGCAAAAAAAAATTGTCATAGCTGGAGGGACCTGTTGGATCATATTTAAAGGGGAGGGGAAGGGTCACCAGAGTATCCAGTCACACACACACACCCCAAACAGCTTTATACAATTTGACCCAAATGACTTGTAGTCTCAGGTCATGGGAGAGGGGTCTCCATCGATGTATCTATAAGGGAGCCATCATCCCTGCTGGGTAAAGATTTTCTACTCTGGCCCACATTTCTGTAAGTATAACCCCTCACCCATGTTCTATAACAGTGGTTCTCAACCTTGCTAAATGCTGCAGCCCTTAAATATAGTTCCTCACGGAACTATAAAATAAAATCATTTTTATTGCTACTTCATAACTGGAACTTTGCTGTTATGAATCATAATGTAAATACCTGTATTTCCCAATGGTCTTTGGCAACTCCTGTGTGGGTCAAATGACCCTTTCACAGGGGTCCAGACAGGTTGAGAACCACTGCTCTATAAGGAAGCTCCACTAACTCTTCGGTTTCAGGTGAGCTTTGGTGGAATCATACCTCAGCTGGAGACCTTCGGATTCGAGGGGGTGGAGGGAGGAGACATCGGTTATGTCTCTCCCTGGGGAGGAATTTTAGTAACGAGATACTATTAGATAGATAACGGCCAAATCCTTGACATGCAGTTCCTCTTCTGTTGAGTGGGGTGGGGTCATCAGGTACGCTGCAGTACCCAGAGAACAGAAACTCCTGGCTCCGCTGTGGCCCTCGGTGCCCAGGTTTGGTATGTCACTTGAACATGTCTGCTACAGACTCACAGCAGGGATTTGTGCAGACAGCTTTCCCAACATTGCAGCAGCATGGCTGGCGGTGGGGTAACACAGAGCCCCGCCTCCCTGTCTTTGTCTCCGCCCCACACCCTTTCTTTCACTCATCCTCCTTGGATGAGTCTAGGACTGGAGATGCTTTGAGATGGTAGTTCTGTTCTGATTTCTTTTGAAGAGCTTCCAGACGGCTTCCTTCGTGGCTATTTCTTCACTGCTCCTGGTGGGTAAAGAGTCTCTGCTTCCCGTCCTTGTCTGTCTTGGCAACACCATCTTCTGTGTTTGTTATTTTTTTGATAGTGGCCTAATGCATGTGAAGTGTCGTCTTACCTGGGGCTCTGACTTTAAGTTCTCTTTTGTGACAGACTTAGTGGCTGTCGGTAAGTAATTTAGGTCCCTTGCTCACCAGTGAACAGGGTTCTTTACACTTTGTCCTTTACCCTATCAAAGGTTTCTGTCACCTCAATATCTAGCTGCCCCAGGGAGGGTTACAAAGCAAGGGTCAGCGGCCCTCTCTGTTCTATCTGAAATCAACCTGCCCTGGGTTTCTACAAGATGAGGTCACCTTGGCCTCCAGGGGCTGCCTGGAACTGACCATCCTCTCCACCAAGCGATATCCTGGAAGCCATATGCATCTGACTAGAATCTAGAGCTTAAAATGGGATGTTTAGAGAGGAATTGCTCAAAAAAGTGAATGGGTGACCAGACTCCTGAAGGGCTCAAAGGAGGGAGGTGCCCCACAGGGAAACTGAGGCAAGGGCTAGAGAGATAGCTGGGTCAGATGCTTGCAGGAAGCCTGATGACCTGAGTTTGCTCCTCAGAACCCACACGGTGGAAGGAGAGAGAGGATGCTTCAAGTTGTTCTCTGACATTCACACGTGCACAAACACACACACACATTCACACACACACACACACACACAAGCACACATGCACACATACACACACATACACACACACACACACACAAGCACACACACATGCATACACACACAATTTATATCAGTCAGTACAGAATGAGAAGTGGGGGGGAAGTAAAATAATACTAAGGATGTGTGAAAATGTATAAAGAATCATACTTATTTCATATATATATATACATACAGATAGTCATATATTCACGTATATTACACACAAACACTAAAGTTATGTCATATGGGCTGACAATGTTTAAAGCCATAGACTAACAACAACAGAAAAAAAACCAAATACCATCGCGAGAAATCCCCTTTGAGTCAGAGGAGTGAAACAACATGAGCCATTGCTATTGTCCCTTCCTTGACCCTGAGGGTCAAACTTCTTCCCTGAAGGTGCCACGTACTTTGCACACAGGACTTGGAGGATCCGAGCTGTACCTGACCTGCCAGCCTCCTCCCTGAGGACTCACTTTCCTAGCACAGCTCTGATGCCTGTGAACCACAGTGACCACCAGCACGGCACACATCTTGGCAGGGGCCACCAGATCTCTAACTGGACTTACACTGTGGGCTAGCGTACTGGCTAGTTTTGTATCAACTTACCCCAAGCTAGAGTGATCAGAGAGAAGGGGCCTCAACTAAGAAAATGTCTCCTAAGATCCAGCTGTAAGGCATTTTTTTTTTAAATTATTGGTCAGTGAGGGGAGGCCCAGCCTACTGTGGCACTGCCTCTATAAGAAAGCGGGCCTATGGAGAGTTAGCCAATAACTTCTCCATGGCCTCTGCATCAGCTCCTGCCTCCAAATCCTTCCCTTCGTAAACTGTTGTGTGGAACCATGACCAAAACAAAACTATTCCTCCCCAAGTTGCTTCAAACCACGTACTACTGTTCTGTGGTGAGAGGTGACATCATCTATTTGCAGCCTTGTTTTGAAAGGAGAGAGAAAAGAGTGAATGAGTGAGAGTGGAAGCTCTCAGTATCCTTGAGGGAGCACATCTGTGTAATAGTTCAGTTCTGAAATCACACAAAGTCTCCATTGTTGGCAGCTGGGGAAAAGCGCATTCCATTCCTGCTGTGGGATTTTCAGATCTGCTCAAAAGCATGAAATGTCTCCAGTTTTGTTTAAAATATAGCTTTTTGCAACAGGGTTTCATTATGTAGCCCAAGCTGGCCTCAAACTCACAATTCTCAACAGGGTCTCATTATGTAGCTCAGGCTAGCCTCAAGCTCACAATCCTCTTGCTGCATTGCCCAGTGCTGGCGTGACAGGGGTGTACCACCATTCACAGGAGTACTCAGTGTGTGGACTTATGGGAAAGGTAGGGTACAGAAGGGCATTTTTATTGTATGGGGTGGGGGGAAACAAGTTGTAGACACATGTTTCTGCTTGAATGTGAACAGAGCTTGCTTGGAGATGGCTCTAAGCATCACTGTAGTGTCCAGGGAGATGTTGGGGGTAGGATTTCCAATAGGTGTGGACTATGGAAGACTTGCCCGAAAAACACATATATTTTTTTTTTGGCAGAAGAAAAAAGAAAAAAGAAAAGAGATGGTTCTGATTTAAAAGCTGAAGGGAGCAGACACTGCAGGGACAATAACAGTGCCCAGCTCACAGCGCCCTAGGTGCCGCCCAGTGTGAGCACTGGTAAGCATCCATGCCACTTGGCCTGGGACCCGCCATCCATCCTCCTCCAGGCTCGACCTAGCAGCCACAGCAGAAAAGAGAAGCTTGCTCTTACGTGGCATCTCTCCCTACCAGTGGCTACAATGTGTTCTTTCAGGTGCATGCACTGAAGTCGGTATCCCCACAGCACCTCAGAATGCAGCCTTCTTTGTAAATAAAGGCCGTTGCAGATGTATACGGTAGTGCTGAGAACATTCTAGCATACACCCAGTTTCCCGGTGCTAACAAGGACACTGGGGCACAGACACACACAGGAGGAACTCCATGGAAGAGCTAAGGCAGAAGTGGGTGGTGCCCTTAAAGCCAAGGGCAGTCAGGATGCCAAGTGCCCACCAGAGGGCAGAGGCGCCTGGGTCAGACTCTCCACAACCCTCAGAAGGCACCAGCCCCACGCTCCGTTCTCTCAGGGCAGTCAAAGCTATGCAACAGGCTTCTACCGGCTAAGCCATGCAGCCCGAGGCCGGGTTCTACATCACAATAGCCACGAGAAAGGCATGCATGGTGTTGGTTTAGAACTGCTTCAACCTTTGAGTGAGGTCACACCTAACTGTCCCAGGGTCCCCTTTGGCCTCTAGGAGCCCCCACCCAGCTCAGTACTTACTGTCTCCAAACATTTTCAAGGAGAGCTTAGAGGACTGTGCCTTGAACGTCATGGCTGGGGATCAACAGGTGTGCAAAGCTTGGCCTCAGCTGAAGGAGATTCTCGCCTGGGGAGTGACACAGTCCTTGAGAGGGTGGTCCCCCACACCCACAGCCCTCTTTGACCCCACGTGGCGGGCAGTAGCCTGCATTTCTACTCCACGGATTAACACTGCATATACTCCATATCCAGGCTTGGTGGGATCCACCACTCCCTCCCTGGGCAAGGCTGGCTGGATCTTGCTGTTGTTGGAACACACCAGCTTTGGTCGACCTGGGGCCTCTGTGGAGCCTTTGACCTAGGTGAGGTTGGAGAGGGCTGGCTTCTCCCTTTAAATGTGAACTCAGATGTCACTCTGAGAGACCTTCTTTCACCAATGCATGTAATGACCCTTCATTTTCTTCTTTATGAGGTCGAGTGGTTCCCTCTTAAAAGACTTCTACTGTACATGTCTCCTATGAATGCAAACTGCAGGAAAACAGCCCTCTATTCCACCTATTAGAGCTCCTGACGCTAGGCTAGGCTCCCTTCAAAATGAAGTGAGTTTTCCTATTTGCAGACGCTCAACCAGTCTTCCAAACCTCGATGAAGCAGGGCTGAGGGTGGAGCCCAAGGTTGCTTGCAGTCTGAGCCATCCCTATCGGCAGGCAAGACACTACCAGGGAATCCTGCCTCCTAACACCCCAGCTTCTCTTAATACACCACGCCCCGGGGCAAGAATGCAGCAGCAAGGGCATGATGGGTGCTTAAGTTGGGCCTGTCATAAATAAAGTGGAAAAGAACGAGGAAGGACATAAAGCCTTGCAAGAAGGGGCCCAGATAGAGTGTTTGATCTCGGGCCGAGCCCCGTGGTCACCCCGCTGGAGCCTACACCCCTACACCCCTGCCCAGCTCCGCGCACCCACCAGCCGCGTGCACTCAGCTCGCTCCGAAGCCTCAGTCCGCAATTCTCCCAATTCTTGAGCCTTCTGGTCCTGAACTGCGTTTGGGACGCCAAGGCAACTATTCTCACAGGAGCTGTGATGTCATAAAGCCCCGGAGGCAGGCCCGGGCACGCAGGGCAGTCTGGCGGGCGGCCACAGAGTCCTGTGCAGGACTGTGGCAGTTAAAGAGCAGAAGACATGGACTCAGGGAAGGGACAACGACGAGGAGCGGAGCTATCCCGGTTGTTGCAGCTGGGGGACAGGGTATGGTCGTTCAGCACGAACGAGCTTTTCTTATCCCTGCCTATCCGTAAGGATTTTGTTGCGACTAGAGCACAGCCAACAGCCTGGCTCCTCAGAGAATATTTAGGAGTCCTGGGGCAGGGAAGGACGACACCAAAACAGTCTACAGGCTAGGAATGTGCCAAAGACAGTCTCTCTTAGCTCCGGGCCGCTACTCAAGGTCGCTGGCGCCGCCCCGTGGGTGGAGAGAAAGATCCAAGGCAAGAAGGCCAGGAGTAGGAGTGCAGAGGGATCCTGGAAATGGATAGGTTAGGGAAGGGGACAGTATCCCTCAGGGCAGTCCGGCAATGGGCATGGAGGAGCCAGGCAGAGCATGTGGGCCCTGCATATGTGGTTTGGTTTGTTTGGCTGTTTGTGTTTTAGTGCAGCTAGTGTCAACTACTCTTTGCAAACAAGTGGCTCCCTGCCTGCTGTTGGAGGAGAGCCCTTACACTGTGGTCTAAAATTCCCAATATCTCAGCTTCCTAACATGCTGTCAAAATAGCAGGGCAAACTACAAAACAAACAAAAAAACAACAGAAAGAAGAAAGAAAGAAAGAAAGAAAGAAAGAAAGAAAGAAAGAAAGAAAGAAAGAAAGAAAGAAAGAAAGAAAGAAAGAAAGAAAGAAAAACAGTAAAACCTGTACCAGGTTTGAGGTGCTTATTTATTTTTCCAGTCAAGCAAATATTTCAGGAACGGTTTGTCTTTCACACCATGAGGCTTTTAGGAATTTAGAAAAATAAGCCACCAAAAGAACAAATGAGGTTGCTACCATTCCTGGCATTAGCACACTTGTCCTGGGTGCCCCCATGAACCTTCCCAGGGTGTCCTGTAAGCGGGTTACTGTTCCATATGCTCAGTACAATCCATTCAGTGCTTCCTCCCCGTCCTGATCTCCTGATTGCTAGATTTGGTTCTGAAGCACCGCCCCTCAGTGTGAGGAGCCACCGCCCCCCAGCATGAGGAACCAATGTCAGCCTAAGTTCCTAGAAGAAAGGCACGCCTGTGTCCAACATTCCACAAGCCAGAGCGATCCATGAAAACTTAGATGGAACGCTGCAGATCTAGAGACAAATTATCCGAAGGCTAAATACTAGCCTTCAAAACAGCCACTTACTGATTGCCTCTGTGATTGACAGAACATTCTTGTGACTGTTACATAATCCTTTTTGGAATGTTCAGACCTCTAACTTCTACCAACACAAAGGCCGAGAATGTCCCCCAATGGCATCTGAGTCCCACAGCAGAGAGCCCGAGTCCGTGTGCCTGAGCCACAGCCGCTCAGTGTTTAGCCAGTTACTTCCTGTGAAGCAAAGCTGGTTTTGTATCCACACCCGTGAAGGCAGTTACCCAGACACACCCTCACTCCCTTGTGGAGCTTAAGCAGTATTCAAAATGATGTGTGTCTCATCCTGGAGATCGATCCCAGAAGCATGAAGGTGTGCTTGGTAAAGATGATCCGTGGCTCCTGGATACTCAGGAGAGAGAGAAGATCATCCAGAAGATGTGGCATGGTATGGAAATTTGAACAAATTTTTACTCACTGGGTGGGAGAGGCTCATCTGTACAGGTCAGAGGACAGCTTATAGGAGTGAATGCTCTCTCCACCACGTGGCTTTCTGGGGTCAAACTCAAGTCAGCAGGCTTGGTGACAAGTGCCCTTGACTGCTAAGACTTTAATCTTAGTCGAACATCATCTACTGATAAAAGCTTATTTTAAAAATTAGATGGTCTAAGGTGTGTGATAAGGCCGCTGTAGCTGTCCCTGCAAAAGCCATCCGTGTGGTGACCTGGGCGCTCCTACAAAGTTCTTCCCAACTCATTTCCAGTGAGTATATCTAATGTTTAAAATTTTTCATAATAAAATGTTTTGGGGAACACTATCAATATTCCTAAAGGGGGATTTTCCTCTTTTCTTCCTTGAAAGGTGTATGGGTCTGAAAACAGGGCAGACAAGAGGAACTGTACTGTGGGGATTCCCACATCCTAACACATGCACACACTCACACAGACAAACATATATACACACAAACACACAAACGCACATACACAAACACATACACACACATACCATCCCTGCAGGGCCAGGAAGCAAGGCATAGGATGCTGGAATCTGGAGACAGCCCCAAGCTAGCCACAAGCAGATACTGTCAGGGCCACCGCTGACCTGCAGGTGCCTCTGGCGGTGTCATCTGAATGCCAGAACCTTCTCCCTTCTTCCAAAATCTCTGGCTTCCAGGGTGGGAAGTTGGGCTTGGGGAAGGAGAACACAGGATACTTCCATCTGGGAAAAGTATCACAGATCTACCAAGATGGCAGACACCTCCAATGGGCATCATCAACATGGTCAGGATCCCAGTGCCCATTGCATGGAAGCAAGATAACTCAGACCAGAGGAGGATAGTATGGTCTCCATTCACCAGGGCTCTGCAACCTGGGGTAAGTTTGGGCTCAATTTTCTCATCTCTAAAATGGGACGATAATAAAGGGTGTGTGGTTAGCAAAGAGACGGCTAACAGGAACTCACGTAAAGTTTATCTGCCAATACATAATGCCATAGTCTGAGGGCTGTATCTGCTAATGAGGTCCCTGTGTAAGCTTGTTTCACAGACTGACCTGCAGGGCATCTCAGCTTAGCTGTAGTTATTTCATCGGGAAGCTAGGAAGACATGAAATCTTTTGCCCAAGGCTACACAGCTGCTAAGGGGTAGAGTGAGACCACAGCCCAGACTATTAGCCAGGGCCCTGTGCCTCTTCCCTGAGCCTCAAAGAGGCAGGTTCTATAGCTAGGGAAAGAAAAACCTTAGGACTTCCAGTTGGAGATGAGCCTGTTCATTGTCAGCCTCTCTCCTCTGCCCTACCTCTATGGCTCAGCCCTGAAGCCCTGAACCCAGGGACCCAGGGGACTCTAGAACCTCCAGGCTGTTCTCAGCCTAGATGTCTGGAAGCTTAATGTGGAACAGAATGGAACAATCTCAAGACTTCCCAACTTCAGGATTGGAGCGCCACCTTCCGAAGGTGCCAAGTCCCAGAATGCTCATGTGGAAGTTCTTTCTGCTCAGAGGTTGTATGTTCTGGAGCAGGGCTGGCTGTGCTTTGTGGCAAGCGGGGACTCCACATGGAAGGATGGCTGTTGTCTGGGCCAGGTACTCTCTGCTGAAGACCTCTGAACTTCAGAGGAAAGCTGTGCAGGGCCTGAAAGACCTAAAGACACCCCACCCCACCCCACCTCACCTCCAGCACATGCCCCAACTCCAGTGCTGTGGTGGCCCTGTGGTGCATACACAACTTGTTTTCCATCTCGGGCAAGTGGTGTAATGGAGTTTCTCTTGCCAGTTCAGACAGATCATTCCATTGGACTCTGGGAAACAAACAGGCTGAGTTTTGCCGTCTACATCCCAAGCAACAGAGCAGCTGTGCTTGTTGGATCACAGAACCTAGTGTGAGATTCTGCTAGCTTTGAGCATCCAGGAGAGGGAAGCCTGGGGTAGCACCATTATGACCAGTTTAGAGATAAATGGGCTCTAAACAGATAGGTGGAGTAGCTGAGGAGACTGAGGAGCAGGGAATAGCATTGCCCAAGTCTAGGGAGCTCACATGCCCAGAGATGTTGGGCAGTGTGGTGGTTTGAATGAAAATGCCCCCCCATAGGCTCATAGGGAGTGGCACTATTAGGAGGTGTGTCCTTGTTGGAGTAGATGTGGCCTTGTTGGAGGGAGGGTGTCACTGAGGGTGGGCTTCGAGGTTTCAGATGCTTACTCTAGGCCCAATGTGATCCTCTCTTCCTGCTGCCTGTAGATTCAGATATAGAATTCTTGACTCTTTCTCTAGCATCATGTCTGCCTGGATGCCGTAATACTTCCTGTCATGATGATGTTGGGCTAAACTCTGAAACTGTAAGCCAGCCCCAATGTTTTCTTTTATGAGTTGCCTTGGTCATAGTGTCTCTTCACAGCAATGGAACCCTAAGACAAGGACCATGGTGTTGGGGCCAGCGGTGATGGAGAGGCAGGTGCCTGCAAAGTCACAGTGGATGTGGTCCAGAAGCAACCAGAACGTGGGTTTTTCCTACTCTCCATAGAGCATAGGTTGACAGGGCCACTATCAGATGCAATGACACCTTCAGCTTCAGGAAGAGGATAGAGGAGAGGAGAGGGCAAGACAAGGGTGGGGAAGATGACAGAAAGCAACGGCCACTGTTAAGCAAGAAACACTAGTGACTTAGAAGGTGAGGCAGCTGGGGAGGAGAAGGGGTGCTTAGTACTTGCTTGGAAGGACAGGTGGGGTGGGCTGGGAAGGCGTGATCCCTGAGCTGGACTTCACCACCATAAGGGGAACTGATGGAAGTGTGTGCAGAGGAAAGTGTAGTGGGCTCACTGGCTTTAGAGATCAGCCGTGTGAGGGTGGAGCCTGGGTTCACCCTGAGGCAGACCCCTCCATGATGCCCGAAGATGGGAGAATGGTATTTACTGTATTCTATTTGCTAATGGAGATGGGACCTTTTATATAGAATGATGAAAATATTCTGGAATTAGATGGTGGTGATTTATACTCTGTGACACAGGGAATGGACCTCAAGTGACAATGAGGTGTTAGAATGTGAAAAAGCAAGCCATGTCTGCAGTTGCTGAAGCATCAGCGAGAGACACTGGGGAGTCCTCAGAGGGTAGGCTTGGGGAGTCCTGAGGTGGGATGTACCAGGGAGGCAATGCATGGCAACTGCTCCCTCAGCCATCTTGGCCAGGGCCCCATTTTGCTGTCTTGTGGGTGTTGCTGACAAAGTGGCCCTGGGACAATTTCTTCCCTGAGTTCTGGGCCAGACTGGGTTCTCTAAGCCAAACCAGTGCCTACTTCAGAGGCAGAGCATCAAAGCTGGAGGTACAATAAGGTAGAGTTAAGACCATTGCATGGTGCTAGCCTTGAACAGAGAGAGGCAAGACAGTTTTCAGAAAACCTGTGGACTGAGGAGGAAAGATGAGACTCACTCAGGCCCTCAGGCTGGTGAGCAAAAAGGAAGAGAATGCTGGATGGGCAAGATGGGTGCACCATCCTGCTCTGTGTGGAGAAGACTTGGGGCACCCAATGGGGAGGAAAGGTAGGAGGTTGGTGGCAGGTACCATGCCTGTGGAAGACAGAGCCACTGCCTGATTGGCCCTCTACATCACAGGCTGTCATGATTTTAGCAAGACAGATCATGAAGGGAGCATTAACATTTCGACTCAAGAATTGTCTCTGCTAGCAATGACTCTGATAAGAAGTCTCCAAACTAGGAACCACACCAGACCACTTCCCAGCATGTCACCTAAGCTTAAAAAAAAACCAACAACATCATGCCCAATTTTCCCAGACAAGAAATGGTATGGGAAGGCAAGGCTAAGCCCTGGGGTACCTGACCTTGGTGATACTGGTGAGGGCATGGGCATTCTAGTTCATGGTGAAAAGGAGGTAGGAGATTTGAACAGCTGCACCATGTCTGCTACACAGTAGGATCTGTGAGGAGGGCCATAGTAGACCTCTGATCTGAGGCAGGCAAGGGTCTTGTTCATGGCTCACCCAACACAACACAGGCTCTGCCTTGGGCAAGTGCGGGGAAGGAATCACACACACACACCCATGTGCATACACCACAACAGTATTTCTGCATGTTAGGAGCGTAGTCAGTATTTCCTCCTATTTTTATTTTTTTTCTTGTAATCAAGCTCTAGAAATGCTTTCTTCTGGCATAAAATAAACAAGTACCCATAATTCCTCAATGACCCATTGGCCCGTGATGCCCAGCCCTATGCAGTGACTAAGGAGGTCTTAGGAGTTTGGTCTGTGCACCCTCAGCCCTTCCACACCCTCCACACCCTCCACACCCTGGGCTCTGAGTCTACCCAGCATGAGGCTTGGTCCAGGCCACCAACATCTCCTCCCTTCTCCGCCCTAACCTAAGGTGTCCATTGCTTAGCATGGCTACCCCTGACCCCAAAGTCTAGGCTGATAATCTCCTAGTGTGTCTGTCCCCAAGCAGTGGTCACCTTCTAGTGCCTCTGTGGTGGTCTTCCTGAGTACAGCAGCCACCAGGCAACACTGATCCCAGTGTGCCTTAGTGTGGGATCCAGGACATGGACGGCGCTGGGTAAAGGACTCTGCCAAGATCGCCAAAGCTACTGTGGGTTACTTCCTGTTCACTTATTCAGTTATCTTCTGATAGAGTTTTACTGTGTAGCTCAGTCTGGTCTGAAACTTAATCTTGTAATCCTCCTGCCTCTTGAAGTCTCATGCCATCATGTCTGGATGTGTGTGTGTGTGTGTGTGTGTGTGTGTGTGTGTGTGTGTGTGTGTGTGTGTCTTACTGGGCAGGTAGCTCTGTGGGTGGCTTTATCATGTGTGGGTAGGTGTGGCATGCATACTGCTGTGCAGAAGAGACTTCAGAATAGACCCACAGGTGGAGCGATCTCCATACCTACCACCAGGTGTCGCCCGTGCTAGCTAGTAGAGCCCTGGGCCCCAGTGCTTGCCTTCTGCCCCAAAGGGATTTACAAAAAAAAAAAAAAAGAACCTTTTGTACCCACCAGGTGAAAGGTTCCCAGTGACGCAGACCTGTAAACAAGTTGCAGAGATGGGAACTGGAGACCCACGTCAGGGGAAACCGTGCAAACAGCGTGCACTGACCTTGCTCTGCTCGCCCTGGTGTTCCTGGGGGAAGGAGTACAGATGGAGCCCACAGCAAAGTTCCCAGGCCACAATGTTCAGACTGTACCTTCTTTGGAGAACTTTGGAAATCTGCAGAGATGTGGTGAGAGATTGAGAGCCTCAGGGCTACACCTACCTAACCTCTCATTTTCCCTCTCCCACCTGAAACACCCTCTCCTACCCCGCCTGGTTCAAAACTTTCAGGGAGGGAATTCTAAACTCAAAAGTCAGCACCAACCCTGCCCAGCAGCACCTGGCCATCATCAAACTCCAATTTGCTATAGATCCCATTCGGGCTTACATCTGCACCAGATTTCTACTGGGAGGTGGGCATCATACTTCAAAGATTCTACAAGGTCGATTGGATGATTAAAATTGCATAGACGTGGAGGGTTGGAATGTTGTCGAAGCCCGAATGTTATCTTGGACTGTGTTTAGGTCACTTCCTGTCTAACCTAACATCCTGTGGCTAATACCTTAAGCCTTTTTGGATATATTAGCAAACAAAAAGCTAAGAACATCATCAGACAGGGCCCGAGTCCTAGAGCAAGCCTTTGCTTTAACCTACTATCTAATGTTTCTATCAAAGCATTTGAAAAGCGCTCTGACTTCCGACTTCCTTCATTTTGTTGCTATAACCGACGAGGCTTACTGCACTGGAGTGTTGGGGAACCTGAGCCCAAGTACTGAGTATTCCTGGACACTACCTTGTTCAGTTTCACCCAAGGTTGAACTTAACCCCTGGATCCTTTGCCCTGCTGGGGCTGCTTTGTTTGCTGGGCACTGCAAACCACAGCCACAGTGGGAGCAGGTGGCTTCAGTGCTGCTGGAAGACACCCACTCTGGGAATCCAGCATGGGTTGTCAGCCATTTACCGCTGAGGACACGTATTCTGTGCCATGTTTCCTTTCACGAACAGCACACGTCTCCATGCATGGAGAGACGCTGCTTGCACATGCTCCCTGGGGCCTTGCCACTCAGGGTCTGTACTTAAGTTTGTGTCACTAGATCTTGTCAAGCTGTCTTTCCCAAGCCACTGCACCATCTATGCTCCCCAGCAGGTGAGCTAAAGCCCCTTTGAGGCAGTTCCTTGCTGCTGTGGAACGCAGTCCTCCAAGTATGACAGCAGTTACCATCTTCACAGCAGCTGTGTCCTCTGGCAAGAGGCCTGCTGACATACCCCACAAAAAGCAATGGTGGAGAGGCTGTGACACTTGATCCGATGCACATGGCATCTGGGACTCAGGGCACTCTGTGGAGGCAGAAGGTTAACTAATGGGTGGAGTCCATGTAGGCAATGGTGGGATATCCTCACCCACGCTCCTATAAATAAGCCCAATAAACTCATTGGTCCACCAAGATATTTAAGTAGAATCATACTTTGGTATGAGTTGGTTTTGTTTTGTTTGAGACAGGGTCTCCTGAGCCCAGGCTGGCCTGCAATTCATTTCATAGCTGGGGATAGCCTTGAGAACCTGCTCCTCCTGCCTCTGCCTTCCTTGTGCCTCTGATGCTGGTGTGTACCACCCCCAGCACCATGGCTTCACGGTGGCTTTAATTCGCTTGCTTGCATGGACAGTGAAGACCAGTATCTTCCCAAATACTGTTTAGCTTTCAGCTTTCTTCTGTGACATGTCACTGATGTCCATTGTGAGTGTCCTCCTCTGTCTGTCCCTGGCTATCTGCAGTCTGTGTCATATGGTGTTTGTTTTATGTCCAGTACCTTCATTGCTCAGAACCTTTGCATATGTGTCCTTATATTTGGAAAGGAGTTTTGCATCTATCAAGGCGGGAATTTAATTTTGTCTTCTCTATCTAGAAAACCCATTGCCACACAATCGTCTATTTAAAAGTCTATCATCTAAGGCTGAGATGACTTGGTTGCTGATGTGCTTGCTGTATGTTTCTGGCCTGTTAAGCAGTCCCACATGTCATATGTATGACCTTGCAGTTTCCTTTCCTAGATCTGCCTCCCTAGGGCTTACCTGCTTGGCTTATTGACTTCCCCCACAGTTGTCATCTCAGGACTGCCTTCCTCTTTCTGTACTAGATCCATGTGAGAATTTTCTTGTGTTTCCTCCTCCTTTCTTGGTGAAGCATTCTTTAAGAGATTTCTGAAAGACTCACTGGAGGGAAACTTGCAAGAGCTTGCATATCAACAGGATCAGCTGGTGGATAGTTTAGCTGGGTACAGAATTGTGGGTTGGGATCATTTCCCACAAAGATGCTGACAGCATTTTATACCTTGCTGGAACAACTGATAGTTTCTTTTTAAAAAATGCAGGGGCCCAGTTAGATGGCTGAATACCCTGATTTCAGTCCGTGGAACCCACTTAGTGGAAGGAAAGAACCAACTCCACAAATTGTCCTTTGGCCTCTACCTGCACGTACTGCAGTCTGCACATATAAGTGTGAAAAAATAAAATAGCCAAAGCAATACATCCAGCTCCATGTACTTCTCTGGGATCTTGCTGTTCTCCATCAGAACACAGAGATTCTGGTCCCTTGGTCCTGGGTGGGTCTTGGGCTACCTGGATCAATAGGACTCAGCCTGATTGTCAAGGCTGGATCATATATAAAATCTGCCACAGTATTCTTCCAAGTACTCTCCTTGGATACTTGGAAGATGGCCTCCAGGAAGTGGTGAGGTCTGGTTGTATAGAGGACCCATGTGTGGGTGACCTAGCTGGTATCCCTTCTAAGATCTCAGCTCACTGGAAATCAGTATCTACTCCCAGAAATGTGAATGAGCAATTTCTCAGATAATTCCAACCTCTAGACTTCATATCACCCCTGATGATGCCCTGTGGCAGAAGGAGAGTATTCCTCTTCACACAAACCCTAACAAAGGAGAAAATTTGAAAGCACAGTAGATGTTGCCACTGTCACAGGTGCTAAGCTCCAAGGTGTTTATTAAACAGCTAACATGACTAGGATGCCCCCTTATTCATGCCAGTTGTAACAGGAAATCTAGTAGAATTATTCTATTTAGAATAAACATTAGAATAAAATAGTTATTTTCTGAAAGTACTTTGACTAGAAGAAATCATTGTAGAAAACAGTGATTGTTTTCTATTATCTATGGAATTGCTTTTCTGAAGGAGCTTTACAACCTTTTCATAACTGGGGTCATAAGACAATCTGGCACAACTGGAATGTCTTGCATTATTGAGTGCTGCAGACAGTGCACAGTAAGGACTAAAGTTGCAGGGCTGTGATTTTTCCTTCAGGAAACATATAGATTAGATCAGGGGCTTTGGTATAAGGAACTTATTTTATCCAAAAACCAACATATATAACAATCAATATATACATTTTGAACAACTGATCAAACATTGAGTTCACAGAGGCTGGATCTCCCTGCTACCAGTAAGGCCTTAATTCATCCTTGAGTGACCTGCTTTCTTTGATCATCCCAAGGGACTCAGAATACCCACAACCAGCTACTGTCTAAGAAGACCCAGGGGGAAGCAACTGTGGCCAAGTCTTCCCTGCACCTAAAGAGATCAGCACATATTTATGCAATTTCACTACTTCTGTAAATCAGGCTTGGAGTGTAGCCCAGTGGTAGAGTACTTGCCTACTCTACCAGCATCCAGTTGATAAGATATAGCAAAGAATGAATAGCTCCCACATTTCCAAGTGTCCTGACATCTGAACACTTGGCTGGACACTTAGCCAGCTCTTAGCTTCCCTGTCTGAAAGGTGGGCACCATGATGGGTCTGCACCTCTGGGAAGCTTAACTAAACAAGGAGGATGTGGCCAGTGGCATGAAGGTGATGGAGACATGACAGTACTGGCCTGAAGTATCCTTGTGCTACGGCACAACTGATCCAGGCCCATGTGGAACTGGTCCACCTCAGAGGTTGTCAGCAAAGAAACACTTTTCTCCTGAACAAGGAACAAAGCAAGGACTTCGCAAATGTTTGGGGAACTCACCCAGGAGTCACAATCCTGGGGCCTCATGGACAGGGTTCAGAATCAAATAAGAGACTACAGCCTCTAGAACAGAGGCTGCTTGGTGACCTCAGCAAAGCACTTGTCACTGTGCAGCCACTGTCAACTAAGTGAGGGGCCCCCAGAGGGGACGAGGGACATCCTAGTCCCCAAGGGCAGAGCTGCAGCTCGCTCGCCTCCCAGGCCCTGCTCGCCTCCCAGGCCCTGCTCTTCCACAACCCTCATGGCTCCCTGACTAAGCAGGCTGGCTTAGCCTTGATCCCCACCAGGAAAGGTTGCTTGAGCACTCAGCTCACGACAGCAAGTGCTGCAGCTGAGAACAAAAAATACCAAATCCTCCCAGAGGAACTTTCTCACGGATGGAGGCCCAGGGGACAGTGCAGCAGGCTAGTGGGCAGCAGGCCAGGCCAGGGAGACCAGGGCCCGCGGAGAAGCTGCTGTCTAGAGGGGGAGGGGTAGTCGGGGTTGTTTCCAATGAATGGTCAGGGAGCCTGTGAGACGGGTCCTGCAGGAGCAGGGGCTTCCTATCAGCAGGGGCATCTCAGACCTAGGCATAAGATGGAGAGTGATCCGTGGGTCTGTGCAGTGGCTCCCCCTAGTCTGTGGCTGTTGGACTCTTGCATCCCTGGATATGCTGGTTCCTGATAGGGGCACAGGAGTTCACTTTACTGCACAAGGGTTCTTGTGGGAGCAGGAGCTGCTTGCAGAGGCAGCTGCAATAGTCCAAGTGCTGAACCTGTCACCACATCATCCACCACGGCAGGTTTTCACCTTAGCTAAGAGCTTGTCATGCCTCAGTCCCATGAGTTTGATCAGAATACCTTCTCAGTGGGTCAGGGGGTTTCTATTCTACTCTACGAGGGAAGAAACAGGCCTAGAGAAGCCAAACATGAACTCTCCATATGTAACCGATGTCTGAACAGAGTCAGTGTGTCTGGCAACATGTTCTAAAATTGCCATGCATCCCGAATGCCCAGTGCCTTAGGAACCCATAACTCTGTGTCCATTCTCCAGGGTCCTCTCTACTGTTCTCGCCTGTCTGTGACTGGTCCATCTCCAGAGCTACCCTCCTTGTTCCTCCAGGTCCCCCAAGCCAGTGTCCCACTTGACAGTTCTGTGTGGACAGCTACCCTCCCTCTTTCGCATTCCCAGAAGATGAGTTAGACATGGGAAGGGCCTCCCCTGGACCCACTTTTCCCTGGAGGAGCCGTGAGGCAGCCTACCAGTAGAGTCAAGTCATCACCTCTACTTACCTCCTGCCAGCTCACCTTTTGGATTGCCAGGATTCTATTTTCTTTACAAATAGTTTCTTATATGGGAGGCATTGTGATCTTCCTTTTTAAGAACCTGGGTGAGCTGGGAGGTGGTGGCGGCACATGCCTTTAATTCCAGCACTTGGGAGGCAGAGGCAGGTGGATTTCTGAGTTCAAGGCCAGCCTGGTCTACAGAGTGAGTTCCAGGACAGCCAGGGCTACACAGAGAAACCCTGTCTCAGGAAAAAAAAAAAAAAAAACCAAAAAGAAAAAAAGAAAAAAGAAAAGAACCTGGGCTCTGGTTTCCAACAACCCGGGTTCAAATCCTGACTCTGTTTCTTCTACCTGTGAGTTAACTCTGTGCTATCTCTGCACTAGTTGAGAACAGTCCTTCACTGGGCTATGCGAGCTGATACTCCTCAAGCACTCAGAGCAGAGCCTGCTAAGAATCTGGTAAGGATCCAGCCTGAGGTTTCCCTCCCTCCAATGTCCTTAGCACTTGATAGACACACCCACCACTGGCCTCCTGGCTCTACCCACCTCCTCCGTGTTCTGCTCCCGGTGAGTCAGCTCAAGAGATCTTCAGAAGATCTACATTAAACCACATCATCACCCAGGAGCCTCCAACTTGAGTCACATCCTCCCTTGGACCTGCAAAGTCCAGCATCTGCTCTGACTGTCCTTGGGCTGCTCCCAGCCACACCAGCCTCTTGGCTGCTGCTTAATCACACCAGACTCACTGCCCAAGACCTTTACTCTGCCTGCTGGCTCCTCCCCAGCCTCTCACCACTTAATGGTAGACAAGGTTGCCTTCCACATTCTCTAATGGAACAGACACCCCTCCAGCCTGTAGCATGGCTGAATCAGGAGTCTCATATGCTATCATCCAGCAATTCAGATGCCCTGACTTCTAGGAGCCTCTCTAGGGTAGGGGTGAGTACTACTTAACTGCCCACACTGAGGCTGGACCTAAACAGGACCACATTTGACAGGCAGTAGGGGTGAGGTGGGGTCTACACCCCCACCCTTCCCTGCCCACAGACACATGCCTCAGCACAGAGGCTGTGGGCCACAGACTTCACTTTCCTTAGAGCTCTTTATAAAGACTTCAAACATTGCTGATCTCTCCACAGTGGCAAAATGCACAATGCCTTAAATCAGCCAGAGGCATGGAGGAGAGCCCCAGTCAGGAGGGCAATAGGTGAAGGGCCATGCCAGGTGACTGCAGATACCCCTCAAAGAATGGGGTAACAGCCCTGGCCTGTGCCACTGTGATCACCAGGAATGTAAAAGGAATGGGAGCTGACTCAGGGCCACAGTGTGTTCTGACACTACTCAGGCAGAAGAAGAGTCTGCGGCCATTCAACCTATTTCTGCTTCAGGGACCCTCATAGCAAGATTCACGGATCATTTGTTGTTGATGATGGTCTGTTAGTTGGTTGTTTTGAGACAGAGTTCCGTACTGTAGACCAGGCTGTAGCTGGTCAGAGATCCTGTTGCTACCTCCTGGTCT
Source organism: Apodemus sylvaticus (assembly GCF_947179515.1). Lineage (NCBI taxonomy): Eukaryota > Metazoa > Chordata > Mammalia > Rodentia > Muridae > Apodemus > Apodemus sylvaticus. The sequence goes on from NC_067473.1 coordinate 121,337,601, forward strand.
CTCCTCTTCCCAAGTCTGCCAGATGTATCAAAAGCCTGATGTCTGATCTTCAGAGGGCAGATTTACTGCTTGTTTGCTGCAGCAAACAGAATGCCAGCAGGAGGCGCTAGTGAGGTCCTCCCTCAGGACTGCCACCCAGAAATTGCCTGACTATATCCATGCTGGACAGCCTGGTTAATGGGGACAAGCAAGACATGCTACAATCACTGGGTCTTAAAACGGACATACTTGGGGTCCGGGTGAATGAGTCTATGCAAGTCTGTAAATCTGCCTTTGATTTCTGGAATCCACCACGTAAAGTTGGAAGGAGAGCTGAGTCCACGGAATTCTCTGACCTCCACACGTGCACTGTGGTGTGCATGTGCACCCTCCTCCCTTGATAATAACAGTACATTTTTTTTTAACGGGCACACTTTTCAGGCCATCATCTCTAGGGAATGGCCCCCGTGCTAGCCTTGGCAGTCCAGGCAGAGGAGGTGGTCTTTTCTTGTGTACTCTCTCATGCTGCGCTGAGTGACTCTGAGGCTCATAGAACCATTCCTGCTCTGGAAGCCAGCTCATGTGTCACCATCCTGGCAGCTAGAGCACTGGCAGGGTCCTTTAGAGCCCACAGTGAGCCACTGCTGCTCCCTGGTGTCCTCCTCAGGCTCCGCCCACGCTGGCACAGGCTTTGTCCTTTGAGCCAGCCTTGCCTAGGAACCTTTGCACACCCTAGGCTCCCAGCCAGGACTCCTCTTGCTGGACCCTCTCTGCCTGGGTAGGAGCTTGAACCCTGTAGGTCTCTATACAAAGTCCATTCTAGGAAACATCAGTCACGTTCTGTCCTGTCCTGTCTGTCTGTCTTCATCACAGCCATGCCTGTCCTAACAGGCAAGGCTGAGCATATTTGAGAGCTTGAGAGAGCTGTGCTGGTCTGCTAGGCCGTCCTCTCTCCGGGCTGAGGCAGGGTTTTACACGTGGCTCTATAGAACCCGCTCTCCTCCTCCATCATTCTAATCTCCACAGCCAGAGACTGAGCATTAGTCAATGCTCAGTACCCCTCCCCTTTGGTTTGTCCTCACCTCTGAGGTTCTGGTGCTGGTTCTCAACATCAATGGTCTAAGCCATCACCTTGCAAGGCCCAATACAGATCAGTTCCTTAGATCTGACAGCTACAACTGGGTGCCACTGTTCTGGGTGACAAATCTGTCCTGGAAGTAGAAGGATCTTGTCTCTCTCTGCAATCTGGACTGTGTCCCTGCACATGTTCATGCTCCTCTGTGCTCTTTAGATTCCCAGTACCTTCCTTGTCTGAGAGCTAGGGAGTGACACACCTATCCTGTAGGACAGTACAAACTGAGAGCCTGAGGGAAGGCTAGTACTCACTGCCCAGCCTGTAGCAAATTACATAGCCCTTGTCTCAGGATGGCCTGGAATGCTGTGTCCTCTCTGCCTCGGGCTCCGGCTGTGTGGTCACAGGATGCCGCATAGAGACACGTCATAAGATCAGATGGAAGGACAGGTAAACCAGGCCTGTCCAGTCTGCGCAGGTGAGGTCCTGACCTTGATGGGGGCCAGATAAAATTCCAGCTGCCCAGGAATTTCAGGCTTCAACACATGGTCTCTGGGGGTGAGGAAAGCCAGTACTTCGTGGGGTGACAATGGGACCACCAGGCACATACAGGACCTTGATGCAGAGGGATTTTTCTAAGCAGATGTCAAAGGCAGGGTCCGTGGCTGTATTTAACTTTAGAAATGTAAACAAATTCTGCCATTTCAAAAGCATGTTGGACACAGATAAGACTGGGTTTAAGTATCTTTCCCAAGCAAACAATTCATGCACTTGGTAAGAGGAGGTCTGGCCCCTCCCCAGGGACTCACAAAGTCAGTCAAGGGTAGATAAGCACCTGGAAACCTGCATCCAGCAATTACAGGATCCCAGAACAACATGGCAACATGTTTTCCCTAGGAACTGACAGCCAACTGTCACTTTTCATCAAGTGATGGACCCAAGGTGGCCTGGGAACCCACTGGGACTGGACCTGTGGGCCGGACCCACAGAACTGGAGATCCTAGGGAGCAATCGGGTCCCAAATGTCACAATGAAAACACCATTTGGGGCTGGAGAGATGGCTCAGTGGCTAAGAACACTGACTGCTCTTCCAAAGGTCCTGAGTTCAATTCCCAGCAACCACATGGTGACTCACAACCATCTGTAATGGGAGGGATCTGATGCCCTCTCCTGGTGTGTCTGAAGAGAGCAATGGTGTACTCATACATAAAATAAATCTTTTTTTTAAAAAATGAATTGGATCGTAAGAAGGATTTAACATGTAAATGAATGATAAAGAGAATAAAGTCTCAAATAACAGTTCTTTAAAAAAGAAAAAGACAAGAAAACACCGTTTGGTTCCCTATGCTGTCCATCAAACTCCCCTTTAAGAAACAGGAGAGAGGCTGGTCATGTGTCTTCAAGCACTTGCTTGCTTACCACGCAGAAAGCCTTGGGTTCCATCCCAGCACAGTAGAACCTGGGCATGACGGTTCATGCCTGTAATCCCAGCACTGAGGTGCTAGAGGCTGGAGGAGCGGGAATTAAAGGTCTCACAAGGTCGTCCTCAGCCTTACCATGAGAGTCCAAGACCAGTCTGAGCTACAAAAGACAGTCTTAAAGCAAAGGGGTGAGGATAGGGGGGACAAAGACTCTGGAAGTCAGGAAAGAGGGCGGAGGGTCAGGAAGGAGCTAGGGTGGAGCTCAGTACATACACATACAGTGGGGTAGCCTTGGACTCCACCTGCAGTAAACCCCCATCCCTAAGTAAGATAAGTTTAGAGAAACATATGCACCGAGCTAGAGCATTCACACATTGACGCTGTGCACTTGACACTTGACACTGGGCATGCGCCCACGCACGTAAGGCAGGGGACCCTCCCCTGAGTTCCAGCCTCAGCCCCTTTTCATTTTTCATTTTTAGATGGAGTCTCACTAAATTACCAAGGTGATCCTGAACTCACCACCTAGCCCAGGCCCCAGCCTCTGCAGTAGCTCGGATGGCGAGCCCGCCCCTCAGGCCTGGCTTTTTGTTAGAATTTTATATGTGATAGTAAAATTGAATTTTCTAAATTGGAGGAATCATAACCTCCAGTAGCTCATTGCACAATTCAAATAGCAAATGATGAGGATTTTAAATTTGGCCCCAGCCCAAAGGAAGAGTAGGTGTCTGAGGCCATATGTCACTCACGTGTGTACACCTGCTGACATCTTATCCTCGATGCATAATTACCACATGCCAAATAAAATATGTGCTCAAAAAAATAGGTTTACCAATAAGTTAATCTACTTCTATAGGCAACTAGTATTTATTGTAAAGGTTTATTTTTATTTTAAATATGCGTATTTCATGTATATCTCTATGTATCAGGTACACAATGTCCTCAGGGGCTGCAGTAGGTGGCCCATCCCCTGAAAGATGGTCTTGAGACTTACAGATGGTCGTGAGACTCCATGTGGGTGCTGGACACTGAACCCAGGTTCTCTGCAAAAGCAGTCAGTGCTTTACCACTGAGCCATCTCTCCAACCCTGACCTATGCTTTTAACTATAATTTTTTTAAATATTACTATTTATTTTTGTTTATATGAGTACACTGTAGCTGTCTTCAGACACACCAGAAGAGGGTATAAGAGCCCATTACGGATGGTTGTGAGCAATCCTGTAGTTGCTGGGAATTGAACTCAGGACCTCTGGAAGAGCAGTCAGTACTCTTAACCACTGAGCCATGCCCTTGACTCTCTCCAGCCCCTTGACTATAATTTTTAAAAAGACTCCAAAGCTTTCTTCCACCCCACCCCACCCCCAAATGTGCCGCTTTTCTTCGGTAATAGGAAAACTTAACAATGAGGTGGCCATCCAAATTTCCTTTCCTTTGTATATTTGTGTTTTCTGACATTTTGAACAATTTTTAAAGTGTGTGTGTGTGTGTGTGTGTGTGTGTGTGTGTGTTTAAGGCATTATTTCACGAAGGACAGGCTGCCCTCTCACTGATCTTCTTTTGCCAGCCTCTGACTACAGGATTTCGGGTGTATGGTACCAGGCCAGGCAATATTTAATTTTACACGCATAAAAAGGGCTATTTTAAAATAACATACTAGCCAGGCAGTGGTGGCACACGCCATTAATCCCAGCACTCTCTGGGAGGCAGAGGCAGGCAGATTTCTGAGTTTGAGGCCAACCTGGTCTACAGAGTGAGTTCCGGGACAGCCAGGGCTACACAGAGAAATCCTGTCTCGAAAAAACCAAAAACAAACAAACAAACAAACAAAAAAAAAAACAGTAAAACTGGCCTAGAGAGATGGCTCAGAGGTTAAGAGCACTGACTGCTCTTCCAGAGGTCCTGAGTTCAAGTCCCAGTAACCACATGGTGCTCACAACCATCTGTAATGGGATCTAATGCCCTCTTCTGGTGTGTCTCAAAGCAGCTACAGTGTACTCACATATATTAAATAAGTAAATATTTTTAAAAAACAGTAAAACTAATTTGATTATAAAACTAATACATGGCCATTATAGAAAACTCTAGAATGTGTGACTATAGGTGCTAGAAAGATAACCCATGCTTCCCCCCTGTGCTTTGTGTAAACATTGGTTAAAGTCTCTGCTACATGTACTGCTGAACCTCTCATTTTTTCCTACAGTTTTTTCCCTTTAGGTAGAACTGTGTAGAGTTTTGTGTCACACATCTTCCTCTTCCTGCCTCTCCCCTCCCCCCCTCTTTCTCTCTTTTGAGACAAGATCTTGATAGTAGCCCTGGCTGGCCTTGAGCTCACAGCAATCTTCCTGCCTCAGCTGCCCCTCCCATTTGTGGAGATTACAGGCGCCAGCACCAGGCCTAGAGCACTTTGTTTCTTTGTTTGTTTGTTTGGTTGGTTGGTTGGTTGGTTTGGTTTTTTGTTTTGTTTTGTTTTTTGTTTTGTTTTGTTTTGGTTTTGCCCACTTTAAGCCTCATAAAGTAGTCTTTTAAAAATTTTAATTAAGTTGACACTTGAGGACTGGGGATGTGGCTCAAGGCACAAGAGGGGCTGCCTAACATGCCTGAGGCCCTGAATTCCACCCTCTTGGTTTTGAAAGAAAACAAGAAATCATTTTGAGGTAACAAGCCATATTCTTCTATACAGATGGTACATGATGACATTGTTGATGATGAAGGGTTTTGTTGTTGTTCAGTTGGAATTTTTTGGTTGGGTTGGTTTTGGCTTTTAATTTTATTTTTGATGAGCATCTGATATGTCTCAAATGGTGGGGAAAAAAGATGTTTACTGGAAATCTAACAGAACACCTAGTCATTTCTTGAGAGGGCTGTGTATATAGACTTGTGGCAGCTATATACACAGCAGAGGTGGGTTGTGGAGACACCAGTTTAACCTCTTTCCAGCAGAGTAATTGTAAAAGAGCTAGTTAGATAGAGTGTCTTGCTTTATGTTTCCTTGACGCAGAGTGAGGTTAAAATCTGAGCAAGGAAAGAGCTGCACACCCAGTCCCTCCTCTACCCGGGCCAGCATTTACCTCAGGACTTGCCAAATGACCAGGGACTCTCCCCAGGATCAGAGAGGTAGCTGGTGTAAGGCCGGAAGGAGGGGACTGCCACCTCCTGGCCCCCAGGGTCCCCTTTTCAAAATACTGTACAGGGTCACACTGGCTCTTTGTGAATTGCTGTTGCTAACATCCTTTCTGCAAAGAGATAAACAGCATCTACCCTTCCCTCTTAAGGTCTGAGGTATGGTGTCACCAGGTCCACCCCAGGGATTCAAGAAGTTTATTTGGCTTCCTTACAGAGTGCGGATTTGGGGTTGCAAGTAGGATCATGGGTGACCATAAAGCAGCCACTTTAAAGGTGTCTATTAGGTGTATTCTATTTTAAAGGTCTGTGTCCATCAGGGAAGACAATTCCCAAATGGCTATGTAGATGGAGACCCTCCCCAATCCTTCCCTCCTATATTTACTCCAGCCCCTCCCCAGGCCACTGGCTGGGAGGTGTGGTTGGCTGCTCAGGCAAGGGTCCCATGACCCTCAGCCCATATGAGGCAACAAAACCAACTGTGGTGATCTTTTGCAGGCTGGCACATCTGCTTTGATGAAGATGGTAGTACTTGACTTTGCTAGGCTTACAGAGCAAGCGGCCTAGACACCATGGGTCAGATCTTCAGCCTGAGATTTGACTCCCTGTCACCAAGCAAAGTCCATGTCATGTGACTCAGGAGGGTGTCAGGAGGGTGTCGTTCGGATCCATCTTCACTTCTGATCAGAACTTCAGCACTTTCCCAGCAGATCAAGCAGGACTGGGCTCAGGATTCCCCTGTCAATTCTGTCACTGGTGTGTGAGCCCTCAGGAAGACCCTGAATTTTCATGGTGTGCCACAATTTACACAAACAGCAATTCACTCCTGTCCTGGTGGCACCAGCTCCTCCTATAGATTCCTCAATGTAGGACAGCATCGACCTCCTAGAGACAGTGGGTGGGAGAAGCACACCAGAATTTGTCAAGCACTGGGACAGAGCTGGCACATAGGACACCCCCTGTGTTGGCTCTTGGCCCTTTGGCTGGCATATGATGGGCACTCAGGAGTGTGACCTACTGTATCAGCTGGGGATTCAGACAACCTCCTCAGAGAGACGTGACAGTGGCCTGGGAGTGTTGCCTGCCTCACACCTCCTATCTGCCCCTGACAAAACAGCCCAGTGGCCTCTCAGCTCCCATCCTCCACCCTCTCCAGAGTGGAGAAAAAGAAGGTCTCTCCCACTGCAGGGCATTTGACTCGACCACTGTCCTGCAGTGTACAGCCCATCCCTGCAAGGTTGACTGTGAAACAACTAGGACACAGACATGGCCCCTCAGACACACAGGATCCCCTCCTGACAGACTCACCAACGTAGAACACACATTAAATACACCTAATAACAGAGCGGCCTCACTCAGCAGCATAGCACAGTACCCTGCACCCAGTACTCTGCACACAACACCCCGCAGCACCTGTCTCAGTACAGCTTATACACAGTACCTGTACCTTGCACCTAGCACCCTGCACTCACAGACTGTGGCAAGCAGTTGACTGGGAGCTGTGGTCACTGTTGCTACCAAGCACCAAGAGAGCAGCCGTTCAGTAGCCTGGGAAATGGTCCAAAGTCAAAGCTCTACTAGGTGCCACTCAAGGCATCCCAAGCCCAGGACCCCGAGCCGCATCCCTAAGCTTCAGAGACTATTGGTAGCCACTGGCCCTTTGTGGGTAACAGGCCTGGACCCATGGGTAGAGGAGCACCGTTTCCACACAGACTGAAAGCAACATTGGCTTAAACACATCAGTGTCTCTGTCACTCCCTCTGCCGAGAGCCCACCTGGTGAGGTAGAGAGGCACTGTGGGAAGCTCTCTGGGGTCTTCTACCCTGGCCTCCCGTCCCCAGATGGTGGCCTTTTCTGCCTGTCCCAGGAGTGTTCTCCCTGTCCTGACACAGGAAGAAGCATTAGGAGGCTGACCCCTTGCCCCTGCAGGGCTTTCTGGCCAGGGACATGGAGAGACACAGTCTTTCCTGGGGTCATTCCGCTAAGAACTAGAAGTTCCGGGAAAAGAAGAATGAGCAGAATTGGAAATGCTCACTATGAGAGGCAAGCATTAATTAACAAACAAGGGCTGGAGAGATGGCCCTGTGGTGAAGAGCATTGACTGCTCTTCCAAACGTCCTGAGTTCAAATCCCAGCAGCCACATGGTGGCTCACAAACACCTGTAATGAAATCTGATGCCCTCTTCTGGTGCATCTGAAGTTAGCTACAATGTAGTACTTACATATATAAATAAATCTTTAAATTAACGAACACACTAACATCATCACAAAGCTAGAAAAATGCTTAGAGAGGTACTGGTTATAGAGGAGGTTGGGGAGACCTGTGAGCTCCCACCTAAGGAATGTGGAGGTAACTGGGAAGAGGGAGCAGAGGTGCAAAGGGCCTGAGGTCAGCAGAACTGGAGCACACTCAAGGCTCGTAAGAAGCCTTTTGCAAAGAACCTGTGTTCAGTTCTCAGCACCCTTATGGGTCACAACGTCTGTAACTCCAGTTTCAGGTGACCTGATGCCTACTTCCAGCCTCTGTGGGTATTGCATGCACCTGGCGCATAGACATACATGCAGGTAAAACACTCTAGTGTAAAAAATAAACCTTTATAACAAATACTAGTTTAGCTGACTATAGTAGTAGATTCAGTAACTTATTGGTAAGCCTATTTTCAGTAAAAATTTTTATTTGACATGATAATTGCTCATTTATCAAGTATAAGATGACGTCAGCAAGTATATGCACATGAGTGGCATATGGCCTCAGAAGCAGACGCCCCAAAGGAAGGACTTGGAGAGGTTTACAAAGGCAGTGTCTGGGAGACACAGCAGAGAGGAAGCGCAGCAGACACTGTCCCAGGCCAGGATACAGGTCCGATGCACAGGGATGCCTCTCACTGTAGACTGGAGAGCGTTGAGCCCCAGCATGACAGCTCCATGCTGACACTCAGCAGGAACAGCCAGGCGGCACCGAAGCTTTGTTCCCAGCTGGGAAGCCAGGAAAGCCATGCAAGGGAGGCTGTGTGGGATCCAGAGGTGGGGACACCTGAGGCTCAAGACTCCACTAGCCTTCTGCATGGGGGATCTGAATGAGTCGCCTCCACATTTCACACACCACAGGAACATCCTCATTTTCAGATAGGAATGGACACAACTTGCCTAGAATCACACACCCAAGGCCGCAGAGCAGGGTTTGAAATGAGGCAGGCTACCCAGACCCTGCTTCGCCATTCATGGCAACTGTCCTTCTTGAGGTGGGGCAAGTGGTAGCAGGAGGCCACTTGGCAAGGATGCAAGAGCACAGGGTAACTTGAACTGGGGCTTGTTTTGTGGCTGTGGGCCAAGAGCTTCCAGCCAGCAGGACTCTTGAGCTGCCGACCCATGTGGGCTGTGTGAGGGTAAGGGCTGTCAGTGTGCAATGTGGCCTCAACCTCTCTTGGGTATCGGGATGGGGGTTACTGAAAATGGCTCCCGGTGAGACAGCTCTAGGACGGCTGAATACCCAAGGTCCCCAAAGGGCATGGACTGAATGATTTCTCTCCCAATGCTTATATCATGGTACTAAACTCCAGTCCTTCGGAAAGCCTGTGCTCTGCAGACAGGGCTTTCAAAGATGGAGTTATATCAAGATGAAGTCACTGGGATGGAATCCTTATGAGAAGGACCAGGACACAGACAAACACAGGGGAGGCTATCCAGGAACTGTGGGAGAAGAGGCCCACATGTTCAAGACAAGGAGGAAGGTCTGGGGAAGCCGTCTCTGGGATGCCTGGTACTGGGCTTGCAGCGTCATGCTTGTTCATGCTGTAACTAAGCGAGCTGCCAGGGAAGCAGACATCCCACCAAGACAAGCCCCAGCCAGCTCCCCACGGGACTCTTGCTGAGCCCGCCTGCATCATGAGTCTGCCTCTGTGGGAAGAAGCCAGCAGGATGGAGGCCTCACTGTCAGCAGCTGGGGTGCTGTGGGTCTTGGGGTGCATCTGGACCTGGGTCATGTGCATAGGAGAGGAGATGAAGCTGAGTTAACTGAGAGAATGTCGACACAAGATACATGTCCTTTATTTTATGATCTGTAAGTATGTGTAGGCACACGTGTGCTGTGCCGGGAGATCAAACCCAGGCCCCTAGTACAAGTTAGGCGAGATCTCTAGCTCCGATCCAAATCCAAGATCTTGACTTGTTGGGGGCTGGAGAGATGGCTCAGTGATTAAGAGCACTGACTACACTTAACTCTAAGGCTGGGGCTCAGTAGTAGAGTGCTTACTCTACTGAATGTATGATGCCCTAGATTCAACTCTTAAGGGGAGGGTAGGTACAGCAATTCAAAAGCAGGAACAAAAAAGAGGGAATCTAAAATCAAATGTATCTTGATTGAATGTGTGATATCTGGACCTCAGCACTGAAGGTCCTGAGTTCAAATCCCAGCAACCACATGGTGGCTCACAATCATCTGTAAAGAGATCTGACACCCTCTTCTGGAGTGTCTGAAGACAGTTACAGTGTACTTACATATAATAAATAAATCTTTAATAGTAATAAGAAGAACTTGTTGGCTTGTGGTAGAGATAGACAATAACATATGAGTAAAAAAATTAAAAAAAAAAAACCAGAACTGTGAAATAAAATGAGTCAAGGCCAGATACCAGAGAGCAGCGCGGACGCTGCTTCAGACCAGATGATGGAGAAAGCCATGAGCTAAAGCGGCATCTGAGTAGGGGTCTGAACAAGGGGGATCCACCAATGAGCATATGCCAGGAAGGAGGGAAACAAGAGAAGAATATGCCCCTGACAATGAGAAAGACTTCTGGTTTTTGGTTACCTCTAAGGCTGGGGTTCAGTGGTAGTAGAGCACTCACCTTGAATGTATGATGCCCTAGATTCAACTGTTAAGGGGAGGGTAGGTACAGCAGTTCCAGAGTAGGAACAAAAAAAGAGAGAATCTAAAACCAAATGTATCTCGATTGAATGTGTGATATTTGGTAGGAAAAATATCAACCCGCAACCCCCACCCCTCTGCCAAAAGGATCTAGTAACAGACAGTTCTACAGGCAAAGCCAGATGATACTCAAATAATATTTATATCCATTTTATTCCTTTTAAAAAGCAATGTAAGTCTTTTTATTAGAAAGGTATTTAGAATTAAAATACATGAGGCTAGAGTTTAAAAGCATAGGCTGCTCTTGCAGAGGACGTAGGTTCAATTCCCAGCACCCGCTTCCCAACCATCTGTAACTTCAGTTCCAAGGATCTGAACACCCTTTTCTGGCCTCTCCCAGCACTGCATATGTGTGGTGCACATAAACAACACTCATACATATAAATAAATATAAATATTTTCTAATTAAGCTTTAAAAAGTGAGAACACAATTAGACCCTGGTGTGGTTTGAGCACTCTGGAAGGCTGAGCTAGGAGGATTGTGAGTTCAAGACCAGCCTGAGATCCACAGCCATACCTTGTTTCAAACAACAAAAATCTGCAAAGGTACAGTCCCTCCGGTACCAAGAGGTTGTTCTAAACGTTTAAAAGGTTCCCAGAGACTAGGCATTCATGAAGGCATTTCTTTGAATAGAAGAAATGGGTGGGAAAGCAGCAGCAAAGAACTGAGCAGGGAGCAGGCTTTACATAGTGTTTCTTGGGGGCGAAGCTTTCTAGGGTGGCTTGGGATTGGAGGCATTTTGTGGCCTGACCTTGGGCACTTTTATTCTATAGGGTGGGGCCTGGCCTCTCTTCCCACCTCAAGGGACTGGAAATGCTAGTCACCAGCCTTAGTGACATCTGAGGGTCCCGGCCTAGCCACTTGTACCTCAAGGGGCTTACACCTACCACCTGATTTTCTTTTCCTCCTCCCTAGTAAGAGTGGAAATGTAGCACTAGGAAGAGCCTGCCTTGCAAGTCTGATGCCCTGGTGCCTAGCTATGATCTGAACATCAGCATATACGTCCTTTCTGCTACACTGGGTTGTTTTTCTGTCTAGCTGGTAGGAAACGAGTGTGTCACTGCTCATGGGAGCCTTCAGGTGGTCAGGATCCAGTGCCCTCTTCCCTCCGTCAACAGGAATGCCTTGCACTGAGGCTGACCCTGGCTCTGGACTGTGATGGAAGATGGACATGTAGAGGTATCTAGGCTGTAGTGGGAGCTAAAGCTGTCTTGGGATTTATTTGACTGCTCACTGAGAATGGATTATCAGACCCTGCTGGTGAAGGAAGCAGATAGGGAATAGAGCAAACATGAAGGCAAACTCTGGAAGGTTCTGTGGGAGTTTTCGTCAGAAAATTGTTCTGATTTCCCCAGGAACCTACTATTTCCTGTTTAGGGGGTAAGTCCCTGGAAGCTATTTAATTTCTCCGTGTGTGTGTGTGTGTGTGTGTGTGTGTGTGTGTGTGTGTGTGTGTGTGGTGTGAGTATGTGTATTTATATATGTGGACACACATCATGTGGATATGTGCATGTGGAGGCCTGAAGCTAACATTTGGCAACCTTTCCTGCCTCTCTCTACTATATTCATCGGGAAAGGGTCTCCTGTAAAACCCAGAGCTTACAGATCCAGCTAGTCCAGCAGTCAGCTTGCTCTGGGAATCCTGCCTCTGCCCTCTGTGTCCTAAAATCACAGACAGCTTCGAGACATACCTGGCCTTTACATGTGCTGGGGATGCACATTCTAGTCCTGGGCTGGGAATACATAGAAATGTTTGTCTATGCCACATGCCTGCATTCTCTGTAGGAGACAAGAGTTTACAGAATAAAATATTTTTTGTTTTGTTTTGTTTTTTTGAGACAGGGTTTTTCTGTGTAGCCCTGGTTGTCCTAGAAATAAAAACTTTTAATAAATCAGGAAATAGTAAGTATCCAGAACTGTTAAAATAGATAGGAAAATGCTCACAGTCCCATGTTTGGCTGTGTACATCCGAATCTGTATTGGTCCAACTCTGGGAAGGGAGATAACATTTGAAATGTAAATAAATAAAATAACCAATTAAAAAATAGATAGGAAATGGGGGTGGGGTAAAGCAGGGGGAAGGGGACAAATGCAGGCTCCCTTGAAGGTGCCACTTCATGAAGGAGGGCCATGTGAATGCTGGGAAGGGAACCACACCCAGACAAGGGAACGGCATGTGCAAAGTTCCTGAGCAAGGAGAAGATGTCATGGAACAAAAGGGACCCCAAAGAGACTGAGGGAGCCTGAGAAAACGGGGTTACTTCCTGTGAGTGAGCTGGCAGTCCTAGAGGGTTCTGAAGCAAGGATGCTTAATATGGTTCCTGATATTATCAGGGTTAGGCAGGATGTCCTAGGTTGGCTGTGGGCTTCTCGACAGCTGCTGCATCTTCCCCGTGGGCTGTTGCTTTCAAGCTTCTGACCTTGGGTTTCACTTCTCCCCAGGGGGTGGGAGACATTGGACAGAGAGTGTGAGGAATGCAGAACCCTGGGCTGTGGAGAACTGTGCTGGTCCAGCCTGACCCCGCCTTGCCTTGCCAAGACAGGATCAATCAACTTTACAGACTAGCCAACTCCACCTGCTCTGCTTGCTAGCCCTGGCTGCAGGGTGCCGCCCAGCCCACCGGAAGACTCGTACTGTGCCTGTGGCCATCTGGTGCTAAGCACAGACTCCTTCAGTGCTCTGGCTAAGACTCAGTCTAACTGCTGGATCATGGACACTCACCTGGAGAATCCTCAGATCCTTATTTAAGGGATCTGGCTACAAATCCTGGCCACAACAGGGTCAGCTTGGAGAAGCTGGGGGAAAGGCTGGCCCACCTCCTCGGTAGGAAAAGCCAGAAAGGAAGGTCTGTCCAAATGTCCTGGGTATTAAGAAGCAGGGGAAAGACAGACAGACTTGGCTGTGCCTGGCCCTCTATCAGCGTGGCTAGGAAGGCCCATGCTCTCTCTGAGGTTTTTTTTTTTTTCCCCAGTACTAGCTGGGAAGCCAGGCAGTGTGGGCTAAAGTGCAGAGCAGGGTACCCAGCACTCCCCGCTCACGTGTTTTCTCTGGCTTCACTTTCCTCACTAAACCGGTGCAAAATGATAGCTTGGGATTGCAATCTGGAACTCCCTCTGCAGATGAGGTGCACCCTGAAGTCTTTGGAGAGATCCCTGCAGTGTCACTGGCTTAAGGTAGTGGTCAGCAAACCTCCGCAGTCAATCGCAGAGGTCGAGGGTAGCACGTAGTGAACGCTCATTCCTGTGAGTAACCATGACCGCTGGAGGAAAGACCAGATGTATTTTTACAATTGGTCCCTTTAGACATGGTCCCTACTAGATCGGGCCTTGTTGGAATGCGGAGGGGGCTGCGGAGACGATTTCACTCCCGAGGTCCCACGTGGTCTGCTCTTCGGGACTCTGCAGGCTTTCGGTGGGTGGGTTCGGGATCCCGTCTCACGTGCGCACCTGAGGACCCAGTGTAAGTCCACGGAGAGGCCGGAGAGCGCGTGGGCCGCGGGAGGGTGCGGCCGAGGCGGGGCGGGCGCGTGACGCGCGGCGCTAGCCAATGGGGCGCGCGCCCGAGGCCGAGCCTCCTGCGAGCCTTCGCGGCGCCCGCGGCGTCACGTGAGCGGCCTGAGAGCGGGGAGAGCGGCGAGCGGCGAGCGCCCAGCTCGGCCGCAGGGAGTGCGGGCTGCGGCCAGGAGCGCTGGAAGCGCGGCCGCATACGGAACCGGGCCGCACGCGCGAGGCCGCGCCAGGCGACGCCGAGTCCAGGTGGGAGACGCGTGATGGACCGCGGCCGCGTGGGTCCTCCCCTGGGGATCACGGGCCGTCCCCTGGCGCGCGCTGTCCGAACCACGCGCGGGGGCCCGGGGAATGCGAGGATCCCGGAAATGCGGGGACCCCCGTGAGCGCGCTGGGCCTGCAAAGGGCAAATCCGGTGTGCGCAGCTCCCGCCTGCGGAGCCCACGCGCGTCCGTGGCACTCCTGGACCTGCGCTCCCATATGGCGGGGCCTGGCGACCAAGGGGCGGAGAGGTTACTGTCGGTCACTGCAGCGGTGGCCTAAGAGGGGACGCGAAGGGGGTCACTGGGCGGAGGGTAAGATACTCTCCGAAGCTGTGCGCCGGAGTACGAGCCACCTCTTTCCCACGTACTTCATACCCACGGGTGGGCACCCACGCGCGGGCACCTGGCGGACACCCGCACGGCTGCACTGCGCCCAGCACACGCAGTCACACGACACAAACTCACACCCATTTGCGCGTACCCGCAGCGTGCGCTTATGTTCCATTTCCCCACGCAGAGTCCTCGGGCCCCTTTGACCAAACATTACGGGAGGGACGGCTGAGGGTAGCAGCCGCAGGGGGGCAGGTCACCCCTCTCGGAAACATTCTAGCCTGGAGGGCACCGGAGCGATTTGCTCTCACGGTATGGGAAGGTGAAATCCCCAATGTTTGACTGAGTCCTTCCGATATTCCCCCCCCCCCGACCGTGGGGAGCCCCCGCCGCCCTACAGGTGCCAGAATAGCAGTAACTTTGGGGCCTTCGGACTCCTCAGGGAGGAGACTCTTATTTTGAAGACCGGCCCCCCATTCGCCACCCCCGTGATTTGCACGCTGACCCAATGGCTAGCCCTTGGCCGGCTCTCGGCTTGTTATCAATTACATGTTGTTCCTACAGCCGCTGTGTCCCCGGGAGGATAAACAGCAGGCCTGGCCGGCTAAGAGAGGGGGCGGAGTCCAGCGGCCTGCCGGGGACGGTGCCCAGAACAGGGTGCCCCCTCCCCCTGCACGCAGCCTGCGCCTCTGGCTGCGCCACGTGCTGCTGTTTTTCAGGGACCGGCTTGAGCGCTGGCACTCACGCTTTCCAGCCCTGGGTCCAGGAAGTCCCGGATCCCTTGGGCCTTCAGTACTTCAGTGTCCCCAGGGTTGCTCAGCACTGTTTTAAGATCTGTTAACTGGTTAGGGCCGCGACTCCTGCATTTACTCCTGGATTCTGGAATCAGCAAAGGCTAGGTCTGTCTTTGACTCTGGTGACTGTAGTGAACAGTTAGGTCTGCTTCTGTTCTGATGAGGCAGCAAAGCGCACAAGACAGTTTTCACAATGATACCTGGCTGTGAAGATTATAATCCTGGCTAGTTTGTCCAAAGTGGGAGTGACTTCTGAATTGAGATTTAAATAATGAGCTCCCATCTGGAATGCAAAGAGAGGCAGGACTTCCACAGAGGGAGACATTGGAACCAAAGCTCAGGCTCATTAGTGCGGGTGAGCCAGGCCTGGAGCAGTTGGAGGGGCAGTTTGGGGGTGAGGAGGGCCCTAGTACTCTGAACCCTGGAGGAGTCTGAAACGTTTTGTGGGGAGGGGTTCCTTCCTGTTTTGTCTGCTGTTCGTACCTGTTCTCCCTCTCCTCCTTCCATGTTTCAGTGGGATCTCATGTGGGTGCCTTTGATGTTATGATTCTCTGGCCTCAGCCTCCTGAGTGCCAAGATTATAGGCATGAGCCACGATGCCCACCCAACATGGCTGTTCACTTTCATATCAGACCTCGGTTTCTGTCCCTTTAAAAATGAAACCCCAATACCACGATCCGCTTTGAAAGATGATTGCTCGCTCCGTGTTACAGTGTGTCCAGCTCCGGTCACATCTCATTTCAGAAGATCTTAGGCTGTCCTGTTCTGGGTCTTGGGACACCATGTGCCCTGCATTTGCATGACCGTTCAGACCCTAGTAAGTGCTCAGTATACGTGAGCTCCTTGAGTGTGCGTATACCCTAGGAGCCGGGTCACACCAGCAGCACCCAGATGTGTGCTCAGAGAAGTTGTGCGGCTTGCCTGAGGTCGCACAGCTGGTAGCTGTAGGGTGGGTGAGATGGGGCTGGGAGAATGGTGTGGGTGGGCATTGCCCCACTGCTCTGCCCTTCATGCTGTCTGGTGCTTTATTCCTTCCCAGGCCCTGCTTTGGCAAAGAGTGTGTATTTTAAAGCGCATTCCCAGTTTTAAGTCCTTAGCTGAGTATTTAAACTCAGATTGCCGCTTGGCAAGATCACCTCTGGGCTCAGATCAGGCCTCCATTCTCTATAGCTAGAGAGAAACTTGGGGAGCACTGAGTCATAAAACAGTTGTGGAATCTGAGGCAAGGGGTAGCGGGATGACTGGCCTCTCCGCTGCTGGGCAGTACCAGGTGCCAGGTTGTGGAGTGGACCTGACGTCAGGTGGACGGGATGCTGCCTGAGCATCCTCCCTGTCCGCCTGATAATCACGCTGGCAGCCATGGTCACTGGGCGGGACAAAGGTCCAGCCAGAGGCTGTTGACTCTTCTCGGACACCAGACCTAGGATGGCCTTTGGCGTCAGAGGACGCGACTTTCCCTTCTCCTTCCTGTCCCCACTCTCTGAGCCCCTCTTGGATACCTGGTGTGGCGCTGAGTGTTGGGGGTCCAGGACAGTGTGCTACCAGGAAGGGACACAGGCATCTGCGGAGCCTTCCCAAGTCGGTGAGTGTCCCAGACAGGAGAGCTGGGCTGGGGGCAGAACAGAAGGCTCTGCTCTCACACATTGGCCGAGGGCAAATGTCATCCCCCATCCTTCCCAAAGGCTGTGGGGTTCAAGGAAGTTCCCCAGGCCTGGGCTCTCAGACCTTCTGTGGACTCCGAGCCGGGGGCTGGACCTTATGGCAGGAAGGTTGGGACCATGGAAGGGGTGTTGCGCTCAAGAAAGCGCTGCCTCTCCCAGTCATGGAGAACGGTGACTCTTGAGAAAGGTCTGAGGACTGGACTGTGGAGAAACACCATGTAGGCAGGCAGGCGCTTAATGGTCTTTAATCTTTTTCCAAAGTATAGCTACCAGGTTGGAGCACGGGCAGCCCGGACAGATGTGTGCCCCATCCAGTTCTGGGGACACCAGTTCACAGAGGTTCCCTTTGGAACATATGAAGTGAACATCTAACAAGCAGCCTGTGTTTTTATTTGCTCAATCTGGAAACCCTACAGAAGCCCCAACAGCACGGGGCTCAGAATGCAAATGGCTTTTTTCTTTCTCACCCCCCTCTCTGACTCAAGGTAGGGAACAGAGTCCAGGGTCTGGCGACTTTCAGGGCCTCCGCTCTCTGGCCCCCCTCTCCCCGCAGCCTCAGCTGTTCACAGACAAGAGCATTCCTTGTCTTATTCTTTTCTAGGATCATTCTGGAAAATGTTTGAAACCAGAAGTGCCCTGGGTTGTGCAACGGGCCTGGAGAGGGAGGGCTCTTTTGCAAATAGGGTGATGCAACGTTTGAAAACATGCTCGCCGGCCCCATTCTCCCTTGGGATGGAAGCAGGATCTGGACATTTGGCCACAGGAGGCCTTGGGCAGGCATTCGAGGGTGGGGGTTGCAAGGCCCTGGTAAGCATGCAGTCCTAACCTGGCCTCCCTTGTTCCCTCTGCAGTCACCACAGGCTCGGCCAGGCCAGCATGGTGGACCACATGCTTCCAGTGGACGAGACCTTCTCGTCACCGAAATGCCCAGTGGGTTACCTGGGGGATCGGCTGGCCGGCCGGCAGCCATACCACATGTTGCCCTCGCCCATCTCTGAGGATGACAGCGATGTCTCCAGCCCCTGCTCTTGTGCCAGCCCTGACTCGCAAGCCTTCTGTTCCTGCTACAGTGCAGGTCCAGGTCCTGAAGCCCAGGGCAGCATATTGGATTTCCTCCTGTCCCGGGCCACACTGGGCAGTGGTGGTGGCAATGGAGGCGTTGGAGATAGCAGTGGCCCTGTGACCTGGGGATCATGGAGGAGAACCTCTGTGCCTGTGAAGGAGGAACATTTCTGCTTCCCTGAATTTCTGTCAGGGGACCCCGATGATGTCTCCAGGCCCTTCCAGCCTACCCTGGAGGAGATTGAAGAATTCCTGGAAGAGAACATGGAGGCTGAGGTCAAGGAGGCCCCAGAGGATGGCAGCAGGGACCTGGAGACCTGTAGCCAGCTCTCAGCTGGGTCACACCGGAGCCACCTTCATCCAGAGTCTGCTGGGAGAGAGCGCTGTACCCCACCACCAGGTGGTGCCAGTGGGGGTGGTGCCCAAGGTGCAGGTGAGGGGCCAGCACAGGATGGCCCCTTGCCGGTGCTACTGCAGATCCAGCCTGTTGCTGTGAAGCAGGAGGCAGGTGCAGGGCCAGCCTCCCCGGGGCAGGCCCCAGAGAGCGTCAAGGTCGCCCAGCTTCTGGTCAACATCCAGGGGCAGACCTTTGCGCTCCTGCCTCAAGTGGTACCATCCTCCAACTTGAACCTGCCCTCAAAGTTTGTGCGAATTGCGCCTGTGCCCATTGCTGCCAAACCGATTGGCTCAGGATCCCTAGGGCCCGGCCCAGCTGGCCTCCTTGTGGGCCAGAAGTTCCCCAAGAACCCAGCAGCAGAACTTCTCAAAATGCACAAATGCACTTTCCCAGGCTGCAGCAAGATGTACACGAAGAGCAGCCACCTCAAGGCCCACCTGCGCCGGCACACAGGCGAGAAGCCCTTCGCCTGCACCTGGCCGGGCTGCGGCTGGAGGTCAGTATTTTTGGACAGGCTGTGCGCAAGCAAGTAGGCACATCTCTGCTCACCTGAGTGTGTGACAAGGCCCCCTTTGTCCATTAGATGAGGTGGATTAGGAAAGGAGCGGGAGATGGGCAGGGGGCAGGATCAGAGATGGCACAGTTGTCCCACTTGGAGACTAAAGCTGGAAGCCACCTGGTCTCTGGTCTCTTTAAAGGCCAGGTAAGGCTTGCTCAGGCTTGGGCTATGTGGGGTGTCTCAGGCTGGGATGGAAGGAAGAGGAGGGGCTGGGCTGAAGGAGAAGGAAACTCAGCTAAGGAGCAGATGCGTTTGGTGGCACATGGGCACAAGCCAGAGGCCCATGCAGGCCTTACAGCACCTCCAGGTAAGTACCACCATCATACCTATGACATTTTTGATCAGGAACATAGAAACTCTGATTGGCTAACAACCGCCCAGGCCGCAGCACTCTGAGTGAACTGTGAGCCCCAAGACTCGAACTACAAAATGGCACTTCCCTCCAGCCTGGGGATGAAAACTGCTCACAAGTGTGGGCTAAGCTTTGGGGACCTGGAGCTGTGTTTGGGAAGCCACAGAGAACAACCAGAAGGAAGGACAGATGGCTGTGATATGGGGACAAAGGTGGCAGAATACCCCAGACTTATGTTCCAGACAACAGGGTGCCCAGCTGTTCAGGGCAAGGGGCCTCAGATGGCCAGACGTGGGACCAGAGGCCATGGAACCCTACAGTCACCCTGGCCTGGCCTCTGAAGGCTGCTTATTTTCTTCAGGAGGCTGGTGGCCTGCATAGTTAGAGTAATTTGGCCAGGTAGAGGATGCTCTGGCCTTGGTAGCTAGGGTATGTGCCAGCAGTGTTGGTGTGCATCTGTCTGTCTGTCTGTCTGTCCGTCTGATGTGGTGCATCTGTGTGCTAAGGACTGACAGAGAGCTAGACCACCTGAACAGATGCCTGCTGTGTATAGGCACACTTGCTTATGTATTGTGTGATCATATGTGTCTTGTACCTGGTGTGGGTCACACCAGGTCACGGAGGTGGCGTCATGAGTCAGCCTTTGGCTCTGAGTTGATGGTGCTAGTCCCAGGGCAGGTGCTGCCCTGCAGAGCTTGAACAATGAGAGATGACAATGACAGAACTTCCCTTCTGGCTCCAAATTAGTCAGAAAAGGACCCCTCCCCGACCCCAGGCAGTGTCTTGGGTTGTGGAGGCCCTTCCTGAGAGGCACCACTGTCTTCTCACAATTTTTCAAAGGCTAGGCTCCCTAGACCTGTCTCCACCTCTCTGAGCCATGTCTTTTAGTGAATAGATCCAGTGCAGGACTGTGAGGTAGTAAGTGGGTGTGTTGTAGAGCAAGAGGGGACCAGACAGAGAGGCCTGGAGGGAGGGGTGTTTACTGGGGAAGGGGAGAACAATGGACCCTGTTTGGAGGAGGCAGTGGACAGGGGTCATGAGCCCACCCTGGATTGCGGTTTCCTGTCTGGCCCTTTTTGTTTCCTGGAGCCCTGAGCTAGTGTGGGGGGTGTCACTGTGCCCTCCTTTTATGAAGTGAACTTCCACTTTCCCACAGTCAAACTCTGAAGAGGAACCTCAAAGGTGTCCTTCCTGGGACACTGGCCGGTGCTCACACTCACAGGGACTCATGGGCAATCCACTAAACAGCCTTTACCAGAGAGTCCTCACTCGGAGGCTCGCTTGCCCTGCACGCTGACCGACGCTGCCCATTTAAGTGGTGTCTCCAGAGGGCCAGGGGCCAGGCAGGAGCTACAGGCTATGAGGTGTGGTCAGGATGAGGGCTGGGAGGCAGGCCATTGCCCACCACACTGCTGCCCCGGGAAGCACGAGGGTCCAAGGCCAGTCTTAGCTCTGACCCTGAACCTTGCATTGGATTCACTGTTTAGGCAGAGCCTGCTCAGCAGGACTAGGGGCGTGGTGTGCCTGTCAAGGTCCCTGTGCAGCATCTGCCTCCAGAAAGGGCTGGTCGCGTGAGTATGTGCGATCCTTGGGGTCTTTTTGGGTATCAGAAGCCCAGGAGTTGTGCATAGAAGGTTTGCAGTTCCCCGCATGTGGCTAGTCTTCTACCCAGAGGCTGTGGCAATGCCTTCCTCAGTTTCCTCCAGCTGGCTTTCTGAGATAGGGTCTCTCACGGGACCTAGAGCACATGGGAGGGCTGGGCTGGCCAGCCAGTGAGCTTCGGCCTGTCCCTGTCCTGCCAGCACCGTGCATCCAGGTAGACCCTACTGTGTGAGCGCCAGGGATCTAAACCTGGGTCCTTCCTCCTGTTTGCACAGCAAGCACTTTGCCAGATGGGCCACGTCCTGAGGCCCTGGGCTGTGCCTTTTTCTACTGTGCTCCTGGCTGTGGGAAAGGACAGGGTACACTCTGAGCGTGATATACCTTAGTTCCTTAACTCATAAAATTAGATGGTGAGGTGGGCCCAGCGGAGGAAACAGCAGTTAAGTACATTCTCTGCTGCCATGCAGCTTAAAAGTAGCTGGGGTGTGTGTGTGTAGGTGTGTGTGTGTATGTGTGTGTGTGTAGGGGGTGGCACACGCCTTTAAACCCAACACTCAAAGGCAGAGGCAGGAAGATCTCTGAGTTTGAGGCCAGCCTGGTACAGAATGGGTTCCAAGACTGCCAGGGCTACAGAAATCCTGTCTCAGGGCGGGGGAAGTGCCGGAGTGAGGAAGGAGTTTAACAGCTGTTTGCTCCTCCCTCGTGCTAGACTCAGTACTCCACAGTCCTGCACACCTCCCTGGGAGAGCCTCTGAGGAGAAGAGGCCCCTCCTCCACCTGCAGCTGGGCCTGGCTGGTCCAGCCTGTTCTGTGCTTCCCATCTGGCCCTGCTGCTGGCCCGAGCCCCCGCCCTGCCCCCACTCCTCATCCCAGGAGACTGCTCCACAGCTGAGGTGGCACCTGTCCCAGTCCAAAGCCCACTCACTGCCTTCTGCTTTTGTGCACCCAAGATTCCCTCTCTTTCCCTGTTGGGTCGTAATTTTGCGAGCAGGAAGAGCTAAAGCCAGCCTGCCCGCTCTGGTCTGACCATCTGGGAAGTGGCTGTTCGCCGCCTTCCTAGAAGTTTCCTCTCTCGCTCACAGACATAGGCCTCCTTTGTTCCCTGCAGTGGAACATCCTGTTCCAGAGTGGCCAAGCCGCTCCTTCCAGAAAGAATCTCGCTGGGCCATAACTAAAGTGAATATTAATAGCTGTCAGCAGCCTGTGTGGCATGTTCTGCCGATGTCCATGGTGGACACAGGAGGCCCAGAGGGAGACGGTGGACTCCAAAGCCACTGTTGGAGGAGCAGGACACGGGATTCAAACTTAGTGGTCTGGTTTCAGGCCAGTGTGTTTAGCTATCGTTACTGCTGCCCATAAGCAGGGATGTGCCTCTGGCCTTGTTGTTATCAGACGCTCCCCGTACTATCTGCCGGTTGTGCACCACACGCACAGCCTTCGGGCCTGCAGCTTCTGGAATTTGGCTATTGACAACATCTTTCTGACATTTCTGACATCACAGCTCCCATGCTGGCATTACTGGTGGCCCCTGTGCTTGCTTTGCTCTGAGACCCAATAGCAGTTGTCCTGAGCCTGCCCCACAGATGCCAGGCACCAGGTCTTTGCTGTGTATCCGTCAGACCCCGTGCTCTACCCCATGCCTTCAGTGGGAGCTTACAGTTCTTAAATTGCCACATCTGGAGCCTCACTGCCATGGTCCTCTGAGATAGGTCTGTCGTTTCTGTCTTGAGGCAGGGAAACTGGAGTTTAGCAAGTTTGCAAACTACCCATACCCCAAGGCTGTGTCCTGCCTAGCTGAGATTTCTCTTATCTTGCTCCAGTGTTGCCTCAGGCTTCTCCTTTGGCTGTTATCAAAGGGTTTGACCCAGTGTGGCAGGGTCCATCTTCAGGCCAGTTACAAGGACAGTCTTGTCAGGTACCAAGAAACTATGGCAGCAGAGAGGGGTTCTGGAATGAGGACAGCTTGTTCTCTGGCATGGTTTCCTCTGAGCTGCCTGTCCCTCTTAGGGTGTCATATAACAAGAGGACTGTTACCCATTCCCTGGAAGGCGGGCAGGAAGTGAGAGAAGGAACTCAGGCCCAGGATGCTCAGAACCATTGGAGTGGGGATTGTGAAGCCTGTTCTTCCTTGAGTATAGGTGTGTGTCCAGGTCCTGCTTGAGGCGTGTGACTATGGCACAGGGTCCTGGGAACAGAACTACCAGGCCAGGGGAGAAGGTCTTGTCATAGTCTCAGGTATTCTAAGTCCCCTGGTGCCTAGGACAGGGTTGCAGGGCACCTCTACATGCTCAGCCAGCAGCACGGGAGACTGAGGTCCTTGGTGTTCCTGCCTGCCTGCTCTTGGTACCACTGTTCTCATGTTTCCCAGGCTGAGGTCAGTGTGGCCCACTACAGGATCAGAGCTGAGATGGCCGTAGCCCCCGACAACCGAGTGTGACGAATCTGCTGCCCACCTAATCTGCATCACCAAGCGGCCCCTGTCTAGAAGGGGGCGGTGCCAGGCCTGGGGTTCCTGGGTGTTCCTGGGAGTGTATGCAGTAGACAGTGTGTGACAATCCTGTCTCAACCTGAGGTGCCAGCCGAGGCCCCTCTGTTTAAGTTCCCCTCTGAGCACCGAGAACTGGGAGTGTGCCTCCTTCCTGGAGCTGACACTGTCTAGGGACAGCTGAGCATCGAGATGCTGAGACTAAGTTTTAAATGCCATGGGGCTGAAGGTGTAGCTCGGTGGTGCAGCGCTGGTCTAGCACGTTCGAGCTTCGATCCCTAGCACCCGCAAAAGGAAAGATTATCAAATGGTGGGTGATGCTGTGGGGGCCAAGGATGCAGGCTCCTGAGGAGGTGACATTTGGGCTAAACTCTGGTGAGGAGGGGATAGAGGAGATGGACAGAGTGAAGTCCAAATCAGTGAGGCACAGAGGAGCCCAGTGAGTAGTGGTGGAGAAGGGAGGTCCTGAGATCCTGTTGCTGAACAGACGCCAAATGGAGGGACTCTCAGGTCCTGGAAGTTTGAAAAGCAGCCTGGGCATATTAAGGCTGGCCCTGGTTCCTGCCTGTCCTGTGGATGTCTGTTTCTGGGTCTGCAGTGACTGAGAGACAGATGTGCCAGGAAGCCGTTTAAGGACTTAGGAATACCATTCAGGTATCTTTGGGGGCAATTCAGAAGGCCTCATGTCCAGATCTGCAGGGTGCCAGAGCCTGGCAGGCCCAAGTCTAAGGTCCTTCCCTGTTGCCAACAGAAGGAGAGAAGTCAGGCACCTGTGGTCTGAGGAGTCTGCCTCCATTGCTGGGCCTGTGTCACCTCTGGCTGGTCTTCACAGGCCTTTTAGGGATATGTCTTCCAGGGGAAGGTGGGACTGGTGGACCAAACACTGCTGACCTACTGTTGCTAGTACTGGAGTGAGCCAGTCCCAGGTGGCTAACAGCCTTAGGTCTCTTTCCATATGGAACAGCCAGATATGTGGGAAGTAGGCCCTGGCCAGGAGAGCAAACCTGTGGGCCTCTTGCCCTCAAGGAGGTCTCAGGGACACTGGGGCTTGCCAAGAACTCCTTGGATGGCTATAGATGTGGTCTAAGCACATCTAAGGCAGGCTTAAAATCCAGCCTGGCTTTGCCTGGCCCACAGTGCCCTCCCGCTGCCTGCCCCCTCCGACCTACCCCTCCCCCTGCCTCCACTGGCTTTGAAGTCACTTGTGGCAGTGCCCACGATGGCCTGGCTGACCACCGTGTCCTACAGGTTTTCCCGCTCAGATGAGTTGTCACGGCACCGGCGATCTCACTCGGGTGTGAAGCCGTACCAGTGTCCCGTGTGCGAGAAGAAATTCGCGCGGAGTGACCACCTCTCCAAACACATCAAGGTGCATCGCTTCCCACGAAGCAGCCGCGCAGTACGCGCCATCAACTGAGCGCAGTGGCCGCCCTCCCCTCCCCCAGCTCCACGTTTTGTTTTTAAATGCAATAACTTATTGCCTCTTTTCAGAAGGATGTGACAATATTACCAGCCCCCACCCCCCACCCCTTCTGAATCCTAGGAGGTATGACCCAGAGCCACCATGGCTGCCTTTCCAGGGAAGACCGAGAGTCCCTAAGGTCCCTGGGGGCTGGTTCCCCGGTGGCCCAGGTGGCCCAGGCAGGCCTGTGCCCTTGTGCCTTTGTGCCTTCCTGCCAGCTGGAAGCAGTGTTTGGGGGGCCCTTGCCCTCCTCCCATTGGGCTCCCTACCTGGGCCAAAGCCAACATTATTGCTGGGGAAGAAGTATTTTGGCTGTGTCAAAATAGTAGCTCCCAGAAGAAGCCATGCTGGGAAAAAGGAAGTAGGTCAAAAGCATAAGGCTTCGCTGTGGTGTGAGGACCGCCATATGCCAGAGACCTTTGAGGGTCCAGGAGCATGGCCACCCTCGCTCTAGGCTGTGACGCATGTGCTTAAATGCAAGACAAATGGAGCCATCTCCATCCCTGCCCAGCCTGGCTCACCCGCCTCCAGACACCAGCCTCCCTCCGGTGCGAGGAGAAGGGGACAGGTCTGGTGGATGCAAAGCGACTAGCTAGCGCCTCCCAGTCTGACTTAGATTTGCATTCCTCATCAGGTCTAGAAATTAGTACCAACTGAACTAGCTTGTTTTGACAGGTCTATTTCACATCCTATGAATGTATGTAAATAAACTGTACATAGGTACGCATCTACATAAAATATCTTTTAATAACACGTTGACATTTGTGTAAATTTGAAATTTAAAAAATTCTATAAAGTTGGTGTACATATGTTACAATTATGTATATTTTCTTTGGTCCTTCATAAAAAAAAATATATTTACTTTGCCAATAAAAAGAGAACAAAAGAACTCAACCGTTCTTTGGCCCTGTATTCCTCCGCTGGCCTGGGACATGGGGGTGATTCTGGGGCTCTGCTTCTTCCAGATCCCTTCATGGACTTTGCTCTCTTCAGTGCATGCTCAGATGTCACCTGTGCAGAGTGTCTCAGGCCAGCAAATCTTGCCATTTGAGACCCTTGCTGGGCACTTTTGTGTGCTGAGTGAGGCTACCATCATACGTTCTGTTGGCCTTCCCCGAGAAAGTGGCTGCGTGGTTTCCTCCCTGCACAGTAACTTTGCCATCTAAGGAGTCTTCTCCAGGCAGGGGATGGGCTTAGGTCCCTTCCTCTGCCTCCCCAATTCCCTGGGATAGATACTTAGGGTTTCTGCCATGGAGTTCTGCTGCTGGGTTTGCATCCAGGCACACGCCCTCTACTGGGCTCTAAGGTGAAGGGAGCAGATACCGAGGGGACCTGTGAGTCTGTAGGGAATGAGCCTCCTCAGCACTTCAGCCCCAGGAAGACCTTCCAGGTTCACCTGCGCACAGTGTAAGGTGAGCACCTTCTAGAAAGGGACTTTTCCTATTGACCCCACTAAAATAGCTGGCTGCTGTGTGGGCCAGGGTTTCCCAGGAGCCCCTCGAGATCTGGAAGCAACTGGCAGGTAGGTTTTACAGCAGAGAGATCCTATACCATGTGGCGTGAAGCTGTGAGACCACTATTCTGGGGGTCTGGGGTAGGCCTGCTAATCTGTCCTGTCCGGTGAGAGCTGGCAGCCATTGAGTCATTGAGCATTCATTCACACATCTGATTAGAGGATGGGCATACCATCTGACCAGCTTGCAACCTCTGCCCTTTGCCTGTGACCGCGTGTACCTTCTGAGGACAAACAGACCCTGGGGGAAATGAGACACTGATTTCCAGCTGTGTTAGCGTAATTTCTCTTCATCATTAAACAATCAATGTGGCCACAGATACAAGGGGCATTGCAGGGACAGAGGAAGTTATGGTCATGCTGGTGGCATTGAAGAAGGAACAAAGCATGTCCACCATGGCCGAGGATGAATGGATGGACATGTTCTTCCCCTTGTCAGCCCATGGCC
Organism: Apodemus sylvaticus; assembly: GCF_947179515.1. Lineage (NCBI taxonomy): Eukaryota > Metazoa > Chordata > Mammalia > Rodentia > Muridae > Apodemus > Apodemus sylvaticus. The sequence continues at coordinate 121,364,554 of NC_067473.1, forward strand.
AGAAGCTCGGTTATTCCATCCAGCTCAGCTGTGAGCCATCTTGGGGAGAGGAGAGGTGCAGATGTAAGTCAGCATGGGCTCAGGATCCTCACCCTAGTCCTGTATTCTCACCCCCGCACAGCAGGGGAGACTGAGGTAGGGCACAGCAAGACAGAGAGGGCTTAGGGTTACTGCAGCCTCCCTCAAGCAGCCTCTCAGTGCTGCCACTTTGGGTGGGTTTCTGCTACTCCAGATTGCCACTGGACCTTGCACAACAGGCTGAGGGGAAAATCCCTGGTAGCACACTGGGTAATGGTAAGTCAGGGTTAGAGCCTGTGTTGCAACAGAGTGGAGTCTGGGAAACGGTCCTCAGTGCTTTCAGTGGCTGGAAGAGAAGTCTTTGTCCTGTTCTAGGTGCTGAGAAGGCAGAAGGAGACATAGTCCTGTGGCCCTGCAATTATTTGTGATAGGAGAAGAATCTGGAAGATTATGAAACAGGTAAAATGACCCAAATCTCCCCCAAGGTTTTAGTTAAGAGCAGAACACTGTGAAATACTAGCAATAATTTTAATGTTAATGATAATAATAAGCAATCCTTTTTCATGTTGTTTTCCTTTAAATAAACTGAGTGGTTCAGAGCTGGAGTAATTAGACTCCCCAATTGACAGCTGTCACACCTTTCCCTGGTGCAAGGCTGCCCTACGTGGTGGACTGCCAGCCAGGCAAACTGCCAGTTGCCCTCATAGCAGCCGGCTGCTTTGAACTCTCCTGGACGCCTTGGGGAACTGAGCTGTGATCAGCTGCTGGCTTCGGAAGCATGGTGCTGGTTCCGGAGTCACATCCCACCCACACGGTGGTTTCAAACAGCTTGCAAGAGACGTAGTGCTCGCCTCTCTGAACTCTAGATGACCCTGTGACCATTTGTACTCACACCAGAGGAGAGCCTTCTCTTGTTGGACTGTGAATGAAGGACTGTGTGGGGTTGGTGCGACCACAGCTACTTGCATGAAGCGTTGCTTCTGATTGGTGCCAGCAGCCTTGCCATGCCCCTTTCTGGATATCTAAGTCTGCCTTCCAGCTATCTTCTTGAGTGTGCTTAGAGGTTGTGGTACCCTTACTGTGGAGGCCAGTGGGATGCTAGTCCAGACCAGTGAGAGACACCAAGGCAGAGCAAGTGTAGAACCTAGACATTCTGAAGCCTCCAGAAGCCGGGCCCCAGCCTGAAAGCTCTTGACATGAACAGGGTTACCGCGGCTTCCCAGAGCTGGGCTGAGGTGGGTTAAAGCCCAGAGCAACAGAGCCTTCATCTTGAGCACCTGGAAACCCGCCCAAAGTCTTTGGCTTCTACATACCCACCCCCACCTCCCCAACTTGCTTTGTAACTCAGACTGGCTTCAGATGTGCCACCTGCTCCTGCCTCAGCCTCCCAGGTGCTAGAATAAAAGGTACGTACTGATACACCGACTTTCTAGTCAATAATTTCTAGCCACGAAGAACAAAAGGTTCCCACCCCACTTATCCTAGTTTGATTTCTGTTGCTATACTAAACACCATGGCCAAAGACAAGTTGGGGAGGAAAGATTTGGTTCAGTGTAGGAGCTTGGAGGAATTATGCTAATTGGCTTGCTACCTGCATCAGTAGAATGCTAGCATTCTCCTACAGCTCAGGGATGGTACTCAGTGGACTGAGCCCTGCTCCATCAACTAGCGATTAAGACATGCTCAGGGGCCCATCTGATAATGGCAGTTCTTCAGTTGAGGTCCCTTCTTCCCAGGTATATCAAATCAATAACCAAGAAGCAGAGCCATTACACAACTCATTGATACTATCACAAAACAAAGTGTAGCCATAGTGACCTACATAATGTCTGCCTGTAGGCACAGTCAGATCATTGCTAAGAGCAGGTAGGACACAGGTCAGCCTGCTGCAAAGCAAAACCCACGTAGACTAAAAATAACATCTTCTAAAAAGAGGTAGGGGTGGTCCTGACTCAGGGGAAACCCAAAGAGACCCAGAGCAGTCAGAATGCCAGCACAAGGTTAAAGGAGAGGTATGGGGGGGTGGGAGGGAGTCAAGAAGTGCAGTGGCTGTAAGGGGGGAGGGGGTGGAGAAGGGGGCGTGTCCTGTGAGTGCAGTGGGAGAGATAGGAAAGAGGCAGCTTGGCCCTTCCTCGGCACAGGTGGATGAAGGAAGGAAATTTGGATGGCTGGGACAGACTGGAGCGGTGGGGGCGTGAGTCAGACTGCAGAACAACCAGATCAGTGACAATGACACAACATGCAGGCACAAAACAAAGTTTGTTAGCTCCCCAGGGCGTGATTGACAGAAGAAGGAAGACCACCTGGGATGCCACAGCAAGGCGTGGTTGGAATGGCCTTCATCTGGACTCCCCAGGGCTCCCCAGGGCCGCTCTTGTCACCGGTTGACAGAGTAGCTCTGACTCACTGGGGATGCTGGTGTTCCTTCTGGCCTGACAGATCCCTGAGCTGGGCCCTTCTCCCTTTCTCTCCCCTCCTGGACATCCTGACTCCATGGAAAGTCTGGGTGCATGGCTGAAGCTCCCAACACTACACTGAACTGAGGATGTCCCTCACAGTTGCCAAAGTAGAGTGGGCTGAGTCCCCTTTCTAGCCCCTATGTTAGAAATGTTTTATTAATTTAGTTTTGCTGTTACTTATTATGTGTATATAGGACCAGGTTACACACATGACATTGTGTACATATGGAGGTCAGAAAACATTCAGCGAGAGGCAGTTTTCGACTACCAAGTGAGTTCCAGGGATTGGTGGTGGTCACACTTGGCAGCAAGCACTCTTACCTGCTGAGTCATCTCACCAGTCCTCAAACATGTTTTAAATGTGACTGTGGTCATTAGGGTTGCATGCAGAATCCATGTGCTGTCATTAAGGGTATACACTCATTAAGGAGACTACATTCCAGGTTAACTCAGCTGGCTGATAGGGATTTCGAGCCGTCTTCATCATTGGTATCATAATCATTAGAAGGCTCAGGATCTGTGTCCAGTTGATGAACCGATCTTTCAGGCAGCCATAGGGCTCCATTTTCTTTTTGTGAAATACCACAGACAGAACCTCGCCCCTGTATTAAATACCTGATCATGATGATGATCATGCCATATGCCGGTAAGTGGATCCTTCCATTTCATGTAGGCATAAGCATGCCTAGTTGCAGGGTGCCATAGACAGCATTATGTTGCAAAGCAAGCTAAGAGGCAGTCTGTTCCTGTAGGAAATTGCAGGTGCAGCAAGGCGGACGACTCCACCCAGGTCGGTGGAAGACTAACTGGCAAACACTTAAGGTCTATTTAGCCTGCTCAAGGCTGGGGGGAAGAGCACAATTATCCCCATCTGGGAGGAGCCGGGAACTGAGAGCAGAGCTCTTTCTCTGCTGTACCATTGGACACTAAAACAGCCATAGACATGCATCCTTCAGCTGAAGAGGCCAGGAGATATTTCTTTTGGGTGCCCATGGTGTGAGTTGGTGACTCTTAAGTTTGGGCCCCTGGACTGTGGTTCCCGGACTTGTGCATAAGGGAATCGTATTACATTCCTGTTTTCCATTCTCCACCCTGACGTCACCCTGGCGCTTTTGGAGAGGAACAGATTGTCTCTTCAAGCCCTACTCATGTCAGCACAGGCCTGTTTTGCTGCAGATGCAGCCTAGGTATGCAGGAGGCTACGCACACACTCTCTCTGCCGCCCACTTGAGAAGCATTCTGGACGCAATTGCTGTGTCTCTGAGATGTTCCCAGGCTCTTCAAGACACTGAGTTCCACAAACGTATCCACATTCCCAAGCAGCAGCACACACACGCACAAATACAACTCTGTATTGTCTACAAACATTTGTGTCTTGGTCAATTTTTTCATTGCTATAACGAAATACAGGAGGTAAGGTACTTTATAAAGAAAAATGTTTTATTTTGCCTCGTTATTTTGGTCCAAGGTCTAGGTGATAACTTTGCTACTTGACAGAGTCAAGGTGGAAAACAGGGAGTGTGTACATGGATTGGGGAGGGGTCTCTCTTTGATAAAGGTGTAAAGATTCAATGTCCACTCACCAGGGCTACACTTCATGCCCTAAGCTAACATTTTTTTTAAAAAAATTTTATATGCGTAAGTATTTTACCCTCATGTGTATATAAGTGTGTGTGTGTGTGTGTGTGTGGCACATGTGTGCCTGGTGCTTGGGGACGTTAGAAGAGGGCATCAGATCTTCCAGAACTGGAGTTACAGATAACTTTAAGCTACCACATGGGTACCGAGAACTGAGCCTGGGTCCTTTGCAAAAGCCATCGAGGTTGAAAGATTGCTGACCCATCTCTCCAGCTGCCCCCCTGCTTTTTTTTCCATATGAGTACATTGTAGTTGACTTCAGACACATCCGAAGAGGCCATCAGATCCCATTATAGATGGTTGTAAGTTACCATGTCGTTGCTGGGATTTGAACTCAGGGCCTCTGGAAGAGCAGTCAGTGCTCTTAACCACTGAGCCATCTCTCCAGTCCTCCCCCCCACCCCCACCCCCACCCCCACCCCCACCTTCACTTATCTAGTCCTAAGCACCACTCAAGTTCTTGCCTCTGAGCTGCAGTTGATGATGCTTTTTAATTGCTGCCTTCTGGCCGGGCGGCGGTGGCGCAAGCCTTTAATCCCAGTATTTAGGAGGCAGAGGCAAGCAGATTTCTGAGTTCAAGGCCAGCCTGGTTTACAGAGTGGGTTCCAGGACAGCCAGTGCTACACAGAGAAACCCTGTCTCGAAAAACAAACAAACAAAACAAAAACAAAAACAAAAAAAGCCCTGCCTTCTTAATATCCTGACAATGGGAATTAAATTTTCAACACAAAAAACACTAAAGTTGTATCCTAATCATCACACCTTGCTAATGTAATGCAACAAGTTAAAAATAGTAGAAGCAATAATAGGATAGAGGCAAGGTGGCCTTTCATGTCCATGTGGCATGACTATGAAGAGATTAAGAAATGATCAGAGGAAGGTCCCATGCACATCCAGTCAATGGCTAACAAGAGGCAGGTGGGTGGATCAGGTCATATGTGTCACCATGCCATGTAACCAGCTGCTTCAGCTCCGTCCTCAGGAGAGACAGTGGTTTAGCATCAAAGCTGTGAGGCTGCTCCTGGCTGTAAGTCGGCTCACCTAGGCTCATCAGGTGTCGATGGGTTCTGTGTGTTACTCCAGAACTGGGAGTGGGGGTTGGGGGTATTGGGGGTTGCGGGGGAGGAGTCAGATGCTGTCTAGGGGAGCGCTGGGAAAGAAGATGGTTTGGGGGGCACTGTGCTGCTGAGGCCGGCCAGGAAGCTATTTGATACAGGTAGATGGGGAAAGGAGGAGGAGCTGTGGGGGAGAGACAACCTCCACTCATTTTCCCGTTCAACTGCCCATTCCCAGAGCTTCCGGGGGCTGGGCTGCATGGACAGTCTGTGCACTGTTTGCACTTGTGTGCTGTTGTGTATTTAAAAAAAAGTAAAAATAAAAAGGCCATTGCCTTTCACAGTCACTAGGACAAGTTGCTATAAGACCCACAAAGCCAGGGATTTCCATGGAGGCCCCTGGACATCTTTGGGGTGGTAGGATAGTTCTGCCAGACAGATCTGGGTTGTATCTATATTTCCACTAAAGCAGTACTTTTAGTGGAAAGAGCCACAGATGTGATGTGTTCTTTGTTTTGTTTTGTTTTTGTTTTCCCTTGGTATGATCTCTAATCAAGATCATCAAGACTCTTACCCTAAAATTGTTCTTCTTTTTCACTTCTTTGCCAAGGGGAGCAAAGATCCCTAGGCTGTGTAGCCTTCAAGGGAAGAGCAGCACCGGTGAAGAGAAGCATACCTCTGCTCCCTTTGATGCAGCCAAGGCCCTTCTGATGCCCAGAGTATAAAGCCGGAACCGACCAACTCTCCTGATGCTCATTGGGGAGCCCCAGGAGATGACAGTTTCACACAGAAGAAGTGGGGGGCTGAGCCTTTCACAGAGGGAGACTCCTGTCCACTGGGAAGGAAGGCATCCTGGGGTTAAAGCCACGCCCATGGAAATTTCTGCAAACTTCCACAACCCTGAAGCCTTGGCTTTACTGACACAGCAGTAAGCTTGTTTCTCTTTGCTTCTATATTCTTCCACAGTCTATTACATTGTTTCCTTTAATGTGCTTGACTCCTGGGTGTGCCCTATGAGTTCCCGGAGGCCAGAAGACAGCTGACACAAGTGAGTTCCCTTCCTCCTTCCTGTGGATCCCAAGGACTGAACTCAGGTGATCAGGCTTGGAACTTGGCTGGCCTTGAACTCACACAGATCTGCCTGCCTCTGCCTCCCAAGTCCTGGGACTAATGGCGTTCACTCCCATACCTGGCTTATTTAAAAGGACTTTATTCACACAGAGTATGATTTCTGACCATGATAGAGCCAACTAATCTGAAATTATAGAGTATTTGCACACACACACACACACTTGAGAAATAAATCACACATTTTCTTCCCCATTTCTGTTTTATTTCTATGTGTATGGGTGTTTGCCTGAATGTGTCTGTGCGGCACAGGTGTGCAATGCCCGATGAGGCCCAAAGAGGGTGTCAGATCCTCTTTGATACTGACAGTTGTGGATCGCCATGTGGGTGCTAAGGGCTGAGCCTCAGCCCTCTGCAAGAGCAGCTGGAGCTCTTTCAGTGAGCTGTCTCCTCAGCCCCATAATACACTTTCAATCTTTCTCTGCTCCAAGCAAAACATTAAGAAGGAAAGTTTTAAGTCTTTTAAACTCAACTAAATGAAACCATATGAAGCGTTACGGCTTATTAGTAGAGGAAAGTGATAGCATTAAATGCTTACTCTGGAATTGGAGAAATGGGCTCATACTAATGTTCTCACCTTTCACCTTAAGAAAGTGAGGGTTGGGGGGCAAAGTAAATGAAATCTGAGGAACTCTGAAGAAGGGAAGCAATACAGCCCTGACTGGAAATTGTCACAGTGGAATCAGGGACTTTGTTCTTATCTCTTCTTCTAAGGACACCAGTCGGATTGGATTGGGATTGGGCATATGCATGACACAGTTTTACCTTCATGGTGAAGTGTCAGTGGGTGGAGACTGCCTTCTATGTCCACTCTCCCTCCAATAATGGAGTGATCAGACAGCATAGTAAAAATTCTAAGACCCTTGGTACCAGCAGGATGCCAGCTGAGATTCTATGAGTACCAGCTCTAAGGCCATGGCAGATTTCAGGGTGTCTAGGTGAGAGGTTGCTGATGCTACACATCCCTGTGTTCTTGGCAGCTTCAGGGTGTCACTTGAGTGCAGTTCCTTAGAAAATATGCCAGCAGGTCATCCCTAGGAACCGCAGAAGCAGGTCTCCCATCTCCAGCAAGTCTCTGGTAGCTGGGGGAAGACAGAATTGCCTGCAGCTCTGTTTGAATCCCAGTGATTGGCTCCAGTGAGCTCGCTGCCCTGGGCTGAAGCCTCAGGTGCAGGAAACCTTTGGATCTGTCTCTGAAGAATCTTGAAGCAGAAACCATCAGGAAACTGGCAAAGTCAAGAAGCAGGATCTGAAGTCTTCCTTCCTAGGCAAAAATGGCTTGGATCCTCCGGTTGGCCAAATTTATTGGGAAGCAGTTGAGCCCTGATTGGCTGGACGTGGGTTTATAAATAGGGTGGAAGATGGAGCCAAGGAAGAGAAGAGCTATCCATGGTCTGTTTCTGGCTGCTCTGCGTTGCTAGGGTAATCTTTCAGGCTTGGTCAAACTTGAGGCTGGACTTGTCAAAAGCTGAAGCTTCCCCAAGGCTGGGCTTTTGTTTTCTTCCTCAGCTGCTGCACAAAGACAGCTGTCAGCAGTCTGCCCTTCATACCCAGGGCTGGAACTTGAGTGTCTGAGAATCCAACAGCAGGTAGGAAGCTCTGCGTCAGGGGTCCCGCCAACCCCTATCAGTGACCTCTCTAAAGAACCCAGCTAAAATACAAGACAAGTTCTATGCTCCTATGGTCCCAGCCTCAACATACACTTCGACCTAAATGCACACCAAAGGTGTAGCCCCTGTGACCCCTGCTGGTGTTAGTAACGGTTAGCTGAATCCACTGGACCATCTCAAGGACACGGAAGGATCCGCTGGCATCGCAGGAAGCTGGTTGGCTGCAGCTGGGTGCCATTCATGTGCCCAGTGGCTCCTGGGAGATTGGAGGCTGCAGGAATCTTGTGAACAAAGGTGTCTTCATTCACTTCTGACAGCTGGCATGAGGGCCCCCACCGTGTGGCTGCTTGGCATGGACTAACATGGCTTCTGTGCTGCTATGTTACAACCCTGAGTGTTGCCAGATGCCTGAGGGAAAGTGCACAGGGGTGGTGACCTGGGACAGCTCAAATGAACAGGGCTAGTCTCTTCCTCTGTATTCTGGCCACTAAGCTTCACCAATGTTCAAAAGAAGAGATGCCAAGCCCACCATGATCCCACTGCGGGAGGAGTTTGAGGGAGGCATGTTACACTGAACATCTTAGGATGGGCATCCGTGCTCATCCTCCTCCTTCCTCAGACTTCACCTGGACTCTGTAAAAAGATGTGCAGCGATAAACAGTAGCTGCCACTAATAACCCCTCAGGGTGTGATCTGCCAGGTAACTATCCAAATTATCCAAAATGGATGCTCTTAACTTTGCTCAAAGCTCTGCAAACTTTGTCTTCATCCTGAAGCCTGTGTGCTCTTGCCAACACGCAGGTCACACGACTTCTGAGCATGGCACAAAACGCCAATATCCTTACCACTGTGAGCCCCAAATCCTCTCAAAGTCAGCACAGGGGGCCCTCAGTTCATTCATCCTGGGATCCAGAGGAGCTCACCTAAGGTTCACATGGGCTGTATCCTGCAGGGGTCCTGCTCGTGACCACGCCCACCACTGTGCACCTAAGGAAGCTCCAGGAGGAGACTCATCACTTGCAGCTGTTTCCTTTGGCTTCTCTGTGTGCAACCAAGTTGTAGAACTGAGAGAGCCAGAGGGCATGGAGAGGGAGACCCAGCTTCAGCTGCCCTGGAGGGTCTCTGACCATTCTGGAAGCTGTCCAGGATGCCAGCATGAGATGCCAGGGTAAGTAGTCTCTGGGGGCAGAGCACCCACCTCCATGGGGCTCCTCTCTTACCACCCCCCCACCATTTGCCCTTTATGAGTCCAAGTCTTTTGGGACCTTAGCCTGTTTTGTGCTGGGGTTTGGGAAACTGACTTTGAGGATCAAAGTTAATGTTTGCATGCAAGGTTGATAAGAAATCAGTTCTGGAAACAATTGGTTGTTGGTAATTTGCTCTCTCTGTGTGTGTGTGTGTGTGTTCAAATTATGGCATAATAACTAAAGACATGACATTTATTGTATAAACACTTTCCCACTGTAGACTTCAGCAATGTTTAATGAGTATTTGGCCGAGTTTATCTATGCCCACCATGTGCGTGTGGTGCCAGAAAAGCCCCTCAGATCCTCTGGAGCTGGAGCTATCAATGACTGAGCCATCCAGTGGAGGTCCTGGGGACCAAGCTCAGGTTCTCTGCAGGGCCAGTATGGGCTCTTAACTATCTTAATCGCTGAGCTATCTCTCCAGCTTTTTCTAAAACCCCTTGTTGGACCTGAATTATAGTGTTTTCCCCCATTCTGCGGGTCTTTTTATGGCCTTGACTGTCTTCTGGGGGAAAGATTTGGCTCCATATATTCACATATCCTACATTGACCTTTTCCACTTCCTCCCCAGCTCTGCCTCCACCCCCATTTCCTAGCAATTCTACTCATGCCCAAGTCTCCGTGCACAAGAGGAAACCCACCAAACGTGTCTTTGGATCTGGATTATTTTGCTTAACATGCCCGTTCCCAGCTCATGCTTTTCCTGCAAGTGAATATTGCACTCGTTTTTATGGCTGAGTGCTCTGGTTGCTCTCCACAGCTAGAATACTTAAGAGAGGAACTTAACTGATGAAGGGTTCTTTGCGGCCCAGAGGATTCAATCCATCATGGCAGGGAAGTGGGACAGAGCATCTCAAATCACGGTGGACAGAAAGCAGAGGAAGGAAGGGATTGCAGACCTGGCATGACCTTGCAAGGCACACACGAGTGACCTGCATCCTCCAGCTTGGTCCCAGAATTCTCAAAGCCCCTCCAGAAAATGCCACCAGCTGGAGACCAAGTGTTTACAACATGAGTCTGTAGGGAGGTGTTCCCCCCCTTTGGTTTTTCAAGACAGGGTTTCTCTGTGTAGCCCTGGCTGTCCTAGAACTCATTCTGTAGACCAGGCTGGCCTTGAACTCAGAAATCCACCTTTCTCTGCCTCCCAAGTGCTGGGATTAAGGGCATGAGCCACCATTGCCGGCGGGGAGGTGTTTCATATTTGTGCTGGCTAAGTTTCTTGTTTGTCAACTTGACGAAGCTAAGGTCATCTGGACAGAGAGAGAAACTGGACTGAGAAAATGTCCTCACGAGATTTGCCTGCAGACATGTCTGTGTGCACATTTTTAAATTACCAATTGATATGGGAGGAGCCAGCCCACCATGGGCAGTGCCATCCCTGGACAGGTGGTAACCGGCACTGTAGGCAGACTGAGCAAGCCTCCAGGTTTCTGCCTTGGTTTCCCTAGGTGACAAACTTTGCCTGAACTGAAGAATTGAAACAAATTCATTTCCAAGTTGCTTCTGGTCAGTTTTATCATAGCTATGGAAAGCAAACTAGGACAATATTCAAATCATAGCACTGGACGCACTACATCGTCTAAATAGAACATATCTTCATTTTCATCCGTCTGTGTGCAGGTGCCTCTGCCCACTCCATAACTTAGCTACATGAGTAGAACCCCAATACACAGGGCTACAGCGGCATCTCTTATACGCCGACTTCATTTCCTCTGGATAAATAACCAGATGTGGGAGAGTCAAATCATATGATGCTCTTATTTTAGTCTTTTGAGGGGTTTCCATATGGCTTTTCATAATAGCTATATTCTACTTTACATTCCTGGCAATGATGAATTGAGGAAGGATTCCTCTTGGTCCAGAATCTCATGGTAATTTTGATTTGTGTTTTCCTGATGGCTAGTGATATTGAGCCTGTTTTCACGTATTGGCCACCTGAATTTTATATCCTCAGAATTATTCCTTCTCTGTCTGTGTGTCTGTCTCTGTTGTGCACGTGTGTGACATAGTTTCACTATGTAGCACAGGCTGGCCCAGAACTCACAATCTTCTTGGCCAACCTACTAAACTGGAATTACACCACATCTGGCAATTTGCCCATTTGTAATCAACTTACCTGTTTTGTTGTTAGTTGAGTTTTTGAGGTTCTTTTTATTCTAGATATCAATACTCTATCCTATGAGTATCTGGCAAAGATCAGCTCTCTTTCTATGGCTAATATCTTCATTGAATATTTCCTTGGATTTGAAGAAGCTCTTTAATATAATCTGATTTGTCAGCTCTTGTTTTTGTTTTATGTGTTTTTGAAACCCTTCTCAGAAAACTGTTGCTGTGTCAATATTTTGAAGACTTTGCCTCTGGTTTTCCCTGGTAGCTTTAGACACCGGTGTTTTACATGAATGCCTTTGTTCCATTTTGAGTTTATGTTGGCTTAGGATAAGAAATAGGGATCTGGGTGGGCAGTGGTGGTGCACGCCTTTAATCCCAGCACTTGGGAGGCAGAGGCAGGTGGATTTCTAAGTTCGAGGCCAGTCTGGTCTACAGAGTGAGTTCCAGGACAGCCAGGACTATACAGAGAAACCCTCTCAAAAAACAAAAACAACAACGACAAAAAAAATAGGGATCTGATTTCAACCTTGTATATGTAGGTAGCCCATATCCCCCAGTGCTGTATGTATATATTTTCTCTCTCTCTCTCTTTTTCATTTCTTTTTTAAATTTTTTGTTTGTTTCTTTTTTTCATTTTGTGTTTTTGAGATACAGCTTGCTCTGTAGACTAGGCTGGCCTCGAACCCACAGATCCACCTGCCTCTGCCTCCCGAGTGCTAGGATTAAAGGCATGTGCCCCCACTGTCCAGCAGTCTGTAGTTTTCTTGTTTTGTTATGCCCTTGCCAAGTTGTGGTAACAGTGTAAATCTAGCCTTGTAGAAGGAAGGCTCCCTCTGAAGAATAATTTTTAGAAGTATTGCTGATAGCTTGTCTGCAAATTCCAGCAATGATACCATTGGGTATGAGCTTTTCTTTGTTGAGAGAATTCATGTAAATTCCAAGAGTTTTTAGTGATTGTTTTGGAAAGCTGTATACTAACAAGTTTTCAAATCTAGAAGAAATGGACAAAATTCTAGACATGTACAATATAACAAAGTTAAACCAAGAGGATTAAAACCCTTATACATATCAGTATCGAGCAATGAGATCAAGTCCATTCTCTGGTTCGGTGCTGTCTGCCTTCATGGACAGTGTTCAGTCTGTTCAGATGGCATCTCTCATGTTCTCAGAACTTTGAAGAAGGTTAGAGAGTCTGTGGGCTTCCAGTACACTGAGATAATCAACTGATAAAGGGTTTAACTTGGCTCTTAATTTCAGAAGTTTCAGGCCATGATCAGCTGGTCTCATTGCAAAACAGCGTATCATGTCAAGGGCTGGCACCTTTGCCAGGAAAGAAAGAGGGGAAGAGGCCAGGGTCCCTCAGTCCCCTTCAAGGACTCGACCCAGTGCAGTTCAGATCTGCCACTGTCTCTTAGTTTCTACTGTCTCCTAATTGTGCTGCCAATCTGGAACCAAGTCTTTAAAATAGGAGCTTCTGGCTGAAGGTTCAGCATCCAAACTAAATCAGAGAATGTAATAAAAGTCCCAGGGTCATGCCTATAATACAAAGGGTAGGCACCAGCCCCTGAGCAGAAGGCATCTCAGGAAGGCAGGAACTGACATCCATATTGTTTAAATATTTAACACGAAGTAAGTATAAATGCACACAAACTTAACACAGAACTAGCAGAGCTAGGATCAGTTGCGTGTATTCAGGCTGAGAACCGCACCCTACAGCAGCACAGCGCTGGCCTGTGCTGTGCTACAAATGGCAAAGTAATATTCTGAAGGCACCATCAGAAAGCTGTTATTAAATATGGGAAGTTACAACCTGTGCCCCAAATCAGATGCATCTGCTTGACCTCAATAAAGCCCATTAAAAAACTGGGAAGCCGGAAATAGAGATTTATTTAATGTGGTTACATTGGAAAGAGAACAGAAATCAGAAATCCAGGGCAGGAACCTTCTCAAGTCCATCTTCCAGGTCCTGAAGTGAGATCAAAGTTTAAACAGAGGCCAAGGCTATGCATGTCTAAGCAGGTCAGACAAGGTACAGCCCCTCCCCCCCCACACACACACACACATACACACACCATTGAATGATTGTTGTCTGGCCTTGAGTCTCATCCTGCAAGGTGGTCTGATAAGCTGTTAGAGCTGTGAGAAATCTCTTTCTGACAGAAAGTTCCCTTTAGCTGGGACCCTTTCCTTCTCCCAGCATGAGATTCCATTGGAAATTCCCATTTTAGGGGAGCCCATTGTTTCAATAGATAGATTGAGAGACACAAGTATCTCTCTAGAATAGCTTCATTTCTATCAGACCTGTTAGGGACCCCAACCATGAGGGGTGTTGTGAGGGAGACAGTGTCTCCATCCTGAAGGCAGCAAGGTAGAATCAGCAGATGGGAAATGATGCAGAGATTTCAGGAATAAGGGATATTGTGGCCACACTAACCTAGGATAGATGTTAAAGCCGGGCCAGGTGGCCAGACATTATGTGGGGTGGAGATGAAGGACCCAGGAAAACATCGTTGAGGGCGAGTAGACACTGAGGGTAAACTGGCTTCATTTCATCTTGCTAAAACTGCATTTTTACAAGGCACAGATGGGTCTTGGAGACAGTTCAGAATCCCAACTAAAGCTTGGCCCAACAGAGAGTTTCTTTCAGGGTACAGGCAGCTTATGGTTGGCAGACATCTAAAGCTGGCCACTCCCTGGATGGATGAGAAGGCAGCTGGGCCGGGGTAGGGCAGATGCTGTGTGATTGTGGTAGTACAGTGAATAGGCCAAGGACTCCAGCCATGCCACTTCCTGGATGCGAGCTGGGGAATAGGAGGGTCTTCCTGGGGGACCAGGCCAACAACAGCAGTACCTGTCCTTCTAGCTGCATGGAGCACCTAATGAACTGCTGAGAGCACGGTATAGATGTTAGCTTTTACTATCAGGAGCAAACATCTGGGATTTAATTGTGTAAGTGTGTGTGTATCTGTGCATGTATGTCTACGTATGCCTAAAAGCATACATGTATGTGTGAATGCATGTGACCATGAGTGAATCTATATATGTATGTATGTATGTATGTATGTCTACATATATGTGTGTGTGACTTTTTATGTATGCATAAATGCATATATCTGAGTAGCTATGCATATATGTATATAGCTATGAATGAATGTATATGTACTTGTGCATGCTTGTATGAATATGTCAATGTGTATCTATAAACAAGTGTGTGTAGGTATGTGTGTGAATCTGTACTGTGTGTTTGGGGGGCACTAGGAACTTTGGTGCTGGACAGGGAGGTCTGAGAGGAGGTTTCCTCTCAGGCAGGACACAGAGCAGAGAGGCTCCGAGGAGAGAAGGGGCGGGATCTTGCTTCTGGAGAAGCTGTGCCGAAGGTCCTGCAAGGCCTGGGACAGGATGCTGACTTCAGCAGCAGAGATGGGGCAGAGCCAGTGAGGGCAAAGGCAACCAAGGGTCAGGTCAGAGGCAGGAGAGGTGCCAGTTAAACAGTGACTGAGCAGCCTTTGCTCTTCCTCTGTGCTCTGCCATGTGTGGCTTAATTATTGATGTTTAACTCTTCCACACCGAGCAGTTCCCATTAATAAATATGGAAGGGGTGAAGGATGAGCGGTCTAACAGGAAACCAGATGCATAGCTGCAGGCCAGGCGCTGACACAAGTGTTAACAGATTCAAGCATAAGCAGGAGAGTTTCTGTCAGGTCCCAGAGTGTCGCCTTTCAGTGTTTGGTAATTATGAAATAAGTTTATAATGGTAACTCCTGGCCTGGCCCCACCTTCCCTGAAGGATCAAGGGTGATGTCACTGGGTTCAAGGCCTGGT
Source organism: Apodemus sylvaticus (assembly GCF_947179515.1). NCBI lineage: Eukaryota > Metazoa > Chordata > Mammalia > Rodentia > Muridae > Apodemus > Apodemus sylvaticus. Next base: position 121,379,640 of record NC_067473.1, read on the forward strand.
GACATGTACCTGTTGATTTGATACGGTGAGGAGGACATTGCCTCAGACCTGCTGAAAGTGCATGATGTTAATCTGAGAAAGTATCAGGAGACTCAGCACAGAGGGACAGCTTGCGAGAAGGGTATTCAGGCAGGCAAGGAGGGCTGAGGCCATGACTGACTGGGGATCAGAGAGACCTGACAACAGAGTCCGGGTGGGGCAGAGTGGGGCCCTGGTAGCTATGTGGTCAGAACAAATCTATGTCACCATTTCAATATGTACCACTATTTCATAGGCTGTAGCAGCAGAAGCTGTCGGCTTATAGGCTGCGCTACGCGCCCCCCCCACCCCCATGTATTGAGGGAGGTTTCTGTGAGGGGACCTAGATGGCACCTGCAGACTATCTGGTGGTCTAAGTGGTCTGTCGCTGACCTTCCAGGGGGCATGGAAAGGGAAGATTAACCAGAGTCACCTGGAAAGCCAGGACTGAGGGACAGCTGGGCATAGGATGTTTCAACCATGCAGACACACCCAAGTCTTTCCCTCTCTTCCCAGATCTGGGAAAGCATTGATGGCTGAGATAAATCATTGATCGCTGAGATAAAGTCCCACATCCCACCTACCACCAAGGCTATTGTGCTAGATAATTTTATGTCACTTGACCCAAGCAGGAATCATTGAAAAGTCATTGAAAGGAGGAAAAACTCAGTTGAGACCATGCCTCCATAAGATCCAACTGTAGGGCATTTTTCTTTTTTTTAACATAATATATTTATTGATTGTTTGGGAATTTCTCATCATATACTCAATCCTAATCATGTCCCAGTCCTTCTATGTCCACTCCATCCCAAGCCAAAAAAAAAAAAAAAAAAAAAAAGAACCACAAAGGTCTAATTTACATTGTGAATCATTGTGTATAAACTCAGTAGAGCATGGTCAAGTTCTCAGTGCCCCCCTTAAAGAAAACTGAGTACTTCCCCACCAGAAGCCATATTGTAAAGAACAAAGAAGCTTTTGCAGTGATGCCAACGACAGAAAATGCACAATTGAGAAAAAGAAACACAGGGCTAGAGAGATGGCTCAGCAGTTAAGAGCACTGACTGCTCTTCCAGAGGTCCTGAGTTCAAATCCTAGCAACTACATGGTTGCCCACAACCATCTGTAATGATACCCTCTCCTGGCGTGTCTGAAGACAGTGACAGTGTACTCACATATATAAAATAAATCTTTAAAGAGAGAGAGAGAGAGAGAGAGAAAGAGAGACAGAAAGCATCTGTGACAACTTCTATTCCCTCCTAACCACACCACCACAAAAGTGACAGCCTGAATAGTAAGCCACTGAAGAGAACTCTTTAAAAGTGTATTAGAGCCAAGCAGTGGTGGCGCGTGCCTTTAATCCCAGCACTTGGGAAGCAGAGGCAGGCAGATTTCTGAGTTCAAGGTCTACAGAGTGAGTTCCAGTATAGTCAGGGCTACACAGAGAAACCCTGTTTTAAAAAAAATAAAAATAAAAATAAATAAATAAATAAATAAATAAATAAATAAATAAAAGTGTTTTAAGGACATTAAAAAGTAGGAAGTATAGGGCATTTTCATAATCAGTGATTGATGTGGAGGGCCCAGCCCATTGTGGGTGGTGCCATCCCTGGGCTGGTGGTCCTGGGTTCTGTAAGAAAGCAGGCTGAGCAAGCCGAGGGGAGCAGGTCATAAGCAGCACCCTTCCATGGCCTCTGTATCAGCTCTTGCTTCCAGGTTCCTGCCCCGTGTGAGTTCCTGTCCTGACTTCCTTTGATGATGAACAGTGATGTGGATTTATAAGCCAAATAAACCCTCTCCTCCCTGAGTCGCTTTGGTCGTGGTTTGCAGCAGTAGTAGCCTGAGACTCTCCTGGCCACGCCAAGCCTGCGCCTGCTCTGTTCTCCCTAGCTCATCAGCAAGAGATCCAGAACCCACAGGCCATTTTGGTATTTCCTCCAGTGTTCCTGCCGACTCTGCTTCCAAAATCTATCCTCAAGCAGACCTGTCTCAACATCTGAGGCCCTAAGTCTCGAGTTGACCCACTCTTTGCAACCCAGTGGGCCCCGTCCCTTTCCCACGGCCCTCCTGTCCTGCTGCCCCCTGCATGTCCGCTCACACATTGCCTTGTGTGTGACTGCACCTCCACCTCCTTCCTGTCTATGTGTGACTTCCCCAGAGGTTTCCTGCAGTGGGAAGATGGCCATAGAACCTGGTAACCCCGAGGCTGAGATTTGGGGGAAGCTTCATGTAACTAAGGAGGTCACACAGGAACCCATATTTTGCCCATAGCAGTATAACTTTTCCTATCCATAAATGAGGGTAAGAGGGAGCAGAGAGCTGTGCAATCCTGGGCAGCCATGCTCAGTGAGCCATTAACTAATGTGGACCCAGCAGGGCAGTGTGGAGTTTGCTCTGAATGCTGGGAAGTCTGAGGCAGGAGAGAAGAGACAAACATCAGGGTGGAACTGAAGATTAGGAAGTAGGGGACAGCAGGCCTGGGGAAGCAGGAGAAATACATGCTTCCATATGTGGTATTTAGGGTATAGAACAGCAGTATTCAACCTGTGGGTTCTGACCCCTTTGTCACGCTCTGTCCCTAAAAGTATTTATATGACGATTCATAAGAGTTGCAAAATTGTAGTTATGAAGTAGCAATGAAAATAATGCTGTGCTTGGGGGTCACCACACCATGAAGATCTGTATCAAAGGGTCACAGCATTAGGAAGACGCAGAAGCACTGGTGTAGAGGGAATGAATCAGGACTTTTAGTGCTGAGACCCCGTTCTTCTTTTGTGAGACTGAGCTATGCGTACAGCAGTGGCTGGGGTATTGAGCAGTATCTCAGAGCCAGGGGCTGTGGTCCCTTAAGAGCAGTTCCCATGCTCAGATTGATTGTGGTGATCAAGTCTCAAGTGGGGGACAGAGGCTCCAGAGCAAGCTGGCGTTTGTGTTGGCTCCAGACCAAACAGTGCCTCTTTCTGTAGCCCCAGTAAAGCTCATACAAGGGGCTATAGAGGAAACAGACAGGGGGGGGGGGGTGTTAAGGAAAGAAAAAAGCACGCACAACAAGTAGCTGGCAAGAATACCCCTGTCCCACCACAGCAGAATCCCTGAGGGATGACAGGAGCTGAGCCTTAGCCCCAGGAAGGGCGGGGCCTCTTCAAAGCATTCTCTCTTTGACACTTTGGTAGCCCAGGACTCAGGCCCTCCTGCATGCCAGCCTGAGCTCAAAGGCGCACTGTCTCCCCCCAGGCCTGGGGTTGAGAGCCAGGCTCAAGATAATGAAGAGACTGAGCTGGGGGCACCCATTTGGAGCCTCGCTTTCTCTGGGAAAAGGGGAAAGGGCCATACAGGGAGGCAGACTTATCAGGTTCACACAGACTGCGAGTGACTCAGCCTCCCCCAGCTGGGAAACCAGGACTCTCTCCACAGGTCATTGCTCCCATGGCCACAGTGGAAACCCTGGCCCCAAGTAAAGGAAGGGCCTAAGAGTTTTGGTGGCGTATCAGGGGTGTCACACAAGAAGCCAGAAGGGAAAGCAGGGTAAGGAACATTTTTTCCCAATTTACCTCACAAAAAGGGAATGCGGACACTTAAATATCTCAAGGCAAAGTGACTTCCTAAAGATTGTCAAGTACCCAAGAAACTTAAAATGTGAATAATGTAGAACCCAAGAAATCTCACTTCCCAGCAAAACAAATATAGCAGAATATGAAAATAATCCACTGTGACAAAACTAAAGACCACTAAAGAATGTGGCATGAATCATTACAAATTGATCAATGCAGCTTACTAGCTTATTAGGCACAGTTAGAAACAGACCATTGTGTTTATGAAACAAAGATTTTTTTTTTAATCAAAACCAGTCATGTTCTGGCTGCATATAATAAGTCCCGGTGGGCCCAAGTGTTGCAGCCTGGATCTCCAGCTGTGGATGCTATTTTGGGAGGTGGTAGAAATACTAGGAGTCAGGGCCTAAGAACAGGAAGTAGGTCACTGGGGGCATGCCCTTGGGTTATATCCTGTCCTGGCTTCTCTGTTCTCCTTCCCTGCCTGTCATGAAGTGGGCAGCTTCTACCCACATTACCCTTCTACCAGGTGAGACCCACCTCACGTCAGACCCAGAACGTACAACCAAGAGGTGGTGGGCTCAGGCTTCTGACAGTAGAGTCCACCATTTCTTCTCCTTTCATGTTCCCAGGCCAGGTATTTTGTCATGTGACAGAAACCTACCTAAGACAACTAGGAATCAGTCCAATGAACTCTCTACCCCACAGAAATAAGTTTGTGGGCATACATTCAAAGTTTTGAACTTGATTGTGCAGGGGCTTGAAGCACATTTACACTCATTGAACTGTGGGGAGGGGATCAGAACAACACGCAGAACAGTGAGGAGAGCTCTGGACTTAAATCCAGTCCCATCTCGTGGCTGTGGATGGTCTCCTTTATCGCTCCAGCCTCCTTAGCCTCGGGTCCTGACAGAACCTGGTCTCCAGTGTCGCCAGGAGGATGAACCATCTTAATGTGTGCAAAGGTTTGCCTTGTAAAACAACAGCTCAGTGATCGGTTAGCATTCAAAGGAGTCACGTGCCTTCTGGTGTAGAAAACATTTCCTGTCTAATCTATGACTACTTCGTAGTGTATCAGGGATCTTAACCAATGATGTTGCCTAGAAACTATCAGAGCTACAAATATTAACCGTAAAGGTGAGGATCATTTTCACAGAGGAGTGCTTTTCCTCCTTTTCCTCCTCCTCCTCTTCCTCCTCTTCCTTTTCCTCTTCCTCTTCCTCCTCTTCTCTATTTCCTCCTCCTCCTCTTCTTCCTCTTCCTCTTCCTCCTCCTTTTTCTTCTTCTTCCTCCAGAATTAGGGATCAAATCCAGGGCCTTGGGTATGTGAAAACTACTAAAGCTAAGAAACATTCAGCAGGAGTGGGAGAGATGACTCAGTGGTTAAGAGAGTTTTCTGTTCTTGCAGAGGACCTGGGTTTGGTTCCCAGCACAATTGTGGCAGTTCACAGCCATCTATAACTTCAGTTCTAGGGCATATGGTACTCTCTTCAGACCTCCATAGCCACTGTAAATGCATGGTATACAGAGATAAATACAGGAAAAACACACATAAAACAAAAAATTAAATTATCTTAAAAGAAGTGTTCAGTAAATTGGCAAGATTCCTTCTAAAATACAAATAAATATAAGACAAAAGGAAGGGGGTGTAAATCCTGTTCCTAGTGGCAACAAAACATGAAAGTGCATTGAACAATAACTAAGACCAGGCAGGTGAGGCGGCTTGCAGGAGAACGGCCGGTCACCAAGCCTTGTGACCCGAGTCTAAACCCCAGAACCCATGTGAAAGGAGAGAGCTGTCTCTTGAAAGTTATCCTCTGTCTTCCACATGTGACATAGCACACACATACACACTCAAACAAACAAGTGCAAAAGTTAAGTACGAAATCCAGGTTGGTTGTGTGGAACGCACTTTTAGAGACTTTGTTGGGACAGATCTCATCTTACACTAAGATGCATGTGCATTTTTAAACCCTGGCATCTAGGCAGAGATATAGGTGAGATCCCAAGACACAGGTGTTAGAAAACCCTACCCCTAGTCCCACCTTCAGTAACCTGGTGACAGCAGGACACGTCATCATCAGACACCACATCTCCACTGCCTCCCTGAGGCCCACCTCCCCCCTAGTCCCACCTTCAGTAACCTGGTGACAGCAGGACACATCATCATCAGACACCACATCTCCACTGCCTCCCTGAGGCCCACCTCCCCCCATGTGCTTTTGCTACAGCCCCTATTTAAAAAACAAAACAAAAACAAACAAACAGACAAACACCAGCGCCTTCTCTTCCCGCCTCTTTTGCCTCCCACCCTGGCTCAGAAGCGGCCTCTGCATACTCTCCCTTTTCCAGAAATGATCTGTTGCCTGGTGTGACTTTGCTGCTTAAATCGTAACACTGGGAGATGAACTGTTCTCTGAAACATCGCCCACGGAGTACGCGGTAGAGTTGGGATTTGAACCAGCCTACTTTTACACTCTTGAGCCATCTGGGCTCCCTTGGCCCTGTTCTGTATCCATTAGTCTTAGTGTTTCTGGACCCCTGCTCCCTGCCTGACTCTAGGCCAGGTCTGTCTGTCCATTGAGGACAGACATGAGCGCTCTTGTTCACCTTGCTCCTAGCTGGCTTCAGGCTCTTAGGTGAGCCACCACCCACTCCCCCCACTAGGCTCAAGCCAGTTTCCACAGAGGCCACCAAGAGCTCAGGCTTCCCTCTCACTCTCCTGCTCACTGTGAGGTAACCAGTCTTCTGGAGCTGGGAGAAGAGGAAAGAGGGAGAATGAGGGAGAAGTGGAAGCAAAGCCACACCCACCCTGGATGCCCGGCACACCCAGGTGTGGCTCTAAGTCTCCCCCACCCCCACCCCCGACTTCACCTCTGTCTCCTCTGTCAACCACAGAGGTTTGCGGAGCAACCAGGCATCCACAGGCACAGGCATAGTCTACATCTCAGCAACAGCCCCTTATCTCCTCTCCAACGACACGAGGCTCTGAAAATGCACATTTGGCTCATAACTATCTGTCAAAAAAAATGCTGAGCTGAGCTGAACTCACAGAGAGGCAAAACTCACACAAAATTGACTACAGCTGTAACAGCCCTAATGAGCCCCTCTTTGATATGAATATTCATCATAGTTACCTAAGGACCAGTAATGGCTGGCATGCCGTCTCCAGCCCAGGAGAGAGCGTGGCATATAATGAGATATGTGGGTGTGTTCCCCAAGGAAGCCTAGTGGGCCCAGGAGCCCTGGGAATACCTGCCCCGACCCCTTCTGAGGTGCCTTCTGCCATCTGCCCTTGTTCCTCTCGTTCCCTAAGGAGTGTTCTGTTCTCTGAGAGAGGAGAGACATACAGAGCACAGTCTGGGACACTGTGGGGCGGGGGTGGGGGAGGACTGTGTCACTTTAATTACCAGGGGTGAGGCAAAGAGAGACCTGAGAGGGAGAGGTCTTGATGTGGGAACTCTTGGAAACAGTCGATTTCAATGCTTCGATGCAGTTACAGTTAGAATCCTAATGAGAGGGGACTGGACCTTCTATGCCAAGAGAGGTAAGATGTTCAAAAGCAGGACGTGCTTCTGAGCACCCCTTCTGGAACAAATAGTCTGAATTGAAAATCAAGAGAACTGCTCCATCAGACCAAAGGAAGGAGCAGGACTCCTCAGAAATATAGTGCCCTACCAATTGATCTGCAGTGGATGTCTCCAAGAATCCCGTGGCCAGTGCCAATCAGATATCATGATTTCCTGTATGTAACTATGAAAAAGTTTAGAAATTAGAACAGAACGACTATAATAAGTAGCAATGTTCTGTAACAGAATGTACACAAACACGGTCTCACTCTACCTCTGAAAACGCCACATTATCCTGTCTCTTGATGACAACGTGAGAAGAGGCAGGGCCTTGTACTGAGGCAGAGTCAGCTAAGTACCATGGCCTTAGAGCGCTCAGAGCAGCAGAAAGGCTAAGCAGGACAAGTTTCTGATGCTGAGAGGATTTAATCCAATAACCTCGGTGACATGAAATGTCAGGACTGGCCAGGGCTCTCTTCAGAAACAAAAGCAATAGAGTGTACAGATAATTACCGAAGGGGCAAGTGTCTTGGATTATCCCATTGGGGCCCTCTGCGATCTGGTGAGACCAGTAGCTGCTCAGTCCAGGAGACTGTGGTTGTTAGAAAAGAGAGACCCGTGAAGCAGCCTGACTGAGTGAGTCGCCGGTGTGGAAGACGTCTGCAGACTTCTGAGTCTCACGTCCACAGGCATGGCAGCACCAAACCACACACACCTACCTCAAGAAGGGTCAGCCCACGCTTCCTCTTCAGCTCTGTGTTCCAGCCAGGTCCCCATCCTATTGAGCAGTCCAAATTCTGTGACCCACTCATTTTTTGTGAATATCCCACACAACCAACAATATCTTTTTGCCAACTTTCTAGGTGTCTTTCATGAGAGTTGACACTTAAGGCTGGCTATCGCGGTGCCTAAAGAGAGAGTAGCAGATAAACTGTTCGACCAGCAGCAGGAGAGATATCCACGTCCCCGGTGGGAAGAACTGGAAAGCGAGAGAGAGATTTTATCATGCTGCTCAGAACAGAATGCAGCTTGAAACTCACAGATTTCATTCCTAAAATGTTCCATTTAATATTTTCAGACTACACTTGATTGCAGGTAATTGAAACTGGAGAGTGAAACAGAAAATGTGCTTGCCTGTGTGTGCTTGCATGTGTGTACACGTGTGTGTGTGTGTGTGTGTTTGTGTGTGTGTGTGCTTGCATGTGTGTACACGTGTGTGTGTGTGTGTGTGTTTGTGTGTGTGTATGTGCTTTCATGTGTATGCCTATGTGTACTTGTGTGTGTGTGTGTTTGTGTGTGTGTGTGTGTGTGTGTGTGTGTGTGTGTGTGTGTATGTATGTGTGTAGAGGACACAGAAAGTGCAGCAGTAGACTTTAGAGTGATTCTGAGTAAGGAGACAGCGGGCCTTCTCCACACGATTTATGCACTGTAAAGTATTCTGAGTCCCCGGGGCCTTACCATCTCCCACTTAACCTTGTTAATACCTCATTTTGTAGACTCCCAGGTTCTCCAGAACTGGTCTGAGAGTGCCTTGCAGCTGTGTGAGGTTTGTGTTTTGTTGGGTTTTGGCGGCTTCCCTCAGTGGGCACACCCTCGAGCCCCGCCACAGGCCGTATGTCCATGTTCTCTCTCTCCTCTGATCTTGATATTTTCTGAGGCCCCTTTCCTGGCTCCTCAGATCTGAGCAGCAGGAGCTAGCGGTTCCTCCTGCTGTGACCAGAGCTATCAGGCGCTGCGTGCTCTCCTCACATTTTCTGGAAAACAGTTATTGAGCCCACCCTGTCCTGCCGGCTTCCTAGTGGCCTGGAGAATTCAGTGTCCTGAGCCTCTGTGGTCCTGTGTCCATGCTCCCGCTGTTCTTCTGTGAAGGATGGGGCTATTCCTGCTGCTCATAGCAATCTGGAAGGCACTCCTTGCCAAACGACAACCACACACAGGAATGCATAGCCCTTGGGGCTCCTAGGTGTCCCTTAGTGTCACTTATCACTTCTCAGAAGGTTCTTATTGCGTCCCTAAGGTGGTGATGGAGTGTGGCTGTGGGTGTCAGGGGAGTGAAAAGGCATGAAATCACTGGCTTCCTTCCCACACTCAGCTACGGGGATCTCTCGGGGGCTGTTGGGTAATATTTCTCACTTGCAACATGGAAACTTTGCTGTTGTTTCATAAGCGTGGCCGTGCAAGGTCTGAGCCGTAGAGACTGTGTCAGGAGCCGATGATGTTTGCTTGATGTTATCGTGTTAAGCTGTTTTTTTTTTTTTTTCCTCAGAGCTCCTCATCCTGCCTCAGACCCAGGAAAGAAAAGGTAGGGAGAGAGGAAGGAAAGACAGAAAGGAGGACGGGTGAGGATGGATGAAAGAAGGATGGAAGAAGGAGAAAAGACTGGAGGAAGAAGGGAAGGGGAAGACAGAAAGAGAAGGTGAGGACAGAAGGAAACGGAGTGGGAGAGGAGGAAGGGACAGAGCAGGTAGAAGGAGAGAGTAGATGGAGGAGTAAGAAGAAAGGCTCGGGGACGAGGCCACAGATCTGAGACTGTCCCCCTCTAGGGATGTTTGGACCCTCACTGCCTGGGACACCTTCTGTATGCTTCTGCTCCATTAACTTTTCCTGAAGATGTAACAGACATCCGCACACCCAGATAGGCTACTGACAGCAGAGCAAAGTTGGGGGCAGGTGAGTCTACCTTGTGAAGGTGGCCAGACCTACTTACAAGGATTGGGGGCGGGGCACTCTCATACAGATGCATCTGTGACTCCAAACAGTGTACCACTAGAATGTTCCACCCCAGCAGGGATGACGCTGTCTTCCCCACAGCTGCATGAACGCTCCTTTCAATCGCAGTTCCATTCTCTATTCCCTTAAGATCTACCCGAGACCAGATGCAGCCGGGGTGGAATTGCACACAGCTGGGAGTGGGGTACAGGTGGGAGTGGCTTGGCTCTCAGGTGAGGGTATAATGACCGTGCCTAGCCCCGCCTTCTCTGAGAGAATGCCCTAAATAGTCATATCTTGTTGAGGGTCTCTAGAGGTTACAGCTATTCTCATTAAAACGGCAGAGGCTTGAGGGCCGCAGTCATTTCCAGAGAAGCAGATTCTTGCTTAAGGATAGGCAGAATTTTTGTGAGGCCACTGAGAGTTGGGCCCCCTCTGCTCATGGGGAAGTGGGCACTGGGTACTGTCTCCCATGTAAGAATGCTAATAGTCTTGCTCAAGATAGCCAGTGCCGTGAAGAGCAGACCAAGGACATAGGCATCTTCCCAGAGTTCAAAGGTCATTGCTAGGGTCGAGGTGATCTACCACTAAAAAGAGGTTGCTGCATCTGAGAAGGTTCTAGAAGAGAGCACAGCAGAGCTCTTTTAGATAGAAAGCTCATGTGGAACTTAGGTCAGTCAAGGGCCCAGTAGAAGCAGGGGGAAGCTCTGGGAAGGAGCTAAAGGCCATCAGGGCACAAACATCAGGCAAAAGGCCAAGAGGTAGTCAGGTCCCAGGCTAGCAAGATATGAGCTACCACCTTCTGGTCCTGAAAGGACAAGGGAGAAGAAGGCACTCAGATAATCCCCAGGGAAGGTGGGGATAGGGCAGCCTCTGACTCCTCAACCTCTGGCTCCCTGGTACCAGAGGATGGAAAACCCGAGAGAAGCAGTTCCCAACCTTCCTAATGCTGCAACCCTTTAATACATCTCCACATGTCGTGGTGATCTCCCCCAGCCATAAAATTATTTTTGTTTTTAATAACAAAATATTGTTATTAAAAATTTTTAATAACATATGTTACTATGTTTATTAAAATTTTGTTTTAATAAAATTATTATTTATCTACTGTTATGAATCTTAATGTAAATATCTGATATGCAGGATAATATGTGACCCCTCTCTCCCTGGTGGGTCTTGACCCACAGTTTGAGAACTGCTGCTCTAGAGGGGGACATAGAGACACATGACTTCAAGTGCCTTGCTTCAGGATCCGATGCCTGGATGCCCCAGGTTATTCCTCTCACATTTTACACAGGAGGAAGCTGTGACTCGCTGGTGGGTGTGCCCTGGGAACACAAGGCTGGAGAGAAAGCTGGGTTGACTCTTGGGAGCCTGGCAACAGAGTCTGTGTTTCCAGCCCCTGCCCCCATCTAGCCCTAGAGTGTGCCCATAGGCCAGCCTGGGCGTGCTTGACTGGCTCAGCTCACTACGTCCCTTTTATCCAGACAGCACCCCTGTCTCTCATCCCCTGGGCAGCCTGAGCCACACCCTCCCCAGGGGCTAGCCTTTTCCCAGCCATTTATTTCCCTTGTCAAGATCATGAATTGCCCCATATCCTCGAATTCCCTGCACAAACTTGTTTAACCATGCTTTCCTAATCCATTCTCTATTTAAATATATTAACTCAAAAGAAAATCACGTATATCTTCCTAAGTGGAGAGCCGATAGTTTTCTAGCTGACTTTAAAATAAAAATCTGTTCAAATATAGACAGCTTATCCATGTCCTGCTCCATCTCTGTATTTAGGAATATTCCTTTACAGCACTGTTTAATGTTGCCCTCTTAAAAAAAATAAAAGTACAGAAAAGGAAGAGCCCCTAAAAAGGATCTACGTCAGATTCCAGAGAAGATTCCAGAAGGTTTCTTCTTCTCATGGATTGTTAACTCCTAAGAAAGTCTCTGGGTTAATTACCACCTGCCACCGGCAATGACTCTAGTCATGTCCCAAACCCTGTGCATTTGGGGAGGTTTTTGTTTGCTTTGGTGGTTTTGGTTTCTTTGAAGCAGGAACTTGCCCTGTTGCAAGGCTGATATGGAACTCAAAGCAGTCAACCAATCTCAGCCGGAGTTACAGGAATGAGCTCCATTCCTGGCTCACTTTCATGTTTACATATGTATATATGTGTGTGTGGTGTGTATATGCATGTTCGTGGTGTGTGTGTATGTGTGTTTGTATGTATGTGTGTATGTGTGTGTATGTGTGTGTGTATGTATGTATGTATGTATGTGTGTGTACGTGTGTGTGTACATGTGTGTGTGTGTGTACTTGCGTGCGTGCATGCATGTGAATTCCAGGGTTGACCATTGCTCATCTTACATGCCTGCTTTCCACATTATACATTGAGACAGAACCTCTCACTGAATTTTGAGGGGATTCAGGTAGTCTAGCAAGCCAGCTTTCTCCAAGGATCCCCGTCTCCGTCTTCTGGGGACTGGAATCTTAGGCAAGCCTCCAGGCCCACTAAATCGTACCTGAGTGCTGGGGGTCCAACGTCCAATCCCTCCCCTTGTGTAGCGGCACTTTGCCTACTGGGCTGCCTCCCCAGGCCCTCACTTGTGCTTGGACCGAGGTGTTCAATGAGCAGTCTAGACGCTTGTTGTAAGCTGTCTGGAGGTCAGCTCTGTCGTATAATACCGGGACAGCTGGCTATAGAGAAGGGCTTGTTTGGGCTCATGTTTTCAGAGGACTCAGTCCATGGCCAGCTGGCCTTGTTGCTTTGAGGGAGGGCTGCGCATCTTGGCATTGACACCTGGTGGAGCAAAACTGCCCACTCCACAGAAGGCAGAGAGATGCTCCCTTTCCAGGGCATGTTTCCAAGGGTCTAAAGACCTCCAGTCATGATCAGCCTTTTAAATGTTCTACTGCCTCCCACCAGCACCAATCTGGGGACCTTTAACAGATGGCCTCTGGGGACATCCAGAGCCAAAGAACTGTAAAATCCCTTAAGGCTGGAGTTCCGGTTTTGTTCTCAGCCACCAGCTGAATCCTTGGAGCTAGCTGTCCACAAGTTGTGTCTCCTGAAGTGAGGGGGCTACAACAAGGGCTGCTAGGTGGAGTCCATTTTTAATTCTTTTAAATTAATTATTTATGTATGTGTGTACCTACACGTGGGATGTACAGTGCCTGGGGATGCCCGAAGAGGGTGACAGATCCCCTGGAACTGAAGTTACATGTGGTTCCGAACAGTCATGTGGGTGCTGGGAATTGAACCCTGGCCCATTAAAGTGTAGCCAATGTTCCTACCCACTGAGTCATTGCTTCAGCCCTGACAGAGTCCATGGTTAATGCAAAGAATGCTTGTGTTTGTTGACACAGAGAATTTGTTCTGTTTTTCTGAACAGATCCAGTCACCTTTCACCTTACTGTTTCAACCTTTGGGTTGTGTTTAATGAGCTCTCTCCTTCCTCCTAGATTATATAAATATTCACAAAAATATGCTCTGGATGTTTTTGTGGTTTCATGTTGCATTGAATCTTTAATCCATCTGAACAAGAAATAGGAATCTAACTTTATTTCATTCCGAGGGCTGGCCGTTCGCCCATTCCCCCACCCTCCTTGTGCTGGGTCTGGATCTCACAGGCACGGGACAAGCCCTCAACCACAGAGCTGCGCCCCAGCCCTAGTCCAAGTGGTTTATTGGAAAAAAGTCTAGCGCTTCCTCTGCAGACTTGGAAGGTCATATCTTCACGTGCTAATGTTTGTACTTCGGGCTGACACACATATTTTCTCTTCTGTTCCTGTATCCATATCCGGAATTTAATGTTCAAAGGCTTTCAGCTTTAACGTCTGATAACATAATTCTGGATTAGTTTCCTTGTCAAATACTTCTTTCTGGAAAATGGGCATCTTTGCCTTTAATGTGTCTTTCTATCCCAGGCTGTCTCTGTTTACTAAATAATCCTGTATTTTTTCAGTAAGGGTTATGTGTGTTTCCTTGCCTAGCTTCCTCCCAGGAATTTCTCATCCCTTGCTGAATCGTGAATGGGATCTTTTTTACCCCCAGTGTATTTAGTTACAACTATTTTGGGGTATTTGGCAAGTCACGGGGTTTGGGTGTTTATTTTGTAACTGGCCACCTTACTGAATTCTCTCTTCAGCTAAAAGGGCTCCTTCCCCTGGTGGTTTTCCTTCAGTGTCTTATTTCTGTGTCCTTCTGTGGCAGTAGCTTTTTGCAGGGATGCTGCAGGGAGGGAGAGGCAACTGACCCTCCCCTTTCCCAGCCTGTGTGCCACAGCCGCCCCGGGAAAGGGATACTTCATCTACCATGAGCATTCAGGGATCCATCTCCAAGCAAAATATTTTTTGTGAAGGAGTTTGCTTTACGTCAGTCGGTATTTTGGTCAAGAGTTACAGAATGTACTTCATAGCGAGCTAAAAACACACAGCCTTTAAAACCAAGCCTTTCCAGTGAGCCCAGCCCCAAGAGTGTTGCTTTTCTCACACCTTGGACACGTAGGAAAATGTGTGCTTAGGGAGATGGCTTGGTGCCCGCCTGGGGAACGTGCCAAGCTGGGTGAATGCTACAGGCAGGGCCTCACTTGTTGTTTGCTGGACTTTGAATAGCTGCTAAGAGTCCCTCCAGAGCCTGCGGGCACTGCGGGCCTGTAGAGCCCAAGTCAGGGCAGCTGCCAGCCTTCCCACAGGGGACTGCACTCCACGGTGCAGGGAGTTGTGTGGATCTGCTAACTGCATGCTCTGGCAGCCTGCTGTGGTTTTGGAATCTCATTTGTGATCACTAGCCCGGCGAGGAAGGTGTGGTTTTGAGAGCTGCAGTGCTTTGTGTTCAAAGTAGTTTTTCCAGGCTTCAGGGACAGAACTTGGGGTTGGATCCAGAATAGACTCACAGATCTCGGGGTCCCTTTACTTTCTTAATTAAGCATTGCTGAGGAACTGCGTGAGATGATTCTTCTTTTTGTCATCATGGTCGTCTGTTTGTTTTGTTTTGGGTCAGGGTCTCACTTTGTAACTCTGGGTGGCCTGAAACTCACTATGTAAACCAGGTTGGCTTCCCACCCATACCTGCCTCTGCCTCCTGGGTGAGTTATACTTGTCAGTACCCAGTGTATTTGCAATTACAGTATGTGTGGCATGCATTTAGATCAGGGATGATAGGAATGTTAGCTAGTACGTTAAGCTTCAAGGTCACCAGCATCCTGTCCCTAAGTTAGCACCTAGCATAAGTTGTTTTAAATAGCTTTGTGTGCAATGTCTTTAGGAAAATAGTCATTATCTGTAGGCAATTTGATCTTATCAGTTTTGTTGAAATTTCTGATTTCCAGCCAACAGGAAATTCGAACTGGATCCAAGGTGAAGATCCAGTGTCCACTTAATCTTTGGTCTTCTTTTCTGCTCTTATACAAGCATGGAAAAAGAACGGCCACCTGGACTTCATGTCTCAGAGTCTGCACTTGTTTGTAATAGGAGTTGTGACAGTCCTGCTCCGCTTATTTCTGTAACCTGGAGGTGGCTTGGGCTAGCCTGATCTATCCTGGTCACCCTGAGACTGCTACAACCTGACCTTTGTCCCAGCCACTACCATGGGACTACCTGGAGATAGGGAGCCTAGGTTTGCCTTGTAGAGTCCCCAAGTCTCAGGCTGTGCACCCAGCCCTTAGGAGAAGGTAACTCCAGCCAGCAGCAGGTGCCCCCGGGGCAAGCTTAAGCAGTGGCCAGTGCCAGGTTGCTCGGTACACAGCTCACATGCTCCTTGCATTTCAGCCACTGGGGCCTGTGCCAGGGCAAGCAGAACACACTGCCTGGAGCCGCAAGAAGCCCTTCTTTCTTATTCCCTCTTATTAACTAACTCGGGCTTTGCCCCCTCCCTTTCAGGGAATGTTATGAATGGAATGTACAAATTCCAGCCTGAGCGCTCCAGGCCAGGAATGCAGGCCTTGGCGACCTCCCCACCCAGGGTTACCCTTCAGCCCTTGAGCCTGGATTGGAGAACAAGTCACTGCTCTTCTGGTCTGTAGCAGATACTTGGGGAACTGGCCATAAGAGATTCAGGGGCACCTGGCAGAGAAGTGAGACAGGCCAGGAGCCCCCCCCCCCCCAGCACCATGGCATGCTGTATGGACCTGAACCACAGACCATTTACAGTAGGGCACACACAGCCTCAGCTGCATATCTAGGAACCACTGCAGGTGACACACTGGACACTTAAAGACCCACCAACACCACAGCCTACACAAACATGTGCATATGCCAGGGTGTGTGTTCAGAGCTGTACAGTCACTTACTAGAAGCACATAATATGCTCTCTGATGGTATATAGTGGGGTTAACACCTGCTACAGGCTATATATCCACATCACAGGAGGGGTATGCCCATAGCGCAATGGGTACCCACAGGCATGCACATCTGGCATGCCCCCCCACAAAAAAAACAACAAACCCCACTGGCTATATCTCCTTAGCGGATAGGTGGGTCCACAGAGGATTTGATGCCCTGGAATGACAGCCCTAGCCCCCTCAGGATGATTGATACTAACCTCTCTCTCTCTCTCTCTCTCTCTCTCTCTCTCTCTCTCTCTCTCTCTCTCTCTGGCAGAGAACTGGGTGTCCAGCCTAACCTCTCAGACCTGAGCCTTTTACTGAGGGCATGCACTCGGACCACTGCTCAGTGAGTGTTGATGGTGATGACACAGCCACAGGCTCCTTGGTTTGTGTGTTTGTTTCATTGACTAGAAGTTGTTGCCTAGAGTCATGGAATGACAACTGAGCCCCTGGGTCTGACCAGCAGGACTGACCTCCTCCACCCTGGCTCCAGGATGGCTGCTGGCCAGCCCTGGTGTTCACGCCAATTCAGCACCTCTACAGCAGACTCCCTGCGGACATTGTGTTCTCCTACAGGATATGGGGTAAACATGGGCCTCCTGGCCCCACGGGAGTCAGGGCGTCCTGCCAGGCCTCACATTCACTCACTCACTCACTCACTCACTCACTCACTCACTCACCCATCCATCCATCCATCCATCCATCCATCCATCCATCCATTCCTCTAGGAATTCTTTGCTGAGTGTCTCTGCCATGTCAGACACAGCAGGTACTGCAGTTAGTCAAGACTTGGTGTATCTTGGCATCCAGCTTGCAGACATGCTTTAGTTTGGTATTGCAGCAATTTTAAAACTTTCTATTTTATACACGAATCCTGATTGCCATCTTTTTACTTCCTGCCTGTTCCAGAGCTTGGACAGTGAGGCTTCTATGCCTTAAGCTTGCCCTCTGCCACTGAGCTGCATCCCCTGCCCCCTCTCTTTTCCTTTAGAAATGGGGTGGTATCTATGATTACACCTTCTAACTCCTCAGAGGTCCGGATGGCTGAGCCTCCTCCTCAGGAGCTCCCACTAGCTCCATTCCACACCCTTCCCCAGCCTCCTCAGGACAGTACAGCCTTACATGTGGGACGTTAGAAGTCCTTGCTGGAGAAAATCCATTGATTCCCTCCAGGAGCCTACCTACTTGCACCAACTGTTACTCTTGGACACAGAACTGCATATGTGCTTGAAACGGAATGAGAGGGAAGCTGATTGAGTGGAAAGATAGAAACCTCCTGGATTCCTCATAAATGAGACAGATGAGTTACCTCAGATGTTGACCCTGAGATGGCCAGAGAGACTACTTTCTAGTCTCTTGCCCATGGAGAGACTGTTCTATTGCCAACTACCAAGCAGGTTTCAAGGTTACAATGGAAGAAGGCTCACAGCCTCACAACCTTCAGAGCACAGAATCCCTATCCTCCTCACAGTTTAGACAGCATTCTGAATCACCTGTGCCTCCCATTAATAGGACTGTAATCTTTGTCTCTTCTAGTCAGCATCCAGTTGCTGGACTCAGGCACACTTCCTTCTGCCCTCCATCCTTGGGTCTCCTGGCTTACACTAGGACAGTTGTCTCTTGACATCTGTCTCTGCATTTGTGTCTGTCTTTTCAGAAGTGAGGTCAAAGGTCATAGCATGTTAGGTCAAGTTCAGAGTACTAAGTGAAAGAGCTAAAATATAGTCTAAATGAGGTGACCACAGGTAAGCCAAGGCTGCTCTCGGAAACTCCCTGCAATTGTGAGAGAGGACCCAGAACGTCTTCCACAGTACACTGTGGTCCAGGCCTTGTGGAATTGGTGAGTGTCAATCAATATCCCACCCTGCACAGCCATCCTCTCTCTGCTCCAAAGTTCACACCTAACTAGTACCTTAGGAGCACAGTCATGTAGCTGGGTCTCTGTATTCATAGGTTCTGTATCCACACAGTCAATGAACCAGCGATTGAAAATATTTAGGGGAAATTGCAACTGTTTTAAAATTCTCATCATTCTGTAACTAATCTAGCATAGCAAGTGTTTATATAGCATGCACATTACCTAGAGATGACATAAAGTTCACAGGAAGATGTTTGAACCCCGAGCAAATGTCGTACCATTACACATGTCTGGTGTCCACCCTCTGCAAACATAGAAGCATGTCATTTTAAAGTACTCTTACCTCTACTTCCCCTCCTACATTGTAATTGGGATGGGGTGGTCATGCATGCCTTGATGGAGGTGCAGGAGTCAGGGGTCAGGGTGATTTTCTCCTTCCACTATGTCACTCTATAGGATTGAACTCAGGCCATAGGCTTGGTGGCCAGCACCTTTACTAGAGGAGCCATCTTGCAAGTCCTGTTATCTCTATATCTGAGATGAAGGATGCTATACTGGAAGGTAGGAGTGGCTATCTGAGACATGTTCCCCCACCTCCAAGCATGAATGAAGTCTTGGCTGACTGACATTGGCTCTCCTTGGGAAGCAGTTCTGACCCTAGAAAGAACTCCAGGTTCCTCTGTCACCATCTTCTCCTCTTCCCAGGAATCAGGGGCAAGCGGCACACTTGAAGGTGACAGGTCCCTGCCAGAACCCCAGTGACTCTAGCTCCATTTTTCCAAGCCTGTCTATGACTGAAGAATGATTCTGGACCTACCCTTTGCAACCTCATGCCCTAGGGAATGACAGGGCCTCCTAAAAGTAGTAGCTTCCCTGTGAAGTGAGTCATGGCCCTACATCTTCAGCTTATAAGGTGACCCTACTGCTACAGATTCCTCTCTACAGGAAGTCACAGGGTAGATCATATGAGCCTAGAGTCAGGGAGATGCAGTCTGGGGTTATTCCTGTTCTGTCCCTGAAAGGTCCTCAGTGAGTCAATTAATTCAAGATAAGGAGAGATGGAGAGAGTAAGCTACCTCCTGGCTCCTTGTAGGAGAACCCAGGTGTGTTAGGAATAGTAACCCCTGGGGGCTAGAAGGTTTTCCAGGACTGACCAGATCTGAGAAGCTGATTGACTAGGACCTTCTCAGGAGGAGCAGGTTCTCTTAGCAAGCCCCTGTGATAGATTTCAGTGTGTGTGGTGATGAAATGGAGAATTACTCCATTGTGTAAACACAGTCCTTCTTAGAAGGAGGAACAAAATACTCACGGGAGGAAATACAGAGACAAAGTGTGGAGCAGAGACTGAAGGAAAGGCCATCAGAGACTGCCCTACCTGGGGATCCATTCCATATGCAGCCACCAAACCCAGACACTATCGTGGATGCCAAGAAGTATTTACTCACAGGAGCCTGATATGGCTGTCTCCTGAGAGGCTCTGCCAGAGCCTCACAAATACAGAGGCAGATGCTGGCAGCCAACCACTGGACTGAGCACAGGGTCCCTAGTGAAGGAGTTAGAGAAATTACTGAAGGAGCTGAAGGGGTTTGCAACCCCAAAGGAAGAACAATAATATCAACCAACCAGACACCCCCCGCCTCAGAGCTCCCAGGTACCAAACCACCAACCATAGAGTACATATGGAGGGACCCATGGCTCCAACTGCATATGTAACAGAGGATGATGGCCTTGTTGGGCATCAATGGGAGGAGAGACACTTGGTCCTGTGAAGTCTCGATGCCCCAGTATAGGGGAATGCCAGGGTGGGGAGGCAGGAGTGGGTGGGTGAGTGGGTGGGTGGGGAACACTGTCATAGAAGAAAGGGGAGGGAGGATGAGATAGGGATTTGGGGGGAGGGGGACCCGGAAAAGGGATAACATGTGAAATGTAAATAAAGAAAATATTTCAGCAGGAGGTGGGCTGGAGAATGGTGAACTCCTGTGAGGAAGTTGGGGAAAGTCCAGCAGTGGTAACAAGACCACCATGAGCCTGGACCTTCTTAGGGATCTCAGACTAAGACGTGCAGTTTCTTCCCGAGCCCATCTGTTAAGCTTGTACTTAACAGGAGCTTTACGCCACTGGGGTTGAGTTTTGCCCTGGGGTTTGGTAAAACTGTGACTTCTTCCAGCTCAGGCCCCTGTGGTGCAAGACTGAACCCAGGCCTAGTGTGCTCAGTTGACCTGGGCACCATCACCCTGGCCACAGTTTGCGTGAAATCCTGCCACCTCAGTGCTTTGTGACCGGCAGACCTTCCCCACTCTCTCTGAGCCTCAGCTTCCTCGGCTGCAAAGTTGAGAGTACATTAGTCCTTGTGTCCACACTGGGGTTTAGACCGTCCCCACAGGCTTCTTTACAAACTCTCAGTCCTCGCATGTGATGTTAGTGGTGTTAGGCCCTAGTGGAAGGACATTCATCAGTGAGAGGATCGTGGAGACTCCCACTGTGATGTGAGCATAGGCTCCATCACACAGGGCTGCAGTGCTGTGCATCTTAGCACAGGACCAGCACAGCACAGCTGCCCAATCATGCACTGACACCTCCAAAAGAGGAGTGAGAATAAACCTCTCCCTCCTTACAGCCCAAACAAGCCCCCCCAACCCCCACTACAGCCCTAACAAACCTCCTCCCACTACAGCCCCCCCCCCCAACCAAAACAATCCTCTTTCCACATTCCGTTACTTCTTGTCAGGTATTTGGTCATAGCAATGAGAAGGGTAACGGAAAAGACACTTGACAGGCTATTAAATCAGATGATCAAAAATACAGTATCCCTCAAGGTTTACTATCTATCACCTGTCCTCTCCCAGCTTCTTGGAACATGACCCCTCTCTCCATCTTCACAGCCAGCCGTGGTCAGTTAAGCCTTACCCCAGATCATTCCTGCTGATTGGCTAAGTCTGTGTCATAGAGAGGACCCTAGTGACATAATGGGGACCCACCCAGATAAACCAGAACGATCCTCTTACCTAAGATCCCTGACTAGCTATAACTGAACCCACAGCCTTGGGGTTCCTGTCAGGTGGCAAATCTATTCCCTGGGTTGGGTTAGGACGCTATCTTCTGTCTTCCACAGGAGTGAGAGGTGTTTTCCATGCAAAAGAGCAAAGTTCAGTGAGGGTAGTAGGCTGACGAGGTGACCCTCGTGGAGAGAAAGTGTGGAAAGTGCCCATCAGCCCACAGGGGCCAGAGGTCAGCTGGGCGCCAGGGAAGCCATCTGAGACACAGGTCCAGGAAAGGGGTGGAAAGCCCAGATCTTGCCTAAAGTGGGAGATGGGAAGGTTAATGGGGACAATAAATCTCAGTAAAATTGTGTGTGCACTTTTATGGCTTCGAATTCATCCCTGTTGTATATAGTCACCCAAGGGTTAGGCTTTTGTTTTAAGTTTTAATTTTTTATGTGTATGCGTGTTTTGCCTGCAGGTATGGATATACACGTGTGTACAGAGCTCACACGTGCCAGAAGAGGGCCTCAGATCCCTTAGAACTGGAGTTACAGACTGTTGTGAGCCACCATGTATATGCTGAAAATTGAATTCAGATGCTGTCAACTGCCGGGACGTCCCTGCAGCCCCCAAATGTTGACTTCATAAATTTGATACTGTTTCACTTCTAAAGCAGGCCCATGTGGGCTCCAGTGTCAGCTGCCAAGGTTCCCCAGTACCCTGGGCTACTCTGTTCAGTCATGAGTCCTGGATTTGAGGGTGTTCAATTTAGGCTGCTGGAAAGGCAGAGGAAAGGCATGGGAACCCCCTACTCTGTAAAGCTTTCCAAAGACTGGTGGTCAAGCTTGACTAGACAGAGGGAGACCGAGGAGGAGGTCGAAGCGGCCACCTGTGGGGAACAATCTTAGGCTTTGTTCCTGGTAGGGGATCTCTGCAGGTCAGCACCCTTCACACCCCTCACTGCCCTGCCAGAGGGCAGGTCCTTGAGAAGCAGCAGGCAGCTCTGTCTGTGATCTGCTGAGTGTGCACTGGCCAGGCCTCTGTGATGATGCAAGCCGGTCTCCATTGTGCAACAGAGATGAAGGGTCCCAGAGAGGACGCACAGAGGCTTGGCCTCACTTGCACATTGAGCTGTGTCAAAATCAAGCACCCCAGAGGGGAGAGTTTGGGGTTCAGAGGAAGATGTATTTCTTACCAGGTAGTGTAGGCCCTAGGGACCAGGGGCCAGGGGTGGGGAGGGAGGGAAGGATTCGCAGGGGAAAAAAAGACAGAGGAAGAGAAGGAGGGGAACCCACACAGAGTGGGAGAGGAGAGAGAGGAGAGGAGCAGCAGGAGTCAGGAGGCCCCTGGGTGAGTGTTCTCACCTAGAGACAGACAGCCTGGAGCAATGGTGGAAACTCAGCCCCAGATCTCACCCTGAGGCTGACTCTGCTGGGTAAAAATAGGTGTGGCTCATAGGACAAGGTCTTGAAGTCCCCAGTGGAGTAAATAGTGACCTGATCCAGCCATGGAGGAAAACCAAACCTTGTTGACTTTGCAGGCCTGCTGCTCTGGGTGCGGCCACTTGGGTCTCTTCTGTGGGGCTTTTGACCAGCCTGGCCTTGGCTCTGCTCTGATCTCAGGCTGGAACCCTGGGGCACTGCCATCTGCCCTACAGGGTTTCAACAGACTCCGTGCCTCTGCAGCACCATGCTGCCCCCCGCTGGTCAGTTCTGTGCAATCCTGGGAGGTCTCTGATCCATGGTGACCAGGAGGCCGGAAGCACTCCACTTTAGAGAACCCTGGGATGAGACCCTCTCTAAGCAGATGGTGTAGGTGTTAGCATCCTGTGTAAAAACCACCCCACAGTTACCTGGCAACAGCCAGGGAGGCCATTCGCACCCTTCTCTCTCTCTTGACTCTTGCTCCCACTTGCTTCCCCACCCCCTTGCCCTCTCTCCCTTCCCTTCCCCCCTCTCCATGTGGCCATAGCTGGCCTCTACTCCTCTACTTTCTCCCTCTCTTTGCCTTTCTCTGCCTCTTAACTCCCCTCCCCATGCCCTGCATAAACTCTATTCTATATTATACCGTCCTGTGGCTGGTCCCTCAGGGGGAAGGAATGCCCTGACATGGGTCCGCTGAGGCACTCCCTTCCCCCACACCTCACCACACCCCCATAGAACATATCTTATACCTCTTATAAACTCATCAGTAGGGAGGCAGCAGTTACATTTCACATGTACAGTAAGTGAGGGTCTGTAAGGTTATGGTGGAGCTAGGAAGTCCTCTTCCCATGTGGCAGCATGGATGTCATGATGTCATAGTACTGCGTGTTACTCCCATGTCTGTGTGAACACATCTGCTGCACTGCCAGACCTGTGAATGCAGAAACTCAGTTCCACGAATGACAGAAGATTTGGTGTTCATGATCAGCGGCTACCTACTAGTCATGTCTTTTCATGTTTGTCTGTTATGTTTCTTTTGTTTTGTTTTTATTTTATGTGCCTGGCTTTTGTTCTGCATGTATGTTTGTGCAGCCCATGTGTGTAGTGTCTGTAGAGGTCTGAAGAGGGCATTGGATCCCCTGGCACTGGAGTTACGGACAGTTGTGAGCCACCATGGAATCACACCTGGGTCCTCTACAAGAGCCACGAAGCTCTCACTTCTAAGTTGACTGTGGAGGTGTCAGCAGCAGCCAGCACAGCTGCCCGTGACTCCCATTTGCTGCATCTCCTTAGTACTAAAGGCCATGTCCAGTGAACGGCGTGCTTCATTCAGGTCAGGGAAAGTGAGTTCATACTACTCTCTGTAGGAGAGAATCATCTTTTGTCTGTCCCGGTCATGTGGGGGTGTCTGCACTTCAATAGCCTCTGAGTAAGGTAGGGAAGGAGCCAGCCAGTGGCCAGTGACAAAAGCCCCTTCCTCTGCACCCTAGCTTCTGTCTGTCTTTCCATGAGAAGTATGGGACTGGCGCAGACTTAGCAGACTTGCACAGTCCTGACCTGTGTGTTGGCAGTGTCCCGACTGGGCCTCCGTTCAGAGAGTGGCGCTCTTGGGCACGGATGGCTTATGTCCTCTCAGTTGAGGTTTGGTCTTGGAAACTGAGATTAAGAACAAAGCAAAGATGCCCAGGTGGTGGCTTTTCTCCTCCTACTGTGTAGAGATTGAGGCGCAGGATCGCTCCTGGCCTTTGGATGTATTTTGATGTATTCCAGTTGATGTCTCTGATTATAGAAGGAATATTACTGTATGAGGCTGCCCCCACTTGCACCAGCAGTCAAGAAAAGTTGTTCTGCTTTAATGAGGCAGGGTGTCTTGATGGAGCCCTGGATGGCCAGGGATTCACTATGTAGACCAGGCTAGCCTTGGCTTCAGAGATCTGCCTGCCTCTGCCTCTTAAGTACTGAGACTAAAGGGTTGCCCCCACACCTGGCCTATGAACACAAGATGAAGTGTGCCATTTGTCACTTACAAGATCCACTGAAAATGAAAATGTTGGTGAAAGATGAGAGTTGTTAAGGCTCTTAAGGAGGAAATGAGCCACTTTTTGCTCTGAAGACTCAGCCATGACTGACAGCTCTGAAGGGGAATCAGGAAAGCCCACCAGCCTTAAAGCACGGGCTCTGGTCTCTGCACAGCTGTGTTTCTGAGGAGCTGCCTGACATCATGGCACGCTCAAGGCCTGCTGGGGGTCGGCTTCTCTTAGAGCGGAAAACAGAAAGTGAGCAGCGAGAGGGGAAGCGGCTTGAGGTGCAGACGGGGACAGAGGAGTCACATCCAATCCACAATGTGACTGCCGTTCTGCGTGTCACGGGCTGGGACTTATTTCTCTGTTGTTTGAAGTCAGGCCATCTTGTGACACTGAACGTGCCAGCAGGGCCTTGTGCAAGTCCCAAGGCTTGAACCTCAAGGGGACTTGTGGCTTTGGTGTCCACCTGCCCTTGTAACCACCATACAGTGCAGAAACCAGGCCAGCTTCCGTGGATGGATTTGGGCCACTTTTTGCAGGACTTACGGCTTTGGCCTTTGCCTGCCCTCTGGGAGCCTTGTAGCCACCATGCAGTGCAAAGACCCTGCGGGCCAGCTTCCCTCGATGGATTTGGGCCATTTTTGCCTCTTGCCTGTAGTGAAGAATGCTGCCATCTCCTAGGAGCTGACTTCTCTTCCTACCCCACCCTTCCCCACCCCACCCCTCCCCATCCCACCCCTCCCCATCCCACCAGCTCCCCCTTTCTCCTAAAGTTGTTTGTTTCATCAGATATTTTATCACAGCAGGAAGTTGCCAACACTCCTCTTTGATTAGATTTATTCCCGGTTTTCTAAATTGATTTATGAGATTTTCATTTCTGGCATTTAGAAATACAATGTCATTTTACATGTCTGCAACATGTAATTATAAACAAATAAATTCATGGTATGACCGGCTATGTACCAGCAGCTGCGGTCTTGCAGGCCCCCATGGTTCCCATAGCTAGCTGGCTGCCGCTAGCACTCCCCAGACCATCTACCCCCTGTGGGTGGCCTGCAGAAATCCAGCTACCATTCACTCAGATCCCCTTAGTCCCATAAATTGAAAACTCCAGAGGTTTGTAATTTACCAGCCAGATTTAGAACAGTAAATCCTCAACACCCAAAAGGCCTGCAAAGAATACAAAACTCAATTGATAGAAACACAAGCTGCACACCTAGATGGGGCAAATGTGCCCCACATGAATGGATTGCCCTTCTATGATATCCACAGCTACCTGTGGCTCTTTTAGCCACATGATTCTGGTTCATCTTCTTCCTCCATCTTCTTTCAGTCTCTGTCTCCATCTCCCCCTCTCTGTGTGTGTCTTCCCCCGACCCCCCACCCTTACCCCCAACCCCCCACCCCCCATCCCCCAACCCCCATCCTTACCCCCACCCCCCACCCCCATTCCCCACCTTCTACCCCCCACCCTTATCCCCACCCCCACTGGAGCAGCTTAAAAGGATGGGTGACTGGAGGGGTGGAAACATGTCCACAGGGCTGCTGTCACCTGTGGTGGTGGCATAGAGCACAGCGCTCCATCAGGAGGCAAATTGAATGTGTGTGTGTGTGTGTGTGTGTGTGTGTGTGTGTGTGTGAAGTGTTTTGGAAACAAGTTGACTTGTCAGGAGTGTGCTATGTCAGGAACACAGATGGCCACTGTAGTGGTTCGAATGAGGGTGTCCTCCACAGGCTCCGGCATTTGAACACATCCCTGGATGGTGGCACTGTGTGAGTGGCTTTGAGTGGTACAGCCTTGCTGGAGGACTGTGGTGGCTATTCTTGGTTGTCAACTTGACTGCATCTAGAGTTAACTAAAACTCAAGTGGCTAGGGACACCTGTGAGGGATTTTTCTTAATTAAATCATCTGAAGTGGGAAGATCCACCTTTAGTCTGAGCCACGCCTCCTGCTCTCAGCCTATATAAAGGACTTGGAAGGAGCAGGCTTTCACTCTCTGCCTGCTTGCTCTCACCAGCAAGCTCATTCCTTTACTGGCATTAGAACCCACTTCTTCCCAGTTTGGGCAGATACTAAAGACCAGTTGAGACACTCAGCCTCATGGACTGAACAATACTGGATCCTTGGACCTTCTGTTGGTAGACAGCCATTGTTGGACTGGCTGGATTACAGCCTGTAAGCTATTCTAATGTAATATAAAATATTGCTATATATATATGCATATATATATACATATATACATATATATATATATGTATATATATATATATATATATATAATCAATTCTATAAGTTCTGTCCACCTAGAGAACCCTGACTAATACAAAAACCATGCCCGGGGAGTGGGCTTTGAGATTAAAAGGTTTATGCTACTTCCTGTTCAGGGTCTCTGCTTCGTGATTGAGGGTGAAGATCTGAGCTGTCAGCTTCCTGCTCCTGCCAAACACCCCTACCATGATGGGTTCCTCTCCCCCCAGAACTATAAACCAAATAACCCTTCCTTCCATAACTCTTCCTGAGCACGACTGCTTTATCATAGCAACAGAAAAGTAGCTAATAGACATATTTGTGTCTTTCTGCCACCCGTCAGAGTTTATCACATAAAAAATAATCTATATCAGTGAGGATCCCTGATGTCTTCTCATATTGTAGCTGTTGACAATGTCCATTCTTAGGGCACACATGCCACTTCTCATGATAAATACAAGATGGCAATGGAAGGGACAGAGCAGTTGTAGGCGTTAAAGCACACCCATCTTTGCAGGTGACCAGATAAGGTTGACACACCACATAGTTGTGACAGTCCAGTGGCCACAGCAAGGGGGAGGAGTCTTGTGCTGGGCTGAGGAAACATGGTGGAGAGTCCATCATCCCCTGACTGATCCTGAGACACAGGGACCTGACAGTCTGACAGTGGGTGTGTGGGTAGTACTGCATGGACCTGGGAAGATGCTTATAGTGTTTGGTCTGGTACTCTCGATGAGTTCATGTGCCTGGTTTGTCCCATAGAGTTTAACGTGCCTACATGTCCCTGATGTAATCGCTAAGTGGTGCTGGTTTTGTTTTGTTGTTTTCATACATCCTTACCCTGGGCCATGATATTCACTGGAAAGACGATAACTTTTTATTTGCACGAACAAGGTGTGGGGTCACTCTGCCTCGGTGTGTCCACACAGTGGTACAAAGTGTCTTTTACAAAGAGGGATTGCAGGGTTGCTGTTTATACCATACATAGTAAAGGAGAGAGTAGCTCAGCTGATTTCCACACTGACACGCCGAAGGCATGTGTTTTTTTTTGGTTTTTTTTTATTCAATATAATTTTTTATTTACATTTCAAATGATTTCCCCTTTTCTAGCCCCCCACTCCCCGAAAGTCCCATAAGCCCCTTTCTCTTCCCCTGTCCTCCCACCCACCCCTTCCCACTTCCCCGTTCTGGTTTTGCTGAATACTGCTTCACTGAGTCTTTCCAGAACAAGGGGACACTCCTCCGTTCTTCTTGTATCTCATTTGATGTGTGGGTTATGTTTTGGGTATTCCAGTTTTCTAGGTTAATATCCACTTATTAGTGAGTGCATACCATGAGTCACCTTTTGAGTCTGGGTTACCTCACTTAGTATGATGTTCTCTAGCTCCATCCATTTGCCTAAGAATTTCATGAATTCATTGTTTCTAATGGCTGAATAGTACTCCATTGTGTAGATATACCACATTTTTTGCATCCACTCTTCTGTTGAGGGATACCTGGGTTCTTTCCAGCATCTGGCAATTATAAATAGGGCTGCTATGAACATAGTAGAGCATGTATCCTTATTACATGGTGGGGAATCCTCTGGGTATATGCCCAGGAGTGGTATAGCAGGATCTTCTGGAAGTGAGGTGCCCAGTTTTCGGAGGAACCGCCAGACTGATTTCCAGAGTGGTTGTACCAATTTGCAACCCCACCAGCAGTGGAGGAGTGTTCCTCTTTCTCTGCACCCTCTCCAACACCTGCTGTCTCCTGAATTTTTAATCTTAGCCATTCTGACTGGTGTAAGGTGAAATCTCAGGGTTGTTTTGATTTGCATTTCCCTAATGACTAATGAAGTTGAGCATTTTTTAAGATGCTTCTCCGCCATCTGAAGTTCTTCAGGTGAGAATTCTTTGTTTAACTCTGTACCCCATTTTTTAATAGGGTTGTTTGGTTTTCTGGAGTCTAACTTCTTGAGTTCTTTATATATATTGGATATTAGCCCTCTATCTGATGTAGGATTGGTGAAGATCTTTTCCCAATTTGTTGGTTGCCGATTTGTCTTCTTGATGGTGTCCTTTGCCTTACAGAAACTTTGTAATTTTATGAGGTCCCATTTGTCAATTCTTGATCTTAGAGCATATGCTATTGGTGTTCTGTGTTCATAAACTTTCTCCCTGTACCGATGTCCTCAAGGGTCTTCCCCAGTTTCTTTTCTATTAGCTTCAGAGTGTCTGGCTTTATGTGGAGGTCGAAGGCGTGTGTTTTATGCAATTAAAAGTTGTATAAATAAGCAAAAGATGAAAATATCTCTGCATGTACCGCTAAGCATCCGGTGTTTTTCATTTGTCTGTTATCTTTCTCGCCAACACAGTATCTCTTCTTCCACATCAGCAAGTGCCTCCTCCTTAGCATCCCCCATGCAAAGGGTTTAAGTTCCAAAATCTATAAAGAGGGTTCTCATTGATTCAGAACAGCAAATTGTTCTTCTGGAGGAGACAGGAGGGGAGAGCCTCACTCTGATCCCCGAGAGGTTGGTGATTCACCTGGAGCTGCTCGGGTGAAAGTGCTGGAAGAAATTGCAGACAGGTTTCTAATCAGGAAAATGCGATCAGAAAACATGTGCCTAGATCAATTTCTCAAGCTGCATTAAATGCAAACTTAATGTATACTGCATGTTTAGAGTTATTGTAAATTTTAAATGTTTGTGTTTTATTGTATGTGTATGAATGTTTTGCCTGCATGCGTGTATGTATGTGCGCCACATGTGTGCAGTGCCTGCAGAGGTCAAAAGAGGGCTCGAGATATCCCAGAACTGGAGTTAAGTAAGAATGGTTATGAGCTGTGATGTGGGTGCTGGGAATCAAACCCTCATCCTCTGGAAAAGTGGACAGTGCTCTTAATTAATGATCCATCTCTTCAGACCCTATAATGTGAATTAGCACTGTTAGAAGTTGCTTTTCCCCCACTTGGTTACATTTAAAAGAAAGAGAACAAAGCGAGAAGGCCCCTCCACCATTGTCCGGCAAGTCTGAGCATCCTTCTGGGCTCATTGCTGTGGTAAGACAGGAGGGACTCTGAGCAGAAAGGATTTTCATAGGGTGTAAAGCATCCCACATCCTGAAGTCAGGAACCAGGCTGCGTACGCCTGTCACCAGAGCCCCCTCATACAGCTCCGTCCTCTCAGCTTCTGCCTGGAAGACTGGGAACAATGAGGCATGCTTGCCTCGTACAGTGTTGGATCGCTGTGAACATAAAGCAACCCAAACAAACAACAATTAGAAAATAATAATTTTGCTGTCGACTCCCCCACCTCTTCCTATCTGGGTCCATATTTCAGCTAAACCTATGATGGCCGGGCAGTGTTGGCACACACCTTTAATTCCAGCACTTGGGAGGCAGAGGCAGATGGATTTCTGAGTTCAAGGCCAGCCTGGTCTACAGAGTGAGTTCCAGGACAGCCAGGGCTATACAGAGAAACCCTGTTTCAAAAACAACAACAAAAAACCTACAAAGACAAATGGCCATTTTTGTTCATTCTCAACTAACAACCAAGGTCAATGTAGGCATGCCCACGTACACACATATGGGTGGTTCACACACATGTGCACTGTTGGGCAAAGGAAAATAAGGTGTCTAAAATAGATTAACATACACGTGTATAATACGCACAAAGGCAGCCATAAACTTATTCTCATGCTCAGTGGGGCACACTTCACAAGACAACGTCCCCATTGTTTATAGCAGAGGAGGGGAACAGGGGTGAGGATGACTTTGGGGGAGTCATACAGGATTACTATGGGAATAAGCTGTCCTGAAGACAGAAGTTAGGGTACACCTGAGCCCAGGGACAGGCCACATCTAGTGACAGAAGAGCACGCAGATGTGGTCACATTTCCCAGGTGGTTTTTCTTCTTTCCTTCTTTCCTTCCTTCCTTCCTTCCATCCTTCCTTCCTTCCTTCCTTCCTTCCTTCCTTCCTTCTTTCTTTCTTTCCTTTCCTTCTTTCCTTCTTTCCTTCCTTCTTTCTTTCTACCTATCTTTCGAGATTTATTTCTTTTATTTATATGAGTGCACTGTAGCTTTCAGACACACCAGAAGACAATATCAGATCCCAGATGGTTGTGAGCCACCATGTGGTTGCTAGGAATTGAACTCAGGACCTCTGGAAGAGCAGTCAGTGCTCTTAACTGCTGAACTATCTCTCCAGCCCAACAGATGGCTTTTCTAATAGACAATAGACTTCCAGGCGGAGTGGGAGGGCTCCCTCTGCAGTCCGGACTGAGAATTCTGAACAGAGTCACCCTGAGTTTTTGCTTTTGTTTTTTAATTTCCTTTAGCCCCAGGTGCTCATCATAACAAAAGCTGCCATGATTTTATATCATTCCCTGGGCCACATATATGTGCACGTGCACACTCATTCTCACTATCATCTTTCACTTCGTTAGCAGTGCAACACGGCCATCTTTTGAGATCTTGTAGCACTGAGTACTTCCAAGACACCTGGTCTATCTCCAGCTGAGACTAGATTACTAGAGAAGGTGGCAGGACCATATTCAGTCACTCATCCACCAGTATAAGCATCTACCTCTGCATGCTTGTCCTTGTGAGCATTGTCCCAACGAGAGCATCTATACCTGTCAATGTGTGTACTCACTGTGTTCACAGTTGCACTGGGCATTAATGCATGGCGCCCCATTGCACTGCAGAGGGCTGCATGCACCAGCACTGTCTTTGTGTTCTATCCTGGCATTTAGTAGATGCTTAGGTTCTTTTCAGAGGTGGCCTAGGATTCCAGCCATGGTATGGATGTAATCACTGCACTCCAGAGGATTTGGAACTGAGTTTGAGGTCAATCTAGACTACGTAGCAAGACAACAAGTATATCAACAAACAAAAGAAACCCCCAAACCAAACACGAACAAAAATGTGACCTGGTTGGAAGTAAAACAAAATCTTATTATTTTTTTTTTTTAGAAGAACCCAGATGTCCTTCAACAGAAGGATGGATACAGAAAAGATGGTATATTTACACGATGGAGTACTACTCAGCTATTAAAAATAATGAATTCATGAAATTCTTAGGCAAATGGATGGAACTTGAATATATCATCCTAAGTGAGGTAACCCAAGCACAAAAGAACACATATAGCATGCACTCACTGATAAGTGGATATTAGCCCAAAGGCTCGGAATATCCTAGATACAATTCACAGACCACATGAAACTCAAGAAGAAGGAAGACCAAAGTGTGGGTGCTTTGGTTCTTCTGAGAAGGGAAACTAAATACAGGAGATAAAGTGTAGAGCAGAGACTGAAGGAAAGGCCATCCAGAGACTGTCCCACCTGGGGATTCATCCCATACACAGTCACCCAACCCCAGCACTATTGTAGATGCCAAGAAATGCTTGCTGAAAGGAGCCTGCCTGATGTGGCTGTCTCCTGAGAGGTCCTGCCAGAACCTTGCAAATGCAGAGGCGGATACTCACAGCCAACCACTGGACTGAGCGTGGTGTCCCCAATGGAGGAGTTAGAGAAAGAACTGAAGGAGCTGAAGGGGTTTGTAATCCCATAAGAAGAACAACAATATCAACCAACCAGACCCCCTCCCAGAGCTACCAGGGACTAAGCCATCAACCAAGGAGTACACATGGCTCCAGCTGCAGATGTAGTAGAGAACTGACTTGTCAGGAATTAATGGGAGGAGATGTCCTTGCTCCTATGAAGGCTTGATAGATGCCCCAGAGTAGGGGAATTGAGGTGGAGGGAGGTGGGAGTGGGGTGGGGGAAGAAGGAACACCCTCATAGAAGCAGGGGGAGGGAGGATGGGATAGAGGGTTTCTGGAGGGGGAAACTGGGAAAGGGGATAACATTTGAAATGTAAATAAAGAAAATATCCAATTTTTAAAAGTCCTAAAATAAATAAAAAATATTCATCTTAATTATGCATATGTGTGTAGGTGTGTGGGTGTATTCATGTGCAGGTGCCCAGGAAGGTGAGAGGCATAGCATCCCCTGCAGCTGGAGTTGCATGCAGTCATGAGCTGCCTGATATGGGTGCTGGGATCAGAAGTTGGATCTTCTGCAAATGCAGCAAATGCTCTTAACTGCTGAGCCCTCTCTCTCCAGCCCCTCCTTGCTCATTGGACTTGTGTTTTCCTGCCTGCTGATCTCTTAATCATCTTTTGATGTGTTTCCTGGCATTGGGCTTGCAGGCTATGAATCTTCCCCTGGCTCCACCTATTTTTCTGTGGGATTGCTCTTTCTCATTAACGTTGTGAAAATATGCCATGTCTCGGTGGGAACGGCTTTGTGTTCAGTTTCTCAAATCTAGCATCTGTCTATTCACTAGATGTCATCTTTCATCTACAGAAAATTCCTACCACACCCATTCCTTTATATTTTCCAATATATTTCTTTCAGAACAAATAACCAGTTACTCTCCTACATTAGCTAAGGTCTCCCCGTAGGCCTGGAGAGATGACTCAGAGGTTAAGAGCACTGACTGCTCTTTACACAAGACACAGCTTGGATTCCCAACACCCACATGGCAGCTCACAATTGTCTGTAAATACAGTTCCAGAGGATCCCACACTCTCTTCTGGCCTGCATGGAAATTGCGTACATGTAGTCCACAGATATCCATGCAGGTGAACATTCCTACCTATAAAATAAAGATAAAGAAACCTAAAAAGAGAGAGGGGGGAAACTGTTCTGTTACCCTCTAAAGCAGTAATTCTCAACCTGTGGGTCATGACCTTTTCATGGAGGCCACTTAAGACCATTGGAAAACACAGATTGTTTACATTATGATTCATAGCAGAAGCAAAATGTTAGTTATGAAGTAGCAATGAAAATAATTGTATACTTGGGGTCACCACAACATGAGGATCTGTATTAAAAGGTCGCAGCACGAGGAAGGCTGAGACCTGCTGCTCTGAAGTGCTCATTTACTCTTACAGATCTTCTTAATCTGCAGCTACTGCTCCTCCCCATCTCCCACCAGCCGGGGCTGAGTCAGAGTTACTGAAGTCTGTACTGTTCACACTGAATACTATCACTCATGTAGGCCCCAACCCTCATTAATTTGCCTTTTGTATTTTAATTAGTCTATCGGGCATTCACTTTTGCGTATAATAAACTGGTGTGTTTTGCTGTTGAAGATTCAGCTGGGCCTGGATATCGCTAAACAATTAATTCCTCACTTTTCCACTACCCTGAGTGACGATCCTGCATTGCCTTCCGTGTGCTCTGTGTGTTGACTATTCCTGGCTCCTACAGCTCGACTACACTGAATTACCGTGACCTTATCCTACCTCTGTAGTTTGGTTTCCTTTCATTTCCTTAGGCAAATTTCCTAGTCCCTCTTGATCTTTTCTGTCACATTTTTGTGTGCCTTGGATCTGGTGACCCAGCTGTGAGCGGATGCTCTTGGCATTTGAGCTTCCTCCTTCCCTTAACCCTGACACCCTTCATCTTCCCTTAGTTAAGGGGAATGACTGACTCAGCCCTGCCCTGCGCTGTAACCCGACACCAGGAGGAGGCAGGGAGAGGAGGTTGGCTCACGGTGTGAGGCCGGCATAAGCTGCATTGTGAATTGCAGGCCAAACAGGGCCACATGGTGAGACCCTATCTGAAAGCAAACAGAAGACAAGTATATCAATTTTAGGGTAACTGGCACTTTAAATCTTAATGCTATTAAGTTGTCCATTCAAGAAAGTGCTTGTTTTCTGTATCCTTTACTGAAACTTCGCAGTTTTCTCTGTGATTTTCTTATGAAAGAAAATGTATTCATTTTTTAATATTTATTTAATGTATGAGAATTACCTATCTTAAATTTTCTTTAAGTTTTAATTAATTTTCTTATTTATCAGCGTGTGGGAGTGGGAGGTGTGTGTGTCCTGGCTCACATGTGAAGGTCAGAGAACTTTGGGGAGTCACTTGAAGTGGGTGCTGGGAAATCAACTGCAGTCTCTGGATTCGTTCAGGCATCATCTTTACCTGTTGAGCACCCTCACTGCCACTCCCATCTTGGATCTTTTGGTTCACTATAGAAGATATTTTTAAGGTTTAATTATTTTTACCTTACGTGTATGAAAGTTTTGACTGCTTGCTGTTGTATGTGCATCACGTGTGTGATGTGCCTTCAGAAGCTAGAAGGGGGTCAGACACTTGGAACTGGAATTACAGATGACCGTGAACCACCATGGGGGGGGGCTGGGATTTGAACTCAGGGCCCCTGGAAGAGTAGTGCTCTTAATCACTGAGCCCTATGTCCAGCCCTTACAAGTAGATGCTTCTTAAACAGATTTAATGGAACATAACTTCTTTCTCATTAGATATTGGGCAATAAATGACACCATTTCTTCATTTTAATAAAGTGTGTAACTCAGGGACATGTACCTGACTTCTGTCACCCAGCGGCCGCCATGGCTTCCTGTGTCTGTGGCTTACCTGTTTCAGGTAGAAATGGAACCACTTAGTGTAACCCTCGTGCCAGCTGCTTCCCCTTATGCCAGTGTTTGGCATTTCATGTGGCTCGGCCCTCCATAAAACGTTCTCTGTGTGCCTGGACCATGGGTTGTTTGTCTGTTGATTGACCCGTGGAGGGTGGAGTAGCCTCTACTTTAAGCTGTGTAAGCTCTTCTCTGTTGTCAATTCTCTTGGGCATTGCCTTCGGGTGGATTGGCTGGATTATAGAAGGTTCTTTGTCTAACTTTTTGATGAAACCCCAAGCTGTTTTCCACAGTGACTAGATCCCTTTTGCAGTCCTATAAGCAATGCCCTGGGAATATGTACTATTTTATTTTTCAGTTCGAAGATGAGAATCAAACGTGGAGCTCTGCAGCCTCAGAGTGGCTGTTCTAGCTGTTCTGACTGTACAGAACACAGGATCAGTGAGATGTATTGACTTGAGGTCTGGCTAATTTAGGAATATGATGCTTTTCATTTCCAACTTTTTCTTTTAAGCAATAAAGCTAACTTTTAAAAAAAGAAAGAAAAGGAATATGTAGTCCTCAGATGTAATTAAATAAGAATTTAAAATTTAAAGCTATTTTAAAAATACTGTTGTGTATATATATTCAATGTTTTGCCTGCATGTATGTTTGTATATCATATGTGTGTGTGTTGCCTGTGGTGGCCAAAAGATGGCGTCAGATCTCTTGGATATGAAGTTGTAGATGGTTGTGATCCACTAAGTGGGTCTGGGAATCAAACCAAGGGGAAGAACAGCCAGTGCTCTTAACAGCTGAGTCATCTCTCCAGCCGCAAATGTTTGTCTTTTAAAGTGGCTGTTTAAGTGGCTAACTTGAGTTTATGAAAACTCATTACATGAATTTTGGCTTGAGATTATGACATTTTTCATCCAGGTCTGAGACGGCCCCAAACGTACTTCTGCCAAGTTGCTTTACATGTTCATGCAGAGTGGCACGCTCAGACTAGTGATTATAAAATCAAATATCAATCAACTCTGAAAACTGCTCTGCACCCAGCAGCCTCACATAGCCAGCCAAGAGTTAATTATCTGAAAGTGAACGAGCCCACCATCCCATTAGTGTGCTTATTGGCTTTAATCTTTAATAAACAGCAAGGTCACACGCACAGCAAGAAGTTGTACAAAACCGCAGAGTTTTCAGTCAGTTTCCAGGCCATGATTGATTTATACCTCTTTTTTGTATTTACATTTTTTTCTGTAATACTGATGGTTTTAACAATAGTCATGATTTTTCTTTACCTTTGAAACAATTTTTAAAGACTATTTTTGTTGTTGGTTTTTTTTTTTTTTTTGGTTGATCTTTGTATGCTTGTTTTGTTCATTTTTTCCAAACAGGGTTTCTCTGTGAAGCCCTGGCTGTTTTGGAACTCACGCTGTAGACCAGGCTGGCCTGGAACTCGGAAATCCACCTGCCTCTGCCTCCCAAGTGCTGGCATCACAGGCGTGCGCCACCACTCCAGGTGTTCATTTCCTTTCCTTGAGCATCACACCCTACCACTGTGTGCTTAGCTTATGTTGTGTAAATACCAGAGTGTGTGGCACCACAGCAGAGTAGCTGGACCAAGTCCACCCAGCCACAAATGAGCTTTGATAAAAGACCCAGCATGAATGACAGACAGCAGGTGTCAAGTGTGGAAGTGGCCTGTGCAACACGTGTGTGTGTGGGGGGGGGGGGGCGTCCATGCTGATTCCACCCAGGACTCAAGAGTCTATGAAATAAGGAGTTAAATGGCATCTACCTTCTGCTTCTGTGAAGAGTTCAGAGGTCATTGCCTGCATCCTACAATGAGCAAAACTGCACAGCACTGGGTTTTCATCCAGCCCTCTAAGAACTGAGGATGTAGGTCAGACGGTCAGGCATGGCTCTCAAATCTGTAGACACAGGTGGGTAAGGAGTTCTTCAGAGTTAGCAGCGCCCCTCCCCCAAGGCTATGCTAAAGGAACTAGGCCCCAGCTCCTCGGCGCATTGCCTTGTGGGAAAGAACAGTACTGAATATAGAATTACTTAAATTACAATGAGGTCACACTGAGGCAGAGCTAGGTTCTCCACCCAGGATGAAGGGTGGTGTCCTTATGGGTAGAGAGGAGACACAGGACAGAGCTGGGGGTGAAGGGTGGAGGGGTTGGTTTCCATGTGGCAAAACGGTAGCAGAACCCAGGTGGTCACAATTGCAAGCCAAGGTTAGCCAAGACACAGGATCCCCCCCTAAAGCCAGGGGGAGACAAAGGACTACCCATGACTCAGGAGCAGTGAGACATGCAATCTGTGAGCTTCCAGACTGCAACGGTTGCAAGTACATGCATCTCTGTTTTCAGCTCTCTGATTTGCAGGACTCTGTTACTGCAGTTCTGAGAAGGAGAAACAGAAACCTAGGGTGGAGACCATGGACCAGCAAAAACAGCCAGGGCCAGCTTAGCTGGGTTGGAGGTTGGGGACCATTGGAATCACATAACACTCTGGTGTCTCGCTGGAATTGAAGGTGGGACACTCCAAGTCACAGTCGTAGGTAAAATCCCCACAGTTCAATGTCCAGGAAGCCCACTGTTTTTCATGGGGAAGAGCCATGAAAATGTTTACCTTGTGGCCTGGCATGGTGGCAAAGGCCCATACATCCAGGGCTTTGGAGCCTACGGCTGAATACAAGCTCAAGGCATCTGGGCTACAAAAGAGACCCTGTCTCAACAAAACAAACACAGTCTTGTGCCTCTGTCAGACGGGGGAGAATAGTATCCATTTATAAACCCTCCTAGTGCCTTCTCCATAATGGAAGCCAACTCTGCCAGGACTTTGCCAGATTGCTGTCTGGTACAGAATGAAGCCAGCCTTCCAGACCCTAAATCTGGCTTTGTGCTTCACCTAAGCTGGGAAGAGGGCAGAATTTTTTCAGAAAGATCTCTGGTGACCGCAACCCAAAAATACCCTTCCCAGAGACAGATTCTCTCTCCATATTAAGCAGGCTCCAGCCTGGGTTACAGTTGAAAGATCTGCAAGACAAAGTCTGTTTCAGAAGTGCTTTGGAGTCCAATGGATGCCTCAGTGGATAAAGGTGCTTGTTGCCACATTTGATGACCTAAGTTCTATACCCAGGATCCAATCAGTGGAAGGAGAGAACTGACTGCCTCAAATTGACCTCTGACCTCCCACATACTCCCTACATGGCATATTTTGCACCCACACATATACTACACTAAATAAATAAAACAGAATTTTAAAAACTTCTCAGAGAAACACAAAGAAGACTGAAGAATAAAAAAAACAAAACAAACAAACAAACAAACAAAAAAACAGAGTAGACAGAGTGGAGTCTGGTACTGTGGCACACACCTTTACTCCCAGCTCTTGGAAGGTAGAGGAGGAGGATCTCTGTGTGTTCAAGGCCAACCTGATCTACATAGTGAGTTCCAGGACAGCCAAGGCTACCATTGTGGAGAGAAAGAGAGAGAGACAGAAAGAGAGAGAGAGAGAGAGAGAGAGAGAGAGAGAGAGAGAGAGAGAGAGAGAGAGAAAGAGAGAGAGAGAGAAATTTGAAGCTACCTGTATCCTCAGTGTGGTTTGAATAAAAATGACCCCTTTAGTCATAGGGAGTGGCACTATTGGGGTGTGGCCTTATTGGAGTGGGTTTGGCCTTGTTGAAGGAAGTGTGTCACTGGGCTTTGAAGTTTCAGAAACTCAAGTTAGACCCAGAGTCACTCTCTCTTCCTACTGCGGCAGATCCGGGTAGAGAACTCTCAACTCCCTTTCTAGCACCGTGTCTGCCTACATTCTGCCATGTTCTCCTCCATGATGAGAATGGACTAAACCTCTGAACCTGTAAGCCAGTCCCAATTAAATGTTTTGTTTTTGTAAGAGATGTTGTGATCATGGTGTCTCTTCACAGTGATAGAAACCCTAAGACTTTAAACAAATGTTAAACACAGGTCCGTTCCCAGTCAAGTTTACATAACATTTAATACCAAGCTTCACTCCAGTTAACCAATGCCTCGTGACTGGCTTTCACCAAAAATTTTCAAAATATCCTAAAAAGAAAAACCATAGTCTGCAGGATTCAGAAAAAACAAACAAACAAACAAACAACAACAACAAAACCCAGGCAGGACATGACTCAGGTGACTGGACATGGAGGCAGACCAGACTTGGAAGACAGCGGGTGGCGATCAGGAGAAGGGGCAAATGACACAGATCTTAACACTGAACAAGATAATAAAATGTAAAGACATTAAATATGGATGTCTTCAGTGGGTAAAACGCAGACTGGGTGGGGTCAAAGGTGAACACAAGCTCTGTAACTGAAGAGAAAAAAAGAGCACAGGTTTGACGAGCAGAACATAGCAGCTAGGAGCTTCAGACAACTCCATGGGGGGAGGGGAGCGTGCTGCACACGCCTGACGGAGAGGGGAGAACGCTCCAGCTATCAGTAGTCAAATGCCCTGAAACCAGCCGAGGGAACCAGATGAGAAGCTCAGAGGATGGCAGTGAGGTGAATACCAAAGCTCACCCGCGTGGCCATGTCATATTTTAGCAGAGAATTAGAGAGAAAATCTAGAAAGACTCTGAAGAAACCACTTCACAGGGGAGTAACCTCTGGGTTTTTTTTCCACCAGAGATGGAGAGAGTGGTGGTAGGGGCTGGTGAGATGGCCAGATGGCTCAGTGGTTAAGAAAGACCTGAATGGTTCTTCCAGATATTCCCAGCAGTCATGCCTGGTCTCTCAGCTGCCTGAAGCTCTAGCCCAGGGGATCTGATGCCCTCTTCTGAGTGGTATATACTCACACAGATGCAGATAACATACACACAATCAAAAAATAAACCTTTAGGTTAAAAAATAAGAGAGTGAGTAAAAACTTACAACACTTGAAAGCAAAGCCAATGACATGAATTGTACATAAAACAAAATTATTTTTTAGAAGTAAAGGAGGAAGATTCTTTCAGATAAAAACTGAAGGAATTCATTGCCCATAGACACATCCTGCTGGAAATAACTGTGAGGGCTGTCAGATGGCTTGGAGGTCAAGAGCAGGTGCTGCTCTCTCAGAGGGCCTGGGTCTGGCTGCAGGGGTAGCTTACAACCAGAGGGGAGAGAGAGAGAAAGAGATGGGGAGGAGGGAGGAGCACAGGGAGGGAGAGGGAGAGAGAAATGTTAAAAGTTCTCTCAAGTAAAGGGTGAGGAGATCCCAGGGGCATGGTAAAGGATGTGGTGCTGGCATCACAGACTTCCAGCATGGCTCTGAAGAGGTGTGTGTGCAGCACAGGGCTCACCGGCTTAGGGAGATTGTCTTGTGGCATTAGTGCCGACAGGGCCAGGCAAGTGGCCCTGGGCACAGGAAGGGCAGAGATCTGGCTTACCTTTGCAATGAGTAAGTCAACAGTCAGAGAGATCAGCACAGTGACCATGGCCAAAGAACATCCATTCATCCTCCACTCCAGCCTGTAGTCCTTGGGTGGCAGAATGAGCAGCTAGGGACTGGGCAATAGGGTAGCAGGGCCCTTTGTGTTTGATTTCTTCACCCAACCATGACAGCAAATGTGTGTGCAAGTCTCACACATCACCAAGTTTTGAAACACGGTTTCTGGGTGGGAGATGGTGACACCTAGCCCCTCCTCTGCACCCTCATGCTTATACATGGTGAGGATACTGTGTGGATCCTTCCAGAACCACGGGACATATCCATTCTGTCCCCTTTAGACCCTTTAGACATTGGGGCTCATGGACAGGAAGGCCCATTTCCTTGGAGACAGGTCTTTTGAGTCAAGACTGTCTGCACTTGGCTGCAAAGCAAAAGCTCTCTGCACCCTGGGGCTTGTGGTCCGGGGTTGGGGGGTAAGGGGTGTGAGAGGCCATAGGCTCCTTGGCAACAGGCAGGGGTCCTCAGGCAGGGGTCCCCAGCAGGCCAAATGGCCATACAGGTGCCCCCCTCCTTATAGTCAGCCCATGTTTCCGGGCCTTTGTGTCCCCATTTGTGACAGGACAAAGCTCCTTGTTCTCCGCTTTCCTGGGAGAGCTGTCAGGCCAGGACCATGGCCAGGGAGCACGATGCTTGTACCATACAAATGAGACCCCGCAGCCTGGTTCTGCCAAGACCTGTGGGGCTGGTGATTTCAGCCCAGTGTCATTCCGCCCTGGAAGTGTGTGTGTGTGTGTGTGTGTGTGTGTGTGTGTGTGTGTGTGTGTGTAAGGTTTGCTCTGCAGGGTCACGGGAATGACAGAGGGAAGCTGAGGAGGTATGCTGTCATGGAGACTGTTCCTTGCTGCAAACTCAAGTCTGATGAGGTGTGCTCAGCATAGTCATGGTCCCGTGAGGGGACAAGTAATACATTCTCATGGTTCAAAACTCAAGATGCTAAAAAAAGAAAAAAAAAAAAAAAAAAAAGCTTTGAAACCTTTACAGTCCTTCTGATCTGGAATTTTCACTGTTGGCTTTTTAGACACAGCAGCCTGTCCTAGAGGCCCGGAGAGCTGTGCACAGCTGTGGTACTTTGTGGCGTACTCTAGGCTTTTAAGTGAAGAATTTGTTGGTAAGAATTCAAGGTGAACTTTTGTGGGTATATCTGCGTTTTGATGGCCCCTTTCTCCCACCATAGCTGTGTCTTCAGCCTCTCCTCCTAGGGACTTGCCTGGGCTACAGGTCATGTGGTCCCCAATTTCTAATGTTGTTTTTTCTTTAATGTATATGGGTGTTTGCCTACATATATGTCTGTGCACCTTGTGAGTGCCAGGTACCCGTAGAGGCCAGAAGAAGGCCTTAGATGCCCTGGGATTATAGTTACAGACAGTTGTGAGCTACCACGTGTGTCTCGGGAATCAAGCCCAGGTCCACTGCACAAGTAGCAAGTGCGCCTAACCGCTGAGCCACCTCTCCAGCCCTTGTATTGCCATTTCCCAGATGTGTACTTACATTTGTGTGGTTTTGAATGGGAATGGCTTCTCAATAGGTTCATATGATTGAATGCTTGGTCACCAGTTGCTGGAACGACTTGGGAAAGATCAGATGGCATGACCTTTTTGGAAGATGTATGTCACAGGGTAGACTTTTAAGTTTCAAAAACCACACACAATTCCCAGGTAGCTCTATATGTCTGTCTGTCTGTCTGTCTGTCTGTCTGTCTTATGGTTGTAGTCTCGACATGCAAGCTCTCAGCTACTGCTCCAGCATCATGCCTGCCTGCCTACTACCATGTTTCCTGCCACAGTGGTCATGAACTTGCCCTCTGCCAACAAAGCCTTTCTTCCATAAATTGCCTTGGTACCGTGTCTTGTCACAACAATTTGAAAGTAACTAAGACAGCACCCCTTGATGGTACTTCTTTTTGACCCTCATAAGTCACTTGGACCCTACATCTGTAGAGAAGCTGCTGGGCAGGCCACTGTTGTGCCAACATTACTCACACATCTATGAAGAGCTGATGTCCCCATCATCAGGTGGGATGTCCCCAGTAGTTCATAAGAAGCCAGCTGCCCACCCGGGCCGGGTCTTCACTGTCACAGAGGAAGCTAAACCCTAAGGAGCTGCAGGTGTTGTCACTGCTCTTCCCTCTAGCTGTGACCAGACAGCCTGGTTAGGGCTGATGCTTTAGCTTCGCCTCTGACATGAAGAAGACGTGGACAGAGGCCCAGCTGCGCCGAGGGCCACACAAGTATGAGCAGATGGAAACGTGTTCAGAGTCTCTGGGATTTGGGGACATCAGTCACCACAGCACAGCAGTGTGAGCTGTGTGTGGAGCAGCGAGCTATGCAGAAGAAACTAGTGCCAAACTAAGTATGGTCTCTGCCCACCAAGGAATACATACTGCCTTAACAGGGAAGGTGGGAGTCACAGGGTAAGGCTACAAGGATGGAGAGTCATGTTCTCAATAGGCTAAAAGTGAGATGTCAATCACTCTGCTCAGTGGCATCGCCAGGTCTGTGGTTGTCCCACTTGGGACAAGGTTTAGGGTGGACATGCAGTGTATGGAGCTCAGACTGAAGGTCAGGAGCCAGACACTGGGGAGGGAGTAAGTGGCCCACTCAGCCTCCAGACACAAGGATTGGGAAATCCACAGAAGTTCTAAGAGAGGAGACATGGCTGGAAGTATCCTGCTGTGATACATGGAAAACCTGTGTCCTCATAGCCCAGGCCACCCTCAAATTTACTATCCCCCTGCCTCTGCCCCCAAAGCTGCTGAGAAATCCATGTGGTACCACTTGACCTAGGATGTTTTAACTGCCCAAAGAGAGACTCCAGAACAGGAGGCTGGAGACTCGGAGATCTGCATAAGCATTGCCTCACAGCTGACCCGAGAGGACACTGTAAGGACAGGGAGTGGGCTGTGATGTGGACTGCAGCTTCTTCTGTTTATGACACATGGATTCTTTCTCATCTTCAGCAATGAAGTGCACAAATTCAAAAATGCAGTATTAAAGGATTTAATGGATTAAAGGAATCTTAATTAAATTACACCTATGGTGCATAAAGATAGGCAATAAAATGGAGGACTTGGGTATGAGAAGTAAATTCTCACTTAGTTTGCTTACCATGCCTAAGGCAGATCTGATATTCTCTTCCTCTCCCTCCCTCTCCCTCTCTCTCCCTTCCCCTTCCTCTCTCCCTCCCCCTTTTCCTCCTTCCTCCCTCCCTTTCTCCCTCTTCTTCCTCCCTCCCTCTCTCCTTCTTCCTCCCTCTCCCCCTCTCTCCTTCTCTCTCCTCCCTCCCTCCTTCTTCCTTCTCCCCCTCCCTTCCCCCCTCTCTCTGCAATAGATAAGAAGGAGTAGGGTGCAGCGAGTTAACCAGCCTAGCCCAGCCCTCCAGCTGCCACAGAGCACTGGATTAGAAGCCTCAGCTACCCAGGCCAGCAGCACACAGTACCTGGCAGCGAGCCCTGGGCTCCCTCTAGTGGCCAGAACTGCTGAGTGTGCCCACTGTACCTTACCTGACAGGGTGCTGTGCCTGAGGCAAGATGTCCCTTCCCATCTTTCTCCAGTACTTGGCCATTTCCAGAAATGCCTCTGACCTTGCT
The DNA here is from genome assembly GCF_947179515.1 of Apodemus sylvaticus. Taxonomy (NCBI): domain Eukaryota; kingdom Metazoa; phylum Chordata; class Mammalia; order Rodentia; family Muridae; genus Apodemus; species Apodemus sylvaticus. Next base: position 121,423,808 of record NC_067473.1, read on the forward strand.
GTGAGTGAACAAAGGGCTACTGTGCACAAGAAAGCCGGCTGGAGCCTTAAAACGCATTCCCAGAAGGCCAAAATTTGATGGTAATTGTGAGTTTAGGGGAGACTGGGATTAGAATGGAAATTTTTTTGGCAATGAAATTATTTTTAAAAAACAAGACCTAGCCAAGGCTTTATGAAAGCCAAACACGCATGGGCCTGACCTCCACCACACTGCAGGTTTGGTTCCAAGTCACGACAATAAAGTGAACAGCATGGGAGAGTCCTGTGACTATGTTAGTGACTGTCATCTGTCAAGGACATCTAAGACGAACCTCCATGTCTTCTTGTCATCCTGCCTGTATTTTTAGTGGGTGTGTAGATATTACACATGTGCAGTGTGATATTTCAACACCGGCATCTCCTCTGGCGCTGCTCCCTCTCCATGTCCCCAGCCCCTCCTGCCTTGCTTCTTGATCCTAGCCTTATTGCCTTGCCTTGCCAAGGAATCAAGACGGAAGTGCCATTCTGGGGCCAGGATACAAGAGGTCATAGGTCCTGCCTGGGTCTCCCGACAGTAGCTCAGTGAGGAGTTTGCTGAGGTTCCCAGTGATCATAGCTCAGCCACCTCAGGCATCCAGCTGTTTCCAGTTAACTAGCGGCCCCAGAAGCCTTTGACTGCCATCACATAAGCAACCCACAGAAGACCAAGTGCACGCGGGTCCCATACCGCCTTCTATCACCATGTTTGAAAAGCGGAAGTAGACACCTAGAGAAACTGCACAAAGCCACAATCCACTGGCCAAGAGCTGGTGTCCTCAGAGCAGAGATGTATAGCTCTCCCTTAGAGAAGCGGCAGGCACTCCCAAGTCACACTAAAAGCAAAGAACATTGATGGGGTATCAATACATACAGGGGTTGCTTGTGTGTCCTAGCAACCACTCTTTAAACCAAATGAGTCTAGATTCTTCTTATAGCCACAATAACACAGATGTCTGGGAACAGCATCAACTCCTTGGGTACATCCAGCTCCTGGTGCAGCCCTCCGGGGAGGCTGAGAAAGGTTCCACAATGAGCCCATTGGTAGACCTTGTGTATTGGGAAATTTCCAGCAAAGCTGAAAATGTGGTTCTGCTTTTGAAGGACTGGACATGTTCTCCTTTGCTACCACAACTATATCACTGCACACTGTACCTGATATAAAATGGCAGCGGAGGCGGCTGCTCTGGTGAGTCTGTCAAGGAGACTTTCAAGTGCATACCAATGGCGGCAAAAGTGGGGAATCCAAAAGTGGAGAACCGTGGCGATGCCAAATGAGCGAGTTGCCTCAGCTCTGTTCGTGAGAACAGCTGACAGACAGTGGGGGGCTCTGCCAAGCCTGTATGCTCCGGGTGCCCCGCCCACACAGGCTGATGACCTCCCAGGAGAACTTAGCAGCCCTGGGGCAGCATGGTCCTGACTGGCCTGGCCAGGGTTTCTAATCATCCCTTCCTCTACAGATGTTAGTAAATCATTGCATTCATGAATAAGAAAGGCCAAGGCAAAGGTACCTCAGCCTTTGGAACAGAGACACTATCTACAGGGGACCCTTGTCTCTAGGAAAAACCTCCATTGTGCTCAGCATGTACAAATTACAGTGGCCTGACTCCGGGTCTTCTTCCCAAAGCCAAGGGGAAAAGAGTGTTAGAGTTTGAAACAAGTCAGCAGAAGAGGTAAGATGTGAGACAAAATAAAAGAAGGGATTGATTGATTTATGTATTTAGGATGGAGGGGAGCCAGGCATGCATTTTTAGCAGGGCTGGCTATGTGTGAATTCCTGAGTGAGTGTGTGTTGCTGACAAGGGATTGCCTCAGCCCCAGCAGAGTGGCAAAGCCTTCCCCAAGTGAGGCTCCGGGGGCTCTCGAAGTCTCCCTCTGGTCCAAGAATCAGTGTTTACAAATTATTGACTGGCGGGTGTGAAGAGGAGCAATGGCGGCTTCCTCCTCCGGGACTGCAACCCGAGACCCCTCCCCAACAGAGACCTCCTTATGAAACTACCTAATCCTGCTTCCCTGGGCTCCGCCACAGCAAGCAAAGCCCATCCAACCCCAGCGTTCCCGCATGTGTCTGCCCATTCTCAGTTCCTGCATTGTCTCAGTCAGCTTTTCAGGACCATGGCATGCAGGATGTGCCGGGATGGACTGAAGGAGAATAGGAAATGATAAGGGACCTCTGAGCATCTGAGACTGTACAGTATGCAGGAAGCAGATGGGTAGAGGGACAGAGAGGCAGGAGGCAGGAGGCAGGAGGCAGGAGGATTCATTTCCCCCTGGAACTTATAGGAAGGAAAAGGAGAGGAGCAGGTGGGGCCTGTGTTGGCCCCCGTACATGAGTCTTCCCTGTACATGAGTCCTCCTTGTACACAAGTCTTCCCTGTACACAAGTCCTCCCTATACACGAGTCCTCCCTGTACACAAGTCCTCCCTGTACATGAGTCCTCCCTGTACACGAGTCTTCCCTGTACACGAGTCCTCCCTGTACACGAGTCCTCCCTGTACATGAGTCCTCCCTGTACATGAGTCCTCCCTGTACACAAGTCCTCCCTGTACACAAGTCCTCCCTGTACATGAGTATTCCCTGTACACGAGTCTTCCCTGTACACGAGTCTTCCCTGTACACAAGTCCTCCCTGTACATGAGTCCTCCCTGTACACGAGTCTTCCCTGTACACGAGTCCTCCCTGTACACGAGTCCTCCCTGTACATGAGTCCTCCCTGTACATGAGTCCTCCCTGTACACAAGTCCTCTCACAGGCCCAGATACCTGGACACATGTCAGGGCAGGACATATGCTTACCCAGCAGCCCTGTGCGTGTTGGTTCAGTTCTAGGAGCCAGCACCCTGCCTCATGAAGTTGGAGCATGTCATTAACAGGCAAGATTCCTTTCTTCTTTCCTTTTTATTTTTCTGCGATATGGTCTCACTATGAAGCCCCGGCTGGCCTGGAACTCACTATATAGACTAGGCTGGCTTCGAACTCTGAGATCCCACCTCCCAAGTGCTGGGATTAAATCTGTTCTCCACAATGCTTGGTAACACCAGGATTCTTACAGGCTGCAAGTTGCAGGGAGGCAGGTACCGGGTGGATGACAGAGGAGCAGAGACGACTTGTCTAAGCAGTTTCACCGGAGGCCTCCCTGAGGAGTCACCCTGTGTGACCCCAGAGATCTAAGAGGGGTTCACAGAGTGCCAGAGAGAGGAGACTGTGGCACAGGGCCCTGTGGGGCTGGGCTGAGCTGTAGAAGACCAGAACAGATGGTGACAACCATACAACAGGAGGGAGGGAAGGAGGACTCCATATTCACACTCCAATGGACAGGGCTCAGTGCATCATAATACCCATGTAGCCTGTGCTGTCTGTCACCCTGTGTCCTCCTTGCTGTTCTAGAGCTTTCTAGGCCAATGCCCCCTTGAAGCCTACCTGTCACTGTGCTTGCTTTCCCCAAGGCTGTCCTTGCCTTGGTATGCCGTATCCCTCCATAGGCATGCCCTTCCCGATGCCCCCTTTCACCCAGTGACCTCTACCCAGGCACACCCTTCCTAAAGGTTACCTCATCCCCAGGGCACTTGGCCTGAGCTTCCTTTAGCATTCTGCTCAGCTCCTGCTGTATCACAATCTCCTTGACAACTGCTAAAAGCACAGCCCGTCTGTCTCCCCGTCTTGTGTTCATAGCTCCAGTGATATTTGGTTCCTTAACCAGGTCTGGACATATAAGTTCCTTTAGGTGCATTTTTTCTAAACTATATTCTTCACTGTCTCTTCAAAGCAGGGATGCCACTTCCTACTGCTGAGTGCAAGGGTCTGGGTACAGCCTGCCCCTCTGCACCAAGCTTCTGGAATACAGGAGGCCCACTGCCTCCTCGGTGATGGCTTGTTCAATGTGGCTAGGTTCGATGGCTTTCCTGCCACAGCATGGTCATAGTGACAACAGGAGTAATCCTTTCAGGTGCCCACACTCATGGGGAACCAGCATCCTACACCAATTACCACCTTTGTGCCTGTGAGCAGTGCTTCACGGGAGGGTGACTTTGCTGGGCTTGTGCCATCTGACCAGCGATGACACTCCATAAGCCCACAGCATGGGTTCCAGGGGGAACCTATAGATTCCCACACAGGGAGTGCATCCCCACAGCCACCCTTCCTGGAACCGCCTTAGACACACAACAAGAGAGAGAAACAGGAGAGGGGACTTTGATATGCAGTGGACACACGCTAGTGCTTGCTCAACATGAGCTACCAGAGCCTAGCCCCAGCTGGAAACCAGAGCCTAGCCCAGGCTAGAAACCAGAGCCTGCCACTCAGTTTTCCCTTCCTCAGCTGAGTCCCACCTTCCCAGGCTGGCAGGACCTACCAGGTGTGGGATGTCCTGCCCTTACCTGACTGGATCCTGCCTACCAGGGTTGGGTACAAGTGGGAGCATTGTAAGTTGCTGGGACCCAGAAGGCTGTCTGGGGTCATGTATCTATCTGCAGGATGACTGAGTTCATCTTCCTGCAGACAGGCCTTGGTGATACGGAGACCAAGGTGAACTAACAAATTCCCTTTCTGGGATCTGCCACAGGAGGGAGAATCATGGATCAGGCAGCTCGTAAACAGCACAGGACACGTGAGAACTCCCTCCCACGTACCTCCATGGATGTCTTTGTTCTCCCCTGAGCTTCCTTTGCTGAGGAGTCTGAAGAGCTGTCTGCCTGGCTTTGACTCAGGTTCCCTCAGCCAGGAGGGGCCAGAACAGACTGAATGACATAACCCAGGAATTGGACATCTCAGAGGCTTGTTTCCCACCTGCTCTAAATCTGGCTCAGGTCCCGGCTTTCCAGGACAGGGCCCTTCCAAGCAATGGATCTCCCACTGCAAGGCTCTGCGACTCCACCATCTGCGCATTAGACAGAGGGAGTTAGAGAATTCTCAACATTGGCCCTGACTTCTCAAATGCTTCAGCCCTAAAAGAACATTCTCAGAGCTGCTGCAGACTGCGGAGAACAAAGGGGAGGGGTTTCCAGGGAGATGTGGGAATGCAGTTGGGCACTTGGGGTTGCAAACATCTCCTCCACCACTACCCCACATACAAAATAAATATGTTAATGCCTCAAGAAAGAGACAGGGCATGCCTGTGGAGCTCCAGCGGTCAGGATAATACAGCACATAAAGGGCACTGAATCACCAGCCCTGAAGCTCTGGGACAAGTCCAAGTAGAGATGGGTGAGTGGACTGTCCAGCAGGACCTCATTCTGACATGGATGGCATCTGTCTAGAGGCCTTTATCTAAGTAACAGCTTTCTGTGGGATCAGTCCCGTGACAAGCTGGCCAGTCCCTTTCAGCATCTCTCATCTCTGTGGAAGATGGGGAGGGCAGAAGGAGCCATCTCTACCTGTAGGGTGTGTTTTCTCATCCAACCAGAGATGGTGGATGGGCCTGAACACAGACTAGCAAGGGAAGGGACATGCACGCTGAGAGGATCAGTTAGGAAAGCTACTGTGAGGAGGCGGCTGAAGGATGAACGGTACTCATGGAAACGGTCTAGGGGAACAGTCATCTTCATGAATGACAGGTAACTGAGAGGGTGGAACTGCAAGGCTTGTTCCTGGAGAGAGCCTGGGATCTGGGAAGAGACTGAGAGGATGATGAAGCAGGAGCAGAGAAAGCAGCCTACCCTCATAGCCGTGGGCCCTGTGGCTGGTTCTTCACCCCACGGAACCTTCTTAGGAACTATGGGAAATGAGTCTACATGTCCAGGGCCTGAAAAGTCCTACCTGTTGGCTGCCTTGACTGTGGAGAGCTTTCACTCTGCTGACTGACCTCTTGCTGGGGCATCAGGCAAGTCCCTAGGCTGAGGCAGAGCCTCTGCACCTGCAGGGGCAGGAAGCTGACTAGTACAGTGTCCCTGAGCCAGACCTCAGGGACAGCCACTGTGCAGGAAAGGTCTCCAGTAAAGCAAGGTGACTCTCCACAGGCTGTTCTATCTCCTCCCCAACAGGCCTGGTTGGAACTGAGCCGTACACAGGGCAAAACTCACAAGTGGCACATGTGTCACTGTTAGCTAAATAGGGCTTCTAGATCTTACCAGAATGGTCTGGAAGGAAAACTGAGATGGCGACAGGTCAGGGCCCTCTTGAGAAGCAAAGGCTCTCACATGAATCTGCAGTGAAGTATAACTCTCCCAGACCTTCACCTGCGTGTGTGAGTGTGCACGCACAAAGGCTGTGGTAGGGCGTGGAGGTCAGGACAACTTTTGTGAGGCTGTTCTCTCCTTCCACCTCATTTTGAGGTAGGCTCTCCAGGCAAACTAGCCCACCAGCTTCTAGATGATTCTACAGTCGCCACCTCCCACCTCACTGTAGGAGGGCTGGGATCGCAGATGTGTAATACAGTGCCTAGCTTTCATCTGCGGGCTTTGGGGGCTCAACCCAGGTTGTCAGGCTTGCATGGGAAGCACTTATCTATGGCGTCATCCACGCAGCCCTCATTTGAACTTTAAAAAAATTTCAGAAATGTGACATTGAACTCACATTTCCAGGCCTCGCCCTCATTTGAGAACCCCCTCCCTCAGGGCCCAGAAACCCAGCATTGGGCTCTGGCTTGGCTAGAGACTTCCCCATTCCTGTTCATAGCAAAAAAAAAAAAAAAGTTTGCAGGAGTTTGTATGGGTCTCTGTGTTTATTTGGGGGCAGAATACCTAAGCTCTATTTAAGTATTGTGGTATGTCAGTTACTTTTTGTATTGTTGTGACAACACACTCAACTTAAGGGGTTCGTTTTGGCTCCTGGTTTAAGAGTCATGGTGGATCATGGAGGAGGAGACCTGGAAGATGAGGCATGGGTCTCCTGACCACATTGTGCAGAGTCAGGAGACAGAGAGTGAACAGGAAGTGGGACAGAGCTATACTACCTCAAGCCCTTGCTCCCGGTTACCTACTTCCTCCAGCAAGCCTTCAGCTTCCTAAAATTCCACAGCCGTCCAAAACAGCGCCACCTGCTGGGGACCAAAAGGTCGAACACACATGCCTATGGGGGAAATTTCACCTTCCAACAGCGGCGTAAGTTATATAAGGTAGAACAATGCAGTCTAAAAATAAAGGTAAAGACTGAAGCGAAGACAGATGTGGTTCCTGGTCCAGGAGCAGGCAAACATCAATTGCCAAGAATGCAAAATGCAAACATGGGCCCTTTGTCACTAGCCTAAAACAAGCCCTCACTTGGCATGTCACCTGTGACCCCTCAGGGCTGTCACCATCTGCATGGAAGGCACGAATGGTCTTATGCTCACAGATACGTATTAGGGCAGTGGTTCTCAAACTATTGGGTTGTGACCCCTTTGGAAAGCTTTTATCTCTAAAACATATTTACATTATGAGTCATAACAATAGCAAAATTACAGTTATGAAGTAGCAATAAAAATAATTTTATGGTTGGGGGGTTACTACAACATGAGGAACTATATTAAAAGGTCATATCATTTAAGGAAACCAGGAATGTTAAACACATGGTGTTGTTCCTTCAAAGGGAAATGCATAACCCGTTGCCCATTCAGAAGGCTGGAGGCAGACATAGTTCATATCCTGGTAACCTTTGTACTATCTGTGTGACTGAGACCACACCAGATCATTCCCAGACCCTTATTGTGAGCCTGTCAATCTATACAACCCATCTTTATGGAAGGCATCACATGTACTTTACAAGATTTTCAATGTAATCATGCCTGAAGCTTTATTGTGCACACAGAATTGAGTATTATCACCATGAAATTTTTCACCCAATTGTGCTGTGCTTAAATGTGCCTACAATAAACCACTCAGGGTCAGACTCTCAAACTTTGAACCAGCACGGGCTACTGTGTTGAACTAAACTGCCTTCTCTGTCTCCTGCAGGTTGTTCTTCCTCCAGTTCATCCCCCTGCCTCCCACTGTCTGTTCATGTGTTCTCAGATTCTAATCCATTTGCCCCAGGATGAGCCCTTGTCAGTCTTGGGGACCAGGTACCTCATCCAGCATTGATGTTGTCACCCACTGCTTCTCCTGGACGTTTGCTGTCCTGCTTCAGCAGATGAGCCTTTGTTCTTTAGAGAGGGCAGAGAAGCCATATAGTAGGATCACCTGTCTTGTACTAACACAAAATACAGATAAGGGAAACCTATCATTCATCCACCTCTCCAGATCCATCCGCCCACACATCCGTCCATGTAGTCCTCTTCCTCATCTCCTCCTGCCCTTCCCCCCTTCCATCCACCCATCCACCTATGGAATCACTCATCTTTACATCCACTCTTACACTCACCCTCCCTCCCTCCCTTCTATCCATCCCTACATATCTACATATGCATCTCTCCCTCTCCCCTCCCTTTCTCTTTATTCCAGTTCTAACTATTTTATTTAATCATCCATTCATTCATTATTTGTTGAGTCAACTTGACATAAGCTAGAGTCCTCTGGGAATAGGAACCCCAGTTGAAGAAATGCCCCCATCAGATTGGTCCAGTGCAGCTGGTGCTAACCCAGGCAGGTGCTCTGGGATTGTATAAGAAACAGCTGAGTAAGTCACGGGGAGCAAACCAATAAGCAATGCTTTCCCCGCTGCGGCTTCTGCTTCAAATCCTTGCCTTGGGTTCCCCCTCTGATTTCTCTTTTGGACTGGGACTGGGACCCGTAAGCCAAATAAACTCTGTCCTTCCCAACTTGCTTTTGAACACAGTGTTTTATCAAAGCAGGAAAGCAAGCTAGGCTACTTGTGCTATTTAGGTGTCTGTTATTCAGGTATCTGTCCATCAATATATATATATACACATGCGTATACATATACATAAACACAAACTCTTTAAATGCCCCCATTTATTATACCCTTCTACCCACCCATATATTCTTTCTCCCCTTCTCTACTAGTTAAGGAGTCAGGAAGACTATTCCCAAATCTGTGTGGATGCCTCCCCCAACCTTCCCAGGAGCTGGTGAGACTGCAAATTCTTTCTTTTCTTGTACATCTAACTTTACCTTCTTGAGTGAGTCCTCTCCTGTGGTTTTTAAGTTCATACATTCCCTCCTTGTGCCCCCCCCCTCCCAGACGCACTTTGCTTACCTTCTTCTCCCAAGTCAGACCCTTCAGACTTGTTCAGCCTCTGCACTGGCTCTGCCCATCACTGGAACGCAGTTCCCTCTCTGAGGTTCTAGAGGACCTACAGCCAGTCCTCAGGCTGCCACTTTGTCCCCCAGCCTGACGTGCTCAGAGCCTGGATGCACAGAGCCCCTGCATTCACTCTGCCCCACACTGCATGCTGCAGACCTCAGCTGACTATGCTGCCCAGTGTCCTTTGCCTAGCAAGTTGATTCCAGCTAATTCTGCCATTGGGGATCCCTGGGTACAAGGAAGAGGGAACTAAATGGGTGAGCCTGCCTCCCAACTGATATCAAGTGCCAGGTAAATGCTGTACCACAGAGCCACACTACTGCCTGCCCCCTGTCCTTGAGCTTGTGGGTGGAGCTGGCTCGCTGCTGTCACCATCCCTCTTCACCCTTGAGTTTCCCAGCCTCGTGAGTGGAGTTGACTCTGTTCTGTCCCTAACTCTACCACACGCCTGTCACTGCAGCCTCACATGACCTGTCCCCATTGTGTCACTGGGGTTGAACTCCCTCCTGACCCTGAGGGCATCCCCTGTGCTATGTCCATTCCTAGCCCTCCCTGGGTATGTTCTGGGGGACTGACCTGCAAGGCCTGTGCCCACAGGTGAGTCCAATGGAAAGTCCTGGCACAGAAAGTCCTGTGTTGTTAGGCTGGCTGCCATCACTGTAATAAAATAATTGACTGATAAGGAATGGGTTATCTGCCCCCATTCCTTTGGGGGTTTCCGTGTGTGATCACTTGGCCCTTGCTTGGCCTTTGGTAAGAGAAGCACAGGAGGTCTGGCACATACGAGAACAAAGAGCTTACATCCTGAGGCAGGGAGCAGAGGGGAGAGAGGGGCACCAGGATCCCACAGTCATCTAGACTTTCCACAAGGGTCCACCTCACAAAGGTTCCCGCTCCCAGTGATGCCACTCGAGGGACCAAACCTTGAACACATCCTGTAGCAGAACAGGAGGGAGCCGGGGTATCCCCTGTGGTGACTGTGCCACTTGCTGAGGCCACCCCACATGTGTCCTCTGGGTGCTAGTAATGCCCCTAGAGCCCTTGGGAATCTGGGGATCACAACTCTGGGATGGGGTGCTGTCCTGGGCTGTTTGTTTGTTTGTTTGTTTGATGAATGAAATTAAGGTAGTGATCAATGGAGATAGTCTTTGCAATTTTTGTTTTGTTTTGTGAGACAGCATTTACTGTAGCTCAGGCTACCCTTGAACTCTAGAAAACCAAGGGTGACCTTGAAATCCTAACCCCCCCCCGCTTCCAAATTAACCATCTCTAAGCCTCAAGTTCTGCCACATTCGATGAGTTCACTATTATGTAGTCATCCCCAACACACACCATCATCCCCTCCCTCACCCTCCATCATCCCCTCTCTCACCCTCCATCATCCCCTCCCTCACCCTCCAACATCTCCTCCCTCACCCTCCATCATCTCCTCCCTCACCCTCCATCATCCCCTCCCTCACCCTCCATCATCCCCTCCCTCACCCTCCATCATCCCCTCCCTCACCTTCCATCATCCCCTCCCTCACTCTCCATCATCCCCTCCCTCACCCTCTATCATCCCCTCCCTCACCCTCCATCGTCTCCTCCCTCACCCTCCATCGTCTCCTCCCTCACCCTCCATCGTCCCCTCCCTCACCCTCCATCATCCCCTCCCTCACCCTCCATCATCCCCTCCTTCACCCTCCATCATCCCCTCCCTCACTCTCCATCATCCCCTCCCTTATCCTCCATCATCCCCTCCCTCATCCTCCATCATCCCAGCCCCCACCATCCTGCTCTACCCATCGCCAGGCTTTTCTGCTCCCCAAATAAAGCCATCCACTTCAAACCCCCAAGGCTCCCCAGGCCCAGCTCACCCCACACTCCCTTCTGATTGCCCTAGGGACCTCACCTCTGAGGTCCCAGTCCTTAGGTCCTGTTGATTCTGGCATATTCCAGTGTATTTCAGTTAATGTGACTTAACCTCATTCAGTACAACAAACTCAAGACTCATCCATGTCACCACTGATCTTATTTTCCTCCTTTTTAAAGTCTAAATTATATCTCTTGAATTTTTTTTTTATAAAAAGAAATGGCAATTAAGAATCTGTTAGTCACTAGGATGCTTTGCGAGGATAGTCTTACAAAATCATAAGTTCTGGTTACTACTGGGACACAGTGTCCAGTGACACAGCTGCTGGTGACCCCTGACCTTTCCAGCTTCTCCACTGCTGTCTGGTGAGCTGGGCTTCACCCCTCACAGCTGACCCCGCCCCTCCCTGCACATACTCTGAACCTTTCTCTGTTCCCTGGCTGGAAGTCCTCATTTCTTCCTGATCCAGGTCACTTGCCAAACCTGTGATCTAGGCTTTCTTGGCAATCCTCTCTCTGTTGACCTCTGTTGAGCTCCCCTCATCGTCTTCCCTCTGGGTTTGCAGCTGCCTCCCTCTGTGTCAGCCCATGGAGGTCATCTGCAGGCCTGCTCTCCTGGGCACTGGGATATCAGGGTTTGACCTGACAGCCCACAGGCTCCACCCAAGGCTGCAGAGGTATGGTGTGAGGAGGGCCTTGAACTTCCAGATCACACCTCATCTCTCCTGGAAGAGTGACGCTGTGGTTTTAGGGGCCATGATCTCTGGTTCAAGGTGGAACTAGAGTGGGGTCTGACTCCAATACCTGCTTTTGCCTTCTACGTCAAAAGCACATGTTGGGCTGTTCCCTGGGGGAAAATATGGTGACCACTGTGATGTCTGGAAAAATGAATAGGGTGTCACGTGTATCTCACAAGATGGGATGCAGGTGTCTGAATAGGAGTGGGGCCCAAAAGAGGAGAACTCTGCCCCAAATGAACATTTGCAGCTGAGTTTGGTGATTCCCACCTGCAATCCACCCCCCCTCAGGAAACTGAGCTAAGGAATCAGTCTTGAGGTCCAGGCTGGCCTGGGTGTACACAGTGAGACCCTGTCTCCACAAAACACAACAGTTTGGGTCACTTACCCTGCTCACCTCGACTTTCCAAGGCCATAGCCCTGGTTAGGTTAATGTTTCCTCTACTTGGTGAGTTCCAGAACCAGCTGAATCATGCTTATACAACAGAAGAAAAGCTGTTCTGCCCATGGGCTCCCCTGTGCTCCAGCTTCTGAGCCCAACCCCCCTCCTAACTACCTCAGGATGAAGCAGCAGCCCTCCCGACTCCCAAGCCCTCATCCCTTCTAACCCTCCTTCCCCCCATCCCCTCATGCCCCATCCCCCCATCCTCCCCATCCCCCCATCCTCCCATTCCCCCATTCCCTCCACCTACTTACTCTCAGCCTAGAGATTAGCCAGTTCACACCACTCTCTTCCTAGGGACCTAGTCACAGGGTCCTGCAGAGAACTCTAGCAGTTGTCCAGGCAGTACCAGTGCCCCTGCCTCCTGCCTCTGCCTCCTGCCTCCTGCCTCCTGCCTCCTGCCTCCTGCCTCCTGCCTCCTGCCTCCTGCCTCCTGCCTCCTGCCTCCTGCCTCCTGCCTCCTGCCTCCTGCCTCCTGCCTCTGCCCCATGATGCTTCCTCAGCATCCCCTGCTCCCATAGAAAAATAGAGAGAGGCTCATACGGGAGTATGGCATTGGAGTGTGGTTTGTGTAGGACATACGTGCCACTCCGTGCAACTGCTGGACACTGCTGGCATGGTGGGGTAGAGTGATCATTCCCTGGGTATCATACAGGTTGGGACACAGGCTGGTTCTGCCACTCTCTGACCTCAAACATGTTTTTCTGTCTGTCTTTGAAGGCATGAATCCAGAATTCACACAATGTGGCTTCTGCCATTTTCCCTTTGTTAGAAACAAGTCATTATATCCAGCCTACACTCATGGGAGGAAATGAGACTCCACAGGCCCTCAAGGAGGGATTTCAAAGCTTTTTCAACTGCCACAGCCTGTGTACCAGCCCTGGTCACTGACACTTCCCCCATGTACAGAACCAGCACACTGAGCTGGGCACTACGAAGGGAACCATAATCCCATAGTTGGAGGCAGAAACAGGAAAATTCCCAGTTCAAGGTCAGCCTGGGAAACCTTAGCTCATCACTTCCCTAGAATCCATTCAACTGGCAGGAAGTGTCACAGTTGCAAGTCAGAGCTGCTTTCCACAAAGAATAACAGCAAGAAGCTCAAAAGACAGGCAAGAGCTGGGCATGCACCCCGACATCTTGGTCAGTCCCTCACGCACAGCCCCTCTGTGCAGGTAGGCTAGTGGTGGGGAACAGGCTCCTGGGGCAGGTCCCAGGACAAGCACTCTGCTGTTCAAAGCCAATGGTGGAGACAGGGAGGCCCAGACTCTCGGTTCTGCACCCTGAGCTCCTCTCCTGAAGAACAGCCCACATTGGCATCTGTGACACTTCCTGCCAGTTAAATCTGGAGAGTCAGGGGCGTCTGTGTTTGGCACTCCGGCTAACCCTGTGCATCTTCGCTGGCCTTTTCTCCAGCGTGTGATCTAAAAACTTGGTGTTTCTTTTATGAACCTCACTGTGGCAGCTGATCTCCGCTGTCCATTTTATGGGATTTCAGGTCTCCCTGGAAACAAACCTCTGGGCGCCACTGTGAACGAGTTTCTAGATTCGAGTTACATGAAGACACCCTGGGCCCCTTAAATGTGGGTGGGTCTCACCCTGCTCTGGGCTGGGGTTCAGTATTACATAAAAAGGAGAGAGTGGGCTGAACACAGGATTCTTCACCCTCCGCCTCCTGACTGCAGGTGTGATGTGACCAGCTGCCTCCCGCTCCCGCCACCATGCCTTTGCCTCCACGATGGGCCATACCCTCAACCATGGGCACTAGGTCCCCTCCCCCATCACTACAGGAAGCTCTGCTATGTCCCCCTCTGCTCAGTGCCTCTTATAGGATGGATCCCCTCAGATTTCCCTGGATCTTGTTTTGACAGTCAGCTTCCAGACTGACCTTTGGGGGATTCCACCGCCCGCCCTTCTGCCAACTCCATTCCAACTGCAGAGTAGAGAGCACACCAAATCCTGACATTTAATCCTGCTACCTAGAGATTTACCCCTTTACAGGCAAGCATGCCACTCAGTGCTGGAATTGCCAGCAGGACAGGGTCATCGCATACTCCTGTGAGTGGCATAAGATGGATAAGACTGAAATCAGAGGGTCATAAAGGAAAGTTAGAGCCTCACCCCAGGCTGCAGTCAGGGACAGCGTCTCTGAAGATGTGGTGTATTAATAACTCATAGGGATAGTAAACAGCACACAAAAAAGTGGAGGACTTTTTGAGCAACTATTAGATGCCTTGACGAGGAAGCAAGAAAGGTAACTAACTGTTGCATTTCCTGACCTCAGAGAGCTTACAGTCTGGTGGGAGAGCAGGGGAGCACAGACGACAGGGGAGACTCAGAAGAGGTAGGGTCAGTTCTCTATGGGGAGTAGCTGAGAGTGGTGGAGTGCACAGGAGCCTAAAAGGCTCCTTAGGTTGTGTGAAGGGGCACAGTATGTTTGGGCTGAGCAGCCCGGAGCCTGGCATCAGCTGGCTGGTAAAAGACAGAGGTGCTTGCTAACACAATCCAGGGTCTGCTCAAGGCAGAGGCAGTGCAAGGGTTATGGTTAAGGCAGCCTGGTGTACTGAAGAGGGGGGCAGGGCTTGGGCAGGAAGGAGGCTCAGGGGTGGTTTGAGTGGCAGGGCAGCTAATGGAGTAGCACAGGAGGCATCCTTGGAAGGGAGCCGGCAGGACAGAGCTTTGGTTAGGAAGTGATGGACATGTTCCTGGACCCTCTATTGTCTTCTAACTTACCTCAGGTAGGACAATGACCATGCCCAGGGAGGAGGTCTGTGGCACCTGGACAAGGGGGAAGGGCCAGAGGAGAACTTCTGAGAAGAAAACAAGAGGCAGTGAAGAGGTAGGAAGGGCATGGGATTCAGAACCTCGGGCCCACCAGGACACAACCCCAGGTCCGCAGTAGATGGATGCAAGGTCCACCTTGCATGTCTCAGTCAACAGCATAGGAGTGCTCCTTGCTTAGCATGCTTGGGTGAGGGAAATGACCCAGGTACTGTAAAGCCTGAAAGCAGGGACTAGGCCACACAGCTAGGGCTAGCCCTTTGCCTCCCCTCCCAGCTGCACTTTCCATAGGTCCCACCTTCGGCAGATTAGACCCGCCTCCTGCCCCCTTGCCTCCCGCCTCCTGCCTCCCGCCTCCTCACCCATGAGTCTATGCTTTCTCCAGGCTCAGGACTCAGGCTCACTGAAGTCCCATCTCTGACTGGTCTGGTGAATCAGCGGCTAGCTCTGGAATGTGGGTGACCAGCTAGGCTCCGGGCTTGCTAGGCATGGAACTCAACCCGGAATGGGGGTCGGGGAGGCGGGGAGGTCTCCAACCCAGCTAGGGGTACTCAGCCTTTTGATGTCGCGCCTGTGGCTGCACGGTGCTTTATAGACGTTGGTGGCCCATTTCGCAGAAGGGAAAGCCGGAACCCTCTGGGGATCAAGGTACCAGGAAACGGACAAATGACCTGCACTTGGTTCTGCTAGTCCACTTCCCAAATCCTCACCCCATTCTCGGGACTGGGGAAGGATCCCCGGATTGGTCAAATCTGGGGGCCTGGCCGAAGGTCCTCCTATGATTGGAGAGATCTAGGCTGGGCGGGACCCTAGGGTCCGCCCCTTCCCTCGCCTGGAGGAGGAGCGCTGACCCCAACCCTCTGCACAAGACAGAAGCGTGTGCACCCTTCTGGGAGCTCGCTACCCCTGTGCTGACTGCTGACAGCTGACTGATCCTCGCAGCTAGCAGGTACTTCTGGGTTGCGAGTGCAGGGCTCTGGGCTGGTGACTCTGTTTTCCCTAATCCCGGTCTTTGACCTTGGGTAAGTTTCTTTTTCTTTTGTTTTTGAGAGAGCCTTTCCGCTACAGGGAGACGCTGAACCTTGGAACCATAGCTCCTGCCCTGCGAACTATAGTTCGTGCCTTTTTTTACTCCTTGAGGGAGGTTTCTTTCAGAGTAGCCTTAGCTGTCCTGGAACAAGTTTTGTAGACCAGGCTGGGTCTCTGGAGTGCTGGGATTAAAAGCGTGCACCACCACCACAGCCTCATGTCCTGGGAATTTTCTTAAGCATGGCCGAATCTTGGTTTCTGGTCTATAAAATGTGGAGGTGTGGTGGCTAACAGTGCACTTCTCCTGAGGTTCCTGGAGAATTCTGGTCCTAGGCAGCTGGTGGTGAGTGTTGGCACTGCCCTCTGTCTAGATAAGTTCTCCATGCCCAGGAGACAGCACAGTCATATTTTACAGAGGCACTTGAGACGCAGGGAAGGTGACGATTCACGTAGGCCTTGCAGGCTTGAGAGCTGGGTTGCTCTATTTTAGCCTGTAGCCACACCCAGGACCATGGAAGTGTCTGATCTTGACCCTCTGAGGGACATATCCACCCCCAACCTGGAGCCTGGCAAAGAGGCTATCACAGGAGAGGGACAGTCTTGAGCAGTTGTGGAAAGAGGTCCCTTCTATTCTAGCAGAATGCCTGGCCATGGGGTGAACCCTGACTACCACCAGGTCTGCTCCTAGCCTGGGACTGCAACAGGCTATAGACAGAGGGTTCCTGCCGCTGTTCTGCTGTCCTGACCCAGGAAGATGAGGTTGCAGAGCAGGAGCGTTCTGAGTCCCTGAAGGCCCGAGTCTTCAGCAGCCCCTGGGGGTATCCATGGCAAGAAGACAGGGCTGGCAGTCTGCACCATATATCCTTGGGGCTCAGTGGGCCCGCCAGATCCTCATCTGCTATCTGTGTGGCCAAAGGCAAGCTTTAGGTGACAGTCCTCACTCCATGTTCCTTCTTCTCCCTGAACTGTGATAATGGCCGATCTGTAGCTATCCTGACTGAAGCCAAAAGTGGGGTTTTGTTTTGGTTTTGTTTGCTTGTGTTTTTCTCCTTTACTCTTTCTATAAATAATAGATGTTCACAGGGAAGGGAGGCAGGTGAGGGAGCACAGATCTGAAATCTCAGCACTCTAGGGGCTGAGATGGGAGGATGGACATTTCAAGGGCAGCCTGGGCCATGCACTGAAACTCCCTTGGAAGAAGGCAACAAAAACACACAGCACACATGCACCATACTGCAGACACATATAGACACACACATAGACACGCACACCATACCCCAGACACACACACCATACCCCAAACACACACACAATACCACAGACACACCGTACCAGACACACACTGTACCACACACACACACAAAGATATACCCACATACCACAGACCCACACACATGCAGAAACAGACACACACACATGCAGACACAGACACACAGACACACACACACATACCATAACATATACACACCATACCACAGACACACACACATGCAGACACACATACCATAATACAGACATACATACCATACCCCCCCCACACACACACACACTACTGCTTTGGGAAATAACAGTGAGCTGCTATCTGCTGGATCATGCTGGCTCACACATCCACGCAGCCACAGTTTGCTACATTCTGGTGGCATGGCCTACAAACTGCAGTTCACCACAGCACAAACCACCTGTTGTCCTCTGATCCTCCTATAGCTTATAAGGGAACTATGAGTCAGGACTGAGCTATTTTCATGCCCCCTGAGGGGAGTTTGTACCCACTTACTGTTTCCCAAACCTCGCCAACACTGGGTATAATATTATTTTCAGTACCTGTCAGTTTTACAGGGGAGTACATACTGTGTTTGACACTACATTGTTCTAATTGGTTGTGATTTGAACATGATTTTGTCTGTTGGCTGTAAGTTTTTCCTTTGAGTAAATTGCTTTATATGTGAAATTTTGTCATGTTCAATTTGCATTCCACTGTAAGAGCCAGGTTCTCTCTCTCTCTCTCTCTCTCTCTCTCTCTCTCTCTCTCTCTCTCTCTCTCTCTCTCTCTCCTCCCCTTCTCCTCATCTTTCTTCTCTTTATCCTCCATTTTTGAGAGAGGGCTTCATGTAGCCCAGGCTGGCCCCAAACCCTCTATGTAGCTGAGGATGACCTTGACCTCCAGTCCTCCTGCATCTGCTTCCCAGAGAGCTCTGTTAAGAGCCTGCACAGGCACGCTTGGTTTCTGTGGAGCTGGGGATGACACTGCATGCATGCTAGACTGATGTTCCGTCAGCTGAGCTGAATTCCCTCCCACCTTACTATATTTTTTTCTTGTCTTTGGTATAAAAATATTTACTTTTAACCCAGCTGGACCTTTTATTTTGAGCAAACTGTAGACCAGAGAGTTCTATTTGTTTCTTTAAATTAATAATCAACCCTCAGAACTTGTTTTAAGTTTATGGGAAACATGAGGGCAGAATTGGGTTCCCATATGTTCACTCCGCCCGTGCCTTCTCCCGTTAAACATTTACTGTGCTGTGCGAGCCGACGCCAGTGCAGCGTGATGACCTTAAATCCATGTTCTGCAGTGGGCTGTTCCCGTGCTCTTCAGGTTTGGGCGGTGTGTAAGGACGTGTATCCAGCCTTGTAGTCTTAGATCCCACGAGTGTTCTTTACCCACTGCCCTCCCCTCCGCCCTGGAAACCACTGGCCTTTGCACTCTCTGGTTCCCTGCCGTGGCTTTTCAGAGTGCTGTGCACTTGTGATCATAGCAGACGGCATCTCTGCAGATGAGCTTCTCTCTCAGCGGTTTGCGTTTAGGTGTCCCGAGTGTCTTTTCACAACTTCCTAGCACATGCCCTCTCCATCTGGCTCATGGTCCATCATCTGAACCTCAGCACCACAGTCTTTTGTTTTGTTTTTCCATTCACTCCCTAATGGGTGACATAGTTGCTTCCAGGATTGGTCAGTTCTAGGTAATGCTGTCATCAACATTTGTATGTGGGGCTTTATGTGGACATTAGTTTCCTGTGCCGTTGAAGAAATGCCCATGCGGGGGTGTCCTAGTTAGGGGTTGCATTGCTGTGATGAAATGTCATGGCCAATAGCAACTGGTCATCATCAACGGAAGTTAGGGACTCAAACGTGGCAGGTGCCTAAGGCAGGGGCTGATGCAGAGGCCGTGGAGGGGTGCTGCTTTCCGGCTTGCTCCACGTGGCTTTCTCAGTGTGCTTTCTTAAAGAACCCAGGACCGCCAGCCCAGGACCCCAACCAAGATGAGCTGGGCCCTCCCACCCCAGTCACTAATTAAGAAAATGCCGCGTAGGCTTGCCTGCACCCTCATCTGATGGAGGTGTTTTCTTGCCTGTGGTTCCCTCCTCTTCCGTGCTCTAGCTGTGCCAAGTTGAAGTAAAAGTAGCTGGCCCAGAGTGGGTTCTAGAACCCATAGTTAAAGTGAGCTGCGCCTTAGAACAAGAATGCTTTTGGGAACTGGAGGTGGGGGGCTTACTGGGTAAGGAAGAGTGCTTGCCGCTCTTGCAGAGAGAGAACTTGCATTCTATTCCTAGCACCCAAGCCAGGCAGCTTACGACTTCCTGCGGCTCTAGCCCCAGGGGAACTGGTGCCACCTTCTGGCCTCCACAGGCTCTGCGGTTTGATGATTTAAATCTTGTTGAAGCATGTTTGAATTGAGTTGTTGCCCTTCTGACAGAGTTCTGAGGGTTGGCTTTTCAGGTCTCCAAGTTTATGGATTCTTGTTTTATTTTCTTGATGGAGTCCTTTAAAAGTAGAAATATTTAACTGAATGAAGGAGGACTTAACTCTCCTTTTCCTGAGCCCTCCTGTTCTGTGCTTTCAAAGCTATTGATGAATGCAAGGCTGTCCACGTCACTCTTCTCATCTTCGGCTTATGACCTCAGGACTGTGATTCATTGGGACGTGAGTCTTGTGGAGGTTGTGGATGTTTGAGCCAGTGTGGCCTCCTCTGACAGAGCCAAATGCTGACCCGTGACAGTTCACACGCTCACAGGCTAGTGAGACGGTGGTGGAATGAGGCACGGGGTTGGGTCTGAAAGCAGACGTGTGAGGTTGGCCAAGGCATCGCTGCTCTGTGCTGAGAGGGCTCTGGGTGTCTGGTGAGCAGCAGGCATTTCCGGTGCTCATGCAGAAGCTTGCTGTGCGTGGGGGGGGGGGGGGTTTGTGAGGCTGCTTCACACTTCTCTCAACATTCTGCACTGCTGAGTGTGTGAAGTGCGCACTGCTTCGGTCTTTTCCCTAAACCGTGTATATGTGCTAAATGGACAATTTAAGGAAAGGTACCAGAGAGTGCCTCAGGTTTTACAGGAAGGTACTGAGCTTAGCGGCCATTCTCACTGCCTTCTCTTCATTCCAGAGTCTCTCTTCAGCCTTCCCCATTAGCACCCAGTCACCCTGTGCTCTGGAGGCCGATGTCAGCAAAGCTCCTTTCTGTCTCTCTTATGGCTTCTGGGCCTGGTGGACTAAGCTTGGTGTAGCCTCAAGAGAAGTGTGGTGGCTTTCTCATTAGCAGCAAGGGAACAAAGGCTTAAAGTGGTGTGACCAAGGTCACAGACGGGTCAGTTCCAGGGGATGTTCTAAAATGTCTCTGAGGACTTGCACCAGGTTTGCTCTGACAAGTTTGCAGGGATTAATGAGGGGAGCCCCCTAAAGCTACGGCCACTGTCGGAGCTAACAGATGCCATCAGTCTTCACAGTCACAGATGTCAGGGTTACCCCTGCCCCCTTGCACAGTGGCAATCTCCCCAAAGCAGCCTGCTGTGCCCCAGGGATGACCAGTGCAGGAGAAAGCACCCATTGGAGCCTGGGCAGTTTCCCCCTGACTTCGGCGAACCCTTTCTAACCCTCCGGCTGCTCCTTCTACAGGCGCCTTCCAACCTGTTACCATGAAGATCGCAGTCATTGGGCAGAGCCTGTTTGGCCAGGAGGTTTACTGCCAGCTGCGGAAAGAAGGCCACGAGGTGGTGGGTGTGTTCACCATTCCAGACAAGGATGGGAAAGCGGACCCCCTGGGTGAGTGATCTGCTCCCGGCCAGGGGGAGGGTGGGAGGGGCAGAAGCCCTACAGCGGGCTGGTGGGTAAAGTCCAGGGTCTCATAGCATGGCTTCTGCTAGAGGACACTTACACATCTTCCATCCCGAATCCACCCTGATGCCAAGCGGCTGCCGGACGGCTCTGGAATAAAGTGTCTATGGGGTGGGAACTGTATCCTGACCGACGGCTATGGAGAGCCCACCTTGTCCCACACCTCTCTTCTCTGACCCAAGTGTCTAAGCCCTGAAGGGTTCCTAGGGGTGGTTACCTGGGGTTGTTAATTCCCCAAGGTGGATGTGCTTCATGTCACGTCTCTGGGGCTCTGTTAGCCCTGAGTGCTCAGTCCACACAAGGGTTCCTGCACACAGAGTTCGCAGAGCTGGGAGGTTTCCCCTTTAGCATCTTCTGGGTGTTCCTACGTCGTTGGGGAGGAGCCACTGGAGAATCACAGTCCTGGACCCTTGCCTTGGACCTGGAGCCCAGCACCCAGGATGGTGGGGCTTCCATATGATGAACAGACCCTTCTCAGGCCTGGTGGAGAAGGACTGTAGGGCACAGCTTAAGGACAGGAGATTGAGAGTAGGCAGGTGGCTTTACAGGGCCAGCCAGATCCAGGCAAGCAGCCACAGTCTGACCCCTGGACTCTGCTGATACCTGCCAGGTCTCAGCCCTGCACCTGACCACGGCATGATATCCATGACCCCACTGCCTGAGCTCTACAAACAGATACTAGCAGTGAACAGACAATTTCTGCCCCCAGTGCCATCCCAGGCCTGGTTGGGACCATTGCTTGGCCTTGACCTTGGATGGCCTGCAGGAGTCTCTCTGGCCACAGGGAGGCTGCTTTGGAAGTGTAGTCTGACCTAGCCTCATCGCAGCTGGCCACACTGTGAAGCAGAGGTTTGTCCTGGTCTTCCGCTGGCTTCCTCTTTCCCCCTGTTTCATTTACCCTGGTACATGGGATGCCGTCACCCACATCCCAGAAACTCTCCTCTTTTCAGTGAGCATCTTGGCAACACCCTCCTACTAATTCCAAACCTGGTAATACTGACAGTGTAGACTAGCCTTCACATCAGGTCATGGTGACAGAGATGAGGACAGAGAGCAGAGTCAGGCCAGTCAAGGGTGGCCAATACAACAGGAGTGCTCTCAAGAGACTTGCTAAGGATATTCATGAGTACTGAAGATTGGTTGGCCAAAGAGAGCCCCTTGTGGTCAGGGTTTTGCCTTCCAGAGGTAGCTGCTACCACCAACCTGAGGATAAGAGGGGATGGTGTTATGTAGAAAAAGGCCTGTAATGAGGCAGGAGGAGCCCTACAGGCTAGGACTGGGCCTCCAGATTGCAGGTGTTAGGACCAGAGTGTGTACATCGGTGCCAGGTCTATGTGCTGGGAACAGGGATTAAGCAGCTTCTCCGGAAGGAACTCCTGTAGCTGGGGTGAGGCATCTGGCTAGGGTGGTGGACAAGATGCCCACCGGAAGGATCCAACCCTTTCCTCACCTTCTTGCCCTCCTCCCCCCGGCCTCTTCACCTCCTCCTGGTACAGCTGACACCCAGAGGGTGGAGAGGTAGGGAAAGGAAAAGTAGAGATGGTGGAGGAGAAGAAGAAGGCATAGCGTAGGGCATGGGTGGGCCTCTGAAAAGGACTTGTAAGGAGAGCAGCCATGGGGAACCTGTGAGATCCGAGCAAGGGAGGCATTCGGAGGCCTTAGGCTCGCCGCGGCAGAAAAGTCCTTGCCCAGTACGCACCCATGGCTAGCCCCACCCACATCCTAGCAGAACTTCGCTGGACAGTGGGGACTGGAAAGGGCACCAAGAATGGCCCCGCAGCCTTCTCTGGGTAGAGACAGCTGACAGCGGGTGGCTAGGACAGAGAGGAGGATTGCTCACCTGCTCTCTCCACAGGCCTGGAGGCTGAGAAGGATGGTGTGCCCGTGTTCAAGTTCCCTCGGTGGCGGGCTCGAGGACAGGCTCTGCCCGAGGTGGTGGCCAAGTACCAGGCTCTGGGTGCAGAGCTCAATGTGCTCCCCTTCTGCAGTCAGTTCATACCCATGGAGGTCATCAACGCCCCCCGGCACGGCTCCATCATCTACCATCCATCTCTGCTACCCAGGCACCGAGGGGCTTCAGCTATCAACTGGTAAGATGGAGTCCTACCCCAAATTTGCCTGGTACGTCACCCTCCCTCAGCCTGAAACATCTCTCTGGGGCAGTCAAGTGCATTGTGCAGACGCCGACCCTGCCCTGGCATGTGGCTCCCTGAACCACAGCAGAGGAGTGTTAAGACAGCATGTTTGCTGGGTGGTGGTGCACACTTTTAATCCCAGCAAAGGCAGGAGGATCTCTGAGTGTGAAGATAGCCTGTTTTACAGATTGAGTTCCAGGATAGCAAGGGCTATACTGAGAAACCCTGTCTCAAAAAATAAAACAAAACAAAACAGATAAGGCTTTGTAGCAACAGGAACAAGAGCTTTGCTGGTATTGCACCCGCAGGAGGACAGAGGGTGCAGGGGGGCCGTGCTAGGATGTAGTGGGGGCTGCAGAGGGTGGGGCATCAGTCCACTCATCTCACCTGTTTTGGGGGGTATTACCTAAGGCAGGATGATTGGGCATGTAACTGGCAAGGTTGGCCATCATAAACACTGTTTCTTTCCTTCCCTTTCTATAGGGGCAGGTGTCATCCCTCCTATGGGAGGAGGTATCCGCCCCCCCCCCCCCAGAGTGGCAGCTCTCGGGGCGTCCTCTGTGACACTTCCTATCAGAGTGGCATTTTCCTCCTATCTTCCAGGACCCTCATTCATGGCGATAAGAAAGGAGGCTTCACCATCTTCTGGGCTGATGACGGTCTGGACACTGGTGACCTTCTGCTGCAGAAGGAGTGTGAGGTGCTCCCAGATGACACCGTGAGCACGCTGTACAACCGTTTCCTCTTCCCAGAGGGCATCAAAGGGATGGTAAGGCTGAAGGCTGGTCTCATCTGCCCTCCTATCACACGCCTGCCCTGACAGAGTCTCTCGATTCTTGGCACTGCTGCCAATCCCCACTGGCCAGGCACACAGCCCCAATTTCAGGACATGTGAAAGAGGGTGCTCCCTCTTTAGGATCTCAGAGGGATGGGATAATAAACACAGCTGAACTGTGGGAGGGCAGGCAGAGTCCAACTCAAGAGGGAGTTAACCCAGACGGGCAGTTTTGGTTGGGGTCATTGACTAGACAAGTCCAGACACAGGGTGGGCCAGGTGTGCTTGAACCCGAAAGCCTCTGAATCTTTGGGTTCTCACATCTCAAATTGGCCCTTCTTCTGTTGGTTCATTTTATAATATTTTTTAAAGATTTATTTATTTATTATATGTAAGTAAACTGTAGTTGTCTTCAGACACCCCAGAAGAGGGCATCAGATCTCATTATGGATGGTTGTGAGCCACCATGTGGTTGCTGGGATTTGAACTCAAGACCTTCAGAAGAGCAGTCAGTGCTCTTAACTGCTGCGCCATCTCTCCAGCCCCCTAGTTCATTTTATACTCAGGTCAGGTGTACTCTGTGACATGAAAGGTCCTCGACTCCTATGTTCCAGGAAGTTTTCAGTTCCTTAGTCCATAGGGTGACAAACCTCATTTCTCCAAGATACATGGATGAAAGATCAAGGAAGACTCTGATTGGATATCCTGGGGTCATGTGGTTACTACTGACTCAGTTGCTGGCCAGAACAACAGGAATGTTCTGATCTGTGGGGGACTCTGCAAACATCACAGCCTGTAGAGTGTCATCCAAGAGAGGCAAGTAGGAAAGCTGGTTCACTATGACTCAGTAGCCAGTATTGGTTCACACTTCATGTTTTAGGCATATTTAAGAACAGCACAATTTGGTGAAAAAAGATTTCCTGGTGATAAGTTACTCAATCCTGTGTGCACAATAAAGCTTAAGACTGCTTTGTAAAGTATATATGATGCCTTCCATAAAGATGGGTTCTGTAGATTGACTGAGGAAAAACAAGCTCATGATAAGGGTCTGGAGGAGGATGTAGTGGTCCCAGCTACATAGATAGCACAGCAAAAATGTCACCAGGCTATTAACCATGCCCTTCCCAGACTTTTCAGCAGACCACGGGTTATTACACACCTCTCCATTTGAAGAGACACCCTGCATGGTTTGTTTGTTGTTGTTTGGTTTGTTTTTGATTTTTGTTGTTGTTTTTTGGTTTTGGCTTTTTGGGCTTTTATGTTTGGTTTGGTATGGTTTTAGAGACAGGGTTTCTCTGTGTAGCTCTGGCTATCCTGGAACTGGCTCTTCAGAGCAGACTTGCCTCAAGCTCAAGATATCCACGTGTTCTTGCCTCCTGAGTGCTGGGATTAAAGGTGTGCACCATAACTCCAAGCTAATCCTGCTTGTTTAACATTCCTGATTTCCCTAGTCCTTATCTGTGAACACAGGCATCTCTGCCTCCTGCGCTGATTGGCTGCCTCAGTGCATCCTGCTATGACCAACTGGGGAAGACAGGCACTCAATTGCAGTGGTGTAGGGCAGGGCTGTGGAAAGACAAGGAAGGACATGGGTGCCTTGTAACCAGTGCCCCCAGGAGGTCCTACTGGCTGTGTGTGTGTGTGTGTGTGTGTGCTGATGTTGTTCCTGTAGAGGAGTCTAGTGAGAGAGGACCAAAGCCCTTGATAATCAGGCTAGGACCGTTTCTGGACAAAAAGCCTTGTCACATGGCAGTAAGCAAGATGTCACTAGACCAGTGCAAGCCTTGGGCCATCCACCCCTCACCTCAGTCTGTTTTCACACCAACTGCCTTTTTGTCTTTAATGTTTGTGTTAAACAGTAGCGAACAGAGCGACCTTGTTGAATACTTAGCCGAGACAAGATGACTTCACATTCCACAGCAAATGGCTCAGATGGCCATTAGCGAGGGAGTATCCATGGTAACCACTGGTCACATGTGTCTACTTGGAATTAATTATAATTAATTTCCATTTAGGTATTTGGGGGTGGGATCTAGTTCTGTAGTATAGTGATTACTTTGTATGTGGGAGGCCTGGGTTTCATCCCCTGCATTATAACACACACACACACACACACACACATATATACCTCGCCTACCTTTGAAGTCCCCAGGAGCTGCAAGGTCCCTGGCTATCATACAGATTGTACAACACAGCCTGCTTCTATCACTAAAGCATATTCCAACAGGCAGCCCTCCCTACATTACAGTTCTGATGCCCTATTTTGCTTTTCTTTAATTTTTTCTATGTATTTATTTTACATGTGAGCATTTGCCTGCATGTAAATATGTGCACCGTGAATGTTAGAAGAGGTCATCAGAGCCCATAGAAGTGAAGTTACAGGAGGTTGTGAGCTGTCACATGAGTGCTGGGAATGGAACCCAGATCTCACAAGGACAACCAGTGCCCTTAACTGCTGAGTCAGCTCCCAGGCCCTGGCACTCTATTTCTTGTCAACAATAGCTCTTTTGGGTCTTCCTTGGGGGCCAGGGCGGTTCCTTGATTCAGACCCTGGGGAAGTTACTTTACTACAGATGCCCCAGATCAGGGCTTGAGAGCTATTCTCCTTCAAGAAGGCTCCAGACAGTAACCCATGGGCTTATGTGCATGTTATACCCCCCCCCGGGGGGGGGTGTCTGACAGTTTCCTCCCCAAGAGATCTAGAGAGTCTATATATAATCTAAGGCCATGATGTGTTGCTGGCGGTCTGGGTGTCATTCCACTCACCCAAATCCTGTGTCCCTGTGTCCACGCTGAAGGCTTGTCATGTGCCTGCAAGGTGAGGGCAAGGGCTGGGTGTGCACAGGACACTGACACTGGGGAAGCTGACTGGAGTCTCCTTGCAGGTCCAGGCTGTGCGACTGATCGCAGAGGGCACAGCCCCCCGCCGCCCCCAGCCTGAGGAAGGAGCCACCTATGAGGGCATTCAGAAGAAGGAGACAGCCAGGGTGGGTACCAAACCCAGCTACCAAACATTTCCCGTGAGTGTCTGGAGTGCAGAAGTGGCTCAGGGAAGAAAGGTCCAGCTAACATTATAGAAACAGCACTGGAGAGCGGGTTTCCAGCACAGCGTCGAAACACGGAGGGACAAGGTCCCTTCAGGGCTCGTGTGCTTCCTGTTTCTCTTTGAGTAGAAGGAGCAAGCATCACTCCACGGGGGAGGAAGGACTAGGGATATGGCATATCTCAGCCTCAGTGCTGGACTCTGCAGGACATTGAGAGGTTTCTCGGAGCAGCCGTGGGTAGTTGTCCCGTGGCTGCCTCTACTTGGGGCTGGTTAGCTCTGTAAGGAGGGCTGCATGAGCCTTGTGTGCATAAAGATGCTGTCGTGGGGCTCCTCAGGATGGGCCTAGGAACTCTGTGGGGCCTCAGCCACCTTGTCAACAGTAGAGTAGCCTCTTCCTAAAGCCATTCTATAGGCTGTGGAGGGAGAGAACTTGGGTCACAGCCCCAAACCAGGGCACCCACTCTGCATTCAGACACACGCCTAAGAAGAAGCCCAGGTCCTACCTGCGAGGCTAGGCCCACTGTGCAGCAGTCTTCAGGACTAAGAGAAGCTAGCTGAGGATACATCTTGGATCCTACAGATCAACTGGGACCAGCCAGCAGAGGCCATTCACAACTGGATCCGCGGGAACGACAAGGTGCCAGGTGCCTGGACAGAGGCTTGTGGGCAGGTAGGTTCCCATGAGATGGGTGGGGTTCAGCAGGAGAGCTGCACGCCCCGACCCCACAACCTCGAAAATCACCCACTAGGTTTAAAATGCTTGGTAAATTCCTCAGCTTCGATTCTGCCTCCTCCCAAATGCCCCCGTTTCAGGACGAGGAGATCCTGGACCATTCAGAGCTAAAAGTGAGAGGTCTGCTGCCATTGGTGGCTCCAGAAACCTACTGCAGCCTGGGATCCTGTTGAATTTGCTTGTCTTGAGCCTCACCCCTCTGCTCTCAGACGCCATAGGCCCAGCTCTGACTTTGCCCCAGGGGAGAGGCAACTTACTTTGAGCTGAGACTGGGCAGCAGCCGGACTTAGGATATAGAGAAGCAAGTTTTGTGTACCTCTGCCTGGTGTACTGTGTGTAAAGTCTGCCTGGTGTCGATACAGTCTGCTGTCTAATCCCCTGAACCCAGCTCACTGTAAACAAACTATGCAGAGAGCGCTTAACTTTCTTCACTGATACACCACCCTTCGCTATAGCTGGTTCATTTGTAGAAAGACCAAGGGTCTGGCTTTGTGACATACCTTGAGAAGACTTTCCTGGGCATCTGTGCCTCTGAGATTCAAGGCTCTGAGTCAGTGCAAAGTTCTCAAGGATGCCCAGGCTTGAGGTATCCAGGTCCTCAGATTTGCTGGTTCTCATCTCTGGTGCCAAAGACTGGATCTAGGTCCACCTCAGCCTTGTGTGTAGGTTACAGCTCTTCTGGGTCTCTCCTGTTCCCCCTGAAGGCTGGTCTCAGGCCCACTCAGCTTGCACACTCCAGGGTCACACCAGCCCCCATACCGCTTGGCCTTCCCAGCCCTGTGGAGCTTCCACTGCACTGCAGATAGCAGGGCCTTGTCTTATCTGTTGTCCCTTGGCTTCTCTCCCTCTATAGAAGCTGACATTTTTCAACTCAACACTCAACACTTCAGGACTGGTTGCCCAGGGAGAAGCTTTACCCATCCCAGGAGCCCATCGTCCAGGCCTGGTCACCAAAGCAGGGCTCATCCTCTTCGGGAACGACGATAAAATGGTAAGTAACAGCACACTGCTGTGAGTCTCCAGCCTGCATCATAGGTTCAAGGTCACCCACCCTGCTGTCCTTGGGCTCAGGCCCTACAGGAAGACCCCAGGCTGCCCTTGAAGAGACAAGAGTCAAGGGAGAAGCTGCCACCTGACGAACACAGGCTGTGTGGGTGGGGTTGCATTTTCTCTGACAGACTGAACACCCTGTGTGACAAAAATCCTTACTGGTATCCCTGGCCTAGGAGTTAAAGGCATCAAGGCCATGCCTTTAATGCCTTGAATGGGGAGCTGCTGAGCTCTGGTAGTTATTACTGGACTTTGCATATCATAGTAGCAGCTGAATTGAATGGCATGTACTTAGGCACGAACCATTATTTAAAAACAATAAACAGGCATTCCATTTCATTCTCCAGACAACTCTATGAGATAATTATAGGTGTCGTTTGCATATTTCAGAGGAGCAAACCACAATGAAAAGACCGAAAAAGTTTGCCCAAGGTTGCTCAGGCTAGTCAGTGGCTCTGAGGCTGCTGTGGCTCTGAGACTCCACTCTGGGGATTTTCTCACAGGTGTGGGGAAAGGCACATCTCCAACACTTTTCGACCTCGCCTGTGTGAGTGTGGCTAAGGAGCAGTACTGAGAGTTGTGCTGACCGACAAGGCTCTCTCTTGTGTTCTCATGCTGTGTAATGAGAGGCCGAGGCTGTCTATCGGCTACCATTGGGCCTTGCGTGTGCATAATGCATGTGTGCGATTGATGCTGTCTGTGTGTTGTTGAGGTCCCTAGAAATAGCTTCTGAGAGGGGAGTTCTCACACAAATGATCATTCAGGAGCACTCTGGGAAAAAAGCATCCCATGAGGCTTTGAGGGCAGAGCTAAGCCATGAGGTAAGGACTGTGTTTGCCTGATCCAGGTGTCTCTGAGGATCTGTTGACTTTGCCTCTGCCCTGAACATATGCACACGGGTCAGCATCTGCTGTTCTCGTCCTTGGATTAGTGTGGAGCCCTTGACCTCTCTGGTCAGAGGTGCTTTCTCGTCAGGAGCAGCAGGAGGGGAGGATGCAGTAGGCTGTCAGTGGCTAGTTCCTTGCAGAGTCTGGAGGCATTCAGGAGGGGTGGATTCCCCAAGGCCCTGGCTGCCTCTGTCCCTGCAGCCATTCAAACAACAGAGCACAGAAGTCCTCAGGAAGCATTCCTCAGGCTTGTCTGCTGGGTCTAGCTGACCTTCTGCTTGCTGAAAGTTCTAGAATATCTTCAAAGGCAACTTCATTGGAGCTATAGACACTGTGTTCAACCCTTGTGACTCTGGAATATTCTTTGTTTTTTTTTTTTAAGATTCACTTACTTATTTTATGTATAGAAGTATATACTGTAGCTGTACAGATGGTTGTGAGCCATCATGTGGTTTCTGGAAATTGAACTCAGGACCAGTACCTGCCCTGGTCCTGCTTACTCTGGCCCAAAGATTTATTTATTATTATATCTAAGTACACTCTAGCTGTCTTCAGACACACTAGAAGAGGGCGTCAGACCTCATTATGGATGGCTGTGAGCCACCATGTGGTTGTTGGGATTTGAACTCAGGACCTTCGGAAGAGAAGTCAGTGCTCTTAATCACTGAGCCATCTCTCCAGCCCTGTGGAATATTCTTATGTTTACTTCAGATTGCCAGATTTGACATTAGTATTGTATGAGTTACTTGAACCCTGTTTGCTCACACATAATTGTCTAATACGTGTTAGATGGTTGGGCAGAGGAGAGGCAAGATAAGTGATTTTGGTGCGCTGGCAGCAAGCTGGCCTGTCTTCATTGATAAGGGCAACTCTGCCTGCACTGCACACTTTCCACAAGCTCTGCAGAGCTAGAGCCAAGCTCTGCCTAGAGTGCCGTCCACGAGGAGGCGGACCAGGCTGGCAGGACTCTCCTTGTATCCTTTCCTCTCTCTACCTGCATCTTAGTCAGCCATTTGTCCTCCAGATGTTGCCGTGGGCTTCTGGGAATGATCTCATGACTAACAAT
The DNA here is from genome assembly GCF_947179515.1 of Apodemus sylvaticus. Taxonomy (NCBI): domain Eukaryota; kingdom Metazoa; phylum Chordata; class Mammalia; order Rodentia; family Muridae; genus Apodemus; species Apodemus sylvaticus. Next base: position 121,454,571 of record NC_067473.1, read on the forward strand.
CCATCGGTGACCCAGTTGACTTTCACAGTAGTTCTGCAAACTTTTTTTTTCTGATGAGAAGCTGTGTTTTTTTTAGTAGAAATAACATTATTCAACAAAAGAAAGCTCTTGGCTTGTGGCACTCAGTGGTAAGGGCCTGCTTGACATGAGGGAGGTCCTGGGTCACACACACATACACACACATGAACACATGCATACACACATGTGCACACACATGCACACTGCACACATAGAGTCTAGAAAGCAAGCAGCAAGCACAGTGTGGCGGGTGATGACAATTAGGGTAGGATGGACATATATTGTGTGGTTTCTTCCATATGCCTAGGACAGTGTGTCTCAGCTCTGAACGGCCTGCATTCTCCCGTGGTTCCTGCTTGCTCTCAGCTGTAAGGGCTGGAGGGAAAGTGCGGATTCCCTGCTCAGCTGCCCATCCCACGCTGCTCCTACTGAGGTTTTCCCTTTTGCAGCTGCTGGTGAAGAACATCCAGCTGGAAGATGGCAAGATGATGCCAGCCTCTCAATTCTTCAAGGGGTCTGCTAATAGTGCCCTGGAGCTGACAGAGGCAGAACTGGCCACAGCAGAGGCCGTGCGGGTAAGAGACGCTGTCGGTGGGACCACCCAGTTGAGCAGATTGCACACTGCACATGTGTTTTCTGAGTTCACATTCCCTGGAGTCGGGGCTATGCGCTGGCCTTAGAGCCAGCTCTGCCTCTGTCCCGTGTTGGCACTTTCTGATGTCTCTTCTTCCTTTGTACCTGGGCCCCTGGGATCTGGGTCAGCTGAATCTGGCTTTTCTAGGAACTCACTCTAAACAGTTAACAAATGAAATTTAGATTTGGAATAGTTAAAGGAGGTGGGGGCTTAACCCCTTCACCTGTGATGAGTGTGCGTCTGGAACTGGCCCAGAGAGGGTCACTCACACAGTGACACCCAGACGGTGACCAGCACAAGCTTCAGGGGCAGGTTCCCTTCCAGCTCCTTCCCTACATGGTCTGTCATTGCACCCCCTCTGGGTGAGCACACCAGAGAGGGGAGGGAGGGAAGAACAACTTCAGGCAGCAAGTATGTGCAACAAGAAACAGACTTCTCTAGGAGACAGACTTCAGAGAGTTTGTTTTTATTGGGGCGAAGATAAAGTCTTTTTAAACCTTTAGGGATGAGTAGGTTATATGGGGTGTGTATACAGCACTGGTCAGGACCAGGGTGCTGGGGATTCCCAGTTTGCATAAGGAGGAATTGCAGGCACTACTAGACATGGTCTTAACCTGGCTTCAACTATGACACTCCCTCTGGTGTGGGCAAAGGTGGGAGGTGCAGGACTACATGTGCCTGGGACATGCAGGCCTGAGTCAGGACAGGGAGTAAGTAGTCCAACTTCCTACCACTCTCAAACATGACTTCACCACACTCCTGCTCCCGGCTGACTCTCTTCTACAATGGTCTGCAGGTAGCTTCCTTCTCTGGGTGTCTAGCCTGAGGCTGGGTCAGCAGTCACCTCCCAGGAACTGTTCCTGGCCCCTCCCACTCTGTCTCCCTGTCCTCAGAGTCACATGTGGTACTGAGCCTTGCTGAGCAGATGACACCGAAGGGTTTCAGCTTTAGTCATCCATCCAGTCAGGGCTCAAGGACAGCTGTTCCTCTGCCTGCGATGGCTCTAGCCAGATAAGCCCATCTGAGAGGAAAGCCTTGTAAGTTGAATCTCCACTGAGTGCACAGGCCTCGGCAGCATCATGTGCAGTAGAGGGTGTTGGTGTGACCATGAGGCTGCCCCAGGGCTGCAGCTTGCCCCACCCCCAGGCATCAGGAGTGGATCCCAACCATACGGGTAGGACTCCCAATGCAGAATTCCATGTGGGCTCTACAGCACACAAAGAATCCATGTTTGTCCCTTCCGTAACAAGTTCCACCCTCATACCATATGAAGAAGAGAGTGACAAGTTCTCACAAGCTGAGGGACTTGGGGACACTTGCTGAGCTCCTCCTGATTGCTGAGTGGGTGGGAGTGGTGGGTGAAGCTGCTGTCTATGTAGAGCTCCCAGCGGTGCAGTAAGACAGCTTTGGAAGACATTCTGTACAGAACACGGTCTGTGAGACAAGGCCTCAGAGATGGGGTCAGCATTGAAGGGAAGCTGAGAGCTGGCTACAGAGAAAAGATCTGGATAAACCTTAGAACAGAGGACTATAAGTGTAAGGACACTGCAGGTGCAAGAGCACCACAGATGCAGGGACAGCACAGGTGCAAGGACAGCACAGGTGCAGGGACAGCACAGGTGCAGGGACAGCACAGGTACAGGGACAGCACAGGTGCAAGGACAGCACAGGTGCAAGGACAGCACAGGTACAAGGACAGCATAGGTGCAGGGACAGCACAGGTGCAGGGACAGCACAGGTGCAGGGTCAGCACAGGTGCAGGGTCAGCACAGGTGCAGGGTCAGCACAGGTGCAGGGACGCCAAAGTGCAAAGACAGCCCTGTTTGAAGAGGTCACCTCTGCCATTATTCAGGAACAAAAGAGGGATCTGAATGGAGGTGGGTCACAGCTAGGACCAGTGTTATAACACTGAAGAGTAAGACTCTACAAGAGACAGTCATGAGGTGTCATATGGTCTAGGATAGCAGAGAGCCAGCATCTTCCCTAGGAATTCTGAGTACTTTAAATGTCTGGGAGGAAAAGGAGAAGAGAAGGGAGGGAGGAGGGAAAGAGAGAAAGGAGCAGCTCCACATTTGCTGGATTTAAACTCCTCCCTCCAAATAAAGAAAATTTCAGAATATTCTTGGGGCAGCTGCTGTGGCTGTGATCCTGCCTCTGAGCCTGCTCAGGGGTCACTGGACCAGGTGGACCCACAGGCTCTGAGCCAAAGATGGTTGCTTACCTGCTGCGGTGGAGTCCCGTGCAACAGGGTGAAAGTTGTCCCAGTGGACCTTACGATTGGGTAGTTCAGTCTGGCATCTGCTCAGAACAGTCATCCTACCACAACCACTGGGAATGCTGGCTGCTGGGCTCTCCTCATTCGCCCTGTAGGCAAGCAGCTTGTTCTGCTATACTTCAGAGGGCCCAGGTCAGAGGCGTGCTAGCCAGTCAGTATCTCAGAGCAGACAAGTCCATGAGGCCCTCACTGTGTCTGGCCTTCACTATCATAAGCATTCCATGCTGCCATGGAGTCCTGCACTGGGAACTCTGGAACCCTGACCACTGCACCAAGGCCAGGAGTGAGCCTTTCTGATACCCAGCCATTTTCCACTGCCTTCACTGTACTGGGAGATCAACTACATGGTAGCAGACCAGCAGCCTCCTGTCACAGTGGCCAGAGCTGTGGCCCACTCTGTACCTTAGGGACAATGCCTTAAAGACCACAGAGCTGAAGCCCTCAGCCAGCTGTGAGAATGACACCCTTCCTCACCCAGCACCTCTGTCTCTCATGGCCTTTGTTTTCCAGAGCTCTTGGATGCGAATTCTGCCCAATGTCCCAAAGGTAGAGGACTCTACAGATTTCTTCAAGTCAGGAGCTGCATCCGTAGATGTTGTGAGGTGAGTCCCAGGGGCATGGCTGTCCCTTCCAACTATCTGCTGTGGCCCCATTGAAGCCACCGTCGGTTGTATTTCTGATCCATAAGGAGATCAGAAAGGGCCCTCTGTCAAATACAGAAGCTAAGCCTAAATGTTTGCCCCTAAGCTGGCCTCTCATCCCGGAAGAGCTGCTGATACCCAACTGTCATTGCTAACCCTTGGCTGATGTTGACTGCTGCAGATCAGGGAGTTGTGCTCACATGTAGCGATAAACACCATGACCAAAAGCAGTGTGGGTAGGAAAGGGTTTACTCGGCTTACAGGAAGGAAGCCTAAGCAAAGGCTGTATGGGGCCTCTGCTTTCCATGCCCTGCTTTCTGCTCATCCCATTCTCCATTCCCACTCAGCACTGCCTGCCCAAGGGCAGCACTTCCCACAGTGGGCTGGGCTCTCTGGCATCAATTTTTAAACAAAACAGCACTAAGCAGACTTGTCTCCAGGCCAATCTGATGGAGGAATTGTCCCAGTTGAGGTTCATCTTCCCAGAGTGTTGGCAACTTTCAGAAGGGAGGCTTATTTTAGGCTCCAGTCCAAGAAAGATGATAGGCCCCGATGGCTGTACAAAGGTGTGGTGGCGCTAACAGTGGAGAGAACTCAAAGCATCTGAAACCCTAAACAGGAAACAGAGAAGGCTAGTCTTTTTGAGCCTGCCCGCCGTGACATACCTCCTTCAACAAGGCCACACTTCCTAGCCCTCCCCAAATAGCTCCACCAACTGGGGACCAAGTATTCAAATGTGGGAGACTATTAGGGGTGCATCTCATCCAACCACTACCAAATGTAGCTTGTGTCATCAAATTGACAGAAGAGACCAACACAAAAACTAGCCAGTGACCCTGTGACGCTGGGGAGAGAACATAAGTCCTAAAGCAGACAGAGTACTCAACCCACCCACCCCACCTACCACCCCACCCCACCCTGCCACCCAGCCCCCCCAGCCATTCCACCCCACCCCACCCCCAGCTGCATCCTGCCCTAGGCCTTGTCCTTCTAAACACTCCCTGAGTGTGTTGACCTGGCTCCTTGTTGCTCACACTCCCCTAAGGGCACTGAGCACTGAGCAGTTCGGATCCCCCCCCCCCCTACAGCTGATCTGCCCCCCCCCCCTCCCCCCCGGGCTCAGCCCACGTCTAGCTGGGCTTCGTTTTCTGAGGACTGGGTTCTTTAACTATCCCAAACCCAAGCCCTTTATCGCATGCTTTCTCAGGACATACTTTCGCCCAGTCTGTCCTGTGCAGGTTCGTATCAACCTATTAGTTACTGCTGCATCCAGTGTGTCTGTGGGATATACAGACACGACCAAATCTGCGAGAGCCCTTCTAGTTTTGTTTCTGTTCTATGGGTGACAACACTGGAGGCATAAGTGAGTCAGCCGCCACTTGTTCGGCATCACTGGTTAGTACCTGGTTAGTACCTGGTTAGTACCTGGTTAGTACCCGATGGAGAAAGAATTGAAACCAAGGCCTCCTGCATCCACAACCTGTTGCACTTAACATTATTTGGGGGGTTTGACCCCACCTTTGATCATTTAGCTCCCAAATAAAAGACACAAAACCTTTATATGTACAATAAGCTTTAAAGTGCTAGAGCTGGGCAGATATCAACCCTGTATGCTGTTATCTACTTCCCTGTCAATAACCCTGAGATAAAACAGGTCAGCCCTCATGGCCAGGAGCTTGTGATCGACCTACCCCATGGTGACTCCCCTCCCCACCCCTATCTCACTGCCCCCTCTCTCTCCTTTGTGGTCTTTGTCTCTGACCCCAAGCCTGGAAACCCGCCTACCTCTCTTCTGCCCAGGTACAGGCTGTAGATATCTTTATTCAACCTCTAGTTTAAAATTAAGGCACAAGCTTTGCCCAACAAAAGCTGCTGTACCTGAGAATCCACTCATCTTGAGGCCACTAGGCCTTGGGATTCAGAATTTAGCATCACAAATTATAGCACAGAGCCACCCTCCAGCAACACTCTGGTCCCTGGCCAGGCCGGGCTCCTGAGCCCCACCAGGTGGTTATTCCGACCCCCCCTCTTACCCAGGGTGCACAGGGTCTGCTGAGCCTCTGCTAGGCTCTCCGTCCTTTTCTCCCGCAGGCTGGTGGAGGAGGTGAAGGAGCTGTGTGACGGACTGGAGTTAGAAAATGAGGACGTTTACATGGCCACCACCTTTAGGGACTTCATCCAGCTCCTAGTGAGGAAGCTGAGAGGAGAGGAGGACGCGGACGAGTGTGTCATTAACTATGTGAGTGCTGCCCTGGGCCTGCAGGCGACCATGACACCGCCAGGCACCTGAGCACCTGGAAGCCAGGAGCCTGACCCTCACCCTCCAGCTTCACCAGCCCCGATAACATTTCCCGCAGAAGATAATGCTGCCCAGTGCACAGAGTATGGGAGAGTCCTACATTTCAAAGCTCTAGAGGGGCAGGAGAGGAGAGGCTTCTGTTCCCCGTGAGGAGGGCAGTCGACCCTGCGTGTTCTGCTCGTGCAAGGGGAGGTGCCACAGTGACTATAAATCCATTTACGAGAACATTCCTGAACAGTTTCCCTTAGGGCAGATGGCCAGTCTGCCATCCCCAGAGGAGGGGATTCTGGGTATTTTGTTCACCTCACATGTTTTGGAACAAATCTGGAGAAGTACAGGTGGCCAGGGTGGACTCCGGGTCGCCCGTAGGATAGTGGACGAGTAGCCAGTGGACAGACTTGAGGACGGGCTGGTGTTCCTGGGAATCCTGGGTTCAGGGTGAAGAAGTTCATGGAGGACTGTCAGGCAGCATGTCTGAGAGTAAAAGGACCTTGCCGCCCATAGCGAGCTGCCACCAAGAGTCCCCCACCCAGCCCCGTGTCTCCTGAGGAGCTGGCAGACCCGGGGCTCCAGCCCTGGCACTCTGCCTGAGTCTGTGCACCTTGACCCTCCTTACCACCCAGGGGCCCCACTAGGGCAGTTCCCGGAACCCCAGCCTTTGTGTGGTTATACGTCCATGTGTGTGTGTGTCTGGGCATGTCACATCCGCCTGTGAGGCTCTGGGCAGGTCACATCCGCCTGTGAGTCCCTGGGCATTCATGTGACACCGATGCCTGTGTGTGAGCGACCCACTGTAACTGAGCCTTCCTTCCCAGGTGGAAAAGGCAGTGAACAAGCGGACTCTCCAGATGCCCTACCAGCTCTTCATAGGCGGCGAGTTTGTGGATGCCGAGGGCGCCAAGACCTACAGTACCATCAACCCGACGGACGGAAGTGTGAGCAGGCCGCATCCCCTCCTTTCTACCCACCTCCAACCTGCCTGCTAGGGACAGCGGCTGGGCCTGGGCCTGGATGGGTGTGTCTTTATTGCAGACATGCAAGGGTTCCACCCTAGGCCCCAGGAGTGGTCCATGAAGAGAGGAGTGAGAAGGGGCAGGAAGGCACTGAGGAGCCAGAATCTTCTTTATAGAGCAAGGATGCTTAAGATCCATTGCTCCCCTCCCTGCTGCAGCCATCTTCCTCAGCAAGTCTTCCTCAAACAGAAGTCTGTGTGTGCCAAACTTTCTTGACCGTGAATCTCTCATGTCATGCCCAGGGCACATGATCACACAGGAGGGTCTCCAAGAAAAGACCCAGCACGGGGATGAGCTTCCGTCCTCAGGGACCCACTCAGTCCACAGAAAATAGAGAAACTTAGAGTGGGCCATCTAGGGGAAGGTGACAAGATGAAGTCCAAGGGGCTGGCAGGATGGGAGGTGCCCTCAGGATGACAACCCTGCAAGTGTAACATGCATGGAGCTGCCGGCCAGCCTGGGGCCTTGGGTGGGACGGGCAAGGCTGTCCATTGCAGCCTACAAGGAGATGCTGGTCTCGAGTCTCTGCCCAGCCCCGTGGTTCCCACAGGACCTGTCAGGCCAGAAATGGGTCTGGGACACGGATATAGGCTTTCTGGCTCAGCTCATGAGCCTCTGGATCTCAGCTGCCACTGTGGCCAGCACTAGGCTGCCTGTGTCCCTCACGTGCTGCTGGGCTGTCAGTCCCTTCAGGCTCCGTGGGAATGTGAGAGGGATGTGCAGAGACCTCGAGCCCCGCCCTCCTTTGCTGTCTAATTCCTCCCTGTCCACCAGTGGCAGAACTTTCCCTCTGTGCCTGCCTCTGAGTGGCCTCAGGGGGAGCCAGGGAGCCAGGGAAGGCTGTCATGACTATCTTTTCCACAGGTCATCTGCCAGGTGTCCCTGGCTCAAGTGAGTGATGTCGACAAGGCGGTGGCAGCAGCGAAGGAGGCCTTTGAGAACGGACTGTGGGGAAAAATAAACGCACGTGACCGGGGCCGGCTCCTGTACAGGTGAGAATTATGAATCACCTGCTGCCCTCAGCACCCTCAGCTGGGAGCAGGGGCAGGATGGGACCCCTATAGAGGGCTCTATACCTGGGGTCCCCACAGTGGGAAATGGCCTGGGCACTGTAGCATAAGGCTTAGAAGATGTCTTGCAGAAAGTTTGGAAAGGCAGGGGAGGTGTCCTCTGCTAGCTGTGACCTTAGAGGAAAGGTGGTGGGGACAGTGAGAAGCGGCAGAGGTGAGAGTGTGCTCCAGAGGGGCCACAGGCTGAGAGCCTGAGAGTCATGGCTCAGGTGTCAACCAGCAGGGACTCCAGGATCCGCCTCAGAGGACAACAAACGGGAGGTGTGGCTGGCCCTGCTTGTCACAGCTCAGCCTGGCTGGACCTCCTGGTGTCATGTCTTCATCTTTCAGGACTTTTAAAAACTATTATAGTTATAATGTGTGGTGTGTGTGTGTGTATGTATGTGTGTGTGTGTATGTGGTATGTATGTATGTGGGGGGTGTTTGTGGTTTATGTGTGATGTGTAATGTTATAATTAAAACTGTTATAATTATAGTGTCTGGTCTATGGTTTGTGTGTGTGTGTGTGTGTGTGTGTGTGTGTGTGTGTGTGTGTGTTATGAACTGGGTGTATATGTATGTGGTATGTGTGTATATGTATACATTATGTATGTGAGAGTGATGTTTGTGGTGTATGTGTGATGTGTATGGGAGTGTGTGTATGTGGTGTGAGGTGTTTATGTGTGTGTGACGTGTATGTGTGTGGTATGTATGTGGTATGTGTATCTATGTGTGTGTGTGTGTGTGTGTGTGTGTGTGTGTGTGTGTGTAAGTTAGAGAACAGCTTTCCTAAGTCAGTTCTCTCTTCCCATTGTGGGATCCAGGTCTCAAACTCAGGTTGTCAGGTTTGCATAAAAAGGGCTTTTAGTCACTGAGTCTCTTGCTAGACCACATCTTTCTCAAAGTAATGTGTTTTAGTAAGAGGAAGGGGCCTCCCCCTGTAGTACAAGCCAACAGTCTTGGATTTCTGGTTGCTTGAGTTTGTGACCGAAGGTTGCAGCTCTAAAGGAGCCTAGATGAATGAAACCCTGTGCCTCTAGAGCCTGGGCCACGGTGTGGGGACACAGCAGCCCCCCTTGTAGATGTGAAACTTAGCTCTCCTTTCCAAAGTGGCAAGAACACTCGAGCTAACTGGCATGCTCATGGCTGGGAACTGCAGGTCCAGATCGCCCCAAATAACATGTTCCGACATTAAAGCAGTTCCATACAATTTAAAAAATGTTGTGTATGTATATATATTCTGTGCATGTGTGTTAGTGTATGCGCTTATTCATGTGTGTGACATGTGCATGGGTGGAAATTAGAGCAACCCAAAGGGTCAGTCCCAGTCTCCCACCTTGTTTGAGACAGGGTCTCTTGTCATTTCCTAGTTGCATAAGCCACGCTAGCTGGCCCTCCGGCTTCAGGGAGCTCCCGTTTCTGCCCCCCACCTCACCGCAGGCATGCTGGGAGAGTGCCTTATGTGGATTCTGGGGATCCTGACTCAGTTCCTCACACTTGCAGGGCGAGTACTTTAAGCACTGAGCCCTTCAGAAGGCTTTACAGGCACACCACAACAGAGAGCCATACTTCACGGCATTTGAAAGATGCAGAATAGAGTCAGACACATGGCTCAGCTGTTTAGAGCACATGCTGCTCTTGCAGAGGACTCGAGTTCGGTTCCCAGCACCCACATGGCAGCTCACAACCCCTGCAACTCCAATTCCAGGTGGTCTGATCCCCTCTGTTGTCCTCTGAGGGCCCTGAACATAACATGGCACACATACAGTCCTGCAGACAAACACAAATAAAATAAAAATAAGTAAGTCTTAAAAAAAAAAAAAACCCTCACAGCAGTAGAAACATCAGGCTAAGGAGGGCACAGCAAAGTGGGGGAATCTCTGCTGTAAGTCTCAGATGCTCTCTGATTACATCCCTAGCTTCGGGGTTGGTGGGAGTTAGAGGTCTGATAAATCCAGACATTTCAAAAGGTACCTGAGAGTCACGGAGTTGTTAGTTCAGAGACAGAGGTGGGCAGTGAATGCCTAACGAGGGGACCAAAACTAATCTGTGAGAATTTGGCTTGGGATCTGCATCATCCCAACCCTCCACCATCATACCTTCTACTCAGTCAGTCTGCCTTGGAAAATCTTTAATCAGGCATGGTCGCCACCCCACCCCCTCAGCTTCAGCTCACACTCTGAACTGGGGAGTGAGATTCCCAGAAGCAGGAGGTAATGGGCAGATGAGCCAAACAGACTCAGAGGAAGCCAGTAGAGTCTGCTTGGCTTTCTTCCTCAGTGTCCCAGAGGACCCTCAGCACTGTGGAGGGCAACCCACCACACATAGATTGTGGCTGTGTCCTCAGTGAAGAGGGAAACGATGTGGGTGTCCTGGGGGCGGGCCATACAGTCCTTCTGAAGAAGTGGAGCTCAGTTAGATGCAGGCCTACCAGGGTTTGTCTGGTGACTGGCAGGAAAGTGGGGTCCTGCAGTATGAATGGTGGTTTCACCTGCTTCTGAAGCCAGATACTCCAGGTGACACCGCAGCAGGGAACCAGAGGGGGGCCCTTTGCTGCACGCAAATAGTCCAGACTGGGGAGTTAGCCATACAAGGCTGAGGTCAGCCATGCACTGCCTGCTGAGGTGTCCAGACTCCACTAAGGAGCCATAGAGTTTAGGAAAGAGTCAGTTACTGACCCAGGGTTCCCAGACCTGCCAATGGCCTCAGCGGTGCCACCCCAGACTCCCTTGGGCCTTAAACTGGAAGCAAATTCCATAAGATGATCTGCTGCCACCTAGTGGCCACTGTTATAGTTATAATAACCCCAGCTAGCTTACCCTAACAGAGACTGTGGCAAGCACATCTCTAAGGGGCACTGCCATGTGTGCCCTTGATGGTTGTGCTTAGGTCAGCTCAGCTCAGCCCACCTGGGGAGGACAGGACAGTCTTTCTGAAGAAGTAGCCACAGAGTGACCCTGGATTAGTGCCATGACCCTGGGTCACCTGAGTAACAGGCAAAACCAGCAAGAAGCAGCTGGAAGCTGGAGCCCTGAAATGACCTTGGCATGGGACCTGCGGGCAGCCCAGTCACTCATAGACTGTGGCTGGGTTCTCAGTGAAGAGGGAAATGATGGGGTGTCCTGGGGGTGGGCACTGACTTTGTCTAGAGGAGGTGGAGCCTGTGCAGAGAGGGGCAGGGTAGGAACTGACCAGTCAGCTTCAGTCAAACTTTATGACTTGGACCCAGATACCTCTGCAAGGCTGAGGCCTGCTCCCTTAGCAGCAGACCCTCCTGTCGGTGAGGGGACGCCATTACTAACTCCAGGCTGCTCACAGTCGCTCAGAAGCAGAGCAGGGTAACCAGATGCTGATGAGAGCAGATTCACAGTTGCCTGAGAAGCGCGCGTGCGCACACAAACACACACACACACACACACACACACACACACACACACATCTCTCCTACTTACAGGGCTGGGACCACCTCTTGACCTCCAGATCTCAGCCTCAGGAACATGACTCCTGGACTGAGCTGGCCATCAGGTTGGATGCAATTTCTCTCTTTTGGAGCTATCCAAAACCAGAAAGAGTAGCCGAGGACATTGGCCTCTCTGCTATCAGCCATAGGCAGGTGAACACCTCTTCAGGATAACTTCATGAGGACATTGTAAAGTTGTCAATCCATGGGTCTTCCAGGAAGGAAGGAAGAGGAAAGGAGGGGACAGAGGATGTCATTCTCACATCCATCCAGGAAGAGAAACTGATTGTCTCATCTTACAGATGAGAACAGTGAGGCCAGAGCATCTTAGTGACAGTTCTGGGCGTGAAGGGCAGATTCCCTGACTCCTTAAGGAATGGCATTGAAAGAGCAGGCAAGACAGTGCCAGGCCTAAGCCAGTTTCCTTCCCTCCCTGCTGTTCCAGGTTGGCAGATCTCATGGAACAGCACCAGGAAGAGCTAGCCACCATTGAGGCCCTGGATGCAGGTGCCGTCTACACGCTGGCCCTGAAGACGCACGTGGGCATGTCCATCCAGACCTTCCGATACTTCGCCGGCTGGTGTGATAAGATCCAGGTGGGGTGTGGGCTCCATCTCCTCCTGGGGAGGGTGGTGCCCTGCCAGGCACGCTGCCTAACAGTTACCGCAGCAGTGGGTTAGAACATTGGCAAATCAAGGTTCTGCAGGTGGGAGTCCAGCAAGCATGGTCAGCTTTGTGCCCGGGTCTCACAAGGGTGCCAGTCAGCTTCCTGGTGCAGTTAGAAATAGCTAGGGTGTCAACCTGTAGGATGAATGGATATGGTTTGGCTCATGGTTTGGACGGTACAACCTGCTGGCTCCATTGTTCTTAAGTCTGTGAACACACATTACAAGAGTGAGTGACAGCAAACCTGCTCACGTCACGACAGGTGAGTCTTACAGACGAGAAGACTGGAGTGTGAGGAGCTCCTTAAAGCACACCCCCAAGACCTAACCTCCACCACCCTCCCTCTTAAGAATTCCCCTACCTCCCAGCAATGCCCTTCTGGGTAACAAGCCATTCGCATGTAGGGCTTTGAGGGACACTCAAAACACAGCTATGACAAGTGCTTTTGATGGGTGGGCTTTATCCTAAGGCTCTGAGGTGGGCTTGTTCCCAGGGCCATTCAAGTGTTCCTGGAGTCCAGTTCTAGTGGTGTCAGGGCATGTGTCTGTGAGGGCTACAGGCAAGGGCCTCTCTCCACAATCCTCACAAGGCCTCCAGTACCCAGTGACAATGTCATTTGTGAGCTTTGGGTCTCTGCCTCTGACATATAACTGTGGAATGTCATTCTGGGGGTTCCTGTGGTGCCTCTAGGCCTTTGTAAAGTCCTCCCACCTCCTAAGGTCCTCTGTGAGAGGATAGATCTTGCATATACCTTGCCTTGGGATCAAGCACTCAGTCTTAAAAGGTTCCCCAGGGAGAGGAAGGCTCAAGGCTCCTCTCCTCCCCACTGGGGGCTGAGAACTAGGGAGCAAAGATGCCACATGAGAGGAGGGCCTCCATCACCACCACATCCTGCTTCCTTGTGACTTCTCTGGAGCCATCTCTTCCTGGGCCTCCCGGGCCCCCTCAGAACTAATGTCTCTAGGGGCACCATGGTCTCCTCCACGGGACTCCTCATCTTTTCTTTGCCCAGATATCAGAGCAAGAGGCCTTGTCCCTGACAGGGCTAGCCTGTCCAAGGGCTGTGCTGAAATGGAACTGTTGTCTTACTCCGCTGCTTATCCAACCCGATACCTCTGGACTCCTGCCAGGTCCCCGTCGAGTGTAAGCTGGTGGCTTTGGCCTCCTACCCAGCTCATCACGTGACAATCAGTACCTAAACAAGACCCTGTTTCTCCCGGGTCTCCTACAGGGGCTGGCTGACCAAGGATGGGAATCCCCCCAACCCTGGTGACGCTGCTCTGCTTCTTCTAGGGTGCCACCATCCCCATCAACCAGGCTAGACCCAACCGCAACCTGACCTTGACCAAGAAAGAACCTGTTGGGTGAGTGACAAGGCCCAGGTGTGCTGGTGTGTTCTGTGATACCACACGCCAGCCTGCAGTTTGCAGCATCCTCTACATATAGCCATGGATGGCTACGCCATTCATACCTCAAGCATGAATGCTCTGTCCAGCACCGCTGTGGTCGCTGTGTCATTATTTAAATGCACAGTAACGGTCAGTCAGAGCCATGACAGTAAAGAGGAGGGCTACATCCAAAATGGTTGCGAAGCAACTGTGTCCATACAAATGAGTCAGTGTTAGCCAGAGGAGAGAGCCAGCAGAATGTACCTATAATTAAAAGAGCAGATGGTTTGGCCTCCACCGTCAGACACTCCATAGCCAGATGGCCACCTGCGAACTGGGGAGACAGCCACTCAGTCTGAGAAGCTGGAAGGCTTGGAACAAGAGCGGCACATGGCCCATTCCAAGGCTGAAGGCCTGGCATCTCTCTGGAGAGGCGCTGCTGTGACTCGGTTCCAAGGCTGAAGAATCTGGAGTCTGATGTCATGGACAGTGCTGCTGGAGAATGGTGCACGTGAGCAGCTCTGTGTTCTGCTGATTGCTCCGTCCAGGCCCCCAGCCTAGTGGATGCTGCCACCCACATTCAGGGAGTGGCCTCCCTTCTCGGTTCCCAGATAGCCCGCAAAGTTAGAGCCAGGGTTAACCACAATGACAGAGCAGTGCAGAGCTCGGCAGGGCCAAAGCAAAGGCTGCAGGGCAAACCTGGTCACCTAGCCTCACCCACAGAGGGCCTCAGGGCACTGCGGAAAGGAGAAATCATGCAGGGATAGATATCCTAGTCACAGGCATTCGGAATTCTGAGTCACAGACATGGCGAATCTGTCACAGGTATATGGAGACTTAGGAGCCTGCATGTGGCCTGCATGTGACTCTCTAGGATCAGGGGCTCCAACAAAAACACTCAAACTGCCATGGTCTTAACACATTCTTCTGAATCTCTTAAATGGGAGGGAGGGAGGGAAGGAGGGAGAGAAGAATGGAGGAAGGGGGGATACTGTAGGGCAGCTGGTATCGTGGGTAAACCAAGGCAAGAGGCCTCCTACCAAGACCTGCATGGCTTAGGGATTGACCTAACTGGGGTAATGGGGACCTAAGAAATGACCACACACATACAGATGCTGAGATTGGGTGAGCCTTGTGCTTTGATGGACATGTGCCCATGGCAAACCAGAAACTTCGTGTATTTCTTTTATGTATCTGAATCTAGGAGGTGGGTTCATTATACACAGCTGAATAAGGGGACAGGCTTAGCTAATCTCAGTAGGAGACAGAATCTCTGTAGGGGAGCAGCCTCTGGCTGTAAATATCCTAGAGGAGGGAGCTGTAGTTGATATCTCTGCGTGCACTGTCAATATCTACGCACAACTAAGGCTGAGACACATGGCTACTGGGCCCTGTGGCTTCGGGCCTGTGGCTACACTGCAGCACAACAGAGTCACATAGCCCAGGAGGCTGCTCACCTCCAGGAGCCCTTCAGCACATGGGGACATGTGCGATCCAAGTTTGCATGCTGGTGGCTGCTGCCAGCCTTTGGCATTTCTTATAGAACTGTCACCCTGACCTCTGTCTCCATGACCATGTCCCATTCCCTTTGGGATTCTGGAGGTGTGGGTTTGGGGAGGGGACACAACTCACCCTACAGCAAGGGGACTCTTCTGACATCTTCCTTCTTTGGCTCTCCTAAAACCCCTGCTCTCCTAAAGGCTCTGCTGGGAACACCTGCTACCCACCCAGAGTCTCTGTTATACTGGGTGTATGTTGGACAGGCAGGTGCAGCCTCCTAACACTCATGTGTTCTACCACTCACAGGGTGATTGATGCACAGGTTCTCGATTGGCCTTTTCCCATGCAGGGACTGGCTAATACTTACCGTGCCTCCCTTGAGATGCCTCACAGCCCTCCTGTCAACTCTGCATGTGCTCTCTCAATACCTGGGCCCAACTAAGAAACCTCCTTTCTGGTTCCCTGATGGTAGTGATGGTGACACAGAAGAGCGGCAAAACCACACAGAATTAGGCTGCGGCCTGCATGCCTGCTGCCCACACACATCCCCCAAGTCTATGCTAACACTGGTGTGAATGTGAGGCTCACACAAAGAGCCAGATGTTCCCAAGGATGACTGACCTCACCAGGCCTCCACACCAGCATCTGTTCACTCTACCCACCTGTACCTCTCTTCCTCCCTAGAGAGCTCCCCTCAGACACTGACCTCCATCCCAGCCAGTCTGCATGGGGGCATGGGCTGCCTCAGTAGGACCATTGCCTTTCCTGGAAATCCTGGCTTTGACAGTGGCTGGAGTTGACAGGTCCACTCTGGACAGCCTGGCTGAGAAGGGACAAAGACCTTCTGCTTTTGTTTGCAGAGTCTGTGGCATTGTCATCCCCTGGAACTATCCCTTAATGATGCTCTCCTGGAAGACTGCAGCCTGCTTGGCTGCTGGGAACACCGTGGTGATCAAGCCTGCCCAGGTGAGTGCACACTCTCTGGACCAGGCTGTGTTCCATGAAGGGAATGGGGAACTTGCTCTCAGGAGACAAAGGTCCCTCGCCCACACCACACACTGAGGAGCTGGCCCTAAAAGGCCAGCTTACCATGATAGAGACACATGGGGGGTGGGGAAGATGGGAGCTAGTTGGCTAAGAAGACTGCAGCTACCAGTAATGGAGACCTGGAGATTGTGTTGACATATGCCACCACTCAGAGGACAGGGTTTCTACTGCCATTCTGCACCCACACCCTGGATCTTGTTTTCTGTCGCTTGCCTGTCCCATGTTCAGGGCAGGCCAGTGTTGTCAGTAATCTTAGTTCCTTGTCTCTCCTCTGGTTTCAGATACCAGAAGGCCTAGAACAGTGCTTCTCAACCTGTGGGTCACGGCTCCTTTAACAGTTGAGCAACCCTTTCACAAGGGTCTCTTATCACACATCCTTCGTACCAGATGTTTACATTATGATTCATAACAGTTGCAAAAGTATAGCTATGAAGTGGTAATGAAAGTAATTTTATGGTTTGGCATCACCAAAACATGAGGAACTGTATTAAAGGGATGCGCACTAGGAAGGTTGAGAACCACTGCCTAGGCGGAGGCAGTGTGGATAGTGAGACTGAGGGACCTTCCAGCCCTCAGCAAGGAACTACAGATGGTAAGAGAGGAGAGGTGGGGTTTCAGGGGCCACAGGTGACCTCCCAGGGACACTGACAGCACTGACAGCCTCAGTCTCACATGTGCGTGGGTCACCATTCATCCACTGCTCACCTCTTGCACAGGAAGGACTGGGCACAAGATGCCATCTTTAGGGTGGCAGGTGCCCAGGAGATGCTGCCTCTCGGGGGTATCTGAAGCACCTTAGTCTGGAGGCCAGCAGCACAAACCCAATGATGATTCTAGACTGCCAGAGCCACGCTCCCTCAGGATTTTAACACCTTTTTTTATTGTTGTTGTTTGGGTTTTTTTTTTCCCTTATTCCTCAAACTAAATACAGAAATAGAACAGCAATTGAGCAGTTAAAATTTCCACTTGTATTTTCTTTCTGGAAATACCTTTTCACAGTCATCTATTTTTGTTTAAGAAGATTGCAATTAGGCCAGAAAAACTGATAAGCTTGTTTTCTGAAAATAAAATATCAGAGGGAAAAAAAGATGGTTGGTCTGAGAAGTGGAGTGGCAGTTAGGAAGTTTGCTGCTATTCCAGGGGTCCCAAGCTCCCAGCACCCACCTCGGGCCACTGCCAAGTGTCCACAGTTACACACACACACACGCACACACACACACACACACACACACACACCCCACATATACCAAACACACACAAATACATACAAACACACATACATATGCACAGAAACACAAATACACAGAAAGATACACAGAGATACACACACCCATACACATGCACATACAGACACACACAAATACACAAACGCACATACACATACAAACACACACATACACAGATACACACACATACCACATACACCAAACATACACAAATACATACAAACACACATACATATGCACAGAAACACAAATACACAGAAACATACACAAACACAGATACACACACCCATACACATGCATATAAACACATGCACATACAGACACACAAATACACAAACACACATACACATACAAACACACACATACACAGATACACACACACACACACAGACACACACACACACATACACACACACACTCCAGCTATAGCAATCTCTTACCTGGCTCTTTCTGTTTCTTCTTTACTTTTTAAAAAAAAAAAATTTTTTTTAGAGTGTCTTCTTTCCCCAAGACTGGCTCCTACTTGCTATGTTGTTGAGAAAGATCCTTAGCTCCTCTTTCCAGCTACTGAGTGCAGTTTATTCTGTACTGAGGCTGGAGCCCCGGGCTATAGGCATCCTAGATAGGCCAGGGTTCCCCTAATACTACCTCCCCACCACACACACATGAGCCAGATCCCCGGAACTGCCTCACCTTGTTTTTTTCTAAGTTAATTATGTTTATTTGTTATTTTATTTATTCTTCTTATTATATTTATTTATATTATTTCTATTTACTTTTGTTTTTTGAGACAGGATCCCCCTGGCTGTCCTTGAAATCACTAACACATTCAACAAATTATCAGTTTGCATGTGCTAGCTTATTTGAGCTTGACAAAAATCCTCTGAGCTGGACCTTGACTTCCTGCCAAGTGGGTGCTGCTGGAGGGTCATGGTCATTGTTTTGGCTCGGGTCATCCTCGTCCTTGTCCAGAACACTTGGTCCTAACAAGGGCTGAGGTCCCAGAATTTCAGCCAAGGCACTGTGGGGTATGAAATGGCCGAAACTTGACTGGAAGAAACCACTGACCCAGCAGTTTTTAGAAATAGGGGGAGGAGTGGTTGGGAACTGGAAGGGCTGGAAAGTGACCTCCCTTTGGTTTCCAGAAACAGAACAATTCTCAAGAGTTACACATAGGCATGGATAGCTGGTTCCCAGAGCCCTTGTGCTCAGTATAATTCCACCAGAGTCCTCTTCCGTAGGCTGACACCTGCAGTTTTCTGAGCTGAAGCTGGTCTGCTGAGGGGCTAGTGAGGGTCACCTGGTTGGTGGAGCAGAACCACTGTGAATGGGCCTGCTAGCCTGCATCGAACACTGATGCTCCCTGCAGGGATAAGTTCAAACACACTGAGAAGACACGAGTGTGGGGTGGAAAGGGATCCAGGACTGGCTGACGAGCACCAGTGGGAGAGTTCCGCATACTGGGGGCTTCCAAGGTCTAATTCTCTCTGAGAGATGTTGGGGATGCTGGCTGTGTGGGCAATGCCTATGGTGACCGTGAACATGGCCTCCCTATGGTCTTCTGCTACCCCAGGCACTGCTGCTCCTTCTGCTTCAGAAAGCTAGTTTCTTGGGGTACAAAGAGTGACAGCTGTGAAGGGGGTCTGGATGCACTCTGCATCCGGATCCTCCACACTCAGACGCCTGCCCTGTTCTCTATTCAGGTGACCCCACTCACAGCCTTGAAGTTTGCAGAGCTGACACTGAAGGCTGGCATTCCCAAGGGTGTGGTCAACATCCTTCCAGGATCTGGTAAGGCCTGGGGTGAGAAAAGGGCTGGGGCTCAGAGCATCCAGGTACACACATGGCCCGAGCAGTGTGGGAAAGGCAGTGCCCATGACCAGCCTCTGGTGGAGAAGGCCCTACCCTGGGGAGACACAGTGGCTTGAAGGGTCATGACATTCAGATAACTCCTCAGATGCTTTCTGTTTTGTGTATGAATGTTCACTTTCGTGTATGTTATACAACAAGAGTGTGCAGTACCTATAGAGGCCCAAAGAGAGCGTTGGATCCCCTATGACTGGAGTTACAGATAATTGTAAGCCACCATGTAGGTGCTAGGAATCCTTTTGCTTTGAGACAAGGTCTCATTGTGTGTCCTAGCTAGCCTGGAGCTCACTAGTTAGCCAGCTCTATGAGCCATCGTGTGTTTTTTATTCTTCTTAGATCTTCTCTAGGACTCACCACTTACTCCTTATTTTGTGAAAATCTACTTTACAAACAGAAATGTTTTATGTAGCTCAAGACCTCCTTTTGTGCCTTTACCTTTTGTGTATATACAAATGTATCATCAGTGCAATTATGTGGCAACTAGTGTAGCTACTGATGCTACTTTGTATCATTTCTTGTCTGCTAATGAAGCTGGAAGGGGGGCTATCTTCTGCAGTTCTTATCTGTCCCCTCCTTCCTGGTCATGGTGGATCTGAGTCTGTCTGCCATCCACTTTCTCTGGTTTGCTCCGCCCCTTTGTTATTGGTGTCTAAGCTGTTACATTTCTACCTGTTTTAAGGTCAGCAATGAAACTGTACCGCTGCTTTTGTACTGTACAGGTTGCTTTTGAAATCAGTTAAAAGATGAAAGCGAAATGAAGTGTGTGCCGCAAGGCTTGAGTAGCCATATTCGTGGTTCGTGATGCCCCCTCGTGGATTCTGACCACTGTCAGGAATTCTAGATCACCTGCTTTCATCTCCGAGAACCTCCTTCAGTATTTCTTCTACTTGCCAAAATCTCTCAGTTGTCTGTGGGATGATGTCCTTATTTTCCTCCATTTTCTGAAGACCTACATGGCTTTCCTGTGTGTGAAACTGCTTTTTTGCTGTATTTTCAGTATTTTGCCCCGTATGCCATCCCATATTGTCCCACATGCTGTCCCTATGCCACCCCACATGCCTTCTTGGGTCACCCCGTGTGCCTTTACTCTCACATCATGTGCCTTCTGGCCTCTGGTTTCTGATGAGACATCTGCTCTTGGTCTGATTGGCATTCCTGTGTATCTGAGAGGCCATTCCTCCATCACTGTTTTCCCCTGCATTTCTGCCTCTTGTGTCAGTGAGTGGATTTCATTGTATCCATTATTAGAAACTCTTGCAGCTTCTTAGATGCACATTAGTTCTGGTCTCAATTTTTTTTTTTTTTTTGGCCATATTCAGCATGGTTGTTTGTGCCTTTTAATTCCTGCTCCTCTCACTATTCTTATGACATGTGTATCGCTACAACTAACAGTGCCCTGCTTTCCCCAGAGGCTCTGGTCATTTTTTCAACCCTTTTTGCTCTGTTTTCTTTTCTTTTTTCTTTTTTCTTCAGCAGGAATGAGAGCAGGAATGGAGATCGTGCATATAGCTAGTCTTGGAAGCTCACAAGCCTTCTTCTCAAGCAGTTCTAGGATCTTCTTGACTCGCCTCTCGCTGGCAGCACGGACATAGCTGTTGGCATCCAGAGCTTCTGCTCTCTTTTGCTGCTTCTGTCAGCTCATGTCTGACGCTGAGCCCTTGCTTTAGCTGTCACATGTCCTGCTGGGTTTCCTCTGTGCTCTGCTCTGTTGACTGCCAGCCCTTCCTTTGTGAAGCACCTCCGTTGTTTCTCAACTTGCCCCGTTCTTTCTCTCTCTTTCTTTTCTTCTTTCTTTCTTTTTTCTAAAAGTAAGCATTTTAAGCAATATTTTGTAGTGACGTTGAATACTGTTTCCCCTTCCTTTTCAAAGCTTATTTTTCTTTGCTTGACTGTTTAATGAATTCATTAGACACTTTCAATGAAACCTCTTTCCCACAATGTCTGTAGCTTTATTATCATGTCTGAGGGTTGAGCTGGAGCCTGGTAACCACAGCCACCCTCCAGGACAGCAGACTCAGGACGGTTCACTTGACTGCATTTCTCTGGCTGCTGTTAATCCTTCTGCCTCTGCCAATGTCTCTTAGCTGTTTAGCCCAGGTGCTCATCATCATCATGTGTGTGTGTGTGTGTGTGTGTGTGTGTGTATGTGTGTGCGCGCGCGTGTGTAAATACATGTATATATATATGCTCATCGTATATATGCATATATATATATATACATATATATATATATATATATACACATATATATGCCTGTAGGTTCTTTTTGCATATATGTTGGTATGCCATGTGCATACCTGGTACCCAAGGAGACCAGAGGAGGGCATCAGATTCACTGGAGCTGGAGTTACAGATGTTTGTGAGCCACCATATGGATGCTGGGAGTCAAACTTGCTTCAGCCAGTATTCTTTTTTCTTTTTCTTTTCTCTCTTTTTTTTTTAAGGCTTATTTATTTATTATATGTGGGTACACTGTAGCTGTCTTCAGACACTCCAGAAGAGGGCATCAGATCTCATTATGGATGGTTGTGAGCCACCATGTGGTTGCTGGGATTTGAACTCAGGACCTTTGGAAGAGCAGTTGGTGCTCTTAAGCGCTGAGCCATCTCTCCAGCCCCGTCAGCCAGTGTTCTTAACCACTGATCGTCTCTCTAGCTCCTGCTCATCATTTTTTGATGGTACTCCATGACATTCGACAACTTCAATCCTTTGAATGAGTAATTTTTTAAAGATTTAGTTTATTACTTTATATTGTGTGTGGAAGGGTATATGCACACGAGTGAAGGTGCCCACGGAGGCTCGCGGAGGTCAGCAGCTTTGAACTCCCCTGAAGCTGGAGTTACAGACGGTTGTGAGACACCCAGATGGATGCTGGAAATCAGACCCAGGTCCTCTGAGAAAGCAACCAGGGCTCTCCACTCCTGAACCGTGTCTCCAGCCTGTGAAGGGATAATTTTTAATGCCAGCGTTTGAAGTTTGAAGGGCTTCTCCCTCACCCTGCTCTCAGGTATCATATGACCCTCAGGTTATCTTATAACCTCCTGGAGCCTTCTGCGCCTTCTAAGTTGCTTACACTCGAACCTCTGTCCCTGAGTGCTCTTAAGGCTGAGTGTTTCTCTCTGGTTCCTTTTGAACGTGTTGATGCTCTGTTCTGATGGACAGCTTTCCTGTTGGTAAAAGTCTCTCCCATGAGGAAGTGGGGCGGGCACAGGCTGCTCTGGAGTGCTCCTTTACAAAGGGCCTGGTGAAGAAGAGATTCCCAACCACTCAGCCGTATTTGCCAAGTAGACGACCCTGCCAGTGAGATGCTGTGTGTCAGAGAGGAACATGAGGGAGTCGTTTCTCTCCTTCCACCACATGAGTTCCAGGAGCTGCCCCTCAGGCATTGAGGTTTGGCAGCAGGCATTTTATCCACTGGGATATTTTACTGGCTCTATTGTGTTGTGTTTTTATTATTCTTAAGTATGAGACAATTTTTTGTTTTTGTTTTTTTGGATTTGGTTTTTTCGAGACAGGGTTTCTCTGAATAGCCCTGGCTGTCCTGGAACTCACTCTGTAGACCAGGCTGGCCTCGAACTCAGAAATCTGCCTGCCTCTGCCTCCCAGAGTGCTGGGATTACAGGCATGCGCCACCACCACCTGGCTGAGACAATTGTAATCTTAACTTCTCTTTGAACCTATAAACACAGAGCAATTCCAGAACTTGTCAAGTGTGGGGCTTTTTTGTTTTGTTTTGGTTTGGTTTTTGGTTTTTTGAGACAGGGTTTCTCTGTGTATCCCAGGCTGTCCTGGAACTCACTCTGTAGACCAGGCTAGCCTCAAACTTAGAAATCTGCCTGCCTCTGCCTCCCAAGTGCTGGGATTAAAGGCGTGTGCCACCACTGCCCGGCGCCAGGTGTGCTGTTCAAGACTGTTGTTCATGAAGTTTCTTATTGCCCATTCTACCATCAAAGTACACAGCACGTATCTGTGACAGGGTGGTAGTGGCAAAGTCACAGATCTGAGGGAATTTCCCTGATGGCGCATACTGTTGAAGTGGGTAGGGCGGTACATACTGTAGTCTCAGTACTCGGTAGGCTGAGCCAGCAGGTTTACTGTAGCTGGACTTTGTCTGCTTTGCGGGTTCTTCTTTCTTCCACCCTTCTCTACCTTTCTACCCTTTAACCCCCTAACACTAGATAGGAGAGAGAAATGGATAGAAAGAGAAGGGGGAGATGTTATCATTAGATCACTTCCTGCTGACTAGGGGTGTTCCTTAGGGCAAGTCTGAGCTTCACCGTCAGAATATCTAATTTCTTCTTTTTCTTTTTTCTTCTTTGCACATGACTACCAAACAAACCATGACCAACAACAGCAAACAACAAACAACCCTTCCTCTTGGGGCCCTAGCATTTATATACCCTCTCAAAAGTCCCCATAATTCTAAATGTCACA
This sequence comes from Apodemus sylvaticus, assembly GCF_947179515.1. NCBI lineage: Eukaryota > Metazoa > Chordata > Mammalia > Rodentia > Muridae > Apodemus > Apodemus sylvaticus. The sequence goes on from NC_067473.1 coordinate 121,478,090, forward strand.
TAATCGCAGAAACTATCTGCAGCTGGCAAAATCATACCCCTGCTACAGCATGAGGCAAATCACAGTCAGCTGCTGTGGAGTCTGAAGCAGCCCCACATCCCACACCTGGGATTAAAACAAAAACATATCCCCATAATATTTCTGTGTTTTTCAAAGAAACCAAAAGTCCAAGATTGTCACTACAGCTTACTTCAAGTTTGAGACCCCGGGCTACACAGAAAGACCTTGTCATAAGCAATGTTATAGGTTTTCGTGCTGGTTTGCTCTCTTTATATCTGGAGAAGCATCTCTGCAGATATTTTCCTGGTTTTAAATAACTCATTTGTTTTCTTAAATAGTGTATTGTTTAAAAAAAGTGCTTTTGCATATTTTGGATTTGAGTCCCTTGTCACATACATCTTGGCAGACACTTTCTCCACTAAGCAGTGATTTAACAGTAGTATCAAAATGGAATTAACTTCCAGGCCAGCAGTTCCCATGTTCTCCTCTCAATTAAGCTAGCTGTATGGAGTATCCAGTTTACCAGAGTAGAGCCCTGGGATTGGATGCAGGGACCAGGGCTGGGAAAGATTAAAAGCACATCTTCAAAGGCATTGGATTTGAGAGGCCCCAAACCATCAAGCACAAGGCTGAGTAAGCTGAGGGTGAGAGATGGCTCTCATCCCAGGGAGTTTGGCTGGTGATGCATATTTAGGAGATGACGTATCTAAGAGTGGCCTTTGGAGATCTGGCCCTGATCAGCTGAGGAAGCCCTGTAAACTGAGAAATGTGCGCCTAGGGCAAGCTAGCCCTGGGTGTTTGGAGATTGCATAAAAGACAGAGATGGGAAGGAACAGTCAGGGAAAATAAACTATGAGAGCAGACACCAAATCAAGTAAGAACCGGGGGGCTTGGGGAGGGGTTTCTATTGATCCTGAGAAAAAGCAGCAACCCACCCCGTGGACCAGACAGACACCAAGGACTTGGCCACTGACCAGGCTGAGGGATATGAAGGAGGGAGGTGTACTTTGGGGCAGACCAGAGCTCAGTAGTACAAGTAGACATGGCAAGAGTATCAGCATCCCCAGGGTGGGAGCATCCCATGATACACATCCATGGACCACAGTCAGCCTTGACCCTGACAGTCACCCCTGATTTCCACACTCGATGCCAAGTGTAGTCTCTGGTGCTGCCATGATGAAATGTTGAGCCTGGGGGCTTCCTCATCAGACAGCTATGGTTACAGCACTGGGGGCCAAAAGCCAAAGAGCAGAGATGGCAGGGTGGCATCCCCTGATGCCTCACTCCCTGCTGTGAAGATGCCATTGTGTCTCTATCCTCACATACCCATCTCTCCATGTACATCTGGATCCTGGTTTCCTTTTTTTTTTTTTTTTAAATAAGGACACCAGTCACATAGGATAGAGTCCATCCTATGACTCCTTTAGAGATCCTGCCTCCTGATGCACTCACATTCAGAGGCAATGGGGTTAGTACTTTAGTGTTTTAATTTGGAAGAACATAGTTGCACCCATAAAAGGGCAAAATCCCATGAACCCTGACATGGCGTACCATGTAAAAAGCATGGTGTAGCATCCTCTGGTGGACATGTGAGGGACAGGTGGCTGGCTGCCCTTCCCAGACCCCAGAGGTCTCCTTGACTTTCTCACCTATTCTACCCACAGGCTCACTGGTTGGCCAGAGACTCTCAGATCACCCTGATGTGAGAAAAATAGGATTCACAGGCTCCACGGAGGTGGGAAAACACATCATGAAAAGGTAGGTGGGTCATCTGAGTATCTGGGTATTGAGATGGTGACCCCACAAATTGGGTCCTGGGTTTTGGTGGGTATAGCCAGCCCCAGCATGTTAATACAGATTCAGAATTTTCCATGAGCCCTTGCGAGGCTCAGTGGAGGCCACACAAGCCAGCAGGGTTCTGGTACTATGCTATCTCCTAACCCTAGCAGTGCCAGAAGTCAGCAGATCTGCCTTGAGATCACCATGAGTATAAACTAGACACTAATTTTAAAACCTCAACACACACTAAGACGTACTCATCCATAACTTTTATATTGATTACAAACTGACCTGGCAGTGGTTTAGATACATTAGATTAAATGAAATCTATTACAGTTCGCTTTCTATATCCATGGCAGATTCAAACAACTGCAGATTAGAAATATTTGGAAAGTCAATTTTGCCTGCGCTGAACACGTATGACCTTACATTTACCTAGCCAGGACAAGTATTCATACCGTGCTCACACTGTGTTAGACATCATGAACAGAGAGCTGTGGGTACAAGAAGGCAGCATAGCTTCTGTGCACACTGTCCACAAGGAGCCTCAGCACCTGAGGGCTTTGGTACATACAAGACTGCTGTGGGTCACCTGTGGGCAGTGCTGAGGCAGGGGAACCCCTACTCTTGGGTGGCCAAGAACAAGAAGATCTGTGCTCTCAGGCCATGCACTTACGGTGGCATGGCTGAAGTATGGATATTGCCCATGGACACACGTCTGTGATTCCTGACATCTTTCTGCTTGGTCACTAAAACCCTGAGATATCCCTATCTGGCCAACACAGCTCTCCGGCCACATCTGCTCCAGCTGAGGGATGATTCTCTTTAGGATTTTCTCAATCCACATTTCGGGAGCACCAACCGTGTGCTAGGCACTGGGATGTCATAGGAACCAGACAAGTGCGTGCTACTGTAGGGAGGCCTGCCTTCTCACAGACGGAGTCATTCATAAACACACAGTGGAGCAAAGCATCTGAGAGAGACACAGGGAGGTGAGGGTCAGAAAAGGGCTCTAAGAACTGGACAGGAGGGAGAGGAGGACACCTATGAAAAGCCTAGCCTGGGCTGTGTATTAGGGGAATAGAGCAGGCCCAGTGGTAGGAGGTGGAATGGATTGTGGGGGCGGTGGGTCTGGTGGCTCTTTGGAGTCTAACATGCTCTGGCCTTGCCTTGTACCCCACCTGCACACCCCTGTGCTCGGGGCCACCTGAAGTTAGCGCCACCCCTCTGTTCCTTCTAGCTGTGCCCTGAGTAACGTGAAGAAGGTCTCCCTGGAGCTGGGTGGAAAGTCACCCCTTATCATCTTTGCTGACTGTGACCTCAACAAAGCTGTGCAGATGGTGAGGCTGGGCCAGGGGTAGAGATGGGAACATACGGGAGGAAGAAGAGGGAGGCATGGGGCAGAGGCAGGGAAATGGGAGTGCAGCATCTCTCGGCGTCTAGGGCTAGCCCAAGCTGCACAAGCATCCATGATGTCACACGTATAAGTAGCCCAGTGAGAAGCACCCTTGGGGCAAGGATGTTCGCCACAGTGTATTCCCAGCATGTCCTGTCATACCATTGAGCTAGCTGCACGGATTTGGGAACATGAGCAGGCTGCCTCTCATGGCATTTGTGAAAACCTAAGTATCTCTTGGGCATGACCCTGCTGACAGCCAATGACCCTGTGCACACATGCTCAGGGTCTCTACCTCAGTGCTGGGTAGCCACAGGCTAGACCTCAGCATACCCATCTGCACAGGGCCAAGGAAGTACCCATCTGTGCTGACCTCTTAGATTGGCTGGACTAGGGACTCAGGACAGTGACTGCATGTGACACATGCGATGGAAGTGGAGCGATTCTTACCATTGGTGTGTGCCTCAGTCCTCCTGTTCTTTCCACATCAGTCAGGCCCACTCAGGTATCCTCCAGCCATCTTAGCAGCCTGCCTAACCTCCTTCTGCCTTGGAGGAGCCATGACACCCAGGATAGTCCTAAAACGGAGTCCCGCCTTGCTTGGCGGGAAGCTGAGGGAGGCCAGGTCCTTGTTCATGTCCCCTTGAGCCCAACAGCCCAGGGTCTTGGTTCAATGCAAGATGCTGCTGCCGAGCCCTGCACCTAGAGGGAGGCCTATGCCAACTGTTGGGCTGTGTCGTGCAGGCCAGGAGAGCTGGACTGGACTCTGCCCCCCATCCCTGGCCTCCTGCTACAGGCTTCTCAGCTTCTGGTGTGTCCTAATGGCTTTCCTCTACTCCTGCAAGGGCTTCCCTGGAACCAGAACTGTCCCCTCAGCCTTTCCCTCAAGCTATGCGTGCAGCCTAGTCCCAAGAAAACCTGGTACCTTTTGGGTCACCCTGTTACTACCAATGGTCTCGGGGAGCAGGCAGGCTCAAACCCACCCCATACTGTTCTCTATTGTTTGTGTGACTAGCATCGCTATGTGGCAGTGGGGGTGAGGCCTCTATGGCTTCCTCTGACCATGTATCCTCATTTCCCACTGCTATCCCTTACCTCCTCAGGCTGAGGGTTGCATGGGACATATGTGTCCAGTGCGGGTCAAGCCTGACCCATGTGTGGGAGGAAGGCAGGATGCAGGCACACACCCCTCTTCCATGAGAGAGAATGGAAATCCTGACAGGCACTAGGGCGGAAGCACTGTGGAGATCCCTGACCTGGCATTTCTGTTCTTCTCTGAAGGGTATGAGCTCCGTTTTCTTCAACAAAGGGGAGAACTGCATCGCGGCAGGACGGCTCTTTGTGGAGGACTCCATCCACGACCAGTTTGTGCAGAAAGTGGTAAGCTCGAGGCTGGCGGCTGAGTTGGAGGAGCAGGATGCAGGAGAGGCAGTGGTACCCAGTGAGGAGTGGCTGGGCTCCTCTCATTGGCTACCACCATCCGTTCAGAGGATCCCTGGGGAACTCTCTTGAGACTTCAGCTCAAATTGACATAACCAAAAAGGCACGTGGGCTGAGGGTGTCTCAGTGGCCTATGCTTGCTCAGGCCTTGGAGTTCCATTTCCACCACCACCACCACCACAAAGAAGACATATTCTCCAATAACAGAGCCTCGGGTGAGGGTCAGGTGTACAGGATTCATGGAACTGCCCCCTTAGGTGGGAGGGAGCAGGAGAGGACAGGGCAAGGGAAAGAACAAGAAAACATGGCCTCAGAAACCCCCAGCAGCATCCCAGGAGGAGGACCTGCCCCCAACCCACAACGTTGGGCAGTGGTTGTCATAAGCTGGCCTTGGGGTGAGGAAGGAAGCTTCTGACAGCTCTCGATCTTAGCAGCAGCAACCTGCCAGAGCCTCTGGGGACCTGGCAGGTGCCAAGCAGCTCCCACTGGATTTACTGGCTGATTTAACAAAACACCAAAGGGCCAAAATGGCTTTTGGAACAAATGGGTCTTCTTGGCCCTGTAGGCTTGTCTTGTTTGCTTGCTGTTTGTTTGCTTGCTTGCTTGCTTGCTTGCTTGTAGTGCTGGAATGGATCCCAGGGCCTTAGCTAGTGAGATTATTGCTCTGTTACCCACCCTGAGCCTCAGCGAGGAATGTTTTTAATGCCTGACTTCTGGATCTCTGTGGATTGGCTTATGACCAGCTTCATCATGTGAGGTTAACAGTTGTAAAACGAGGAATGTTTTTAATGCCTGACTTCTGGATCTCTGTGGATTGGCTTATGACCAGCTTCATCATGTGAGGTTAACAGTTGTAAAACGACACTCTCCTAACATAAACCAGAGATGGGGAAACTCCAGCTGTTAGGATGAAGTCATGCGTGGGCACAGGTCGGCCCAGCCAGAGCCACCACCCATCTTCAAAGTCTAGACAATAGTGTCAAGGTGACAACTGTAATCCCATTTTAGGTCCTGAAGATCAGGCAGGAACCTGACAGACATGTGCAGGCGTGGGGAGAGGCAGCAAGTCTACCTGTCATTTAACGTACACTGTGGCTAGGACACTCTGAGGAAAAGATAGGGTGACATTGCCACTTAGAAGTATTTCCTGGGGGAAGGTCTGTGTAATCAAGTACCAGAGATAAATGATTCATATGGAAGAAGGTTTGTTCTGGCTCATGGTTTCAGAGTGTGTGGTCCCTTGGCCCAGTTGCATTGGGCCTGTGGTAGGGCAGAGTATCGTGATAGAGTAGAGCAGAAACAGTGACCTCATGGCTCAGAGAGAAGAGACGAAGGGCCAGGATCCCAATGTCTCCTTCAAGGGAACAGCTCTAGTGACCTCACTCCCCTCTGCTCTATCCTGTCTCCTAAAGGTCCCGCCACATCCCCCAGCCCCCAACCTGGCAACCAAGCCTTCAACACTGGTGCCAAACCAGAGTAGTCAGGAATGGCTCTCGGTATGAAAGGCAACAAGGACAGGAAAGGACCAGGCAGCTGTGCCGCATAACAAATGACACACAACACCCACCCGGTAGCGAGTTTACCTGGCTCCCAGTCCATCCCGACCGGAGTGAGCGCTGAAGTGATGAGTCTGGAGACAGCTCTGTGTGATCTCAAGATCCAGGACAGGAGCCTCGGAGCCAGGCCACACTAGAAAAGGTCTGCTCTCCCAGAGATCTGTCTCGTTGGCCTCTGATTCTGGTCATCTGCGTTCTTCTTATTTTCAGTTGTGAGCCTAGCCTTTGATGGCTGAGCCATCTCTCCAGTCCACGGACCCTTTCTTAATCTTACATCCTGGCTCTTTTTTTTAAAGATTATTTTGCATGGATACATGTTTCTCCTGCATGTGCATATGTACACTGCATGCTTGGTGTCTGCAGACGTCAGAGGGCACTGACTGCCCTGGAACTGGAGTTATAGATGACTATGAGCCTCCATACCTGGGAACCAATCACTGGACCCCTGGAAGAGCAGCTGGTGCTTTTAACTCACGAGCCATCTCTTCAGCCCCTGACTCAGATTTCTGTTCCCTACCATTCCAAGCTCCAGAGCTTTAGATCACCTCCTCTGTTACACCCTGGGAAGCATCTCTAAGTCACAAAACCTAGACTCACTTAAAGCTGCCTGTGGCAGAGGGAAGGCTTCCTGGAGGAGGCCACTCTCAAGCTATTTGTTGAAACAGAGAAAAATGAAGGCGGAGATTGGTAGACTTGATCCTCAGAACCCTTCTCTCTGTCCAGTGTCTGTCCTTCTATCTGTCACTGAAACTGCTGCAGAAGATAGGTTTGAAGCCAGGCTTAGAAAGCCCCATTAGCTGGGAAATGGTCTCCACACGTTCTTCCGGCATCTGCGGTCAGTACAAAACCGCAAAGGTCGGAGGTGTCCTGGTCCTGACTGTCACAGAACACTGTAGAAGAGTTGTTCAGGACTTGACCAGAGGATTTTCTGCAGGTGGAGGAGGTAGAGAAGATGAAAATCGGCAACCCCCTGGACAGAGACACCAACCACGGCCCACAGAACCATGAGGCCCACCTGAAGAAGCTGGTGGAGTATTGCCAACGCGGTGTGAAGGAAGGGGCCACACTGGTCTGTGGTGGGAGCCAAGTCCCAAGGCCAGGTCAGTCAGAATTCTCCAGCTCACTTGGGTAAACTGAGGCAGCAAACACTAGGCCTCTGGTTTCCAGCCCAGATCTAACTCGATATAGCCAAAGGCCAAGTACTGGTATGGTAAGGATTCAGGCCTGCAGCTCAGATCTTGGACATAATGGGCCTCGGCCATTTGGTCACTCTCGGGACCCAAGTCTAGGACTGAGAAGGTGAGGACTCCAGAACATTTCCTCTGCTGTTAGGGAGTTGCCTTTGGGGACACTCCACCATGGGGGCAGTCTCCTCTAAGATTTCAGAGCCCTCCCATTTTGGCTTCTCTTTCAACCAGTTGTTTTGTAGCGTTGTGTGACTTCTGGAGAGGCACGGACTAATGCCTACTCACCCCCGGATAGAGCACCAGGAACTGACCAAAAATGATGGATCCACTGAGGTCTAGCTTACTGAGCCAGTTTATTGGAGTCATTTACACGGACATGAACGGTTCAAAGGCAGCTGCATTAGAGCCTGGGTGACGACCTCCAGGCTTGTGTCACTTATTTACTATGAGCTTTTATCGTCCTTCCCTTCTCCTTCTCCTCCTTCTCCTCCTCCTCCCTCCTTCCTCCTCCCTCCTCCCTCCTTCCTCCTCTCTCCTCTCTCCTCCCTCTTCCCGCCTCCCTCCCCCCCTGCTCCCACCTCCCTCCCCACTCCAGGGAGTGTTTTAATTCAGAGGAAACAGCTAGGCAACAGGTGGAAACTTGACAGTGTCCCTCCAGTGTTGGTAAGCTGCCCTTAGCTGGGAGTGAGCCTTAGCCTAGAGCAGGCAATCCTTGAGATGGTGCAGATCTTCACAGACGCATGGCTCAGGCTTCCCATTCGCAGCTCTACAGAGCCAGCACTAGTTAGATACTTCTGCCTGATGGTCCTGGGCACTTGGCTTTATCAATCCTCTCACTGCCTGTCTTAGTTTTTTGGATTTTTTTTTTTTGTTTTTTGTTTTTGTTTTATTTTGTTTTTGCCACAAAGACCCCACGACCAACACAATGTACAGAAGAGTTTATTGGGTTTCCAGTTTCAAGGGGTGAGTCCATGATCATGGCAGAGCGCATCACTGTGGGCAGTTACATCGCTGGAGCAGTAACTGAGAACTCACATATTAAGACAAAAATTATGAGGCAGGGAAACTGGAAATGGTGTGGGCTTTGGAAACCCCCAAACACACACCTTCTTCAACAAGGCCACGCCTCCTAATCCTTCCCAAACATTCTCACTAACTAGGGACCAAGCATTCCAATACATGAGCCTACGAGGGTCATTCTCATTGAAATCAGCACAGTGCCTGAGCCCAGGCCCACCTGCTTCTCTGGAATCTCCTCTCACTTCTAGCCCCCCAAACCAGGACAGCAGAAGCCCCATGGATCGAGTCTTGTGCTGCCTACCCATGGCACCACAGCTCCACATCCTGGCTGCCTTTGCTATCTGCCTTATTTATTCTATACAGAACCCTGCACAGAAAGGCTCTCCTTAGCTGAAGGAAAGAAGGAGGGAAAGAGAGGACAAACATCCCTTTCTGATTCCTTGATTTTAATCCTCTCCTGGTTCTGTGAAGTCTGGCACCTCATTTGTGTTTGGGCTCTCCTGCACCTCATCCTGCCGAGTGCCCCCACAAGTCAGCCATACACCCTTTGTTTATTCACCCTCTGAGAGCTCTCAGGTCCTGATAGCCAGCAGTGCCCTCCTGCTTCGGAGGCAAGTTCCCTGACGGTCTCATTGGTAAGCAGTCTGTCTTGCCCTTGACCCCCAACCACCGTCTTGCATTCTCTCTTGATGCTTCTCATCTTCTGCCCTCTGTATTGGCTGTTCCTCAGCTTGGCAGGCAGCCCCCAGCATCCCACCCAGAGAACAACTTGTCACTTAGCATAAGTGGCTTTCAAGCACAAACTTCCCTGTATCGCCGATGTGGGGAGTTCCTTAAGGCTGGGTACGGTGTGACAAGCCCTAGCAGGGGGCAGAGGCAAGCCTTGTTCATAGAGCAGGGAGAGGGACCCAATGGGCCAGTGCAGCCCCCAGGAACCTAGGGTAGCACATCAGCTCTCTGAAGAGGAGGGTGGAGAGTTTTCTAGAACCCTGTCAAGAACAGGACAGATTAGGGATGACTCTTTTTGGCCATTTCTACCTGGAAGGCAGATGATGAGGTGCCTGGGTCTATAGTGTACCTGTTAGAACCAGAACAGAGTGCTATGTGAGCCAGGCCCTGGTCGGGGCAGGAAGAGACTGTCGGAGACTTACACCTCCAACATGCGTCAGACCACTGTCTCTCTTACAGGCTTCTTCTTTCAGCCAACCGTTTTTACGGACGTGGAGGACCACATGTACATTGCTAAGGAGGAGTCCTTTGGTCCCATCATGATCATCTCTCGGTTTGCTGATGGGTATGTGATCCGCCATGCCTCTCCAGGCTTTTTCTCTGTGTGCATGGAGTCTTGACATGAGTTGTAAGAGATGGTCCATGAGGAGGAAACTGAGTCCGCGAAGAACCTGTGCACCACGCCTGGGCTGCCTGCCTCTTAAGACTCAGGAGGTTCTGGCTTCCCTTTGCCTCCCCTCTCCCTGGGCCAGGATGGCCTCCAGGCCCAGATGAGCAAAACCAGTTTCCTCTCATGTCCCTGCTTCCCTCGGTCTGCCCTGCATCTCTCTGGCATTACTTACAGCCTGCCAGGTCCAGTTCTCATGGTGTCTTATGAGTAGTAAATTGACCCTATACAACTGGCCTGGACAACTTGGGTCTTAGGAATGAGCTTCAGGTTGGCTGGATGGAGTGAACGTGTCTCTGCTCCGTGCCACATCTGTTTTTTCCTGGTACAAAGGAAGAAGCTGTGCTCGCCTGGATCCGTGAGCCTCCATGGCAGCCTCGGGCAGCTAGGTCCAGTGGCCTGGAGCCTGGGTCACATGGAAACCGACTGAAGGTAGCAAGGATCCTTGGGAGCTAACTTCAGAGCACACTCCTCAGCTCAGTGGTCATTTGAGGCCGTCGGGTTAAAGAGAAAGATCCACTCATAGTGGAGGAACTGCAGATCTTTGGTCACATTTGACCATCCATTTTTTTAGGCAAAATGACACCTTCCCCTTTCCCAACTAATGGTCACTATGTGACTACAATCACTGTGCTGACTATATTAGACAGGCTTCACTTTCTTTGCCAAACAGGCACAACCGTAGCTCTTTGATCCAATGTCTGCTGAATTCCCTAAGCTGCCTCTCTGGGCTCCGTCCCTGAGTGAGGTCCCATGCCCAGCTCTGCTCTGTGAAGTGCCTATGCCCTGTCCCCTCCACCTTCTCTCCTGCCACATTTTCCTCCAGTCTTGCTCTGGCCTCCACATAGTTTTTTTTTCCTTTTAGAATCTCATGGGTGTGAATCAAGGGAGCTAGGAACTTGGTAGAGGCAGATTCTGATCTTGCCTTGTCCCCAGTCCAAAAATGGACGCTCTGAGCATCCCTCAGGGATCCTTGGATTTTCCCCCACAGGGACGTGGATGGGGTGCTGTATCGGGCCAATGCCACAGAATTTGGCCTGGCCTCCGGTGTCTTCACCCGCGATATCAACAAGGCCCTGTATGTCAGTGACAAACTGCAGGCGGGCACTGTGTTCGTCAACACGTATAACAAGACTGATGTGGCTGCACCGTTTGGAGGATTCAAGCAGTCTGGATTTGGCAAAGACCTGGGTAACCAAACCCTGTCTGTGGGACTGTTTTTCAGCAGACACCTGTCAAAGGCCACCAAGGGCCAGGTTTTGTCCTCAGTGCTGGGGTGTCACACTAATCAAGAAAGCTGGTGGCTGATCAGTTCTTGCTGGGAGGGGACACTCCTGAGACTGATGTACTTTCTGAGATAGCAGATGGAAGCGGAAAGTATATGTATGCATAATAGGTTCTTGTCACAGGCAGACAGAGAGTCAACTTCTTGGCTGCCAATAGCTAGTAGGGCACCCATCCCACCTCTTCTACCATCAGTGTAGTAGGGAAGGTTCTGGAATGGTTGCCCCAGTTCATTCTCCTGCCTGCACTGGTACCCAAGCCCACAGCTTACTACAGGGATGGCCTGGGTTGGATGCGTGATTTCCCCAGGACCTTGGTTTCTCATCTGTGGAGAGAGCCAGGCTACCCACAGGTGTGTTTCCCAGAGAGGTTCCCTGCACACCCATAAGGTGTCCCAACAGTGTGTGCTATCTTGCAGGAGAGGCGGCCCTGAACGAGTACCTGCGGATCAAGACCGTGACTTTTGAGTACTAAAGCCGAGTCTCTGTGATACTTGTCCTGTACCCTGTTGGCCTCCTCTCAGGGAGCCCTGTCCCCTGTCTGGTGGACTTAGCACCCTCCTGTCCCCAGCACTGTTCCCTTCAGCTGCTGGAGCTATCGGCCTGGACCCCTGCTGGTGACAAAAACCCCTCTGAACAATCGGAAGTGGTTCCAAGTGGAGTGAGCAGTCATGTCCCCCATGAATAAAAATTGTGAGCAGAGGTCACCTGCACTTTGTGTCACAGCTCTGTCTATGGGTACCTCGGATGGACCCAGAAGCAATGGTCACCCTGAGTCCTGGCTATGTAGCATCTCTTGGCCTTCAGAGAACGAGACTCCATAATGGGGGCACAGGAGGCAATGCATGGGTTACCACACACCTCCAAAAGCAGACTGGGTACAAGAGGCTGTGGAAGAGGGTATGCCCCAGAAACAGGAAATGAGACTTGGGGAGTGAGCCCTGGGCCATCAAGCACCCCAGTCTCCTGCAAGGACTCAGGCTCTCACCAGCCATTCAGTGGACTTACTTGGACAGCCACCATGGCAGCCTGGGGTCTACAGCAGGAACTCCACCCTGCCTGGCATTTCCCCGGACAGCACTCCCATCTTCTACCATCTTTATTTCTTGTCATCTTATGCCACCCCAGCCGAGAGCACAGCCCCTGCAAGGCTTCTGCCTCCTGTGCGTTCACCTGTGGGTGCCCAAGGCCCTCTCCCCTGTGCCTTCATCCTGGAGGTCCCACACACCACATCTCAACAGATTTGCTATTGCCTTGGTTTACCCAACATTCTCTTCTTGACATGCCAACCACTACCACCTTTCTTTGGCTCTGCCTCTCTGGGCCCAAAAGTCTTTAAAGGCCTTTCTGCTCTTCCTCAACTCCCCTGGCCAGGCAGGCAGTGACCTGGATCAGCCTATGCTTGTATGGCAAAGACTTCAGGCCTATGTGTTATCTTGGACTTCCTCTGCATCCCTGTCCTTCTCCTAAGCGTGACACATGCCTCAGAGTAACATTTTGGTCAATGAGAAGCCACATACCCCGATACTAATCCCAGAAGATGATAGATCTGAGAGTTCTTATCACTTATAATGTCGCAAGTGATGTGATGTAAACATGTCATCCTGTATATGTGACGGGGCGGTGTAAACCCCACCATATGGCTGCTGGAGCATGAAACTGGGGTGGTCACAGTGGTACTGTCACTGGCCGTGTGTTCACTAAGTGATCATCAGTGATAATCAGTATATATGTTCTTTAAAAAGATTTATTTTTGTTTTTTGTCTCTGTGTTTGTGTGTATATGCACATGCATGCAGGTACCAGAAGAGATCAGAAGAGGATGTAAGAGATATCAAACCAATGTTTAGGGTGTTATAGGCTGACAGACATGGGTGCTAGGAATCAAACTCAACTCATCTACAAAAGAAGCAAGCTTGTAACTCCTGAGCTGTCCCTCTAGCCTATGTATGTGTGTGTGGCGGGGGAGGGAGGGTTGTTGAAACCAGTTATGGTGTTATACCTGCAGCAGCCTTATCTGTCTGGTGTGTGTGTGAGATGTCCCCAGCAGATCATGTCCAGTGATGAGTTTACTCTGCTGTGTCGTGCTCAGTGACATTGCCTGACAGCAAAGTCCTTGGACCTTATCCCGGTTCCGAGGTGACATAGGACAGTAGATTGTGTGACGCCCACGTGTGAACACTGGTAGTAGCCATGGTAACCACGATAGCTTTGTCGAGTGCTGCTTGCCATGCAGCCTTCTAAATCTTCTCCACACATTGCACTGCACACGCTGTGGTCCAGCGAAGGACTAGCCCATGGAAGCACAGAAGCTAGCTCGCTCGGGGCCTGTGGCTGCTACGAAGCTCCTTTTCCCCTTCCCAAACCAAGAGACCCTTGAAGCCCACGATGTGAAGTGACACTGAAACCCAGGTCCTGTGTCTCTGAGAATATCTCCAAAGCCTTCAGTTTCAGGCCACAGTTATAGGACACCAGTTCCTAATGGGAAATCCAGACTATGCCCACAGCCCATGTAGGAGGTAAAATGGGCTGCTCCCCAGGGCTCACTGCGCCTAGGCTGCAGCCTCTCAGGTCTCCTTACAGGTCTATGAAAGATGTGAGACTCGTGTTGGGTCCCATTGTGTGTGTGTGTGTGTGTGTGTGTGTGCGCGCGCGCGCGTGCATGCATGTGTGTGTGTGTGTTGGGTGGCAGGGGATTTCTAGGTTATTTCTTTTCTGCAGTCCCCCTCATCCTGCTGAAAGGTTCTGGGCGTGTCCAACCTTTTCCCCTGACACCCGTGGAAGGGAAAGATGTGTGCTTACTTCCACAGCCCATTTTAGAGTGGGATCAGGACGTACCACTGGGACACTAAACACCGCCCTGCCATTTCCACCTGCCCCCTCCCTCCCTTCCCAGAACCTTTTTATCTTGTAAAGCTTAAGGCTTTTTTTCCTGCCTTTAAACACAGGCTTTTCATTCTCAGGTAAGGCAAGCTGAGCCTGTGAGCCCAGGTTCACATTCAGCTGGGATGGAAATAGAAACATCCCACAATCTGCAGCCTTTACCACACGCCCCGCAGCCAGCTAAAGGGAGGATAGCTCAGAGGGAGAGCAGTCATGTAGGTGCGTGGGGCTCTGGGTTCCAGCCTCTGCACCCGTACACACATACACGGTAGTAATCTGCAGTCATTCTTCTACACTTTGTATGTGTAATGCCTGTGCTCCATGTAACATTTAAAATATGCCACAAGCTTTGTCCTCCCGTTCTGACATGTCTTCTTTTCATATATGCTGCCCTTTGCAAGGTCCCGGGTAGAAAGATTTGGGTCCTGTGAGGAGACCCTATGCTCTGGTTCTCCCAGCTGCCCTGGGATCCCCTCCCCTTGCCAGCTCCTCCTCATGTGCAGTCAGCTAAACCTATCTTTAGCATCAGGTCAGTTTCCTCAAGGCATCAAGTCAGTCCTGAGAGGAGGGGGGTTTTAGCTCCCTGGGTGCTGTCCCTGAGGATTGCAGCGAGTCAGGTCTGCAGACGGCAGCAGTACTTACATGCAAGCTGTCCCCGCTGTGGTCCCACAAGCTGATCAGCTGCTCCTGACTCCCACCTTCCTCCTCCAGACAGAGCATCAGTGCTGAGGCCACCGCAGAGTCCACACTGACAAGTGCTGTAAGTCATTGTCCCTGGAAGTCAGTCAGTCCCGGGTTAGCCCAGGACCCATAGGGAGGGGCTTGCTAATGGGTCAGGAGCATACCCAGCCTTCTGAATAGGGCACTGCCTGACACGCTGTGGTGGGCAAGACTTGCTTTCCTACCTAAAAAAGCAACTGCTGTGCCTGTCTGCCCAGTCCATCTTCTCATGGTGATATGTGCACCATGGTGTCAGCGGGTGCCGTCAAGTCTAAGCGCTACCATTGCCGCATTAAATTTTGCTCACACTGTGGTTTTGCAAATTACTGGCGGGTTCCCAATGACAGCCTTGTTGTCCTGGTAGTGCTTGTCTACATGCACAGCTGCCAGGAAGGACTAGGGATGGGGTAGGGTATGGTAAACTGCTTCAGAGTTGGCCTAGCCCAACGCCAGTCAGGGCCTGTCCTCTGCAGAGATCCCTGGGAGGCCAACTGACCTGACAGGACAGGAGTGAAGATGGACTTCCCTATCTGTAAAATGAAAGCCAGGGGTACCATTGTGCCCTAGACGGACAGCCTGGGGAGGGGGTTGTCCTTAGCTAGCTCTTGGATATCAGGAGGGGAGCAGTGAGGGGCCACCCTGGGTGGACTTGAAGTATCTTCTAATTAATCAGAAAGGACATTTTTGCGTTGGGGAATTTTCTTTTTGTTTTGTATGTGAACTTGATATTTTAAATTTAATATCTGAAAGATGTAGGTCTGGTGTTACAGAGCTGTAATCCACACACATACATGTCAAAGACAGGTTTTGTGAGTTTGAGGTCAGCCTGGTTGACAAAGCAAGTTCCAGGCCAACAAGCATGATACAGTGAGACCTTATATTAATACCAAAAAAAGAGATAACCTACTGGAAAGTCTCTCCTCTCTCTCTCTCTCTCTCTCTCTCTCTCTCTCTGTGTGTGTGTGTGTGTGTGTGTGTGTGTGTGTGTATGTGTGTGTGTGTGTGTGTGTGGTGTGCAAGAGCACATCCATCTGTCTGCCTTTGCATGTGTGTCTGTGTGTCTGTGCCTTTGTGTGTCTGTGCCTTTGTGTGTCTTGCAGGTCTTACATAGCAGGTTTCTGCAGATGCAGTTGGCAGCTTAGAGCCCAGCTAGAGCTCAGGATTCTTGAACAGTCAAGAGCAGTAAGTGGGGACACAGGATTGATTGTAGGAGCTAGTGTCCACTGAGGCTCCCCACTGCTGGCTGAGTCTTCCAGGGCTGTATCAGCCTGGGCAACCCACAGCTACTCCCTCCCCACCGCAGGTGAAGATTGCAAAAGACCTCCTTCCCCCGTCGGCCCTTCTACCTTCTACAGGGTCAGAAGTGATTTCTGCAACTCTTTCTGAGAATTACCAGTTACTTATTACCATAAGTGTGAGAGCATCACACATGTTGAAGTGTCATGACACAAACTTTCATGACACAAACACAAGTGAAATATCTAGAAGTATCAGACTGAAAACAGAACAGGCAAATGTGGACCCTACTCTGGAGGCTGGGAGATACAAGTTTCTAATTTGCAGTGTGCTCTGGAGGGTGGCAGTACTCCGCCTCCCAGCCCCGCCCCCACCGTGGCCCCGCCCTACTCAGTCCTGCTCCCAGGTCCAGTTTATTCTCCCTTGGCCCCTCCCCAAGCGGCCCCGCCTCTGAGGCGTGTCATTGGGTCCTTCGGCACCTAGGAAGCATCCCTGCACACCCCACTGCCGGTTCAGCGAGCTTCCCTGTGCTTACTGGAAACCTCCAGGGTTGCCGAGCTGGGCGTCTTTGGATACCTCGGTCCGCCAGACCCTTACTAGAAGGCTTTAAAACTAGATTTTTCAGTCTCCACTTCTGTGATTTGGCCCCGCCCACAAGACCCGCCCAGCAACCACTCCCCTCCTGTGGCCCCGCCCCTCTGTCTGGACGCCTAGGCAGGGCGGGGCTGGCTAGCCTGCTGCCCTTCCCTCTTCCTCCCGCCGTAGGCCTCCACAGTGTCCAGCGCGCGCCTAGCCGCCTCGCTTTCGCCGCCGGCCAGGAGAGGACCGGTAAGCGCGGGCAGGAACTGGACTGGGAGTCGGGGAAGCCAAGGGAAAGCGGAGCGCCTATGGGCCTCGGGAAGGGGCGTGGGGCGCAGGGTCTGGCTTAGGCACACTGGGGCGGGTCAGTTTGTGGCATCCTCGCTCCAAAGGTCTGCAGAGACCACCCTGCTCATCCCCCTTCCTCTGCCAGTGATGAACCCCAGAGCGCCTGACTCTAGGGGTCACGATTGACTCCTTCAGCACCCCCGAGAGCATCTCTGCCTACGCCACAGCAGGCTCAGCGAGCTGCCCTGCGCTCCGGGAGGTCGTTCAGACTTGAGAAGATACCTCAATCCACCAGACCCTTTCTATAAAGCTTTAAAAACTCAGGTTTTCAAACTGTTTCTTCACCACTGAGACCATTTAGAGCCGCAGCCTTTCCAGCCTGACCCAGATATCTAGATGGTCCTGCTCTGCTTCCTGATGCTGGCTGGCCTCATGCTGGCACTATGGTAGCTTAAGAACCACAAATATAAAGTAGTACAGAGGGGCCTGGAGACAGACCAAGTGCCCATAAGGAAAATACATTATAGAATGTTATAATTTCCCCTTATTGGAGGGAGGTATTAACATGTTCCCAAAGAGTGTCTGAATCCTGGAATGATATGCAGATGTATAGATTGTTTTCCTAGTATACATACCTAGAGTAGAGCTTAACTTGTGAACTAGACACAGTAAAAGATGAACACCCCTAAGGCAGGGCAGGTATAATGATATACTGTGATACAATTGTCACCGTCACTACACTTGTGCCATTATTGAGTAGAATAAGGGTTGCTTGGCCAACAGCACTGCTACCCTAACAACTGTTGAGAGGGTGTCTATCCGATGGGCAGCATCTGAAGCGTAGACTACTAGTCCAAGGAATGCTGCATGTTCTAAGAGGGACAGTGTGGTGTTAACTGAATCGGTCCACCATGCTGCTCAGAACTGAACACCATTTAAAACCTACAAATTCTTTATTTCTGGAATGTATATATAAAATATATAAATATATAATATATATTATATTATATTGGTAAATATAATATATATTTACCAAAAATGGTTGCTGGTAACCAAAACCTCTGAGGGTACAATGGGATACAGGGTTCTACAGCACTCCGTTCAAACACCGAGGTGGATTGTATTTACTCGCTCTCCCAAGGTGACGCATCTACAAAGAGGAGAAACTGGGATTCGAACCCTGAGTCTGGGTTCCTATGCATTCCCACTAGGATGTTGTATAAAGTCAAGGAGACGAAGTACAGGCGTGCTTTTCTTATTCTACATAGTGGGCACCTAAAAGGCAACCTATCCATCCCAGAAACTCAGCCCGTCTGCCTCGTAGTTAGAATCTCCCTGTCCAGTCAAGTGAGCATCAGTCTGTGTGCTGTGCTAGAGCCAGGCCTCCCGGAGGGATGTTTGGTACCGGATGCTGAACACCTGCTCACAGACCCATGTTTAAGGCCAATCTTGCCGGGCAGTATGATGCTTCTGAATGGCACACCACCCCTGTTAGCAGCTTAGGTGGCTTCATACAGTATGTCAGGTTCTGTCAGCCAGCCCTGTCCCATCCCCTTTCAAAGCCAACGTACCCACAGGAGGGTCTTTAATCACTGTTATCCAGGACTGATGTTTCCTGGACTCCTCACTCGTGTTGAGCCTTGAGGCTTGTGTATAGCACCCACTTTCTCAAGGTGACCAAACACTACCTGGTGTACGTAGGGCTTCGCTGACCCTGGGCCCACCCTAGATCCCACACTATAGTTAGTTCCCTTCTCCACTAAGCCTCCAGCATACCTGGGGCTAAAAACAGAGTTTTCCTAGAACTAGTGCCCACTCCCCCTCGGTGCCACCTCTATCTTGTCCCACAGGGCCTAGTTGTTCACCTGTTTAATTTTTCATGGCACCAGTGACATTATTCTTATTAGTCACTTGAACATTCCCAGTGACTCTTCAGTCACATTCATAGGATAGAGGTCCATCCCTGCTGATGGGCCGGGATATCCCCGCCTGGTGCCAATGACTACTGGACGCTGACTGCTAGGCTGAACCGTCAGGAGACTGACTTGATCCCCGTTGCACACCCTGCCTGGCCAGGGTGCATGTGTGGTGAGGATTGTGAGGTCAAATGGTCACTGCTGGTTGGCAGGTGTGCAGCCTTTGGTTTGCATGGCCTTGGGGCCCTCTAGTGGAGAAACAAAGCACTTCAGCGAGGTTGCTGTTTTGGCTCCTTCTGCCCTAGTTCACTTTCCCCAGGGGCCTCCAAGGCAGCCCAGCCTTTTATCTTTCACACCCAACCAAATATTTTCTTCTAGACTTTTAAGAGTTTTAAATTCACATTTGTTCGTGTGTGTGTGTGTGTGTGTGTGTGTGTGTGTGTGTGAGAGAGAGAGAGAGAGAGAGAGAGAGAGAGAGAGAGAGAGAGAGAGTACTTATGGAAGTCAGAGGACAACTTAAGAGTCAGTCAGTTCTCTCCTCCCACCGCGTGGGTCCAGGGACTGCACTCAGGTTGTCAGGCTGGGTAGCAAGCGCCTTCACCTGCGGAGCCCTCTCGCTGGTTCTAAATTTACTGTCTTGTAAATTTCGTTCAGAATTTTGCCCTCTAGTATGTTAGTATGTTTTGAACTTTAATACTCTTGGATTGATCTCTTTCTCTCTCTCTCTCTCTCTCTCTCTCTCTCTCTCTCTCTCTCTCTCACATCTGTGATTTTGGATCAAAAGACTTTTATAATTTTTTATTTTATTTTTCTTGTTTGGTCTTCTGACTGTTCTGTCTGTTCACCATGTCTAAGCTCTACCCTGCCAGCAGAGGGAGCCTTAAACAAAGCAGCCCTCTGCTCCTGTCCCAAGACCTGGAGGTATCGTCTTGTAGAGGGAGGCTCCTTCCATTTAGTGCAGGGTGTGTTGGCCGGGTGTGGCAACTTGCTGTTCTTGGTGGCTGCACCCATTGCTTTGCACAGAAAATGAGACGTGAGACATGCACATTGCACAAATCCCTCAAACATTTGAGTTCCTGCTAAGAATGGTACATTATTCTCCTGGAGACATTTAAACAAGCGTCATGGTAGGGGGTTCCTGTCCAGTCGCCCTCTGTATCTGTGGGTTCCTCATCTGTAAAGTCAACTGATCTTGGACCTGAAAATATTCAGCGGAAACAGCTGTATCTGTTGAATGTCCACAGACCCTTGTGCTTGTTGTATTAGCTGAATAACCCGTGGCCATTTCTATAACAGAGGCCTATGTCAGGCAGTGTCACAACTAGAAGGCATACCTAGGCCTTATGCAGGTGACATGCTATATAAGGAACTTAAACATTGGAGGTTCTGACAACCTACAGGCATCCTGGACCTCCCCAGCACCCCACACTTACCTAGGGAGAACAGAGAAATTCGTCTCATTTTCCTTCCTTAATTTCTGTAATTTCACTACTATTTGTGTACATATACATGTGTGTGTGTGTGTGTGTGTGAATGAGTGTGTGTGTGTGTGTGTGTGTGTGTGTGTTTCTAGAGTTTTGGGGACCTCAGCAAATTCAAGCAGGACAAAATTGCAATCTCTCTGGGCAGTAATAGTAGAAAATTTCTTATACATGGCTTATTATGGGCTGGGAACTGGAACCCAGGCCATGCAATCCAGGGAGGGGCTTCTCTGGATCAGCCTAGCTGGAAAGCCCTGATTCTCTATCATGACCTGGTTTCTTTGTATATTTGGAAGCTCCTTCGTGACTAACCTTAATCTCAGTACAGTCAGTGGTCAGCCAGGAGTGGTGGTGGGCTCGTTTGGCCTTACTTGCTGTGTTGCCTGGGCTGACCTTGAATTCCTGGCCCTGAGTGCCCGGGGTTACAGTGCTGGCCACCAGGCTGGGCTGGTGTGCTTCCTGTGTCCCCAGCAGCGGCTGTGTGGCTCCGCTCCTCCAGTTGCCTAGTTCTTAGAAAACAGGGGCCTCTTGAGGTGCTTATCTCTCTTGACCACACACACTTAGCAGCCATGAATGCAGCCCCGCCTGGTGGTCCTAAGGCAGGCTCAGCTAAGCTGAGCTCAGCTTTGCTGTCTAGTTCTTATTTTCCCAGCATGCTTGGACTGGTCCATTGGGTCCTGCTCACATACAGGAAGTGCTTACATATCCTCCTCAGATGTGGCTCAGCTGGTAAGGTGCCTGCCTGGCATGTGTGAAATTCTGGATCCAGAACTCCCCCTCCCTACTGTGCCACACGAACATGGCAGTGCACACCTGTTATCCCAGCACTCCACGGGAGGAGGAGGCAGGAGGATCAGAAGTTCCAGGTCATCCTTGGCTACACATCCAGTTTGAGGCCAGCCTGGGCTGCGTGATTCTCATTTGCACCGCTGTTTGCTGCTGACTCGGTTGGTCATGACTGCTCGCTGTTCCTTCACTGTAGCTATCCACTCGAGTCCTGACAGCACCTTGCTTTCCCGTAGTCCTGTGGTCATCTCATTATCTCATTTTTCCCCCATTGCTCCAACTGATGGGTCTCGCGGTCCCTCCCAGAATCTTGGGAGAAGGCCTGTTCTTTGGAGAGCTTTGAGTTGTTTTGCTTCATCTACAAGAAAGTCGTTTTTTAGCCCTTTGATGCTGTGATCCAGGCTGTCCTCTGAGCATGTGGCAGAGGGCATTTTTTGTCCCACACAGGCAATCTTCTCTCAGCACTGTCCCCTAGGGAAGATTGGATGGATTATTTTGGAATTTCAAGTGAGCTTGGCCATCGTCTTGTGGTGGCCAACACATTCTACCATAGTGATTCATCGTTTCTCAGTGTTCTGGGGTACTGGGCAAATCTCGGCCCCAGGGGGCCTTCTGAGGTCACTGGGGACACACAGCACTGCACATGGCTAGCCACTGCCTATCTTTCCAGCCGTGGGCTGCCTGCAGAAGAATACTCTGTACTCCATAGCCTTGGACTATGCCGGTGTTCTCTGCCAGAGGGGAACGTCTTCAGGGCATGCACACGCTATACGACTTTGTCAGTTTGGGCTGAGGGGTTCCTTGAGGGTTTTTTTTTGTTGTTTGTTTGTTTTTGTTTGTTTGTTTGTTTTTTGGTTTGGTTTTTCAAGACAGGGTTTCTCTGTGTAGCCCTGACTGTCCTGGAATTCACTCTGTAAACCAGGCTGGCCTCAAACCCAGAAATCCGCCTGCCTCTCTGCCTCCCAAGTGCTGGAATTACAGGCATGCACCACCATGTAGGCCCAGCTCCTTGAGTTCTTTAAACATGTTAACAGACCCACCTTAAGGTTTTCTGCAGGCCCTGTCTGGTACTCCTGAGGACACTTCCTGTAGCTGCTTTGCTCTGATGGAGATGTACCTTCTTGGTTCCGTGTCTCATGTTGGTTGAAGTGAATCTGTTTTTATGTCTCATTTGTTGTTGAAAACTGGACTCTCTCAAGAGTGAGCCATTTCTGGGACTGGGAGTCCTATTAGGAGGACATGCTGTGGTAACTTGCTGCCTGGTGACTTCTGAAGTCACTGAACACCATTCTGGGCTGTATGTCACTGTTGCCAAGTGACCCATTATGTCTCACCACCCAGTCCACAGTCCTCACTGAGGGATAATCCAGGTACCCCTCCCCCCCTTAGAGCCCTTGGTACCACCACCCCTGCCCTGCCTCCACCCTATGCCTGTCACCCATTTTCTGAATTTGAGTCCGTCACTGGACATGAGCCTGCCCCCATGGAGTTCCTCTTGAACTGTTTCATTAGAGGTTTTCAGTACTAGAGGTCTCCAGACAATCTGCAGAGGGAGTGCCCTCAAAACCTCATATGGTGTAAGGACCAGGGCTCTTCTGGAGCTCTGGTTGTTGGTTCTCCCCAAGGAGAACTGAGGTTTTAGTTTCTTTTCTCATTGCTATGAACAAATACCCGATCGAAGCACCTTAAGGGATATTTATTTTTGCTCAGGTTTGAGAGAGTACAGGCCATTGAGGCAGAAGGCACTCGGCACAAAGATGGGAACCTGCTTGCATCTGGGAAGTGCAGGAAGTACCTTTCTCTCTTCTTATCCTGCCTTAGACCCCAGCCTGAGGACAGGCTTAAGCACCTCTGCAAGGCATGCTTTAGCAATGCCCTGGGCACTTCTCAATCTAATCACATTGGCAGACAGAATCAACCCTCCCAGACACCCATCTTCCAGGCTAAAGGCGATGAAACTGAGTTGGAATGTTACTAATATGGTGAAGGTCACAATGTTCCCGATACTCCTTGGGTTGCTACAAGCCTTGGCTTAATTCCCAGGGTTCTGACAAAGGTGGTTCTGACTGTGTTTCTTGCTGGTCATTCACTCATTCATGTTGGTTGTTGGATGTTGGTATTGAAGGATAGAAGCCAGCACAGGCTGGATGGGCGTTCTGTTCCTCCACAGTGCCAGATCAGGTTTTTGATTGGTTGGTAGTTAGGGAGCTTCACTCTGTTGCCTCCAATGCATGTTTCGTGATCCTTCCATGGGTGTGTCTCATCCTCAGGCCTGTGCATATGACACTCACGGGCAGAGAATTGGGCTGTTGGAAGCTGTGAAGCTGTAACTTTCATTCTCTTGCTGTAACAGTTGTCTGGGAGGCTCACTGCCTCGGTCGGCTAACCTAGGCCTAGTCCTGGAAGCTTCTAGCCTCCCTACAATCTTGTCTAGGCCTAGAATGTTGCTGCTGAATAAACTCACCCCTCCTTGTTCTTTCTGATCTCTAGCTGGCTGGTTCCACTCCGCTGCTCTGGCTCAATCTCCTCTCTGCTGACTTTTCTCTCGGCCTCTGAATTGCTCTGCTTGGCCTCAGAGTAACTCTAGCAATCTTTTCTAATCTTCAGGCTCCTTCTCATTTCCTTGCTCATTCTGTCTTTACCTGTGTCTAGCTCGTCCTCTCTTCAATCTGTCTCTGTAAAACTCTTCTAGTAAAACTGCCTCCTTCCTCTCTCTCTCTGCTCTACCCTCCCTCTCAACTCTACTGCACTGCTCTCCAAGAACTCCACTGTATTCCCACACTGCACTCTCTTCCTCCTGTGCTGTCTGTCTCTCTCTTAAGTAGCTTCCCTTTCTTCTCTCTTCTCATGAGAGTTGGGCAGATCCTATTCTGTCAAATCTTTCTCTGATTTGCCACCTTTTCTGCCACTCAATTAGACATCTCTTTCAAATATGGATGCTTCCTGCTACAAATTAATGCTACCTTCATTGTTTGGGATTAAAGATGTGTGATAAGGGTGAGTCTGTATTCCAGTCAGAGCTGTGCACTAAGGGTTCATATAGCCTGTAACAGCCAGCCCTGAATGGCGGCTGCCTGGTGGGTGGATGGAGGTCCTGGGGAGTCAGGAGTTCTTCTCTTCAGCCCTGTCTGTCACTTTGTGTCTCCCAGGTCAGGGCTGCTGGGCTCAGCCGTGTGCTGATGGAAGGGACGGAGGCCCGACAACGGAGGCTGGAAGGCTGTGGCAGGCCGAAGGAGCTGGGCCCATCGCCCAGCCACGATGCAGGAAAGTTCCCAGAGGCTTCTGAAGATGGACAGCTTGAGGTCTCTGAGGGCCAATGCGTGGAAGCCAAATCACTGGAGGCCCAGGCTGGCAGGGAGACTGCCCTGATCATTGGCTTTCAGGTGGTAATACCCTTCCTGCTTGCAGGCCTGGGGCTGTCCTGGGCTGGCTTGCTTCTGAACTATTTCCAGGTGAGAGACAGTTACCTGGGGGCAGGGAAACCTGGGGAGTGGGCAGCTGAGGCCAGCTGGAGAGTTGGGAATCCTCTGGACACATCATCTTTTCCATTTATTGGGTGAGGTTCTATCAGCTTAACCCAAGTTAATCACAGTAAGACAGTGGCTGGGCCCATGCCCTACAGGTTATACCCAGATTCACTGGACCACTTCCTGTCTCATTTGTTCTATGAGGGAGTAAGAAGCAGAAAGCTGGTTTGTTTCCATTGCAGAGACTGGAAGACCAATGTCAAGGTGTTGCAAGGCGGTTTCCCCCTGAGGCTTCTCTTTAATCTTCCCTTTGTGTCGCCTTGTCTTCTTCTCAGGGAGCAGTCATGCTGTGTTAGGTCTGTGCTAATGACCTCCTTTTCACTTCCCCGTTAAAGGCCCTGTCTCCAGAAATAGTCACACCCAGAGGTGTAGAAGACCAGGACTGAAACGCACACACTGGGAAGGGACACAGCTGCCCATAGTAACAGCTTAATGTAGTGTTGCTACCAGGTGCTACCACAAGTGACCCTTAGCGGTGTCCCATACACCTGAGGCGGTCTGCGGGTCTGTCACTGCAAATAGGACTGCCAGGCCTGCATGCAGCTTGGAAGGCTGTCACCAAATCTCCTTCCTAGTCCAGGACAAGTTGTAGGAGATGCCCATCTCCCAATGCCTGTGGGCAGACCATTGCCAGCCTTTCTCGTGTTTAACAATCTGCCAGGGGATTGGGCAGGCAGCCCCCGGTGTGAGAGTAAAGACCCGCAGGAGCCAGGCACAGCTACAGGTGCACTTGCCCCTGTGAGTTGGAAACCGCATTTTATGTGTTAATTTCTATCTCTGCCTAAAGTTCAGCAGACTACAATGTCCTACTTCTTCAAAAGCTCACAGCTTCTATGGTCCAGGGCCTGCCTCTCCTGAGGCTGTGTGTGTTTTCCTTCTCATTGCCTGGTGGCTGCTTGACCCAGGCCCCTGTTCCTCACTACTGTTACTGGTGCTACAGGGCACCTGATTCATTTATGTGCAGTCTGTTCTGGTACCATCTGGGTCACCTGACCACAGAGGCTTTGCTGCTCTTGGTGGCAAGCCGGGTCACTAGGTTCCGTCCCCAGTGCAGCAGGAGTGTATACAAGCATCATAGAGGGCAGCAGGAGTGCTGGGGCCTAGGCTAAGGCTACAGCCTTGTGCATCACCATGTGGTTTGCTTTCACCCACCTCCTTCCTGGCTTATGTTCCTTGTTTACAAGGTGTACTCGAATGTGGTTTGCCCCCACCACAGCGCTGGTAAAGGCGTAGTCCCCAATGGAACTCTGTTGCAACTGGCCTCACATTGTTAGAAAGTGAATTTGGCTTCCTTGGCTTTCTCGTGCTTCCTGTCTTGTTGATTTACAACATCCACGTCCACCTGCCTCCCTTCTCTGCCTTTCCACTGTGACCCAGTGCAGCCGGAAGCTGACTGGGTGGCACTGGGCTCCCAGAATTCCAGAACCACAAACTGAAATTAACCCCTTTCCCTTTATAAATTAGCTAGACTCAAGGGCTCTATTATAGGAACAGAGGAGAGGGGAGTATTGGGAGGGGTAAACATTGGTAAAAATGTTTGCCACACAAGCATGGAAACTTAACCTTGGATCACCAACACCACATAAAAATCTGGCGGCAAGGGCCAGGCAATGCTAGTGCATGCCTTTAATCCTAGCACTTGGGAAGCAGAGGCAGGTGAATCTCTACGAGTTAGAGGCCAGTCTGGTCTACAGAACAAGTTCTAGGTCAGCCAGGATGGTTACACAGAGAAACCCTGTCTCAAAAACAAACAAACAAATCTAGTGGGAAGGTGGAGAGACAGACTGGGGGAACCTCAGGGCTTGTTGCCTGCCAATCCAGCCAAATAGGTAAACTCAGGTTTAGTGAAAAAACTTAACTTGAGCCACTGTGACACAGCGCCAGGGAGAACCTGCCACATCTTGCTGCCCCACCCTGAGCAGATGCAGTCAAGATAATTGTCATTGAGGCCGGCCGAGAACAGCTTTGGGGTGAGAGGAGGGAGCCTCTACATGAAGAGAGCAGAGGGGTGGGCTTCGTGGGGAGCGGGCCCATCTCTAGGAGTTAGTTAGCAATGAGTACAGTGTAAGAACTGGACAGGAGCCCTGGGTCATCCTGGGCTCCTTCCTGCCTGAGGCTGGCTGGCTAGCCCTCACTGGCGACAAAAGGGATTCCACTCTAGGCTATGAAGATATGACTGGGGCCCAGGGCTGGGCAAGCGAGAGCCTCAGCATCTCTTAGTCTTCCACACTCACAGTCTGAGGAGGGGATGCCAGCACACACGTATGGAGGAGGAGAGGAGGAGAAGGAGGCCTGTTCTGTGGGATGGAAGGATGGGAGCCACTTCCTGCAGGAAGGCAGAGGAGCTTTCTCGGAAAGTCCCTTGGGCTAACAGACGATCCTTCATTCAGGGACAGGCAAGCTCCAGGCTTGGACCCCTCAGTATGGAGGACATTTCCCTGGACCTTACTGAGGAAGGGGTGTTCCTAGGTATCTTAGGGGTTCTATTGCTGCAACAGTGGGGCTCAACAAACCTATTTTATCCACCTCACTGGGCTACTTGCTGAAGAGGGCGTCAGGCTGGAGACCTTGCCCACAGGGGGGCACAGGGGAGCCACAGGGGAACTCCTGGTTACGCTACTCAGAGCCCTGCCAGCTTGAGTAGGTGATGGGGACAGTGCTATGTCATCATATATCCACTGGCTGTGGAAAGGGCTTCCTTTCTCTCTTGGGGTGCTGAGGCTGGCACTAAGGCCATTAGCACGTGAGGCAGGTGCCTTCCTGCTCACTTACACCCCAGGGTCCCCGACCAGCTTACTTTTCCTTGTTGTTTCTGCCATTTTGTTCATTCATTCATTCACTCATTCATTTGTTCATTCTGGCAACATGCACTGTGTGTGCACACAACCAGACACCATGCACAGGGTCCTGGTGAACAAGATAGACAAACAGGTCGTTCTCCCGCGGCACTCCTGATTGCATTGCGTGGGGAGAGGAAACAGATGCATGCGTCTGAGCCAAACAGCAACAAGGCCAGACAGAAAGCAGCTAAGCTATGCCAGCACAGCCTGGGGTAGAGGGAAGTTGCCCAAGGCCCCCTGGTGGAGATGCTGGTGAGGAGGCCTGAATCTCAAGAGTGCTTGAGAAGCTGCTGTGGACCTTTTATCTCCCTGGGTTCTGCTGCCTCAGACCAAAGGAAATGGGAAAATGAAGGATGTCTGAGGTCTGAGTAGTGGGGATGTTTTCATGGTCGACTAGCCCATCCTGCCCAGGTGCAAGGTAGCCGAGAGCACAGCATCTGGAAACTGCCCCTGGGACAGTCCACAGTCTAGCAAGCGAGGATTGGTGATGTGATGCCAAAGCCCTGTGTACTCCCCTCCCACCGTGTTAGGGACAGAACCTGGCCTCACTTAAGCTGACACGCTCCATCCTGGGGCAGGTGGGAGAGTCCGAGCTACAGTCCCTCATGTCCAGGACTCTAGCACAGGCTGGAGGCCCAGGCATCAGAAGGACCGTGCAAGGTCACCCAGGAAGCCACTTGATGCTTGACCCAGATCTGAATGATGCCCAGTCAGGCTATGAGATTTTCCACCATGCTGAAACTATTTTTAAAATCACATTGAGATGTTCTGTGTTGTGACCCAGTAAGCCGTGTTGACGTGTGCTGTTCTCAGCTTTCCCGGGGAAAGTACCGTTTCTCACACGAGTGCGTTCTTTTATTTATTTCTGCTGAAAGCTTAATAGTCCTAAAAGCAAGTCAAAGCAATAGTCAGCACACACCAAAAGCCTAAAGAGTCACTGTAATCCTGCGCGCCACAGGTGACCACTTCAGCACTGGGTTTTAGTACCTCCGTAAACACCTCTCCCTCTTTCTCTCCCCCTCCTCCATTCCTCCATCCCTCCCTCACTTTCCCTCTCCCCCTTCTCTACTGTGTTTCTCCAAGGCTGATGCGCTTACTCAGGAGACTCTTCTGGCCTGGTAAGAATGTTTCAGGGAGCCAATGTGTGTGTCTGGGTGAGTCCTGTTTAGATGGGTGATCCCAAGCTAGAGTGACCTTGTGGAAGGTGCCAATGCCAGCATAAAGTGCCGATGACATGTCTGTGCCTGGGGATGGTTCCTCTCTATGTTCAACAACCAGCCAGCTCATCACCGACCTGCAGGGATTGTCTCAATCCAGACAGTGCGTGGACTCCAGCGGCTTCTGCAGGCCTTTTCTCTGAGGCTCCACACTAACTCTGTGTGTTTAGACCAGGCCAAACCACAGATCACAGACCATAGGGAGGGCTGCCTAGGTGGATGCTGGGCTTGTGTTCTCCCATTAAACTACACCTTCTTGGTGGGGAGGGGGCGTAGGGAGGGCTGGTAGGGGAGAGGTCATTGTTTTCCTTGAGCGTTAGTACACTTTGTGATTGAAGGCAAACCCTCCTGGAGTCTTAAATTCTTCTTTTGCAAAAAGTGGGTATGATACGCTGTGAATGCAGGGTGGCGTTCTGTCCAGTGAGTGGCATGAAGGGCTTTGTAGAGCATGGTCAAGAGTGACTTCCTTGCTACCAAACCACAGCAGGACTGCCGCGACAGGCTTCTTGGGAAGGATGGTTAGATATTCCTGTTCCTACTTCCACAGAGCCACTGTGATTCTTGTTTGTGCTTAGAGATTCTGGGTAAGGAGCTGTGGGGCTTTGGCTCAGAGATGGAGAGGCACCTTAGCTGGCCACAAGGACAATTGCTATTGAGGCCGGCCAAAGCTGTGAGGACCATAGCATGACAGGGGTCGATGAGAAGTTCCTCCCAGGACTGTGCAGGGCAGCAAGGCTTTGTGCTCAGAGCGAGGTGGCTCGCTCGGGCGTGGGTGTCCTTCCAGAAGGTGAGGCTCACTTGCATGCCGCTCCCATGCCCTGAGGCTTCCTCCTTAGGATGCCCACATGGGCTGCTGATAGGGAGAGCAAGTGTTGTTGTGGGGAGACATGGGGGAGAAGCCACAGGGTCGTAACTGAGATGGTCTCCTATTCCGGAGCTGAGGGGACAGGTCAGGGAAAACTTTGAGGGTGGCAGATTGGACGTAGGACTGCAGTGAGGGTGTCTGGGCTCCGCATGCTTTTCTGGCAGATGCTTACTGAGGTGCAAAACTTGACAGAGGCACTATGGAAGAAACTGCCCTGAAAATTGGGGAGTTTAGGGTGCTTGCTCCTGCATAGGAGGCTGAGATGGACAGTCTGGAAGTTCAGAGATGGTAGTTTAGAGATGGTAGAGATGCTGGGGGCTGGTGGAGAGTCTGGGGGCTGGTGGAGAAGCTGGTGGAGGGGCTGGTGGAGAGGCTGGGGGCTGGTGGAGAGGTTGGGGGCTGGTGGAGAGGCTGGTGGAGAGGCTGGGGGCTGGTGGAGAAGCTGGTGGAGAGGCAGGCTGGTGGAGAGGCTGTGGGCTAGTGGAGAAGCTGGGGGCTGGTGGAGAGGCTGGGGGCTAGTGGAGAAGCTAGTGGAGAGGCTGGGGGCTGGTGGAGAAGCTGGGGCCTAGTGGAGAAGCTGAGGGCTGGCAGAGAGGCTGGGGACTGGTGGAGAGGCTGGGGGCTAATGGAGAGGTTGGTGCATCTGGGATGAAGAAAATATAGAGCATGGGCCAGGTTCTGGGGTCCAGTTCTAGGCTGCTGTGTGGCTCAGGACCCCAAACTCAGAAGCTCCTCCCACAGCAACCCCCTCGGGTCCCTGACAGTTAAGCATGCCGCTGGCAGCGCCTATTGGCCATGTGCAGATCCTGGCCCACGGCGTCTCCTCACCACACACAGCCTCTTCCTGTGGTGTGAGCACTTGGCTTTCAAACATGAGTATGCCAAGAGACAGAGAAGCCCAGAAACTATCCCTCGTGATAGCTTCTCCACCCTGAGCTGCTGGCTAAGCAGTTAGGAGAGGTAGGGCTGGCCCACCAGAACCAGGACCAAAGTGTATAGCCTGCACATCTGTCTGCCTCCTGCGGCAAACTTAAAACTCCAGACGAACGAGCAGAAGAGAGTACGTGAAGATGTGCTGAGGATTTCCGGGGCAAGTGGGTTTGCGGGAGGGGGCAGTTAGTTAGGGAGGAAGTTCTGCCTGGGGAGATAAAGGAGTTTGCACTTGAGCATGAGACAGACGATCTGTGAGAGGAGAAGGAGGCAAGGTGTCTGGGTGGGTGGTGCGGTAGGAACGGGACAGAGGGGAGGCCAGGACCCGAGGTGAACCCTGGGTTAGTAGGAGTCAGTCAGGCCTTCAGCTTGGGGCCTTTGCTGGTAAGGGACTCAGTTTGTATTCTGTCAGCCCTTGGGCCTGGAAGTCTTCCTCCTGACTCTTGGCATATACAAAGGGGCACTCTCAGCATCCCTAGACTCCCGTGCAGCTTCCCAGCTGGGCCCCTTCCCTCTGGTGGGATCAGCAGGGCCTGTTCTGATCTTTCTGAGGAGAAGCAAGCTGGATAAAGTCTTCTAGGCCTCTGAGGGAAAGCAGGGCCACAGTTCTGTGAGCACAACTTTATACTGTGGCTGTGACCCCACCCCCCACCCCCGCACACACTGGCATCGAGCTGACTACAGGTGTCACTTTCATCTTGCAGTCCCTCAGAGTCCTTGACCTTGCAGGACAGAACCCCGTGCGTGGGCCTGGGTGAGTATCCCTAGAGCCGTGGTCTCCGGGCCTTTCTCTGCCAAAGCAAAGCAGCCCATGGCACGTGTGCAGAGGACACAGAGGGTGGCGCTGACTTCTGCGTGGGTACTTACCAGGGCCAGGCCCATGTGGGTTGTGTCCCTGCCCAGCCTGGCTAGTGTGGGCTGGACTACTGGACACTGTCAAGGTCGCTGCTGAGGGACAGTGAGCCTCTCTGGCAGGCTGGAAGAGGGAGGTCCTGGCAGATGCACAGCTGCACTCTGAGGAGAACCTGACCAGCGGAATGGACAGAGGACACCGGCAGCCACCTGAATGAGGCTCTGAGCAGGTCTGGCCTTGTTTGTTCTGGCCCTCAGCCAAGGGACTCTCAGAGACCCACTGTGGCGCTTCCTGGAAAGCTTCTGTCTGTGTGGACCTCTGCAGAAGAGAGCCTTGGAGGTCAGGGAGGCGAGAGGACTGACTCGACTGGGGCCCAACCATGGTCGTCACTCAGCTCAGCCTTGAGTTCCGCTTTCAGGGCAAGAAGCTTCGAGGCTTCAGCTGTGAGCTCACCCGCTCCCCTTATGGGGTCCTCCCTGAGTCTGTCCTCAGCACCGCCTGCCAGATCGCCATACCTATACTATTGTCCGGCCTGGGCATGATGACGGCTGGCTTGGTGATGAACACTGTTCAAGTACGTACAGGGCCCCAAGGGAGAGGGGACAGACGGTGGAGGGCAGGAACCAGGGTGCTCCCTGTGGGTGGAAGGTCCGAGCTGGGGTCCAGCACCAGCGGTGCTGGTGAGAATCAGATACCTTGGGCTCCCAGGATCTTATAACACATGATAGCCCTCAAAGGCAGCCTTTGTGAGCTCACAGCAGCTTCTGTCATCTGCCGTCGAGTGTGAGCTTATTAGGCAAGGCTACTACTCAGTACAGGAGTCTTTAATCCTCTCTGCCTCAGTTTCCCCTTTTGTAAATCAGGAATAATGAGAGCACCTGCCCCTCTTGAGTTGTGAGGAACAGTTGTAAGCGGCAGTTGTAACCAGCAAGGAGCCTGCAGATCTCTGTGGTCTGGGTGATAGGCAAAGCTGCTTGACAAACTGACCTCTCCAGAGCCCCCACATAGCTCCTTGAGGGGAAAGCAGGGCATGGGAGTCCTATATGTCCCCAGATCTCCCCACAAGTGGCACTTTCCATCTGCCAGGACATTTGCTGAGTCTGGTTTAGGATTCTCTATTGTTGAGTGAATTCCATTGTCTGTCACCTCCTCCTCTGTTACGGAGCCTAAGTGTTGCATTAGGAAAACTAGACAGAGTATCTATCAGTCATGGAGGATGGACGACCATCAGAAGTTGTCAAGGTTCTGGAAGCCTGAAGTCTGAGGTGAGGAGTTGACAGGGTTGGTGTGGTCGTCCTTAGGGCCATCTTCTTGATGTGCCTCACAGGTTGTCCCTCTCCACAGGTCTCTCCCCTATCCTTGCTTGTAAGGTAACAGTCATGGAAGGCTGGGGCTCACCCACCCATGACCTCCTTCACTCAGCCCAACCCTCCTTCTGTCTCTAGACACTTGCGTCTGAAGGCCCTGTGAGTTAGGGTTGCAGTCCATGAATTTGGTGGTTGCCAAAATTATTTCCAATATGCGTATATGCACAAATGTAGAGTCATGTAATAACCCTGCTGTTAATTCTTTTTAAATTTAACTTGTGTGTGGTTGTGGTGCTGGAGATGGAATCGTGCCTGGCTTGCACCATACCACTGAGTTGTACCACAGCCCCGATACTGTTGGAGGGTGTGTCAGTAACTCCAGGGCACTTGGTTTTTGCTTGTTTACATCAGAGAATGGGACACTGGCTCTTTAGAATGCTGGGATCAGTCTGTTCCTAGAGAGTTTGTGCAACCTGCTTCCCTGGTGTCCTCTGCCCCTACCCGAAGCTGCCACGCATGCTAATCCTCAGAGACTGGGCTTTGCCAGACTGCACGGTATGAGCTCATCCATCCCTGCGAGCCATGCACTCTCTCCTCGCAACGCTTCAGTTGCTGCAGGCTCCCAGAAGGCTAGCTTGTCAGTCAGGACTGGGCAGCTGGCGGAGGCGGTGTGAGACAGCCTGTATGTAGGAGAGGTAGCCTCATCTTCCTGCAGGTCAGGGATCTCCAGAGGGAACAAGACAGGGCCATTTGAGTGGGCCTTGGAGAACAATGTGGCCATTTCCACACTGTGGGAAGGAGAGAACTCCAGGTGGAGACATGGGGTCTGTGAATGCATGGGTGGCTTGTGCCCTGAGTGTGGTCACTGCTAGCTGTGAGGCCCTCTGTCCACCTCACCCCAGAGGTGCAGTTTACACTGAAGGCAAAGGGGCGTGGCTCTTTGTTTATAGAGTGAGGGCTGCCTTTGTTACCAGATTATCCACAGAGCCATGAGCAAACTGTCTGGTTGGTGTGCACTGCGTGGTGAAATGCAGGAGACACCGGTCTAACCACCACCTAGCCGTGCAGCCCAGGGGCCCTCCCTCTGACAGCTTGTACTGGTGTTTGGCTGTGCGTGAAGTATGATGTGCCAGCCACATTCCTGAACAAGTTTAACGACCAGAGTTGGGTGTATACTCAGGCATGGAGTCGGCAGTGCAGGGTCACAAGTGACTGGGTGATGAGATTATGTTTATGTCACAAAGCTCAATCCTGGCAGCAGTGTCAACAATGTGGGGGAGGAGAGAGCAAGCGAGGCTCTCTCCCAGTACCACAGGCTACCTCAACCTGCCATGTACACTCCTACCCCACCTGTGTCCGCAGAGACATCTTTAAAGTGTCTGAGAGGTCAGTAGCAGAATCTAAAAGTAGGATGACTTGAAGTCAGATTGGGGAGGACAAGGGGTTAAATCCTGCTGGGCGGAACAGGAAGTGGTCAGGAGAGGAGACAGGCCCAGGGGAGAGAACAGGAGTCTAGAGATGGTGAGTTGAAGTTCCAGTATGGTCAACTTACAGCCATAAGGGGGGAGAGATCCTGGGTATGTCAAGGAGCCCAGGGCACCAGTCAGACCAAAGTGACATCAAGGACACAAAAGAAGCCTGGAGAAGAGCCATTCTGGATCTGGGTGGTCAGGACATCAATGTTATCCCCTTTGTCACCCACCTCAGTCTGCCAGGGCTGAGACCAGGCAGTGTACCCCACAGAAGTTGACATTGTCTCTAGGGGTTAGGAGTCTGAGATGTCAGGTGTTGGCAATGTTGACATCCTAAGCCAGAAATGCCGTTCCCCCCCCACACACACACACACCCGTGCCCCACATGGTCACCTCTCTGCATATCTGTGCCCTAATTTTTGCTTGTGAGATACCAGCCTTGTAGGATTGGAGATCACCCACCTATGACTTTCTTAACTCAGCCCGTCTTTGAGGACCCTGTCTCTAAACACTGTGACATTGTGGCTGTGGCCTGTCAATTTGGGGTATACAGTTTAGCTGGTCTCTGTTGACATTGTCCCAGCTCATCTTCCTTCTTGTCCTGTGATTCCTGACAAGCTCAGTCAGTGGCCAGGGCTGTGGATGTAGTCCCAGGATAGAGCACTCCCCTAGCCCGTGTAAGGCGCTGGGTCCCATCCCCAACATCATCAGTCAGTTTCACGGCCAGAATTGGCTGAGCCCGAACCCAAGGTAACAGAGCAACAAGGATCTGGGGCCATGGGGGTCACGTCTCCCTCCCTCATGAGGCATGGCACTGTGGGGAGGTAGGCTGGGTGCTGGGTGCTGGGAGTAATGCAAACCTTGAAAGAGAGATGGTGTAAAGAGAAGGGAGAATTGGAAGTGTGACTGGGTCAGGAGAAGGAAGCAGGGTGGGGTAGGGGGGACCATGGTGGAGTCATTAGGGAGACCAGCAGGGAGCTAGGGCAGAGAACAAGTTCAGAGACAGTCCTCCTCAAGCTGTTCTACAGGAGTGAGGGTGGCAGAGAGAGCTAGAGGAGGCACACACACACACAGACAAACATACACACAAACACACACAGACAAATACACACATAAACACACACAGACAAATACACACACACACACACACACACACACACACACACACACACACGGCAGGTCCCCGAGGGAGAGAATACTGTAGCCAAGCAGGCACAGTACTGAGCTGTGACATACCACTGAGCTGTGACGAGGAGAATGGGAACTTGGACAGGAGTCCCTGGCACTGAGAGAGGGGAGAGTTGAAGGAAGAGACAGAGTTTGTTCTGATGTGGGGCTATTAGATGCTTGTCCTTGTGTGTGGCCGGGAGGATATGCACCAGGCTGTGGGGGAGGCAGAGGATGGTGGGTGAGGGCTGGGGCAGAGGATATGCTAGGAAAGGACAGGGTGTGCCAGACGGCCCTGGCCAGGGGTAGGAGTGTGCGTGTGATGGTGTGGGTGGTGTGTGCCGGAGGGGTGCACAGGGCTGATAGGCAGCTATGCACAGACCTGAGGCCCCTGCTGCAGAGAACAGGGAGGCGGTAGCTGGACTGATAAGGGGGGGCCTCTGCAGGTGGGCCTCTGCCTCCAACGTAGCTCTTCATCTGAGAGCAGGAAATAGCGTGTATTTCTTAAAGGGATAATATCTATATTATGAAAGATCCAAACAAAGGCATAAATGTGGTCAAATGCAAAAACATAATTTTTGAGAGGGAATCAACGTTATGAACAGGGTAAAATGTTCAGACTCGGCGCTAAAAAGCAATGCACCTTAAGACTACATTTTGCTCCTACCCAGTGGAGAAATACAAAGATAAGGCTTCTATAGAGCCTCCGACTGGCCCTTCTCTGTCATGCCTCCAAGGCACTGCTGCCTGCAGGTGACTCCTGCTTTCCCCAGAGGTGACGTGTGTTTGTACCCCTTTAGCTACTCTTTCCTGGGGAAATTGGGGGGCTGAGCCCAGGGCCCCCTTCAGAAAAGAAGGAATTTGTCTTTAGGCCTAGAATCTAGAATCCCACAACTTTAAGATCTGAATCCATTGAGGTCCTACTTAGATCTGTGAATGTTTGCATGCGGGGGGAGGGGGTGCAGGGGGGGTGCGTCCATCACACATTTCCCAGCTTTCTCAATACAGCCTGACTACTCTGCCTTTTCAGGTCATTGTTTCCATGTTTGAAGGAGACTCAGGGTCTCCATCAAATGGACTTTTCTGTTCTGGAAAAGCCCTGGCTCCAGTAGGATGCTGGGTGGAGCCCGGGAAACCCTGTCAAAGTGCCCCTACCAGTTAGTTTAGCAGAGTTTCTCCAGGCCTCCCAAATAAGGAGAAATAACTGAATTGTGACTCAATCCAAAACAGTCTACAAAACTGTTGCTGCACACTGGCACATTCTCAGGCCGTGCTGGGCCAGACCGCTGGCCTCCAGTCTAGCCCTGACTTTTCCTGGCCTCTGAGAACAGGAGGCAGGAGGCAGGAGGGAGCCCGCTGGAGGCCATGGCTGCTGATTTGGTTAATGATATTTAAAACACAAATGATATTTGTGTTTCACTTAAAACAATTTAGTCTAGTTATGGGGCAGCACATGCCTTTAATCCCAGCACTCAGGAGGCAGAAGGCAGGCAGATCTCTGTGAGTTTAAAGCCTAGTCTACAGAGTGAGTTCCAGGGTACCCTGGACAATGTATAGAGATCCTGTCTCAAAATAAGACATTTAGGACGCTGCTTGGTCTTCCAGGTTGATTCACAAGGGCATGCAAGGCCACTGACTGAAGGCTCTCTGCAGACATCTGCAGAGCTGTGCCAATGCTTTGGCCTCATCGTCTTCTGCCTTCCCTTGCAGCACTGGCCAGTGTTCCGAGACGTTAAAGACCTGCTGACGCTGGTGCCTCCCCTCGTGGGTCTGAAGGGGAACCTGGAAATGACGCTGGCGTCTCGCCTCTCCACATCTGTAAGTGGCAGCTGGATGTCTCAGGCCACTTGCCATTTGGGGACAGGAAACCTCCCCTCAGTGTTCGCCCCTCTTAGTGGTTTACTTAGGGACTAGAATCTCCACCCACACAGGGGTGGCTTTAGGCTTTGGTGTCTCGCGGGCTGTTCCTGTCTCCTCTCACTTTTTGTACTGTTTCTCTGTGGCCACCCTGAGCTGCGGAGGGACCAGCGCAGGACCCCGGTGCCTTCACTTCTTCTGACTTTGTGTCCCTGTTCCCCAGAGTCTGCATGCTGCCGCCTGGACCCTAGGCCGTATTCCCCACTCCCTGGCACATACACATAAACGCTTCAGTGGGCAGTATGGCTTCAAAGGAGGATTCTGAGGCGGGAACAAGGAGGGGCTCTCAGGTGCCCATTAACTACCCCTATTCTTAAATTCCTCCCATCCGCTGTCATTGTGTCTGTCTGCCCTTGGCTCTATAGCCAACACAAGTCCCGCTTCAGCCTCCCCTCCTCCAGACCTCCCAGGGGTTGTGTGTTACCCCCCTGTTAATACTGAGGGTATACTCTTTGTCCAGTGGCCACTGGCATCCTGCACATGAAAAGGACAGTAGTGTGCTCAGGGTATATTGTGTTCAAGGGCCTGAGAAAGAGTCCCAAAGCTGACGGAGAAGGGCCAGAGATGGACACCTGCTGTGTGCATCCTCACGGTGATGTCAGTGTCTCCAGCTAGAGTTATATAGTGCTGTTTCTCCACAAAAGAGGCCAGGCCAGGAACTGAAGAGATGGCTTGGTGCTATTCCAGATAACCCCCAGAGTACCCCACATAGGGTCTGGGTTTGGTTCCTGGTATCCACAGAAAAACTCACAAGCATCTGTACCTCAAGTCCCAGGGAACCTGACCCCCTCTTCTGACCGTCATGGGCATTGCATATACAAGTGCACAGACATAACACAGGCAAAACAGCCATACACAGAAAATTAAAATAAACAAATTTGGGGTGGCGGCGGGGTCGGGAGGGTGTCTAGGTCAATTCATAAAAGGTTGGAGAGCTGACTCACCAGCTAAGGGGGTACACTGCTCTTGCAGAGGACCAGGATTTAGTTCCAGGCACCCACACTGGGCAGCTCACAACTTCCAGTAATCCAGGGAATCCTCTTTTGGACTCCTCAGGCATTTACACTCACATGTGCATATACTTACACACACACACACACACACACACACACACACACGTAAAAAGGAAATAAATGTTAAAGGGTGGAGGTAGGTCACCGTCTAGAAAGCTTACTGGCATAATCTGTTCTGATTTGTTTCCTGAGAGAGAGGCTGGCTATGTCCAGAAGGACTGGCATCTCCAGATCAACCAGACTGACACGCTGCCCTTATCTCTGTGTGCTAGGCCAATACTGGGCAAATCGATGACCGCCAGGAGAGATACAAAATCATCAGCAGCAACCTCGCTGTGGTTCAGGTGAGTCCTGAAGCATCACCTCAATGCCTCTCCTTCCCACTCCCCTGTATGTCTGTGGCCTGCCTTTCTGGGTAGGAAGAGGGAGCCTGGTCCCTGGACTCTAGACTGACATTGGAGGACAGGTGTCCACTTGGCCACCCATCTACCCAGCAGACCGTATCCGTGGCCCAGTGAAGAGCATTGCCGGGGAGCCACCACACCTACCCAGAGAGGCCCTTAGGTCTGTGGTCCCTGCAGCTTCCCCGCTGCCTGCTTTCTAAGCCAAATTCTTAGGGGCCTGAGTGTACTCAGGTGCTAGACACGCCCTGTGTTTGCTAGTGGGCTTCGTCCCACATGTACACCAACACCGCGTTTCCCTGGGTCTCCCCGTGCTCCCCAGATGGACACACCCCACCTCTGCTTTTTTCCAGTGACCTCACTTAATCTTTCTGGGACCTAATGGATCATTCCTACCTGGAAAATCCCCCATTAGTCCTGCCCCTGCTGCTTAACCTATCCTATGTCAACCTTTGACAGAGACCTTCCTGCCCCTCTTACGCTGTGTCCCCTCCTGCCAGGACCTCTGTGGGCTCAGTTCTATTTAGGCTCTTTTCACAGTGAACTAAAGCCATGGTACCCAAGGCAGAAACAGATGAGGGCAAGGTAGGCTCAGGCAAGAAGGAAGTCTGGGTATACAGCTGTCTTTTAGGTACTGTCGTCCAGAATCTAGTGAGCTTCTCTGAGTACAGCCAGCCTCTGGTGGGTGGCACAAGGGATGTAGACTGTTTAGACTTTGCATCCTGCCAGTTGTGATCCCTATTCTTCCTGTGTCCAGGTCATAATGTTAGCCTCTCCCAGAGGCACCCACCCAAACAGTACGTCAGAATGGCCTCGTGGTCCTCCCTTACACTCCGTTCTTCTGAAGGCGCCTGGCCTACTGCAGTGGAGGGATGCTGCCTGTGGCACATCTTATATCTTAGTCAGGTTTCGTTTCTGTGACAGGAACTCAAGGCAGGAAGCTAGAGGCAGGAACTGAAGCAGAGATCATGGAAGAGCACTACTTACTGGCTTGCCCGGCCTGCTTTCTTATCCAGTCCAGGACTGTTCCAGGCGTGACACTGCATGGTGGGCGGGGTCCTCCCACATCCATCATTAATAAAGAACATGCCTCAGACTTGTCCACAGGCCAGTCTGATGGACTCATTCCTTCAGTGGACGTCCCTGCCTTAGTTACTGTGCCACTGCTGTGCAAAGCTACCAAGGCAGCTCTTATAAGAGAAAGTATTTAACTGGGGCTTTCCCCCTCTCTTCTCAGGTCCAGGTCCAGCCCTCTCTCTCTTTCTTGGGTTCTGTGGATGTGAGATCTAGTCATCTTAGAGGCTCAGTCCATTATCCTCATGGCAGGGGGGGCATGGTGGCACACAGGCAGACATGGTGCTGCAGAAGCCGCTGAGAGCTACATCCTGATCTGCAGGCAGAGAGAGAGAGAACTGGGCCCGGCGTGGGCTCTTAAAGCCTCGAAGCCCACAACCCCAGGGGCACACTTCCTCCAACAAGGGCTCCTAATCTTTGTAATCTTGTCAGAGTTCCTCGTGACAGAGCATTCAAATATATGAGCCTGCAGGGGCCATTCTTCTTAAACCACTACAGTTTCTTTTCCCATTTGACTTCAGCTTGTGTCAAGTTGACAAAAAAAAAACAAAACAAGAAACAAAAACAAACAAACAAAACCCCCACCTGACAAAGACCTCAGCCCCCAACTTTCTTTGCTTTGCTTTCTGATGTGAGGGGGACTGTTTTGCACCCTCCGTGAATCTGCTGTACCACAGGCCCAGAGCCACAGGGTCAGCTGACCACACCCCGACCCCCTAGCACTGTGAACCAAAACAAACCTCCTCTGTTCTTAAGCTGATTCTCTCAGAGATTTTGTTACACCTGATGGAAAGCCAACTATCATTTGGCCATTTCCCCCTGAGGACTGGTCCTTTCTACCTGGCCAGAGAGACTGCCCTCTCCCCCTAAGTCTCACATCCAGTTACTATGAAAACCCTCACTCTGAGTGCACGTGTGCATGTACGTGTGTATAGCCCTCTCCCTCTTGGGTACAGTGTGTGTATCCAGTCAATCCTCTCTCTTTCTGTGGTAAAGTGTGTACACACCCTTTCAGCCTTCTCTGTCGGATACAGTGGACGTACCTCCTATCCTACTGTTGTGGTTCAGGCCTGTCTGTCTTGGCGTCTCTTGCCCTTAGTGCCTGGGTGAGTCTTGTGGGCCTGTGGCTGAGTAGCTGACAGATTAAAGCAGCACTCAGATTCACAACGGGAGGTTGGGTCAGGGGGTAACAAAGGCCCAGCACCAGGCATACCACTCCTGCCTCTCCAGAACTTTCCGTACCGTGAGCCTCAGGACTTATGAAGCCTGCCTGGGCCTGGCTTAACTTACACTCTGTCTCAGATTTAACTTACATATGATTTTGCTTCTTCCTTTTTAAATGAGTTTAACTTTGGTCACAAGTTGTTGGGTAAATTGTATAGTTGGACTCCAAAAAAAACTTTGACATATACTGCCATTTAAATGTGAAACCAATGGTGAACTGACAATTTCTTGTGTGTTCATTGTACCTTGATCGTATCCACTCTCCTCCCACCCACACCTTCCTGACCCCACCCACACATCCCCCCTTCCCCCTTTTTTGTGGCAAACCACTGAATCCAATTAGTACTGTTTGCTGGAATATTGACTGACCTTGGGCAGGTGACCCCAGCTGCAGGGAGCTCATGAGCACAGTGGCCATGTCATCCTGGAGACGGCAGCTCACAGCCCTCGTCCTGCCCTGCTGTCCAGCCCTCGTCCTGCCCTGCTGTTCTGATATTCTTTCTGCCACCTCTCACCTGAGCCTCGGGGAAATTGATGTAGTGTTGGATAGGGCTGAGTATTAAGCAGTCATTGAGTCTCAGCATGAAAACCATTTTTAACTTTTAATTTTATGTATATGGCTGTTTTGTCTGCATGTACATATGTGTATTATATGCATGTCTGGTACCCATGGAGGCCAGAAGAGGGCATCAGATAGACCCTCTGGGACTGGAGTTAGACTGTTGAGAGCCCCATGAGGGTGCTGGGAATCAAACCTGGGTCCTCTGCAGGAGCACAATTGCTCTTAGCCATCTCTCCAGCCATCCCCCGAACCCTAGTGTGAAGTTATGTAACTTCTCATTTGGGCATGGGGGACTCCCCAGCGAGACTGAGGGCAGCCTCGGAGCAAGGCAGGGCCACCATGCATCCTGTGCAAGCCTCTCACGCCCTTTTGCTCTGTCTCAGAAGCCATACCCCAGGTTCTTCTAGTCTTTATTTGCTAGGCAATACTGGCATGGCTATATTCTGTCATTACATTAAGGCTTTTTGTTGTCTGTCTGTCTGTCTGTCTGTCTGTCTGTCAGTCAGAAGTGCTGGGACAGAAACCCATAATCTCACATGAACTGGATAAGCATTCTGTCACCAAACCATATCCCCAGCTGTTTTTGACCTTCTGACCAGTTTTAAGCTCAGATTTTTTTTCCTCTGGGTAAAAGCAAAAACATCCCACCAAATGCCCAGGTGGTTGCATATTAACTGGTACCAGAAGCAGCATGGAAGTGGCTGCATCACTGTCTGCTCCATTACCTATCCAGAACAGAAACTTCCCCTTCAAAACTACACGTGCTCCACCCCTACGTACATGCCCACAGAGAACTCTGACTCGTAGACATGGGGATCTTTTCTGTGCATCCCATCCTGTAACTTGTGTTTCCCCTGTGATGACGTAGACTCATCACACAGCATGGTTAGAGCAGTGTGTGAGCAAGCGGGCACTGTTACCCCAACTCTGTTCACACACACACACACACACACACACACGCTGCTCTAGAGAAGTCAGTAGGTCTCAACCCCACCACCAACTCCCACTCCAGTCTTTACATCAGTGAATAAGGGAGCCTGCCAGTGAGTTTCATCTGTTTCCAACTTCTCAGTGTCAGGCTTACCCAGTGTATATGAGTCTGTTTTCATCGCTGTGACGAAATGCCCGAGACAATACATTTATATAGAGGGAAGGTTTGCTTGGCTCACTGTTTCCTAGATTCCTGTTGCCATTGGGTCCATAGAGATACACTGATAGGGCAAAGCTGCTTGCCTCATGGTGTCTAGGAAGCAAATTAGAATGGGGGTTGGAGGGACAGTCTCCCAAAGACTTAAGATTTCCCAGGAAGCTCCACTTAATGGGTCACACACCTTCCTATAACTGAAGACCAGATTTAAAGCATGGGCATTCTGAATTCAAGCTAACAGCACAAGACCTGAAGGATAAATAATAGGCCTCTGGGTTATTTCCTGTTCTGTAACCGTATGTGATCAGCACTGGGTGCTGGGCCGTATCCTCAGTGCCAGACACCAAGGATACCAGCATCCGGTAGCATGTTTCATATCAGATTCCACTTGGAATCTTCTTGAGAACTAGGACAGTCAATAATATTGTGATATACAACTCCATGGTATCTTCATCATATAGACATCACATTTAAACTTTGTTTATAATATACTATATAGAGATACTTTTTTTCAGTATTGGCAGTTGAATCATGTGCATCTAGGTGAGTGCTCTACCAGCCAGCCGTATCTCCTGCTTTTGTTTTTTCACTTTATATTTTGAGACAAGGGCTTGCTCAGTTGCCCAGGCTGGCTTTGAACTCACTCTGTGGCGCAAGCAGGCTTTGGCCTGTGACCTTCTTACCTCAGTCTCCAGAGCGGCAGGTGCTGTGAGTGTGTGTCACCATGCCTGGCTTTGCACTTTTCTTCATGGGTTTTATGCTGCATCTTTAAAAGAAGGCCTCTGCTGGTCAGCGATATTTTTAAACATTTACTTGGTTCTTGCTAGATCTCTTGTAGCACAGCTGGCCCTGACGTCCTGATTCTCCTGCCCTGGCTCTAACTGTGGGAACAGACATGTACGACCATGCCTGGCTGCAAAAGTCATGAGCATTCTATCACAAATTCCTTTATTTCACAGCATGGGTTTAGTTTATGGACGTAAAGTGGGGTCGGGGTGGGGGGCAGGGCTCCACCTTTTTCCTGGCCACAGTCCTTCAGCTTCCTTTGCTCTTATTTCTTAGTATTCACTCACTGAGGTCATATATCCAAGATACCCCTTCTCCAT
The DNA here is from genome assembly GCF_947179515.1 of Apodemus sylvaticus. Lineage (NCBI taxonomy): Eukaryota > Metazoa > Chordata > Mammalia > Rodentia > Muridae > Apodemus > Apodemus sylvaticus. Next base: position 121,521,657 of record NC_067473.1, read on the forward strand.
CCCTTCTTCACTAGCCTCCGTTTACAGAGCCGGTTCCTGTGCTCACTTCCTGGCCATGGCTCTGCGCGTCTCGTCTCTCTGTGGCAGTGACAAGCGCTCTTACCTCTCCAGCTGCACGGCACATTTTGACTCATATTTTACAATGTATCTGATATATACCAGTAACCCCCTCCCCTGGATCTCCTGCCAGGAAATCATCTTGGCTCTGCACCTGTGGTTACTCATCTCCGTGGCCTTTGGAGCAAGTCATCAGACACCATGAAAAATCTTGTGGGGTTTTTAACCTGGGATTTTTGTTGTGCTCGCTGACAAGCATCAAACCTGAGTTCGTTTCCCAGAACCAGCGTAAAAAAACCCAGTGTGTGCTGTACACTGGCAGTTCCAGCCCTGGGAGGCAGAAACAGGGAGATGCCTGGGGCATGCTGGCAAGCCCCAGGTCCATGTCTCAAAAAATAAGAAGTGGGCTAGAGAGATGGCTCAGAGGTTAAGAGCACTGTCTATTCTTCCAGAGGTTCTGAGTTTGGTTCCTGCCAACCACGTGGTGGCTCATAACCATCTTTAATGAGATCTGCTGCCCTCTTCTGGCCTGCAGCTGTACATGCAGGCAAAATACTGTGCATATATATATATATATATACATACATATATGTATATATATAATATTTTTTGAGAGAAAGAAATAAAAAGAAAGGAAGGGAGGGAGGGAGGGAGGAAGGAAGGAAGGAAGGAAGGAAGGAAGGAAGGAAGGAAGGAAGGAAGGAAGGAAGGAAGGAAGTGGGAGCTATGAGATGGCTCAGTTGGTAAGGGTGCTTACTAGCTGCCAAGTCTGATTACCTAAATTTAGTCCTTGTGACTCACATGGTGGAGGGAAAGAACCAACTCCACATGTTATCCTCTGACCTCTACATACTAACATATCTATGTACACACACACAAACACATGCACACATGCATACACACCTGCTCTTCTTGTCTATAGATATTACAAGGCTCTATGTGTGTTCCTTCATCCTTTGGTAATGTAGACATTTTGGATTAGGGGTCTGGATGCTGGTTCAGACCTGGGCTCTAGGTGGTGAGGGTCTTAGTGGCTCAGAGCATCGTGCTCCAGAGACAGAGAAGGTGAGCTGGGGACAGGATAGCTAGGGTGTGAGACCGGCATATGTGATAAGCTACCATGGGAATGAGAGGCCAATCCGAGGCTTGCATCCCTCCAAGACCTCGTTCTCCTCCTGCAGGTGGCATCTCACATGGGACAGAGGTGGACAGGGAGGCTCTCCACTTCCCTCACCTTGGAGGAAAACTACCAGCAGGGTCCAGGGTGAAGGAAGGATAGAAGGGTTTTGTTTGACTCTTGAGGTGACCAAAAGTCAGAAAGAAGGACAGGGGGGTGACAGTGGTCAGGGACCCTTCTCATGGGTCTGATTTCTGTCTTGGCAGGTGCAGGCTACTGTTGTGGGGCTCCTGGCTGCAGTGGCCTCTCTGATGCTGGGCACAGTGTCTCACGAGGAGTTCGATTGGACCAAGGTGGCCTTGCTGTGCACAAGCAGCGTCATCACCGCCTTCCTTGCTGCCCTGGCCCTAGGTGAGCCATGCCCATGGACCCCAGGCCACAGGCCCCAGGCTACAGACCCCAGGCCCCAGACATCAGACCCCAGGCCCCAGACACCAGACACCAGGCCCCAGATACCAAACCCTAAGGCCCCAGACACCAGACCTCAGGCCCCAGACACCAGACCCCAGGCCCCAAGTCCCAGACCCCAGGCTCCAGGCCCCAGACCCCAGACACCAGGCCCCAGACACCAAACTCCAGGCCCTAGACACCAGACCCCAGACCTCAGGTCCTAGACACCAGACCCCAGACCCCAGGTCCTAGACACCAGACCCCAGACTCCAGGCCCCAGGTCCTAGACACCAGACCCCAGACTCCGGGCCCCAGATACCAGACCCTAGGCCGAGTAGGCTTGCAACACTACAGGGCAGGTGCCCTCAGACAGAATGGAGGGTCCTGGAGCCGAGACCCTGGAGAGGTGCTACTCTGATCTCCCAGCCGAGCCATGAAGCCCATCGCCACCTGCACCTCAGGGCCATGTGTTTCATCCATGTGACTCAGGGACAGAATAGCTGGGCTCCTGGGATAAGGGACTCCAGGATATCTTTGATGTCTGGGCAGAGCTTTCCACCTCAACGGTGTCAGGGCACACATCCACCTGTCCTTCCTCCCCAGTCTCCATTGGTGCTTGAGCCTAAGAAATGTCTCATGTATAGGTTGCTCTGAGGACTCAGCCTGTCCTGGAGGCCAGGTCCCTCTGCTCCTCAGGTTACTTTTGCTTAGAGCATCCTTGGAACAGCCCTCCAGGAAGCAGAGGTGGTGAATGCTGTGTCCCTGTAATTCCAGGTGCTTCCAGAGGTCAGAGGTTACCTGCCTGCACAGGTGTATCTTCAGGGTTTTCAGGTCACCCTTTGCCACCTGGACAGGTTCTAGCCAGTGACAGAAACTTAGGGAGCTAGGCAGCCTATTGAGCATCTAGACTTTCATAGATATAACTATTATGTTTCTTGACCTTTCCTGAGGGTGGGGGGAGCCTCTAAGCCATCTGTCCACCAACTACTCCCTGGGCTTCACCCCCTTCCCGCTGCAGGAATTCTAATGATCTGCATAGTGATTGGTGCTCGGAAGTTTGGGGTCAACCCTGACAACATCGCCACGCCCATTGCAGCCAGCCTGGGAGACCTCATCACCCTGTCCATCCTGGCCCTGATGAGCAGCTTCTTCTACAGCCACAAAGGTAGGGAAGGCTCTAGGGAGGGGCATGAGCAGATATCACACACACACACACACACACACACACACACACACACACACAAGCAGCCCAAGTCTTCAGTTGTTGGAAATGTCTAGCACAGCTCAGTGCCCTGTGAGAAAAGTTTAGAGGTTTGAGAAATAAGCAGCAGGTATAGATAAAACAGTGTGGCCTCCACTGTACCTGGGGCACCACTGTCCAGTCTGGACCGATTCCTGTACTGTCCTCTTAGGTGACAGTGAGAAGCCTTGGAATCAGATAAGATGACCTACTTGTATTTTTAAGCCAGTCTGATCTGCATAGGGGTTCATTATTTGCATTTGATTTGCAAAGCAAATAGGAGCACCATCCCCCTCCCCTCCCATCACTGCCTGTGCTCAGGAAGATGGCCGGCCTGGCCCCAGGAGACAGGTCTTCAGTGACTGGGAGGTAAGCTAGCTCGCTCACACACACACACACACACACACACACACACACGCAAGCCAGGAGCTGTCAGGAAGATTCATGAATGTGAGGTGGGGGCTGGATGGCTCCTGTCAGAAATAATGGAGGACCTGGACAGGGCGCCTTTCCAAGTGTCTTGTAAGGAGACACTTGCACAGGCGACTGTGTCCCTGAGTGCTAGTGGCCTGCTTAGAGCCTGAGGGATGGTACAGAAGTTTGCCTTATCTACCATGAAGCACTTTGTCTATAGCTAGCCCGGAGCACCTGTGGCAGATGAAGAGACAATTGTGGGCTGTGGAGAATAAGGGGGGGGCGGGGGAATGACACCACACGACCCAGAGCAGAGTGGGGCACACACCATGTATACCCATCTAGCACTGGGTCTGCTCAGGAGAGTAGGAACAAGATGCAAGGATGATTCTAGAGCAAGTCAGTGTTCTGTGCACATGTGGGAAGTGGAGTCAGAGACCGAGGCTGGAAGAGAGCAGAGCCAAGGGCCCTGGGTGTGCGGCACACTGACCTCACAGCTGGAGACGGCTCTGGGAAATGAGTGGCTACCGGCCCGCCTGATCCACATCCCACAATAATACACAATGTCTGAGCCAGGAGAAAGTTTCCTCCTGATCCCACCCCTGCGGCCAAGTGCCCTGGTAATGCCTCTTTGCTTTTCTTGGTTTTCTGGACCCCTAAGCAGGGTGATGGAGAACTGCCATGCATCTGCTATCTGCTCATACCCTGCCCTGGTGCTGTTTATTATAATACTGGGTAAGGGAAAACCTGATCAAGGATCTTGACAATAGCTAGGACATCAGAGAAGATCAGGGATGAGGCAGGACGGAGAGGGGCTTCCCAGTTGCTTAACTGTCGCTCTCGGGCAGGTATGGCGAGACAGCCCCTCTAAATGGCAAGCGCCCTCGCTTCCCGCCTATCTCTCCTCTGTGGAAAGCCGTACTCCAGCCAGCCCCTATGTGCCGGCCTCGGCCACCTGAGCTGTGTATGTCTGCTTTCCCTCAGACACATGGTATCTGACGCCTCTGGTCTGCATTGGCTTCTTGGCTCTCACCCCTCTGTGGATCTTCATCGCCAAGCAGAACCCTCCCATCATGAAGATCCTGAAGTACGGGTGGTTTCCCATCATCCTCGCTATGATCATCAGCAGGTGAGTTGCGTGGAACAATGGCCCCTCAGTTCTGTGACAGAAATGCCTGTCAGAAACAACTTCAGGGAAGGAAGGAAGGCTCGTTTTTCTCTCTGTTGCAGAGGGTTCAGTCTGATCATTTGGCCATGTGCTCTTGGATAGACTGTAACCCTAGAAGCACCGTGAAACACCGTTTACTTCAGAGGTGTTCAGGATATGAGAAAAGGCCAGGTTAAGATGTGGCCTCCAGGGAGTCACATCCCTAGTGACCTCCCTCTAGCTAGCCATACCTCCTGCCTTTCACCACCTCCCCACAGGAAGATTCTTAATCTATCAAGGGGTCAATCCATTCATCAAGTCAGAGCCCCAGTGATCAGTCACGTCAAACCCTCTCTGGAAATGTCCTGACAGGCACATGTAGTGCTGACTGCCTAGTGAGTCTAAATCTGTCAAGGAAGCAGGTGAGATTAACCATTACAGGCCAGGCAAGGTGTTAAACGCCTTCAATCCTAGCACTCTGGAGGCAGGGTGATGGAGAACTGCCATGCATCTGCTATCTGCTCATACCCTGCCCTGGTGCTGTTTATTATAATACTGGGTAAGGGAAAACCTGATCAAGGATCTTGACAATAGCTAGGACATCAGAGAAGATCAGGGAGTGGAGGGAGATCTCTGAGAGTCTGAGGCCAGGCTTGCTCTACATGAGTCCAAGGCTGTCTAGGGTTACATAGTGAGACCTTTTTCTTTTTCTTTTTTTTTTTAATAGCCACCACAATTCACCCCTTGTCAAGTTGGGCACACGGACAAGTCACTTCAAACCATAATATCCCACTGTCATTCCCCAAAGCTCACCTCTGTCTTTCAGGGCACATAGTTGTGGGATATGAGCTTCAGTGGACTTGGGAAATCCAGCCTCCATGGCCTTTCTTTTCTTTTCTTTTCTTTTCTTTTCTTTTCTTTTCTTTTCTTTTCTTTTCTTTTCTTTTCTTTTCTTTCTTTCTTTCTTTCTTTCTTTTTTCTTTCTTTCTTTCTTTTTTTTTTGTTGTTGTTGTTGTTGTTGTTGGGGAGAGGGGAGCAGGGTTTGAGACAGGGTTTCTCAGTATAGCCCTGGCTATCCTGGAACTCACTCTCTAGACCAGGCTGGCCTCAAACTCAGAAATCTGCCTGCCTCTGCCTCCCAAGTGCTGGGATTAAAGGCTTCCTGACTCTCTGTGGCCTTTCGATCACCTGCCCATAGGGTCTCCATATTTTGCTGCTTCCCTGGCACCCTGTCACCTTGAACATTCTGGAGTCCCCCTTCAGCCGCGAATTGACCCTCTTGGCCTCACACGCTATCCCTCAGGCTGCATGGAGAGGTCCTCATCTTGCCTTACATTGCCTAGCCTCTAAGGACTTCCTCTGAAATGTGGGTGGCAGCCTCTAGGACCCCCTACACTTGCATTCTACATGCTTGCAAACGTGTGTTCAGCACCACAGTCTGCCACTAGCAAGTGAAGTATCCCTTGGACCATGTATACAGCAGCCATTGAGTGTGTGGGTGCCTCAATTCAGAAAGAGCCACTGAGGAACTCTCAGGGGAATGCTGCTCAAATGCATTTCTAATTTAACTTTTGTGGAGCCTGGGATGGGTAGGGTCTGGCCAATTCCTGAGATGCCTTCGGGCATTCCTGTTGTCTCATGCAAAGTGCTTGGCTTCTCTTGACTGTTGCTAATCTATTTGACAGTCACATCCTCTGCAACTTTTCTAGACTTGTACATTCTCCTCAGGTCCTTCTGATCTGCTTTCTGATCCCATTTCTCACTATAATTCTAACTAAAATCAGCCAGGATTACTACAACACAGCCTGAGTGCTGTGCTGTCAACATTTCCACTAAAGTTATTTATATCCAGCCCCACCACTTTCAAGACATAATCAAAATAAGTACATAAATACATCTTATTTTGAGCAAATTCATACCCCAGTCTTCACATCCAACTCCTACAGGATTCTCCCCCGTCGATTTCCCAACTTCATGTCATCCATAAATGGATGGATGATAGATAGATAGATAGATAGATAGATAGATAGATAGATAGATAGAGACAGACAGACAGACAGGCAGGCAGGCAGACAGTGATATCTATCTTTATTTTTCCTACGGAGTCAGTCCATTAACCGTTGCCCACATGCACGTGGCTGCAGGGCTGCCCACTGTAGCATAGGCGGTCTACCAGGGGCTCTGCCTGGAAGAAAACTGACTTTCTGTTCCCCCAACACCCATTGATGCCTTTGTTTTCTCAGGGAGGATCGGGCCTTATGAGTCACTCCTATTCCTACTGGAATAGTGTCACAAAATTCTTTGTCAGGATATATCATGAACAGCTCCTAGCTCAGTTCCCTGTGGAGCCCTCATTCCTGTCCAAAACCCCACAGAACGCAGGCATTTGCTGTCCAAGTTTCTGTTGCCACTCTGATCTCTCACTAACTCCACTTAGAACGTTCTAAGGTTCCCCAGGCCAGGTCTCCAGATTTCTCCAACTTCCTTCCGACACCAGTTCCACAGAGCCAGTCAGGTTTGGTGACATGGGCGACTTTGTGTCTCTGGTGCTAGGTTTCCCTGTGGTTGCTGTTTGTGTCACTGAGAGAAACAACCTCAGGGAGAAGAACTAATTTGCTCATGGTTTTAGAGGGTTCAGCATGGCTGGCTGCCTCTGTGCTGCTAGGCAGACCATGGAGATGAGTCTGTGTGTGTAGAAAGCTCTCCGTGCCATGGTGACCACAAAGCCCAGGGAAGGGCACAGAAGGAAAGGCTAGGGCCGGGTATGGCCCCAGGGACACACCTCGGTGGCACAGCCAGAGGTATTCCCTAGTAATCTACAGGTATTTCTTAATCCAGTCGAGTTGCTCAACACCCCCACCCCCAAGAGCACTCGAGCACTCAAGTGAGGGTAACTGGTGCTGGCAGGGCTCTCCCCAGTGCCTGTGTTCTAGTGTGAATGAGCTGTTCACAACGTACACTCTGAACCTCTTACCTAGTCCTCATCCACTCTTCTGAGGCAGAGTGCTGAAGTACTGGCAGCCAGGAGGGCTGAAACTGGGCAGAGCAAGAGAGAACTGCACAGCTCAGCTCCACGCCCCGTGCTGATGCTGTGGTGTACAGACCATGATGAGATGCCTGTGTGTCTTAGGGTTACTGTTTGTCTCAGTTAGGGTTTCCATTGCTGTGAAGAGACACCATGACCAGGGAAACTCTTACAAAGAACAACATTTAACTGGGGCTGGCTTACAGGTTCAGAGGTTCAGTCCATTATCATCAAGGCAGAAAGCATGGCAGTGTCCAGGCAGACATGGTGCTGGAGAAGGAGCTGAGAATTCCCCATCTCAATTGGAAGGTAGCCAGAAGACTGGTTGGTTCTTTGGAGCTGGATAGAGATTGAGTTATGATCTCTAAGCCTACCCTTCCAGTGACTCATTTCCTCCATCAAGGCCAACAAGTGACACAGAGTAATAGTGTCACTTGCCATGGGCCAAACATAGTCAAACCTCCACACTTGACTTTTTGCTGTGATAAAACACCATGACCAAAAATAACTTGGGGAGGAAAGGGTAATTACATCACTTACAGCTCAGAGTCTATCTCTAAGGGAAGTCTAGCCAGGAGCTCAAAACAGGACTCTGAAGGCAAAGACTGAAGCAGGGGCCATGGAGAAGTGTTATTTACTAGCTTGGTCCCCATGGCTTGCTCAGGTTGCTTTCTTATATACCCCCAAGATCACCTGTCCAGGGATGGCCCCACCCGCAGTGAGCTGGGCCCTCCTGCATCAGTCATCAAGAAAATGCATCACAGACCTGCCTACAGGCCACTCTGATGGACTTAATTGAGGTTCCTTCTTCCCAGATATGTGTAGGTTTGTGCCAGGTTGGCAGAGGCCATCTAGTACATTGGGCATCTGGGTCTCTCATCCTGGCTCCAGGGAAATAGTTCTCACCCTGGTCACTGTCTCAGCATAGCTGCTGGTGGGGCCTGGAGGGCTGTAGGGTTGGTCCTACCATGATCTCTGGTAGGAAACTGCAGTCCATTGTGGTTGTAGCAGACACTCTGTGCAGGGAAGAAGGTAGGTGGCCAGTGGGCACTTGGCCCAGACACTCTAATGTCAGCTCTGTTCTCTCCCCAGTTTCGGAGGTCTCATCCTGAGCAAAACCATTTCAAAACATGAATTTAAAGGCATGGCTGTCCTGACTCCAGTCATATGTGGTAAGTGATGGGCGGGGCTCCTCTTAGGGACCCTGGGCTGGGTAGGCACTGAACGCCAGTGTACAGCCTTGGGTTGTGAGGTGATTGGGCAAGCTGAGCCTGCATAGCCTACAGGTTCTGTTATGCTGGATTCTCTCAGATGCAAAGGATCTGAAGAGACCCCACAGCATAAGGGGAATGAAGTACACCAGTTTACTTTTGACAGGGTCTCACTTTGTTCAAATGCAGGGGTCCAGGCACCCTGAAACTCTGTGTAGTGCAGGTTGACCTTGAACCCATGTGATGATGTTACTATCTCAGCCTCCCAAGTACTGATATTATAGGTATGAGCACTATGCCAAATTTTCTTAGTTTGTTTTAGAGTCATTGGTGACATTAAAACTTAGACATTTACACCTGAGACTCCAGACTTCTGTCTTCACCTTAAAAATAAAGCCCATGACAGTAGTGGGCTTATTCTCCAGGCCTGGTGATAACCAGCACATGTGTGGTACTTGGCCCCACATGTCCCCACTGTCCTGCATGGACCACTCGTTTCCTTCCACTGCCCTATCATTAGCCTGCAGGATTTGGGGTGCTAACACCCCGACTCCTCTTCTAGCTGCTCAGAGATGTCAACGAGATGGGACTAGGCTAGCTGGAGGCCAGTCCTGGCCTACGGAAGTGCTGTCTAGCCTGTCATTCCTGCCATGGTGACTGTGGGAAGCTGGATTCTCGTTACCAGGGAGCCAATAGATTGAGAGGTTGGGAATTGGGATAAACAGCAGAATGTATAATCGTAGCGATTTCTTTCCCTTCTTTTTTCAACTTGTGTATAGTCAAGAGAAGTACGTATCCAGCCATCCTCTGCCTGCAGGTCAATGCCTTTCTCAACCCACCCATGTGACTGATCCAAGACCCTGGGTGTCCCTGGCCTCGCTAGGGAAAGTAGTTGCTAGGCTGTGGACTCCTATCAGGGACATGCCTGTCCTCTGAGACCATCCCATCCTGCAGGGATGACATCCTCACCAGGATGTCTCAGAATTCCAGGGTGTGAACACGCTCCTGGTCTTCTGGGCTCTTGGATCCTATTGATGTTTTGTACACCACTCTTCAGCCTCTTGAGTCTCCCTGAAGACACCCTTCACTGGGTGCCCAGCAAATCTGAGTGACAAGGAAAGAGAAGATAAGGAAGGCTGCACCAGTCAAGGACACCATCCTAAAGAACGCGGTATACAGGAAGAGCTGGAAGCCAGAGGTTGAGCTTGCCACGCCCTCTCTCCTCACAGGTGTCGGTGGCAACCTGGTGGCCATTCAGACCAGCCGCATCTCCACCTTCCTTCATATGTGGAGCACACCCGGGGTCCTCCCCGTCCAGATGAAAAGATTCTGGCCTAACCCCTGCTTCATTTTCTGCTCTTCAGGTTAGTATGCTGTTGGATGAGGCCGCATGACCTCCTCATCCCCCGCCCCCTTGTTCCTATGGTTACAAGGGGTCTCACTATGCTGCCCGGGCTGGCCTTGAGTCCCTGGGCTCAGGTGACATTGCGGTCTACCTCACAAGTAGTGATAGTGACCACATATGCATGCTCCCACGCTTTCTAATGCCATTCGCAAACTGGAAGACAGTTTTCTGTTATTTATGCACAATGCATTCTGCTTAATTCTTCCTGTTCACACATGGTTTTCCTACAAATTTTCTGGATTGTGCAGTCCAGCTGCCCCACTAGGCATGTGCTCCTAAAAGCTGCATATTCGGGAGTACTCACACTTCACAGCTTCCTTTTAGGATTTCTTTCCTTCTTTCTCTCTTTCTCTATTTCAAGATTTATTATTATTCTATGTAAGTACACTGTAGCTGTCTTCAGACACACTAGAAGAGGGTGTCAGATCTTATTACAGATGGTTGTGAGGCACCATGTGGTTGCTGGGATTTGAACTCAGGACCTTTGGAAGAGCAGTCAGTGCTCCTAACTGCTGAGCCATCTCTCCAGCCCCTTAGGCTTCCTTTATATGCCTTTGAAAGAGAAAAGTTGAGGCTGAGGAGATGGATGAGTCAGGAGAACAGGCTTGCTGTACAGGCGTGTAAGGACCCAAGTCCAATCCCCAGAACCCATATTACAAATCAAAAACAACAGGAAAAAACAGGCATGGTCCACTTGTGACCCCAGTACTAGGAAGTAACCCTGAGTGAATTCCTGGGGCTTATTGACCAGCAAGTCTCACCCCATCATGAGCTTCAGGACAATCAATAAGAGATACTGTCTAAAAAATAAACAACTCCTAAAGAAAATACACACACACACAGTTGGCTGGGAATGTAGCTCGGTTGACTGTGTTCAAGTCCCAGCATCATGTTCAAGTGGACACGGTGGTACACACCTGAAATCCCAATACTCAGGAGGTGGAAGCAGGAGAACCGGAAGTTGAAGGCCATCCTGTGCTATATGATACCATGCTGCTCTTTGCTGCCCCAAATGTGGTTTCTGTGGAGCTGGGGATGTCACCTCAGGGCCTTGAGCATGCTCAGCAAATGCAGTGTCACCAAGCTACACTCTGTCCTAACAACTAAAGTCAACCAAACACAACCGCCTTAGTTCACTGGCTCCTTTAGTTCATTTTGTTGCTGTTGAGTTTCTGAGTTTGACGTGTGATCTCCTGGAGGGCAGTAATGACTTTTACTGTACAACTGCACTTGAGAAGGGGACCACATTCACTTGCTGTAATTTCCAAGTGTTTTGCTGTTGGGTCTGGGTGAGGTGCTGTCCCCACCCAGGGATCCTTACTCTCAGAGCAGAGGAAAGCAGAGCTCGAAGCTCACTGATTCCCTAGCTGCACAGTCCGGGCTGAGGTATGGGGAGCTAGCCAGGGGCCCCGTGAGCTTGTCATACTCCCCAGTCTCTCTTCCACATCAGTGTCAAACCTCAGCCTATGCCCCCTCCACACAGGGATCTTCACGGGAGCTTCTCCCACTTATACACACTTCCTGGTCTGAGATTATTTTTATTTTTATCCATCTATCCATCTATCCATCTGTCTGTCTGTCTGTCTATCTATCTATCTTATCTATCTTATCTATCTATCTATCTATCTATCTATCTATCTATCTATCTAATCTTTCTATCTACCTATTTATCTATCAATCTATTATCTTTTAGTATTTCTTGTCATTTGAAATGACCTCTGTTTGGCCACTTACATGATTCTGACCTCGTCCTTCAAATGTCAGGCCCTTGAAGGAAAGGAAGGCCAGGACTGAGTTCCCACTTAATAGAGTGTGCTGCATCCTAGGTGTTCATAGGTGAAGAAACTTGGGTGCCTCATTGGGGACTCTTCTTTGCCAAGATGGCCCCTGCAAGTAGGTGGGGTTTGTGACCCTCTTGGTTCCATTCCTTCTAGAAATCAATTCTGTGTCAGCCCGAGTCCTGCTCTTTCTGGTGGTGCCAGGACACCTGATTTTCTTCTACCTCATCTGCCTGGTGGAAGGCCAGTCAGTGACAAGCAGCAAGAGCTTCATGTTGCTGTACCTGGTGGCAGCCATGATCCAGGTGAGAGTGACAGTGGCAGGGACACACAGCCTTCAGGGCCTCTCGGCCAACATCAGTGGTGCAGTGGGAGGTCCCGAGTGCCATTCCCACCACATGAAGATCTAGCCAACTTGCTCAAGGCCAGTGGCACGGGCTAGACAGAGGCCACCATGCTGTGTGCCCCATGCCTCGCACCCCATCTCCACTGCACACTGCATGGCGCATGTGTGCACCTCACACTAAATACTTCACACACTGTGCACTGCACCCCCACATGCTACACAATGCCGAAGGAGCAGCTGTGGACACACTGTGTTCGACAGAGGCTGAACTGGTGTCCACCCCTCCCAGAAGCCCCTGCTTTGCATGGTGCTTACAGGCACGTGTATCTCCTCCAGGGAGGATGGCACGTGGATGCAGCACACAGTCTTTCCTTCCAGCAGAATGGCATTTGGGCAGTGTGAAAGGGAAACAGCTGCTGAGGCGCCAGCTGGCTAATGTCCCTGGTGGCCTAGAGTGTCAGCAGAGAGGCCAGTAGACACCAGCGGTTTCAGGAGGGCTCACTGAAGTGTTCCCTTGTCTCTACACCCAGGCAAGCCCAAGTTTACTTAGGGAGAAAGAACAAGGCGAGGACCAACTGTCGGGACTGTGGGGCCAGAGTAGGGCCATGTGGAGCTTCTTGGAAGCTTCCTATGGGACTTACCAGACCTCCCATGGGGCAGGGGTTCAAGCAGGAAGAGTCCTGGCTGGTGAGTAGCATCATGCCCATGCAGCACTTCCGAGGTCAGGGCGGCACCCAGCTGCTGGGAAAGGATTAGGATGGTTGAGTCCAGAGCCTTCTTTAGACCACAACCAGCCCATGTGTTGTTGGGGAATGAAGTTGATTTGCTCACACTTAAAGTTTTTTTTTTTGGGAGGGGGGATCCAACTAGCATGTAGTGGACACTGGAAAGTGGACAGGGAGCCAGCCATGAGTATGCGTGAGAAAGCCAGTCAGCAGCAACAGCCCCGGCCTTGCTCCTGAACGACCTGTTTTGAGATCCCAGAGGACTTGGTCCGCTCCCTCAAGAATTATCAGTGTATTTGTGACATTCCCATTTCTCACTAGGCCTTGCTCAGAAAGGTCCCCTCCCCCACCTCAATACCACAGTGGGAACCAAGCTTCCAGCACTTGTCCAAGGCCAAGACACTGCAGGCCCCAGGCAAAGCTTGAGAAAGGGGACGACAGGCTGGGGTTGGTAGTGTCCTTGGAAGCCAGCTGGTATCTCGGCTCCCCTTGGGTCTCTGATTTGTGTTTTCCATCTCTCTGTTCTGGCAGGTGGTAATCCTGCTGTACCTGGCAGAAGTGATGGTTCGGCTGACCTGGCACCAAGCCCTGGATCCTGACAACCACTGTATCCCCTACCTCACGGGCCTGGGGGACCTGCTGGGCACTAGCCTGCTGGCCCTGTGCTTCCTCTTGGACTGGTTACTGAGGGGCAGAGCTAGTCTTGAGGAGTTGGTCTCAGAGCTGGTTTCTGTGCCTCCCTGACTGAATCTACCACCTGCAGGTCTCCATGAAACTTTCCCTCATGTCCACAGTGTCTAGCAGGCCATTCCCCCTGCTGGGGCCTCAAGCTGCTAAACATCTGCGTGGGCAGTGGCCTCATCAGTCTGCCAGGGAGACAAGCACACACCTTGATTCTGAAGTTGGTAGCAGAGCCTAAGGTAGAACCCTGACATCAGGAGCTCTGCTTGCAAGTGTGTATGTATGCCTGGACTGTGTGTGTGTGTGTGTGTGTGTGTGTGTGTGTGTGTGTGTGTGTGTGTAGGGCAGGCTGTTCTAACCTGAAGATGCTGAGGAAGGAGCCTGTGCATTGGTGCAACCTGGATTGCTGATCCATTGGGTGGATCTGGATAGAACTCCTCTGCATCCCAGGTCTCAGGACTACCCACGCCCTGACTTTGCTGCCATCACTGGGCTCAGCTCCCTGGGCTCGTGCTACTAGTGCTCTGGGCCCAGTGACCATGCACCTTCACCCCAGGCAGGCCCTGTGTACCCCTCATCTATACTCCAGCACTTAATCTTGTGGCTGCTTTCTTTTTATTTCCCACTTTCTCTGTTTTATAGCAGAGCCTTCTGTATAGGTTCTGGCAATCAAGAGATATATAATAAAACATAGCTGATATGCACTTGGTGTTCTCCATCTTTTAGGTAGTGCGGGGGATGGGGGTGGAGGGGCGGTGAGGCTCAGCCTCCGCGCAGGAGATGACTTTTCTCTAGTACACTGTTTCTCATGGTTTGGTTGAGTGTGCATGTCACCTGCCAACAGCTTAAGGGAAGAAGATGTGCTGACCCAACACTGTGCCCGTCCATCCCTAGCCAGACTCCCATTTGACAGCCCCAGGTAGGAGCTCAGGACCTGGGGAATAGGTTAATGTCCCAGAAGGTTGCCCTCCTCCTGGGCACAGATCCAGGTGGAAGAGAGAATGAGCTGGGGGGGTGGTGGTGTTGGGCACTCTACAGCATAAGTGTGGGCCAGACCCCAGGTACCTGGGCAGAGCCCTCCCCTCTCCTGAGTCAGTCAATGTCACAGAGGCATTGAGCATTGGCTGTTGGCTTATTATTTATTTATTTATAGCTATTTTATTGGGTTCTTATATCTCTATGTCCCTTCCAACCCTTATTCCACCATTCCATCCTAATCTTTTCTAACCCTAACACTAGTAGGAGAGAAAGATGGTTAGAAGGAGCAGAGGGAACACAGACCTCTGTAGACTACTTCCTGCTGATTAGGGGCAAGTCCAGTCTTTGTCATCAGACTATCTCCACACAGCAATCTAGCAATGGAGCAGTAGCATCGAGGGGAGCAGCAGGGGGAGCAGCAGCCACCACAGGCCATGTTAGGACTCTCATTTATACCCTCTCCAGAGTCCCCAGAATTAAACTATCTGCAGCTGGGGGAAAAAAAATCACACCCCTGCCAGTGCGCAAGGCAAATCATAATCACCTGCTGTGATGCAACCTCTTACTTCACACCTGGGATTAGATCAAAAACATATTCATATAACATAACTGAGTTTTTAAAGAAACCAAAATTCTCTCTATAATTGGCTCTTACCAGTTCTGTGAAAGAAGTAGATGGAGCCATAGAGTAATATGGTAACAAGAGATGAGCTTCCATTGTACTTGCTGAGTGTGGTCATGCACACATTAGGTTTCAGACTGAATTTTAAATCATAACTTGGCTCAAACACATCTTTGTTCAGTGGGAAGGGAGGTGGTATAGTGGGTAAGGCCATACACTGAAGCTTGGTTTGCTCGACTTCTGAAGCATTGGTTGGTTGTGCGATGTACAGTCAGATGTTGTGAAGAAGAATCATATCCTTTCTGGTGACAGTGACAGCTGGAAGGGAGGCTGTGTTCAGTGCCTCATGGATTTATAAATCATACATTGTAGGTGTAATGGTTTCACCAGATTGAGAAAGCTGCTACAAGATTAGACAGGCAGAAGATCCTAAACAGCAACCATAGCCTTTCCTTGAGGTGGGTGAAACTTTAGGAAGTCTTTCCTTGGTCTAGCCTGTTGTCTAGACCAGTGGTTCTCAACCTATGGGTTACAACCCTTTTGGGGGTCAAATATTAGCCATCCTGCATATCAGACATTTATATTTCAATTCATAACACTAACAAAATTACAGTCATGAAGTAGCAACGAAGTAATTTTGTGATTGGGGGTCACCACATCATGAGGAACTGTATTAAAGGGTCTCAGGATTGGGAAGGTTGAGAACTGCTGCTCTAGACATTGCCACAATCCATTAAGAAATGTTTCTTTGTTGTTGTAAACAATAAATACAAAACTACCATGATTTTAATCCCATCAGCTCCCAAGTTGCCTGCTTAACAACCTTTCACATTTCCAATTTGCCTCAAGTACTGAATGACTCTTGAACAGTCTAGCTGACTGCTTTGGTGACTTCTCCTGTGGCTATAGGAAAATTTGGGGTACAATTTTAGTGGGCTGACCATTACAACCATCACAGCAGGTACCATGGCAGCAGGCAGGTATGTGAGAGCTTATATCTTGGTCCACAAGCAAGAGACAAGAGAGCTAACTGGGAATCAGGAGGGCTTGTGAAACTTCAAAGCCCACCTCCTCCCCCCCAGTGACACCTTCTCCAACAAGACCACACCTCCTAATCTTTCCAAAACTATTCCCGCTCCTGGGGGCCATTCTTATTCAAACCACCACACAATACATCATTAGAAAATAAGTCATTAAAAAAAAATAAAGGAATGTATACTAAAATATGTGACACACCCATGTCGGCAGAGCAGGAGCTTCCAAAATATGAATGATTTAGTTGGCCTGTGTGTAGTAGAGGGGTGAGCGAGATGGGAGCTCAGACAGCCTCAAAGCTGCTGTTGAAGGAGAAGCAGGAGGTAAGAAGGTGTTGAGACATCCCCCTGAGGAGGTCTGGATAAAGCAGAGGAGACTGTAGACAAACCGGAGTATGGGACCACAGGTCTGAAGCCTGAGCAGACTCAGTATTTGAGGAGCACTTAACCATGGCATATATTCAGGGCAGAGGTGGAAAGGGGGTACAGAAAGTTAAGGGGAGCCCAAGACATTGTCCCAGAGACTTGGGAGGGTGCAGGAAGGGTGGTCACCAGTGCTTGATGTTACTGAAATTGAAAGACTCGGTTTCTTCAAGGTGTCTGCTGACTTTGGGAACAGGGGGTCTTGAGTGAGAAGTACAAAGGGAGACTGACAGGCCAGAGTCAAGTGGCAGGGGGTGGGGAAAGAGGCCCGAGCTGGACCTTAGGAGGTGAAGGGAAACAGTCAGCAGGTGGCTTACCCAGAAGAGAACAGCAGAGGACAGGACTGAAACAAGTCCCTGAAACCCTGCCCCCTGCCAGCCCAGGGCTCCATGTAGCTGGAGCTGAGCTGGGACACACGGAGAGACTTGGCTGTAGTTTCTGCCCGGTGTGACTGCTCACGATCTTTGAGCATCTCAAAGATGGCTTTTTCCTGTTGGGTCACCCAATGTGTGTTGACCCCTGTATGCTGGGGTTGCTAGGGGTACCTCAATGGCATGAGAAAGTCGCTCCTGGAAGAGCGTAAGCTGGGTTGGGGCCAGTGAGAGGTGCAGCTGCAGGAGTTTCAGGATCTAGGATCGAGCCACACACAGGGCTCAGCTCTGCACCAAGGGGGGGCATATCTGTGGGGTCAGCGTGAATCTGATTCCTAAACTCCAGAACTCTGACCAATAGTCAACCTGGAAGTTACAGTTTCTGAAACCCGCAACACAGACTGTTGCTTTTGAAGAAACTGGATGTCTCTTAGCGTTGATAACATTACCATGACTCTGTTACATTCTGTCCCACAGGCTCAGTCAAAGGGTTTACAACAGCTTCATACTTTTCAGCAACTTTTCTCACATTCAAACTACTTCAAAATAAAAGGTTTAAGGGGCTGGAGAGGAGGCTCAGTGGTTAAGAGCATTAGTAGCTCTTCCAGAGGCCTGAGTTCAATTCCCACAACTGACTTTAACTCTAGGTCCAGGTTATCTGACGCCTGCCGGCCTCTTTGGGTACCTGTGGATTTGCATATGCACACACACACAAACAGAGAGAGAGAGAGAGAGAGAGAGAGAGAGAGAGAGGAAGCTTATACTGATAATTAAAAATAAAATGATGTCTAAGAACTAAAATAATAAAAAGTTTAAAACTAAAATAATCCAGACCTGCCAATTTATACCTGTGATCCTAGATACTTAGGAATCTGAGGCTGGGGAATTACAAGTTCAAAGCCAGTCTGATCAACTTAGCAAGACCTTGTGTTAAAGTGGGAAAGGGGGCCAGGGAAATGGTTCAGCAGATTAGGATGTCTGATAACCCAAGTTCATTCTTTGGACCTGTATAGTAGAAGGCAAGAACCAACTTCCACAAGTTCTCTAACCTACACATGTGCACTGCACCCTCTTCAAATAAACAATTGATGAACACTAATAAATTTTTAAAAATAATTTTAAAAGGCAGGAGATAAAGCTCAGTGGTCGAGTGCTTGCCTGTTGTGTGTGTAGTGTTAAATTCTATCCCCATTACTGCTAAAAATAAGTCCACAGGCAGATCTCTTGTAAACAGGGCAGCTGGATCCATTTTGTTAATTCCTTTTTTGCCCCCAGCCTGACTTTTGATTACTAACATGTGCTTATTCTGCTGTGGCTGTTTGTCTAAATACAATTCATCCTCCAGCTCTTGGTCATTGTACTGGCTAGTTTTATATCAACTTGATACAAAGCTACAGTTATTTGGAAAGAGGGAACCTCAATCGAGAAAATATCACACAAAGATTTGCTTGTGGTACATTTTCTTGATTGATGATTGAAGTGGGAGGGCCTAACTCAGTGTAGGTGGGGTCAGTGCCTGGCTGGTAGTCCTGGGAGCTGTAAGAAAGCAGACTGAGGAGGCCAGGAACCCAGCAACAGAAATATAACTAAGAGAAAAATTGGTACTAGCTCATGGGACATTGCTGTGACAGATATGTTTTTTGGAGCACAAGCCTGGCATATGAGGTTTCAGATGGAAGTTTGAAAGTTTTTCAAAGGCTGCCATGTGATTTTTGTTTTGTTTTGTTTTTATTAAGAATTTGAAGTTCTCAAAAACAAACAAGCAAACAAACAAAAATCTGGGCAGTGGTGGCACATGCCTTTAATGCCAGCACTTGGGAGGCAGAGGCAGGTGGATTTCTAAGTTCGAGGCCAGCCTAGTCTACAGAGTGAGTTCCAGGACAGCCAGGGCTATACAGAGAAACCCTGTCTCGAAAAACAAAAGGAAAAAAAAAAGAATCTGAAGTTCTGATTGTCTGGGACTGAAGAATTCACCATGATTAACAAGAGGCCAACAGCACTAAAGTGAAAGTTAGCTTTGCTGAGACAATTGATGCTGGCCACTGGGGCTAAAGAACCCACTGTGGTTAAAAAGAGACCAGAAACCCTGAGAATCATAAATCTTGGTGTATTTACTGAGGGTCAGCATACAAAAGCTGTGGTCCAAAGTGGACAAAGCCTTACCCGATATGTGAGAAGGTCCCAGGTGATGCTGTTCTTAAAGCCATGAAAGGCCATGCATGGAGAGCAGCTGAGGCTTGGCACCAGGAGAGGCTGGAGAGGCCACAGGTAGGTGTGCGGCCTCAGTAGCACTGACAACCCTGAACTGAAGGGGTCAGAGAGGGAGGCTGAGGCTTGGCGTCCTGTGGCGGCATTAGAGTCACTGATGGGAGCCCAGACGAGTCACTGGTGTAGGTAAAGCTAAATTGTAGCAGAGCGCGAGAGTGTTTTCAGATGTTAGGACCATAAAACAGCAGCCAAGGACGGCTGCAGCTGTGGAGCAGAGCACTTTCGAGACAAGCTCCCTTTGGAGCCTAGTGATTGTGATTCCCCCTGCGGCCCCCCCCCCCCCATTGCTTTGATGTGATTGTGTCTGTGCTTGGCTTTCCCTTCTAGGTGTGAGAAATATATTTTACAGAATCCCACAGTTAAGAGACTTTGAGATTATGGAGACGCATTGGAGACATTCAACTTTTAAAGAGATTTTTGGATATTTTAAAGAGCTTTGGATATTTTAAAGAGACTAGATGTTTAAAGGGTTTGAATTTTTAAAGGCTGTAAGTCTTTTTAAAGGTTGGGATGTTTTATACGTCATTATGATAGTAACGTTAAAATGCCATGTGGGGACAAATAAGAATGGGCCTGGTTGAATGGTTATGTGTTTGTGTGTCAAGTTGACAAAGGTTAATTATGCTGTCTAGCATATTGCACCAACTTGACACTTTGGGAGAGGGAACCTTGGTTGAGAAAATGCCTCCATCTGATGACCTGTGGGCAAGCCTGTGGTACATCTTGGTCGATGATGTAAGTGGGCCCAGATCACCGAGTGGGGCTACCTCTATACCTGTGGTCCCAGATGGCACAAAACAGGCTGAGCAGGCCACGAGGGGCAAGCCAGTAAGCAGTGTTCCTCCATGGCCTCCACATCAGCTCCTGTCTCTAGATTCCTGCCCCGGCTTCCCTGCATGATGAACTACAAGCTATAAAGTGAAATAAGCTAAGTCACTTCCTCCCCAGGTTGCTGTTGGTTGGTGTTTTGCCACAGTAGTGGAAACCCTAAGACACTCATCTCATTTGGTCTCTGATTACGCCTTCCTCTTGTGTTAGTTACTTCTGTTGCTGTAATAAAAATACCATGACAGAGGCATTTATTTGGGTTGATGGGTCCAGACAGTTAGAGCCCATAATGGAGGGGAAAGCATGGCGGCAGGCATGACAGCTGGAACAGAAAGCTGAGAACTGAGCCTCGCCCAACAAGAACCGCAGAACTTCCTAAGGCTTGTAACTCTTTGTTATTATGTTTCTTGTTTATTAGGATACAATGTACTTACCATAAAACTTGCAGTCTTGACAGTTAAGAGGTCAGCTGCAGGCCATCAACATTGTATAGTCACTTTACCTTCCACCTCACCACTGCTGTTACCCACCTCTTCCACCTCCCCACTACTCCCATTGCCCACACACCTACCATCATCATCCATCCCCTCTGTCCACGGCAGCCACCCTCCACCCTCCACCTTCATCCTTGTGCAACCCCAGTGGCTCCTGTCCACGTTCAGGAATTTTTCATGTGTAATCTTTAAGGCATTGGCATGGCTCCTTGGAGAGACCTTTAAAACAGAGGCTTCCCCGGTTGCTATGCAGCTCCTAGGAAGCTCTGTGTGCACTGTGGGCCTGCCTGTCTCAGGCACTTGTTTCTACTTTAAGGTCATGTGCAACTCTGCCTGGACAGGCCGGCTCGCCTTTGGCATCTGCAAAGGCTTCTTTCAGGGTTCTCTGCTGACATTTAACTCTTTTAACCCTGTTCGAGCTTCTCATGGCTTGTGCCAAGCCGGCCATATTCTGTCTCAGTTCCTTGTATGCTGCTGCTGTGTTGATGGTGTTTTGTGAATTTTTTGCTTGCAGTTCTCTGAGCTTCTGGGCTCTTTGGATTTATGCTTTGTGGGCATTGATAAACACATGTACACCCTTGCAATGAAATACTGAACACACAGACAAGTGAGTGTTTATAGCTCCACAGCAAGGTGGACACGGCCAAAAGAGAGAACACATCCCATGAATTTATTTACATACAACATAAAAATGCAAATGACTATACTACTGATAGGCTCTCAGATGTCTGGATATAGTACAGACAGGCTCATCACAGGCACAGGAGTTTCTGGCAGAAAAGGGGGAGTTTTCTTCCTGGAAGGTGGTGGTTTAGCGGGTGAGCACATCAGCTGTTTAAAGTCTGGAAGCAAACTGTTGCCCACTGGTATTCTGAGCAGCAGTTTGCACAGCAAGCCAGCAGGGGGAGCTTTTCTTGCTGCTGTGGCTGGGTGGCCTTGTCCAAAGGCTAAAGTCTGAGGCTGGCCTCTGTCACTAAGGATGGTCCTGGAGTCTGTCTGGTAAGTACCAGCTGGTCCAGGCCAGGGATAACTGAAACTTGAAGGTACAGAGGTATCATCTTTAGTATTGAAGTCTTTGAATCTATTTGTGTATGAGTGTTCATGTGTGAGAGTGTGTATCTGTGAATGTACATTTGTGATGTATGTTTGCATACATGCACGTATTTGTATGTGTCTGAAGCAGAGGCTTGGTGGCCTGGAAGCACCTTGCAGTGACACCATGAGTTCTGCTTTTTGAAGGTGGCCACTGCATTACTGGATACGTACATGGCCCTAAATGTTAAATCTTCATTGGGAATTTGCACTATAAGCCATGTGATTTTGCATCTTGTTTTTGAGCCCGCTTTTTACATCATTAGACACCAAGATGAAACTCCCGTCCCTGCCCCATCTTTGCCTGTATGAGAATGCCCTTATCTTTGTTTATCAAGTCTTTCTATGTGATGTCTTATGTGTGCCTCAGAATAGGGGCAGAACTGGCAGAGTTTGGCTCTCTGATCCAGCATAGACTGAATGCATTTCCAGTCCAAACCTGTCAGGATTTCATAGAAAGTTGGGTGGCCACTCCAACTCTCAACTTAAGGGTATTCCTCAAACAGGTCCTTGGCAAAGGAGACTCCCACCCAAACCTGTTGAACCCCACTGGAACATGGCTTGGAAGTGAATGCATACTTACTGTATACATATACGTTGCATGCACACATGTATGTAGAGAGGTCAAAGGCCAAAGACCAATTCAGGTGTCATTACTTAGGTATTATTTTCCAGGAACTCACCAAATAACCTGATCTGCTGACCAGTGAGCCCCAGGGACCTATGTCTTAGCTTCCCTGGCACACATCAGCATACATCAATCACATCAGCATACATGCCTAAGCCTAGGTTTTTTTTTTTTTTTTTTTTTGCGGGTTCCAGCTATTGAACTCTTGCCCTCATGCTATACAGAAAGCACTTTCCTGGCCGTGCATCTCCTGGTCCCAGGCACTCAGTGTTTAATGTCACTTAGTTTGGGGTCTTGATCAGAATTACTATGGCAAATTATGATAACATGCAAGCTAACCTTATAGTATTTGCAAAAGGCAAAAAGCAGTATTTGCCCTTTGATGAGAGTTGAGCATGTTTCTACTTAGACACAGCAGCTTGGTTGCTGTTTTGAGCTGTACACCTATTCTACTCTGGTGTCTTACAGTGTGTCCTGGTTTCTGGAGCCTGAAAGATATATTGGAAGGGATTTATTAAGAATTTGGGTTATGATGCTGGGGGCCTGCAACATCCCGTGGTCTGCTATGTGCAGACTAGACACCCAGAACAGCTGTAAATCACATGCCTGAGACCATGGGGAGCCTGAGGTGTGACCTGTATCCTGAGCCAAAGATTGGAGGCATTTCTGAAATAAAGTGCAGAATTCCAGATGCAAGAATCTTGAGTCTGAGGACAAAAAAAGTGTGCTCCAACTGAAGCCAGAGCAAGCCTCTTGCTCTATGTGGGCTCTGCTGCATTCAGGATGTCCATGGATTGTTGATGGCCCCTTGTCAGGGTAAGGCAGATCTGTTGCAGACTGTCACCAGGTCACAAGTTGGTTTCTTCTTGAGAATCCTCTCAGGCCACCCAGGAAAAATGAACCTGATTTCCTCAGTCCAGTGAAACCTACACTTCAATCACACATCAAAGGAGTGACCTGACTGTGCTAGTTGTTCACAGTACCCTCTGTTTCTTTACCTCACAATGCCAGTCTGTTTTCATCTGTGATGTGTTCTATTTGGTGGTCCTGTCCAGTTGATGCCCTCTTTATCTTCAAAGGTCAATGACTATTTAGCTTCTCTTAGTGAGGGAATCCTGTTCCATTCTTGCAATCTGGGCTGATGAGCCCTCAAGACAGTGGTTTCCCCTCAGCTTTATGTCTCCATTCCAGCTGTTCCATGGCTCCCCTTTAGACTCCAGTTACAGACTATTAGGCATTCCTATGTCTCAGCCATGCTCTGATCTCAGACTCCTCCCATTAGTTTGACTCTCTTGGATCCTTTCAGGTTTTTGTTGTTTTCTATTTTATTGGATTATTTTATTTATTTGCATTTCAAATGTTATCCCCTTTCCTGGTTTCCCCTCCGGAAACCCCTATCCCATCATCCCCCCTCCCCTTGTTTCTATGATGGTGCTCCTCCACCCACCAAACCACTCCCACCTTCCCATCCTGGTTTAATCCTCCTTCCCTTGGTGATTAGAATTGTTCCTGAGGTGACTGTATTTTTTCCTTCAGTTCTTACCATGAGCTTACCATATGACTGTTTACATGTCCCTGACTGCTTGTTTACTTTGGCTTCATGAAGGGAAGTGCTCTACTTACTTTTTCTGTTGCTGTGATAGGACCAAAAGCAACTTGGGGAAGTTTATTTCAGCTTACACTTCCCGATGATAGCCCATCACTGAGGGAAGGAACTCAAGGCAGGAAGTGGAAGCAGAAACCTAAGAATGCCTCTTAGGATGCTCCCTGGCCTGATTCCTCTTCCAGCTAGCCATCTTATTAAGCCCAGTACCACAGGCTTAGGAATGGTGCCACCCACAGTGGGCTGGGCCTTCCCATATCAAGCACCAATCAAAATAGTATCTTACAGACAAGGCCACAAGCAAGGCCTGGGCAATTCCTCAACTAGGTCCCCTCTCCTAGGTGACTCTCTAGGCTGACACCTTGATAATACCAGGTAGGTTACCTTAGTACCTCCCTCTTCATCTTATCCTTTCAGATAGGGTCTCTCGTTGAACACGGAGCTCACTGATTTGCCTAGGCTGGCTGTCCTGAGTTCTAGAGGTCCTCTTGTCTCTGTGTCTCTTCCCCTGCACTGCTGATGCCCAGCTTTCACATGCTTGCTGGGGATTTGAACTCAGGCCCTACAGGTGTTTGCATGTTTCTTTGGGTGTATAACCAGGCAGTGAGTACACTGAGAATGATCCCACTGTAAAGCTTGCTTGTGGAGGTCTGACCCTTCATCTTTACAGCCTCCTGATGAAGGAAGGCCCTTTCTCAGGTCGGTGCTGGCTGAGGTCGCTGGCATTCTCCCCGAGTCCTCTGGCTGTATTGTGCTGTTCATCCTGCCTCTACTGGCCTCAGGGGACTGTTTTCCCACTGGCCTGTGGTATTTATGACTTTTGCTCTCCTAAGTGCTGTGCATAGCTAAGCTGTACATGGAATTGCATGTTGTTTTCGCCAGGGTAGTTCACAAAAGCTGTAGGGAAACTCCAAGGAGGCCTCTGTTACCTGCTATGTTAATGTATGATCCTATATTCCCTGGCAGCTGCTATGAGGGTAACCTGTGATAACTGTAGTGAGTCTGTCTCTCAGACTTAAGTTGAATGTCTCTGGCTTTCACATTTGTTTTGTATTTTATTTTGTCTTATTTTTGAGATAGAATCTTGCTATGTAGCCCTGGAACTTACTATGTTGCCCAGGCTGGCAATGAATTCAAGGCAAACCTCCTGTCTTAGCTTCTTTCAAGATTTACAAGCTTGTGCCACCATGCCTGGATATCTTTCAGATTTAAATGGGAGTTTTTCTCTCTTATGTCCCTGATCATGTTGCTTTAACTGGAATAGAGGGAAGAAAAGCTTTCTCTCAAAGTCATGAAACTAAACACGAGGTATATAGTATATACTATATACTAGGTGATCTTCACAGTATATGCTAGCAAGGAACACCACTTCAGTTACAGGTCTCATGACATGGCTTAGGAAGAGCAGGAAGAGATGGGCTTATGAAGGAATCCAGAGGGGAAGGACTTGTAGGACTCAGAGAGGAAGGTTTTATAGGATCAAGAGGCCATGCAGAGTTCTAGGAATGGCTGTGTAGGCATCAGAGCAGTTGAAGGCAGCAGGTGAGGACTGCATACTTCTGGGGCCGAGTGGCTGGACCCATGTACAGCCTACAGCTATCAGATGGTCACAGGAACAAATTCCTGCCCCAGGTCTTCTGTCTTCCTAGCCAGGTTTCACACTGTCATGGTCAGCAGGGGCCGGATACACTGTTGGGGATGGTAACAGCGTAATGAAGGCCACTTCCTGAGCCTGTCTGCTAGTGGCGTTGACCCAACATCTCTATCTCCCAACAACAGATAATTTTCAAGGTCATTTTGTCCAGTCCAGCTCTAGGTTGGTCTACAGTCAGATACAGCCCTTGGCCCCAAGGGAGGTAAATGGCAAATACAGCTTCAGGAAACCTGCTCTGTAACTCAGCCCTTCCAGAGAGCCACAGGCTGCAGCCTGGTCGGATCTAACCTGGGAGAGAACTGGAATGGCCTAGAACAGACTGCACAGCTCACTTCCATAAGGATAAGTGTGGTAGTTTTGAAGGAGATCAACAAAGGGTGATCTGGGAAAGTCCCACAGGGAATTGGACCCTCACTGGGAGTTGAGTGTATTGGGTAGAGATATCCTGGGTCAGGAAATGAGAAACTACACAAGCCAGCTTTACACATCACACTGACCAATGTGGAGGATGGGCAGTTTGTCTTCAGCCTCTTCAATATTTTGGGACTGAGATAGCTGGGATTTTCTTTCTCTTTTCCTCATATGTTGCTCTCAGCCCCTGGTATTTCCTATTAGCCATCTCTCCTCTAGCTCAGTGAGGCCCCAAGCCTCAGTATTTGCTGACATGGACATGATGACATCGCTGAACACTCCTGGCCCTTCATTTAAGTCTCTCAGGAGCACCCTTGAGATGAGTTCCTTAGGGGTCTTTGGGGGAAGCTGGGTCCAGAAAGGACAAGCCTGGTCACGTCATCTGGAGACCAAGCCCTGCTGACCAGAGTAGAATGACCTGAAAAAGTGACCCTGTGAGTGAGGTTCAGGATTTATGGGATCTCCCAGAGGACCCCGGGGCTCAGTGATACTTTGGCTGGGTCTTCCTCACAGTGCAGATAGCAGTCACCCACCTCCCCTACCACAAAGCGACAGGGTGGCTCTCATGTCTTTGAACAGCACAGATGCAAACCCTGATGCTTAACCCTTTAAAAACCCAGAGGCTTTAAAATGTGCTAGAGAGCATGCTCCACATCAGGCAGCTGGGGACAATGATGGCACATTAGGGTGAACTTTATTTTCACATTACAACTCACTTGGGAGCTTCAAAAAATACAAATCCACAACTTCACTCTTGTCTCTGGAAAGCCCTTTGTGATGCTACCAGCTGTCTCCCCTAAGGTATCCCATCTGTCACCAGTCCCACAGACGACCAGAATAACTCAGGCCATTAGTGAAGGCCCTAAGTGTATCCTGACAGTGGTAAACGGAAGTGTAGATACTCAGGGCCTCTGCCTCTTCTTGTCTCCCCTCTCCTCAGTCAAGGACAACAGTGCCTCAATGCCATAGCTGAATAACAGGCAACAAGGGACACCAGTATGTTAGTAGCTTATGCTTTCCAAGCTAGTTCTGCTGTGCGACTTGCAGGCCCAGGCACATTCTATGAAGACAGGTCCCTGGTCTGTTAAACAATACAGGATCACAAGGTCTCATCACCCTGACCTGATAACCTTTGGAGTAAGGAACTCAGAGAAAGCCTGGTCCCTAGAACCCACCCACAATCCTTGGCTTGTCTCTAGGACACATGGAAGGTAGCATGGGAGGAGCCCAGAGCCCTGGCTAGCCAGGAAAGTGCAGGAGACTGTGGAGAGAGGGAGGCCCCATTCCACCCCACCAGATAAATAGGGCCTTCCTTTGAGTTTGTTCCCGAGTGATGTCCCTTCAAAGGGAGTATGTCTTTTTCAGAACAATCTCAAGTTCACGGTTGACTTACCACTGGCTCAGAAGAGGGTGAAAAAAAAAAAGCCGGCATATTTAATGTTAGCACTCCAACTATTTGCCAACAGTAACACTGGTGTATTTTGTAAATGTACAATACAGAGAGCACAGCCCCATATGACTGGTGCCAGGTCACATGCAGCACAGTTCCCCTTCCTTGTCAGACAGTGTTCTTTAACTGAGGACAGACAGTGCGTGGAGCATAAGCGAGGGACTCGGGGCACTGTGAAGCAGGCAGCTCCTCGCCAGTTGGCCCCAGTCAGGTACACTATGGTGATCAGTTCTCTTTCTGTGTAGATGACTAAAGATGAGCCATGCTGACAGAGGATGGGGAGGCGGGTCGAGCCACTGTGACACAGAAGGCTGACCTCTATGTTGCAGGATTTGCTCTCTGCAGAGATACAAAGTGCTCAGTTTGCAGGTCTGCTGGTAGGTGACCTCGACGATGACGACACGAAGGGGAGGGAAATAGGTGACCCAAGCAGGCCAGCAGAGTGGTGATGGGCCAGAGAGGGCTCCTGATCTCTCTTGTGGTTGGGCAGGCCTCGGTGGCTCACAAGGTCCTAGACGCAGCCCACGGTCAGGCGACAGCTCCTTCCATTCTGAAAGGGCCTCTGCGCAGGCAGAGGCCACAGGCAGTCCTCGGGTCCTAGGCTTAGGAGCACAGCACTGGAGGCTGTGGTGGCTGGAAGGGCTGAAACTGTAAAGTACAGCCCATGGGTGACTCAGGCACAGGAACATGGGCAGCATGTGGCTCCAGGGGAGTGCATGGTGTCACACATGGAAGCGACAAGAACACAGCTGAGGCATGTGGGGCCTGGCAGCTCACTGGACCATGAAAGGCAGTGGGGGCTTCACCTGGCCAGGGCCAAGCACTCATTGGCCAGGTGCAATGATGACACAGGGGTCACGAGCACATGGCTGCATGGAATTACAGTGATTGCTGTTGCCACTCAGAACACAACACGGGACACACACACCGCCCTGGGCCGCCCAGCGCTCACGCCACCCGCCTGCTGGGGCTGGGAACTGGATGAGGGAGTTATGGAAGATGAGTGGTCGTTGTGTTGGGGTGGAATCCCTCTGCCACGTGGGCCCTGGGAGGGAGGACTGTGGGGGAGGGGAAGCGTGGCTCACCATGTACAGAGGGAAGGAATGTAGAACATGGGAGATCAAAGTTATGGCAGCCAGTACAGTGTCTAGGGAATCTGTGGGGCTGAGGTCCTGAGACAGCCAGTTCTAGACTGGCTGCCCCAAGTACTAGGATAGAGTTGACTGCACTTTGCCTAGTTGCTTACTGGAGATAACAGCAGTTATAATACTGGTTACTTAGAATAGTACTCTGTTAATAAAATAAGGGGCTATACAGAGCAGAGTGGGGATTAGACAGTCAGGTGCTGTGTTACTTGGCACAGTGAGTCATGAGCGTGTAAGGTTTCAGCCAGGCTAGAGGGAATCTCTTCGTATGAAAATATGGAAGGATCTGGGTTTGTTCTAGCGGGGTTTTTGGTCTACTCACACATGTATCTAGATTGACTTCCTGTCACCTAAGTGGCAGTCCTTAGGAGGTCCCTAGTGCTAGCTTTGTGGATGAAATGCTTATCTTCCACGCACAAACACTACCTATACAGTATGTATATATATATTTATATATTTATATATTTATATTATATAAAGTTTACTTACGTATTTTCATCACCCATATCAGGTCTACTTATTATTATTATTATTATTATTTTGCCCACTGCCAATAACAGAACATTAACACAGCCACTCTAGGGGTTGGTTCTGTTTTGTCTGACTTTTCTATCTTATGTTTTCTTTGCTAGGATGGGTTTTCAGATGTGTGTAGAGTGAGGGGCTGAGGGCTGACAGGGTGAGAGGCAGTTCCACTTCTCCTTGGTCAGCGCCATGTCAAGGCCAATGGTGGCTGAGGCCCAGCCTTGGGCCAAGGGAGGACTGGGGGCCAGGGCTAAGCCAGAGTGGGAGCTCTGCTCCATGGGAGGCAAGCCCACGGGCCCACCCAGGCCATGCGGGCAGAGGGAGTGGAAACAGTGGTGCCTTGGGCTGGTCTGAGGCTGGTGCCTGGTAGGCCTTTGTGTGCCTGGTGTGTGGGAGGCGGCTGCCTAGGCTGTCTACACAACTGTGCTGATGCCGCTGGGCTTGGCCTTGCTGCTGGTGGGGGGCGGTGGGGCAGGGGGCTGCCCATGGTGATGGACTGCGTGCCCTGCATGACCAGGGTGAGCTGTGGGCAGAGGCGGGTGGCTGTGCACATGGGCCCCATATGGGGGGTGCCCGCCGTGTGGGCCATGGTGGTACTGGTGGGTGTGCTGCAGGTGGGGGGGTGGGTGGTAGTGGTGGTGGTGGTGATAGGGCGGTGGGTTCTGCTGCGCATGGCAGTACTGAGAATGATGCCCATGCAGCGGGCCTTCTGAGGGCCCAGGGTGATGGGCATGAGGGGGTGCTGGGGGAGGGGCTGAGGGTGGGTGGGCCTGGGGAGGGGGCTTCCCTCTCCTGCTCCCAAACAAAGAACCCAGGAGAGAGGAGGAGTTAGGCACGGGCTGGGGGGGGCGAGATGGGCACTCTCGTGTTGAGGTCGCTCTCCGGCGCATGTGAGGACTGCTAATGATGGAGCCCTAAAAAGGAAATTCATAGAAACCAAAATTAAAAGATCTCAAAGCACACAGGCCAGACCAAGTTTTCCAAATTCAGAAGTCACCCACTGAACTGCTAGGCCCGAGGGTAGGAAGGATGCGGGCTCAGCCTGTGCGGAGGCAGCTGGGGGCTGGTCCTGATGGAGGTGAGGGGCATCTCCTTTCTGTGAAACAGCACAAGGATGCTTCTGCACATGCTGTGCTGCTGCCAGACTGAGACAGCAGCCCACATGACCGTAGGTAGGTGTTGTGAGCATGTGAGGCCAAGGAGTGGCAGTGAGTGTGGAAAAGGAGTGAACCTAGTTCCTAGAACATTGGTTGGGCCTTAAACTCTCCTGGGTCCTCTGCCCATGTGCGGGTCCAAAGGTGTCTGGGGCATCAGACAGGTAGGACCCTATAACCTTATCCTTGGGGGTGGGGTGGGGGTGGTGGCCTAGGACTTTCCTTGCAGCTGCCTGTTACAAACCCAGGAGGAGTAAAACATCTGTAGGCCGAGTCAGGGTGTGGGCAGCAGGAAGCAATGGGGAGTGGGGGGTGAATGAGAGCTCATGAAATCCACACTGACTCTTCCTTTCTCTCAGAAAACTCCTCCTGTGAACTAGCTAAGCGATCCCACTGTGTCCTGACCCCAAACACACAGCCAGTAAAACTCCAGGAAGGAAGCGATGGATGGCGGAGCAGAGGGACAGGAGAGTGGGGCTAAAACATCCAACAGTGAGAGCTGAGGATGAGTGAGGGGCGGGTGGCGCTTGCGCCCAGGGCAGGACCTGAAAGCCAAGACGATCATCATGCTCAGGGACCACAGGGCACAGGGGTTAAGTGGAATGAGAACACAAAATCCATACCCTCCCTCTCCCCAGCCCTTGGGTCAGAACAAGCAGTGAGAGGCATGGATGCTTCTAGGCAGAGAAGCTGCATGCAGGGCGGAGGCAGGCAGGGCGGGAGGGCCAAACCTGTGTCTCTGCAGGAAGGGGAGGGAAGAGCAAAGAAAGACAACATAGAAACCAAGGGTGGGTGACACGGGTGGCAGCTGGACCGGGTGGCGGGTGACACGGGTGGCCAGCTGGACCGGGTGCTTCCTACTTACTTCCATATTGCTCTCTAGCGATCCCGCACTGCTGCGACGCCCTCGCTTCCCTGCCCAGAACATGCAATACCAGAGGTTAGACACGCACACCAGGCCTGGTGCCACTGCCACCTGCCGCTGCCGCTGCCACTGCCCAGAGCTGGGGCTGGCCCATGTGTCTGCCAGGTTACGGGCTCGAATGGGCTCAGTGGGGAGGCTGGCAGCAGTGCAGTGAGGAGTTTTAAAAACAATGGTGTGAACAAACGCTCGGTAAAAGTGAGAAAATGTTTTTAAAACTAGGTCCAGCTTTGTACTGCTTATCCTGACCTGTGGTTTTAGGGGAGGGGTCTGATGTGCGGATGTGTGTACCACCACCTCAGACTTCTGCCTGCTCACCTGACTCAGTGCAGCCAGCCTCTGATGGGGTCTAGGGGTACAGCTTCTACAACAGCACAGGCCCCATGACCCCCAGTGGACTTCATATATGTATATATATATATATATGCATATCCACATGCATGTTCACATATATATATTCCCCTCCTTGCTGTTGGGGGTAGAGCAGTTGGTCAAGGGGAAACTGAGATTTGGGCCACTTGTCCTCTGGGGCTGTGGTTTGGTTTGTGCAGTGTGCCCTGGTTCCTGAGTACAATGCATTCTAAGTCCAAAAGTGTCTACAAGGACACAGCACATAGTAGGTTCTCATCAGAGTATGCTGTTTATGTCAAAGGGAGGTTGGATCTTCCAGTAGCCCACTCATGCCTCTCCTTGACTTCTTGCATGAGAATGGAGAGGCATGGAGCTGCGCTCCCTTCTGGATCTCCCGTATGCTTCTGTGGGTGTAGCACTGGCTACGAGTTGAGCGTCACTCTGTACACGTCGGAGGGAAGCATCATGGCAGAGACAGTGTTGGTGGGCACTGGAAGATGAAGAGGCTGCTTTGTGCCCCTCAGGCCATGGCCTGTCACCAGAGCCTGAGAGTGCTGCTCCTCAAAGGGCTGGACGACACTAGAGTATCCGGTGGAGACAACCATGGGTCTTCACAGCCTTGCCATGACCACTGAGGACCAGCAGTGACAAACAGGGGTGGAGGAGGAGATCTAGTTCCTTTGCCTACTGTCCCCAAGTCCCGGATTCATGGGAGAATCGGAGTCAGGGGAAAGCACTGCAGCGTGTAGATCAGCTACTGGGCTTCCCAGGGAGATGGCCTTTTCCTTTGGTGAGAAAAAAGGTTGCTTCCCCATTTGCAGATACAAAGAGGGTTCCCAGTGAGGTCCAGGGACAAGCAAAAGTAGACTTTGAGCTGCAAAGACACTCCCTACTGCTTAGGCTCTTGGACTCAGTTTCCCCATCAGTGATATGGGTATTTCCTGCCTCTAAACTGCTCTTGGGAGGCCAGGATAGTGTTGCACCACATAGACATGATGAGTGTCCCCTCTCTGCTGTTATTTTTCAAACAAGCTCTCAAATTCCTCATGCCTGGGGCTCTCCAGAAAAGACTGGATGGCTTATATCCTGCAGCTCAAACTGGAGCAGGGAGAAGTGATACTGCCCAGTGGGAGCTAGTTTCTTCAGTTCATCTTTTCCACTTCTCAGCTCTCTCCACAATCAATCACAGAGCTGGGTGTTCACTGCTGCACCTCACACTCCTGTTCAAACATTCAGGCCAATGAGAGCAAGGCATGCTGGGTACAAAGGCTCACCCCCTGGTCCACATGGTTCATCTGAAAGGGTCTCATATGGTCCTCAAAGCCTGGCTGCATTTCAGAGATAGGATGAACTCTCCCTGCATTCTGGCCCTCAAACCTCACTCACTATTGAGGACAATGCATTGAGTTGTCATGGTAGCTCGGGAAACTGAGAGCAAGGATTGCCTGCTCAAGGGTGGTAGCAGCGTACGGCATAGGCTTCAGATGCTAACTCCTGAACCCATGCTGCCCAGTCTTTGGCTGAACACCGTGCAGTAGGAGGTGAGATAGCTGTTCAGTGCCACCAGTTCTCATAGATGGACTGCCCTGGTACAGGATACGAAGCCTCTGGGATTCCAGGGATGACTGACCTCTCTGTGGGAACTTGGTGCTTGTCAATAGCCGGGTAGGCCATGCTGGGCACGGCTACTACAGCGTCTGCTATGACAGGCTCTGGCTCTTGTGGCCAAGGGAAGAGGACAGTCTTAGGGCTGGGTCTCCTTCCCTCTCCCAAAGGGAGGTGTTTATGGATGAGCCTGCCTGTGGGCCATCCCAGGTTCTTGCTGGGCTTAGGCCCTGTCCATGGTGGACAGGATACTGCAGATGAGAGGTAGCTGTTCTCAAGGTGCCCTACCTGACGAAGGCCTGCATCTTCATAAGAGTGCACCTGATTCTCAGCACCTCAGACTTTGCACAGTGGCAGCTTTGGAGAGTGAGGAAGATTTAGCTGCCTGTTGGGGTTCCACTGCCCAGGCCAAGCACCTGCCTCTCCAGGTACCCTGCCAACGTCTTCCAGGGTAAGCTGCTGCTTCACTGGGCATCACAGGTGGTCTTGGTCTGGACTCAGATGCCTAAGATCCCCTCTGAGTTTTTTTGTCCCTGGAATCCTTGCCTCTGAAATTCAGAGAACAGCTGCATCAAGAAGCTCCATTCTTGCAGGGATGCAGCCAGGGCATCCCCGAGCCTGCTGTCCTGGGCCTCAGTCACAACAGGACCACTGCACAGACTCAAACCATCCCAGGGCCCAAGCAGTTGAGTGACATGGCTGGGTTGAACAGGCCACTGGGAAGCTAGTGGTTCTCAACCAGGAGTGACATGACACCTGGCATTTCTGGAGATGCAACAGGTTGTCACAACTAACAAGTGCTGCTGGCCTCAGTGACCCCAGGCACAGTGCAATGGCAGGCAGTTATTAGCCCCAGAGTATCTCTAGTGTCCAGGTTGAGAAGCCCTCGCTTAAACCCTCATGCTGGTGGTGAGTGTCAGATTCTCACTATGGAAAAAATGACAAAAGCAAAGAAAACTCAAAAAAGGAGAAAACAATTCCTGAGAAATGAGGAAGCAGTATGAGGCAGAGCTGTGGTGGGAGGGCAGGCAGGGAGTGCCGGGCAGGCTTGGAGGGCCCCACGACAAGCCCAGGTCACACTGCTCCGTGCATACTGACTGGCTAGACACTTGTGGTAGGTAGCTAAGGGGCTGCTGCTCTGACAGCATCTGTTTCCTCTCCAAGGCTGCATGAGACTGAAAGCAGCGTCCCTAGCCTCACAGTACTCTCTACCTATAAGAAATCTTGGAGGCTTGTGGGTTCCTGCTCTCTGGGGTTAAGTGGCTGGCACCAGATTAAACCACAGAAACAAGGGAACATCGCTGACAGTGAGCAGCCTCTACCGTGGTTATCCCCACACCTGGGAGCTAGTCACACCTCCTGCAGCAGTGGCTTTGGGATAACAGAGGCCTGGGAGTCTCAGGAATGGAGCTCTATAGGAAGCAAAATCAAGACTGTAAGTGGCAAAGGGAGTTCCCAGCGGCTCAGTGGGCTTCGCTCCGCCTCATTCATTAGCACAGAACACACAGCAGCAGAGAGCACTTGGGATGCACCAGCCTGACGCTCGTAGCCTTAGAGCAGTTGGTGCAGGGAAAAGCAATAAGGACCCTGGGAGAAGTAGGGAAGTGGGGTGCCATCCCTGGCTGTCTTGCACAGACTGTCCTGTAGACACTTCTGTGTTCCGCTACCGTCCTGGAGTGCTCATGGACTTCCAAGAGCATTGCGTCGATGCCTGAGCAGCCCTTTCCAGCACCATGTGACTGCCTGTACGCTAGGCCTCAGTCCTGCATGCACCAGCTGGGAGGGTGCTTCTCAGCCCGGCTCTTACCCGCTTCTGAGAGGTCTCTCAGTGAGCTGCTGAGGGCGCTGCGCTTGAGGCCCTCGCCACTGGCATAGCTGTCATCCAGGCAAGCCCTGCTCAGTGTCCCGTTGCCTGACTCCTTTTTGAGGCTGGAGCACTGTGACATGCTGGGCCGCACGACACCTTTCTGCTTCTCGAGCTCCGCTGCAACAGAGCAGGAGGAACAGTGAGAGGCAGTGGCCACTGTTTTGGGCCCTCACTCCTGGCAAGAGGGAAGGAGATTCCTGGGAAAGCCAGGGCATGATGGCATTCTGGACAGCGCCTGGGGACCAGGCTGCCTGTGATAATGAAGACTAGCATTTAGGGCCCCAGAAGGTTGCAACTTGGGCTGGATGGAGAGAATAGCGGGCCACCCCTATTTACAGAGGCAGAGGTGGAGACAGTGTAGAGACCTAGAGCCAGGATCCTAGCAGTTACTGGGCTAGAGTATGAGGATAAAGATTAAATGGCATAAGCCAACTCCTCAGTGACCAGAAATAAGGGCCAGGCTCCCCAAGCCCATGGCAGGGGCAGGGGTGGGTTGGGGAGACAAAGACCTGGATATCTCATTGCTGGGCCTCCAGGAATCCTGGCACCAACCACTTCTGGACATTGTCATTGCCACAAGACAGGAAGGTTCCCTGGGAAGACCTCTTGGGACTTATGTGCTATGGAGTGCTTCTCTGTGTCTTTCTTGGGACTTACACTCTATCCTGTGTTTCTCCATCTCTTGCACTTCAGCGACAGACTCCCGTAGGTCATCAGTGAACTTCTTCCGGTCCTGAGGATTGGGAGCGTTGAAGTTTATTAGCACTTTGATATCTGCTCCAGGGACAGCAGACGTCAGCCGGATGCCATTGGGATAGTCTGCAGGGGAGGAGAGGAAGGGCTGTGGAGTCAGCAGTCACTATGTGGTTCACTGGCCAGAGAGTGCGGTATGCACTGGGATGGGCTCTGAAGCAGGCTCTGCAGAGGCAAAAACCATAAGCATGGCCTCTTCCTGACATGGGCAACAGCCTGGCCTAAGGCCTGTGGCCACTGCCAGGTACAAAGTCCTGGAGGACAGTGGCATTCTCAGTTTGAAGGGTAGGCAGTACTGTGTCCATATTACAGAGCAGGGGTTGGTCCCAGGGTAATGAACTCTCAGCTTCTGCATGTCATCAGCTATTAACTGAATGCTTCTCTTGGACATGTCGTAGATACACCCGCTTCTGCCGGTTAAAACCTGGTCCTTAGCAAAGTACCACTCCATTTGTCTAGTCTGAGTGGGAAGGAGTCTGTACCCAGAAGGCTTGGATCCCAGCTGAAGGTGACAGGGCCAAGGAAAGAAACATTCCCTGTCACAACCAACAGGTCCTAGGAACTCACACTGGTTCTCGAAGAGCAGGACCTGCATGCCGTAGAGGGAGAACGACTGCCGGAAGCTGTATGTCACTGAGTTCTTCTTCTTCTGGAAGATCTTGGTGACCTAAGGCAGCAGATGTGGAGCTGAGCTGCAGTGTTGGGATGAAGGCTGAGGACCCCATGCCACCTTGGCTGGCACCAAAGCCCAAAATTGCAGATAGGCACCCAAGGCAGGGTGGTGCTGGCCTCAGAGATCAGGGCTTGCTCTTTCAGGGACTGCTCCTAAGAGCAAAACTGTTTTCTCCAGGCTACCAGATAGCTGGAAAGACCACATGTGGGAGGCTCTCTGCACATGAGGACACTCAGAGCTGGGGCAATTTGTTCAAGGCTTTGAACCTTCATGTCTGAGTGAGGTCTCTGCCCTTCAAAGCACGCATTGTTACCAAAGAGACCAGATGCCAGCCAGTGGGGTAATTGTACTGGCTACCTTATGACATGATGACACACTAGAGTCATCTGAGAAGTACCTCAAGTGAGAAAACCCATTAGAGTGGCAAGTCAATGGGGCATTTTCTTGATTGAAGTGGGTGGTGCCAGCCCTGGGCAGGTGGTTCTGGGTTGTATAAGAAATGAAACTGAGGAAGTCAGTAGGCAGCATTTCTCCACGGTCTCTGCTTTGTTTTGGTGCCCGCCCTGACTCCCCTTCATGATGGACCATAAGTTAAGCTACACCCTTTCCTCATCACACTGCTTTTAACCACGACATTTTTCACAGCAACAGAAAGCAAAAGATGTGGGGCACTTTGCTGCCAGCTAGGGAGTGTGTGGCCTGCTGAGCAGGGCAGAGTCCTACATTGCCAAGTGGCAGTGGTACACACTTAGGAATAGCACACATAGGTTACCCTAAAGCCTTAGAGGTTTTTTTGTTTGTTGGTTTTTTCGAGACAGTGTTCTCTATAGCCCTGGCTGTCCTGGAAGTCACTCTGTAGACCAGGCTGGCCTCGAATTCAGAAATCCACCTGCCTCTGCCTCCCAGAGTGCTGGGATTACAGGCATGTGCCCCCACCACCTGGCTTAAGTCTTAGAGTTTTATGAGGCAGCAGAGTAAAGCCAGATATAGAGTCCTACAGTATAGAGCACTCTGGAGTCGAGGCCCCTGGCTGTTGACATGGCTATGAGTTAGAGTTTCTCAAAATCAGACTCTAGGCCAGTGCCCTTGCTCTGGCATGGTCATAAAGACATCGGGGGCCCCCAACACCACCTCAACACCACATACCACCAGGAGGTCATTGAACAGGAAGATCTCTCGCTGGTGCAGTCCCAGCTTCTGGGGCTTATTGGGGTCAGGAACTTCAAAAAGCCGGCAGTAGCAGACCAGCCGTCGATGGGGAAGAGAGAGCACCTGTGCAGGGAAAGACACCAGACCATGGTCACCTGTCCCCAGGGACATACTGAGATTCTTAGCTCTCTGGGCAGGACTTAGGTTGCATTTGCCATGCTCCCTTCCCATGTGTTCAGCTGGCTCCCTAACATGTCACAGAGAACTCAGTGTCAGAGTAGAAGCCATGTGTTCTGACTGCCCCACAAAATACCTTTACTTATCAGCCCTCTTTCTGCAGACAATCTTCCCAGAGTCCACCCTAGATGAGAAAACTGAGGCATGCAGAATTTAGAGTAGTTGGTGCTGCAGGACACTACAGAGCCGTACTCTGATTTGAATCCCAGGGACATTGCTCAAATCCTACTCCTCTGGTGCCGTCTGATGCTTCTAGATAGCCTGAGCCACTCTGGGGATCTGGCCAGGGCCTTGTCCTGTGCTTTGCACACATGCTGCTGTAAGTATTGCCATTGGGTTACAGGAGCACCCCACAACTGTACCATAGCCAACCTATCATCATCCTGGCTCTGGGCAGTCTGGGATGGTGAGTGAGTGAGTGAGTGAGTGCATGCATGCGTGCGTGTGTGGTGTGTGTGTGTGTGTAGTATGTTGCCCTGAGAGGACTGAGGACAGGTAGCTGGGCAAACTGGAGACTGCCAGGCATGTACCTGCTTGCATACTCAGGGACATGAGTAGCCAAACATGGGGAGGCTGGGGCAGTGGAGGTATGAAGTGTGAGGGACAGAGCTAGGGCAGAGCAAGAAATAATGGAGAGGGGAGGGGGGAGGCAGGAAAGCCCCTAGTGGCTATAAAAATGTCCTTTCAGGTACACTGGCTAGGTCCCAGGGTCAGCAGGTTACCCGCAGGTAGAGTCAGGACTCTGTCTGCTTGCCACTGTCACCGTCCTTGTATGGCTAAGATCTCAGGACCCACAAAGGTGTGAGGCTGGGTAACTATGAAATTGAGATTAGGCTCTCTCTGGAAATGAACGTGGACTCTGTAGCAGCCTGAGGCATGGCAGAAGAACTGTAGATTGGGGCATCAGAAGAGCAGAGTACTCACACAGCCAAGACCATGATGCAGGGATCCAATCTATAAGAAAAACAACACACAAGTAAACTGATGTTCCCAAAGGTCGATCCCCACCCTCCACAACATCAGCTTTCTCTTCAGCCACAAGGGTGCCCAGGAGTACTGCCCCCAAAGTACTGCTGTGGTCTCCTAGAGGGTCTAAGGGCATCCCTAGGCCAGGGTTGAGCAGGCAACAGACCACATGACACTGTGGCCCATTAGCCACTTGAGGGCCTAATGTTCTCAGGTAAGCAGCTACAAGAGGAATTGCTTAGAAAAGCTCCAGCCCAGACTGGGCCGGCCCTTGCAGTGGCGGCAGAGCTGACCCAGGATTACACTGAGGGGGAGGCACACTGCGTACCGGCTTCTTGCCCACGATGAGCTTCTCAACCTTCTGCACCTGGGACACGTGGTCCTCATTGGTCTTCAGTTCTCGCTTACGGATCCTCTCATAGATACCAATTAGCGTCTCCCGGGGAATGTCTTCACCGTCATCCACACCTGGTCAAGGGACAGTGATCAGACATGAGAGTGGCTAGGTTTGGGCAGTTATGGCTCCATGCAGCCTTGGGACCCCCGGGCAGACCTTAGATTCATATGTTTCTATCTGGAACCAGCAGACACACATCTTCCTGGTTTTCAGTAGAGCCACAGCCCTTGCAGGGCCCCAGTTTGGGTCCCCTTAAGTTCTTCTGCCAGAAGAGGGCTATGCTACTTTCTATAAGCTATGCCCACAGGTCTTTGTAAATATATGTCACCAATGAAGCAAAGGCCTGTGACAAGGCCACAATGGTCCCAATTCCTTAGAGGAGTGTGATACTCAACCTTTCTAATGCTGTGATCCATTATTACAGTTCCTCATGTGGTGACCCCCAACCATAAATTTATTTTGTTGCTACTTCATAACTAATTGTGCTACTGTTGTGAATCATAACGTAAATACTGGACATGCAGGGTATCTGATATGGGACCCCTTGAGGAGTTGGTTGAGAACTACTGGCCTAGGGTGTACATAGGCTATGCAAGCTGAAGTGTGAGTCAGGCTATGGAGCACTTGGAGCTAAGCCCTGTTTATGTCCCTTCCTAGCTCATACCTATAGGTAAGTGACCCTCTCCTGTGTTTGGTGTCCTTCGTATAGCAGGTCACCAAGGGCATCAGCAATACTTGGGCTTGTCACAGAGAACAAGAGAGACTCCTGGTATATCTATGCAACCTCCATGGAGCTGTGGCCAGTCATCTGTGATGATGCCATCCCATGGCAGAGGCCAGCTGTAACTGGACTACTACAACCACAAGCACATAAACCACCTTTTTTACTATAGTGAAAATTTAGGGGAACAGAAACCCTGAGGAGAGCAGGTTCCCTGTGGCAAACTTAGCCCCAAAGCCTACACACGACCAGGACTGTGAGGACTCAGGCCATCCCACCACAACTATCACTTTTATCCCTCCTCTCCACTGAGGAGCTTGTCTATGGAGATGGGACACATGCCAGCCTATGGTGGCATTACTGATTCCCTCTCAAAGGCTGAGAGACCCAGGATCTGCTCGGACATCTTACTGTGTGCCCCACAAACAAGGAGCACAGAGGTACAGTGTGATGAGAGAAGACACTTTCCACAGATGACCTTCGTGGAGGAGGTGTAGCATGGGGAGACTTTTCAAAGATATAGGCTGGCAAGATGGCTCAGAAGATAAAATGTGCCATAGATTTGGGGAGTCAGAAGAGAACAGACTACCCCAAAATTGTCCCCTGTCTCTTGGCCTCAGGACTGGGAGCTGGTTTCCTCCTATTGCCTCTGAAATGCTCTTACATATGTCCACACAAATACATAAGGTGTAATTTGAAGACTAACACAAGAATAGACAGTTTTTAAAG
The DNA here is from genome assembly GCF_947179515.1 of Apodemus sylvaticus. Taxonomy (NCBI): domain Eukaryota; kingdom Metazoa; phylum Chordata; class Mammalia; order Rodentia; family Muridae; genus Apodemus; species Apodemus sylvaticus. The sequence goes on from NC_067473.1 coordinate 121,562,303, forward strand.
CAGTTTTACATTCGAGGAAAATTTAGCAAAAGACAGGGAGGTCCCTAGAGCTATACACAGCTTCTTTGGCAAGATCCCCAGGAACATGCTTTTTTAATGGCCATGACCTTTACCAAGTCTATGGCTTACACAGGAGCTCGGTTTTCGTGCTTGGCTTCCAATAGTCTTAGACAACTTGCTGCTCTTCCAGAGGACCCAGGTTCAATTCCCAGCACCTATCTGGTGGCTCACAACTGTAACTCAGTGTACGTGGTGCAGACATATGTACAGGCAAGACATCAATACACATAAAAATGAATATATTTTAAAAATAACAAAAAGCCCCTGATATTAGACTGTCACCAGAACAAAAATAACAACAATAACAAAAAACCCTGACATTGGCCTGTCATCAGAATTAGGCCATTGCCTCTAAATTCCTAGTTCCCTCTATCCTTCCTTCCCAAAGCCTTGTTCGGCCAACTTTTCTAGTGTTTCTCAGAAGCCACAGATAGGTTGGCAGGTGGCCTTCTACACTGGTTGCTTTCTTTTGACATGTGATCCTTATCTCCCCAGACCCACAAATGGTTTCTGTGTGCTGACCAGAAATGCTCTGTGAAGATGTGCCTGCATTCGCCCTTTCATTATGGCTCCTTGCTACTGCTTGGTGTAGTTATGAGTAAAGAAGCTCTAAGGTTGAGCTGCACAGATGGCTTAGCGGTTTAGAACCCCTGCTGCTCTTGCAGAGGACTTGGGTTGGATTCCCAGCACCCACATGGTGGTTCACAATCAGCTGTAACTCCAGTTCCAGGAAATCTGATACCCGGCATCTGACCTCTGAGGGCATCAAGCACACATGAGGCACACACACAGACACACACAGGTGAAGCATTAATATATATGAAATAAATTTAAACTGTGTTGCATGGTGACCCAGGAAGGTGTCAGTGCCTGTGTAACTGAGATGGCTACACTATATAACTTTCTTCTGGTGATGTATATCTAAAAGTGGAAAATCTTAAAATTTTAGCTAAAGGGAAAGACTGCAAGCTGCTAATAAAATCCCCTTTGAATATATATGTGCATCCATCCATCCACCACCACCCCCACCCCTGGGGTCTTCCTGCTACTGGCACTGAGCAATGTGCCAAGGAAACATGTGCTGCAGGAGTTCCTCCTTCAGAAAGCCCCCTGACTTACAGTCCTGTCCCCTGCCAATCTCCTGCCATGACCCTGGGCCCATCCCTCCCTCTGGTGCCCCTCTGAACCAAAGGCACACAAGTTTCTGGCTGAAAGAGAGAGGGCTAGAGCCGATGGTGCAGTAGCCAACCAGGGACTGGGGTGCTCAGACCTGCGCTACCTAGAGGGATTACAACAGTGGTCTTATTCTAAACAGCTGGTCCACTGTTTTGGGAGGTAGGGGGTGGGGAGACGGGGAGAGCCTTTAGCACCGTCTTGAAGGTAGCCTGACCCTCCTAGAGACTTCTTCCTCTAGGTAAATCAATTCTGGCTTTTCTACTAAGGGTCACATAGGATTCTGTGATGACAAAAATTGGTCTAGCAAGAGAGGGCTAGGGCAAACAAGGCTGGGGTCATCAGAAAAGGCAGCCACTAGCACCCTGGCTTCTGCCTCACCACTTGGGCCTCAGGAGGGTGTCCCCTGAACTTCTGCCTTCGGTCTCCCTCCTGGTAGCACAACTCCTTAGGAATCTCAAGCTTCCTTGGTCAACATGCAGCTCAGGAACTCATGCAATGAGGACTCTGCTCAGTAATCTTCCCTCCTTCCATAAGACCTGCAGGAGCCATTTAGTATGTATGGAGTGAGCTAGGGCCACTTCCCAGGGAATGTGGGGATACTCCTAGCCTTCCTGCTACAGTGGTCCTGCCAGCAGAGGGTGAGTAAAGACACTGTAAAAGCTTACAGGAACTGGAGAGCATTACCCAGGGGCATCCTCTACCTAGGGGGACAAATAACAGAGCCACAGTTGACAATCATCTGATCAAGTGTAGACCAGCTCTCCTCTTTAGATAATCCATACACTGTAGCCCCAGGGATGTTCTCACCCATAGCCAAAGGCAACACCTGTCCCCTGGCATTCAACATCCCTGCTTCCTGGACAGTACATGGGATTTCTGACTACTACCTCCATAAACAAATACCAGGCACAGGGGCCTCCCTTTCAAAATGCATCCATTAGGTAGACTTCCACAAAAGGCAGGTCCTCTCTGCCCTTGGAGCAAGTAGACACCGGCTTCCCTGTGGTGAGAGGCATGCGTGGCACAGGCTGCACTCCACTCTGTTGAACATATGTTGTGCTGCGCTCCCTGAAGGGCCCTGCGTCAGACCCACCAGAACCCAGATCTCAGGTACAAGTGTCACCTCTCAGTGTGTTCAAGGGCTCAGGGCAGAGGGAAATAGGGCTAGGCAGCAGTGTGTCCTGCTCCTGGCTCACCTCGGAGGTTCTTGACAAAGTCCTCTAGCTTCATTTTGCGCTCTGGCTTGACATTGGGGCTGTACATGTCTGTGTTGAGCAGGATGATGGCGAAGGCCAGGATGAAGATGGTGTCTGGGTTCCGGAACTGTCGCACCACCCCAGGGTTGCAGACACAGTACCGCTGGCTAGGAGGGCAGGAAGCTGGTCAGGGATCACCTAAGCCTTGCATTTGTGCTATCTGCTAGTCAACCCTAACCTCTGGCCCTGCTGCAGCTCCTCCCACCCTCATCCCAATAAGATTGCTGGCTGCCCAGAACAGACCTCCCAGCGCACCTCCCTGAGATCCAGTTCACCCATGGGAGGGCAGGTATAGGAGGGAAAGCTATGTCTCTCATTCTCTTGCCTGCAGTGGGGATGTCCCAGTAGGCTATCTAGAACCACAGGGAAGAAGCCAGCTTCCCTTCACTAAGGCTTCAGCGCCTGCCTGAGTCCTGTGCTGTCTGTCACCAGCTGACCCAGTGTGCCACTCACTTGTTGTGTCACTGGCCACCACAGCCATCCTTCTGACAGCCTCTCTACTGGAGACCTCATGGAAAGGCAGGGGCAGAGCAGATAATAGCATCTGTATGCAGCATAGCTATAATCCAGCCTTCTTCAGCCAGGCCCAGTTGAGTGCTGCTCCCTTCAGGAAGCTACCCTGGAGTGGTCACCTTCCACGTCCTCACTCCTCCTGACCCCACTGCTACAGCTGGGTAAGCAGTGGACAGGAGTCTATACTCAGCCTCAAGCACGGAGGCCCCAACATGGCAGGTCTGCACACTGTCCCAAAGGGAATGACTACAACTTCACTGTCATGTGCGGTATGGGATAAGTGGGCCCCTCCATCCTACACCCCTCTCTAATTGCTACTATTTCCCCCACCTCACAGGTAGGAGAAGGGAGGCACAGAGAAGTAATCTGTGTAAAGTCAAACGGCAGGGATTTGAAGAGTACCCCAGGTCACATGGCTTTATAGCTTATATGATGGGTCACCAGGAGACACTGTACGCCTGGGGATGGGAAAATGCCTCCAGAAAGCCAGCCAACCTTGAAACAGTGAGCAAATGCTAGCAGCGGAGACATTAACCTATGAGCCTCAGTTTCCTTATCTGAAAAATCAGAATAAGGTCTGTCCTTCCGAAGTACAACTGCCAGGAGTCAGGAGTCCAGCCCTGGGACACGGGGAGCCAATTATGCATGGACGGCTATCCTGCTGTGGGCCTGTACCCCTGCAATGCTACGAGGATCACGTCCCACGTTACCTCACACATGGCCTGACCTGAATGCTTCGATGAGTCGTTCCACTTTCTGAGCCTCCCCCTGGACGCGGATGTGTGCCTGGAACTTCCGGAGGGCTTCATCTAGCTCCATGGCAGAGAAGTCCATCTCGTCCACAACACAGCTGGAACACAGACGGATGGCCTGTGAGAGCAGCCAGGCCCAAGGAGGTGACACATCCAATTTTATCACATGGTAGGGACTGGACCTCAAAGAGCCAAGGGTTCTTTAATCTATGGGGACAGACAGACTGCCTCTGGGAAGCCTGCCCCTCAGATCCCCAGGCTTCGGAGGCATCTAGAAACGCTGAAGTTGTAGGAGGCATATGTTCTGTGCATGTAAGCCATTCTCTACCAGGAGCTCAAAGGTGGGGCTCTTCTCCAATAGAGAGAACAACAGGAGTTCATATATCCTCCCATAGGTACACAGTGGATGCCCATGAAGAGATAGCCCTCAGGTGCCTGACCAGGATGTGTACCCGGGCAGCAGTCTTTCGCTCATGAGGAGGGAACATGATTGGCAGGGGCCTCTCAAGAGGCAGCTTGGAGATTAAGCCACCCTAGTGTGAAGGAGCAGGGAAGGAAGGGAGACAGGTACACCTTTAATTCTGTGATGAGGCTGAGTAGAGAGAATGGGGTCTGGGAGGCATTTCCCAGAATGGCTTGGTGTCCACAACACCTCTGAAAGCAGCTGTACCTACAAAGCTAGAGTTTGTAGGACTGTTGTAGCATCATTAGACTGGAACTTGTCTCCACTCCTGGGCCCATCCCAGTGCCCAAGGAGAGCAGCAGACAGTCAGAATCTGAGCAATTCAGCTGCCCTCCAGGAGGCCTAGGAGGCGGGCTGGGGGCCTGGCTACTTCCTGAGGCCAGAGCTATTTTCTAATGGGAGGAGAACAATGCAAGGATTTCCTGAGAGCAGAAATCCAGTAGGTGGGGATGGGTAGTGGGGCTACAAGCTGTGGCAGTGGATCTGCTTTCCCTGCAGCTTGCTCTCCGTGCTGACTAGTGAGAGGAAGGGGAAGAAACACATGAGGACCCTTGGCTAAGAAGCATCAACCTTCTGCTGATGCTTGTTCTATGCCAGCCTCCACCAAAGCTTTCATCCTTTAAGTGTCTGGCCATGCCTATGTGCACATATGTAAATGCAGAAAGGGTTTCTGCATGAGTGCATGTGTGGGTGTATTTGCACCCAGGCCCACACCCTCAGACCTTGTATCCTGTGTGAAAAAGGCACAGTCCTGGCCATCCCTTACATGGAGAGGCTGGGGCAGTAGTCCTTGCCAAGCTGCCTGAGACCACAGTACGGGACACCTACTGCAAAACACCAAAACTGGTGACTGTTCCATCTCTGCTTCCTAGCTGCTGCTATCCCCAGCGGAGCATAGGGCTGAGTACATGGCAGGGATGACCATGTGTACCCTCCGCAGTCCTGAATTCTCCCCTGGGCTCAGCATCTCAGCATTCCTGCCAGTTGTAAAATCCAGCAGAAACAGGACTGGGGACCATCCTAGCAGAGGTAGCTAGCAGGCCATCTGCTCTGCGATCCTACTACTACCCATCAATATATGTCAGGAAAGAGACAGTGGAGAAACTCGGGGAGACAGTAAGCCCTGGGCAGCACTGCTCACAATAGAAGCAACTGGAGGATATCCCAGGAGCCCACCTCTCTGCTGCGCTTCCCACAGTCCAGTGTGACACACTCTAGCTTTCAGGGATGTGGGAGTGTGGTTGAGTGCTGCCCACTGGGGAGATGCGTTATGGGTCAGGCACGGGCAGGGCTTTTTGTCTATGTTGGATGAACAGTTGTCAGGTCAAGATGTCCACAAAGATGTGGGTCACTGAAGGTCGTATGTGATGGCAAGAGGCTCTGGGGATAGTGGATGGAGAGACTGTGAGAGAGCAGTGAAGTTTATATTAGACCCAGCTGGTTATATGTACCTTGCAGGGTAGGGATGTATGGATTGGCATGGGGTATTGTTTTGGGCAAATAAAACTGTGTGACAGCCAAGGGTTCAGTTTGGGGGGGGGGGTCTATTTTTTAGGCAGGTCTCTATACTCCTGGACTCCCCAACCTCAGACTCACCAACTGTGGACTAAAATAGTTGGAAAAAAACGAATTTTGTCCATGGTGAACATACACCTCGCTTTTGCCATTACTCACTAAACCTTACGGTCGGTATACACAGTCCACAGAGACGACTGGCGTCCTATGGGGATGATCAGTAACTTTGTTTGACAAATGAGCATTTTAGGATGTGCCCTGAGCATCTTGGGGTTTTGGTCTCTGCAGGACCCATCCCAGAAAAGCCCCAGCAAACAGCATGCCTGACACCATGCATGAGTAAATGTAGGTGATGGGGTATGTTGGGGACTCCATGGCTGAGAGCATTTTGTGCATGTGGAATGGGGCCCTGACCCCCCAGACTTACTCGAGAACATCACGGTTGAACTGCTTCTGCCGGTTTCCCAGGAACTCACCGATCATCTGGCGGCTGAGACCCTTGCGCTGCAGCAGGAAGTGGGCCACTCCCACTGGCGTGTCGGGCACGAAGCCACGCTCAATGAGATACTGGATGCCCTTCTCAGGCTTCCTGGGTGGAATGGACAAGAAGAATGCTCAGTAATGACCGCTTGACCCCTGTACCAGGGGTAGGAGTGGGACTTGTAATAGGTGTTCCATATTCTCTGTTTATCTACACCAGCCCCTGGTCCTTGATCCCTTCTATGCGGCATGGGTGCTGATTTCAGAGTTCAAGAATGACATCCTACCTTGTCTGGTTCAAAGCCCTTCACCCAACTGCCCAGATCCCATACTAGCACTGGGGAGGCCTCTGTTGGGGCTGGAAACATGATTCTCAGAATTACCTACAGACAGCAAGCTTGAACCACAGTGTCAGATGTGCTGCCTGTTCTTCCACACGGAAGCTGCTACTGACAGGTAACAAGTAGGGATCCTAACACCTGGCCATGATTACTGTGTGCAATCCCTGTGAGGACCCACCTATACCAATTCAAAAGCTGTTCCTACATATAGCTTAGCATGACACACACACACACACACACACACACACACACACACACTCAGCTGCATGACCTGCCTAGGTATAAGAACAGCTTATTCAAAGCTAGGGGTAGGAGGAGCCCCTGAGGGTAAGGGAGGCACACCAGGGCCTCAGCTTGACAGAGTCCCAGGCTTTACTAGGCTGGAAAAGCAGGAAGCAGCCTACAAAGACAACTATAGCTCTTCCCGGATGGGTTCCCTTTCTAACTTTAATGTATATGCGCGCATTCATCCAATATGTGCCTAGCTGACACCCCATAAATCTGGACCTTCCAGGGTGTACAAACAGAAGACTTACTGAGAGCTCAGTGGAGGAGGGGGAGGAAGAGGAAGAAGAGGAGACAGAAGACTGCCACAGTAAGGAAGGGGAGTTACCTAGAGGTAGCCACTGGGACTAGAGAAAAGGCTAGTAAGCAGGGGACTTACTCCTGCCTCAGCCAGAATTGGGACTCCAGCTTTGAGATTGCTGGAGGCCTGCTTCTGCTCCTCTTGCCAGATACTGCAGACTTGTACTGTAAAAGGATACCCCAAGTTATCTGAGAACTCTAAATTGTATGTCCTCTCATTGGCACCTAAAGCCTACAGTGAGTGACTGGCATGGCTCAGGGGGCTGGGAGCCTAAGTGGGAAGAGGCCCTTGAGTACAGCAGATATGATCTTTCAAGGGAAGTCCTAGGGATACTTTCTAGGCAGAGGCTGCAGAGGTTTCTAGGAGGGGTTGCAAGCTGAGGCCCACAGGCTGTCCCAGATGGGCTGGCAGTGGGAATTGGGGAAGGGGAGAAAAAGGGTAGTCTCATCAGATGAATGGGCATAGAGGCCTGCATGCTTGGAACAGGATGTGTAAGGGCCAGTTTCTAGAAGGTTCCTTTGGCTAGTCTGAGAGGATCAGAGCCAGGGTACTATACTACCAAATCAGGGGTGCTCTAGCACCCAGTCATTGAACAGAGGAGCAGAGGGTGGAAGACAACTTGGTTTCTGCTGCTGTGAGTGTATGTGTCTTTGTAAGCTTGTGTGTGTTGGTCGGGGGTACAGGCAGAAACGGGCAGGCTCATAATCCTTGACAACTACTTGTGACCTAAGCCCAGGGTAGGAAAGACTGACTCTACATGGATGTCAAAGAAAAGAGGAAGCCACAGTCCCTGAGGCTGAGGAGCAGGGATTAGTGTAAGCCACTTTGAGCTGTGGGTAGACCGAGGGGACAGGCTGTGATGAGGGGTAGCTTCAGGGCTCAATGACAGCCTCTAAGAGGCTTCCTGCAGGAGTGACTACCTCACACTGGCCTCCATGCAGTGGGACAGCCATTTTGCTGGATATGCATGCTGTATAATCCCTACTATAGACAGCCTTGCAGTTCTTCCCCCATGCTGAGTGAGGCAATTCCCTGCACTATGCGGACATGGTGGCCTCTATTCAAGCTTCCCTAGAGAAAGAAAGCCATGGGCCTGGTTCGATCTTTGAACTGTAAGCAGAGGGAAGGTTCTGGTTATACAGCCAGATAACAGGAAGCCTGGGCTTAAATCTCAGTTCCATTTACTGGCTGGGGACCCTGAGGCAAGTTACTTAACCCTTCAGGGACCTTTGTATCCTAGGAATGCCTGGGTCACCTGGAAAGAATGAAATAGGAAGTTCAAGCCGGAAGCTTCCATCAAGTCCCTGGGAACTGTGCAGGCTGTAAGGAGGGAACAGGCCAGGTCTGAGCAGGACCGACCAGAGGAACACCACAATAGCCTAGACAATGTATGGCTTCAAATGCATGGTTGGAGAGACTGGGACCTTCTGAGAAGGAGCTGCATAGGAAATTAGGAGGGTTCCTGGTAGAGGGAACTACTCCCTTTAGAGACAACAAAATGAGGGACCAGAAGAGTCAAGTTACTCAGCTCCAGGGTGCCCAGTTCTGTTGTCTTAGGAAGCTTCCAAGCCTCCCTGAGCCACCACCAGACACCACAATAGAAAGTCAGCTCATACTGTAAGGACCCAGCAGCAGAAAGTGTTGGTTGGCTTCTGCCTCTCTGCCTCACCGCTACTTGTGGGTCTGAATGGAGAGGTCTTTCTGAAACAGGCAGGTGAGCAGTGAGCTGACTCACAGTTCCACCCAGTTGTCTACTTCCAGCTCTGGCATGACTGCTTCCTCTGAGTCTAAGCATCGTGTTGATTCAGACTCAAGTGTGACTACACTTCCCTCCACTGGTCTCTCTGGTCTCCTGTCATTCAGCTACAACCTTCAGTGACACCAGCAGCTAAGGATGGCTCTGAGTGAGGACAAGAATGAGACTGTGAAGTGACCTTACAGAGCATGAATGTTCATCTGCCCTCCCACAGCCAGCTGCACAGGGCCGAGATAACCCTCCAAGACTGAGCTGAGCCCAACAGCAGCCACCCATAGAACCTTCTGGATGGCAGCTGCAGGCCAGGCCTTGGCCCCTTTGTCTCAAATTCTAAGTCCTGGGAAAAGGGACCCACACCCATTTTTCAATTGTGCCAAAACTCAAACATGGGAATACACTCCAGGTCTTGGAGTAGATCAGTGGTATAGATGATCCCCTTCTGCCTGGGGTTTCTGGATTCCTGCCCTCTCCTAGAGCTGCCTACCAGATGTGCAGCTGGGGCCTGGACAGGGGCCTGAGAACACCAGGAGGTGGCCTAGACTCCCTAGAGAGGCCCTCCCAGTTTGCCTCACTTTCTTAGCACTCCTGTTTCTTTTTTCTTTTTCTTTTTCTCTGGCTCTCTAATTGTGGGTCACCATGCAAGACTCTGCAGACCCCTGGAGGAATGCTCTGGATAGGTATCTCACTTGTTAGGGAAATATTAGGACCTATGTGTCCTGAAGGGTTCTCAGAAGGGGTGCAGGCAAGGGTAGGGCCTAGAGGGATGGCAGTAGTAAGAGAAGGAGACCTGAGACTCTTGGGAGAGTCCTAAGCAGTGGTAGAAGAGACAAGCAGAGGGAGTGAAGTCAGGGGGGAATGGAGGTCGTTGGATCTCATGGATAGAGACACAGCATAGTATTGGAACTTCTGAGGACCAGTGAAGGCCTGGCTCAAACTCCAGGGCCCTAGAGCAAAGCAGTTATAGTCTAGGCAAGGCTACCAGGGCTTGGGTTCTCAGATCTACCCCCCTGGAGGGGCCCTGGGATTTTGTGAACTAAACCTGGAGCTACCAGCCATTTCTGAGATCTAGAGTTCTTCCCCTCATCGATGGAAGGGCCCTAGAAAGGGAACAAAGGGCTCTAAGATTGGCAAACAGGTTATGGCTTGTTTACCTGGCAAAGTTACAGCAACTCAGAATCTCCAAGGCACCCTGGCCTGGTATCATGACTGAGTGAAGGAAGAAACTGAGGCTGAGTGCCTGCTTTTTAGGGGACAAGACAGGCACCAGCCAGGGCCTTGGAGTCTATTCCACATGGAACCTTACTGGATCCTGCCAGTGCCACCAGCTAGATCTCAGCTGCTGCAGCTGCCTTTGGGCTCTAGACTGTTTCACAGCTATGCACCTATCCTGATCTCCAGTAACCACATGTGGCTAGTGCCCCAGGAGAGCCAAGTTAATTTTCATTAGTTTTAATTAATAAACACCCCTAGGTTGGGCCTTCCAGTCTTGTGTCAGGCAGTATAGAGGGCTGTCTTTCCAAATTCATCTCCAATATGGAGGTGGCTCCAATTTCCCCAGAAGGCTCTCAATGTGTTGATTCTAAAATTCACGAGGAACAACTATCCATGAAGAGTGTGACAATGGAGGGGTCCTTGTCTTGAAATGTCAATGACACATGAGGGGCTAGGGAGACAGCATTCATACACACATATAAATGGGTACACACATTTGTGTCAGCACCTGCACACTCATGATACACACATGCACAGCAGATGTATGGAAGTGTAATGGTGATAATGAGGGTTGGTATATGGCTCAGCAGTGAACATTTGCAAATGGGTTCAGTCCCCAGCAAGGCAAAATAATTAGAAGAATAAAAAACAAGACATAAAAAGAAAAAGCAATTTCAAACACAAAGGTACTGATGACTACACTAAATAAAATTAAACATTTCCACTAGATAAGAGCAGTGCAGTTAAAGCTAATTAGATTCTTCACAGGGTCCCTTTCATTGTGTTCAAATTATATCTAGAAGAAAAACCCCAAGAAAAAGATAAGGAAAATAAATAGCTAGCAGGGGACACACTTATAATTTTGAAAGAGTCATCCTTTAGAAGGCCTCATAATGGCATACCCTAAAACGTGGCAAACACTCAACATCAGGAGGCCAAGGCAGGAGGGTCATAAGTTCAAGGCCTGCTGGAGCTGTACAGAGAGTCCCAGGCCAGCCTGAGCAATTTAGTGAGAGCCAGTCTTAAAATATGAGGTCTGGGGATGTAGTTTGGTGACAAAAGTACTTTCCCTTGGCCCTAAGTTCAAGACTTAGAACTAAAAAAGACTGCAGTCAATGAAGAGCTGACAGCAAGTCACCTGGAAAGTGTGCCATAAAAACCCACAGGACGGGGCTAGCTTACTCAAATCAGCAGAAAATGCCAGTTTACAACAATCCACATTCTGCCTGGAGGAAGTAGGGCAATACTAAAAGGAGTGGGTGGGGAGCAAGCACTGTCGGATTCAGGGGTGGGAAACAGGTATAACCCCTTTTAAACATGAACTTGACAGCTCTGATGCCAAATAACATCTCTACCCAGGAGCCTGGAATTCCACTCAACTGTTAGCCTGAGAAGGCACTGCAACAGATCATACATAGTGTCATGTTTCCAGAGACATAAAGAGGCTGATGCAATGGCCAAATAAATAGGACTCACTAGCCAGCCAGCCTGGCTAAATCACGGACTTCCAGGGTAGAGACTCCAACTCAGAATCATCTAGCATAGGCCAAAAGTGAAGACAGGCAGGTCAAGTAATAGCAATGCATATGTTTGTCCTTGTACTCTTCACATACCAAGCTTGTATGCTTACAGTCTGGAAGGAGGCGACATCAACGCCAGCCCTGTCTCACACATGTGGAAAACAGAAGACAGGCCCACAGACAATAGGACCTGGATGGGCTTAGGGAGATAGTTCAGTCATCAAAGAGCTTGCTGTGTAATTACAGGGACCTGAGTTTGATGCTCAGCACCCATGCAAAAAGCCGACTATCCCAGTCCTGGGGAGGCAGAGACAAGAGGACTCTAGGGCTCACTAGCCAGCCAACCCAGCTGAATCACTGACTTTGAGGGTTAGTTAGAGACTCTATCCCAAAACATAAGGTGAAGAATAAAAGACACGTGACACCTACCCCAGTCCCTACAAGCATACACAAAGGCCAATGCTGGTTGGTCAAGGAGATTGGTTTTTTTTTTTGCCTCCTGTACCCTACTGTTGTCCTCCACCATTACCCCCATTACCCAGGGCTGAGAGTAGTCCTGGAGCAGGGCAGTGTGTAGGAATAGTAAAGCCAATGTAGGACAGATGGACTAAGCAGGACACACTCGTCAGTGACCTGTGGGCTCTGGCTGTAGCTTGCACAGTGGAGGGTTGACTTCTACAAGCAGCAGGTCACAGGTAAGGGAAGAGGTTACAGGAGCTCCTCTCTTGGTAAATGTGAGGAGTCTAAGACTCAGCTCCTAGAGGCCTCAAGGAAGGCTACACACTACACCTTTCCTACCAGACCCCTCTTACCCCACTCCATCTGCACTAGGGAGCTCAGAATCATGTTATCCCAGTTTTGGAGGAGCTGCAGGAAACAGTAAGGTGTAGCTCAGATGTGGCTGGCCCCTACTGTGCCCCACTACCCTCCTGTGGCCTTTCTAGGAAACTACTAAGGTGCATGCTTGTAACCAGCAGGCAGGATAGTCGCATGCTTTTCATGTCCGCGACCCCCAGGGAGACCAGGCTGGCTTCTGATGACCCCAAATCCCAGAGGCCCGAGAGAAGGAAATAATGTGAAATCTCAGGTTAAACAAGAGCTGCCAAGGTCCCCTCAGAGAGTGTGCTCAGCCCTCCCCACTTCCCATGCTATTTTTGACCCTGCTAAGAATAGCTTGCTTTAAATATCCATCTCTTACCATGGCGTGGCTCTCAGGGCTCAGGGCTGCCCGCTGCACCTTCCCTGAGCCCCTCCAGAGCAGCCACACAAAGGACTCAGTCCACAGCTCCCTACCTCACCTTTTCCCCAGCCCCTACACAGACTTGCCAGCAGCTTGTGCTTCACATCAGCCCTGAACCCTGGCACTTGAGGCTGAGCCAGCTACAGGACGTGTGGACATGATGGGTAGAGATTTACCACAGAAAAGTCCCCATTTTGTTGTCTAGCCCACGAGTAAGCGGCCCTTGAAAGGAGCTGGGTCTCCTGGGATTTAAAGCCGCTCTAGTCATAAACACAGTGCAACATACTGCCTTGGCCTTATAAAGGCTGCCTTAAACTTCAGCCTTGTAAGAGTGTGGGTAGAGGCTCACAGTAGGAGAGAGGATGGATTCACCTCTTGCCAGCCCTGCCTGGGCCCAGGGGTGTGACTGTGAAAGCCCATGTGGGTCCTTCCTCCATGCATGAAGGGGGAACTCACTTGTTGAAGAGATTTAGGCCAATTCGATAATGCCTCTTACGAATGACATCATTGCTGAAAGCTGGCGAGTCCCAGCTGTTGCGGGTCTCCTTGTGGTACGTCTGCTTGCTGAGTGTCTGTTCCCGCAGGCTGTCCCGTGATGAGGACTCAGAGCTGCAGTTTATGGTGTCATTGGAGTTGGAGGTGCTGTTGATGCTGTCATTGTCCCCATCTGAGTAGTCAGACTCAGATTTGCTCTGCCGGTTGGCTGAACCATTGATGGCTAGGTGACTCTCAAGAGGTCTGGGGGGCCGAGGTCGCAATTCAGGTTCCTCCCGGGGGAGGCCTTTGGGGGGGCCACCGTGGGGGCCATGCTTGGGGCTGCCCTGCTGCCCACCGAGGCTGCGCTCATAGGCACTCTGCCTCTTGAGTGAGCTGCGATCCGAGCGGTCACTGAGTTCCACGGAGCTATCACTGGGGGGCTCAATGGTAAGCAGGGGCAGGTGCTCCACCCGCAGCCGGGGCTCTGGCCGCTCCAGGGATGGTGTGCTTCGGCAGCTTGTGTCTGTGTCAGCCTTGTCCTCTTTGTGGGCCAAGGCCCAGTAGTCCTGGACTGCACCCCCAGACCTCAGTCGCAGGTCTGACTCTGTGCTGGAAGGCCGATCACCAGCCTGTGAGAGTGGTAGAGGTGGTGATAGTTCTTCCTCATCAATGTAGAGGGTGACATCACTATACGAGGCTGTCATCTCATCCAATTTGCGGTGGTCCATGCCATGTAGACCTGGTTTGGGCTCAGTGTCCCGAGCCCGGGCTGTGTCTGAGGCTGGTACCTCCTCACTGTGTAGGCTGCGGCAATTGAGGGCATCATCAATGGATTCAGCCAGGGACTTCACCTGCCTGGAGAAGGCATCCTCCAGTTCCGTGATGGCATCTGCAAAGTCATTGGAGGGGGCTGGAGACTTGAGGGCTGGGTCACTAAGGTCTCCACATTCTGATGGCACCAGGGCCCCCAGCTGGGATCCATCATTGGTCACAGAGACCTGCTTTCCCTCAAAGTAGGAGCTGTGCACCTTCTCGGGGCCCTCGAAGGAGAACTGCATCCTCATGTTGGACAGCACAATGCGGCGTGACATGCGGTTCTCCGACATGGAGCTGCGCAGGCGCTCAAAGTTCTTGTTCATCTGGTACTGGCGGAACGCCGTCTGGATGGTGCGGGCTGCATGGCGGGTCACGAGGCGTCCCCCATACTTGCGTTCTAGCATTTCCACCTAGTGGGGTAAGAAGAGAAGAATGTGGGCCCTGGATGATGGCACAGAGATAGATACCTAAACTCTTTTATGCTCCATAGGGATGTAATCTAGGATGTTCTTACTGTATCCCCAAGTTGTTTAAAATAGCAGCTTGGGGGCTGCTGAGGGTTTTCAATGTCAAATGGGATAAGTGCCAGGATAAGATGAAGTTGGGTAAAGGTGGTGGTGGTGCACATATGCTGAGCATCCTAACACTTCTGGTCATAGAACTGTGGGCCCTGGATGTTTTCTGAAGATGCATCTACAAATGTCACCTGCAGAGCCTGAAGCATGAGCAGGTCAGAACCTTGCCAGGGGCTTGGCTTGACCCTGGCTCTGTCTCTCATCAGCTCTAGATGAGCCTTGGAACCAAAATGCTCCCCATTTCCTTGTCTGTGATGCAGGGCAGCAGTAGGACCCACTTTCTAGTGCTTTGGTTAGTTCATAATGGTGAGCCAAGTGCTTGGCATAGGCCACAGGCAGATGGCTAAAGACCTCAGCCCCATTCCTAGGTTATAGTTGTGAGGTCTCTGTCCTTGCTATACAGATGGCTGAAGTGCTAGGGGAAGACTGGCAGGGCTGGCTATCCTTTGCCCTATAGCTCTGAGTACAGATGGGTGCACAGCTCTGAGGGCAGGGTTTTGAGGTGGGAGGGGTGTTGTGCATGCTCTCAGGCACCTCAGCACAGCATCTCTCAAGAGTCACCCACGGCTTCCTGAAGTCTTAGGTCTCACAGTCTGCCCAGCCTGAGGGCTAATCCTGAGTCCCGATCCTGGGTGAACAGGAAACACACTCCTTCAGCTACAGACTGGTCTGTAGGAATCAGCAATCTGTTTCTGGCTGCTGGGGTAGGGCTTTATCTAATCGGGAATGGGGAGAGGATTCAGGTCCCCAGAAGGAGGTCAAACCCTGATTCCACCTGTCTGGCACTGTGGGCTAGCATTTCATCATGTTTGGCAATGCAAAAGGGTGACATGCAAGGTCCCTGCCCTGGGGAGGTAGGGAATATGTAAGGTTAGACAGATGCAGTCTGATACAGAGCACCAGAGACACAGAGTAAGGCCAGGACTGTGGTCCAAGTCTGGGAGCGGTCCCTCTGCATCCCATCTCAGGGGCTCCAGAGACAGCCACAGAGGTTCTGGATTTCTTTCTCAGAGATGGCTGTGCTGCCATATCAACAAGCAAAACTACTACTGGCTGAGTGGTCACTGAGTTCAGGGTCAGGAAGAGACCCAAGCTGATCCTAGGAAACCCTCTTTCTTCTCTCAATGCCCTGCCTAAGAAGGCCTTGGCCTGGAATCCCTGCCAAGGGCTTAGAGACACCAGAGTCACCAAAGTTTACTCCATGGCTTTCCCAGATGTCTGGTCCTTGGGGACTAGACCACCGTCCTTCTTCCCAAGTTTCCTAAGTTTGTGTGTACCGTGTTGGATGATGGCTCATTAGGGCAGAAACGGGCTCTGTAATGAGTCACCAAAGAAAGCCCCTCTCTGTCCCTCCCCAAAGGGGATTTGCTGACCCAGCTCCACTCTTTCTTACTCTTGAACTCATCATAGCTACTCTGCCTTCTGTTCTGGAAGTGACATGAGGCCCCGTCTATAGCTCTTACAGGACCTAGAGGAGGGAAAAGCAAGTAATCCTTGCTACCCCATGGGATGTGAGGGACTAGATCACACCCTTACACAGTTCTCACCTTACCGAGGGACTCCACTATTCCTGTTCTCAGATGACAGGGCTCATCTCTATGGGCTTACTTGCTGAGGAGTCTCTCAAAGCAACATGCATGAGAATCCAGAGGACTTGCCTTCCACAAAGCACAAGTGCCACCACTCAGACCTGAGGTCATTCCCTAATCTCTAGGCTGGCTTCTTGCTCGGAGACAGGGAAGGACAAGGGCAGAGGGTTGGGTTAAGGAGAATGTACCTGACTTTTCAGTGACCCTACCTTCCTCTCACAACTCTAGTGTCATTTATTCCTCCTTTCGCTTTGTTTGCCAGGAAGCTCAGTGTAGCATGGAATACGACATAGCTGCCAATCTTAACTCCTTTTGCCTGCTCCAACTCTTCCCTGCCATCTTTTTTGTATCTCACACACAAATACATAACAAGAATGAGACACCAAGGTCATTCTTGTCCCAGAGCCTTGCTTGGCATATACTGTTAGCTCTCCTCCAGATGCCCAGTTTTCAGGCCAGCTACCTTTATCTGATACAGCAGCATTCAGAGTCCCTCTACTACTTCCTCCAGAATTGTAAACCCCAGGGTCTGTGTCACCTCCCACAGTGAAAACATCTTAACTGCTGACTTGCTTGTCCATGCAGCCCAGGAATGTTGCTCAGGTACAGCAGCCTCATTGCAGGCTGTCCCCATCCTATTATCTGGCACGAGGGGAAATTTAGCTATGGGTGGAATGACGATGAATAGCTGCATGTTTGTGGCATGTAATCACTCCTACAGCCTGTATGCCGTCTCAACACTACCCAATTCTATTTCATGGTTCTGTGTGGATGACTTCTACAACAAACTCTTCAGGGACCACTCTAAATTTTGGCAGATCTGAGAAACTCAATGGAGGTCTGGCAAAGCAATCAAGAGCCACAGCTGTCAGGGAATACCTGCTACCAGTCTCCTGGTGAATCTCAACTAACAGGAAGGAGGGTAAGCATGTGAGCAGAGGGGAGCAGGGGTACCACCACAGGTATGAGAGTTCAAGACTGAGGGACGTCTGCCAAGAGAGATCCACCTGAGGGCACCCCATCATGCCCTGAGGAAGGTGGGGCTGCATAAGTCTAGACTTCTGTGTCTTCAAGAGCAGAGGCCCTTGGAGAGCAAATGGAACCAAGTGGTCCGCAGACAAGGGTAGGGGGAGAGCACAGCATCTGTGGGCAGTGGGAAGTGTCCTGGTGTTAGCCCATGGGGCTGCCTGGGAGGCATGGGAACCTACTCAATAGAACAAAGTCCAGGGCTATGGAATACTGACCAGATGTTCTGTTTGTTCCTACACATCCCAGCAGTTCAGGATCTCCTGAAACCTGGCATTGCCCAGAGACACAATCAAACAATAGGCACACCAGCCGGTTCACTACTGGGCACCTGCACCATGAGGATTTGCTCTGCTCACAGCAACCCCAAAAGTGGGTTAGGCCACCCGATCCTTGGGTCTGAGGCCCGAGGAAGAGTTGCAGCATTCAATGCAGACATCTTCTAAAGCATAGATACTGTGGAGCCATAGCCACAGGGGAATATAACAAGTAGCCCCCCTTCCTCAGGCCTTTCTTGGACCCTTAGAACCTCCATGGCCACCTTGGCTACCTGTGTCCTGGTGTGGGTGGGCTGTGACACTCAGATACCCCACACAGGCCCCATACCCTGCAGTGAGGGATATTGAGACCTACAAAGGCAAAAATTGAAGAAGACTCCATATAAGGCCCCAGAAAGGATGTCAGTGCCCCTGACCATCAGTGTAAATCGCTTCCCACATTTCAGCAGAATTGGGCTAGAAAAGGCCCTGAAAGAAGTGGAGGCAGGGATCCCCTCTTCCTCAGATGTGCACACCAGCTAGTATCTGGAACCTATCACCAAGAACATCAGGCAGCTGAAGCCTCATGTCATTTGGGAGACCATGGATAGTGGGCAGGGACCCCTGCCACCTACCTGCTTGTCTTGCAGATCTGAAGAGAGCTCATAGCTCTCAGAGAGTGACCGAGAGCGCTTGATGGCCTCCTCCTCAGCCTGCTTGCGCAGGACTGAGGTTGAGTGCTGCAGCCGGGGCCTCCGTGTGCGCTGTTGTGATCCTGGCCCTGCGTACAGCCCATAGGCACCCACTGATGTATGCTCGTAGTGGTCTGGACTCAGGCTGGAACCAGGTACCAGGGGACCCTGATGGTAGGCTGAGGGGCTGTCCAGCGATGTGCCAGTCTCACTGCTGGGGGCCTCGCCCTCAACACTGCAGAGGAGAGAAAGAAAAGACACATGCTGAATGGGAACACAGAACCTGGGGAACAGGGTGACGAAGTTTCCCAACCCAGGTAGCCAGGGCCCTACAGAGCCCTTTGTTCTCCATCTTCCTGGAACTTCTCAACAACTTTCCTGTTCTAACATCTGGTATACTGTACTGTAGGGCTGGCTTCCCAAACATATCAGCCCTCCAAAGACAGAGGTTTTGACCCACTGTGCTGATGCCCCTCAGCACTTAGAACAGAGCCTGGCAGTTCTATGTGCTCAGCATGTTTTAAATAAACAAGATCTTCACCTCTCCTGCCACTTGAATTAAATGTAGGGCTGGTTTTATGTACCCATATTCTTATAACCATATTTAGACAAAGGATTTTTTTAAAAATTATTTTTTCTTTATCTTTATCTTCTAAGTGTTTTGTCTGCATGAATGTGTGTCTGTGCCTGCATATCTCCAGGAACTAGAGTTAGTTATAATAATAGGCTACCATGTGGGTGCTGGAAACCGAACCCAGGTCCTTTGCCAGTGCAAGTGCAAGTGCTCTTAACAGCTGAGACATCTCTCTAGCTCCCTGGAGATTGTGTCATCAAAATGAAAGACATTAGGGTGGACCCTAGTATGACTGAACTGGTATCCTAGGAAGGTGAATGCAGGATATAGCATGTACAGGGAAAGACAGTTCGGCCACACCTCCACTGCAGACGGGCAGCCTCCAGAGCCTGCAGTTGAGGGCCTGCGAGTGAGGTCCACCTCTGGCACCTGTCACAGTTAGCTTAGGAGCAAACATGACATGATAAAAATATTTCAAATTTTAATACTCCCTGAAAAGAGGAACTGTAACTATCTCCCTGCACAGATGATGAAACTGAGGCCCCCCATAAACACTGTGCCAGGCACCACAGGCAGAAAATGGGTGCCCCTTCACCTCACTGCCTGTCACCCCACAGAGCACCTTCATGCCAAACAGGAGCAAGGCCAACTAATGGGGACAGAGGGACTGGCTGCTGACTCATCCTAGCTCTGGGCCTGGAACATTCTATTCTGCACAGATACTGTTTTCCTCTGCAGTTGCTTTTCAGTGTGGGATGAGGAGAAAAAGGAGACACTGATTTGAAGAGTTTCTAACATAAATCCTCATCCTTTGCCAGGCTTCCTGGCCCTGTGAGACCAGACACCGGGTGCTGGCAGAACTCTAAAAGGCCTGTAGTCCCTGGGGCAGGGTGGAGGGTCTCTCGAATGGACACAGAGAGAAGAAAAGAGAAGGGCCCCACCCAGGCGGCAGTTCTTTCCAACGTCTGCTTTTCAGACCAATAAGGAATGTCTGCCCTAAGCAGCCTGGCAGACAGGCTGCCCCTGCCCAGTTCTGCTAGAGTCCTGTTGTTTATACTCCAAGGCTAGAACAGACTTCAGACTTCAGGGGGTCCATCCCAGGGTGGGGCCTGTGGGAAGGAGCCTGATGCAGGGAGGACCAAGGCTGCCAGGGCTTAGACTCTGAGCACTCTGCACCAGGGACACCAACAAATCTCAGCACCTGCTTTCTGGCTCAAAGCTTAGAAACTGGGCTTCTGACTGCCTCTGCCTCCAGGGACAGACAATTGAACACCCCACCCCCCCAAAATGCCCCAGTGGATAAAGTATGGCAGCAGCCAGTTTTTGAGGAAGACCTGGATCAGGAGTTGGGAGACATGCCTTACCTGGCTCTGTCTATAGGTTTTGAGTAGTATTAGCAGCTTAGTCTAAGAAACACCACCCTTTAAGGTTCTCTGGCTACCACAGAGCCACTGGGATCTATGTGTGTAGGCAGAGACTGGTAGATCTGAAAATTCTCTCACAGTTTACTGAAGCTTTACATTACATGCTCAGAACTTCAACCAACTGTCATGAGGGGGAGTAAGTCCCATCAGAATTGGGACACACAGGGTACAGAACAGCAGCTTCCACTGGGAAAGCCCACCCTGGCTCTCTGACACCAAAGCTGTGCCCCACTTCACCCAGGTCAGCACACACAGGGATGTATGCCCCTAAAATGAATGTATCTTCCAGTCAGGGTCTACTTCTGTGTGTACTGAACTGGAGGAAATATAGCCTGTGCCTTTTGTAGGGACTTTCAAACCAGCTGAGCACTGAATCAGAGGTAGACAGGCAGTCAACACCATCCCTGGAGAAGAGACTAAAGCCCCTTGGTGGTCAACAGGCTACACCAGAACCACAGGGGTTTAAGTCAGAGAAGAATGGGCTAGGTCTGGTTCATGATGCTATCCTTGACCCTCAAGCCCAGGGTGGGGAGCAGTGGCCAGAGGGATTCAGTCTTTTGTCTGGTTCTTGAACAGCTTTAAAGGAAGCCATTTTGTTCCGGTGGATGGGGAGAGAGCAGGGTCTAGGCTGCCCGAAAGCCCAGGAGTGCCAGCCTACTCAGTAGGCCTTAGCTTGGGGCAAAGGAGCTAAGGTCAAAAACTTATCCCCCAGCTGGCTTTGCTTCCATGGGTGAGACATCAAAGTGGGTGCCTGCCCTGGAGGGGAGCATCTTCAGGATGGGCTAGGATGAAAGAAGTCAGGGACAGACAGAAGCTTTCTGGAGCTGTGTTACTGTTCTGGGCAGTTTGGGGCCAATAGGTTTTCAGATTGTGCTTGGGACAGATGGAGGGAGGGAGGGAGAGAGAGAGGGAGGAAGGGAAGAAGGGAGGGAAGAAAGGAAGAAGGGAGGGAGATAAAGAGGGGAGCAGGAGGTCTCTCCAGAGCTTTCCCTATGAGAAGGAGGGGGTATGGTCACCAAAAAGCAACTCATCAGTGCTTCCTTCAGAGACAGCCCAGCCTCACCCAGCTGGTATCACCTTCTTTCACATCTATGTGAATGGCAGCCCTGGAGATGTGTGGTGGGACAGACAGACTTTTGACAATCCAGAAAACACACACACAGCAGATAAAGGTGCTTGCTTGCCAGAGCTGACAACCTGAGTTTGATGCCCAGGACCCACACGGTAGAAAGAGGGCCGACTCTCCCCTAAGTTGTCCTATGATCTCCATACACATGCTATACCATGTACACACACACACACACACACGAAAATAAATGTAGTTAAAAAAAAATCTATATCTTGCTCTGCCACCACCCATGACAACACAAATCCAAAGCCACACAGTGTCAGACACCAGCAGAGGCTTTTCTTGTTCAGAGTGTTTCTGACTTGAGAGGCACAAAGACAACGCTCCTAAGTGGAAAGGCCCATGCTGCCAAGGCAATGAGCAAAGAGAGGCGGCCCCACTGCTGGGGTGGGCATGAGCAGGGCTGTCTCACTCTACCCTGGTGGACCCCTGACATGCAGGGAGGTATCCAGGATGATGGAGCTTCTTCATGAGGTTGGTTCAGCTCCACCACACATTCTTTTGCGGGTGCTGGAGGGTGGGCAAGTTCTGTCCCCTACTACAAAATAGTCACAGAGGCTCAGAGTGTCCTGGGAGATAGCTGTTTGTACTGAGATTTTTTTCCCCACTGTGCACTGAGTTTGAGGGGTACTTCCACTTATGATATATTTTTCCCAGAACATCACCATGCTGTAAGTGGATGGGTATTTTGTATGTCAGTCTCCACCCAGACCTGGGCTGGCACCTCTTCAGCCTTCTGAGCCCTGGTTCTGTGTCTTACCCTCCCTCTACCCAGGTTCATCTCCCTAAATCCAGGTCTGTCTGATGCGGCTGAACGCTTGAGAGTGTGTCTTTGTTGATACCCCTCAATTTACCACATCTCTTCCAGACTCCTAGACGACAGGCAGATCAAAGACTGGGACGAGATATGCATTCCACATCCCCGAGAATTCCTAACTGTTCAGTTTCTAGAATGTTCTATAGCAATTAGGTGGTTGTTGCCTGTCACATGTGTCAGATGTTCGTGGTTCAACATTCATTCTAGGCACATGCTAAGGAAAGAAGACCAACACACAAAGGGATAGATAAAAAGATTTTCACAGAGCTGTGGTCTCTAAAGCACACAAGATTAGAAATAAGTCTAGTAGCCCACCTAAAAGGGACTGATTGCAATTACTTTTAGACCCACACACAGGAAGTAACGTCAAGATGGGGATGATTTGACCTGACAGCTGTTCTTGTGAAGAGACCTGGAGAAGTTTCAACTGACTATAAGATTGATGTGAGCTGCACACAGCTGAGGCCCTGTGCCACAATTGACAGAAAGCCAGGAACAAAAAATAGCCCTGGGGCAGTTGTCTGATCACAGCAGAAGCCTCTGCATCTCAGAGCTAGGCTGGAGGTGGCAGACTTTTCATCTTACCCTTTCCAGCCCCCTGCAGACATTGCTAATCTATCACCAACTCCCTCCTGCTGATCTTGAGTGGAGCCTCAGCTGGGTTCCACAAAGATTCCCTATATTTGATCCTAGCTGGCATGAGAGATAGACCCTGTGGGTTAGACCCAAATTACTGCAAGCTGGGTCATCTGGGCAGGATAGGCCAGAAACATCCCCTCTCAGGGTATATGATCCTTTGCTTCAGTCCTAAAGGTTGATAAAATGATTTCTCAGTGGGAACAAGAAAATACTATGTCCCATGTAGTATTGAGAATGGAGGTGGTGGCATTCTCCTTCTGGAGGTATGTGACCTGCATGGGTCATCACCAGGAGTGGGAAATATTGCTTGCCTGACTAAAAGTCTCCCCAGCCCTATGGGACAAGTCTCAATCTGTAGCCTTTAGTTACATCTCTTGGCCTCTGATCACTGTGCTATCGTCTGATCTCAGTACCCAGTCCTTCTGGAGGCCTTGCCATTTCTCACCTGTACAGCAACTGGGTTGTGTGCATGTGTGGTTCTTCAGCAGATGGCGAATGAGCTCCCATGCTCAAGGAGGGGTCATGGTGACTAGGCAGGCCTGGTGTCACTATGGTCAGGGGCATGCCCTGCCCCTGAGCTCCCTTCCTATTTGGGGACTTCAGGCTGACTCAGAAGGCCAGCTTTCCACCCTCTGCAGTCTCAATAGTTTTTTCCTTACAAGAGATCGTCTGTTAGTTTTGTAGACCGAATGAGGCAGATATCATACAAGAAATCTCAGAGTCCCTGCTGCCCCAGTGCACAGGGCACAGGGTAACTGCTTACTGCTTTTCTGCTTGCACACTGCAGCTGTATGACATGAGTAGGGATTGTGGGGTCTCACTTTTCCATTCCAGTGCCAAAGAACAGAGAGTGGCTGTTGCTGCACATAGCAGTGTTGATACAGAGCCATCCTGCATAGAGAGGGTTCCACTCATAAAAGAAACACCCTTTCTAAAGGCTAGTTACTCTTACTCAATGAGGGAGGGCCCAGCTGCCTAGAACAACCTCACGAAGCGGACCTCTGAGGCCCTGTCTACAGGTCACAGAAAAAGTCTGCATGTCTGCACTAAAAAGCTCCAGGGGACACGAGGGACTCTGACTAGATCCCAGAGGCATCTAAATGCTGCATCCTGGATCTGGCCCTGGCTCTAGTTCTAGCAGTGTGTGAGTCTGGGTACAGGCCTTGGTCTTTTTGTCTTGGATGTCTCTAATTATGGCCTGTGAAGTCATGAATGACTTTTTCTCAAGAAAAATGTTAGACAAAAGTGGCTCCAGGCAACAGTGCTGGCATAGTAAAAGAAGGGACCTGCTGGTAACACCAGGACCAATGACGGCGGTGGTGGAAGAAGCTAAGGTCTATATACCTAGGAATGTTCCAGGCTTCACATGTAACTCAGCCCACTCTCCCATCCCACACAGTAAGACAAGGAAACCAAAATTCAGGCAGGCTGGCTTGGGCCCAGCTCTGACCCACATTCACTTGGTATTTCTTTGTTGAGAGTGAGGACCATTCACGTCTTACCTGAGATGAAAAGGCACTCACTGGTCCTACCCATACCCATAACCCCCTCCCCACATATACTGCCAATCACCTAGAGAGGACTTAGAATATATAACCCAAAGACAGCGATATGGAAAGACTCAGTACACTACGATGCTTGGGGAACAAGGAGGTGACACATCCTGGGGAACCACCCTCTTCAGAGCAGGCTGGGACTGGGCTAGAGGACCCATGCTGTCTGGGAGACCCAACTATGGTTAAACACTCACATTTAAGCGAACTTAGACCAGATTCTAGGCAGTCTGCTCCTGCCAGAGCCAAACAGCCTCCTAATATGTGCATGCCTCCTGTGGCTTCCCAAAATGAGGCTGGAGTAGGATAGGCCAACCAGTCCTAGGCTCCTCCATGGCTCTTAGCTGCTTGAGTGGCATTAATCAAGGTTGATCAAGGACAGGGGACAATCTTGGTCTCTTCCAGGGCTGGGGTCCCAGGTGCTCAATCACAGCCTCGGTTGGTTGGGTGGGCTTGTTAACACAGACCAGGGCAGAGTCTGGGGAGGAAGCGAGAGGGCTGTGTCCTCTAAGCATGGGTAGGGCTGGCACAGCTCTAGAGGGGAGGCTATCATATTAGATCTCAGTAGGGCAGTTCTGGAACCAAGGGGGCAGGGCCTATGTGACAAGTGGCAGGGGCAGAAAGGAGGCATCGATTTGGAGGGTTTGCTGGAGAGGGGTGGGCACTCACAGGGTTGGAAACATTAATGAGTCTCCTGAGTGGATCTGGTTTAGCCTACTCCTGGGTAGGCCAGAGCTAGCTTAGTCTAACCATTGGCACACACTGGCTTTCCATTCTGTGGCTCACAGAGGCTTCAGATGAGTCAGGACTTTAGTCATGGCAGTCCTTAGTCCTTTCACACTGGAATGTCCCCAGGCTGGTGTAGCCCCGGGAGCAAAGTGCAAAGATACAGGGATTGGGTAAGGGAAAAGAAAGAGGTGGGGGGAGCCACTTTGTGACAGGCCCTCAGCCCCATTGGTAAATGGTTTCTGGACAGGACTATGCACTGCTGGTGATGGAGAATCCTTATGGACCTGAGAGTCCCTCCTAGAGTGGAAGGAAGGTCCTTTAAGTCTGACCCAGAAGAGCTGGAGTGAGTAGAGGGTAGAGGGCAGAAAAGGAAGGTATTGACACATCCAAGGGGATCTAGGCAAGGGACCAAGCGTCTAGAGAGTCCACGAGAGATCAGAGTATAAGCCCCGTGCTCAAAGTTCTAGATGCAGCCAGGTCTGGAACATAAAGGCTATGGTGGTGGTGGTAAGGGCTATTGAGACTACAAGAGTAAGACTTAGAGCCCCAGTCTTCATGGGGCACATGGGCCCTGACAAACATTCAACCAACATCGCCAGGGCTCCAGCTAGGTAACCAGAAGCATAGCTCTCAAAATGAAAGTTGATAACAAGCACTTCTAACAGTGCAGACACTTCCCCAGGAGGGCTAGATGGAGGTGGAGTGGGGCATCAGGTAGCATCAGATTTCTGCTTTTATCCTGTTCCCAAGGTTGCATTAATGAGAACACAAATAATCAGAAGACCCAACAACCCAGCAAGGCAGCAAGGCAGGAGCCCTCAGAAACAGGGGTGGAGCTATATTCTACTCCTCCCACCTGCAGGAGGGCAGTTTATCCTCTTGGTCATTCTCTCATACACATTTTCCCTTGCCCATCTGTTGGCAGTCTTAAAGCAGAGCCAGCTCTGACCACTTGGCCTTTTCACAGAGCCTCTCCCATAGGTCCTACAGAGCCTCCTGTTACCTGCCCCCTCTCTATAATAGCAGTGATATATTGTCAAAGCATAGTTCTAACCACATGGCACCTCACCTCCCGCCTAGGTCTGGGAAATCATGCTATCACCATGACCCAGGAAGGCTCACAAGGTCTAGCCATGCCTCCTGCCCCATCTCCCCAGGACCCAAAGGACTACCAATCTCAGTTTAATCCCACTAAATCTCCTGGCTATTCATCTACAATCCAGCTCCTACCCAGGATCCTTTTTATATACTATTCTGAATGGCAGCTGCAGGCCCTAGTAGGGTGAGGAGGAGGAATGGGAGCTGGAGGTATTGGTGGGAGACTGTGGCTAAGAAAGAAAATGAAAGATTAGGTGGGAGTCAAGGTACTGGATGTCAGGCAAGGCAGTGATTCTGACACTGGTACAAGAGACAGAGGCAGGAGCAGCTTCAGGAGGAGTTGCCAGAAGCAGGGCTCTGAGCAGGACTGGGCTCTCTTTGGCCAGCCAGCTGCATATTCTTCCACACCACAACAATCCACAGCCTGAACTCTACACTGCGCAGCTCAGGATCACTTTGGCCTATGTTTGCAATACAGAGTACGGTCTAGGACTCATGTTTTCTGTGGCCAAAGCATCCTGGGCACTTGGGAAACCTTGGGGGGCTACTCTAACACAATCCAACCATCACCTTCATGGAGATGGAGCCTGGCTCCAGTTTCACAGTCTTACAGACATGCTACTGGTCCCAACTGGAGAAAGATACTCTGCAGCCCTGCTCCAGCCCACAGCCTGTGGCATTCTCTGACTGCCTGCACCAGACTGCCAGAAGCCACCTTTATATATGTAGAAAAATATGGGTCTCCAAACAATGGGCTTTTCAGAGCAGTGGCTATTTTTAGAGCTCTGCTTACTGAACTAACACTCAGCATTTCCCCAACTTGTCAGCTGCTGCCCAGAGCCAGGCAGGCGGCAGGCGGCAGGAAAAGCAGAGGTCAGGATCTAGGGGCTTCTTGAGCCATTTGGGAGCCATTCTGGTGTGCAGACACAGATATCAGTTTGGGATTGCCCCAGGCTAACAGAGTCATGGCCAGCAGTCGGCCCATGTGTCCCACCCAGTTCAGCAAGAAACCTGCCCTCCTGACAACAGTTCCATAGTCCACTGTGCTCTGGGTTGGAGTTGTATATTCAGGATTGAATACCAGCTTTTTCTGCTCCTTAGTTTCCCTTCCTCATGTAGGGCAATGCTGCTCCTCTGTGACAATACAGGAGTTGGTGAGAGTGTCTGGGAGCCCAGAGGGCAGGCTGAGCAGGTACTGTTTCTTCAGTGTCCTAGGCAGCTGACCTCCCTGTTCATCAGTCCATCACCATAGGGAAGGAAGAAAGGGCTCCGTGTCCCTTGACCCAGACCCCGCAGCCAGGTTCTCACAGTGTCCTGTCCTATCAACAACGTGTTCTAGAAGACTGGTCATCCTTCTGGCCTCTGAGACAGCCCTCCCTCCCACTGTAAGCAGGAGTGGGTACATGGGGTAGGGAAGTGGGGCAGAGTGGACTGTCCCCTGGCTCTGTTTGAGTGGCTTGCTCCCATAGAGTTCTGAGCATCACCCTAGGCTTTGAGCCAGCCCCAGACATTGCAACCATCTACAACCCCATCAAAAGGAACACAAGGGTCTGGCTATACACAAACAGTCCCTAACCCAGGGCCAGGGAAGGCCTGGCACCCACGTGAACAATGCAGGTGTCTTGGGAGCCTAGCCATGAGAGTCCTATCAGCAGCACACAGGAGTGAGGAAAGTAACACCTACAGTTACCATTGCTTGGTCTCTCCCCAGGAGAGCATCATTAAAGGGCAGAGGTATCCATTTGCTCAAAGACAACCCCAGTACCCAAACAGGGCTGGGCATAGCAGGTGAAATAGATAATGAAGCTGATAGTGAAGGACTTGAGTAAGTGAGACCAGCCAACCCAGAGTCCAGTGAACAGGTAGGGTTAAAGCCACATGGAGGTCAGAAAAGACAAGGATATGGTTTGGTGCATTCTCCCTCCCCCACCCACTGTCTCTCATGGGTGACAGTAGGAGGGAGGCTTGCAAGTCACACACAGGCTAGGAAGCTACATTGTGGAAATGCCATAGACTCCACATAGGCACAAACTCATAACATCATAGTATAGTTTCTGGGGCTCAACTCACCAGGTATGGAAGACAACAATGCAGAAACACCCTTTGGGACACACTGGGATCAGCTTTAGGGCCACTGAATCTGCCCTGGCCCACTTCTCACAAATCCAGGATGCCTATAGAAGTTATGCCTTAGCAGGCCAGACAAAGGCAATAGAAACAGAGTCCCTGCCTGACACAGGCTGGCCACCCACACCCTCAATTGGGAAGAAAGCCAGCTGGCAAAAGGGACAGGAGGCTGGGGGGGGGGAAGGGGAGCAGAAGCAAACACCCTGCAATCAAGCCCTGCCAGACCTCAGTCTGGCAAGGTGTCATTCACACAGTCACCACTATCATTCTGCAGAACACCCCATCATGCCTGAGGATGCTGCCCCACATCCCAGGACAAGAGTACCAAATAGGCCTAAACTCAGGAAAGCTTACATTAATGGTCCACTGTGGGCAGTCTTTCCAGAGGCCAAGGCCAGGATAAGGGTAAGATCTATCCATGTGGATAGGCTGGGCAGTCCCTGCTCCTAGGAAGGCTCTGACAGCACAGGGCTCTTATTCCAGAACAGATTGGCAGTATGCTGTGTGGTCCCCCATGATGTTTTATCTTAAAAATTAGAATAAACTAGGCATGGTGCTACATGCCTCTATCTCAGAACTTGGGAGTCTGAAGCAGAAGGATCACAAGTTCAAGGCCAGCCTGGGCTATAACAGTGAGCTCTTGTCTCAACCAACCAACTAACCAACCAACCAACCAACCAACCAACCAATGGGTAAACCAAATAAACAAAGGAAAGCAAAGAGTAAGTTGACAGCATTTTAACATCTAGAGACTGGATACAACAATTCTGACTTCTGAGAGGGGACAACCACTAAGAACCCAGCCACCTGGGCCTACAACCCAGGGGTGGAAGCCGCAGCAAGCTCTAGAGTGCTTATACTCTGCCACAGTCCCCACCAAGCTCATCACTTACCCACACTAGCCTTCAACTCTTCTCACACACACCCTTCCTGTCTGTTGAGGAGATCTGTGTAAGGCTGAAATTCAAGGGCCACTCCTCATTCCCAAGAAGCCTCATTTACAGGGCAGAGTCACCAGGGCAGAGCTCTACAGGGATGGTGGGGAGTTGAGGCCTTGCCCTCAGTGGGTCCTCAGAGTGTGATTTTGATCAAACTCCACAAAGGTCACCTCATACTGACCACAACCCACTTATAGTAGGTCATGAGAACCACTATGCCTCTGTCAAGATAGAATGTAAGAAGTCACCAGATGGCAGTATTTACTTCAAACCATCAGGGTGTCTTGCCTTGCCCACTGAGAATGTCAGCCTTGGTTTAGGATGACATCTCATGGCTCCAGAGGTACCCAGGGCTGAGCTGGTGAAGTGCTGCAAGACCTGAGGCAAGTGACCACACCTCTCTGTGCTCACATTGGCTGGTACCCCTAACTACTGGGAACATGCAGTCAAGCAAAGACAAGCCTTGCCAACAATAGCTCCCACACTGGGCTATCCAGCCCTATGCCACTGACTAGAGAAGGGCACAACCCTAGGGCTCTGGTTCCACTTGTCCAAGGGAGAAAGGGGACATGAAGAATGCTCCTGGGCCACCACCCAGCTGAACCCTTGATGCGCCTGCAGCCAGACACATCTTGGAGAGTTGGGAAAACTCTGTTCACTTCAAATCACCCCCTGCTGGGTCCAGGGGCAAAGTTCCCCACAGTCGCCCCTATGTTCTTATCTAGCTCTCCCCCTCCCCTCTTCTTGCTTTCACAGACCACTCCCTGCAGTCCGCCCTCTGCCAACTCACCCCAGCTAGCAGGGCGGCTCTTGTTGGTTTTGAATGCACAAAGATGACCAGAAGCTTCCGACCCTGGGGCTTGCTCGGAAAGATTTTTCAGAATACACATACACACACAGAGCCAAAAAATCTTCCCGGCTGAGCCAAATTAAATACAGAGTCCTCTAGTTATTTCCATACGCACAAAATGGACTTAAATAAAGCAGCTCTCTGTGGTAGGCTCCAGCAGACAGGGCCAGGCTGGGCCCAGGGACACCCCAGGAAGGCCGGGGGGGGGGGGGGCACAGGCTGGGCAGGCAGCCCTGGGGAGTATGGGCTGCGCCAGGGAGAAAGAAGCCTGTATGACAGGCAGCCTCTTAGCCTACCCTGCTGCCAGGAGTACACAAGTAGATGGCAGACGTGGGCAGAAGGAACAGTAAAGTATTCCTGCCCCACCTGTCACATGGGCATTCTACCATAGTTAGCTTAGAACTGACACACAATGACTACTAGCACCTACAAGGAGAAGCACCTGGATATTGCAATTGGTAAACTTCTAAAGACACATTGGTCGTCTTTCTTCCCATTTTGTGGAGGAAGAAACCATGACAAAGAGCAGTGAAAACTTAACCAAGGCCATAGGCTTCCCAGAAGAAAGGGGGACTGCGTCAACTGAGATGTAGACCACCTCAAGACTAGGCTGTCTCTTGTTCCCTACCTAAGTCACCTGAGTCCCTCTGGGGCCAGCCCACTACTGCTTGCCACTCAGGGCAGAGCAGCCATCAGGACCTTATATTGTGTTTTCAATCCCCTGAGATCTTCACATGACTGCAAGCCCAGAAGGGCACTACCCATGACTCTCCACATCACTGGTACACAGGCCCTCTCCCAGTGACTACATACTCTTCAGGCAGGGATTATGATCACAGATCAGGAACTGGGGTCTCTGTGGGCCTGTACTTCTCAGCCATAAAGTAGGAATACCGGTCAGGTGCAGTGGCACATGCCTTTAATTCCAGCACTTAGGAGGCAGAGGCAGGTGGACTGTACACACAGAGGTGAGTACAAGGCCAACCTGTTCAACTCAACGGTGAGTTCCAGGACAACCAGAGCTATGCAGTAAGACCCTGTCTCCAAAACAAAACAAAACAAGGTGGGAATGACTACACAGGGCTTAAAGATGATACATACACCTACAATCCTCAACTGGGGCCTGAAGGCGCTTCTGGGAGTCTTGTCCCTGCATCACACCCTGGCAACAGGCGAGAGGTGATGAGCAGGAGGAGGGGTCGAGGAGGGGAAGCACCGTGTGGAAGCAGCAGCATCCACACCCAGGATGGAAGTGGAAGTCTGACCTAAGAATGCTCCCTGTACTGAGACAGAGCCAGAGGCAATTTGGGTCTTTTCTAACCAAACTTGATTGAGTCCTGTCCCTTATGTACCAAGAACGGATGTGGTAGGCATCAAGGTTAGTCATAAGACATTCATAATAATGACAGCAACTAACATCTGAATACCTTCTATGTGTTTGGGACCTATTACTATATCCTAGGCTCCAAACATAGCACTGAGAGCTAGCCAACTCCCAAAAGTGCAGGTCAAGGGAGGTGTCAGGGAAGCCTTAGTGGGTCAAACTCAGACAGCAAGGGGCTAAGGGGCAGTAGAGTTGAGAAGGGAACAGAAAACTCCAGGACTTGAGCTGTAGGTGCCCACTGGACTCCCTGGGAGAAGTGTGGTGTTAACTGCTGGGATGAGGTTGAACGGGAAACAATGGAGAAAGGAGAAAGGGGCTGAGCAAGGGCTGAAGACCCTGACACTGAACCGCAGCATGTCAAAGGAAACAACAGCTAAGCTAAAGGGAAAAAGGAGACAGGCAAAAGTCACAGCCTGACTCAGCACGCTGCACTCATCTGAGACTCAGAGTGAACGGATCTCATGGGAGAGGCCAAGAGCCCATTTCTGTTTTGTTTGTTTTTGTTTTTTTTTGTTTTTTGTTTTTTTTTGTTTTTTTCCAAGACAGGGTTTCTCTGTATAGCCCTGGCTGTCCTGAAACTCACTCTGTAGACCAGGCTGGCCTCATACTCAGAAATCCGCCTGCCTCTGCCTCCCAAGTGCTGGGATTAAAGGCGTGTGCCACTACTGCCTGGCAAGAGCCCATTTCTCTGGTCTCACTCTCAGAGGTCCTCAGGTGACAGCAAAACCAAGTCTTACACACAACTGATGAGTGAGCCCCAGCACAGCCTCTTCCTAACATCAGGCATCCCAAATGGGTCAGGCATCAGTATATCACTAACTAGGAGCCAGCCCAAGCCCAAAGTTCTTAGAATAGCCAACATGGCCAGGGGATGTGCAAGGCACCCACCCCAGGAATGGCATATCTCTGAAGCCAGGATAAGGGTGACCATGAGACAGGTCCCAGATTAAAAATCAGAGGAATTTGCTTGAAAATAGTCAGTAGTAATAAGATATATATAAGTAATAATATATATATGTGTGTGTGTGCATATATGTATATATATATGCACACACACATACATACATGCAGGCAAACATATATACATACAAATAAATCTTTAAAAAATTTTTCTATATAAAAGGCTAAGTTAAAGGATTTGCTATTTACATAAGGACTCTTGCCCTCTGAGTGCAATTTGCCTCAAAACAGAACAAACTCAAAAGTACACACACTTAAGCCCGGACTGCACAGAGTGGCTCTCAGCAGGCCAGGGCATATCAGCAAAAAGCCATTCTCCATTCCCAATTCCACCAGGACTTACTCTTGGAGACCCACTGGGAAATTACACCATGACCCAGTGTGATGACTGGACTCAAGCATTTGAGCAGGAACCACAGAATGTCTAGCTGGCATTGAACTCCCACTACCTGCCCGGACTGATTCAGCTTTCCCTCTTGTTATGGTGAGTAGAGAGTTGACCCTATTCTGTCTTGAAAGTTATAGGTCAATCCTGAAAAACAACAGGTAACTTTCTGCAGCTGGCAAATGGGTCCAGAAAGGCAAGACCACAAAGGTACCCAAAGTTCCTCTATCTTCTGCAAAGTGGCAGTGCACCCCAGCACCCATTCCATGGGTGAGCTCAGAAGCCCTGCACTGTCAATGGGGCACTGGGTGAGCCCAGAAGGGTCCTGTGCACTGGTCTCTCCATAGCTGCTACTTCTACCCTTCTGACCATCTTCACCCAGGGTTCTAAGCCTGTATGCCATATCCCCATAGTGCCAGAGGTTCTCTCATCAACCATAAATGTTTGCCTATACAAAGCAAAATGCAGTTCTTCCATCCAGCCTCAGTTTCCCTGCCTGTAAATTAGAATGATGGCAGCAATTCCACAGTGTTCATGGGCAGTTCCAGTGTGTGTGTGTGTGTGTGTGTGTGTGTGTATTTGACATTAAAAGGCCCTGGAGTGCAGCTTCTGTTGTTCTTATTCTGTTGCCTGGACACATCCTAGTCACAAGCCTGAGCTAACATCACACCCACTAAAAGTTATTGGGGTTTGTCTAAACTCAGCACCCTCTTCTTTCCTGTTGTTATAGACTGGGCACCTGTTGTGTGCGATACCCATGTTGCCTCTGCCTGCACAGTTCGCACTGACAGATAAGGCAGCAGCAGCTCAGCACAGTGAGCACTTGTCCCAGTAGCACATCTAAAACTGGGCAGATCTGGGACTCTGGCCAGGTTCCTCCAGCTTTCGTTGCCATCCCCTAGCTACTGACATCACTTCCAATCTAGGGTGTTGGTAGGGGTGGTTAAGGAGTTCCTCTCTCATTTCTCCCTCTAGGACTGAAGCTAAGCCCTGAGCCTGGGCCTCAGATGCCAGAACACACTGGACCAGAACCACCAGCGTAGCTCAAAGCTCCATCCAACACAGGCTATCCACTAAACCCAAGGCCCCAGAGCCCTACTCCATCTGCCTCTGGGCTGGACACTCTCCTCAAGGTCTGCAGTGCCCAGTATCCCTGGCTTTCAGAATCTGCCTCATAGAGCATGCAGGCCAAGCCCCCCTCTTCACCCTAGCTGAATGGCAAGTCACCTTGCTGGGCACACCTTCCAATCTGTAGGCAAGGCAATTTCCTTTCATCTTTGCAACTATTAACAGCACTAAAAGCACAAGAGCCTGTGGACCTTCATCACTTCCTACTGGTCTGCCCCATTCCCACTCTGCCTTGTCAAATACACAGCAGTTCTTGGGCCTCTCACTGCTATGTCTGCATCCCTCCCTCTTTTAAAACTAGTTTTCTCCGTGGCCAGAAAGTGAAATTAATTGCTCCTGTCCAGCAAGACATTTTCCCTGATCAGGCAACACAGTCCTGTTTTAGTGTTGGGGAGCCACACCAGCCTGAATACTCAAGTGTCACCACCTGTCAGCACTGTGCACCTCTACACACTGGCATGTGAACTGGTGTCTCGTGTCCTCACAGCTACCCCTCAACCACCTGCCATCATCTACATTTCTTAAGTGGGGAACAGAGGTATGAGATGTGATTAAGTCCCAGAGACACCAGAGAGCAGAGCTGAGGCTACAGGTCAGGGCACAGGTGGGTGGTCCAGTAACACCAGAAAGGCTGTGGATCCTCATCTACAGGCGAACACAAGGGTCTTCACAGAAATGGAAACAGAAAGCCAAAGGGGGAAATCAACAACCAGTGAGAGCCAGGCCTTTCTAGGTGGCCTTCTCCTGAGGGAGAGGTAACCTTCAAAGCCTATTAATAAACACACAAACAACAATAACAAAACCCATTAGAATAAATGACAACTATAATCACTGCCTACTAACAGCTTAGTGGGACTACAAGCTCTGGTCCAAATGCTCTGCCTGCTTCTGAGTGCCCACACCACCCAGCTTCCAGTCAAAAGAGAAACAAAAGTACCAGGCACTTCTTTTAAAGAGGGTTTCTAGGAGAATACATTTAGGTTGCTGACAGAACCCAGCCCAGCCTGGGCAGTCAGCAATTTGGGGGAACCCTTTCTGTGTGTGTGCCTGAGAGGCTGCTCCCAGCTGGGGCCTCTTCTAAATCTTCCAGTTTATTAACCATCCTCCTCCCCTCCAGGGGATTAAGTTCACCGCCCACAGCCATCTGTCCTTTCATGTCAGAAGCCATGGCTTTCCTCACTGTGTGAAGCCTGCACTGGTCCCTCAGTGAATCAGTCAGCTTTTGTCCCTGGCCCCCAGGACCATACAAAGCTAGAGCTGGGGCTGCACACAGGATTAAAGTTTGTTTGTTTGTTTGTTTGTTTGTTTGTTTGTTAAGTGCTACCTACATACCCCTGGTAGAGTCCAGAGAAGTCATTCTTCTGTGGGGAAGGGGACACCAAGAGAGCCTGACACATTGTCACTGACAAGGGAACAGGCTGGAGCACTTGCAAAAATTTTGGAAATCTAGACACCAGGGGATACCAGATCTATTTACACTAGTGACATTTTGCCAGACATGAGTTACCCCAGAGGAAATAGATCCTGGCTGTGGAGCACACAGGCCCTGAAGCCAGGCAGTCAGGGTGCAAATCCCAGCTCAGCCCTCCCTGGCTGGGGATTCTGTATGGCTTCCTCTTTCTATCTGAAATGAGGGATAGTACTGTACTCCTAATTGAAAACACACACACACACACACACACACACACACACACACACCACTGCTATGCACAGCCATGTGGCTATGCTGTGCTGACCTTTGAACAGAAAGGAAAAGTGATTCCAGTGAGACTCCCAGTTTTGTAAACAGGAGTCTCATGAAAGCTCTACAGAGTGCCTTCAGTTCAAACTGAGCTGTCACTGTGTCGAGAGACCTTGCACCAAGAGAACAAAATGTGAAGGAAGCCACTTCCATGATGAGCAGAGCTGTGGCCACGTTCAAATGGCATAGACAAACTCTAAGTGAGTGGCCTCATAGAGTATTCCCACGTAGGGTCCTCAAACCTTCAACCTAATACTGCTCAGCCAGAAGGGCCAAAGTGACAATATAGAGTAACCATGGTTCCTCTAGCACCTCAAGGTCTGGCCACAGAGGTACTCAGTAAATGTCATGGGAATGAAAGAGCACAGAAGGGCAAGCCTGGGCTGAGTACATCATGGGCCAACCTCTTCCAGCTCAGGAGAGCAAGCCATCCCTGTTCACACTTGTATTCCTGGATACAGTGGTCAGTGTGATAACGGGGCCAGGTGCTGTGATCACTCAATAAGGGTACCGCTATCAAAGCCAGAGTTGGGACAGGCCCAGCTGGCACCACGCCATATTTTCCCCATAATTGCCATCAATTTTCTCTCTGCAGCAGCTCCCGCCGTGGATCAGCCAGATCCTCTAAGGCCACAGCAATTAATTCTTGAAGAGCCTTAATGGCCTTTAAAGTCATTAGGATCTGCTTTTGAGGACTCAGGGTAAATCTCACTCAACAGCCTGAGCCTCCTTTCCCCCCCAGACAAACACACCTCTCCCAGGCCTCCAGCCATGGCACAGTCCCAGCCCCTAGAGCTTGGTGGTTGCCTTGCCTCTGTGCTCACTGGGCGGATATTTCACACGTCATCATCATTCAAAGGAAATTTACAAAAGAGGAAGGAAGAAAACTCAGCGGGTCACTGGCAGCTGGGAAGTGCACAGTGCTGACTTGGACAAACTGGACAGCAGACTGGAGGCTCCAGGCTGACCAGCATGGAAGGCCACCCACCCCCGCAAAGCCCCTGCCAGGCACTACTGTCGTGCCCATCATTAAAGGGGAAACTGAGGCCCAGAGGGCTGTAGTAACTTGAATTAACTCAGAAAGTGAGCTGTGAGTTGAAAGGATTTGTCTCCCCAAGCCATCTTCCTGATGCTCTTGAGATACTCTGAACTCCTGATACTCTAGCAAACCATGATTCCACATCCGCAGAATATAGCCAGATAAATGTGGCTATACATGTGCACACACACATTCACAAACACACACACACACCCCGAGGGCCTGTCCAATCCCCTCCACCAACACCCATCTGCCCAGTCATCAGGCTATTATTCAACCATGCAGCTGTCAGTCTTGTCTGTGTTTTAAGCCAAAGCTGTGTAAATATTAGCACAACTAGTTCATAGTCCGACTTCCTTGAACGAAAACCTAAAGTCCTGGCAGGGGCCTCCAGAGGCCTAGCCTCCATGCCAACATCTGGGCCTGAGGCTCTGGAGCTGCTGTGGTCCAGGTATGGCCACTGGGCTCTCTGGTTTGGCTTGTGTTCTTTTAGAAAAGAAAGGTAAACAATCCTGTGATGCTTGTTGCTGTGGTGTGGGAAAACACTGAAGCATCAGGTGGCCCATGCTATTCAAGAAGCCTTTGCATGCAGTGGTGGCCCTGTGGTTAAATCTCCGGAGCATGCTGGCTCCTATCCGAGTTTAGCAAGCAGGTGAAAGGACTTCAGGTAAGATGCAACAAAAGGGGCATGCATCTAGCTCAGCCTCTGCAGCATCCACTAGTCTCTCCAGCCTTTTTCAGGCCTTCTTAGAAACCACATTGTGTGTGTGTGTGTGTGTGTGTGTGTGTGGCCAGAGTGCCCATTTGCTCTGTGGCTGATGGGCTGCACCTGAGCAGGGTTCCTTGATCTCCAGGACACCTGGCACCACTGTGGCCACAGAGCAGATGTCAAGTGGCAACCCAGAGCCAGGGTCTAGGCAGGAACCCCTGCAGCTGGAAGAGGGACAGAAATACAACAGAAGCATCCATGAACTCACTAGCCAAAGTGGCAACACTTGGAGGTTCTAACAGAGAGAAAAAAAATCCCTTATCCCCTTCAGCTCCAGCGAAGAAGAGATGTCGTCAGACACTGCTAACCCATTTCTCATGGTCATGCTGTGATCATGGTCACCCCTAGACTGCTGGCTGCATGGAGACTAAAAACACAACTCTGAGCTACATTCACTGCTGGGCCCCTCCCTGGTCTCTAGGGTAGAGACTAGTATACATACTCCATAAACCACAGAACCTTAGTACTGACGAGACTGAAAGTACAAACTCCTTGCTCTCTTGCATTATGAGGGTGTTGGTACCACCAGGACAGAAAAGCAAAACACTGGATGGGACAGCTGAGGAAGTGTGAAGTTGAGCACCTGTGGGATCTGTTGGTGAACCCCAATCCCAAGCAATGTCTGCAATTCAAGACAGATGGTCCCGCAGCTGCATCTTGCCTGGCTTTGGCCTTAGATGTTGGGAGTACTGGCTTTAGGAAGTGGGCCCCCTCCTCACAGTCCACATAAGCTTCAGGCCCAGAACTCCAGCCTTGAGGTACTGCGAAATACACTCATGTTCTCATTGCAACTGCTAGGCAGGCTTTTAGGAAACTTTTAAAGATTAAAAGGCTCTAGGTGGGCTTCCCCCCCACCCCACCAGTGGCCCAGTCCAATTGTCAACAAATCCCCTTAGCCTCATACCACTGCTCACGGAGGGGGCTGCAGACAGCTCAGGGGCAGCTGTGCTGCAGAGCAAGAGGAAATCAATATTCCTAGCACATACACACACAGTCTCCCTCTCACCATACACCCGGGCCTAGGGTACTCAGACAGCCTGCCATAGGTCCCTAAAACCAAGACGGGCCTAATCCTCTGAGCCATCAGACTCCTTTCTGGACCAGGCACAAGCTTTACTCCAGCATGTAAACAACACCCACCCTCTCAGCCAGCAGCCCATTCACATCTGTAGTTGGTCAAAAACAGCAGCCACAGAAACTCCAGATACCCTAGCACCGGCCCAGGTGGCCTTCCAGGTGTGTGGTATCTAATACATACATTTTACACACACACACACACACACACACACACACACACACACACCTGGAGTACACCCTTGCTGGAGTGTCCCTGACAGAGTAGATATATAAATGTAGATAAACCCAGGGTTTCCAACAAACAGACTTGTAGGAGAGGCCCCCTAAGCAGTCTGTGCACTGAATTGAAACACAAGACACAGGCAGAACTGGGTAGCCTCCCTGACACAGACTCCTGGCCATTTGCTGTTTTGTCCTTTACACAGATACCCAATCTAGTTTGCCACTCATTCTCACAGAACTGTCCCTACAACAACCCACTTTTCTCCTCACTAACAGAGACCCGCTTCTGGCAGGCAGGCTAGGCGCCCTGCCCCGACAGTTACACCCATCCCTGCAGCCCCCTTCTGGCACCCACTTGCAAGATCCCCTCCGCTGGCAATCCCACCATGGCTGGGGCCCACCTCCTCCCGCCGGCCTCCGCCCTTCCCTGGCCTTACCCGCTGTCAAGCTCCAGCTCCAGCAGGGACTGGGTCCTCTCTGAGTTGCAGTGCAGGCACCACATGACGACCGCCACAGCAGCGGCCCGGGCCGGCTCCCAGGGACCCAGGCCGAGCCGCGCGCCCGCGACTCC
The DNA here is from genome assembly GCF_947179515.1 of Apodemus sylvaticus. Classification (NCBI taxonomy): domain Eukaryota; kingdom Metazoa; phylum Chordata; class Mammalia; order Rodentia; family Muridae; genus Apodemus; species Apodemus sylvaticus. The sequence continues at coordinate 121,601,759 of NC_067473.1, forward strand.
CCCCGCGGTCGCCGGACCCTGGGGCTGATCCCGGAAAACCCGTCCGCCCACCACGCGCCTTTGCCGGTCCCTCCTGCCCTGCGCCGGCAGGTTCACGCAGCCCTAGGCCCACGAGTCCAACCACCGGCCTGGCGCGACCCTTACGCCGCCGCCAGCCAGGCGTAGCTCAAGTCCGGCCGGAGGAATGTGGTCGGGAGGGGGCGGGGCCGCAGGGGCGGAGGTGGGACTCTGATGGGGGCGTGGCCAAAGCCATGAGTTCCGGGAGGAGCGAAGATTCTGCCCTGGTTCCCATAACATCAGAATCCCAGAATCCCAGGCTTGCTATACCAGGTGCTGTACTGGGTGTCTTCCCCACTTGTAAGCGCAACAGGTAGAACGCGCTGAAAACCTCGATGTGCGCCAATCCCGACTGGCTTCAGTGTACACAACTTTGCATCCCCAAATAGCAGAGCAACAAGTTCGAGGACTCTGGCGCGCCTATCCCAAATCTGGAGGAAAGAGATTTGTTTCTCTCGAAACATAATCACACACCCTTTATAGCCAGGGACATGCTAGAAGCAATAATGACCAGCATCATAGAGTACTGTACTGGTAATGGGGCTAGTGGGCAACACTGTAAAGTGTTACTCCAGGCCTCATTCACTGATAAGGAAACTGAAGCTGGCTCTTGCCTTCTCTCCCCACCCATCAAGCTCTCACAGTTGGCTGATCTCTTGTATGTTTAACTTGCTTATAACACATAAGGCAGGCAATGTACCAAGTACCCACACTGGTGGAATGTTCACATATAAAGAAGACATCCAGTCTGAACACCCCACCTGCAAGACCATTTCCTAGGGGGAGGGGGGAAACTGCAGGAGTCACTAACATGGGGGCATCTTGTATCCATCTATTGACAATGCTGTTCATGGTGACACAAGTCTGTGTAATTCCAGATCCTAGGAGACTGAGTCAGGACTGAGTTCAAGACAAGCCTAGGCTATACTGTGAGACCTATATCCAAAAATCAACAAACAAATAAAAAAACAAAAACAAAGCCCAGAGATTCCAGAGTGGGAAGAAACACTTGCATATGAGATCCGACAATACCCTAGGGTCTGTCTCCCATAAAGAACTCTTGTCATCAATTAGAAGGCTGATTTTCAGCAAAAGGCAGAGGATGAGAAGGACATTTCTACAAAGAATATATATCCAATGGCCAGAGGATGACCCTGAAGGATGCCTGGCACCAGTGGCCTCTAGGAGTGAAAGTGTGAATACCATTTCTCATTCACTTTGGAAGGTTACAAATGTTCCCAGGCACAGACACAGTGCATCTGGAATTTGCTTGGCTAGGGTAAAGTAGGGAGGTATCGGGAGACAAGACTGCAGTAGCTACATATGGAGAGGCCAGAAGAAAACTCCCAACTCTGTCCAAACTGCCCTCTAATAATAAGGTGATACTAAATAGAATCAAGGGGATCTCCCAGGCCCAGCCTTAGGAACTTGGTAGAAGCATGCTCCAGTCTCACCATTCAGATCCAACAGGAATTCTAGGCCAGGGCAAGTAGCTGACCAGGCTGGTCTGGGCAACAAAGTTCTGGCTGAGATTTAGATGGGATGAGCTTTCCTGTGAGCACGTGGGATGATGGTGGGGTGACTCCTTGGAAACTAAACTCTATCTTCTGGCTTCATCTTCCTGAATATAGTCTCTCTCTCTCTTCCTGAATATAGTCAGTCTCTCTCTCTCTCTCTCTCTCTCTCTCTCTCTCTCTCTCTCTGTCTCTCTCTCTGGGTGTGTGTGTCTGTGTGTCTGTCTCTGCGTGTCTCTCTCTCTCTCTCTCTCTCTCTCTCTCTCTCTCCAGTAACTGCCTGGAAGATTCTTAACAAATGATAGTGACTGGGAAGGGGGAAAGCCCTGGTTGGAAGACACAGGGAATGCCAACTTTTCTACAGAAATGACTAGCCCAGACAGAATCAGTCCTCACTCCTGTCATTTAGGCAAATTTATTAGTCCCCAGGGTCTCAGTTTCCTCAAAGTGTTAGTTCATGAGACATCGCCTGCCCAGCTGATTCAATATACTGCTTAATTTACCCAGCATTAAGAAAGAAGCCTTCACTCTGTCCTCATGAAGCCTCAATAAGGGGTCACTGTGGTAACAAGTATCCCCTTAACATGGTGTTACTGCCCCTAGAAAGATCACAATGATGAGACATTTTAGATCAGGCCTTGAGAAATAAGTAGGAGCTTATTTAAGGGATGCAGGAAACAACAAAGTCATAAAAATGTTTAGTTCTACACTTTGGGCCTGGGTTTTAGTCCTGAGCTGATTGCTTTGGTCTGTTTTACATACCATAATCCAAACATATTACCATCCTCTTGGCTTCTGACAGTCTCCCTGCTCTCCTTGGCCAGACATGTGACATCCCAAGCTGTCAGGGTGAAGCCCAGCTCCTCTGTACATCTGGCTGAGGCTCATGTGGCCTGGCTATAGGCCATCTCTCCAGCACTGCCCCATTCCCCCTCCTGCCTGCCTTGCCAACAGTAAGCAATCATAATCTTCTTACTGCTAAGCTTTACTCATTCCTAACCCTTGTTCTGCCTGGCTCATGACTGAGACTTTGGGGTTCAAATTTTATGCCCCTTCTCCAACACAGCCATCAGAAGACTATCCCCTAGTTCAAATAGTTCAAATCAGAACCTCTCTCTTTGACTCCAGTTACTCTACTGAGCCCCCTCCTTACATGAGTAAGTTATGTTATAGATGAGAGGAAGGGCTGGCCCTGCCCTTCCTGCAGCCATCCCTATGCCTACTCAGGGGAGCCAGGGTCCCAAGGTACCTAGCAGCTACATATATCAAGACGTTTCTCTGAGCCCTAGATTCAGCATGCTGTCTGTCTTTGTCTTAATAAAGTTTTATTAGAAGGGAGCCATGCTCGTTCACTCAGGTCTTGCACTAACTAGCTAAATAGTTGCAAGGGAGACGTGTCTTCTGTAAAGTTATCCAGCCCTTTCCAAAAGGATCTCAGATCTCCACCAGGAGACTTACAGTAGCGCTAGGCACTTAGTAAAATATGTCCACCCAACCACACCTCGTGCCTGGGCAGGAACTACCAAAGTAGAATAGAAACACTGTGGTGGAAGAGGCAATGAAATTAGCAGGCTAGATCAGGTATTCTATGCATGTGACAGCCTGATCCTTATTCTCAGAACTGAATCCTGCAATGCTGCTTGACCCATCTGTGGAAGCCCACACTGACTAGACGGTGGCCATGGCATTGCAATGCTCTGGCAGAGGTGGTAGTGACAGGAGCATTAGAAGATATATGTGGCATTAAAGGACGAAGGCCATAAAACATGCTGTGTTTAGTCAGACGGGACATGAACATACTTCCATGGCACCGAAGTCACATGACACTGAGATTGTGCTTGCTTCCTGCTAGACTGGGATGAACCCAGGGCTTGGAACATGCTAGGAAAGCACTCTGCCACTGAGCCACACCACAGCCCTCCCAGATCTTTGTTTACAAGAGACACAAGGAAGAGTCTGCCTTGGGCAGGGAACCAGGGGATCCCAGAAAGTCCTGGTCCTTGCAAATGGTGGGAAAGAGGAAGAGACTTACACCGTCTGATCTCTGATAGTTTTCAAAAAAATTAATATTTACTGTTATTATTTTTAGGGGTGTCTGTCTGTCTGTGTGGAGATAAGAACATATGAGTACAGGTGCATGTAGAGACCAGGAGAGGGACTGGATCTCCTGAAGCTAAAATTGCAGGTAAGCTATGTACCACCTGACATGAATGCTGGGAAATGAACTCAGGTCCTATGAAAGAACAGTACAGGCTCTTAACATTGAGCCATCTCTCCAGCCTAGTTTTACATTTTGAAATTTTAAATCATGTTTATTACGTCTAGCACAGCAAAGAATCAATCTGCAAAGGACTAGAATTAATGCTGAATGACCTCAAGGAAGGTCTTTAAGCCCACCAGAGCTGGTCCACAGAGACCCCAATTATGGCTGGCGCTTGAGTAATCTCTAGGACTGCAGTGAGGCTCTGACCTGGCTTTATTGTGCAGGTTTCCAGGAAGATCACCTGGAACATCTTCATAAACTCAAGCTGCCCCTTCCTGCCTGTTAATCATTAACGTGTGACTGACCACTCAGTTGGAAACTTCCTATCACAGCTGGGCTCTGTGAGGAAGGGGAAGTGGCCTTCCCTGAGCCTGAGCCTGAGCCCTCATGTATGAGCAGAGAAACTTAGGTACAAATGGATAGCTGTGGGCATCCAGGACTGTGTGGGCATGTACTAGACACACTGTCATCGACATAGGCTTTTGACCACACGGTTCACCAGTATCACATTGCCTTGGTAGCACAGTCAGGGACCTAGACAGTAGGGCGATAACCCAGAGTGGATGACTTTAAATCCTCCATTCTAACTCAGCATGGAGTGTCACTTAGGCATGTGATTTGGCTGCAGAAAAGAAGGTATACAGAGCCAGGTTGTATCACTACAGCTCTGGTCCTGGCTCCTTGAAAGGTTGATGCAAGAAGATTGCCTGCACCTTTGAATCTGAGACCAGCCTGAGCCATGAAATGAGACCCTGTTTCAAAAACAAACAAATACAGATCACCCAAACTAGGGTGAAAGACAACAGAAACAGACCCAGAGGTCTCTGTTAGGGAGCCAGGCAATATGTCCCCCAGGACAGAAACATTCACAGGTAAACAAAGGTCTTTCTAACAGGGGCCAAACTTCCCATTTCAGAACTGGAGTCAGTTTTCACAGAAGAAACCTACATATGGGGCCTGGATGAACTTGAGAATAAGGGGAAACTCAGAGGCTCTTGCTGTGCAGCCTGCTGTCCTGGCCGGATGAACTGCACCTGATGTCCTGGAACCCAGGGGATGGGCTTGTGGCTTCCAAAATACAGCCATATGAACGATAAGTCTTTGTCCAAGGGCAAAGGAAATGGCTCAAAGCCAGTCTTCCTGCTGGACGAAGGGCCCAACCGCTTGAGGAGGAAATGCAGCCATCCGCTACCTCTGTCAGCCATCAGCTGTCTATAACACACACACACACACACACACACACACACACACACAGTACCTCACATATCTCAATTCTAGGGCCCATAACCTCAGCAAACAAGCAAAAGTACTCCTCACTTTAGCTCCTTGTCCTAGACTGTTTTTTCCTGGGGGAGTGGTTGAAGGAAGCTACATCAGGGAAAGTATGGATGATCTCAGCCCCCCTCCCAGCCCCCATGTTCCTCACGCCCATAGCATCTTCAGCACAAAGGTACCTGTGAAGTGGAGTAGTGACCCTACTGCACAGAGCCAGGGCCAACACAAGGGTGACCCCTGGAGCCTGAAAGCTCCTTCCTTCCTTCCTCTACCCTTACCTCTCCCCACAGGGCAAGAACTCAAAAGCAGCACGCATGGCTAAGCGAATAAGCACCCTTTCTTCCCACAGTGGGGATGCTCACAGCTTCGGTATGGTCCAAAGCACCATTGCTTTAGTGTGTGCTCTTGGATCTTGGACAGGTTGTTCGGTCTCTTTCCTTCTTCCCCGCCTCTCCTCTTGGCTCCCAACTGTGATCTTAACCATGAAGCTAGACCCCAGGTACTATGTAGATGCATAGTGGACTAAGTGTACTATGATCCAGAAGAAAGAGCTCTGGGCTTGGCAGAATTAAGAGCAAAAGTAAGTGAGGAATTTGAACCCAGGGTTGGTGTCCCAAGTCTGTGCTTGCTAAATGTTCTGTTGAGCCTTCATAGCTAAGCTCTGGAAGCTCTTTCAGGGGACTGCCTCCCTCTGGTTGATTATCATATAGAGACAGGTCAGACTCCTGCTCTGTCCCTGCACTGTGCTCATGGACAATCCCTGATCAGTGTCAGCCTCCTCCTCCTCTGTAACATGACAACCTGCACCTCAGAGTCTCAATAAAAACTCAGAAGTTGCAACACCCCCCCCCCCCATGTCTGGGGCGCTTTGCTCATATATAGTCTACTCCCTTTCCTTTACACTGCCACATTACCCTGCAGGGAAGAACGGGGCCCCCTGGTAGCCAGCCCTGCCAGACCATCCTGGAAACTCAGTTGGAGTCCCAACAGAGGTCACCCTTACCTTTTTCTTCACTTCCCAGCTGCTAGTACCTCTCTATGTTTCTTTTTTCTTTAATATGTGGGCCCTCAGGTCAAGCCAACACTCAGAGGACCTAGGGGTAAGCATTTCCAGGGAGCTGGGACCAGGGATAAGTTTGGGTTTGGATGGAAGATGAGTGACCAGGAGACCTCAAGGCAGCACCCATATGCTCATACGCTGAAACTTCCTGGGGACCCTCTAGGATTCAGCATTAAGCATGCCCCATCCTATCTCTTATGAACCATCAAGGTTCATAAGACAAAGGAAGATTACTACAAGTGCAGGGACAGCTTGGGCTATATAACAAGACCCTGTGTCAAAAACAGAAGAATGAATGAATGAGTTCACCCTGGTCCATAATCACCATGCTTAGCACTTGTCTACTGGTGGTCACTTCCACCAGAGTGACATTCTGAAACTGTTGGCTCACCTCTGTTCCTGGGCTATAGAAGGTGATCAATAAGTATTGTTGAGAGATTCCTTCACCCTTCTATACTCCGAAGATTCTAGAAAAGCCAGGTGAAGCAAAAACTGCTCTTCCTGTGTGTAGTGTGTGGGGAGGGTCCAACATGAAAGGAAGCCTGCTGGTTGAAGTTTATAAACAAGACAAAATAAACGGAAACCATGGCCACTGTTGGCATGGATTTCTTTCCATACAGCTCTACCTAAACAAGGGCTCGCCTGCCTATTAAAGCAGGCAGAGAAATAGAGGGAATCTAGAAAACATTATCTGGAACGCTGCAAGGTTTTGCCCTCCTGCAGACCATTCCATTTGATTTCCCCACTGCAGAACAAGCCCGTTTACTCCTAAGCACTGAATTCACAGCCAAGAGCAGCTGGCTGGGTGGTGCCAGGCCTGGGCCTGGAGGCCTCAGCTTAATGAATAGATGTGTTCCTTTATAACAAGGGCTGGGGCGCCTGCCTGGCAAATGGATGCCATTAAGGGCTCCCGAGACACCAGCCGCTCTTAAGTGGGTTAACATTCCCCCTGCAATCTTCTCTATATAATTGATTTAAACAACACCTTCTTTTGTCCCAGTGGGGAGGAAGACTTCGACCAGTGTGACCCCAGCACACTGGCTGGGAGTGACTGAGGTGGGATCCCGGGAGGGTGGAGGCACAGTTCACATGAACCTGAAACTGATCATGCATGCTGCCTGCCCCAGCATTACCTCCACCTGCTCCAAGGCAGGCTCTGCCTAGGCCTCTCAGGATGCAGATACAGGAGCCCTCTGGAGCCTTAGGCTTGCCTGGGTGAGAGCAGTGGAGTTTTTGGTGTCAGCCAGTTCTTTGAGTTCACATACTCCTGACAACAATTCTACAACACGGGGCTTGTTTTCAAGTTTGATTACAGAGGCCTCGGCACCCAAAAGGTGAGTTTTCCCTAAGAAACACACTTGTAAGTGATGGAGCCCACCTGAAGCCAGTAAGGTGAGTCCCACATGCATGCTGGATGGAGCTCATCCGCACTGCAGCTGCCCAGCTACCACCAGGATCATCTTTGTCGAAAGCCAGTTTAACAGCTCTCCTCAAGCAGCCCTCGGCACGAGGTGCATGCTCACATGTCACCACTGCTGCAGAAGCCTGCTCTATCTTGTATAGGCCAGAAATGGGCAAGTGGAGAGAATCCAGCCGACGGAAGGCTGCTTGCTCATCAGCCATTCAAAAAGAAAGATGCTTTCCACGCCTGTTAGGGGTTGACCTTTGAGAAATCTTGCTAAATGAAGAGGAAGCAGAAGAGTGCTATGTTGAGAGAGAAGAAAGTGAGGTTGGAGGTGTGGTTCGGAGATGTAGCATTTGCTTAGCATGCACAAGGGGGGCGGGGAGAACGTTCCATATACTGCATGGCAGAAAGAAAACAGAGAGGGGGTGTGTGTGTGCTTGGGTATGCAGCCTGGACAGTGGTTAGCCCTGGTGAGGAGAATATGACACAGGTGGGGCCTGCATGCTCATGTGCATGCTTTGATAGCCTTAGGTGCAGAGCATATAGTATGCATATGATCAAGAAAGGTAATTTAGCCTTTCTTGGTCTCAAAGCAACCAGAAGGGTCGAGAGAGCAGTGGAAGGAGAGTGACTCCTCCAGGTGTCCCCTGGTATGGAGTCTGCCCACCTGGAAGCTCACCTGTGGCCTGAATTTTACACTGTCAGCACTCTGCTCTGTAAATCTGAGCACACACCACATACTTTAAGAATTGGTGCAGTCAAATATGGTCAAAGACTCAGTTTGGGCTGTCCAAGGCAAGTGAGGTTGACAGGGGCTGGGCAGGGGAGACCTCCACCTCCCATATCCACTTCAGGGAGGAACTGGGTTCTGCCCCAGCCCCCTGCTGCCCCCTGCAGGCCAAGCCTGGGAGTAGCACTCAGGGCCCCAGAAGTATTGCTGTCCTAGACAGTACTGGTTTGATCTAATGCAGTCCCTGAAACTCTCTCAGCATCCCCTCTTCAGTTTATGGAGAAACTGAGACCCTGGGAAACCAAATTAATTGCTTAAGCCAGTTTTGCAGAGCTAGAATTTAACCATAGGCCCGTTGCTGGCCGAGGAGAAATCTCAGAGCTTTGCAAGCATGTGGGCCTTGGGCTAGTGAGAGAGCTGCCCAGAATACACTAAGGGGCCTCTCAGATCCTGCGGCCAGCATCTTCCAAGTGACACAACCCACAGGCCCTTCTGGTCTCTATCAATTTTCATAGTCAACTGTAATTTATATTTAACAGCAAAGACATCAAGAGCTGGGCCCCCTGGAGTGCTGGGAAGGCAATTTAAACTTTCCAGCATCTAGTGTTTGCTCAGCGTACCAGCCACCAGCTGTGTCACCTCAGAGACTATTTCCCTGGTTACTAGTAATTCACACTGAGTACACCATACAGTCAGGAGAGGGGCTGGGCTTGCTGGGTTGCCTTCCTGTGCCCACACCACTCCATCCTTGGAGGACACTAAGAGTAGCTTAACAACTGAGCCATCCTGGCTAACTAGCCTGCCACCCATCCATCCCACAGGCCACGGACAATGGCTACTTTCCATTACTTGCATGTTCTCTTTTTGTGGCCAGTCAGCTATACACTGCTGTTCCTAGGGTGCCCTTGTGTGTGTCTGAGCCTCTGTGAGTGACCATCCATCCATCTTCCACACACAGGATGAAAAATGAACAGGCAGAGCCAGCACTACCATCATGGGTGTGCCTTCTAAGGTGAGTATTCCTCCAGGAGACCCAGGGTAACTCTGACTCTCCAAGGACTGGATGGACTGGGGCTCAGACAGGGCAAAACACCCGAAAAAGACCCAAGGTCACACAGTACAAGTAGTACCCAGTAACCTAAGAGCCACAAGTATCTCCTTGGCAGGGCTGGGACTGCTTGGGGCATATGGCTGAAGGCTAACCAGTTAATGTCTGAACAAGCAAGAGTGGCCACAGGAGGCATGGGGGATGGGATAGGCTCAATACCAGTGGCATCAGCTTGGGACCCCTTTGAAGGAGCTGCCCTCTTTCTAAAGGGCATACAGTGCCTTCTAAACCATGAGCCAAGTATGTCTCTGCAGCATCTCAACTTATGACTAAAACAATAATAAATATAAGCTAAATTGTATAAACATATAATTATAAATTATAAAATAAATATAATACAATATAAATATATAAAAATAATATATAAATGTAAACAAAGCCAATAGGAAACTGAGGTTATGGCTTCAGGGCAAGACACTTAACCGTGTGTGTGTGTGTGTGTGTGTGTGTGTGTGTGTGTGTGTGTATGTGTGTGTGTGGTGGGGGGAGGGTGTGTTCTGCAAAAGCAACAACAAACAAAGGAAACAAACAAACAAAAAAACCAAAGCTAGGGTATCTAAATGCTTATGGCATGTGACCTCAGCTAATCTTGGCCATATCCCATTCAGCAAGCAGTGGAGACAGAAAGGTTAATTCCCTGGCCCAGGGTCACACAGCTGATCCAAGCAGCGCTGGGCAGGGTACATAGGTTCTAGAGGAGTAAGCAGGGCTTGTGTATGTGAGACAGTGGGACCAAAGCTCTGCTGCAGGACAGAGCTCTTTTGGAAAATGATGGGAAGACCAAGACAGGAGACGAAGGAAGACAAAACAAGCAGTGCCCCCATCTCCAGCCCCTGAGCCCGCCCTTTGTGTGTGCTGGGGCTCAAGCCCAGGCTTCTGCCCTTTTTGCTACAGCAGATACATTTCAGGTGAGTTTCAACTGTAGAAAAGCAGAGTGGGAGTCGGCACAGTACAGGAACAAGCAAAGTCACGCAGCCAGTCGAGGGCTGCTCTGGGGTGAGGCTGTAGAGGGTACAGCCAGAAAGAGAGGCATCTGGCACCTGCCAGCTCTGCCTTTGATTCCTGGCTCTGCCATTTTCTAGCTGTGCAACTTGGGCAAATTAAGGTCCTCTCTGAACTTCAAGCCCTCTCCACATAGAGGTTACAAGAAAGGTTATGATAATGATGTCTATGTCCTAAGGGCCAAGTAAGAAACAGCAGGCTGTACAAGGTGTCAGACGCTGTCTGATCTCATCGCCACAGTCACTGTTGAAAAATGGGGGGCTGAGGAACTGGGCCATGGCTCAGCCACAGAGCACTTGCTTAGCATGGGTGAAGCCCTGGGCCCAACTCCAGCACGGCACAATAAAGATGAGGGAATAATGCTTATATATACTTGCTTACATAAACATGAAAGTTGAATAAGACATGAGAAGCTGAGTCATGACAGACAAGTTTAGAAGAGAGGGCCAGGCAGCTGGAAACCACAAGCTTTGCTATAGTCCCCAACGTGGAGGGAGAAGTAGAGGGGACGGTCCCCCTTGTCCTCTGGTATATTTTGAGTACTTAACCATGTAAATAAACATTACATATGTGAGAAACACAAGGCTTGAGTAAAAGGTTCTCATGCAGACTGTTCTTTATGTTTGAGGGAAACTACTAAGGTGCTACCTGGAATTCTCCACATCCTCATCATGCTCAAGAAGCCAGGCCCAGAAGAACCAGGAACCAGCTCTGGACAGTAGCCTCCAACCACTGACCACGAGGTGGCAGCCTCATTAGAGCTCACCCCATGGGTAGAGGCCTGGGAGGTCTGACTTCAGACCTTCTCTCCCCCTTCCCTTGAGGACATCCAAGTATCTGAGTATGATCTCAGATGGCCTGCAGAATCTCCTACACATAAAGAGATGCTGAGATTCCAGGCCAGCAGCTGCCATGGTGGGGGGTGGGGTGGGTGGGTGGGTGGGTGGGGGCTCTGAGCCAAAATGGCCTGGTTTGGCTGAGCTGAACTCACAGATGGAGCCAAGGCTGGACCCTGTGAGTGGCTGAGCACTATCTATCTGGCTGTGATTCCCACCATTCCTGTTGGTCCCACGTTGAAACAACTATCAGGGGTCCTTTCCTTATCAAGTACCCTTAAATTTTTAATTTTCTTCAATATAGGCAAGTGATACTCAAACTTCTCAGTCTTAAGCTCTTTTTTCATATTGATTTTGCCCAGGCTAGCCTCAAACTCACTCCTGACAATCCTATTGCCTCAACCGCTCAGGTGTTAGGATCGTAGGCTTGTACCACCATGCCCATCTTTATTGAGGATCTGCAAATTGTTCATGAGGGCTATCCATATTTACCATATCAAAATTTAGGAGACATTCTTTTAGAACAAAGACAACAGTGCCATTCCATTAGCCAACACGGCACATAACCTCCAGAAAATTCCACTGAGAGAAAGCGAGGTGAAAGAGACTGACAGCAGTTGTTATTGAAATTATCTGAACTTACCACTCCTGGGATCATACTTGAGAAACGGCTGGCAAGGAATGTCCTCAGCCGCAATGAAGTCCATATGGCCTCACCTATGCCTGGCCCCCACTAACACTTAGGTCCAACCTTGTCTTGAAAGGGCTGAGTGTACTCTGGGTCTAAAGGCAGAATCAGTGGAGAATCCCCCACTCATCTTGCCCACCCCACCCACAGCACAATCTGAGCTTCTGGCATGTAAAGTACGTGCCCCTGCCAGGTGCCTTAGATTCAACCCGAATGTGCTCAGCTTGCAAGAGGCAGTGCTGGGGTGCTGGACCAGGTCCCCTAATGCTGCAACTGAGGAGGAAGTCCTAACCATGGTCACCAAGTTCCAGCAGGAGGGGCAATCTGTCCTCCCTGTGCATGATAGAATGTCATGACATCTAGCACTCCCTGCCTGACACCTACCTGCTCACTCACCAGGGCCCTTGTGCTCCCTTTCTTGTAACCAGCATTTAATCTTGAAGTCTGAAAAGCTGAGATCTGAACCCAGGCACTGTGACTCTAGCTCCTGAGCTCCACTGCCTGTAAGAGGGGTTCCAACAGCTGTCTCCATCTGTCTCCAGGACAGACCCTGGGGAGAATTTATATTGGCTTAAGAACATAGCCAGAGCACAGCTGGTGGAACAATCTTCAGAGGGGATGAAAGACAGGCTGTTGATAACTGCACTTGCCCCCCCCCCCCAGGTGGTGTGTAGGGGAGGGGCAGAGAAGCCTAGCACCACTGCTGGGGGCTGGTGCCACCTGCTGCCTTGCTGGAGAACTGCATCTTGGCTGGTCCAGCCTGGAGAATGGTTGAGCCCAGAGGACCTGACTTACCCAAACCCACCTTAGGTTGGACAAACTGCCTCAGCTCCTGGGTGACCTGTGACAGAACATGGCCCTTTCTCCGGATAAAGATAGGCTGCCTGTGTACCTGTCACTAGGCTCAGCGCAGATTTAGTGCTACTGGTGGTAAACAAGTTTTTGTGGGTGAAGTGAGTTATGCTGGCTCATGTGAATCTCTGTCCACATCCTCACTCTTGGAACAGACATAGAGGCAAGGGGATTTTTAATGCTTAGGCTGGACAAACAGAGGGCTGGAAACTCCACGGAGTTGCCCTGACCAGATGCACAGCCAGGAAGGGTAAAAGCAAAATGCTGCACAGCTCTTTCTGACTGGAATTCACAAGGCCCAGGGTTCTTTTTTGAGAACTCACAGGACCTCTTCAGGTGGACACAACCCTCAGGCCTAGGGCGGGGCAAGAGTGCAGGCCTCCACTGGCAACTGCCCTCATGTGGGTATACAAACTCAACATGTGAAACCTGAAAGAGTTTGAGGCTCTAGCCCATTGAATGGCAGTGAGCTCTGGTACCTGCCACCCCTCCCAAGGCCAACTGTTTTTCCAGGCGGGAGCAGAGAGTCCAGGTGAGGGCTAATTAATATGTATGAGCTGTGACCCCTCGCAGCTACCCGAGGTGAGATAAAGCCCAGACCCAGCCCTCTCGGGAGATATGGAAATGTCCAGAGATAAGAAGCTAGCCTGCCCAGAAGTCACAAGGCCAGGCTTAGCTTTCTTTGCCTTTGGCTTCCTCTTGGTGTGCCACAAAAGCCTATAAGGTATTTATAAGCAACTAAAAGTTGGATGCAAATAACCCCTACTCCCACATCACACTTCTCAGTCTTGGTGGCTGAGGTGACAATGTACAGTTTGCTTGGTTCCTTAAGGGGACAAAGCCTCCATGGATTCCTGCAGCTGTCACAGTCTGGGCACCCCACTAAGTCAGGAGCCTGGAGGACAGTCACCATAGCTGGCTCAAGGTCACACAGTGGCCAGCTGGCAGCTAGGCTGGGCCAGAGCCAGGTCCCTAGGCCTCAACTCCAACCCCCACTCCAAACCCAGAATCATCTGGTGATGAGGTAGGGGGCTAGTCTCTGCCCCCGGGGCCTTACTGGGCACAGAGAAGTCGTTCTTTCTGCTTACAATTCCTGCTGTTTGCCCCGTGCCAGGCTGCAGCCTCCCTCCAGCTCTGCTGACGAGGACAGTCTGGTGCCAGAGTTTGACAATCTGTGTGCCTTCTGGAGGGAGGTGGCTACCAGGGGCCCAGTTCCGAGCGGGTGGACACAAAGTCACAGCAAGCTCCCAGGGGTCCTTTAGAATACACCCGTGGTGGCTGATCAATATATTGCTGACAGACACCCCAGAATGCTTTTCATACTTGCTCTGGGAAGGGACGTGCGCACTCTCCTCTGTACACTGTCCCTGGGTGGAGTTCTTGACCATAATCTGTACTTCCTAGCAAGCACTGGGTCAAGAGACATGCACGTAACACAGAAAGCCCCAGAAGAAACGAGACAGGAGCTAAGAACTCCAGAAGACTAAGGAACCTCAGTTATTGATCTGTGAAAACAGCCTAGAGTGACTGTCTGAGGGGTAAAGGGGTCAGGGCCGGGTCTCAATGTACATTCTTCATCATCGCTTTTCAGAGCCTCTGGGTAATTAACAGCAAGACAGGTACCACTGTGATGTCTATAGTAAGATGCCAAGTCAATCCTAGCAGTCTAGGCTAATTGCACATTGTAGGGAGGGCTGTGCATGGCTGAATGGGATCCCAGATGCTAGCTTTTCCCTGACTTTCTTCTCAAAACCTTGGGCTCTCTGCACTGGAGTAATACAGTAATACTTTTGTCATACAACTCAGGAAACCCTCTGAGGACCAGTAGCAAAGCCACTGGGGACATACAGGTCCCTGTGGGTATGCCTCTGAAATGCTGGATGGCGTTGGGTACAGAAGAGTATCTTGGAGTTTCCATACCTGTGAAATGTGTTCTTCCACACTTTGTAAGGTAGGAGAAGAGATGGTAATGAGGTCCTTAGCCCTTCCTCCCCTCTTGTGGAGGTGAAATAAAGGCTGCTTTTTTTTTTCCCCCTTCTCAGCAGGCTTTGTCCTATCAGCCCAGGAACTGACCACTGATCCAAAATGGGCTCCAGGGCCAGCCTCCCTCCCAGGGCAGAGCACACATCTGAGAAGAGGATTTAGTGGGTAGAAATCTTGTACCATGTACAAGCTCTGGCAGGCAGGTAAATGCAGAAGGCTGGAACCTGGGAGTCACCTCCCAGCCTCCGAAACCCCTAGATAAAAAGAACCTGGGATGGGATATTTCAGTCTCTAGATAGCACCCAGAGCTGGGCGGGGCATTACTTTTCCTTACCTGGGTCCAGTGCTGGGTGGGGCCTCTTGTGGGGAGGTGGCCACAGTAGCCTCTGTGTCCCTGCAGCTGAGCTTTTCCAGCCCTCTGCCCAGTCAGAGACCAGCACGGGTCATAAACCCTGAGCCCCCCCTCCCCCTTAATCCCTCAGTGCCAGAGTCAGCGCTAGCAGACCATGTGACCTGAGGCCCCAGGACCTGTTTGGCAGGAGCAACAGCTGGTGGGTGGGGCGGGGAAGGGAAGTGTCTGCTCTTTGGTCGCTTCAGGCCCTTTTCCCCAGCAGGGCCCTATCACCCAGAGCCTGCTGCTGATTCTGGGACCACAGGGAGGGGAGAGACACAGGCTGGGACTGAGTGCAGCCTAAGATTGCCTCATCCAGAGATGCTGAGCTGCCTAGGAGGTCTCTGCCAGGGGATCTTACTGTACACATTTCCATTTCATGTGGAGTTGAGTCCTACTGTGAAAGGTGGATTGTGGGTAGAACTGGATTCCTCAAATGTGTGAGAGTTCATCAAGAAAGATGAGGATGGGAATTGGAGAAAAAAAGAGGAATTGAAACCATAAAATCCCTCCCAGTCCTCATTAGAGGGGATGGCGGGACTGCTGAGAGGGATCGATGATGGTCTGACAGTATACCTCAGGAAGGAACAGAACCAGAATTACCCAAATTCAAATTCTACAAATCAAGGAGGACTTGAAAACACTGAGGCAGGGTTGACTTTAACCCTTGCTTCGCCAATGAGAAAAGGTGAACGAGTAAGCGGAAAAACACCTAATTAGGACCAAACCCAAGTTCTTTTTACTTATTTTTTCTGTAATTGTACATTGTTTTTGTGTGACAGGAATGGGAACAGACATGGCCCCAAGCTGGGACTCAGGGCTACCAAGCAATAGTGGAACTCATTCTACGCCCTCCTTTCAGACACATAGCTTTGCTCCTGGTGACATCAGCTCTGACAGTAAAAATCTATCACACTTATCATTCTGTAAATGTGGACCTGACATTGCTTTAGACCAAATGCCCAGGCTAGGCCCAAAACCTGCCCCAGGTCAGTGTTGCTATTTGGACTGTGAGGTTCTCGGTTGTTTCTGTCATCTCCCCCAAAGGAAGTAACTAGAAACAATTGTAAGACACGGCGTGCTTGCACAGAATTACCCTCCTCTGTGCATTTAGCTGGTGGTCAGTGTGGTCATCACCCCAATGAGAAAGAAAGCCAGGCATGGCGCTGCAACTTGATATCTCAACGCAGGAGGCAGAGCAGGAGGACTACTGAGTCAAGGGTCCAGCCTGGGAGATATATATATATATATATATATGTAGTGAGTTCTAGGCAGCCTGAGCCACACAGCAAGATCCTGTCTCAAAAAGCCAAAAGTTGAAAAAAGAAAAAAAAAGATAGATAGGCTAGGAAACTGAGAGCTGGATCTAACACCCCACAGGATTGCGGGCATGGACGGCTATCTCCATGCCCTGCCTCTGAAGTCTCATACATCCAAGTTCATCGCTTCTCAGTCCCTCTTGTTGCTACTCATTCCCACCTCTTGTAACTTCCAAACTGTGCTGGCTACTTTTATGTAGCCAACTTGACACAAACTAGAATCATCAGAAAGGAGAGAAAATGAGAAAATTTTCTCAACTGAGAAAATGCCTCCATAAGATTTGCCTGTAGGCAAGCCCAGGAAGCATTTTCTTAATTAGTGACTGATGTGGGTGGTGCCACCCTGGGGTGGTAATGCTGGGTTCTTTAAGAAAGGTCAAGCAAACCATGAGAAGTAAGCCAGTAAGCAGCAGCACCCCTCCCTGGCCTCTGCATCAGCTCTGGCCTCCAGATCCCTGCCCTGCCTGAGTTCCTGCCTTCACTACTTGTGGTGATGAACTGTTCTATGGCGCTGAGAGTGAAATAACCCTTTCCACTCCAAGTTGCTTTTGGTCATGGTGTTTCATCACAGCAACAGTCACCCCCACTAAGACAGGAACCACTCTTTCTCTTCGGCCCTTGTGTACTGTGGGGAAGGAAGCCTGGGTGACGATAGGTTAAAATGAGGATGCTTCTTCAGCTTGGCTCAGAAAAGGGCTTGTGCATAGGAACAAGATGGGCAGCTCTAGGACCGTCAGACCTCTGAGTTCACTGGTAACAAGGCCACCAGTTGCTGCCCCTGGATGTGCTGTAAGGTACTAACTTTCCTTCCTGGTTTGTTTCAGACCAAATGCCCAGGCTAAGCCCAAAGCCTGCCCCAGGTCAGTATCTGACAGACCTGCAGGTGGAAAACCCTGATCTGTGCCTTGCTACACTGAAACAGCCTCAGGATTCTTGCTATCCCCTCAATGTTCCATAAAGCCCTTGGAGGAATGAAATGCAAGGTACAAAAACATCATTGGTGCTGGAGCCTCGGAGTCAAATAGCCACCCCCCAGAGGGGGTCATCAAAGCCCATCCTATCTTATATACTAGGGAAAAGAAACTTTACTTTCTCGGGTGTTTCTGGGTACATCTCATGACACAACTTCTATTAGCCCCACACATTAGGGACAGGCACCTCCTGTGGAGGAGGAACACATGCAGACAGGCTCCCTTCTACCTAGGCAGCAGGAGCTCACCAGCCTGTCTCCACTGTCACACACAGCCTGCAGAGACCCATGTGGGTCAGCATGAACCCTGAGCCTCACATGTACAACCATCCTGAGGGAGGTAGGGTCCCTGAGGGAGTCCTGGCCCATAGACTGGCAGACCACTGTGGTAACCAACACACACACTTTTGAAAAGACCATTGGATAGAGGTTGGAGGCAGTGGGTTCTACATTCTTCCTGTTGGTCTGCAAAGGTAACAACATCATTGTTTTAAGATGAAGCTTCCAGAACCATTGTGCAAGCTAATAGACTGGGTTGCAGTTGGGATGGATGCTACCTCTGAGGACCCTGTGACCTGTCTGTCATATAGTAGGTGCCTAAGAAATCTTTGCTGGGCTTCAACTGCATGCAAGGCAGGAGGGGAAGTCAGAAAGTTCTTCAGAGTCATTGAGAACTTGCCTGCTCACCAGCTTGCTCTTGCTGTGATAGCCTGGAGTTGAGACTGAGAGCCAATGTACCAACATCAGCCTAAGGCCACTGTATCCTGCCATAGTAGCGATGGTGCTCTGCAAAGGACTCAGCAGAAGAGGCAGAAGTGACAAAGAAGAGGACACAGAAGAATAACCAGTTTCTAGTTGGCAGGAATAGGGGGCTCATTCCTACAGGAGCCAAACCAGGGCAAGGTATGTGAGGGGGACAGAGGGGGAATCAGTGAGAGGTCACATCAAGAACTGTTCCTGTCTAGAAACATGTAGGGGTTTAGATCTACTATATGCTAGTGTCAGAAGGCTGGCATAAAGGTTAGCTGAAGATAAGTGGGATCAACTTTCCAGCCATAGCCTTGTTTACTTATCTCCAGACACTGGGGAAGTAGTCTGTCATAGGACAGCAGGCAGAGCAGAGCTGGGCAGGGCAGCCATAGTAGTGAGTGCTATGGCCCTTTAAGTAGCCTTGAGACTAGTGGCAACTTTAGTCATAAGACCTAAGATTACTTAATGTTTGCAAGCTGCAGGAGCCAGAGTCCCTTACAAAAGGGAGCATTGGTCCCTTCCTTTATTCCTCCATTGCACAGACCTCTGTGGTGACCTCCAGTCTCATGGCACCTTCCCCATGCACCAGCTACCCAAGAATACCTGGGGTGTTTGGGAGACAGGAGCAGGCCCCTAAACCCTGAATGTGCTGTGTGACCTTGGACATGTCCCTGCCTCTCTGTGTCAGACTCTTGGGTATTCTCTCCAGCACAATACTCAATGACAGGGCTGTGGGCAATGTGGCACATTGAACCACCTCTTAGCCTGTCTTTTCCAGCACTGGGAATATAGAGGGCAGGGGATGCATCTGGTTTTCAAATTCAACTCCTGGGTTTTTATGGGCAAGTGAGTTTAGAGGCCTGGCCACCCAGCCAGTCCACAAGGAGCAGAGCTCAATGCTGGGGGCAGGGAAAGGTGACTAGATGGCCATGCTGGTGCCTCTTCTGGAGTTGGAGAGGGGCTACACTGACTGGTCAGTATGAACAGTCAGGCAGATGCTGGCCATGAAATGAAACAGTGTCTCAGCAATGTGCACAGCCAGACTCCTGATCTGACCACCAGGTAGAAACTGAGCATGCTCAGAGCAACACACACAACTGACCAGGCAGTGCCCACTGCTGTCCTTGGGAGCTTCATGAAGTGGACAGAACAGGAGTGAGGGGGTGGGGGACACACCTATTGTCATCTCTCTGCTCAGTTTGCTTCAGTGACAGATCAGCTGTGACAGTTTACAGCTTGGCAATTTAGAGTGGGTACTACCAGTAGAAACATGAAAGGGGGCTCCCCTGGGACTCCTGGAGGTGTGGGAGATCCTTGTAGACCTCTGCTGACCAAGCTTGCCAAGGCACAGAAAAAGGACAGCTGCTGTGGTCAGAATCGGAGTGGGATTTCTCACACCGAGCCTCACCCTAAGGTCCCAGGCCCAGGCTGTCAGAAAGGAATGGGGTTTCCTTTACCAGCCCCCAGCAAATCTCACAACCCTATACTACAGCCTGCCTCTTGTCTCCTGCAGTACCGGGTCCAGAGGTTTCACTATGTCCTGCCCCTAAGCCTTGACTCTTGAACTTATTTCACTGGGAGGGACCTACCAGGAGGACCCCCCGAGACCGAGATCTAGCAGGAGGGGCTGCCCGAGGCCACACAAGCAGGGCCAATTTTGGATCAGGTCCCTCTGGCCCAGGCTGCTCAGCCTGAACTAAGCTTTCACCCACTCCGGGGCGCGTCCAGCAGTGTGGAGCAAATTCCTGAGATGCTTCTAACTCCCTCCCGCCCGCAGGCTTGAGACTGGGAAGCGCTGGCGGGGTTTCTCCAGGTGGAGGAGGGGGGAGGGGAAAGGAGGCAAGGGTCATAGCGAGACCCCCAGGCTCTGTCCCAACACAGCAGGAGGCACTGCATTGGCAAGGAAGGCGCCCGCCCCCACCCAGATCTCCAGCACCCCGCTGCTCTGTCCGCAGAGCGCAGAAGCTGTTCGGCCGCGTCCTTCCGCTCGTCCCAGGGGCCTCCCCGCACCGCCCCGCTTGCAAGGCCGGTGGCGCCGGGTCCCCAGAGTCTGCAAGCCCGCACCGCGCGCGCAGGCGCGCGCAAAATCACCGCGGCTCCACTAGCCCGCCGAGGTCCGCATAGCCCGGCCCCGCGAGGGGGGTCCGAGCTCAGCCGGTCCGCTCCTACCTCTCCGTGCCCGCAGCCGCCGAGCGCGCGCCGACCCGCCGAGAGCGCGGCCCTTATGTGTCGGGCCGGCGGGGCGCGGGGTCCAGGGGCGCACAGATCCGGAGCCTGACCCCGCGCCCCCGCCCGACGTGACCTTGGCGGGGGTCCTCTCTCTGCCTGGCCTCAGTTTCCCCCTTCCGAAGGTGTGTGTGCGCGCGCGTGTTTGTGTCGGGGGGCGGGGAGGACGGGTGCCGCCCCAACAACGACGTCACCCAAGCCCGGGCGAGTGGAGGGCGCTGGAGGCCGCGGGGCCGCCGCAGTGGATAGGCCAGGTGGCCAGGCACGCAGAAAACCGGTGCGGAGTCATCGGCACGGCGGCACCTTTCCTTTCTCCTACGTACCTCAAGATCCCCCAAATCAACACCTAGCCAAAAAGCAGCTGGGGGCCCACACTCCCTGGCCCTCCCAAGGAGAACCGCATCCCCTGCGGCCAGTCTTCTTTCTCCCGCACTCGTACACAGTTCGCTGAGACAGTCCAGGGAGGACAAGCCACTGGTTCCAGAGTCGCACTGTGTCCGGACTGCTGAGGTTTATCAGGACACCACGCCCCTCTACTTCCCCTCTAGGACCCCATACTATTCTTTTGGGCGAAGGAAGGGGGAAGGATCCTGGCCTGGAGGCTGAGTCCTTCATCCTTCTAGCGCAATGGACTCGGCACCAAATAAATACTTATTCAAGTAGCCTGTCAACTGTCTTTGAGAATGGGGTAGGGGAGTCTGCACCGGGAACCCTAAATTTGGGAAAGAAATAGATTGGATAGGGGAACTGACCCTGGGAGGGATAGGAACAGAGAAGGTGCGCGCGCAGAGCTGTGCCTAAGAAAAATACAAGGATGAAAAAGGGTTGCCAACTGTGCAGTGGAGAGCAGAGGCATGGGGAGCACACAGCAGCCCACCCTGAAAAAGGGGCTGTCCTTCCTAGGCAGAGGCCCCACACCTCCCACCAGGTGGAGCAAGGGCGCCAAGAGCGGGTACTGCATCCAAGCAGCGCCCCCTGGTGCCTAGAAGAGGCGAGGCAAGCTGCTGGAAGGACAGGGCTTCCACGGTCCAGCCTGGAGGAATCTGGGGAGTGATGTCATGTGAGAGCAGATGGGGCTGGATAGGCTGCCATTAAGCTGTGTTGACCTTGGGCAGGGCGCTTCCTTTTTCAGAGACTCTATTTTATTTTATACTCTGCTTTTTTATTTATTGAGACAGTGTTTCACTCTAGCCCAAGCTTGCATGGAACTATGTAGCCCACACTAGTCTTGAACTCATGACAATCTTGCCTCAGCCTTCCAAATTCTGCGATTACAGTTATTAGCTCCCATGCTAATGCCCAACTCTTTAAGAATTTTCTAAATCTTAAAATATTGGGTATTGATAACAAAGCTAAGGGTCAATCTAGAGCCTAGAATGTCATTCCTGCCCCCTGACAATCATAAACCTAAGCCTTGTGGCCCTCTCCTGCAACCCCGGTACTTGGGAGATTATTTTTGAGACCTTTCTCCACATGAAAAGTAAATCCATGGCACCTCGCTAGTGCCCATAGCAGGGTAGTAGGATGGGCTCACAGGCCAAGGTGTGAGTCTTACCCTCCCCCAAACCTAGTTATCTCTTTGCACATTGTTAGAGCAATGGACTATTGTTTTAAAGACAATGGAGCCTGTGCTAGCCTGGGACTCCCTTAGAAGATCAAGCTAACCTAAAACTCACAGAGATTCTCCTACCTCTGCCTCTCAAGTTCTGGAATTAAAGGTGTGTACCCCCAGGCCCAGCCTACTGTACTAGTTTAAAAACATATTTTTAAAAGCAGCCCTTCAAGGAGGAAGATTCTTGTGTAGTTTTTTATAACTAATATTGCTGGCATAGAGATCAGTTACGGGGCTGGTAGGAAGGCAGGTGATAGAAGATAGGCTCTCGAGGTCTGTGGCAGTTGTGTGACCTCAGCCAGGTCTCCATCACCTCTCTGAACCCCATATAAGCTGTAAAGCTGGAACTGCTGGCCTCCCCATCCTGCTTCCTTCAGGACTGCTGAGCAGGTGGACTGCACTGATGTGTGGAAGGTGTGCAAAGGGCACTGTGCAGAAGCTTCATTCCCAGAAGCCAAGAAAGCAAATGTTGATATATTGAACTGTATCAAATTAGACTATATAAATGGAATCAGAATACCACAAACAAGGTAAAAAAAAAAAAAGACAAATGGCACCCTGAAACAATGTCTGCCACACATAGCACAAGTTAATGAGGAAAATGAGAAAAAAAAAGTTAATTTCCTTAACACAGAAAGTGTTCCTTCCAATCGATAGGATGACTAACCCATTAGAAAACAGCCAAGGCTATGAAAGCCACTCAGGAAAAATATTCACTCCTGCTTGTAATTAAATGCACATTAGAGAAATGCAATCAAAATACAATTCAATTCACTTGCTTTAAAAACAAATACCTATTTGGGGGGTGGAAAATGGCTCAGTGGTTAAGAACACTTGCTGTTCTTACAGAGGACTCTTATAGAGTTTGGATTCCAGCACCCACATTTATCCCTTGCTTGTCTTTGTGTCTCAAAAAGTTGAGTACAGACAGTCCCCAAGCTATGATGTTTCAGCTTACATTTCCCTCACTTTACATGGTGTCATGAACTCAGTGATATATGGGTGAACACACTCCAGACTTCAGTTCTGGTCTTTCCCTGAGCTGGTGAGATGCAATCTGACTATCTTCCAAGATGTTGGGATGGGGCAATGAACAGGTATCCCATCGGGGTTGGGGGACTGGACACCAGCCCACTGTATACAATGGGTGCTGCCCAGCTGCAGAGTCAGTCTGCAGGTATACTGACTGAATTTTCCACCAAACATTTTCAGTTCATGATGGGTTTGTTGGATCTTAAATATCCCTACACCCCCAAGGCCTGTGTGAAACAGCTTTGGCCTCTAGGGTGACAGTATTGGGAGATGGCTGAACCTCTACTCTTTGCATCTTCTTTCTCAGGCCTTGACTAGAAGCTGCTTCTGCCTCCTGATCTTGCCATGTAGGCTGTGCTACCATGGTGCCAAGCAACCACGGATGAAAACCTCTACAACCGTAAGCCAAAACAAGATATTGTTATAGTATTGGAGGGCTGGCCTGCATGCTTATGTTAAGTATTTGTACCTTTGGAGGTAAGAGGGGGACACAGAATATCTGCTGGTCCCTGCATATACTACGTGTGACAAGGATGAGCCAGGGAAGGCACAGACACACCCTGGGAGGGGTAAGGCATGTTGGGAACAGGAAAGAGGAAGACTGACCTCCCACTGAAACATTCTACTTACACGTGTGTATGTTTATGTACATATGTATATACATACATATATGTATAAGTATATATCTCACTATATATATGCATTAATGTTTTGGGTTTTTTTTATCCTCTGTGTAGCTCTGGCTGTCCTCAAACTCAGAGATCTACCTGCCTATGCCTCCCAAGTACTGGGATTAAAGGCATGCACTAGTACACCTGGCTTGGATATATTGCTGAGTTTTTTTGTTTTTGTTTTTGTTTTTTAATCTAGTTGCAACTAATAAAATTCTGGGATTAGAAAGACAACTCAGTGGGCAAGAGCACTTGTTGCTCATGAAGAGGATCTGGGTTCAATTTACAGCACCCACATTGTGACTGACAACCATCCTAACTCCAGCCCCAGAAGACTCATGCATGCCAGGCATACACATAGTGTACATATATACATGTAAGCAAACACCGATACACATAAAATAAATGTGAAAATTTACAAAAAAAAAAAAGCAATTTCTGATGTTGGGAGGTAAGGTGTCTAGGGTCTGCTCTGACACAGGCTTGGGGTGATTGCCTATGTGACCTCAGTATCGAGGGTGCCCCTTCTGAACCCTACAGTTTGCTCTACCAACTGAGCACACAAGACAAATACCTACCTCACATTGCCAGTTTGGAACCTTCTCAGCAGAAGAGCTAACTGGGTGTTGAAAAAGCCCCAGAGGAGATGGGAACAGCAGAGCTAAGGGTCAAAAGACCCAAGTGATTTTTTGAGATTTCCCCCAGCTCCCTCGGGGTCATTCCTATCTGCTTTTCCCATGTCCATATCCTGCCTGGAAATACTTATTTTATGTTTCCTGTCTGGGGTTACCCTGGCAACAGCTCTGTCATCTGTCTGGGCTGGAGGTCAGTCCTGTGACATGGGACAGATGACCAATCTGTAGATACCATGTGGGTCTGATATGTTTGGGGCAAAGCCTCATATTGGGCAACCAAACCTACTCATCCAGAGAGTGACCCACCCTGGATCCTCTCCTGCCCTGCCCCTTCTATGTACAGAGGAAGTCGGGGAACGGATAAGAGGGAAACCGCAAGACACAAAATAGTGTGTTCACAACAGTGCAGACGCTAGCAGCACAGGAAGTGTGTGTAGCAGAAACCATCCCATCCCTCATTTCTCTCCACCCTCACCTTCCCATCATCAGCAAGCATGTCTGTGCCTTCTTCCTGTAGTTAAAGCAAGGCACTCTTCAACCATTCCAGCCCCAGTCTATACTTTTAGCTCCTTATTCTATGCAGTATTGTCCCTTATGTAGAACATTTTCCAAAAACTGACTCTATCCTATTCATCTCCTGCTCAGAACTCCTCTACAGCTCCCTGTGCTCTTGGGGTAAACAGTTTCCTCACCCAGTCCCATCTGCAGCTGCTCCTCGGCAGTCAGGCTAAACTTAATGGCTTTGAGCACATACTGATGTGCCATGCTACCATGTGTTTGTCCAATGTAGTCTTCTGCTTTATTCCGTATGCAAAGAAGTCTTCAAAATTTTTAGAGTCCAGTTCACGTAAGTAGCTCAGAGAACAAAAACACAAATAGCCTATAAACATACAACACACAGATACAACTTCACCAACAAAGACAGAGATTGCACAATGGTGAAGTACTGTTAGCTTCTGGCACATGGGCAAAACTTCCTAAATATTTGTTAGCTGTGTCCAAACCCATTAGAACCAGCTCCAAAGATATCATCTCC
Organism: Apodemus sylvaticus; assembly: GCF_947179515.1. NCBI lineage: Eukaryota > Metazoa > Chordata > Mammalia > Rodentia > Muridae > Apodemus > Apodemus sylvaticus. The sequence goes on from NC_067473.1 coordinate 121,627,174, forward strand.
TCTACACATCATTTTCTGGGCCCCTACTGTGTCCAGCATTTCTAGGACACCGGTTTGGGCAGAAGGTCTACAGAGGACAGCTATCGATAACAGGAGCTAAGCAGCCACACTGACCAGCTAAGGGTCTGCCCACCCGATGAAGGGCTATGGGGTTAGGAAAGTGCCCTTCTCATCCCACACAAACCTTGCAAAGCTGGCCTTAGAGAGGGCAGCTGTGAGGCTGGGGCAAGGGTGCAGGGCTGGCGGCTATAGCAAGAGTCAGGCTCAGGGGCTCTGAGGAGGCATGGCTGAGATGGGGGGGGGGGGGCTGAGGCACAGCATGATGGCAGACATGGCCATATGTGTGCAGCACGCAGGACTTTCTGTTACTTGGTACCTACTGCATGTCAGGCAGGCATTGTGCTAGGCTCTACCCACACTCTGTCCTCACAGTGCTCCTAGATGGTGATTCCACATACACCCATAGAGGACAATGGCAGGCCATGGCTTTCCTAACTAGGCTCTTTTTATCACTCTTTGGCACTTCTGTTAATTTGGAGCATAGTGGATGCGATGGCATGGGACGCTTCCCTCACCTAGCCTGAACTTTCCAGCTAGCTCTCTGCCATGGGACTTTCAAATGTAAGAGTATGGTCTGTGAAGCCCCTCTTGAATAAGCATCACTTCCAGTGTTTAGCCCTGACACACTGGAGGGTCCTATGATAGGCATGTGTTCAGAACAAGGGTAACAAGACTGTGGTGGAGGGTTCTGGGCTAGACACAGGGCCTCTAGCATGCTAGGCAAGCATTTTGTCCCCAGACACACCCCAGCCTTCAAACTCTCTTCCTTCCTTCCTTCCTTCCTTCCTTCCTTCCTTCCTTCCTTCCTTCCTTCCTTCCTTCCTTCCTTCCTTCCTTCCCTCCCTCCCTTCCTTTCTTTCTTTCTCTGGAGAGTCATCTAGATAACCTCTTAAAATGGGATAGGGTTTTAACACCATGAAAATAGCATTTAAAATCTGTATGATCAGGTCAGGAGTGTGGTTTAGTAGGATTGTTGCTTGCCTAGCACACACAGAGTTCTTGCTCTATCCTCAGTCAAAAAAAATTAAATTTAAAAAACAAAAAGCCAAACTGGTAGTGTAAACCTATAAGCCCAGCCACTCAGTTCAGCAGGCTGGGACAAAAAGGTCCCAAGGTCAAGGACTGCCTGGGCTACGGGATAAGTGAGGGTAAGCCTGAGCACTTCAGTGAGTCATTGTCTCCAAATAAAGAGGGTTCAGTGGCAGGGTACTTGCCTAGCATCTTCCAAAGTCTGTTCAACATCTAGTACTGTGAGAAGAACAAAACTGAGCACCGTAAAGTGAGGTGTGGCTTTGACGGGGTGCTGAGGTAATTCATTGGCCTTTGCTTCTTCCCCGTGACAGCTGGCTGACTATATGCAATAGGACACTCTGAACACTGACCTCCTACTGCCTGGTTTGTCTCAAAACAATCAAAGATCTGAATGGAAGACAGACAGCTCCAAAACTCTTAGATAAATCACAGGCCTGATGTGAGTTAGGCCATTATTTCTTGAACAGCACAAAAATGCAAAAAATTAAATAAAAATCAGTAAATGAGACCTCATCATAATGAGAAACTTTTGCCTATCAAAAAAGTAAGAAGGACTGGAGAGATGGCTCAGTGGTTAAGAGCATTGGCTGCTCTTCCAGGGGTTCTGAGTTCAATTTCCAGTAACCACATGGTTGATGCAAAGAACCTGATTGGAGCAAATGCCAAAATAAAAACATAGCTTGTATAAACTTCTGGACCGTGGTGATGCTGAACTGTTGCATGTCTTGTTCTTAGGGAAAAAGACTGGAGTATTATTTAGGGGGTAAATGTGACCTCACAAACAGAGCTAAGAGTAAAAAAAAGATATAAAACCAAAACAAGATTTGGTGACACTTTACTAATGATGACTGGGGTGAAAGGGACATGGAAGAAGCCTGCCTTTGTCAAATTATTCTCAAAACTCTGCCTTAAGATTGTTTGCCTGGGGCTTTAGATCAGTGGTATAGCACTTGCCTAGCACAACTGAACCTCTGGGTTATGGCCTCAGTGCTGGAAAAGTAAAGCCAAAAAGAACAGGGTAAGAGCCGATAAAGTGTTTTATCGAGAAAAAGTGCTTGCCACCAACCTGACAACCTGAATTTGATCCATAAAAGTTGTCCTTAGGTACACTATGGTATGTGTGCATGTGCACACACACACACACACACACACAAAATAGATTTCAAATTAATTAATTAGTTCAAAATAACATATTATCACTCAAAATAATTAATTCAAAATTCTTACAAGTCAAATAATTAAAGAATAAAAAGATACTGCCAGAACTCAGCTAAATGGTGCATTGCTGCAGGGAGCTGCACTGGCTTGGTGGTGAGTGGGGAGGGTGGGGGGCAGGGGTCTCCCCTTATCACTCCACTCATCTGATAGATCCCAGTGAAGACATGGCCAGAGGCCAGAGGCACATTTCTGGCTGCCTTCTGTGTACAGGAAAACTCATTAACCACACACACACACACACACACACACACACACATATACACACACACACACACACACTGCCCTTCTGATGCTGAGATGCAGCCCAGTTGGGGAAGGTTGTGTAGCAGGAAGAGAATATGGGTACCCCACAGCAACACCTTGTCCCAGACCCATGCCAGCCCAGCATCCTTCATAGTAGTGACTTGTATCTTGACTCATTTCTGTCTCATGGCCCAAGATTATAAGGAAGTCAAATTTTGTAAGATTCTCCCAGTTGTTAAGCCCTGTGAGGGCTGTTGGTGATTTGGTCGGGGTTTGTTTCCCAAAGGAGCACAAGGTAGACACTTGGTTCCCTTTACAGCAGCACTAAGAGGCGTAGGGACCTTTGGGATTTGGTAGTTAAAGCATAGCTCTAGAAGAAGTTAATGTTCTCCCGGGACTGCAGGTATCAGAAATCAGTTTGTTCTTTGTTAAGTGAGGTCCTTGGCCTTTCTGCAATCTGGCCAATTTTTATCCACCACATTGTGACCAAACTGAGGCCCTTAACCAGTCACTGGCCCCATGATGCTTGGATCTTCTACTTCTAGAATTCTGAACTAAATAAACCTCTTTTCTCAAACAAACACCCTTCTTTTCTTTATAAAGTATCTCATTTCAGCTATTTGGTTATACCAATCCAAAAACAAAAACTCTGCACAGGAGAGTACATGCACAGGGCGATCTTCTGGCTGATATAGCAAGAACTCTGTCTGTGAGAGCAAATACAGAGTTAGCTAGGCCACCAGTTAAGTAAGGGCTAAGGACTGAGGTGAGACGCCATGTGGCAGAGCAGGATCAGGAAGTGGCAAATGACACCTCACCGCCCTCCTTGCACAAAGCACAGTGACCAACCAGCCCCAGCTCTGGCCTCCAGAGGACCCAACAGAACCTCCACCCTACCATACAGCTGATGCTTCTCAGAGATTCTAGTTCCTGGAGGTTTGGGGATTCCCAAGCTGGGAGCCTTGACTTATTTTAAGGACTCTTGCATCCCATATGTACAGCCAACACTGTGACAGACCAAACAAACACTGCTTTTCACATGCTGACATCCTTCAAACCCAAACATACCCGCTGCATTGCCAGCTGCAGTCTCCCTAAACCGGGGCTTCAGTTAAGCTCTATGGGAGGGGAGGGGGCCTCTCACAGTTTCCTATGAAAAGCAGCCAAACTCCTTTCCTGGAAAAGCCTGGAAGGCAGATGGGAGGCTCACTTGCTCCATTGCAGGGCAGCAAAAGATCAAAGGGAGGGTTTGCTTTGGTGGGTGAGGCCAGCCACAGGTGGGAGGCTGCAGCTGAGGCTCTGGAACCCTGAGGAGTTTGGGAACTGGTAGCCAACTTGCCCGCCCCCCCCCCCCCCCCCCCCGCAACCAAACCTCCAACAGACCCAGAGCCCCTTCAGTCAGTGCCCAGGTAGTCACTCTGGGGTCTAAGTGGCCAGCTCAGAGCCTGGGTGGTGATGAAAGCATGCAGTCCAGGGGCCAGGGCTGACAGTCAGTGCCAAGCCTTTCTTCTCCTTCTATTTCTTATCATGTGACTCAGAAACGCAGGTTTTAATTTCATCTCAGTTAAATATCAATGTAAGACTATTGGCTAACGGCCTGAGTGGTTGAGCTGAAGACACTGAAGAGTGAAGAGGCCATGGAGGTGAGTGGCTCTTACATGTTCTGGCCATCCTGGTGGGGGGCCTGGGGTCCCCTCCTCTCAGCAGAAGCCGCAGCACCTGGCACTGACACACCTCGATGGGCATCAATGCTGCAGTGTGGGACAGCACACAGAACAGACATGCTAAGGTTTGAGTGACTGAAGTGTAATCTTACCAGGATAACATTTAGTTTTGTGAACGGAACTTGCAGAGCCTGTGTGACACAAGGCTCCAGCAGCATCCTACTGAAAGGCATCCCATGGCTGCAAACTATGGCCACAGATCCCCCTCCTAGCACCCATGTCTCCCCATGCTGGGAGCTGGCCTGCCCTACAAGCCAAGGTGGAGCCAAGGTATAGAATGTGGTAGAAGTTTCAGTCACAATGGATCCCTGGGCTAGGTCTGGGAGCTTGCGGTACATACCTCTCTGCATGCTGCCCTACGGCTGTAGATTCAGAGGCAGGGGCTTGCATGTCTTTAGGAGACCACATAGAGGGGAAGAGGAGATCTGCATGGGAACTGAGAACCCATATGGAAGTTGACAAGGAAAAAGGTCTGAGATGGCCTAGACTTAGTTGCAGGACCAGAGGATAGGGGAATAGTTTTGAGTAAAACAAAATTTCTAGCCTCCCCCCCCCCCAAAAAAAAACCACCACAAATTGCTCCATACTCCTAAAGCTATGTTGGAACCCTAAGCACTAAGCCCAGGCAGGGTATATCTCAGTGGCAGAACATTTACTGGGCATGCTCATGACTCCAGTACCACAAAAAAATACCCCACCAAAAAACACACGGTGGGGAGGTGGATCACAGGATACCTCCCTACTTCATCGTCCCTCACCCAGAAGCAAAGGATTCCTTTATGGACTGTCTTCCAACCCCACTCCCTGCCTGTTGTCTGTCTCCTCCCCATCCTATTCCAGCCACTGTGGGCTCCACTTCACACTCCCAAGCAAGACTCTCAGTTTTGGTCTGGTGGACGGTTTCCACCTGCCTGCTTGACCTGCAGCTGATGTTCTGGGAACTCACCCCAGGACATAGCTCCACAAGTCCTTTTATGGCAGAGAGTCTTCTTTCCTCTCAAGATCTGAGGTATAATAAGGGATCCAAGAGGCTCTGCTAAAAGATACTATCTCCGACCATGTTTGTTGTCTTCTAATCTATTTGGCCTTCCTGGGAGACCAGCAGAAACTGGCAGATCCCCGAACCCACAGACCCCACACCCCAGACCACTACTATTTCAAACCATAGTACCACCCATCTTGTTACATAGCAACAGTTAGCACTTGAGAATTCACCACTGACTTCCTGTGATGCCTATGCCAGGGCACCTGTTTGTAGAACTGAAACCCTGAAGCATGGGCTATGCTTTGGGCCAAGAGCAGTTTCCACAACCCCAGGGAACTCACAACTTTTCGAACAAACCATAGAACCACACAGTCAGAGCGAGAGAACTGGGGAAGATGCTCGAATTGTTCTCTGAGGGCAGCTCCAGCCGACATGCAGAATTTCTGATGGGTAGCAGCCTCATGGCCAGCTTCTCCTGGAGCTTTTCAAGTGAATGACACAATCTGTGTTCTAATGGGAATCTCTGCTCATCTCAGAGATGAAGAAACAACCCAAGAGGCTGGAGACCCTGTCCACAGTCATTCTTCCAAAATCCATCCTCCTCTGAATGTGACATTTCTGGTCTTCCCTGAAATGGTAGACACCCTTCCAGTTCACAGCTGTGTGCACGAGAAGAGGCCAGAAGAGGTGGGGGATAGTGCATCATTGGTCCCTGATTTCTGACTTCATGAGCTTACAGGAGACACTGACCACTCTGAAGGGAGCTGCTAGAAAAGGGGTATCTTCCAGGCAGACCAGATGGATACCAGCTCTGGGTCAGGTAGGGACTAGCTCTCAGAAACTGCCCCAGGGCTTTGTCTTCTAGCAGAAGAGGGAGAGGCGGAGCTACCCCTGCAGCCAGAGGGAGGGGTGGAAACAATGAGTCTGGCTTGATAGGAAAATACTAGAGTCTCTTTCTAAGTCAGTGTTTGGGACACACATCCTTAACCTCAAAGGAAAGGTCAGTTCTGAATTCCAATTCTGATGCTGCTACTTCCCAGAATTTAGAAAAGAATTCTGGCAATACACCTGGCTGCCTCAGTTTCCCTAGCTGCAAAACAAGGTCAAAGCTGGTCCTGGCAGTGTGGGCCTAGAGTCCAGCCACTTGAGACACTGAAGAATCACAAGTCCAAAACTAGACTGGGCTACAGAAAGGGTTCAAGGCCAGTCTGAATAAGTTAGTGAGACCCTGTCTCGAAAAGTAAAAAGAGATACTAGGTAGAGCACTTGCCTAGGATATATAAGGCCCTAAATTTAATCCCCACTGCTGAAAAACCAAAACCAGACACCAGTAAAGAGATGTGCTTTGTACCTGTGCTTACAGGATTTGCTGTGAGAAATCAATGAGGCATTTTTTTGCAGCTTGGCCTCAAACCCAAAGTAATTTTCCTCCTTCAAAAATTACAAAGCATTTGTTAAGCCATCAACACCTAGGACTCCAGTGAAGCTGTGGCCAGACTAGTCTTACACAGATGACAGCTAGATGCACTGCAGGCAGGGACAGGGTGTGATGGTAGCTCTAGCCCATCCTGGCTATGGACAAGCTAATAGAGAAGGATGGTTTGAGCTCAGAAAAAAAGGTAGAGGAAAATGGAGACAGGACGAGGAAGAAAAAAGAGCCAGGCCTGGTAGTACAGGGAGGGCAAACGGACTGACGGGAATCCCTGGGTTCTACTTTCAGCACTGTAAAAAATAAATAAATAAATAAAAACTGGGGCTGGAGAGATGGCTCAGCGGTTAAGAGCACTGACTGCTCTTCCAAAGGTCCTTAGTTAAAATCCCAGCACTCACATGGTGGCTTGCAACCATCTGTAATGAGATCTGATGCCCTCTTCTGGTGTGTCTAAAGACAGCCACAGTGCTCTTACATATAACAATAATCTTTGGGCCAGAGCAAGCAGAGGTCATGAGTTCAAATCCCAGCACCCACATGGTGGCTCACAACCATCTGTAATGAGATCTGATGCCCTCTTCTCATGTCTGAAAACAGCTACAGTGTACTCACATATAATAAATAAATAAATCTTTAAAAAATAAAAATAAAATACACTGAAAATAAACCCAATCCCAGGTTCTCCACACCCTTTCTGGAGGCCCCCTACCCCTGCCCTGCCCCCGCCCTTCACTTCTCCCTAGTGACCCAGTGGGTGGAGTTCCCCGTATCTCTGCCACGTCTCAGAAAGCAGATGAAGCAACAGACTGAAGCTGAGGCTGAGCTGACCGCCTCTCCCTGTTCTGGGTCCCACCCCTTACCTCATCCTTTTGGCCTGGGGCTTATCATGCTCTGCTTGTTTTAAGTACCCAGCTTGCCCTTCTCCTCCTCAAACACTCTCACAGGACCTCTAACAAAATGGTTCCCAACTTTCCTAATCCTGTGACCATTTAATACAGTTCCTCATGTTGTGGTAACCTCCAACCATAAAACTATTTTCAGTGCTACATCATAACTGTAATTTTAATACTGTTATGAGTCATCATGTAAATATCTGTGTTTTCTGATGATCTTAGGCGACCCCTATGAAAGGATCATTCAACCCTCAAGGGTTCTTGATACATGTTGAAAAACCCTGCTCTAAGTGATGACTGAACGAATAACTAGGTGACTTCTCAAAGCCCTTCTAGCTCTGGTCTCTCGGAATATACCCCGGGGGAACCAGCTGAGAACAGACGTGCAGTCTTTGAACCCTCAGATCCTGTCCAGCAGAAGAACAAGCCAAACCTTTCCAGGAATGCCACTTTTTGCCATGTGGGGAGGTAGCAAGGGCTACATCCTAAGGTATTTGTATGGGCTCTGGTTCCAAACTGTAACTACTGGGTTACCTCTAAGAGAATCCCCCTTATCCTCAACATAAAGGCAGCCAAACAGGCCCCTTAGCGTGCAGATGTGGCGCTGCCTTGGGAAGGTCATCCTAAAGTGCCATAGCTGGACTCTCTTACAGCCTTGAGCCATGCATCCAAAGAGGAGCCGGGATTCATCTAGAGGACTCTAGGATTTCAGCTCTGGGATTTCTTGTTGGACATAAATGCCCAGCATTTATGACACAAACTGCTTCTCAAAGCTAGGCAGTCTTTTCAGACCAGTTCTCAACATGTCCAGCAGACCCCACATGCCAAATAGTACCACATGATGCTGCCAGTACCACAGTGAGGCAAGAATGGGGTACAAAAGTACAGCCCACAGTACCTGGCACACAGGCTGCTAGCCACAGCCATGGCTCTTACTGTGCTACAGGAGGCCGGCACCAGGGAGAAACAGTGGCCTGTCCTAAGTATATGACCCGGAGGGAGGCAGAGCTGGGTCAGGTGACTTCTGGAGTCTATGTTTGAAGAGGAAATTTGGTTGTTTGTCTTCAGGGATGCTGACACTGAGACTGATCTCCACTGGCTCCCTGGAGGATGGGTCTCCACACCCTCATTACCTTCCATCTGGGGCTCCTGGGCCAGCCAGGCTACCTCCCCATCCCTGCAGCTAAAGTGTGGTCCTCTTCCAGTCTGTGCTAGGGGAACAAGGGGAGCACTATCCAACAGTGGAGTGCCTCCAGATTCTGTGCCCAGCCAGCCATCCCCCAAAAGGATACTGCTGGAAGTCCCTCTGTCCTTAGAACCTGAATCCCCAGCTGGCCCTTCAGGTAGTACCTTCCTTCTTCCAGGACTTAGGTCCCCTGTGACCACCCAAGAAGCCATTCCAAACCACAGTGCCACATTTCACTCTACAATCTGTTTTCTGAACTCCAGATATTCCAAGAGGAATGAGTTCCACTGCCCCCACCCCCACACACCATTCTGGGCCCCACACAGAGAGGATGCTTAGGAGATATTTGCTAGGTACATTGTTGGCCTGATAACAACTCACTCAGCTGAGCTCCTGAAGCAGGAAGGTGGCAGTGAGGAAGATGCTTAGGTACCCACCCTGACAGGCAGGCAAATCCATCTGGGCCAGGTACTGATTAACTTTCCTCATCTATGCCAGAATGGTTATTAAGCCATTTTCCAGATAAGCTAACCAAGGCCCAGAGAAGCAGAATGACTGGCCCGAGGCCACTCAATTTGCTCAGGGCAGAATGGAATCTAGGGCCAGCTTTCTTTCTTTCTTTTTTTTTTTAATTGAATATCATCTTCATTTACATTGCCATGGTAAAACCTTTCCCAATTTCCCCCCTCCCCAAAGACCCCCAACCCCTCCTCCCACCCCCTGCCTCCATGTATATGCCCCTCCATCCGACACACTCCCATCCCCCCCACCTCGGTTTCCCTTTGTTGGGACCTCTGTTGAGCCTTTACCTGACCAAGGACCATTCCTCCCACTGATGCCCAGCAAGGCCTTCCTCTGTCACATTTTTGGCTGGAACCATGTGTGCCCCTTGGTTGACAGTTCAGTCCCTGGGAGTTTTGGGGCATCTGGGTGGCTGAAATCACTGTTCTTCCCATGGGGCTATAAGCCCCTTCAGTTCTTCTGGACCACCCTCCAGCTCCTCCATTGGGGACCCCATGCCCAGTCTAATAGTTGGTTGCTAGCATCTGCCTCTGTATTTGTAAGGCTCTGGCAGGGTGGGGCCAGCTTTCTAGGACCTACGCTATCTCCCACTCTGAAGCACAGAGGGTGTGGCCCTTGGAGTCTACCACCCAAAGAGAGGAAGAATTCCAAGTGCTTAAAGGCCTAGGCACTGGGCCAGAGTCTTTCCGTGAGCCCCTTTTCTGCTCTGGGAAGAACCACAGTTCAGTTTTGCAAATGCTAACCTTATGCACAGAGTAGCTCAGTGACTTTTTGTAGATCACATAGTGAGGCAGTAGACCACAGAGTAGTGGAAGCCCTACCAACAGACTTTCCTGTGTGATGACAGGAGAATGAAGTACACTGAGGTTATTGCCTCAGTTTTCCCTTGGGTACTGGAGGTGTGGGTGGGGTGACCACTGACAGGACATGAGCTGATTAGGGAGGCAGGCCTCTCACCTTCCACACAAGGGCTGAAAGGGGAAGTGAGTGAGTAGCAGTTTCCCCATCTCCTCAGCCCCACCCTGCCACAGCACCTGCTGGGTAGCTCCTCACTGGAACTAGTCTTCCAACCCGGGGAAACTCCCCCTGAAATGTTTCCAGTATCATAACCCAGTGTTGCTGCAGCTTCTAAGTTGGAAGCCTCAACTTGGCATTTTCCTCCAAGACTGCCACAAGGTATAACAGTCCAAATGTCCACACAGTCTGTAGCTACACACTGCTGGTTGGATATAAAATATTTTATGTCCTCAAGGAGACAGTGGGAGAAACTGATAAGCTTGAAACACTGCAGAATAGGGTCCCTGAAATAAGACATCAGCATTAACCTAGGAATTAAGTCAGCTTGTGGAGGAAGACTGGAAGTCTTTATTTGGGCTTCACAACTAACAGTATATATAGGAGAAAAGACCTATACAGACAGGCGAGGCAGACACTACAAAGGACATCATCAGGTTAATAAGCCCATCTCTATCCTCAGAATACTTTCCTTTGTTAATCAGCTATCTCTATGTCAACTTCTAACCACCAGTCCCTTGTACAGATATTCCTCTGTCCTGGGACACAAAAGCCTGTAATCTGGTGGCATATAAGCTCAGAACTATAGTTCTGTATTCCTAAGCATCTTTTCCCAACCACCACAGGCTTTTTGATTCTCTGACGTCCGTGTCTAACTCTAAAGGCACTGCTCTCTCCAGCATGCCTCCTCCTGGAGGCCAATGAGATTTCCAACTTGCCTATGCTGTTTTTCCTTTACCTGTAATAAACTGCCCTGAGCTTCCTTTTGAGTCTTAACTTTAAATTCTTTCACTGTAAGATTAAGAGTCCCCAAAGTTACCCCTGTTCCTCCAAGTAACACTAGGACCTCTCCTCTTTGCCACAGAGTCCTGCCTTTCCCCAGGCCAGGGTCTCTCCAGCTAATCTATTCTCTGGCAAGTACCCCTAGGCATCCTGGGACACACTGTGAATTGGGATGAGTTCACTGGGATCAGGCTGGATCCAGATAAATTGTCAAAGAAAAAAGGGGTAAAGAAGCTAGGTTTTGAGGATCAAGCTAATTGGGACCTGAGGCCACTTGCTAGCTGTAAACTTTCAGTCTCCCCCAAGCCTAGGTTTTCTTATTTATAAAATGAGGACATCAGGAGCTAGAGAGATGGCTTAGCGGTTAAGAGCATTGACTGCTCTTCCAAAGGTCCTGAGTTCAAATCCCAGCAACCACATAGTGGCTCACAACCATCCGTAATGAGATCTGATGCCCTCTTCTGGTGCGTCTGAAAACAGCTACAGTGTATTATATATAACAATAAATATATCTAAAAAGGGGGGGGGGCGCGACATCAGATTGCACTTTGGACTGATGGCAAGGAATGACTATGTGTGCTATCACCAGGCCTTCTACGTCTGTAATTGATCCCATAAGATTGTCAGTTTTCAAGAACTTGCCTACTTGTCCAGTCTCTAGCCCAGGGTGTCCAAACACCCTGGTTTTATATTTGGATTAAGGGTCTAATAGGAGTCAGCTTATTCCAAGGCTGAACAGAAAACCCAGGGCACTCATCACAAGGGCCAGACCAAGCAGAGGCTATCATATGAGAAAAGCCTCATCCAGGGTGATGAGCTGCAGGCAGTGAAAGAAAGGGGAAACCCCAGCCACTGCACACACAGGTGGAACCCTGAATTCATCTGTACCAGGGCCTCCTGGAGACAGAAGGAGATAAACAGCCAGTGTGGAGTGACTTGTTCTTTTTTTGTTTGTTTGTTTGGTTGGTTTTTTGAGACAGGGTTTCTCTGTATAGCCCTGGCTGTCTTGGAACTCACTCTGTAGACCAGGCTGGCATTGAAGTCAGAAATCTGCCTGCCTCTGCCTCCCAGAGTGCTGGGATTACAGGCGTGTGCCACCACCGCCCGGCTGAGTGACTTGTTCTTAAGTCACAATGGGAAGGACACTGGCTGCTTGCTTATTGACCCTTAGAAGAGGAGCCTAGCACGCTAGACCTCTAGGCCTCACCAGACTTCATTCTGGCCTTAACCTAGGTCCTCAATGTCCCCAAGGCACATGTGACTCCAGAGGGATCATTGTTTTCCCTACATCACAGTGGAAGATCCTGGCCTTCCATCAGACCTGCCTTCAACACCACTTTGTCCCGGAACCGTCCAAAACTTCTTCCCCAGCACCCTAAGTGCCTTAAACATCTACCTTAACATCCCAGAAAGGGCTGCAGCTTAGGACATAGGGCACTGGCTGATTTCTTTTTATTCTCAGGTTTCTTTGACTCACTGTGAAGAACATCCAGGAGTTTACATATTGGAAACTCTGCTTTCACTTCAGCATTTGCCAAGCATTAGGCCTGACCACTACACAGGCTAACCTGGTACCTACCTCAGGACACTGGGCTGAAGTCCAGGTTTGCAAATTGGTAACATTTAAGGACTCTAGTTCAAATTGAGACCCTGTCTCCTCTTGGGAACTAATAATCCAGGTGTTTACTGCGCTGTTGTCATAGCATCATCCCTCATATGCCCCTGGTTGTTATACAATCCTAACTCTGGGGTTGACCTCATTTCCCAGATAAGAAAACTGAGGGTCCCAGAGGAAACTGAGGGGAGCTGCCTAGGCTTGCTTACCCTCTGTGAGGTGGGTCTCAGCCATGGAACATACCCAGTTCTTCTTACCAGCTCCCCTTATCCCTGATGGGAGAAGACTCTAGGAGTCAATTAGTACACTGGATTTAAACACCCTGGTGCTCAAAAGCAAGTATCTGTCCTTTGTAACTTCAGCTAAGGCCTTTCACTTCACCCTTTGCCAAGCTTGGCTGTCTCCAGGCCCTGGTTTCAGACCAATTGTGGCTGCCTTCACTGCGGCTGTTGACAGAGGTTCTGTAGTTGGCCTGCCGGGAAGATATTTCAACACAATCCTGAACACACACCTGTTCTGAGCATGATGACTTCCCTATATGTCACCTTCATGGGTGACATCCTAGCAGCCACCTGATAGCAGTCAAGGCCACAGGACCTAACCAAAGAATGAGTTCCAACCAAATCCAGCCCTGGATCCAGATCTGCAGCCCATTCTCTACAAAGGGCTGAGGAACCTTCAGTAATAAGTTCGTGGTGCAAGGGGTCAACTTACAGAGTGCTAGATAGAACCTTGCATATAGCATGGGCCCTCTCTTTATAGCCACATCTGGAGGCCTCTCCTTTTCACAAGGATGGGGACAGAGCCCAGGCTTTGTACCTCCAGGCCAGTGCAGGGCTCCTGACTTAGTCCAGGCTAGGCAGCCCGTCCTGAGATCTGACTGGGTTCTAAGGAACCTGCTTCCTTGGTTTTTAATGCCCAGGCCAAGCCCCTCCATCGCATCAAAATGTAACACAATTGTTAGCACTCCCCACCTCCCCCAGGGAACCCCTAGAGAGTCCCTGTGGAGAACTCTGACTTCTTCCTCTGGCCTACTCACAGCTCACCCCTTCCTCAGCCCTGACTGCCCTCTGTGGCAATTTCCTCCTCATCCTCTCCCCTCCCCCCAGGGCAGAACAAACAACCTTATGGAGAAAAGTGCATTGCTCACTGTAGCTGACTTGTCACGGGGTGATGACACTGAATGGAAGGAGATTGCTAAGGTTTTCTGAACACGTGCCACGTGCCAGGGACGCCTACACGGAGATAGCCTGCCTCGGGGTGAACACAGCAGGCAAATATGGAAAACACCAAATGTTCCAGCTGAGCCAGTCACCAGATCCTGCTGCTCCTGAAGCAATCGCCCCTTTACCTTTCAGTTTTGTGAACCACTGAAGCCTCTCTCTGCTTAAGCCTGTTCCGTCTGGGCGTTTTTTTCTCACTTGGAAGTAACTAGGTCCTCATGGCAAGAGGCACGTAACAAGGTCATATAACCAATAAACCAGCAGAGCTGACACCCTGAATCTGGCTGTTAACCTGCAGCCTGACCACAGCCCAGCATCCTACTTTGTGTGCCAGCTGGCAGCAGCTCAGTGCCCCACTTGCTGGACTCAGCCTGGACTCACCTTCTGCTTGGCCAGTCCTGCTACCTCTGTCCTGGAGCTTCCGGAGTCATACTGGATTGAATTTGGGGCACAGGTTTGTTCATAGCAGCCTAGCCCAGGAGGGACCATGAAACAGAGCCCATAAAGAGGACCCCTAATACACACACACACACACACACACACCACCAACTGGCCTCAGCAGCCTCATGACCAGGAGGGCTTTCTCAAAAGCAATGTGGGACCATCAAAATAAAACTGATCCTACCATCCCGCCTTCCCTCATCCTGTGCCACCAACCTTCTCCGATCCATCATGTTGCTCTGTTAGTTTAGTTCCGTTTGAGGACCCTATGCCAGATGAGCAACTAGTTAGATCAAATTTATCACCTTTTGCTAGTTCTATAGACAAGACGAAACCTTAGCATTCAGGAAGTACCCAATAAATGCCTGAAGTGAGATTTAATAAATTCAAGTGAATAACGTGTAAGACACTTTGCTTAGAGTCACAGTCACCAAGTGCTGAAAGTCTCCTGGTCCCACTTGCCTAGCTGACAGAAGAGTGAGGCAAATGTCTGAGGTCCTTGGTACTTGGCTGTCCTAGCTCATAGTCACATCCTTTCTGACCTGTGCTGGGAAGGTCTTTTGGGCTGGACTGACATGGGTCTTAGGCACAGGAGCTTGTATCCACCTTGAGCCCTGCAGTCCCACAAAGGCTCTATGAAAGAGCCCATCTCTCCAGGATCCCTGGAGTTATCAAGACACTTTTTCTACCTAAGCTCCAAAAGCAGCAAGGGCATCCTTACTCTCTCAGCCCAGCCTCCTCTACCGGCCTGGGCTGCAGATGGGAGTCAGCCCTTGGCATATGGAAAAACAGACCCAACAACAGGGGAGTGATGGAACATTCTCTCCTTCCCTGGCACCCACACAGAAGCCTATGTAGAAGAGAAGGCCTAGAATCTAACAGGGTTGCACTCCAGCTCCCAAATGACACCAGACAGATGTCCCCACATCTCTGAGGCTGGCTTTCCATAGGACATTGAAAGCCTCCCTCTGAGGCATCATGAAGCTGGATGGGACCTGGGAAAGGAACTTCCTTTAGGATGTAGATGAGTTCAGCCCCACCCCCTCACCAAAAAGTATTTCTCACAGCACAGCACTACTCAGGGACTTTTCCTTCAAGACTCTCCCAGTCCCAGGATCTGAGAGCCTTGGGTTCTTTCCTGGACTGGCTCAGAAAGAAATAAAGAAATGAAACAAGTTGAACTGTGACTGGTCCGGTGGCTGGGGGTGGGGATGAGGGTAGGGTATGTGGTACCTGGAGGAAATACTCAGGGGTGTGGGGCTGTCCAAGGCAGGATCTTCCCAGCACTGATTTCCCTAATAGGCAGGAACCCTAGACTGGGCCTGACAAGGACTCCTACTCCAAAGTCTCCAAACTTTATGCTCTGAGAAGTCAAGGGAGGGTGGCAGTAGGGACATAAAGTGTATCAAGCCACGAACCAGGAACTCTGAGCCCCTAAGGGACTCAGTTTACTTGGCTATGGAGTAGGTGTGGCCAAGGTCTCTTTCTCGGACAGCTGTGAAGCACTTGTACAAGCCTGTAGTTGGGTAGGCCAACAGCCCTTGTGCAGCTCCAGGCCCATGCTAGCTTACGTCCCTGAAGAGCTTTCCCTGTAGTTCATGCTGCCCTCAGGCAGTTGTGGGGAAGCACCTGAGTTCCAGAGCCTGGCTCAGACTTTGTCTCTTAGGCAGAGAAAAGCACTTGCTCAGAACAGCTCCTAGAAACTGTGTGAACCTTCACAAGAGGTCCCAACTACTGACCCCCTTAGATGCTGAGAGTCACCAGTCCCTCACAGGCTCCCAGATGAAGCAAGTGGTACTCACAGTGTCACAGGGGAAGACTGGAGATCTCCCTGGAGCCAGTGCCTGACCTGCCTCCTCGGGCCCTGGGGACGAAGGACCTCAGGTCCTCCCTACCAGGGGACCGCCCCACCCACAGCCCTGACGTCTAGTCTAACTTCCTCTCTGATCAGTCAGCATCCAGAAAGCTCCACCCTGTAAGGGGGCCAGCACCCTGGGGCCTGCACCCACACTGTACAAGATACTGCCCAGAGGGTTCCTTCAAGGCTTGGGCAGTTCAAACAGCCACACTGGACAGACAATAAATAATGCAGCTGCTCTCTGGCCAGCCTCCTGTGACCTATCTCGTTTCGGGCCACTCGAGTTTCGGCCAGCCTGCTTTGTTCAGAATGCCAAGCCCCGACTGGGTTTCTGGCCACGTGGGTACTACAGTCCCACTGAGGGCCAGTCTGAGCCTGCCTGACAAAGGCTAAGTAAGGTGGCTATCCTGAAGAGAATGCCCTACTTACTTTGAAACCAGTTTGGGACTAATTGGGATTCAGGGGTGTCATTTTGCCAGAGCAGTGTGACCATCTTCATTTTCTGGGATCAGGAGGGTTCTCTGAGGCTTCCATAAACTAGAGACCCTGCCCCCACACAACACAATGTGGCTGCATTGGAGAAGCCTCTCTATTACCCCAGCTGGCTGTGGCCATCTCCTTAAGGCTACAGCCAAGCCCTGCATCCAGGGGGGTTTCACCTCACACCTCAACCCCCACACTGCTGCTCTGATGGGGAGGGGACACAGTTGCCCCGTCTGAATTCTCACTGTAGCCTGCACTGTCTCCCCTGAGGACAAATGTCTCCTATCTAGACAATGGCCATCATTATTACCATGTGTCTCCCTCCCTGCAGTGGTCTCACTTCTTCATGAAAGTGGAGTGATTGTCTAGAAACCTCAAGTACAGTTTCTCTACCCCCAAACTATGCACGTCCTCCTGAGGAGCTTGCCCCGCCCACTTCCTTCCTCACTCCTGCTTGACTTCCTGGCTTCCAAGTTCATCTGTAAACATGCAGGTGGCCTCCGCCTCAGGGTCATCATAGGTGGTGTGCCCTCTGCCCAGAGGGTCTTCTCCAGCTCACCCCCCCTGGTCAATTCTATTCAAGGCTACCTGCTCAGACCACTTTCTCTTTTCTCCCCTTCATGACGTAGAAGCCCATTTTACTCAGTGGTAACTCATGTACTTCATCCAGTTAAAGTGAGTCCATAGATGCAGTATCTCCAGGCCTGTCACCACATCCTAGTTCATATTGTCCTTGCTTCCAAAACAAGCCTGTACCTGTTTCTCTGTGGGTCTCCATGGTTAGGGCAGCCCCCACTCTGCTTTCTGTCTCTGTAGAGATGTCTGTTTAGGAACTTCTGTGAACGGAGTCAACACTCGGTCTTCGTGATGGCCCTCTTTCACCTGACACAGCTTCCAGGGTCAGCCAGGCTGTAGCTGGGGTTGAGATTTTACTCTCTTTATGGCTGATGGCATTTTACTGTGTGGGATCGCCACATCTTGGGTCCACTTTATCCTGATGTAATTCCTAAAGAAATTTTTGGGCTGGCTCGCTTGTCATTGTCACCTCTCCACGTTTGCTTTTGGGATTGTGACCCCCACCTGATGACAACATCACCTGTCTTGTTTCCTGCCTCCCCCATCTTTCTGCTCCCTGAGGCCTGGATAACTTCACTGCTGCAGTTAAGCCCCTGACATATACTGAGCTGGCACACGGTAAGAACTCAGCAAATGCTCTGTATCCTGATAGAAAGGTGTGTCCCCATGTGCAGGGGCCACTACTGGCCTCTCCATCCGAGAGCTCTTAGAGTAAGTGCTGCCTATATGGCTCATCAAGAAGGGCCATGAGCAAAAGGAAAAAGGTGGGCCTCAGGCTCCAGTGGCCCCCCTTTGCAGAGTGAATGGTGACCTTCTTAGAGCAATGTTGCCTGCTACCTGTAAGAATCTCCTCTGAGGTTCTGGTCTGACACCTTGGTGGCCCAGAGGGGATTGCACTTGTGTACTGAGATTCAGCAGGGCCTAGCTTGGAGCACATCCCTACCATCCAGGGAGTTCCAAGCCAGCATGGGCTATGCAGTAAATATATGTCTCAAAACTAAAGACACAGCAGAGGGGTGGACAGTGGAGCATTGCAGCAGGGGTACCTGCAGGGCTGAACCCACGTGGGGATGAAGAGTACCATGGGTTCAGAAACAAAGGAGAAAAGGAGGAAGTGGCTCCACTCTGCCTCCAGTCTCCTTCTGTGCCCCACACTCAGCCGAAATCCTACTGAAGGGCACAGGACTGCCTAAGCCATGTCCAGGAAGGGAGGACTCAGGTGAGTTCTGGCCACTGTGGTCTCATCAGGATGCGGCAGCAGGTAGGTTGGGGGTCCAGAGTACAGAGCCAACCACCCAGCAAGGAGAAGGAGCATAACAGCAAGGCAGAAGAGAACTGCAAGTGGGAGAGAGGTTCCCCTTGTCATAGGTTCCCCGAGGCAGGCACAGCACAGGATGGGAAGAAGACAGGCTCACGGCCTCCTGTGCAGGGCACCAGATGGCTGATTGTCCCAGCAAGCTCCTGGGACACTTTCAGGGCCTAGATGCCATCTGCTCCCAGCCCTCCTGCCCAGAGACAGATGCAGCAAGAGGGGAGAAGGCCTGGACAGGTCTGCTCCTCTGATGCATCCTAGTCAGCACTGTGTGTCCAGGGGTAGCCTGGCCTAGGAGATGCCACTGCCTCTTGAGCTTTCAAAGGACAAACCCATTCTTGCCCAAATATACCAATATGTGACAACCATTCTGAGCCTGAAGAAGACAGGCTAAGAATTCAGTCTGATTGGGGAGAGGCTGAGATCTTTGAAGAATAAGCTGACTGTTCAAGTTTGCTTTCCATTATTGTGATAAAACACTCTGAACAAAAGCAACTTGGGGGACAAAAGGGTTTATTTGAGTTACAGCCCAAGGTAAAACCAGGCACGAACTGAAGCAGGAGCCGGGAGGCAAGAACTAAAGCAGAGGCCATGGAGGAACACTGCTTACTGGTTTGTTCTCACCAGTTTGCTTAGCTACTTTCCTAATACAGCTCAGGCCCACCTTCCTGTGGCATCAATCACAGTGGGCTGGGCCCTCCTTATAATAAAGAAAATGCCCCACTGACAGGCACAGGCCAACTTGATCTGGGTAGTTCTTCAACTGAGGTTCCCTTGTCCCAGGTGACTCTAGTATTACATCAAGTTGACAGCTAGAGCTAACTATAACATAGAAGTTATGACCCAATGGGAGGCATACTGAGGATATGGCCTGTGGGGGAGCAGGCTGGGAATACAGTCTTATAGGGTACAGGCAACCCACAGAGAAAGGGGGCAGGACTGAGCACTTGCTGAAGACCACTTAGAGTACTAGTCACCAGAGGAAGCCAATTAGGGGACAGGGTTGTCAAAACAAAAACAAAAACAAGAACAATAGCTGACAAGTGACAGCTACAGGTACCTCTTCACTGGGGCCGGGCTTGCAGAGATCCTGCCATGCATGGCCTTCCAAATGTCTCCAATGCGATTTTCACAAGTCTAAGCCAAGTTTCTAACTTAAGTGGGCCCCTCCTGAGTCTGTGGTCCCTTTTCTTTCTCTCTGACAACTGCCTCAGCCCTGACTGAGACTCAAGCAAAGGCAGGGAGAGGAAGCAAGTCACACCTCTGCGCTCCACTGACCCCATCCACCACAGCCCACTGCTAATCTTGCCCTGGAGCTTGGCTCAGTTTGCCTCTCCCTGAGTGTGGAAACAGCCTAGCAAAGTCCAGCTACAACCAAAGACAGATCTTCTAAGTGTCCAGGCACTGACCCCAGATGGTCCTGTACCCCTGCTGTCCTGCCTAGGAACCAGTAGGAGGAGCCAGTGTGGCCCTCACAGAGACCTTGTCTTGGAGCCTTGAATCCCCGTGGCAGCTAGCCAAGGCCAGCAGCAGCAATAGCTCTATGTACACCTCATGCTTTTCCAGATGTGAGTGGGATCCAGCCAGGGGTGACAGGCTCAGGCGAAGGGGAAGCTGAAGACGCAAGTGGAAAAGTATGTGCTGTCCCATCACAACCCTCCAATTTGTCCCCCAGCAGCTGCCAGCTCTGCCCTACCACAGATCTGTGGATTTGGGTCTCCCCTGGCAGCCTGGGGTTCGGATTGCCCCAAAGCCTGCTTGGGCTGGCTCACTTCATATCTGGCTCTGGGGAGTGGCCTCAACTTTCTGGGTATGGGAGGCAGGGGTCTGGAAAGAACACACTAATCCTGAACAACCCCACCCCCACTCATCCCGGCCCATCCTCCTCTGCTAAGCACAAGACGCGTGGTACCTATGGGGGCTGAGTCTAGGACTAGGCAAACCCAGTGCAGGTCAGTGCTCACACCAGCCCAAGCTGTTCTTGCATCACCAGTGGGGAGGTGACCTCGCATCAGCGCCAACTGCCAGTGGCCACAAGCATTCCCTGCCTTCCCACAGGGAGTTCTACAATGTTCCCATTCTGTGGATGAAGAAACTGAGGCACAGAGTGATCACTTGTATAAACAGCTACTCAAAAGTGCAAGACACAGGGTCCTCCTCATGCTGGCCTACTATATCCTCAAACAGGTCTGAGGGTTCTCCAGTGAGACAACCTCTAGAAACTCCAAGAGAGAACTGCAGGGAAACCTATTGCAGTTGGTGTGACCAGAACATAGGGGGCACTTGATGGGTCCCTGCCTGGCCCGGCCTCTGAGCTACCCACCCAAGGAGGTCCATCATGGACCAAAGCAGGGAAAAGTGGCCAGTGACTCACTCCAGGGCTGGACTCTGCCTCTCTGTTCCCACAACCAGTTGGCATCCTTGTCCAAGCAAAATGCCTCTCAGTGTTGGCCTGGAAACTATAAATCTGTCTGGGCCCAAGGCCCAGCATTCAGGGCTCTAGACAGTCTTGCCTTGTAGTAGAGCAACTGTGGCTACTGTACATGCGCTTCTTGTTAACGTGGGAGGGAACTGTGCAGCTGCATTTCCCCTTTCCCCTGGGCTTCTAGGAAGCTCAGCAGCCTTCATCTCAGCAGAAGAAACCCAGGTACTTGAATACCTGTTTTATTCAACATAACTGTCGCCATCATCATCAACACGACATCTTAATCTGAATTATGCTCTTTTTCACTACTAGTATTTCTTATGTGTTAGCACAAGTATTTTGTGGAGGAAAGAAGGGGGTAGAAAAAATGGAAAAGAAGAAATAGAAGAAGGGAAGGCGAAGGGACAAGCAGAAAAAAAAAAGAGACGAAGAAGATGGAGGAGGATAAAGAGGGGGATTGTGTGCAGCTGATGGACCAGACAGTGAACCTGGAAAGAGAAAGAGCCCTTTATAAAACATTCCCTTTAGGTAAAACGCACACTGGTAGGAAGAATTCAAAACTCACAGGCACATCCCCTCTGGTGACACTTTTAGGTCCCCCTGCAGCAAAGTATGGACTTTGGTCCCATCCTCAGAGGAGAATACCCAGCCTTGCCTAAAATCCGTGGCTTCCAGCCTTCTGCTCTAGGCAGGTCTTATCAGATGTGACAGAAGGTAGAGTCCAGCCCAGGTATCCCACTCCTTGCCTAGGAGAACCCTGTCCTGAGGTGGTCTCTCTCCAGAGGCTCTTAAAGCTCTGCTCTGCCTTCTTCCCTGCTTTCTAAACAGGGGCACCTTCCAGGCACCTCCCACCAACCTCTGAGGTGATGAATGTAACTGTGGCTACAGGTAATTACACTCAGCACTGGCTGGTGCCTACTGCACTTGGGTCACATTTAATCCTCACACCAATCCTAAAAGTGGACAGGCCGATTCACGGTGGTGGTGGGGTTGTCAGTGTGCATACAGATCTAAGAATACCTAAGCCTGCACCCCACTCTGGACTCTATTCTGCACCCGATTCTGGACTTTACTCCTGCCATGGGGTGATGTAGAAGGTGGAGAAACTGTCACTCACTGGACATGGAAGGAAAGAGTACCAGCCCTGTTCACCCAAGCATAACAGGCTGGGGGTGGGCACCCAAGTAGCACTTCAAAGCCAGTGGTTGTTACATAACAAGTGGCACCTCCAGTGGCCTTCCCTTGGGGGCAGTGGCCAGCACAGGCCCTGATTGTTGGACCACTCTCTTCCTGCTTCCCTCCCTGCCACTAAGTCCACACTTCTCTGGAGGGTGCCAGGTTCAGCTTTTCTGCCTTCCATCCCTGTTCCCTCCCGAGCCACCAAACCACGCAGGTCCCTCACCTGGCCCACTTAAGACAAAGCCACCTCCACACCCTGTCCCTGGTACCTGAGGGTCCTCACGGAGATGCAGTACTTCCACATGAGGCCCCACACAGCGCCACCATCACCCTTCATGCCTGGATCAGTGAGGTGCAGTGGCTGGGGCAGGGGCCTTGCCACTGCCCTGGACCCTGGGCCTCCTCCCAGCCAGGGGATGGCTCTTGTCTTGAGCTCTCAGGTCACTTCCTTCTTCATGAGGATGAAAAAACAAAGGGTCCAAAGACAAGGAGAGGGGTGGCCCTGACTCTCCCAGGCCACAGCAGGTTCCTGGCGGAGCTATCCCAGGCTGGCCTCTGTTGCTTCTGGAGGACCGACCGGAGCTCCAGACCCTGGCGGCTGAGCGTCCCTCACACTCCAGACCCCGTGGCTTCAGCACAACATTGAGCCTGCCGCCTGCCAAGAGACAGGGGGTGGCAGAGGGCCAGGGGAGCAGTGAGTCACCGGGGCGGGATGAAGGGGGCGTCCACTGTGAGGGAAAGTCGTCGTTCTGGGAGCCCAGGGGCCGTCCTGTGCGTCCAGAGGCCAGGGTGGGACTGGAGAGGCAGAGCTGAGAGAGGGAGGCTGTGGAGGCAAGGGCGGGCCCACATCCTCCACAGGTCCCCAGAGACCTAAACCCAATACCGCCCAGTGGCTACAGCCCTGCCCACAGAACTGAGAAGGGTCTGCTCTGCCGCTGGCTCCAGAAGAAGCCAGGATAGAAAGGAAAAGAAGACCAAACTGGGACTGTGCTTCGGATAGCAGCCTGCTCCCAAGGACTCCACTGGACCCTGAGAGATTCCTGGCTCCAGCCAGACCATGCTTTGTTACCGGTTACTAGCTGTGTTCTTTCTTCTCTGGCCTGTGTTCTCCTAACATACAAGAGCTCTAGGAGCCTGATGCACAAAGAGGGATTCCCAACAGGTATGAGCAAAACCATCTGCTTTTTTTCCAGAGCCCATAAAGCAGATTTCAATAGCTTTGTCAACCATGTACAGAAACTAAGGCACACAAGTCACAGGCCTGGAAAAGGGACTGAGCCTGAGCGCCTGGCACTAGAGTCTGAACACCAACCAACCTTCTATAGAGCCACGGATGAGGCTAGACCCCTCTGGGGAGTGAACCATGGTGGGGCTGTGCCCCTGGGGTCTTTCCAGACTGGGGCTCAGCTGGAGCCCCACCCACCTGACAGCTGCTCAGGGCCTGGCCTAGGGCTGGCAGCTGGGGCTTCCCAGGCAGGGGCCCCTGGGGACAGTGACTCACAGGCTACAGCCCACTGGAGGGCCTTTTTCCACCCTCAGCCCCCAGGAAGACCCCAAAGGGCAGGAGGCCCATGGCCTGCAAATAACCGTCCTGTCCAGTGGGTACCAGAGCACCAAGTCTCTGGAGGCTCAGGGGCAGACCGTGCTCTGCCTCTCTCGCTGTCTCTAGGCTCTCACTTTGTCCTACACATATCACAATCCCGCCTTGATTCCAGACTGATTCCCACAGCAGAGCTCCAGCAGATACAGACTGTCCTTTCCCCAAACTGAGACCAAATGTTTGATCTGAAAACAAGATGGCTCTCAACAAAGGCTGCTCTGGGGATTCTAAAAGAAAAAAAAAAAAAAAGAAAAGAAAAAAAAAAAAAAAAAAAAAACCTCTTCTCCTTTGCACCACAGGAAGCTTCACAAACCATTCTTACAGGCCCTGTAAGACATCAGGAGTCCAGAAAAGCTCTGGCCAGGCTCTGCTGAGCACCAGTGAAGGGAAGCTCACTGCCCTTTAAGGCTGCCCACCCCTAAGGAGCCCGTGACCTAAGGGAACTAAGACAGAGTTCATGGGCTCTTCTCGGCTGCACTCTCCACAGCACACACAACTTGTTGGGAATGCTCTACAGCTAAGTTTTCTTGGGGCCTTGTCGGGTAGGGACTTTTGTTTTTGCTTTCTCTGTCTCCCACCTGGGCACTTGTCTCTGCAGGGCACCACCTGTGGATTCTTGGGTTAATATAACAACACGTCTCCTCCTCCCTCCCCTTCATCCTTCCTTTCCATTCATCACCAATCAATGTGTTCGTCATCTGTTGATTTCCCCTTCTATCCATCTCTTCATGTGCTTCTCCCCTCTCCTTTCTTTTCCTTCCCTCTACCATCCACTCATCTATCCATCATCTTCCCATCAATCCATCCTCCATGTACTCATCCATCATCCCTCTCCATGCAGTATCCATCTACCCACCCATCATTCTCCCATCCTCCATCCACCAATCATCCTCTTATTTGCCCATTATCCACCTATCAATCATCCACTCAACTATCCATTGGATCATCCTCTGTCTATCTACCTACTCTCTCTCTATTCATCAATGTATCCATCCTCCATCAATCCATCCACCCATCTTCCATCCAACACCTTCGCATCCATTTACCCATCCTCCACTTACCCATCATCCATCCTTCTATCACCCTCTCATTCCTCCCTTGATCCAGTACCTCCCTCTCTCCTTTGCCCCAGGCCAGCCTCTGGTCCATCCACTGACCAAGAACAAAGGATGTCAATTGCCACAGCAGCTTCCTCTTCCTTCTGAGCTTCCTCCCAGCCTCCCAATTAGTACTCTGTGTCTCATACAGTCTCCAGGTTTGCATCCACAGCTAGGAATAGCTGTGTCTCTGACAAATTTGAGTCCCTGTGTTGCCCAGACTGCCCATCAGGCTTGACTTTCCTGTATCTCCTAACCTCTTAGCTCAGGTGCAGATCCTGGGCCCTGGGAATACTTCACACCATGGACAGTAGTTATTACCTGGGGGGAGGGGTCAGCTATTAGTTACCTGTACCTTATACACCCGCTCTGTAGCAGATACCAGCCAGGTCAGCTACCCATAGGACAGTGCAGGAAGCATTTTGTGCTCCAGAGCTGGTCAGGCACAGGATATTGTCGGGTACCAGAGGCCAGAACCCTGTGGAGGGCTGACATCAATACCCTGAGAAGGTTGGGCCCCACCGCATTCTTCTTTATGTTTTGTTCTCCTCCTTACCATGAGTTCTACATCTGTCCACTTTACAGTCAGTAAACTAGGCCTAGAATGGGCAAGACCACTACCTCCAAGTTTCTCTGAAGGCTGCTCTTTTTTTTCTGGCTTAGGGGTTGCAGGACACTATTTAAGAAGCTAAAAGTACCTGGGGGGGGGCAGTCAGGCTGAGACTGTAGCCATAGGGGAACTTAATAGGTCTACCAGAAGGCGCAAACTCAGAAGCCACATCCAACACCTCTGTGAAGGGGCCATCTTCCTTCCTTCCTATTTGTTGGGGATGGTCCTGGCACATGCTTTGCAATTGAACTCCACCCACAAACCTATATACACCACTCTTGTCCAGTTCTTTTCGTATCTACAAACACCTGCCTCTCTGCTAGGGAACTGTGCGGCACAGCAGCTGCCACAGGCAGCACCCAGTAGCATGATCTTGGGCATGCTGGGCTCCCTGACCAGTTCTATAATTGCCCTTCTGGGCAATTGGTAACAGCCCCCCTCTCAGTGCAGGGAAAGGGACCCAGGGATTGTGTGCACTCTACTAGGCTATACCCTAGCCCAGGCATGTTTGGGATGAGGAAACCGAGGGCACACACTAAGATATTCTGACCACAGATGCCACCCCTGCCCTGCAGAGGCTTGTCCCTGGGAACAAGACAGACTCTATACTCACCTGGTCTTCCTTGTCCATATCTGAGGTACCTCGACTCTCTGTACCTCAGCTTGCCACCCCACTGATGTGTGGGTGCAGGAATCCCACCATCCTGGCCGAAAGGCCACAGAGGACAATATAGAACTGAGTGACCTTAGGGATGTGAGGTAACCTCTCACTGTTATGGTCCTGGGCAATGTGGGCTGGAACGGAGTGTGCTCCATGAAAATCAGTTGTTACAGGTGACTGAAGATTGAGGGAGGGTGGCACTTTAGAAGGAGTGCTCCCTCCCTCCTCCCAAAGGCATAGGGAGTCACAGAACAGTGTGAGGTAGGGAAGGAGGGCAGGTCTGCATGGAAACTCTGTGGACAGCTGTCCTAGCCCTCAACCCTGACTCACATGGCCTGTGGAGTCACCACCACCCAGGCACAGAAAATGTTTCATTTGTTCCCTGAGGAGTGGTCAACACTAGGAACTGAGCCTAAGGGCAGGAAGAAACCAAGCCAGGGAGGATGATGGGTAAGCATCTTGCTTAGAGGGTGAAGATAACAGAGGCGAGTTTTAGGAACAGGCAATAAATCTTCATTTCCATTCACAGGTCTAGTGACCCCATAGTGAAATAAACAGCTAAGTTGTCACCTGCATTCTCTGCAGCTTCTCTTCCTTTAAGACCCAGGTACCATCCCCCACCTCACCCCACTAGAAAGCCAACTCTATGGAGTGCCTGGGGTCCTTCTGTGCCACTGCACAACTGATAACACTGGGCAGAGAGAGCTGAGGGTAAAGAGGAGGCTATGCTTCAGTTCCTCTTGCCCCAGCATAGCAGGTAGCCCAGAGCAGTGGCTAATGAGAAAGTGACAGCTGAATGAATGAATGAGCAGTTCTCTCACTTGATCCCTCTGCCTTTCATTTTGCCAGTGAGGACACTGAAATCCAGTGAGGGGACATGACCTGGCTAGCATGGATCCAGGGTGGGGTCTAGAGCCAGGGCCTACGCACCATCTGGGTAGGCTATTTTCCAGCTGTTCCCAGGGGCCAGACAGGCAGGAAGTTTGAGGACAATTACATGGTCAGATGGAGTTTTGTTACCGGGAGGAAGGGGGCGCATAGACAGCCATGAACGTCCAAGGGGGCTGATCCTGGGCCATGGTCACTTGGTAACTTGGTAACAGAACCTCTTCCTGGTGTCAGGACAGAACCAGAGTCCAGGACCAAGTGAACACACCAGCGGCTGGAATCTGGTAGGCAGGATCTCCCATGAGTCATCAGTGGAAATAAGAGCTATCTCCTCTGGTTCTCTCTATTGTCTGTACAGGGAAATACACCATCCCAAGCAACATGGGCCCTAGCCCAACTTTTCTCTGCTAGGTGTGAAGGCAGAGAGACTCAGAGAGGTGCTCTGACTTGCCCACAGTCATACAGCAAGGACATTGCAGATCTAGTTGCTGAGCTATACAGCCATGAGATCCTCAGGTCTGAGACCTTGATCCTGTCATGCTGCTGAGCTATACAGCCATGAGATCTTCAGGTCTGAGACCTTGATCCTGTCATGCTGCTGAGCTATACAGACTGAGATCCTCAGGGCCTCTTCTCCCCGCGGATCTTCACCCACAAAACAAGGAGAATGATGAATCCAGGGACCTTGTAGGGACCAAGGCAAGAGGAGAAACTGAGGTATAAGCATCCTTCTTAAGGGTGAATTAGGGGAATCTGACTCCGGAGTCCTGCACAGACCCTTACGCACAGTTTCCAAGCTGCATCAAGGAAGTTAACAACAGTACATAGAGCGGCAAGGGAGCTGGCCTTCCCAACTGAACAAGTTTATGTTAAAAAGAAACTTTACCTCTCTCCTTGCAGTGGAAAAACTTGTGTTCTTGCTGCAAGTAGAAGGTTACCATGAAAACTAGAAGGCACTACTGAGTTTCAGCAAGGACGTTCCTGCCAGCAGGCTACTGGCTTGACTATGGTCACCTCCATGTGCCTCGGACTTCCCTGACCGTGCCATCCTTATGTGCTACCGACTTCCAGGACCACGACACCTCCATGTGCTGCTGACAATCCAACCACAACCGCCTCCTCACAGCACTGCCTATAGGTAAGGCCACACACCTTTTGCTGACTAGAGAGCAGCGGCCAGCCTGAGGTGGGGGATAGGATCATCCTAACCTGGCTCAAGAGCTTGAAGTGCCCCTGTCAGGTGGCTGAGAGGGCTTAGTGGGAAACTCCTCAGTAGGGCAGGACACATGGCGAGCGTGGGACCAAACTCCAGACTCCAGACTGGTTACCCTATACTTTGTTTCTAGAGCTAACCTCAGGAAATAGTAGACAAAAGTCGCAGGTGCTAAGTAAGCAGGTTAGGTAATGTGTCAGGGTGGAGAAGACAACGAAGAAAACAAAGCAGGGTAACATAGAAGGGGAGTGGGACAGTGGCTTTCTATAGACATGCAACTCTATACATACTATGTATTTCTACTACCTTAGGCAGGATAACGAGGGAGGCACTGGAGCTGGGGCCTAAGGGAGAGGAGGTATGAGGTGCAGGGCTCCTGCTGTACCTAGAGTAAGAGCAGATGCTACTGGCCCCTGGAGCTCTATTCTTTGCTGTGAGCTTTGTTAAGTGCAGATTTGGGAAAGTTGCATGAAGGCTTGGGACTAAGCTCTGGGTGCTTTCTCACGGCTGCTCTCCCTGGGCAGTGTTCCAGCCATATACTTTACTAGGGGGCTTTCCCCCCACCCCCTCAAGCATATATAACCGTTTGAAAGTAAGTCAGTCACCAAGACCCTACAGCTGTGGAGTGTCTTTCATAAAGCAAAGACACACTAGGACATAATCACAGCAGGACATCAGTACTGATTCAAGGAGGCCAGCTTCTCTTCAAGTCTCAGGAAAGCTGCCAGCTGACCGAGTGACCCTGACCCCCATTTCTGATTTGTCTGCCATGCATACAAATATTAAAGGTGGCATGCATTTGCAGTGTGGCCTTCCAAGGAGAACAGTCAGTTGATCCTAATGGGATGGACAGCCTGACAGAGGGGGCCCAACTTGTGTGCTTTGTCTTCCTGACCCTGCAGGACACAGATAGGTCAGCTCAGGGCTAGCAAAAAGGTGAGGTGGGGCCACAGTGGAGCCTTTATACACAAGGAAAATGTGCAGACCCCTAGAGAAGACCAAGCACCCTGACATCACATCTATCATGCATCACTGTATTATACATACCTCTATATCGTGCATACCTAGGTACCACATAACCTTATACATACTATACATACTATGTATTTCTATATACCACTCACCAAGATGCCTCTCATGATCTGAGCCAAGGGAACTGAGTTTGTCAAGTATACAGCCTACACCATGGATCTGATCACATGTCACTATCAGCCCTGCTGGCACATGAGGCCTTCAGACCTGGACACTGCGGCCTCTTCAACTGTTCCCATTACACAAGACAGGGTGGTGAGACAAGCCACAGCTTGTGCTTGCTTCAAGCCACAGCACTGTTTATTTGGTGGTTGGGTATTTTGGCATTCTCCTAAATTCCATATTTGGGTGAACGTTCCACCACCTCCCTGATGCTTCCACACACAGAGCACGTGGACTCTCTACTGGTTGGGTCTGTACACGTGTCCTGTGCTCCACAGCCTCAGGATAGGCTGGGATTAGGACCTCATGCCCACTTCACAGAATAAGACAGAAGCCCAGGACTGGTTTAGAAGGACTGGACTATGGTTTGAATGTGTTTCCCAAGTTAATGTCCCCTCCCCAGAGCCATCGTGTTGGGGACTAGAAGTGATGTGGTTCTGCAGGCCCAGCCCCTCAATGGAGCACACTGTCATCCTGGGGCAGGGTGTCTTAGGAGTGTGTTCCTGAGAGAAAGATGAGCCCCATTCTCCCTCTTCCCTGCCTGCCTGTTGTCTGCCATGAGGTAGGTACTGGAAGTGATTCCTCAACCTTGGGCTTCTCTCTTTCCAGGAGTGTAAGAGGCAAATCTCTATTCTTAATAAATGATGCTGCTCCAGCACAGCTGAAGTTGACATGAGAAACTCTTTTTCTCTGAGTTCTACAGAAGTTCAAACCAAGGTGCCAATGGGGCTGGTATAATGATTCTGGACTGTCCAGGATAATTATATCTGTCTACATATGCATATGTCTGTACCCTTGTGCATGCTTGCATGCGTGTGTGTGTGTGTGTGTGTGTGTGTGTGTGTGTATACATCTATCTATCTATCTATCTATCTATCTATCTATCTATCTATCTATCTATCTAATCCATCCTCTGACCTATTTACAGGATTACAAAGCTGATAAGTGCAGGCCCCAGAGTCCGTGTTTCAGTCAGCCTCTAAAGGCAGGAAAATGATGACATCCCAGCTAATGTGCAGGAAGGCAAGAACCCTTTACTGAGCCTTGTCTATTAAGGTCTCCAACTGACAAGGCAAAACTACCAAATAAGAAAGACTACCTGCTGTTTTTGACCCACAGATCAGATACTAACTTCATGCATTGTACCCTTGAAGGTTCCTCTAAATCCTCCTAATGTAACCTTCTGGTACCTGCAGCCCAGTGCAGTGGGCACAGCCAACTCTCACAGCAGTGTACCCTGTGTGCAGCTGTGCCAAGTTTCCCTATGAGGAGATGAACTGAGGTCCATCTTCATCACCCCATCTTACCTTAACGTAAGGGTAAGGTAACCCCTTACCCTTAAAGACCTGATTTCCAAGCCAGGCCTCACTCTGAAGGGTTTGGGGTTATAACTCCAATACAAGAAGTAGGAGGATGACAATTCAACACACAGCAGGCCCGCAATAGGGGAAGGGCTCTCCTTCTGGGCACAAGCTGGGCATCTGTGCTGACATGATCTTCCTGATGCTCAGTTTAGCAGTGAGCAAAGGCAACAAGTGTCTCTTGTGGTAACGTAGGGAGGTCTTGGCCAGCAACAATGCCCCCTTGCATCTGATCTCCCTGAATTCAATACCACCTTTCCACCTCACTACCACAGGAAAATTGCCAACACAGAAGGCAGTGCCAGAGCCTGGCCTGGTCCAGAGTGTCTCAGACCAAGAGCTGGTTCCACATATCATTGGGTAAGGTTAGAGAGGCCAGGAGACCCTGTGTTCCCAGAGGACATAGGTTACTCTCTCCACCTTGCCTGTCTTGTATGCCTTCACCAGGCTGGAGCTGTGTTAGCACAGTTTTTCCCGGTCCCTGTCAGTTTAGCCAAATTGACTCTGCTGAATTTCCCACCTGCCTACCACCCCCATCTGACACACACTGGCCAGAAGTCTGGCCAAAGTGCCTGAAGTGAGAGAGCAGCTGGCCAGAGCCTGAAACACTGTACACTGCCCTGTAGCAGATACCTTCTGCAGAGACCCACTTCAGCCCTCATGAGAGGATACCAGGTATCTGGAGGCTTCTTTCTGCTTCTGTTCCTGTGCATGGGTGGTGGGACACTGCCTGAGCACCCAAAATCAAACTGTCCTGAGACTTAACCACCCAAATGGAGGAACTCAGCTGTGCAGGCCTTGTCCAGAGCTGGGAGCCTGTACTTGAGTGTCCAGAGTGAAGTTTCCTTGACCTGGTTCCCAAGCATTTTTCCAACTTCCTGCTGAGTCCCTGAACTCCCAAGCGGCTCTATGACCCACTGTTCCCCTGCCTGTGTTCCTTCTTTTCCCTTGCTTTCTTTACTCTTTTTCCCTCCCTCCCTCCCTCCCTCCCTTCCTCTCCCCCCCTCCCTTGTCCTTTCCTCCCCTCTCCCTTTCTTTCTTTGAGACAGAGTTTTCCTGTGTAGCTCTGGCTGTCTTGGAACTTGCTGTGTAGACCAGGTTGGCCTCAAACTCAAAGATCCACCTGCCTCTGCCTCCCAGAGCCGAGATTAAAGATATGCACTACCATACCTGGTGTCTGTGGCTTTCTTCATAGCTCTAGCAAGTGTCCCATTCACACCCTTGTTCTCAAATCCTTCCCCAGGACATACTGCCCTTACTTGTGAGCCTGCTAAGTCCTCTCCCAGCTCCCAGCTCTGCAGTATAACTCAGCCTCTTCCCTTTCTTGAAGGAAGTGACCTCTCTCCTCAGTTATCACCTTGGTTTGAACTTAGAACCTCACTGATAAGAGAACCTGAATTTGCTGAGGACTAACTGGGTCTCAGGTACCCATTTCCTTTCTCCCCTCCAGCAACCTTCCTAAACTTTTTTTTTATTATTCGATATAATTTATTTACATTTCAAATGATTTCCCCTTTTCTAGCCCCCCCCACTCCCCGAAAGTCCCATAAGCCCCCTTCTCTTCCCCTGTCCTCCCACCCACCCCTTCCCACTTCCCCGTTCTGGTTTTGCCGAATACTGCTTCACTGAGTCTTTCCAGAACCAGGGGCCACTCCTCCTTTCTTCTTGTACCTCATTTGATGTGTGGATTATGTTTTGGGTATTCCAGTTTTCTAGGTTAATATCCACTTATTAGTGAGTGCATACCATGATTCACCTTTAAACCTTCCTAAACTTATTTCAGCTTAGGGACCTGAACATCATGGGAAGAAAGTGACTTGCTATTATCACCATGGTTGTCTGTTTCCAAATATTCCCAACACCTGCAGCCTACCACATAGACTCCACAAGAACCCTGATCCAGGCCAGGAGATGCAGAGTCTCAATACCCTCCCACAGTGGGCAGGACCTTATGACAGTGCAATGTGATGCAGGTGTCTTCTGAGGTCTGGACACACAAGGTGACAAAGATCATACTGGGCTCTTCCTCTTTGTCACCCCATTGCACCACTTTCTAAGGCAGTGGTTTCCAACTTCTCTAATGCTGCAACCCTTTAATACTTCTTAATTCTTAATGTTGTCATCACCCCTAACCATAAAATTACTTTTGTTGCTAATTCATAACTGTAATTTTGCTACTGTTAGAATCATAGTGTAAATATTTTTGAAGATAGAGTTTGCCAAAGGAGTTGTGACCCACGGGTTGAGGACCACTGCTCTAAGGTTGAGGGAGCCTGGATCACAGGGAAATAACCAAATAGGCAAGAGAGGGGTGGGGATGAGGTCAGGGATGCCTCTAGGAATCCAACCCCAGGTCTCAAGATGCACCAAGGGACAGTAAATAGAGCAATCTCTACTCAAAAGAACCATTGGTTTAAACTACTAGGTTCTGTGTTTATTTGTATTATAGTCACAGCAACTACAATATTACAGTGATCCAGGAAGTGTTAATTGGCAATGGGTAATAAATAGCCTGGGTAAGCTGATGGCATATGACCTCTGTGACATCAGGAAAACAAATCTCTCTGGTCTCAATCTTCTTTCTGGCCTGAAATATGGGGAACCAACCACATTGCTTTCCTATTTTCTTTCTGTTGGATTTGGGGTGGAAGCAAATAAAATTTACTTCAGAGACAAAAATGTATCTCTTTCTTTTCTTATAAGTTTAAAAGAATTTATGTGTATGTGTGTTCAGGTGTACACATGTGTGCATCTGTTTGTCTACATGTGTATGTGTGTCTGATAGTATGAATGAGAATGGCTTCTGTAGGTTCATATATTTGAATGCCTGCTCTCTAGCTGGTAGAAATATTTTGGGAAGGATCAGGTGGTGTGGCGTTGTTGTAGGAGGTATGCTACTGAGGGTGGGTTTTGAGGTTTCAAAAGCCCATACCAGGCCCAGTCTGACACTCTCTGCTCCCAATTAAAAGGTAAGATGTATGCTCTCAGCTACTGCTTCAGCACCATGCCTGACTGCCTGCTGCCTTGCTCCTGGCCAGAATGGTCATGGACTCATCCTCTACAACTGTAAGTAGGTCCCTAGTTAAATGCTTTCTTTTGTAAGTTGCCTTGGTATTGATCTCTCTTCACAGCTAATAACTAAGACTGTGTGTGTGTGTGTGTGTGTGTGTGTGTGTGTGTGTGTGTGTGTATACCATTGCCTGTGGATTCCAGAGGAGGATTCCAAGATTACTTGGAGCTAGAGTTATCAGCTATTGTGAGCCTCCCAACATAGGTACTTGGCATCTAACTCAGGTCTTCTACAAGAGTAACAGTACTCTTAACAGCCAAGACATCTCCTTAGATCCCCTTTATTTTCTTCTTTGTGGTCCCTACCTACCCACTTGCTATGAAGTTCTGGGCATAGAATCCTGGCCTTTGGCATGCTAGGCAAGCTCTCTGTCACCAAGCCACAAGTTCAACCCAGCAGTATTCACTAGACAGGATGTCACTCACTGAGGCAGCATAAACACTTAACGCCTACATCTCAGTGATGGAGAGTTTTTACCATCAAAGGACTTCATGGATTCTCATGAGCCTGCAAAGCACTCAGCCTGCCCTACTCCTGATAGACAGTGGGAGAAAAGACCTGAACCTGGTGAGCAGCAAGTGCTTATGTTCCCTCCAAGCCCTGCCAGAACCCTTTTCAAGCCATGCCCAGGAGCCCTCTGAGCCTTATATGGTGTCCATGGCTGGGGAGCAGCCTTAGAAGTTAGTGTTCTGACTTGTAAAACCCAGGCTTCAGGAAGTAAGTGGACAACCAGTATGCTGTGAGCTGGTTCTACTAACCATTGTGTTTAGAGGTCAAGGTATAAAGCCAATATGTAACAGGGTAGGAGCCCTTGAGGTTCCTTTCCTGGGGAACTGGAACACCACTTAGAAGCTTAGATGAGTAAGTGACACTACACCACACTGTTGAATGCTGAGAGACCCATAGGCAAGTCCATACCACTGACACACCTCTTCGTCTCACTCTTCCTCTTAGCTTTTACAATAAAAGCATCACAAGGCTTCTAATACCCTGTTTAGCAAGAATGTGGAGCCAATGTTCACCCACATGCTGTCACAACCTCTTTAGAAAGTGACCCTGCTAAGCCCAGCAGAAGGCTCTCACTCACATACTACCATGTTCACATCCACAGGAATGCCACAGCTCAAGAGCTAGGAAACACAAGAAAGAATGACTTGCCGCCCTGACTATAATAACTTTGAACATGCAGCTATTTGTGTAACGGAATCCAACACACCAACACAGATGAATGGAGGGGGACCATGCACATGATGAATCTCACTAGCGAAGTGTTGAATGAATGGGCTGGGGTTAGAACTCAGTGGTAGAACACTTGCCTGGTGCGTATGAAGAATTTTTTCCCCAGTATTGAATAAATAAACCTTAAAAGACTGAATGCACAAAGCAAGTTACAATTTTTTTTTAAAGACAAGGTTTCCCTGCATAGCCCTGACTGGCTTTGAACTAACAGATACATCCCTGCCTCTGCCTCTGCCAAGTGCTGGGACTTGAATTAGCCTCCACACCTCACAACTAAGAGTGACTTGCATACCCACATTCAGTGGTACTGTTCATAACACCCAAGGCAGCAGCAACTTCTGTGCCCCCCCCACACCCAGTATATAGAAGCAAAATAGGGTAGAAACATCCAGTCAACTGAGCTTTAGAAAGGAAGCAGCTGTGGCACATGGTAGTGCAGACAGACCTTGGAGATGATATACCAAATGAGATAAGTCTCTCAAGGACAAATATTTGAGGAGGGGTCCCTAGAAATAGAAAGTAGCACTGTGGGGCCATGGGGATGATTTGGGAAATTGGGGCACATTCTAGGGATGGCTGATGGGGATGGCTGCACAAGTGTGACTATGTTCCCCAGGGCACAGTGAGTTGGTTACCATGGTGGCTTTTACTAGGCTCAGTGGTGCACATCTGTGTTCCTGCAATGGAATGCTGAAGCAGAAGAGCATTTTGAACCCAAATCAGGGTCTGCTCTGGCAGCATGATGAAATGATGAAACTGTTTATTTGTTTGTTTGTTTGTTTTTGAGACAGGGTTTCATCATGTAGCTCTAGCTGTCCTGGGACTCACTATGAAGACCAGGCAACCTCAGACTCACAGAGATCTGCTTGCTTCTGCTCCTGAGTACTAGAATCAAAGCAAATAGCAGAAAATACTGTTATGTATTTCAAGTTTAAAATGTGGAAACCCATCTTATATATTAGGAAAGTCACCAAACTGTGCCTGGAAATGCAGGCTCCTGACTTGAGGTTTTGTTGGGCTCTGCATCTAGGATATAGGCAGGATGAGACTTGAGAGGCTGCACAGGGCTATCCTATGCCAGAGGACAGAATGGTCTTCCTTTGTTTCTTCTGTATCTGGTTTATTTCATTAACAATGCCCTCAGATCTGGCCAGCCAGAGTACTTGGGAGAAGGTCCTTGCTCCTCTCATGGATAAAGAGTCTGTAGCTTCCTACTCACAGCAGAAAAAAAAAAAAAC
Source organism: Apodemus sylvaticus (assembly GCF_947179515.1). Classification (NCBI taxonomy): domain Eukaryota; kingdom Metazoa; phylum Chordata; class Mammalia; order Rodentia; family Muridae; genus Apodemus; species Apodemus sylvaticus. Next base: position 121,663,549 of record NC_067473.1, read on the forward strand.
AACAAAAAACATAAAGCATAAAACAAAAACAAAAACAAAAAACAGAGACATTCCTCAACGGTTCCGTATGATTTCTAGTTAAAGAAGTCACAAGTTCCAACCAGACCCAGCCACTGGCGGGGCTCCAGAATCAGTCTACATTAACTTAAGACCACTAATGAAGAATAATTAACAGCTTCAAGGGAGCCTGGCACACCCTGTGTTTAGAAGTGGTTAATTATGCATTGTCTGCACAACACCCTTTTCATACTCTTTAAGTTTTGGGTCGCAGTTTTAAACAAGGAAATATGGCACCAGGCGAAAAGCCAAGTGGCTGTGCTCAGAGCCTCGTGAGGAGAGCCCCTGGGGCTGCACCGCCACTTGCTAAGCCTCACTAGATACAGAGCCTCTGGCACTTTCATGCACCTTTTCATAGTCCCCAAAGAGCTGCTAGAGGTGGGTTTAGCAGACCTGGCCACCTTAAGAGAGCGCCCAGCAGAGCATCATAGAATGAGAAAGAGAGTTCCTAAAACTCCTGGACAAGCAGGAGCTGACCGCATCCGAAGTTCCTGTCCATTTTCATGATACACCATCAAGGTTGTGGTGAGCAGTGGACAGAAAGAGGACAAACCTGCCATGGGCCTGGTGCTCTGCACAGTGGATAGCCACCAGCACTCAGTGAGCAGCACAGTAGCTTCTCTGACCCTGCTCACCTTATGACTATATTCCTAACTAGCCTTGTAACTATAGCCGAAGTATATCCCGTGTCTCAGTTTTTTAACCTAGAAAGTGAGATGTGCCCACATCCCTCTGCTCAGGTCAGTGCCTTCAGTGGAGAGTCATATGCAGCAGGTGTCAGAGCCCCAGCATTTACATCACTGTCCTGCCTGTCTTTGTAACCACCTCCCCATGCTTCCTCCTCACCTTTAAATAGTCTATATAGACAAGTGCTGTCCACTGCTGACAACCAAATCCATTGCCTACTCGCAGGCATCGTTCAGATGTCATCAGTAAGCCTTCCCAGCTCCTCCTGAAGGCTTCCTCCATGCTGCAGAGTCTTGCAGCAATCCCTGCCTCAGATTTCAGGCTCGTTAGTGGGTCTCCCTTGGCAGGCTGGGAGCCCTGAAGGAAAGGGCATATGCACTGAATAAGAACCTGCCACATAAATAGGTGGGAGGGGCTGCTGTTGGCTTGGTCTTTTACTCTTGGACCATGTGGCCCTTACTGTAAACTTGGGTTTGCCATAGCCAAGATCCTTAGTGGGCTCTCCAGTGATTGCAACACAGCATCCATCCCTGATGATGTCAGGTGGCTTTTCTCATGTCCTGGGGACCCTCAGTTCTTTCAAAGTCCTTAGGCTTGTCCTGTGTTTTTCCAGCAAAGCCCTTCAGACATGCTCCCCACTATAAGAGGTCACTTCTGGAAGGTCCACTCAGACACAGACCCTCTGTTCTGCCAGGGCTTTGATCACATGCTTTCTACAGCTGAAAGAATCTGTTCCTCTTCTTCTCTACCAGACACCAGCATCTGCCTGGTCTGAAGATAGAGATAACTGAAAAAGTCTGTCTCAGGACAGAGAGAGCTGAGTTTTAATCCCCAGGCCACATGGACACAGCTCTGTGTTTGGGTCTCACATATCTCAGCTTTGTGAATGGCTGTACTACTGCCTTTTGGTTTTTCTGGCTGAGATTAACAACAGAGTATACTGCTCCACCCAATTCATTAAGGATCAAGCACAGGTGTTCCTGGGCACACAAGGCATTCAGTCCTGGAGGGCCACACATAACCTAAGAGACAAACGTCTCTCCAGCTGCACGTACTGTGTGTGCTGAGGCCCTGGTGTGAGCACCTAGAGCTCATGTGGCCGGAGTAATCAGATGCAGGACGGGCCTCACTGCTTGGCACTCACCCAAGTATGGAGACTTCCTTTCTCTGGTGGTTGTGGGACCCTCGGCACCCTCTTCCAAGAAAGCCCTCTAGGAGTGAAAGAAAGCAAAGCTTCCACACTTTCCCAGAACTGCATGCATACTAATGACCATGATCTTCACAGAGATCAGGAAAAAGTAATTCCCCCAGAGGAGATGAAATAGTTTGTTTCTTGAAGCTTGTAATTACAGCCATTCAGACGTCCCTGCCATGACCACATGGCACTCTACTGCAGGACACAGCACGAGTAACTTGAGCAAAGTGTTCATGGAGACCATAAATAAACACACACACACACACACACACACACACACACACAAATACTTTATATATACTTTCCAAAGGTATAAAGACTCACAATCCCCCACATACACATACTCATAGCCATTCTCATACATTAACACACACACACACACACACACACACACACACACACACACAGGCTTTCAGCCCCTTGCAGTCCTTGTCACTGTAGGAAGCAACACTCAAATCCCACTTATTACAGTTGTCAGGTTCAAATCCCTGCTGATGGGGAAATGGGCTAAAGGGGAAACGTGGCCTGTCCCAGGTGGTACCTGAGGGAAGATGCTCAACTCTAGTTCTCTGACCTCTGGGTCAGGTGGTCCCCAGTCTGCCATCCCAGATCTGTGCTGACTGGAGGAATCAACCAATTCACTTGTCATAGCAACTCTTCTACTGGAAGGAGTGTGACTACAGGCCAGGGCTACATTGTTGCCTTCCTGGGAGCCAGACCTGTTCAGCACATCACTGGCTCCCTGGGTTGCCACAGCAGTAAGAATTATGCAGCAGGGCTATACTCTAGCATGGTCAAGGAACCATGCCTTTGCAGAACCCCTTCTAGTAGCAGGCTGGAGGGAGGGAGGGATTGTTGAGCCAAGTTGCAGAGTGGACCACACTAAGTGCCACCAGCATTCCTGGCCAGTTGCAGGGGCCTGGGGCTGAAATAGACCAGTCTTGGAACTGGGCAGGCTCGGCTGAACTTCCTTTCTTGATCGCATTGCCCTCATGGCCTAGGTCCTCTGCAGAGGGGGATCTACTTACCTTTTATAGGCCCCATGCAACGGCTGCAGGCACAGGAACTGCCAGTAATCCAGGCAAAAGGCCTTGAACTTGAGCATTTTCACTTTTCAGTCTATAGTGGACTGCAGTGGTGTCTCCAGAGAGACACAGCAAGGGGCTGCTAGGAGGTGGAGGCCTGGCTGCCGGTCCCTGCCGCGGCCCCCACTCACATGGCCCAGCCTTGCCTAGTACAGCTCGCACAGTGCGCGCCTCCAATACAAAGAGCAGCAAGCACAAAAGCCGGCAGCTCATCCGCGTGCACGCTCTCACCGGGCAGTCTCACGCTGCTGCTGTCTCTGGTGCCCAGTGCTTCTGGGGGCTCTCTTGGGGGTCCCCCAAACAAACCAGAGCATCCCTGGCCATGCTGAGCTGCGGGGGCCCCCAGCCCATCTTCCTGAGGAGCCTGCGAGTGATGGCTTCTGCAGCTGCTCTACCAGCTCTTTTTCCTCCTAGGCCGGGGTTCTGATGGTGAGCCAGTGTCCACCCACCTGCCTTAACTGAGTGGCAGGGACAGGGCAGGCTCGGGGCAGGGGGAGGAGAGCAGAGAGGGAGGGGTCCAGGTGACAGACAGATACTTGCCTCTTCTGCCAGATAAATTACGTGTGGAGGAATCCTGGCCTGGCCTGCAAGACTGAAAACTCACCACGTAGCCACATGGTGCTTGCGGTGGGGGTAACTGGGCTCTGAAAGGCAATAGGAAAGACTGACAAGGCCGCCAGCTCCGTTGCCCAGGCGACAGGAACACATTGATAAAATCTAAAATGGAACGGCAATGACAGCTGCTCATTGGCTGCTGGAAGAGACTCCTGCAGCTAATGAGGGAGGGCGGGAGGGCAGTAGCTGGGCTGAGGGGCCATGGCCAAACAGGGGCATTGTTTCTCAGGCTGAGTCTGGGACTCTGTGGGCCATAAGTCCTGGTAGCTACAGGCTAGAAGAAGAGTCCATCCTCTGTCTGTCTCCTTTCCTGCCCCTTGGTTGGTTGACTGGTTTCTGAATCAACTCCAGTGGCCTATTCCTCACATACCAGCCAGTGAGTTTAATGCATCATTTTGTTTCCAGACACCAGCATGATTCCCCCCTCCCCCTGCCCTGCTGCACTCATAATAAAGGCAGGATTCCTCATCAAGCAACTGTTGGACACTCAGCTAGTGGTCTGACCTCTCTGGTACCTGGACACAGAGCCCAGCTGCACCCCTTTTCCCCCTGATGTATCCTTCTAGCCCTATGTAGGGTTCCCTCTCCTAGGAATGCCTCATACATGATCATATCCCCATTACGACCCAGATGCCTACCTTCCCTAGACATCCCAGTAAAGCAGCACAGCCTCCCTTGTCACCAAGTGTGATTCCTCCTGGATGCCTGACTCTTTGTGTCTGACTCACAACTCCCTTCATCAGCTTGGAATGCCCCCAGGGAGGGACCACATCTTTCCATCAAGGTCTGCACCAGCAGCTGCTCCACCATCAGCAGGGGAAAGTGTAAGAACCTTAGAAGGCGACTGAGACAATCTCCGTGCCCAAGGGACTTTCCTAAGTGCCACACTCACTTAGCCACCTTAGGCTCCAAATCTGTATCAATTCACATCCCTATAGATGAGGAAACAAAGGCCTAGGGAACATCCCATGTTCAAGATGTATTATATACACAGAGCTCTAAGCCCAGCAGCTAGGAGAGACCTGAGGCCAAAAGAGCCTGAACACCCTGAGCTAGAAAGCCTAGCTCCTAGGAGCAGGGTGGAGATCCATCCTGTACAAAGTCAAACAAAGCACCTGGCCTGGCAAGACAATTTCACCTGTGGTCACCAGCAAGCTCTCCATCAGAGATGACTTGTGACCAATGTGTTAACACCGGGTAATGCCTGGAGAAGTGTTTGGTTGTCACCAACAGTGCTGGTGTTGAGGGATGATTAGATGCTACCAATTATGCTACTCAGTACAGAACAAGGATTCTCAGCCCTGACTTCTCTGTTGGAAGTGTGGGACTGAGAAAGTGGGTCTAGAGAGTGGGTCCAGGGGCTTATGGACTGGAGGATTGCAGGGGCCAGGGCAAGCTCCACTGCATGCACTGGCCTGCAGATGGGGAAGGGAAAGGATTACACCAGCATCCTCGGAGCTGAGCAGGCCCTCCTGCTTCATCAGCATGAAGACAGCTGGGGGGTGGGGGGCAGGCAGGGAAGGGGAGGTGGCCATCTGCCTGAGAGATGACCCTGTTTGCCAAGGTGGCTTATGCTGTTCCCTTCCCCCACCCAGAGTGCCACCACCCCCTTCCTGGGACAAGGGCATTGGCTTCCCTCTCACGCGTGTGGCAGAGGAAGCTGGCTATGCCTGTGAAAGGCGGCAATTACTGGCTGGGACCTTTGTTTCTGATTTCCCAGGCTGTGGAGCCTTTAGAACCTTGGCGGGGTGAGGCGGGGCAGGCTAGGGAAAGGCTTGTGGCAGAGCTTGAAATGCACTTTCTCAGGGGCTTGCAGACCGCTGCCACTTAAGAAGGCCACAGAGGCCAGGTAGCTGGAGCCCTGGGTCACAGATCTGGTTCAATGTTCTGATATCCTGAGTCTCTGGGTCCATCTTTCTCATGTAAAGAATGGTCACACTGAGCTGGCTCTGGCAGATCCAAAGGGGGCTGTGAGGATTCCAAAGCAGGTCACATATCACAGTCAGGTGACAGAGACTTCAGCAGATGTCATTTAGCATTTGCTTCAATGTTGTGCTGCGAACATACTGAACATGCTCCACCTCAGGGCTTTTGCACTAGCTGCTCCCAGAAGAGCTGCCGATCCCACCCACCAAGGCTAACCAGCTGAGACTCCTCAGAACTACTTTCCTAGCTTCCCTCTGGTCACTCCGTGCCATTTACCCTTTCCCTTCAGTCCTTGTCATGCCCTTCCCTGGCACATTACACTAAGAAATGGAATTTGTGCCTTTGTTGCAAGGTGGCAAGACAGCAGCTGTGGTGTCCTGAGGACTTGATGCCCACAGGTACTCAGGAACCCGGGTTGAATGGAAGAGTGGCTACCTGAGCCTTCCTCTGACCCCCAGCTCTGCCCTCTAGGAAGTAAAGGGCTACCCTGGCCATGGCCCTGCCTGGTCTGGAGAAAGCTTGGGCTGGCTTTGATGTGAACTGTACAGTCATACTCCAGTTAGTAGGGGACTTGATCAGCCCCACCCAGCCCCCACTGAATCAAGAGCTCCATCTATCTTTTCTTCCCTTCATTCCAGAGCTTTCTGGCACTTCCTTTAGTAGGCCCCCATGTCTGTTGGGATGGTAAAGGGGTTCATGTAGGTAGAGACACTGCTCTTAGCAACTCCACTGGGTTATAGAAAGTAACAGGCTCAGCTGCCCACAGGAGTTTCTTGAACTTTTTTCTCTGGGGCCCAGCATACCCTGCCATGGATACCCTCAGACATGAATGTATATTGAGCCAGCCTGGGGTGGAACTGTGAATGTATCCAAGAGTGAGCATGGCCTGTTTAAGTCCTGAAGTGGATGCAGTCCTGGCTTGCCCAAGTACTGCTGTGTGGAAGCCCACTGGCAAGTGTCTGTGTGGGAGGAACCAGGACTTAAATTGTTCTGGATCTCATATATGCATGAGTCTGACAAGAGCATGAGAAATGGGTATGCCAAGTGTGTCCCACATGTGGGTAAGACTGGGGCAGCACATACATCAGAACCCTAAGGCTCAGATCCCAGCTCTGTCTCCCTGGTAGACATTAAGCAAGAAATGTCTGTCATAGGGCCACAACTCTCCTGTCTCACTGGGTATCATTAAATGAATCTGCTATAGTCATAGATGACACTGGACTATACAATATATAGGACTGTGCACATTACCTGTATGTTCCACACAGCTCTTGGTCCTCACATCTTGGGGCAGCGCCTAGCTCTGGACATGTGAACAGAGAGTACTGCCTTGCTATGTGCATATACGAGGGCTAGGAATTGCCCGCTACAACTTTCATATTTTTATATAGCATCTCCTGTATCCTGACATGTAAGTCTGGCCCTGCTTAATGTGCCCAGTGATGAGTTCACATTACGTAAGTCTCCAAAAGCCCAGTTCCTGAGTGGCCACATCTCCCACCCTAGCTCCTGTACCTCAGTCCTGCACAGACTGGGCATTTTTTTCTAGAAGTGGCTCACAATAAAACTCAACAGCCACCTTCAAATCCTACAACAAAATACAGATGCACCTCAACTCTAGCCACATCAAATCAACACACACAAGGTTCTCAGAACCTCTCCTGCCCATGATACAGAGAGCAAAACTCTTCAGGCCCTGGTAAGGGCAGGGGCCCAATATCTAATTTTTCTTTGGGTGGGTTTTGGCTTTGTTTTTAAGGTAAAGTGTCAAGAGTCCTGCCTATGTAACCAAGGATGGTCTGAAACATATCTTCTGCTTCCATCTACCAAGTGCAACCAAGTGCAGAGATCACAAATGTGCACTACCACTCTGGATTTATAGAGATGGAACCCAAAGCCTTCTGCAAGCTATGCAATGGCTCTACCCACTGAGCTGCATGCCCAGCCAAGTATAACTTTTTTGGTAAAAAATGGAGTGCCCTCTTTTGAAGACCCATACTCCACATTGGGATCTAAAGCATACAGAGCCAGCATCATGCCCCCCCCCCCCAGTGTACTGCCAATCAATGAAAATTCCAGGCTCTCACTGACTCCAGCTTTGGTTGTCATGGGAACTGCTTGCTGCAGGCTTCTCCTCAGGGAACCCCAGCCTTGGATCTTGCAACAATCAACCTCAGCACAACCTGACCTCCAGAGGATCTCAGTTTTGCTCTTGGGGAGGCCTCGGGCTAAGCCTTTGCTTGTGAGATCTGCTTTAATTTAATGTATTTTCTGGGGGTATATCAGCAGGACCTCTGGTGTCTGGAGGAGCTGGGGAGGGTCTCCTACTAAGAAAGTCAATTTTCACCACCCCCAAGGATTCCTCTCTACCCCAAGTGCATTCAGAAAACATGGGCCTTGGTGGCCCTGAGACAGGAGAGGCAGATGCAGGACAGTACCTGTATCGGTCAGTGGAGAGGCTGCTTCCGGTTTCCAGGGAGCTCCTGGGGTGGCAAAAGCGAGACAGGGTTACTAATGGTCCCACAGCAAGCCCCTTGGCACCCTGCCCATTCAGGTCACATGTGTGGCCTCAGACAAGAAACCATGTGCTTTAACCTCCCTCTGATGTCCCCAGAGGTTGCACTGCCACCCACACCTCAGCCTGGCGGTGACACAAAGGGTCTTTGGCAATGCCAGTCCATCTGCTTCCTCCTCAGATGGGGAAAACAAGGTTGGGGAGAGGATGTACTGCAGGCAGAGTCAAACAGCTCTCAGGCCTGGGATTTCTTCCCCCAAAGAGAAAATGTGGATGCTGGGAATCATGATAGAAGGCCTTGTACATAAGCAAGCTCCTACAGCTGAGTTGCATCCAGTCCTGGGCTGGAATTTAAATTTGCATATATTAACAGGTCACTGCCTTGATCTTTCCCCTGAAGAGACCTGAGCAGGCTTTACAGCCTCCATATTGGGAGAGGAAGCCCAAGACCCAGTCCCTGTCCCAGTCCACAGCCCTGTGGTCCAGCTCTGGACCCCAAAGTCTGGTTCCCAACTCCTTTCTTTGATCAAACTACAGCTGTGCTAATGGTGTATGGCTAGGGTCTGGCTACTAGGATCATATCTTGACCCCTTCATGTACCAGCTGTGAAAGAAGTTTGGTGTAAGTCATTTCCCATCCCATGTCTCAGTCTCCCTGTGTGTGAAAAGGAAACAGGAATGAGGCAAGCTTGCCCTCTGCCCAGGACCACATTCCACATTCTCCCCTGTGTTCTACGGTACTGGGGTAAGGGGGCTCAGTTGCCACCTTCTAGTGGTCATGTGGGAACATCTGCTAGGAAAGAGCAGTTCTGCTGTGTGTTTAAATAACTATGGCTCTCACAGGCTCATATATTTGAATACTTAGCCACCAGCGAGTGGTGTTATTTGAAAAGGATTAGGAGGTATGGTCTTATTGAAGTAGGTATGGCATTGATAGAAAAAGAGGGTCACTAGGGGTAGGCTTTGAGGTCTCAAAAGCCTATGCCAGGTCTACTTCCTGCCTCTGTCTCTCTCTGTCTCTCCAATACACCTTCCCACACCTCTGCCTATAGATCAGGATATAGCTCTTATTCTCTAGTACCCCACCTACCTGCTGACATGACTCCTGCTATAATAATGGACTAAGCTCCTAAACTGTAAGCAAATGTGAGAACAAAAGTTATGTTTTAAGTTTTTTATTACTGTGCCTAAGAGATCCATAAAACCTGTAAGCCCCTTGCCCAAGGACTGATACTTTCTGAATTCCTGGGGACTACTGATGTAAGATAACAAGCCACAGGTTTTTGCTCTCATAAACAAGTTTGTTTGACCCAACTGACTGGATGTGCTTGGTCACATGTAGGTGAGAGGTACATAGGCAGAAAGCTTGCCTCTGATTGGATGTAGGCAGGAGGTATGCAGGCAGGACATACATCAGGATATATGCTTGCTCCTGATTGTATACAGGTAGGAGGTATGTAGGCAAGAAATATGTTCATCGATATGCTTCCCCCGACTTGACCTTGTGGGAAATACATAGTCTTAGAGGTTTACTTTATATGTAGCCTTAGAGGTTAACTTTATAAACCTCTGCAAAATGTGACTTGTGACCATTATCTGGGAACCCTAGAATGGATCTGGCCAGGGTCCATCTTCCTGGCCAGTATTTAATTAAAGCTTGCTTCAAAATTGGCTCAAAAACTGTGGTAATGATCTTAATCTCATACAACGGGATTAACACAAGCCCTCAATTAAATGCCTTCCTTTATAAGAGTTGCCTTGGTCATGGTGTTTCTTCATAGCAATAGAACAGTGACTAAGACAGAAGTTGGTACTAGGGACTGGGGTACTGCTGTGACAGACCTGACCGTGCTGCTTGTGAGAGGAAGGTAGATTTGGATTAGGAAAGCAGTCGAATGCTTTAAATGAGTTTTAATAGGCTATACTAGTTGGACTGTGAAAGACAGTAACGCAGAGAGCAATGTGAATTATAGAAGCCTAGTTCAAGAACTTTTAGAGGGGAAGGATATTAGTAAGTGGTCAAGAGACCATTTTGTGATACTCTGGGAAAGAATGTAGCTGCTTTTGCCCTCATCCTAAAAATCTGCCTGATCCTAAATTGAAGAATTTTTAAATTAATGACAATGGCAGAGGAAATTTCAAGACAGCCTAGTATTGACTATGTTGCATGGTTATTGGTGGCTACTCTTACACATATGTATAATGAAAAGGAGTAAGCTGAGCAAGGGGAAAAATTACAAAATGTAGTTTGACAAGAAAAGTAGCACCAGGAAATGTAATATTGGAGCCAAGGCCAATGTTCAAGGAGATAGGAGAAAAGCCTAATGCTAAATGGAATAAAGAGCAGTGACCTCGGGACTTTATACGTAGCCTTAGCTTTATACGTGACCCCACTCAGCTTAGCTTCCAACTTGTGAAAATGAATTAAAGAAAGGCTTAAGCAGTGAAGGAAACCGTCAGCAACAGAAGCTGATACAATGTAGCTGAAGGAAGGGGGCCAAATTCCTGGCTTTAGAGTCAGTCAAGATTAAAAGAAAGGGGAAAGCATTTGGAATATAAACAAAGAATATAGAAAAATAAAAAAATAAAAATAAATAAAAAAAGAAAGGGATTGTGCAATCTCCCTCCACCACTAAGAAAAGCTGCTGAGGCCAGGCCTGTATCAAGGGTGTCCCTGAAGAGAAGCCAAGAGCAGGCCACTGCATAAAGTTCTGAATGTAAAACCAATTGCTGGATTGTACTTGCAATCCCAAGATGATGGAGATACTAAAGTCATGAGATACCCGCCAAAGAAATCTGTAGACCTGGTGTGTAACCCAGCTCAAGAGAGAAGTGTGTTGCAGTCAACAAAGCTAAAAGGAATTGGAGATCTGAAGATTGGTTTGACATCAAACAAAGAAATACAGAATTTGGAGTTTGCCCAGCTGGGTTTCATTCTTGGTTTGATTCAGTATTTCTCACTATGTTCCCTTTTGAAGTTGAAATTATATTCTGTACCATTGTATGTTAGAAATATGTAATCTTTTCCATTTTGATTTTATATGGGCTTACAGTTCAAAAAAAAGACTTTCATGCATCTCAGAAAAGACTTGGACTTTGGATTTTTAAACAATGTTGAGACTGTGAAAGACTATGGGGACTACTGATTGCAGTTTGCATTATGATATGGCTATACGCCTACAGGGGCCAGGAGTGGAATGCGGTGGTTGGAATAAAAATAGCCCCCATAGGATCATTTATATATTTGAATGCTTTATCACCATGGAGTGGCACTATTTGAGCGGGATTAGGAGGCATGGCCTTGTTTGGAGGAATTGTGTGCTGGGAACAGGTTTGGAGGATTCAAAAGCCCATGCACCCAGGCCTAGTCACCTCTCTCTCTCTCCCTCTCTCTCTCTCTCTCTCTCTCTCTCTCTCTCTCTCTCTCTGTGTGTGTGTGTGTGTGTGTGTGTCTGTCTGTCTGTCTGTCTGTCTGTCATCATGCTTGCTGCCGTGACGATAATGGACTAAGCCCCTGAAACTGTGCTTCCTTTTAGAAGAGTTGCATTGATCATGGTGTTTCTTTATAGCAATACAACATTGACTAAGACTTCCCGGGACTGACTTTCCCTCTAATGCCCTGCTAGCTTCCTACATAGGATACCTTCTCCTATGCAGTGGGCACTATGCACCTCCTCAAACAAGGACTTCCCCTACTGTTCTTATGTGAGACTATGTATGACCATTGCTTGGACATTACAAGCAGAATGCTGGGTGCCTATATCAGCAATCCAAATTTCAGTCTCAGTTTTCCTACTATCCTTGCACTAGGGTCTTACTAGAACCTATTCTCTGCTGAAAGTCAATGACAGCTCTCTCTGCTGTGTAGCCAGAGCAGAGCAGCTCTACCTGGTGTTAATGGTTCATTGAACAGCCCAAGCAGAGAAGGGACCATGGGCAGGCAGTGTCAAGAGTATCCCAGCACTTTCTAGAATGCTCACAGTCCATATAGTAGCCAACAGGGCATTGAGGAAGCAGTGGGCAGGGCTGGTAAACAGAATCCATGGTGACCTGAGTGGCAAGGTGGCCTTCAGAAGCCTTCCCTGAATGAGGGGCCAGTCAGTCCCTATTCCCCAAGCCTGGCTGCTCAGCCACAGACACTTCATGTAAAGCAATACCAGGGTGAGGTAACAAGATGCCTCCACATGGTGCTAGGTGCCCTGGCCACCCTGGCCATGTTCTACTCCCAGCATTGCCCCTGCTGTGACTACAGCAACATGTAGCCTGCAGTGGGGAGTTCATCTCACACAGGGTCCTATCCACTTTATCTAAGCCTCCTGTGAGCCTTTCAAGGCACAGGAGTTCTTTCTTTTTTTGTAGGTAGGAAGAGTCTTGGGAGCAGCACACGTACAGCACCACCATTCTACTCTCCCATCTACCCAGCAGTAATCTATTAGCCCTTGAAAAGCCCACTCCCATATCAAATATTAACTCCTTATACAGCCCTCTCCTACTGCCTACCTTGCGTCCACCCTGTGAAGTCTCTCTTTTTTTTTTTTTCCTTCCTCACCTCTTTTTCTAAGTATGTGTTTGGTCCTAGGATCAGACAGACACGGACTGGGCCATAAACTCCTACCAGAAAACGCAGTCAGCAAAACAAGTGAACTGAGAGACAAAGCACAGGGCGGAGAGCAGAACCCTTGCTGCCATCTATGCACATAGCTTTCTGCCTGACTTCTTTAACCAATATCCTTTCCCTCACAAGGTTCCATGGAGGCTGGCCTGACCATTCCATAGTCCCTGCATGTCATGACCCCTGATATACAACCAGGCCCAGGTCTGAGAGGATCCCAACCTGAAACCCTCTGTCCTCCATCCCTTGGCCAGGCTGCCTGAGGTCTTGGGTGGAAAAGACAGAGAATCCACTCATGCCTTTACTTTCTTACTGTTGCCTGCTCAGCACACAATTCATTAGGACCCCAGCCTAGGCCCTGAATAAGATATGAATTCTTTTGGGATTATGGAGGGGGAATGGCAAACTACCTCTAAGTGCTGCTAAAGGTATCTAAGAGACCTCAGACTGTCATGACTACCATGAGAGTGTTAACAGTACCAAGATGTCAGACCTGCAAGAATACGGCCTTAACTCCAGAGCCAAGGGCCAGTGTTCCGACCCCAGATACTCCATACTAGCTTAAGCAAGGTGGCTAACATATCCGTGCCTCCACATAGCTTCCTTACTGATAGTGCTAGGGAATATTAAATGGGTTAATATATTTTAAGGACTCAAAGCAATGCCAGGAACTCTAAATTTTGCAGATGAGAAGACAGGATTCCAAAGGTTGGCACATATAAAATTAAGTCATGCACATATTAGTTATGATAACAATGCCTAGAACAAAATACAAATTAACACATTCTACTAACACATTAATTCTGTTGAATGGAGATTTATTTTACTTGTATGTATGCATTCTTTATTTGTATATGGAGCGGGGGAGTAAGGGAAGCCCATATCTCTTCTCCTCCCTACTTCTCTGGAGCTACTGCTTCCTACTCTGAGGACCCAGAGTCTTTGAGGATCTCTGAACCAGGATCCAGGTCAGCTAGTCAGGTACTGCAGCCCCTTTCCTGCAACTCTGAGGAAGGCATCCAGGCCAGCCTGAGGACCAAAACCCATTCTAAGCACTGCTACTCCATGCTCTGTTCCAAAACTACTCTTCAGCACCCCAGGAAAGCAGTTATTTCTTTTCCAGAACCTACTAGATGCTTTCTCCCTGGTAAGAGGCACCAGCCATGGACACAGTTCAAGAGAAGGACAGGCAGCTCTGTGGTTGGGAGCCAGCTCCCGGAACTGGATGGGGGATGGGGCACATGGGAGATGTGTTCTGGGGTCTGGATGCAGGTTATACACATATTTGTTTGTGATGGGACTGCTAGAGTGCACCACCTCCTATACGTACATAACAGTTTTTTATCAAAACTTATGTTTTAGATGAAAATCAGTGTGGGTACTCCAGCCTCTAATCTGCAGCCAGCCAAGAGTCCAGGCCTCAGCTCAATCTCCTTAATCTCCTTTCAAAATCAGCCATCTCTGGCCTTAGTCTCCTCTAACAAGCATAGGAGTGCTCAGTGCTTCTGTCCTTGGCTACACACAGGATTCTCTGGGTCCTCAGGGGCCATTTCTGAGTCTTGGTATCCTCACCTTCTTTGACACAATCTCAGATTCACAGAATATACAGGGAGACCCTGCATTCAAACCTTGGCTATCCCAGTTAGAATACCTTAAATGCAGAGTGGTGCCATCTCTATGAAAAGGACATCAGTCAACCCACAGAACTTAGGACCGTGTACAATGGTATACAAGCCTCTGTTCATGCATGTCTGGCTGTGTAATTTTGCTATTTGGGTGGTCTTGGATGAAAAGATGCATTATGCTGCCTCTCCACCATCCTAGAGCCCTGGCTACTGCTCATCTCTATAGCTGTGTTACTGAGAATGCTATACAGATAGCCATGTGGATGAGAATACTTGTTTTTTTTGGGGGGGGTCCATTTTTTTACTCGATATATTTTTATTTACATTTCAAATGATTTCCCCTTTTCTGGCCCCCCACTCTCCGAAAGTCCCATAAGCCCTCTTCCTTCCCCCTGTTCCCCCACCCACCCCTTCCCACTTCCCTGTTCTGGTTTTGCCCTATACTGCTACACTGAGTCTTTCCAGAACCAGGCCACTCCTCCATTCTTCTTGTACATCATTTGATTTATTTTATGTAAATACACTGTAGGTATCTTCAGACACTCCAGAAGAGGGTGTCAGATCTCATTATGGATAGTTGTGAGCCACCATGTGGTTGCTGGAATTTGAATTCAGGGCCTTCAGAGGAGCAGTCAGTGCTCTTAACCACTGAGCCATCTCTCCAGCCCTGGATGAGAATACTTAAGGCTGGATTTCTCATTCAGCAAGGTTACCTGAACTTATCAAGGCGCCATATTCCTTTTCACTACTGAATACTATTCCATGGCACAGATGTGCCTCAGCTGACTTACTATTGGATACAATAGTTTGGTAACTGAATATTCCTCAGGGCCCATCTGTTAAAGGATTGCTCCCCAGCTCAGTGTAATTCAGAGGCTGTAGAACTTGAAGGGGTCTGTGGGACCCTGGGCTCTTCCTCTTTCTTTCTCTTGCTTCCTCCCCCTGAGGCAAATGATTTTGTTCTATCAAATGCTTCCCATCATGCCACACTGCCTCATCACAAAACAGGCTAAAGACAACTTAACAGTTAAGAGCACTTGTTCTCAGAAAAGAGGACTTGACTTTGATTTCCAGCACCCATATCAGGCAGCTTACAACTATCTATACCTCCAATTCCAGAGCATCCAATGGCCTCTTCTGTCCTCCAATGGCACCAGGCATACACATGGTACACAAATATACATATAGGTAAAACACCCATACCCGTAAAGTTAAAAAAAAAATAAAAAACAAAAATAAAGTAATGGGGTCAAGTGACCTTGGACTGAGATTCTACAACTATGAGCCAAAATAGTCTGTTTTTCTTTAGAAGCTCTAATGTTTTTAGTTTTATTGTAGCCTGGAAAGCTGACTAACAGCAGGAGCATCTGGGTGATGTCCAGTTGCCTCTGTGGTGAATGAGCTGTTGGGAGCCTGTGGACACAGGCTGTGAGCACAGAGCTTCCATTCTCTACAAGGAGACAGCCCAAGGGTGCCTTGCCTGGCTGCTGCGAGAAAGTGTGTTTATTATTGAAACAAACCGCACTGACTCCCTGACTCCCAGCAGCTGCCCACTCTGCTCTCCTCGTGGCAGTGGGGTGAATGACCTTACTCTCCCTCAGTTTTCCTGATTTTGCACTAGCAGTATTCTTTATTTTAATGCATTTCATTTGAGTATCTGTGCTGTGGGCTATCATGTGAAGAAAGGATGGTGCTTTTTCCTGAAATAGACAGGGAGGCCATGGGAAACAATTGGGAAGAGGAGGCCAGGAAGGAGGCCCACTGGCCAATGCTGGCCCAGTCTGGGTGAAGACTGGTGGTTGATAGCGGTGGTGGCGTGGTGGGTGTATGTGTGTGTGAGACAGACTTTAAGCTCCCTCCTTAGGTGTTGACTCAAAGCATGGTGCACACCTGTGGAAACTCCAAGAGGGTGATGCTTATTTAAGCTGAATCTTCCTTTTAGAGAAAGCTAAAAGCAAAGAAGATTCAGTCAGGCCTAGAAGAAGGTTGTTTGGAGCGAATTTGCTTCACTTTCCGGAGTGAAGGGAAGCCACTCCCTCCTGTAACTCATTTCCCTACTTCTTATAAGATAGCGAGGAACACACTGAGCACTGGGGCTGGGGAGGAGGCTCAGTCAGTGAAGTGTTTGCACACAAGCATGAGGACCTGAGTTCAGACCCCCAACATTCATATAAAAAGCTGGATATGGTAGCAGAGCCCTGGAATCCTAGTGCTGGGGAGGCACACACAGGAGGATCCCTTGGCCTCACTGGCCACACACACACACACACACACACACACACACACACACACACAGTAAGTACTAAGCACAAGAGAAAATCAGTCCCCTTTCCCCAACTCCTTGGAGACACAGTGTGACTGCTTCAGGATGGTTGGTCTCAGGAAGCTGCATTGGGGCTGTGACTATTTGTGATGTCTATTCTATGACACTATGCCCCCACTGACTGTGTGCTTAGGGGCTGAAGGCACATTCCTTCCTGCCCTTTGTGGATATGGAGTGAATGGCAAAGTTCCTAGCTCACTGGAGTGGCTGTGGGCTTGGCTCAGCTCTCTTGCCTCTCTGGTCAACAGGTCACAGCAGCAACTCAATGGGGTGCCTGTGCGCCTTCAGGGCTGTCCTTGGAACTGTGGGCACAGGGTGGAGATGTTTTTATGGCCTTGTGTAACTCAGATGGCCATATGAGTTCAGAACCACCTCTTCTAGCCAGCATTGGAGTGTTTGCCTGTCTTCAGAGCTTTTGAAGTTTCTGTTTGGGGCAGGCATCATGGCAAGAGAGAATATGGTAGGCAGCATTGTGCCCCAAATCTCCTCCTTGTCCTTCTATATAGACACCAGGTACTGGCATTCTACAGCAGAACTATTTAGCTATGTTAAGATGAGGCACTCAAGAGCCCATGGTCCTGGCCATTCTGTGGCTGCAGGAGAAGAGAGAGCCTAGCATGGGGGTCAGTTGTCCCTTTACTCAGAACACAGGACACTGTCACTCTATCTGCAGGACTTCTGAGGCACAGGCACAACAGAGGAACCATTGTCCCAGGGCCTACAATAGGCTGGATGGGTACCTCATGATCCCATACCCTCGGCCTTTGGCCCAGTGTCACATACTGGGACTGTATACTTTCCTGATCAGCTCATTGGGTTTTAGCATAGGCTGCCACCAGTGCTGGTCTTGTGAGCTATAAGCCTTTATCCAGGCCTCTCTTTCCTCAGCTGTAAACAGGCTCATCTTCATGCCCTAGACAGGGAGTCTGAGGTGCCAGTGGGCAGACTCACCCTTCATCCTGTCTGGCCCTAAGCCTCATCCTCAGGCCTCCGGGTAAAACAGCCAAAGGTGACTTATTGGCTTTCCTGTGCTGGCTCTGGCTCATACACAACCACAGCCAAGGTGGCCCACCTCAGACACAGGGAGATGATTGTCCCTAGGTTGGCCTCTACTTTACTCCTTGCTGCCAGGCTACCCTGCCCAGAAGCAAGGCAGAGTCTGGAAATTCCAGCTGCATGGAGAACACCTCTAGATGCCCCTGGACCGGGTATGTGGAAAGAGCCAGAGGCCCAGGTGAGACAGGGTATCATCTGGACTCTGGGCCTGGGTCTCTCCTTTATACTGGAAGGAGATTTGTTTAGAACAGTGGTCATCAGCTCTGGGAGAATGCAATTTGAGACAGTGAGTCATTTTGTTTGTTTAGCCTGGCACCTACACAGTGCCAAAGCAGCCTCTTACACAGAGACATTCTCCAACGTGCCTGGTGGATGCCCAACACCATGGCAACAATGACCATAGTATTAGGGTTTCTTATAAGCACACATTCAACACATAGTATATAGAACAGGTGCAGTGAGGGTTAAGAGCCACACTACTGGGGCTGGAGAGACGGCTCATGGGTAAAAGCCCTTGTTGCTCTTGCAGAGGACCGGTTTAGTTCCTAGCATCCACATCATTACAATCATGTCACTGCAGTACCAGGGTATCCAATGCCCTCTTCTGGCCACTGTGGGCACTGTACACATGCAGTGCATTTAGATGCAGTCATAACACGCAGAAATGACCATAATACACCATAACAGAAGCCACAGAAAACCTACCAAATTATTTCTGGAGTTTTTCATTTAATATTTTTAAGCTTTGATTGTTCGTGGAAAACTAAAAGTACAAGAAGCAGAGGACCACTGTGAGTGCATGTGGTAATAGGAATGACAATGGCCCAATAGGCTCATCTATTTGAATGCTTGGTCCCCAATTGATGAAACTGGGAAGGATTAGGAAGTGTAGCCTTGTTGGAGAAGGTGTATCACTAGGGGCAAGGATGGACTTTCAAAAACAAACACCAATCCTAGTTAGAGCTCTCTGCCTCATATCTGTGGATCAAGACATAAGCTCTAAGCCACTGCTCCAGTGCCAAGCCTGCCTGCCTGCTTCCATGTTTCCTGTCATGTTGATCATGATTTGCCCTCTGAAACTGTAAGTCCCCAATAAACTCTTTCTTCTATAAGTTGCTTTCACCATGGTGCCTTATTGTAGCAATTTAAAAGTAACGAAGCCAGTGCACTTCACCATCCCAGCCACCCAGTGACACAGGAAGACAACAGATACCCATATGAGCAGTGCCTCAACAACCCCACTAAATGGGCAAAGCCAGAGTGGGTGAGATATCCCTGTAGACATGTGGGTAGCAAGGTGGTAACAGAATACCAAGTCCCTAAGTAAATGGAAGACAGCCATCTTCAATAAACAGACCCAGGAAAGTAACAGGTAGGCGGACCTGTGCTGAGCTCTGAAAATGAGTGGTCAGATGAGAAGAGGACCCTATGCTGAGATCACAGGGATGGACTTGAACAGGAAAGCCCACCTGGGTAGGTCCACTTGCCCAGAATCCATATCCTCTTGCTGCCCAGGACCTGGAGCAAATCCAGCCCCTCGTGTGCTTACAATAGTGGAGGCCTTGCCACATAGCTCAGGACTCTGCAAGGCCTATGGCTCAGTGGCCTTAGTCTGGTACCTGGGACTACCACATCCTTTTTCCAGGGATAGACTACTAATAGGAGGAACCACAAGACACCAGACACAGTGCAGGAAAGAAAAGTCCCCAGACCTTTATACCCCATCATGCCAAACCCTCAGGTGCTACCCAGCAGCAGGGAAAATATAAAAATGCTAACTTACTGGGTCTTTTTGGCCTTTCACAAAGTCTTGCTCAGACTCTAGGGTACTGATGTGGCCCCATTCAGTCATTGAGCCAGAGCTGGAATTTCTGATTCCCACATTACAGGTGAGGAAACTGAAGCTCAGAATCCCCCACACCCATAAAGAAGGAAGTCATCCTACCATCCACAGTCAGTCAGGCAACCAGCCTTCAATCCCAAAACTATCTGCTGAGATAGGCAGTCTTCCCAGGATTTAGATGCTCAGAAATCAACCCAGTTCACCCCAACCCAGGCATTTTACACCCGAATTCTTTAACAGCTAATGGGTCCTCCTGGTTCAAAAGTAAGGAGGAAGGAACAGACAGGTATGCCTAGTAGAAGCTGCCCAGTTCTGGGTTAAATGCCCCTTCTGCCAAGTCAACAGTATTCAGGACAAAAACTGCCTGGGATTGCAGGGGCCAGAAGTTGAACTCTCTGAACCTCATGCCTCAGCGGTAGTGTGTTCTTAAGATAAACAGAGATCCTGACTGAAGCCCAAACCGGAAAGGAGGAAAAGACACGGGGAGCAAGCCTTACATGCCAAGCTAGTGGGATGCATGCACTTCTATTTTGGGGTGCAAGATGGTGTGGCAGCAGGCATTGTTCCTCAGTATCTGTTCTGCTCAAGAGGCGGAGCTTTACCTAACAGATGGCAGTGGCCTTGGCAGAGGTCCTGGGTGACCTTGGCCTCATGGAGGCTGGTGGCACTACAGAGGAGAACCTGTCCTGAGCTGAGGGTAGCAGCATCTTTATAAAGTCCAATGAGATACAGAGGGCAGTCCCAGACATAGGCAGACCCTTCCTGGAATCTCCTTACATTTTGTCAATGAGATCACCATCCTGAGTCTTTAGGGCTAGTACTGCCATCACCTGGGCCTCTTTTCAGGGTGCGTGGATACCAGGGTCCCCATCTTGAGCTCAGCCAAGGTAGGGTACTAGTATTCTCAGCCCCAACGGCTACCCCAGTCCTCACCAGAGTCCCTCTAGCATTTCCTACCAAAATTTATCTCTAGCCTAGACCTGTCCCACATGCATCCCTAAACAAGTATTGTGAAAGAGAAAAAGATGGCAGGCTGGCAGATCACAGGCTGCAAGAGACCTACAGAATACCCTACACTTACTCAACATACATTGACTGAAACAACTCCATGCCAGGTCCCATACTTCCCTTTGCAGAAAGCATCCTATATTCTCTGATGGCTCCACTGGTCCAGAGACATCTGCAAACAGAACAGTAACTCCAGGCCTGTATGCCAGCTGTGAACATTCAAGGATCAGTTGGAACCTGAGGGACTGAGGTGGTTCAAAGTTGCTGCAGGATGACTGGTAAGACTCAGGACCAGCCTCAAATCCAGGGAGGGCCTTGGAGATAGCAGTCCCAGCAGCAGAAAGGAAGTAGTTAAATGTCCCAAAGGAGAGAGGTGTGGCTGGAAGCAAGGCGGGGTGAGGAGTGGCTAGGAGATGAGAAGAGCTGGCTCAAGCCTTAGATCTGCTCAGAATCAGAGGTGATGTCAGCTGAGGCTCTCACTGTTAGCTCCACAGGCACAAGTCTCAGACTCAATCCCATACCCTGACCTCCCACTTAGCAGGTGATACTTGGGAAGAGTCCCGGTCCTCTAAGGGACTCTCTGGAAGAGTCACCTTCCCAATGCCTATGGCAGAGGCAAGGACATGTCTGAGGAACAAGGACAGAAGGGAGGCAAGGTTATATGCCCAGCAGCTTTGGGCAAGCCTAACCCTGGAATGCTGCCTGGCATCAGCCATGGCAGCATCTGTCCTGTCCATGGGACTCCTCACTAATGCTCCAAAATTATTGAAAGTTCTGAGGATAAGGGTCCTCATTCTAAAATTATCTGAATCTCAGGGGATCCTGTCACTTTTGAATTCCCAGTCTTTTCCACAGATGCCCCAGCATCAGCCTTAGTTCCTCTTGCTCTCTTACCTGGTCAGGCATGGGAGATGTTATAATGCCAGCCACAGTGACCTAGGCTGCCTGTAGATTCAACCTGCAACCTCTTCTTCCTTAAGACCCCAGGAACAGCCCTAGGGCCAGGCAGTCAGCAGTGGACCATAACACCTTTCCTCTCTTCTGCTTCTCTACAGGAAAAAGAATCTAGCTGGGAAAGGCTTCTGACTCAAGATGCCAGGAAGGCTTTGAGGTCTGTCTAGAATAAGTGATGGATTTTTTTGAGGAACATACAACCCTTGGCATGGCTTAGATTTGTAGACATACCAATGGAAAAGATGAGTCAGAAAGAAAAGGGTTCTTGTGTACAGGCCAAACCAGCAGAGAAGAAGAAGTCAGGGTCCCAAGCTTTCCTTGTAGCTTGACTGCCACACTCCACACAGGGCCCCAGGGTGGGGCCACGGAGGCAGGCTGCAGACTCAGTCCTGATGTGCCCATACTGCCCTGGCCCAGCTCCCTTCTAACACTGAGAAAAACCACTGACTTCTCTCTAGTTTACCCTCCCTGACTCACGAATAAACCTCTTCACGAACATGACCTTCCCCTCTGTTTCCAGTCCCATGGTTCAGGTGGTGCTGCCCAGGTATCCAGGTCTGGGATGGCCGGGTAGCAGTGACAGCCTGTCCAGTGCTTTCTGGCTCTTGGCCTTGGGTTGTTTGGGAGAGCCAATTTGCCCAAGGGTTGGCCACTGGGCTCAAAGTTGCCGAGGACCTTCATGGGACAGTTACCAAGGCTCAGGTGTTTAGCCCTGCCATAGAAAGTCAGGTCTTTGGTCACTATAGGCATCCATTTGAATCTCTTTTCACTTGAATTGGCCATTTGCAACCCAAAGATTCCTGATATATATACCTGGTATATATTATGTGTGTGTGTGTGTGTGTGTGTGTGTGTGTGTGTGTGTGTGTGTATTAGCTCAACAGATACTCACATTTCTTAAGGCCTAGCATGTCCTAAAGCATACCACACTGGACAGGGGCCTAAGGAGATGGCAGGGGATGGCAAGGCAAGGACACTATTTACAGGTCCTGACAGCCACCCCACAAAGGTGAAACTCAGAAGAGGAAATGGTTTCAGAAAAGTTGAGACCTCTACTCAAGTCACACTGCTAACAGGAACAGATACAAGGTCCTTGAGAGCAGCTCCTTGGAGACATGAGAAGACGTCTGAGTTATCCCTACATACTGGATCCCATCTAGTCCTTGGAGCCCTGCCGAGGTGGCCTAATCACTCTCTGGCTCTGGAGACAGCCAGGGACTTAAGTCCAACCAAGAGTAAGGGGTCGGAGATACCTGAGGACATTTCTCTTACTGACACTGGATAACAAATGGGGGTAAATGCTGTTATCCAGTAGCCACCAAGAGACAGGCTCTGAATTTCAGCAAGCACCATAGCAATTAAAATGCACCATGAGCCTTGTGCGCCACTCCAAACAGATGTCTTAGTGCTGAGGAACGGAGCTGCTGGAGTGAATAAAAGCGTCCTGTGGCCAGACATGCTTCAGCCCTAGCTCAGTTTCGGACTCTTGCCCCTCTGAGGCCAGGCTGTGTGAAACATGGGCATGTGCATCCTCCACCTAAATGGATCCCAGGACACAGAACAAAGTGGGGAGTGGGATGGCAGCATGGCTGCAGGCATTCAGTGAGCCTTGTTCTACATCCACACTATGCCAATCTGGCTTTGACTACCCCAGCCCAGTCTGTCTTGCCTCTCCCTTAGTTTGTGACAAGGCAATTTGCTGAAAGCCAATTCACAGAATAGTCAATTTGTAGAACGCCAAAACCATCAAAAGGCCTTGTTTCTTGTAACCTTTTCGTTTTAGCTGACTGGTTTCCATTTTTGTCTTCAAAATGGCATTTGCGGGAGTGTTCAGTTTGTCTCTGTCCCCGCCGCCTGCTGTGGCGGCAGCAGGCAGAGGAGAGCGTGGGGACTGTACCATTACTAACATATGTGGCTCTGGGCAAAGGGAGAGCAGGCATGGCTGACAGCCAGGCAGACTCACAGGCCCAGGGGAGAGGGGGAGCCTTCTTGAGAGGAACCCTCAGGTTGGGCTGGGCCCTGATTCTGGAAAGGACCCAGGGACAGTGGGTCAGGCCCTGCTCAAGTATCTGGATGATGGTCAGGCCTACTAGCTCCAGAGGGGCTTGTACTATTGCTTCTAAAAGCTAGGACTGGTCCCAGGATTGCTAGTGGGCTTGAGCCTTTGAAAAGAGGGTAAAAGGAATTCAGCTGACAGGGAAGAAGACAGCAAAAGAGGATAGCCACAGGGACCTTAGAGGACAGAGACTAAGAGTTGGCCAGCCTCTGTCCTAGAGTCACCATGGTCTAATCCAATAGACCCTTTATTTAAGCCTCAATTTGAATATATATGTATATGTATATAAAAAACTTTTACCCACTTGTATATGCATGTGTCTGTCTTAGTGAGGGCTTCTATCACTGTGATAAACACCATGACCAAAAACAACTTGTATGTTATAGTTTATTGTCAAAGGAAGTAAGGGAAGGGCCTCAAATCTGGAGGCAGGAGTTGATGCAGAGGCTATGGAGAGGTGCTGCTAACTGGCTCGCCCCTCACAGCTTGCTCATTCTGCTTTCTTATACAACCCAGGACCCTCTGCCCAGCAGTGGCATTTCCCACAATGGGCTGCCCCCCCCATCACAATTAAAAAATGGATCACATGCTAATCTGGTAACTACATTTTCTCAATTGAAGTTTCTTCTTTCCAAATGACCACCCTAGCTTGTGTCAAGTTGGCATAAAAACCAGGCAGCACAGTGTCTGTGTGAGTGAATGCCATGTGGGTGCAGGTACCCTTCGAGGACAGAAAAGAGCTAGAGTTATAGGTAGTTATGAGCTGATGACATGAGTACTGGGAACCAAACTAAGTCCTCTGGAAATGCACCAGGCACTCTTAACAGCTGAGCTCTCTCTCTAGTCCCCAGAGACTCAATTTTTAAAGATTGAATTTGCTGGGGCTTGTGTGCAGCTTGGTATTATATCACACACTTAGACCATTCCCACCACCAACCTCTCCAAACAACAACAAAACAAAAACCAGATAAATCAAATGTGTGATTCTGAGATAATTTTAGACTCATCTGCAGGAATAAGAAAATAATATTAAGAGTTCCTGCCAACACTGTAGTCATTTCTCAAAACAGTAACACCACAGAACTCTACAGGGCACCAGCTCATCCCTGAGTAGAGTGTACATGTGGTAGACCGGCATAGCACTAAGCACACACACACACACACACACACACACACACACACACCAATGCTCCACCTCCAGGAGCACCTGGAAACAAGTTCCTCATCCCAGAGCATGGGGGAGCGGGAAGGTGCAGGGGGTGGTGGTCCCTAGCCTAGGACTCCATGGAGCATGCAGCTCCCAAACATCACCCTACAGATGTCTAGCCTGCCTACCTAGGCCTCTGTGCTCTTCCAGAGCTGTTGTTCCTCTTGCTATCCTTGAGCAAAGAGAGGAGACAATGGGTGTCAGAAGATAGAGAAGTCACATGGAGTGCATGTACTAAGCAGGGCAGGAAGGGCAGCCAGAGGGACTACAAGGACCAGGCTGCCCCTAGCAGGTGTGACTTCTCTATTGTAGTTTAAGCCCCATTCTAGGCTTCCAGGATCTTCCATAGCCTGGCCTGGTTCTGCAAGAGCCACAAAGTGTGTTATCAGGAAAGGGGAGATGTAGAAGAAATGATAGGCAGATGTGGGATTAAGGACAGTTGTCCCTCAGTGCTCATAAGGATTGGCTTGCAGATCCTTCAGATACCTGCCACTGTACTCTCTATCCTCCTGCCTCAACATCTTGAGTGCTGGGATCACAAGTATACACCACCATCACACTCAGTACTCCCAGACACTCAGTTACCTATGACTAACAAAGCATGTCAAGTGCAGGGCAGTTGCTATAGAAGAATGGTGACACTGAGCTGTTTGAGGAACAATGGTGTGGAAAGGCTATACACAAAGAGCAAGCCAACAGCAGATGTGATCACATAGACCCACACGCTCAAGCAACATCAAAAGTCCAGGTGTACAGGGATCAAAGACCTGTGGAGAAGAGGAGGCCATGCACAGTGTCTACACATCCACAAATTCCTGTGAGTTCAGTGAAGTGCTTGGCCCAGAGCCAGGCAAATCTGAGTTTTGCTTTTTGGAACTTTCTAGAAATGCCACACACAGCCCCCAACACATTCATATAACCCATCAAATTTTTATTTATGGTTGACTGAATCTAAGACTATAAACCAGACTGAACAAAATAACTTCATCACTATGAAGACCTCTGCCCCTATGTCCCTCTGTCTACCCCAAACTACACTGCCTACTTCTGCTCTGAAAGGAAATGCAGACACAATAATGCTTGTCCACACCCACACCACACCAAACCCATAGCCTGTTCCACATGGACACTGCAGACAAGGAAAGACCTGGTGTTGAGATAACAGTCATTTCCCAAGCAGAGGCCACTTGTAGCCAAATCATCCCACAAGCACCTGCTGAGGCAACTTTGTTCCCAGGAAAGCCACTGCCCTTGGGGACATAATGCCCTGGGTGGTGACAGCTGTTGGCAGAGCTCCCAACATATCAGCGTCTGATCTTCCCTTGACTTCGAGAGCAGTCACATTCCTAGAAAACTCAATGTATAGCCAAGTCACACAAAATACATTTGGACATCTATCATGTTTGCTGCAGGCAGGGGGCTGATGTCTTACTCAAGTTGGCCTCAACTCAGAGACAACTCCACCTGAATTCAATCCCCCAAACCGGGGAGAGGTGGAAGGAGAGAATCAACTTCACAAAGTTTTCCTCTTGATCTCCACTTATGTGCCATGGCATGTATCTCCCCAATACACATACGATAACAAATTAAAGAATGCATGTATAAACGAATGAATGAATGAGTGAGTGAGTGAATGAATGAATGAGTATTAAATCCTGTGTCCAATAGAACTGATCTGGACAAATATTTATCAAAAGTGATAGTAAGGGCATGACACGCAGGTACTTATTAGGGGTACCTGACCAGTGTCCCGCTACCTCTCGGGTCCTTCCTCTCTTGAATCCCACCTTCTAAATACCTGCTGCCAACCAGCCGCAGTCCCAAGGACAGAGAGATGAGGACTGGTGATGAGGGTATAGGGTCTAGGGTTAGACAGACTCTTGGCCATGAACCTGAGCAAGTAACTTCCCTGCACTATGGGCCAGCCACAGACTCAACATGGCAGAGGCATGGGGCGGAGTAAGGGTAGAAGCATATAGTTCCCTGAGAGCAAGTCAAGCTAGTATTTTTTTTTAAAGATTTATTTATTTATCATATGTGAATACACTGTAGCTGTCTTCAGACACTCCAGACAAGGGCATGTCAGATCTCATTACAGATGGTTGTGAGCCACCATGTGGTTGCTGGGATTTGAACTCAGGACCTTTGGAAGAGCAGTCAGTGCTCTTAACCGCTGAGCCACCTCTCCAGCCCAGTCAAGCTAGTATTATGAGGTAGGCCAGGATCCCATGAGCAGGGTGCCTCATCCTGAGAAGCATGGGGCCCCTGTAAACTGCAAGGAAGGCTGCACGGCTGCTCTCCGTCTAGCCTAAAGACCAGATGCCTCCGCCTAGCCTAAAGACCAGATGCTTTGGACTCCAGCAGTTTACCCAACTGCCCGCTCTAGCCGAGGGGCAAGGCAGGTTCCCCGTTCCTTTATACTCCTACATCCTCAGCCCCACCCTCCATGGCTCTGCTCAGTCTACACAGGGTCCTACCCATGCTGCCAGTTCATCTCTCTCTTTTTCTCACACTCAGCCAGTGTTTGCCATTTTGGCAAAGTATTACCATTCAGCATGGTAATAGTTACAGTTTGGCTTTGGAGTGAAGACTCCCCGGGTTCACTCCTGCTTATGTGCTGCCTGGGAAAGTTGTTTTGAGACTCGGTTGAGTGGTCTGTACAGTGCAAGCAAGAATAGCCCTAGGGTCAAGGGTATGGTCAAATGAGCTGAGGGCCATTACATTTGCATATTCAGAGGCTCCTGCTCCCTTTGTGTCAAAAATGCCAGTTCCAGTCCTCAGGGTCCAGCCAACTGTGGAGACCACGCTCTGTGTTGAGGCTGATGTTGTCCTGTGCCTCTCCAGGAGCCTGCAAGTGCATGCTCTGTAGCTAACAGCTCTGTAGTCCCGCTTAGGACAAGGCACTACACAGGACTTGATCGTGTATCCTGAGTCCATGCCATGTACCTGGCATTTTTCTAAGTATGGGAGGTCCCTGGGGCTTACATGTCATCAGGAGTCTGTCAGGTATAGCTGATATTCCAGTAGTAAGGCACACTGACCACCCAACAAGCTGAATACAGTGGCAGGGTAGACGGAAGCCCCACAGGGAAGTCAGAGAATGGCAGGGTGAGAGTTCTGCAGCTTTAGCCCTGCATGGTTGCTCAGAGAGAAAAGGAAGGGAAGAGGAGCCAGGAAGTTCCAGGCAGTGAACAAATGAGTGAGTTAGTGGGTAGATGGGTGGACCACAGACATGGGAAGAGACAGCCAGAACCTTGCTCTGCACACCCTTACAGCTGCACTGCCTAAGCTGGAGCTGGAGGATGTGCTGAGCCAAGACTCCTCCTCAGACATCACACGAGGATGGTGAAGGTACTGCTGTGGTCAGTCAGGATGGAGGACCTTCCTCACAGCCCGACCAAGCTGACTAAGCTGTCACTTGCAGCTTGGTCAAGGATTGTAGGCCTTGTGATTTCTCCACTCAGTTACTATATGTACTGCCTTCATCATTATCTTTGTTGTTGTTGTTGTTTTGTTTTTTGTTTTTGAAACAGGGTTTCTCTGTATAGCCCTGGCTGTCCTGGAACTCACTCTGTAGACCAAGCTGTCCTCGAACTCAGAAATACCACCTGCCTCTGCCTCCCAGAGTGCTGGGATTACAGACGTGTGCTACCACTGCCCGGCCATCATTATCTTTATCCCATCCCTAGGGCACCTCCACAGCAGACTGAGGACCCACCCCTCTCAGTGATACATTAAACTTTCAGAGTGACCCACAGTAGAACACCCAAGGGGCAAAAAGAATAAGGTGAGGATGAGTGGGGAGGCAGAACAAGGTATACAATGTGCCTATTTGGGGGTACCACTAGGCCAAGAGATACCTTGATTGGGTGACACATGGCTGCTCAGGTCTGGAATGGAACATATTGGGGGTGGGGGCGTGGGGAAGGACAGAATTGCTAAAGGCACTACAGCAAATAGCTTCAGGGGCCCAGTTAAGTTCCTTCCTCTCTGTACCTCAGTTTCATGCTCTGTCTAAAGGGATTGATCATACTATACTTGGCAGCAGTTGAGGGAGGCAGAACAAGGAAATGAGAAAGCACAAGACTATCCCAGACTGCTCTGAGCTGACAGCCATCAGCCCCCTTCCTCACGGCTGGCCTGGGGAACCAGAAGTTGGGAGCAGTAGTTACTGAGAGATCCCTTGGTGGGCTGGGCCTGCCCTGGTCAAGCAGACTATGATGGAGAGTAAGCATAGACTGCTGAGTGCCTAGTAGGTAAATCAGGGAGGCCTGCTTGACTCTAAACCCTCTGCAAGGGCAGAGGCCATAGCTGTCCTCCCGGCCTCCCCAGCCAATCTGGTTGGGATGGCTAATACCAACAGAATACAGAAGGAGGTCGGGGTTAGGGATAGCTCAGTCTACAGAGCCCCAAGAGTTAAGGGAGAGTAGAAAAACCTTCAAGGGGGGAGGTAGGGGATACTGACCCCCTGATAGGTGCTGGCAACACCTATCTGCCTAAGACTGTGTTCAGATATAAGTCTCTGGCCCAGGAAAGGTTGAACCTTGGAAGCGTAGTGGACTCTAAGCAGTGCTTCTGGAAAAATGTTTTCCATGAAAAGCCCAACATCTAGGCCAGTGCATGCCAAGATTCCAGGGGTGATTTGTCTAGCCTCCGATTCCCCATTTCATAATGGGAGCAGCGACTGTCTTAATTCCTGCCCAGGCAAAACCTTTCAGAAGGTATTCCTAGCTTTGGAAACAGGCCCTGGGCCCAGCTGCTCTCTGTGAGAGCTGTCACATCTCATGCTAATGACATCTTCCCTCCACAGCAGTTTAGTGGCCTCTGCACGTTGTCAGTTTCTTTGACACTGGGAGGCTCCTGTGCCAGCAAAGGAGTGGCAGGAGGAAGGAGGCTGCTGCCAGGGAAGTGCCTTCCCCAAAGGTGAGATGAAGTTCCAGGCCAGGGAGAGCATCTTGCCACGCAGAGCAAGGACCCTATGTGGCTCCCGCATACCACCAAAGAACTCACAAGCTTTTCCACTGAAAATGCAGAACCAGAGCCTCCGCAGGGGCCTAGGGGCCCAGCCAGCTTATGCAGCTACAGGCAATGTTTACTTTCCTTCAGGCTCATTAGCATGGGAACCGCCCCTCTCAGGAGGGGAGGAGGCAAGGCCTAAGGAGGGCTCTGAGGGCCCTTGATGGGGAGTGGGGCCTCTTGGAGTTCAAAGCCTGTTTGAGGAGAGTTCGAATCTCCCAGATGACCTCCTACAAACTGTTGCAAGCCCCCTCTCCTAGTCCTGGTGGCTGATCCCAATTCAAGAAAGCCATGCCATGCCTTGCTTTCAAACACTGAAAGGTCCAAGATTACTAAACTGCCCCTATCAGCTTCCTAGAGCAGGTACCCTAGGGCAGACAGAGACCAGACCCAAATATCATTCCACCTCCAGGGCCCTGAGTGCCCACACAGGGCAAAGGTTGCTTTTCCCAGAACAGCACCAGCAGAACCCCCTAGAGAGCCTAGAAGGAAGCTAGCATTTGAATCCCACTGCCCCCTGGGAAGCCTGGCTTCACTAAGCACAGCTTTGCTTCCATAAATACCCAGTCCCGTGATGTCACCACCCTAAGCCCGACTTTCACCACCTCCACTGCTGGCATCAGGCCCAGCAGACGGGTGCTCTGTACCGGCACATTACACCTGTGCTTGACAGCTGGACACTGCTGCCACCTTCACCTGTCTTTAGAGGAGGCCATCTCCAGTCACTGTCTCAGCCGACTTGCCTTCTACCTGGCTTGGGTGCAGATCATGCATTTGCTGAGCATCAAAGCTTTCCCTAAACAGGTCTGACAGGGGCATTGCCAAAAGCCTAGACCACAGCCATGAGTCTGGGACCCTCATTTGTAGATGTGGATTAGGAAGAGAGTGCCTGCTTCAGAGGGGGGACTTTCACAGCTCAAGGAAGACTTGCTGACTAAGATTCTTTTTCCCCTCATCAACAACACTGCCTCTGCCGCAGGGAACAAATATTGGACACAAGCTTGCTCCCCCTGGAAGCCACCTGCAGAGAAACAGCCACCCCACCCCCACCAAGCCCCTCACTCCAACATGAGTAGTGGTCCTTCCTACCTCAGGCTTTAGGATAAACTTGTCTTGCATACTCACAAATAGCGTCTTCGGCAAGCCATCCTGCCCAAGTCTGATTTCCTTCTCTCTCCTGCCTGGACTGAGGAGGCTCAAGGTGGTTCAGAGGAGGAACAGGATGCTCAAGCGAGGTGGAAAGGAAGAAAATGAAAGCCAAGGGCAGTCACTTTTCCAGGACTGGCAGGTTCATCTAGAAATGCTGGGTGTAATGTGGCAGGGGGCTCCAAAAAGGTCCACCTACGCAGGGTTTACACTGTGCCCAGAAGCCTGGGAAGACGTCGAGTCACCATGGTCGCCAGGTTGGGCGGGGGCGTCTGCCTCGTTGCTACCTGGGACTTCCTTGGGATTTTTCCCTCCCGCACATCCGGGGTGGCAGTGCGCTGGGATGAGGAGGGGAGGGCTGGAGGAGGGGGGTGTCTGTGCCGGTTTGCTCTCGCAGCATCCGGAGGAGGGACAGGAGTGCAGGAGCGCCCCCCTCCTTCCAAGAGCAACGTAGTGCGGCCTCGCTGGACCAATCGCCAAAGTGCTTGTTGCCATGGCAACTGCAGCATCAAACAGGGCCGCCCTGCGGGTGCGGCTGCAAAACCAAGAGCCCTGGCGCTGAGACCAAATAAGTGGCTCCTTCTGGCCCTCACTGGAAACCTGGAAATCCATTGCTAAAATGCATTCGCAGCCTGAAGAATATAATGATGGCATTGCTTTCCAGGGCAGCTTTTCCATCCCTGGCATAGAAACATAGGAGCCACTAAACTAAGAACTCTTGGGAACAAGGAAAATCTTGTGCCCTGAAGTTAGGGGCCATGAGACTTCAGCAAGCTGAGTGTCTCCTGGAAATCTCAGATGTGCTACTGTAAAATGGGATCATGATAGCTGTGTAACTGGTCCTGGAGGGCTGACCACATATAGTAACTGCATAGCAGATGACATAGCTTGGACCACTGCTGCCAGTCATAACCTAAAGGGACTGAACTAAAGGGAGAGAACTAGGGCTGGGGCCAGTCTGTTCTAGCTATAGTGCCTCTCCTCCCTCGCTTCTCCCTCCTCCTCCCAGCACTACCAGTGTGCCCGCAGAGCATCTGCCTTCATCAAGGATGCATTCTAGGGGGGAAACAAGGAGAAATCATAAAAGTCAGAATGCAGAATTGTGCCTAGCAATCAGATCAGGGTTCAACTAAGCAGAAGAGAGAAGGAGGAGGCAGGAGCCATCTTCTTGAGGTGGGGACAGTGTAAAGGAGGCCTCTCCACGAGCCATCACCCCTCACCCATCGGACTGCGACGGCAGGTGCTTTCTGAGCAAAGAGCTTGTGCTAAGGCTCTGAGGCAGAAAGAAACTGGATGGATTTGAGGACACGGGCGCAACCAACAGGGCGGAGAGGAGATGGAGATGAGAAATGCCCCGCTTCTTCTCTCCCTATACATCACCTTCTCTCCCTGCTGTGTATCTCATGCTTTCTTGAGCAGGCTGCCAAGTGTCAGTCAGAATCCCAAACCCAGCTGAGCACGTACGAGAGGAACACTTTAATGTACACATCAGATCCCGAGGAGGCATGGGGAGGGTCCTCCTTCATTTAGGACTAACAGACACGGGGTGGCCAAGCCAGCACTCTGGCCTGAGTCTTAACTTGCAAAGCTTCCTTCAGCAAAGGTAGTAAGAGTATGAACTCTGGATGGGGGTGGCAGTTGCCAGGCTATTTTCGTCTTTTCTTTCTTTTAGCCTCTCAGACCCACTGAAGTTGGGTGAAGAGGGAAGCTTTACTCTTGAGTTCTATTCTTTTATTACAGAGACAATGGATCTCAGAGACAGTGAGAAACTTACAGCAAAGAGGGGCAGAGGCCAGATAAGAAGGGCCCCATTCTTCCGGCAGAGTGTCCTTGTATGCAGCATAGAAGCTGTTGAGGCAGCTGGGTAGCCAAATGCAGGGGGCTCTAGAAATGGCCAGTCTTCCCATGAGAGCCCCAGAAGAATGCCTTCATAGGAATAATTCAGATTTATATAGGCTTGGCACATGGTAAACTGGCCCAATCTCTCTCCTTGGTTGAGTTGCACTGTATTTTATCAAGATCAGAATGCCACCACAGCATCAGAAGAGGTCCTTCTCTTTTGGGTTCTATTGCTTTTAAAGCTGAGAACATATCAGAAACATGTGTCATTAACCACAGCTGTTATAAAGGCATCCTGGGGGTCGGTAGGTACTAACACCCCACCAGTGTGCTTGTGCTCAAGTGATACCCTTTCAAACTTCTTAAAGAGGAACTTTTTTCCCTTTCTCATATCACAGATGAGTAAACTGAAGCTGTGGTTGAGAACTGTCTACCCTGTGTGCACTCTGCTCTAAAGTCCCCATCCTGGGCTTCTTCTTGTCCTCCCTTTGGAGCCATGACATCCATTATATACCTGTACCTTTTCTGGCCCCTCTTCCAGAGGCACACACATCTAGATCCTGCTGTATTTTAAAGTAGAGTAAGTGACAAAGACCTCCACGCTCAGAAACAGCTGCCAAGGCTTTCAGGCTTTGAAAGAGCAGTGAGTGCAGCACACAGCTGTTTTCACACCTGATACTCTTTGCCTGGCACCAGTCAGGTCTGGTCAGATAAAGGGAACTCCAAAAGCCATAGAGTTGACATTCCAGCTGATCTCTAACTTGAGACCCCAGAAGTTCCTGAGTTCAAGGAAGTAACAGAAAGTGCAGGAGCATGCTATCACTAAGCAAGAGTCAGACTGCTTGGTCCAACCTTGGAGATATGAAGCTCAAGGGCACAAGAGGTTTCAGAGTCACAGAAATGGTGTGGAAGACTGCACCTGTCCACTTCAACTGTGACCAGATGCCTGAGGTGGGACTGTGAGAAAGGACCACCCAACAATCTACATGCTCAGGCTGAAGCTGACACAGAGCACTTCACAGCCAGTCTCTGGATCCACGTCCCCATCTCATCCCTGCAGTCTAGAGGGCTGGTTCCAGAAATTTCCTATCTAGGACTGGAAAATTCCAACCTGCAGGCTGACAGGGATATTCAGGCAGAGTGTCTCTGTCTTCCAACCTGTGGCCATCTGTCCCCTAGGCAGGAGCATAACATTTGGGAAGAGGGAAAAGGCTGCTGCACATGACAAGGAGATAAGCCAGTCTTAGTCATTCCAGGTGGGCAGCCATGCATCTCAGCGCTGGACCATCTTCACAGGGACAGCAGCCCATCCCCCTTTCAGGTGGACACAAGACTAACTGTGAAGCTCTAGGATCTGTACCCTTTTACCTGTACCAGTCCCCCAAACACACATACTTCACACCCCGGCACTGTAGTTTTCTTTTTCTGAAGTTTTAAATTTTCAGTAAGTAAAATGCAAAGTGCAGAAATAATGTGAACATCTTTTCTTTTGGGACAGGGTCTGTGTAACATTGGCTGGCCTGAATTTCACTGTGTAGACCAGGCTGGCTTGGAATTCATAGAGATCTGGTTGCCTCTGCCTCTCGGAGTGCTAGGAATGAAAGGTGTCCTTCA
Organism: Apodemus sylvaticus; assembly: GCF_947179515.1. Taxonomy (NCBI): domain Eukaryota; kingdom Metazoa; phylum Chordata; class Mammalia; order Rodentia; family Muridae; genus Apodemus; species Apodemus sylvaticus. The sequence continues at coordinate 121,697,927 of NC_067473.1, forward strand.
CCAGCCATGTCAAGAATGACTATTCATAAAGTAAGAACAGTCCTCTTCCCTCAACCCCACGTCTTACTCCTCCTGCTCATCTCTGCAGTGGAAATGGTTCTCATCTGTCTAGACTGCAGCCTTCCAGCGCTTTTCCTACGCATTCATGCACATATGCATGTGTGCAGGAAATAGAAGGTACTACATGAATCCGGAACATGATAATGTGCTATGACATTAAAAATATTTTAAAATTTCCAAAAGACAAAAAAAAAAAAGCATCAGTTGCATGTAATGAAAAACCTCACTTGATAAACATGCCGGAAGCCTTGGAGGTCACATCTCTGTAACATCCTCTCTCGCTCAGCTCCCAGGTTCCCGAGACTGTATGAATGATCTGTAGGGAACCTTTCCGTCCTGAGCAGTGTAAACTACTGTGAGTATCTGGAGCTGTACTTAAGTGGCCTCACACTGGGTGTCCTTTCCTGCAGCAAGCACTCTGCTCAGCATCACTTTGGAAGGTTGAATCACAGACTCTGCAGAGCAGAGGCTTTTCATGCTGCAGTTGAACATCACATGCCTTCCAAATCATAGCTGTGGGCAGTATTCCAGATACAGAAGACCTTGTGGGGCAGGCTAGGATGGGGGTTCCATTGTCTACAGCCCCTCCCCTCAAGTGCAGGGTGGTTAAGAAAGGAACGGCTCCCAAGCAAAGATCTTTGGAAATGTGTGTGGGTTTCTAAAATCTCAGCAAACATCCCTTTCTGCAGTATACCAGATATCACTGGGTGACCCATTCCATGACATGGGAAGAAGATCAGATTCCCACCCCAAGATAGCTAAGAACGGTCCTTAAGGCATGCTTGGGAAGGAATGAACATCTGGGACCACAAGGGCTGGCACCAGTGCCTCAGAGTGCCCCAAGCTGGCTGTGGTACAGCAAGCTTGCCAAGGCTGGTGATGGTACTTCATAGGCACACCTGAAGAAGCCCAGTTACATTGGGTAGCCACAACTAAGGAGAAAAACATATTGATCAATGTTACCTTGTACTGGATGCTGGGGCTTCCAGAGGAAATAAGTGAGTATGCCCAGAGCTGGCCTGAAGGGCTCAGTCTGGGAGGTAGGTTGAATGGGAACAAGAGGAGGATGTTGCTGAGTGTTGAATTCGGAGATCCCGAGCTAGGAGTGCAGAGGGATCTAGGACCAAACCTGATACAGTAGTTCTAGGGTTCTCCAACTCACCCCACCTCTCATCAGGCAGTGAGTCCAGTGATCAAGGCTTGGAGAGACTTCTACCATCAGTTGGGAACTTTGGGTTGGAAAGTTCTCAGACTTGAGCTTGGCTGTGGGCACCCCACTCACAGCTGTGAGGCAGTGACTTCAAGCTCTGTTCGTCCCAGAAGCCCCACTTCCAGAACTAAATTTGTCTGAGGATTTCCCAATTTCTTTTCTTTTCTTTTCTTAAACAGAGTCTCCTGTAGTCAAGGTTGGCCTTTAACATAGTGGAGATGTGGATAACCTTGAACTTTGATCTTCCTGCCTCCACATCCCCAGTGCTTGGTTTAGAGGTATACACAGCTATACTTGCTTTATGAGGTGCTGAGGGGTCAAACTCAGGGCTTCTTCCAGTTATAAACAATGCACCTCATGTATCAGCCAATCTCTTCCACATCCACATAAACATTGCCACGAAATAAACTTGATCACTATGGTCTCACACAGCCTGTGGAACTGAATTCAAATCTTGGAACCTGGCTGGTGCGAGGGTCACAGGCAGGATAGATCCCAGCTCAGGGTCTCAGAATTAAGCACTCAGCAACACCTCCTCTTCTTCCTATTCACCTCACCTCTCATGCAAGGCCCCTCAGGCCAGCTCTGGCCATGCTCACTTACTCCATCTGGAGACTGCAGGATCCAGTACAGGACATTGACCAACATGATTTTCTCCCCAACCAGGATTACCCAGTGCTGCCTGGCCTACATGGGACAGGGCAGACCTACATGTAAATTAGGCAGATCAGAGAGCTCACAGAGTACTGGGCTATGTAAAGGGGACCAGTAAGCCAGGTCCCTAAGCCAAAAGTGGCCCTACCATAATCACCATGAACTTGCCATGCTCACCTTCCTTCATCTGTATAGGACAAGGCTGACCCAGGCTTGCTTTGAGACCTAACTAAGCAGGGAGACAGAGGTGAGATCGGCTACACCCCTGCTGGGAGAAGGGGACCACTTTGGCTCCTTAGCCCTTTCCACAGCCCTGTCTTAAAGGAACTGTGCAAGATCCTTAATTGTCTTGTAGGGAGGAAGGGGGAGTTGGGGTGATTGTCTGTTCCAGTGTTGGGCAGGGGTGATGAAGTTACTCACTCCTACTTCCCTGTATGGTAAAGTGTATGCAGTTACCACTGCTCACATTCTGGAGGGAGCATGAGCCCTGAGTATGGTGTGGGGATAAGGAGAAAAAGAAGAGATGTTCTGAAGTAGAGAGAGTGAGTAGGACAGGTAGAATATGAGGCAATACAGGTTCTTATGGGCTTCTGAGTGACAGGGGCATCGTGCACCTTTATGAGACATGGTGCAAGTCTATGGTAAGAGGAAGGAAGACCTTTCCTTTTGGCGATGATGGGCAAGTGCTAAAGGAGGGACACGGAGGATTCCGGAAAGCCATGAGGGCCTTGCTGGAACCTTGGCTCTAGGAATGTGGGAGACAGAGTTAGGTCCAATTGGAGAAATGAATCTTGGCAGGGAAAGGGCAAAAGGGAAGGCATCCTGGCTCCAGCTGTGGTGTTCCTGCCCTCTGATGCTGCTGTCAAGCAGAAGGCACATGCTTCCAGCCCCACCACAGTCTCGCCCAGGGACCTGCCATCTGTTCTCTTCTGCCAGGGTGATTCAGACCAATTCTCTATAGAATCCGAGGAAACACTAGAACATTCTCAGTGAAAACGAACAAACAAAACAACAAAACGCTGACCAGCAGTGTAGACAACAGCAGAGTGGGCTTCTGGATGTTACTATCACCACCGCTGCAGGGCTCTGGCACAGGGCCCTCCTTGGGGCACTCTCAGCAATGGCTACCAGTAAAAAAGGAAGTTAGCAAGGTGTATGTTCAGTCTGAACATAACAATGCACAACAGTTCAGGTTGAAGAAACTTCTGGGAATGCACTTGATGAGACATGCCACAGGGAAATGTCATCACTCAGCTATGGGATTCCTGGTCAACTGGATGTCCTCTTTTTCAAATGTTCTACAGTCTAGGTACGGTGCAGCTCAGCGGCAGAGCACTTGACTAGCATGGCCTGGGCCCTGCTTTGAATCTCCAACTCATCTTACTCCTCACAAATATAGCAATAACAACAACAACAATAATAATACCAATGTTCTGTGGTGAGAATCAAGAGAAAATATATCATTACAAAAACCTTCAGCCATAAGATGAAAAACTCAGGGGACAGCAGATACTAGAGAGGATGTGGGGGAAGAGGAACACTTCTCCATTGTTGGTGGGATTGCAAGCTGGTAAAACCACTCTGGAAATCAGTTTGGCAATTCCTCAGAAAATTAGACATAGTACTACGTGTGGACTTAGCTATACCACTCCTGGGTATATACCCAGAAAGTGCTCCTACATGTAATAAGGACACTTGCTCCACTATGTTCATAGCTGCCTTATTTATAATAGCCAGAAGCTGGAAAGAACCCAGATGTCCCTCAACAGAGGAATGGATACAGAAGCTGTGGTACAATGGAATACTATTCAGCTATTAAAAGCAATGAATTCATGAAATTCTTAGGCAAATGGATGGAACTAGAAAGTGTCATCCTGAGTGAGGTAACCCAGTCACAAAAGAATGCACATGGTATGCACTCACTAGTAAGCAGATGCTAGTTCAAAAGCTCAAAATAAACAAGTTACAATTCACCCAGCACAGGAAGATCAAGAAGAAGGAAGACTTAAGTGAGGGTGCTATGGTTCCTCTGAGAAAGGGAACAAAATGCTCACAGGAGCAACAAGGGAGGCAATGTGTAGAGCAGAGTCTGACGTAAAGGCCACCGAGCGCGTGCCCTACTTGGGGATTCATCCTATAAATATCAGTAAACCCCAACACTATGAAGTGAAGCGTGTACCAAAAGGAGCATGCCACGGCTGTCTCCTGAGGGGCCCTGCCAGAGCCTTACAATTTCAGAGGTAGAAACTAGCAACCAACTATTGGACTGGGCATGGGGTCCCCAACGGAGGATCTGGAGGGTGGTCCAGAGGAGCTGAAGGTGTTTACAGCCCCATGGGAAGAACAATGACTTCAGATACCCAGACACGCCAAGACTCCAAGGGACTGAACCATCAACCAAGGGGTACATATGGTTCTAGCCAAAAATGTGGCAGAGGAATGCCTTTTTGGGCATCAGTGGGAGGAGTGGTCTTTGGTCAGGTAAAGGCTCAATAGAGGCTACAACAAAGGGAAACAGATGGAGGACATAAGTTGGGGGGGGGGGTTGGGACTGTGTCGGGTAGAGGGGTATATACATGGAGGCAGGGGGTGGGAGGAGGGTAGGAAATCGTCGGGGAGGGGGGATTTTGGGAGGGGGAAATTGGGAAAGGTTTTACCATTGGCAATGTAAATGAAGAAGATACTCAATTAAAAAAAACCTTCAGCCATCTAGCAATTACTAAGTCTGCTTAGGAAGAAGAAGATGGGGATCTGTAGAGGTTCAGAGAGGCCTGTGAGGTTGAAACTGACTTAGAAAATCAGTTCTGATCCTGCTCACAGAGGACTGTGAAAGGCAAATGAGTGGAGCTAGAGAGATGGCTCTGTGATCAAGAACACTTGATGCTTTTTTTTATTCGATATAATTTTTTATTTACATTTCAAATGATTTCCCCTTTTCTAGCCCCCCACTCCCCGAAAGTCCCATAAGCCCATTTCTCTTCCCCTGTCCTCCCACCTACCCCTTCCCACTTCCCCGTTCTGGTTTTACCGAATACTGCTTCACTGAGTCTTTCCAGAACAAGGGGCCACTCCTCCTTTCTTCTTGTACCTCATTTGATGTGTGGGTTATGTTTTGGGTATTCCAGTTTTCTAGGTTAATATCCACTTATTAGTGAGTGCATACCATGATTCACCTTTTGAGTCTGGGTTACCTCACTTAGTATGATGTTCTCTAGTTCCATCCATTTGCCTAAGAATTTCATGAATTCATTGTTTCTAATGGCTGAATAGTACTCCATTGTGTAGATATACCACATTTTTTGCATCCACTCTTCTGTTGAGGGATACCTGGGTTCTTTCCAGCTTCTGGCAATTATAAGTAGGGCTGCTATGAACATAGTAGAGCATGTATCCTTATTACATGGTGGGGAATCCTCTGGGTATATGCCCAGGAGTGGTATAGCAGGATCTTCTGGAAGTGAGGTGCCCAGTTTTTGGAGGAACCGCCAGACTGATTTCCAGAGTGGTTGTACCAATTTGCAACCCCACCAACAGTGGAGGAGTGTTCCTCTTTCTCCACACCCTCTCTAACACCTGCTGTCTCCTGAATTTTTAATCTTAGCCATTCTGACTGGTGTAAGGTGAAATCTCAGGGTTGTTTTGATTTGCATTTGCCTAATGACTAATGAAGTTGAGCACTTGATGCTTTTACAGAGAGGGATTCAGATCCCTGCACCCATGTGAAGCCCTCACAAGCACCCATACATAGTTCCAGCTCCATGAGATAAAGCACCATCTTCTGGCCTCAGAGGGTACTGCACTTGTGCATATACCACACACAGACACAAATAAAAATAAAAATATTTAAAAGTGAAAATCAGATGAGTAAACATGTACAGTGGGCCAATGAGAGCAGATTGAGCTATGAGAAAAGCTCAACAGTGTCCTCAGGGGATATGCAACTAGGTTGGTGAGGGTGGGGCCACTGGGCAGGGCAAGTGGTGCAGCCTGTGCATTGCACAACTGCATGGAGCAGCTATTAGCTGCAGATGCAAACAAAGTCCTGGTTCTGTGCAGACTGCACAATCTTTTTCACAAAGAATCTATGTAACAGAACGATGGGCAGTGGGCATGGTACCAGAATCTTGTAGCCTCTGGTAACCTGGCCGGCCACTGGCTGCTCTGTCTAAAGCATGGATGCTACCTCCTTCCCAAACGCTGATACAATAAGGAAGGGGACCTATGGTGCTCGGTGAGTATACCTCCCTGTCCATTGGGGCCTGATAGACCATGGCCACATGGTCTTTGTCTCTCTGGTGTCTAGAGCAGTTGGCTTGCAGGAGGAGCTCGGACAGTTTTTAGGGAGTGAATATTCCTTATTCTTTCTCTATGCTGGGATCCTGCCCAGGAGAGCACATACTTCCTACCTGAGTAAGCCAGTGTTGTCCCCCTCCCCCGCCCGCCCTTCTTCCATGGGGATTTTGTTGGTGGCCCAGGTGGGTAGAAGGGCTGACCAGGGATTTGAGGACATAGCACGCTCAGGTCCTGGTCTCATAAAAAGAGGGTCTTGATCTTTTTTGTTCAGGGTTGTGATTCCAGTGCCTGGGTCACCACAGCTACTCAATAAAATGTTGTGAGTTGATGAATGAGAGACTGAGAGAATGAATGTGACCAAGTATAGTCTCACAGTGAGTCCTTGTCCTAGGGCCCACTCCCCTTTATTGACACTCTCCCTAACTTCATCTACCTACCTACAGCCATGAGTGCTGTAGGAACAGAACATGGGGTCTGGAGGGCCACAAGCCTAGAGCCTCCTGCAGGGTGGGCCCCAGGCCCTCAGCTAGGCCTCCAAATCCTTTAGACTCCAGCTTCCCACTGTGTTCTTTCTCAGCATATTCAGGCATCTGCCATGTCAGGGAACCCCATGTCCTGTCAACCAGTGAACTCTATAGAGATCTCAGATTAGGACACCAAATTCACATATGCACCCCACCCCCACTAGCATTCGGATGCACCAGGCAGGCTGAATGGAGCCCAGGTGCAGAGCACCAGCACTGCCCTGACCATAGCCCTAGACCACATGTGAGCATGCCCTGCGGTATGATTCTTGCAGAGAAATTCAGTTGTTATGTTGAAAGATAACTCATTTGTGGCCCCTGGCTGACTTGAATTTTCTCAGTTCATAGGCTGCAGTGATCACTAGATACCCTGGCCTAACCACAACCCCTTTCATTTAATTCCTGCCATCCCCAAAACTGTCCATCACCATTTATCATTTGGGTCTCAGGCTCACTCATCATGGGTATAGTAAGGTCCCCCTCCCACCTCTGCCCCTGCAGCCCCCCATCCCTCTCTGTAGCACCACCCACAGGCCCACTGTCATTCTCAGAAGGTATCACCTTGGGTTGAAGGGGGCTAGAAAACCATGTCTGAATTCACTGATTGGCTCCAAAGCTTTCCCCGTGTCCAGCACACGGTTGGTCCTCACTGGAGACTGGATAGATGAACAAATACATGGATCCTGTGACCTAGGTTGGATGAGGTCTGGGGCCCTGCTCTCTTACTCAAGCGTGTGTGTGGGCTCTTATAGGCTCTGCATTCCTGGACTCAGCCTGACTGGACTGTGCAGAACAAGCCAGATTCCTATCCTTATCTTAACCTATAGAGCAGAACTAGATACTGCAAGATATTTACAGCCCATCCAAAAAGTTTTGCAGCTACTGCAGAAGCAAGTCAGAGCTGAGGAGGGTCCTGGAAGTCCAAACCAAAGCTGAGTAGCTACAGTTGAGTCACTCCTGCTGGGCTACAGCCTGTCCCTGTGGCCTCTTGGATGGCCCTGCCCTGCTCTGCTCCAGTTCATCAAGCCTAGACCCCTGTCCTCTCCTGTAATGCAGGTACTACAGATATGTGCAGGACAGAGGTGTAGACAAGCAGAGGGTGACTCCTGAGAGTCATGTGTTCTGTGGGGGACCTAGACTTTGTCACTTTTCTGGGGTCATTCTCTTCACCATGGGTAATGAGCAGGAAGGGGTAGCTTAGGTGGCTGGGAGTGGGTAGAACTTGGAGAATCATGACTGAGCCACCCTAAAGCAGGGGGGGTTATTTTTGTATTTCCTGAGTCTTGAAGCTCAGAGGCAAGGCAGAGATCATGATAAGTGCTGCTCTAGGGTTGAACTACTCTGTACTATGCCTGATCAGAAGAAACAGCTTGGAAGGGGGCAAAGGGAAAGAGAGACCTGTCTGGGGCTAAAGAAAAAACGAAGGCTGAGTAGTTACAGAAGGGGACTTAAGGCTCTGAGGTCTGTCAGTTCTCAGGAAAGCTCTGAGTGTTATACACAGATATACCAGCAGAGGGCAGTATTTGTCTGCCTCAATATAGAAAGTAAAACACCCATGGCTGGTCCCACATCAATCAGACTTGGAGTGGCCTGGGAGGCTGGGTTTCTCTTCAGGCCTGCAATCAGCTTCTGCCATGCTCGGGCTGCTTTGCTGGTCCCTCTCAGTTAACTTCAATGTCTTCTACTACCTCCTGCTGCAGAGCCTCAGTGGGGCCTGTTACCTACGCAAGGCATGGATCATAGAGCAAGTAAGAGGGGAGACAATAATAGGCCTTCAAACTGTCCCATTTCAGCCTGGTCTACTTCTCTGGGACTCATGTCCTAATGCTGGGTCCGCTACTCTGCCACAGGTGCACTGGCATCCTGTTCCCAAAGCCTCAGGGCCTTTGTTTAACCTGTCTGATGCCCATGGGGAAAGGATGGTGTCATTTCCCTTCCCCAAAGCTATCATCTCAAATGCCACCTTCTCAAATAGGTCTGTTGAGCACCTTGGAGTTTCAGATTCCAGTCCTCTGTGTCCCAAATGCTAGGCGCCATCTCAACCTCTGGGATTCTTGTAGCAAGCCCATCATAATAAAAGGGCCTATGGTCCTAGGTGGGTACTCAGAACCTCTGCCCTCAAAACTACTAAGACTGTCCAGGCTTAGGGATAGAGAGGACTGGAGGCTTCCAATTCCTGTCTGCCCATAGGTGCTCAGTGTATCCTTGGAGCTGGAAAGCAGACTTTCCATATGTATAAAGCCACACACACACAAACACACAAAAAAAGCTGCCAGTCAGCTCTCCTGCCTTAGGATGAGAGGCTTCCTCCTGGACAGGCCTTATCCTAGAGCCCATGGATGAGCGGAGACCTGGGAAGGCAGAGCCCATTGATGATATGATTTTGCTCTTTGCCCTACAAGAGGCTCCTTCATCCAGTAAGTAGTGTGTAGCAAGCGGCCTAGAGCACGAGGAAGCACTGACACCTAGTAGTTCTGACATGGGCCCTGAGGTCTGTGTAGGCAGCCATGGCTGGATCCTCTCCTTATGTCCAGGTTTCAGTTGTGGTTGGATCCTCTGCAGGCAAACTTCCAGGCCGCTGATGCTTGGAATAATTGCCATATCCAATTCAAGGACTCAGGTGGGTCAACCTGTTGGTCTTAGCTCCCCCACTACAGGCCCAAGATATGCATGAGATCTAGCCCCACTGGCTAAAGCCTCCATGCTTTCTGGGCTCAGTGACTGCCTGAGATCAGGGTCTGACCCAAGTCTGGCTAATGAGAAGCAGCCCAGTCAGGATCTTCTGGGGACTAGGCTTCAGAAGTGTGAATGTGGAAGATAGGGGCCTCCTTGTCATTAAGCTAGAGACTTCCTGAGAATGAGGACAGGGAAGCAAGCAAGCCTGGGACCCCAGATGGTGCTAACTCTGATGTCATCTTATATTCCATCAGCTAAACCTGAAGACTCACAGACTGGACCATTTGCTCTTCTGACAATACCTCCAACCAAGGCTGGGACTCCAGAGGGTGCAAACTGTGATATCATCTTACATCTCATCAGCAAAGCTTGATTCATGGGGTAGACCATTTGTTCCTCTAGACAATATCTCCAGTGGACTTGGACTAAGACTCTCCCTGACACATGCAGACTTGGACTAAAACTCTCCCTGACATATGCAGAAGCACAGCCTAGAGCTACCTCACAGCTCTACTACTGCTTGGTGTTGAGCTGAAGGGCTTGCTAGAGCTGGGCCTCTTGCATTCTGTTCCCACATGAACATGAACATCCTAGCTCAAGAGCGTATCTGGATCAGCTTCTCCTATGACCCATCTTGTGATAGGCCAGTGCTGAGCACTTCCAATGGATGGCCCAGCAAAGACAACTCCATTACTGTCCACAGCACAGATGCAGAAACAAAGCCAGTGGTTAAGGGACTGACTACCTGTATACTGCCAGGAAGAGGGTCATGGGGTCAGACCCAGGTTGACTGAATACCTCAACTGTAAGCTCCTGAGCCTTCTTCAAGAAGCCTGTTCAACTGTTTGACCTTCAGAAAGCACTGGACTTCTCTGGATCTAAACTGGGACTCTCGGGTAGCAGGAGGTTGGAGTTCAGCATCTAACAGGCTTCTCAGTATCACTCATCAATCCTGGGCTAAGTGCAGCATGTTTTTGAGGGCTGGCAGTGCTCACTACCTAGTGGCGATGTAGGTGTGTGGTTAGTTTGATCCAGGTACAGGATCTGGGGCCAACCTCCTCTGAATATTCTCCCTCCCTCTGTACTTCATTCCTGACTCATACAGCTTAACAGCTATACCACAAGGAAGCATGCCTGGAGGTTTCCTCGTGTACCTACTCCCTGGAAGTGACCTTAGCGTAGCCTCATCCTTGTTCTTCCCATGGCCCTTTGGTGCCTGAGTACTGTATTTGGTCCCAATCACCATAGGATCTTCAGAGGATATATGAGCATCCTCTTGGGTCTACCTGGGCTTCCTGGGCCAGAACCTTTGAGACCAGCCTGGCCCTCCTGGAATGCATCTCTGTCAAGCTACATTAGGGATGTGCTGACTTCTGGCTACCACAGCACCAGGAGAGAAAGATGGAGTGGAGGACATGCCTAAATGTTCCCTACTCAATACACCAAGAACAACCTCCAACCACAAGCCCTTCCTGCTGGGTGCTCATCACTGCCTCACCCCTCTCCACGGACACCTGGGGCTTTTTCCATTGCCTTCCCCTTGGGTAGGCCTGGCAGGACACTGAGGATGCAATCACCAGCCTTTTAGGAACTGGTACTATGGAAAAGAGCCGGGATGTCCTCCCGTGGAGGATGCTGAGCGAGACTCATGCTAGCAATTTGCAGCACAGGCAGATGTGGAGACAATGGGAGTCTGATTGGCAGGGCGGGAGGGGCTGCAGCTGCGCTTGGAGGAGCTGGGAAGGTGGAGTGTCTGCAGCCCCAAAGGAAAAGTGCTGAGCCAGCTGCATGGAGGGAGATGGGGGGGGGGGGAGGAGTAAGGCCACGCTCTACACTGCATTCCACCTCTAGGAGGCTCATGAAGAGGCACAGCCAGCTCTCAGAGCCCCTCAGTTAGATGGTCCCCACCCTGGCTCCCACTTCCACAGACCTGTCTCATGGACCATTTCTGTGGTTCCAGTTATCTTGAGGCAAAACAAGGGGCAGAAATGCCTGGAGCATCCCTGACTCAGTAGGACCTCCCAAGTGTGGGCTCAGCCTGCTGTCACTGTTTCCTTCCCATTTGCACCGACATCTATTGAGCAGCAAGTGTGTACCAACCTCCTGAGAATAGGCTCAGCCTCCAGCTCCTGATTCCTTCCCACTCATGCAGACATTTATTGAGTACCGAGGGTGTACCAAGGTCTGACACCTGGGCAGTGGGAGGTCTATATGTGGGAAACAGTGGTTTCCAAATGACCTCAAAGCAAGGGCGAGTGAGGGAGCCCTACTAATCCATGGAGTTACCTTCTCCTTCACTTAGTCATTCAAGAGAACTGGTCAATACCATACTAGGTGACTGGCATAGACATTCCCACTAGGGATTCAGTCTAGCAAGAATCAAGCCTGAAGGTAGGACTACTGGGAAGACACTGCTGGGGAGGTGCTATGGGAGGTGGGCTGTTAAAGGGGAATAAGAGTTTTCTCGGAGTGGGAGCCAAGAAAGCATATTCCTAGAAGAAACAACTTGTGCAACATGCACAGCCACCTCAAGGCATACATGCTTGAGAAGACTGTCCCAGTAAGGAGCTGCTTCAATCTTAGCCCCACCATCTCCTGAACAGGCACTAGGTTTTTGTGTCCAACAGCTAGATTCTTCTAACAGAACTCCTTGCCCTCCCCATTGCCAGGCAATGTCCTGGTCTGCCCTCTATCTCCCAGACCATGGAAGGGTACACTGGTTCCTGGCCCACAGAGGATATTATAAAGCCAGGGCAAGGAAATTCACTGCTTACAGTGCATAGGGAACAAAGATGAGCAAATCCATATCTCAGTCCACAGCCTGGGTCTGGTATTAACCTGGCTACTTGCTGTGCAACCCCAGACCCAGCACCAGGCTCCCTTTACATTTGCTACTTGGCCAGATGAAGTCCCAATCTTCCCCTGGGAATTGGTCCAGCCCCTCTGCATGCCCATCACATTCCTAGGTCACAAGCCTAAGGAAACATCACTGGGCCTTGAAGGCCCTTTATTTCTCTGGCCCCACTTTCTCTCTACTTCAGTAGCTGCCTACAGAGCCAATGATTGATGAGGAAGAAGGGGGGGTGCATTTTCCCCCGGAATTGCTCTGGCTGTGCAGTCAACTTTAAACTGATGAATAACACACAGACCCAACATTCATCACCCGCCATTTGTCACTGGGAAGCTGGGCAAGTCTGTTCTTTGTGTCCATCTGCTCCAGTGTCCTGTGCACTATCCATCCTGAAGAGACTTAGCCTGTGAAGCTCCCAGTATATGCAGGCTCTGGACACCAAAGCTGAGCATCCCTGAGCCGACCCCAGAATGGCCTTCATCTCCATACTGAGGCTCATGACCTCACTTGGCCCTGGGCTGTGGCAGAAGAGTATGGGGGTTCCAGAAGACCCCAGCATCTCTTCACTCACTCAACAACCATTCTTTGAAGTACCACTATGCACAGTGCCCACCTTTCTGGGCACTGATGGCAGAGTGAAGGATGAGAGCAAGTCCTTGACTATTCAGGGAGGCTGACTGGCAATAGTACCAACAAGGAAGTGGACAAGTTAAAATCTAGTAAGAATTAGGTATTTGGGGGTATAGAAGGCAGGAAACTGACAGCATCATGGAAAAGATGCTATGGAAAGTGGGTTCCAAAGGATGCACAGTTCATTAGACACCAGAAGATGTGAAGACTGTTCTAAATAAGAAAAACATTATGAATAAAAGCAAAGACAGTGTGAATGGGGAGGATGGGAAGGGGAAAGAGCGTCATTAATACAAATAGGGGAGTAGAGAAGGCCACACTGCTGTGAGTGCCGTGGAGCCATGGAGACATCAGGGGAAGGAGCTTGAGGCAGGGACAGCTGTGCAAAGGCCCTGAGCTAGTGGGAATGGAGAGTTGACTATCACATCACAGCACTCAGTGGTTAATGGAGAGGGAGACCAATGATTAAAAGCACTTCCTAGTGTTGCAGAGATTCCCAAGGTTTGATTCCTAGCACCCATATAGCAGTTTCCAATGTGTGTAACTCTAGTTCCAGGGCATCCAATGCCTTCTTCTGGTCTCCTGGAATGTATGTGCAGACAAATATGTGAGCAAAACATACATGTAAACTAAAAGTAAAAAAATATTTTAAACACTCATATCACATAGTATGAGAGATGATCCTCTCCTGAAGATAAGAGTAGAAGGCTCCATTTTCATGAACTGCCTAAAATAGTCAAATCTACAAAGAAAGTCGCTTCCTGGTTCCCAGCAACATAGAGGAGGGAATCAAGAGCGGCAGCTAATATGCACAAGGCTTCTACTTTGGAGAAGGTTCTAAAGTTGGCCTGAGATGATTCTTCTGTGCATATACTAAAAGACCCTCATTTACCCACTTTCAACAGGACGTAGATTAGGAACCAGCCATGCTGACACCACACAATCTCTTTAGACACCAGACAATGACCAGTACATTAATGACAAAGACAACAGGGGTTAGGCAGAGGTCCCCAGCAAGCCAAGATTCGAGTCAAAAAGAGGTACCCCAACAACTGTGACCCACACCTGCCGTGCCTCTTAAATGAAAGGCAAGGGATACAGAGACCTGTGGGTATATATAGAACAGTATTAGTGTCCACATGGCTGCAGAGAGAGAGACTAAGGTAGTAAGCAGGATCATAGGCCATTCCCGAGTGTTCCATCACCTCAGAGCAGGAAGACAAACAGTTTTAGACTCTGGTCAAATGCTGCCACCACCCTAAAAGTGAAGGTGGCTCTGAGAAAGGCTCACAGGAATTGGCAGGCTCCCTTTCCAGCAGGTGACGCTGACACAGCAGAGCTCTGGGTCTCTGACCATGGTTCCCCAAATGGCAGGAAGTCTTTGCATCACAGCATCAAAGCCCCACCCCTAGCCCTGCCTACCCTCATTGGACCTTGAAAGCAGAACACACATGAAGAAGGTGGTGTCCAAGCATCCCCAGGAGAGGGCACAGTGTATGTAAAGGCACTGAGACATACCTGCAGTGCTCTGAGGACACCATAAGGCCAGGGTGACAGAGGAAAGGAGAGGAGGTTGCAGGTGACAGGGATAGTAGGGTATCGTGAAAGATTTGGCCTGTACTCTGGGTGAAGCTGGGAGGATTCTGTACAGAGAATGGTGAGAAGACCCTATGGTCTTTGCAGCAGACAACAAGGACAGGAGCAAGGAGGAGGGTAAAGTGTCCATGTTCTCAGTCTGTTTTCCATTGGGACAGAAGAGGCAGAGAATAGGGCCCAGCCCTGAGTCTTCCTCTGTCCTTCCTTCGAAAGTAGGCTTAGCCGGTTACTTCATCTCTTGTACACCATGCTCTTCTTGTGTAGGACGCTTTGCACATGCTGTATCCTCTGGCATATATGTCTCTCAATGCTGGGGGAGGGAAGAGTCACAGCCTCCATAGGAGTCAGCACTCTGGGGGCTTTCCTCCATTTACCCATGTGTGTCAGGTCTCTGGGACATCTCGGGGAACTTACCTCTAAGGCTTGGATCTGGATGAAGCCACGGATCAAGGGGGCTACAGGCATACAGATTCTTAAGTCAAACCTGAGGAATCAGCATAGTACCACTAAGTGCTGGTAATTCCTGCAGGGCCCAGGGCTGCAGGCAAGCCAGGTTCTTTCCCAGCAGAATTCCTACAGATCTGCAGTTGTTCATTGATTTATTCTACAAATGTTTATTGAACCCAGACCCTGGGGACTGAGCAAGTAGAGGGACAGACAGAAAACTAATGAACAAGTGCATGCAAAAGATGTCTCTAGAGGAAGTTCATTCAGCTGTGAAAGCTCGGAGGGGGTCAGGGAGAGCCTCCATAGGAAGGCAGCCTTAACAGAGGCCTGAACAAGGTCAGCCAACATGGGAAGACCTGGGCAAGCATGGGACCAGGCAGCAGGGACAGCAGGTACAAAAGTCCCAAGGATGGAGAAGGGCTAGTGTGCTGGCAGAAGAGGCCTAAGTTGAGCAAAAGGAAGTGAGGAAGGAGGCAAGCTAGACTGAGAGCATGGGGCCTAGCAGGGAGACCATGGGGTTGGGACCATGGCCACGGTGTGAGGCTGTGAAGAAGTCTGGTATTTATACTATTTGCAGCAGCAAGTTCTGTGGAGGGGGGGAGGGGTCTCAAATCAGACAATGACAGACAGGGTGATTTAGTGTTCAAAAGCTCCCTCTAGTGCTGGTAGGGTAGATCAGACTTGGGGAAGCCCAGAGGCAAAGGGGAGAGAACAGTAGTACTCCACTAGGTGACAGCCAAGCAGGGGTGGGCAGGCAGGTCTATTGGTAAGGAACATCTGGCTCCCAAAGGGGACCTAAGGGGCAAGGGAGAGAAAGGACTCAGGCCAAGGGATCTATGAGGGACACTGACACAGCGCAACCGCCCTTCAATTGTCTCAGAGACAAACTCTATAAAGTCCAGGAACCAATACAGAGAAGCCAGAAGTGGTCTCCTTTCTTGGGGAAAGTTTCACCCACAAGCTCTGTCTTGTGAGCGTGTGTCCAGCTGAGCAGAGAGCAGTTTGACTCCAGCTATTTCACAGACATTCCCCTATCTCAGAGGACTGCTGCGAAGCTTGGATCCTGCTAATTCCAGGGCTCTGGAAGAGAACATAGGCCAGGCTACAGGTAGCATCCAACTATGTTTGCTGTAAGCCTGGTCAGAGTGTACAGAACTTGGGAAATGGTTGATGCTTCTCATATTCATCTGCCATTGGTACCTGTAGCCATTGGGTTCCCCTTTCATTTGCCTTTCTTGGCATTACACATGTGAGCCAGAGGGCAGCGATTTGGATCCCATGGTCTGTCAGCAGCACTGAGAACTTATTCCTGCCACACTCACCTTCATTCATCCCTTCTTAGTTCTTCCCACCACCCCAGGAAGCAGGATGACAGGGGCTAAGCATGAAGACATTCATTAACTTGTCGAAAATCAGACCACTGGAGGTGACAAGGAGTTG
The DNA here is from genome assembly GCF_947179515.1 of Apodemus sylvaticus. NCBI lineage: Eukaryota > Metazoa > Chordata > Mammalia > Rodentia > Muridae > Apodemus > Apodemus sylvaticus. The sequence goes on from NC_067473.1 coordinate 121,714,308, forward strand.
GGGTGAGATCTCTGAGCTCCCTACCAGGGTGTCAGAATGGGCTCTACCTCAACCCTCCTGGCCATACCCCCACTCAGAAGGCAGCCGAGGGGAAGGATTCATCCACACGCCCGCCCTCAGCCTGGCCACCACCCGTTCCGACTCCATCGGCTTCCCATTAAGCAGATCAATAGCTTCCACTGGTTTCCAATTTGTGCCTCCAGAAATTCATCTTCCAGCCACCTTTTTAATTAACCCCCCTCCAGTACTCAGCAGCACCAATAGATCATGTCCTCCCTCCTCCTCAGGCTTGGAAGCAGACCACAGGCTCCTGGCTCTCTGGCCGGGGAATGGCAAGATTGTTTAAAGCCACACCATTACTTTCCTATTACCACAGAGCAGCTGGCTCCGCCATCTGGATGCCCCCACACCTGTGCCCTGCTGTCCTCTCCAACCTTGGAGGAAGGGCTGGAGCCTCCACACCTGATGCAAACAACACAGGGAGGTGAAGCATCATGCTGGGACACCCAGCTGGAGAGCCAGGGCTGAGGCACCAGCAGCAGGGTACAGGGGGACTTCAGACACAGCAGGCCTTCTGGGTCAGGCAGGAAGGACACCAGCACCCCACACTCAGCAAGGAGCAGCCAGTTCTGACTATAGACAAGTGTATTCATGTCTTTTGCCACCTGGAGTGGCTGGTCCTCCTTAGCTCATCTAGAGAAGTGAAGAAAGCAGTCACCAACCCATGTGACCACCACCCTATCGCCACCGCAGCCAACTGAACAGCAGGCTCTACCAGATGTTTCCTTTTCTCATCTTCATAGTGACCAGTGCACAGACTTTCTATATCTCTTGTGAAGAAACTGAGCCTTAGAGAAGTTAATTCACTTTCACGTGGCCACACAGCAGCCATAGGACATAGTTAGGATTTGAATGGACTCATTTCAACATTAAACTCTGAGAGGAGGGTCTGACGAAGTGCCTCGCTATGTCTTGGTGGTCTCTTCTCTCTTCCCACTAACTGGATGCTTTTCCTTGGGGCCTGCTCACCCAAACCCTGGGCTTCTGGCTTTAGTGCTGTGGTTCATATCTGGATGAATGGTCGTGTGATGGGGTCCTTAACTTTGCCAGCTGGCCTCTGAATCTGAACAGAAAGATGTTTGGGGATCCGTAGCATCCTGTTTCCTCCCTACAGGAACACAGTCACACCCTGCCTATGTGGACAGTCCCATACAGAGATGTTAGCACTGAGAAACAGTGCTTCATGCCACCCCAATGCTTTATGCAGAAATGCTGTGCTTTACCCAGAAAACAGATATGGGGACTGTTCTCATGACTGCTAACATGAGTCCAGTCCCCAGCATCCCGGCATTGTGTCATATGCCTGTAATTCAATACTAGGGAAGCAGAGACGGGGGGCCCTCTAGAACCTGGATGGCCCCCCTAGCTGAACTGATAAGCTCCAAGTCAGGAGAGATCCTGTTTCAAAAAAATAAGGTATAAAGTGCCTGAGGAATGACACCCCAGGTTGTTCTTTGGCCTACACGCATGGGAAGGGGGTACAGAACTGACAAAAAGTCCCTAAGAAAACCAAGCCACCCACAGCCCCCACCTAGTGCCAACCACCTCCCATGACATTAGTCCTGTCCTGGCCTAGTGGTATGACACCTGAACTTCCAGAAGCAATGCTTCTCCCACTATCCATTATTTCATGAGTAGCCTTTGGCCTAATTTAAAACACACCCCCCCTTTTTTTTCCTCTTTTGAGACAAGTTCTCAACATGCAGCCATATCTGGCCTGGGACTCATTATATAGAACAGGCTGGCCTTGGCTTGTGGCAATCTTCCTGTCCCTGGGTTCCAAGTGCTGGAATTGCCCAACCAATTGGGTATATGCATGTGTATCTATATATGGGTTTGTGCACATGAGTACAGATGCCTACAGAGGCCAGAGATGTTAGACTGCTTGGAGCTGGCATGACAGGTTGTTACCAGCCACCCATCAATAGGTATTGGAAATAGACCTCAGTCTAAGTACCTATGCTTAACTGCTGAATCATCTCAAGTCTCCACAGCCTCAATTTTTAATGGTTCCTCTCTACATGTGTTATATATTATAAGGCAAACCCCCTATCTCGGGATGCCAAGGCCATTGCCAACATTTTTTTAGTCATAAAGCAACGCTATGAGACATTTTGCTTGGTTTCAGTCTCTGAGAGTTTACTTCAGGAATATTCTGTGCAGAATTATGGGTGGAAACGTATGCACATCTTGACTCAGTCCACATGGATGCCCACACTGCCCAGACACTAGCTGGGTTGGCACTTCCACAGGCTGCCATCTGTGAGCTCCTTGCTGAGTGCTAGGCTTCCAAGCACCCTCCTCCCTCCTGCAGATGACCTCCAGAGAATTGAGGGAGCCACCCGTCCTCATGCGAGGGAGGACCCCAGGGTGAAGTGCCTTGTTCATCCGGAACTAGAACAGGAGCTCAGCAACTCCAGGTAGAAAGCCTTCTGGAGACCCCATTGAACACACTCACTAGCTAGTCAGTTAGTTATTGGCATGGACAGAGCTTCAAAATAGCAGTCAATAAGGAGAGGCCATTCCATATTGGGAGGTTAAACACCTAAAGTTCCAGCTACTTGAGAAGCTGGGGTGAGAAGATTGGTTGCGCCTAGGAATCTGAGGCCAAGCAGCATAGTAAGACTGTCTCAGGAAAACCAAACCAAACCAACCAAATAAATAAAAAGGAAAAGGAAGCTGGAAAGAGCCATGCTGTGTTTGAATAAGAACTGTGCATTGCCTGACCAAGCATACCTCACAGATAAAGCAGGAGTGGTGCCATACACACCGAACTGCAAGGGAACGGGATTGGCCCAGGACCCCCAAGTCCAAATTCCCAGCACAAAGGAGATTTATTTTACCCAGAGGGACAAAGGGCAGGGATTAAGAGACAAAGACAGGAGACAGAGGACAAGGAAGAAGGGGCAGGGATTAAGAGACAAAGACAGGAGACAGAGGACAAGGAAGAAGGGGAAGGGAACAAGAAGAGAGGGAAGAACTATTTGTCCCAGAGGTTAGGGACAACAAAGGACTCTAGATAGAGGATACAGATGTGGCCCATAGGAAAATGGCAGTTTTTAAAGGTAAAAGAGGAAATGGTATTAGGGCTAGGTGTTTAGTTTTAATTGGGTGTGTTAATTAGGTGAGCCAAATGGGGCTTTGGAGAGCTGGACCTTGATAATAAGCATCAAGAGAAGGGATTGGCCAAATAAGGGTGTAGACTTTCGTGGCTAGCTTTAGAAATTGTAATCTAACGGTTTTTAGCAAGGCAGAGGAAATGGGGGAGAAGGGCAAGGCCTGCCAGAGCTATGCTCACAAAGTCTGGCCAGCCAGAGTCCCTTTACGAATCCTGCTAGATTGTGGGGCAAGGCTTCAATCAGGAACTGTCCGGAAAGCCAATACAATAGACCCAGAAAGCAATGCAGGTGACAAAGGCCAAGACCTCATTCAAGTTCAAGCATGTCCATTCTTCAGGGTCCTAACTACCGATGTCAACTCCAAACTGATGGCACAGGCAGCTGTTTCAGGGTCAATGACAGCATGGAAGTTGATGCCCAGAATGTGGGCAAGTCATACTCCATGGGGAGTCAAAGATTGAAGAGCAGTAGGAATGATAGCTCCCAAGGTGCTAGCCTACATGTGGACAGCATGGTTAATGTATTCACAGGGGACAAGAGGGACAGTGTACCTAGGGAAAGGCATAGGTGCCCTGAGCACATTCTGTTCCCCCCCTTCCTTCTTTAGCATTAGTAAGATAAAATACACACACAGTGATCAGGATACCAAGGTGGGGTGCATGTGACATATGGGGTCCATGCCACCCCGGCTCATATCCAAACTCTGTGCCACTTGCCAAGTACTGCTGTACTGCTGTTCTGTGATTTGTTTGCTTCAGGTGAAGTGACTGCAGTCACCTGTAGGGCAGTTCTGTGAGCAATGCTTGTTTACCTGGTATTTGGAATGATCTAGGCATGTGGGAGGTGTTGTTATTATTTGCACTACTGCTTTGATTTCCTATAAAATCTCAAATATTTTGGAATTTAAAAAATTCCAGTCAGGTGCTAAATGACTCCAACAGAGGTGTCCAGACAAGGCTGTTCACCAATCCTCCCACAGGCCTTGTCTATGCAGTCCTACCCATACCCAACAACAGTCTTGGGTTGGGATTAATTGAAGTGGACATAACAGTTTTGCTCTGGAAAGTCTCCAAAGGCACAGTAGTTCCTTCCAGTGTGGTCCCCCATGGATGCTGTCAGGAATGATGGAACCTTACAGGTGAGGCCCAGAGTGAGACCTGAAGGTCATTGGGGGAGGGTGGCTCCTTATAGGGGACTATGGAATGCCAGCCCCTTCCTCTCTTTCTTCCTCTCTTTCTTAGCCTATAGGCAAGTGGCTTGGTTTTGCCATGTGATCCCACTATGAAGTGCCATGGGGACCAATACTTGGACAGACACAGAGTGACGACCAGTGTTGCCTTAGCCATGGGAGAAATCAAGATAACCCAGACAAGGCTGCTGCTCAGATCATGCACATCTGAACCGTGTCTCCCCACACTCATAGCTGATTCTGTGTACAGGCCCCATGTTACCAGACCATCTGTGACTCACCCTATATGATGGATGCACATTAACTAAGGTAGCTCTCTTCCCTACTTTCCCCATGTCCTCAACACCATACTTTCACTCTCTAAAATGCAAGACCCCATTCTATCCCACTTCCGTCCAGCAATCAGAGATAACTCAACTGTGTGCATGCAGTCCCTACAGACTAGTCACTAGTCACATACCACAGAACCCTTTCCTCTGAAACTTACAAGACGCAACTCCCACCCTGCTACAGGGAGCTGGACTCACCTCTGGGCCTCCACCATGCTGCCATGGCATTGATAATTCTTCCAATGACTTATTTTTTTCAAGTGGCCAGTCTACCTCAGTGTCTTCTTTGAATGCAGCATAAGAGGGAAGGGGGATAACATTTGCAATGTATACAAATAAAATGATTAATTTTAAAAAAAGAGTGAGCCTCAGGAATGGCCCGTTCTGACAGCCTGGGGGGCTTTGAATCCCACTGTCACCTGCAAGTGGAGAGTAGAGAAGGAGAGCCAAGAGGCATGGGCTGCCTCCTGAGGTGCGCCAGGACACAACAGCACCCATGACTCTAAACTCTTACTTACAGAGTTAAACAATACAGTTGGCTCTAAATGTAGCCTTCTATCTCCTACAGCACTTATTTGCACTACAGTGAGGGACCCACCCACCACCCAGCCCAGGCCTTGACTCCTAATTCACATATCAAATGATGCTCAAGAAGAAGGAAGAACAATGTATGGATACTCTGGTCCTTCTTAGAAGGGGAAGAAAATTCCCACAGAAGGAGATTCAAAGACAAAGTGTGGAGCAGAGTCTGAGGGAAGGACCACCCAGAGACTACCCCACCTAGTGATCCATCCCATATATAGTTACAAAACCCCGACACTATTATTGATGCCAGCAAGTACTTACTGACCAGAGACGGATATAGCTGTCACCTGGGAGGCTCTGCTAGTGTATGACAAATACAGACGGGGACACTCTCAGCCAGCTGTTGAACTGAGCACAGGGCCCCCATTGGGGGAGCTAGAGAAAGGATCCAAGGAGCTGACTGGGTTTGCAGTGCCACAGGAGGAACAACAATATGAGCCATCCAGTACTCCCAGAGCTCCCAGGGACAAAACCATCAACCAGAGAGTACACATGGTGTTACCCATGGCTCCAGACACATAGGCAGCAGAGGATGGCCTTGTTGGACATCAAAGGGAGGAGAGGCCCTTGGTCCTGGAAAGGCTCGATGCCACAGTATGGGGGAATGCTGGGAGAGGGTTGATTGGGGAACGGGGGCGGGGTGGGGGTGGGGAGAGATGGCTTATGGGACTTTTGGGCGGTGGGGACCAGGAAAGGGGACATTTGAAATGTAAATGAAGAATATATCTAATTAAAAAAAAAGAAAAAAACTGGAAGGCGGAAGAAGGGAGGCACCTAGCTTGAACTAGCTGTTCCGCCCCTTCTTGGGGTGGAACCTCATGAACGTTGATGTATCTGGAGGGTATGGGCACTGCTTTCCTGTCAGAGCTGCTATGACAAGGCTCCTCCTCCTGTTCACATCCCATGCGTGCTTTCATTGACCCACCCCTTGCTTTCCCACCAGTGACAGAAAACAGCACCAGGTCCTTACCTGATGCTACCTACTCAATCTTGGACTTGCCAGCCTCCAGAGCAGAGTTCTGTTTTCTTTATAAAGTTCCTAGCTTCACTGATCATTCAGTAAGAGCAACAAAAAAATGAACTCACAGTGACCTTGCAAGACCCCAACTTTTACTTTACCTACTGCAAAACAAGGCTTGCAAGATCAGCTGCAAGCAGCCAGGAAGATCCCTGCATTTTCTAAGGGCTGAATAATAAGGGATACCATGCTCAAATAGGGGATAGACAATGGGGCTCTGCCAGCCTTAGGCATAGAGCATAAGCATAGTTTGTCCAGAATGGTTAGGGTGGGCTTCCTGAGAAGGCTGCCCTCACCTGAGGACAACTGTGAGCTTCTATATCTACTCGGTCTACAGTGTTAAGTAGTAAACTCCTTTTCCTCTTGATGAATCCCTAGTGGCTCTGTCCCACTCCCTGGCTGCCTACACCAGACCTGCCCCCAACTTTCCCACAATTTAATAACTAAAATGTTACCACCAGGGGCATCAGGGCACTTAGGATGCTGTCAGCATTTTGCCATCCTTTTCAGATCCTGGGGGAATGGGGGTCCTTACAAGGCTGGGGCCCTTAAGGAATAGAATGAAAGCTGTGGTGATATTCTGATCCCTTCCCAGCTTTGGAGGAAGGCATCTTGGTTCTAAACACCTGCTGATTGGGCTTGGGATGACTGAGGGAGTACAGGCCAGGAGGGCAGATGGGGTCATGCAGGACAGTGCAGACACTATTCATGGCTTTGGAAGCTAAATGTTCTTTTGGCTCTGATTCCCCAGTTTCTCTAGAAAGCAGCCACAGACAATACTCAAGCAAACAGGTGTGGGTGTGGCCAGTGCAGCCTTGCTTATAGAAAGACAGCAAAAGGAAAGCAAAGAAACCCTCACGAAAGGGTCCAGTGATTGTTGACAAAGGTGATGAGGCTATCCGTGAAGGAAAAGACGGTGTGCAGGGAGTGTGCTGGAAAAACCTCACATTTGTGTGGACCAGGACGCAGAGGGAGGAACATAGGTGCTCAGCTCACTTTCTCATTGTTACTCAGTCTGGCAGTTATGGTGAATCTTCCCATCTCAATTAACTTAATCTAGAAACTTCCTCACAGACCTGCCCAGAGATTTGTCTCCAAGGTGATTCTGGATCCTGTCAATTTGACAATAATTATCATACCATTGAATTTAGATATATTTAAAATTGCTTTTCTCATCCCTTCCCTTCCTTTCCTCCCTTCCTCTCTTCCTGCTTCCCTCCCTTTCTCCCTCTCTCCTTGTTCTCCCCTTTCCTTCCTTCTTCCTTTTTGAGATAAATCCTTACTATATAGTCCAGGCTTGTCTCACACATGAGATCTGTCTGTCTCTTCCTTCCTAGAACTAAGAGTATAGGTGTGCACACTATGCCCAGCCAAAATAGTAACTGTTGTGGTCATGATATTTTGCTCCAGTTTTAAAAAGCAAAGAAAATGCCTAAAGCCTCTGGCCATGTAAATGCATGACCAGGAAGCTGTCTTTTCCATTTTGCACTTAAAAGCCTCAAGGAAAGAGAGCTCTCAAATCTAGTTTCTTTTGCTACAAGCCTGTTTCTGTTAAAAATTCTGTATTGTTGGTTTATGGGCTTGTTTTTTGGGTGTGTGTGTATATATATATGTATGTATGTATTTGGAGAGAGTTTTCTGTAACCTAGGCTGGCCTCAAACCTGCTACAGTTAAGGCTGGCATTAAAGTCCTAATCTTCCTGTCTCAGCTTCCCAAGTATTGCAGGAGTACTGCAATATGTAGTATTGCACACTGGAAATATGTTAAAAATAAAATAATTTAGGCTAGCAAGATGGTTCAGCATGTAAGGTACTTGCCACCAAGCTTGATGACCTGAGTTCAATTCCAAGATCCTACATGGTAGAAGGGGAGAATCAACTCCTAAAAATTGTTTTCTGACCTACACGTGCGTGTGTGTGTGTGTGTGTGTGTGTGTGTACAAACACAATAAATACATACATAAATATGCATATTTCTTTCATCTCAACGCCTCAACACTTGGGGGAGAAGGTAGAAGCAGGCAGATTTTGTAATTTTGAGGTCACTCTGGTCTATTTAGTTCTAAGCTATACAGTGAGACCCTATCTCAATAACTAATTACTAACTAACTAATTAACAATATGTATATTTGTGTCAGATGCCCTAATGTTAGATGACACCCCCATCTCCATATGATCCACAATAGAATCTAGATAAACTACAAAGTGAGTTTACAATGGCTTAGATGTGGTTTTCCCCTCAAAGTTCTGTATGTCTGTTACCCCCAGTGGGTAACACTGATCTGAGGGGCCCTCAGAAGACTAGGCCTGATAGGATAATAGGAGTCCTGGGGGTGCCCCGGTCACAATAGACGGTGTCTCTCTGAGGCTTCCTGTGGCTACATCAGCCCTCACACCATAGGCTGTTTCAAGTGAAGCCACTCATGCTTCGGCTCCTTCTACATAGGATATCTCCCTTTCTGTGTCTTTTCCACGATATGATGTAGCAAGGCACCCTCACAAAGATGCCAGTGCCACGTTGGCTGGACCTTCTGCTGCCAGGATTGAGCCTCATAAAGCCCCTGCCTGTGTAAGTTAGTCTGCCTCTGGTATTTTGTTTTAGCAATGGAAATACACTGAGACAAACTTTTTAAAGGGCGACAAAACTGTTTTGCTTTATCTGTGTTGCTGCTTTTAAAGAAATAAATGGCAAACATTTCATATACCCACAAAGTAGGCAACAAGCTGAGACAGGAGGCCAGGTTTCTCTTCAGTGTGGTCCAGCACAGCCTGGCTCCCCATGGGTACAGAGGAAGGGGCAAAACGATCTGGCCAGGATCTGTGTAATGACCCTGATGGAGCCCAAACGTGGAGGGTGTCTGGGACAAGGTATGGGCTATTAAGTTGACATTCTGCTAAACTCCACCTAGGAAGAAATGAACGCCTGTGGCAGCCTCTTCAATCACCCAGGGCTCCGTTGGGCAGTGAGAGGGACATCCCCAATGACTCGTTCCTAGCGATGAACCGCTTGCCCTCGAAACTGTAAAAACAGTTTCTGGCTCTCCTGTGTGCTCCTCAGTAGACATTCCCCTGGCAAAGGAACACTGTGAAGCGCTGGGCACACAGAACTGCTGCCAACTGCTCCGCTTAGGGACCTGGCTACTTGAGCTAGCCAGGAGTCTGCAGCAGCAGTGACCTTCAGAGCCTGTCTTAGTTACTTTTCTATTTCTGTGAAGAGACACCATGACCAAGGCAACATATAAGGAAAGCATTTAATTGGGGGCTGCTACAGTTTCAGACAGTGAGCCCACCATTACGGTGGGTAGCAAGGCAGCAGGCAGGCAGGCACGGTGCTAGAACAGTAGCTGAGAGTTTACAGCTTATTGGCAAGTTGGAGACAGAGGGGCCTGGAATGGGCCCTTGAATCCTCAAAGCCCCCCCATTGACATACCTCTTCCTAAAAGGTCATACCTGCCAATCCTTCCTAAACAGTTCTATCAACTAGGGACTAAGCATTCAATTGTATTAGCCTTTGAGGGCCATTCTCATTCAAACCACTACAGATCCTCTCTCCCGCTCCATGCTCTCCACCTCTCTAGATCCTTAGAATAAAGCATCTGTCGCGATTTCAGTTTGCAGATTATGAAACTGAGGCTCTACAGGGCAAGGGCACACTCAGTCAAGGGCTCTCTGCTCCAAAACCTGTGATCCTCATCCCTGCCCCCCCCTCAAGACTAGGTAGTAATGAGGCAGAGGGGCAGTGGTCAAAGGGACAAGTCTAATCTGCAGCTGTGTCCGTGTGGTTGTGGGCAGGCAAGTAACCTCTCTGGGCTTAGCAACTGTTCCCCAAAGCTAGCAAGTGGTATACCATGATTAGTATCAATTATTTTTCCTTCCAGAGAGCAACTCAGTTCAAAGGGAGATAACATTAAACTAAGAAAAAGCTGACTGTGGTCTGTGATAGAGCTGAATAGAGCAGAGCAGTGAGGCCTCCGTGCACTCAGAGGGAGGAGCTAGAGCGGCGGGCACAGGCATCAGTGAAAGCAGAATGTAAGGTCTGCAGGATTCCCACCAGAGCCCCACTACCCTCAGAAATCTTGCTCAAAGTGAGGGGGCAAAATGGGTCATCTCCTCAGGGCTTGCTGGGGGAACTCAGTGTCCAGTTAAGTCTTCATTTTCTTTTCTCAAGTTACTTTAGCTCACTGCATTTTAATGAATTAAATACAGACCTGGAAACTGGGTAGAACGGCGTTTAAGCAGGAAACAGTTACACTTAAATCTCATCTCCTGTCAGCTTATCCCCCAGTTCCCTGCTACTTCACGAGTTCCTTATAACTCTAGACAACAACAGGATGGTCATGTTATTGCCTTTAGCAGCATCACACGTCCATGGCAGCTGACCCTCTCATGCTGTACCTACCTATCTTAGACCCTTTAGCAGACCCAAGTATGGTGCCTTTATGGACTCATCTGCATATGTTTGGCTATTGCAGCTCTAGCAAGCATATGGCTGGAACACACACCTAACATGCAGGCACTATAGGTACTATATATATTACAGTCAACCAGAGGGAAGTGGGTACCACAGAAGCTGTGTGGATAGAAGCTTGAGGCAGAAAACCATGCCCTGCCTTTAAAAAGCTTGTAGGTTCCTGGTCCTTTATGTGTCACGTAGAGAAGCCAGTGTTGTCATTCATGTTTCACATATAGATTGTGAGGCTAGGGTGTGTGTGTGTGTGTGTGTGTGTGAAGTGAGTCCCAGTAGGATAGTCACACACCATGGGACACAGAACCAGGGCTTAGTGAGCACTGGCTGAATAAAAAGAGAATGGGCAGTGAATGGACTTTGAGTCCCACAGGGTCCTTCCTGGGAACCTCAAACTGTTATGTACCCACAAACTGAAGTGTTCTGAGACAAAAGTGCCAAGGTATTAGGCATGCAGAACACAACCAGGCTGAGGGCAGCGATGAGTGGGTGATGTGGTGGCCTAGCCAGTGGCTTCAGCTAGCTTCTGCAGAGTAGATCTGTCTTAAGAAGATGATAGGCTAGAGGCCTACTTTGGGGCAGCGCTGACTACAAGGTACTGAAAAAGGCAGAGAGAGGGAGATTTCCTTTTCAGTCTACAGTAAGGAGGTGCTTCTGGGTGCTGCATGAGCCAAACAGAGCTCAGGAAGGGACATTAAGCCAGGTCTGCTGAACATGGATGGCTCTGACCACCAAGGGGACAGATTAGGTGATAAACTGGATGTGTAACAGGCATGCAGCCCCAGAGAACTATTCCCTTTCCTAGGCTCAGCAGACAATGGGAGGCTGAGTGGTCACAGCACCTACCCTTGTAACTTTAATTTTTTCAAAGTCTACTTTTAATGATGGTTCCTAATACCTTTAAACTCCTTTTTAGCCCACCAGCCACTAGAGGTAGTAGGAAAAAAGGATATAGGGGAAGCGGACCCATTTAGAAAGGTTCTTTGGAGCAACTCCCATCTATGTTGTCTGGAAATCAGCAGTTCAGTTCACAGGTCAAAAGCAAGCAGCAGCTCGATCCACTCACAAACATTTATTTCATGGATATATCAGCAGTCCAGTTCAGTAGAGTAGGGATAGCAAACAGGAATCAGCAGCAGTGACACAACCTAGCAGAAACAGCCAGGCCTCAGCCTCAGCACAAATCACCAGGAGGGACCAAAGGAATGCCAGAAGACATTGGCTGTGCCTCTTTCAGCAAAGCAAAGATCAGCAAAGACACAAGACCAACAAGCAATCCACAGCTAGCTCTATAAACAAGGCAAGCTCAGTCTCTGTCACTGTCCATTGAGTCCTTTTTATACGTCCTCCAAACATCATGTCTTCCATGTGTCTTGTCTCAGCTAACATCACTCTGCCAATCAGCCCAAGTCACCACAGCATATCACCAGTAGTATTTTGATGTGTTACTCTCTACAGGGTCCCAACAAATGGAGCTCAACTGTGCTTGTAAGGCAAATCAGTACATGTGTGTTGTTAGCAAAGAATCCTTTATCACGTGTCCTTTCACGTGCTTGCTTTAGCAGAACATCCTCTCTCCTGTGTCTGCTTCAGCGAAACGTTCATTCACTAATCTGCCTTAGCCTTTCACCTGCGTCCACTTCAGGAAAACACTCCTTCATTTGTTTGCCCCAGAAAAACACACCACCTAACACAACTGACTCTCCAAAGAATCCTTAAGTTTCCACTTCGTACCTTGGTTCAGGTCTATACAGAGCTACATTTCCATTATAGGGCTGACTAAATCTACAAGGTAAACACTAGCCAGTCCTCTGCAGGAGAGGAGACACATTACAAATGCAGGTAAGTGGATCAGAGAAGGCGTCCTTGAGATAAAAATGTGAGCAAAAACTTGCTGGAGGTGAGGAAACGATATGGAAACAGAGGACAACCAGTGCAAATACAGGGAACAAAAAAGAGTTGAGGCCAAGGAAAGGAAGGGAGCAAGGACTATGGTCATGGAGGTTACTGCAGGGACCTTGAATGAGGAGGAAATGGCAGCAGGATACTGAACAGAGGAGAGACATCAACTGCCCAGGCTTTATGATGGACTTTCTAGCTATTCAGCAGAGTAAGCTCACTGTGTGGAGTGGAGGGAGAACCTGAACCTGTATGGGGCCTACATATAGGAGATGTGGGGCAGAGGAAGCAGTGCCAGGGTCTGACAGGGCTGAGCCCTGACAATACCAGCTGCTGCCCTTAAAGCTGGATGCACTGAAGCATGTACAGGCCCATGCAACAGGCTTCACTTAGTGCTCCAGGACCCTGAGGCTCATCATTATTCCTGAGTGTCAGACTCAAATCAAATTCTTATGGGTCTGGGCACAGAGATTGGTAACCCTATGCAACCCCAAGAGCAGAATGGTGCATGTGTCCCTCAAGAGGTACACTGAGTGCCCTCACACTCTGGGGGCAATGCAGGAATTGACTGTTCTCTTTATTTTAATAAAGACTATTCAAAGCCTTGAAAATTAATTTCCCCTAGGAAGACAATTACATGTCAAATATACACCCGCTGAGCAAATGATTAAGATAAAAACCCAGCCAAGAGGGCTCTGCCCAGGCTGATTCCAAGAAAGGCCTTCAAAGGTCACTGCCAGAGGGTAATGAAGACAGTGTCCACTGGAGGGGAGGGGCCCTCTCCCAACGCTAGCATTTCGAGTCTATTTCAGCATCCTCCATCTCCTAATGAAGGGCATTAACAGTATGACTGGGGACCAACACAGTAGAAAGGGAGGGATATTCATGACTGCATAGCCTGACCTGGTCCATCAGGTAAGGCTAGACTGACCCAATGCCCACCTGAGGGCCTCCTCAGTCTCCAAATCCAAGGTTATATGACCACTGATATTTTAGAAGGCCTGGTCACAACAGACAGTGGAAGTAACTAGCTCAGCCTGTAGGGATGCATGTATCTCCTGGTCAGCCTTTCTCAGTCACAGGGCTGAACATCGTCACAGATCCCTGACTCGGGCCCAGAGAGACGAGGAAGGTAAACTGTGAGGAGGAAAGCAAGGGGTCGAACCCAGTTCAGTGTTCTGTAGCCTCCAGTCACCCTTCACTAGACTCAGAGTCATCAGGAATTAGTGTGTGCAGATCAGAGATAAAACTACCACAACAACCACAACGACAAACCACTATGGCCCCTAGCTTGCTTCTATAAGTAAAGTTATATTGGAACATGTCCCATTTGTTTCTGCATTGAGGGTTGCAGCTCTGAGAACCACAGCAGTCCAAGGAGCACTGCCAGTCAAGCCCTACCTGGCTGTGGGAACTGCAGGTTCAGTGTGGGCCCCTATCTAGAAGTTGCTTAGTCCACACAGGACAGGGCTCTATGAATAAGGCTGTGAGCTAGATGGTTCATATGGCTGGGTCACAGCCATGACTGCAAAGCACAGGAGCCAAGTCACAAACCAGGTTACCTGTCTGTATCAGGAAATAGGAAATGCTTCGGGTCCAGCCTCCTGGGGCTTGTTGAGGCCCACACCATGCTGGCAGTATCAGACTCCTCCTATTCAGAGAGTATGTTTTGCCCCATCTTTCCCCAGCCTCAATTTTTCCTTCTGAAAGAGTGAATATATCTGATGGGTTCCGAGACTCTGCTCTGACAGAATGATCTGCAAATTTCAACAAGTGCCCCAGGCTCTGACCTATTCTTTTTGACACCTGGACAAATAGAAGCTCTTCTATAGAGTGAAGATACTGCTTATCTATCTATTATACGGTGGAGCAACTCCAGGCAGGTCTCCAGTGGGAACACTGGCTCCCCTACCCTTTTGGGGCCTATGCACCTCTCAGCACTATCCTCAAGCATAGTTCTTCCACAGCACTGTACCCCAAGTTCACATGCTGTCCTCACCACCCTACACCATATCTGTCACCAGCTACCTTGTATTTGGCAAGAGCTCCACAGATGCCTCCAAAAACTCCCCTTGCCTCCTTACCTAGGCCACACAGAAACCAGAGGGCTCTTAGCAAAGAATTCAGATGGCACTACTGGCCGTTCATTGCTCCTTCCTGCACTCAGCACAGATTTCTAGCCTGGCTCCACTCCAGTCTTGTTCTTTTATGTTAATTCACCAAATCCTCCACATAGTATCCACTCAAATGTCCTCCTCAAAAATGCCACAGAAACCCTTGCTCTCTGTTGCTTTCTGGAATACCCACCCCGTCACTCTGAGTATTCCTCAGAGACGTTCCCTGACTTCAGCCCACATGAGGGCACTTTGGTATTCCCTGTCACTCACAGCCCCATATTCATTCTCTGCAATGTCTGGGAGGTGTGATAGCAGGCTGAGACTTGGGTGGAATCTGAAGGTGTGGGGACAACCACTCAGAGGCAGTCAATGGAGCCTGGCACCCCAGAGGAAAGACTTGGAGCAGAGTCTCCATCAAATCCCACTTGTGCCTCTGAAGCCGTGTCTTGGAACAGCCCTTCATTTTCAGATCCTTCATCTGTGGATTCCACAACAATCCCTGCCTCTGAGAATTGTGAGGTAGGGAACGTCAGCTCACCACATGCTGGCGCTTGTTATAGGAGGAACCTATACTCCAGAAGCTTCCTCTGAGATGGCAAACACTATAACCTGACTGAGGAAAACTGATATACACACCATGTCTCATTCCATCTAAGCACATGGTATGCCTGCCCATGTCACTGGCATTAGAGACCCTGGAACCAGTTGTAAGCCACCCTGTAAATACTGGGAACCAATCCTGGGTCCTCTGCAAGAGCAACAACTATTCTATCACTGAACCATCTCTCCAACCCCAACTTCTTTGCATTATTTTTATCTGCACTGTCACACACATTCAAAGCCAGAACATGCCTTCAGGGTACTGAGCATGCCCCACTAGATCTGTTTAGAAGTATCTTGCTCAGAAGCAATTATAACTAGTGTTGTTTATTTTCTTGTTGAGACAGTGCCTCACTGTGGCTCAGTGCTCAGACTGGTCTCCAATATTTGAGTTCAAGCAATTCTACTTTAGCTTTGTGGGTGCTCAGTAATATTATACACCATGATCAAGCTCACATGTGCTTTGTAATTTGGGGTTCCAAGGAGCTAAATCCTTTCCATTTATTATTTCATGAGTATGAGAGTACACGACGATATGTGTGTGTGTGTGTGTGTGTGTGTGTGTGTGTCTGTCTGTCTGTCTGTCTGTCTGTCTGAGATGGGGAGGTACATGTGCCATGTTATACATGTGGAGGTCAAAGGACAATTTTGTGGAGTCAGTTCTTTTTTTCCATCTTTTCATGGGTTGCAGAGTTTTAACTCAGATCTCTGAGATTCTGAAGAAAGGACTTTTACCTGCTGAGCCATCCCAATGCTCAAATTTAAAAAATTTTAATTGTTACACAGAAATGTAATTGATTTTTGCAATAATCATGTGTTATATAATGTTACTGAATTCATTTATTTGTTCTCAGAGTTATTTTTGGAAGATTCCTTGGGATTTTTAGGGCACACAATCATGCTGTCTAAACATAGACACAGATTACGTCTTCCTTTTGAATCTGTCTCTCTTGGTTTCCTTACTTATCTCCAGTAATCTACTGACTCACTGTGGAGAAAGACATATTTGCTTTGTTCCCAGCTTTCAGGAGAAACTCCTGTCTGTCCCTTTCAAGTGTGACAGCAGTTGTAAGTGTTCTTCAGATGTTCATTATATGGTTTTATTGTTTCAAGAGGGTTTTGTTGTTGTTTTTGAAAATATTTCACTGTGTGTGACTGACCTGGAACTTACTATTTAAATCACACTAGCCTTGAACAGAGATCCTCTGCCTCCTGAATACTGGGATTAAAGGTATGCAGTGCTATGCCCACCACCCTTTAAGTTTCTAAGCACAAACGTGTTTAGATTCCTCCACTATTAGACTTTAACGCTCCATTACACTCTGCAGTTACATTGGTCTCATCTCTGATATTGATATCAATATCTTTTCTCTTCTGTTTTTTTTTTATGGATCAGTCTGAAAAAAAGTACTTTAATGTTTATAATATTAAAGAACTGGGTTTATTCCCTCTCAGAGGTGCAAGGTAAGTCTTATTGCTAAAGACACTATGTGCTTCAAACACAAAACCTGGAGGATCTGAGCTGGATCTAACCTAAAAGCCTTCTCCCTAAGGACTAGCTTTCATAGTACCAGAAGATAAGATGCAATCTTCCAAAAGAGAGAGGCAACCAATAGTTCTACTCAACCATAGATGCCTGTGAAGCATAGTGATGATCAGTATGACACAATAACCCTAGGGGTGCAGGAGTGGCACTTACATCTTGGCAGTAACCAATAGCTCTCTAATTGGACTTAAGACCTGCTTGACAAGAGGGAAAACATAGCTGGAGCAGGAAACCTAAGCAACTACCCAAGGCTAGTGAAGTCATAGATCCTGGAGAAGAACCTGTAACATCTACTTTATGAACCCAGCTTAAGTACTAGCTACATTCTAAGTATTTACTGGTACATCCACAGTGTAGCTTTCACTCCTTAATAAAGAAAGTTTTCTTTGCAAGAGATGGAGATTATTACAGAAAACCAACTGATCAAAATGCAGAGAACAATTGCATGTATGTGTTCCCAGCTCCATTGATCCATCCACAGCAAAACTCCTGCACCCAAGTCTCTGGAAACCTCTTGGACAGGGGGATCAGGAAGAGCAAGAGAGACAGAGGAAAAGGGTGTCTGCCCTAAGAATGCAACTTCTAGAAATGTCAGAGGAGCTACACTCATGAAGTCCCCACGACCTAAACAAGGCCTAAACAAGCACTCCAACAGACATATTGACATGGAAGGCAGAAACTTCATGGGGCTTCAACCCTAGACAAACAGCTGCTGGCAACTGAGGAATGCTGGGATGAGAGGAAACAGTCTTCTCTGGGAAAAGTTCTCAAGTTAGTTATCCTATACTTGAGTGGTCAGCCTTGAAATCACATACGTACATACAAGTAACATACAGACTGATTGAACAGACTGTATTTCTATAGGTATGGGCGTGGGGGGATTAAAAAAAGCCAAAGACTATGAATTTGAGAGAAAACAAATGGGTGAGTACATGGAAGGGGTTGGAAGGAGGAAAAGGAAAGGCGAAAATGATGTATATATTCATATTTTAATTTCAAAATATTTAAGGATTAGGCTTAGTTTTATTGAATGTCTATATTTTTTCAGTTGCATTGATTTACACTCTGGCATTAATCTTTTTCTCCTATTTCTTTAAGTTTAATGTGTTCTTTAAAAAAACAATTTCTTAAGATGAAAATTAAGTTTATTGATTTGACATCATTTTTCTTTTATAATATTGCCATTTAGTGCTCTAAAATGACTCCTTGTGCACTGCTTCATTGGAAGCCTGTCAATTTTACACATAACCACATACATAACTATATAACTATATATACTTATTATTATTATAGTGTAGGAAATGGAACCCAATGCCTTTGTACATGCTAAGTAAGCTCAGAATCCTACCACTGTTTGGTATACTTTGTATTACCATTTAGCTCAAAGTTCTTTTAGTTTCTGCTTTGATATATGGATAATTTAAAATATATTGTCAAAATCCTAAACTTCCAAATATTATATATATATTCATTTTTAATATTCTTACACTGTGGCTGGACCCACAATGTAATCGTACTCTGTATGATTAGTCCTTTTGAATGTAGTGAGTTTTATTTCATTACGCAGTGCCTGGTAACCCTTGCTGTTTTCCTGTGATCAAATACCTGACAAAGCAATTCAAGGCTCACAGTTTGAGGGGTCAGTCCATCATGCATGGTGGCAGGAGCATGAGGCAGCTGCTCACAAAATCGGCAGTTAGGAAGCAGAGCAGGATGGATGACTGCTGGGACTCAGCTCACAGAGTGACGCTACCCACATTTATGTTAAATATTCAGATCTCAATTAATCCGATCTAGATAATCCTTAACCCATATGGCTGGAAACTTGTTTATATGGTGAGTCTATATCCTGTCAAGTTAGCTGTACTAGCCATCACCTTGGTACATGTATACCTGAGAAGAATGTGTCCACTATTATAGGTGGTGTGTCAGTTGCATCAAGCAAGTTGGTGGTACTGTTTGAATCTTTCCATCCTTACTGATTTCTATGTTCTATATTTGTTCTAGCAAATACTGAAAAGCAGAAACTGAAGTCTCAAATCAGACTGTAGCTTTGCTTTATCAGCTTCCTCCCTATATTTTTAACACTTGTTAAAATTTCAGAACTGCCACTTTCCTTTGCAGG
Organism: Apodemus sylvaticus; assembly: GCF_947179515.1. NCBI lineage: Eukaryota > Metazoa > Chordata > Mammalia > Rodentia > Muridae > Apodemus > Apodemus sylvaticus. Next base: position 121,733,360 of record NC_067473.1, read on the forward strand.
AATTGATTCCTTAATGATCATGAGCTGATCTTCATCTCCAATCATATCCTATATATCTGGGCATCTCTGAAGTCTGCTTTATGTGATATTAACATGACCATTACACTTAATGTACATTACACTCAATGTCAATATGACACATTTTTCCAGCCTTCTGTTTTTAACCTGTTTGGGTTTTTTTCATACTTAAAGACTGGCTCCTGTTAACAGGATATAGTTCTGACTCTAACTGCTCGTTACATGGGTCATGTTATCATGCCACATTTTGTGCCTGAAAGTTCCATGATGGCAGATATCATGCATTTTACCTGCCTGGGTGTTTCTGTATTCAGCTACATTGTGAGCTTTGTCAGAGTTTGGTATGTGGAAACAGACATAACTGTAGGGTCCTGTCATCAAGATTCCTAGCTGGAACTGATCTATGCTTAGTTGAAGAATACTTTTGCTAATGTTCTGTGAATCCTGAGACTTTTCCAGGTTGGCACTTTGTCTGCCTGTGAGTGTCAGATACTTTGATATCTTTAGGACAGTTAATCTAGAAGATTCTTCAGCTTTAGGACTCTAGTGGTGTACTTCTACCCCCTCTCTCTCTCTGGGAGCATGGTTCTCCCTGGTTCTTAGATCAGACTGACTTTTCCAGCCTTAGACTTCTCAGACTCTGGTCCCCATTCCCCAGCTCTCTAGAGTAGATGCATGGCAAAACAGAGGTCACTGTGGGACATCTGTCAGGGGCCACAGACCTTCACTGCCTAAGTGAATAAATGACTGCCAGTGCCTTGAGAACTTGCTTCATAATTTTGCCCTTTTATGGAGGTTCCAGGTGCCCCATTTAATCTAAAACCTGGCTTTGAACATGGGTTTTCTTTTTCGAGGAAACCAAAGAGAACTCTGGAGATTCCAACTTGACCCTGTTACAAGCAGAGAATAGTTTTGCCTTACCTCCTCCCATCCTCTCCTGCCATCCCAAGAATGACAAGCCACATTTTTATATCAGCAGACAACAGGCAGGGGGTTCTGTTGAGAGACTGGAAATGAGCGCAATCCTCTTGCCAGATTTGGTATTGGCATGTAATATCAGCATTGTCATGGCCTTGGTGGGCTTGAAGTGCAGCAGTAATGCTAACCTTGTTCATGGTGGCTGATGAGAGGGACTATGGCAGTGGAAGAAAGGCCGAAGGAGCCAGACTGGTTCTAGTTGGTCAGGACCCCCAGAACTGCCTTCCACTCTGCCCAGGCTGCCTCAGATGCCCAGATTCCAATAGTGTCCCTAGAGCTGAGACAGCAGGAGGCTAACTTCCTGTCACTTTGGGAGCCTTGGGTGGAAAGGAGCTGCTAATCCTTGGGAGGGTACAAATGGATGCGGGGTGATGCCTCAGAAGGGATGCCATCCAGGCCCTGGACCAGACACATTCTGCCTCTTCATACCACACAAGGAGGAGTACCAGTCTAGTTAATTCACAAAAGATCTTTGCAGGGAGTAAGTTTCCATGGCAACATCAGTGAGGCTGACAGGGATGAGGGAACTTGCAGCTTCTCCCTGTGTCAGCCCCTCAGGTGCTGTGTGGCTAATGCCCTTGCCAGGCCCATCTCTGCCTAGCTTTGCTGAAAGGACTAGGCTGCATACAGCCAGTTATATAAGTGGTTGCCTTAGAAGAACTGCTACCCTGAGTCACGTGGCGCTGGCAAACTAGTTCAAGATAATTTATGACTTTGGAATGCTTAGTCTCTAAATACAACAGACAGCTACAACTGCAAACACTTTAAATTTCTGGCCCAGGGGAGATGTCACAGTCCAGTCTGAACTGCATTGGGGCCTGGCTAACAGGGAAGGTTTGTGGAGCAAGTCTGGCTTACCTAACCCCAGACCCATAGAAGGCTACTCTTGAGTCTGGATGAAGATCCATCATTACTCCAGAAGGTTCCTGTGGCACATGCTGACATCTAATTTCACCCAACACATACACATTTTGCTGTTCCCCTCTCTCTGCTGTGTTAGCTTACAAGCTACAAAACCCCACCCTGCCTCAGGGCCTTTGTATATACAGCATCCTCAGCCTACAATACTATTCACACCAGGGAAGAGTTTAGTGCAGGACTGAGGGAGATGATGCCCTGGGAGTATGCCAATAGAGTCCTAAGCTCTGCTCCATCACTGGGACTGGCATGAACAGACCTTCCTTTGCTCTAGGCCTCAGGGTGTCAAGATTCTATCCTGGATTCCCCATTTTGCTAGCAATCAAGGAGACTGGGAAAGGAGAAAAAGAGACTATCATAGACAGGAGACAGAGGAAGAAGCCCTACAAACAGACACTGTGGCTCTTTGGAGAAATAAGCAAAGATGACGTCCATGATGAGTAGAGATATTGAAGTTGGGAAGACAGAAAACAACTGAGTAACTGAGTCAGCCCAAATGTGTATAGCCCCTGTACCGAGTGTGTGGACACAGCAGAGGCTCAGATCTGCCCTCAGTGCATCCTTAGTCTCCCAGTATGATCCAAGCTGGACCAGCTATCAGCACAGACCCACCACTCCTCCACTCTATGCTCACATAAATGCTTAAGGAAAGTCACACTAGCCTACAGCAGGATTCGCATAGGCCAGAAACCATAATGAGAAGAAAAGGGAGATGGGAAGGAGACAGAGAAAATGCTATGTAAGGCATAAAAGATCAAAGGTCCTGGGATTTGTGGTTTTTGAGATGTCCTGATATGTAGTTGAAGAAAGAAGGCCCATGCTGCAAGTACTCCTGGGATACCTGTGTGGTCACATGGGGGAAATAAAGGCATATTATGGCCTCATTCCATACTCAACCCAATTTCAGACACACTAAGGTAAAAAGCAGAGACGGGAAATGTGGAGAAGCAAAAGTGGGGAAAGTGTAGTTGAGGCTGGCATGGCTTTTCAGTGAGGAATATAGCCTTACCTAGCAGAAATCAATCAATAAGTCTAACTGACGATAAGCTAAAAAAAATTCTATATTCACCAAAGCAGGGCCAGCAAGATGGTTCATGTAGTAAAGGCACTTGCTATCAAGCCTAAAGACCTGAGTTCAAAGTCCACAATCCACATAAAAATAGAAAGGGAGAATCCACTTGCACAAGTTATCCTCTGACTTTAGGGTGCACCCTGAGGCACATGCATGCATGCATACACACAGAGTAAACAAACAAACAAATAGAAAACGTGTAAGTAAGCAGAGTTCTGGAATAGCGAGGCAGTGAAGGAGTAATAGTATACATAAAGAGCATACAGACACATAAGGAAACAAAAGGGCGGAATAAGCACTTCTCAAAAGGAGGAAAAGGATACCGCCTTCAGATGCTAAGATGAGTGAACTTAGATGTCAGAGTCAGGATATAGAGGTTCCCTTGGTCCCAACCCTCACCTTTTGCAAGCCTTGGAGATATGAATCCTGTACCTGAATTCTTGCTTGCCCTACTACCAATCCCATGACTTCCTCTTCTGGAAGACTCCAAGTTTTCCTTAAAGGCCACCCTACCATTCCTGGTCCAGGCAGCATCTCTCCCCTTCCCTCTGCTAGAATGACAGAGGTGGAACTGAAGGTCAAAGCCTGCTTCTCTGTTTCCATGACCAGAGGCAGGTTTACAGAGCAGGTTTGTATCTGACACTTTCCTTAAGACCAGCCCCTCAACATGGAACTTGGCATATAGCTAGGAAGGAGCAGGTCTCATCAAACCTCAACCAACTGATGGCCACTGGCTTTGTGGGACTACTCTATTAGGCCATGTGATGGCAGTGAGGGTAAACCCCAGGTACCTTGAGCCCAGGTTAGACCATCCCTCTCTGAGGGTGTCACACTAACACTGAGATGTCCCTGGTGTGGAATGTGTGAGCTGGACAGAAAGGGAACTTCCCAATGAGACAATCACACAGGCAAATGTTCTCAGGAGGAAAGAATGCCTTTGTGACTGCTGAGAGTCCAGAGAGCACAAAGCAGTGGGTTGCAAACTGGCACTCAGAGGCTGTGTGTCTCATCCAGCCAGCCAGGTTACTCTGAGCACCAAGTGGCTGCATATCATGATGGCTAATGGTCAGGTTGTCTATAATGCCTCCAAATCCCAGCATAGGTTCCCAACCCTTTGCCAGGAATAACTGCCACAGGGGCAAGGTTGTACAAACTTTTCAGAACACCCATGGTCCAAGGTCATATCCTACCATGGCCATCTCCCAAGAACACAGGAAACCACCAAACCCATTGTACTGGTTAGTTGTTTTGTCAATTTGACATAGTGGGAATCATCTGGGGAGAGGGAGCTTCAGCTAAGGAATTCACTCTGTCAGAGTGTCCTGTAGGCAAGTCTGTGGGGGCATTTTCTTAACTGACGATTAATGGGGGGCAGCCCACTGGAGATGGTGCCATCTCTATGCAGGTGGTCCTGGGTGAATAATAAAGTTAGCTAAGTAAGCCAGTAAGCAGCGTTCCTCTGTGGTCTCTGCTTCAGTTCTAGCCCCCAGATTCCAGATTACACTCCTGCTTTCACTACCATTCATGATAGGCTGTGATTGTCACCTACAAGTTGAAATAAACCCCTTCCTCCTCAAGTTTCTTTTGGGTCATGGCATTTTATCACAGGGATAGAAACCAAGCCAATACACCCATCTCCAACATGTGCAAATGTCTTTGGACACTGTCAAGAACAACCGTGGGAAGTGGCCAGGGTGGATCTGGCAAGCAAAGCGAGGCTTTCAGTTTTTCTGGCAAAAGAAGACAGCACTTTAGACTAGGGTCAGGCAATGGCCATGGACAAGAGCCAAGGAACGTGTAGACAGGAGGACACAGTGTTGGTACAGACAGAACATGAGAGACTATGTGGCCCAGGGAGGCAAGAGAAAAAGGTAGGCTGGACTTTAGGTGCCATGCATGCTGTTATCTCTAGGATTCTGGGAACCCAGCCACTCTGCATATTGTTTGCTCTTAGGTTCCCTACATTCCAATGAGAGACTCCAGTTTCAAACATAAGTGATGATTTGCAATGATAGTACCATCTGGCCTCCACATACATGAACATGTACATACACATGTTTGAAAAAAAAAAGAAATGAAAGACATGATAAGTTAATAAGGTGATGAGACTCTAAATGAGTTAACATGAGTGAGAGGGTATATATTTCTATCTCCTAACAGGTCTACTTCAGAGGAGTCCCGCACTCCACTTTAGTAAGCCAGAGGACTCTTCTTTCCCAGAGTCACTGTCTGCCTCAGCTGGGACAGAAAAAGATGGCTGGGGAAGAAAGTAAGGAGGGCTGAGAGAGGAGTGTAGATGATGGGGGATCTATGGGCCCTTCCCATTTTCCTCACTGTGCCTTATGTAGCTTTCAACCATTTCCTTCTCAGAGACCCAAGATTTGCCATCAAAGATGGGATAACTTGGAATCCATTGGGCTGTTTTAATAGCAGTTAATTAGGCAGCTAAAAAGGCCATGTGGCCATGAAGGGCAGAGACACAGGCAATACTGCCCTGTCTGAGACTAAATAGGAGTTAAAGGCACACTAGCCAAGGCGTGGTTGCTGTCCATGGTTCTGAAGGCAACCGGCCCTGGAGAGAAGTGGAGTGATGGTGCTTCAGAGTTCAGAGGGTTCTAGAAGCTCTTCCTCACCCATCAGCAGATGCCCAAGACAACACACACACACCTGATAAGGACTAGACCAACTCTGAGACTCAGATTCTCAGACTCAGCCATGACTCAGCACCTGGCCAGCTTGACAGGTGATGCTCACTGTCCCAGAATCCTTGCTAGTTCTGAAAGTACAGATGATGATCTCCCGGGGGCCTTGGGATACTAGAGCTCCAAAGTTGGAGGGTGGCACCAACATTGTTCCCAGTTGACAGACTCCCTTTCTAGTCAGGTCTCTGATGCTTTCCTCTCGTTCTTTCTGTCCTTCATATACCTTTGTAGCCACAGAACCATCAGATAAGAAGAGTGTTTACACTTCTTGTTTGCTTGTTTATGAGCATGTGCACATATACATGTGTAAAGTGCACAAAAAGACCAGAGTGTAACCCTGGGTACTGTTCCTTAGAACCTACCAATAAGAGCGTCTTTTGAGAGGCTTTCTCTGGCGAGAACTCATGGACTAGGGTAGGCTCTCTGGCCAGCAATTGCAGGGATCCTCCTGACTGCCTTCTTGGTGATGGGACTGAAAACATGCACCACAATCTGGTTTGTGTTTGTTTCTTTGTTTACTTGCTTGCTTGGTGTGTGTGTGTGTGTGTGTGTGTGTGTGCTTAATGTGAGAGCTCAAAGTAAGGCTCTTCTGCTTGCAATATAAACACTTTACCCTACTGTCCCTACTCTTCAGACATTCTATCTTTCTTCATTTAGTCACTTGTTTCTTCATGTGAAACAGGGATGCACAGGGCCCAGACTGGCCCCAAACTCACCACATAACTGAAAATGACATGAATTTATGATCCGTCTGTTTCCACTGCTAGATCACAGGGTTGAGCCACCATGTTCAGATTAAATTGTTTTGGTTTGATTTGGTTTTATAAAGATTTATTACAACTTTATTATTTAAAAAACTTTCAGATAAAAAAATTACAGAGTGAAATTAACCATATCTAAAGTCACTACAGCTCAGTGAACTGTACACTTAAAACAGCCATTCTGAAGCTGTACAGCTTCCCGTTGGAGTTTATATCTTCATTGTCAAATATATAGTTTATACATTTATTCACTACCAACCCCCAAAAATTCCATGACAAAGTTAAAACTAGAAAAAGAACTATCCTTATAGTCTTTCATGATGACTCAAGTTTCCATTTACATTCAATCCTTCATCACCTAATATTTAATATTCCCCTTTCTCCTTTGTAATGCTATACTGTATTTACATGTACATATATATAATGTACGTTATAGGTTAAGATCCATATATGGTGAAGAACATGCAGAATTTTTCCCTGCGATTATGTGACCTTAATTAATATTATACATCTATGTCCATCCATTTTTCCCACAGTATTCTGATTTAATTTTTCTTTATAGCAGAACATGCTATATAAGATGGCTGTGCTATTCTCCATACGTACCGTATTTTCATTATCCATTCATCTGTTGGTGGACAACTAGGTTCATTTCTTTGCGGTGGTGAATAAAGCAGTGATAAACGTGGACATGTAAATGTCCCTAAGAAAAGGTGTGGATTACCTAGGTAAAAGGCCAGGTGTGAAATAGCTGGGTCGCATGTCTAAGCCACGTGGATTGGGCTCCATGCCAGTGGCCACTGAAAGAGTCCTGAGTGAGTGTGTGAGTATGAGGATGGGTTTGTGAATGCACCACAGTACCCACATGGAAGTCAGAAGAAACTTGTAGGAATTGATTCTCTCCTACTGTGTGGGTTCTGGGTGTTGAACTCAGGTTTCTGGATGGACAGCAAAGACCTCTGCCTCCTGAGAAATCTCACCAGCCCCTTTCTGGTTTTAAAGGACAAACTGTAGTCACTCCAGAGAAGCTTGCTTGTTAAGCTCATCCTCTGCCTAGTTGTCTACTATGACCCCTGATCCTTCCCAGTCTCAGCTCTTCTTTCACTCAGGGACCATGTTCTTGGCCTTTACATCAAGGCATAATACTGTCTCTTCCGCAGTCAACCTTACTATAGGGACCCATGTCCAATTTCCTTCCCTTCTTGCTACCACGGTTTCTGTATCAAGTGATCAGGACTCCTTTACAGTAGTTTGCCAAAGTGGGAGCCATGGATTTGGAATACTCAGTCTAGGAGAGGGCTGCCCCTCACCCAGGAGCAGGGGTGGCTCACCCATAAAATCTCAACAAGCTAAAATACCAGCACTGAGAACACTTATAACCAAAGGCCTGAGTGGACAAGAAGAGAGTAGACATACTGGTCTCTCTGCCATCATATCACTGGGCTTGGAATCTTGGTTGTATGAAGATTGCTAGGTTGGAAGTGTAGGGGATGGAACACAGCCTCCAAAGAGCAGGGGTTCAGACAGTTTCCATTTACATTCAATCCTTCATCATCTAATATTTAATATTCCCCTTTCTCCTTTGTAATACATACATACATACAAGTATGCATTATTAATATTGTGTATATATATTTATGTACGTTATAGGTTAAGATCCATCAAGCTGCCTCCATCACGTGACACACCACCAGCATGAGAGGTACCTCTGCCCAGTGGACCCAAGTCTCAGAATCTTTTTCTGAAGTGGAAGGTATTGATTAGAGTTAGGGCTCACCCTACCTAGGCCTGGAGATAGGTCCCCCATTTCAAGCTACTGCTGTTACTAGATCCCTGATATCTAGGCCAAGATACCAAGACTTTTCCCAGAGTGAATGCTAAGGCTTTGGAGGGACACAGAGTCTCTGTTGTTACCACCACAGGACTGTGCTTTAAATGGATGAGAACAGTAGGGAGCATGGGTGTTACCTGTATAGTATATTCTTGTCAACCTGCACTTGGCCTTGGGCGATAGAAGGCTGCCTTGCTCCACATGAAGATGGGAATCACGATATTCCTGAAGTCAGATAGAAGCCATTCTCTGGCTGTCATCCACCCTTCCCAACTCAAAAAGGACAGAACAATCACTACATCCTGACCCGAGCATGGAGGTGGGCTGCAGGGAGGGTCTTGGAACTAAAAACAGAGTAGCAGATGTTCTGGCCTTTGCAGAAAGGCCTGGGAACAGCTGTATGAAAGAGGAACAGTTAAAAAAGCTCAGACGTGACTTTCATGGGGGTGAGGGCTGTAATATGCTCATACCACTGCCCTTGAGGAGGAAAAGAACCCCATGAAGGGGCTGGATGTGTTATGTGATCATTGGTTTGGTTCCTCAAGGATGCTCTCAGGGACATATGTTGCTTGTGGGAGGAGAAGACACTTTGGAGAGATAACTTCTACACCTGAGAGTCTACTGTGTGCTTCAGCATCTCGTGAGCTGGTTTGGAAGGCTGGACAAAGAGGCCACAGGAAGTCTCTGAGTCACTGTTTTGACATGTATATGCAGCTGAGAGCATAGATATGGGAGAAGATAATAGAAGAACCCCCCTTAGAAGAAACATTGAGTACCAGTATGGGGAATGCATGCTTTGGGGATCAGGGAGTTAGGTGTGGCTCAAGGAGGAGACTCTTAGAAAAGAGTCTCACTGTAACTCTGAAAAGGTCCTGTATGCTCAAGGAAGTCAGGGACCTGGGTGATAGAGGTATAGCAAGATCAGGGTCAGAGTTGGATGCCAAAATAAGAGAGAGAGAGGAAAGCAGTGATGTGAAGGTACATAGAAGGCCTTAGTTATAGAAGGCAGCTGGTTGAGGTCATATAAAATCACCTACTGTCTTAGTCACTGTTCTAGTGCTGTGAAGAGACACCATGACCAAGGAAATTCTAATAAAGGAAAGCATTTAACTGGGGGAGTTTGCTTATAATGTCAGAGATTTACTCAATTATCATAATGGTGGGGAGCATGGTGGCATGCAGGCATGGTGTTGGAAAGGTAGCTGACAGTTACATGCTAATACAGAGAAAGAGAGAGACAGAGACAGACAGAGACAGACAGAGAGAGACACAGAGACAAAGAGACAGACAGAGAGAGAGGTAGAGGGAGGGAGAGAGACAGAGAGGGAGGGAAGGAGGGAGGGAGGGAGGGAGGGAAGGAGGAAAGGAGGGAGGGAGAGAGGAAGGGAGGGAGGGAGACAGAGGGAGGAAGAGAGAGAGACAGATAGGGAAGGAGGGAGGGACAGAGGGAGGGAGGGACAGAGGGAGGGAGGGACAGAGACAGAAGTGGGAGGGAGGGAGAGAAAAGCAAAGCCCTGGGCATAGTAGAGAGTTTTTGTAACCTCAAAGTTCATCTGTGGTGACACACTTTCTCCAACAATGCCACACCTCTCAAAGCTTGTAATGTTTTCTAACAGTTCCACCAACTGGGAACAAATCATAGGCTCATATATTGGAATAATATGAGCTTCTGGGGGCCACTCTTATCAAAACCACCATACTTCTACCTAGTTGCCAGGCCTCTCCTTAAATGTAGGCTTCCCTAACTGTTCCCACTTTGTATCTTGATATAGAGTTTGCTGATTTCAATGAATTGGTGGCCTGGATTTGGGTTAATTAATTGATGAGATAAAATGGAAAGGATTACAAAGAAATGCAAAAATAAAGTAGCTGAATTAAAAACTGAGGGTCCAGATGTCAACCTCAGACTCTCTAGTGGGCAGCCTGCCATGGCCTTAGGGCCTTTGCACGTGCAGCTCTCTCAACCCAGAACACTGGGAAATGCTTGCTCTCTGAACTCCTTTGGGAGCCTCCACAAGCCCCTTCTGACTTCATCTTCTAGGGCTAGCACCTAGTTCATGTTCCTAGATCTCTCTCACTATGCTGTCACCTCCCAAGAATTCGACTCTCCTCCTGCTTCACTCCCCACTTTGCAGGTTTCTGGAACCACAGTGGATATGCTTGGAGTGAGTCAGAACTGTAGACCACACATACACCAGGAGTGCCAGCAGCTCTCTATTCAGTATTTACAGAGTTGACATTGGATGTGGCTAGTGACTGGGCTGTAGGAACAGCAATGAAAAATAGAAGTACTTGCTGCTCCATGACTTCACAGTGACCGTGGCAGGCTGCGATGGTTTGAGTGAGAATGGCTCCATAGGTGCATATACTTGAATGTTTGGTTCCCAGGTGGTGGAACTGTTTGAGAAGGATTAAGAAGCAAAGGCTTTGTTGGGGGATGTGTGTCATGGAAGAGGAAATATATGAAGTTCCAAAAGACTCATCCCACTCCCAGTAACTCTCGCTGCCTGTGGTTGTGTTTCCAAATGTGAGCTTTCAGCTATTGCTCCAGTGCTATGCCTGCCTGCCTACCTGCCTGCTGCCATGCTTTTGGCCATGACAATCAGAGACTCTAACCCTCTTAAACTATAAGCCCCAATAAATTCTATAAGCTGCCTTGGTCATGATGTTTTATCACAGTCACAGAAAAGTAACTAAGGGCATGTGATCAGGGGCTAATGCCACAGAGTAAGCAACTCCAAGAACAAGAGGGTGAGGATAGGAATGAATGAGCCAGAGCAAAGGTATTGAGAGAGATGCAAGGGATGTCTGAGGGCCCAGACAACATGATGTCGGGAAAATGGAAAGGACTTACTCTGGTAGTATGAGAGCCATAGGTAGGTGCTAACCACGAGGGCATGGGACTGAGTGTGGCGTGGGGATAGGGATGCTGAGGGAGAGCGTGGGAGCTATCTCTGCTGATAGGAAAGGCAAGGGAAGTTCTTCTGAGGAGGTGACATTGGAGGCATGTCTTCACGTTTCTCTTGTTTCCACCCTGTGTCCAATGCTGGATATAGTTTATTGTTTATTGATACTGTTAACTGTCAGCAAGCTGGCAATGGGAATTCCCTGACCTTCACCTCCTGACTCCCTTGACACCTACCCATCCATCGTAAGAGAAATCCTCTTGGAGATTCAATTTCTAAATATAAACTGATCTATTTAGTTGACCCCACCCCTTTGCCACATCAGGCTCATTCTCTCCTGTCCCATCCTCCAGAAACAGCCTATACTACAGAGCTCAGAGAAGTCACTCAAAATAGCCTGTCACTAGTCAGCTCCCCATCACTATTCCTTCCTCCAGGGCAAGCAACATCTCTTGCTCAAGGCCTTCCATTCCCTTGCACCCTGTTATAGACTCTGGAGCTCTGTACGATCCTATGAGGATGCACTGTCCCTTCCTGGAGCTGAGTAGAAAACTGCTCTCTGGAGTCATTTCTCTGTGCCATGCCTACAATCCTCCAACCATACACCATACTGCCAAGCCTCTTGTAAACACTAGGGAATAAACAGACAAGGAACCAATGAACAACATACTGTCACCCTTTGTTCATAGAACAATATAGTCCTGTGCCACTGAGATTAAAGATTTCCCCAGTACATTATGCTACCGTCCCCATTTCCAAGCATCTGAATGCTGGGGTGATGTAACAGCAAGAATTTTAAAGGGAAGATGGAATTGCTTAGAGGTCAGGAACACCATATCCATAGAGGGCAGCTTAGAGTGGCCTGGCTTAGCACTATCTCTGATTCTGTCCCTGAACAGAGCACAGTTACTTTTCTAATTAAATGTCTCAACTTGTCAGCTAAGCAGGGAGCACAGCAGTTCCAGAGGCTTCTCTCTAGTGATAATCTAGTTATGCCACAATATTGCAGCCTCTCCCCCCATTTTATTTAATTAGGAACTGCAGGTGTCATCAAATAGCATCTCTGAGGGAGCCTGGGGTGCAGTGTGGGAGGAGGAAGCAGCCACTGCCCCAGAAGATTTTGAATGTCCTGTGTTAGAAGCACTGGGTTTCACCTGTGAGCCTCTGTGGAAGAGCCAGGACAAGGGTGAAGGATCCAGGCTCCACTGTCATCGTCCCTAGGAAACAAGAGCTGAGCATGGCAGGCAGTACAGTTCATAGAGTAGCCTGTCCCAAGGGAAGGATGCAAGAAACATCCCAACAAGTCTGCAGGACTAGCCAGGATAAGAATGAAGACAGCAGTAAATGGAAGTGTGCACTTCTCCAGTGTCTATCAGAGGCAGGCAGGTCCTTCCAGAAAGTGCCTCTGATTCATGGCCCTGTCAACCAGAAGCTGCCCTCACTCCTCTCAGATGGCTGCATCTGAGTGTCACCGTCTCCAGCAGCAAGAGCAGCAGAGGAAAGATGAGGAACTGTCACTTTCCTTAAGAAGACCAAAAGTAACACTCACTGCCAATGGAGGAAAATTTTCCCCCACCACAGCTTAGTTCAGAGAAGGCTATGATGATCTTTGACTCTCACTTTCCCCACTATAAGCCAGCTGGAGGACAGAGCTTGGGATGGTTTGGATCTGAAGTGTTCTTCAATGACCCATGTGTTAAAAGCTGGGTTGTAAGTCTGAGGTGTTACTGAGAGTGGTGGGCACTAAGAAGCCAGGGCCTAATAGAACACAGATAACAGAGTTGCCCTTGAGCAGGCATTGCACCCTAGTTCCTCATTCCCTCTCGTTGGTTCCCAGGAGATGACTGGCCTACTCCATCACACACTCCCCGCCATGACGTACTATGCTGCCCCAGGCTCAAAGCAATGGGCCAAGGAATCTTGGACTTGGACCTTTGAAAGCAAGAGTCACATTACAGCCTTCCTTTTAGGTTACTCACCCCAGGCATTTGTCACAGCCACAGAAGGCTGCCAAGTACAGTGCTCTAAGGGAGGAAATGAAGACTGCTAATGAGAATCGCCAGGTGACCTTTTGTATTCCTACCTGCCCCTGTCAGAGCTCCCATTGTGGTCGGTCCTCCTAGTGGATTGCGTATATGATCCATTATTTCTGATCAGCTAAAAAACCATAGCCATCAGGCACCACTCACTAAATGATGCTGGCACATGGTTGATGGGAATTCATACCAGCCCCAGGGCTTCTTGTGGGAGGCAGTGGGAGGCCAGAGAAATATAAGAATGAGAGGAGAGTTCAGAAAAGACACAAGTTGGCCAGGGACACTCTACTCCACAGGAAAACATGTAGAGGTACAGGTGGGCCTTAATACCTATATTCACCGCCAAGATGATGTTGTGAGAAAAGTCCAAAGTATCCATTGAGATTCAAAACAAACTGTAAAATCAAAAAGAAAATCATGCATTTTCTAGATACAGTGAAACCTCAGTGAGGTAAGACTACGCCATCACTGCTCTTCACCAGTCAGGCCCAACAGATGCTGTCCAATTTGGGCAAAAATAATATCTTCTATATCCTGCTAGCAAGGAGTCAGACCAGTGTCCACAGTATAGGGTAGAGATGATGCAATGGACCCCGGCTCATCTTCAGGATTTCTAGACCCAAATACCTAGTGCAACTTTGTTGAAGCCTATGGATATACAGAAGCGAGTGTATGCAAGTCTTCTAGGAGACCTGCCTCAGAGATGGTGACAGCCACTGTGTCTCAAGTATTCACTGCAACATTACTTAAATGGCCTCAAATCACATTGCTTTCAATGCCCTAGGCATAAGAATCAGCAGAGCAAAGCAGGATCCCTCCAAGAAATATCACAGTAGGAGTTTGGAGGTCAAGGAAAAACTGCTGGCCTTTTCCCAAACCAGTCTTGAACTGACTCTGTGACTTCTCCCTTCTGAGTTCTGGTATTAGAAGTAGGAGCCTTGACTTGCAATAAGGCTTTTGATGAGATTTCCTGTTTCCTAAAGGGTCTCCTGGTTCTCAAAGATGGCTGTCTTTTCTAGGCTTCTTAGTGAAAAGCACAATGCCCTCCCCCACTCTTCAGGCAAGAAACCTAACTTCCTGATCTTTCTTATTCCCTTGTCCGAGTCAGCACTGGGCTAGCTGCTCCTGATGGGCCTGTCTTCCTTTCTAAGTCACTATAGAGTCATCATTCAGTCTTCTGGGAGTGCCACAACGCTAGCCACTGACCACAGCAAGACCGGCAGCTGAAGTGAAGTGTGGCCTGAAGATTAGAATAACTGTAATCATCTTTCATGAGCACCAGCTTCATTATTATAAGAAACAAAATTCATCAAGGACCACCGTCATTATCCCTGCAATCCAGGAGGACAGAGAAGAGGAAGTGTTCCAGTTCTATGACTTCTCATCATTGGCAGACCTCATCTCAGGGACCTGTCAGCTTGTGCTCTTGGCATGTGAGTGCTTTGAAAGGCTGGGCATCATGCTGGTGCCCTCATGACTGGAATCCTGCTGTCTGCATACTCCTTTCCTGCACTAGATGGAGAGCGCTGGCCTAGACAAGCCAGATACACAGAAGCCTGGTCTTCATGACTGACTGGTCCTGCAGCTGTTTTAGTTTATTCCTGCTGATTCCCAACATCGATGTCAGGATCTTGGAAACTCAGCATTCTCTAGTTTGCCACTTAAAATGCAGGGGGCATATGGAGTGGACTTTCTCAAGTGACTTTGAAACATACAGGACATTGCTCTTAATCATGGTCACTCTGAAGTGCCACAGCTCTGCAAGCAGACACCTCCTATCTAAAACTCTATGAACCCTTCCCTCTCAAGGTCTCCTACCTCCCAAGCCTCTAGCCACCATCTTCTGCTGTTCGGTTCTGGTTCAGCCTCCTTAAGTTCAGCATAAGTGAAACAAGGCAGAATTTCTTTCTGAGGTAATAGAGATAGTGCATGAAAACCATCCCACAGTATGTAGATATAGCTATACAACATGTACACCCCATAAATCACTCAAATGACTGCCAATCAAAAATGACCCTAAAGAACATGCAGTTAAAATACAGAAACCCAGCTGACTGCCTGCCATCTTGAGTCTGTGGCTACCTGTTTTTTACCTAGCTTACTGAAACCACTTTGTTCCCTCATCCAGGGTGTTACTTTCAGGCCTTGAAGGCAGTGGCAAATTCTTAAATCACACGTGGCAGTCCTCCTGGTCACCCCCTTCCATCTCTCTTCACCTCCCCAATTGATGGTTTAGTTAGTTCCTGTGTGTCATGCTGGAGTACAGGCTATGTGGCCATTGCTTTACCAAGTTTTCTGTGATGTAGTAGCTCCTGGATCCCCCAAGGGTCATAACATCAGTCATTATGGCCATAATTACGGGTTTTGGGTTACTGGAGACTATCTTGCTAGATTAAGTACAAAATTCCTGAACCTAGTGTCCATGATGTGCTGTGACAGTGTTGGGCCTCTGTCTGGGGCCCAAGTGAAGAACGGATGGTACAGCAAGGTGAGTGGTAGTGTTACACTCTCTACTCAGGACTTTCTGGTCCCTCTAAATTGGCTAGACTCTGTAACAATGAAGAAAATGGAGGACTCATAGATATGCTCCTCAGGACTAGAGCAGCTTATACCTTGCTATACACTTAGTGTTCAGATCTTAATCACTAGCTTTGGCATTGCCTCCAGAATCTATGGTGTTGTTGGACTTCAAATCTACAGTTTATACTTCCACAGTGTGTCTGCAGAACCTCCAGCAGCCTCCTCTTCCGTAGGTGAGCAGTCCATAAGCTGGTGTGGTCTCTCTGACCTGTATGCTTCATCAACACTGACCACACCATCACTGGCCATGCTACTGAGGCTAACTAAATAAAAAAAGGAAAAGGAAAAAAATCAATAAAAAAATTAAAAGCTGAAATCAAAAAAAAAAAATCCAGCAAAGAAGTAAAGTAGTCACAAGTCTCACTGAATGGACTAAAATTCAGCCTGGCCAGGCTCTTACAGACATGGTGTTCGCAATGCCCTAGTTGGCTCTTTCTGATGACAAAGCAGGAAACAGACCAATTATAGTTTGGTATATCCAACAGCAGTCATCTCTCTTTTGGCCTCAAGGGGAGTCCAAGTGATGATGATGATGATGATGATGATGATGATGACTACGACAACAGACCACAAAAGCTTTCACATCAGTGGATCATGGAGACTGATAGCCACTTGTTTGGAGAGTCAAGTCAATAGGCTGCTCCAATGTCCTTTTCAATTTTTAGTCTGAGAAGCTATAAGCTTGGCTGTAAGACCTCATCATCCTACATATGCAGTATCTAATCCCTTTTCATCATACCAGCCTGACTAATGTCAGAAGGATGGTAGCACCTCACTAACTTTGAGCTACTATCACAATTTCCATCTCCTAAGACACCACAGAACAGACACATTACTAACATCTAAGGGGCTGAAAGAAGAGTTGTTCCTGAATTCCTCCAGAAGGTCCTCATCAGATTTCTTACTAGAAACCTTGTTACAGAAGGCAGTGAGTTGATACTTTCATAGTGTACTTCAAAACTAAGAGTGAAGAATCATACTGCCAGAGACATGGTCCTTCCAATAGGACTGAGAGATGGAGCATTTCCACATACCCTATTTCCTCTGTGCTGCTATAACAAAATGTCCTAGACTGGGTAATTTGTAACCAACAGAAATTTACTTCTCACTATTTTAGATGTCCAAGACCAAAGCACTCAGGAACTCAGTGCGTGAAGAAGGTTTACTTTCTCTCTCTAATGAGACATTGTTTGCTCATGTGGCAGAAGGACTGAACTCAAGCCCTTTCTCCAAGGGTAACACATTCCATCCCAGAGGGCAAAGTGTCATTGTGTCATCATCTTCTAAGGCCCTTTAGGACTCTTCCCTGAGAGGTGAGGTCTCAGTGGAGATTTTGAGGAATATAATCATCACAGCACCAGATAAGAAAGAGTTGGCATCATTTGTCTCCTCCAGTTGTCCCTTGAATGAAAGGAGTCTTTAGCTTGAAGTAAAGGACATAAAAAGACTTAAAGGCCACTGGCAAAGGTGAACAGTAGTGTTTTGTTTCGTTTTGTTTTTTGACATGATTCAAGAGATAATATAGAAATATGAAACAAGTGTAAAGCTGATATTGAATGCCCAATGAAAATACCTGAAACTCTGTGACATTGCTAAGTGAGAGGGCAGGATGGAGATGTCCAGGAACACTGTTCAGTGTTATAAAAGCTATACTGCAGAGGGGTGAACACTGAAGAAGGGTAACCTTGTGGGAACGAAAAAGACAAAACAACAAGCTATCACAGCTATACAACACACCTAAGATGAAAGGGACAGGAATAGAATGTTTCACCATAAAAATAAACTGAACTGAACAGAAGACAATCCTGTAGGGAAAAAGGAGCAAAGACATAGAAAACAAGGAAAGAATGGCGGAAGCCCTCACTTAGGGAATCGATTAAGTAGGATCACAGGGAAATATGTCCTAGGCAACGGGAATGACAAGGACAGAGGTGCTGGGCATCCATGAACTCGGAGCAGGAAGGTCAGAAAGCCAAAGTGTAGTGATCAAAGAGTGAATGGAAAGACCAAAGATACTCTAGAATGAGACATTCTTGTTTCTGTGTGAATCAGGGGAAACCGAGGCTCAGGGAAATGGAACCTTTCTGCTGCAGCCCATATGCCCTCACACAGATGGTTCCAGAGTCCTCTTGTGCACAAACTCTGATCCTGGGTTACCGACAGATGTTCTTATCTAATATGTTCTTAGTGAAACTAATATGTTCTTAGTGAAACTACAAATGAGAGCTATGAAGTTTTAGAGACAACTCAGTCAAACCTCCACCGAGTCATCAGTAGGCTTCCCATCCCACCAGTCTCTCTGGATCATCTCCTACACAGGCACCAGACTATTCTAAACACATAACTGGCTTTTTGCCTAATTTGAATTTAACTTGAATCTGATTCCTGAAATGTTTTTCTACCCGTGTTAAGGAATGGGTCAGCAGTGCCCCCAGAAGCAAGCAGAACATGTACACCTACTGCACTGTACATCAGTGTTGCTTTTCTGAAGCTATTTCATACTAGTTGAAACTCTACCTTCTGGATGGAGATGGGAGGCTCATAAGACTCAAGGAAGCCAATAAAACTGACAGGGCTCAGAAAATGTAGAAAGTTTTGACTTGAAAAGCTCATAAACTTATAAAACATGAATGCCACTCATGAGGTTTTCCTTAAAAAAAAATACAAGAAGTAAATGATTGAAAACTACTCAGTGCAGCTACCTGCACACTGTACAGGGAGCTGCAGGGATGTCATTTTTATGAACTGTCATCCATGCTGGGGCGATTAAGGTGTCCAAGCATCACCCTGTAGGTAAACACAGTAAACTCAATGGTTCACTAGAATATTGATTTGGAGGGAAATTTCGTTGAGCTGTCATCAGTGCCCTGTCTGGAGCAAACAGGTGTTTTGTTTTGTTTTTTCATGTCTCCCCAGGAGAAGTCACACAAGACAGTTGAAGACCCACAACACTCTGACCTTATTTAGTACTCTAGATATAACTGAAAGGAATATTAATGAAATGGAAGGCTTTCCTGAGAAAATTGCTCAGGATGTGGTACTGAGAATGTAGAAAACAGAAAGTAAAAAGTCAAGCTGTGGAATGAAGAATGTCCCCAGAAACTTCAATCAGAATTACAGAAGGAGAGTAGGATGCATGGTGGAGAGATGAATGAAACTCTGCAGCTGGGACTCTAGCACTTCCTGTTCAAGACAACAGGGGTTCCCTCAAACCCTGCTCAGATATTCAAAGAGCTGTGCCAGCAAAGACTAGTAGGGAAAGGAAAAGAAGAAAGACACTGAATGTGACACATACTATCTGCTGCCCACACCCCTGTTTTCTTGTTTGTTTGTTTGTTTGCTTGCTTGCTTGCTTTAGTTGGTCCATGGGGCTTGAGGATGGAATCCTTACTCCCAGGCCCTCATGGAGCACATGTACACTATATCCATTGGGTTCCATGGCCTTAGTGAGAATAAAGCATGAACACAGTTTGTGCTCAATAAGGATTCCTAATTTAGTTTATTCAGTGTCAAACCCAAGTTGACAACGAAGTTTAGAGAAAAACAGATAGAACTTCAGAACTGTCTGACCCCAGTGCCTGCATTGATTCCATAATGCTAAGCCACGTCTGTGCATACTATGTGATAGTTTGTCTGAAATGCACCCTGAAAGCTTATATGATACAGATTTCGTCCCAACATAACAGTCAGGGTTCTGAGATGGAACCTTTGGAAGATGTAAGGGATAGTTCTATGTCAATTTGACACAAGTTAAAGTCATCTGAGAGGAGGAAACCTCAATGTAAAAAATGCCTCCATAAGATTGGGCTATAGGTGAAACTGGCTAAGGCATTTCTTAATTACTGACTGATGAGGTGGGCAGACATTGTGGGTGGTGCCACTCTGGACTAGTAGTCCTGGGTTCTATAAGAAAGCAGAATGAGCGAGCTATGTGGAGCATGCCAGTAAGCAGCACTCCTCCATGGCCTCTGCATCAGCTCCTGCTCCCAGGTTTCTGTCCTGTTTGAGTTCTTGTCCTGACTTCCTTCAGTGATAAACTATGATGTGGAAGTATAAGCCAAATAAGCCATTTCCTCCCCAACTCGTCTTTGGTCGTCATAGCATCATCACAGCAATAGAAAGCCTAACTAAGACAGAAGGCGATTAGATCATAAGGGCTGTGACCTCACTGATGGATTAATCCATGTTTAAATGTGTAATTTTACAGGCTATTGAGAGGTGGTAGAAACTTTACGAGGTGGGACCTAGCTGGAGGAAGTATGTTACTCCAGCATGTCCCTGAGTGCTGTTTCCCTTCCTACTCTACCTAACATTAAAGAACTGCCTTAATATTCTGTTTTGTCAGAGGCCTAAAACCATGAGGTCACGTACTGTAGATTATAGCCTCTGAATCCACAAACCAAACCAACTCCTTTCTACCCCTAAAGTATGTTTCTCAGGTATTTGTCACTGCATAGAAACTGACTAACATTCATCTCAAGGCCACTAGCTCAGTCTTCATTTGGTTACTATGGGCAAGGCTACAAAAGAATCCCCAGCCTGTTTCTCTCTGGTCTTTAAAGCTAAAAGCATGGCTCTATTTACCTGTCATGGCAAACTCTCCTACCACATCTGTCAGTTCTCATATTGGCCTCATGAGGGAAATAAAGAATGTATTCTCATCTGGAGTTTAGAGGTGAAGAAAAGGGCTCAGATAATTTGGATCGTGGATGAAACAAGGGATATGTTCACCAAAAGTCCAATTGTTTTCACTAACACAAAGCTCAGCTTCTCTAAGAAAAGCCCACTCACTCCCCGATGAGTAGTCCTCCAGCCCTTGTTCCCAACCCTGAGTTGCTTGATGCTGCCTTTAGAAAACATGGCACAGTTCAGAGGCCCAAACAAGCTACATGGGACCTCCTTATTCAGTATTTTCCTAACCAGCAGCAACAAATTTCCCACACATCCATGAGCTCATACTTGAGAAGTAGGGACATGTTCAACCCTGGGCAATGACTTTGATGGAGAGATGCAGCCATTCCCTCAAGAGGCTGTATCTTACAATTATATAGGGCTTTGTTAATACAGATTTCTGGGTTCCCATTAGACACCCTGGTCCCTGGAGTCTGAATTCTCAGCAAGCACAATGGGCCCCGGTACCATGCAAAGGGTTTGCAGTGAGACATGCAGGTTCTACACTAGAAGGCTGCAATATTTGAGATGAGCTATGGCATTCATTGTCCTCGACTTCCTTGGGCTGAAGGAACAGAGCAATCACAGATGTCTGAAGGGTGGGGTGGGCTGTGCAATATGTTAGGTAGGCTGTGCAGATGAGGCACATCCCTCATTGAATATCATTTAGTCCTCTTCCTGAGCACAGGCAGCAAAGTTCATTTCAAAGGTTTGACAAGCAGCCAGTAAAAGAAAAGGTGCAAGGTTGACCTGTGCAAAGTGTTCGCATTTTAAACAGCCTTGGCGGCCCTCTTTCCTGCCTGCCTGCATCTCTCCATTCCTCTAGAATCCAAATTCTACAGCCCTCTCTTCTCCCAAGCTGCCCTCCCTCCAATAAAACATCATTAGAGGATTCAAATTCAGGGCCTCCAGAGCTCTCTCTAAATGGAATCAAAAGTAGACACATGGTCCCAGGAACAATGACCAAAGTCCTGCGTTTGCAAAATTGTTCAGAAAAAAAAAATGAGTCATTTCATTTGTGGAAAATGAATACATCTGATCTTGCAACGTTTTTGCCTGGGGAAAAGTGGTGCACATGAATTCCCAAACACGCTCATGCCCAAAACAGCTCTCTGCTAAAGAGGCTTAGAGAATCTGCCAGAAGGCGGCAGCTTGCGTCATGGGAATTCAGGAAGAGTACCCCCTCCCAAGTAGGGCCCCAGACAGAGTGAGGTGTCCTGGCTATGGGTATGTGACCTTCACTCTGAGCAAACACAGTTAGCTCTTGGCATCCATTGCATCTGCCTTAAGTGACAGGCAATCTGAGCAGATTGTACACAGCCTGCTCATTGTCCGTGGGAGAAGTCCACACCCTAGACATCAATCAGTCCCAACCCCATAGTCAAAAATTCCTTCCTCTTTAGGCCACTTTATTTTTAGCTAACTGTTTGAATGAATAGTATAGAATACTGTTCATGCAGAAGCATCACTAAAAACATGCCAAGGAGGCCTCTGCTCCTAGCTGCCGAAGAGGTTATCTTACTAGTGTCTTTCCACCTCTTTTATTGTCTCACATCTGTCCTTTCTTGTGGAAAGGGAGCTACAGATACACAAGCTCTCTCCTCCTGCCATCTCCTTAACCACTTGCTCCTTCTGAGCTTTCCCTCCCCCAGTATAAGAGCTTCCTTGTTCCTCGCACAGTAGGGCCACTTTGTCTACTTCACTGATTATTGCATCGAGTTGTTCTAGTCACCGTCTGATCCTTCCTTCCATCTCTACCCAGTCTCTACCACCCAGATGTCTCCCCTCTTTGATATCAGCTCCCACTGTTACCAGCCTGGATACTATATGGTATGTCCCAAGCTAATCTCCTCCAGAGCTCTCTCTAAATGTTTAGGACTTTCCCGTCAGCCCTTCTTGGTGTGTCTCTGCTTCCTGATGGAATTCTCAGGAGCTCAGGGGCTCTAGAAACAGTCCTTTCATCTCACACAGACTCTCCCTAGCTGCTGCCCATCTGCTCAGGAGATAGTCACTCTGCCTTCCATGTCACATCTTCAGGGTACCTGGAGAACCCTTCAACACTGACACCCAAGTTCCACCAAGCTGGACCTAGAACCATACACCAGCCATCTTAGCCATCACTGGGAGACCTAGAAGTCCATCATCTGCCCAAAGGGTTCAGAGCTCACAGGCTATTAAGTTGCCTCATAGCCTCTCCTCCCTATCATGATGGTCTCTATGACCCTTTCACTTCCCTGATTCCTGAGCTGAGAGCTGACAGAGGCAGAGGCACTGAGATACAGAGGTCCTACTCAACCCTGCCCCTCCCTTTGGCCCAGTCACTATTCCCACTGTAGACAATACACCATGTTTATTAGGTGGGGTAGAAAGGGGCAGAAAACTCCCTGCATTCCCTGCCCCATGGAGATGTAGCCATGTGATAGTCAAGTGATGAGAGCCTGTACTGAAATAAACATCCTAAACATTGTGACCAACAGTGACAGTGCAGAAACTTCTATTCCTAAACTAGCCACAGTTTAAGCAACAGGAGGAACTAGCAGCCTTAACAAGGAGAGAAAACTACCAATGCACATGCTCTAGAACTTACTCTAAACCAGGAAAAATCCACATGATAAATGCAGGTCTGTGTACTCCTAGACAGCAGACCATGGCTGGACAGCGGTCAAGGGGGCAGAGGAACTCATAGAGAAGAAATTAAAGCACATGGTTTCTGAGGGCCACTCCCGAGACAGAAACACAGAAAGGGTAGATGAAGCACATACCTGATGCTGCGAGAACTTTCTTCTTCAGACCTGCAATGAGAAGAACACATACTTAGACACCACATCCTTCATTCAAGTGACCCATAGGATACTACCTGCAGAGACGCACAGGCCTCTCAGCTATTCCTGAGCCCTGTGCCCAGCACAGCAGAATGCTAGCCGGCCCAGTACCAGCACAGCCTGTGTACATTTCATCTGACTCCACCATGGAAGTCACATCTCCTAGAACTCTTAGGGCTTCATTCGCTTTATTATCTGGACCCATGTCATCCAAGGAATTGGTGGCAAACTTGGAGACACTTCTTGCTCAGAAATGTTACACAGGCCAGAGAGCTGCAGAAGGAGAGAAGCCCCGCGGCCATATTCGCTGCCTGCCTGAACAGAAAAGGGTCACTAGGTACTGTATCACCCTGAGCTTTAGATCTCTGGTGGTGCAAACTGCCAGGGGTCTGCCTGCACTCAGGAACTGAGCACATAGGAGGTTTGTCTGCCAGCCCGCTGGGAGTGGGACCTGTGTCCTGCCCAGAGAGCAGCAGAGGAAGAGATTCCCTGTGGCCATATTCGCTCCCTGCCTGGACAGAAAAGTGTCACTAGGTACTGGATCACCCTGAGCTTTAGATCTCTGGGGGTGCAAATCTCCAGGGGTCTGCCTGCACTCAGGAACTGAGGACATAGGCGGTTCATCTGCAAGCCAGTCCATCGCGGGACCTGTGTCCTAGGTGAGAATCAACAGAGGGAGTGACCCCCACCACACCATCTTCACTCCATAATAGAGCAGACAGAGAACACCTGGTGACCTTGACAACCTAAGTATAACATCGCTTGAGGCAAGACTGAGCAGGGCTCCAAAGGCACGAAAGAGGAAGGCAGCATATCAGTAATCTGTGCCAGAGGAAACCCAGTCATCCAGTGTTGCAGAAATAACCTTAAAGATCCACAGTAGGTTGAAGCACCAGCCAGTAACAATAAGACCATCTAACACCTGGGAGAACTAGATGGCTAAAGGCAAACATAAGAACGTTACTAACAGAAACCAAGGCATTATGGCAACATCTGAACCCAATTCTCCAACAATAGCAAGTCCTGGATACCCCAACACACCAGAAAAACAAGATTTGGATTTAAAATCACTGGTCATGATGCTGGTACAGGAACACATGAAGGACATACTTAAAGAAATTCAGGAGAAAATGGATCAAAAATTAGAAGCCCTTACAAGGGAAACACAAAAATCATTGAAAGAAATTCAGGAGACTACAAAAGCCAATAAGGAGGAAATGCAAAAATCACTTAAATAAATACAGGAGAATTTTGATCAACAGGCAGAAGTCATGAAAGAGGAAACACAAAAATCTCTTAAAGAATTAGAGGAAAACACAAACCAGCAAATGACAGAACTGAGCAAAAACTTCCAGGATCTGAAAACAGAAGTAGAAACAACTAAGAAAGCACACAGGGAGACAACTTTGGAGATAGAAAACCTTGGGAAGAAATCAGGGACCATAGATGCAAATATCAACATCAGAATACAAGAGATAGAAGAAAGAATCTCAGATGCCAAAGATACCATAGAAAGCATGGACTCAACAGTTAAAGAAAATGAAAAATGCAAAAAGCTAGTAACCCAAAACATCCAGCACACAATGAGAAAGCCAAATCTAAAGATTATAGGCATTGATGAGAGTGAAGATTAACAACTTAAAGGGCCAGCAAATATCTTCAACAAAATTATGGAAGAAAACTTCCCTAACCTAAAGAGAGAGTTGCCTATGAATATACAAGAAGCCTACAGAACTCCAAACAGACTGGACCAGAACAAGAATACCTCCGTCACAAAATAATCAAAACCCCAAATGTACTAAACAAAGAAAGAATACTTAGGGCAGTAACAGAAAAAGGGCAAGTAACATATAAAGGAAGACCTATCAGAATTACACCAGATTTCTCACCAGAGACCATGAAAGCTAGAAGATCCTGGGTGGAGCTCATGCAGACTCTAAGAGAACACAAATGCCAGCCGAGACTACTATACCCAGCAAAACTCTCAACTACTGTAGATGGAGAAACCAAGATATTCCATGACAAAACCAAATTTACACACCATCTTTCCACAAACCCAGCCCTACAAAGGATAATAGGGGGGAAACACCATTACAATGAGGGAAACTATACCCTGGAAAAAGCAGGATATTAAGCTTCTTTCATCAAACCCAAAGAAGATAACCACACACGTATAAAATTAAAATCAAAAATGATAGGAAGCAATACCACTACTCCTTAATATCTCTTAACATCAATGGACTCAATTCCCCAATAAAAAGACATAGACTAACAGACTGGTTACGTAAACAGGACCCTATATTTTGCTGCATACAGGAAACACACCTCAGTGTCAAAGACAAAAACTACCTTAGAGTAAAAGGCTAGAAGACAATTCTACAAGCAAATGGTCCCAGGAAACAAGCCGGAGTTGCCATTCTAATATCAGATAAAATTGACTTTCAACCTAATGTCATCAAAAGAGACATGGAAGGTCACTTCTTGCTGGTCAAAGGAAAAATCCAACAAGAAGAACTCTCAATCCTGACCATCTATGCCCCAAATACAAGGGCGCCCTCATTCATAAAAGAAACTTTACTAAAGCTCAAAGCACACATTGCACCTAACACAATAATTGTGGGTGACTTCAACACTCCACTCTCACCAATGGACTGATCAGGAAAACAGAAACTAAACAGGGAGACAGTGAAACTAATTGAAGCCTTGGACCAATTGGAGTTAGCAGATATATATAGAACTTTTCATCCCAAAGCAAAAAAATATACCTTTTTCTCAGCACCTCATGGTACCTTCTCCAAAATAGATCATATACTTGGTCACAAGACAGACCTCAACAAATATAAGAAGACTGAAATAATCCCATGCCTCCTATCAGATCACTATGAAGTAAAAGCGGTCTTTAATAACAATAAAAACAACAGAAAGTCCACATACACATGGAAACTGAACGATATTCTACTCAATGATACCTTGGTCAAGGAAGAAATAAAGAAAGAAATCAAAGATTTCTTAGAATTTAATGAAAATGAAGGCACAACATACACAAATCTACGGGACACAATGAAAGCAGTGCTAAGAGGAAAACTCATAGCTTTGAGTGCCTCCAAAAAGAAATTCGAGAGAGCATACACTAGAAGATTAACAGAACAACTGAAAGCCGTGGAACAAAAAGAAGCTAATTCACCCAGGAGGAGAAGACAGGAAATCATCAAACTCAGGGCTGAAATCAATCAAGTAGAAACGAAGAGAAACATACAAAGAATCAACAAAACCAAAAGCTGATTCTTTGAAAAAATCAACAAGATAGATAAACCCTTAGACAGACTAACCAAAAGGCACAGAGAAAGTATTCAAATTAACAAAATTAGAAATGAAAATGGAGATATTAAAACAGAAGCTGAGGAAATTCAAAAAATCATCAGATCCTACTACAAAAACCTGTACTCAACACAACTGGAGAATCTGGAGGAAATGGACATTTTCTTAGATACCAATTACCAAAATTAAAGCAGGATCAAATAGACCATCTAAACAGACCCATAACCCCAAAAGAAATAGAAGGGGTCATAGATAGGCTTCCAACCAAAAAAAAAGCACAGGTTTCAGTGCAGAATTCTATCAGACCTTCAAAGAAGACTTAATACCAAGACTCTTCAAACTTTTCCACCAAATAGAAACAGAAGAAACACTACCCAACTCCTTCTTCGAAGCCACTATTACGCTGATACCAAAACCACACAAAGATCCAACTAAGAAAGAGAATTTCAGGCCAATTTCCCTTATGAATATTGATGCAAATATACTAAATAAAATTCTTGCCCACCGAATCCAAGAACATATCAAAACGATCATCCACCATGATCAAGTAGGCTTCATCCCAGGGATGCAGGGATAATTCAATATAAGGAAATCCATAAATGCTATCCACTACATAAACAAACTCAAAGAAAAAAACCACATGATCATTTCATTAGATGCTGAAAAAGCATTTGAGAAAATTCAGCATCCTTTCATGCTAAAAGTCTTGGAAAGGGCAGGAATTCAAGGCCCATATCTAAACACAGTAAAAGCAATATACAGCAAACCGGTAGCCAACATCAAACTAAATGAAGAGAAACTTGAAGCAATCCCACTAAAATCAGGGACTAGACAAGGCTGCCCCCTCACTCCATATCTTTTCAATATAGTTCTTGAAGTCCTAGCTAGAGCAATAAGACAACATAAGGAAGTCAAAGGGATACAAATTGGAAAGGAAGAAGTCAAACTATCACTATTTGCAGATGATATGATAGTATACTTAAGTGACCCTAAAAACTCTACTAGAGAACTCCTACAGCTGATAAACAACTTCAGCAAAGTGGCTGGCTACAAAATCAACGCAAGCAAATCAGTAGCCTTTATATATTCAAAGGATAAGCAGACTGAGAAAGAAATTAGGGAAATGACTCTCTTCACAATAGCTACAAACAGCATAAAGTATCTTGGGGTGACTCTAGCCAAACAAGTGAAAGACCTATATGACAAGAACTTCAGATCTCTGAAGAAGGAAATTGAAGAAGATCTCAGAAAATGGAAAAATCTTCCATGCTCGTGGATTGGCAGGATTAATATAGTTAAAATGGCCATCTTGCCAAAGGCAATCTACAGATTCAATGCTATCCCCATAAAAATCCCAACCCAGTTCCTCATAGAGCTAGAAAGAGCAATTCTCAAATTCATCTGGAATAACAAAAATCCCAGGATAGCTAAAACTATTCTCATCAGTAAAAGAACTTCAGGGGGATTCAGTATCCCAGACTTTAAACTTTACTACAGAGCAATAGTGATAAGAACTGCATGGTATTGGTACAATGTCAGGCAAGCGGATCAATGGAATAGGATTGAAGACCCAGAAATGAACCAACACACCTATGGTCACTTGATCTTCGACAAAGGAGCTGAAAGCATCCAGTGGGGGAAAAAAATAGTCTTTTCAACAAATGGTGCTGGTTCAATTGGAGGTCAGCATGCAGAAGAATGCGAATCGATCCATTCTTATCTCCTTGTACTAAGCGCAACTCCAAATGGATCAAGGACCTCAACATAAAACCTGACACACTGAAACTAATAGAAAAGAAACTGGGGAAAACCCTTGAGGACATGGGCACAGGGGAAAAGCTCCTGAATAGAACACCAATAGCTTACGCTCTAAGATCAAGAATTGACAAATGGGACCTCATAAAATTACAGAGTTTCTGTAAGGCAAAGGACACTGTCAAAAGGACAAAATGTCAACCAACAGACTGGGAAAGGATCTTCACCAACCCTAAATCCGACAGAGGGCTAATATCTAATATATACAAAGAACTCAAGACGGTAGAACCCAGAGAACCAAATAAGCCCATTAAAAAGTGGGGTACGGAGCTAAACAAAGAATTTTCACATTAAGAACTTCGAAGGGCTGAGAAACACCTTAAGAAATGTTCAACATCATTAATCATTAGGGAAATGCAAATCAAAACAACCCTGAGATTTCACCTCACACCAGTCAGAATGGCTAAGGTCAAAAACTCAGGAGACAGCAAGTATTGGTGAGGATGTGGAGAAAGAGGAACACTCCTCCACTGCTGGTGGGATTGCAAGATTGTGCAACCACTTTGGAAATCAGTCTGGAGGTTCCTCAGAAAACTGGGCATGACACTTCCTAAGGGCCCTATTATACCATTCCTGGGTATATACCCAGAGGATTCTTCAGCATGCAATAAGGACACATGCTCCACTATGTTCATAGCAGCCCTATTTGTAATAGCCAGAAGCTGGAAAGAACCTAGGTGTCCTTCAACGGAGGAATGTGATATATTTACACAATGGAGTACTATTCAGCCATTAGAAACAATGAATTCATGAAATTCTTAGACAAATGGATGGAGCTGGAGAACATCATACTAAGTAAGGTAACCCAGTCTCAAAAGATCAATCATGGTATGCACTCACTGATAAGTGGATATTAGCCTAGAATCTTTGAATACCCAAGACATAATCCACATATTAAATGATGTCCAAAAAGAATGGAGGAGTGGCCCCTGATTCTGGAAAGACTCAGTGCAAGAGTATAGGGGAATTCCAGAACAGGGAAGCAGGAAGGGGTAGATGGAGGGAAGAGGGCATATGGGACTTGTGGGGAGTAGGGACCCAGAAAAGGGGAAATCATTTGAAATGTAAATAAAAAATATATCAATAAAAAATTTTTTTAAAAAATTTAAAAAAAAATGCTACACAGGGCACATAGTAGGTAAATGAATGAGGAAGAGGCTGAAGGCCTCCCTCTGTCCCTAGAAGGAGTCCCCAGTGTAATTCCCATTGCCATCTCTACTTTCTTTCTTTCTTTCTTTTTTTTAAGTTTTTTGAGACAGGGTTTCTCTGTGTAGCCCTGGCTGTCCTTGAATTTACTCTGTAGACCAGGCTGGCCTCGAACTCAGAAATCTGCCTGCTTCTGCCTCCCAAGTGCTGAAATTACAGGCATGCACCACCATGCCTGGCACCATCTCTACTTTCAAGAACCCAGAAATCAATGACAGGCACTTCTCAGAACAGACAAGACTAAATGTCAAGAACCTAGACATTAGATTCTATTGCACAAATCTCACAAGGTGCCAAAAGTGCCACCTTCTTTCTCCACTAAAAGAAGGTGAGTTGGGGTTAAATCCCATAATGACTGAAGTCCTGAGTGCGCTTCCTGGGTTAAGGAGAACACACTACAGTACACATTCAGGAATTTAATATCTGGCTGCTCCAATCTGGATTTTATTACCAGAAATCAAAGAGAAATAAAAACATACTTAACTGAAGTTAGATAGCTTATCCTTCTGCCCAAGGTCTGTCCAGCAATATGACCCGCAGAAGCTAGAGCATTAGTGGAGAACTCTTCAACACACACAGGACTAAGACAGCTTTCCCCAGCAATATGCCTTTCTGACCAGTCTAAGCCTTCTCCATGAACTATCCAGGAGCCATGAGAAGTAGAGCAGGTACAGTGTCCCCTTTATCTGTGGTGGATGTGTACTGAGGCCCCAGAAGATGGCTGAAACCACAGTTGGTACCAATACCTATGTAATAATTAATCTTGACTGTCAGTTTATTGTAATTAGATACCTCAGATTACTAAAATGCACTCCAGGGCATCTGTGAGGGTGCCTCCGGTGGTGATTAGATTCTGAAACCTCTGATCTGATCCACTGATAGATTCAAATTTGGGATGTGCCGGGGCTGCACAAGCTGGGGCCTGGTTGGAGACACTGAGTTACTAGGGTTGTGCTTTTGAAGGGGATGTGTGGGCCCTGGTCCTGGTCCTGGTCTACCACACCTCTTGGCTTCCTGGTCACTGTGATGTGAGCAGCTTTGCCCCTCCACACCCTTGAGCCACGATATTCTGCCTCACCACAGTCCAGAACAGGGTAGCCAGCTCTCTATGGATGGAGCCCTCTGAAACCCTGAGCCAGAATAAATCTTCCTTCCTTTAAACTGTTGGCTTTAAACATTTGTCATGGGGATGGAAAGTCTAACTCTTGCTATAATTAATTTAGTGTCTTTTTCATCTTTATGGAACACTTAGGCACTGTGGCCATAAATTCTGAAGTTTGAAGGATGACAGAAAACACATCATTTCTTTTTCCTTCGCATGACTAAAGAGAAATGTTCCATTCTTACCATACCTCTGCCATGATTTTCTTTAATAGGTCAAGAACTTTGCACTTACCAGCTGCTCCTTGGTTCATCTCGGTTGCCAGTGTCACTACTCTCATATTTCGAAACCACTGGCACTAGACCTGATAAGTGGGACAGCTAATAAGGGACTAACAAGGGAAGGGTTTACAGCATGGAGACACTGGGCATGATGAGGCAGGATGGAGCAGGATATAAGATTTTATCACACTGATCAGTGTGTAATTATAAACACAGCATGAGGGCTGAAGAGAAGGCAAAGTGGGTAAGAGCACCCAAGTCCAGTTCCCAGCACCAACATCAAGTGGCTCATAACCTCCTGTAACTCCAGCTTCAGAGGATCCAGTGCCCCCTCTCTGGACTATGTGGTCACCTGCACACATGGCACTCCCCATGCAAACGTAAATTAAACTCTATGAAGTCATTCTAAGCCTGAAGACAAGTCAATGACAAAAGGAGAGGGAGAGAATGAGAACAAATGTGTCATATACACATGCGCTCAGGCACATATCACAATCCTAACCTCCTTCTAGGTTGTTCTGTCTTATGAACCTCTGGGGAGGTCCATACTAGGAGCATCTGAGGCTTCCTGTCAAAACCTCAAAGATGAGCTCAGAAGGTTTTCCATCCATCTGGGTTTACAGCCCAGCATTATGACAATACACTCTCCCTAGTGCCTGGGAGAGTGTGCTAGTTTGAATAAAAATGGGTCCCATAGGATAATATATATTTGATCACTCTGTCACAGGGGGTGTTACTATTGAGAAGGATTAGAAAGATTAGGAGGTGGATTGTTGGAGTAAGTGTGGCCTTGTTGAAGGAAGTGAGCCATTGGTGTAGGTTTTAAGGTTTCAAAAGCCCATGCCAGGTTCAGTCAATCAATATATTTCTCTCCCTTCCTCTCTTCCTCCTTCCTTCTCCCTCTTTCTATCTCTTTCTCTCTGCCCGTGAGTCGGAATGTAGTTCTCAACTACTTTTCCAATACCAAGTTTGCCATGCCTGCTGCCACACTCCCTGCCCAATGATGATAATGGACTAAACCTCTGAAACTGTAAGGAAGCCCTCAATTAAATGCTTTCTTCTATAAGAAAGAAAGCATGGTGTCTCTTCCTTTGTCACAGCAATAGAACAGCAACTAAGACAAGCAGAGCCCTCTGGTCATGCTGCCACTGATCTCCTGATGTAACAAACTGAGATGGTCTCTTTCTATGCCTATTTCCTTCTGTATTATTACTCAGAAACACAATGCACTTGATCCCTCTGTAGCTCAACCTTTTCCTGTTCCCCTCAAAAGTCTTAACCTTGAACCCCACCAAGTCATAAGGAAGTAGTTTAGGTTGTTGCTCAAACATAGATAGGTCCTATATGTTGCCACACATTAAAAACTAACTCTGACCCTGAGCAATTCCACATGTCCTCCAATGGTGGCTAACTGTGGCTGTCAATTTGTCTGGATCTGGGTGCTTCTTAGTTTTTATTGTCAAAATGACACAACCTAGGGTCAAGTAGAAATCTCAACTGACAAATTGCCCAGATCAGACTGGCTTATAGCCAAAGTGTAAGAGGAACTGTCTTGATTGATGATTGATGTGGGATGTCTCAGACAGTTGTGGGCAGCACCATCTGTAGGCAGGTGGGTCTGGACTGTATAAGAAAATTAGCTGAGTGTGAACCAGTGAAAGAGCTAGTAAGTAGCATTCTTCCATGGTTTCTCCTTTAGTTTTGCTCTGACTTCTCTTGATAACAGATTGTGACCAGGGAGTTGTAAGCCGAAATAAACTCTTTCATCCCACAAGGTGCTTTTGATCAGAATGTTTTATCATAGCAACAAAAGCAAACTAGAGCACCTCCATTACCCGGCTCCCCTTAGTGTTTGGGAGTCCCCCTGTGACTTCTTT
Source organism: Apodemus sylvaticus (assembly GCF_947179515.1). NCBI lineage: Eukaryota > Metazoa > Chordata > Mammalia > Rodentia > Muridae > Apodemus > Apodemus sylvaticus. The sequence goes on from NC_067473.1 coordinate 121,766,254, forward strand.
GTATAGTGTCAAGGACTTTGGTCACTCTCTTTGAAACCACAACCAGTATGATCTCTGTAGGAAAGTCTTTTGTGTGAACTCTTTGCCACTGCTTTCAGGATGTCTCCAACTGTGGGTGCAGTTCAATAAGCATGAAGACGGCAGGCATTTGCCATCTTAGTAATTTTATCCTGTATCATGCAGCCATAGATGGCTTATACATGGTTCCTTCCAATACCTCCCCCATAGCACACTGAAGGCAGCTTCCACCTAGATCCCACTTGAGGCTCTCTCACAACTGCCTGTCCACTCAGTAAATGCCCATCATGTCTACTGTGCATTCCCAGGGCTCACCCAGGCAGAGACTTCTTATTATGTTACTGAGTTACAGCAAGGCCAGCTCAGCCAGGAACCCTGGCAACCTGGGATGTGGCAAAGCCAGGAGATGCCAGGTAACAAAGCAGAGCCCTGAGCTGCCAGTCTGTCTGGGATACCACCCAGTACTGCTCCAGATTGACTTCATGTGGATTCTAAAGTCATTCAGCCTGTGTCAGCCTTAGTTTCCTTATGGATTTTAGATGGGGGGGAAACCAATTAGTCCTCAAGAATAAAATAAAGAGAAAGCCCAGGTGCTCAGCACATAGTAGCTGCCAACAAGCTGTGTTATTTGCCACCTGTCTGCAGGTAAAATGGAGACTATATGGTGTTCCAGCCATGAGGCTGCTTTGTGGCGGCTCTGAGGCTGACTATAGAGTTTACAAAGATAGTGGAAACATCTGAACTAGCTCCAGCATTTGAAGAGCTGGGCCACACATGGGCCTGACATGGAGCAAGTCAAGACATATCTGTGGTGGGAAGTTAAGGCAAAACAGCTCATTCCTCATCTCATATTTGCAAGATGGCCCTGAGGTGAGTCACACTGCTAGTTCAAGAACAGAAGTAGCCAATGTAGAAACAAGAAGTTGAAAACTGTGGAAACTCTGAGGAAGATGAGTTCTCTGTGATTCATGTGTAGGTGTACACACACATGTACCCATACATACATGCATCTATGCATGAGGAGTAATATGTGAGCTTAAAGATAGGCATGTGTGCCTGTGTAGGCATGGGTCCATGTCTTCATTTTGCATAAATATGCACATTAGCATATATGCATACCAATTTGTGTGTGTGTTGATGGCTGCATGGGTATAAATGTATGTGAAGGGATATGCATTGTGCCTGTGTGGTATGTAGTATGTGGTATGTGACTATGGTTCTGTCATCAATGAACATGAGAAGAGGCAGCAGAAGATCAAAAGCATTCCTGAAACTTCTGGCTCCTTCCAAGGAAGATAAGCACTCACACTTGCTGGCAAGTCTTAAGGCCAAGATGATCCATTCATTCACTGTGCGTGGGCTGAGGTCCTGGATGCTGTAGTTTATGTTGTCTGGGAGACCAGAAGATGAACAGTGATTTGAAAGAGGAAGGACAAGACAAAGTGGAGAAGAAGGTGGGTCAGCCTGACTGGTATCAAGTTGTCTCCATGCTTCACCTATTCAGGGATTCAGCAAGCAAAGAAGGCCAGGTGCTCACAGTTGGCTGCTCAGGCTGGTGTATACTGCATGCCCAATCCTTGTGGGCCTTACTAGACTTCAGCCTCTACAAACTGAAATCTTCACTTCCAAGACAGCTGGGGTCTTCAGGGGGCTCTGCCGCTCTGAATAAATGTCTATACAAACAAAGAGGTCCCCATGAGCAACACAGAGTAGTGCAGAAAGAGACACTGGGTGGCAGAAGATACAAGAGTCTGCTTCTCACATAGAAGCTGACACCAGGGTTCATGCTTGTGCGTCACAGTCTGTGGGATTCCATGGCAACAGCCGGGTGGGTAAGTTGTTGAGACTGGGCTGTTCCCTGCTATGGGGAATCCAAACTTGATCCCCTTGAGTACTGGCATCTCAGTCCTAACACCCACAAATAATCCCCCGTAGGCAAGAAGGGATTCTGCCATCTGCAGGGAAGTGCCAGGATTAGTATAAATTTAAGTCTGAAGCTACCACCAGTCTTAGCCTAAGAAAAACAAGTAAAAATCAAGTGTAATCTGCCACATGAGGTCATCGCTATTAAACTCTTCAAGTCCATGCACACTGGCTTTCCTACGCATCTTTTGCTGGAGTGGAAATGACACAGCTGACTATGCTCTGTGCCAGCCTTACTCACATGACACGAATTAAAGCAGCATTCATGTCACCTTGACCTGGGTGATCTCTCAGCCTCCCCGTCCAAGGCTTGCCCCTCTCCATCCACTCTGGAGCGCTTCACCCTAAGAACTCACTCCAAATTCTATCCCAATGTCCACAGCTAGGAGACTCAGGTCTGTTCCCCCCTTTTCCCCAGTTTCTTAGGAGTCTGATATATCTCTGGCTGCCTGTTTGAGCCACATACACTCTGCTTCATGTCCCCTACTGCCAAGCACCCCAACTTAGAAACTGTTGTCCTCCTGCCTGAGAGCTGCTCCTGGCTCTAGAATTAAAAGCTTCTCTTGTATCATTCACACTCCACTCCAGATACCACCTCCTAGGAGCCAGGCCCTCCCTATGTTCTCCTCTCAATAGCTTGGTCCATCTAATTATGATTCCCTACTGTGTTTTCCCCACCTGTCTTTACAGGGACATGTCATGATCTGAAGCAAGCTATCCTAGTTGTCTGTTTGCTTCCTGCCTTCTGCTTGGAGAGGGCAGATAGGGTCTGCCTTATTTAGCAGGATGTTTCCTACGGATTCACTGTGGAATGCCGTCAGAACATTTGCAGCAGCAATATCACACAGCAGTGCCCACATAAACCCACTCTTGCTATTGTACAGAACTATCCTCTGAGCCAATCTGCTACTACTTTCATCAGATCATCAGGACTCACTTACTAAATATCATCATGGCAGAGCTTGTAACATTCCCTCAGAGAAGGAGGTGTGGGGAGGGTCATTGGACCCTTACCCGAATAGCCAGCCATTCCTCCCAGCCAGCTAGCTATATGCAATGAGGCCAAACAGCACGTGGCCTCAGGAACCCAGGGAGAGGCCCCATATAAAATGGGGAAGACTAAGGGAAGAGGGCTCCATCAACATGCTTATGAGGAAGCCATCATCCCTGATGAGGTGAGACTTTCCAGTGTGAACTTTCTTGGCGTGGGAACACCCATAATCTTGTAAGTAACCCCACATCTATGCTCTCTCTGTAAGGAAACCCAGTTAACTCATTTGTTTCCCAGAGTGAACATGGGTAGAATCATGCCTGCTTCTCACTAGGACTTTAGGGAGGGTAAAAGATGTTGTATATAACTTGCTCATTTTTGGATGCACCCCGATTTCTGAGCATAAATACAATGCAGGGGAGATCTTGGTACCTGACAGTCTAATCCCTGCTTCTAATGATGGCCTCAGATAGTGGGCTCAGAAGAACAGCTCAAAGAGAGGAACTGGATGCTCACAGACCTCACCATGCTACATCTCCAAGGGTCGGGACTAAAGACATGGCAGCAGCCACACCAGCCCTAGCCATGAGTAAAGAGCATCCAGGTCAGCACTGCCCAGTTGTCATCCAAGGGTCAAACATAATTCTAGAAAGCCTGGGCAATCCCAGATGTGCATTTCCAACAAGTTTCCAGAAAAGGCCCCTGGCAGACCATTTGAATGCTGCCTTCTGGTTTGAACACTGGTCAGTGCCTGGGCTACACACTGACACAGTCCCTTATACTATGCCCCTGTCCTCACTGTCCTCTTCTGGCCCACTGGCTACAGACCTAGCAGGAAACGCAAGCTGTTCCCCACTTACTGCTCTAGGGGATTATCCTCCTATGGCTGAGTGAGTGGGTTCATGTGTGTATATAAGTATGTATGTGAATTCATGTGTGTGTGTGTGTGTATGTGTGTGTGTGTGCGTGCGTGCACAGTAGCACAATCCCCAGCTGCACTATACCTACCACTCATTCCTTCTGTGTCTCTACTTCACGCTCTCCAGGTGCAGCAATAGCTTCATATCTAATCTGTTCTTATACCAGCATCTACCTACACACATCAAGAGCTTCTCAGTGTTAGCCTCTCTATTAAGTTCAGTAACTTGCCCCAGGCCACACAGCAGGCAAGTAAAAGAATAGGCGCTGTGTGTTTCCCACATCTCACTGTAATAGCAGCTGCACGACTCAACAAATCACAACAGCTGTAAGTAAAAGAGAAACAACTGAGAAACAAAAGCAAGGCAGCATTTGGGATGCACCACATTTGGCTAGTCTTCCCTTTGTCACAGCTCCTTCGTGATATCACACCTCCAAGAACTCGTTCCCTCCTGAACACCCCAGGCACAGGTCACACAGATAGACATTGATTATGTCAGCTATTTCCTCATAGTGACAGAAAACTGACTTGCACCACCACAGTGACTCTTGCATTGCTGTTCCCTTGTGAGAAAGTACAGCTCCTTGTAAACCCAGGCCTTGGCTCTGAACTCAGCCTTGTGGTTGGTGTTTCCTGTGAAATGACAGAAACCAAGGAGGAATGGGAACCCATGTCAAGTTGTGCTGTCATGAGAGTACCATTCCCTCTAAAGTGGCAGGAGGAATACATAGTTCCTGTATCCTGGCTCTTCCTTGTGATATGAGGGACCTGGAGATGGTACCTGTGTATCTCTCCACCAACTAGACTCTGGATTGACTCAACCATCTATCTTAGACACGTTGTTATCGCAGAGCCTGGGGCTAAGGACATGCTAGGTGGAAGGACACATGCTTAGAACATGCAAGGTCCTGGGTTCCCTCCCAGCACCACAAAATAAAGAAAGGACTTTATTTTGTTACTGACCCAGTCTTACTTTTGTTACCGACCCAGTCTCTTCTCACAGACTGTGGATCCTCACTGAACTGCAGACTCATCTGTGTGGGGAAGCCATATGAGACAGCAGGCAAGGCCAGCCTCTCCCTACTACCTAGGCTGTCTGTTGGGTACAGTGCCCCAGCTACCATCTGGTACCATAAGGGTACCTTAACTGTATACCCTTTCAGGTGAGTTATTAACTCCTGGTAGTGGTGCCTGGGGGGAAAATGCCTTAGGTAAAAGAAGTTTTGGGAATTCAAAACTTTACTGATACTCCTACTGCTGGTAGTCACTAACCATGGAAACTTTCAGTGATTAGTATACCAAATAGGCACTCACTGCATGTGAGGCCTCTGGCTGAGGAAAGTGTGCATGGACTGTATTCCCATTCCATCTTCCCTTTCTGAAAATCAGCTGCCCTCATAACTGTAGTTATAAGGAGGTTCCAGAGGCATCTAAAAAGGTAACTTCAGATTGTTCCCAGAGATCCTGTCATCTTCTGCCCTGATTGCCACAAATATCTTTTATTCTGAAGTTGACAGAGGAAAGCCATGAGGAAACAGAGTGACTATGTGAAAGGCACAGCCACCTCTGTTCCCAGACACCAAGCATGAATGTGACTTCGTTCTAGAGCAAAGATAGCTTGGGAGTGGGATATAGACTAGACCTTCCCAGAGGAGTTGTAATTTCCACCATCCTGGAATCCCTTCTTCCTGGAGCTGGTGAGGGAGTACCTGTCAGTCAGAATTCTGAAACCCAAGCCTCCCATATTACAAGGAGGGAAAAGTATAGCCGGAAGACCCTTTTGCATTCACAGGTCCATGTCTGACCAGAGATAGAGTAGGATTTGCTTAAAGTCATAGCAGAAAGTGGAAGAGAGGTCAAGGGATTCCACAGGCCCTGCCAAAGCAGTCCTTAGCAGATGCACAGCTAGAGGCCCTGAACTCAGGTTCTCCCTGCATCAGTCTACTGGGAAGCAGGAAACAATGTGGTCACTAGACTGGTTCTGCTTTAAAAGTAGACTTTGCCACATCTGGGGATGTGGAGTTACAAGGTCTGGTGGTCACCAGGCCACAAATGGCTCATCCTGGATCCCAGTTCCCTTCATGGGCATAATAAATTCATGGACTTGGCTTTTTTCCTATCATACTACCCACTCTCAGCCACTCACCCCCATCCATAGTAAGTTCCTGGGGACCATACATGTTGAGGCATCTGAACCTTTCTGGCAAACCTCTTCCTGTCCCTTCTCCCACACTCTCATCTTGGCTGGCTAGAGCCCTCCCTCTTGCTGTTTATCACACTACACTGGAACCAGCTGCACTGCTAGGCCTCTAGAATCTAGTAGAGCACTGACTCCCCTAGGGACTCTGGGGGGCTCAGGCAGATTTTACTAAGTCACTAAGACTGAGGAAGAATAGGCCCCACTGGGTCACATGAGCCCTAAAGGTGAGGGCAAGCCTGCTGTGCAAGGCTGAGGTGGACAGTTTGAGGCACTGTAAGAAGCCCATGTGAGTTCAGTAAAGTACAGTGGCCACCTGTACTTCTGCCTAACTCCTAAATAGGCTGACTGTCTGAGGGCTTTGTGAAGCCACAGTTCCATTTCAGAGGGCTCACACCTCGTTGTTCAGCCATGCTGCTTTGGCCTGTGGCAGCTCAGCATACTGTGGTGGAAGCACATAGCAAAGACGGCCTAACCGAGCCCAGGGACTGGGGGGAAACCCTAGTGACTCCACTTCCTTCCACTCAGCCCCACCTCTTAAAGGTTCAACCACTTTCCACTAGTGCCATAGGCTGGGAACCAAGCTTTTAACATGTGGGTAACAGGTAAGATTCCAACCATAACAACTGCCTTGAAAGTTCCACGTGTGAAGAAGCTCCTGGAGAGGCCTAGGCAGGGCAAGTTCCCTGAGCCTCAGGATCAGGGTATATAGTCTAAGAGGCTCCTAGAAGAAGCACAAGAAGCCACTACTACCAGGAGAACAGGCACATACTATACTATCTTCAGTTTTCCAGAAGCCTGGGCTAAGCTCTGGGTATAATGACTAGCCTGAGCCAGTTCCCCCCCACACCTCAGCATGATATAAAAGCCTTCCTATAAAAGCTATTTCTTCACAGGACACAACCTTCCTTACAAGTGACACTATGGAGAGAAGAAACATGGTTTTTCCCTCCCTCCCTCCGTCCCTCCCTCCTTCCCTCCCTCCCTCCCTCCTTCCTACCAGCCTACCTTCCTACCTACCTCAGGTAAACCTTCTGAAGACAGTGGGCTCTCTTCTTCTGTGTGGCCCTGGTAAGGGGTGAGTTAAGGGCTGAGGAGCAGATACCATGGTAACCAGGAGGCACCAGAGCAAGGCTGGCTTAAAGGGGAGCCTGTCTTCACCAGCTTTGAATAAAGGAAAGGGGTAAGAATGACCATGCTGCATATGTCAGCCTGGCTCAGAGCAGGATGGGAAAGAAAGGGTTTAGGTATACTTGGTGTATTCAAGCAACAGGAAGCTGATGCAGGTTCCTGGGCAGAGGGTGACATGATAAAAGCAGTGTACCTGAATGGTAACATCGGCTACCTAGAGTGAACAGAAGTATAGCCAGAAAGAATCAAGCTGTGGTGATAGATTTCTGACTGAAAGCTGTTGTTAACCCCAAAGTGTCTGAACCACTTGTCCAAAATTCTACACAGACTCAATTTGAGATGTAAGACTGTTATTGTCTCCTGTGTGTAGGTGAGGGAAGTGGTGCTTGAAGTAGCTGGGAAGTAATAACATAGGGCCCCAAACTCAAACAGTCTGCTCAGGGCCGGTGACACTAAAAAGGACATTGTTCTGTGGATCCTAGTGTCCTCTCTGCACATTAATCTGTCAGTGTTCACCCTAAACTAGAGACCAAAACCTTTTTCGTAGGCTGCAGGCAAAGGCATTCTAGGGAAAAGCTCTGTAGCTGAGTTCTTGACAAAGGCCACAGGAAGGCCCTGAAAGGCCTGGTGCTTGCAAACTGCCTGCATTGGGGACATTCCCTTTTCGTTTTGTTTCTTTTCTTTTCTTCACTCTTTGTTCTTTCCTAATGAAGTGCAGGGAACCACTGGTATCAACAAACCTTGGAAAACTGCCAAGGTCCTTTCATTTCAATCCTGGATCAGTCAGTCACCTTGAAACTCAACCCAGTACTCCCGTGGGATGGCCACATGGTTGAGGGTGTTTAGTGTGCCGTGACCGCACTGAATGGCCCTAGCTCATGTCCTTTCCACTGGCTGAACGAGACCTTTCCTAGACAGAAGCAGACCTACCTAAGCTCAGTTCCTGGCTCCCACAGGACACAGGCAGTGTTACTGTACCAGAGGGATGCACCCCAGAGCCTACCACAGAGACCAGGTTTAGATTAGCCTCAGCCTGATGGACACAACAGTCTCAGGCTCTTGGGAAAGAACAGCTTGGGCTCTTGGGAAAGATAGCTCCTACAAGGGTGAGCTTGTTTTGTCTCTGACAACAGAGGACCTTAGAAAATTCCAGAAACCTTGTTCAGGTAAGGGTCCCTGTGTCAGACCCTGCTTTGAGGCTCCCTGACCACTTAAGGAAGATTTTTGTGGCAATAGCTGGCATTTGGAAAGTCACTGAGTCTCGACCTTAAGTGGGTCCTGTCACTTGAGGCCTGTTTTTCCAACTGTCATCCTTGGAGTTGGTCCAGGCCAGTGCTACTAAGTGGTCTGGGAAGCTGCAGTGACCTGGGAGTCACCTGGAGCTCACCAGAAGTGCAGATGCCCCAGCCCCACAGAACCTGAATGAGGAACTTCGGTCAGCTGCCATGCTGTACACAAGGCTCTCTCTAGGTGGTGCCAAGCTATCCAAGTATGGCAGCCCTAGTGCACAGGGTCTCAGACCATGTGTCATATGGGTTCTCAGAGGAAGCCTTCTCTGCTCACCAGCCTGACCTGTCCACACAGAGACAGAAACGCGTCTATCAGTACAGACTTGCAGTTGGATGGCCATCTGTGTGGCTTCCCAAATCCTTCCCTCCTTACCTGTTAGATATGTGAGGGGCAGAGGGGATGGTACAGACCTCAAGCACAAGCTAAGTGCCCATGACCCTGGCACCCTTACTATCACTGTGCTATGTGAGATGTGCACAGAAGACATCAGGCTTCTCCCACCTCCAACCCCATATTCCTACCCAACCCCAGTGGGCTCTGGGTGCTCCTGGGCTAGTTAGTACCCACACTTGAATCCAATCTTGTATACACTGCTCTGAAAGCCAGCCAAGGGATCCACATGGGTGATGAGATCAGACGCTGTAGCTAGACAATATGGCCTACAGGAGGACTCACAGGGAGTCCTTGTCCTGTGGTTCAGCCAGAGCTAATGATTGCTAATTCCATGAGCTAACGTTGTATTCTCTGTACAGTCGCAGTTACCTGCCCCACTGCTCTCTCTAATGTTCTCTCTAATGGCTGTACTGTCTCCCATATATACTCTGTACTCATAGGGGATGATTGATCCTGTCTCTCCTTTGCTTAGAAACCCCAAGGCTGTCCCTTATACAGTTATAACCTAAGCGGGACCCTGTTTGATCTATGACCCCACTGACCTCATCATGTGCCACTGCCTCCCTTAAACTCCAAGCCACTCTTGCCTCAAGGCCCTTTGCTCTTTCTATCCTTTCTTCCAGGTTCTTCCTGACAAAATCCACAGGATCTCTTTACCTCTTATAATGGCTATTCCTGGTTGTCAGCTTGACTATATTTGGAATGAACTACAATCCAGAATTGGAAGGCTCACCTGTGATCCAGATCTGGGAAATACAAGTTTCTGACCTGGATTTTGGCATGGAGATTTTGAGGCACAGTGGCTATGGATCCCAGGAGACTAAGGCAAGAAGATCTCTGAATTCAAGGTCAGCCTGAGACAAAACAAGTCCCAGATCCAGGCGTGGTAGTACACACCTTTCATCTGAACCACACCTTCTGCTGGAGACCTACATAAGGACATTGGAAGAAGGACGATTGCTCTTCTTTGCCTGATTGCATTTGCTTGCCAGCACATCTGTTGGAATCTACTACTAGCCTTGAGGGACTTAGCAACTACTAGATCCTCAGACTTCCCATTCACAGCTGACCATTGTTGGGGAATTGGACTACAGACTGTAAGTCATCATAACAAATTCCCATACTATATAGAAACTATCCATAAGTTCTGTGACTCTAGAGAACCCTGACTAATACACCTCTACAGGTCTCTGCTTGCTCCAAGGATTCTTCTTAGCAAGAGAAGTGCACCTGAGTTGGAGGACTCCCCTTCCCACCCTCATCCTTCCCATTCCTTCCCTCACTACATGAACCCCATGTGTTCTCTGAATATGCACTTGCACTCAGCTAGCCATAGCCCTCAGGAGCTGCCCACAATGAGCAATGGTTTTAAATTCTGATTGGGCCACTTACCAGCTGGATAACTTTAAACAAGTTACTTTATCTCTCAGTGCCTTTATTTCCTCATTTGTAAAACATGCCCTCACTTCCTTACAAACCACCAGCATGTAGCAAGTGTCCAATCAGCTATTATTAGCATCACAAAATGCCATGAGCCAAGGGCTCCTGGGCAGTAGCCCAGTTTGGGATCTAGCCCACCCCCAGACCAGTGTGACCTTAGGCAAGTCTTTTTCCTTAAATATGTCCTCCAGCTGCAGAATCTGGGTGTTAGCCAGAAAGGCTCTGAGGCCTGTGTGGATTAGAGCATGCTCACTAAAGTCTCCAACATACCTCCAGCTAAAAGAAAGGGCTAATCTTTCCATTCCCAGACCTCTGGGCAAACTTGCTCACTGCATGTCTCTCTCCATTTGGACTAATGTTGTAAGCTGGGTGTATTATAAACAAGGGCAACTGACTAAACCCTGTTCTGAAAGCTGCGGGGCTAAATAAAGGTGCCTTTAGACCCAGGATTTGGGAAAGCCTGCTTTCTGGTTCACAGATGGACATGGAACCTTCTGCCTCAGCCCTTGTATGACTAAAGGCACCAGTGCTCTCTGGTAGTTTCTTTTCCAAAGCCTCTAGTCCACACATCAGATCTGTGCCCCAGCCCCTGCCCACTCCCTGTAGCCTGCCCTCCCCTGCCCCCAATACCTTGCTTTGAGAGTAGGTTTCGGTATTGAACTTGGGGTTAGACATTGGTCATCACCAATGAGCAGAAGGTGGTGGTACATGTCAGGTCACCACAGTCACTGCAGGGCAGCCCTGTGGGATTGCTCACCAGGGAGCCACTCAGGTAGCTTTAGCCAATTCCAGCACTTGCTCCACAGTTCTCACCAGGAGCTTCACCCTCCACGGTTCCCCTAGCAGCTGTACCCCTCAGTCTCAAGCCTTAAAACAGACTTTCTGTTCTCACTCCTCCATTTTCCTGTCCCACACCCCGCCTCCACCACAGCTGGAGCCACACTGCCATTCTGGCTCCTTGGGTCCTTGCCTTCTCATGTCCACACTGAGATCTGGCCCAGATTCTCTGAGGCCATACTGGGGTTCTACCTCTCCGCCCTGCAGGATGGCCCCGGGCAATGCCAGAGTTTACCTTCCTAGAACATTCACCACTCTTCTGGAAGGCAGCTGGTACCTGATCAAAAATGTGTCCTCTGAGAGCTTCCTGTAATATTCCTGACCTGTCACCTGTGTGTCAAATGTTCTCCAGGGCCAGGCTGTACCTTTTTTTCCTGGATGTTTCAGGAGGGACAGAGCCTTGTCTGCACTCATTCCCTGCATAACTCTGGGTTTGAAACTGCAATTGACATACAGAGGCACCTCATTGAACACTTTATTAGGAAAGCACAAAGTATGATAATGGATGAAAGAGCACCTTGATGATGTCCACAAACATGGCGATCATTATCCGAGTGAGGCAGCCACCTCATAATATAGAAATAGCTACAGTCCATTTTCAGTATGAAGTATGCTTAGCATTCTTCATCACTTACAGACATCAGGAGGTACGGGGCACATCTCTATTCTAGTAAGTGGCTGGTGCCTGCTTGTCTCAGAATTCTGAGAGTTGGAGAGTTATACAGGCAGTCTACTATTATCAGAAAGATGATATACTTTTAAGCCTAGAGATAGTCATTAAATAAGGCTGTGTCCTAAACCAATGAGATGAAGAAGTTTAGGGAGAGAGCAGGCCCAGGCCTATGGGAGAGGACAAGAATTGTCACCATTGGCGACACCAGCTATTTTGGTTTCTCTATGTTGTATCCCTTCTTGCAGAGTGTTTATTAAAAATAATGCTATGTTTTCACTCGTATTTTAAGTTTTTAATTTTATTTCCAAAAAATGATTGGCACATCCTAGAACCAAGACTGGGATGCTACAATCAGTAGGAATCTATTGTGGGGGAAATGTGCCCAAGAGGAAGAGGGCATCTGAGGGCCGAGGAAAGCAGGAATGTCTTAGAGCACATGCTTTATGTCCATAGCACATTAGCCTGCCCATATTCCATTCTCCAAGGAGAGGCATCTCAGCTTCTGATGGGATTTCTCTTTAATGCCAACTCTAGGCTCACTTCTCCAGGTATGTTTCCCTCCATTCCATTTCAGCACAGATCTGCAGCAGGGCTCCTACCCCAGGGTGGTAGCAGCCACTTGTTGGTGTCCTGCAGAGGAGCCAGTGGGCAATGGATTCTCACCATTACTGAACTCTGCCTCTTTAATTTCCTGGGCTGTTTCACAATGGTTAGCCAGTCTCATCTCACTCCTGGCAGAGAGCTGTGCTTTGTCCTCGGCTGTCCCACAGGCAGAAAGGATGGTTACAGCTCCTCTAAGGTTCCCATGACTACTTTAGCCAGCATCCCAGCCCTGAGCACCAGGCAGCTGCCAAGGGTCCTCCCAGGTGTGGAGAGTGGCATTCTAGGCAGAACTGCTTCTGGATGTAAGTTCACATAGCTAATGCATTTCTGGGAACTGGGACTTGTTTGGGGATTTTTTTCAACAAGACTATTCCAATTTTGTCCTTAAGTGTGTCTTTAAGCAGCTGTCTGTGCTCATGAATCATTTACCAGGACAGCAAGCTCATCCTCCATTTTTCCATCCTTCTTTGCCCCTTGATGGAAATGAAAGTAGAAATGCACTAGCCCCTGGCCAGGAGCTGTCAGAGTTGTGAGCAGCCACAGGCTTACTGGAGTCACTGACAGGGTACATAATGGAGAAACTGAGGCTTACATACCTCTAAGGATAAGCCTCCTCTAGTTAGTAACCTAGCCCACATCTAAGCTAAGTATCCACACACCAAGTGTTAATGTACCCCAACTGCCAACGTTGATCCTGCAGCCCAGGATCACAATGCCTAGCTTAGATATCTTCATATTCTTGGGATGAAGCCTGGCCCTTGGGTACATAGGTGCTTAGAAGGGAAGCAAGCAATGTTAGAATGGCAGACGTAGGGCACGACAGACAGACAGGGGTCAGTTGTGCTCAACTTATTAGAGACCTGGATGAAAAATTACTCAAAAGTGAGAGCTTATCCTGGAAATCCCATTTCAGTCCCATGAAACACAGGGATTTGGATGCTCTTGGCATATTCCTTACTAGGGTCTCTGCACCTGCCTTTGCACCTGCTGGCTACTCTCTGTTAGGCTTTTGTGCCTTCCTTCTTTCCTTCCTTCCTTCCTTCCTTCCTTCCTTCCATTCATCTATCCACCCATCCATCCAGATTTGAGCCAACCCCACTTCCAGACATTCCATGCCAAAGGGTGCTTCATATTCAAAGCTCTCATTCTGGCAAATCTCCCTTAATAGCACTTAACACCTCCTGAAATTCTGTTCTGTCCAGTAACATAAGCATCATCTTCCATGGCATGCTGACACACATCCTGGGGACAGGGGCAGTTAATTCCTTCTTTGCTGGGCACATCTCAGGATGTAAGCTCTGTAAAAACCCCAAAGCTTGAGTGGGGAAGTGATCTTTTCATAGACAAGAATTGTGATCAAGGAAAGCACAGTTGAATATTTGTACACAGACGATCATTACTAGAGATGAAAGTCTGACAAAAATGGTATTTACAGAAGCTTAAAATACCCAACACCTGGAAAAGAGTCATGCAGGCGGGAAGAGGCTGGGAAAGCGGCCTCCTCGGCACTTCTGCAACTTGCTTACTTTGCAGTTACTTTAAAAGCAGAGTCTCCAGCTAGGGATGAATGTCCTGCCACTCCTCAAGAACCCCCATATCCTTATCCCAAACCAACAGACTGAGTACTATGTAGGAAGCCTGCATGAAATCTGGGCCAGTCACTCTCTGGAGGAGCATAAGTCACTGTGGAAGGCCCTAACAGGAAGAGTCTGCCCTGACACTGGTGAATACCACTGCCCAATGTCCAGCATACCCACTCTGACTCTTTGCCAGGCAGGAGTTCTGTCAGGATCTAAGGTTCAGCAGAAATGGAGTCTATCTGAAACTGAAAATCCCAAGCTACAAACCCTAGAGGAGACTTCCAAGTCTACAATTGTGTATGAAAGACACACACTTCACAACAAAGTTCCTCCACCAAATTTACAGGGGCCCACTTCCCCCTCACATCTAGACATGCAGGTAGAAGAGTATGCTTATCAATTAGAATGCACCCATGATTCACTCACTCATTCATTTATTCATCTTTCCCTCCCTCCTTCTACCACTATCCATATAGCTACACACCCACTCACTCATGCACACATCTGCCCTTCCACCCATTTATCCAGTTAGTCATCTCTCCGTCATGGCCAAACAATACCCAAAACAATCCACTTCTAAATAAGGGGTTATTTGGCTCATTGTTTTTGAGACTTTGGTTCAAGGATGGGCAGAACCATTGCTTCTTAGCCTGGGAGTACATCATGGGGGAAGCCCAGGGCAGAGTTAAAAAACCTCTTCCTGGGCAGGAAACAAAAAAGAGAAGTGTTGTGAGGTCTTTCCTGAGAACACATGACATAAAGTCTATGCATCACATGTTAGGAAATGATAAAAGATCAAATTCATGTGACACATGCCTGTGATCCACGTTGGAACTGATGACAGATCAATGTAACAGTTTTACCAATGTTCAACTTATTGAACCATTGAGTTTACCGAGATTAATTACATGAGCAGGAACAACATAAATATAGTTACATCACCAAAAGGCCCACTCCAGCATAGGTGACAGCTCTTGGAAGCAGCCTCCCTGGAGCTCTCTGCATGCATGCAGACACCTCCACAGTGCTCAGATTCCTCTCAGGCAGGCTCAGCAGCACTTGTTCACTGTGTTCTGGCCTTGGGGAGGGGACCTCATGAATATTGTGAGTTGTAGTTCTCCAGGACTTGTAAGGCTGTTTACTTTTTGAATCTTAGGAGCCTCCCCGAAGGACGGAATGTTTTAACATGGAAGCAATTGCTATACAAATAGATACCAGGGTTTTACAGGCACCTTCAGGGACACACCTCCAGTGACTTAAGGACCTCTTACAAGGCCTCATCCCTTAAAAGTTCCACTATATACAAATAAAGCACCTCAGTGGGGATCTGCCCTTTAGTGCATGAACCTATGGTGACCACCTGTGTCCCTCCCTTCCAGCTAACAAACTCTTGAGACAATGAGCCCCAGGAATTGAGATTTCCCCCAGGAGTCTCATTCTAAGGCAATGCTGCCAGCCTGAAGAGTTGTCTCCAGGACATGTCTCATACAGTATAGACAACTTGTCAGACCACCATGCAGGATATTAGAGCCCACATAATGATGGGTCAATGATGGGTGGGACCACGCCTTGACCAAAGCTTCTTGCCCATGTACACATGTTGGTCCTCCTCTGTTTAAACCTAAACCCCATGTCAGGCCTCTGAAGATGTACTTGGGAGGAAGTTGTTCACTGGATCTCTTTGTCCCTTTTCCCAGTATGATTACATTAAAGAAATCCACTTTCTCTGCTTTCCTCTGATATATGTCTGGCCTATGGAGAAGAGGTGGCCCAACCTAGCTTTTGGTATCACCAAGGCCTAAGTTTTAACTCTAACAGCCATAGTAGCAGAAAGAAAGGTCAGCACAGCCCTGCATCTCTTACTTGCAAAATAAACAAAGCTTCCTGGCTCTTGATCAAGTCTCTTCTATCAAGAATCTGAGTGTCTGGACCCGGGCTGGCAGTTATTAAGATCACTGGTCCCATCTCACCTGCCAGCTGCAACGTCCTTCTTGACCTAACTAGTTTAGAAACAGTATTTTTGAGGTAGTTAAACAAGCAAATTGAAAGCTGGGCTTCAGGAGGAGCACCTTTCTTCTTTTAGCCATGCACTTGCTAACACCCCATTTACGGGGGCAGTTCCTCCTGAGAGACCAGGTCCTGGCTACCCATGTGCTGGCTAAGTGACCATCACTCCAAGGCTACTCATTCTAGAAAGCAGAAGGCTCTGCCCTCACTTTATGCTCAACACTGGCCTCTGATGTAGAGACTGCATGCACTCTTCTACCTGTCAGCCAAGTACAGGTGTGGTTTGGCAGGTGGGACAAAGAAAAAATGTTACCATGACTCCTTCTGTGATCTCCTGCTAATGACCTGTACATCCACTCCATGACCTACTACTGATGACACACACACCTTCTATGATCTCCCACTAATGACCAACATGCATCCCCTTCATAACCTCCCACCGATAACTCCCATACTCCCTCTATGAACACTCAGTGATACCCCCACACCACTCCATGGCCCTTAGACTCCTTTTCATGACCTCCCATTGATACACACATATATCCTCCATGACCTCCCTAATGGCTCACCCCATCCTCAGTGATATTCCACTGATAGCAATATACCCCTCTATCACCACTTACTTAAGGCACACACCCACCAGTGACCTCCCACTGACAATCCCTCCATGATAACCACACCTCTATCAGGTCCTTTTTGTACTGTTAGAGTACGCATCCCCCTCCCTCTCCATGACCCACATGCCTCTGTCAGGTCTTCCTCACACTGACAATGCACATACCCTCTCCATGACGAAAATGCCCCATCAGGTCACTTTCTCACTCACAAGACACATCTCAAACCACCATGGCACCACCAAGTTCTCCTGTGTCTTTGTGCTCTGTCCTTGCCAAAACACTGCCAAACTCTCGCACTACTCATTGCTACTAATCACAGTTGCCACAAAGAAGAGTCAAGAAAGAGGTGTGTCTCAGAAGATAGTCGTTAATAACAGGGGCAGAATGGAGGGTATGTGCACAAGAAACTTGAAGGACAAACATCAGTTTATGAACTTCACCATAATGGACTAAACAGAATCTACCCTTCACTCTACACATTAGAGCAACACAGAGAAACAAAAACTCTGCTCAGACACGAAGCCAATTGTCTGTAATCAGCATCCATTTCTAACTAGCACGCAAGAGGCCCTTCAGGCAGACATGAGCCCTATAAACAAACCACCAGCCTCAGGGAGCCCAAGATCATAAGGTAATTACTGTAGCTATTCTTATTGTTAATAGGAACTTGCATTTTAATAGTGCCTTGTACTACATACAAAGCCACACAGATATGTAGAGAGAGTTTGCTGTGTGCTAGCTGCAGAGAGATAACCAAGCACAGCTCACTCTTGGGGAAATGAATGAACCTACAGCTCTGAAATTCTGTGCTGGCCATAGTCACAGAGAAAGAAAGTTAAAAGCTAGCTTAGCCTGGAGATGAGGGAGGGTGACATTCTGAAAAGCCTATGGAGGACAGTCAGACATTCTCAGGAATAGATAACAGGAGCTAAGACAGGGGCAGCAGACTGTATTGAGTAAATGAGAAGCTAGTCTGTGCGGCTGGAGTGCAGAAGTAAGCCCTGGGCACCCAGGAGTAGTACAGCTGGTAAGAGGACACAGAACAGACTACAAGCATCTTGCAGGCCATGTGGACTTCCTCATGAGCCATGGGACACCACTGAAAGTCTATACCTCCTACACAGCCTCCACACCCCTGTGTGCACCCCCTCTGTCTTCTAATCTCAAGAACACTCATCCAGTGTTCTTTCAGCTCTCTACATTCCTTCAGAGTCTCCTCTGCAACTTGGTGTCAAAGCTGCTTATTCAGGTACCCCAGGCCCCATAATGGCTTGTCATTCTTAGTTCTTAGAGAGAGAGAAAGGCTCTTAGAAACAAACACACACTAGGCCTTCTTTTGACTGAGCCCCAGAATCCCATGTTTAGATAATCTACCACATTCAGACCATGGTTGTCACTTCTCCTCTGGTGAGTTATACCCCAGGTATCTATAAATCCAAGGTTTTTCTATTTGTTTTTATAAATTTTCGTGTTATTTTATTTGAGACAAGGTCTCTCTCGGCAGCCCTTGTGGCCTCTCAAACTCAGCAAAATCTGTCTGTGTCTGCCTTCCTAGTGCTGCTGTCAAAAGTGTGTATCACTGTACGCAGCCTGTTTTTGTAAAATTTCTAAGTTTAAAATATTTTATTTAATCCCATAATCTATTTCTTAATGAAAGATACTACAAAGAGGTTGAAAACACAAGGTTTGACTGGGGGAAATACTTGCAAGCTACATATGTGACAAAGAAGTCTAAAACATAAAAAGAATGTCTGAAACACAACTGAGAAGTGGTCAAAAGACAAGTACAGGCAATCTGTGAGATACACTGATGGCAAATAAGCAGCACAGGACATGCTCAGCATCATTAGCCATTCCAGAAAAGAAAAAAAACAAGAACCACATAAGGATGTACCACTGCATTCTCAATGCAATGGCTCAAATGAAAACTAGTGTCACATAAAAAGCTAGGGAGGATGCAGAGAAACTGGATCAGTCACACAAAATACTCAGGAATAAAACTGTGTCTGCACCAAACACATTGACTATTCTTTCTTGCCCTTCCCCAAAAATATGTTTAGCATTTCTGAGTCCTCTAGAGCTAAGCTGAAAAAAAGTAGATTACAGGTGTGTTCTGTACCAGGCCTATCACACACACATACACACACACACACACACACACGCACACGCACACGCACACGCACACGCACACGCACACGCGCACACGCAAGCCCACGCGCACACGCACATGCATACATGCACGCACGTACACGGGCGCATATGAGAACTACATTTCTTCCAATTTTGTAGCCAAGTAGTGACCTGAAACCAATTTCCCATACACACCTAAAAATTAGTTTATTGACACACACAATTCAGACGGGCCCATTATGCCCAGCAAGATGATAAGCCCACAAAGTTACACAATGTGATCTCATCTAAGTATCATTCTCTTTTTTTCCGCCATTAATTAATTTATTTATTCACTTTACAGCCTGATCACACTCCCTCCCTCTCCTTATAGTCCCCACCCCACCCCATTGCACAGCCCCTCCTCCAAACTCCATTCTCTTTCTCCTGGAAGGGGATCTGACATTGGGTACCAACCCACCCTGCACATTAAGTCACTGCAGGGCTGGGTACATCCTCTCACTCTGACAGACAAGGCAGCCCAGTTAGGGGAACAGGATCCACACAGGTAGGCAACAGAGACAGTCAGAGCCCTCATTCCAGTTATTAGGGAACCTGCATGAAGACCAAGCTGTATATATGTGCAGAGGGCTCCTAGGTCATGCCGGTGAGGATGTGAAGCAAGGGAAACACTTCTCTATTGTTGAAGGGAGTGCAAAGTTTTACAATCACTCTGGAAATCAATCAGGCTGCTTCTCAGAAATCTGGAATAGTTCTATCTCAAGACCTAGCTATATCACTCCTAGACATATACGCAAAGGAGCTCTACCATATCACAAGGACACATGCTCCACTATGTTCAAAGTAGCTTAATTTGGAATAGCCAGAAACTGCAAACAACCCAGATGTCTCTCAACCAAAGAATGGATAAAGAAAAGGTGGTTCATTTACATAATAGACTAAAACTCAGCTATTAAAAATAAGAACATCATGAAATTTCCAAGCAGATGGATGGACCTAGAAAATATCCTGAATGAGATAACCCAGACCCCAAAGGATATGCGTGATATGTCCACTTGCTTATAGCTGAATATTAGCCATAAAGTACAGGATACTCATGCTACAACACAGACCCAATGAAGTTAAATAACAAGGAAGGTCCAAGGAAGGATGCTTGAATCGTACTCAGAAGGGGAAATAAAGTAGTCATCGAAGGCAGATGGAGGGAGGGAAGTGGGTGGGAGAGAGGATGAGGAGGGGAACAGGAGGATCAGGTGTGGGTAGAGCCAGGAAGAGAGGGCTGGGAGAGTAAATAGAAATCAGCAACTGGTGTGGGGGGGGGGGATCTTTAGGATGTGCTAAGTTTCATTCTTAAAATGATGACATTATAAAGAGGGAACAGATCAGCAGTAGCAGAAGAGGGGACAAGAAAGAGGTAAATGCACCTGGACAAGGCAGTTCTGTGCTTCTGGAATGTTCTGTTCTGTGGTGGCATGGTGGTTATGATAAAGCTGCTCTACGTAGTACACACACAAGTGAGAGCAAGCACAGCTGGGGAGATGGAAGAGGGCATCATAGTTCTCTAAGGTGTGACCACTGAGGGAAGCAGAGTACAGAGCACATGGACTCTCTATTATTTTTTTAATCCACACGAATCTATAATGATTGCCAAATGAAAGGCTCGTATTTTTAGTTTAAGAGATTTTTTTTACTGCACTCTTTTGTGAGGCAATACGGCTTCTGTTGCTTCTTTGTCTTCTCTTTCATTCTCCCCAATCCTTCTGTCAGAATCCTCACCCCAGGAACCCAGCCATGATGTCTGAGGGAACCCAAGCCACAAAGGGAGACCTAGGTTAGGGAGAGTTCCAGCCCAGGATCTCAGGCACTGAAAAGGTGCCAACAACAACAAAATACAGCAAGTCATGTGCATGATGAAGTGTTCTTACTCCCTCAGGCCCCAGGAACCATGGAGTCACCTCCAGCCTTCAAGCGTTCCAGGTGGTGCCCTGTAGCTCAAGGGCAAGCAGTCCTGACCCAGAGATTACAAAAGATGACACAGATAGTATCCCAAAGCCAGTGAGCTTTGGAACCATTTTGGGACCAGCAAGCTTTGGGATCCCTCCACTCTTAAATCAGAGGAGGAAGCTACTTCAACCCACATCCTTCCTCTCTCCCCTCCTCTAGCCTTCTCTCCTCCTTCATCACCCTTCCATCCTTCATTTCTCTGCTCTCTCCACCCACTTCTCCCTTCCTCCTCCTCCTCCCTCCTTGAAGCCAGGCCTCTGACCCTGCAGCCTGCACAAGCATGCAGCTGGCCCTGTGTCTGCTGCCACTAGACCCAGCTGCTGGTAAGCAGCCAGAGGGCAGGTGAGCAGCTTACCAAGTTTCCTTGCTTCCTTCCCAGTGATAAGGCTTACTTTTTACCCACTTTGAGAATGTGACATCTTTTCTATGACCAACCCTGTCTGTTGAGTATGTCAAGAGCCTGTTGGAAGTTCCTGTCCAGGGGAAAGAAGCAGAGCTACTGACAAGATCTTACCTAGGTGGGAGGATTTCTCTCACCACCCCACAACAGCTCTGGAGTCCTAGGGTTAGCTCCAAACCCTAACCTTTGAGAGGAAGAGCAAGAAAGCCAGGCTGGGTGGAAAGCTGGAAAACAATAGCCACAGGGTTTATCCCATGTTAGGGACAGCAGAAGCCAGGTGGGAGTGGCATGAGTCCAAAAATTAGTTAATAACCAAGGAGATTATTCCTTGGTTGAGAGAGTGGAAGGGCTGTAGATGGGACATTCTCCAGAGGGCAGCCTCCACACAGAGGGCAACCTCCACACTGAGGGCAGCCTCCACACAGAGGGCCCCAGTACCTTAGGATGAATATGGCAAGAACATCAAAAACCACTGCCTCCTGGAAGCCTGGGGATTCGCCTTCCTGTGTGGGCACCTTGCAGAAGTCTTGGCATTTCATATGAACACAGTGCCCCTATACTAATGAATCCACCATCATCATGGAAAATGTGTGTTTCTATACACAAATGAGACTTTTTAAAAATCAGATTCTTAGATGTTCATAACCATCTTTATGCCCAGTCTCTGGGGCAACAGACCAGTGATTGAGGACACTGGTAAGAGTCACATGGTCTGGGACTTGGGCAGTGTGCTCAGTTTCTGGCACAAATGAACTTCCATAGTCTGCCAGCAGCTAACATTTACCACCTACACGCCCCTCTGTCACGTCTGCAGATGTGACTCAGGAACCCAGTTTGAGGACTAGGGAAGTGGATCATTTGACAAAGTTCTTGCCTAGAATACACAAAACCCTGGGTTTTATCCTCAGTACCACATAAAGGTGGATGATGCCAGTAACGTCAGTACTTGGGAGGAGACTAGGGGACCAGAAGTTGAAGATCATCATTAGTTACATAATGATTTGGAACCTAGCCTAAGCTCCATGTGCTGGAGGATGGTCAACACCTCCGTAACCATGCTAACTGCCATGTTCAATGGCTTCCAGATGCTGTTCATCACGTGCTCTGCTGGCCCCATGGCTTCAGAAGATACAAAGCTGGGCCCCATCTTACAACGAGGAAACTGGTTCTGAGAGTGTCAGGATAAGCTAGGCATCAGCATCCTAACCTAGCAGGGATCTGGCTGCCCTCTTTACAGGTGAATACACTGAGGTTCAGAGACTGTCTAAGAAGACAGTCAAGGTTGCATAGCCTTGAGTAACACCAATAGAACCGTATGTTCCAAGCAGGTCCTGAGTGTGATTAAGTTAAGTCCACATGAAGCTGAGGTAAGCCCCAAATGGCCACTGTCCTATGTTCTCCAGATTAAGGCTTTTAGGGATGGTTTATTTGTGCCAGCACCCTTCTCCCAAATGAGTCCACTTGGGGCTCTAGAAGTGAAACAATGTCCTGCCTTCCATCTTCATGCCAAGCCCCAGAGAGGGTGAATTCATTACACTCTACCACAAGGTCAGCTAGCCATGAGATTGCTGGTAACAAGTTCCCCAGAGTAAAGGGAGCACAGGTCTCAAAGGATCCCAGAGATCTGCCCAAGGTCACAGGTGGGAGTGGAACATGGTGTTCTCAGCCTGGATATGAGGGCTTCTCCGGGTGACCCAAGGGCAGTGTTTCTGAAGTGTTACCACATATGGTCTGAAATAACAAATTATTTTAACATAGAGTAGAACCTGTTAAGAAATGCAGAATGGAAGCACAAACAACAGAGGGCTACCAGGGTAACCTTGACTGTCTTCTCTGACTCTCACAATTTCCGGCTCTTCGCCCTAGAGGACCTCTGCAATTTAGTCTTGTGGCCAGCAAGCTCATCTGGACATTAAAAGTTCATTTACTTGCTAGTCTCCTGCTTCTTATGGCCCATTTGTGGGCTCCCCCACCCCCTCCCCAAAGCATAAGCCTGCATCCTTGTATGCATAAAACATTTAAACATCCATTCCACAGCTAAAGACGACTGCTCACTGTTCCCCCTGAGGCAGCTCTAAACACGTGGCTCAACACAAGGAATCTGAGTGAAGAGTAATTACAGATGCTCTTTGACTTTCAATAGGGTTACATCCCAGTAAACACGACAGATATTGAAAATACCACCAAGTCAAAGACACTCACTCAGTCTAGCCCACCTTAAATATGGTTTCAGCCTATTGGCCAGTGGTAGCCAAACCACTGATCCAAAAAAAATATAGATTATTTCATGAAATTTAATAAATAGAGCACTTCAGTAAGAATCATCTGTATAGGACACTTCATGCCAGTGTAAGTAAGCCACTGTGAGTCAGACATGTCCCAAGAACATGACAACCAAGGGACCATGGTAAAGGGATGTAATTTAGAGCAAGAAGTACATTTTATGAAGTTCAGCATCCTGGACAGCACGGTGTCAGCATCCTGGAACACTGCAGGTTGCAATATCCTGGGAGTGGTACATCCTGGCTCTGTAGGGAAATGTTCACATTCTCATGGTGATTCAGTGGTAACTTAAAACTGGAACCTAGACAGACTTTGAGTCCTGGCTCTAGGGCCTGCTGGCTGTGCACACTAATTTTTTTTGAGTAACCTTTGGCATAAGCTATCTATCTGACATAAGCCTCCATTCCTCAGCCATGAGCCCATCTCAAGGCATTCTGTCATACTGAAATAGGTGAGCCTTAAGCCCAGTGCCTGCCAGGGTTGATGCCCCTGGGTGAGGTGGCTTCTCCTGCTAAATAAAAGCAGGAACCACATTTCCTGGTACTGTCGAAAAATGGAGCAGTGAAGAGTGCACACTGTGACCACAGCTGTGC
The DNA here is from genome assembly GCF_947179515.1 of Apodemus sylvaticus. Lineage (NCBI taxonomy): Eukaryota > Metazoa > Chordata > Mammalia > Rodentia > Muridae > Apodemus > Apodemus sylvaticus. The sequence goes on from NC_067473.1 coordinate 121,790,283, forward strand.
CTGGGAAAGCTGATGGGTCATTTTTTACCCTCTCCCTTCCAGATTTCCTGTAATGCTTTCTCTTGCTTGGATAATAAAAACACATTTACATAAAAATAGTGTATTCAATCTTCTACGCATTCGACAGCCAAGAATTGCCTGCCTGTGGCACCGGGGACAGAGATCTATCTGAAAAGCAGGGGGCAAAAATAGACAGTGTCAAGAGTGAGATTGGAAGCAGGGGGGATGGCTCAGAAGGTAAAGTGCTGGCTTGCAATGATGAGAGGACTCTGAGTTTGATCCTCAGCACCCATCTTAAAAGAAAATGTCTGTTGTGACAGTATGTGCTTACAATCCCCATGTTGGGGAAATGGAGACAGGAAGATCCCTGGAGCTCACTGGCTAACCAGCCCAGCCTACTTGACAAGTAAGAAACTTTGTCTCAGAATACAAGGTGGATGGATCAATAGCCAGGGCTATCCCCACCCCTCTTTCTCAGACTCACACACATACACACACACACACACACACACACACACACAGAGAGAGAGAGAGAGAGAGAGAGAGAGAGAGAGAGAGCGCACAGAAGTATAGAAGTACAGACGTATAGCCCAGGGGGGCTGAGCAGAGGTGAATAACTCAGTTTAGGCATAAAGTACAAGGATAAGAAGACAGCCTGGAAGACCTAATATCTACATAGGTGTAAGACAATATCTTCTTTAGGAAATGAGTGGGCACCCGAGGCTAGGGACTCACAAAGTGTATGCTTGCCAAGTCTCAACTCTGAGGCACATGTGGTACACTGCACTTCCTCACTTTGGACATGCAAGGGGTCAACCCATGAAACTGAAGATGGTACACAGCCTGTCTCCATGCCAGATTCCTGACAAAGAACAGCAATGCTATTATACAGGTTTCTCCCTACACAGCTTGTTGAAATTGAACTAACAAGGCCAGTCACCTATTATTCACCACATGTCTTCCTCCTGTCACCCTATCCCAACTCCCACTCTACCCACTGCTTTCTTTTCTGACCCTGGACTTTAGGTCACTCCACACCATCTGTTCAGGGTTCCACAAGTTTGTCCAGAGAAGCAATGACACCTAGAGTCTCACCTGCTGCCCTTAGTAACCTACTCATACAAAAGACAAAACATATAATCAAGGTCATTTAAGGGTAATCTTGCTGCTTCTCAGGGTCATGCACCCTCAAAAGGACAGCTTCCCTGAAGGTAACTGGGACAAGGCACAGACACAACCACTATGGAATTCCTGGGAGATATATATATATAACCACTTGTACTCAATGCTACCACCTCAAGCACGACCATGCACCAACACACCACACAGATTATATATACACTACATATGACACACTGACATGGCATATATATATCACACACACAATATACACCACAAAACATAAACATATATCACACACAATATATAACATACACATATGCCCACGTACACATACCATATATACCATACAAGGCATACATGCACCATAATCACATACCATATACCACACAAATCATTCTGACATATCATACACACTACTTATACTGCTGAGGCCACAGAGTGTGTGTTAGAGTTAGGGCCTCTGCTGGGAGGGCCTGAGAGATCACTGTATAAAGCTATTTAAGTTGCAATGGAGACCCTAGGATATTGGCAATGCCAGGACCACAGGCTGGCAGCTAAGGAAAACTGCAAGCATGGAGTAAAGCTGGCACAAGAAAGAATCTGTGTAAGCTGAAGGAATGTGAAATGTGGCTAGCTAGTCCTTGGGAGCCCAGATGATTGTTTCATGAGCCTTAGAAGGTGGATATGGAGGTGCAGGATGTGCTGTTTTCCATTGCTGAATTTCAGTCTTCCAAATATTTCCTTACTGTGCTCCCATCTATAATTTTAATGGGACTATTTACTTTGTGCCATTATATTTTCAGAGTAGATAATTTGTTTTTTTTTTTTTAATTTTATTTAGGGCCTCACAGTCTCAAAATAGACTTTGAACTTCTGGGAACTTTTACAAATGGACTAAATGCATTTTTTATTATGAGACAAAAATGATATTTTAGAAGCAAAAGGTAAAATGCTATGGTTTCAAGTGATGTGTCTGGGTGTCAAGTTGATAAAGGTGTATGTACTTGTGATTGCTAAAGCACATTGTCAACTTGACTGGATTTAGAATCACCATGGAAACACACCTCTGAGTGTATCTATGAGGCTTTTCATAGTAAGGTTTAAATAAAAAGAGAAGACCTATTCTGAATATAGGTAGCAGCATCCCGTGGGATAGAGTCCCCAGACTGAGTAAGAAGGAAAAAGTGAGCTGGGCACAAGTCTTCATGTCTACCTCATGACTGTAGACAAAACATGACCACACTACTGACACCACAGACGGAACTGTTCTCAGCAGCATGCCTGTCCCAGTATATCCTCAAACTGAGCCCCAAACCCCTTCATTCCTTAAATCACTTTCGTCAGCACAGCAACAAGAAATACAGTTAAAGACTATGATTTCTTGGGCTACCAAAGATAACAGATGAAAAGCTGCTGAGTTAACTATAGAAGGCCATGACACATACCAGAAAAGTGTCAGTAAGATGAGGAGGACATCCAGTCAAGAACACTTTCCTGGTTTCCAGAGTTCCATTTTAATACTTTCCTGGTTTCCTGGTTCCATTTTAACACTTCAGTAGCAAGAAGCCATGTGGACTTATCTCTGGGGGACAGCCTAAGAGTCACATCATCACATCTGCATGGTGAGCATGGGAGATGAGGCTGACAATTCTTGGGCTTATTTTGGGGCAGGGGGGCAGGTTGTTGATTCTCAGTGAAGCTGTGCGCTTGCTCAGGGCTTCATGGTTAGGGATCAAAGTGTCTGAAGCTTACATTCGAGCTTCCACTTCATCAGCAATTAGTCCTCAGCTCCATGAGTCATTCCTGTCTGCTGACTGGAAACGGATCCAGGAGAGGAGACACTGGAGAGACTGATGTAACAAAATGCCCTATGCTTGTCACAGTCACAGCTTTCAGTGTCTTGAAGGGAAGCAGCACTGTGTGTGTGTGTGTGTGTGTGTGTGTGTGTGTGTGTGTGTGTGTGTGTTTTCAAGTTTTGTCAACTGGAGGGCAATATTTACTTTCCAAGAATAAAATCTAAATGGAATCTAAATATTTAAATATCACAGCATTGCATACCCACTAACTCACGATTTCAACCTCTATAGCACACATCCATGTTGCTAAGGACTTGCGTGTAGTCATAAGTGCAATGGCTTTTTGAGGAGCTTTGTTACATCAAAATCCTAGGGGTTGGCGAGATGAGTAATTTGGTAAAGCACATGCTACATGCTGCACAAGTATGAGGAAAACCTTAGTTCAAATTCCCAGAACCCACATAAAATCTGGGTATGGTAGCACACATATGCAATCCCAGCACCGGGAGGGGCAGAGACAAGCACGTCCTTGAAGATGACTGGCTAACAACTAGTCTTTCCAAAATGATGAGGTCTAAGTTCAGAAAGAGACTCTTTCTCAAAAAAATAAGATGGAGTGATCAAAGAAACACTCACCATTCACTTCTGACCTCCACAAACATATACACATTCACACACATGCCAGTACACACACACACACACACACACACACACACACACACACCTCTTAAATCTCTTATTAGTCAAGACAAATGAGGAAGTTGGTGGTGTTATTCTTCTATCGGGGACAGTCCTTTGTTCATCCTAGTTGATGCCTAGCATAATGGCCAAAGTTGTCTAATGCCTAGGACACAAAAAAATCAAATCAAATCCAGGCACTACTAGAGCCAAGGAAGAAGGAAGACACACAGACCTGTTGGACTGCCACGCCACCCACAGACCTGCCCTCCAGTGCACAGTGAGCCACAGACACCTGCTTGCCACCATGTCATGCAGCTCAGGTGGAGGATGTTATCTAGGGGCCTGCCAGCCACACAGCCAGCCACGTGGCCAGCATGCAGCCGGAGCCACCACAATGTGTGGTGATCAGATGGGAGAGAGAGGAAAATGGAACACATTGAGCATTATGAAGAGAGATGGAACTGGAAACTTGAGGGTGGAGAGGAGTAGCCTGTTATTCACACACACACACACACACACACACACACACATTCACCCCTACACAAACATGCCCACATACAAAAAAAAAATAAAAATAAAGATAAATAAAAGTGTCACATTTGAACAATTAGTATTGGAGGTTATAGTACATAAAAACCTTTTTGGGCTGATAATTCTGTGTCATATCTGTAGAAGTTTGAATAGTAATGGCTCCCATAGGCTCATATATTTGAATGTAAGCTTATTATGGAGTGGCACTATTAGGAGATATACCTTCTGGGGGTAGGTGTGGCTCTTTTGGAGGATGTGAGTCACTAAGGGTGGACTTGGGATTGCAGATGTTCAAGGTAAGACAAGCATTTCTCTTTCTGCTGCTTGTGGATCAAGATGTAGAACTTTCAACTACTGCTCTAGCACCATGCCTACCTGTTCACTGCCATGATTCCTACTGTCTTAGTCAGGGTTTCTATTCCTGCACAAACATCATGACCAAGAAGCAAGTTGAGGAGGAAAGGGTTTATTGAGCTTACACTTCCATGTTACAGTTCATCACTAAAGGAAGTCAGTACTGGAACTCAAGCAGGTCAGGAAGCAGGAGCTGATGCAGAGGCCATGGAGGGATGTTTCTTACTGGCTTGCTTGCCCTGGCTTGCTCAGCCTGCTCTCTTATAGAACCCAAGGGCACCAGCCCAAAGGTGGAACCACCCACAAGGGGCCCTCCCCACTTGATCACTAATTGAGAAAATGCCCCACAGCTGGATCTCATGGAGGCACTTCCCTAACTGAAGCTCCTTTCTCTGTGATAACTCCAGCCTGTGTCAAGTTGACACACAAAACTAGCCAGTACACCTACCATGATTATAATGGACTAAGCCTCTGAACTGTATGCCAGACCCAATTAAATGTTTTCCTTCATAAGAGTAAGGGTAGAACTAAGGTGGGGAAGGGAGCTGTGATTGGGATGTAAAGTAGATAAATAAATAAATAAATAAATAAATAAATAAATAAATAAATAAATAAAACAAGCAAACAAACAGAAAAAAGAGTTGTTGTGGTCATGGTAGCTACACAGCATGAAACCCTAACTAAGACAGTAGCCAAACAATAAAAGCAAAATGGGCACTACCAGGGCTGGAGAGGAAGTTAAGACTCACTGGGAGAAGTTCCAGTTTAGGGAAAGTTCTGAAGATAGGTGGTGGAGATGGTTAAACAACACTGTAAATGTACTTAAAGCTATAAGACTGACTAAGTTGGGAAGTTTCATAGCTTAGATAAAAAATTAGTCTGTGCTGGGCACCTACTGTGAGGGACATAGAAGGACCCACAATTGTAAGGACTGTTTATGAGAGCCCTTGGCGAGCTAGACATCACTGAGAGCACAATGACCTCCATTGCTCCCACAACCCTAAGGCCCGTACTCTCATTCTTCAGGGGTCCTTTCTGCCCAGCTGTCTAGGGGTGAAGGGGGCTGACTTCCACAGAGTGTATCACTCAGGTTTTCCCTCTCCTGGTTGAACAATTTCAATTGAGGAGCTGTGCTCCTCTGCATGTAGCCTCTATTAAAAGTACTCTCTTGTAGCTAGGGTACTCTGGGGTGTTCCTTTAACATCAGCCCCTCTCCTGACCTCCATTACTCCTCTTCCCTATTTGTTGCTGGTCCTTGAGCGCTGCATCAACCCTGATTAATTTCCTTCTCACACACAGCTCTGTAAAATGTCTCTTTATCAAACTTCCCTTTAAATATGCTTATTTCCCAGGATCCCTGTGGCCCTTCTCTTTGCCTACATGAACAAGATAGAGTTCAAATAGTGGGTACTCCCAGATTCCAAGGATACCTTAGCCTATCCTCAAAATGTCCCTATTCCACAAGGTCCTAAAAAGAGATGCCCATGGAGTGTTCATGCTTGGTCAACACAGGGTTCAACCCAGGGAAATAAGCACCGGACACACAGGATGGCTCTATCAGGAACTTGGAAGCCACCTCCATAGTAACATCAAAACAAACTTACCACACAAACTCATCTATAGCAACACAATTCATAAAGTTTAAAATTGAGTTGTGGAACCTATTTTCTAGCAGAGGATAAATAAGTATCAATCAATAAATGAAAGACAAATGACCGTGTATTAGTCAGCTTTGCATTACTATAACAAAGCATGTAAGACTATCAACTTTAAAAGTGGGCTGAGAGATAACTCAGAGCTTGCCCTGCAAGTATGAGGATATGAGTTCACTCCCTAAAACTTAAAGGATTTAATTGTGTATAAATGTATCTGCATATGGGTATGCACATGTAAGTGCAGATACCCATGGAAGCCAAAGGCATGGGATCCCCTGAAACCCCTGAATCTGGAGTTAGAGGTGATTGTGGGCTTCCTAACAGGAACACTGGAAACTTAACTCCAGTCGAACAGCAAGATCTTTATGCCATTGAGTCATCTCTCCATCTTCCCAAAACCTAACTTGAAGGAGGTGGGGGGAGGGAGAGGGAGAGAGACAGAGACAGACAGAGACAAAGAGATAAAGAGAGAAGAATGAAAGACTAGTTGGTAGGTAGTATTCAACTTTTCAAGTTTAAAGTGGGGCTAGGTAAGCAGAGACAAGGCAGGTACCTGAGGCTCCTTGGCCAGTCAACTTAGCCTACTCAAAAAGCTCCAGGCGAGTGAGAGACCCTGTTGAAGAAAAAGAAAGAAGGAAGAGGAGGAAAAGGAGCAGGAGAAGGAGGTGGCAGCAGGTGGATCTCTGTGAATTTGAGACCAACTTGTTCTATGTGAGCTTCAAGGCCAGCCAGGACCTTATAGTGAGACAGTCTTAAATAAATTTTTAAAATAAATAAATAAAAACATGATGAATAGTATTCGATATTGTTCCCTGACCTCCACCTGGATATACACACATGTATTTAAATAATAAGAAAGCCAGCTCTATTTGGGCTCACAGTTTTGGAGGTTTCATTTGACAGTTGCTTGAAACGTAACCTAGGTCCTGTAGTCAGTCCTGTGTGTGTGTGTGTGTGTGTGTGTGTGTGTGTGTGTGTGTGTGTTCACTAAACAAAGTTGCTCATATTGTGGCAGCCAGGAAGTAGAAAGTGAAAGAGGAAGGGGTTTGAATTCCAATATCCTCTTCAAGTATATGTTCCTCAGGGAAGCCCCAAGAGGCCTCACTTTGAGAAAAGTACCACCTTCCAAAAGCATTTCTCTTCTGCATCTTATATTTACCAAGTACCTACTATGTTCTGGGCCTAAGTCAGGGGTCAGGGATATGACAATGGATATCAGGGGCAGGGGCATGGAGACTCTGGGCAAGATTTCAATTCTGTAATCAGCCTTTCTAGTCCCATGGCCTGAGTCCAAGTTATGCTAAGCATGGGACTGAGCTGAGAGCATCTCCAAATCACCTAAGCAGTTCCAGCAAGTCCTGCCCATCAGCTCTGCCCATTTGTGAAAGAAACCCCTTCCAGTGTGAGTATTGTCCAGTCTGGAAAAGTGAGGAGGTCAGCATTTTCCATCTTCATGAGGCACAGCAATAAGTCCTTGCTGGTCAGGAAAGATCACAAGCTAAAAAAACTCACATGAAGCTGCAGGGCTTGGGTTTTACAGCTGGTGCTCCTATCACCTGAGTAGGACAGGAATAAAAAAAACCCTCAGTAAGCAGCTCCAGCATCAGAGCCATTACAGGGACACGGTAAAGCTAATACTATATTGAAATGAGAAGTTGTGTCCACCAACAGCCCTGGAATCCCAAGCCCAGGAAGAACAACTGAGTCATGATTGGTAGCTACCTCAGCACACAATGAACCACAGTTTGCACACATGTGCAACAGGTTTCATCTTACCCTGGATAAGGTTTAAAGAAGAGGCTCTTTAGCCTGGCCACAGTGAGCAGGAGGGATGGGACACTGAGCCTCAGTTTCCTGGTATCTACAGAGGAATGGTGAAACAGCCTTCTGGAGTTTTGTGCAAGTTAAACAGGACACCTGGGTATGAAACTCAACTTGTGTTGTTCTGGGTACTCGGTAGCAGCTTGGCAGGCCAGCTCTCTAGTCTTGTCTAATCTCCCAGATCTACCTGAGTCATAAATTTTCTGCAGAAATTACTTTCCTACTCTTCCTAGCTACTGCCTCTCTCCTCCTCAGGGACATTTCTGATACTGTCTTGAATACTAAGACTTTAAGAGTAATCAGACATTACTTATCTCAAAAAAATCAGACCCTATACAACACCAGGGACCATTCTAAGCTACTTCCAGCTGAACTTGAGTGTGGCAGACTAGCTCGGTCAATTGTCCCACTCACAAAATCATAAGTCTGCATATAAACTTTCAGGGACATATCCCGGTCATGAAAGGGCATCCAGGCAACTTGAACATATCTGTCATCTGTTCAAAATGCTGCCTGAACTCATTCCTGCCTTGACCTATCCTCTCTTAATCTACTCCTCTTCCAACTCATTCACCTATCCCTCCCCATTCATACATTTAACTATCTAGCTATCCATCCACTCAGCATCCACCTATCTATCCACTGATCTCTTGATCTATCCATTCATTCATCCACTCTCCATCCATCCATCCATCCATCCATCCATCCATCCTGTCATCTATCCATTCATCCATCCACTCATTCCTCCATCCATTCATCTAACTCTCTATCCATCCACATATTTTTCCCATCTGTGTACTCATCCATCTGCCCCTGCCCTCTTCTATTGTGGTTTGGATGCTGTTTGTCTCCAAACAGTCATATGCTGGAAGCTTGGTCCCTAGTGTGATAGTGCTGAAGGAAGAAAATCTGCAGAGTGGAGGCTACAGAGTGCATATAAATGCCAATTATAGAAGCTGAGAACACTGGGACATTCATGCTTCATCACTTCTTAATTTCTTTCTTTTGAAAAATGTTCATTTTATGTGTACAGGTGTTTTGCCTGTATGTCTGTACACATGGTTGCTATACAGTATCCAGGAGGCCAGAAGAGGATGTCTGATCCCCTGGGATTTGAGTTGTGAGCCACCATGTGGTTGCTGGGAATTGAACTCAGGACCTCTGGAAAAGAGCCAGTGCTTTTAACCACTGAGCAATCTCTCCAACCCCCACTTCCCAATTTTTGTGGCTACATCATCATTTGTGCATCACTCGTGTTTTAAAACACATATTCATTCTTCATTTTCTCCCTCATCCATTTCAATATTTGAACTAGTTATTAGTTCAAACCCAGTTCTTGATCATAGCTTCTCCCTTCTCAGATATGCATTTGGGTTTAGTTACAAACCAAGTGTGTCTCACTCTTAAGCGGACTTTTCAAGAAAGTCCCCTCTCTTCAAGTCTCTATGAAGTTTGCTAGCTGCTTTTATGCATAAACCAAATCTAGGCTGTGAGAGTTGTTCTTGGGGACACCCCACCTCCCACAGCCTTGTACACACATCTCCATCATTCTCTAAAACTGTTGGCAGGGGGCAGACCAGCCTGCTCTATCTGCCCTTGGAGTTGACAGGTATCATTTCTGCCTTCATCTTTACTTGCGTGTGTCTTAAGTGGAGAATTTTATCTAGACGGCAGGGTTATTTCTCAATTTCTCCTGGAGCTGATCACTTCAGTCCCCTAACAACCTCTCACATCAGGGCACTATGACCCTTGGGGTCACCTGTGCTTTCTTTTCGGGGAAGTGAACTGCTTTCCCCACCGACCTCATGCCAGCCTGGCTTCACTCACTGCACTGTCCTCCTTTCTGATTGTTCCTTGTCTCCTACCCAGGAGCATATATTCTGTCTGTTGCTGTTACTAATTTATGCCTGAACTCCTGAAGAACGTTGCTTTGACCCGCAGGCTTTTCCTTCAGTTTTTACTCTTTTTATTCATCTCATCCTGATTGTTATTTAAATCTTCTTATTCTGAATTACTCAACTGAAGTTGCTTTTAATTGTCTTAGACTGTGAAACAATTATGAAGGAATGCCTTCTGTTCGTTCAGATTTTTTTTTTCAAGGTGGTGTTTTCCTTTCTTACAATGATCCATCCCCACGCCCTCCTAGCTAGCATCAGATTAAAAATGTTCCAGAAAAATATCTTTAAGGTGAATCATATCATATTGTCAACAATATAACCTATTTTTTACTCGTAAAGATAGCAATATTGCATATTTCAAGTTAATATTAAGAACACACTCAGCAAACATTTGTTTATACTGTTTAACTTTTTAAAAAAGTTACCAAACTATAATGCTTCCTAAAAATTTCAGTATTCATTTCCTAAAAAGAAGCTGCCCTACATTCAAGATTCTATGTTGGGCTCTTTATTTCTGCTCCTTCCTTCCCTCTAACTTTCTCCCTTTCTGACTCGCTTTATTTTCTCCTCCAGTGCATGGCCTATTCCATCTCCCACATGGTGAGGCAGATCTGGGCAGGTGCTCCATGTTCTCTAGTGGGGTTGGCACAACTTCTTTGCTCATCCATCACTACTGGGATGAGCAACAAGGCTCAGCACAAGGCTTGGCCTTGGGGACTAGCACCCAGACCCTCTCCCAGGAATGAAAGGCTAGCAGCAGGAGGCACAATACTCAGGGGAACTGCAAACCTTTAACATAAGATTCCTAATCAGCCCATTTACAACAGGTTTGAGACCCAAATTTCCAAGTTACACAGGGGCCCAGTACACCAACCTTAAGTCTCATGTCATCTTGACCTGACATGCATCTGACCCATGATACATTATGTAGCTTTTGAGCTACATGGGCATTTTTGCATAACATCATAATAGGTAATGGGGCCAGGCAGGGACCACTGACAGGAGTGAGCCACCAACACACCCCAAACTGATGAATCTATCATATGGCCCTGATGTTATGGGTGGGCAAACAGGTAAGTCCTGGTATTTCTGTATCTAATCTGCAATTAGAGAACCCACCTAAGTTTGCTAGAGGTAGATATAGCTGTAGCTGTAGCAGTCCCTGTCATTACAATTTAAGCTACTGTGAAGCCATATATGCATGACCATTCATCTGATCCCTTCACTTGGCACCCTATCTGTATCTCTACAAACCTCACCCAAACCAAGCCCTGATCCCATGCCCCACCCAGCCCAACCAACCTCAGAGTCTCTGTTTCTTTCCCTCCTGGGCCACATCCAACCCCATCAGTTAGTTCCATGGGTCTTAGGGATGGGTCTATCCCTAAGACCCATCATTCATGTTCCTCTTCCCTGCACAGTCACCACCCTGACCCAAGCCTACCCATCTCTATCTGGTCACAGGAATGTCCTCCCTTCTGGCTGCCCTACCCCCCAGCTGCCATTTCAACTCTGCTCCAGGATCCATCCCACAGAGCACTTTGATAATGTCACCGCCTACTTCCAACCTGCCTATGGGTTCCCTTCACATTCTGCATAAATTAAAGTTCAACACAATCTGGGTCTGTCCCCCATACTTGCTCTGCCCACATCAGCCTCTTGGATGTTCCTCAAGTATTCCTTCCCTGGCATTCACAGTGGCTGCTCCTTCCTCTGGAACCTCCTTCATCTAACTCCCTCTCAAGCTTATTTCTGCCACTCACTGTGCAAACACTGGCTTTCCCAGCAGCCTCTCTGATCACTGTATCTAAGTCACACTCTCAGGATATCCTTGTGTGGTCTTTGTACCTCAGCCGCCTCCTCTCTTGCCTTCTGAGTTATTGTTTACTCCATCTTGCTCTACCAAGACATAAGGTCCAGAGAGGAGAGAGCTTTCACTACTGTACTGGAGAATGACTTGCAGCAGATGCCCAATAAATGCACCATGAATAAATGAATAACCAAATATTTCTACTGAGGGCATCTTTCTATGCCTTACCAATCAATTCATTTGCCAAACCTTTCAGGTTTAAAGTCTAGGTAAATGCCTGTGGTAGATAGAAGCATAGTAAAAAGAGGCGGGTGCAAATGTATATAGTAATATACAGTGAGTAGCTCCTGGACATACACCAGAAGATGCTCCTACATGTAATAAGGACACATGCTCCACTATGCTCACAGTGGCCTTATTTATAATAGCCAGAAGCTGGAAAGAACCCAGATGTCCTTCTACAGAGGAGTGGATACAGAAAATGTGATATATTTACACAATGGAGTACTATTCGGCTATTAAAACCAATGAATTCATGAAATTCTTAGGCAAATGGATGGAACTAGAAAGTGTCATCCTGAGTGAGGTAATCCAATCACAAAAGAACACACCAGGTATGCACCCACTGATAAGTGGATGTTAGCTCAAAAGCTCAAAATAAACAAGTTATGATTCGCCCAGAACAGGAAGCTCAAGAAGAAGGAGGGCGCTTTGGTTCCTCTGAGAAAGGGAACAAAATATTCACAGGAGCAAAATGGAGACAAAGTATGAGACTGAAGGAAAGGCCACCCAGAAACTGCCCTACCTGGGGATTCATCCTATAAATAGTCACCAAACCTTGACACTATTATGGACGACAAAAAGTGCATACCAAAAGGATCCTGATATGGCTGTCTCCAGAGGGGCCCTGCCAGAGCCTTACACATACAGAGGCAGATGCTAGCAGCCAACCATTGGACTGAGCGTGGGATTCCTGATAGAGGAGTTGGAGGGCAGACTGGAGGAGCTGAAGGGGTTTACAGCCCCATGGGAAGAACAATGATGTCGGCCACCCAGATGCCCCAGGACTTCAACCAAGGGGTACACATGGTTCCAGTCAAAAGTGTAGCAGAGGAGTGCCTTGTCAGTCATCAGTGGGAGGAGAGGTCCTTGGTCATGTGAAGGCTCTCGAGGGGCAGGGGTAGGTGGGAGTGGGTTGGGTAGAGGGGCATATACTTGGAGGCAGGGGTGAGAAGAGGGGTTGGGGGTTTTCAGAGAGGGGGGAAACCGGGAAAGGTTTTAGCATTTGAAATGTAAATAAAGATTATATTCAATAAAAAAGAGAGAGAGAGAGAGAGAGAGAGAGAGAGAGAGTAGATGCCATCCGCTAAGCAGGGGCAGGGCAGCACTCAATGGGTAACTGAGGAGGAATGGCTGGGAAATGGGTTGAAGGAGGACATCTCTCTTGTAGCTTCTCTGAAACCCCACCTCTGAGGGGATAAATAGCAGTTCTGAGGCCCTCATACACTGTGCTGCCATTACCCCAGGTCCTAGAACTCTTTGGACCCTCGCTGTACCATTTCACCATCACACCTCTGCACATGTTTCTCCTCTGCCCATCACTACCCGTTTGGAAAAACCTTCACTCAGAACCCACTTGAGGACACTTGCTCTCATGTCTGAACCTGAACTCAACCATAACTTTTCCCCAGGCCCTCTAGTGCAGCTTTTGCTCAACTCCTGGCCCATGATTTCCTGCATGGATCACTTTTGACACTTTCCCAAGCCAGCTCATGATTGACACCAGCCAGGGATGACTACAAGTTCCTGAATTCAGAAGCGAGGCAGGTGGTTATACCCTGACCCTGGTCTCATCTTGCTTTATATCAATGAACAGGTATTATCTATCCTATGAGTATGTATATCATAGGTAGTATCTACCTATGAGTCTCACTGTCCTTCCCTTAAGAGATCCATAGGCACTGCAGGACGAAAGGCCTCAAGTCTCACAGAGCAACAAGACCAAGCCTATCAGAGTTCACATTTGCTCAGTGGCTAGAGTGTAGAGTGAAGGTAGTTGTTATGGAAAAACATTATTCCCGGGCCTGTGTTCTCAAGGTGGCCTCAGCAAGAGTATGATTAAAAAGGTGCAGTTCCCAGATTGGAGTGAGAAACACAGAGACCCAATGACATGCAAGCTGCTGGGTGTCTCCAGTGCCATTTGTCCTTAGTTAGATGGCTTTTGCTCTTTGATGCAGTCCAGAAGAGTCAACCAGCTTGTGCCCAAAGGGCCAAAACTTGTATCTTTAGATCTTGGACTCTGACTCAAGTGGCTCCTGTTGGCCTGACCCTAGTTCACACTGGGCACCATAAGGTTCCCTCCTCCTCTTCTTCCTCCTCGTTCTCTCTCTCTCTCTCTCTCTCTCTCTCTCTCTCTCTCTCTCTCTCTCTCTCTCTCTCTCTCTCTCTTTCTCTCTCTCTGTGTGTGTGTGTGTTCCTTTCCCTCTCACTCCCCCTCCCTCTTCTCTCCCTCCCTTCCTCTCCCTTACTTATCTTCATCCTCCATTTCCCTTTCTCTAGCTAATATGGTTAAATTAGCAGAGATTAAACGTGCCTGTGCTGCAGTTTCCTGTAATGAATTTCTTCCCCTGGGCCCAAAGCGCCAGGCAGTATTTGCTGACCAGCTGCAGATCCATTCCATGAGGCTTCTGCAGGCATACTACCTCCTTAGTGCAGGCTGTGTTGGGCCTTCCCTTCTGGACAGTGCAGGCTGCTGTTTCCTAGGAGGTACCACTCTAGCAGTCCAGAGGCATCCTGAGGTTCTTCTTGCCTTCCATGACCTTAGGGTCTGGATCTGCTAGAAGCTCACTGCTGTTCCTGTTCCCTATTAGACATGCCAAGCCCTCAAAGGACTCCTGGTATCCAGGACTTGGGACATCTCATGTCCTGGGGATTTTTTAAGTCCTAGCCCACAACTCACTCCTCCTTTTGGACTGGGTACATGCAAGCTACCTGCAGTCCAGAAGCACAGGCCAATATTGGATGCTGCAGCTTTGCTCCAGTTCCTAGAGCTGGATGTTGCCTCGGTCCAGGTCTGCAGTTGTTTCCCTATTATGATCCCTGTAGCTATACCCCTCCCCCTCCTCTCCACATTTCCTTCATCAGAATGGAAGGAGACTATTACCCACACTCTTCTTAATATCCTGCAGTAGAAGCTCATGAGGTGCTGCAATATCACACACATGCTGTGTAGCCTTGAGTAGTCACTTCAACTCTTTTTTTTCTTTGTTTTTTTTAAAGATTTATTTACTTATTATATGTAAATACACCATAGCTGTCTTTAGACACACCAGAAGAGGGCGTCAGATCTCATTATGGATGGTTGTGAGCCACCATGTGGTTGCTGGGATTTGAACTCTGGATCTTTGGAAGAACAGTCAGTGCCCTTACCTGCTGGGCCATCTCTCCAGCCCAGTCACTTCAACTCTTGAAGCCTCAGCCCCATGAAAGACAGGAAAAGCTGCTGAATGAATATCTGCCTTGGAGACCAACACCCTGGGCTTGAATCCCAACCCCACCTAATGTCACTAATGGTTTTTGATCCCCAGATATGTTTCTCTGTGAGTAAAATGTAAATTACAGTAATACCTCCAGCAAATGAGGATCCAATGAGATACTGGAAGATAAGGCACCAGCACACAGTAGGTTTTCAGCTGATGTAAGTTGCCCTAATAAAGGGCTTGGATGCCTTCAGGAACCTCTAGTTTGGCCTCTAATCTAATCTGGCACACATCTATATATGTGTGAAGTTTTTCACCTCACTGAGTCAGCATGAGAAAGACAACCTTGAGTCCCAGACCTACTTCTAGGCACACAGATACCAAATGCCAGGTCACTAGGCTTCTTGTCTTGTGTGCAGTCCTTGGGAGGAGGGGATTCATTAGTATTTCAGGGCCCCAATAACTAAAGAACTCCAGTTCACCCAAAGAAGCTGCAACAGAAACAGCACAGCATGTAAAGCCTTACAGGTAAGGGCCAACATCTCTTCCTGATTTCTCCAGTAACATCTCAGTGTGGACCTCTGGGGAGCCAAGTGAGCATTCAGTCTCCTTAGCTAATATGCAGTGTATTCACCTTGCTTTGACCCAAATGGGGACATTCCTAGGGAAAGAGGGAATCAAGAGTCCCCAAAGCCCTGCAAACATATGTTGTCTATGAGAATTTGTAAAGGTCTGGCCTGCTGGGAACTGAAAGTTCCCTTGTCTGACTAATGAAAAGGGAAAAGGCCTTAAATCCATAAATACCATGGAAAGACCCACGATCTCTCCTGATAAGAGTAGCTCAACAGCTATATCAGCCCCATAGGAGGAACAACAATATGAACCAACCAGTACCCCCAGAGCTCCCAGGGACTTAATCCCCAACCAAAGAGTACACATGGAGGGAACCATGGCACCAGCACATAGTAGGTTTTCAGCTGCATGGGTAGCAGAGGATGACCTGGTGGGACATCAGTGAGAGGAAAGACCCTTGGATCTGTGAAGGCTCATTGCCCCAGTGTAGGGGAATGCCAGGTCAGGGAAGCAGGAGTGGAGTTAGTGAGCAGGAGGCAGGAGGAAGGGATGGGAGTTTTTGGAGGGGAACCGTGGAAAGGTGATAACACTTGAAATGTAAATAAGGAAAATATTTAATAAAAAAGAAAGAAAAAAAAGAGTCACTCAACAAATATCACTTTCCTAGGTGCTGATAGGATCTGAGGCTGGGCTCTGGGAAGGGAGAGAAGAGAGTCACCTAGAAAGCAGGGAACCATGTTTTGTTTTGTTTTGTTTTTTTCAATCATATCAGAAAAAAAATTTCATGTAAATCTTCAATATTATCATAAAATGTTTATAATTCCTCTTTCAATTAATTTAGAAATGTTTTTATGTCAACCAATTTATCTGTATTATTATCCAGGTAAATCTTCAATTTTATTAGATAATGTTTCTACTTCCTTTTTCAATTAATTTAGTAATATTTTCATGTCTACCATTTCATCTATATAATTTTTCAATAAAATCTCCAATTTAAAAAAAGTATATAGGGAAACCTATATACTTTGCTCCCATACTGTCTGGCACCCAAGAGGTACATGGTAAAGTTTGCTGAATGACTGTGTGACCTCTAATTTCAAGAAGTTCCTGTACAAAGAAGGAAGGGAGGGAGAGAGAAGGAGAGGGAAGGAGAGGGAGGGAAGGAGAGGGAGGGACAGAGGGAGGGAAGGAGGGACAGAGGGAGAGAAGGAGGGAGGGAGGGAGGGAGGGAGGGAGGGAGAGAGAGAGAGAGAGAGAGAGAGAGAGAGAGAGAGAGAGAGAGAGAGAGAGAGAGAATAGGATACTCCAACTTAATTACTGTGTGCTAGAAGCGCAGCTGCAAAAATGGGGAAATGCAAATTCTCTGCCTTCGTGGTGATGGGCCTCACTTACCACCTCCACAGCACTGAGTGAGGAAGGCACTATGGGTAGTAAGCTGTTTATTGTGCTGCTGTTCCAGAACCCAGAAGTCTGTGGAAAGTGTTCATAACATGTCTGCACTGGTGAGGTCCTCGCTTTACACTCCAGGTAGGAGACCTTACCCTTGAACATCCCTCCTCCTGGATGCCTTTCTCCCATCCCACCCCCTAGTGACTGGTGCAGTCCTTAGAACTCATCCTCTGGAAGCACTCACCATACTGGAAGCCACTATCACACTGCTCTTGTTCCAAATGCTCACAGCCTACACTATGACCAGAAGTCTCTGACATGCACAGGACCCTGTATTCTCCTGAGTATCTGCAAGTTTGTGTGTCAAAATAAGCAGTGGCTTTGGAGTCACACAGTATGGAATGCAAATAAGGTTCTGCCCTGGTAATGCTGCACAAACTCAAGAGCAGGATCCTTAACCTCTCCAAGTCCCTTCTGCTTGTCTATAAGGCAGAACAACCACATTTTCTAATCAAGAGTGTTACAGATTAAACAAGATCATAGGATTCCCACTTGTGAAACACAGCCTTACACAGAAGACGTCCTAATACAGCTTAGCTACCAAAAGGAATAAACAACAAAGCCGGAGATGAGAACATACCATATATACATGGTAGAGTTTAATTTTTAAATTTGATTTATGTATATGAGTGTTTTGTGTGCATGTGCATCATGTGTGTGCTGTACCTGAGAAGGCCAGAAGGGGCATCAGATTCCCTGAAATTGGATTTGGATGTGAGCTGTCATATAGGTGCTAGAAAGAGAACCCATGTCCTCTGGAGGAACAGTCAGTGCTCTTAACTGCTGAGTCATCTCTCCAGCCTCACCCCCAGCAAACTTCAATGACAATAAATGAGTTTTCACCCCAGACAAACCAGCTCCTGTGGTGAAAAAGTTAAGTTTTCAAGGAGTCCAGCAGTGCCCAAGCACTCTAGATATATCCTGGCAACTAGTCAGAACGCAGGAGGCAGAGGCAACCAGGAGCTCCGTCCCTAGGCCTCTATCTCAGACTGAGAACACAAGAAATCACCCTACAAGTCTACACTCCACTGGAGCCTTTGCACAGGACAGTGGAAGCCGTGAAACCAAAGGGCTCCAGGATAGCAGTGGCTCCCAGCTCCCAGAGTCCTTTGCTGTGACTCCACAGGCCCGCTGATCCTGTGCCCTTGACCTCAGTTTTGGAGAGTTGTCCTCTCATTTTCTTGATAGTTTTTTGGTTTGGGTTTTTGTTTTATGTGGATTTTTAAATAGTATTTTTTGAGACACAGAAATTTTAGACTTTGCATAATCCAATTTAATTTATCTCATTTCTTTGGTTGCTCATGGTTTTTGATGTGAAACCTAAAAATTCTTTGCCAAGTGTCCCGTCATGAAAATCATTCCTGTTTTCACGCAAGTACTTTTAGCTTCTTTTGCTCTTTTGTTTACAGTTACACTTTAAGGTTTTGGTTTACAGCCTAAGCTAAAAATCTAAATCTATTTGTTTCAAGGAGAGAGCCAAGTGTCCAGCAGCATTCGTTGCAGAGACTGCATGACTGTTCTTTCCCTCCCACACGGACTCAGGTTCCCTACCAAGAGGAACTCAGAAGTGGAGGGTCGCTTCTGGACACTCAGTTCTATCCCTTGCACCACCGCCCTTGCCCTGGGTCAGCACCGCACCATCTCCATCACTGCACCATCTCCATCACTGCACATCTCCAGCACCATTGCTTTTTTTTTTTTTTTTTTTTTTGAAAGCAGGATTGTGAGATCAACTCTATTCTCCTCTAAGAGTTCTTGCACTAACAATTCCAAATGAATTGTAGGGTCAGCTGATTACTCTCATTCCTAATCAGTCTGATCCCACAGTGAGTTTTATCCAGAGTTCCTTTAAACACACACACACAGAGAGAGAGAGAGAGAGAGAGAGAGAGAGAGAGAGAGAGAGAGAGAGAGAGAGAGAGAATAAAACCCTTGATGGTCTGGAACTCACTTAGTATAGCAGGCTGCCTTGAACTAACAGAAATCTGCCTCTGATTCCCCAGATACAGGATTAAAGGAGTGCACCACTACACTGAGTTGCTTGGAGCCATGAAAGATCCTTATAAACCCAATCAAATCCCACAAAGCAGCATATTAAACACACCCAGACTATGAGCTAAAGCAGCTAAGGACCCGGAATGCTGTGTCTTGGTTTATAAGTGGTATGCATGGCACACTGGTGCAGGAATGGTCCAAAGCCCATTTTACCTCTGAATACACAGCCAGCACAGCAGGGCACTTGAGCTGAGGCCCTGAAGTTGGAGTTGGGCCCTCCTGACAGGCCCCTGCTTCTCTGAGAACCAGAAAGAAGTGTGTGCCACAGCTTGCATGGCCTGCATGCAACAGGCCTCTCACTGCAGGTCCTTGGCTGGAATTCTGCCAGAAGTCTGGAGAGGTGGGAAGTGGCCCCTGTAAAACGCTGCCCTACAAGGGCAGCAGCAACAGTAGCACCTGTCTACACAGGGCGGATCTGAGGACTCGAGGTGAGCTTGTCTGTGACTATATACTGCTTTCTGGGCTCTCGTGAAGTATAGTCACTGGCATCCTGGAGCAATGTTTGTCTCTGCCAGAACTAACAAGAATAAAACTTACTATCTGTAACTAAGCACAGTGATCCAGGTTTTACAAAATGCTGGTTGACTGGGCCATTACAATCTGGTTGTCCCAAAGCCATGCAGTGTGGATCAACCTAGGTTTGGCTGAATGATATCTCAGAGTACTGTGAGCCCCCGGTGCCTCGCTAAGGGAAGGCTCTACTTCATGTCTGTGGACTGGCAGAATGACTGAACACCTACTGTTTATAACTGCTGATGCTGGCTGTGCTCTGCAAAGGCTGGGGGAGGGGAGATGCAGATGGTGGGAACTCAGCCCCCTTTTCACCATCTGGCAAATAAAGAGAAGGTGACTCTTCAATCAGTTGTCACTTTCCCTTGCACCAGCAGGGCAGGATGCATGCCCTCTGTGACAGAAAGTCCTAAAGATAGAGTCCCAAATCACTCAAGAAAGGAGTCTTAAGAGAGTGAAGACAAAACCCTTGATCTACAGAAAGGAAGTTTCCAAAATAAACTACTCGCCAAGACGAGGAATGGCTGCCTTGAGGACCTGCTGGAGGACAGAGCCAGCTGCCTGATGGAACCAAGAAAGCCACACCAGTTAAATTAGTGGCAATCTTTAGCATGAGCAGAATAACCTTATTTGGCCTGAGCACCATGTACATCAAAACAGCAATATCCACTTCCAGGTCCCAGCTGATGTCCATCAGGTAGCTTTGTGACAACTGCAAAGGTTATCTTCAAACTCCTTCAGAAAAGCAAAGAGTCACAGGGTGTCGAGAGATATTCTCTCTCTCTCTCTCTCTCTCTCTCTCTCTCTCTCTCTCTCTCTCTCTCTGTGTGTGTGTGTGTGTGTGTGTGTGTGTGTCCATGTGTGTGTCCTCAATCATGTTCAGCCTTTTTCCCTTGATCTATAACATTTCCTCAGCTACACTGCTAGCCAGAAATCCAACAATCTCCTGTGCTACCCCTACCTTGAGGTTACACGTACATGCAGCCACGCCTAGTTTTTTATAGGACTGATAAAGATCCAGACTCAGGTCTCAGGCTATGCATAAGTACTTTTACCCACAGAGCTGCCTCTCAGCTCCTAAAGATCTTTATGTTTTAAAATATTGTGACCCCATATGGCTGCAGAGACATAATTAGCCAGACGATGCACTCTCCATATTAGAGGAGTTAATAAACGCCTCTTTGGGGCCAGGGAGGCAAATGCACACAGATAATAAAGCACCAAGACATTATAAAACGTTCTCAGCACGGATGATTTATCGATGTGTCCATGGCACCCGGAGAAGGCAAGACAAGGCTGCTGTATTTCACCCCCTTTGCAGCCTAAGTGGTTTGTATGTTTAGACAATTTCAACTCATCCTGTGCCAGCCCACGACAAACAGCTCCAGAACAGCAGACCTCAGAGAGCAATGAGATGGGCACAGTTGAGATGGGACAGAGCTGGGATGCAGCATGTGGCTCAAATATCTCACATCTGGGCCAGGGCACTTCAGGCAGGGCCTGCTGAAGAGCTCACAAAATAAGAGTTTTCAGCTGTGGAGATGGCTTGGTACTTAAGAGCACTTACTGCTCTTGCAGAGAACCTGAGGTAGAATTCCCAGCACCTATGTGCCAGCTCATAACCACCTGTAACTCAGCTCCCAGGAATGTGATACCCTCTAGTCTTTACAGGCACCTACACACATGGTGTACATAAACCCATACAGGTACACATACATACACATAAATAAAATAAATAATCATAGTCAATGTTTCAGAAAGAAGTTTATCTTGGGGCCTCCTGATCAAATTGCTGTCTTTAGCTCTTACAGCCAAAGAATTTTGGTTTGGGGGGATTTTTTCCCCCTTAATGATTCCTTTACACCAAATGCAGTGTCCTAGAGCTGGGCAGCTATATTCCTGCCAGAGCTCTGTCCAGTATCTACAGGAAATCCATCTGAGAGGACAGGTCCTCTAGCTATGCACCAAAGGACACTGTCTCTGCACTGATGCACAGCAGTATCTGCAGTGGCCGGATGCTCAGTAGCAGGAGTTCCTATTCACACTTAGGTCTCACACATGACACAGGAAGTTTCACCACCATAGCCATGTTCCTGGAGAACAAGCCTCCTCCTGGATGAGAATTCCACAGGCCATTAGCTCCATATAACCTCTTTGAGAAACCTTGGCCACACCATTTAGGACACACTGCATAGCAGGGAACAGTAGCTCCAGAAGGGTGGCTGGAGTGATCCAACAACATTGTCGAAGTCAGGAAACCAAGCAAAGACACAAAACCACCCAATCTACTCAATCTAGCACAACAGGAGCACTTGCCCCTTCTTAGAGATGAGAAGGGAACATCTACTTGGATTCAGAAGGACTGCATAGGGACAACTGTGGCTGGGGACAGAGGAACAGCAGAAACAGAGCAGGAAGAATGAAATCCAGCCATTTGGCTCACTGGTCTCCTGCTGCACTGTAGACTTGCACAACATGAGCACAGGTTTCCAGGGCATGCAAAGGAGACAGTGGATCATGAGAGACAGACAGATGGACATGACACCTTATACACACTCTCCCCCTCAGAGAATCAGAACACATTTGGATTCACAGCCTACACATATATAGTTAATTCTGCTTGTCTCTACTCATCCCCAACTTTACCAATCTTTGTTTCTTCTGGTAACTTTGGATTAAAATGAAGAATTAAAAACAATGTAGAACATTGGAACTGGGGCCTGTGGCACAGTAGTAAAAGACTGGCATAGCATATACAAGGCCCTGAAATCCTAAGGATCAAAATCAAGCAAACAAAAAAGGATAGATCATAACATAATTAGTTTCCATTAATTGGCATGGCCATGTCTTAGGATTTTTTTTATTTATTTTATTTATTTTATAACTGTTTTTTAACCTTCCTAATGCTGTGACACTTTAATATAGTTCCTCATGTTGTGGTGATTCCCACCCCAAAAAAAATCATTTCATTTCATTGCTACTTCATAACTAATTTTTCTACTGTTATGAATCTTAATGTAAATATCTGATATGCAGAATAACTGATATGTGATGGTGGTCACAACCCACAGATTTAGAACTACTGTTTTATAATCTGGCATGTGCATGCATGTGTGCATATGCATGTTTGGTTGGTTTTTGTTTTTCTCCCCTTGCTGCTGGGAATACACCAGAGCCTCAAAAAATGCTAGGCAGGTACTCTACCACTGAGAGCACCCTTACAGGGAGACATCTACCATAAATCAGCTTGAAAAACACTTCTTCCATAGATAAAACCCTTCAAGTCTGTTGACATACAATGCACTTTCCTAAATGATCCCTGACCCTTGGCAAGCAGTCACTCACTCCTGTCTCTATGGACAGAGGCTTCCATGACAGCAGCTTTAGTACAGGCTCTCTCTCTCTCACTCAGCACTGTGTAAAGTTTACCAAAATGCAGCTTTGCCCATCAGGAGCTCCTTCTTTCTTAGCACTAAACAATGGACACTGTATGGATGTACCTGTAGATCCAGCTTTCCAGAATGTTCTTACCTAGAAACTAAGAACGTACTCTCCAGAAAGGGCAGGAGTGGGGTACCTCCACAACCATTTGAAAGCCTTGTACTTGACCAGCTCTGAATTTCCCCCAACCTGACTCATCACTCAATCCCCAGGGTTGTTGCCTAGCCTCCGGTAATCACTTCATATTTGTGCTTAAGTAAGTCTCCAGCCTGGGGCTAGAGAGATGGTTCAGTGGTTAAGAGCATTGGCTACTCTTCCAGAGGGCCAGACTTCTATTCTCAGCACCCTCATGGCAGCTCACAACTGTCTGTTAACTCCAGCTCAAGAGGGTTCAATACCCTCACACACGCGTACTCACAATCCCTCACTGAGCTGCTGTCCCACTGGTGCCATGGATGTTAAATATGCCCACTTCCAAATGTACTTGAAGGCCCAGACTCAAACTGATCATTCTTCTCATTCACAGACCCAGAAAAATATGTTTGGGGCCCCAGTGACTGCAAGTTAGGATGAGTAGCTCCACCCTGGTAGGGAGATCTATTAAGCAGACACACCTCCCAACGGCTCTATTAATATTCATTGCCACTTTACCAACTGCCCGTCCTGCCTTCCTGTGGGACCAGTGGAGGATGTGAAAAATGGACTCATTAAGATGTTAAATAATTCAACGACAAGCAGACCGTGCCACACACTTGCAGCTTTGCACCTGCTGGGCAGCAGTGTGATGCCTGCCCAAGGACTGGCCACCTCTACAGGACAGCACAGGGGCAGGGTGGAGCATATGTGCTGACTTCTCAACATGAGGAGGGGAGATGGCACCTCTTCTCACATGGTCCTCCTGTGCATGTGCACAGCTGATTTCAGCAACACTGGTGCTGTCTGTGTGCCCAGGGGGTTATCTTTGGGATCTGCCTATTTTTGTTCTTAGGACCGAAGTCCTAAGCTGAAAACACATTCATGCTATGAGTGCAATTTCAAATCTTAAAGGACACCTTAAGACTGGAGTTTACCACTCACATGTCTGCTGCGTGGGAGTTGTGGGGGTGACTGGGATGGCTAAGGCCCCTGAAAAAAAGGCTAGTCTACTCAGCTCATCTGGATTTCTCAGTGCCCAAAATGACAAACTTGGAAGCACCACTTACCAGGACAAAAAAAAAAGGTAGTCTGTGGCCGATACTGTCAGCTTGCAACTCAAGCCAGAGAAGGGCAGCCCATGGCTAAAGTTTGCTCCGGTGCAGCTCCTTTTGTCTACATTTTGCTGCTCAGCTCATAGCCCATGAGCTTCTACTGCAAACGTCTCCCATTCTAAAACGATCATTTGTTGATGAGTCTGGACTTAGAATCTCCCTAAAGCAGGGCTTCTGGTCACTCAAGGAGGAGGATTCCTGGTACTTGCTAAATTCAATAACTAATAAATGAATGGTTTTCTGGCCAGAAACAAGATATAGCTTTCCAGCTGCTACTGGCTTACTCTTGTTTACAACGGCCTCAAAATCAGGTCCAATGTACACATACACCCTGAAACCCTGAGGGGTGCCCTCCACTAAAGTGATAGTCAAAAGCATGATGGCCACTCAGACACCCATATACTAGCCATGCAGGCACCCAACCTCATTCACAGTCTAGCCTGGTACTGCTCTTGGAGCCACTTGCGTCTATAGCCGCATGGACACAGTCCACTGCCAAACACTGCTGCTATTAATAGCTCCTGGCTCTGGGGACACTCCTCAGGCACGAATGCCATTTATTTCTCAAACTGGCTTCTCAAGCTGCCCACTCCATCCTACAGTTGCATAAAAGATGTCTTGAGAACAGAAGCAGTGGGATCTCAGGCCTGGTAACAGGGCAGCCAGGATGAACTCAGTGCATCTAACCCTGGGCCATGGCTCATACATACCCTGGGCAAGAAGGACTCTACAGAATGACAGTATAAGAAAACAAAGGTGGCAGGAAGCTGGTGCAAAAGCAAATATCCTTTCTACCTTTGAAGCTACTGCCCCAGTCCTCTGGTCATGGTGAAATCTCTCTGGTATTCTTTCCTAAATGTGAAAGAATTTCCTCTGCTTCATCTGCTACCCAGGTACCTTTCTGGGTACTTGCCCTCATAATCCACCAAACGAAGACACACTTTCCCCAGCAGACCCAAGAATCCTTTGGAAAGAGGCAGAGCCAGGAGAAGGTAAAGTTAGAACCAGGCCTCAGGACTCCTCTGTGGCTGTTACACAGATGTTACCTCTGTGCTGCCAGTATCTCCCAGGAGGCCTTGCAAAGAAGCTGATAGATGAGGCCACACAGGAAGCCCATCTTCATGAATCTCCAGCCAACTGTCTTCTAGGCTACTTTGCCAATAAAGACCTCCCCAAAATACCACACCACTAAAATACATTCCTGGAGTGTGTACTGGCTCTGGGTCCTCAAAGTGGTCCTCTAGCAGCTCTAGTGGGATGGCATATGGCTTGGTGACTGCATGCAGCAGAGGGACTAGACCTCCTTACAGAGGTGCCAGTGACAGCATCTGCTAGAGACCCAAGAATCTCCATGCAATTAGCAATCTGTGGAATGAGATTGGATTCACAAATGACCTAGGGCCAGATGGCTCCCTGATCTAAACATTTATCACATGTCCCAGGAAGCATGAGTTTCCTCGGCCAGGGTGAGGCCCAGTCCAGAGATAGAAGGCCTAGATGAGAGGGGCATGAGGGAAAGAAGCATTCAATCCTACCCCTGCAGCCTTCAGAGAGGTACCTTCCTTTTTACCAGTCAGAGACATGGACCTTAACCACATTAAGTGTGAAACTTCTAGCATGAGACAATTCACACTGTGTAACCATCCCTACCACCCATCCTCAGACCTTTCCCATTTTCCAAACTGAAACTCTGCACCCACTAGATACTGACTCTTCCTTTCCCTCCCAGCCCCTGGAACTTGCCATTCTACTTTCTGTTTCCATTAAACCGACTACTTCTATGAGTAAATCAGAATCAGTAGCCAGTTTACACCATTTAAATATATTATCTTCCAAATCCATGTTGCAGAGCATGTAAGGATGTTTTAAAGTCCATAGTTTTTGTTCATGGAAACCAGGCTGAGCAAGTCATGAGATACAAGCCAATAAGCAGAACCCTCCATGACAGTGGTTCTCAACCTTCCTAATGCTGCGACCCTTTAATATATTTCTCCATGTCCTGGTGACCCCCAACCCTAAAATTATTTTTGCTGCTATTTTATAACGGTAATTTTGCTTCTGTTACAAATTGTGTATGGCTGGAGAGATGACTCAGCAGTTAAGAGCACTGACTGATCTTCTAGAGGTCCTGAGTTCAATTCCAACAACCACATGGTGGCTTACAACCATCTGTAATGGGATCTAATGCCCTCTTCTGGTGTGTCTGAAAACAGCTACAGTGTATTCATATACATAAAATAGGTAAGTCTTTTAAAAGAAAAAAAAGCAAATTGTAACATAAATATCTTTATTTTTCCAGTGGTCTTAGGTGATCCCTGTGAATGGGTCATTCCATTGCCTCAAAGGGGTCATGACCCACAGGTTGAGAACCATTGCTCCATGGCTTCTATATCTACTCCTACTTCCAAGTTCCTATCTAGTATGAATTCCTGCTAGATTTCCCTCAGTAGACTGTGATTCAAGATATGTAACCCAAACAAAACCTTCCTCCCCCAGTCGTTCTTTGTCTCAGTGTTATTATCATTGTGATAACCTCTATCTAAGACACTGTTACAAACCTGCCTATGCAAACAACTGTTCTAGTTCTTTTGAAAATATAGTCAAAAGTAGGCTTGATACACAAAGGGTAATTCTATATTAACTTTTAAGGAACTACCACATTGCTTTGCACAGTTATTCCATCATCATTGATCTTTCCACCAGCAGCACCTACCCTCTACACCTTCCACACCCGCCCTGCCTAGGAAGGGGTTCTCTTTCCCTGCAAAAAATCCCCATAGCTAACTGCTCCTTTCAAATTATATTTTGGAGTCTGCTTTCTGTGACCCCTGACCATCCCTTCCCAGCCTCCAGGGACTCCATTCTACTCTCTGCTCTATGACATCAAATTTTTCAGCTTCCATGTATGAGGGAAGCACTCAATGTGTAGAATATGTGCAGACTCCACACCACTCTGACATCCAAAGCATGGCTTAGTA
Organism: Apodemus sylvaticus; assembly: GCF_947179515.1. Lineage (NCBI taxonomy): Eukaryota > Metazoa > Chordata > Mammalia > Rodentia > Muridae > Apodemus > Apodemus sylvaticus. The sequence goes on from NC_067473.1 coordinate 121,817,683, forward strand.
ATTTACTGCAGTATCAGTGGCAGTGGAGTGAGAATAACAAAAAGGGAACTTTAATCAGAATAAGGCTAAGGATTCTCTAGAAGCCTGTGGCATGGGACAAGGCTGTGGGGTCTAGCCCCTAATCCACACTCTGCCCAGCCTTCCCAGGAAGAGAGCTAGCTTTCCTGACCCTCTAGAAAACTCTCCAGGAAGCCAACGCTATGGAAAACCAGTTTCCCACTAGAGATACCATCCCACCCCCTGGTACCAACAGAGGGCACCCTGAGAGGACAGTAGCTTAAAGACTCTAAGGGCCCAGTCCTCCTCACAGGAGTAGATGAGAGACCATCCTGGGTCTACTTGCCCCCCTCTATGGTGCTGGCAACCTTTTGGAGCTCCTTCCTCAGAGGCAACAGTTAGATTCTACTCTCTGAGTAGAATCCTCCCTCTGCCAAAGGCCGTAGCAGAATTTAGGGTTAACAATCCTTTCATGTCAAGGAGATAGAGAAGGATGGTGAGGTGGCAAGTCCCAGCAGCTGTGCAGAAGGCGGAGAAACAGGCCTCTACCCCCACCTCCACCAGTGTTCTCAGCTGTCACACTGGATCTGAGTATACGACACACTGAACTACTGGGAAACTGGGGCTGTCTGCATAAGTCAAAACAAAAGCATGAGAGGGAGGAGGAAGAGGGTATTAATTTGGGGCCCATTTCCGACTATACCTGGCCCAGATCTGCATTTCTGAACTGACAAGCTCAGACAGAAGGAGGAATGAGGGGACATCTTGTGCCCTAGAAATTCACTGCCCAGGGCCACCTCCTAGGGTGGCCATGATGTGGAATCACAGGATACTAATTAGCTCTAGAAGGGAACTGGAGGTCAGCATAATTCAATGAGTCAGCCAGCTCCAGGGCCTGAGTTCTTCCTAGTCTACAGACCAGCTGGGTGACCTTGAAAAACTTACTTCACCTCTCTGAACGATATCTGAGAAGCTGAGATAAGAAAGCTCCTGAGGCTATTGGGAGGCCTCTAGGCAAAGATAGGAGGGCAGTGCAACCTAGCTTTCCACATGATGAGTCTTCAGGACCATATGACTAACCAGGCCAACAAGTCCACTCTGTAGCCCAGCCCAGTAAGGAAGGGAGAAGAGGCCCTGCCCCAAGCCTGTTCTTTCAAAAGGCAGCAAGCTGCTCTCACCCTGTTGTCAGGTCCTACAAAAGGTAAAAGGGTGCCAGTCTGTGTTGAGACCACAGGTCTTCAAGACCCTAGCCTCAGCTTCTGTAGCCATGGAAGAAGGGGCACTGTGCACCATGAGTCTTTAGTCTCAAATGGTCCTCATGCACCCCATGGCCCTCATTCAGTGTTCCTATATGGCATAGACACCGTTTGCTCTCACTATATAAGACAGGCTGACATTGTGTCCCATTCCTGCTATGACCACCAGATGTTCAGAAACAAATGACTACTTTGAGCCACCGTCCACTAAGGTCAAAGGCATGTTGTCTATCACGGTCATATCAATAATCTTCCACAGAGTTCATACAGCTATTTGGGAATAATCTCTACTGTCACAACTTTCCCCACTGTAACCACATAGGTACAAAGAGAGCTGCTACACACTACACAGGACTGGGAGCCACCCTGGCTTAAAAGCTTATGTCTCTTAAGAGTCAGTACCTCCAGTAACAATTCTACCAACCAAGTGTCCAAGTACCCATCAAGAGACACCCAGCCTATAGTCACTATGCCACTGGTGAGCCCCACTGCCATTCACTAGCTAGGACTGTTTACCATTAACAACACTGGCCAGCAATAGATGTCAACAGCCTTCTGCTGGTCCCAAGGAAACAGCAGGAGGAGACCTTTGTAGGGAGTTAGTTCTCTACAGAAGAAGCCCTGTGCACTTCAAGAGCTTGACTGGCTGAAACTGCCTAAGTGGACCTTCCTATGGCCAGTTAGTTTTAGCCGCTAGCATAATCCTTTGCTGCTGGGGACACTAGGTAACTAGCTGTACATCAGAGAGCATTAAAGGTTTCAAATCCCTCCACCCAGCCTTTCCCAGAGGCTTGGCCTCCCTAAGGATGGTGTGGGAAGCCTCAGCAAGATGTGGTTGTTTTCAATGGTTTAATTTGGCCCTGTAAGCTCTCTCTGGAAGATATGAGCAGAATGGAAATGAGCACGCATCGTGTAAACAGTGTCTGACACACATAGCATCACTTGGTGGCTGGTAAATGCCAGGAACACTGGAGTCTGTCGCTCAACAAATATTTATTATATCCCTCCTATGTGTTAGGCATAAGCTGGGAGAGACTAAGATGACAAATAGACCCCTGCCACCAAGTGACTCAAGGCCAAATGGGGATGCGAAATGACAAGAAAACAGATTTTAAGAACTATGACCAAGTCATACCCACAAGGTAGTAGAAGCAAGACTGGGGGAGTAAACTCACTGGGGGAGGAGCCATGTCAGTTGGTTTTTAATTTTTAATTATTTTACATATACAGATATTTTGCCTATTTATATCTCTATGTACCAAGTGCAAGCATGCAGTACCCTTAGAGGCCAGAATAGATCAGATCTGATCCCCAGGGACTGGAATTATAGTCCATTGTGAGCTCCCATGTAGGCCTTCAACAAGTACAGACATTGTTCTTTACTCCTGAATCAAGCCCCCCAGTGGGGTTTAAAGAATAAATGGAAGTTTTTTTTATGTGGAAAGCCTCCCTAATCAGAGGAAACATAATATGCAAAGAAAAGACTTTATGATAGGATACAAGAAATTAGAACTTTAGCATTCATTATCAATTTGTGGGGGAGGGGTTGCCTCACTATATAGCCTGCCTGGCCTGGAATTCACAGATATCCACCTGTCTCTGCCTCCTGAGTGTTGGAATTAGAGGTGTGTACCACCATGCACAGCTAACTCACCAAATTTTAATTGAGAGGCAACACAGGAACCAAGAACATGGGTTGTTAACTTATCAGCTCTAGAGCCTGCCATTTGGCCCTTGCATAACCTGAACATATTCCTAATGACTCTGCCTCAGTTTACTCCTGTTTAAGCTGGTGATAGCCATACTGTATGAGTAATTATTGAACATCTCTGACTGACCAAAAACATAGAAGATAAAAGAAAGGTCTTTTCTCTCCTGGACTCCATGTTCTTGTGTAGGATTAGGTGGTGGTAGGGCTTACAGGAGAAAGCATAATATGCTGTGATGTCAGCAGGGTGGTGGGGACAGATCTTGCAAGGCTTTAGCAGTTCCTGAATGAGGTGAGAGGCCAAGCAGAGAGGGCATAAGTGACTCCATCCAGACTCTCATCAGCTGTGTACTGCAGACCAGGGAGGAGCCAGGCAGGAGCTAGGCATGGTAGAGGCAAGCTGAAACTGGGAGTACACAACGCTAAAGAAGTTAGTTTCCAAGACCCTTTCTTCTTGTACCTCATTTGATGTGTGGATTATGTTTTGGGTATTCCAGTTTTCTAGGTTAATAACCACTTATTAGTGAGTGCATACCATGATTCACCTTTTGAGTCTGGGTTACCTCACTTAGTATGATGTTCTCTAGCTCCATCCATTTGCCTAAGAATTTCATGAATTCATTGTTTCTAATGGCTGAATAGTACTCCATTGTGTAGATATACCACATTTTTTGCATCCACTCTTCTGTTGAGGGATACCTGGGTTCTTTCCAGCATCTGGCAATTATAAATAGGGCTGCTATGAACATAGTAGAGCATGTATCCTTATTACATGGTGGGGAATCCTCTGGGTATATGCCCAGGAGTGGTATAGCAGGATCTTCTGGAAGTGAGGTGCCCAGTTTTCGGAGGAACCGCCAGACTGATTTCCAGAATGGTTGTACCAATTTGCAACCCCACCAGCAGTGGAGGAGTGTTCCTCTTTCTCCACACCCTCTCCAACACCTGCTGTCTCCTGAATTTTTAATCTTAGCCATTCTGACTGGTGTAAGATGAAATCTTAGGGTTGTTTTGATTTGCATTTCCCTAATGATTAATGAAGTTGAGCATTTTTTAAGATGCTTCTCCGCCATCCGAATTTCTTCAGGTGAGAATTCCTTGTTTAACTCTGTACCCCATTTTTTAATAGGGTTGTTCGGTTTTCTGGAGTCTAACTTCTTGAGTTCTTTATATATATTGAATATTAGCCCTCTATCTGATGTAGGATTGGTGAAGATCTTTTCCCAATTTGTTGGTTGCCGATTTGTCCTCTTGATGGTGTCCTTTGCCTTACAGAAACTTTGTAATTTTAAGAGGTCCCATTTATCAATTCTTGCTCTTAGAGCATACGCTATTGGTGTTCTGTTCAGAAACTTTCTCCCTGTACCGATGTCCTCAAGGGTCTTCCCCAGTTTCTTTTCTATTAGCTTCAGAGTGTCTGGCTTTATGTGGAGGTCCTTGATCCATTTGGAGTTGAGCTTAGTACAAGGAGACAAGGATGGATCAATTCGCATTCTTCTGCATGCTGACCTCCAGTTGAACCAGCACCATTTGTTGAAAAGGCTATCTTTTTTCCATTGGATGTTTTCAGCCTCTTTGTCGAGGATCAAGTGGCCATAGGTGTATGGGTTCATTTCTGGATCTTCAATCCTGTTCCATTGATCCTCCTGCCTGTCACTGTGCCAATACCATGCAGTTTTTAACACTATTGCTCTGTAGTATTGCTTGAGGTCAGGGATACTGATTCCCCCAGATTTTCTTTTGTTACTGAGAATAGTTTTAGCTATCCTGGGTTTTTTGTTGTTCCAGATGAATTTGATAATTGCTCTTTCTAACTCTGTGAAGAATTGAGTTGGGATTTTGATGGGTATTGCATTGAATCTGTATATTGCTTTTGGCAAAATGGCCATTTTAACTATATTGATTCTACCGATCCATGAGCATGGGAGGTTTTCCCATTTTTTGAGGTCTTCTTCCATTTCCTTCTTCAGAGTCTTGAAGTTCTGACAGCCAAAAGGTGCAGGTGGTGTCAGGAGCACTTGAGTCTTTACAAGTCAGTATATGATGAGCAGGTGGAAGGGACACAGCAAGACACAGCATGTAGAAGGGCAATTTTATGATGTCACCACTCTAAGCAGGGTGCTAAGGACTGGGAGATCCTGAGGACTCCTTCAGGGGGTGAGAGCAGATTTCTTGAGCAGATTATGATAGCCCCAAAGGAACAGACTAAGGGAGGGCAGGGGCAGGTATGACTGCCTAGCTTCAAGGTTGTGGGGGTAGATGGATGTCTAGGCCTGAAGCCACCTCCCAGCTTGAACTGCCTACCCAGAAGTCCTATTGTTCTGGATACCCCTGGCCTTGGTTTCTAAAACAGACAAAGGGAAGAAACCAATCCACTGTTGTCTGCCTTCCCCCACACAAATCTGAAGCCTCCAGATTTCTTCATTGTCCAGGCTCTCCTCAGGCACAGCCATTCAGCAGCAGAGATTATAACCCCACTGAGCAGCAGGAAGCTTTGCTTCTCTGGTTGCTACAGGAACTACACCAGCTTTCTTCTTGCCTGGAGCTAGGGGAGCATCTAGGGTGCCACAGTCTGGGAACAGCTGGGGTTCTGTTAATGCTAAGAAACTCTGAGCTGCTCTTTCTTCACAAGGCTTATGAAACTCATTGCACTAGGAAGTGCCAGACGCTTCTCTAAAGATCCTTAATAAAAGAGGCAGAAGCAACTGATTGTTATCTATAAAGATTCACACATGATGATACAGAATACATACAAGTAGTCAAAAGATTATAAGGTTAAAAAAAATTCACAGATCCACTATTTCACAGTTGCACACCCCTGTCCCATCCAAAACCTTTCACCTGGTTTGTTTAAAGCTAAGGCAACTAAAATCTACTCATCATGAATCCTAAATGCAGTATAATTTAATGACCTGTGGTACTCATGCTGAAGGTCCATATAAGTATGGACTATTATACAGTTTTGAAAATAATGAGCTCTTGCCCTGTGACACATCAGTGATTAGCCCCAGAGGACATTGTTACGTGAAATAAGCCAGGCACAGAAAGACAAATGGTACAATCTTATTTGTATGTGAAAATAAACCAAAGTCAGTCTGCAGAAACAGAAAACACAACAGTACTAACCAGGGTAGAGTGAGAAAGTGGAGGTCAGAGGGTAAAAGAAGCAGAGGCAAGACAGTCTACCAGGCAATGTGTAGGGGTGGACAAAGGGGAAGCATTGGGGGGAGGGGTCCTGAGCAGTAGGCAGCCTCTGTAGCCCTGACACCAGGTAATCCAGGGTCCTAGCAGTGAACTAGAACTAGCAGTGGTGTGGCCCCAGGTGACACAGAAACAAAGGCACCAAACACTTGGCAACAACAGACATTATAATCATTATTTTATGATCTTACATTGAAATTTTCTGTGAAGTTGAAAACAAGCCAAACTCTTAATTTAGCTTACAGAAAAACCTAATCTCTTTTTGAGAGAAAAAAAAAATTGAAATCTTTGAAAACCTTTCCCAAACCTTCCTTCACATGGCCTCTGAAGCACTGTGGAGGCTGAACTTGCTCATTTCTCGCTTCTCCCCTTACTCTGACTCTGTTCTGGCCTGGCAAATATCTTTTCTTTGTTTTATTACTCTTTTGTGTGTATGTGTATAAGTGTTTTACCTGCATGTGTTTTGGTGCACTATTTGCATGCCTGGTACTCTCAAAGGTCAGAAGAGGGCATTATATCCCCTGGAACTAAAGATATAGTCAGTTGTGAGCTGCCATGTGGGTGCTGGGACTGGAACCTAGGTCCTCCAGAAAAGCAGCCATCTTTCCAGCCCCTTGTCGACAATAAGCAAAGGTATGCTAAGCTTTAGGACCCTGCACGCGATGCTCTCTTTGCTTGGAACCCTGTTCACTCCATTCAGCACCGCTCTTGCTCCCCCCTTCAGGCTTCAGTGTAAACTGCTCCTCAAGGCTTCATTCATGGCTGTTCTACTGCAGTGTAGTCTCACTAGTTTCAACTCATTTTCTACTTCTGATGCTTAGGAGAATCTTCAACTGTCTCTGAAAACTCAGACTGTCTGTCTGTCTGTCTGTCTGTGACTGTATCATTAGAGCCCAGTATGGAGCCTGGTAAACAGTACATATGATGTAATCAATACATGGGTCTGTGACATGATTTGGCACCACGGGTATACACACATTCTTATGTATGTACTTTTACACAGTGAAGCAGCACAGCAAAGCAGCATCAAATTCTGGACATCTCAGGTTCAAGTCCTACCTGTGCCTTTATCAGGCCTAGATACCTTCTAAATTAATAAGCTAGGCACAAAAAGCTCCATCATCACGAAGATCTGCTAACGTCTTAACATCAAGATCTCACATCACTACTGTCAGCTGTTGATATCGTGTGACATTATGGTGCCAGGAGCCTAGCCGATGGGCTACTAAATAAGGGTGATGATCACACAGCTTCTGTTTGCAGATGTTTACTGAACCTGCACATCAGTTTCTTGCTGCTCTAACACTGAGACAATCACTTTATCCAAAGGAAAGGTATGCTGAGGCTCGAAGACCATGGTCACTTATGGTCACTGAGTCACAGCTAGAGCATCATCTTGCCTCCTAACTCTAACTCTAACCCTTAACCCTAACCCCAACCCCAATCCCTAACCCTAACCCTAACTCCTAATCCTAACCCCAACCCCAACCCCAACCCTTAACCCTAACACCAACACCAACCCCAACCCCAACCCCAACCCTAACCCTAACCCTAACCCTAACCCCTCAGGAGTGCAACCAGTCAGGTGCACAGTATGTCAGATATTGCCATCATAGGACATTGACATGGAAGCCTTCATCTCTGGAGACTAGTATGGTGACATTGCCTTCAGGAGGAACAAATGCATCATCATTCCCTGTAAGCTATGTATGCTATGTCTCCCTGTCATCCCTGTCAATGTGGTAAAAAATAAAAAATGGGTGTTTCAAATAAGCAAGATGGGTGAGGGTGGGACACTGGCTTAGCCTCTTGTGAGGTGGGATATATGGGAGCAGTGTGTGTGTGTGTGTGTGTGTGTGTGTGTGTAAGAGATGTCATACACACAACACAACCCTCTCTGCAGGCCCACTCCCATGACCCAAGCATGTTCCTTGAGGCTCCCAAAGGATCTACCATCTCTCAGAAGCACCAGTTAGGAGACAGAGCCCTCCTCACACACAATGGACCATGGGTGCACATTCAGACCATAGCAGCCCTGCACTCACCCTCAGTCTCTCGATTTCCCTGACATGGACAGATACAAAGAGAGGCCACAAGGGACACAGGACAGATGAAATTGCCCATCTAGCATTACACTGCTACTGTGTCCCGTGTTTGGTGCACAGCTGCACCATCTCCAACACCCTCATCCCCTCATAGGAAGGCTGCCTCAGGAAAGGCTAATAATGAGGACAGTCATTTCCAGGACAAGTGTCTCCCGCATTCCTAGAGCAGAAAAGTGACTGGGAGGCCTCTGAATAGAGTGGTAACCAACATCAAGAAAGCACAGCCTGGACAGCTAAGGGTCTACAAAGCAGAAGGGAGCTTAGGTGAAAAAAGACACAGAGGATGGACTAGGTTCAGGGTCTCCTGAGAAAGACTGTCAAGGAGAAAGAAGAGACAGAAACAGAGAGGCAGGCCTTTACACACAAACTGGGAGAACCATATGGCCGATCACATGTTCAGTATTTAATAATAAACAGAAGCTCACCCACGAATCCCAGGACAGAATAGACCAACCATGATCCATACATACACTGGAAGCTTGCTCAGCCTGAAACATAAGGGAACTTATGACATATGCTGTATGGAATCAGCCCTCATGATGCTGAGAGAAATCAGACATAAAAGAACAATGTAAGATTCCCACATCTGTGAGAGACATAGAGACTGACAATTCAGAGACAGAAAGTAGAGCAGCAGCTGCCAGGGGTTGAGGAGGGGAAAGGGAGCTTCTATTTGAAGGGAACAGAGTTTCTGTATGGAAATCTGGGTGGATTCTGGAAATAGGTGGTGGTGTGGCTTCACAGACTGTGCTTTACACTACTGACTGGACAGTAGGACTCATGTCCTCAGTGTAAGTCATACCTGGCCCACTTCTGCTCCACAAAGCAGCCAGCCCTCACAGTTCTCCCCTAGTCCGTGTGCCCCTCTCTATACAAAGCCTCTCACTAGCTCTACCACACTGTCTTCTTTGCCTCCATCTTTGATCTACAGCTTTCTCACCCTTTCCTAAAGAAACTCCTGTGCCAGGAATGAGAAAGACAACAGAGAAGCTTCCTAGGTCTTGAATCCTGGTTCCCCACTTTTGTAATGGATGGCTTTCGGCAAGGCACTTTGTTTCCTGGTACCATTCTTACAAAATGCAGTGATTTGAGTGCCAAGTAAGCCTGTTCTTTTCCTCCCAGTAGGAAACCAGGAGGATAGGACTAGCACTGTGTTTTGAATAAAGGCTAAGTCAGGTGCTGCTTTGCAAGTGGCACCTGCTGTTGTTAGCAACAACACAAGGCAGGCTTTAGGCCTGTGCTGCTCAAATGTGGATGCTCAAATTGTCAGCCTGCTCTAGATCTCTTTCTAAAAGATTAATTTCTTTTTATTTGATGCATATGACTACTTGCTGCATGTGTTTGTGTATACCATATTCACGCAGTCAGTATATGTGGAGGCCATAAGAGGGTGTTGGCTCCCAGACTGGAGTAACAGAAGCTACCATGTGGGAGCTGGAAATTGAACCTGGGTCCTCTGTAAGAACAGTGAGCTCTCTTAACTGCTGAGCTATCTCTCTACCTTCTTGCTTTAACTCTTGAACATGAGTTTATCTCATTTTAGACTTCTGAACGTGGACAGATTGTGTATATGTATACATCTGTGTATGTGGGGCTGTGTGCACATGCACACATGTCTCCAGGAGTTAAGAGCTTACCTGTCATCTTTCTACAAACAGACTCAATGTCTGTCCCTAAAAGAGACGCTCTATGAAGTACCTCCTATCTGCAGATCCAAAACAAGCCATTATGATTGGTCCTCGATTCTCCAGGACCAATACCTTCCTTCCCATCTGTCTCCTGAACCCTCCACCCTAGATCCCCTGGCCCCAAATGGACAGGCAGACTAGGCTTTCTCTGCTCCAGCTTGAACTGCCTCCCCTTCCATAGAAGATCCCCAATCAATCTCCCAGGACATCTCTCCTTCCTCAGTCTCCCATAATGTCCTTCACTGCTACTGAGCTTCCTCTATACAACCTGCCCTATGTGCCTTTTTACACACCGCGCTTTGTCACTCAGCAGGCTGGCTATATAGCCCCTATGTCAGGCTGTAGAAGCCAAGGCCCAGACAAGCACAGCATGTCTCACTGCCAGTCCCAGCCTATGTACTCTCCAGATCTAGGTGGAACCTAAGCAAACCTTGTCTCATGTTGCCTTGGGCCACCAAGGGCAGCAGCTCCCTGGGAAGGGAAAGAAATAAGAAGCAGCACAGGATGGGCAGGTCTCACCAGGAAACTTTCCCCTGCCCTCCCCACTAGCAGCACTCTGAATTTCCTCTAATCTCATTTTACTGCTGAAGATACCAATGCACACTTTCAGAGCTAAGCCAGCTAGAAGTCATGGGTTATATCTGGAGCGATGCAGAGAAACTATGTGAAATTGCCTGGTGGTTCCCTGACCCCAAGTCCCACATGTGAGATCGCTTTTCTTTCTCTTTCCTCCCCTGCACTTCATAACACTCACGGTGCTTGGTTCAAGACAGAAAATATTAGTGTTCCTTTAATTCCTTTCCAGCGTTTACAACTAATGAGAAATGTATCCTATTATTCTGGTCCTTGCGGTCTCTCACCCCATGAAAGCTAATAAATCTCTCTTTCCCCCGACTGCTCTGCACAGTGTTTATTTTGAAATGTGATTTAAGCTCGACAACGGTCGGCTATGAGAGGCGGATTATTGCTGAGGTCCTGGGAATAGATGAAAGCAGAGGGGGCAGCTGTGCTGCGGAATGAGGTTTCCACAGAGTCCACAGGTCTGGGGCAGGCTCCATCTGATTTTTGTTGAGATCCATCAGTTTCCTCTGTGAGTCTGAAACCCAAAAGATGAACAGGAAGGGTCCCAATGAGGAGGGCTGGACTACCTGGCTCCTCACACAAGGGCCTGGTGGGCTCCTCTTTATGGGTTCCCTCTACGTGCCATGTCCCCCTCAGTGCAGGCATCTCAGTGGCGCAACCACACCCTTACCTTACTCATGGCAGGATTATATGCCACATCCATTTTCTGGTATCTCCATCCTGATCTCAGAGGTAGGAGAAACCCAGATTTATCTAGAAACATTCCTGCTTCCAGGTTGGATCTGTAAACCCCACATTACACACCAATACCATCACGGGAACCTGAATCACTGGGGTTGTGAGGCTATTGCTGCAGGAGGAGAGGATTTGGTCAAAGAGCATTAAAAGGCATTCAGGATGCAGGTGCATTTACTGATGCCAAGTTGCCCTCCAAGGTCAGGTACATTCCTTAAGGCTTCAAACTACCTGTCACTGAGCAATGACACTGCAATGAAGTAGCAGTGGCAAACAGGCACAGAAGGGAAGCCAGGGCACATCCCAGAAGACTCTTGTCCCTTGTCCTTAGACCCTCATGGTTCCTCTGTAGCCACTGGCCCCATTTCACACAGCATTCTGCAAGTGAGCAAAGCAGGAGAAAAGCATTTATCTTTCTTACAAAGGCTGGTCCTAAGTGGGTTCTACCACATTTTAGGTATGGGACCCTAACAGGAAATGCAGCTTTCTTGTGAGTGAGACAAACAGACCTTAGCAGATGCTCCCTGTGAGGGGGGAGTGGAGCATGTACTGAGAGCCCCAGAACTGTGCCGGGACAGCTGATGTTCTCTCTGCTCCTGCTGCAAAGAAGTTCAAGGGCAAGAGAACAAGGCTGCAGCTTCTAGCTGGGCTGGGAAATAAGGTCATGACTGACAGGGGAAGAGAGAATGTGCATGACTGAAACACAGTCTGAATATATGCACATGGCCCCCACATACCCACCAGTGAATGTCACTGTTTCCCCAGCCTGGACATGCTGATTACAAACTTTTCTGACAACATGGGATCTTCCTGAGTTTGTTTGTTGGCAGTGCTAGGCATTAAAACCAAGGCCTCAAACATGCTAGGCATGAACTGTGCTAAGCCACATCCCCAGCACTCTCTCACTATTCTAAATGCAATCACCCACCTTGCAAGCTCTATAAATATTTGGTACCTCTGCCATGTTTTCATTAGTATGTAAACTAGGTTTCCAGGTGATTCCAAGGTGCCTCACACTTGCCCTCACACTTTGCCATCCTTAGCAGCCTGGAGTATACAAAAGCGAGGGAAGCAGAGTGCCTTGGGCCTAGCACATTAGCTTACTTTACACTGGCTGTGAACTAGGTCCTATCTTCCATTTTAATTTGTCAGATAAAGAAGCTGGAGTCTCTGAGGGGTGTCGATGAGATTGGTGTCTAGTTCCAAAGTCCTGCTCTAAGTTGCCAGTGTGACCTGCCATGGTGCTGGGCAGAGAGAGAAAGCAGAGGAGACCTGGACAAGAAAAGCCCTTGGTTCCTCTGATTTTCACCCAACCTTCATGTTGCACTCTGAACTTGGTGCTCTGCTCACAAGTACAAGACAAGGGGCTTACTACCTTACAAAGGCCCTTACCTACCTTCAGGCATTTCTGACTCCCAGAACCTTCACTATCTTCTCAACAACGACTATCTCCAGAGGCAATGGGGAGGAGGGAGACTCTAGGGCTGAGGAGGTAGCTGAAAGCGTGGAGCTATTATCCCCAGGCTCTTCACAGTGTGTCTGCATGGTTTTTGTACCTGGGATTCTGGGCTCCCTGATGCAATGGATTCTACCCCATCGCTATTCTATCCAAGGTGCTTTGAGCTACACAAAAGCTGCCTTTGTAAAAGTAAAACAGGTTTTGGAGGCCATTCTGACTGTCTTGAGCTAATGGTCTGGTCTAGGGTGTTCTTGGTGGCATCAGATCTTACCTACAACCCCTGCATAGAGAACTATAAAGGGCACTCAACTGCTCCCTAGGATGCTAGGCCCTGGTAGGGCATTACAAAAGGCCTCACCTGACCCTCCTGAGTGGGGAGGGGCGTGAAGGAGGGGGGGTTTGCTTCCCCCCACTTTCCACATCCTGGCTTCATAGGGAAGAGTTTGCTGGGAAATGCCATTCATTGGCCAAACTTCACAAGGTCCAGAAAAGTTCTCTTTCCCTAAGGGCTGCACAGCCAATTCAAAGGCTACCAAGATCTCATGAGTTTTAAGGAGACAGCCCAGCAATGACAATAGCTACATGGGGAGGGGGATGATGACACCCAATTTCTTTTCTAGGAGCCAGTCAGAGCCTCCAACTTCACAAAGCAGAGTAATAGAGGCTTTTCACTCAGGAAATGCACATTTCTCCCAGTCCTCAGTTTTCCCCAATATTTAATTTGTTCCTTTGTTCTCTGCCACTGATTTTGTTTGAGTGAGTACATTCAGATAACAGAATCAAGGCATGGAAAGCAAATGATACATGATGCTCTGGTATGTACACAGGACCTGACCCACAGCACACAGAGCTGTGAACAATCAATTTGCTGAGATAAAACTGCTCTGGACTAAGGAACAAAGTTCAAGGACAGAGCACAGAAATCATATGAACAGAATGTATTCGGGTCTGGCCTGCCCTGGAGGCGGGTGAGCTGGATAAGATTTAGCTCTAAGGTCAGTTTCTCAATCTGTAAAATGGGTTGGTACCTGCTCCCAAGAAGATCAGAAGCAGCATCTGCCATGGCTTTAAGGAGGAAGCAGCGACTTTGTACACACAGCTCAGGTTTTAGGATGATATCAACCCTGCAGCTGGGAGTTGCCAAGTCACACACACGGCTAACCAAAATCATGTCCTTTTGTGCCCTTAAGGCTTCATTGGTATCACCCCCATGACCTGCTGTAGAGAAATACTGAGTGGTGACCGTACTATACCACCATGTTATCTGCGGTACATGCAGAGGGGGAACAATGGCTGGTGGTCATGTATGCCTGGATCACATTGTGGCTCCCCTTGTGCCCCAGCAGCCTAAGGGAACTTTCTATATCTCCACATGCTCATCTGACACTTTAGACTATGGGCAGGCCAACCCAGGGCACCAATGCCCACAAACCTGCTCCAGTCAAACACACAGGATCTCATTACTATTCCACATAATGTTCCATGGCTCTCAAACCTCAAACACACACAACCTGGCGCCTTGCATACCTTTGTGCACTCTGGGTTCCTGCCTTTGAACCTTTGCATTCTGACAGCAGAGATACTCTTGTGATGTCCTCATGGTTTACCCATCTCTCCCATCAGGCAGGCTTCTGACCAGCCAGTCTCCTTAGAGATGGTCTCCATTCTCAGACCAACTCTCTCTCAGACTTTGCCACTCTGACTAGATCTAACCATCCTTCCTACAGAATAGTAGAGCCAGGTATACTCCATACTCCAGAACCTACAGTAATTATTTCATCAACACTCACTTGATGAGACATACATCTTCACTTTGGAGGCAAAGCCATCTTCTGCATCGGTCTCAGTTTCCTGATGTGCCAGGTACAGACTTCCTGTAAAGTCTAATCCTGGTGGGATGGTCTCTCCCTAGATTCCCCCTACCATGTGGATCACTACACTCAAGCAAGAGTAGACTCCTAGGTATCTGACAAAACTAGGTGTGGTGAGATATACAATGTCCATAATCTCTAGTTCCAGCAGAGAAAGAGGAGGTTCTTATAGGGACATACTCTGCCCACCAGCCTCTCCATCTATCTGGCCCTAAGGATGTGGGGCTCTTGGGAGGAAGCCACTGATTCCTGCAGATCTTCCCTGCTGGGGCAGAGACAAGCAACACAATTAGTGTCTCAAAGGAGCAACGTTGGAGTAAGTTATGAATTTCCTGCAGTTATATTAAATTAAAGCTTCGGAATTCCCTGGAAACCCTGCCACCCACTGAGAGGCACTGGCTCATACCGCAGATAGAAAAAGTTCAGCCTTGACCTGGTTGTTCCTCCAGGCAGGCTGCAGCCCTGCACAGCACTGGTACCCAGGAGCCAGTTCACGGCTTGGAGACCTGAATCTAAGTTTCCTATCCTAGATGGGCCTGGAGGAGGTAGGAACATGCAGGTTTGGCAAAGTTAAAGGAACATCCTGTTTAATAGGCTGTCAATTCTCCCTGACACTCAAGATTCAGGAGAAAGTAATTCCACAAACCCTGAGTACTCCTGGCCATTCAGTCTCTAAGAAGAGCAAGGTCACTGACCTCAAACTTGGGAATTGGGGGCATAGTGAAGGGTGGCTTCAGAATACCACATGATTCCCCAACGACCTCCTTTACAGATCCAGAGAGGTATAATGGGTATCAGAGACTGGGTGGGAAGTCAGTGACCAAAATGGGCAGAGGCTGGGATGAGGGCAAAATCTAGGAGAGGGGCTATAGGGATGGCTGCACAAAAAGTTTAGTGTGCATCATGTTGTTGAGCTACACTTGTATAAATGGTGGACATGCTTAACTTTAGATCGTGCATATTTTACAATAAATCAAAATATAATTTTCAAACAAACAAACAAAAGCAGAGTCACTGTTGGAGGTTCTCGGGGAGAAGGACATTTAAAATACAGGAAAAAAGTAAGCTAGAATTCTCAAGCCTAAAGGGACCAGGTGGGCCACAGACACACAACATCACAGTGGTGATTCCAAAAGCAGAAAGGCAAGGAACCTGTGACCAGTTGGGGGGGGGGGGGGGCTCAAGGGCTGCACCAACTTCCGACTACAAGTTACCTGATCACTGTCATCCTCAGCAGCAGCAGTAGTCTCCCTCTGGAAGAACAGAACTGTGAGCACCTAAAGGGCAAGGGCATTCTGCACTCAGCACTGCCTAGGTAGAACCCAGTTCCTGGCTCTAGAGAAGCACTCACAACTGAACTGAATCAAGTACTCATGCCATAGATGACCCAGGAAAACACAATTCTGGTGAATAAATGAGAAGCAAAGATCTTAAAAATACATATCTCAATACACTGTGCAGATGTGCCTTGGATTACAGTGGGCTCATGCCCCCCCAACAAACCCAACATAAGTCAGAAATAGCATGAAGTCAAAACTGCATTTAACCTATCTAACCACAATATCCTTACTCAGACTTTGAATGTTTAAATAGACACCAAATAGAGAAATCCACTAGCTAAAAGCCAACTTTATACTAAAGATTTTGTGCAGCCAAGCAGTGGTGGTGCACGCCTTTATCCCAGCACTTGGGAGGCAGAGGTGGGCAAATTTCTGAGTTCGAGGCCAACCTGGTCTACAGAATGAGTTCCAGGACAGTCAGGACTACACAGAGAAACCCTGTCTCGGGGGGGGGGGGGGGGGGGGGGAGATTTTGTCCAATTTATTCAATATGATAAAGGTGTAGAACATACAATCAGAATGGGTATAATTTTGGGCTCAGGAATCAAAGTATGGTAAGTAGATCAAATTGAGATAGTCTGTATAAGGGTGGACTTCATGTTCAAAGAATCTGGAACAGCAAGCCCAAGAGGTAGCAACCACAATGAACCAGTCATTTATTGAATTGAATTACTTCTCGGTAGAATGTAGTTGTCTTCTTTCACCTAAGAACTCAACACCAGAGGCATTTCACATTTCTCAATTTCTTTTCTTTTGTTTTTCTTTTCTTTTCTTTTCTTTTCTTTCTTTCTTTCTTTCTTTCTTTCTTTCTTTCTTTCTTTCTTTCTTTCTTTCTTTCGTTCTTTCTTTCTTTTTTGTTTTTTTTGAGACAGGGTTTCTTTGTATAGCCCTGGGTGTCCTGGAACTCACTTTGTAGACTAGGCTGGCCTCGAACTCAGAAATCCTCCTGCCTCTGCCTCCCAAGTGCTGGGATTAAGTGTGCCACCACTGCCCGGCTATTTCTCAATTTCTGTAGCAGAATATGAGTGGCTCCAGTGTAGTGACATCTTCAGACAGACTACTTGATGATCAGCAGATAACAGAACATGTTGCATAGGCCAGCCTTTTATTAGCCCTATCTCTCAGCTCATAAAAGCTCCAAAAAGCTGCAGCACAAAAACTGATGGGCCCCGCAGTCTCTTAGCTTCACTGACAACATTTGCCTTGGGACCTTACAGACACCAAGTTTGGAGACTGTAAAGAGGACAGGCATGAGCAGGCTGGAGAAGGCATGTTTTACCAGAAGGCATTGGGAGTTTCCTCAGGCCTATTTGAACTCCTTTCCTGCAGTGCCTGAGCTAAGCTGTCACCTGACCACAGCTGACTTAGAGCAATTTACTTTCTGTCCTTTATCAGCGCCAGAGAGCAGGTGCAACAGCTATGATGTCCTTTAGTAGTGACACTTTCCTGGGCCACCTTGCCCAGCCCCTGAAGTCACAGCCTCTCCCCCAAACTGCTTTCCAGGCCAGCAAGTTCTTTGGCACTTTGCCTTCCTCTTCTGAATTAGCAAAGGGGGCGAGCTGCATCCCGAATGTCCTTGTTGCTTATAAGAAGTATGGGTCTGTGAGATTTAGGACAGGGTGACCCAATACAGTCTAACCCAGTTCCTGTGGTTCCACATTTCAGAAATGGGACAACAAGCCCCTTAGCAGCTGAGACCATCAGAAACAGCACCTGAGAGTAGGAGATTCTACCAGATCCCTCCCTCCCACAAGTACCCCCACAGGAGCCTGAGGTGTGAGAAGTGACCGTGTCACACTTTTACCAATGGGAGGCAGGGGAAGTTGGCTCAGTGGTAGAGAACGAGACCCCATGCACAATCTTTAGCACTGAACACAGTAATAAACTATAAATGAAAGTGAAAGAGAAGGCCAGTGAGGTGGCTTAGCAGGTAAAGGTTCTTGCCACCAAACCTAACAACATGATTTTGATCCCTGGGCCCACATGGAGTTAGAAGAAAGTTGACTTCTACAGGCTGTCCCCTTATCTCCCACCACGTGGTGTGACATAGGCATGTCCACAGACATGCATGCACATGTACACACTAAACAAAGAAGTAAACACATGCTTTAAAATGTTTTAAAAGTGAACAAAACACAGAATTACAAGGGAGGAAAATGAAATCCTGGAGGTAGGTTAGGTGACAGTGACACCATGGTTTGACAAGGCTTAATGCCTCTGAGCTGGACACCCCCAAAATTTTTACAGTGTCAATACTACATTGAATCCACTTTACTATGCACTGATGAAACAACCACCAGGAGCAAAAAGCAAGATTGTTTTACACCTATCCAAGAGCTGCAGGCCAAGTGGAGGTATAGACCTGGTGTCTCTATACCTACCTCCTGGTAGAAAATAAGTCAGGAGCTTCTGGGTTCCAGTTCAGCTGGCTGTCTTGGTGGCTATGAGTTAGATGAACTGAATCCCATATATACATGCTGTGGAGACAGGTGAGCCATCTCCAGGATGACCAAATACAAGGTGGTGGTGCTTCAAGTACAGATGTTTCCTGAGTAGGTCCTGGTTGATGGTTTGCCTAGAAGCAAGACTAGTATGTGGGGATCCCCTCACACTCAGAGAGCTTAACTAACTTACCAAAATAAGAAAGTCAGCAAAGCTAAGCCAAGTCCTTCCACCCACCATGTCACTACTACCATGACCAAGGCCCTGTCCAACCTTGTGCATTGTCTTCCCTGAAGGGGATGAGGAATGTCAGCCACACCCTGTTCCTTGTCTTGGACAGGGTCCACTAATTTTGTCACAACCCAGATGCCACACAAATGAGACTGGTGCCCATGCTTATGGATGAATGCTTGACTAAAGGGAAAAAGTCTTTTCACCTTTATAAAACCCTGGAGGGGAAAAAATCCCACAAAGAGCCATAGAAATGCCTTACATTCCAACAGGGCATCATATGTAGGATTGGGAAGATAACACCTAACTGACCCTACACAGAGGACAGTGAGATCCACATAGTTGTTTCAAATGAAGAAAGGAAACAGGGTCAAAGGTAGAGATGGAAAGATGGTACCTTTTGGCAAGTTCTGGGGCCCCACATTAAACTCTAAATCCTAGGAGAGATAGGGATGTTAAGACCTTTAAACTGCTGGGTAAGGTGACCCTCAAAATTGTCCTAAACACATTAGGAGCTGGTCTTACAACTGAAGAGCACAAAAGAAAACATATATGAGCTCCTAGCCTAGAATAGCTCTGAATACATGAGGCAGAGAAACGGTCCTAACTTGAAGTTATATCTTGCAGGATGGTTACAGGATATTTACACAGGACCAGGTACAATGGTACACCATCTTTACCAGCCTTCTCCCAAAGCACTGCCTGCACATTCTCAATAGGGTACACGTGATCTCCTGTGATGCCGTGATCTCCTGTGATGCCCAAAAACCAATGAGAGGTATATATAAACAAAAATGACACATGGTGTAGCCCCATCCCAAAGATGGAAGCCTGGAATTTCTCCATCACCAATGTGGATCCAGGTTCAAAGGCTGAAGAATCTGGAGTCTAATGCCATGGGTGGTGACAGCAGCAAAAACACACCTGCTGGAAAAGACCCAAGTATGACACATGTGAGCAGCTCTGTGTTCTGCTGATTGCACTATCCAGGCCCCCAGCCTAGTGGATACTACCACCCACATTCAGGGAGTGGCCTTCCTACTCAGTCTCTGAACACTCCCAGAAGTATGCTTTCCCAGTTTCCTAGGTGTCTCTCAGTCCAGTCATATAGACAGCCAACCATCATACCATGAGCAAGCCATGATGTATCCAACAAAGCCTCCCATGTCAGCCCATTATATACAATGTAATCTGGACATTGGGAGCCTGCCAGGGCCCCTCAGCCACAAGCTGTCTCCTATCCCAAGAGAGCAAAGAACTTTGAGATCACATTCCAGGCAGAGCCTTCTGGGATGAAAGCTTCCTTCTGAGGGTGGCTCTCCACTGCAGATGGCTGGAAGGAGGTGCTGCTGGCCTGAAGCCTGCTTAGCTTCTGCCTGCCTCCGGGCTGCTGCAGAGGCCAAAGTCAAGCAGGTATGCTCCGTTGGGAAACAGCTTCAGTCTCTGAGGGATTAAGATGAGATGTTCCCACGCCGATCTGCCCCCTCTACCCGAAGGAGCTTTGACTCTCTTCATGGCCAAGGATAAAGGAAAAAGACAATTCCCTAATCCATCTATGGTTTTATGGTAGCAGTATCTAGATTTGCAATTGTTCTCAGGGCTCTGTCCGAATTTCAAGAAAAGGTATTCTGGAAGCCTAGGCAGTTGCCAAGAGTTCTCTCTCCACATACTTGCTGGATGGCCCCTGGCAGCTCTGTTGTCCCTTAAAGCCAGTGTTCCTTCGGCTTTGGAGTAGAGACATGCCCGCACAGCACTAAAGAAGATCAGATTCGGTAGGAGACCCTTTCATTTGCTTGGTACATATTTGTGCTGCTCCAGGCACTGTTCCAGATTCAGAGCTGGCTTCCCTTTGTGACCAGAGCTAAAGACAAGCCACCAGTCCATTTGACTCTTCTTGATCTAATTCCACTAAATACTGTCACTTTCCAAAAGAGCAGCAATTTAAAAAAAAAAAAAAAAAAAGGCAAGTCTGGGTGTGGTAGCACATGCCTGCCAACTCAGCAATTGGGAGGGAGAAGCTGGAAGATAAGTGTTTGAAGCCACACTGGACTATACAGAGAGACCCTCTCAGAAAGGAAAATAGAATTTTAAAAAGGAACTAGTAATTAAATACAGCAATGTCTATTTTTTTTAACTCTTAGAAACTTTCCTCTACAAAAAGTGCAAAGTACAGGACAAATGACATGGCAACAATTATCTACAGATAGTCTAGTAATTACCAGTAAATGTGATTTCACCTGTCACTCATACAAGGTGCCCTGGGCATGGCAAACAGTGGTGCTAAATAAATATCTACTGAGAAGACAAATAGGGAAGTCTGCTATGCTCAGAAAAACATGGCCCCACAGAATAGATCATTCTCTATTGACTCTATAAATACCTGGTCCAGGCTTGTAGGCATGGTTATAAGCAACCTGCCTCAACCTTCCTTACTGATCCCAGGCCTCAGTCTCATTGCATGGGGCATGCAGAAAGCAACAGCAAAAGAAATATCCTCTTTTAGCCTTGCCTAATGGCTCATACTTATAATCCCGCACATAGGATTCTAAGACAGGAAGACTGTCTTGAGTTTGAGACCAGCCTAGACTATATACAGAGTGAGACCCTGTTTTAAAATAACCAAAGAAATATCAGGCTAACACCTTTAATCTAAGTACTTGGGAGAAGAGGCAGAGGCAGACAGAGCCTGTGAGTTTGAGGCTACCACAGTCTACCTGGCAAGTTCCAGGCCAGCCAGAACTGCACAGTGAGACCTTTTTTCAAAAGAAGAGGGAGCTGGTGCCAATAGCTCTAAGGTTAAGAGCACTGATTGCAATTGTACTTGAGGTACTAGCTCGAGCAATTAGACAACGTAAGGAGGTCAAAGGGATACAAATTGGAAAGGAAGAAGTCAAACTATCATTATTTACAGATGATATGATAGTCTACCTAAGTGACCCAAAAAACTCCACTAGAGAACTCCTACAGCTGATAAAAAACTTCAGCAAAGTGGCTGGTTATAAAATCAACTCAAGCAAATCAGTAGCCTTTCTATACTCAAAGGATACGCAGGCTGAGAAAGAAATTAGGGAACTGACACCCTTCACAATAGCCACAAACAGTATAAAGTACCTTGGGGTGACTCTTATCAAACATGTGAAAGATCTGTATGACAAGAACTTCAAGACTCTGAAGAAGGAAATGGAAGAAGACCTCAAAAAATGGAAAAACCTCCCATGCTCATGGATCGGCAGGATTAATATAGTTAAAATGGCCATTTTGCCAAAAGCAATATACAAATTCAACACAATACCCATAAAAATCCCAACTCAATTCTTCATAGAGTTAGAAAGAGCAATTCTCAAATTCATCTGGAACAACAAAAAACCCAGGATAGCTAAAACTATTCTCAGCAACAAAAGAAAATCTGGGGGAATCAGTATCCCTGACCTCAAGCAATACTACAGAGCAATAGTGTTAAAAACTGCATGGTATTGGTACAGTGACAGGCAGGAGGATCAATGGAACAGGATTGAAGATCCAGAAATGAACCCACACACCTATGGCCACTTGATCCTCGACAAAGAGGCTGAAAACATCCAATGGAAAAAAGATAGCCTTTTCAACAAATGGTGCTGGTTCAACTGGAGGTCAGCATGCAGGAGAATGCAAATTGATCCATCCTTGTCTCCTTGTACTAAGTTCAACTCCAAATGGATCAAGGACCTCCACATAAAGCCAGACACTCTGAAGCTAATAGAAAAGAAACTGGGGAAGACCCTTGAGGACATCGGTATAGGGGGAAATTTCCTGAACAGAACACCAATAGCGTATGCTCTAAGATCAAGAATTGACAAATGGGACCTCATAAAATTACAAAGTTTCTGTAAAGCAAAGGAAACAATCAAAAGGACAAATCGGCAACCAACAAATTGGGAAAAGATCTTCACCAACCCTACATCAGATAGAGGGCTAATATCCAATATATACAAAGAACTCAAGAAGTTAGACCCCAGAAAACCAAATAATCCTATTTAAAAAATGGGGTACAGAGTTAAACAAAGAATTCTCACCTGAAGAACTTCGGATGGCAGAGAAACATCTTTAAAAATGCTCAACTTCATTAGTCATCAGGGAAATGCAAATCAAAACAACCCTGAGATTTCACCTTACACCAGTCAGAATGGCTAAGATTAAAAACTCAGGAGACAGCAGGTGTTGGAGAGGGTGTGGAGAAAGAGGAACACTCCTCCACTGCTGGTGGGGTTGCAAATTGGTACAACCGCTCTGGAAATCAGTCTGGCGGTTCCTCAGAAAACTGGGCACGTCACGTCCGAAAGATCCTGCTATACTACTCCTGGGCATATACCCAGAGGATTCCCCAGCATGTCCCCAAGGATATATGCTCCAGTATGTTCATAGCAGCCCTATTTATAATAGCCAGAAGCTGGAAAGAACCCAGGTATCCTTCAACAGAAGAATGGATGCAAAAAAAATGTGGTATATATACACAATGGAGTACTATTCAGCCATTAGAAACATTGAATTCATGAAATTCTTAGGCAAATGGATGGAGCTGAAGACCATCATACTAAGTGAGGTAACCCAGTCTCAAAAGATCAATCATGGTATGCACTCACTAATAAGTGGATATTAGCCTGGAAAACTGGAATACCTAAAACATAATCCACACATCAAATGAGGTACAAGAAGAACGGAGGAGTGGCCCCTGGTTCTGGAAAGACTCAGTGTAGTAGTATAAGGCAAAACCAGAACATGGAAGTGGGAAGGGGTGGGTGGGAGAATAGGGGGAGGGAAGGGGGCTTATGTGACTTTTGGGAAGTGGAGTACCAAAAAAGGGGAAATCATTTGAAATGTAAATAAAAAAAAAAGAGCACTGATTGCATCCACATGGTAGCTCACAAAGTTCTGTAACTCCAATTCAAGGAAATCCAATGCTTTTTTCTGACCATCATGGATAGCAGGCATATATTTGGCACACATACATACATTCAGACAAAACACTGAAACACACAGAAATAAATGAATTCTTAAAACAATAACAAAGAACATTAGATAAGTAATAAGGGCTTATTTCTGGATGGGCAGATATACAAAATGCAACACATATACAAAACAGTATTATTTAGCCCTACTAAGGAAATTTTTATACACATTCCAGTATATGTGGAAGGCATACTGAGAGAAACAAGCCACAAGAGAACAAACACTGCAGGAGAAACTCTCAGGTGTTCATAGCATATTAGGAAGGTGATCACCAGGCTGGATGGAGGTTGGAATATGAAGTCAGTTTGGGAAGGTCCCGGAGAGGGAAGGTGCTCTGTGAACTGCACACTTAAAGATAGAAGAATAGTGGGTTTCATGTTAGGCACATTACAATTAAAACCAAGCAAAACCAAAGCAAAGGAAACAAAAATGCAAGATTGACAGTTGCATAGACACCTCCTGCTCCAGTGTCTGTAATCCACTTTCAAGCTTTCACCCTGGACAGCTTGTCCTGTGACAGGTGGCTAAAGCCACACTCTGCTGGCAGGCCCTCAGCCCTAACTTGGAAATCCCTGGGACAGCATGATCAATTGGCACCCAATCAAAAGCCACCTCTTTAGGCAGCTTATGCTTGTCATCCTGCTGTGACACACCCCTAGTCCAGTACACATGCTATAATAATTAGCATAATGCTAATTATACGAACAACAGGTTCTCATGAAGGTGAGATATGGCTTGTTAATTACTATGGCTGACATATGGATGGCTTCTAATTGGCCAGGTGGTGGTAGCCCACCATGACCCAATAGGTCCCCTCCCCCAGATAAAACAGGACAGCCAGTGAACCCTAAGAGTGATTCCTTTTTGGGGTCCCAACTCCCATCTGTAGTAAATTGGGAGAATGCTTGCATTCCTGGTTCCTAAAGCTGATCAAGGGTATTGCTTCTCTAGAACTATGATCCATACATCCTCCTCATGAAAGCTTATGGAACAGCTGAGAGTTAGGGGGCTGAGGGTACCTGCTTGCCACCAGCTATTCTACTCAAGGCAAACCTTGGTCTGACACTTACTTTTCCTAGATACTATTGGAGAGACCTATGGGGGATAGTTATTAACCCATTCATCATTACCTTTCCTTACTCCCTAATCTACTAAAGAAAACTGCCTACTACATTGCCTACTGGCATTGCCTTGGGGAAGGACCCACATCTGACTGTCTCTCCCTCAGAAGGCATTGGGATTGCTCTGCTGCCATCCTACTGGGACTTCCTACGAGCTCCCAGCCTGTGTGTGGGACCTCTTAGATTCCCACTTCAGTCCAGAGATGTCAACAAGCACATGCCTGGGTGAGCATCTAGATGAGAACTTGGACTCCCACAGCCTTATCTCCCTTGTCATCCTCTTCTGCACCATGGTGTGGGGCAGCTGAGGCAGCTCACTGAAGAAATGTGGGCCCTGCCTTCATCATCTCCATTTCTGCCCTCTTGTCCTTCCCTGAGAAGTAGCTGCCTTCTCCCTTTCTGTAGCAGCAAGCTGGAGCAGATATTTATCTCTAATAATTTCCACTCCAAGAGCCTTTGCCCAGCAGTGCGGTGTCAACATCACTTACGATCTTGATTCTATCACATTAGCGGCCTTCTCGCCCTCTCAGTTCCACCTCAAGTGCAAATGTGATAAGTGAGCTAATCTGTAGGGGCTCCCAGGGCTTCCTCTGGTGACACTCTGCCATCTCCAGAGATATACACAGGGGCTATTGATTCCAGCCTTCCATATCCTCATGAGAATGCTCAGGGTCACTATATCCTGGAGGCCCTGTGAAAATGCTTGCCATGTCTGTTGGGAAAGATCTTCTATTCCCAGGTGTTTGAATTAACCCTGCAGAATTTTGTGCCATTAGTTACATACTCAGCAGTCCTTCCCAGCACTGTGACTTCACATTTGTAAGGGTTCAGGTTTTCATATCATATGTAATACCCCTTTGTGCTGGTGGTTGTTTTATGTCAACTTCACACAAACTAGAGTTACCTGGAAAAAGGGAGACTCAATTGAAAAATTGCCTCATTCATATTTATATACACACATAGGGGCATTTTCTTGATTGATGATTGATGTGGGAAGGCCAAGCCCACAGTTGGTGGTGCACCTCTGGATAGGTAGGACATGGTCCAATGAAAAAAAAAGTCTGAGCAAACCAGTAAGCAGCATTCCTCCATGGTCTCTGCTTTAGTTCCTGCATCCAGGTTCCTGTTTGAGTTCCTGCCTTGGCTTTCCTCAGTGATGGTTAGTATTTTATCACAGCAATAAAAAAGTAAGCTAAGATGGTCCATTACATGTTTTTAGACAGACAGGCAGGTAGGTAAGATGGATGGATGGATGGATGGATGGATAGATGGATGGATGGATGGATGGATAGATGGATGGATGGATTGATGGACAGACAGACAGACGGATGGTACTGTTCATACCAGGCCACAGGTAATATTAACAACAAACTCAGGATCTTCCTGGTTCACCTTCCAAGCTCAGGGATTACTCCACCATTCCCAGCTCCTTTTCATTGGATTTTAAAGGGTCTTCTCATAGTCATAAAGGTTGGGAAAATGAACCCTTTCTATGGTTTGAATGTGCCACCAAATATTCACATGGAAAGCTTAATCCCAAAGTCGTATACTGACAGCATCAAGGTAGGGCCATTGGAAAGTCAGATAAGAAAAGGGAAGGACCTTAAAAAATATATCGAATTAAAAAAAAAGGAAAAAACTTAAAAAAAAAAAAAGAAGAAGAAGAAGAGGAAAGGACAAAAGCTAGTGCACTGCTTTGTCTTGCAAGTAACACCCTCTGCCATATTTATGCAGTATGAGGCCCCTGCTAGATGCTACCGCCATGGGCTTCATAACCCCCAGAACTGTAGGCAGACTTACATGTCCACCCTCTGAACCTTCTCCAAGCCTCTCCTCTCCATGCTCTGGTTCTCTCTACCCTGTTCTCTAGGAGGCATTTCCTGAGAGCTGCAAAGCACACATGTTCTGCCTCCTCAGAGCCCTGGTGACTGAGTGACAGCAGCTTAGCACTATATACTTTGCATATATATGAATCTTATTTACAGACTTATTTAATTCACCAGGACCCTATGAAATTAGGACCCTATCCTATTAAGGATGAGAAACTGAAGCACTGCAGGTTAACTAATTTTTCCAAGATCACAAAGCTACACAGAGAGGGAACTTTCCAAGGGCCTCTGTACTGGCTAGTTTTGTGTGTCAACTTGACACAGTCTGGAGTTATCACAGAGAAAGGAGCTTCAGTTGGGGAAGTGCCTCCATGAGATCTAGCTGTGGGGCATTTTCTCAATTAGTGATCAAGTGGTGAGGGCCCCTTGTGGGTGGTGCCATCCCTGGGCTGGTGTTCTTGGGTTCTATAAGAGAGCAGGCTGAGCAAGCCAGGGGAAGCAAGCCAGTAAGAAACATCCCTCCATGGCCTCTGCATCAGTTCCTGCTTCCTGACCTGCTTGAGTTCCAGTCCTGACTTCCTTTAGTGATGAACTGCAACGTGGAAGTATAAGCTCAATAAACCCTTTCCTTCCCCCAACTTGCTTCTTGGTCATGATGTTTGTGCAGGAATAGAAACCCTGACTAAGACAGCCTCCAAGCTGATGGGTCACTTTCCTAGTCAAGACACTGTGGTTCCAGAATCCGTGTTCCTGATTCATTTCATCTTTTTTTTTTTTTTTTTTTTTTTTTGAGACAGGGTTTTTCTGTGTAGTCCTGGCTATCCTGGAACTCACTCTGTAGACCTGGCTGGCCTCAAACTCAGAAATCCACCTGCCTCTGCCTCCCAAGTGCTGGGATTAAAGGCATGCACCACCACCGCCCGGCTCATTTCAGTTTTTTTAAAGCTCTGTTTCAGACTTACCCTAGGCAGCAGGGCCTGTTTCTCACTCATTGCTAACATTGTTTGTTGAGTCTCTAATGCTGTCTACTTCCCAAAGGGTGAGACTTTAACAGTATGGAAAGGAAAGAAATCCCCTTTTGGAATTTCCTTGTGGTTTCCTGTCAGAGCACAATCCAAGAATGGAGTTCTAGGAGGGGTATTCTGAGTGGTTGTAAGAGAACTCCAAGAAAACAAGACAAGTTTTGTGACCTCAGTTTCTTCAAAAACACAGAATTGTTCTTAGAATGTGCTTTCCTGGCCCTTCCAGGTGAAACAGATAAGAATAAGTTTACTTTAGATTATTCTTCACAACTGGCTGTTGCGTTCAAAGAGTGTGCAACCCACATATTCACTCACCCTCTGCTCAATGACTACAGTTGATTTCAGAAGCCTAAATGGACCACTGATGAAGAATCAGTGCCCTTCAGTTTTAATCCCAAATTTTGCTGTGGCCATAGGCAAATTACCTCAATCTCTCTGAATCTCAATTCTCTTCTGAAAAAAAATGCTAGAGGGCCTGGGTCACAGGGAATGTGGGATGAGATGAAATGAGGCACAAGCCAGACACCTGATTGTGAAGACAGATAACTGCTGCCACCATCACTCCATGGGACATGGCTTGAGACACCTGGGTGTCTTTAGCAGTTCTATTGCTGAAAAATTGTAATATGAGTATAAACAGCCACTCTATGGCTCAGTTTCCCCATTTGCATAATGAAGGCCCAGCTCCATCTCTCCTTAGGCATCTGAAATTCTAGGGATCTGCTTGTAATGCACAGTGGCATAATGTTAGACCATTTTATTGTGACAATTTAAAGGAGGAAAGATTTGTTTGGCTTGTGGTTTCAAAGGATGCAGACAATAATTGGCTGGGTCTGTCATTTCTAGGCTGGCATGAGGCAGGACCTGTTGGCAGACAGCCGGATGGGGCAGCGCTGTTCATTATACAGCAGCAGAGAACATGCCTGTGCTCATGTCTTCTTTCTTCCCCTTTTAGTCCATTATGGTCCCCAAACTATGGAATAGTGGCACCACATTCAAGGAGCCTTAGCTAATCAGCTCTTGAAACACCCTCACAGACACACCCAGAAGAGTGCTTTACTAATATCGTAGTCACTTCTCCATCCAAGCAAGTTGACTATCAAGACTAACCAACACAAGCATCATTTCTGTTGCTGCCATGGTTACTGTTTCATAGTCCAGCTCACACTGTCAGCAGTACAATGCGGGTATAAATGTCCTCCTTGGCCTTTCTACGGATTGATACAATCTTCAGGGAACACAGCAAACAGCAAAAGATCTAATGACTCGAGGAAGACAAGTCAGATTTAGAACAACCATGGAGAGAAACCTACAGTGCAGCAGGAACCGAGGGATAGTGAAGCAGTAAGATCAAGGCTCAATCAAAATGGGAAGCACCACCTGACAGCAGATGAGGGTCAGAACAAATGCAAGCCTCCTCTGAAAGACAGTCACAGGAACAGCAATGCTACAGGAGTGCAAGCATAGTCAGTCAGGGACATTGATACTATGTCACATGATGGCAATAATCCGGCCTGACCTGCTGCCTCTGAAAAGCCACTGACTTGTCCTGGATTTTTTTTTTAAGCGAAACAGGTTCTCATTAGCCCAGATTGGCCCAAAACTCTCTCTTTCTCACCAAGGATGATCTTGAATCTCTGATCTTCCTCCATCTCCACCCCCAGCCCCAAATACTGTGATTACAGACACGTGCCACTATACGTGTCCTATGTGGCACTGAGGGCTTTGTGCTTGCTAGGCAAGTTATCTACCAATTAAACCGTATACCAGCTCTCTTAAACCTTGATTACTCTAGCAGACTCTGATGGCCCACAAGACACCTTTCAAGTCTCCTCTGAAAGCAGCATTCACAAGGTTCCTGATCTGGGTGATATCCCTTCTGTGCTCAGCAGAGGATCCTGCCATCCAGTAAGGGGAAAGCCAGAGTCCACCAGGAACTCATGTGAACTCTCCTCCCTCAATCTATGCCTTGATAGTTAGGCCTCTGTCTGGATATACATACTGTTCACCCATTGCTTGCCATGGGTTTTTGCTTTGGCTCTAAGATTCTAAAACTATTCACCAACCCCCACTGCTCTCCCTGACTCTGTTCTGCTTATCTCCTAAGCATTCTTCCAATCAAATGCACTAAATATTAGCCATATTCATCTCCATTATTGTCTACTTCTTCTCTCTGCAGTGCAAGTCCATGAATATTGTTGTCTTCCTTTGTACACAGCAGTAAGCTCTCAGTAACTGGAAGAGGATCTGGGAGAGGTAGAAACGCAATAAGCATTTTAAGTGAGGAAGTGGGTGGGTGGTGCGTGTCAAAAAACCTCCTCACAAATATATTAGGATGCTGCCAGCGAGACATACAGGAAAGCCCTAGGAGGCCATTAGAGACAGAACGCAGAGGACAGAGATGGAATCCCTCATGTTTACATAGTGACTAAAAGACTAAATGTGCACAAGGCAGAGGAGGGTGAAGAGACTGAGAAGGTACACACCTGATAAGGCTATGCCTCCATGCCAGGCAGAGACCCTTGTCAGTCCAACAGCACTCTAATGAGTCAAGACTCAACAGAAGGTTCCTGAAACAAGGCCAAGGCAAGGCAACCTCCCCAGCTCAGCAGCAGTAAGCTCACTCCCCTCACTGATACTGAAGACCAAAGAGCTCATCTATTGAGATCATTATGCCCAAAGAAATGAGCCTGGTACGTATACCCCACCATGTATGAACAGCAGTAGCTTGAAAAATCACAAACCCAGCACTTGCTAGAGGACACATACTATTTTCCTTCCAAGTTTTTCAATTATAATAAAATATATATAACATTGAGCATCGTGACTTGTTTTTTTAAATTCTTACCTTTTATTATGTGGCTATGGATAATGCATATGTGAGAATGTGGCCATGGCACACAAGTAGAAGTCCAAGGGCCACTTTGAAGAGCTGGCTCTCTTCATGGCTTCTCTTTCTACCATGGGATCTAGGCATGTACTCATGTTTTCAGACTCGCATGGTCAGTGATTTCACCTATGGAGATTCTCACCAGCCCACTGTAGCCATCTTAAAGTGAGCCGCTCCATGGCATCAAGTACATTTATTACAATATGGAATTGTCACCACTATCCATCTCGAGGACTTTCCCATCTTTCCAGATTAAAATTAGGTCACTCTTAAATATATCCCCACCCCTCTCCATGGCCAGGCAGCCTCCATGCTACTTACTTTCTACACCTTTGAATGTCACCATTCAAGGGACCTCACCTAAAAGGAATCAGAAAACACATGTCTTTTTTATGTGCCTTGTTACACTCAGCATACTGTCCTCAAGGACCATCCATGATATAGCCTGTGTCAAAAGCTCCTTTTTAAATCTGAGCATTGCTCCATCATGGCATATGTTTTGTTTACTCTTCATTTGCTAATGGACATCTGGAAGTTTCTCCCTTCCACCACTGCAAATAACACTGATAAAAACCTGGGTGTTCAGATAACTCTCCAACCCCTGACTTCAGCTCCTCTGGGTGAATGCTCAGATGTGAGGTTGCTAGGGTGTGTACTCATTCCAGCCTTAATTTTTGCTAATTATGATGTGCAGGGGATTGATCCCAGAGCCTCTCACACACACAAGTGTCTATCACAATAACACCTTCAACCCCTACTTAAGCTTTTGATGAACCAGCATGCTGTTTTCAAAAGCAGATACACCATTTGTATTCCTACTGTAGTACACAAGGTTTCTAGTTTCTCCACATCTTTATTGACAGACAGATGTGCTTTCAGTGTTTTTGACAGTAGCTAGTGCCTGAGCGTTGGTACTATGGGGGAGGGGAGGTGTGTGGCTTTGACTGGCATCTCCTAATGCTGTGGAGCAGGACTAGATTCTACTTAAAAGTGATTAGTTAATTAGTAATAATTAACTTACTTAGGCCCAAACAGTATAATGAAATAGACACCATTGTCATCTTATTTTACAGTTGTACACACTGATGCACAGGGTATTTCAGCATTTGCCAAATAGTACAGAAACTAATGTCATAAGCCAGGATTTGAACCCAGGGTGTGAGTGAAAAGTCGTCCCCCTCCCCCACCATAAGAGGAATGGTACCCACTAGTCAGCTGATTCCTCCCAAGTTAATCACCTCAGTTTCAGGGCAACATTAAAATGTGGGAGGGAGGTGGAAAAGCTCACATCAAGGTTCAATGAAGCTTCAGTAATTGTTATAAACGTGTCTTTATGCTAACACAGAAAAAACAAAATGCAACACCATTTTCCTAAAAATTCCATTCATCAAAGTATTAGATAAGAAACAGTCAGCATTTGCTTTCTAAACATGGAATGCAAGTGCACACAAGAGCGATAAATGTAATGATAGTCTTAAGCAACTCTATCTTTGAAGTATCAATAGCCTCATTTTCTGGGGAGATTACTGCAGGTGGGAGAGACGCAGATGCCTGGAGCTCTGCTACACAACAAAAGCTCAATTAGGAGAGAATCAAAAGCCAGGGTTTCCTGGACTAAAGTGTGCAGCAACACCACACTTTTCCACTGAAGGCAGTAGTCATACAGATGGGCAGGGCTGACACCGGGAGTTCCTAAGCAATGGTGCCTCATGAAGGTGGGGCACTGAAGATGGGCTGTACAGGCTGGTTTTGAGTGTCAAATTCATACAAGCTGGAGTTATCACAGAGAAAGGAGCCTCCCTTGAGGAAATGCTTCCATGTGATCCAGCAGTAAGGCATTTTCTCAATTAGTGATCAAGGGTAGGAGGGCCCATTATGGGTGGTGACATCTCTGGGCTAGTAGTCCTGGGTTCTATAAGAAAGCAAACTGAGCAAGCCAGGGGAAGAAATCCAATAAGCAGCACCCCTTCATGGCCTATATACATTAGCTCCTGCCTCTAAGTTCCTGCCCTGTGTGATTTCCTGTCCTGACTTCCTTTGGTGATGAATAGCAATGTGAAAGTGTAAGCTGAATAAACCCTTTCCTCCCCAATTTGCTTCTTGGTCATGATGTTTTATGCAGGAATACAAACCCTGACTAAGACACTGGTATATTCAGGAAGGTGAACATATATAAGACAGACCACCAGCTGACCTAGCTGCCCCTCCATCTTACTCACCTCTCCACTGACAGCTCCTACATAGAGTCCTCTGCCCTGTTAACTAAGGATGGAGGGGCATAGTCTGACAGCAGTCTCCATGTGTGTGAACCTAGAAGTTCAGTTAGATACCTGCTGTAGCCTTTTGTCTCACTTTGTTTTATTTCATGGTTTTTCAAACTAAAAAGGAAACTCCAACCACATAAGACTACACCTCTGCCTTGGTGTAATTATTTATATATTGGACATAAACTTGAGCCTGTTCCCTTAAAACAAAGCAGTATATATCAGGGTTCCCAAGAATATGCACAGAGATGCTGGGGTAAAGCAAGGAGCCTTGACTGACGGCCATAAGGTATGGTAGGCAGGTCCTGCCTCTAGCTTCCAGTGACCTACCTCTTCCTTTGCTCCCTCCACCTCCGGCTGGATACCTGGTTCTGCCATAAAAAAGACCTCCCAAACATACCTGTCATGGTTCTGAGAACAAATGTCGCCAAATCTCTCAGAAAACGGTAGTGGTGGGATGCCAGATAACAAAACACAGGGACCAACATTCCCTCCCATAGGCTATATCTGGCTGGAAGCAAAACCAGCACAAGCCCCAGAGAAGGAGAACACACACTCTGAGAGTAAATACAGTCTCAAAGGACCAACTATAACTACAAAGCCCAAGATACAGTGTCCCTATGCCTCCTTAAAGAGAGATGCACTCCTCCCGTGCTGTGGTGTGGATGGTACCCTAACCTGCCACACTAGCCATTATACAGAAATATGGCACTTGGCACTTGGCACAGACAAGTACAGAGAATGCCTGTAAACTGATAGCAATCAGCTGTGTTTGACTCATGATTGACAGATCTATAATTTACATCTTTGTTTTAGTGTGTTTCCCTTCTGATTATAAAAACAAAGTCAGGGAGATGGAGGAATACAAATTGCTAAGCGGGTAAGGCATCTACCACACAAGCACAAGGACCTGGATTTGAATCACCAGAGTCCATGTAAAACTGAACACAGTAGTACACATCTGTAATCCGAGTGTTTCTATAGCACTCTTACAGCAAGATGGGAGGCAGAGACAAGAGTCTCTGGAAGCTTGCATGCCAGCTAGCCTGGCATATGAAAGGGCAAACAAAAGATCATGCTTTAAATAAAGCAAAAGACAAAGACCAATATCTAAGACTGTCTTCTGACCTCTACAAGTGCACTGAGGCATGCATATATATCGTACATATACATCTCTCTCTCACACACACACACAAAGTAGGAAGGGAAAGAGAGAGAGAGAAAGGGGGAGAGAGAGGAGAGAGAGGAGAGAGAGAGGAGAGAGATGCAAAACCTGTGGTGTACCTCTTATGCTCTAAACACAGAAGCCACCTAGGTCTCAATAAGCATTCACAGGACAGAGATACCTAATGATGTGTTCCTTAGAACACTCCTCTACCATTAAATGAAGAGAACTTTAAACTTTTTCCTACTTATTTTCCCTCTGTCCATTTCCTCTATTCTACTCCCTCTATCCACTCTTATAAAAGTAGTACTAACCAGCACAGTCTGTACATGACAGAATGTTTTTGATGACTTTGCTTAGCAGTCCTGTTTGACCCTTGTCCACCTATACCTTAGAGATATGTGTGCATGAGCCCCAGGCTGCTGAGTAAGCCAGCTCTGTCATGACTTGGTACAGGCTGCCTGGGTAAGAATTGTCCTCTACACACTCAATACCCTTCTTCATGTGACTTCAGAATCCAAGTTCCATAGAAGACTAGTCACGTGAACGTGGCTTCACTCTTACTTCACACTTCACCAAAAGAGACACAGAGTCTAAGAGCACACATGCTTACAGAAACATACAGAAATGCTGTACTGAATCTCTACATCCTCACTGGATGCTGAAGTTTTTACATGCTGAAGTTTTAACTTAAAGACTAGCTAAAAATAGCATGAGGGGCAGGTTCTTTCCTTCCCACACAAAATGGGCTTATCCAAGGTATTAGTCAACTTCCATCCCTGTGACAAAATACTTAAGCTAATCAACTTAAAAAGAGAAAAGTCTCATTTGGACTCAGTTCCATAATCCTTTGT
This sequence comes from Apodemus sylvaticus, assembly GCF_947179515.1. Taxonomy (NCBI): domain Eukaryota; kingdom Metazoa; phylum Chordata; class Mammalia; order Rodentia; family Muridae; genus Apodemus; species Apodemus sylvaticus. Next base: position 121,852,429 of record NC_067473.1, read on the forward strand.
TTTCACTGCTTTTAGACCTATGTAAGGTAGCACAGTGTCTTAGTCACTGTTCTATTGCTATGAAGAGATATCATGACCAAGGCAATTATAACAAGAGAAAGCATTTCATTGAGGGCTGGCTTACAGTTTCAGAGGCTTAGTCCATTATCATCATGACAGGAAGCATGATGGCATACAGGCAGACACTGATGCAGTAGCTGAGAACTATATCCTGATCTGTAGGCAGGAGACTCTGGACTTCGTATGAACTTTTGAAACCTCAAAACTCACCCGCAGGGACACACTTCCTCTGACAAGTCACATCTCTTAACCCTTCTAATGCTTTAAAATAGTGTTACTCCTTGGTGACTAAGCATTCAAATATATGAGTCTATTGAGAAGGCTAGGCTGATTCCATGACAGGCTTCAAATCAGTTCAGGAGACAAGGCCTAAATCTCTTTTTCCTAAATTTTCCTGGGCAGTCCAGGCCTCAGAAGCTGCCCTGCCACCTGGCCTGAGGCAAGGACAATGGGTCAGCAGCAGTTTCCAGACTTCCTTAGCTACTTCCTCAGCAACAGTTTCCAGACCTCCCCAGCAAGTTTCAAGCCCCAGTGGACCCAACAGATTAACATAGAGGTCACCTACCGTGGAACTCCCTAATGTGCTTTAAACAGGCCGGCAAGCTTTCTTGGTTGTCTCTCAATCTTGGTAATAGGAAACCCTAGCATGCTGGACTTCTGCAGAATAAAACACTCTTTGCGTTTACATGCTATTTGAGTCTGGGGTGTCATTCTTTGGTGAATCATGGACCCTTACACTATGAGGACCATTCTTTTATTTTCCCTCCATCTATTTATTTACTTACTAATTTATTTATTCATTTTACATCCCAATCACATCCCACCTCTCTCCATCCCCTCTCCCCTTCTCCTTTGAGAAAGGGGACCCCCTCTCTGGATACCAACCCACCTAGGCACATCAAGTCACTGCAGGATATCATGAAGACCATTCTTATTCAAACCATCACACACAAGCTGCCAGGAGCAGGTGGCAAAACAAAGTTGTTCCCCAAATGTATCCAGGAAGCAAGTTAAGAAAGGAGACTGGCATCTCCCAGTGAACAAACTTCCTCTTAAAGGTTCCATCGCCTTTCTACAGCACTAAGCTAGAAACCAAGCCTTCAACACAGTGGGCACTGGGGGAAGTGCCAACTCCAAAATGAAGCAACCAGAACCATACATAACTTCCGTTACTTTTACAGTGAAAGAGTAGGAGGACATTAATTGTCCCTCCTAGAAGAGGCAGACAGGATAATGGTTATCAGGTCCTTCGGGGTGGCTTTGCCTTATGTAGTGGCTATTTCTAGTTGTCAGCTTGACTATATCTGGAATGAACTATAATCCAGAATTGGAAGGCTGACCTGTGATCCTAATCTGAAGACTGGGAGATTCAAGTTTCTGTGCTGGATCATGGCATGAAGATCTTGAGGCACAGTGGCTATGAATCCCATAAGATGAAGACAGGGAGATCTCATCAGACAGTGGTGGCACATGTCTTTAATCCCAGTACTTGGGAAGCAGAGGCAGGCAGAATTCTGAGTTCAAGGCCAGCCTAGTCTACAGAGTAAGTTCCAGGACAGCCCGGGCTACATGGAGAAACCCTGTCTCAGAAAAAAAAAAAAAAAAAAAAAAAAAAAAAAAAGACAGGAAGATCTCTGAGTTCAAGGCCATCTGGGATAAAGCAAGTTCCAGATCCAGGTTTGATGACACACACCTTTAATCTGGAGACTTTCATAAGGACATTGAAAGAAGGAAGATTTATGAATCTCTCTTATTTGCCTGCTTGCCTTGTAGGACTGAGCAACCACTAGATCCTTGGACCATTATTGGGGAGTTGGACTACAGACTGTAAGACATCAACAAATCCCCTTACTATATAGAGACTACCCATAAGTTCTGTGACTTGAGAGAACCCTGACTAATACATCTTATGAGAGGGAGGTATCTCCAGATCCTGAGGGTACCCAGAAAAGGCTTCTTAATTCTGAGAAACTATATCCAGACATGGATAGGGTTGGGTCACCCACACCTAAGGCCCGGCGCTTGGAAGACAGAATTTGTGTTTATATTCACATGATGGTTCATTGAATTACATATGCCGTGCAGTTAACTCAAGGCCAAGTGCTCAAACAAGAGGCCTGAGAACTCGTAGTAGCCCGTGGCTACAAAAGCTTTATGGTGTGTTAATTATAGGGTATTTGGTTTTCCAACTTGCTTCAAATTCTTAAATCATGTGTTCCTAGTCAGAAGACTGAACGATGGGAAGGGTCTGAAGACTTCTTTTTATTGTTAACCTGTAAGCAGATGCCACTAGAGTCTCTTGGCCCCTAGGTGCTGCCTATCATGCATAATCCAAAAGGCCAGTGGTGCTAAGGCTGAAAAGCTAGACATCCCCCACACACAGTGTTCTCAGGGGAAATCATGTAATAAACCAACAATTATTACTATATATAAATAATAGGTGGCACACACCTTTAATCCCAGCACTTGGGAGGCAGAGGCAGGTGGATTTCTGAGTTCGAGGCCAGCCTGGTCTACAGTGTGAGCTCCAGGACAGCCAGGGCTACACAGAGAATCCCTGTCTTGAAAAAACCAAAAAAAAAAAAAAAAAAAAAAAAGGTGTCTGCTTAATTGAAGAAGTCTCTGGCTAAAATGACAAAAGTATGATAAAATAGAAAGTAGTAATGGTTACATGACACAAGGCTTTACAAACGTCATTATATCAACTGGACCCCTTGACTACACTATACTGAATGTCCACTTGAAGCAATTAATATGGTCTATTCCATGGTATATGCATTTAAATGACATTTTAACTATTATGCATGGCTTATATTTATATCACACATAACTATACATTTCATACAATGTTCATACATTTATTAGAGATGATTCTAAACGTCCAATACTTCAAGTTTATAATGTACCAAACACACTCAACAGAAGCCATGCTTGGAGTTTGGCATTTGGATACTTCCCTGGCTAGGGCTATACAGTACAATGCTCTTTCAGCTGTGGTACAGTGGCAACAAGCCACATTTCCCAGCCACACAATCACAAAGGAAAGCAACAAATGCTCCACAGAGAACTGTGCCGCTGTGCTGGGAGAAGTAGAAGTTTGGATGTATTCAATGTTCTTTCCAAACTAACTAGATTTTCAATTCAAGCTGTTTTTATCAAGCAGTGACCCATTGTAAACCAAGGTGCAGCTACAGCTCATAATGTCAAGTGTTTACTCTGTATCAACCACCATCACAACCTAGGACATCAGTGAGCTCCATTGTGGGGACAAAGAACCAGTCAGAAACACTGTCCCTTAGGGAGCCCAGGCAACAATGAGAAAAGGAAAATGGACAGAAACAAAACCCAGAAAACAACATGCAATGGCCGTCAGAAGGCAAACAGGAGGAAGCATAAGAGAGGCACAGGAGCCAGAGGTGAGAGTATCCATCAGAGAGGAACAGGAGGAGAGTATGCGGCACCAGCAGCGATTGGACCCTGTTCCCCAACCCAAGAACAGGCTTGGAGATTGTCATACAGGATCCCAGCCCAATTACTGGGTATTCAAAGGCACATTCTTCAACCTTTCTATGTCCATTTTTCCACCCCATAAAAGGAGATGACAAAACCTGTTTTTGGATGCTGTCACAAGAATATACATACTATACTGACCCATTTAAAAAAATAAAAGGTTACAAGCTGGGCAGTGCTGGCACACACCTTTAATCCCAGCACATGGGAGGCAGAGGCAGGTAGATTTCTGAGTTCGAGGCCAGTCTGGTCTACAAAGTGAGTGCTAGGACAGCCAGGGCTACACAGAGAAACCCTGTCTCGGAAAAAAACAAACAAACAAACAAAAAAAGTTACAGTTAATATAAGTAAACATGATAAGAACAACAAGGCACAGTCACAGATACACACCCCACACCCCACAATACTGGGGACTTATAAACATGCCCAAACCTATAAGAGAGAAACATAAGCAGGCAAACGCTCACTAGAAGGTTTGATATTCTGTCAAGACAGATCACTTCTAAAGATACCCCACTTTATTTTTGGGGGGAGGATGGAGGTGGGGTGTGTTTGTTATAAAAGAAAAGAACAAAACAAGACTATTGGCTTTTTCAGAAGGAAAGCAATAGTCTACTGGGGGAGGACATTAGGAGACAAGTGTTCTAACTTAAGGCCTGTCCTTAGTCCCCCTAAGAACCAAGTGGAAGGAGGCATTGAAACAAACAGGCAAGTCTGTAAAGTGAGAAACCCTACAAATTTGATTAAAATCTAAAGTTGTTTTGCTTTTTAAAAAAATTTAATATATCAAAAGGCCTGCTTTAGTGACATGCTAGTCCCACCAAAAAAAATAACCCCAATAACACCCAGCCACCCGTCAGTAACAATGTTCAAGTTGGCCAGTCAACTCATACTTCTATGTATGTGGATTAAATATATACATCCCCTAAACCTAAGCCCAGAGACAGGCGGTGGCAAGCGGTGGCAAGCGGTGGCACTTTACCGGCTACCTGCCCAACATTTACTCCTGCAGCCTGGGCAGCTTCACAACCCTAAGCAGTAGTGAAGCTGAGCCCCCAACCAACTTTCCCGGTACTGCATCCCCACCCCTACCTCAAGAGAGCCTCACTTCTAAACCAAGCTCCTCCCTCAAACTTGGAACCCAGTGAATAGGATGATTCTCCCAATTAGAAAGACATACATCCACACATCCATTTTATATATATATATATATATATATATATATAACTTTTAACATTTAAATATAAAAATACTACTCTGTTTTGTGTTATAAACAGAGAACCAAGAAATGCCAACTTTTTTCTTTACAGTAGGGCCATCCATCAGGTGACATATTGAGCTATGTTCACAGAGGGGATGAACTCCCCTCCCTCAAGCTAAGGAAGCATGGCACAAGAGACCAACCTTCAACTCCTCACCTGACTTCCATTTGGAACAGAAATGGAAAGCCCCTTTAGAAATAACAGCTCTCTACCAAGAGGGGAAATGTCAATCTAAGCCGTTGGGCCTGCCCTTTTCCTGAAGAAAAAAAAAAAAAGTCCTCCTTCACCACAAGTACACCCACTTTGTGACAGCTATGCTTACTGGACATGCATTCCGCATGAGATGAGACAGTGGGTTACCATTCCCCTCCCCCCTCCCACTCCCCACTAGAAAAGCTAGATAGGAAAGAAAGGGTTGGCTGTGTAGACATTAAGAACTCAACCCCTCCATGACCAATAAAAGCAAGATTAACTGGGCATGAGGAATAAAAAGACCTTGATATTCCATCCTTTGCGTTACAGTGGGGACAACTGGGAGAGGAAAGAGTTGGGAGTGGGATGGACTAGGAAGGGCTCAAGATTACAGGAAGTCTAGTCCACTTAGTTCTTATATTGGAAGGGCTCGTTGCCATTTTCGTTGAGGAAACATGTGAGGACAATGGCGTCTGTGACACCCCCACTTTCTATGCTGAGTCCCTCAGTGCCAGAAGCACACTTTGGTTAACTCTGTTAGCTTCTTGTTACACAGCCCCTAGCTGAGTCAAGCGTGCTACCCCGGATCCTAGAACAATTAAGCCTAGCCCAGCCAGTCCATCACACCTCCTGCCTGTCCTGCACAGCCTGGAGCCCAGGGAGGCTCAGAGACCCTCGAGAAAAATCTGTTTTCAGGTTCAGGGGCCCCATGTGCTCCTCTGAGTCTGAGAAAGCTAAGGATATAAGGGAGGGGCATTTAGGCTGGTGAAGTTTGTGGAGGCCCAGCAAGAATCCAACATTTAGAACCTCAGATAGTGCCACTTCATAAGACATTTGGCAGTTCCTAACAAAATGAACCCTTCTCTTATAAACAATCACACATCACATTCTAGTGTTTACCCCAAGGAGCTAAGAATTTGGATCACATGGAAACCAGCACATGGATGTTTGCACCAGCTTTCACTGTGATTGCCAAAACAATCAAGGAAGATAACCTTCAACCGGCAAATAGAGAAACAAACCGCAGCAGACCCAGACAGTAGAATGGCATTTGCCACTAGAAAGAAAAGAGCAATCAAGCCACAGAGACAGGCAGTAATTTAGATCACATGACTAAGTGAACAAAGCCATTCTGAAAAGTTACATACTACCTGCTAACTGACATTCTGGAAAAGATAAAACATAGGGACAGTAAAATGATCCATTTTGGCCAGAGCTCAGAAGAAGGGAGGAATGAACAAGTAGATTTTAAGAGCAATGGCAGCCAGGTGGTGGTGGCGCACACCTTTAACCCCAGAACTTGGGAAGTAGAGGCAGTTGAATTTCTGAGTTCGAGGCCAGCCTGGTCTACAGAGTGAGTTCCAGAACAGCATTCTTCTGTGTGACGCTGTAATGGTACATACACACAAACCTCTATACATCTATCCAATCCACAGTGCATCTAACACCAAAAGTGAGCCTTCACATAAGCTGTGAACCAATGATAATAACGCATCAGCCAGGCAGTGGTGGCGCATGCCTTTAATCCCAGCACTTGGGAGGCAGAGGCAGGTAGATTTCTGAGTTCAAGGCCAGCCTGGTCTACAGAGTGTTCAGCCCTGTACAGCCAGGGCTACACAGAGAAACCCTGTCTCGAAAAAACAAAACAGTCTAGAAAGCAGAGATGTCAGAGGACACCTGTTAGTATGAACTGTAACCAAACAGTTAAGATTAAGCACCTTGGGCTGGAGAGATGGGTCAGTGGTTAAGAGCACTGCCTGCTCTTTTAGAGGTCCTGAGTTCAATTCCCAGCAACCACATGGTGGCTCACAACCATCTGTAATGGGAATCCATTGCCCTTTTCTGGTATGGCTGAAGACAGTGACAGTGTACTCACATATATGAAATAAATAAATCTTAAAAAAAAAAAAAAAAAGAGCCGGGTGGTGGTGGCACACGCCTGTAAACCCAGCACTCTGAGAGGCAGAGGCAGGCGGATTTCTGAGTTCGAGGTCAGCCTGATCTACAGAGTGAGTTCCAGGACAGCCAGGTCTATACAGAGAAACCCTGTCTCGGAAAAACCAAATCCAAAAAACCAAAAAAAAAAAAAAAGATTAAGTAGCTCTTACTGAGTGCCCATTGTATTCCTCTCAACTGGGCAGCAGCTGCCACCACTACTCTCTCAGCTACTCAAGCCAGAATCCCTGGAGTCCTCATGATGTCATCACATTAGTCCCACCCCATCTGGGGGCTTCTGCATCTCAAATTCGGGCTTCTCCCCCCAGTGCCACCCCTTTCCCACACAAGCCCTCTCCAGCCCTGCCACAGACTCCCTCCACCTCCCATGGGCCTCCCTCCACGCCACAGCCAGAGGCAGCTATTAAAGAGACAAGTTAGGGCATCTTATCCAAGCCTGGTATTTCTAAGTGTGTCCTGTAGCATCCAGAACAAAATTCCAATTCCACCATGGCTTTTGTCAGCCTCCCTCTTTACTCCACCCTCCACCATATAGGAAACCCATGATTTCCATTAGAATAGGATCTGGCACATGGTAAGTATTTGGTGAAGACACCTTCAAATGAGCAATCTCAAACTGTGCCTGGCAGATAAAACCACGTGCAATCCTAAAAGAAGGAAACCCAGATACAACCCAATGTCACCATGCTCACAAGCAACCCAGTGGCTGGCCTGCATAAATGCAAATGTCACACATACAGGAAGAGGCCACTGAGAAGGCACAATATTCACAGGGAACATCATCATTCCCAAAGGCCAGACATGTGAATCGTAGAAGATGTGGAGGCAGGCTGATGGATGGAGTGCTTAAAGCTGTAACTGTTTTCACTAAGCACATGTTAACTTGATGACTGCAGATGATCAATCAGGTGGTCCTGTTGCTGTTCAATGCTGACTTCTCTGGAACCATCTCTGGAGGTCTATAGCCCCCTATCCCTTTTGCTCCTACCCATCTATATAAGACTGCACTGGTCTCCACTTCTGAGAATCAACAGATGCCAGGAATGGGGCACACAGGACAACCCCCGGCAGGCAGATGCTACAGACGGTCAATAGGCCCATTTGTTGTAGTGCTCAGTGGGAGAAGTTTCAGCATATACTGTTATTAATGACTTTATTTATATACCAATATTTAGAACTGCTTGCAATTAAGCAGATCTGCTTTCAAAATATGACTAATTAGAACAGTCGTGCTGGCAGGGAGACTTCTGTAGGAAGCCACGCTGCTCTAGGAAAAGTTGTCTCTGCCAGAGGTTGACCAGGTGCAGGAAACTGGGGTACAGCTTCTGAGCCTGGAGGGTGAGTGGGGGTGAGGGCAGGGGAAGGGGTTATAGAAAAGTGGATAGGGCTGGAAAGCAGGGAATACAGAAGTCCAATCCTCTGACCTAGAGGCTTAATCTGTATGATGCTAGTTAACTACATTCTCTGGCCTGACATTTTCTGCTACATTCTTGGAAGGCAACCAAAAAGGTATGGTGTTCCCTAATTCCTGAGTTGACATTTCAGGGGAGCTGGAAGAGGGGTATCTATGCAGTGAGGCAGAAACCCCAATCGATAGCAATGAGCTGTGTGTTACACTTGACATTAATCACCAATGAGTTTCTGTCCCACCACCTCCTTGTTGATTCCATCGAGTAAGAGGAAAGACTTTATGCTCTTCACTGAATGACTGAATTTATTCAAAGTGGGTGCATCTGGGAAAGGCAGCCAAAGAGTACATCCCTGTAAATGAGAATTGCACAAGATCCATCACCTACATCCAAGGTCAAGGCTGGCCCACCACTGACTCTTCCCTGATTCCAGCTCAGATCTCTAGTCTATGCCTGGCACTGGCGTGGGCTGAGATAATACAGAGACAGAGGATTGACCTCAATCCCAAAGCCTTGCAAATTTGGTGACATGGACTAGAAAAGAGTCAGCCACATTTCTTTGCAGCTAAGAGGTCAGGACCCAGATTGCGAGGCTCAGCTGGTTCTCTGAAGGAGCTAGGTCAGGTCAAGGTCAGGGTTTCCTTCCCTGCAACACCCATGTTCAGTGTCCTATCTGGAGAGACACAGGGCCAATACTTATCTAAAATAAGGACCACTCTGCAGAGCCATCCCAGCTGCAGAACTTTGGAGACATGGTCTGAGGGGCCTCTACTGAAACTGTCATACTCCAGTGTGACCTCTTTCCAAAACAAGCCTTCTTACAAGTGCCGTTCCCAAGAGCCCCTCAATGAACCCACTTTCTCTCAAGTCCCTTCTCAGGCACAACACACCCCAGTCCCCTATTAGAATGCTGTCCTCTGCCCTCTTCTCCCATTGTCCTGCTATCAGCTGGGCTGCAGGGATAGGTATTCACTAATCTGCCTCTGGAATTCTAGGACAGAGCTAGGGCAGAGAAGATGGCCTGGTATCCTAAAAAGCTCACTCCATTATTCCAGGTGAATCCCCTAGAATAACTAACCCTTGAAATTCACAGCTCAGCTCCCTCTGTAGTCTTTGGCAGTCTGTGCTACGAGCCTTGTTAACTGTGACCCTGTGTGGTTATGTCTTAGATAGATCAGCCAGGACCTAGCATAAAAACCATCTACCTTGGGCTTTATGGATTTGTAGACTATTTGGCTAGTTTTGTCTTTGGCAAATTTCATAAGTCAGAGTGTTTTATATCATGGGGAGAGTCACAGCTCTTGAGTCTACATAATGCCGCTTGTGTATCTACTCAGGTGTTGAGAACAAGGCTTCCTTCCTGTGACCATACAGGAGGACCTCAAACCGGCCTGCCCAAGGAGTGTGGGCACAAAGGGCAATAGGTGGGTACCTGAGTCCTGCTTCCTCAGATGCCTGGGGTCACATGAGTAAACAATGGTAATAGTGGTCACAGCAATAAGGAGAGCCAATTACTGGCCACACTAAATTCCAGAGTCTCTGTACTCAGCACTTTGGAGGTCCTCACCTTCAACAAGCTTGAGAAGGACTATCATCCCCACTTTGCAAATGAAGAAACTGAGGCACAGAAAGGCCCTGTGAAATACAGGGGCTACACACTGGGTTTTGGACACCACACACATCCAGCAGTTTAATGATAGAGCTCATGCTGTTCAATCATTTAGTGCCACCCCTAGGTCTAACCACCCTGGGATGAGGAAGGATCACCAGAGGCTGGAACAAAGGCAGGGGGCGCAGGCCTTGCTGAAGAATTGCAGGGCAAGCCCTCCTGACATTTTAGACTCCTAAAGGGCAAGTCATCAGCCCATTTATTCAAGTGAGGAAACTGAGGCTGCAAGAGTTGGAAAGAACTCCAAAGAACGAAGCTAAGATCAAGGCATACACCTTGGCTTCCCTAACACTGGAAGTCACGGTCACAGAGATGGAGATGCAAGCTGTCTGTGACTCCTAGGTCTTTTTTCTGTCTAGGCATTGGTATCATTCTGGACAGGGCCCTTAGGATGACTTCCTTTCACATTGCCCCCTGCAGGAGAAATACATCAAGTAGGAAGCAGGAAACAGAGATAATAAGGCTTCACTCACAGAGAGGAATAGACAGAGCCCTGTAAGCCTTTTTGCTGCTTATTTTACACACATAAATGTCTCCATAAGTCTCAGGAGGCCAAGATGATACTATGGACAAACCAGGGCTAGGAAGGTTTCCCAGCAGAGGCAACACCTGGGCTCAATCACTGACTGCAGGTTGTAGGTGAGTCAGAATTACAGTCCACACAAAGGTGGGAGAGCAGGAAGATAGGTGATCTATTACTCTGGAGCTAGAAAGAGATATCCTGGTCTTGGGGCACCAGGAATAAAAGACAAGAGCTGAGCTGGAGTAACAGGCACTTCTAGAGAGTTTGAGAACCAGAAGGTGGGGCCGAAGTGGGGGTGACCCTGCCATATGTGGACATGGGCAACAGCATCACCTGGTAATGCTTTGAAAGAGGAATTCACTTCATGTGATCCAGTGGTGACCATATGCTGTACTCTCAGAGCCCCAAGGGCATCCTCACATGGGTGCCTGTGGCACCATACAGGAAGATGCCACACTGAACACAACCCATAATAAAGGCAGCCTAGGCACCCATCCCTGAAGTAGAGGATGGTAGAGTTGAGTGACACCATTCCCTAAGGTTCTGATCATACAGAGACACAAATGCTGGATACAGAGCCAGTTCAGATGAATATAAAACACCTAAGCACACAGCACAAGCAGGAAATAGGAGAAGCTTCAGGAAAGGATTCCATATAGACTGAGGAGTACCAATAAAGCTTAGATAAGAGAAAAGGAACTCAGAGGAAAATTTGTCCAAGTCTATTCCCACAGGGTCCAGAAGTAATGATTCCACAGGAACCAGGGCCATGCTTCTATAGCCCCCATCACAGTTCATTTGTACCTGGGATGAGGGTAAGAGCTCTAGGTCTGACTGGGTGGGGTCTTCATTAGTCAAGAGTAAAGCCATATAGCATCCAATGGAAACAACAGTGAATAAAAAGAATCTAGCTAGATTGCTTGTGCAAACCAAAATACATATGACAATGCTCACTAAATGAAGACACAAGAAACAAGGACACTGTCCAGCAGAAAAGAAAGCTTAGATATCAGCAGGTAGAGCAGGTAGACATGGTGATGGAGAATAAATGGCCACACAGGGATGGAGAGGCCTTGGCTGGACAGCAATGATGAGTGCCCCAGCACCAGCCAGTATGATTAGCTCAATCCTCTACACTAGGGCTTACAGTAAAGACAGGATATGACTACAAGTATTGTTTGCTGTAGACAGTAGGAAATACTGGCAAACTGCAGCTGGGCCCACAATGTCAACAAAACTGCCATCACCAGCACTGAGAACCCTGCATTAGGAGTAGCAAGAGCCCCAACAAGCCCAGCTGACAACAGCATCAATGGAGACTTCATCACCATTAGTCCAGAGGATGGGGTAAGTGGTAAGGATGGAGCCAAGCATGTTGGGGTAAGAGGTTACCAAGCTAGGTTTCCCTCTATGTAAGTCAAGACCAGGCCAAGGTGCCCCTCAGCTCCTAGGCTGAAGATTCAGCTGGGAAGTGAGAATATGCAAGCAGTCGCTCAATGGCTTCTACGAGGACCTACTAAATCACTTGCTGAGACAACCGAAGTAAGCAAGACAGACAAAACTGTCCTCCAGTGGCACACATCCTCTAGAGAGGCAGCTAATAAGCAAAAAATCCACATGCAGTTCAAATACTGGTGCTAAGAAAGAAAATAAGGATGATGAGGGAACTGCTGTGAGACATGGGACTGGGAACAGCCAAGGAAGAGTCACATCCACACAGAAACCCCCAAGATAGAGGAAGAGGCTAAAAGCAAAAAGAACAAATATAAGAAGGTAAAATTTTGGTGATGTAGAAGCTGGGTAACCCTTCCCTAGCTCATTCTATTTTTGTATTTATTCCAAAGCAATTTGACTTAAAATCATAATTCAATAATTCTATTAAAGAAGTAAAGAAGTGAGTAACTCACCTCTCAGGGTAACTACTCATCCACTGACCCAACAGAGTGTGACCCAAACCCACCCTTATCTTTATCCATCATTCCTCTGTCTTAGTTTCCTTATCCAAAACACAGATAACAATGCCTAAGTCAAGGGTTATGTGGGAATGAGTGACACTTGACACACCTGGCATGTAACCCCCAAAACATATTCCCACTCTGGTACCCACCCTGAACACTGAATTCCTGGCTTCAGAGGAGGTTCTTAACTTGCTTCCTCAGCTGCAGCATGCCCAGCAGCAGTGAGATGGGAGCTCCAAGGGTCCCTGACCTTGGAGAAGCAAATTCTAGTAGAGATATGTCATGGAATCTTACTCCATTTCTAGCATGATTATAAGTGCTACTGCGGGATGGAGCTTGAGACTGTGCTACTCAGTAGAATAAGCTAACAATATAGATGCTAAGAAGTCTGTTTACATGTCATCCCTAGAGTGGTCACAGAGTAGCATGGGAAAAGCCAAGAGCAGAAAGCTGTCGGGGTAGTGCTTAGTGAGCTTCCATTTGGGAAGACGGGAGAGCTCTAGAACTTGGTTGTCCTGGGGGCTTTACAATGTGAGCACACTCAGTACCACTGACCGTACATCTCTAAATTTTGTGCGGTATAGATCTATCACAATTTGTGTGTCTATGCATGTACGTGTGAATGCAGACAGCCACATAGATGCCACCGCATGCATGTGGAGATCAGAGAACAAGCTCAGGTGTCAGTTCTCAGTTTCCACCTTGCTTGTAAAAAGATCTCTTTGTTGTTATTCCGCTGTGCATGCAAGATAAGTAGCCCACAAGCATCTGAGAAGTCTCTCGTCTCTGCCACCCATTCCCCACCCCACTCCCAAGAATGCTAGAGTTGAAAATTTGAGCTTGTGAGTCTAGCTTTCACACGGGTTCTGGTGATTAAAACTCGGGGTTGTCAGGCTTAAGGGGAAAAGTGCTTTTAAAAACAGCATTCTGCCAAGTTTCACCATTTTTAAAACTAAAATAACCCCCTTTGAAGAAAAAAAAAAACACCTGAGACATAGTAGGTCTTCAACTAATGTCAATTTTGGATAGAGTCTCCTTGTCCTAAGAACAGAGAAATAGAGAACAGAGTCTGGCTGGCTAGACTGTAAGGTCCCAAGCTGAGGTGTGGACAGGAGGCCACCTAACCTTGCCGCTCTCGGAATTGTTTTTTCTTCCTTATCATGTCAGTCTGAGAGGACAGCATGCAAAAGCCAGCAACACAGAAGCTTTGCCCAGGATCATCAAGATCAAAAGATTTGCTGGAGTGGATATAAATAGCCCCAAAGCTCTGCTTCTGAGTAGGCCAGAAGCAGGGCCCATGCAGGGGAGCAACAGGGGCCATGCAGGGGGACCTTTGCAAGGCCAGCTGGGAACATGCATTCCTGTATGACCAAGCTGCCCAGAACCCAGGGAGTAAGTGAAGCCCTCCACATTCTGCCTTTTTTTTTTTCCTGTCTTAGTTTCAGGTTCACCGCCTGTCATTTCACTGCCCGTCACACTTCTTTTGAAACACAAACTGGTTTTCAAATCCAAGCAGCAGCAGGCCTAGCCCTGCCTATGGAAAGCTTTAGGCTTCTAAATAACCCATACAGAACAGAATGGGCATAGTTAGGCCACCTAGGCTAATGGTAGCTGTGGAGCACATAGGAAAAGCAGGCCCATTTCCTCTGTTCCCACCCAAATCTCACTCTTGTACGGATTCTCAACCAGTGTCAAAAGCAACCTGCAGAAGCATCACCTTCAAATGTGTGGCATTTTCTGACATGTGCCTGGCACCCCCTCCTTACTCACCCACCTCCTTCTAGGCCCATCAGCCTGGCACCCTGAGGACTGATGGAGCCTCACCTTGCAAGAAGGCTGGCACTTGGAGGTGCTCTGAGAGGGCTTGTTAGGTGAAGGAATACATGAATACATTAATGACAAATTCAGCATGGGTGAGGAAAGAAGGAGAGGAAGGGAAGGAAGGAGCATGAACCCAGACACAGTGCCTGGTGCCTGTCAGTCTCCGCCTCTTTGGAGCCTGTCTCCCAGGCTACCTCCTGTCTCTGTTTCATTGCTTTTCTGTCTGTCTCTCTATCTGAGATCTTTGTCTTTCCCCTTACTTCCTCCTGCCCTCTATCCTTGTTCCCTTCCCTATTTCTCTCTTTCAATGGATCTCCCTATCTCCCCTTCTCTTCCTTTTCTGTCTCTCTAGCTTTCTCCAATTGCCTCTAATTTTACTCATGTCTCTCTGTCTCTTCTGCATACAAAGCACACTACAGACTCTGCTTGCCAGGAAGTCACCATATTCTTGCACCCATGTTCCAAACAAAGAAGCATTTCTTGGACTCTATAGGATGGAGCCAGCCTCCAGCCATCCCATCCCAGGTGGGATGAGCTTATAGGCTTCTGAGACCCAGATCCTGATAGTCTCTTTAAACCAAGAGACTGGGGACTAGCACAGGTTATGCAAAGCCAGCAGAGCCAACAGCCCCAGCCTCCATGTGGGAGAGGAAGTGATGAATGTCAATCAAGTTCCACCACAGAACTATTCAAGGGAAAAAAAGCTATGAACTTAGGCAGAAAGTGTCACACCTAAAGAAGTAAAACCTGGCCCTTCTAAGAAGAGCACACAAGAGCATACAGTCTGAGGCGATTGAATCCCTTAAAGGGCAGTACAAAGCGGGAGTTGAGACTCTGGGGCTATCTCTGTCCACATCCCTGTGTGGAATAGCCAGGGTGGTTGTCCTAGCAAGCTCCTTACCCAATCCTTACAGGTGACAGGCTCAGAGAAGCACCCACTTCTCCACCATGTAGCAAGGCAGAGAAGCAGGAAGTCCTGGCCATGGGCTGCATCCCAGTCCTCCCCACTACCATCTACATAACTGACAATCAGGTTGGGCCTTGCCATGGTCTAAGTATTTTTTTATCCCAAAACTCAATGATGAAATCCTAACTTGCTAAGTGATGGAGTTAAGAATGGGATCTATGGATGGTCATAAAATAGAATTAGTGGCCTTATCAAAAGGTCCCAGAGCTCTCCCTTGCCCTCTTCTGCCATGTGAAGACTGGGCGAAGTTACTGTCTGTGAATCAGAGAACAGGGCCACAGATGCCCAACCTTTCAGTGCCTTAAACTAGCTTATAGACTGAAAGAAACCAACTACTGTGGTTCAGAAGCCATACAGTTTTGATGTTAGAATAGATGGAAAGGGCTAAGGCCAACCTGAAGGCAGCTTAGGACAGGGATCAAAGAAACTGCATTTCACAACAAAAAAACATTCTATGCAAGGAAGACAGGCCGTCATTATGATAAAGAAACAACTGCTTCTCTATCTCCCAGGTCTCCAGTGGAAGAAGATGGAATTGTTGGCATACAGTAAGTACAAATCTGTAAGGAAGATGGTGGACTAGTTACCCCCACAACCCATCCCTATGCCTTGAGTCAACCCCTCACTGGGCTCTCCTACACAGGATCCTGACCTCTTCTGCCCAGGGGTTCTGGTTACTGGAGGGTCTACTGGGAACAATCATGAGACTATTGATAGAAAGACTATCCTCTGAAGAAATCACAGAAATTCCACCCAACTACAAAGCAGAGCCCAAGAGCTTGACTACAGGTGTACAATGGACCCCCAAAATGGCAAGAAATGCAAAAAGCACTGGATTGGGGGTCACAAAAACCAGTGTCATGTCCAGCCCAGCCTCTTCAGTTGCTAAAAGCGAGCCTGAAGCTGCATTGCTTTATAAAGAAAAAGATTCATTGGGATCATGTTGTTCTGGAAGCTGGTGTGTCTAAGACAATAATGAGAAGCTCATGAGGACCAGAGCTGTATTATGACATGGCAAAGCATACTACCTGTGAAACAGAACAGCACTCTAACTTTGGTTTCCTCCACTTCTTACAAAGCCTCTAAAGCTATCACAGGGCCCCACCCTCAAGACCTCATCTAATCCTAATTATCTGCCAAAGGCTACAACCTCAAACACTATTATCATATATGACCTTAGGGATTAGGTTTGCAACATAAGAACTTTCAGAAGACTCAGTAGAAGGACAGCAATATCCAAGGTAAACATAAAAGGGGGAGGGAACAGGAAGGAGACAAATAGGATGACACAACCTGCTGCCTGTTTACATTTCAGAAGGTCCCAATTCTGCACACAACACAGCACTTCCCTAAAAACTCAAGACCCCACTCTCACATGTGGCCACTCTCTCTAACATGAGAGCCACCAGGTTTGCCAGGGGTCTTGAAGATGCTCCCTGTGTCCCTTGCTGGATGACAGCCCATCAGGATGCTGCTGCTCATGATGAGTTAACAGGAGGAAAGAGGAGGAATGAGAACAGGGACCCTCACAGCTGACGTTATCAACATTGTATCCATGAATATGATTTTCCCCAGACTCCCTCCTGGGTGTTTTGGCTGCTTCACCATATGGCAGGAGTTAAAAATACAGCTCGGAGTGTGGGAAATGAAGATGAGATGGGTAAGCACTCTCAGAGTGACTGAGTAGGGAGATCCTGCCTGCCCTAGCCATTCCTCACCCAGGCCACAGGTCAGATCTCAAGCATGAAAAGCATCCTCAACCCTGTGGGCACTGGCCTCTTCAGAAATACCACCAACCTCTCTGAGTGACTGTCATATCCTACATCTGCACCTCCCTGCAAAGGCCATGTGTTAAGAGCTTGGCTTTCAGCCCATGAAGAAGGTTTGCAGAGGTGAGGCCTAGTAGGAGATCTCCAGACCATTGAGAGCGCCCATGGAGGGCACTGTAGAACTCTAGTCTCTTCCTCTCTACTTAACTTGTCAGCTGTCATGGCACATGGCATAGCTTCCTTTAACACATACTCTAGCTTTCATATTCAACCTCACTGCAACCCCAAAAGCAATGCAGTCAAATAATTATGGGATGAAACCTTAGAAAAACTGTGAACCATAGGAAACCTTTCTCTACTTAAGCTGATTTTCTCAGATACTTTGTTAGATTAACACAAAGCTAACTAACACAGTGGCCCTACATGGAAAAGTCTCTATGATTGAACAGGAATACATGCACAGAGAGGCAAGATCTGTGTCCCACCTAAGAGTAAGCCACACTGGAACTATCACTAAACTTGGAGAAAAGGGAGTGATAGAGTATGTGATCAAGCAAACGTAATGTGGAAAATTAAAGACAATGAAAGAGAGGCTGTGCTGGCTAGTTTTATGTTAACTTGACACAAGGTATAGTCATCTGAGAGAGGGAGCCTCAGTGAAGAAAATGCCTCATTAGGGGATGTAGGCAAGCCTGTAGGGCATTTTCTTAATTAGTGATTGATGTGAGAGGGCCCAGCTCATAGTGTGTGGTGTCAACCCTGGGCTGGTGTTCCTGGAATCTGTAAGAAAGCAGGCTGAACAAGCCATGAGGAACCAGCCAGAAAGCAATACTCCTCCATGACCTCTGCATCAGTTTCTGCTTCTAGGTTTCTGACCTGTTGGAGTTCCTGTCCTGACTTCTTTCAGTGATCAACAGTGATATGGAAGCATAAGCCAAATAAGCCCTTTTCTCCCCAAGTTGCTTTTGGTCATGGTGTTTTAGCACAGCCATAGAAACCCTAACTAGGACAGGCCCAAGTCCCATGCCTGAGAATCTATGCTGGTCTTCCCACCTGGTTGACTGACAGGAGTAGCTGAGATGACCTTCTGGAACTTTCAAGAGTATATCAAAAAGAAGTTTCACATCTCCCTTCCCCCACCACAGGACTCTTAGAACATTCTTTGCCTGACTGACTCCCCAGAGCCTAGCATACTGGAGAGGCCTCATACTGGAGAGCCCTCCAGTCATTGGTTCCAGCTGAGCTCAGCTTTCGAGACCCTTAGACAGGTACCAGACGTATGAGTGAAGGCATCTGGTCATTCTCCAGACAAGTTCATCTCCAATTAGATACTACAGAGCAACTTCCCTTGATGGTACAAGAAAAGAATAGCCTACCCAGGCTTTGCCCAAACCTGAGCTCAAAAATCTTGAGATAAAATAAAATGGGCGGTGGTGGCACATGCCTGTAATCCCAACATTCTGGGAGGCAGAGACAGGCAGATTTCTGAGTTTGAGGCCAGCCTGGTCTACAGAATGAGTTCCAGGACAGCCAGGGCTAAACAGAGAAACCCTGTCTCGAAAAAACTAAAATCCAAAAAAACCAAAAAAATAAAAAATTAAAAAATAAAATAAAATGGTGTTTGGGTTTAAGACTAAATTTTAATTTAGTTAACACAGTAACAAATAGAACATGTAGAGTAAGTAAGTGGCTAGCTGACTGGTGGACTCGTTGAGCTATTGACTCTTTCTTTGCTAATTATTCATTAAAATCTAATGAGGCTAGAGAAGTAGATCAGTCAGTAAAGTGCCTGCCATGTAAGCGCGAGGACCTGAGTTCTGCTACACAGTGCCCATGTTAAAAAAAAAAAAAAAAATTCAGAAGCAGTACCTGTGCCTGTAATCACAGACTGAGGAGGAAACAGGAAGACCCCAAGGGTTCACTGATTGGCTAACATAGCTGGAAAAGTTAGTTCCAAGGTCAATGACAAACTCAGTCCATATTGAACCCTAAAATATGATGGAGAAGGGATTGGGGAAGGCATGTAACACTGGCCTCTGCCCTGCATACCCATACATATGCATGCATGCACACAAACACAAACACCTATATACAATGCAGAGAGAGAGACAGAGACAGAGAGAGAGACAGAGAGAGAGAGACTAGTAGCTGGGAACTGGGCCCCTTTATGGGACCAGCAGAGACAACTTGTTCCCACAGAGTTTCCAGGATGGTTCCCTTGTGCCCACAGTTTGTCAAAGGTCTGCATCCATATTTGTCAGCTTCTCCGCCAGGGTCTGGGATTCACTGCCAACATCCTTGACCAGTTCCTGCCTCTGCCCTCATTCTCTCCAGGTAGGAATGAAATATGTGTTCTGAATCTGGTTCTAGTCACTGTCGAAAGCCAGGTGTTGATGTTCTATTATTCTTTAATTGTTTGATTCTCCTTTATTTCTGTCAGTTTTTGCTTCATGTATCTTGCGGTTCTATTGTTTAGTGTGTTTGTTTGCTATAGTTTCTTGAGGGACTGACCTCTTTAGAATTTCCCTATTCAGAGTAGCAACCTTTTTCTCAAAATTTATTATTTTTTGCTATTGATGTATTTTTTAAAATAAGGTCTCACTCATTTTGTTGACTAGGCTAGCCTCAAATTCATAGAAATATGTGTGCTTCCTGAATGCTGGTATTACAGATGTTCACTACCTGGTTGTAGGGTAGCCATTCTCTCTCTCTCTTTCTCTCTCTCTCTCTCTTTCTCTCTTGGTTACATTTACCTGCTATACCTTTTAAACATAATGGACTAACATTCAAAGAATCTCTCCTAAAAGATACCTCTCATCTGATGTGCTTGGCTGATTCTTTCTCAAACCAGCACCTCCACCACCTTTGCCTCCCTGTGATATTCCCTTAATTGTACAATTAGAGTTGGAGCAAGTATAAACAATATAAACAGCAAATCATAATAATGATTGGTGATTAATCATTATGATTAAGGGTGGGGAATAATGCATTTCATTATTTTAAAATATATATTTTATGAGTAGATATGTGTATCTGTTAGTGTGCATGCATGTGTATGTAGGTGTCCCTCATTGAATGCCCTGGAGCCAAAGGTACACACAGTTATGACCCTCCCTGGGTTGGTGGTGGGAACTGAACTCTGGTCCTTTGCAAGAGCACAAATGTGTTAGATGCTAACCATATCCCCCACCCCTTTTCATGCCATTTTTGAGTAAGGAAATGTAGCCATACAGTGGTGTGGGCTCTTTTGTTATTTAAGCTGGTACTCCCCACACCCCACTGGATCAATTAAACAATGTTGGCAAAGTCTAAGCGCAGTGGCATCTGCTGAGTCCTTAGCCCAGGGCCTGGCTCACTGTAGGTAGCAGCGAGGACAAGGAAACCAGCCTATGGGTGAAAAATCAAACAAAATACACAAAGACCAGCCCCCTTCATAGGTAGGCTCTGAAGCCCCTCAAAGTTAGAGCTTGGTAAAAAACAACAACAAGAGAAAAAAAAAAAAACCCATAGCCAGAGATGAAAGCATATGGTAGTTTGTGAATAGAGGGAAGGAGAACATTCTAGGTATCTCTGCTTTAGGGGATCGGTAGGCTAGGGAAACCATTTGACTTCAATAATATTAAATCTCTGACAGTTTAAAACATGCAAAAAGTCTGTAACTAAAGGCTAACCAGATGAAGAGAGTGTGTTTTACAAAGAATGTGATCCAAACTCTCTTGTACTAAACATGCAAAGTGGTAAGTAGTAGATAGACGGTAGATACATGCCACAACTCGTCTAGTTCTAACCTTGTGACTTATATTACACATGAGCTTCTCGCCCAGGAAGAAAGGACAACAGTGACACAAGTCAGCATGGCCTCTGGTGCATTCACGTGCATTAAGGATTTGCCAGTAGCAGGTAAGTGATGTTTTGTAGTCTTGTTTTATAATAAGTAAACTGGAAGTAGAGTAGAGCAAAAGCACTGGTCCAAGGAAACACATCCAGTACATGGTAGAGGAAGACAGTCTTGTCTTCCTTGGTGACTGAGTCTATGCCTTGGACACAGCGCTCTTCACTTACTGCACATGAACTCATCCAGAAGCTACCTCAAAGCCCCTGCCAGCCTAAGGAGAGCAAGCAGCCCTGCTTCAGCTGCACCTCCCCAGAGGTTGTGAAGGAAACTCCCCTAGGTAGAGGAAGCTGGATGTCACAGCCCCCTCACTCACTATTCCAAAAGGCACTGCGAGCTACAAAGGAAACCTCCCATTGGAGCCTTTCTCCTGGCTGAGTTGTTCTTTCTTCTTTCCATCTAGGCAGACAATTGTCACAGGTAGAAAGATGGCAAGGAATCATATACCTTTGTCCAAAACACATGTACCCCTCCCACCCCTCCCAGAACCACCTGGGCCATTCTCATGTCCTACTGCACCTACTGTAAACTGCTTCATTGTCCCTGCCTGACCAGGAGTCCGAGTCCTCCCAACATATGTTTATGTAAGGACTCCTGTCTTCCTCAGATTAAAGTCAAAACCTCTAATGGGCATGCATGGCCCTGCTCAATTTGCCCCATCATCCCATTCCCTCACCCCACCTGCAGCACAAGCTATTCCCAGCTATTCCTGCCACACCCTGGTTCCCCTGTGCCTCAACCAAATCAGCCAGTTCTGAGAGGGAAATCTAGTTATCACTATCCCAGAAGAGAAATGTGGAAACTGAGGCTCAGGGAAATTCATTTCTCATGTTCAGGAGCAGAAAATGGAAGTAAAACACAAGGCTGGAATGTGTCCCTGGGTTTTCTACACTTGCCGTTGCACTTTCCAATCAGCTATGGGCTTTTAATGGACTCTGCAGCCCATCTGTGGTACTTTGAATATGCTTGGCCTATAGGAAGTAACACTATTAGGAGGTATGGCCTTGTTAGAGGAAGTATGTCACTGTTGAGGTGGGGTGTCTCGTGTGTGTGTGTGTGTGTGTGTGTGTGTGTGTGTGTGTGTGTGTGTTCCAGTTTGGCCAGTGTGACAGAGCCTCCTTCTGGCTGCCTACAGATCAAGATGTAGAACTCTTGGCTCCTTCAGCACCACATCTGCCTACAGAGTGCCATGATTCCCTCCGTGATGATAATGGACTGAACACTGAACCTCTGAAACTATAAGCCAGTCTCAATTAAATGTCTTCCTTTATAAGAGATGCTGCATTCATGATGTCTCTTCCCAGTAATAAAACCCTAAGACACCATCCATAAATGTCATCCCTATCAAGGCCCCTGCAGCTTCCAGGGTCCTGCAGGTCCCAGTGTCACCAACATTTGAGCAATGAAGCTGGTAGGAACAGCAGGATCTCACATGGCACCTTGGTCATGTTGCTGAATACTCTATAAGCTTGTTGCACAACACTGAGAGGACCCTGCTAGCTCCAGAACGCCCTCAAGAAAGTCCCATTTTCTGCCCTTAGCAAACCATGCTTACTGCAGTTTAGATTCGGACTTCCCAATCCTGAGCCAAGGCCTTTGATTCCCTACAGGTGCAACATACACTATGAAAATGCACACAGAGAGCAGTCAAGACATCCATCCTGTCCACTAAGTGCCTCTAACAAAGAGGCTTAGGAACAAGGCTGGAAGAGAGCATAGGTTCCAGCCCCCCATATAACCACATGTCCCCACATGTCCTATGTGAAAAAAATGAAAATGCACATACTGCTTTACCAGCAGCTTTTCAGAAGGTTAGCAAATGTACATATGTACAGTAAGAAATTCAAACTGACTCGAAGAGGCATGTCCAGTATTGCCCTTCCCATCTCTGCTCACAATGCTGCCTGCAGTGGTCTTGCCAACGGGGCACTGCCACTGGCTGTTTTGCCATGAAGAGACAAGGCCTCCTGGAAGCAAACGGATCTCTTCAAGGTGACCCAAGTACCACTAAAATGCAAAACTTGACACCCAAAGTTTAAAATGACTGAGGTCTCTGTGTGAATGACAAAGCTGGAGTTAATGCTAGTTCCTTAGCCAAAGTTCTGGGTGAGTGGAACTGTACTACACCTAGTAAGGTCTCAAATGTTTCACATAGTGATGAACCCACTTATAAGTAGCTCCAAAGCCACATAGTGCAGTGAAGCACACTGACCATAAAAGGCAGGTGGACCTGGGCACAGATCCTACCCCTGTCACTGACTGATGGTGGGAAAACTGCTAAAAAAAGATCTTGAGATTTCATATCTGCAAAATGGGATGATAAAGCCCAAACCTGTCAAGAGAGTCCAGTGTCAGTGCAGACATAAAAGAGAATCTGGGGCTAGGGACATAGCTCAGTTTGGAGAATGCTTGCCTAGCTTCTATAGAGCTAGAAGCTTGACCCTCAGCACTGTACATCTGTACTCCTAGAACTCAGGATATGAAGGTAAGACAATCAGATGTTTAAGGTCATCCTGGGCTACATATCAAGTTCATAAGACCCCGTTGCAATCAATCAGTCAATCAATCCAATCAATCAATTAATAGGAAATGAAAGTGCTTAATTAATGTTATGGTTTTGTTGTAATTTAACACATTCTAAGATCAGGAGCCAAGTAAGACTTTCTTACTTTCTCTCTTTTTTTTCCTTTCCCTTTCTTTTCCTTTCAAGTTTTGTTTATTTTGTATGCATGTATGTTTTGCCTGTATGTGTGTATCTGCATACACTCATGCCTGATGCCCTCAGAGGTCAAGAAGGCTGACTGTTCCAAACAGTCGCAGATGTTTGTGAACCACCATGTAGGTGCTGGGAACTGAACCCAGGTCCTCTGCAAGAATAAGCAAGTGCTCTTAATTGCTGAGCCACCTCTACAACCTCTCTCTTCTATTTCTCTGTACCTCTGGCCTCCTCCTGGAAGGAAAGACACACATTTCTAAATCAGGACTTAGAGAAGGCACAACTTGGAACGGTTTAAACTAGTTTTGTTCCCTAGTCCCTGCCCATCTTACATATGAGTCTGAGCAAGGTAAATGTGTCAAGACTCATCTGTGCCTGTCTGGCTTCTTCTGCCCAGCTGTCCCCATTCACAGACAGACATATCATAGCCACTCAGGACTTATCTTATTCCCTTCTTGCTCCTAAATCCCTAGCTCAAATGATACCTCCTGCAGGAAGCCTGTGTTGATGTCCACAGCTGACTACTTACTTCAGATGCTCTGGGCCTGCACACCGCCTAGCCCCATTTTCTACTCCAGCCCAGCCTGTTCATGTTTCCAAATGGAGGCAGTGGGGAAGCACCCAGTCAAAGGAAAGAATCCTGCCTACCTGTGTGGCCCAGGAACAGGGTGAATAGAGGACATAGCAATCACATGTCTGTTTCACTGAGCTCATCCCTAGGACACAGTAGGCACTCCATAAATGTTCACTTCCATCCATGTGCTTCTAAGCACCCTCAAGGGTACAGAGGTATGCAATAAAGCAAATATTGAAAAACTTTAATTGCAGAACCTGGAGGGAAGGAAGGAAGGGGAAGCAGTGTTCGGCGCTGCATGATTCTTTCTATTTTCTATGTTTGAAAATTCTGGAGCTAAACAATCCTCCAAAGCAATTTCGATGTCCTGGCTAACCCTATTCCAAATCTACCATTTATCGAGTCTTTAGTGGCAGATACCACAGGCAGTTCCTATGCCTGATCCCCTAAAGAAGTAGTTACTCTCATTTGTCATGGGACTGACTCAGAGAGACTGGGACTTACAGACTTTGCGCCACTGGAAAACAGCTACAGCAGGGGCTAGATCTTCCAACCCACTGCTAGATGAGGGCTAACTGCCCAGGGACTAGTCATGAGAAAGCCTTAAAGGTTCTTCAGAAGAAGCCTAGGGCAGTTAGGGTGACAGGGGCATTGCAGCATCAAAGCTGCCATGCTTTATTGGTGGAAACAGGGCCCTTTCCATACACAGTACTTACTGACCAGTGCATTCTCTATAACTCTGGGTTATCAGCTCCACAGAGAAGACTGGTACACGGGAATTCCACCCACGTCACTCAGCCACACATAGCCTACAGTTGGGGAGATCTGGTCTGCAGCCTAACATGTGTCTACATGGGTCAGTGTCAGCAAGCAGGAGATCCACTCAACTCAGATGCTTTCACGCCTGCATTAGTAGCTCTTACTCCCTTTCAGATATGTCAGTTTCACCTTCATAGCTTCCAGTTTTTGACAAACTCCCAGTTTGTCTATGTTTGTTACTCTGCTGGCTCAGTGGTAATTATTCCTGTTGACACCCAGACAAGCACAGAACAGGGTACTTCCCAAGTTTAAGCCAAGTGTTGCTCTTCTATAAAAAAAATAAAGTAGCACAAATAATCCAATCATCTGTCAAAACAATATCATAGACAAAATAACTGGCAAATAGTCATCCTGATGACAGAACATATGGATGTCCCCAAATGCCTGCCTCCTGTGGCCAATCGCTCACACCTCCCTCCCCACAGTGAAGCCCTGAGGTCTGAGGTTTCTGCAAGCACAGTGGCCTGTAGCTGGTGTGAACACTCACGTCAAAGGCACCAGCAGTTCTCAGCTGCAATTCACACACTGCACCACTCTCTGTTTCTCTCAGCACCAGCCAGATAAAGAAGCATTCCCTGATTTATTTTCTGGGTTGTAAAATAATAATTTGCTTAGCTTGTCAGACGGCTGGGAGAGAGCTTCAGAAAAATACTCCCTCATCTTTCTGTGGACTCTACCATCTGCTGGAAAAATACGAATGGCTCACCCTGATCCCTTACAGTTTAATACATTTTGTCCAACTAGGACAAGTGTCCCAAAGTGTGGTGCAGCTTGTTCCTGACAGAGGGACATCTTCCCAGCACTGGATACAGGCTTTATCTCAGCTGGGAGAACAAGAATATTATTTAGTGGAAACATAAACACAGGGTCTCCTGCCACCAGTTTCTCAGCCACAGTCATAGAGGAGGAGAAAAAGGCCCTCAGAGCCTTTCCTAGGCCCCTAGTCTTTGCTCCTAGGGAGAAAGGAATCTGCACATAAAAGCAATCTGCTTCCTAGCCCCTACACCCCAATATTGGTACTTCCTAACCACTTTGAGAAACACAACTCAAAGGCTCCTCGCCAGGACCACCACAGTGCTTTCTGTGTTATCTGCCTGCTGCCAACTAGGACAGTCTAGTTTCGTCTTGACACCCCCTCTTCTACAGCCATCCTTGACCATGCCCCTGAAATGAAGCACCACCATCATGGTTAATGTCACCACAAACCCAGGAAAAGCACTTTGTTTGGTAAGTCAACAGACACTAAATGCCACTGAAAACCTCCCCCAGAGTGAGTCACCAACTCAGAGCTTCAGGAAAAAAAAAATGTCCTCTCAGAGTGATGTGTGATGTGACAGCCCTTGAGGCCTGGAGCAGATGAGAAGGCAGAAGAGGCTGTTCCACTGGGCCTCTCCCCAGCCACTTGATGTTTACTTCTGCCAAGAAACTTCAGGAGATCAAAGGCTAAAAGGGGTCACCTCTTCCACCTCTTCCCCTTTACACAATCATTGCCAAAAGCACTGCACTGGTGACAAGATTCAATAGGGCAGAAGGGATCCAAACATGCCATGCACCTTCAAGCACTGGCCAAGAGCCAAAAAGAATCCTGAGAAGGGGTCTGATCAGTCCACAGTGTAAAAGGCAGACAGGAGGTGAGCAAGATCAGGAGCCAAACAGTGTGAGATCCAGCACTGGCTTACAACCAGATGGCAGAGTTTAAACAAGGCATGTGATCACTCTGAGCCTAGGTTTTATATCTGTACAATGGGAGCAGCAACTGTCTTTGCCTGATAGGAGTGGTGATGCATAAGGTATCATCACAGTATGAGTACACAGCAAACAAACCCTTAGGGGATATTGTCATGCTCTCCTAAACTTAGTTCAATATATTCATCCGTACCTGCTATATGATGATTCCAATACTTCTCCTCGCAGGCTTTACCCATTCAGGCAATATACTCTGAGCACCAACAAGGTACCCAAGCTCTAGTGAGGGGAATGTGGTTCTAGAAATAGATCATTAGAATGTAGCTGACTACACACTGCATATGAGTGCTGATGTCAGGGGAAAATCAACGTCAATAACAACAGAAGCAAATAACTCCCAGATAGCAAAGACATCATGAATGAATGGATTTCTTCCCTGTTTTAATCTTCTCCCCCAATGCTGGGAATATATAATGACTCTTGGCACTAGAGGTCAAGACATGCAAGAAAACCCTGTGAGGAAGAGCTTAAAGGTTTCTGGGATTGAAAGCTTCTAGCATGTCTATGCCTAGTGAGGTAATTATCAAGCTCACTCTTGTCTCAGGGAAAGCAATGGACCCCTGAAGCGCATCTATATAGTGAGCAGGGAGCTCCTAACTCAGGCTGCAGTGGCTACCAGCTACTTAGAAAAAGGTCAGTCGAATCTTGCTCAACCAGCATGTTTGTCAGACCGTCTCTCATAAGGGCCACTATATGCAAACGGGGAAGCCTGAGAATGGTGTCATCCATGCCCAAAGGGAGAGAGTAGAGCCCAATCCTCCAGCTACATTTCCCTCAAACTGTGGCCCTGTACTGCTCTGTCACCTCTGGAAACTCAGCTTAATAACAGCTGTTAGCTCCAGCAACCCTTCTCCGCACCTAGCCTTTTAAGTTTCCACCTCCTGCTTGGGCTCAGCTGATCCAAAGAATTGAGAAACTGACAGACATGGGAAGAATCTAGCCTGCATGAATTACCTACCAGGTGTCCATTCCTCCCACCTGTGTGTGTGTGTGTGTGTGTGTGTGTGTGTGTGTGTGTGTTACCTTAGGGAAAAAGAATGGAAGGCAGCTAGGCTGATTCCTGCTTCGTGTGCATTTAAGGAAATCTGGAATAAAGAAAGATCTGTGACCTGTCCCACAGTCACCAGCTGGGATGTGTAGAGCTGGGCCTTAGTCCCAAGTTCATCTACCCACATTCTTTTCTTTATGTGACATTATTTATCTCTTCTGTTCTGTGGTTCTTCTTCTATCACCAAATATTGTCTTTGATGGCTCTGTATACAACAGGTACTTAATAAAAGCTCTCAAAGAGCATTAGTCATCACACACTCTTTCACATCTTTCACATCAGTCACTTTATTTACATAACCCCCGACACAACGAATCTATGTTTGGAAAAGTATCCCCTAGTACCCCGGGGCCCTAAGTGCACAACAGTTAAATACTATCTCATCTCGCAGAATTAGAGGAAGGATATGGAGTATCTCCTGCCAGGAAGGAGGAGGAAGGAACTGGTACTCCTTTTCCTAAAGGGCTAGGAAATTATTTGCAGACAGGAAAACAGGGCTGGAATGCTCTGTCTTAAAGGGGCCCTCCTATTCCTTATCCTACCCCCATTCCTCACAGTTCCTTATCATGGACTCTACATTCCAACAACATAGAATGTCCCAGTCTGTGAAAGCAGTAGATTCTCCAGCCTGCTCCAAATCTGCTAGGTCAGAATACACATTAAGCAAAAAAGCCCAGGCTCCTAGTGTGCCTATTCAAGTTTGCAAACTGCCTTGGATCTAGACTATAGAGAAAAACCTGTGCTGCCTCTTGCGTTCCTTAAAGGTGACACTATACTTTTTTAAGGTGACACAGGCTTTGGCTGTGCCTCTAGTAGGGGGGAAAGCAAAGCCAGATGGTCTCCAAGCTGGAATCTTATGAAATAAAATTTCAGCACTTGCACCTCCTGACCTCCTCAGCCAAGACCACTGTCCGGATGGACAATGGAGACTCCCCCAAGGCAGGAAAGAAACCACTGCCCCTCAGAGTTCTTCTGTCCACATACTCTGGTTGGTCAGTAGGGGTGACTTTGAAAGAATATATGTATATCTCCTGGGATAGTGTTGTGAGGCATCAGTCGACCAACATGTGTCACTGTTCCCTATCAAAACAGGATGTGTGTCCCTGCCCTGGTGCCCCCTCCCTAAGCTTCGAGAGACTTCATTTTGGCAGCCCACACTTTCCTCTCCATTCTTGAATCTAGCATGGGCTGACCCACAGCTTCTATGAAGGGGACTAATGAAGAGCCTCAGAACTAAGAGCTCCTTCTCTGTGCTCTCAAGTGGAAGGAGAAGCTCTGAATCCATGACCCCAGTTAGGAGCTAGCCACAATCGCCTACCTCCCAAATGAACAGAAAGTAGGGCTAAGCATAACACCTCAACCTGCCCTCGACAGAGCCACAGAACTCAGGCACATTCTGGCATTCCAGACCCTCCACCCATACACACAATTCTTCTCTTCCAAAGAGTGGACCAGCCCTAGCATGAATGTTCCAAGCAGGCTGTAGCAGGCCTTCTGTCCCATGGCTACAGCAGGATACGGCCGACGTAAGGTAGGAGAAATGCTGTCTCCAGTGCCTGGATTCCCACTCCAAGGAATCAGATTCCCTATCTGGAGTCAGTGTAACTCCCTCCTCCAGCATTGCATGCCCAAAGGCTCTCAGGTCGCTAATTCTAGAGCTACTGACCACATCGAACACTTTTTCTAGTTGACCCCTGACAGTCTCAAAGGCAACCACAGAAGGAGTAGGCAGAAAGCTTGCGGCAAACCAGGCAACTCCATCCCAGCTTCACCTAAGCCCCCAGCCTGGAGACCGAGCCCCGCCCAGATGGGCACCAAAGACTGCCAGCAGAGCTTCGGCACCAGCACCCAGAAGAGGCGAAGCTGCTGCAGGCTGGAGCTCCTGGGACGCCAGGGGCCAGGGCGGCGGGGCTGTGCCTCCCAGGCGTCTCCTTAATCCTCTGTCCGAAATAGCCAGGGTAATCTCGGGTCGTGGCAGGGGAATTAGTGTCTTGGGGAAGGAGGACGTGGCCCCGGGGCTGGACGGCGCAGGGTCGGTGTGCAGAGCACTAAGCATGAGTGGCCCAGGCAGCCCCGGGCGGGCGGGCGAGCGCTGCACGCGACAGCCGCGCGGCGAGGTCAGGCCGGATGGCAGTTCCGGGAGGTCCCGGGTGCGGCAAGGTCCGGCCGCGGGACTCACTCCACAGCCCCCTGAGAAGTTCGCGCGCCCCCGGCACGCCCGCTCCGCGGCTCTGCACTTACTTGTCGCGGCGGCTGCTGAGCTCCGGGATGGCGCCCAGTGGTGAAGGGCCCGGGTCCGGGCGCCGAGCGCACGCGGCCAGGTGTCGCCGGTGCCGCTCCAGCAGGCCGGCGTTCTCACGGCTCAGCCGCGCCACTTGGCGCTCCAGCTCCTCGATGCGCCGCCGCCGTTGCGCCAGCAGCTCCTGCTGCGCCGCGACGATCCGGGTCAGCTCCTGCAGGTACTCGGCCGCCGTGCCGGGGGGCTCGGCGGCGCTCGCCATGGTCTCCACGGCGGATGGCCGCGCCTCAGGCGAGCGGACAGCGGGGCGGCGGCGGCGGCGGCGCAGCCATGGCTGCGCGGTGGGGACGGAGGCGCGGCACGGCGCGGCACGGCAACCGGGCTCGGCCCGGGGGGCGCGGCGGCGCGGGGCTGGCGCGGCTCCGCCTCGGCTCCCGCCTCCGCCGGCGGACGCCCAGTGCCTCGGCGCCTCCCGCTCCCCCGCGCCGCCGCCACCCCGCTGCCCGCTACCCCACCGACGCGCCGGGGCCGGCAGGGCACGGAGCTGCGGCCGCCGCGGGCAGACGAGGAGTTTGCAAAGTGCCGGCTGCGACGCGAGAGGGAGCGGGAGCCCTAAGATCGTAGAGGGAGGAGGCGCCTGTGAGGGAGGGCGCCGCCTGCCGGGCCCGCCTCTCCACCCGGCGCGCCTAGCTCCTCAGTGTCTCAGCAACTCGGAGCCACCACCGCTGAGCCCCTCAGCCTAGACCCAGCCCCGCCCCCTAAGCTCTCCGTCCCAGAGCCCCGCCCCCTCAGCCTCAGGTCCCTCTGCTCCTATCCCAGCGCTTAACTCCAGCCCCGCCCCTTTGGCGCCTCAACCCAATCCCCTAAATCCTTCAGCCCCGCCCCCTCATCCTCTAGTCCCTCAGCCCGTCTTCCTTCAGCTCTTCACTCAGCTTACTTCTTCAGCCTCAGCCCCGTCCCCTCAGTGCCTCAGCTCTGTCCAGTAAGTCCCTCAGTCCCTCCCCATCAGCCCTTCAGCCCCGTCCGCTCAACGCCTCAACCTCTTTTCGAGTCCACACCTCTATGGCACTTTGCCCTTCAGCCCCGCCCCCTCAGCTCTGGGTACCTCCCCTCTTCTGCCCCGCTCCTTCCTCTCAGTCCCTCCAGCTACGCCTCCAAACCCCACCCCTTCGGGGCTCAACCACGCCCCCTCGGCATCTCAGCCCTGCCCCTCCAACACGCCCGTTTTCCCCCCACCCTGCCCTATCCCTCAGTACCGCCCCCTTCACAGCCTCAGCCCCTCAGCTCTCCCACCCTTAGACCCTCCACCTTGGTCCTTCAGGTCTAAGGGTCGGAAAGACCTCCTCCTTAGTCCTCTTAGCCTCAGTTTTTTTCCTCAGTTTCCCTCAATCCGTTGTCCTTCCTCATGCCTCAGTCCCATTGCCCTAGGTACCTTGTCAAGCATTTCAGCCCCGCCCTTTAGCGAGCCTGGCGGGTGTGTTTTCAGAGTTTCTCAAGCCTGTTTCTTTCGGTGTGCTTGAGCCCCTTGGCCTCAAGCTCTTCAATACTCTAGCTCCTCATTTCTGGTGGCCCAGACCCTCATCACTCTACCTCAAGAACCTCAACCCTCGCTCCTCAGCTCTTCAGCCCGCACACCACCAGCCCAGCACTTCCTGTCCACTCTTGCCAGTCACACTGATGTATAAAGGTTACTTAAAAGAAATGAAGAGAACTGTATGTTAGTGCTACTGATCAATGATTTTTGGTCGTCTGAACAGAAAAACAAGTAACTAGCCCATCAGTGGTGGCGTGTGCCTTTAATCCCAGCACTTGGGAAGCAGAGGCAGGCAGATTTCGGAGTTCCAAGCTAGCCTGATCTACAGAGTGAGTTCCAGAATATCCAGGGCTATACAGAGAAACCCTGTCTCGAAAAAGAAAAAAGGAAAAAAGAAAAAAAAAAACCAAGTAAATCATGAGCAATTTGGCATATTTTACAGGTCTACCTCTGCTGAAACACTGCCCCTTCCTTATGCAATCAAAAGGTAGCCAGAAAGCACTGAGACCTACAGCAATTTACCTTCCCTCTGAGTCTCAGTTTGCTCAGGCATAACACTATTTCTTGATTGCTAAAATCATCATAATTTTCATATACCAGATTTCTTTGAACAAAATTTATTTATTTGTCTTCTTGGTTTTAAGGGTTATTTCCTTTGTTTCTTGTTTTCTAGCAAATGCTTTTAAGGCTATTAATTTGCCTCTGGGTAAAGCCTTAACTACATCTCTGACATTTCTAAAACTTTATTCTGTACATTTTGAGGTCATGGCTGTTGTTAATGCTGACATTACTCTGGCACAACACTGGCTTCACTAACTCATATTTGTTGATATTCCTCTAAACGCTCCTTGGGAATTCCCTGGGCATGCTTACAGAGAGGGGAGAATGCAGTAGGGCCCTCCCTAGGGTTCTTAAAATCACCAAGGTCTTTTCTCTCAAGCTGATATTATGTACACATCACTCTAAATGAAATTTATCTTTCCTTTGTTACTAAGCTACTTGACATACTTCAAAAAAATCACGTTATCTTTGTAAATCTTGTAACTGTCCCTGTGAAAAGCAGAGTCATGCTATATCCCATTTGTATGTCTAAAGTGTTTGATGTTTTGATTTTTACATTTAAAATAGTCATAATTTCATGATTATGTTCTAATATATCAAGAGTGTCTTCAAAAGATGGTGCAGACTTTACTCCATCTTAAGGGAGACTTGACCTTGGAGTCTTTTGCTTGTATCTCTGCTAGTGTTTGGGACTGAAGGGACTCAAACTCTGAACGCTGGCACAGATCAGTGAGACTAGTGAGGGAAGGAGCAGTACCCTCATGCTCAGGTCCCATGTGGTTTCCCCACATCTGTGTGCCCCAGTAAGTTCTGCTTGGAGCTGACCTCACATTTCTATCTCCACACCACCTCCTTGCTCTCTGAAACTTGCCGCCCTGCTATGCCACAGACTGATGAATCAGGAGCCTTCAGGCATGGTCAGGGCCTGAAGTTGTTAACAGCTTGGTGGGGGGGGGGGGGGCGGTGCAAGAGGAGCCAGTTACACACCCAGTTCTCTAGATCCACTGTGCTAAGGCAAGAAGTACACAGGGATATGAGAGAAGAACCTGACATCTTCAAAAAGGGCATGCACTCCACTGTCCCAGCAGCACAGGAGCAAGCTCTGAGGAAGTCTATCCTACCAGAGGGGAGTTCTCTTCCACAAAGAACATCAGCCATTTGCCTATCAGATGTTCTTGCGTATCAACTCTGGCTAGAAACTGGTGGTGCAGAGCAGGACAGACATGACCCCTGCTTTCTTGGTGTTTTCCAATGAAGACAGAGAGTGAGTAAGCCTAGCAGCATGCGAGGGGTTGGTGACATAGGGCCTGTTCTCAGAAGAGCCTTGGGTAGGTTGGTGTCCTACTGTTGCCGTCTAGATATCTTCTTCTTTTTTTTTAATCAGGGGCACAGAATTTTCCTTATGGTCTGGGCTTTCAAATTGCATGAACATCTGGGGGTGGGGAGCAATGGCATTTAATAGCCAAACAGAAATCCCTTGGGGCATTTGCCCGTCTCTGTTGTGTAAAGGTTCCCATTAGGGCAGACTTCAAGCTATGGGTCAAGTTCAAGGACTATGGGTGCATCTGGGATAAGGGCCCAGGCAACATCCAGATCAAGTGTGCGTCAACTACATTCAGCGCACCCAGCTTTTACAGTAGAGGGTACATACAGGGTGTTTTGACAGCGCTTAACAATGTTCCATCACAAGCTTCAACACGAACCTGGTCATAACAACAGGATGTGCACAAAGAGCTTCCCTGTGGGACCAAGGAAGACTGAAACAAGACTGGGTCTGTAGAACACTCCACTCCTATTTCTGCTCTGTTCTAAGCTGGACAGTTCCCCTCCAGTACCTCTCAAATCAAGAGACCTAAAACATCCACACCCTGCCATTTATGCCTAGCTTGGCAAGATGGCCAAGCACAACCCACTAGTCACCCTGTCTATTGCCACATCCTGTTCTTCCTTGCTTTGATCGTCACTGCTGGACACCAAATGTGCTATGTTCAGAGAACTGTTTCTAGACTCAGCTACTAGCTATCTGTATGAGTTCCCCTAATGCCCCTGCCCTTTGACCTAGTCACGTAGATGAACAGAACAGTAGGTCACTTAGGTGAGGATAAAGCAGAGAGGTTCTAATATGTTGAACCAAATAAAATAGTTAGGACTGTCCAATCAGATGTCGTCCCTTGTTTAAATTCCACAGTGCACAAGAAAGGAGCAGAGCCTTTAGCTTCTAATGAGCATACCGTACTGGCTGCTGTGACTGCCCACAGTAGCTTTCTTTCACTTTAGAACAAAACCCTTGTCATGATACACGCTGGCAGCTAATGGCTCCAAACTCAGATTCCCTTTGGAAGTTGCCCTATGATGACAGGTCTAACTTGGAATTGACAGGTTTCTATTTCCCATTCATAAGTGACTATCATCCCAGAACTACTTTATACAAATTTCCACAGCCAGGCCCTCTTGTTTCAGTGGGTCATACTGTAGGGTCCTGCCAGCTCCAATGCTCCTTGGATGGCCACCAGGGACCTCTCCAGGGTCTGCGCACCAGCTCAGCACATTAAGCACATCTCCCTGAATCCTTAGCACATGCCGCACCCAACAGCACTCCTGAAAGAGCCAGGACAATGAGCTCTGCCTCCGAATGTCTCTCTCTGGGGAGCCTCCTGGGGACAGCCATCTATACACACTCTCCTATCCTTGTCTTCACACCTTCCCTTTTTTCTTGTTCAGATTTATAGGATGTGTATTCCACTCTATGATTCAAGTTAAGATCCAAGTTATGCTTTAAGCATAAAATCTAAGACACCAATAACCTCCTTTTTCAGTATTATAATTGGGTAAATTAAAGGCCAAGTAGTGCATATTGAACTGAAGAGGAAGAAAAGGGAGCCATAAGCATGCCAGAGAAAATAAAGGAAACAAGACTTAAGAGGTGACAATGGAAATGGATTGTTTACCGTCATTTATTAATTTTTATACACATATAGTGAAAGCATCCATTCTTTCAATATCATCTTTGTTGTGGAAAACACATCTTTCCCCTTAAAAATCTTCTTGGGAGCTCTCTGGCTCACAGCTAGAACTTGAGCTGGCTGCTTTCTGGGCCTGCTACATGGTTCATTGGGGATTTCTTGGCATTATGCTTCTGGATTGGGTCCACTGTTTCTTGGATCCTGTGCACTCTTTCTTGAATACATTTTCTATTTTGCAGTGTACATCCTCAAGTAGTTCTTCCAGAAACAGCCTGTGAGAAGGTCTTTGAGTCCTTATATGTCTTAAAGTATTTGTTTTGCATTTACAATTGATTGATAGTTTGGCTGGGTATGGAATTCTAGATTAAAAATCTATTTCCTTGGAACCTGGAAAGACTGGCTCTGATTTTGTATCATTTAATGTTGCTGATTCTAGCCTTCCTTTAAATAGGCAATTCTCTTTAGGTAGAAGGGTGCTGTGATCCCTAACCAGGACATTTGGAAACGTGGTGGAGAACATCTCTGGTTATTCCAATGACCGTGGATACTCTGTTGATGAATAATGACATGCAGAAGATCCCCATCTAATAAAATCTACCATCTCAAATTGCCAAAAGTAAAAACCAATATTAGAGAACTCACACTACCTGACTTTAAGACTTATAATAAGTGAGGATAATCATAAAGAGTGTGAAGATAGACTATAGATTAAGAACACAGAATTCCCCAGGTGGTGGTGGTGGTGGTGGTGGTGGTGGTGGTGGTGGTGGTGGTGGTGCACGCCTTTAATCCCAGCACTTGGGAGGCAGAGGCAGGCAGATTTCTGAGTTCAAGGCCAGCTTGGTTTACAGAGTGAGTTCCAGGACAGCCAGGGCCACACAGAGAAACCCTGTCTCGAAAAAAAAAACCAAACCAAACAAACAAACAAAACACAGATCTCTGCATA
The DNA here is from genome assembly GCF_947179515.1 of Apodemus sylvaticus. Lineage (NCBI taxonomy): Eukaryota > Metazoa > Chordata > Mammalia > Rodentia > Muridae > Apodemus > Apodemus sylvaticus. The sequence continues at coordinate 121,888,563 of NC_067473.1, forward strand.
TCTGACCAGTCTCTGACAAAGAGGCTAAGTCAGCTAGCCAGAGGGGAAAGGGATTCTTTCAGCAGATACTAAGATTAGATATCCACATGCCAAAGAATGGCCCAGGCATCCCACATTCTGTAAATCTCAACTTGGATTACATCATAGACCTGAACATATACAGCAAGCATATAAAACTTCTAAACAAAAATAAAAGAAAATCATAACAGCCTTGAGTTTGGAGATGACGAACATAGCATCAAAAGCATGTGCCACCAAAAACACATTTCTAAAGGGAAAGAAAACAATAAGTTAAACTCACAAAATGAACTTTGTTCTTTAAAAGATGCTGCTAAAAAAAAGGGGGGGGGAGGGGACTGGGAGCTGGAGAGACAGCTTGGCAGTTAAGAGCATGACCTGTTCTTGCAGCAACAGTTTAGTTCCCAGTGTATCAGGCAGATCACAACTACTTATAAATTCAGCCCCAGGGTATCTGATAACTGCTCTGTCCTCCTCAGGGACCTGTACTCACATATGCAAACCCACCCACCCCCAACAGAAGCGCGCGCGCACGCACGCGTGTGCGCACGCGCACACACACACACACACACACAACAATTAAAAATGAAAAAAAAAGAATGAAAAATTAAATGAAAGGAAAAGCCAACCAAATCTTGTAGCACATATTTGTAATCCCAGCTACTTAAGAGAATGGCGCTAGAGAAGCTAAGATCCAAGGCCAGCCAGGTCAACACAATGAAAGCCAAAATAGAAAGATAGGTAGGTAAGTAGATAGGTAGATAGATAGATAGATAAATAGATAGATAGATAGACAGACAGAAAAGAAGGAAATGGCAAAACAGTGTTAGAGAGAATACTTGCAAACTATTTATTCAACAGAGACCTTGGATGTAGACTATTTACAGAACCTTAGTAACCTAAGAGTAATACAAACAACTTAATTAAAGAATGAGTAAGGAATGGGAGCTGGAGAGACAGCTCAGAGGTTAAGAGCACTTGCTGCTCTTCCAGATGGCCCAAATTCAATTCCTAGCACTCATGTCCTGTAACTCCAGCTTCATGGGATCTGAGGTCCTCTTCTGGCCTCCTGAATACCAGGCATCACATGGTATACATATATATATATGCATGCATGCATACATACATACTTACATACATGCATATACACACATACATACATACATACATACATACATACATACATACATACATGTGGGTAATACTCTCTTACACATAAAATAAAGGTAATGTTTTTTTTCTAAGACAAGATCACACTACGTAGCTCTGGCTTACCTGAAGCTTACTAGATAGACCAGGTGACCCCTGAACTCACAGAGATCTTCCTGCCTCTGTCTTTTGAGTGCTACAATTTCAGGTATATGCCACTAGGCCTGGCTAATAGATCTTTAAAAAAAAAAAAAAACAGACAACCCAAGAGACACACCCACCCTATGGCCTACCCTCAGTGGGAGTCACTACAATGTGCAAGTATGTTGTGGAGCGAAGAGAAAGAGAAACAGAATGGTTTGAGCACTATGAAGAGAGATGGAACTGTAGACTTGAGAGTGGAGAGAAACAGTCTGATGTGAGGAGCCTTCCATGCCACTGGTCCATGATGAAGTAGCAGCCCTCAGCTGCCACTGTGGATTATGTCTGGATCTGTGGACATATGGCAGTGGGGGTCTGTTGTCCATATTACCACCAAAGGTCATTGGGATACCCTGGTCTGTACTGCTGCCTAGGACCTTGTTGATATCTAAGGACTGAACAGAGCTGGCCCTACCCCTCACTGGCTGTGGCTCTTTGGAGAGTGGGCCCACACCTTGCCTCAGGAAGCACATGAACATGAGAGAGCTGGCCTTGCCCCTTGCTGGCTATAGCATTGGATGAGTTAGGAGGAAAGTACTGGAGAGCTTGCTCGGGAGGTATGGATAGGAGAGCTGGGGGACTGACCAACTCAACTACCACCAAGGCCCAGGTCCAGGGCTTTGAGTTGGTCCACCCCATCTATGAATTGCTAGAACACATGAAGGGGCCTGTCCTACAGATCCAGGGCTTCAGGATCTTCCATGACACAGGCAGCAACAGAATATCCAAGAGGAATCCTGGTGAGGATCCAGTATTGAGAATGCAGCAGAAGTCAGAGGCCTCGAACCAGACCAATGACTCATTGCAATGAACATTTGCAAGTAAAGATATGTGGACAAAAAATACTGTGTGATACATGGTGACACACTGCAGCTTCCACGATGAATTTTTTTTCCCTCTGGTGGGGAGGGTGTTGCAAGATTGGTGGATGAATATAAAGGGACAGGGAGATGAGTGGGATTGGGGTACATGATGCGAAATTCAATAAAAAGTAAAAAAAAAAAAAAAAAAAAAGACAACCCAATTTAGAATGAGCAAAATATCTTCAGAGACATTTGTAAAGGAAGAAACAGTGGCATGGAAAAATGCCTGGTATAGCTGGCCATTGGTGGTACAGACCATGCACCTAGTATGTTGACGAGGATACAGAAGAATATAACCTTTACTCACTGGGGCACCAACAAAACCAAAGGAAGGACTCTGTCCAAGTCCAGTTGGCGAAGCAATGAATTTTCTGTGGTTACTTATAAAAGCATGGGAACTAGAATGCAACTATGTCACCAGGAAGTCCCAAGGACAAGTTCTGTGAAGTTTATCACCCTAGTCAACTGTTGACCATTTATATAATGTCCAAAGGGAGAGGCCTATGTGAGAATCTCCTGAAGACCCATGAGCCCCACGATACCCCTCCCCTAGGAGGGAGTGCTAACAGTTTCCCAAGAATCTCATTAGGTGATCACAGCACCTCTGATTCAAGATGGCCAAGGTCATGTCCAACCCAGAGGAAATATAGTTTACATTCTGCCTGACTACTTCACATTTTTTACAAAATAAAAATAGACTAGGCCTTCAGCTTAGGCAGTCCAGACACTGTTTTCCATGTCCATGGGTCACTTTTTCAAAGTAAGATCTGCTCCTGGGCTGGATACTCTGTGCATGTCTCCCACTCCCTGCACTGGATTCCTGCGCAAAGGCCATGCTGACTAATCTCGCACTCATAGCTCCCACCCACTGCTGCCAAGAGCTGCTCAACAGCAGACAAAGCACTGAACCAAGCAGGGAAGGAATGGCTGGGAAGCCTGTGAGATCACCAAGCACCTCTGAATTCCTGGTTGAGATCTGGGCAAGAAGGCACTGGAACATACACATACATGTGGCCTCCACACACATGCACATACAGGCACACCTACACATAAATGTGTCTATCACACACAAACATGTACACACATAGACATGTATATACACACATATGCACATACAATAAATATATGCACAAGTATACATGCATGCATACACATGGACAGAAGTTGAAGGCATGAGAGGACACAATATGAGAGGAATGCTCCCTTCCCCTCACACTTTGTTCTGCTCTATAGTGTGCTTAACTATCCCTAAGGAATACTAAAAATGCATGTGAGAAAGAATGGATAAGCCACTCAAAAGAGCAGCACGGGAATGTCTGGCCTTGTCATGGCAGCTGAAGAGCCCTTATATGATTCAGCTCTTTGAGTATTCTTCCTTTATAGATGAGACCTTGAATCCCGCTTACAAGACTGGGGTAAAGTAAGACCACATCTGGACACATAAAAGCAATGCTAGCACAGGACAAGCACACATCACATTGTTCTTGCTGGCCTTTGACTCATCCATCACGCCCAAGTCAGAATATAAACACTGCTGTACCACCAATATGAGTAGAAAACTGTACACTGTACATCTTTCAATACTATAATATTGAAAATATTATAGTAACCACTAATAGAACAGAGATAGAAGGCATCATTTCCAAGATGATACGGGGACAATTTAATCCATTTAAAAACAAAGAAAAAAGAAATTTTAATTAATTGAAAATAAAAGGAAGATAGAAAAGTAAGCTCAAACAGATCAACAACTACAATAAATATAAATGTCTCTACCTTACTTAAAAAAAAAGCAAAGACTAATAGCTGAATGTGGTGGTGGACACTTGTCATTCCAACTATTTGGGAGGCTGAGGCAGGAGGATCAGAGTTTCAGTCCCGCCTGTCTTCATAGTAAGACCTTGTATTAAAAGATAAAAATGTAGCAAAGTATGATAGCACCTGGATGTCAAATGCAGGAGGATCTCTGTGAGTTTGAGGCCACCCTAGTTTACATAGGGAGTTCTAGGCCTGCCAGAAATACATAGTAAGTCTTTGTCTAAAATTTATTGATTAATTAAAAAGCAGAGAATTTGGATAAAGTCCATCCAACTATACTTGTAGAATAGAGGAAAGGTGGTTTAGGAGATCCCCATGAGACTGGAATTCAGCTCCTGAAGAATAATATCCTAGGTTGTTTATTGGTCTCCACACATCTGCAACTGTGGTACACACACACACAAGTATACACACATACAATTAACTAATAATCAAACTTTTTATCAATATGTACTTAGTATATAATGACAGTTAAAAGTCACTTGCCATAAACTAAAGCTATTCTGTGAACTGGGATAGAGGGGAAATGTTTTCTGTTAGACAACAACCATCAGTTTAGACTTTGGGTTTGAGACCTGATCCTTCACAGTTGAAAGAGAGCTTCGAGGGCCAGCAATGTAGCTGAATGTGGTAGAATATTTGCCTAGCATGCACAAAGCCCTGCATTCAACACCCCAGTGACATGTGAAAGTAGATGTGGTGACACACATCCATAATCTCAATACTCAGGAGCTTAGAGGCAAAGTGCTCAGTCAGAGTTCAAGGCCACCCTGGTCTAAATAGCAAGTTCCTGGCCAGCCAGGGCTACATACATAAACCCCCTCTCAAACAATCAAAACCAATTAGGTATTCAGGCCCTGGAGAGATGTTAGAGGGTGGAATCTGCTGATACATTTCTCACATAGTAACAGGATTGCCAGAGACCCAAGATAAGAGTCCCTCCCTCCCTATCCCTCCACGCTATTTAAGGTGTTTCTGTCATATAATTTCAGGGACTTTAGTATGTCCTAGGATTTCCACAGGGATGCTCCTGACTGTGCCACCTCCTACATACCAGTTCTCTGCTGCCACGCCTGTAAATTGGGCATGAACCGTAGATGTTAATTGGCATCTACTGTCAGGGACACTGGAAGTCATAAAATTAAAGGGGATGCCATGCAGTCTCCCAGTGTAATGCCCTGCTGTGTGTGTCTTGTAGAGTCCCCATAGAGCTCTCCCTGCCTCTGGGTCTGGCCGCTCAGTCAGGTGGAGGGAGTTCCCAGTGGCTCCTTTGAATCCCGGTTCCCATCAAACCAGGCGGGCAGACTTGCAGCTGCCAGTCCTGGCTCTCAGCCCAAGCCACTCACTTGGGCACGACACCTGCATATGCTCATACCTTAGACTACAGGTTAAACCAAATGTACTGCTCACAGCCTACTCCGAAGGCTGTGAGGTCAAGATCCAAGTACTGGTATGGCCAGGCTCTGGTAAGAGCTCTGTCTATATATCAGGACATCAGGGCTTCATTCTCCCTGGTAGAAGGTGGGGGCGGGGGGGGGGGGGGAATGAATTATATGTCTTTACTTGGTTAAGGATCAGAACCACCCTGATTTTACTTCCTGATAAGGGACAAATTTCTAAGGAAGAGTAGCCTCATGGCCCACTCACCTCCCAAAAGCTATGCCTCATGGTCCTGTCAGCTTGGGCTCTAAGTTCCAGCATAGAACACCTGGGGAAGCACACAGACCTTCCAACCACTGTCCTGAGCTGCGGAAGCCTCCTCACCTCTCTGCAGCTGCTAGCAGAGTTCTGCTTCTAGGAGCCCACCCTGCAGATAGGTGCAAGTCACAAGCCCGGGGCTGCAGGCCTGCTCTCCACATCTAAGTCATGGCTGGGGACAACAGGGCCACAGAAGTCTCCTCCTCCCTTGGGCCCTGGGGACTTGCATCTCCACCAGGAGCTGGTCAGGGGTCATAGATGCATCTGAGTTGGAGTATAGGGGAAGGAGGGAGAAAAATACCACTTTGACACGTCAAAATGAATAAATGTTTAATTAAATATCCTCAGAATGTAACATTAGTCAACTAGTCAATTGCATTTCAACTCAACTCTTCGGTAGCTCTACATAAATTTTATTTAATGAGGCAAGTGGGTGCCTTTTAATATGTTTGATGTGATGAGGTATGGAAAGGCCGAGCGGGGCCAGGAACAGGTCCTAAAATAGCTATGCCCTCAAAAAGCAAGAGGTTTGCAAAAATCTCTCCTTCGTGTGTCCATTCACTGGACAGGCACCCATGAGTCCACCTGCCTTCAGACAGGCCCCAGATTCTGGGAGGGATGGCTCAGCCACCCTGCCCTAGCCCTCACCTCTCCAGGTCCTGTTCTGAACTTGATCTCTCTTCCAACCTCCCCAAGACAGAGATCAGTTCTGTTTACCTGGGAAACTAAGGCCCAGGGAGGTTAGCTCAGGTCTAAGGTTTGCCAGTCACCGCTGGGGGATCTACACTGCCCTCCTAGAAGGGGGTGGGCTAAAGAGTCCCAGGGGACCGATCTTTCCCAACTCTCCATGAATATTCAAGCAACTAACCTGTCTCCCTCTGCAGTCCAGGAAGAACCCCATTACCACTCACCAGCATCTCCTGCATTTTTAATTAAGAGAACAGTTATTCTAATTTTAACGCCGCCATTCTCCTACTACCTCGGTCCCCTCCCTGCCTTCATTTATAGAAGGGCTGTTCCGCCTCTAGGAGCAGGATGCAGTGTTTTCCTGCCTGTTGCTTTGGATGACTCATCCTCTGTGGGGCTATTTGTATCGTGGGTGACAGGAACTGCTTATTGTGGGGTCCCCCATTGAGCCTCTCCTGAAGCTCCTGCCCCGCTGGAGGCTGCAGGCTCTGTTCCTGGTAAGCAAGACCTTTAGAAGGACGTCTAGCTGCATCCCCAGCTGCCTGGCCCTGCCTGGCTCTGCCTGCCACTGAGCTGATTCAGCCACATCCCTCCCCTCCCCCTTCCAGCCTAGAGTTGTCAGATGAAATACGGTGTGCCCAGCTAAATGGGAATGTCAAAAAAGAAAAAAAAAAAAAGATTTCTTTTTAGGCACAAGGTTGTACCAGAAACACACAATATACTTTTGTTATTGTTGTTGTTTAAAGGGCTTGGTTTTCCACCTGCAATTTCAGTGTCACTGGATTCCCTGTCTTTATTTCCTCAAGCTAGCTACCCTCCTCTAGTCACTCCGCCAGGCTGGTCCATAAGCATCCAGGGTCTTTGCTTAACCTCGGGCCTCTGCACATGCTGTGTGTTCTTCGTGGTATGGAGGGTAGCCTCTCAAACAGTCTTCCTATCTTGCCTCTTCTGCACCCTCACCTACACTGGAATGTCATCTCTGTTGATCTGTGCGGCTACCTAGCAGGGGGTAGTCACTTACAAAGTACTCAGTACCAGTGAGTGACACCATTTAATGTCTAAGTACCTCTGCATCAGATGGTCCATCTTCCCACTCTGCAGCCAAGTGGGGGGGGGTGCTTAGACACAGGCGAGCGGTTGGCCCAAGGTCTCTATCTGACCCTTCAAACCCAGCTCCACAGTCACCTGAGCAGCTGTTCTTGGACCTGAAGGGAACTGGTTCAGGCAAGCAGTGTAGGAGAGGCCTCCAAGGGTAGGGAGCCAGGGAGAACGTAAAGAATGTTGGAGAGGAGACAGGGTTCCATCCACGCCACCACACACCTTGGCACTGGGACAAGATCACGGATGGTCCTGAATGTCACTTCTATCACTTTAATAATTACAGTTATGTTTCAAAACGAGACAAGTCACAAATGTGTGATTTCATGGATGCTTTTTCTTATGACAAGGCCAAGTTCAAAATAAGCCAATTGAAAAGCAAACTATTCCAAAGAACACAGAAGATCCACCGAGCTGTGGATGACATAGACAGCTATATGCCTTCGACATCTGTGCCAAGGGTGAGAATGTGCTAATCCTCGAGTCAGCTTTCCATTGCTGCGACCAAACACGCAAGGCAACTCACGCAAAGAAGGAAGAGCTTGTTTTGGCTCATGAGCTCAGTGGGATCAGTCCATGGTCGCTCAGCCCTGAGGCTGCACAGCACAGCATGGCAGGAAGGCGTGCAAGAGGAGGTCTGATTGCTCCATGAAAACTGGGAAGCAAAGAGAGAAAGAGACTGGAGTCACGATATTTGCCATCAGGGCCAACCCCATTGTCCTCATTTCTTCCCATCAGGTCCTACCTCTTAAAGGTTTCTGTACCTTCCCACAGCACTAAGACGAAGATCCAAAACCACAGCAATTCTTCTTTCTAAAGTATTCTCTACACATCTGATACTCTTGTATTAAGTCACTCGTGCATTTTATGCATCTAATTGAGGCACTACTTCCTGGATGAAGAAACCTTCACCAAGAGGTCAGGTGACTTGCTCAGAGTCTCACAGCTTGCAAGAAGTGGAACCAGGATTGTAACCTGCACACAAGAAAAAAGGGCCTGGCCCAGCCTTTTTTTTTTTTTTTTTTTTTTTTTTTTTTTTTTTTTTTTTACTGTTTTCAAGAGACCAGCAGATGTCCTGGCCCACCTAATCACTCAGCCCTGGAACTCCTCTTGGCCTCAGCTTTTCCTGCAGCTACCCCAACCTAGCACCTGGCTTCAGCCTCTCTCCTGGGTAGCTCTGAGATAGCCCTTCCTCTCCCTAGAGGTGAGTCTCCTCTATCCCTCTGAGCTCCAGAAGGCTGAGGAGGGGTGGAGACATCCCAGGTCCTGCCCAGGGAGTACTTCTCTCCCATCCAGGATGTTCAATTGCTTTCCACCATCCTAGACCTCAAAGAAGCTTTGGTCCCCTTGAGGTTAGGCCTGGCTAACCAGAGTTCTTACTGTGCTATAGACTGGAGTAGAGACAGCCCCAGAGTCCATGTGGCTGGCTCAGGAGGGAGAGCCCTGCAAGCAAGGGCTTGAACTGGGACCTGTACAAAGGAGACCCTTGGCCCTATCTGAGGGCTGTGGTGAGAAGTGAGCAGAGCAGTGCAGACCACCTCTGTGAGGGGAGGTGCGCATGAGCAGGGAATTGCCTGGAGTTGCACCTGTGCTCTGGAGCTGGCTTCTGCTGACACCTCAGCGTCAGCTTCATCTCCCATGTTCTCCCTCATTCTGTGGTTAGCCACAGCAGACAAACTCCCTCCAGCCAGGAGCCTCTGCCCTAGCTCTTCCTTCCCCCCCCCCACCCCGCCTTCTTACCCTACCCCCCACCCCTCCCTTGCTTAATACCAGCCTGTCAGTCAAATCCCGGACTGGCCATTGCTTCCTTGGAGAACTCTCCCTGGTCAGGCAAAGTCCCTAATCACATGATCTTCTGGGGGCATATCCTATTTGCAGGATCTTAATATCACTGTGATTCTTGAATTAGCTTTCTCTCCACTTAGATTATTGGCATTCTTAAGGCACAAACAGCTCCTTTGCACTCTAGTGCAACCTAGAGTCAAGTATAATGCACACAGTAGGTGTTAAATAAACATAAAGAATGGCTAAGGGATAAGGACCCACACTTACTGACATACAAAATGCCAATGGGTCATTTGCATAAAGAATACAGGTTACACTATTTTCACAGCTTGCTGACATTTCTGTGCTCTTGCTCTCTCTCTCTCTCTCTCTCTCTCTCTCTCTCTCTCTCTCTCTCTCTCTCTGTGTGTGTGTGTGTGTGTGTATATATATATATATATATATATATATTCACACAGGAAAAAACCTTGGAAGAACAAATGTAAATTAGTACAGCCATTATGGAAAACAGTGTGGAAGTTCCTCAAAAAATTAAAAATAGAAATGCCACATGACCCAGCAATCCTACTCCTGGATATTCATCCAAGGAAGTGAAGCCAGCATGTAGAAGAGCTACCTGCATGCCAGGCGCTTGGCAGCCCTGGTCACAACAGTCAGGATATGGAGGTAACCTACACACCCACCAGTAAATGCACAGAAAAAGAAAATGCGGCATATCTGTACAGGAACACAACTCAGCCGGAAAAAAAAAAAAGATGAAACTCCGCTGAGACAAAGTGGAGGAAGCTCCAGATCATCCTGTCAGGTGACACGAGCCAAGCACAGGCTGGGCACCAGGGGAACCACCTCATGTAAAGCTGATGAGCAGGGGACTGAGCAGAGCGGCCACCAGAGGACAGGGTTGTTAATAGGAACAAGGTACAACCTAGGTGTGGTGGCTCACGTCTGTAATCCTGCACTGTGAAATTTAAGGCCAGCGTAAGCTACACAGTGAGATCTGGGCCAGCCACACTATAGTCATGTGTCAATAACTCTAAACCAAACAAATAGGACAAGCTACAGTGCGTCAGAAGAATATTCTATGGTATTCTCTTGGATAAACCATAGCTGACAGTAATGTACTGTAGCCAAAGTAGCCAGAGAAGGGGATCTTATGTGTTGTCATCTCATAGAAATAAAGAATGGTGGAGGTGACAGGTGTCATAATTACCATGATCTCACCACTATTCAATATGTACATGTCATGAAACATCAAACATCACGGAAACTGTATAAGTAGTATGTCAATTAAAAATGCAATCATGCCAAGTGATCGTAGCCTGTGTCAGGCAGTGGGCACTGGATTCTTGCCTTACTTATCTGTTTTCTATTCCAGTCAATGTGATCACTATCTGAACGATGTGAGCCGATGATTGAAATCCCGTGTCGAACAGGCAGGGTACAGGCACTGCATGGAGAAGGGAGGAGAGACAAGAAGGGGGGGAAAAAGTAGAAATGTCTACTGCCTCTCCTGGGAGATGAACTGGACCAAGGGAGAAGGGAGGGACACGCAGACCATGGCCACAGTGGGAGGTGGGATGGTAAGGAGGGCGGACCCAGATTGGAACAATGGAAGGGTCAGCATATCTGGGCTAGGGTGCGGACAGTAATTCCCAAGTGAGAGCCCCCCCCCCCTTTCCCAGAAACCATCATCTCTGGAGCTGTCTCCTTTATTTCTCTCTGAATCAGGCTGGGAAGGTACAGCTGTTGACTCTGTCACTCGGGCTTCACCAGCAGTCCTGACTAACGGAGTCATTAGTCACTATGGAGATTGGAGAAGAATCAGCAAACTTGACCAGGTTCTGAAGTCTAGACTCCCTGAGGCCACATGACAGCACCCATCTGAGGGTGGCAGGTTTGCTCCCTGAGGGTGTGGCTGCAGAGGCCACCGGATCCCCTTTAGACCCTGAGCACAGAGGTTCAGGGCTCAGGTGGAGGGTCTGGCAGAGCAGGCAGTGGCACAGCAGAAGCCTGGCCTCTTCCTTCTGCCCAGAGGGCATGGGGGCAGGGGAGGGGGGGACCTGATTAAAGAACATAAGGGCAGTGGCTGCAGATGGTGTGGTGGTTGAGAGCCTTTGCTGTTTTGGCAGAGGATCAGAGTTCAGTTCCCAGCACCTACATGGCTCCTCACAACCATCTGTCCTCCAGTTCCAGGGGATCAGGCGCCCTCTTCTGGCCTCATGGGCAGTGGGCATGTAAGTGATGGACAGTCTTACTGCAGACAAACAGTTATACACACAGAATAATAAGAAAATTTTTAAAAAGAACAAAAGGGCAAAGAGGATACCACTCAGACTTCCTGCAATGCAGCCCTGTCCCTCCTCCCACGACTGATCCTCCACGCTGTCCACAGAGGAAGTCCATTCACACACACCTCCCCCAGAATGACCTTCCTTGTCTGTCAAACACCCCATGTTCCTGCTTTAACCTCATCGGTGGTTCCCTATTGCCTATAGCAGTGATTTAATAACCTTTTGTTTGTTCCCTAAGAACTCTGACGGAACTGTATCCCCCACAGCTTCTCTCGGTGGTGTGTGTAATCTCTCTTCCTGTGTTTTAGTGGTATATTTTTATTAATAGGAAATAGAAACTATTAAGCCATTGACACAATGAAACACAATGAGGATTAACTATGATTAGATTATTTTATGACATGGCTTGATAAAATAGGTTTTAATTATCAAATTAAATAACCTACTCAGCCTGAAATATGTGGAATTTTATCAAGTGGGTCTTATCTGCAGTGTATTCTGAGAACTGCGCTGGCTCCCTCTCCAGCTGCCCCTCTCTGTGGGTTCATCTGTCTAGCCTTGTAGAAGTCAGGACTGGGTTGGTTACTGACTTACTTTTGTATGTCCGATAAGTGGCTCAGGGGACCACTCAAGGAACAAGAGTGTTCTTCTGAAGAGAGTACTGAGTCCTCAGAAACTGGGGTGGCTGTCCTCAAAGAGGAGGAAGAAGGAAAATGCATCTTCAATACAGGCTCTTCCGTCACTACATGACAGCAGTTTGCACGGTAGACAGGGTCGTATGAGCTCATGGCTATAGTCTGTGACGGTGACTTACTGTGGTAGGTCTGGGATGAAGAGGACAGTGGTAACTTGTCATAGAGCAAAGCAGCTTATCTTATACTGAGGGAAGGAGGAGGGAGTGAGGAGAGAGAGGAGGTGGGGAGGGAGAGAAACAGGGGCCCTATAGCCCATTCAGAGTATGCCACTAGGGATCTGACTTCGTCCGGGCCCTCCTCTTATAGATTTTCCTACTTTCCAGCAGTGAGTACCACAGGGTGACAACTAAGTCCTTACTCTGTGGGCTCTTATGGGACATTTAGGATCTAAACCACGAAACCTACACAGAAAACTTAGGAAGGAGGGAAACTGAGGTTCAGTTGGAAACAGCAGCACAGACTGCTACCACACCTTGCTGTCTGGCCCCCAGCCCCGTGCCCCAGCTCACCTGGCCTCCACTGAGGACTCAGCAAAGCCCCTGTGTTGGGAAATGGGTAAGTGACCAGTCTTTGGATTTCAGTCTCCTGGATCTTATCATTTGCTTTTATTTGCTTTCACTGAGCACTAAGACGCTCATTTCAGTAAATGAAGGTGGTCACCTGATGAGGCGGCTGCTGAAATCCTCCACAGACTTTTATTTGCTAATTACATACAACATAAAACTTAACAAAGTAATAGCCAGTCCCGAGCCACTGTGGGCTTAGGCTCTTTCCTCGCTCTGAGATGACTCCATGTTAAGAACTCAGCCCAGGGCATGGGGGCCATCTCTAGGGTGTGCCAGAGACCTGGGAGGTGGCAGGGTGCGGTGGGGACAGCAACTCTAGCTGGGACTCCTAACAGTGGGGAATATGGATCCTGAGTGTCTGCTTCCTATAACCAGACAGGACTCCCAGAGGGGGAATAAGGACAGCTACCCACCCACAAAACCTTCGACCCAAGGCATACAAGATATGCAGGGACAAACATACAGCAGAGACAGAAGGAATGGCCAGCCAATGACTGGCCAAAATTGAGACCCACCCCACGGGCAAGAACCAATTCCCAACACTAGTGATATTGTTATGCTTATAGACAGGAGCCTAGCATAGCCGTCCTCTGAAAGGCTCCACCTAGAAGCCAATGAAAACAGATACAGAGACCCACAGCCAAACATTAGACAGAGCTCACTCAGACTCCACAGAAAGACCAACAGAGTCAACCAACCTGGAACTTTGGGTGCTCCCAAAAACTGAACCAACCAGTGAGCATGGGCTAGACCTAGGTCCCCTGCACATATGTAGCAGATGTGCATCTTGGTGGGCATCAAGTCTGTCACATGCTCTGTGTTCTTCTGTTGCTTTCTTTTATGAGAAAAAAAAATTCCAAGTGGTGCACACCTTTAGCCAGCACTCAGGAGGCAAGTGGATCTTGAGTTTTGAGTTTGAGGCCAGCCTAGTCTATAGAACGAGTTCCCAGCTAGCCAAGGCTACAGTGAGACCCTGCCTCAATAAAATAATCAAACAACAAAGCCAAAAGAAACTTTAATGTGGAACTTTATGGAAATTTTTGAATTATTTATGATTTTTTTGTGGAAAAAAAGAAACAATTTTATTTCTTATATTCTTGGGCCAGGAAGATGATTCGGTGAGTACAGTACTTGCTGCCAACCCTTGGTGGCCTGGGTGATCCCCAGACCGCACATGATAAGGACAGTGCCACTGCCATGTAAGGTCTGACTCTCTCAAACAAATAATAAATAAATGTAATAACAAGATATTCTTCTTTCTCATTTGGTGAACTGTTTCCTTCTGGGCACATGGTCTTCCTGAGCTTTCTTTCTCAGGTATGTGGGCTCATCTGGGCCAGGGACAGAACACCTGAGACTCATCTGCCCATTCTACTACCACAGGGTTTTCTGCCCATGGCAGAACCTTGGGACAATCGCATAGGCCAGTGCAAGTCACTAACATGCAGCTCTTCTAGGTAGGAAGACCTCCAACCTTTCTCTGGAGAGGCTGCCACATGGGAGCCCAGGAGTCTGGAAAGAGAGACGCAGTCTGCTACTTGCCTCTTCTTGGTGAAGCCACCTGCAAAAGGCCACTTTGCTGGTAAAGCAACCACTGCAGTGAGACAGGCCTGCATTCCTGCCCCATCTTCAGGTCCCGGTGTCCTTATCAACTTAGATACTGCTGTCCTTGAGCCAGACGCAAGATGAAGGGTTTCCAGCCAGATGGTGTGCTGCCCAGGGTTTTTTTTTTTGTATTTTCTTTTTTTGTTTGTCAATATGATACAAGTTAGTCATCTGGGAAGAGGGAAACCTTGAGAAAAATGCCTTCATCAGATTGCCTGTGGGCAAGTCTGGTGGGGCTATTTTCTTGGTTGATGTGGGAAGACCCAGCCCATTGTAGGGTTTGCCACCTGGGTGTGTGGTCCTGGAATGTTTAAAAAAAAATTAGGCTGAGAAAGCTCTGGAAAACAAGCCAGTAAGCATCTTTCTCCATGGCCTTGAGTTCCTGCCCTGGCATCCCTCCATGATGGACTATAACCTGTAAAATAAACCTTTTCCTCCTCAAGTTGGTCTTCATGGTGTTTTATCACAGCAATAGGAAGCCGACTAAGCCCAAATGTGCCAAACAGGTGAGCACACTTTCAAAGAGCAAGACTTTGAGGGTTAATTTTTGTTCAAACAAGAATTCTAGAGAAAAATACCTCTTTGCAATTCTGTATTCTTGGTGCTAAAAGCATCTCCTAGCACCTTCAGGCAGTGAGAGCTGCTCTGCTGGCTTGGGAATCCAGTCAGCTGTGCGGCTACCTCCCAGCGGGCCTTCAGCATGCCCAGTCAGGTTTACTGTTACAAAGATCTGGCTGTGTTCCCCCAATGTGCTTTGAAAGGTTGGGGGCCCCTGGAGAAAGGGAGATTAACGGCCAGTTCTTATCAGAACCCCAGGGCTCCAGGTGGACAGAGGAAGCCCAGTACCCCTGAAAAAGGGGGCTGGTGGATACTGCAATTCTTCTGTTTCATCTGAGAGGAGCCAGTGATCAGCTTCGTGGCATCTAGAGGCCCTCAAGATATGATCACCCCATTGCACTCACTAGCCACAGGACAGAAGTGGCTCAGACCTTAGTGATGGAGATGGTGAATCTGTCTGTTGAGCCCTGAGAAGCGTGTCTTCAGTCTCCTAGACAGGAGCTTCTTCCTGTTCTGGACCCTGCCATGTATGGATGTGATGTCCTTGTTCCCTGGGTCCCTGCTAGCTCTCTTGTGTTTCAGAGGGTCTTACCTAAGGGCAACACCAACTCCAGGCAGGTACAGGTACAGTAAATACAGAATCAAACATACTTAGCATTTGATAATGCTGTCTAGGCCTTCTCAAGTAGTATCCTGAGGAGCTATGAGAATGCCACCTGCCACCACTCACTCACATGGAGGTCCGATTTGGGAAGTGAAGTAGGGGCCACGTGGTGTTCTCAGCATGGGCAGTGCTGTGGAAACAGGTCCCTGAGGTGAGGATCACCTCCTCCCCTCTCCTCCCACTTCCAATGTGGCATGAGGCAGGAAAAGAGGGAGAGAAAAGCACAGGGAGACAAGGACACAAAGGAGCAGGGCCTGGCGGAATCCTGTTTGCTGTGTATGGTGTAAAAGGGCAGCCCCCACGAGGAATGTGACAGGGGTTGAGCTGGCTTGGGTGGGGCCTGGGAGAGCTCCCAGAAGGTAGGTGACACCAAGGATGTGTGGTGGGGGAGGGGGCAGGGAGCTGACCCTTTGAGGCGTTCAAGATCTTGGGAGTATAGCTGGGTGTGGGGCAGGATAGGGAAAGGCCCTTTTAAGGGGAAAGACAATGAAGGAAGGAGAAAGAAGAATGACAGGCCTGAGAGGATTGGCGGGAAGCAGAGGGAAGGGGGACTGTGCTGTACTCCTGCAGACCAGGCCCTGCTACTGCCCCTGTGTCCAGGGTAGAAAGACCCCATGGCCAGAGAGAAGGAAAGGGCAGCATTGGAACGAGGTCATCAGTCATAGATACCAGGCAGAGTCAGCACCCTCAGGAACTACCACATCCTTAAGAAACTACACAGAACTTTATTAAACAGCTCCAGGGGGAGATTGGGAGGCAGGCTAGGCACAAATACTCTATCCCCAGCTCCAGAGAAGTCCATCTTGTGGCTCAGCCTCAAAGGTTACAAGGGGTCACAGGTGACCTTCAAGGCTAACAACTCGTGGTGATGTGGTGCCCATACACACCCACTTGGAGGCGAGTCTCTGGCTCTTCTAACGGTGCCACAGCACCTGGACCTGAAGCAGAGTGGCCATGTCCCTGAGTTCTGACGTGAACACGCGCCATGTTCCCAAGGCATCCTCTTCTGTTGCTGGGCCAACTAGGAGAGTACTGGTGGCAGAGGAGGAGGAGAGGAGGGCGAATAGGGCGGCTCAGATCCGCTGAGGTACTGCATTCAGTGTCTTCCAAGGCAGAAGAGCAGATCATACTGGGTCTCTCTGCTCCACAAGTCACAGCAGCATCTCATAAGAGATCATAAGATTCCTGCCAGGGGCTACAGGGCAGGGCTGATGGTGCTCTGGCTAGTCCCAAGCTGCCTCGGGGAGAGCGAGAGGCACTCCAACACCAGTGACAGAAGTCCTCCCAGGGCTCTGAAGGGAGGACCACTCTGCTGAGGCTCAGTAACGATCACAGTAAGAAGGCTCAGACAGCACAGGACTCTGAGCATGGTGTCCCCTAGGGACACCCACACCTGCTTGTCCCCCACATTTCCTAGCAGCAGTAGGACAAGGAGAAGAATGAGTTTTCATGAAAAAAAAAAAAACCCACAGAAAAGGGCTGTGTGCGCATGTGCCAATGGACAAGCAATTGCCAAGCAGATCTGAACCCCTGGGTTCTATTCCAAGCACCATAAAAAACCCAGGAGTAATGAGAAAATCCTTTCCCTGAGATCGCTACAGTGACATCATCCGTAGATGATGTAGAAACAGCTTCCAGCTACTCAAAGCCATGAACAGGGAGTAAGCTTCCTCGAGCAGAACAAACACAAGACTAAGCAGCACCCCCAAATCCTGCACACCACATGAAAAGGAGGGAACCAGGAAGCCCTGGCCCTCAAGGCTGGGAAATATTTAAAAGCAAACAAATTAAAATCCCGTGCTTGTGTGAATCAGGCAGAGTTCAGCACAGCCAGGGCATGAGGATGGCCCAGGGCCCAGGCGTGGGTTCACCCCAGTGTGAAAATGACAGTGACTCTTCTGTCCAGGTGTCAGTTCAGCTGTGTAGCAATACCAGCCCTGCCCTGCACACTGCCTAGTGAGAGGCATAGGCTGGGCTCCAGAGCCCCGAGGGAGGGCTAGCTTTGCGACCAGAAGGCAGGGTGTTGAAAGCAGCCGGAAATGAGGTAAGATCTACGGAGGAAAGGGACATGAGCATGAAGGAATAAGCCAATATCCCTACCATACTCCTCAGTGTGTGCCATAGCATGCTAGGGGCTTATACTGGGGACAGCAGAGACTGACAGGGACAGGGGAGGCATGGGAAATTGCACTGCTCAACCTGTGACTCTGTACCCAGCACACAAGACTAACTGACTCACTTCTCTCTCTCTCTCTCTCTCTCTCTCTCTCTCTCTCTCTCTCTCTCTCTCTCTCTCTCTCTCTCTCTCTTTCTCTCTCTCTCTCTCTCTGTGTATATCCATATCCACTTAGCCTGGAGCATGACCTCTGACCTTCCTGAGCTCAGTCAGAGTAGTCTGGGATGGATCACATGATCCATGAGCCAAGAGGATGGCAGAACCACTCTTGAGCACAATGCTGTAACAAGGACCTGGAGACAAGTGATAGGAACTTTGGGAGATGTTACTAAGACCCTATGGTAGCTTCCACAAACACTGGGAGGAAGGGCCTGAAAGGACTGTAGCAGAACGGCTATGCATAAGTTGAAGCCAGGAGGACAGCTACCACCCTGCATGCTAGGATACTCAGGAGTCCTGCCTTAAAGAACAGAAGCAGCAGGAAGAGGCTCTGACACCAGGACGTGCATGCATGTGCATGTGTGTGTGTGGGGGGGGGGAAGAGTTGTCTCCTAGGGACAATGCTTCTGGCCATAAAACTGTCCTCTGACCAAAACTCTCTACCACAGAGATGAGCAGACACTAGCTCAAGGGCCTCTTACATAGGCATCGGCATCAGACTACCAAATGGGAGTCAGGAGACAAAGGGCTACCACTGCATGGGTACGGCACTGCAGTTCCAGAAGACTCTTAGAGTCCAGGAACTGTAGAGAGTGACCAAGACCTTAGGCCATCAGAGACAAATAGATTACTGAAAGGAGTGGGCCTTCCTCTCTTTCCCTATGAGAGTATTTCTCATTAGGACAGTCTAGAATCTCCATCCTCCCATCCCAACTTGACCTCTCAGTGGTAGTACTATCTGTCTGTTCTGGAATTCACCTGCTTAGACAGCACTGTCTCTACCATCTCCTCCCATCCCACAGCCTGCTGAGAACGCCTATGAGGAGTCGGGACCTTGTCCCCTGGCACATTTGTCCCTGGGGCTCAGCTCTGTCTCCTTTGCTGACACAGGATGTAAAAACTAGGGTTCAGGGCCCGGATCCCACCCTTTCCCAGGAGATGACTCTTGTGGAGGTGCTCTAGGCTCTAGGCTGTGCCCGTGGCTGAGGTACTCACAGTGGGGGCTGTGCTGAGGGCTGGCACGGGGTGTCGGAGCCAGGGGTGAAGCGAGTTCCCGGGGTGCACAGACTGTGTGGTAGGCTGCAAGAGTAGAGGCTGGTGAGAGTGGGCAGGGAGAATAGGTGCAGGGTGTCAAGAGGGGGATGTGGTTGGCCTCACCTATAATGGTGACTGCTGTCCCAGCCAGCAGGGCAAAGAAGGTAAAGAACATGACTTGATAGGAGTCCAGGAAGTGTGACAGGAGGCTGGCTCCATCTGCAACAGGGCAAAGACAGATGTCAAAATGTCAGAGCCACAGCTAGGTCCCCTGAGTACCTGTGCTACTAGGCATCTGCATGGTCCACCATGTCCTACTGCCTGGGATGTAGGGACACGCCTGTCTTAGATATGAGGTGTCTAGACAAGGGCAGCGTCTCCTTCTGTCTCCCCTGGCCAGCTCTGTCCTTCTTTCCAGAAAGCATCCTCAGGTACCAGCTTGGCACATCAGGTTTTGGTGTCCTTTCTGCCAAGGAGGCAGCTAGGTTGCTCCAAAGAGAGGTAGTTCTGAAAGATGCCCTGTGGGCTTTAGAGTCTGAGGGGTGGGTGGGCCAGAGGCTCACCGGACAGGAGGTCCTGCTCTGACTCCCTCCTAAGAGCCCAGGGCGGAGGTGGGCAGCACTTCTGCCCCAAAGCTATCCACCTCTGTGGAGTGGCCTGAGTCCTAGATCCCTGCTGCCTATCTGTCACAGTTTACACTCTCTGCTTGTCCCCAAGTACTCCCTGGTAGAGAGACACCAGACTGCAGGGCCCTCCCCTGGCTACTGGCCCCTTCATTCCACACCCTATGTCCTCTGCATGCCCACAGGTAGCTGAAGCAGGGCAAGCCTGCACACAGCTGGGCAGGAAGTGAGTAGCTCCCGACATCAGGAGGGCCCTGAGCTGTCCTCATGCTGGACTTCCTGGGGCAGTCGGGCAGGAGTACAGTCATGAATAATGTTACGTCTACATAGGCCAACACATATCTGGGAGGGAGAGTCCAATGCTGTTTTAATCAAGAGGTGATGCCTGACGGCAGTCTGAGGAAATTGAAGACATAGGTCAATAGGTTCTCTGAGGGAAATGACATTGTATGCAGAGGAAACAGTGATGCCAATGTCTCAGACTGGGGCCTCGTGTTCTAGAAACAGGCAAGAGGTTAGTGCTAGCTCAGGAAGCACAGGGGGAGGCGAGGCATGAATGGTCCGGAGAGACCATGTGGGTCTCAGGGGCCACTGTGGGGATGCAGGCTTTACACTTGAGAGATAGAGCCATGGCAGGATGTTGAGCATAGGGCCTTGCTGAGGATATGGTGTCAAGGGAAATATTGTGGCACTGGTGACAGAAAGAGACTGTCACTTTGAGAGATATTTTGTTTCTGACTCGTCTAACCTTCACATTGTAGGTGCCTACGGACACCCAACCCCCCTGCCCAGCGCTCCCTGCCCAGGTCTGGGTCAGCGGACGTCTCATCTAGGACTCACAGGGACCAGGCCCACGGCGATCCAACACAAAGGCCACAGTGACTGGAATGGTGATGGCCTGGTTAGTGGCAGGGCTGGAGAAGGTCAGAGCAGTGGACAGAGGGCCCTGGCTGCCAGCTGTGGGATCCAAGACACCAACTGTGTACGTGATAAAGCTGGGCAGCCCAAAGGACTTCTCTTTCACGAAGGCTAGCACTTCCGGGGATCCAGATTTCACCTGGGAAGAAGGCAGGGTTGAGGAGGCACGCTCTGCAGGGAGTGCACACTGCAGTGTCCTACAGGGGGGATATTACTGAATTCAAGTGGAGCATAAAATGTTAGCCAATACAAAGTAGCAAAAGCACCTGAAACCAAATCCCCACAAAGCAGCATCCCTAGCCCAGTGGGCTGCCACAGCAAGATAAGAGAAGCAGGCAACAGGGTTCCTCCTTCCACATATCAGAGCTCTCCCTGCAGGCTTTCTGGACTGAAGCCTCAGAGACCAGTCATATATCAGCCAGGAGAAAAGAGGAAGAAGACAAAGAGGAGGAAGAGGAGGAGGAGAAGGAGGAAGAGGAGGAGGAGGAAGCAGCAGTAGCAGGAAAGCGAGTCCAAACATGGAACAGGGCACCGTGAATCGGAATGCTCTAACCCTGCACCAACTGGACAAAGCACACTCTAACCCTAACCCTAACCACTGACTCTAGCCACTAACCTTACCTACTAATTCCAGCCACTGACCCTAACCTCTAGCACATCTTAGATGGTTAAGCTCAACCTTTAACACTAAGCCTAGTCTGTAAACCAGGCAATTCAAACTATTTCTAACTTTAAGCCTGAAGCCAACCCTAGTCCCCTAACCTCAAATCCTAGCCCTAGCCTCATAACTATAAATCCTAATCTGAGCCAGCTCCTGCCTGACCCAAGGCCCCCACAGCAGCTCACCTCCAAGTTTTCCAAAATCTCCACAGCACCAAAGATCTTGACCTCGGAGCTGGTATAGTGGTTGCTCAAAAGGATTTCTGCCTGGTTGGCATAGAGACCTGGACTGAAGGGGACCTCGGCTCCCACCTTCTCTACAGAGGTATGGCTGCTGGGGATGGAGGCAGTGACCGCCAGTGATGTCTTCTTCATGTTCAAGTGTTTCAGTTGCTTATCTGTCAGCCTGTGCATAGTAACTGAGCAGAGGTACTGGCCTGTGGAGAGAAGGTTTGTTCTTCTCCTGTGTATGCACAGATCTCCACCTTGGCCCCATTCTATGACAGGGGAACTTCTAGACACACTTGAGAGTGAGCTGACAAGTCACTTGCTCCAGGAGGCCTCCTAGAAATACCCCTTCAGAGCCCCTGAGCCAGCCTGGACACCTTCTCTGTAACCAATGGTCCTCTCACTTTCACAGAATCCTCTGATCATGAGGTTTCCATCTTGAACAGTACTCTTGGGACAGGCATCATGTTTGGGCCAGCTCTGTAGCTCAATCCCCAGCCAGCCTGGTCCAGAGTGAGGCAGATAATGGCACATAGACACATGATCCAACCCTAGGCTATGGGTAAGATAGAGCTGGCTCCAAGATGCCCCTGTTCCAGGAGTAGCAGAAGGCTGTGTGGACAATGACTGTCTCATCCTGTCCTGTCCTTAGTGCCTGGCCCAGGGCAGATGAGCCAGGTATAATGAGCAGGATCTCAGGCAGCTGAGCAACCTGGAATCTGGACACATGGGCTAGACCCCATCAGTGACACACAACTCGGAGCACCTCGGGTTAACTTCCTTGTTCAACAAGGACCTCCTCTGTGCTAGATGCTGGTGAGGCCCTGATACCAGTCAGACATCAGCCATACACCTGCACTTTCTCAACCAGCAGCATTCCATGCCATATAGTGGGGCCAGGCAGGCTCGCCAGCCTAAGGACTGGTCATGGCCCAGCCACGCTGGTATCCTGAGCTTTGGAATGGCTATGTCTCAGCATGCTTGACTAGAGCCCATGACTATGTCATATGGTGCCAGTTACCCCTCACTTGCTCTACGCAGGCAGTGGAGGACAGGCATCCTCAGTCTAGAGAGGGAGGTTTAATAGGGTAAGCTTCTATTCAAAGCTGAGTGGTGGGATTATAGAAGCAGACTTCAGTCTGGGTTTGGTGCTGAGCTCTGCAGAGCATAGGTGGTGTCAAAGGCGAATCCCTCTTGGCAGGCATACACTAGCAACAGAGATTACAGCCTGTTAACAGCCCCAGGCTGGACTCCCAACAGTCTCTCTGCCTGTCTGGACATATGGCCATCATGAGGTACACACTCACGACCAACCCTGGATATCCAGCAGGCACTCATTGCATTTTAAATTCTTTGCAATTTACCCAGAGCAGCATCAAATCCTGGTTCCACAGTGAAGACATCACGAGCAGGGAAGTCAAAGACATCTTGTTTGAACTGTAGTTGGCAGCTGATGAGGGATTCTGGGTGCAAGGCTTCAATGGCCTCTCTCTGGGCAGGGGAGCACTCACCTAAGGGCACAGGGTTGGGGCAGTGATCAGATGAGAAGGGCTTGGGCTGAGCACAAGGCTACCACAGCCATAACCAACTAAAATGAGGGAGCAGGCCCTACGGAGCTAGGCAGGCACGACGGACAGAACCAGCATCCCATACTGTTCCCATTCAGGGAGCTCAGCAGTCCATGAGGCTTGCCGAAGGTCCTATGTCTTTTATTAAACCTAAGGACCCTGACCCAGAGGATAAGCTACTCTGAATGCCAGGATCACTTCGGATGGGAGCTCCAGCATGAGCGCTGAGCCTGTACAGAGGGCATGGTAGTAGGAAATCTGCTGAAGTGTGGCCTGGTTGTCATCAGCAAGGAGAATGGCCATTGGCCATTTGCTTCTGAACACTGGGAGGACAGAGGCTCTCTATAAATACACTGCACAGTTCTAGCATATTTTCCCACTTGCACTAAAGGAGGAAAACAGCATTTCCATGATGTAGTAAATGTACCCCATTAATCACAATGAGAATAGTGGAACTTAATTCATCTGTTAAGTGGTTAAAAAAAAATCTGTATCGACATATTTATTTCTGGCACTTGCTGTCCAGGGCTGTCACAGGCAAAGAGTGAGATGGAATGTTCTATGCATGACTAGGGAGAGGTAATTATAAAAATCAAAACCAGCCACCAGCCTGCGATGTCATTAGTTTCTACCATCAGCTGCGGTGGACTGTGGCTTGCTCTGCTCATGCCCTAGGGCTGCAATCACAGCTCTGACTCAGCTCAGGCAGTGTCTTGGAGCTGTGCTCCTATGAGGGCGAAGGCGCCTTTCATGCTTCGCCTTACGGAGGCCTGGGATTTCTTAAAAGCTGCAAGGAGTGGATGAGCAGGGGCTAAGGGCTCTCTCTGGAGTTAGAGGTGAGTCTGAGTAAGAAAACGAGAGCTGGGGGTGTGGCTCAGTGGTATAGTGTGTGCTTGTGGTGTGTTATGGCCCTGGGTTCAATCTGCAATACCACAAAACAACAACAAAACCCAAACAGATAAAACCACTAAAGGACACAGATGTTACTCCCCACTCCCCAAATTTAGCAAGGTTAAGCCCAAATACCCAGAGCCTACTCATTCTGTACCAAGTAGGTTAGAGCTCCTGTCTCCCACGCTGACAGTCACTTTGGAGGCTGTGGCTTCCTGGATACTGGTCTGGGCAGAGTGGAGGTGACGGGCCACAATCTTCTGAGGGGTGCCGACCACTATCTAGGGAAACAAGTCAACTGTTCTGAGCGATGATTGCATGCTGCCTTGTGCTGAGCATTTTTCATGACCTTACCTGCAGCTTGTATCACCTACACCCCAGGCAATAAAACCTAATGAGCTCACAGCTTAAATCCTGGTCGGAGTGTGGCAGGGTTATCTGTCAGAGTCCTAATTGGACACCCCAACTCTCCCACCCTATGAGAGCAAAGCTAGAATTGATATCAAAGCCAAGGCAGGAGGTGGAGCCAGGGCACCTGGCAGAACTGGATTAACAGCAAGGCTAGGGCTAACAGCAGGCTGAACCTACTTAGTGGTCCAGGACAGGCCACATGCTCCAGCCATCATCTCTCCTCTGCTCAAGGATCTAGTCTTGTCACAAGGACAGAAGATCCTTATTCAGAATAGATCAATCAGACCCAAATGTGTACAGACATAACCCACCTGGTACCCCTTGAGCACACTCTATCTCCTGTGCAGACCTTCCTCCATTGGGATGTCCCTCCATCTTTCTCTGCAAGAACCACAGGCCCGTGCCTCTCTATGGCTAGCATGCTGACCACCCTTTCTGGTGGGGGCAAGTGCTTTGGATGCTCTTCTTGTGGGTCCCTTTCTGCAGCATAAGAAAGTCATGGCACCACATGGTACCAGGAAAGGCTCCCTTAGCCTGCAGCTCACAGCCCCACTGTATACAGGCCTTGGTCTTCTCTCTGGCCTTACCAGTACTTCCAGCCATCACTGTCCTGCCTCCTTCCAGGAGTAGCTGCTGTCCAGGGGACCAAAAGAAGTGCCCACCACTGCCATCGCTGGCCCTGCCTTCCTTTTTTCTTTTCTTTCTGGCCATGATGGGTCTTCTCACAATTTCTCCTTCTCTGTCTAGCTTACTCCTGGTATGATCATCCCACACCCAGGTGTAGCACCATCCCTATGCTAGACAGCCCTATGCAGCTTCAGGAAGGGGCACAGGGACTGCAAACTCACCACCCAACTGTGCCCTTCCCACCACTCGCTGTCTTCCTCCAGCACACACCCTTACTCCTGGCTCAGAGTAAAGAACCATCACATACCAGGTCAGTGGTGACAAACCCAGGAGAGTTACTCCAAGCCCTCGTCCATACCACCCATCCAGTCTACCAGCAGGCCATTCTGCATCATTCTGATTTAAAACCTAAGTCCCTGTAGTGTGACATAAGCAAGCTACTATCCTACTCTCCAAGGGAACTGCAGCAGCAAACAGAGAGTGGAGCAAGCGCTTGTGAGACTCTGTCTTAGTCAGGGTTCCTATTACTGAGATGAAACACCACGACTAAAAAGCCAGCTGGGGAGGAAAGGATTTATTTGGCTTATACTTCCAGATCACAATCCATCACTGGAGGAAGTCAGGACAGGAACTCAAGCAGGGCTGGAACCTGGAGGGCAGGAGCTGATGCAGAAGCTAAGAAGGGGTGCTGCTCACTGGCTTGCTTAACATGGCTTACTCAGCCTGCTTTTTTATAGAATGCAGGACCACCAGCCCAGGGGTGGCACCACCCACAGTGGGCTGGACCCTCCCATTCATCACTAATTGAGAAAATGACTTACAGCAGGATCTCTGATGCATCAAGTTGACACACAAACCAGCCAGGACAGATACTGAGTGCCAGCCAGCCTGCTCCCTCCCTGTTAGCTCACTGGACTGCATCAGTGTGGTGTATCCCTTGGGTGCAGAGGGAACTTACCCAGTGGTTCATCTTGGATTTGAACCCAGTATGATTTGAGTATCTAGGTTGCCCTAAAATCCTTAAGTTGCTACAATCTCAACCTCTCAGGAAGTGACACTGCAGGGATATGCCCAGCTAAAGTCACCCTTAAACCACTGTACCCAACTTCCTGGCTTCCCCAGTACCTTAGGATCTGCCTATTAAGCCAGGCAGACTGTAAGTCCCTCCCACACATACCCTATGAGCTGGCTCACATGGGGCTCTCTCTCAAACCCCATATACCTTGGTGACTGCTGGCCCTTCTCATGACCATTCTTAGGGGCCTCTCCTGTGAAGTAGAGCTCTATTAATTAGAGTGCCTCTATCTGCAGCGGCTTGCCTGAACCACAGCACTAAATATGCAAACTATTAGGTTAAACTGTTGGATTCGATAAAGCACACGCTGGCTCTAAAAATGAAGACAGGTTTGGAAATCAGCCAGACTAAGGTCATTGACTTGTTCTCGGCTGGAGAGAAAGGGTTTTGTTCGCTTTCATAAAGACTCAAAGGTGACTTGCTGGGGGAAGTTTTACTTTGCTAGGTGATACCAAATCACTGGGTTGCCCATCCCATGCCTAAACTCCCTCAGGGAAATGCTCACCCCAATGGCTGCATGGTCACGCTGGCTGCCAGACAAGCATGGCTGTCGGTGGATGGGTAGATCAATTTACCAGATCTCTCCCCAGATGCTGGTCTAGATATGAGGGTGATGCTTGGGGTGGACAGGGAACTAATTCCCACCTCACACTTAGTGGGTGGCTGACTCTCCTAGATCTTGACAGCTGCAGACAGCTCTGGCAGGAGGCCTGGCTATTTGTTTCTTAAAGAAAAGGAATCAGAGGTACAGCCAGGCTTTGTACCTGCTGCTTTGGCAGCTTTGGATTCAACCAACAACAGATCAAAAATAGTCAGAGGAAAAATGCATTTGTTCTGAGCAGACACATGCGTTTTCTAAACAGCACAGGCTAACAGCCATTCACATGACATAGTATCAGTTAGCTATTCTAAGTCAGAGATGATTTCAAGCATACAGGAGGTGACAAACACCAGGGATGCACAGGAGATTCAGTTCAAGGCCAGCCGGGGCTACACAGTAAGACCCTGTCGTCAAACAGACACACAAACGAAAGACCATGAAACCAAACAAAATAAAAATAGACAGGAGGTGCTAAGGTCTTATGCATTTGTGTAAAGAGATCTGGTCATGATCAGGTTCCAGTACCAAGGGGCATACATACTCCGATGTGCTGGGGATACAATGGTGGACTGTACATGTTTGTTTGCTTGCTTGATTTTCGAGTCAGTCTTGCTATGTAAGCCAGGATGGTCTCAAACTCAAAATAATCTTCTGCCTCAGCCTCCCAAGTGCAAACATGGGCCTCCAAGCCTAGTTACAGACACACACTGGTCTTGCTGCCTCTAACAGGGTCGGTTGGCCATAACTGCCTCTGGCTATTCTCAATCAAAGACCTACCTCCTTGAAGGTCTTCAGATGTCCAGCGATCTCGTAGTAAATAGTCACAGACCCTGCATCTCGGGCTATAGCCACACCTGTCTTAGGGTCAATGTAGAGGACATTGCTGGCTGAGGAGCTCCAGGTCCCTGAGACACCTGGGAGAATAAGCTCAGATATCATCCATTTTGTTTGGATACTTAGCCCAAGCCTAGCTCCCCATTCCCCTCTGCCTGTGAGGGATTCTTCAGCTTCAGGGAGGAATCCACACAGGCCTATAAAGTGGTCCTTCCACCTTCCCAGCTCTGGCCACCTGCAACTCTTCCTCTGCACCTGTTCTCAGGAGGCACTAGCTCCCTCTGAACCTTCCCATCTGTCTTCACATGACCCTTTCCCAATTCTTTGTCCTGGATGGGCTGGGGCTCTATCTCTGGGCCCATCTCCCTGCCCAGCATTATCACTTCCTCACTTCCTCTTTAAAAACAGAGGCAGACCTCACTGGTGATGTGCTGATAATAAAATAAGAACTCATAGGCTGGAGAGATTGTTCAGAGGTTAAGAGTGCTTACTACTCTTGCAGAGAACCCAAGTTCAATTCCCAGCAACAGGTAAGACACTCATACACATTAAATAAAAATAAATAAACCTTTAGTAGTAGTGGTGGTAGTAGTAGTAATTAATAATATCTCAGCCTCCTCAGTGTTGGTATTACAGGTATGAGCACCACACCTGGCAACTATTTAATTTCCTTTGGAATTAAATTAATGAGATTAAAGAAAGAAGAACAATCAAGAGAAAAACAAGTATCTGTGTATGACTTACAGGGCTGTGGGAACTCATTTCCTGTTCAGGTGTCCCAGAGCTATGTATCTATGTATGTATGTATGTATGTATGTATGTACCACTAGCCACACAATCTATCTAATGGAAGGTTTGTTCCTAAGCTGCATCAACCACATGGTAAGCATGTGCTTGCAGAGGCATTGCGTGATGAAGTATACATATGGGACACTGCCACAAGAGCAGAAAATTCTACTGAGCAGTGCTATTCCAATGCAGGGGTGGACAGATTTTTGCCACAAACTACTAAAGACTGAATGCAGATGGCTACATGGCCAATACCATCTCCACTGCGACCTGACCACAAATGAACAGGCTCTGTCAAGTGGCAGCGTGAATGTGGCCCTTGGGCAGTATCCTCTGAGCCACTGGTACAACTCCTACGATGTGGTACCAAGCCCCTTCTGCAGTGCCATACCCTAGCATGAACCAGCCACACCCCTCTTACCTCCCAGGCTAATGAGAACACTAGCCAGACAGAGGATGTCGCCCACCACCACGCCTCCAGACAGCTCTGGGGTGATGGCCTGCAGGACGGGGAGTGGCACGAAGTCGGAGAGGCCAAGATGCTCTACATCCCACACATGAAGCAGGGTCAAGCCCATACTGACTGTGCGGATGATGCAGGTGTTGTTGGTGGCACCCTTGCCAATCTGCACAAAGTCATCTCTAGGAATGGGGGAAAAGAGGGCTGAAGCTCAGAAGAGAAGGCAGAGGGGAGACAAAAAAAGTATGCAGCCCTATCCCCTACTGAGCAACACTGGGGCTGACTGTGGTCCCAGATGTGGCTCTACTACAGGGGACACAGACTCGACACTTCCTTCCTTGTCATCCTTGGAACACAACCCATAACACTCAGCAGGGATCGGCCAGCATCATCAGGCAGGGGCCCAAGGAGGAAAATGACCCACAGAGGACTAAGAAGGGGCAGGCTGCCTTTCACCATGTGGCTGGCCCAAGCACTGCTGTGCTGTCTGTCTGGTCCCATGAAGCAGGAACAAGAATGGATATGGTGCATCTGTTATGGGGATCAAACAAAGCTGGCAGTGGGGAGGCTCTCCTAACACAACCCTCAATATGAGGGATGCCGGAGGTGAACTTAGAACAGGTCAGAGTGAGGACCATGTTATCTGATTCCACCCGGACCTCCTCCATGCTGACTCTAAAATGGTTGCTATGAGCATGTACTCCTGGCCACACCAGGCCTGAGTGACTTCTAAAGTGTGGCTAATGATGACCAGACCTGGGTTCTACCTCTCCCAAGGTAGACAGATGGTACTATGAGTAATGCCCCGCAGTTGTACAGAGTCCCTCAGTGACAACTCTCTCATGGATGGGTCAGGTATATTCTTTGCGTGAGAGGCACAATTGCCTTGGGGAGATGAGCTAACTTGTCATAATCACAGGATCCACAAAAATCAGAACCAGGCTTGCAATGCAATGTCCTTATCCCTGTCCTGCTCAGGCTCCTGCCATGCAATGTCCTTATCCCTGTCCTTCAGGGTTCTGAGCCAAGTTGGAACAGTAACCAAGCCCTGGATAGTTCAAGAAGCCCCAACCTCACTCAAAGTGTCTCTCTCATACCTCTGCAGTGCCCCAGGGCAGCAGCCACTGACCTTTAAAATCATGGAGTGCTGAGACCTGTAGAAATGCATCCCTAACTACCCAGAGGACGCTGATGCCAGACAGCGCAGAGATGCGCAGAGAGCCACTGCTTTCTAGCAGACTCAGACATCTGGCAGGCCACACTGAAGCCTGGGCCCTCCGGTCCTCCTCTCCCTCTTCACACTAGGACCGAGGCTGCAGCAAGGATTAAGTCAGCCTAAGAAAATCATGCTTGGAGCTGGGTAAATGTATTCAAACCCCACTTCCTAGCTGGTAGCTCATGGCAAATGGCTTGACCTCTCTGGGCCTCTGTAACAGGGCTAGGGGAGGAACCAGAAAGATGTAACAGCTGGCTTGTGCACAGAGGCTCAGTGTGTGGCTTCTCTGTCACATGCCCATGCAGTGTGGGGCATATTCCTTGTTTTCCATCCATTGATGACAGGAGCAGAGTGCCTGGGGATGCGACATTCCCCTGCACGTTCTTTCCTGGTCACATGAGAGCCTTCTGCAAACCCTCCAGTCTCAGCTCTCAGTAGGCATGTTCTGCTTCCTGCCCCTTAAGGAACATCATCAAGTAACAACTTCCTGCCCCAAACAGACAAAGGCCTGGACCTTCTTTCCCCTCATTCCCTGTCTCTTGACTGGACTTGCTGCTTCCAGGCCTGGCCCATGTGGGGTGGGATGCCATCCCTTCAGCCATCCTACCATAGCATCTGCCTTTCTTTCATCACCCATCTGGGCCTATACATGAAACCCAGATACAACAAGACCACTTTCCTGGGAAACTAGGCATGCCCATGTCCTACCTGTTAGTGGCAAAATTGAGGACTGAATTATGAGCATGGAAGATGTCTCCAGAGCTGTCATGGAAGTGGACAGTGAAGGTCACAGTCATCCCCAGAGGCAGAGCTGTCAGAGCCTCCTTGTGCTGAGTGTGCAGGACTGGGCTCATGGAGATCCTCAGGTATGAAACAGGAGAGACCTGGAGGATAGCATTCAGGTGCCGTGATACCTGCCTGAGTGGGTCCCCATTTCAGGGACACTTAGTGGGTGGGCTGACTTCAGGGTGTGAAGAAGAATGATTTTACTTTTTAGAGTTCCCACCTAGAACACAGTTTCTATCATCCTATACAGCTGCTAGTCAGCCTCTAAAATACTCAGGTGAACGAAGATACATGTCTGAAAACTTAGACATGACAAGAATGCCCTCTGTGCTGTGGCTGCGAGGTTCAGAGTTGTGGGAGGAGGGTCTCAGGGCACTTGAAGCAACGCCCACTGGATGGAGAAGAGATGCCACTTGCCTATAGGGGTGCTGATGAAGGCCAACAGTGGGACACTTAGAGCCACCTCTGAATCCAGGCCCCATAAAAGGCAGGTAAACAATTATCCTGTCTCTAGACAAGAAGCCTCCAAGAGGCCATCAAAGTCCCACAAGCCAGGTTATCTGAGGCAGGGTTAGGATATGATGAACAGCTAGTACTTTCTGTCACTCAAAAAGTAGGTGGGCTACACTTGCCTGGCCCACTAAATAAAACAAGCTACAAGCCAGGCCCTAATCAAAGCATCCAGTGACTGAGTGAGCTAGTGAGTTGTCCTCTAGAATTCAGAAGGTGGTGACAATGTGACAGGGTGCCCAAGGTCTCTGTCCCCAATAGGCACAGAATGTCAGAATAAGCCCTCAGGCACCGTGAACACAGTGTAGAGCTACTGTGTAGCCTTGAGTGACAACTGAGTCAGTTTCTCTGATTCAAAATGAGCCACTATGTCCTCAGAGTTGATGCAATTATTTGTATGCCTGGTACTAAGTACACTTCATGCCAGAAAGAACTGACCATGCTCAGGTTCTGTGCTGACCTGAGCAGGGGTTCAGCAGAGGGTGGTGGGAATGGCGGTGGTCAGGTAGAAGAGAGAACATCAGCATGCTTGCTGCAACCACAGCTCTGGGACTTTGGGCCTTTTGTGGATGTTACAGTGCCTCAGTTTCCCCTTCTACGAAACAAGCTAGGCAGAATCCATAACTCTCCAGGACATTTGGACCCAGTGGCTCACAGTCTAGCCAGGGATTTTGCCTGCAAGTGATTCTTGGATATATTCCTAAGTGGATTTCCTCAGTTAGAGGGTGAATCACTTTTACACCTGAGAGAGTGTTGCGTCTGAGCTCTTACAGACAGTGTGAAAGGCAATCTTACCTTTACAGCGACAAGGATAGTCTGGTTGGTGCCAAAAGGCTCCTGTGCAATCACTTCGAGGGTGGACACTCCAATTCCAGAGCCGGACACCAGAAACCCCTTCTCATCAGTGTGCACAATGGGAGTCTTCTCAGGCCCATCGAGGACACGGTAGCTCAGAATGGCTGCACCATCCCTTGGGAAGAAAGATGATCTGTTTTTATGATGCATGGAAAAGCTATGGCACAGGCAGAGGTCCAGCATATTAATACCAAGATTTCACATCTGTGGCTTACCAGGACCTCATGGTCCTATCAATCACCTACAGAAGCCCAATGTGGAAATCTCACAATCTGAGAACAGCATATAGCCAAGGGTCAATCATCAGGATGGGAAACCATGAGTTTTATCAACCACACTTTGTAAAAAAGATCGTTTCTATGGCAAATCATTTTCTCTTACTGAAATGGAGCAGCCTGGGTGGGGAACAGCGTGGGGGCTTTGAGCTGTATGGACCAAGGGCTAGCCTCTATTTGCAAGTACTGCTAAAGGAAGGTTCATACCATTCCATGAACTCCTCAACATGGTAACCAGAAGAGACCACTAATTCCCACTGCCTGCAAACTCCTCAGCTGTGCTAGCACCAACTGATCTTCTCCAGGTGAGTTTAAAGCAAATGGTACAGCCTATGCCTGAACGTTCTTCTACCAGCTTACTCCTTGTACGCTGAAGAAGTCCTATCATCCTTTAAGATGCCCCTAAGTCAGGCATCTCAACCTGTGAACCCTCCTCCTTCTCTTGGCTCTACCTAAAAGTCACACACCACTTTCTTACCATCCTTCTGCTGCCCCTGAAGGCACTGTGTGTCCCCCACCTCTGTGGTCACACAGCCTAGCACAGCATCTGCTCCTGAGTTATTTCTGGCTGAATGAACCCTGAGTGCCTCAGGCAACATGGTTGTGTGGCCCAGCATCCCCCACTCTCCAACTGCTATTGAAGTGTAAGTCCTGTTATGAAAGCTGTCCCTGGAGAATCTAAGGAGCGGTGTTTGTAGCCAGACTTTAAAATAAGTCACCAGCACCGCCATGTGCCCTCTCACCTCCTGGGAGCCTAAGCACAGCTTCTCCTCTGGTAGGCTGTGGCGGGGCCCAAGCTTTGCATTCTGTCCTGTGCCCCAGTGCCACTGCTATTGCTAATTCATGGGCTCTACTTCAAGTGGCAAGTCTTGCAAACACAGGGGCATTTGAAAAATTTAACACTTCTAAGTTGGTACTTTGGTCCCTTTTTAAAGAGTGTTCATAAAATGATTTTTGGCTACAGGGAACAGAAGAGGGATCCAGAAAGGCTATGGCAGAGTAAAGTATGTCCACAGGAAGAGAAGGGGGAAGGTGCAGAAGCACCCCTAATCCAAGCACATCACCCAGAAAGATTCCCTGCATGCACCCAGGGCACCTGACAACTTTGACAAATGGCTTGTCGGATGGGATGAGAGTGTGTCCTCTCAGAGAACAGGAGCTGAGTCACAAACCTGTTAGTCTGCAGCTTTATAAACGAGTTGGGTGACATTAGTATTTGTTCTGCTTCTATTTCAGGGTTCATCAGTCGCAGTTTTTCAAATACCTGAAAAAGAGTGAGCCATATTTCCTACCCCAACCAGACTCACATCCAACCTAAGCATTTGCTCTCCTTCAGTGAGGGCTGAGAAGAGACCTGAAGCTGCTCTTAGCACCTCCCAGGTGGCCTGGGGTGTGACAGAGAGGGCTAGCCTTTAGGGTATGACAAGGCCAGGCCAAATATGATCCCTCCACTCACAGATATTCTGAGGCCTTGAGGGGAATTTGCTCCTTTCTTCATATAGCCCATTACCACTCCAGTCCTACTGTTTAAAGTCTCCTAAAGCTGCTAGATTTTAGATTGCTTCCAGCCTGGTTCAAGGGCCAACACATTCTGACACTTCACTCAACTCCCAGCTTCTGATGGATCAGATGGGCAGCTTTCTGAGGAGGGAACAGTTCAAATTGTTCTCCCAGTTCCTCTGTGATCCCTACAGCAGATCCCCATATGGGGTCCGGAACCACCTGTCTCTAGAGGCTGGACCTGAGGCAAAAGACAGCACATCCCAAAGGGAGAGTTGAAAAAAAGCCTCAGAGAGACCCGGGGGCTTTGGTGTGGGGGCACCTGGGGCAGAATCCAAGGCTATGTCCACACAGGCAGGGGCACCTGGGGCAGAATCCGAGGCTATGTCCACACAGGCAGGTGGTTTGGAGCATGGAATGACCTCACTGACTGACTGGGACCCTGGCTGCACAGTAGGTGCGTCCACAAGCAGACCTCCTCCTGTTCCATTAAAGCATATTTTCTTTTTACATGGAGGTGAACTCGTTTTACCATCAACTGAGAATGTCAACAGTACCAGCACCTTGGGAAGCATGGTGCAGGTGCTTCCCAAGCACCTACCATGGGGCAGGTGCCAGGGAGTGTTGGAGCACTGTGGTAAACTAGGGAGTGGGGCTTCAAGGACAGGGAAGTTGGGCTTCATTTATCTACTATTTCTGCCATTTGGTAAAACCATACTACCACCACCACCAACAACAACAACACACATCTGTGGGCTGGTCCCTACTTTACTGGTCTGACTTACTCTAGCTCCAGTGGCTGTCAAGGAGGGAAATGGACATGGAACCACACACACTCAAAACTGCTAAGTCCCGCCTGTAAGTTATGTGTTCTTTGTAACTGTGCCTGTCTGCACCTGAGTGTGTGAGCCTCTAGGCTCACCTGGGTCTGTTACTTGCAAGTATCTTTGTATAGACAATTGTCTATGTGTCCCTATGTGAGTGTGTGTGCAGGTGTCTGCTTCTGTTAGCGCACGTACATGTGCGAGAAGAGGCAATAGAAGTGAATAGTTATTTCTTTCTTTGAAAATCAGCTTCTTTGTTCCTGAGCCTAGCATGAATGAGGGGGGGAAGGGAAAAGAGAAGGGAGAAAAGCTCATTTCTTCTTTAGGAGGGGATGTGAATCTTTTTGTTCTTTCTCCTGGTAGTCAGGGGATAAGCTTACAAGGGATCAGGGGTTACAGAATCCCAAATCAGCAGCAAGATGCCCTTGAAGCAAAACACCCTGTCCAGAGGCAAGGGCAAGTTATCAACTCTTCTATTAGGGTGTGTGTGTGTGTGTGTGTGTGTGTGTGTGTGTGTGTGTGTGTGAGAGCATGCATGCCTATGAGGATGGTTCTGTGTGTAGGCTAATGCATGTGTTGGTACCAAAGGCAGAGGTCATCTTCAGGTGTTATGTCTTAGGCCCTGTCAATCTTATTTTTAAGGATAGACTCTCACCGGCCTGGGGCTTGCAGATTAGGTGACACTGGCTGGCCATCAAGTCCTAGAGATTCCCGTCTCTACCTCCCCAGTGCTGAAAAGCCACCATATCAGGCTTTTTTTTTTTTTTATAGTGTGTACAGTGTTCTGCCAGCAATATATGTATGTATATTATATGTGTGCCTCATTAGATCTCTTGTAATGGTTATAAATTACCATGCGGGTCCTGGGAACTGAACCTGGGTCTTGTATAAAAGCAGCAAGTGCTCTTAATCTCTGAACCACCTCTCTAGGCCCACACCTGGCTTTTTTTTTATGGCTTCTAAGGATTGAACTCAGGTCCTCATGCACAGTAAGCACTTTACTAACTGAGCTATATCTCCAGCCCAACTCCCGTGTTTTATAGGACCTAGAGATATAAAGACTCATCCAGAAGGAGGGAAAGGTCTAAGAGAGAACAACAGGCTCTGACGGGAATCTCAGACCCAAACTGGCTTGGTCTCAGTGGGGCCAAAGGCCCTCCCTCAGTACAGGACAGAACAGTTTGGAGGACAATTCCTCCAACTCTGTGTGGCCTTGACCCTTTGTCCCTTGGGCCTCTGGTTCGTCCACAAGTGGCCTGCCTGTTGGGCTCCTCACTGGAGGTGTCAATTCCAGAAGAGGAGAGAAGCAAGCCTGCCTCTATTAGGAAGTCTAGAAGTGACTGTTAAATAAACACAGAGGATTAAACTTCGGACATGATGGGCTCCTGTCCCTATCAGCAGTTCCTAATATCAGGATGCTCCCAGACCTAACTAAGGTTATTTACCAGCCAAACCCTGTCCCCCTGGAGCTGTCGTCAGGCTTATCTCTGCCTCCCCTGGCACATTCTGTACACCCTCCTCTCCTGCCCATCTGCCTCCTGCCCTGATGGAGAATGGAGATCGAGGGTGGACACCTGGAATGCCTCAGTAGTCTAAGAGGCCCTCACGGCTGGGTGGTACAGGGCCCCCATCCTAGGACTCAGGCCACCAGCACCCTCTCCCCTTCATGTGCTTCTCACCCCTAGCCCCTTACCTGAATTTGGATCTCATCTGAGAGCTCCTTGCCAAGACCGTGAAGCTGCCCAGCGGTGGGGTCCAGAGCTTTGACCACCACCCGCAGTCCAGTCCGACCTTTCACCCGGCCATGCACGTTCATGGCAAAATTGTATTGAGGCGGGAGCCGGATTGACACCTGGGAAAGACATCAAATGTGTTTCCAGGAGAGAGGCCTAGGCCCCAGCATCCTCAGAAAGTGATAGATGGACACACTGGCCCCAGATTGGAATCTGACTCTTTTCAAAGCCACTGTTGCTGCCAGGGTCAGAAGGCAAACCCAGAGTGAAACAGAGAGTTCTTCCAGCACCACCAGCTGCAATTCATCATGTAGGAGTGTGTGGAAAACTGTTTACACAAGAGCCACTGTCTTTAGAGCAGCATGTCCCCAAGTCTTCTGTGTGCACAGGTATCAGTAGTCACCCCAAAGCATGCTGGACCATGGAGAATTTCTTGCAGAGCCACTGATACATAGTATCTGAATAATTGCACTGCTGGTGTCCTATGCAGATACTCTGGGAAATACCCGGGAACTGGGGCCAGGGCCCTAACAAGCATGGGCCCTATGGGTGTGTAAACCTGGGGAATTAGGGAATTCTTTCCTGGTTTTGGCCTTCTGCTGTCAGTTCCACCATCGTGGCAGAGACCACAAAAGGCCTTCTACAGCAACCTCCCTCCGGACACTCTAACCAAGGCTCCGGGGTTAGAGTCTAGAGCCATAGGAGCTGGGACTCTATTCAGTTCCCCGTAGCTGGGCAAGCCCTAGGCAAGTCCTTTGTTTTGCTGTCCATGGGCTTTAAGTCAGTCTTTACTGTCCAGCCCCAAGATCTTCTGGGTGGCTGAGATCCTGGAGGAGGACTGAGAGACAGGGGTTTACCCTGAGCTAAACCAGAGCAAAGACCCAGGACTTTCTGGCACCATGAGAAAAAGCGAAAGCAAAGGTACAGATTCTGTCCCAGAACCTTCTGGAAGTTGAGTTTCCTACAAGGTCGATAACTGTGTTGTCTTCTGTTCACAGTCACCTACAGCTATAGTTTGACTATGGTTTGTCCCCTAGGATTCTTGTACTGTAAATTTGGACACAAGAGGTGATGGAGACCATGTGGAAGGGAACAAGGTGACTGCTGTTGGGGGCACTGTCCTCAGAAGGGGTCATTATAGACTGAGGGATTCCTGCTAATCCCTAACAGCATGTTCAGATGCAGGTAAGTACACACACACACACACACACACACACACACACACACACACACACACGGCGTAGACTCTTCTCTCTTCAAGCCCTGGTTTCCTGTTTCATCATGCCATCTCTCTCTACACATCTCACACCAACTGCCATGTGCCACAACTGCCATGCTGTGATGTGACCTGCAGGCCCTCATCAGGACACTATTAATACTGGTACCATGCTGTAAAACAACCCAGGCTGACAACTAAATAAACTCCCTTTCTCCATAGAGTATCCCACCTCTTGTTTTTGTTGTGGAAACAGAACAGGGACAGATACATCTCCAAACAGCAATGTGTAGACTTCTGTGAGGCAATGTGGTGGGACCCTCACCCAGCAAGGACACTGGTTCAGACAGGGGGTTGGGATTTCTGGGTGGTTACCTCATGGTGCCGCCCTCGAAGATCCAGGACATCCCTCTTGGTGACAGACCAATGGAAGGTCAGACCTGGCACAGCATTGCCAAAGGAGAAAGGGCTCTGGTTGCTAGTGATCCCGGTGACGTAGACAGGCATCTGGGGGAAGTCAGGCTCTGTAATTTCTGCTTCCAGCACTGGGTACCCCACTCCCTGACATCTCCATCCCCACCCGCCCCAAAGCTTCCCTGCCTCCCTTATGCAGTGGGAACTATGCTCTCCTCTTTCTTAACCTGACAAGGCCAGGGCAGAGAATTAGGAAGTCTGACACAATACAAACAACATACATGTCCAGATTAATTCCCACTCCCTGCTACTGTGGGAGACAACTGTGCATGTAAGGTTCCTTTCTGAAATGGGCACTAGAGCTCTATGATGCCCAAATTCACCTGACAATACCACACAGCTAGCTGCCCCATGCCCTCAGGCCTTTCTTCTGCTCCAGGAGGGAGAGAGACTATTCTCTTGGGAATGGACACAGTGGGGTGAACACTACCACCTGTTTGCTGAGTGCCTGCTGCTGACCAGGGTGACGTGGCTAACAGTTAAGGATAGGACACCAAGCCAGGCTGCTTGGGCAACTTCTAGCCCACCACTTACCACTGGACCTCTCTGGCCCCAGGTTCCTCAATCATGCACCAAAACAGTGCAGAAAAGACTGAGTCTGTCAGGGACACTCTTGGACTTTGCCTCATCTTTATTCCCTATGCAATACAGTCTGACAGTCACACAGAAGCACTTATAGCATATTGTAAGTCGCCCAGCATAGCTGTAAGCACAGAGGATGGAAGAGAATGTCACTCCATTGTTCAGGAGACTCGCATTCCCCTAGATACCACAGAACCACATCCAGCTGTGTGACCTTGGGCAGAATGGTACTCTTCTGCTCATCTGTGATAAGTGTCAACCCCACCTCCAGCACTACTACAATCACCCAGTGGGACTTGTGTGTGGAGCATATATGGCAGAGCAAGTACCACAGACCCATGATCTACTGGACCAGGCCAGGTGTCAGCCTAGCTGCTGAAACAGTAACTTCAGGAACTTGCAGGGATAGTGAGGAAGCCACAAACTTAGAGCCTGGGGGTGCGTGTGACACCTGTGCCCAAATGATCTGAACCCCACCCCACAGCTTAACATGCTCCATGGGTGAAGGGTAGAGGTGGTTCCCTCACCAGGCATGATGCTCCAGCAGTGGCCTGTTAAGAGCCTGGGCCCAGAGCCTAAGGCCTCCTGAACCATCAGGCTCCCTCCCACCTCACCTGGGTCCCGGTCCTCATTCGTGTGATGGGGGCACGGATCCTCACTGCCTGGAGCTGTAGCACCTCTACTTCCACATGATCCTAGAAGAGAGCTAGGGTTCAGGCCATCTGGGGTGTTGAGAACCCTCCAGGGGAAGGAAGCATCTGCCTAGCTACAAGGCACCCTTCTGCTAATCTGTGATGTGAGCCAACCCCACCTCGAGTACTACTGCAATCACCTAATGGACAAGTGTGTGGAGCATATATGGCAGAGCAAGTACCACAGACCCATGATCTACTGGGCCAGGCCGGTATCAGCCTAGCTGCTGAATGAGTATCTGCCTGAGGAGGTCTTGCTTTGGGGATGGCTCATGCCAGGAGACCAGCCTTTTCTCTCTCCAGAGAGTCCCAGTCTGGTCCTGAGCCTGCAGCTCTATCCCATTTGATCCAGATGCTGCGCTCAGCACTGTAGGCTGACAACAAGAACCCAGTTTGCTCTTCTCTAGGCTGTGTGGATCTCTCAGGATAGGCCTCAGATGCTCCCAACTCCAGTACTCAGCCTATCTGCCTCTGCCTCACCAGGATTCAGGGATGAATAGAGGAACCAGGGTACACCTGATGGCAACAGGCCTTTCACCTTCCTTTATCCTTAATTCCATATATTAACTAATTTGACCAAAGACTAACTCCTCCTGCACTGGTTCTTCAGATGCTACTAACTAATGGGGGCCTTGGGCTAATAAGGTGTATAGCCCTTTAGACAGTGCATGTGTAGAGTCCATATTCCTTCACTGCTGTGGTGGTTTAAATGAGAATGGCTTCCACAGACTCCTATATTTCAGGGTGTGAAATTGTTTGGGAAGGTCTAATAGGTGTGACCTTGTTGTCACTATGGGTGGTCTTTGAGGTTTCAAAGGCCCATGGCATTTCTAGTCTCTTACGCCTCATGGTTATGGCTAAGATGTAAGCTCTCAGCTACTCCAGCCCCATTCCTATCTGCCTGCTGCCATGCTCCCTGTCATAATGGACACGGACACACACTCTGAAATTCAGCAAGTATCCAAATAAATGTTTTCTTTTAAAGGTTGCCTTGGTCAAGGTGTTTTGTTGTGGCAATAGAAAAGTAACTAAGACATCGCCTAGTGGCAATATTTAGGCAAGTAAGTGCTTCATAGAAAGGGTCCAGTAAGTCCTTCTTGTCCCTCATCTTTCCCATTGCTTAGTTCCAGCTGTTTCTGAATCACCCCTTGGCCTTAGGATGCTGGTGTGTTCAGGATTAGACAGATGGAGCCAGCAGCATCTGACAGAATCATGTGCCCAGTGTGGATGTGGAAGCTACAGGCTGAGCCTCTCAGAATAGCTGGGGACACAACCCCCACATCCTGCCAGGGACCATGATGGGAGACAGGTGAAGGAGAGGGCCCAGCAAGGTGAGACCAGAGAGAAGGTGCAGCTGGGAGTCCTAGGGCAAGAATAGAGGGAAGGGCATGGGGAAGGCCAGGGCTGTGCCTTCTGCCTGACTAGAGGAGGAAAGAGAGCCTCTTCAGAAACCAGCCTTTTCTACAGAGGAAACAGAGCAGGACATCCTGGGGTCTTTCATTTCACTCTCAGGGATGCCCGTGTGAACCCTGGCCACCACTGGGATAGTTTTATATGCGCAGTGCTTCCTTGCCATCTCCACAAAAATCGATACACAGAATTGGGACAGCTGTCTCTGCCATTCAGAAAGACTTTGTGGTTTAACTTGGATTCTTGAAGGCAGATATTGAAACTGCAAGAAAAGGGAGCCAATCAATGAACTCAATGTCGGATCAAAGTCAGCCTCAGGGAACGGGACTGCCAGGTGGGGGTGGCCACGCATCAGGCCTCCAGGCATGTGCTTGCTGCTCCCAGTGTAGAGTGGCACAGGCGCTCCAGGGGGCCTCCTGGAGGGATGGGGTGACTGAGGCTTGAATGAACTAACCACCTGTCAGTGCACACAGGAGCCTTCCAAGATGCCCAGTGTGTAAGCCACCGTGGCAGAGGGGGTGGAGGTGGTGGGGAATCCAGATGCCCTTCTGGTTGTATATCAGGCTTTCTTGGGAGCAGAAATGATCCTCTACTGCGGTCCTGAAAGGGACGCTGTCAGTCTTTGAAAACTGACTATCACCTCTTGTCAGCAATTTCACTGGTATGGGTCAGGGAAAGCCTCTGGGGGAAGACAACTGCTTCCACTGAGTCAAGAGGCTTTAAGCTTCTCTGCTGGTGAGATGGCTGAAGTGGTTAAAGGTACTGCATGCTCTTCCAAAGGTCATAAGTTCAAATCCCAGCAACCACATGGTGGCTCACAAGCATCCGTAATGAGATCTGATGCCCTCTTCTGGTGTGTCTGAAGACAGCTACAGTGTACTTACATATAACAATAAATAAATCTTAAGAAAAAAAAAGTCCACCAAAGAGCCTAGGCAGCCAGAGCAGTGGGCCAGTGGTTAAGGAAGAGATGAGCAGAACACTGAACTATAAATTCAGGTCTGAAATTATCGGCAGCCATACACCATGCTTTTAGCACCCAGCTGTGACTCCAGGCATACAGGGTCACCCACAGAGTATCTCATCAGGACTGGCCTCTTCTATCTTGTCACCATATGCTCAGGGCCCACCACAGGACCAGGGATACTGGAGCTCTTATCCCAGAGAGCAGCTGACAGAACCTAGGAGACTTAGTCTGTAGAAGAGCCATCTCAGGTCTGGGTGTCCTCAAGGAGGCAGAGACCAAACCGAGCAGAAATCTGGCCACACCAAAACCACTCCCGAGAGCCAGTCATCAATGGCACATGTGATACCTGGGAGACGATGATGACCTTGCCAGTCTCAGCATCCACCGCCTGCACGACTCCCAGTACAGAGCCATTGCCAACCGTGAGCCCACGCACCAGCCCAGCGCTGCTCACTGCTGCCACACTCTCATTGTTGATGGAGAAGAGGATGTTGGACTGCGGCTGGGGGCCTCCCTCGGAGGTGATCTGAGAAGTGAGACAGTGGCTCTTGTCAGCACCTGCCATGCTGGAGGGCCCTCTCCATCCCACGAGGGGGAGATGCTGACAGTGACGGCCGGTGTAGACCCACAGTGGCTCCCACCTGCATCATGGCTCCAACGATCAGTGTCACCTTCCTGGGTATCAGTCTGAATGGGGGGAAGACCTGGATATGGAGACAGAAGAGAAAAGGGACTGGCATCTACAAGCTGACATTGGCTGCATATGACATGCACTGAACATGGGGTACAAACATCCCTCAGCTGAGGGTAACTGGTAGGGGCTGGGGTACCAGGCAGTGCTGAAGAAACATGAATCTCTCAGTGCAGGTCTCAAAGTGGGCCCCAACTAGCAGCACTAGTACTTCTTCTGGGGACTTGTCAGGGATTCTCTGGTCTGATCTACCTGAGACCTATGGGAGTCAGAGGTGGGTCTCTGTGATTTGAGGCCTGACAAGCCCTCTGGTAATTGAGGGTGGCTTTTGAAGTTGTGACTGGCTCTCATCTCCAGAATCCTAGCTACCCCTCTATGGAGAGCTGCCTCTAGCACTGCTGAAGGCAAACTATCTTGGAACAGGGCTCTACTTCAACACCATTTTCCTGCAAGAGGAAGAGCTCAGGAGCAGCCAAGGTGGACACCCCATCTCTGTACCTTCCTTGCTCTGCGGCCCCCACAAGTTCCTG
The DNA here is from genome assembly GCF_947179515.1 of Apodemus sylvaticus. Lineage (NCBI taxonomy): Eukaryota > Metazoa > Chordata > Mammalia > Rodentia > Muridae > Apodemus > Apodemus sylvaticus. The sequence goes on from NC_067473.1 coordinate 121,931,575, forward strand.
CTTGTCAAGCATATAAGAAGCACTCCAAGGAAAGCGTGGAGACTGCTCTGTGCTGAGAATTAGTCTTGGTTGGGTTGAGCTATTTATAGGCAGAAAAACGAATTCCTCACCACCAGTAGGAGGAAGGCACACTTCCATCTGGAGGCACAAACCGCCTCTGCCCGATTCTAAAGGCAGATCAATGAAGCCTGCCACCCCTGTGTGGCAGGACCTGCTGGAGATGGTACTGTTGCTGCTGCTAGTGGATATCTGGGGATTATTGGGTAAGATGGCCTGACTCAGGCTGCCCTGACTTCTTCCTACAATAGGGTCCCTGTGAAAACCTAGATGCAGCATAGACTGCATTACACTGAGATGGTGTAGGGGCCCTGGAGCTCAGCTGCTCCTGAAAGACATGCCTCAGGAAGCTCCTTTCTGACTTCTGTCTGCACAGCCCTGGTAGGTGTTCATGGCCCTCTTGGACCGAGGCTAAAGCTCAGGACTGTAGGAGTTAGCACTACACAAGCTAAAAGCAGTCAATGGCTTCTAAAAGAATTTCTGCCTGTCCCTTTGCCATGGGACAAAGCACAAGCATTTTTCTGAACTGCCTGGATCCCTGTACCACAGAAAGAAGACAACATCTCAAGCTCCCTCCGGTTCTGCATCGAACTGCTGCAATACACACACTTGAGAGCTGGTGACTATGCCTTCTGTTCAGAGGACATAGGAAGGCACAGATTTCAATGTGGCTTCTCATAGTTGAAATTCTGGCCTTTCACCAGAAAGACATGTCCAACCAAGATGCAGCCCACACAGGACAAAAGGAGCAAAACTACCTCGATTTGTTGTGGGGTGGAGCTCACTCTCTGTCCAGATTTGTCCGTCACGCTTGCAGACAGGCTGGTCTGGCCAATGGCCACACCATGCACAAGGAATGTGGCCGTGTAGTTGTCTAGAGCTTCATCCAGAGACCTGAGCCAAAAAGACACATTGGATATCTCTTCTAAGAGCTGTTGAGAGACTACAACGGGAATCAGCCCCATCACCAAGACACCCTTCACCCAACTCCTGTGAGGACTCACACCAGCGTGATTATCTGGGAGGCTGCTCGCAGCTTCAGGTCCATAAAGGTGAAGTATTTGGCCAGGAAAGGCTTCTTGTAGAAGTCCAACACACGGACATAGGCCTTGACAGCCTTCCCGATCTCCACCTAAGGCATAGGCTCAGGTAGTCTCTCAGTGATCATTCCTCCACCGTGTAGCACCCAAGGCTTTCAGAGACAGCATCACTAACTGCTAAACCAGAACTTAGGAACTGGGTACAAGTCACCCAGAATGATGTGTGGGTTTGGCCAATCAGTGAGTGAAAAATGAAGAGTTTATAGTATACAGGGTCTAGGGCATGGGAGGCTTGGCCACAGCATAAGGCATGGACTCTGCTCTACCAGTGGGCAATCAATAGAATTAGGGAGACAGGACACAGTTTCAAACAACAGGGGCACTCAGTGTCTGAACCTATATGATACAGCAGCAGGCATATTTCTTAATTCATCCTTTAGAAAAGGAAGACCTGGAACATCTGCTGAAGAGAAATCTAGTGAGCAAGCTGGAGGGAAGCTGAGGCAGGAGAGTAGGTTAAAGGTCAGGTGAGAATTAGCCTGTTTCTATAAGAAACAGGAATATCTGAGGCTGGGTGATAGACTCTTAGCTTTTGGGCTAATAACGCTTTTAGCTATCAAGTCTAAGCTGTCTGACCATCCCTCTTTCAACCACTACCCTTTTCATCAGCACAGGAAAACAGAGACTGGGCAGTAAGCTCTGGAAGCCTAGCTTCAGCTCTAAATGAGATTCCCATTCACACAATAGGAAATCCTAGGCCTGTCTGTTGTCTGTTGTTTATTCACAGCACAAGAACACTTGGCAGTACTAAGTTTTATTCATCTGCTTCTGAAATTCCCAAGAATCTTTTCCCCTCATTCTGGGTCAAAACTTCATCCTCAGCAAGGTGTGTGGCAGGCTGGTGAATAAGCTATGTGAGCCAGAGGACATGCATTCCCAAGTCAAGGCTAATTCAGTCAATCCTGCAGGCAGGATTTACTGTCAAGCTTTACTGATGACAAACGGGATGAAGAAATATAGTAGAGATGTCAGCTCGCACTGTGCACAAGGAGCACAGAAGTCAGAGACGGCAGCATAAGTCCAGCCACCCTGGAGTGGGAAGGCCCAGGAATAAAAGCGAAGAGTATAAGGAAACACCTCCCAGGTTACGTTGTCCCTGCTTTGTGTGCATCAGCAGAGAGGGGGCCATCAGAAGTGTCTACTGACCTTGTCCACCACTCGGACATAGAGTTCCTGGATGTCGGATACATGGATGATGGCCTTTGCTGGGGCTGGGAAGGCCAGGCACAAGTCATGGACCATGACAGTTGATGAGCCTGGGAGCAGAGGGTGCACCTGCAAAGCAGAGGTGGACAGGGTCACAAGGCTGCAGGTCCCATCTCTGTTCAAATGGTCATTAGCAGTAACCACCTGGTCAGTGCTTTGAAGAAGTGAACGCAGACGGCCCTCTGGCAACCCAGCAGCCGGGGCATGAACTGGAGAGGGTATTACTCCCAGGGGGACCCCAGGCAGCATTCACCTCAACTTTATGTATTTTATACAAAGGTGGTGGTGGTGGTGGTGGTGGTGGTGGTGGTGGTGTCGTCGATCAAAGTGTGATGGATGAGAACACACATGGTAACCTGGAGGCAGAAGCTCCAAACCCGGGATGGCCGGGCCAGGTGGCTCTACATACAGCGGCATGCCCCTTGGGATCTCATTCGAAGCTGCGTGTCAGGAGCTGGTAGAACTGGGGGCAGCTGCTTCCAAAGGGAATTCGTCTCTGAACTCACAGCACAATGGCCCTGAGAACACCCAGGTTGCCCATTCCTGGCTGACCTACCCATCTTGGCAACCCAGCTTTGCCTGAAGTCCTGATCAACTAAGAAGTTCTAGGTGAATAATAAACACAAGCTTGGCCATTACCCCAGTTCTACTAGCTCCTTTCATCCCTCCTCACCTATGCAGCCCCATGCGGGGGTGGGGGGGGTGGGGGGGGTGTGTGTGTGGGGGTGTCTCTGAAGCAACTGCAGCTCCAAGCACTGGTTCAGCTGCAGTGGCTCCTCAAGGAGACATGTGACTATCAAACATGGACCTGTCACCACATGTCCTCTAGGCATGTGTTTCAGCGGAGCAGGCAGGAGCAGGTCGGGAGAGGGGGCCGTGACTGACTTTGCTGATGACACTCTGTCCCAGTGGAGCTTGGGGTATAATGCATCAGTAAGAGGCTCAGTACTCTCAAAGCTGGGGTTCCAAAACCAAGAATTTATGTATATATGGGGGGGGAGGGGTGTATCGGTTCTCTACCAAAGGAAATAACCACCTTGCTGCCTCTTACCCCAGCCCTCATCTGTTGGCTTCAATTTCAAGCCTCACTTCCCTCACTGATAGGTATGATCTTCCTCCACTGGGCTGACATCCCCTCAGCACTGTGGAAGTTTTCAGCTTGCCATTCTCCTCTATGCTGACCTGCATCTTCCAGAAGACTTCACAGAGCCTGGTGTCGGTCTAGCAGCCAGTACACCTCTATACCTTGATTAGACAGAGACCCGCAGCTTTAAGTGAACTAGCTTGGTTAAGAATGGGAAGTTTTGAAGATCTCTGCAGAGAACACGGACCCTTTGGATTTTGGTCCAACAACTTCAATGTACAGAAGAACAAACTGACTCAAAGATGGGTGGAAACAGCCTGAAGGGGGCTAGAGACCCAACCCAAGTAGCTTAGGTCCCCATTGAGGGGCACTGCCTCCTTCACAGGGAAACAGGACCAACAGCATCCAGAACAGGAACAGAGGAGAGGAGCCAATAAGGAAAGGCTAAGCTAGGAAAGGCCTAAGCCCACAGGTAGCTAGGGGGAGACGAAACCGGAAAGCTGGGCCAAGCTGCTACATGCAGGTGTAACTGCGCTCCAGGGCACAGCTAAGCAGATGAGGTATGCCTGGCTTATTTAATATGATGGCTTAAAGTAGATTAACAAAGATTCCCAGGATGGGAATCATACTTACATTCCAAAATGATGGTTGTGGGATTTGAGCTGTTGCTGCTAGCCAGCCTGGCACTAAACATGGGTGGAGAGCCTACCATCGCTGTTATCACATCTCCCCTAAAGAAAGCTCATGCAAACCTGCATGGAGGAATGAGCACCTCTGAGAACATGGCCTGAGCCCTGGGCTGATGCTCATGCAGGAGCTGCTGCTGTCAGGAGCTGGCATGTCCTTTACAACCTGAGGAAAGTACATGGTGCACACACTGCCGACAAACCCACGTGGGCAATGCAGGCGTGGGTGGGCTTTTTCGTTTTTTTGTTTTTCCCTTCTGTCCTTCAAAAAAGAAAAAAAAATCACTTTGCACATTTTAAACAAAGGTATAAAATGGCAGTGGGGAAATCAATTCCTCTTCCACTTGGCTTCCCAGAGAATGGATGTTCTGTCACCTTCCGGATGACAGAAGGAGAGGACAGAGCCAGGTTGAATGCGGGGAAGTGGCGGGGTCTAGCCTGCCCAGCTCCTGGACTCCTTTCACAGCTTTGCCCTGTAACAAAGCTTTGAATCTGAACCATGAGGTCACACACAGAGGGAAACAGCGAGCTGACCAATAGCTGGTAGCCACACAGGGACCCTGGACCACGCCTCACTAGACTGTAGGTGGCTCACACTTCAAGAGTCTCTCACCACATGCTTCCTGATGACATTCAAGAACACCGAGAAGAGGCAGTGGGGTGTCTGCAATGAGTTCTCATTTCTAAGTGTTGACAATGCCACTGAGAATATCATCAAGTACTGAGCCCAAGGGAAAGTCCTGTCATCAATCTGGAGATGATGAATGCATTATTGCTCATTAAGAAGCTGCATGGCCCATGAGCTCACCAGCCCCGCCTTCCTGGGCTCATTCACACTTCAAAGTTGTTGTGGCAGGTGACATTTTCAGATGAATAAAGACCTCAGCAATATTTCTGACCATCACTGGGAGGGACCACTAGCTTCTCTTTATTCTGATGTGCTCAGAAATGCTGTGAAGTAGGCCAAGCTATCACACAAGAGGACTGGGACCTGTACTCTCCCAGTAGTCTACAGGATGACCAGTGTTCACATGAGAACCACAGGTATCCACGAGTCAGCCTGGATAAAACATCATGCAGTGGTCAGCTCTGCCAGTTTCCCAAGGGTGAGAGTATGGAGTAGGCACATTGACAAACTGGTACCAGCATAGTGGGGTATTCCTATGACAACCTGACCATGTTTTGGGGAGGACTATGAAAGGACTTTGGAACTTTGAGCTAGAGGAACCATTAGGTTTTTATGAGCTGTGTGGAAAGTTCTGTAGGAGCTTGGAAGATAATGTTAAGAACAGTGCAGAAGATGGAGGGAAGATTAAAGAGTCTTATCAGGGCCATGTTTTGATTATGAAGATTCTATGGTTTTGGTTAGCTGGGGCTGAAGAATCAGCTGTTCTTCAGAACACCTGATACCAGATACCAGAACCACTAAAGCAAACCTTTGTGTTACTGGGAATATTGATGCTGGTTAGCTGGAGCTAAGAAATTAGCGGTGATTAAGAAGAGACCAGCATCACTGAGGTGAAATCTTCTAGGAAGTGTTTTCTGAGAGGACAGAGGCTGTGTTCCAGAGATAGCCACAGTTGTATTTTGTGCTGTGGCTGGACTTGGACTGGACTTGGACTGTGTAAGAGTCACCCAGGTGGTACTGGTTTTGAAGGCATGAAGGGGTCATGAAGAGCAGCTGAGGCTTGGCACTGTGAGAGGCTGAGGAAGGCCATTGGTGAAGGTGCAGCCTCAGTTGCAATTGATGGCCTAGGACTGAAGGGGTCATGCATACGAGTTGAGGCTTGGCAGCATGAAGAGAGCTTATGAGAAGCTATTGGTGAAGCCTAGTTACAGCAGAATCCAGCAGTGTTTTGGAGATGGCAGTACCATAAGATGACTGCCAAGAACAGCAGCAACAGTGGAATACAGGCAGCTGGAGCCTAGAAGACAAGCTGTGTGCTACAAAGGGTAGAGCTGGAGAAGTGACCCAAGCCCTGGGAGGATCCTGGAAGATCGTGAGTTGGATCCCAGACATTGAACCGTTGGAGTTTGAGTTTTGCTTTTGGTTGTGACTATGCCCTGATATGTTTCCCTCTTGAAGGAAGAAAGTATTTTAGTGGAGCCCACAGTTAAAAGACTTTGAATTTTAAAAGATATTGGACATTTTAAAGTGATTGAACTTTTAATATGTAGAGACTGTGGGACTTTTAAAGTTATTTAGATCTTGGGGATGAATAAAAAAGTAAGGGTTGAGGCTTAATAGTGATGTGTTTGTGTGTCAAGTTGACAAGGGGTCAATTGTACTGGCTGGTTTTGTGTGTCAACTTGACACAGGCTGGAGTTATCACAGAGAAAGGAGTTTCAGTTGGGGAAGTGCCTCCATGAGATCCAACTGTGGGGCATTTTCTCAATTAGTGATCAAGTGGGGAAGGCCCCTTGTGGGTCATACCATCTCTGGGATGGTATTCTTGGGTTCTATAAGAAAGCAGGCCAGTAAGAAACATCCCTTCATGGTCTCTGCATCAGCTCCTGCTTCCTGACCTGCTCAAGTTCCAGTCCTGACTTCCTTTAGTGATAAACAGCAGCATGGAAGTGTAAGCTCAATAAACCCTTTCTTCCCCAACTTATTTCTAGGTCTTGATGTTTGTGCAGGAATAGATACCCTGACTAAAGACAGGCACCATACCATCTACAATCAGCCTGACAGAAGATGTGGACACCTGAGGTCAAGCCCTACAATCATCACCTCCTACTAATTCATTGCCAGTGTGCTTCTGCGTATGTCCCAGGGCATCATGGCTGGCCACATACTGCAGTACTGAGGAGATAAAGAAGAAGCACTACTATGGCTCACCAGAGCACAGGCTGTGAGCCTTATTCCTTGTTACCATCATATTGTGCACTAAAGCTTTCTCAAATGAACACAGCAAAAAGAAGTGTCAAGTACTCAGGGCACACCAAGTTTTCAGTGGCAGGCTGTGCTCAGAGGAGACATGAAATATGAGTTATAGTTGAGAAAGAAGAAGCTTTAAGTTTAAGTCAGGTAAACACTCTTTTATGCAAACCTGCCAAAAATAAAATAAAGGCTCCTTGCAGAGGATTCTGGGGCTGTGTGAGCCAAACTAATCAGCCCTGTTCAGCCTGGGGTTCATTGTGTGGGCATGAAAACTTCCACCCTAGCCTAGCCTACTTTGTGAATCACGCACTCACATCTCTTCCAAAGACACTGAGAATCCAATTCCATACATACAGGAGCCACTGTGACGTCTCAACTGCCTATCAATAGAGAAGAACGAAGCATTGTCTAGGAGCTCCGTGAGAACGGCTATGGGCTTTCTTGTCTGCGAAGAAGAGAAATGAGGATGCTGCTAATTAGCAGCTGCAAAATGCCAAAGAAATGTGCAAATGTGTCCTTCAGAGACAGCCCTCTGAAGGAAGCTGGGAACACCCGTCACAGCCCATCAACACTCTGAAAGATCCTGCAGGTTCGAGAGAAGAAGGAAACAGGACCTGATTTCCCCTTGAAGCACTTGGAGGAGAAAGCAGAGACCCAAGGTCAGTGTTTCACAGAACCTGCTGGGATGGAAGCTACACTCAGAAGGCCTGCCTCCAAGGTGCTGCTTCCCAGGGAGCCAGACTGGCCATGGGACAGAATGGCTGCAGCCCACTGTGACCCTGTGAAGATGTGGGGTACAGATACCCACACAGAGGTAACCCCATAATGGCAGTGTCTGAAGAAGATTCTAGGGGAAACGGTAGTGCTGAAATCCCTGAATCTTTCAAAAAAAAAAGGTTCCAGCTTCTGCTCACTACCTGTATACAGAGCCAAGCCAGAAACAGACTCCAAAGAGCACTTGCTCCTGGATGAAAGGTCTTTCTTCTGCCCATAGGTTCACCCTCAGCTTACTCAAGAAGGGCAATCTAAGAGGAACTGTTCTTGGTTGCTGTGGCAACAGACACACCTCTCCTGATTTCAATTTCCCTTCTCCTTGATAGCAGTAAGTTATTTTTAATCTCTAGAACACAAAGATAAGGTATCTTTCCAGATGTGCAGATGGATTTCAACTAAAGCTTTTTCCTCCTAGTGTCAAGCTTTGACAAGGCACACTCACACACGGAGGTGTACAATTATTCCTTCTTTTATAGAGGGGAACAAATGAAAACGCTTGGCAAAAGTATGAATACCATACCTACAGTTCCCACTACTCGGAAAGCTGAGAAGCATTTGAGCCAAGGAGTTCAAGGTCAGCCAGAAACTGTAGGAGACCCAGGGTCTTAAAAATTAAAATGTTAGGGTCTGCAGAGATGGCTCAGCGGTTAATAGCACTGACTGCTCTTCCAGAGGTCCTGAGTTTAATTCCCAGCAACCACTGGTGGCTCAAAACTATCTGTAATGGGATCTGCTACTCTGTTCTGGTGTGTCTGAAGATAGTGTACTCACATTCATAAAATAAATACATCTTTGGAAAAAATTAAAAAGTTAGAGATGGATCAGTGGTTGGGAGCACAGGCTGCTCTTCCTGAGGACCTGGGGTCTAGTCTCACCACTCATATGATGGCTGAAACCATCTGTAACTCTAGCTGCAGGGACTCTGATGTGCTCCTCTGAGTTTTGCAGGCACTGCACACATTTGCTGCATACATACATGCAGGCAAAACACTCAAATGGTAAATTTAAAAATAATTTTTTAAAAGGGGAACAAAATAAAAAATGTCAAAACAAAGGCCTAACACATATAGGAAGGAGGAACAGAAAAACAAAAGGTTCCCAAGCCATAAGCAGAGTCAATGCAGACAGTCATATTAGAGAGCATGGGAAAAGGAACATCCTAAAGGAATCCTGGAATCGATCAGTAACTTGTATATGCATGTCCCTCTCACAGCTGCTATGACTGATACCCACAGGCTCTAAATCAGCTGCATTTGATGCTTCCCTGCAGGTAGACACAGTTTGCTGACCACTAATCTTATCCGTATCATCTGTAAATCAACCTTGCACAGAGCAGAGCTAGAACACAGGTAGGAATCTGGAGTGAGGTACAACCATAGTATTCTCTTAAGCCACTTGTCTCCTCTCACCTGGCTTTTCTGATGCTGTCTCTTCATTAATTCTAAACAAGATGTAGAGATGGCTATTTATTTATTTATTTATTTTTGTTTTTTTTTTTTTCCAGACAGGGTTTCTCTGTGTATGTAGCCTTGGTTGTCCTGGAACTCACTCTGTAGATCAGGCTTGCCTCAAACTCAGAAATCCACCTGCCTCTGCCTCCCAAGTGCTGGGATTAAAGGCGTGCGCCACCACTGCCTGGCTGAGATGGCTATTTATTAACCTGAATAAGGCAGCCCCACACATCCCTTGCTCAAAAGCACATCTTTGGGTTCCTCAGCTTGTTGGTCACTGAAAAAGCCCGAACTCTCTTAGGTCTGCACTACTACCAGCTATGTGCCTATGGGCACCTGTGTACATGAGCTGATCTCTGACTCACCAATCATGGGCGAGAAAGGCTATGTAGTGGGCATCTGCTCTAAATCCAGTGTCAACCAGTCTGACTGCAGGAAGACCCATGACGACCTCACATGTCTGTGACCAGAGCCCTACAAAATGACCACACTCCTTAGAGGGTGTTCTCAAGGGTGACATGCATGATGGAAGCAGAGATTTACTATCTGGTCATGGTATTATTGCCCAATACCCTCACCCTTCTCTCACAGATAATGTAGAATTTCTGAGCAGAGGTAGAGCAAGCAGCATCACGGAGATACCCATTCATTGTTGCTTGAAGCTCTGGGAATCAGAGGAAACCTTGAAGTAAAGGAGTCTGTGTATACCCAGAGGCCAAATTTTCATCTAAGCTAACAGAGGCAAGGTAGGATGAGGGTGGAGTGAGGAATGAGTGGTCTTTATCTTCACAAACACATTCTTAGGCAAATGGATGGAGCTAGAGAACATCATACTAAGTGAGGTAACCCTGACTCAAAAGGTGAATTATGGTATGCACTCACTAATAAGTGGATATTAACCTAGAAAACTGGAATACCCAAAACATAATCCACACATCAAATGAGGTACAAGAAGAAAGGAGGAGTGGCCCCTGGTTCTGGAAAGACTCAGTGAAGCAGTATTTGGCAAAACCAGAACGGGGAAGTGGGAAGGGGTGGATGGGAGGACAGGGGAAGAGAAGGGGGCTTGCGGGACCTTCGGGGAGTGGGGGGGGGGCTAGAAAAGGGGAAATCATTTGAAATGTAAATAAATTATATCGAATAAAAAAAAGAAAAAAAAAAGAAATGTTTGTATAAAAAAAAAAAACACATGTAAAAATACTTTCTGCCTTGCCTAAAAGCTCCACGGACACTATTATCCCATTGGGGGCATCAGTAAAGTGATCACATCATGTTTAGTGTTAGAAGGATGCAAGCTTTCTCCCCACAGTCTAGAGCAAGACAATGATGGCTATTCTCATACTTCTATTCAACATTGTACTAGAGACTGTAACCAGGACAATAAGGTAAGAAAAGAGAGATTAAAACTTCCAAATTCAAAGGAAAGGAGTCAAACTACCTATACTCACACATGACATGATTGTACACACACACATACACACACACACACACACACACACCCTAGGGAATCCACTAAAAATTCCTAAGAGCTCATCAAAGTTACAGGATATGAGACTAACATGCAGAAAGCCAAATGTTAGAAAAACAAAATTTAAGACACAATTCTATTTAGAATTATTAACAAGAAAAAACCTAAATACTTAGAAATAAAGTTAACAAAACTAGTATAAAACTTAACACTCCCAACTAGACCAACCAGCAAAAGATATCAAGGAGGCCAAAGTGACGGGGTGGGTAATACCTCACACTCATCGACAGAAGTTGTATATTGTTAAAGGACCGACCTAAGTCCTGGCAGAATTCTAGCTGGCTTCACATACAAGTTGACAAGCTGATTCTAGAATTTACATTGAATTGTAAGGGATGTAAAACAGTCAAAGCAAACTTGAAAAGAAGAAAGAGTCAGAAGATTCACATGATGTTAAGCTTGCTACGAAGCAGCAATAATCTACACGGTGGTGTGACAGAAGCAAAGACATGTAGGTGGCACAGAACTTACGCAGCACTGGCGGACTCAGAACTGAGGCATATCGCTGTTGGATTTGGACAAGGATGCCAGAATCATCCAGTGCAGAAGAAAACGAACAAAGGCTGCCAGGAGAGCTGGACAGCCACTCACAACAGAAGACCCGGATTCCCACCAACACCACTTAACTCAGTGTAGACAAAACTTAGAAGCAAACAGTGCAAACCTCAGGAGTGCTGTCAGCCACAGACCCTCAGGGTGACAGGAAAGGCAGGGACACAGACCAGCAGGACCAGGACCATGCATCGCCAAAGCTCCTACCCTGAGTTCAATCCCCAGAACCCACAAGGTGGAGAGAGAGCCAACTTCCAATGTTGCCCTCTGACACCCATACACATGCCGTGGCTTGTGTGTTCCCCTCATCTCCATCACAATAAATGTGAAAATATAACTTTTTAAAAATTAAAATAAATTAAAATTAAAAAATTAAATTAATTTAATTAAAAATTAAATGTAAATTAAATTAAAATAAATTAAAATTAAAAAATTAAAAATGTAAAATTAAAATAAAAAATTTATGTTTTATTATTTTAGTTTTTATTTTAACCAAAATTAAAAGCATAAGTTTGAAAGTATGCTACCAAGAAAGTAAAAAAGACAAGACTTAATGAAAAATATGTGCATATCGCATCCTCATGAGTGAATTATATCTAGAATATTCTACAACTTAATAAAAAGAATAACAATCAAAGGTTCTAAATAGACATTTATCAAAAAAGACACAAGAATTTGAAGAAGGCAAAAAAAAAAAAAAGCCACAAAGATGGTGAATGCCTTTACTCCTCAGGGAATACAAATCTGCCTCACAAGGAGAAGCCACCTGTGCCTACTGGAGTGGCTAGGATATCAAAGTCTGATAATTACAAGGGTGGACAAGGATGAGGAGAAACTGGCACTCTCATCGACCACTGGTTAGACAGGACAGGGGAATCAGTCAGTGGTTCCTCAAAACGCTTTATGCAGAGGTGACCATGGCATGTAAACAGAAATGTGTATCCATACAAATAACATACACAGGGCTGGGCAGATGGTTTAGCAGATAAGAGGGCTGTCTTTTCTTCCAGAGCGGTCAGTTCCAGATCCCAGAACCCATATGTCAGTTTACAGCCATCTGTAACTCAAATTCTTGGGGACTGGAGATTAAACAACAACAACAACAACAATAACAACAACAACAACAAAACCAAGCTTTCAAAAAACCCTCCAGCATATGAACGTTCCCAGCAGTGTCATTCTCAATAGTAAAGACAGAGGGTAGAACTGGGAAATGCAGCTCAGGTGGAGGAGTGCCCACTGGCATGAAGGAAGCACTGAACCGGCTGGATCTGCACCACACAACAACAGGTGTGGTGGCTCACAACTGTGATCCCAGAAGTGAAGGGGAGAGAACCAGTTCAATTATCCTTGGCTAAAGGACATCCTCAGCTACATATCTAACACCAGGCTAGCCTGGGCTACATGAGATCCTGGTTGTAGAGGGGGAAAAAAGATAGAAGCCCCCAAATATCAACTAATGGATAAATGAACGAAGAAGAGGTGGCACAGCCATTATCGGCCATAAAAAGAAATGAGCTTCTGGAACATTCTACAACGTGGGTGCCAGGCAGGGCCACATGCTGCATGATTCCATTCATTGTAACTGTGCAGAACTGGAAAATCTATAGAGTTAAGTAATAAATTAGGTAAAAGCTAGGACAGAGGATGAGTCTGGAAGAACTCAAAGGCAACAGGTAGCTATACAGTTTCCTTTCTAGGCATGAAATACTCTAAAGCCAGGCAGTGGTGGCACACACCTTTAACCCCAGCACACTTGGGAGGCAAAGGCAGACAGATTTCTGAGTTCAAGACCAGCCTGGTCTACAGAGTGAGTTCCAGGACAGCCAGGGCTACACAGAGAAACCCTGTCTTGAAAAAAACCAAAAAGAAAAGAAAATACTCTAGGCACGATGGTAGGGTGGCTGTTCACATCTGTAACATACCAAGAACCTCTACACAACACATGAAGTTCATGAGACATACAAGCCAGCATCAAAGGAATCAACAGAGGCAAACACTGCCACCCTCCCCTATGCCCTGTAAATCTCATGCCCCCTGGTTAACCTCTGTCCCCACCAGTTCCTGATATTCAGCACCACAGTTAACCCTCAAGTCCAATACTTGCAGTCACATTCCTTACACCCATTGGTTCCTCTCAATGTATAGCTGTCCAGCTTAGAGCCATTAACTCTGTGATCTATAGGCTAAGAGAGCTGATAGAGGTAAAAATCAGGAGCAACAGAAATGTACCATCAGCTCCTGAGCAGCAGTGGGCAGCACGCTCCAGTGTTTCTAAGGAGGTGCGAGGCCTCCTTTCTAGGTAAGTGCCTGGATCAGAGCCCTCCCTGGAACACAAGTGCCTCCTGTGCTGTAGCACAGCTACAGGAACAAGGCAAGGCCAAAAGCAGAGGGTCTTGGGAGTCAGAGCCAGCCTGCCAACCAGACTTCATGGGTGAAGCCACACACCCTCCATTCTACCACCCTGTCACCTTGGACCTGCTCAGAGTCAGGGAGCCTTGACTCTTTAGGAATGAGGCAAGTACACTTTCAACAGAGGAAGCGGAATTTGGGCTCAGAGCTGCCCAGTGGCGATGCCCTATTAGGCAAGTGCTGGTGATGTGGGTGGGTATCATTCTGGACCTCCTTTCAAGAGGAACTTTGCATTTAACGGCTGCATAAATACCACATAAGATACATGTGTAGACATTTAGGACAGTTCTTTGTTTTCTTTCTTTGGTTCTATTAAGAAAAGAACATTTAGGGGCTGGAGACATGGCTCAGTGACTAAAAGCATTGGCTGGCAGCCATTCCAGAGGATCTAGGTTTGGTTCCCAACATCCACGTGGCCTTTCCTAACCAGCTATAACTCCAGTTCTAGGTGATCTGTCACCCTCCTCTGGCCTCTGAGGGCACTGCATGTAGTTGATACATTGGTACACATACACGCATGCAGGCGAGTAATCATGCACATAAAACAAAACTAAACCATTGAAAAGAAAAAAGGATCTAAAGAGCCCTAATCCTGTGTAATAAAAGAGCTAAAAGTACAAGTAGGGTAATTTTGGACTACACAATATGAAAAGAAAGAGCAGCTGGGGGCATGAGGTCCAATCAGGTCCTTGTGTTTAGGAGTTGGAGAGGGTGAAGTGGGAACTGTGGAGAGGTAGGGGAGGGAAGAGAGCACAGAAGAAGCTTTGAAATGAAAGCTTCCTAGGGTTACCACAAAGCCACTTATGTAATAAAAGAATAATTAAAAGATGAATCGGAAGATTGATTGAAAGGGAAGAATTAGGTAATTAACAGTTCAGGTAATTGCAGATACAGAAGAGAAAGCACAGAGGTAGCATGGGATCCACAGAACTTCAGAGCAACTCAGAATCTCAAGGCTCTGCTCAGTACCAGGTAGGCCTGGAATAATGCCACCCTGAGCAGACAGCCGGGATCCTGATAGCTTACCATAGCCACGCCCCGGGTGTCCTGGTAGGCCACCTTGACGATGTCCCGGGTGCTTGTGTTGAGGAAGAAGTAGCCAGAGCCTTCTGTGATGTGGAGTTCTACCTGGAGGGAGATGTGGGGGTGAACAGGGTCAGGCTGGGTGGCAGAGAGCGCACAGTTCCTCACTTGAGGGGTGGTGGGCAAAGGGTCATACCTGGACACCAGGATGGTTATAGATGGTCATTTCTTCTGGACTGACCCTTACATCCTCTACAAGAATAAGCTCAATGGAGGCTGACACAGGTACTAGAGGGTCATGCTGAAAGAGAAAGGCCAACACTGTCAGATCCATGAGACCACGGACATCACCAGCTCCCTCCGATAAGAGTGGAGCTGGATGCTCCAGGTAGAGGCCTTACTCCAGGAATGGAAGCCTCGAGCAGTGTTAGCATCCAGGGACTCCTGGAAGGCAGAAAGAACCCCAGAGAGCTTGGAAGCATCTGCGGGGTGTGAGGCTCTGGAGGGGAGCCCAATGACACCACTTAGAAGCTAACCTGTTCATTCTACCAGAGATAAGAATGGGGCACTCTTATGGAACATCCTAAGAATGGCATGGCTGTGCTCGAAGACATTGGGGACAGCGATAAGTGAACACCGCCTCAGCAGGCCACCTCCCTCCGAATGGGGACCACTTTCTCCCAGAGGAAGCTTCCTTGTCTCTGCATCCTGCTCCCTAGGATGCAAGCCCTCACTTTCCCTGTCCACAAGTATCTACTGTCTCCACACCATTTCAGTAGCAGCTTAGCAGGTAGTCTGACAGGGTGGGTACCATTCACACAGGTCCATTCTTGGGGGACCCTTCTAATTCCTCAAATATTCCCATTGCCCCCACCCCCACTCCGCCAAGCAGCACATTGCCTGAAGCCCTCAAGAGATGCTGGGGAGTAGGAAAAAACACATCAGGTAGTGATCTCCAGCAGTCCAGGCCCTCGGACACCAGACAGAAAATCTACACAAAACCAGGAGATGCCTTGGTCTTGCCCATGGTCCCACCCACTGCGTCCTCTGGGAGATACCAGTTGCTTCACTCTGGCTGCGTTCAGGTGGGACTGCTGGTAGCCAGTTGCTGTGGCAGAGATGGCTGTGGTTCCTGATGCCTGGTGAACGGAAACTGTCTGCAAACCTGAGGGCACAGACAGGGAAACTAATATCAGTCACAGGCCCATTGACCTCAGGGTCACCTCATCCTGTTGCTGATTCAGTTTCAAGTATTGAAACAGGTAACTGAGTTTGCTGGGGCTTTTAGTCCTGTAAGGATTAACAGGCCCAAGACAGTTGCTGAGCTAAGTTGAAAGGACAAACTCAACATTGGACTGCTGAGGAAGTTTGTCACTGCCACAGCTGGGTCAAGGGACCTAGCACGGGCGATCTGACTGCTCTGGGTCCTGAAGCCCTGGTTCCTAGGGCACATGCCTAAATGGGATTAAAGCAACCGTGAAGCTGGGTATACTGGCTCAGGCGTGAGATCTCAACACTTAAGAGACAGGAAGATCTGTCTGAGGCTAGCTTGACTGCATAGGAAGAAAAACTTATCTCAAAAAAAAAAAAAAAAAAAAAAAGCTATCTGTCATGGCATGTCTTTAATCTTAGCACCCAAGAGGCAGAAGCAGGTGGATCTCGGTGACTTGAAGACAGCCTGGTCTACATAGTGAGTTCTGGGCCAGCCAGTGCTACAGTGAGACTCTGTCAAAAAAAAAAAAGGAGTGAGGGATAAGGAGATGAGCTCTCTCTATTTCATGGTTCAGCTCTGAGTGAAGGGAAATCCCAGATGCCTGAGGTCCAAGACATGAACTTAGTGAAGACCTTCTTATGTGTCTAGGGCTTCCCACATTTCCTCCAGCTCCAGGCCCTCTAGCTAAAGACCTGACTCACCATGTAGTTTCTTTTGGCCATTCCCATCATCCTGGGATACCAGCTGCATGGGCTGGTCAAGCTCAATGCTGGCCAGCAATGGCCGGGAGGACTCCCACTGGATGCTCAGAGAGCTGAAGTTATCGAATCGCCGGCCCTGTTGGTCATAGGCACCCAGGTCTAACAGGGGATTTCGGTGACTAGATACTGGAACCTAAAAGAAACAATGATCAGCTGCTGTGAGCACACCGGACTCTGGTACTACTGTCTGCTACCGGTATGCAGTGAAGCCGGGAGCTTCCCTTGTGGGCTCAGAAGGTCCTGATGAAGGGGCAGAGATGAGGCACAACCAGCTCAGGAATGCCACCACTCAGGTGCCCAAAGTCCTGCCCAGATTAGCTCCTTTTCTCCATGGGTGATAAGGACATGGGGTCCAATGCCAAGTGAGGCAGGAGTACCCTGGACTGAGTCTTGGCTCCAGCTCTTTCTGCTCAGGAAGGCAGAGGGTCTCCTTTTTTGGCTGCTCCAGTCAGGGTAGGAAGTAGAACCTATCTGCTGAGACTATTTTTTAAAACATTGTTTTTTAGTTTTATTTTATGTATGTGTTTGAATGTTTTCCCTATATACACATATATAAGCCTCATGCCTGTAGAGGACAGAAGAAGGCAGGACAGCTATGAACTATCCTGTGGGTGCTGAGAACTGAACCCAGCACTCGTAACCACTGACGCATCTCTCTAGCCCCAGGACTTTATTTTAAATATGATTCTGTACTATGGTTTTGCAAGAGACAAATTCACACTGAAGTACCAAAATGGGATGAGCTCTAGCATAGCTTACAGCTGATCTAATCCATTCAGACACAGCCCAGAAGGAAGGACTATCCATTCACCTTAGGGTAACTGTCACTAAGTCTGGTAAGTGAGATGTGACAAGTGATTTGTGGTAATTCCTGGAATTACCCTCTGAGACCCTCTGATGCCTAAGCACAAACTTTCTGCATAATGGCTCCTACTGGTGGACACCTGGAGACTTGTCCCATGCAGATGAGAGCTGAGCTTACACTGCGCAGTTGAGATGTGTGGCCGTGAGTGTGGGGATTGATACTGTGGCATGGCCATCCTGATTGATGCCGCACCAAACTCCCTGCCTCTACCTCCAGGATCCCTCTCCAATTTCTTGTAGCTCTCCTGGTTCCAGACATGACTAAGCATGCTGCAATTTAAAAAGCACTCTTTCATGTTCACAACTTGGCTCTTCAGCTGGGCACACCAAGGGTTTTAACTGGGCAGGACACAAGCTGAGGAGCTGTGAGTGTGGGGCAGGGACTGCAGAGCTCTTTCCCCAGACAGCTCACCCTCCCTCCCAGCTTCTGGTAGAAAACCAGTGCGTTCCTGGGAAAGACATCAGCTCTATACAAACATGCCTGCAGGCTGACTGGAACTTTCCCACTTTACAAAATGAAAGGCTGCGGCTCCGACTCTCCAGAACTTGCTCACACTCTCACAGGCTTAGAGTGGAACACAGCAGGCCAGCTTCTCCAAGGACTTCCTGTGACATTGCTTGTGCCTTAGGCACCAGCTCAACCCAGTCTTGGACTCATCAGTGCCCCAGTACACAGCAGCACCCAAGATTGGTAAAGCAACACCGCTGACCTGCCTGAAGACCTGGACCTGACCTGGTCTGACTGTAGTCAATCATTTCCGCTGGCTGACTCCATTCTGGGTTTCACCTTGCCAATAATTTACTCTGCAAACGCGTCCTAGGTGGCTTCTGGATTGGAGAGCTATAAAACTAAATTGATACTGCACCTAGATGCACCTTGGAGATATATCTTCTTCAAGGTCCTCTAATGGGACCATAAATCGCGGGGGCCACGCCTGAATGGCCAGCTCATGGCTCAGGAACACAAGGACTGATGGATCACATGGCAGGTCTGTGTCCAAGGCCCATTACTTCCTGCTGACACCAACAACATGTAGTCCATTCTGAGTCAAGCTCCACAGTCACGCCATTACCTTTCAATCCGAGACAGCTCTGGACTAACCCAGTGTGGCTGCAGACAGACCAGAAACCCCTTGCTGCTCACTTACCCACAGTTGCTTGCTGAGCTTTTGGTAGGAGCTGGTCTCTGTTCTGGTGACTGATTAGGTAAACAAATTCTATAGTGATAGGTCACTATAGGAACCAGGGAGTGAGAGGACTAGGAGGAGGGGTCAGGTATGTGGAGGCAGATACACCTTTAATTGAAGCCAAGACAAAGGAGAATCTGGATAAAGAAATGAGGGGCATGGGACCAGGAAAAGAGAAGCAGTAAGCCCCAGGGCTCAGCCTATCCAAGCCTCAAACACTGATAGCAGGTGGGGAGAATGACAATGTATTCAGGCATGAAAGGCACAGAGTCAGAGGTAAGAACAGCTAGGGACCAGGGACCCAAGGCTCCACTGGCCACAGAAGGGACTTGGCCTTCTCATTGAGCCCAACTGTAAGCCTCAAGCAGGTTTAATCAGAAAAGACAGAATGTATCATGGCTACTCTCTGGACTCTACATCCAGTCACATAACCTATCACTGGCCTCCACCACCATCAATGGTTGGCTCCCACAGCAGGTGGGGCTTGAACACAGGCCAGTTGTCTCTCATGTCGGAATCATGGTGAAACTTTTTCCCTGACTTGCTCCTTGCCTCTGGCAGGGAGCCCAACAGACAGATGGTTCCTGAGAATCCGAACTTAGCGCAATGCTGTTCCCTCTACCAAGGACAATTACACAAAACAGATGTGAACTAAAAGGTAAAACTTGCAGACAAACCAGGCAAAGAGAGAGAGACACACAGACAGGTGATGTGGGCTCTCACACATGTGTGGTAGCTAAAATAGTCTCATAGAAGCAGAGCAGGCGGGAGTCAATGGAGGCTCGGAAGAGAGGGGAGGGGCAGAAGGATTGGATGCAGCACTGAACTCAGGCAGCAGTAAGCTCTGGGGTTCTGCAGCACAGGAGGGCAACTAAACACCAGAATAATAGATTACATAAAGAACAGCAAGGGAACAGTCTGAAGCTTCCCAACACAATGGAAGCATCGTTTGATAGGGTGGGTTACCCAGATGATTTGATAGCTCACAGATTTTATACACACACACACACACAGACACACACACACACACGCAGTTCATGCTATAAATGTGCAATAATATGCCAACAGAAAGCTAAAAAGGCTTGAAGCAGGTAGTGAGTACAGGATTTCATCTCAACAAGTCTCCAAGTTGAGACAGAGAAATCTCTTTCTGAGCACCACAACAATCTGAGGCCAAATTAAAAAAAAAAAAAGAAAGAAAGAAAGAAAGAAAGAAAGAAAGAAAGAAAGAAAGAAAGAAAGAAAGAAAGAAAGAAAGAAAGAAAGAAAGAAAAGAAAAGAAAAAGAAAAGACGGTCATTGATTCTACAGCAGACACTGGGGCTAAGCCATTTGCAGGCTCTGAGTCTGTAACACACCCCCCCCCCACACACACACACACACACACACATTGCCCATTTCTTGATGTACCTCTTACTATAAACCACCCTTACTGGTCCAAGTGAAGGAGATAAGTAAGGGTCTGTGGAGTGTTTATTGTCAGCTCCAGTGATGAACAAGGGCCAGAGAAGGCAGAACCACCACACAGATCCACACAGGAGCAGCAGGGAAAACAGCTGTGCTTGTCTCCAACAGGAGAGATGAAGGCTGGACCTCAAGCCCCAGGCATTACAGCTATATAGCTCTTCTAACCAGGAAGGCAAAGCAGTCCTTCATCCACCCGGGACCCAGATCACAGCATCTGTCCCACAGCTGGAAAGGCTGTGGACACACTCAGCATCAGAAGGATCATTATGATGTGCAGGAGGCCCGGGTGCACAGAGGTGAGGAAGACCTACTCTGAGAGAGCTTCGGGAAAAAAGCCCCTAGGAGGAATTGCTGGGTTTGGAGATGGATAAAGCTGGTTCTGCATTTTCAGAATGCCCACCTCACAGATGGTTGTGGTGATGGAGGAAACGAGGCTACGAGGTGAGTATTCCAAGCACACAGAACTGGCCTGGCCACCATGTGCACAGGAGGGACCAGAGACCACGACCGACCTCAGAGCTGTTGTTGCTCCTGCAGCTTACCTCCCTGGGCCTTTCCCTTAGCTCCACTAGGCTGGCCTCTCCGTGTCCCACTCCTCCCACCACCCCTCTGTGACCCTCCTGCCTCCCTGGCAGCCCTGGCACCTCCCAGCTATATTCTCCATAGCATTCCTACAGTGACCCTTGTGTCTCCAGTGTTTCCTCACCCTCAATACTGTTGTTACAGACATGGTGCTGAAGGGCCAGGAGGACAAATATGTGCTGGAGGGACGAGGAAACGATGACTTCCTTCCTCCATGCAGGGCCAAAGCTACTTTCTCCCCATCACTGAGCTGGATGTACTCAGGGCCCTGGGTAATGGGGCTCCAGAGCTGAGGACTGGACCTGACCCAGCTTCTGGGAAGCCAACCTGCAGATGTTACCCCCACAGCTGCTGGTTGAAGGCCCCAGGCACTTTCTTCTCCTCTTCATACTTACTCTGGAATGCCCTGCCCCGTGACAATGCAATACTGATGTCCCCTTTCCTCACAGTTCCCAATCCCACTCTGACTACAACACCCCACGTGAACAACTGAAACCACAGGATGCTCCACAAGTACTCTTCAGCTCCTCATGTGTCCAGCAGAGGGCAACAGTGAGTCTGGAATCAGAAGTGGTGGGACCTGAGGAGTTGTCTCCCTTGACCAATACAAAAGCTCCTGGACTTAGGATGAGGTCACACACAATGAACCCATCATGAGTTAACACATCACAGCCTAGTGTGCCCCACCCCCCAGTCAGCCTGACCCACATGTGCTCTGACAGGACAGCCACTGACATCAGCTGAGACTGACACAAAGACTGTACACTAACATGGGACTGAGTGCCCATGAGCTATGGACTGCAGAACTCCACAGAACATCAGTTTCCCCCTGTGGTACTGAAGCTGACTGTGGCTGTGACTGGTCCCACTGAGCACACCATTAAGTGAAGATTCCTATTACTAGCCTGGGAAAAGAGCAAACTCCAAACTGGCTTCTAACAAGTGCCTGTCACCTTCCCGGCCCCTATAACACAGAAAACCAGAGTTAAGTATGTCTCTCTGGAAGCTGGGACCAACTATGCAACTGGACTTTGGAAAGTCTCCCAGCTCTGCAGGCCCTGGATTCCCTCATGCAAGGTGTATATGGAAACACCTCACACAGCACTGACTGTTGAGATTCAGTGCCTGCATAAGGAGTCCCAGCTTTCAGAGCACTCGAAACAATGAATGAGTGCAGGGAGCTAAGATCCTCGGGTCAATCCACCAGCAATATCTCCTCCTCCCCTCCCCACAAGAGTAGCCATACTCACCACCTGCTTATTCTGCTGCAGCAATGGACAGGATAGGTCCAGCTGCGGTAGGGCATAGACAGGCATGAGAGTGAGCCTGGATGGTGGGGCACAGACGGACTTCACCACAGTGGGCTCCACAGCAGGGAAGGGGTTAGAGAGGCTGGGCCGATTCCCCACGGACAGAGCAATGACCTAAAGGAACAGGAGGGTCAGTCAGACACCCGAGCATCATCTCGCCTCTCTGAACTGAGACTTGACTTCTGTAGGACAGTGATAAGGCTTATACCTCAGGTACCATCTGCAAACATGTCAGAGAAGAGGCAGATCAGGAGATGCCTCATGGTTCCCTAGGACATCAGGAAAACCCCACAGCTGAATCTGGTCCTGGATATTTGAAAGAGGAATCTATGCTAACTTCACACTTATCAAAGTGAGGCACAGATGTAGGAATCTTCACCCTGGAGGTTAAGAGGCCTTAACTGTGAAGGAATGAGTCAGAAAAGGGGCTGTACAGGACAACACCCAGTGGACTTCAGGCCTGAGCTAGAGGAGGGGCCACACTCACTACCTGCACGTGCTATGTAATAGTGCACAGGACAGGGGAAGAGCAGTCAGAAAGGCCTACTTGTGTCTAGAGTAGGGTCAAGTGCAGCTCTGGTTTTACATGCAATACAGCTAACAGCTGCACCTGAGGGAGCCAGCATCCCCAGCCTCCTCAGT
Source organism: Apodemus sylvaticus (assembly GCF_947179515.1). Lineage (NCBI taxonomy): Eukaryota > Metazoa > Chordata > Mammalia > Rodentia > Muridae > Apodemus > Apodemus sylvaticus. The sequence continues at coordinate 121,954,354 of NC_067473.1, forward strand.
GACACACAATTTGAGGACAGATCAGTCTGCTTTGAGGCGGGAGGAGGGAGGCACCTCCTAACTTAGTGAGGAAGCCCAGAGTGTATACCTTAGATGAGACCTGACCTAGAGTTTAATTTCTACAGGCCAAGGCAGGAACTCCAATGACTCAGACAGGCCAAGACAATTCGGTGCTACTCTTAGTCTTATTATTTATTTGGTATTATGCATTTCTTGTTTCTTTTTTAAAAGATTTATTTGTATAGGTATTTTGCCTGCATGTATGTGTACCGCGTGCACTTGCACCACACACATGGATCTCCTGGAACTAGAGGTGGAGACACAGTTGTGAGCTGCCATGTAAGTGCTGGGAACTGAACCCTGGTCCTCTAAAGGAGCAGTCAGTGCTCCTACCCGCTGAGCCATCTCTTCCAGCGTCAGCTTTTCTGCTTCTTTACACTGTCCTATACTTCTACTAAAACCTCTAGTGGGGCCTTTCTCCACAGCAGCCTGCTTTGGATTGCTGATGTCAGGGGCTCTGTCAGGGTATACCTGTGCACCTTCGATTGACTCTGCATCCTTTTCACTCTCACTTTTTGGTTCATGGTTCTGCCTGCCTTCTGTTCCTGTCTGGAGACTCTCAGAAACAGGGCCATTAGAAGCCAGAGAGCACAAGGCCCACAGATTTGGCATGGCCTGAGGAAAAGGGTACTATGTCCAGGCATGCAGGCCCTGTGGGAACTCAGGTTATGACACACTTGGTTCAGTCCACTTAACCTTCCAGTATTTTTTGGTTTTCAGCACTAAAAACAAAAACAAAACCAAACTCTGAAAACACCGAAGCTAGACATAGTAACTTATGCCTGTAATCTCAGTACTTGGAAGGCTGAGGCAAAGCGAGTTCAAGGTCAGCCTGTGCTACATAATAATGTGAGGTTCAGTCAAGCCACCCTGAACTGCATAGGGAAACCCTATCTCAAAACAACCAAAAGTTCACACATCTGGCATTGGCACATCCCCTGAATCCTGAAAGAACAAGCTGGTCCGGGGTCACAATCTTTTGACAGCTGCCCAACCTTAAACATGGGGTTTGTGGCTCCTGATCTCAAACCTCCACCTCTACTCTGTAGCAGTAGATGGGGGATACTATAGCCCTGGGAAAGAGGAGGCCACTCCGACAGGTTAGCTTTAAGAAAGCTGATGTGCACTGGGGACTCCAACAGCAACATTCCATGCAGTCAGCAGGCCATCTCACTGAGCCTTGGACTCCCTTGTCCTTGGATACGAGAGGAACCACATTCTCATGGCTCTCTGAGGACTGAGTAGATTTTCCATTTCTTCCAGCAGGCAAGGTGGGACTGAGGGTAGCCGCCCACTCACCTGCTCACCCAAGGCCTGGCAGGTCATGAGGACCCAGTGCTGCTGGTAATTCCGGGAAGCTGGAGGACCCAAGAGAGACAGGCTGATGCTGCCTGTGTCTTCAGAAGTGACATTCCGAAAGAATTTGGAAGGTTCCAGGACCCATGGCCTAGGGCCTCCTTCAAACAGCATCTCCTTTGAGGAGCCCAGGGTCACCACAGCAACTGAAGAGGGATCCACAGCCTGAAGAAAGAAGTGGAAGACTTAGCACTGCTCTGGGAGGAGGTGACGAGGACATGCTGGAGATCTAGAAGTAAGGTCCCTACCCTGCTTGGAGGACTGCCGGGCAAACCCTGTGTTCTCTTGCAAATTCAGTCTCCACATGGGCATCATACACAGGGTGGCCATGAGTTAGGGGCTTTGGGAAGAATTAAGTCCTCACTGGAGTGGGGAGCACACTAGAGTGGAGGGCATGGTGGCGCACAGTTTAATTCCAGCATTCAAGAGGCAGGGGCAGAGGCAGAGGCAGGGGCAGAGGCAGGGGCAGAGGCAGGTAGGTTTCTATGAGTTCAAGACAGCTTGGGCTACATAGTAAATTCTAGGCCAGCCAGGGTTACATAAAGACCCTGTCTCAAAATAAAATAAAATAAAATAAAATAAAATAAAATAAAATAAAATAAAATAAAATAAAATAAAATAAAATAAAACAAACCCCAGGAAATTCCTACCTATGATCTATCCTAACACAGACTACATGGGAGAGAAATGACTTCATGAACAAAAACATGCTTTTCATGCTCATTTCAGAGGTAAGAGCCAGCAACACATTAATATTCACAAAGAGGGTTCTGGGAAGGCATGATGGATCCCATACAGTACTTACTTACCAAATGCTGAATGTAACATTACTGAACATATACATTAATCCTATCACACTGCCACTACTACTACTACTAATAATAATAATAATACTACTACTTCTACTACTATTATTTATCATATTCTATGAGTAGCTTACCTGGATGTATATCTATACACTACATGTGTCCATAGAGGACAATGAGGTCTCTGATTCCCTGAGACTGGAGTTACAGGTAGTTGTGGATGTTGAGAATTGAACCTGGGTATTCTGGAAAAGCATCCAGGGCTTTAATGACTGAGCCATTTCTCCAGCTCCTGCTTTAACTATTGAACCATCTCTCTAGCCCCACCCCAACACACACATACCCTGGGCTTTAAAAAACAGAAACTAGCCAGTGTGAAGACATAGGCCTAAAATTCCTGCTACTTAGGAAGCAGTTAAGGCCAGCCTGGGTTACACAGCAAAACTATGTCAAAATAATAAAAATAAAAAGGTTTGCTGTCTGTTCAAGTGCTTGCCCAGCACGCTCAAGGCTTGCTCTTTGGTGTGGAATGCTGGTGGGCTGTGGGGCAGAAGATCACTTTCACAAGAAGCGAAGCTGCAGACAGGCTGCACAGGGTTCAGGTGCCCTGACCAGCTTGTCAGGGCCTGCTCAATGTCCTTGCTCCTAAGTTCTCCTCGATTTCCTTTTGTGTTCCTGTTTATTTGGGTTGTTTTGTTTTCTCTTTTGAGATAGGTCTCATTACTGAGGCCAGGTCTAGGCTGGCCTGGAACTCAAGCTCCTCCTGCCTCAGGCCCCTGAGTGCTGCATTTACAGGTGTAGATGACCACACCTGGCTGTATCTTCCTCACCCGTGTGCAGAGGCACCCAGCACAAGGTTCTAGACCCATGCTGTACTTGGCAAAGAACAGTGCTTAGCACTCTGCGGGTTCTCAGCACTAACTGAAGCAAACTGTGAATTAGCCAGTGAGACCACTGAGCAGCCCCCAAAGTCTCCAGTAAGCAAAGGGCAAACTCAGCTTTTGACAGAGAGCTATTATTCTTATGGATTGGGGGGCTGTGGAGCTAAGGGACTGGTAGCCTGCCCACAGGTACCAGTGACGGCACTTGGCGTTGATTCTAGTTTGCTTCCTACTGCTGTGATAGACACCAGGACCAAAAGCAACTTGGGGAGGAATGGATTTATTTGGTTTACACATCCCAGTTACAGTCCATGAGGAAGGGAAGTCAGGGTAGGAACTCGAGGCAGGAACTGAAGCAGAAACCATAGAGGAACTTTCTTTGGTTCCTCACCCTGCTTTTATACAACTCAGGACTACGTACAACAATCATTACTCAAAACACTCCCCTGACTTGTATACAGATCAATCTGATGGGCACATTTTCTCAAGTGGGAATCCTTCTTCCCACAGAATCCTAGCTTGTTGCCAGTTTGGAGAAGAAAAAAAAAGCCCAGGATCTATAGGATCTATGGGAGAGGCCGTCATCTATCCTCCAGGAACATTGAAGAGAAGGTGGGGAGCAGACAGGGCAGACGACCAAGGACAGGGACAACTCACCTTGAGGGGCAGGTAGGCAGCAAGAGTGATCTTTGCACCCAAGTGTACATGGCCGTGTGTGTAGCTCACGAGGAGGGTGGTAGAGCCCTGGGCGTCAGCTCTCACTTTGACTCCACTGCAGTGCTCAGGACCTGGCGGCAGCCTCCCTGCACAAAGAAAATCACGTTAACATGAACTTGTTCTTCAAGGAAAAGCCATGGCAGACCAAGGTCCCTTTTTATTCTGGTCTTCATATACAATTTGATTTTGATATCATTTAAATTTCCCAGAGGCTAGATTTGTAGCTCAGTGGTAAATGGTTGCCTAGCACAAACAGGGCTCTGGGTTCCATCCCCCGCACCACAAAACACAAACAAAAGCAAAGCATGATTCATGTATATTACGCACAGATCTGATACACATGTAACTGTTTTCCCCCATGTGCTCCACATACCCTGTGTCCAGGATACAGGTCAAAGAGAGCTTAGCAGCAGCTCAGACTCCCCTAGAGGCCCCCTATGGTCTCAACCCCCTCCCCATTTCATCAGAACAGCCTTAAATACAGAGGGGTGGGGAGCTCGGGCTGCGCTGGTCTGCCTTCCTTCCTCAAGTCTTCACAGTCAGGCAGCCTTTATCCACATTTCTGCATGCTGTTCTGCTGTGCAGATGAACACACAGCACGACTTCCTCATGCCACCATGAACACTACAGGGGCTTCCAGTTTGGGCAGTGTTACACAATACCAACGTGGACTCCAGCATTTCTGCTGGCTGTGCCCAGAGGAATGGGACCAGTGACAGGCAGACATGGTGCAGCCAGTGTCTCCCAGCTAACAGCTGCTTTTCATCTGTGCTATCCTTCCCTACCAAATTTTAATTAAGTTTGCAAGAAATATATTAATGTTGTGCTGGTTTGTGTTTGTCAATTTGATACAAACGAGTTACTCTGGGAAAAGGGAAGCTCAGTTAAGGAACGCCTCCATCAGGTCTGCCTGGAGGCAAGTTGAGCAAGTCTGTGGGGCATTTCCTTGGTTAATTATTGGTGTAAGCAGCCCGGTCCACTGTGAGCGGTCCATCTCTGAGCAGGTGGTCTCTGTATACGAAAGCAGGCTGAGCAAGCCAGTGAGCAGCATGGTCTCTGCTTCAGCTTCTGCCTTCAGGTTCCTCCCTTGGCTTCCCTCAGTGACAGAGTGTAAACCGTAAGCCAGATAAATCTTTTCCTTCCCCCAAGCTGCTTTTAGTCATGGTGTTTAGCACAGCAACAGAAAATCTAACTAGAACTGATCTGAATCATGATGAAGCATACAACATTTAACTTCTCATCTCAAAAGTGAGGAGGGGGCAGCCGTGGTGACGCAGACCTTTAATCCCTGCACTTTGGAGGCAGAGGCAGCAGCATATGTCTTCTTGAGTCTAAGACCAACCTGCTCTACAGTCACTTCTAGGCTGGTCAGAGATTAACAGGGGGACCTGATTGTTAATAATAATGATAATGATAATGATAATAATAATAACAACAACAGTAACAACAACAATAATAATAATCCCACCTCAATTTTTTTTCTATTTTTCTTCTTTTTTTTTTTTCTTCACCTCAACTTTCTTATGTACAGCAACAGGCCACAGGGTTGTTCAGGTCCCACCACCAGCCACCACTCAGGCCCTCTGACTTGCAAAACTGAAATGTCACTTGTTAACAGCAGCCATCATTCCCTGTCTCTGAGCTTGTCTACTACAAGCAGCTCACCTACACAGAACCACATAGCACATATCCTCAGGTGACCGGCTTAGTCCACCCGGCACAGTGTCCTCAAGGCTTCTCCGTGAGGCACCACTACAGAACTTCCTTCTCAGAGCTGAACATGTCCCGTGCCCGCTCCTCCACTGAGCTACCTGCATGTGTGAATGATGCTGCTACAGGCTGACAAAGACGTCTTTACATTCGTACTTCAACAACCTTAGGTCTATGTCTAGAAATGGGACTTCCTGAGTCATACTGGTTCTGTTGAAAGTTTTGAGAACCCAGCACACTGTTTTCCACAGTGAGTGGCTCTAACATCCTCAAGCAGAGCATGGATTCCAGGTTCCACACATCCTAAAGCTTTCTGTTGCTGTAACAGTAGCTGCCTGCCCCAGAGAGTGTACTTTTCAGTGTGTTTCTTCTTTGAGATTTATTTTTAACTATGTGTGTGTAATGTGTGTACATGCATGTGTTTCTGTAGAGGCCAGAAGAGGGTGTTGGATCCCCAGAACTGGAGTTGCAGGCAGTTGTGAGGCGCCTAAAGTGGGTACTGGGAAATTAACCTCGGTCCTCTGGAAGAGCATGGCTTAACCACTGAGCCACCTCCTTAGCCCTTTCCAGGTGGTTTTGTTCTGAATTTCTGTGGTGACTGATGAGGGTGGGCATCTTTTCCTACAATAGTACCTACTACATGTAACATTTACAGAAATATCTGTTCAAGTCCTTTGTGCATTATTGAATTCATTTCTGTTTTATTGTTGACACACAGTTCTCACACATATTCTAGATCTTAATCCTTACTAAGAAATGATCTGCAAACACTTGCCCCAGTGGTTTTGCCCAATAACGACCCTGATACAGTCCCTTCCTAAGAGTCCTGCTATGCACCCTGCCTTGGAGAAACTGACTGCTAATTTATCCTGATGACCATATCTGTTCCACGGGTCATGTGTGCCCTAGGGTGGCCCTCACACATACAAGACATCCATTGCCTCAGCCTGCTGAGTCTCAGAGATTCCCATCTAACACCCTGTTCACCAAGAGATTCCAGCATTTCTAAGGGAAATTTTGACCACACAGGATTTGAATTAGCTGATGTCTTCACCTCCGGATGTTCAGAGGGATGTCCGTGTGCAGCCCTCTCAGGAGGCAGGGGCTCTTGCACCCTGTGACCCATGGAGAAAACAAGGTTCAAAGAGATTGAACATCATGCCAGTAGGCGAAGAGGCCTATCAGCCCTGGGAATGTTGAATTGCAGGCCCTGGGTTTCCCCCAAAGACTGAATAGTACCCTACAGTCACTCTGTGGGATGGGCATGGGACCAGTACATGGGACAGTCCATCTCTGGCTGCTAGCGGTCCTTCTACCTCAAAATGCCACTTCTTCCACCCACAATAGCTAATATGTGGAAACATTAGACTTTCTGAGGCCACCAGCTAGTGGCTTTAGTTGGGTACTTCCTAAAGATGTCCTCTTCTTCTGTGCAGCTCTGGATGCCATCACACCCACAGGGTACACACAGCCACCTGGAAAGCACTGTGCCACAAGACTCACATTCCTTTCTGCTCAAACATCTCCAATGGCTCCCAGCCTCTAGGCTTGAGCCCTTATGATGGGATAGGTCCTAACATTCTAGACTCACCATGAGACAATCCCTGCCAGAACTGCTCAGAACTGTGCACCTTGGGTGATGGCATGGGCACAGTCACTCACTGAATGCTGTCTTTGTTTTTGCCCACAGCCTACTCCCAAGTGTCTTGCAGATTTTGTAAGCTGCAAATTCTCACCCTTCCTGGAGCCACACTTCTGGGAGGCCACAGCTCATAGAAACTGAAGCTGCAGGGATGGGCACAGACCACATGTGGCCATAAACAACTAAGCTTCCCCAGTGTCTTCACTGGATACATGGCCCACCAGCAGCTCCTCCTGTTATAGGTGTACAATCCAAATGAAGTCAGCCAGGCAAACTGCCTGCTCCACACATGCAAGCTGACAGTGTCACAGTCACTACCAATACTTTCCCCAAGACAGGAGGCTGAGAAAAATATACTCAGGAGTGGGCCTTATTTATGATGGAAATAATCAAAACCCATGCACATATTATAGTGTGAGCACCTGTTCCATTTCATGAACTGAAATATAAATGTGAGCAGGAGACTCCACTCAGGCATGGAAGAGACATTTACAGACATGGGAGAGAAAAAGATCATAAAGATAGATTGACAAAGGCATCAAACACATCAGACAGGATTCAGAATGGACAAGAACACAGGACAAAGGCTATTCTAAGTGCTGTGCCCACAGATAACCAATCCCGCTACTGGTTTACCTGGCAATGGCTGGAACACACCCTGGTTCTCCACCTCCACCACCAGGTCAAAATGGGAGCAGTCGCTCAGGGTGACCACCTCACTGCCCCCACCAGGCATAAAGCCACTGATTGTCAGGGGCAGCTCCAGGGTGTGACCCACTCGAGCCTCCACCTGGCACGGGGCAAACTCCATGCTGCTGGGCTCAATCACATACACCTAGAGAAAGAGAGAACTACCTATCATATCCTGTGTACCCAGGCAGTCAGTTTTAACTGTGGCACACACTGACTCCTGAGGATTGTCTTTCGTGTCAGTGTCAGAGGAAGAAGGGATTGAAGCGAAGGACTCACAACTGATCCCAATATTGGGTAGTTGCACTCTCTCTGTCAGGACTGATAGATTCACCTGTAACTAAGGATAAACCTAAGTCTAACATATGTGTGTGGATCCCACTGAAAACCCACATCCCTTTAATGTAAGAGGAGGCTGGGACTGGACACACCGTGAGACTCGAGGTAAGGGGGGGGGGGCACAGATGTAGTAAACAACCCCACCTAACAGCAGCTGGGGCTCTTAATCAGTCAGGCTCAAATACCAGTAACAGGACACTTGAGCTTGTACCCTAACAGAGCAAGGGAAGAGGTACCAGGAAAAGTTTGCAGTTTCCTCTGCAAACTTTCAGTCCAGCCTTGAAGCCCCTCCTAATTCAGGGTCCTGACTTCTATGTGGGAAACTTTCCTCTGCTGTGCTGTGGTTACTCATGGCCTCCGGCTGTTGTTGTGGACTTTTCTTGCTCTGCCAGCCACTGTTTGGTGTGCAGTATTCTGTCCATCCTTATTATGGGCTTGACTCCTTGAGTTCAGAGCCAGGATGGGCCCATCAATCCCCCACATAGCACAACCACTGTGAACACGGCCCGTGGGCAGGTGAGAGGGGCAGCTGGAACCTAGCCTGAGTCTCTCCATGGGATGTCCTGCCACCATCTTACCTTCATCTCGCCAAAATGGAGAGGGTTCTGAACATCATGTGCCCGGATCACACTGAGGCCAGTGTCACCGCCTGTGGTCATGACACCCTTGACAGTGACTGTGGCAACCATGTAGCTCGAGGAAGACCAGCTGAAGTTCCCACTGCCCCCATTGGCCTAAAAAGGAAATGATCATGGGATATGTCAGCCCCCTGCCTCTCCCTGCCTGGAGATGTGCAGGGCTGGGGCAAGTGTACACTCTCACTATTACCACACAAACATACTCATCTATTCACACCCAAGTGTTAGCTACCCACTGTTCAAGCACACACACTCACAGACACACACACACATTCTCTCTCATGCATGCACTGGCCTGCTCACAAATTCCTACTGCCACACATTCACACACCTGTTCACACTCACCGTTTGCATGTTTCCTTACACTCAGTCACATCTGATACCTACATTCACACTCACCTATGATGACACCATAAATTCACCACACGAACTCATGGGCTCACTCTTAACAATACACATTAGCATACCATGTACATTCAAAATCATTCATACATTCAAAATCACACCTATATACACAGGCAAAGTCCTTCCCAGGGAAAAATGTCACACAAGCCAACATTTCCTCACTTTCTCCATCCATCTCCATTCTAGATCTCCTATTCTGGGGACCTGGGGACTGACATACAAATACACAGCTATGACCAGAGCTCAGACCTAGGCAGAAACCTCCCTGGTCATGGAGCCTACAGCAGAATTCTGCTCTGGGGCTGAAACAAGCACATCCAGCACACACAGCTCTGCTTGCTCCCAACCATCTTTGGTGAAGTGAATAACAGGACTTCTTCTAGATCAGGGATCAACCTGAAACCCTGAGTCAAGAACATACTTTAAGGTGACATATTTTAGTGTGCAAGTGCCAGTGCACAGAGGATACCTGTCCTCATTTCTTCAGGCAGGCCACAGGAGCAACGGGACCAGGCTGACTACTGGGAGCTTGAGCCCTAGCTGAGTGCAGTCCCTGATGACCAGCACCATCTGGGATTGGAAGCATCAAAGGCACTAGTGATAAGCATGTAGTAGGGAGGGTTCAGATTTTCCTATTACTGTATTTGTATTACTTTTGGTGCTGGTGAGATGGCTCAGTGGCTATGAGCATTAACTGCTCTTCTGGAGGTCATGAGTTCAAATGCCAGCAACCACATGGTGGCTCACAACCATCTGTAATGAGAAACAAATAAAAAACCTATGGGCCGGGGTGAGCAGGGCCGGAGCAAGAGGGAGAAAGGGAATGGGGAAAAATAATATCTTTTAGAAGAATGACTGCAGGGGCTGGAGAGATGGCTCAATGGTTACGAGCACTGACTGCTCTTCAAGAGGTCCTGAGTTCAAGTCCTAGCAACCACATGGTGGCTCACAACCATCTGTAATGGGATCAGATGCCCTCTTCGGGTGTGTCTGAGGACAGCAACAATGTACTCACATAAAATAAATAAATAAATCTTTAAAAAAAACAACAGAATGACTGCTAAGTAGAACTCAGACCTATACTCTATTTCTGTGCTTTAGGAGTCTTTGTTTACTTTCTGTGGATGTGATAAACACCAAGACCAAAAGCAACGTGGGGAAGAAAGGATTTATTTCACCTTACGCTTCCAGGTACAGTCTATCACTGAGAGGAGTCAGGGCAGGAAGTGAAGCAAGCAGGACCCTGGAGGCTGGAGCTGATGCAGAGGCCATGTCGGTGCTGCTCACTGAGTGCTCACCTTGCTCTTCTTTTCTTTCTCCTTCCCTTTCCCTTTCTTTCTGTTCGTTTGTTTGTTTTGAGATAGAATTCCTCTATGTAGGCCTAGCTGTCTTGGGAACTTCCTATACAGTCCAGACTGGCCTTGAGTTCTCAGAGTTATGCCTGCCTCTGCCTCCTGAGTACTGGGATTGAAGGTGCATCACTGTGCCCCACTCAATGGTTTTCCTATGCACCTCAGGTCCACCTGCCCAGGGGCTCAATCATTAATCAAGAAAATGCCCAAAAAGCTTACTTAGCAGGAGAGTTCGTTCTAAACCAACCTAGTTAGAACTATACAGTTTAGATCCTGTCTCAATAAATATATAAAAAAGAAAGAAACAAACAAACAAACAAAAACAGTCAACATCCTGAGGAAACATCCCAAAGAAAACACCTAAAGGCAGCATCTCACCTACCTTTATTCTATATTGATAGGCTCCTGTCTTTGGTTGCCATGGAAATGTCAGGATGCTGGGATAAAGTGTGATGGGGATATGAATGTCCACTTCTTGCTGATTCCACACAGGTACCTGAAGCACATGGACCCCTCCATCCTACAAGGATAAGATTGCTGCTGTCACCATGGCAACCATATTATCACTAGGTATTTTCCTGTTACCCAGACACTGCTTCTCCATAAGGATCAGGCCATAAATGGTAGCTTTGTGTTCCTAAGAATGTGGAAAAGACAGCAGGCTTGGTGGGGAGGCTTAATCTAGATCTTTAATAGCCACTCATGTAAATTCTACTTATTTGATTCCTTGGTTATCCCTCAAAGGATGGCTGTCACTATTCCCATTTGACAGATAAAGAAACTGAGGCCTGGAGCATCTTATGCAAAACCCAGAGCAGCAGTGCAGGTGATGTAGATACCTGCTGTCTGAACAGAGGATTAGGGTTATACTGTCTGCAGTATAGGTCCTTCCTGTCTCTGCACATGCTGCCTCTCACAGGTCTGGAGGGCTTGTATGAGGCAGGCGGGGAACACCCTTGACAACTGGTAAAATACTTCTCCCCACTAGGGCTGATGAGGCTTTTCATTACAAGACAAAACCAAAGGCTGGGGGACTCCAGCAGACAAAACAGATTAAGTGCCAGTGGGCCTGCTGCCATGCTATCCCCCAAACAAATTCTGTATTTGATTTTGAAAGGTGTAGACCACTTTTATAGAAATAGGTGCAGGGTGGTGGGAAAAGAAGTCTGTGGCAACAGGAGGATTTCCTCACACCTACAAGGTCTGGACAGCTCAAGCCCCAAGTGGGAACGTTTCTATGGTGGTCTGAATAAAAATGGCCCCCATAGGCTCATAGGGAGTAGCACTATTAGGAGGTGTGGTCTTGTTGGAGTGGGTGTGGCTTTGTTGGAGGAAGTCACTAGGGGTGGGCTATTAAATTTCAAATACTGAAGCCAGGCCCACTGTCCCTCTCTCTTCCTGCTGCCTGAGGATCCGGATGTAGAATTTACAGCTCCTTCTCCAGCACCATGTCTGCCTGCATGCCTCCATACTTCCCACTATGACGATAATGGAGTAACCTCTGAAATGTAAGCCAGCACAGTTCAATACTTTCCTTTATAAGAGTTGCCATGGTCATGTGTCTCTTCAATATAAACCCTAAGACAGTCTCCTCGGGTATCAGAGCAGTGGCACCAGGCAGGTCCTGGGGCAAAATTCCTGCCAATTGGCATTTCCAGTCTCAAGATGGGTCATGGGGGCCCAACTAGGATATAAAAAAGGGTTGAGATCAGCTCACCTGGTCCACCACAGAGGTGAGGGTTGCACTGATGGTCGTCTGGCCACTCTGGATAGCCCTGACATGATGATAAGACCCATTCTGGGAAGACGACAGAACCTCAAAAAACTCGGCAGGAAGCACAGCTTCAATTCTGATGTTCTGGAAAGGCAAGAAGGATGGATAACGGGAGTTTCTAAAAGATGAGCGTGATTTCAGGAGGCTGGGGGAGCTCCAAGGTGGCAGTGAGCCCAGGCTGACAGCCTTCGTGACCCGAAAGTCTCAAACAAAGCAGGCAGAAGCAATGAGGTCCCAGTGTTCTGACCCCTCCCCCAAAAAGATGAGGCAGGCCCCAAGACCCAGCACCACAGTTCTAGCTGAGTGAGTGATGCTCAGGGCAACTGACAGACTACTGTCACTCTCCCAGTCCTGGAGTTGCAAGGAGGAACAAGAGAATATAAAAAAGAGAACGGAGTCCCCAAAATCTGGTTTCAAACCTAGTGACTGGTTTAGTCACTGTTTAACAGGGGACAGAAAGACCTCTACAGAAGAAAAAAGAGCCTGGCTTTTTTCTAAAATCTCTAACACCACACCAAGTAACTGTGTGATCTATGTGAGGGTGCAGGGACATTCTCTCAAGGGACAGAAGAATGGCCACCACTCCTCAACTCATCTGCCATGCCTTTTCAGTGCCAAAAAGCTAAACTTAGTAGGCTTGATCACTTGAGAGCTTCTGGAAGGTGGCAAGCACATCTGGACACCTGACCCTCTCCAAAGCAAAATGGACTTTTGGCCTCAGGGACTCCATGTAAGGAACAGTGGCCAATATGCAGAGAGCCTGCCTGCCACCCCCACCAACACTATCCACAGGCCCTGCTCCCTGAGGTATCTATCCCCAACCCTGCATGAGGGGACAATGCCAACTCATAGCCTATCAACATCTTGAAGTGCCCCATGAATCCCATGACATTATTGCCACAGCCCTAGGAGTATCACAGGAAGCTTTGGTCTGCTTATGTGGTAATCCTGTGGCTTTGGCTGTTCTTGATCCCATATGGCCTCCCCATCAGAATCCCAGAGGGCACTCACATCAGATGGGTAGACCTTGTTGCTGGATCTATCAAATACTTCAATGGTAATCGCATACAGATGTCCAGTCTCAAGAACCCATCTGTCACCAGGGTGGACTGTGAAACCTAGAACAGTTAGTAGAGGTTCAACACTCATGATACAAGGGCAGCAGGGCTGAGAAAGAAGCTGAGGCTAAGCATTACACACCCACCCATGTAAATGGTCCACAATGTGACTAGGCCTCTCCTTCTAGGAGGGCAAGGTCTGGCTGTGGGGAATATATCGAGGACAGAACCTAATGGCTACCACTATTCCCAACCTAGAGAACCACAGCTGATCCTTCTGATTCCTGGGACCAACACTAAACATAGCCTAGATGCAAATGGACTCTAAACACTCATCAGAATCTGACCCTCAGAAGGTTTAAGCTCTGAGGCTATGACAATCAGGATTCCAACTTCCCAGAAGGTCTGAGGCTCCAATGTGTCTAGCCTGAGGCCATAGCTCATTTAGACTCTGAGTCCTCAGCTGGTCTATCCATTGGCTAATACATATCCCAAGGCCATACAAGTCCACCCAAGACCATGGCAGTGTAGACTCTGAGGCTAAAGTACATGTAACGATACTGTGTCTCACCTGTACCCACAGAAGGTCAGGCTAAAGCTCCTGAAAGCCCTGGATAAGATGCATCTGTGTCTGGGCTCTAAGGGCACCTACCTAGCTAGTCCTGTTCCCACACTCAATGCAACACCAGCTATTTCTATTCCCATGATGCTATTTGCTTTCTCATCTCCATAACTCCAGCTAATATGTTCACCCAGCCAGGATGCCCTTCCCACCATAGAATATCAGTCTAACACAGCACCTGCCTCCCATGAACCCTCCAGAAACCCTCTTTCCTCTGCCGTGGTGTTTGGTCCTACCACACTGTTGCCACCTGTTTGTACCAACCTCTACTGTGACACTAGTCTCACCACAGGCTAATCAGATAAAGGATGATGCCCAGACACAATGGGTCCTTGAGACACACAGGGGTTGATGCTTGTCAACTGGGTGCTGCACTACCAGAGGCTCACAAGTTCCCTGACAGGAGGATCTTAAGGGTCTTGCTGCCCATCTGACCACTGCTCTCCAGACTGAATTCTGGCAGTGAGCTCCTTAGGTGAGTTGCCTCAAACTCCAGGAAATGCTGGGTGCCACAGTGACTCCCATGACACACATGTCCCAAAGGACTCGGCGGTGGCTATCATTGTAGCTCCCAGATCCACCTGGGCTTCAGGGTCTTTTACTGCTACAGGTGGTTCCCTCCTCTTTCTGATACTTCCTTCTTCCCTGCCAAGGTACTGTCAACAGTCATGTCAACCTAAAGATGCTCTCTAACTCAGCTAAGTAGAGGTGCCTAACCTTGACAGGCCCAGAGCAGCACTCAGGTCTGCATGATGCCAGGGCTGAGGACTGATGGCCGTGAGCATGGCAGAGGATGTAGCCAGTATGAGAGCTGCTGGACCTCTACAGTTTTGTGGGTTTGCTTTTGCTGACTGGTCCAAGGGATTAAACCCAGAGCCCTTCTCATATTAGCTAAGACATATACTGCTGAACCAAATCTCAGGTCTTGCTTTTATGTTTTGATCTCTCAAACTGTTGGAGTCACAAGCAATCAATGTCTAGGAAACCCCAGGGGGCCGCACTTACCTAGGTACCCAGCTTCAACCACATAGATTGTGCTATTGGGCAGCCTAGATGCTCCTTGCATACGGATACCTGAATTCTTAATTAAGGTATAAAACATAAGGTATAATAGGAAAAGCAGCTGGGGCTTTCTGTCTCACACATATGGTTTGAGCACCATGCAGATACCATAGGCACTAAGAGGTGGGTGAAGAACCCTAGCTTAGGCCAATTAAAGCAAAGATGTTGGAGAGTCAAGACCATTACTGTACTATCTACCCTACAAAGCAGAGTCTCTTCAAGGGACATAAGGGACCATAGGGCATACAATCAATCTTGGGTTATCAATAACCTATGTGCCAGTATTCATAGAGTATTCATATAGCTTCTGCCAGGCCCCCTCTGAGGGCACTGTGGTTCCTGAGAAGCTTCCAGAGGCCTGGAATGACGTATGCCTCTGCAGACTCCCGTCTCTGGGAGTCTCTGTGAGTCATCCACAGAGGTGAGCAATTCCACTCAGCGGGTTGCTATTTAGGCTCTTTCTGATTTTCAGACAGATGGGGAAACAGTGCTATTTTTAGTCTTGGCTGGCTTTAAGGGAGAAAAACAACTTGGCTTCAAAGCAGTCGGCACAACACGGTGCCAGAGCGGAGGATATTCCTGTGGCCCAGGACCAGGTTGCTCTGTCCCATCTGCATGGCAGTGACTCTTGATGTGTCCTGTGTCAGGACAGCCACAGGACGGGCAGGGTCTCCTTGAGGATCTGGGATGCTGTTCTGGAGCTGCAGCTCATACTGATCAGAAGGCATTGAGAGTTCTGTAGGAAAAAGAGACAAGAAAATCAGGGAAGGTGAAGGTGTGAAACGCTGCACACCAGTACAGCCATCTCCAGCCTGACTCTTGAGGCCTGCTGTCAAGGCAGCTGTCTGAGGAATGCTAGCACTGGTGAGCATCTGACCACCCCCTGATGCGAGCAAGCACTTCTCTACATCTGGGCCCACTGGGGTTCTCACTGTACTTCCAAACAGGCTGTACCTGATGGTCTTCTATGGGTTTTTGGATGCTCAGCTTACCATCGCAAAGAATGGCTCTAGTCCTGACCCCTCTCTGTGCTCTCCCTGGGTCTATTTTGTGTAAAAGTGCCTTTCTCAACAAAAGCCCAGGACACAGAACAATCCCCAGGAAATCCACAATCTTCACTATCTGGGCAGAGAACATAGCATTTTTATTTGAATGACAGCTGCTGGACAGGATTCAATTTCCCAGAAAGGGAAAGTGAGAGTGGACTCCACAGTGAAGGTGCTCTGGTCTTGCTTAGGCATCTCAAGACCAATTTCCCTCATCTCATTTCTCAACAACCCTAGGAACAAGAACTACTGACATCTCATCTTTAGAGAGGGCTGAGCAAGTCAGGTGAGAAGCCAGCTCATGGTCTGCCATGACTTCCACTGCTTTGAGTAAGACCCTAAACTTCATATGCTAGAAAACATGTCATGGATGGCTCGGTGGGTAAAAGCACTTGCTTTGTAAGGATAAGGAATGTTCAAAGGTGTTCAAAGGGTGTTCAAAACCCAGCACCAACACAAAGCTAGCACCAGTAGCACGTGCTTGCAATCCAGCATTCCTATGGCATGACGAAGATAGGAGAATCCCTGGAGGCTTGCGTGTCAGCTGGCCTGATGTATGTAGCAGGAAACAAGAGCTCTTGTTTTAATGAAATGAACAGTGGGGACCAACATTGAGGTTGTTCTCAGACCAGTGGCAGGCCTACCCCCATGCTCACATACCCAACAGAGGGTGGGGGGACGATTGATGATGGGGGGCTGGAGAGGTGGCTTAGGGAGTAAGAGTGCAGAGGACCTGACTTCAATATTCAGCACACATTTGGGCAACTCACAACTCTAGCTCCAGGGCAACTGATGCCCATGGCCACTGCAGGCACCTGCACCCCCATGCAAAAAGATACAGAATTTTAAAAATGTAATTTTTGAAGATTTAGAAATTAAAAACAAAACAATGCAGCCTAGGGGAAAGTGGTTAGGTCACTAGGGCATGGCCTTGAAAGGAATGAAAGCAGGTCTAGAACTCTAGCTAGCTCCTGAGAACAGGTTGCTATAAAAGAGCAGGCCTGGCTTGTGAACTCCTGGCTTCCACTCTTACCTCCTGCTGCACATCAGGATCCACCTGCCTTGAGGAAAAGCAGCCAAGAGAGCTGCAAACAAAGGCAAAGCTGAACAACAGCTGGGGCTCTTGGATCTCCAGAATGTGCCTACATCAAGGAGCAGCCTTGAGTATTTCATCTAACAGCGCATAGACTAAGATATGGTTTTATAGCTAGTTAGGAGCAGACCGGCACCCTGCCCCCAAGCCTAACCACTTTAGCATCCCTGCCCTGCACCCTTAGCATGTCCTAACCAGCCATTCATTCACTGTCAGAAGAGCTGCAGCTATGTACTACTTCTTGTCCTGGAATGAAATATGGCCAATGAAGGCCCCTAAGGGGATCTGGAAAGAGGCAACTTGCCTACCTTCAGCATCTCTTGTGTACTCCAAAAAGTCCCCAGTGATTTGCTTCTGGATCATAGGTCCTCAGAATACAATCTCTAGACTACCATCACCTGGAACCTCACATGGGGCAGGGGTGAAGGTGTAGAGTTATGTCTGAGACCTGCTGTACTAAACTTTGGCCCAGCGCTGCATCTTTGCACAAGCCCTCCAGGTATGTTACTGTGTGGCCACGATGAAAACACCTAGCAAAGTGTTTTTCCATGATTTGCTTCCCTGTGCTTTACTGCCCAGGCACTCAGAGGCCATAGCACCCGAGACCAAGTCAGTTCAGTTACTGCTTGAGCTGGCAGCAGATCATGGTACCATCCCCATGATGCTGGTTTAGCAAACTTGCAGAATGTAGGAGATGTAAGACGTAAGGAATCATATGGATGTCTGCCTAGACTCAGTGAAATGCTGTCAAAACAATGTATGAACGAAGCCATGAGGATGCACCCCAAGTTTTAATGGAGACTCCGTGTTGGGAGATGCTAGGAGGGTGGAAGCTGGAGGCAACAAGTAGAGCCAGCCCGAGACAGGCTGTTTGGGACACAGACGGGAAAGGTGCAGGCATAGGGCTGCCCAAATCCACGAGAGCTCAGTCACACCATCGCCACACCATGGGACGCTGGAGCTAAACCATGGCCTGAGTGTTGGCCCTGCTGGGTTTGGGCTTGTCAGGTCCATCCTTCCTATCTATGTACCCATTCCTGCCTTTTGGGATAGAAAAGGTCATTTGAGGACTGTTTTAGCTAGGGTTTCTATTGTTGTGATAAACACCATGACCAAAAAGCAACTTGGATAGGAAAGCATTTGTTTCAACTTACAGCTTTACAGTTTTCATTTATGTGTCTGGGTGTTGTGTCTGCATGTGCATCAGTACACTGGTGCAGTGCCTGGTGTCCACGAAGGGCAGAAGAGGTAGTCAGAGCCCCCGGAAATGGAGTTAGAGATGGCTGTAAGCCACCATATAGGTACTGGGAATCAAGCCTGGGTCCTCTGGAAAAGCAGCGGGTTCTCTTAACTGCTAAGCCATTTCTCCAGCCTGCCAACTTATAGCTATAGTCCATTATAAGAAAGTCAGGGCAGGAACTCAAGGCAGGAAGGAACCTGGAGGTTGGAACTGAGCAGAAATACTGCCTACTGGCTTGCTTCTCATGGCTTGCTCAGCCTTTTTATCCACCCAGGACCATCTGCTCAGGAACAGCACTGTCCACAGGGCTGGGCCTTCCCACAATAATAATTAGTCAAGAAAATGCGCTATAGACTTGCCTACAGACCAATCTGATGGCATTGTTTTCTCTACTGAGGTTCCTTCCCTCTTCCCAGATAGCTCGAAGTTTCTGTCAAGTTGACAAAGCACTAGTCAGGACAATGACAAAGCTGTAGATCTCCCTGAGGAGGGGTAGACCATGGCTACTGTTTTTAAGGATCCTCTACAGGGTGTGATGCTGGAGAACTGCAGCAGCCTGGTGTTCCTGGGTGCTGCATGAACAAACCTGAGAAAACCTCTGAGCTAGCACATAGATTTGGGTTACAGTGTATAGCAGAAGACTCCAGAACCAGTGAATGATCCAGTGGAGACCAGCTAGGAAGATGAGAAGAGACATTTTCAACACACTACAGTCACTAATAGTAATATGCCAAATGAAGATATGGTTGACGTTCAATAGGACTCAGGATTAAGGCCAACATGGTAATAGAGCAAGACGCCAAATCCTAAAATGCAAGAAGACTTCCTTACAATAATAAGTGACATGACAGGAGCCAGCATCAGCATGGGAATGTGTGAAAAGAATGTCAGAACTTTCAACAGAACCTCAATCTCTTCTAGTATCAGAAATCCCATTAATGTGCTGAACACAGAGGCAGGCATAGGGAAACAGGACTCAGCAGTCTGTTGCACACACTACCACCACCACCAATAGCAGCAGCAGCACCACCAGCTACCACCATCACAGCCCTTGTGGAAAGAGTACATTAAAATTTGAAGAATGAGTTGGAGTGGGATGACGCTCAGAGGTGCTCTGCTGGCTAAGCCTGTGTTTCTGGTTTG
The DNA here is from genome assembly GCF_947179515.1 of Apodemus sylvaticus. Classification (NCBI taxonomy): domain Eukaryota; kingdom Metazoa; phylum Chordata; class Mammalia; order Rodentia; family Muridae; genus Apodemus; species Apodemus sylvaticus. Next base: position 121,973,988 of record NC_067473.1, read on the forward strand.
TTTTTGGTTTGGGTTTTGTTTTCGTATTAGAAGGTTCTGACAGGTTAGGACTGGCGAGATGGCTCAGTGGTTAAGAGCACTGGCCACTTCTGTGGTCAAAGGACCCAGTTTCAGTTCTCAGCATCCATATGATAGCTCACATCTGTCTGTAACCCCAGTTCCATGGGTTCTAACACCTTCTTCCAGTCTCCAGGCACACAATGGTACATAAACATGCACAAAAACACCCATACACTAAACACACACACACACACACACACACACACTCCCCAGTTAGAAGAAGGTTCTGGCTCAATGGTTAAGAACACTTGTTGGCTTTCTCCCCAGCATCTACATGGAGGCTCACAACCATCTATAATGCCAGTTCCAAGGATCTACTGTCCTCGTCTGCCCTCTGCAGGCAACAGGAACACATGTGGAGCCCACAGACGCAGGCAAGGGTCATCCATACAGTCAACAGGCTTTGCCAACAATCACAAGCCAAAGCACTCACCCAGGGAAACGTAAGTCTGGAATTCCTGACTCAGAAGCAGTGTCTCTTTGATCACTTTCAAAACATCTTCACACTTTTCTATTTGAGAAAAGGCCTTGATCCGTAGCCCAGCTGTCTTTGAACCTGTATTCTACCCCAGGTTCATCTATATTCATGACCTGCCTGCTCCATCCCTGAGGGCCTGATCAGAGACACTCAATACCAACCATGCTCAGCCACAGATTTCTTTAATGTGAAAGTCTCCATGAAATTCCCAATTTGTAGACTTCATAAATTTGTGGAAGAAAAATGCCAGCTAATGTGAGTTGGATGTTAATTTTCAAACAAAATAGTTAAATCCAGCTTTAGAAGTTAAAGGATGTTCCAATGACTGTGCATGACGATAACACCTAAAAACAGAGTGTTGGAAGTAAAAGAAAAACAAACAAAAAAAACCACATGAAGAAAATGGTGGAGTTTCCACCTGTGGGCTCTGCTCCTGGTAAACCAATGCTGGCAGGCTGTTGCCAGGCGTCCATCCGGAAGCCTCTCTAAGCCTGGCCAATACCGTCACTTATTACCCAGGCATGGACCCAACAGATGAGAGCAGGGGACTCTCCTCTATCTGGCTCTAGGATTATCTCTCACGAGCTGGACAATTTCATCTCTCCAGGACCCTGGGTAGTAGACTGTCTCCATCTTGTTGCTGGGAGAAGGCCCAGCCACTACCCTTTTGGTTTTCTGACTTTCTTTTGAGGGGACAGCAGCAAAAGGACAATACTCAGTTGAACTCTATAGCTCTGTGACCTTTGGGTTTTCCTGTGCTCCACCTACTCAGGGTGTCTTCTGGAAGTTCACCTCTCAGGGTTGCTGAGTCCTAAAAGGAAGTACTCTCAGAACCTTGCTCAGAGTTCCAGAGGTGCTAGGTCCATGTGGGACACTTGGCAATGTCCACCTGTTGCTAAAATCCCTTCTCAGGGCCAAATGTTACCAACAGCCACCTCTCCCCTCAAGAGTCTATTGGCTTCCTAACAGATCATAAGTGAGGGATTGCCTGCAGGGCTGGGGGCACTCCTCCCCAAGCCAGTTGAACTTGGAAAGCCTTACACAGTAGGGATGGGACTTTTCCTGTAGGCCCATGCAATCTTAAGACAGTCAGGTGGCAGAGCACATATGGACCCCAGGGTGAGAAGCCCATACCGCTTTCCTTCTCTCTCTGTATGGAGGGGTGTAAACTGGCCCGGCTGGGGTGATCTTTTTGCAAGGGGCACAGGTGAATGTCCCTCGATATCATGTGCTTAGCTCACATGACAGTCACTCACAATACCACCCTTTCCAGGCCTTTACCTTTCAAGGCAACACCATTTCTGGTCAACATCTGTGTTCAAACAGGTTTTTTTCTCCTGAGACAGGGTCTCTTTACATAGTCCTGGCTGTCCTGGAACTAGCTCTGCAGACCAAGCTGGCCTCAGACTCACAGGGACCTACCTGCCTCAGCCTCCCAAGTGCTGGAATTAAAGGCATAAGCTACCACCACCCATCACACAGAATTTTACAGAAGCCTGATTGTGTTCCCTGGCCTTTCAAGATACTCCCTCCACCATGCTCCTTCTTAGGATGCCACATTAGTGACCACAAGCACTCCACTCCTAACTGCTTCACCCAGTCCCAGAAAGCCTCACCACAGTCTTGGAACCATCCTTGTCCTTCTAGGCTTCTTCCCTAGAGACAAGCGTAGAATCAAGCTTGAAAGGCCCCCCAGGCTGGGCTTCCTACACATCCTCCTGTCCATACCCTCACCCTGACAGGACACCAAAGAGAAGGCTGATGTCACCTGCTCAGCACACAGCAGACACTCACAAAACACAAGCCTGCTTCCCTCCACCTTTGTTCTCAGAGAACTGAGTGCAGAAGCAGGAGATAGGGGCCTTTAGATGGATCAAGCAATCCCTATCGAAGGTGGCCAACCAGAGCTACCGCTGGTAGCTCACGGAGGCAGTACCTCTCATGTCCCCATCCATGAACTATTACCTAACCTAGAACTCAACACAGGAAACTGGAGGACTTAGTTGTTTGTAGGTAGCAGCATCTACATGCTTCTTAAATGTCACCCACCACTCTGGTAGTCACCTGTGGATACATGTGGCTGAAACCTTTAGATGAGCCAACTCTGGATGCAGCATAGCTGTCTTGAGATCCTCTGATTACTATGTTTTGATATCATACACCTATACCTATGAACTAGACAGTCAGGATTTCTAGGAGAGTCAGCTCCATCAATGTTCAACTTCTAAAATATATGTACCCTAAAACATAGAATTCCCACAATAGCTCCACTCCTGCCAATCATGTTTTCCTCACAGCATGTACAGAAATGGCCCACCTGAGACAAAGCTCAACTTCTCTCAGCAGTCAGAGGCAGGCCAGTGGGACAACCTGGTCCCATGTGAGCCAACACCTCTGCAGTTGCTCTAAAGGAAGCAGAGAATTGAAAGCAGAGGCCAAGCTGTAAGCACATTCATGCCCTCAGCATTCTTCATGGCAAACAAAAGATGGAGCCATGCCAACTGTCCAAAGACAGACAGATAAACTGTGTCTGACACACTGTAGATTAATCTTGAGGACACAGTCAATGGCAGCCCAATCACAGAACGAGAACACAGGACTGCATGTAACTGAGGTCAGCAAAGCAGTTAACTTCATGAGACAGTGTTTGTGAACACTGGGTATAAGGAGAGAGATGGGGGTGTAATGAGGACATTGGTTCTGTTGGGGAAAATGGGGAAGCTCTGGAGATGAAGGGTGATGATGGTTACAGAGCTATAAAGGAATGTAATGCTGTTCCCTAGTCTGTACACATGAAAACTTTATTGTGGAAAAATCATGTGCCATGTATTTTATCACAGCAACAAAAAGGGAACCGGCTGAAAAAAGGTTTAAAAAAACTGGCTCCTTTCACAGAGGACCCAGGTTCAGTTTCCAGTCCCCAAATAATGTCTAACTACCATAAAATCTAACTACAGTTCCAGTGTGATCCCCTGCCCTCTTCTGGCCTCTTCAGGTACTGCATGTGCATAGAGCCCACTCCCATACCCGAGTTCAGACTAGACAACCATACATATAAAAATAAATATTTTTGTTTAAAGAAGGAAGCATCTAACATGACTTCAGAGTCAGAGCTGTACCTGTAATCTTGCCCTGCCTGATCTTCTGAACCTTGTAGTGAATGGACGTCCCGACCAGCAGGTAAACATCATAGGCTGGATTCAGAAGGATGTTCTCCAAGATCAGCAGCCTGACTTCCGCAGGTCGAACATTCTTAGCACAGAGAAAAGAAGAAAAAGGTTGAGGTGGGGGGTGGGGAATGGGGGCATAGGAGTTGCAGGTAAGAAAGGTTCTTTGTTTTTACGGTGGTGGTGGTGGTGGTGGTGGTGGTGGTGGTGGTGGTGTGTGTATTTTAATGTGTATGAGTGTTTAGCCTGCACATAGGCATGCTCCCAATCAGGCCAGAAGAGGATGTAGTAGCAGATGGTTGTGAGCTGCCATGTGTGTGCTGGAGAAACAAACCTAGGTCCTGTGGAAGAACAGCAAGTGCTCTTAACTGCTAAGCCATTGGTTTGGTTTTGTTGTTTTTGTTTTTAATATTTTCTTTCAAATTACATGTACATGTCTGTATCTGTGTGTATAGGTCACATGTGTATGGGTGCCTATGGAAGCCTGAGAAGGAACTAGATACCCTGTATCCAGATTTTTTGAGCCAAATGATATAAGTACTGGGAATTGGACTTGGGTTCTCTGCAAGAGCATTGAGTGCTCTTGACCCCTAAGCCATTTCTACAGCCCCATTTGTTCTATTTCTATGCAGTACTGGGGATTGACCCTAGGGCTAGCCCATGCTAGGTCAACAGCTCAGATGCAGGTAAAGCCCCACTCTGTTTTTGTTGTTGTTTGTTTTTTTTGTTTGTTTTTGTTTTTGGCTTCTCAGTATGTCCCTACAGGAATAAAGAAGTAAGGTGTAGGGTTGGAGAGATGGCTCAGTGGTTAAGAGCACAGGCTGCTCTACTAGAAGTCCTGAGTTCAATTCCCAGCAACCACATGGTAGCTTACAACTATCTGTAATGGGATCAGATGCCCTCTTCTGGAGTGTCTGAAGACAGCAACAGTGTACTTACATATAATAAATAAATAAATAAATAAATAAACAAATAAACAAATAAATAAATAAATATTAAAAAACAATCAAACAAGTAAGGTGTGGATTATCACTTGCAACCCCACACTCTAGAATCCAGGAAGACCTCACAGGTATGGCACCAGGATGCACTCAAAACTGTCACTGCCAAAGCATATGACTGCACACCATACCTTTTACATGCTCTAGCTTGATTTAAAGTGACAGTAACCACACAGAAGGAAACCAGATGACCCAGGGCAATGTCTTTGGACGCTGTGGCCACCAGTGCTCAAACTCACACTCCACAAGTGCTAAGGGGTCCAGGACGACCTGAGAGGTGGAGAATTGTGTGTCCTCAGTTCCTACTCCCTGGTCTCTTCCCCACCTAGTCTTCAGGAAGCAACTTGAGAGACTGAGACAGGATTGCAAGGCCTCCTGTCCAGTGTGCCCTGGGCGTCAGATTCCTCAGGTGCCTGTGGCTTTCATTGTTAGAAAAAAATTAATAGCAAACATCATCCCTGTTGACAGAAATGCCCATATTCCTAGACTGTTCTTGGTGGATTTATGGCCATTTTCAATCTCCATAATTTGCTTCAGCACCTCTATAGCCTAATAGATCTGGACTCTGGGCTGGTGCTGCCAAGCAAGGGTGACAGGAAAAGCCTTTTACTAGCTGGAGAGAGGTGGGGAGATGCAGCCACCCATACTGGCTACTAAACCAGTCTCAAGGCCTCAGCTAGAGCCCTGGGAGATACAACAAGGGAGACAGCTGGGGCCCAGGACTGCATCTCAGATGGTAGGTGTGTACCTGTTTTAGGATGAGGAGTACTTCCTGGAAAAGAGGTAACGCCTCCAAGACTGAGGAGTGGCTGCTGTGACCCCTGAGACACTGACTTCTGGAACCTTAACCCGGTCCCTATAACATGGCTCACACAAATAAACAGAAAGATATAGAGCTCACAACACCTTAAACCCAGATCTGCAGTCCACTGCCATCCTTATCCTACTGTGAGGACAGGCAGTGGAACCCAGGCCCACCTTGTAGACGGCCTCCTGAATTCGAGCCTTGAGCTTGGAGCTTCCAGTCTTCATCCCAGACACTAGGATGGTGTCACCCTGCTTGGCTGCCTTCTCCATCTCTGAGATGTAGGAAGGTGGGATATATGTAGACTCCAAGAAGGTGAGGATGCTGAAAGAGGAACACAACATGAGACATAAACATGAAATTTCCCAGATCCCAGCATGGCATTTACCATTACTAGTGTCTACTACTGAAGATTGGACCCCAGAATAAGGGATGCTGACACCATGAATCATTCTGCCTGGCAACACGTCTTCCTGATCTTGGCAATGGACACAGTATCAACACCCATATATCGTCATATCCACATTCACTGGAATCTGAGACCATCAGCTGGGTCCACAGGGAAAAGGCACATTAAATGCAAGCCCAAGGCTCCAACTCAAAGAGCATCAGTAGTGCAGATCAGTGAAGCAAATAAATCACATGGTGAACCCTCCTGTTGCAGACAAGCAGGGTTAGCTTGTGGGGTTCTTTCAACCTGCAATCACAATAAGCCCCCTGCTCTGCACAAGAACAACAATAAGCAGGATATACCTGCAGTTGTCCCAGGATAACCGAGACCACCCTAAGCTGTGGTTTATCATCCAGTAGTTCAATGACAGAGTGTAGCCAGTATGCACAATACCTAGGTCTCATGCCTAGCATCATACACATACCAGCTGGACTGTCATGTTCATAAATGTCAAGATTCTAAAAGTGAAAGAAAGACCAAGCAATTTTCCCAGGCTGACAGACAAAAAAAAAAAAAAAAAGACAAATGACAATGTGTGACCCTGGGTTGCTATTGTAATGTCTGAAGATAGCATGCATGTGAGTAAATTTCCTGATTTAAAAAATATATATTTGATTCATTTTTATTTTGTATGTGTGCCTTGCCTGCATGTCTATCTGCACATGTGCATGTAGTGCCTGTGGACTTGAAGAAAGTGTTGGGTCCTCGGGAACTGGAGCTACAGAAAGCTTGGGAAACAAGCCTGTTAGAGCAGCCAAGCCTCTTATCTGCTGAGCCATCTCTCCAGCCCCAATTTCCTGTTCTTGATAACTTTATTGTAGAGACTCAAGAAAAAAATATCCTAATGGTAGTAAAAGCACAGGACATCATGCTGGCAACAGCCCCTCAAGTAATCTAGGGAAACATTTTCTACATTACACTGGTGTTTTCTGTAGGTTTTAAATTGAATTCCTCCGCTGTCACTTCAGCCAACAGACAGCCTTCAGCCATGGCTTTAAATGTAAGAAGCATGACTCAGGAAAGAAATTTTAAAAAAAACCTTTTGCATTTATTTGCCCTAACCCATAGCCGGTGTGTGTGTGTGTGTGTGTGTGTGTGTGTGTGTGTGTGTGTTTGTGTGTGTGCCTGCCACTGTTCAAGTGAAGTCAAAAGACAATTTGCAAGAGTCAATTTTCCTACCATGTGAAATGACCTGGGGACTCAAGTCATCTTGGTGGCAAGCTCCTTTGCCCACTAAGCCACCCTGCTGACCCAGAAGAAACTTTTTATTCTGTCAAACACACATTTGATTCAGCATGGGCTCAGAAGCTCCCATGCTGGATAAAGCAGATCCATAGAGATCTGAGTACAAATGCCAACTCTATCACCTACCAACACGCCCGCTCTCTCCAAACCTGTTTCCCTAGCTGGAAAGTGGGAAGGTCAGAGGTGGGCAGGCCAGATGGCAGCTGGTGTGTGTGTGTGTGTGTGTGTGTGTGTGTGTGAGTTCAGGCACTCTGAAGCCCCCTCCCTATGCATCTGTCTGTGTACTACGCTGAGGACCCAGCCTATCCTAAGAACTTTTTTCACTGCTGGCCTGTCCTCTTAGCCAGGACTTGCCCCCCACCCCCACCCCTTGAACTTGCTCACCAATAAAGTACTGCCCTGTAGGGTTACCCACATATCCCTTGTACCCCAAGATTGTCTTCTAGAGTTCTGTGTTGTCTCTGTCCAGTCAGTTGTCCTAATTTCTCTAACAACTTCCCACAGAATATGCCATGATGAGACACAGAGGCTGCCAGTGCCTGGGAGGCACTAAACTCTCTTCCTCAATCAGTCACTGTAAGCACTAGGCATCCTGGGTGGCAACCTGGCCTTTTTTAGGGACAAGAGGAAGCCTAAGGACCTCCAGTTTCCTGCTTCTACTCAAAGGCAGCCAGGCCTTGTCATAGAGTCTCTTACCGTAGTGCATTGTGGGAGTCTGAGAACCCATTAGCCTCTGTATCTTTCACAATTGTCCAGTCAAAGACCAGTCCTGCCAGGGTGCTGAAGGTATTCCCTGTAAAAGAATTCAGAGGCAAAACCACATAAGTCTGTTCCCCTGGGTCCTAGAACAGGGAGATAGCAGCTTTTACTACATACAGGGGCAGTGCTCAGCACCACAGCCCTGCAAGGTTCACACCATGACCTCCATTTCAGAAAGGGGAAACTGGGGCTCAAAGGAACAATGATACTTGCTACTTACCATAAAAGGCTGAGTTAAGATTTGAACCTAGGCCTGTCCTTCCCACTTAACCTTGAACTCCCTGTAGACACCTCAGGAGGCCACTGAGAACTAAGCCATTAATCCCCTCCTTAACATCTCCTGAACAGAGAATGCCTCCCTTCATGGCACAGAAGGACAGGAGTACATCTCAGTGGTTAAAGCCATGTGTACGGTGTTTACAGAGGAACTGAGCTTGGTTCCCAGCACCCGCACTGAGTACTGGTCACAATCACCTGTAACTCCAGGTCCTGACCCACACATACACATAAACATAATACAAAATAAATGTAAGAAAGAAAGACACGGTCCCAGTGAGCAGGACCTTACAAGGCTGGCAAGGGAGACAGATGCCATATGAGGGGCCTGTCTCTTAGAATGTCTGTGTCTGCACACATGGCTTCTGGGCTTAGTTGTTGGTCCCTTTTCTCACTCCATCGTTGACAACACTCACAAGAGGAAGAGGAGACAGATATGACGACTTAAGATTCAGAAAAACTAAGGGTTCTTAAAGGTTTCACTAATTCAGAAAAATGTGTGTGGGGAACTGACTGGAATGTCCCAGGCTCCCTGCATATGCAGATAGGTATAGAACCAGATGAGGACATATTCTCTCAGGGTGTGAGCTAAACCAGGGTGACAACAGAGGCTCGGAGGGGCCTGGAAACCCTGCCCTGCACCTCTGGGCACAAACAGGCCATACATAGCCAATTACTGCTTTCTCAGCCAGCCACTGTACTATCCTGCATCCCACCTGGGCTGGGTTCTAGAGAGCTCAAGGCACTCTTCTCTCCTTCCTAGATGGATGCCCTACCCTGCATACGCACCAACTCTCCCTACCTAGACTCCCACAGGTAGAGAGAGGAAATGGTTAAGAATGAGAAAAGAAAACAGGAAGATCCAGGAAAGCAGGAGCCAGGGGAGGGTGGCAGAGAAGCCGTTCCAGGAAGCATGAGTGGCAAGGATGCAGCACCCTGAATTGCTAAGACTCCATGTCACCAGAACACACTCCACGGTTCCACCAGAGTCCACAATTATGGACTTCCAGAGAGCAGGAGTTGGGCATGATACCAAACCTGGCTCTTCTGAGCACACTGCCCTATATAAACCTATGCCATGGGCAGGGTGGAGATTAATTACTCCTGACAAAATAAACCACAAGAAGCCATACTATGGCTCCCTGCTGTGGCCCAGAGCCCTCCATGAAGGAAAGTGAGGAAAAACAGCACCATGTACACATGCCCAAGAGTGACATGCTGGGGTGGGGAGCAGACCAGGCCTGAGGCATTGCTTCTAAGCTATGAGCATCTACTGTGTACAATCCACAGAGCCCTCGACCCCAAAGTCTCACCACCAAGAGATACAAACTAGGAGAACCAGGAACTCAGACTCAAAAGGACAAGCCACTCCTGTCATAGTACCAGGAGGGCCACAGAAAAACATGCAACTCAAATGAACAAATACGTGTCCAATGTTCACGGGCTCCAAAGTTCAGAAGCAGCCAGGAGAATAAAGCCAAGAACTAAGCTCAACAAATAAAAGAAGTACTGAACACCAAGGCCAGTGGTGGTTGAAAGAAGCCGGCAGAAAAGAGAAAATTCCACCCATGAAGCCAGGGAGGAGGAAGACCTGGGCATGAAGACCTGGAGGATGCAGGGATTCTGACAGCAGAGACTTGGACCTAGGCCCTCCTCCATCCTAAAGGTGCCGCACAAGCACAGGGAGGGGGTATCTCTGGCACCTGGAGCATGCTCACTTACAGTTCACTGATGCACATGGTGCATGAGGGGTGGGAAATAATTGTGTAAGCACACAGCTAGCTACATCCAGCTCTTAGACAATGGGTCGTCACCATGACTGAATGTGGGGTCCACAAAAAAATACAGTGGTGAAACATTTCTATCTGGAGCAGCGAGCAGGAAACAGTGAAAACTTGAGTGTGACATCACATGCTGAGCCACACAACTTTACTACAGTTTTAGTTCTGAACATGCAACGTGGACTTTGAGGAGCTTTCTGTTTTGTTTTGTTTTGTTTTGACTGAAACGGGGTCTCACTGTATAGTCCAAGCTAGTGTTGAACTCACAGAAATCCATCTGCCTCTGCTTCCCCGAGGATGGGACTAAAAGCATGGGCAACCACATCTGGCTAATTCGAGCACTTTATATTGAGCATGCCGTCCTGTTCAGATCTCAGACCACCGTGTGTTATAAATGCAGTTTTTACTTTATGTACAAAGGTTTCTGCTCTTAAAAGTATCATAATCGTTTAAGAAAAATGAGAACTTTCCATATTTTCCTGCCACTCCTTGGCACATACCAAAGTATCTTTGAAGTTTTATTGTTATTAATTTTTATTTTAAAAACTGCTCCATGAGGGTAGGCCCAGTAGAACATGCCTAGAACCCCATCTGTGCAGTAGAGTTAGGAAGAACAGGGGCATAAGACATCCTCAGCCACAGTGAGTTTAAGGCCAGCCTAAGTTATAAAACCTGCCTCAATTTCTCCCTTGCCACAAAACACAGCTGTTGCCAACTGAAGTTGCACAGGAATCGGTATGTAAACTTTGGCTTGGGAATTCTGAAATATCCCAAAATGCATTTCTCCTATTTTGCACTATGTATTTATGAAAAGTGGTGTTCTCAGCGGGAAGATCTCAAAAATCAAAATAGCTTTCAGTCCTGAAAAGTACAGCAGACACTCTGTGTCCCACAGTATTAGAGACCCTGCTGGAATTTAACTCGTTTTATAAAAGCGAGTAAGCACACCCATCTTGTTAGTATGCAAATTTGCTTTAATCTCTAATAAACAGTAAAACTATATGAATACAAAAGCATTATTTTAAAATAAATGCATAATTTACTCTGAGTAAAAATCTGACTTGATGCCTACATTAGGTTCTTACACACCGAGAACACATGAAATCTGCAGGAACAAAGGGCTGCAGGAGGAGAACATTTAAGGAGCACTGTCCCAGTCCACTTTCAGTTCCTAAAACAGAATACATCTAAGACAGAGTGCGACAGTTTAGATTTTGAACTCCTGCAAAGGCTTGGTCATTAGCCTGTGGCACCATGGAGAGTGCATGGGATACTAGAAAGCAATAGAGTCAAACAACCATGTACTGAAACTTCTGAACCCATAAGCCAAAGGAAGCCTTTCTTCTTTCAAAGCTGATTGCCTCAGGTATTTACTCATAGTAGAATGCTAAGATACCAAGAGGATGGATGTGCAAGATTAGGTTGTCACATCTAGTGAAGACCTCATGTCAAGATGCATCATGAAGGAGCAGAGATCTGGCCCATACAGTACCTGACTGGCATACGTGAAGTTCTTGGTTCAAATCCCAGAACCAAAGAAAACCAGGTATGATACAACAACATGCTTATAATTCTATCATCCTGTAGGCAAGAGGCAAAAGGCAAAAGGCAAAAGGAAGGAGGGCTGAAGTTGAAGGTCATCTTTAGCTACATAGAGAGTTAGATAAAGGTCAGCTTGGGCTACATATGAGCCTGATTCACAACAAACAACCTGCTTAATATCATTATAAATGTAGTGAGAATACAGAATGTGGAGCTTGAATATGCTTGGCCCAGGGAAGGGAGCAGGACTATTAGGAGGTGTGGCCTTTCAGAGGAGGTGTGTCCTTGATGGAGGAAGTATGTCACTGTGGAGGTAGGCTTTGAGGCCCTCCTCCTAGCTCTTGGAAGTCAGTCCTCTCCTAGCTACAGTTGCATCAAGATGAACTCAGCTCCTTCTCGCTCTCCAGCACCATGTCTGCCTGGACGCTGCCCTGCTTCCACCATGATAATAATGGACTGACCCTCTGAACCTGTAACCTATCCCCAATTAAATGTTGTCCTTATAAGAGTTGCCTTAGTCATGGTGTCTTTTCACAGCAATGGAAACCCTAACTAAGACACAGGACAGGCAAGCAAATAGCTGACCTACCTATGTATATATTGAACAAAACAACAATAACTAGGCTAATCCATCAAGAACAGCTTTGGTCCCTCTTATGACTGAATCAGCTCTTAAAGGGACCATTACTCCTGTGCAGATATACTCTGAGGACAGTTTCAGACAGGCAAATAACACTGAGAACACAGCAGGTGGACAGTCTATGCAGAGTGCAGAGAGCTTGCCAACAGCCAGGCAAAGTACTACAGCAGGAGCAGGTCAGAACAGAAGCAGCATACTCTGCCACCTATGGGCTGTGTCACCCCAGGGAAGTCACCACAGCTTCTTTGTCCATGCAATGGGCATTACCCAACTTGCCCGTGGCCTAGCACAGAGGCTGACAAGCTCCCACAGGACATCTGTTAAGATGCAGCGCTAGTGTTGAGTAACACCAGGAATCTAGTGAAGACACAACAACCCTTCTCAGAGAGTAAAGTCCTCAAAGCTTACAAGTTCACTCACAGAAAAGACTTTGACCAAAGCATACAACAAAGGTCAGCATGTCTGGCTGAGAAAGCCCAGTCAGAAAGCACATCACTCAGCTGCTTCTTAAAGATTCATTGTATGTATGGATGTGGACTTACTGTCCCAAGGAGGCTGGAAAAGGGTGTTAGATTCTCTGGACTGGAGTTACAGATGGTCCTAGGTGAGTCCTGGGAACCAAACCTAGGTACTCTGCAAGAGCAGACAGTGCTGTTAACCACTGAGCCATCTCTCCAGTCCCACTCATCTGTGCTTACTCGAGAGAACCTAAAACACGTTTACATAGAAGTTCTGCAAAAGGCAGATTTCTGAGTTTGAGGCCAGCCTGGTCTAAAGTGTGAGTTCCAGGACATCCAGGTCTACACGGAGAAACCCTGTCTTGAAAAACCAAAAAAAAAAAAAAAAAAAAAGGTCTGCAATTCCATCAGCTGTAGGCTGGAAAAACAGCTGTTTGTCCACACAGTGGAGTGCTGCTTGACAATAAAGAACAAACTGTTGTCACCTGGTACTAAATGCATGAACTGGAAGCACCAGACTTAGTGGGAGTGAAAGGTGATAGTCAGAAGACTGTGGCTGTGCTGTATAACCACCCTTCCAGGAAAGTCCACAGAAAGGAAAGCAGAAAGCTGGCCGTGGAAGGTGGGTGCCAGGGGCTGGGCAACGGTCGGTCAGCTGGCAGAAAGCATCCACAGGTTTGGGTTTCTTTCTACACTGGTAAGAAGGTTCTAAAATTAGACAGTGATACAATGATGATGGTACAATTTTGTGAATTAGATCAAAACCCACTTTTCAGAAAGATGAATTCGGTCTGGAGAGACGGCTCAGTGGTTAAGAACCCTTGCTGCTCTTGCAGAGGACTGAGTTTTGTTCCCATCCCTTACATGGAGGCTCATAACTTAACTCCAGTTCCAGGTGATCAGAAGCCCACTTCTGGACTCTGTGGGTACTCCACACATGTACACGTATGCAAGCACTCATATACACCTAACATAAATCTAAAGAAAATTAAACAAGGTGAATTAATGCATATACATCTCAGTAGGAAAAGTCTTTAAATACCTTCAAGCAGAAACAGAGCAGGGGTTAGCAAACTATAATCCCTGGACCAAGCATGGCCCCTCCTGCTTTTATAAATAAAGTCTATCAGGATCCATCCACTCATTGCTGCATCACCTGTGGCTTCTCAGAGCATCAAGGTCCCCAGTGAAAAGATGTGACCAAGACATACACCCAGAGAAGCTTGGTCACATTCACTATGCAGCCCATCACAGAACAAGATGGCCTACTTCTGATCCAAAACAGGACTCCTAGAGCCAGGTTACTGCTCACATTCTGGCTCAGCTACAAGGCAACTACACACCTGCCCCACCCTACCCCTGCGCACACCCATGGCTATAAACCCACAGTCCTCACTACTCACATGCACCCTGCACTTGCACTCAGTCAGTGTCCCCATGCTTTATAAACAGTCATGATCTGAAGATGTTTGGAGGTGATTCTGATCGTGATCTGAAGATGTTTGGAGGTGATTCTGATCGTGATGTTTTCAGATCTGGGGATATTTACACAGACTCTTCCAAGTGTCTCAAGAAGCTTAAAACTGAACACATTTCGGATTCTAGATTTTCGGATTCGGGCTGTTTTTACTCCATGTGCATACCTTGTTTATTCGTGGGGTATATCCCACAGCCCGAGGTTCTGGAGCATGTATTAGATGACCATGCACTGAAGGCTTAGTTAACAGTTATGGTGCTGTGCTCCTGGGATGCGGCATACTTTTAAGCAATTAGGGCCTAGTAGGGAGAATGTGGAGATCTTTTGGAGCCACTTCTAGAAACTTTGCAGGAATCTGACCTTGGGCCAGGACAGAGAAGCAGGCCTTAGGCAGGAATTTGACTTTGGGCTAGGACTGGAAGCAGGCTCAAGATGAATACAGCTGAGGAATGTGTTCTTTATATCGAGATGGGTCTTGCTAATACCCCGAATACAGTAATCTGGAACCTTCTCATGCTTTGCTTGTTCCTTAACTACTTTATTTATGACTTAAGACTGACCATATTCTTTTTATGTACCTAGAATGATATAAAAGCAGACTGGACAAAAATAAACCCGCTTCAGCCTCAAAACTGGCTGGTGTCATGCTACAGTGTTGTCTAATTGTCGTCTTTCTTTTTAATCATTTCTTTTTACATCAGCAGGGACAAGGGCATGAAGGGGATTATCAAGGGCCCATCCTTCCACCTCTTGGTTTGCTGGCTGCTAGAAGGTAAGCAGTCTCCTGTGACTAAAGTGCCCACCATGATGCTCTACCAAGCCACAGGCCCAAAGACATGGGCTGGAACCTCTAAAAATACACATCAAAATAGGAATGTCCAGTTCTCAACTTGTTTATCCAGTTGTCTGTCACAACTATAACAAGCTGAACAACAAACTTCTCTTGCTCCTTCCAAGAAGTCAGCCTCCAGCCCAGACACTCTGCCAACCACCAGACAAGGCTACACACAAGAACTCCACCGCAGAACCAATCACTATCCATGCCAGTCAAGAAGTGACACCCAATACACCCCGCCAGCAGCCCACAGGCACCCTCAGCTATACACCTGTTTAGAGGTCTGGAGTGTTTAGGAAATCAAACCAGCCTAGAAACAGAGCAGGAAGAAGGGTTCCTGCTGCCTAATATGGTCATTTCCTCTGTGGTCAGCTCTTCCAATTATACCACTGCCCAGATACCAGCTCCTGACACAGTGGTACCAAGGAAAAACTTATTATTTACATGGGCACTATACCTACTCTCAGAGGCAGCTAAGACCTGTACACACAGGCTGGCAATCGGGCCTGTGAACATGAGACAGGGTGAGGCTCAGTGCCACCAGGGGAAACTGCCATCTCAGAGATAGCTTCTACCCCCTCCACTGCTCCCTTGGCAGTGACTTTCCCTTTCTGGCTGGAACAGCAGCTAGTCAGGAGAAGACACAGCAACCAAAGCTATGGCCAAGATGAAGGCCTGCCAAAGGGCAGCGGGTGCAGTCACCTTCTGAGTCCAGAGCTTGGATCTTCAGCTCCAGCGGAGAGTCCTCAAGATAGAGCTCACGGGTAGTAGAGACGATCTGAATGCCATGGATGAGGTCAACGATGGCGTCGCAGCGCAGCACCTGGCCTGTAGCTGTGGGGACAAACAACAGCACTGAGAATGGTGCCCACCCACCGTCCCACCTCCAGTGGTGCTGACTACAGTAACCAAGAACCCAGACACCACAACGGGAACCCAATTCGCCCCCAGGAGCAAGCAGTATATTCTGGTAGCCAACACAGCCACCCAGATCAGAAGACTCTGGCTTTCTCATCATCTCTTTCTGAACCCACATTTAAAGCTGTGTGAGAAAAAATTCCTCCAGGGAAATTTAGCTGTGTTCAGGCTGTAACCACAAAGGGAAGTGGCAAACATGATGGCTGACTGTGCCTCTGTGCACCGAGATCAGGACTCACGCTGCTGCTTGCTCCCTGTACTTGCTCTTTTGGTGTTTGTTTGGCTTCTCTGAAAATTTTTATTTACCTATTATTGTGTGGATGACAGATGGAGGGGCTGCTTAGCACAGCACACATGTGGACACAGGGGACACAGGGGACAGCTCTGTGGAGCCAGTTCTCTCTGTCCTCCTTTACTCAAGTTCCAGGGATGGAACTTAAGTCTCCGGGTTTGTGCAGTCATTTCCCTAGCCTCCCTGCTCTACTTCCATCTACCTTCTGGGAGACTACCCAGTATATCACAAGGGATAGATGCATGGGTATATGCACAGACTTTTTACTTCCTCATAAGTAAGGTAGATATCAGCATTACTTGGAGAACCCTCTCCAGTGAGGACAACCACATATAATACTAGTTATTTTGACCATTCTTCAGGCACCAGATAGAAACACTTGTTCTATCTGTATTAGCCCATGTACTAAGAGCCTTTATAATTCTGATATTGTTGTGCTCAATGGTACACACCTATAGTCCCAGCTACTCAGGGGGCTGAAGCAGGAGGACTGCTTGGGTCTAGTAGTTCAGGGACAGCCTGGACCCACCTCAAACAAAACAAAACAAAAACCTATGGGCTGGATAGAGGCCTGAGACATTTGTAGCACAGCATATTCTTCCTAAGGACACAACCATGTCAGATGTCCCCCAACCACCTGCAACTCCAGCTCCAGGGGGATTTGAAGCCTCTCACGTCCGCAAGCACCAGCACTCACATGCATACACCCACATACAAACACACGCCCTACACGTAATCAAAATATAATTTAAAAAGCAATAAAATTTATATGCTGTGACCCAGCAAACTGGGAATCTATGCTAGGTAGGAAGTAAGTTAAAACTAGTGTTCCTAACACTGAACTGAAACTAAACATTCTAAATGTTTAATACAAGGGAGCATCTGTAAGATAGCCTCCTGTTAAAAAGAGTACTCAGCAGGCTGGACACATGCCTTTGATCCTAGCACTTGGGAAGCAGAAACAGGTGGATCTCTGTAAGTTCAAAGCTAGTCTGGTCTATTGGTTTACAAAGGGAATTCCAGGACAGCCAGGACTACAGTAAGACCCAAAAAATAAAAAGGCAGTGTTCAGCATTTAAAATGTGAGGTTGAAGAGATGCCTTGGGTATGAACTGTCTCACAACTACATGTAAGCCCAGCTCCAGGGATCGAATAACTTTTTCTGGCCTCCGTGGCATGCATACAGAACATACATGTACACATACATAACATAAAGTATTTTAAAGTAATAATTCCTAGCAAAGGCTGAACATGCAACTCAGTGATCCAGGACTTCCTTACATACACAAGGCCCTGTGTTCAGCCTCAGCACTGCTGAAAAATACTAATAATAGCCATAGTAAAATAAAAAGCATCACATCACAGTGCAGGGAGAATGACAGAAGGTCACATGCTTTCTAGGATCAGTCGGCCTTCTGTACCTATATCTGTGGATTTGCAGGCACACACTCTGGCAACCACGTACTCAGGAGAGCGCCTCTGTACTGAGCACTCACATCCTGTCATTACCCTTTAAACAACCTGCAGAGCACTGCAGCACATGAAGTGTTGCATCTTGTCTACGATGGTTTGGGAATACGCGAGACAGTTCTAAGACAGCACTGTACCAGACCACTTGAGAGTCCCAGGAGTATAGCATCCCAGGGGACCCTGGAACTAATCCACCATGGATCCTGAGGAATACTGTACTCCATATCTACAATATAACGAGTCAAATATGGGGAATGAAAAGGCATGGTTTCATATACCAGGCCAATTTTTTTTTTCATTTTGATTTTGACACCAGTTAAGAGTCCTAAGGTCACAAATACTAATTTATGAGTTTAGAAGTCAGCCTCAGTGAGGAAGAACCAGAAAGGATGCTTCCTAGAGCCCAGGTAGAGGTCTCAAGGACGTGTCTCCCTGTCTCACAAACCCACCAAGGATGCCCCATAAACCCCTTACTGATGTCTTCTGCAAAGATGATGCTGGTCAGGCGGGCTGGCTGGGTCAAGCGGGCCTGCACCACTGCCTTCTGGGAGCACTGCTGTTCACTGAAGCCCAATGGTTCTATGCTGGCTACCTCTGGCCGGGTGGATGACCTGCAGTGAAAAGAAGAAAGATCATCTCTGGAACCAGACTGCAAGACACAGAAGCCAGAACAGAGGCTTCGACCTAGGAATCTGTTGGGTTGGAACACGGAGCAGAGGTGAGGAACCTCATCTGTAAACCTAAAAGAAAAACAGAGGAGGAAAGAAGTCAAGCCAAGCCTTCCAGACTCAGAGTTCTACAGCCTAGAGCTTGACTGCGCACAGCCCCACTAGGCAAATCAAGCCAGACACTGGCACCTGGACACAGCCTCAGTATTCAATGGTCATCGTCTGAGATTTCTCCATGGGGCTGCACAAGGCCTCCTCACCTCCTGTAGGCCCAAGACCCCAGAGGACCCCTGAAATCTCTGCAGCCTCTATCTATGCCTTCACACATACCTGTAGTGAATTTTAACTTACACATTAGGCCCAGGAAGAGATTACGAGTGGTGATGTAATAAAATACAAGTCATAACAAGACCGTAATCAAAGTTATTTAAAACCTATTGATTGAGTGGTTTATTTCTGGGATTTTCTATGTAGTATTTTCAACCCGTGAGTTACTGATACAATTTTTCATCAGCAGAAAAAGGGTTTATGTATGAGAGCAAATACAGGATCTGCTCCAGGCTGGACTCAAGAGCACTCACCCAGATGTTATCCTTTGTTCCTATATGGCTTCTACAGCACCTGGAGACTAGCAGGTATAATGATAACCAGTCCCTATGCACTCGGACTGGTCTCACAACCACATGAAGGAGAGAGGCAGCTGAGCCCAGCAGCAGGTAAGTCTGGACAGCTGGAAACATGATGGGGAAGCCATCAAGAGTCACTGTCTCAGCTCCATAACATAGCACAGCAGCAGTCCCAGGGCAAGTTCAACTGTGGATAAATGTTGGTGCCCACCAGATGTGGCACTGGGGATGCTACATGGGTATTCACTGTTACTACAGGTCCCAGGTGGCCTCTGAATCAATGCCACTGAGATGGAAGGGTGATGGCGGAGACTTGTCCTGCCTGTCACACACTGGGGCCCTGAGGTGGAGAATAGACAGGCATGCCCTACTGAACGCAGTCTGTGCAGAGTGACCAGCACCCAGGGCAGGTCAGCCATTGAGGTCAGCCTAACCCAGTCTCCAATACAGCACAGGCATGCTAGAGTCTGTCACGGCTAAAAGTCAGCCATGGTGGCTCTTGCCAGTAATCCCCAAACTCAGGATCATCTGGAATTCAAGGTCTTCCTCATCTATATAGCAAGTTTGAGGA
Organism: Apodemus sylvaticus; assembly: GCF_947179515.1. NCBI lineage: Eukaryota > Metazoa > Chordata > Mammalia > Rodentia > Muridae > Apodemus > Apodemus sylvaticus. The sequence goes on from NC_067473.1 coordinate 121,993,508, forward strand.
CAACCTAGGTTACATAATATGCTGTTCAACACATACATACACACACACACACACACACAGACCCACACACAAAGATGGGGGGAGTCTAGAAAATCCGTACCCATCAAAGGAGACTAAGGAAACAGTACAAATGACTGCCCTGTAGGACACTAACTTGGGTCAGTAAATTGGAAGAGGACCTTCCTAGAAACTCTGGTAAAGCCCAAACAGTCTAGGGTGTCATGAGTCGTCATGTTCTGCTGTGAATGTCCTAGAGGCACAGCTGTGACTTGGGGAACTACCTGAAGAAACAGTTCATTGTCAGCTATGTACAACTTTTAAGTCTAGAATTATCCCCAAATTTAAAAGTCTAGAATTATCCCCAAATTAAGAGTGATGTTGTGGGTTGGCCTGATGCTGTTTGTATTCTAATATTAATAATGGTTTCTCAAGAAAAGTTGCTCCTGACAAGCAGACCCTCACAACTCAGGTGATGCCACGTGAACCTTCTCCCCATTTTAACTGACCAATAAAAAGCTAGAGCCTGTGATTGGGCAGTGGAGGGGAAAGGTGAAACTGGAGGCTCAAGACGGGGTGGCAGGTACAGGGAGGAGAGGATGGAGGAGGAGGAAGAGGAAGAAGAGGAGGAGGAAGAAGAGGAGGAGGAAGAGGAGGAGGAAGCCTCGATGGACCAGAACCATGTGGCTGGGAGAAACCACAAGTAACAAGGGATTTTATAGCTGAAGAATAAGTTAGTATAGTACTAGATCTGCCTGAACTAGATATACAATTTATAATTCAATTATCTAGATATACAGGCTTATTAAGGTTGGAAATTCCAACAAGAGGGTGAATGTGTAGAGCATAGGTTTTGGGGGGCAGTGACATTGTCCATGTGATAGCTATAGGATGTGTGCTCAATGCCCTCCAAAGGCTCATATGCTACAGGCTTGGTCACAGGCATACAGTGCTACTGCAAAGATGTACAATCTCTAGTCAGGGAGCATTATGTCACTTGGGGTGAGCCCTTAAAAGGGGTATTGAGACTTGGACCTCTCTGTCCCCATTTCCTATCAAGAAGGGGTATTTCCTCTGCCGTAAGTTCCAATCATGATGTAAGCTGTCACTGAAAGTCAATTCTCCTGTCTTGTGTTCTTGTCTTGCCTTCTCATCAATAACAGGGTGGGCAGACAAAGATAACATTTGTCACACAGGAGTAACAAGTTGAATGGGAACACAGATCCTCAAATACAAACTCTGAGACCCTTGGTGGCTAATGGACTGTGACAGCCCTATGTTCTGGGGCACTGGCTAAAAGGTTCTGAGCAAGTGCTCAAAAGCTCCCACTGAGTGAGTAAGGCTTTGGGGTACCAAGTTCCCGGCAGAACAATTCTGCAGAGAATGGGTCACTGGCAAGAAAGGCAGGAACAACAATTCTCCCATCTCTGGCAGGTCTGAAGGCTGGAGTTGGTTCCCTGGCTTACAGCTATGGTAGGTCGTCTCAAAGGCTAAGGCAGAAACAGTGGAAGCAAGTTTCCCTGTCTGACTGTCTAGAGAAGATTATATCAAGCTGGAAGCCTGACTCTGGTTGGGAACTGGACTCTGGAGTATTTAGGCATCTTCATCTGAAGATAGCTGAAATAACTAAGACCAGGCTCAGAGCAGGACTGGGAAAACTTGGCTTGTGTCCTAGTAATGGAAAGCCTAGTGGATTCTAATTGGCTATGTATGCAAATGAGGTACAGAAAAGGACCATTCAGGAAAAACCTGTCAACTGTGAGAAGGCAAAGAAAATGTCCACCAGGTCTGCCCACATGGGTGGTGTCATGTTTCATGTTCTGCAGAAGAAATGGAAACCAGTCCACATGGCTTTCTGCTCAGTGCACCCCTAGGTTAAATCAACTGCTGTCCTCCGGACACCTCCCCAGTTGTACAGAACCAGCAGACAGCAATGAGCCCACCCTCAAGGAGCATATGGCAGGCCTCACAGTCTGGAAATGACACATCTGTGTTTCCTGGGAACCCTAGGGTAGCACACTAAACAGTAGGGCTGAGGATCAGGCAGTATGGCCTGTCTCACTGTTGATATCTGCAGAAAGGTGAAAGTGCCACAGGGAACTCACCTGCTATCTGAACCACCATATCCTCATCTTCAATGGGAACAAAGTCTAGCTGCAAAGGACTGGGGAAGATCAGACAGAACGAGATGCAAAGTTCTTCCCCAGCTGAGGGGGGTCCTGAACACAGGCCAGCCGTCCTACTGCTGCTGGGGTACACAGAGCTCCAACTCAGAACTTTCTGACCATCTTTTGGAAGCACAAGTTCTTCCCTTCCCTCACCAGGTCTGACAGCTCTTCCATGACTAGCTCTATCCTCATCCTTTTTTTGCTTCCACATTCAGCCAATCAGAGACCATCCTGGCCCAGCATATACTCTATAGATACGAGTTCAACCCAGGAAGAGTTGAGTACCTTCAGGATCTGCTGGAGATAAACTTGACAGAGACTAAAGCCCCAATACTTGAGATTCCTACCTCCAACAGGGAGCTCACTCAGGCCAGGTTCTGGGCTTTAGCTGGACAACTGTGGGTACAGAAACTCTTATGTCCAGGCTCTAGTTATCAAGACTGCCCACCCCTGCAGAGACTCTACTCTCTACTACTCTAGAAGTCTGTGAGAGCTTGACACTTCAGACCTGCCGACTTGCTCTGCTAGGGACCAATACTGATTGTCATCCAAAAGCCTTCCGAGCTCTGAGTTGCAGCACTTCTCAAAGCCAGTGGCTAGCATCCCAAAGCTAACATGTAACACCCTGTAGTGGCTGGAATAAGAATGGCCCCAGAGGCTCTTATATTTGAATGCTTGGTCATCAAGGAGTAGCACTACTCAGGATTAGGAGGATTATTATTAGGCCTTGTTGGATTAGATGTGGTGTTGTCGGAGGAAGTGTGTCACTGAAGGTGGGCTTTAAGGTTTCAAAAGCCCAAGCCAGGCCCAGTAGCTCTCTCTTCCTGCTGCCTGTGGATTCGGAGGTAGAATTCTCAGCTCCAGGTCCAGCTCCATGTCTGCCTGTGTGCCATGCTGCCATGCTTCCCACTGACGTAGTAATAGACTATACCTCTGAAACCATAAGCAAGACCCAATTAAATGCTTTCCTTATAAGAGATACCATGGTAGTGGTATCTCTTCAGAGCAATGGAACGTTGACTAAGGCACACACATTTCACTCAAATCTCTTGTGGCACTATGTGTTAGGTTGTTTTACCCTGTCTAAGGCTATGGACCCTGAACAGATGATGCAATACCTCTGGTTTGCACTCTAACTCTCTGTCCACTGATTCTTAGAGGGGAGGGGGGCAAGAACCTGGTTGGGCCTGGGGACAGAACAAGGTCAGTAGAGACTACCTCACTATGATATTTATAGGATTCTTAACCACAAGACGGAATTGCAGGTCAGTATGCTTCCCTGAATCTTGACCCTGGTGTTCTGCCGCCTCCTCCAGGCCTCCCCAACAAAGCAGACACAGATACTCTCAGACCCGCAGGTCTGAGGCAGGAGCCTCAACCATCTGAAGTCAGATCTCAGCTTATACTCTCCTCTCTCCCACAACTCTCCCATCTTTATCCCTTTGCACATACCTTCTTGCACATCCCATGCCCTTGTTACCAGCCCATCCTGCCCACTCTCATGGCTGAGGCAGAGGGCAGCGCCTCCTTCCCCATAGCTCCCCGTGCCACTGGTCCTCTTGGAATGTTTAATGCACTCAATCATTCGCTGAATCCATGAGGAGTAGTCAGCTTTTAAAACAATGACAAATCCCTATTTTGGTCTACAGAGTGAGTTCCAGGACAGCCAGGACTATATCGAGAAACCCTGTCTTAAAAAAACAAAACAAAACAAAACAAACAAACAAAACAAACAAAACAAACACAAAAGCAACATATAAGGAGGGGAGGCTTAGTTGGGCCTGTGGTTTCAGAAGTCCCAGCCTATGATTAGTTGGTTCTTTTGGCATCAGTGTGTGGAGACCAAGAAGCTGCTCACAGGAGGAGACAGTGCAGCTGGAGTCCCAGCAACACATTTCCAAAGACAACTTTTCTCTAAGCCCTACCTTGTAAAGATTCTGCTGACTCCCAGGCTCTGCAGCACATGGGCCCTGGAGGGACACTGAAGATCCAAACCATGTGAGTATCTGCTGGATCACCTGTGATGCTGAGAAGAGTTCAGCCTTTGTGGAGCAGGAGAACGCAGAATGGAGAAAGGAGGACCCAGGGCTGGGGTGAGTGCGGACCAGGAAGAGGAAGCCTGCAACTTCCAGGAGGCTAGCTGGTTGGACAAGGTAGCTGAGGGACTTTGTGCTCTTGAAAAAGGCAGAATTCCATCAGTGACAATTAGTATCCTCAACTGAGGCAGTCACGTGGATTCCTTTTGCTGCTAACATTACACTGAGGTTTTGTTTTGTTTTAGTATCAAGCCAACTCTGCATTCCTGGAATTCACCCTCTTGCTCCCTGAGATTCCTCTGGATTTAACTCTCTCTCTGTAGTGAGGGGTTTTGTGTTGGGGTCTGAGGTTTCCCTTTTCATAGACTGTTTCTATCAATAGCTGGTGTACTGTAGACTCCTGAACGGAGTTAGGGAATGTCTGCTTCCCCTCCCTACCCGGAGTCTAAGCACTATGGTCTGTCTGCCTCCTCAAGGATTCACAGGACACTCAAGTGAGGAGTTTTCTTAACAACAAAGCTTTTAAGTATAAAGAAAATAGTGGCAACTCTATGGAGTGAACCAGAAAGCCTTGAGTGCTGCACAGCTTTCCAAGTGTATTCAGAACCAGTCCCAACGTTGGTCAGCTGAGAGCTCACAGCTGCAGACACTGGGTTAAGTGCCTGTCAGCAGCCATGCCACCTCCTCACAGGCTCCTGCCATGTTCCTTCCAAAGTCCCTTGGTGACAACAGCTTCCTTGCAAGACCAGGTTTAAAGGCATCCTCTCCCCACCAACAACCCAGCAGACAGGCACAGGAAAGACATTCACACCTGACTGTCACTCAGGAAGGGGATGCCCTTGACCTCCATCTTCCTCTTCCTATAACAGCACCTAACTCTCCTGGGTAGACCTAAATAGGATGAAGTCAATGTGTCCCTCCAGTTCCCACATTGAAATCCTAGGTCCCAAGACGGAAGTACTGGGGAGTGATTAGGCTATGGCCACAGAGACTCCAGAAAGGGCTCAGTGACATTTAAAGAGGCCTCTCAGAGCTGCCTGCCCCCTACCACACACATACCCAAAGACACAAGAAGAAGCTGGTAGTTTGCAAGTGGGAAGTGGCCTCACAACACAGCCACTCAGGCAACATGTGACTTCTCTGTGGGAAGGCATTCTCATTATTCGAAGCCACTTCTCCATCTATGGTTTGCAACAGCAGCTGGGAGGCTCCACAGCACTCTGCCCTAAGGACACTGCTGACACACTACTGGCCAACAAAAGCCTTGTGCACCCAGGTCACAGAGATGGGCTTGGACTGTCATATGTCCCTCAGGCGGATCCAATCAGAACAGGTGTTGTGGCTTATGTCTACAGAGAATGGAATGTATGTGAGGGGGGCAGGGGTAATCGAGTTGCCATAGTATCTTGCTACCCTAAGAGTGAGTCAAAGGACACCACAACCAACACCCAAAGAGCAGATCCTAGTGACCATGCATTCCTTTCCAACTCCAACACAGAAACCTGAAACAAATCCTGTCTAAGAGTCTCCTCAGGAGCCAAAATCACATACATCCCTTCATTGTATTGCAAACATTTTGGTTTGCATTTCCTGTCACATGCAGCATTTCAAGGCTGGGGAGGTGAATCCTCCAGGCTGAGCTCTTTATGGCTTGTAGTAATGCTTCCTATAGGCCCAGTACTGTAATAAACACCACCAAGGTAATGTTTATTATTATGCAATAATTCTGTTCTGTGTTAAATAGTAAAGTGTGATGTCCACAGCTGTGTCCCCAGTAGTCCTATTAAAACCTCAGGTGACAGACAGGAAATGGCTTCAACACAGTTTAGACCGGGAAGCAAGACATAATCCTGCTACTTTGTAGTGGGTACAACATTCAAAAACTATGCTAAGGACTGCAGAAGATGGCATCAATGACCACCTGACCAGTCCCACCTCTAAATGTACCTTTTTAATGTATTTCTTAAAGTTGACTGATCTGTTTTTTCAAACTCATTGAAGGAGGGGCCAAGCACGCCAGGCACCAGCTGAGCAGTCCTATTCCACTTCACACACCAGCTACACTTAGCTGGGAGGCTCCAGGTCTCAGGGACCTCAACTTAAGTAGGTACACCATCCTTCTGGAGCAGGTTTTGGGGATTGAAAAAAAAATCGCTCCTTAGGATTAACTGAAGAATAATATTTAAAGAGGTCAGAAGACAAACTAGCTTTACTGTTCTGGTTCCTACTGGGCATAGCTGGTTCCTAGCTGGGATACTGATCTCCTGGTCCTGCGGTTTCTAACCACCAAGAACAGCTGCCTGGACTTGAGGGCTTTCTAGTGACCTTTCCTACAGCTGTGGTTGGGCTCTTTAATGTCTCCAGAAAGCCTTATCCTGAACACTTAGTGACTGAAAGATAGAAGAACCCTGAAGAAGTTACCCCTAGTCCTATGGGAGTCAGGGCATTAGTGCACACCACTGAAGGAGATATTGGGGCCCCAGGCTTTCTTCCTCCCTTTAAGCTTCCTAGCCACATGAGGTAAATTGACCTTGGCCCACCAACCACTCCCACCAAGATGTCCAGCCTTACCACACCCAGACCACAGTAGACTGGCTTCCCCACAACCTTCCTTATCTTAGTCACTTTCTAATAGCATGGATGACCTGACACACCCACCTTGGAGGCCTCCTGACCACCTGACTCAGCAGTCACATCCAACACAATTTGCATCTTTTTATTCTTTATTTTCTATGTGTATCTTGACCACTTGTATGTCTGCACCACACGTGTGCCTAGTGCTTACAAAGGCCAGAAAAGAGCACGGGACAGAGGGAATCTGAGCCACCACAATGGGTACTTAGAATTAACACCCAGTCTTCTGGACGAGCAGTCAGTGCTCTTAACTGCTGAACCGTCTTTCGATTTTCTTTCCTTTTTTTTTTTTTTTTTTTTGTCTTTTCCTTAAATTAGTTCACCTTTACTGGAAAGGTAACGTAAAAGGAAACCTTATACAGCAGGGTAAACAGATACTCTGTTGGGCTTGCCAGAAAACCAGATGCAAAAAAATGATCTGAATGTTCAGTGCTTCCCACAGAAGCTCTTGGAAGCAGCCAAGCACTTAGCAAGGGGGAGGCTATGAAGGGGACAGTCACTTAGGAAGTAAAACATCTGGCTAATATTTTTAAAAAGAAAGAAAGAGAAGAAAGCAGGAGGGCGGTTGTCAGGGGCAGTGTAGGAGGAAGTGGGGAGCTAGTGGTTAACGGCTAAGGGGTTTCAGTTTTACAAGGCAGAGTTCTGAGATGGGTGTCAGGGCGCTCGATGCACTGAACTGAGCCAAGGTGCTGGGTTATGGATTTTTTTTTTTTTGTTTTGTTTTAAAATAGAAAAGGGCTGAAGAGACAGCTCAGCAGTTAAGAGCACTTACTACTCTGGCAGACGACCCAGGTTCGGTTCTGAGCACCCAATCGGTGGCTCACAACTGCCCTTAGGACTAGTTCCAGGGGATTTGACACCCTTTTCTGACCTCCACAGAAACCAGACACATACACACAGGTAAACACTCATATGTATACATAAAAGAAAATAAATTGTAGGACTGGAGAGATGGTTCAGAGGTTAAGAGCACTGACTGCTCTTCTGAAGGTCCTGAGTTCAAATCCCAGCAACCACATGGTGGCTAACGTAATAAGATCTGGAGTGTCTGAAGACAGCTACAGTGTACTTACATATAATAAATAAATAAATCTTTAAGAAATTATAAAGTAAATAAATAAAAAAAAACCTGTTATCCACATACTGACTCAAGAAAATCTTTATGCCGGGCAATGATGGCACACGCCTTTAATCCCAGCACTTGGGAGGCAGAGGAAGGCAGATATCTGAGTTCAAGGCCAGTCTGGTCTATAGAGTGAGTTCCAGAACAACCTGGGATATACAGAGAAATCCTGTCTCAAAAAAAACCAAAACAAACAAAACAAACAAAAAAAATTCTTTAAACAGGTCTCAACAATCAAGGGTGAATTCTGAGATGGCGGGGATATGTTTTTGTAGAACAGTGCTTCTGGTCCTGGTCCTTGCCAGGTCCTGGCTTCTCTTACTGCACTACTAAATAAATAAAAAGGGAGAGTGAGCTTGAAAGGGGAACGCTAGCCGGGTGGTGGTGGGGCACACCTGTAATCCCAGCACTCTGGGAGGCAGAGGCAGGCGGATTTCTGAGTTCGAGGCCAGCCTGGTCTACAGAGCCAGTTCCAGGATAGCCAGGGCTATGCAGAGAAACCCTGTCTCGAAAAAAAACAAATCCAAAAAACAAAAAACAAAAAAAAAAAAAAAAAAGAAAGAAAGACAGACAGACAGACAGACAGAAAGAAAGAAAGAAAGAAAGAAAGAAAGAAAGAAAGAAAGAAAGAAAGAAAGAAAAGGGGGACGCTTTCTCCTCACCATGGCTGCATGAGACCCACTGGCATACAGAATGTCCCAACTCTCTGGGTGCCACTACCTTTACGAGAACTGCTCCCTTTTCAGAACACAGGCCAGGACCTGGGCAGGAGTAAGAGGAACTCAGGGAGGTCGGGCCAGAAAATAATGGAAGAAAACGAGAGGCGAGGGAGACGGGTAAGAGAGACAAAGGAGATGGAGGGGAAGGCTGGACTGTTGGTCAACCCAGCCTACCCTCCACACATCTGCAGGGCCCATCTCTCATGAGTCTATGGGTGGAAGCCACCTCAGGGTCAGGCAGAATAGGGGAACCCCACAAAGGAAGTGGAAGAAAACCACCCAGGGCTCCAGGTCAGCTCAAGTCAACATGTTGACACCTTCCAGAACCTTCCTCACACTGATCTTGTAAGGTGAGCAAGCAGGGACAGCTCTTGAGTCCCACCCCTCGGGAACCTCACAGCAGGCAGCTCTGGAGGTCAAGCTGGCATGGTTCTCAGAAAAGCAAGACTCAGTGCCTGTCCTGCCAACCCTTTTCCTGTCCCCTAACCAAAGCCCACAAGGTCTCATGTGACCTCTGCCTGTGGAGCTCTCTACCCTCACCTTCTGATACCCTTGTGAGAACCAGTTTTGCTTTTGTTTTTGTAATCAAAGGTGCCCAGACAAGGGTTCATATTCCTGAATAACCCCCACCTCTTCCCTTTTTGCCAGTTAACCAATTAGATTATGAGGTCAGCTCCCACCAATGAGAAGAGACAGTCTACTTGGGGATAAGAGACAGGGCTGTTTTTGGTGAATGTGTTTCCTAGCTTCATTTGGGTTCTGGCATCTTGAAAAAAAAAACAAGAAAGAAATCACTTTGCTGAATTACTTCCACTTTGTTCATGTGTTTCCCCAACACCCTAACCTCACCAAATGCACCTCCTCTTCCAACAGACTCCGCCCCAGGCTGCAGCCTTAGTCCTTGCTGTTCTCTCCATTTGAACCTACGAGATCCAGCTGGACTCCAAGGAGAGGTATCCAGAATACACATCTGGGATTACCGTCCATTTCTTCCACAGGCCATGTGCAAATGCTCCCAGAGTCCAACTCTGAATTCCAGGAAGCAGGGCATCAGCCACTCCTTCAATGTCCCTCCTTCAGGACCACGGTCTAGTGCATAGTGACATCATCATTACTTATCCCATTGTTTATTAAGTGACTCTCTGACGGGTCTGAGAATCCTTACTGCTAGCAGTTTGGGAAACAGAGGCAGGAGCTACAGCTCTCTACTGTCACTCTCATCAGCCCAAGGAGTTCCCCCTAGACCTTTAGGGACCTAGAGATTCACAGCTTCAACACATAAAAGAACTTCGGGATCAGCCAGTCTATGAAGAGGAGTTGGGGTTTTTCTTAGGGTTTCTATTGCTAACTTGGGGAGGAAAAGGTTTATTTTAGCTTACAATTCTAAGGTCACCGCCCATCACTGACTAAAGTCAGGGCAGGAACTCGGAGGCAGGAGCTGCTCAGAGGCCATGGAGGAGGACTGCTTACTGACTTGCTCCTCAGGGCTTGCTTAGCCTGCTTTCTTATTGCAGGGCTACCAGTTCACCGGTGCCACAGCCAACAGTCAATTAAGAAAATGCACCACAGGCTTCCTCACAGTCTGGTGGGGCTATTTTCTTATTTGATGTCCCCTCTTCTAAAATGACTCTAGTTTGTGTCAAGTTGCCATAAAAACTAGCCAGCTCAGGGTTTATTATGGATTTTTAAAAAAATCTTTAAAATAATTTCTTTTCTAATTTTTTCTATATGGGTATGGGTGCTTTTCCTGCATGCGTATATGTGTACCCCGTGTTGTGTACAATACCCTCAGAGGCCAGAAGAACGCATCAGATCACCTAGAAAAGGAGTTACACAGTCGTGAGCCTCCATACAGGTGCTAGGAGTTAAACACAGGTCCTCTGGAAGAGTAAGTTCTCTTGACCAAAGGGCCATCTCTTTAGCTCCCAGATATTATATAATACAGGCTTGAGCATAAGGGTTAAGTGAGAAATGCCTAGAGAGAAAAACAAGATAGACACATGAGCATGGTGTCACAAAGACATGATAGTCACAAATAAGTGTATGTGCCAACTCTTCAAGAGACAGTCACCTTTCTCTGTCTTTACAATAACCATTAAGGGGCTGGAGAATGGATCTGTGATATAGAACACTTGTTGCTCTTGCAGAGGATGAGGGTTTGGTTTCCACACCCACACGGCCGGCCACTTATCACTTATAACCATCTGGAACCCAAGTTCCAGGGGATCCAACACTCTATTCAGGCCTCCTCAGGCACCTGGCACACACACATAAAATATATAAACCTTAGGAAAAAAATGAAATTAAACAATCATGTGTGTGTGTATGTGTGTGTGTGTGTGTGTGTGTATTCACATGTGTCCTATTTTAGTGGGTCTTGATGCCACCATCTTCAAATGGTTCCTATGGAATTTAAATGAGATCAGAGAAAATCCTGAGGGTCACACAAAGGGGTTACAATTGATAAGGCAAATGTGTAGCTCAAGGGAACACAGGATGATAGGATGTCTTTACTGAAAAAAAAGTTAAGTTTTGGTTGAGATTTGAGGGCAAGGGAGGGTAGGAATGAGTTCCTACTGAAAGTCATTTACATTCAGGCCTTATGCCTAGTTAATCAGACAGACAGTAACATATATATTCAGGCTGTCAGCCTGGTTCATGGGACAGAGAGAGATGTTAAGTCTGTCAAGTGGAGTGAGTTCTTATTCTCAGCCAAGCAGAAGCTTCAAATAGATTCTAGGGTCACGTGCTTTGTTCCCTCGCCAGTTCCCTACAGCTCTCCCCGTCTTTCTGTCCCTCTCTGCATTCCCTCAAATGCAGCACCATGGACTAGATGACCTCCCAGTTACTGGATGCTACAATTCAGGAACTAGGAAAGGCAACCTTGAAGCTACAGGCTCAGACACGCAGTAACTTCAGAGAAACCACTGCATCCCAAGGATGAGCAACTCCCCCAGGGCCTGGCAGGGGTTAAATTGTCTTTGTTTTTCATCTCAGAGACTTGAAGCACTCCTGGGTAAAGAGGCCATCTCCTCCCAGGCAGAGATGGCTGCAGGTATGAGTCTTAGCTACCTGCCAAATCCCAAAACCTCCAGGATCCTCAAAACTAAAGCTGTATTCAGAATAACATTTCTGAATTGTGTTTGACTGACAGACCATCTTCCTGTGAAGTAAGGGGGAAACTGCAACCAAACACCTTCAAAGAAGACATGTTTCAACCACACCTTAGGATGAAAGCTACCAGACACTAAACAGCTACTTAGATGCCTCTGATGTATCTGAGCTTTTGAATGCCTTTCCTAGTCCTCCTACTGAGAATATAAAAATCTGCCAAGACCCATCAGCAACTCTCAGGAAAGTGCAGTGAGAGGGGCAGCAAAGAAAGAAAACGTTGTTATTCTAGGAAAAAAACAATATGACTACAGAACTTCATAGGAAGCAGCACACAAGTACATGCTGGGAGAGTCACTTGGAGCCAGCTGTTTTAAACAGTCAGCTTCCTCTCTCGCCCATCTATCAAGCAGACAATTTCAACAATAGAGTGAGCATGTATCCCTCCAGAGTATTAACAGCTGATCTCCCCACTCAAAACATGGCCCCAGAGAGGAATAAACACCTCCCCGTGGGTGAAGCATTCGCTCCAAACTGCAATGGAAAGACTCTGCCTCTTCATACTTCAGAAGCCAACCTAAAGACACGGGTCTCATAATCCAGACTAACTTCAAAGAGGTGATCCTCCTGCCTCAGCCTCCCCAGTGATTATAAAAATATGCCACCCTTATGAGACAGACTTTTAAAACAAGTAAGTTTGATAAGTACATGTAACAGAATATGGGTATGAGCTTTAGGTATCATACAGAACATTAACACACACACCCCTATCTAGTTAAACCTTAACCTTGACTAGTGGTTCTCAAACCTTTTACTACAATTCCTTGTGTTATGGAACTGTATTAAAACCATAAAATTATTTTGTGGCTACTTCATAACTAACTGTAATGTTGTTACTGTTATGAATCGTAATGTAAATATCTGATTTGTGGCCCCAAACTGGGTCTTAACCTTGAGAACGACTTAAACACATTCCTAAGGAGGCTGGCAGCAAAGTGTAGCCAGAGAGAAGGGAAGGACTATTTAGCACTAGTAGGGTTAGGGTGTGGGTCAAGGGTGTGACCAAGTCACACCCTACTCAGCATAAACTCAGCAACTAGAAGCTCTCCCCTCATCCGCACTGCCAAAGGTTGGACCACAGCACCCGGCTGGAGGCCAGGTAATCAAAGCAGACCCTACACCACCAGCATCTCATTCCTTTGCCTCCCACTTCTAAGCTGGAAAATGATCCTTTCATCCAAGACTTAACGATCTTCCCAAAGTGGCTCAATGGGTGTGGTGTGTCTCCCACAAACTCCTCGCCCAGGTCTCTCCTGCCACTCTTCTCACACCAGTCAGGCGCCAGGGGTGAGTGCCCCATCTCCCACAGACTCCAGAGCCTTGGCTGCTCACAGTGGAGCTCCTCAGGGCCCTGTCAGCTGGGGACCGAGGCCACGTGCGGCGCTGCTCTCCATAGCCCGCGATCGGAGCCTCCTCTTCCCGCGCAGCCCAGACCCGAGTGGCCCGGGCGCCATGCGCAGACAGCGAGCGTGCGCGCCGCGGGGTCACGCGGGGCCGGCTGGCGCGAGCACGCCCGCACCTGCGGCCCAAGCCCCCCTCCCAAGCGCACCTGCCGCCTCCCGCAGGGCCCGCGCGCCTCACCAGCGGTAGCAGCCCTCAGAAGCTTCCAGAGTGAAGTTCACGCGCGTGGCCCGCGTGAAGGGCAGCAGCACCTTGGGAATGTTAAGCTTGGCGGCCGCGGCGGGGCCCACTGCCTGCAGCAACAGCAGCGCCCAGAGCGCCGGCTGTACCAGTGAGGCCCGCGCCATCCTCCCGGCCTCGCTAGCGCCGGGGCGCGCGCTCCCGCGCCCTCCACTGGCGCGCGCTGGGTAGCAGGTGGCCGTGTGGGGCGGGGCGAGCGCACTGTGGGCGGGGCAGGCGGGAAAGCGGAGAGCGCGCGCCCAGTGCTGAGTCCTGCGAGCTTTTTCAGTCCCGGAGTCCGCAGCGCGTGGCTTCAGGCCGCTGCCGCCCGAGCGCCGGTCGCAGGTGGCAGCCTTCCAGCCCGCTCGCTTTTTTTGGTCCTGCCTTGTCTGGAGCCTCTGGCGGTGGAGCCAGGACATAGCACCAAGACAGTTGCCGTAGGACTGTGCAGCGCCAGTTGACTCCCCATTCCAAGGTCACATTTCCCCCCAGGGGCCAAGGAGATCTTGATATATTCCTTGATCCAGTTCCCTTCAGCAGGGCAACACTGGCAACTTCCTGTTAAACAGTCCCGCGGATGCTCTAAGGGGATTATCCCAAAGTCAGTGAGGGAACAACCCTGCCCTGAAAGAAAACGGTGCAACCTGACTGTCTATAGCTGCACCAGGACATGGATAGAGCAGGGTCTGAAGGAAAAGTGGCAGGCTGAAGCCATGAACAGGGCATGAAGCTGAATTTCAAGCCGGCTGGGGAAGCCTCCTGGAGGAGGAAGCCTCTGGAATGGACACTAAGGTTTCGCTGGGTTTCTGAGAGGCCACCATTCCTAGTCTGTGCAAGCTTTATTTATTTATTTATTTATTTTTTGTTTTTGTTTTCAGTTTGACACAAGCTAGTGTCTTCTGGGGAGAGCAACCTTAATTGGGAAAATGCCCCCATCAGATTGGCCTGTGGGCCTGTTTGCTTATGAAGCATTTACCTGATTGGTGAGGAGGGGCCCAGCTCAACTGTGCCACCTCTGAGAAAGAGATTCTGAAGTGTTAAGACAGCAGGCGGGCAAGCCATAAGGAACAAGCCAGTAAGGTGCCCTCCTCCGTGACCTGGGCTTCAGTTCCTGCCCTGCCTGAGTGCCTGCTTTGGCTTCCCTCAATGATCCAGTGTGGTTGGGATAAGTAAGCCAAATAAACCCTTTCCTGCCTAACTTGCCATGCAACATTTGAATGCAAGGAGGGGCATTTGGAGGGCAAGCTCAGGCCCTAAGGACCCTGGACCAGGAATGGGAGTGAAATGAGCTACCCAGAAGAGGACATGTCTTCCAGGCTGGGTACCAGGTGCTACGGGAGGAGGGAAGGTTCCACCATCCTCTTACAGGAAATAAAAAAAAGTCTGCCCCAGGGTGTCTGTGCAAACTCTTCCTGGGTGTTCTTGGTTATGTTTGTTGTTTTTAATTTCCAGCACTGGAGATCACACACCCCGCTTCACTCCTGAGCCTTCAGTGCTTCATGTTTAGCCAGGTACTAAGATCAGGTGGCTAAGATTAAAGAGGTTCAAAGGAATTCACAGTGACAGATCGTTCTTCATCTAGCACCCACCATGGGCAGCTAGTGTCTTCCACACAGAATGCTTTAATAAGTTTGAGAATGCCTGGACTCCATGGCAGACAAACAATCAATATATATACAATCAATATATATATAAAAGGGGCCTGGTAGGGCACGAGGAGTCTTTAGACCATTATGACCATAGACCCTTTGGTTGCAGCTCTCTGGTTATCCAGACATCAGTAACGTATATAAACACACACACACACACACACACACACGTATATAAATACACACACACACACACACACACACATATGCATTTACTTATTTGTTTCCCTCTGTCGTGTGTATAGTCATGTAGACAGGTCACAGGGCCGGAGGGTGCCCTCCAAATGACCCTCCTTCCTCCATCCATGGCAACCCATGACAAAGCAGCTTAGGAAGGAAAAGGTTTATTTGGCTTACTTATCTCAACCACACTGAATCACTGAGGGAAGCCAAACCGGGCACTCAAGCGGGGTAGTGCATGCAGAGGGCAAACGACAACCTGTGGGAGATGGCCCTCACTTTCCACTAGGGCAAGGGCTCTGACCCACCAAGCCATCTCCCCGGCCTCAGTCATGGATATTTAAGAGAACATCAAGGCTGTAATGATGGCAACACATTTTTAAAAATACATTTAACCCAGAGAAGTAAGAATTGATGTCCTCATGACCCTGCGAGTAAGATGATTCATGGGTTAAGCCTAAACTGGTAGCAGCCCAGAAGTCCTTTGATGGATGAGTTCACTGTGGCATGCTCATAATATGAAATATTATTCAGCAATAAAATGGAATGGGTAGTTGACATATATAACAGTTTTGATGAATCTTCAGAGTACTGTACTAGATGGAAAAAATGTAAGGTGACTGGGGCTGGAGAGATAGCTTGGCAGTTCAGAGCACTTGTTGCTCTTGCAGAGGGACCTGATTTAGTTGCCAGCACCCACATGACAGCTCACAACTGTGAGTTCCAATGCCAGGGGATCTATACTCTCTTCTGCCATAGGAAGTATGTAAAGGTCGGAGATCCACTTGCAAAGTCAAGTTTCTCCTGCCACTGTGAGGCTCCCGGGAATGGCACTGATGTCATCAGGCTTGGCAGCAAGCGCTAGTACCCACTGAGCCATCTTGCTGGCCCCTTCATATCGTATACTGGGAATGCTAAGGTGTCAGGAAGGCACATGGAGGAGTGACAGTTGCTAGGGTGCAGGGTGGAGTGTGGCTGCAAGGCAAAGAGGTTGTCTTCAGGGTGAAGGGAAGGGAAGCTGCCCTCTGGTGTCACGGGCTCTTATAGTTGGAGAGACAGGTGGGCACACGAGACTTCTACAAGGATTGACAGAAAGATGGTGGGGAAGGAAGAGTCGTGTTTTAATATGGGCTTGTGAATGCCTACCCATGATCCCAGGATTGTGATTTCTAGTGTGGGCCACATAGAAAGACCCTGTTTTGCAAAGAGTGAAGCCAGTGGACACACTTGCTGACAGTGTCCCTTGAGTGACCAGGACATTCTACTGCCCCCAAACAACCAGTGGTTATCAGTAAATATTAAAAAAATTTACCTTTCATACTGTACACCCCCTTCCCAGAGTTTTGGTCATTCACTAGCAGGGTAGATGATGTCTCGTGCCCGTGGGTAAAGAGCCTCGCCTCCTATGTGGAGATCTCAGCTCCTACTAGTCTTCTTCCCTGGGTGTTAATACTTCACCTGAGAAGGCTCCAGAAGGCATCCTGAGCCGTCCTTGTGGCCCCAGCACAGATCCCGAGGACAGAAGAAAAACAGATTGTGTGAGGACACTTTGTCAACCTGATAAATAAACTAAGAAAATATTTCCCACAACTTGTCACCCACTTCCTCCCAAACTTCTGTCATTTCTTTAACACCCTAAAAAAATTTTTTTACAATATCTGAGTACCACCTGCACTGTTATTTCCTATTTGTCTTTGAATCCAAGTGTTTACATTTATTTGTTTAAGAAGTGGGCTTTGCTGCTTCTCTAAATAGGAAACCAGGACCAAAATAGAAGCAGCCATGAAATAAAGGAAACAAAGGGATGCCCTGATATCCAGACAGTGATTCCTGCAGGAGCTCAGAGCCAAGGCCCACTTCCGGCCAACGCGTGAAGGATGCCAAGCCAGGGTCAGGAGCCACAGCGCCAAGCTGGGTCTTTGTCTAGGGCACTGAAGGACTAGGAGAACAAATTTCACACAGCTAAATTTTCCTGTGGGGTACTGTCATACTGGAGAGTATACACTACCTTTTTGTAACAATTCAGTAATTTTAAAATCATTTTATAGTGGAGTCACAAAAGGTGACAAAATAGGCTGATAAGGCCTGGGGACCTTAAGCCTCATGACTGTCCCGTGCTGGTCCCCTACCCCAACCCTGGGTCAATCCCAACTTCCCTTGCATCGGTTTCCGTGTTTTGATGCAGAGGATGAAGACAGTGGTGACCCCATCTGGATTTCACTGTGCATCTGACAGACAAGGCCCCTTCTGTGTGGAATATAGCACAATACTACTATATAGCAAAAAAATAGTAACAGCAATACATTGGTCGTATAATACACATGTAGAGCTAGGCATGGTGGTGCAGCACATCATGGCACTTGGGAGGCAGAGACAGATCTCTGTGAGTGCAAGGCTAACCTGATCTACCTAGTGAGTTCTAGACCAGCCTGTGCTGCATTGGAGCTGCGTGTCAAATAAATAAAAACACATAGAGAGAGCCAGAGAGGTGATTCAGCAGGGAGATAGATGTTGCCAAGCCTGACAACCTGAGTTCAATCTCCAGGACCCATGTGGCAACAAGAACAGACTCCCCCAAGTTATCTTCCGATAGCTACCTGAGTAGTAGCACATGCAGACCCATACTTGTGCACACAAATTAAATACAATGTAAAGAAAAATTAAAATATACACATAGAACTTAAATGTTCAGCTATCTCATAAATCCCTCTTTTCATATCTATGAATGTATATATATATATATATACATACATATATATATATATATATGTACATATATGTATATATGACTTATTTTTAAAAGTCAGGATTGTGCCAGGCATGGCAGTACATGTCTATAATACCAGCAGCACTTGGGAAGTTGAGACAGAAGGATTGCTGTAAGTTTGAAGCCAACCTGGGCTACATAATAAATGCCAGGTAGTCAAGGGTATGTAGCAAGACCCGGTCTATGAAAAATACGTAAATACAGGATTAGTGGTGCATGTCTGTGGCAGGCAGTCCCACCTACTCAGAAAGCCCCAGAGGGCTGAAAATCCCTTACTTGGCCGAGAGCATTCTAGAACTCTGCACTTAATTAGCACTGTCTCTCACTGCTGCCCAGACATGATCTGCTGGGGTCCATCTTCCCACAGTCAATCTTGCATGTGGACTAGCTGTGGGCTGTTCTGCTGGCACTTAGTCAGACGGTCGTTTAGCTGATTGGCCCATCACCCTCTGCCAGGATGAATGAACATTTGCTTCCGGCAACAGCTTCTTCCCTTCTTCCCAAGGCTCTGTGTGAGGATAGTGGCTGCAGAGTAAGAAACTGTAGGTAGTGAGGCCGAAGCAATGGCCTCAGAGGTCAGAGTGCCGGCTGCTGTTGTTGAGGACCCATATTTGATTCCCACATGGCAGCTCACAACCACCTGAAAGGAAATCTTATGCCCTCTTCTGGCCTTTAAAGGCACTGCACACATATGGTACACATACATACATGCACACATACTAGGAAAGGAAGCAAGGAAGAAAATAAACTGTAGACAGCTTGTCAAAGCATTGAGCCTCCTAGAAGTACAGACAGGCAGTGGGGCATGAGGGAACCTACTTGTAATCCCTGTAACTGTTGGGTCTGAGGAGGAGGACTGAGAGTTAGAAGCCAGCCTGCGCTATATATGAAGACCATTTAAAAATGGCAATGTGGGGTCCCGGCTACCTCAAGCTGACTCACCACTAGACTCATAAACCTCCTTGTGCTCCAGAACTGCCTCAGTGCCTAGCAGTGTGCATTCTGTTTCCATGACAGTTATTTTTGCATGAGGAGTAGCTGTGGACTGCTCCACTGACTGAGCAAACATGTGAGGGTGTCAGTGGAAGAGATTGGTGCAGGAATTTGTGGATGCCTCCTTTACTGCCGCAGTGTGGGATCGGGCTCATCCATCCCACCAAGGGCCTGAGTAGCAGGAAAGGGAACAAGGTTCCCATGAACTGCACAAAGCAAAGGTTCACACTGGCAGCAAAAGCCTGATGGGGAGGGCTCACCCACCGCTGCGACAACATATCATTAAGATAACTTTCAGGGGGCTGGGAAAACAGCTGTCAGGAAAGTTGTACAAGTGTGAAGACTTGGGCTCATCTCCCAAAGTCATCGAAAAGGCTGGCCATGGTGGCTCCCAGCCTTGGGGAGGTGGAGACAGGTGGGTTCTAGGAGGACCCTGCCCAGCTGGTTCAGCCAAAGCAGCAAGTTCCGTGAGAAACCCTGTCTCAAAACAACAACAACCAAACCGGAGGACCTGAATTCGGATTCCCAGGATAACATATGAAGAGGGTTCAAGAATGGATATCTAAAATCTCAGTGAGCCTGTGGCATGATGGGAGGTGGAACCACCCGAGGCTGTCTACTGATCTGCACAAGTGCACCATGGCACATGTGTGGCCACATTCACACATAGGAACACATACACAGTGCCACACACACACACAGAGGTAATAATGAATCAGGTGGAGAGTGCTCGAAGAAGACCCCTGATGTTGACCCCACTCTTCACCTTTACATATACCTGAACATGCAGGAACACATATACATATACATATACATATACACATATACATGTACACATAATCATCTTGAAATTTGTATTTAATTTTTTATGTGTATGAATGTTTTTCCTGCATGTAAGTCTGGGTACCACATGCTCTCTGACAGAAGAGCGTTGAATTCCCCGCGACTGGAATTATATACAGATAGTCGTAAGTGGCCATGTGGATGGTGGGACTTACAACCAGGATCCTCTAGAAGAGTAGCTGGTGGTGTTCTTAACGGCTAAGCTACTTCTTTGACCCCAGATATAAATAGCACTTTTTTTAAGAAAGAGAAACTCCAGTTTCTTTTCCATACTTTTCTGTTATGTTCTGTTTTCCTTCACTGAGGGAAGAAGCCAGTTTTCTGTCAGCCTCCCAGTTTTCAAATTGTCCATTCTCCACCTGAGATTTCCTGTCATTGCCCAGGCAACTTCCTCTGCTTCTGTCTCCTTCCTGGCCCAAGAAGCAGCTTGTCTGAGTAAATTTAAGTAGCCAGAGAGGGAGCTTCAGCTAAAAACAACAACCTGTGTGTGTGTTGATACACACACACACACACACACACACGTTGCTTTGTTACAGTGTATTTTAAGACATAACCTGAGCCAGACAGTGGTGGCACACGCCTCTATTCCCAGCACTTGGGAGGCAGAGGCAGGCGGATTTCTGAATTTGAGGCAGCCTGGTCTACAGAGTGAGTTTCAGGACAGCCAGGGCTACACAGAGAAACCCTGTCTAGAAAAACCAAGCCAAAATAACAACAACAACAATAACAACAACAACAATATATAACCTGACATGACTGAATAGGACAGCCTAGGGGATTTCTCATCTATCAGAAACATTAATGAGCTGAAATTCCAGTTAGTTAGAGGAGGGTTTTTTCCCCTGCCATTTCTTCACCACACAATTTCTACACTAGTATTGAGAAAAAGCAGGAATCTTATTTATTTAACTTTTTTAGTTTTATTTTATTTGTGTATGTGCATATGTGTTCATGTGCGGTGCCTGTGGAGACCAGAAGAGGGTGTTGGATCCCCCCCTTGAACTGTGAGGTACATTATGTGGATTCAGGGAATGGCTCAGGTCCTCTGGAAGGGCAGTAGAAACTTTTTTTCTTTTGTTTTGTTTTTTTGTTTTTTGGATTTGGTTTTTTCAAGACAGGGTTTCTCTGTGTAGCCCTGGCTGTCCTGGAACTCACTCTGTAGACCAGGCTGGCCTCGAACTCAGAAATCTACCTACCTCTGCCTCCCTGAGTGCTGGGATTACAGGTGTGCGCCGTCGCCACTGCTGCCACCACCCCCACCACCACCACCACCACCACCCCCACCACCACCCAGCCAGCAGAAACTTTTAATCAACTGAGCCTTCTCTCCAGCCCCAAGGTAGGAATCTTTACTAGAAATTTCTTAGTTTATCCCTCACTACTTTGATCTCAGGGTTAAAAGGAAATGTTTTAGAAGATAAATCCAAGTCGTCCAATATATTAAATAAAAAGTGGTGTGGGGGTAAGGAGTCAGCTGTATTGGAGCTAAGGGAGGGTTCCAGGACCATCCCTCCACCCCCCCAGGCTACCTGCAGTGAATAGACAGATTTGAAAGGAGATAAACAGCACTGGAGATAAAAGGAAAAGAAAGATTAGAAGGGAGATAAACAGGAGTAGACAGATAAAAGGAATAGACAGATTAGAAAAGATGTATTTATGTACAGAAAGAAATCATAGACCAGGGTGTGACTCCCATAGCCTAAGGGGATTCAACCCTCTTTACCCTTCTGTCTACAAGTCAGGAGGCGAGGAGGACAGCAAAAGATTTTTAAGGTAACTCGGTGGGCTTGGCGACCACGCAGTGTCTCGACACAGTATCCTGGTGTGTAGGACAGACAGTGGCTCACAGAAGCTCTGCCAAGAGGTCAAACCAGAAGACAGAGGCGTGTGACACACATCTGGCCGTGCCAGAGACTTGGCTCTCTTCTTGCTGTGGCCGCATGTCTAGGGAAGGGCCTGGGCAGTTGGCTCTTTGGCAGCTCAAGACTTAGGAGAACTTTGAAGGGACGAGAAGTACAGGATGTGAGAGATTTTTTCTTTCTTTCTTTCTCTGCAGCTCTGCGGCTGGCACCCAGGACCTATTCACAGAAGTGTCTGTGATAAGATCTTGATTCTGAGCACATTAGAATTTCAAGGCCAGTAGATCTTCCCCTTCCTTTGTTTTAGAACTCAAGTCCACCTGAAAGAAGCTACATCTTCAAACTGAAATCTTCTGCAAGGCCCATGAACTGATTAAAAGTTCAATGACTGTGGAGAGATTAAAATGTGCTGGTCCAAAGACTGTTTAGTACTTGACTTGGACAAGTACTAATTTTTAACACCTGAAGTAGCCATTTGTTTACCCACCTGTGTGTCAGACTAAACCTGTGAAGAACAGATAGGAACCTTTGGGGAAGTATTAACAAAATCCGCAGTTTTCACCAACCGAAAGGCCTTAGCTTCTGAAGCCTATAGCAGAGGGCTTCTCAGCCTGCTGGAACCACCTACCTAATGTTTCCACCAATGTATTTGAAAAGTGGCTTGGTTTATAGCCTTCCTTTTATGTCATTTTAAAACCTTCACAAAACTGCTTTCACACAGGAATGTGGAATTTGGGCTCATCTAAATGAATGGGAAAAAAAAAAAGAAATAAAAAGGAAAGAAAAGGATATGACTATTCCTAATACTGTGGAGGGAAAAGTTTATTATAGATATGTAGGAGAGCATAGCCAGAGGCAGGGACATCTGGGAGAGTCCTGAGAGGACGTGACCAGGCTGAGCTGGGCCATGTGGGGAGTGGGGGAGGGGAAGGAGGGGAAGGAGGTGCAGCAGCCAGGAGGCCAAAAGCACTAAAGGGGCAAGTAATCAAACTGTCTAGATTATCCTGGGAAGGGCAGCCCAGCCCTTGGGCTGGTGAGTTCAGAGTAGAGAGTGGGGCATGCCAGCTGTACCCTGTAACAGGTAGGGACTCTGAATACTGGGAGAACCTGGAGGCCAGGTCTGTTTTGAGAAGTACCTCAGCTGATTGTTCCAGGCTTGAAACTTAATAAATCTGTAATCCAGCGACATTGCTACTCATACTTAGCTCCCAAATAAACCATATCTAAGTCCCTTTGAGGTGGAAGTTGTGTTTTTGAGGCAAAAGTTATGTGTTTGAGTCAACATATCTAAATATTCATCGTACCAAAAGTGCCATGTTTTCGAAGCTCCCTTTTCTGAATTCCAGTGGCAAAGAGCTAAAGAAATAACACTGGAGAGACACGTGGCCATGTGAATGGTTTCTACAAGGGAGCTGAGGGGGGAATCCAAATGGCTCCTGCCCATAAAAGCTAATGCTCTCGTCCTTGCCAATAACCAGAGAAAAATGTCAACTCTAGGCAAAGACAGGGACCTAGACCAATCTCACATACTAACAGAGGAGCTCCTGCCAATTTGGAGAGCTTTCTGCTGTACATGTCTGGAAGCCTTTACTGAAAATATCTGAGACAGATGTGGTGTGTCCCTATCCATTTAGTTTAGATTAAAAGACCCATGTGGTGCTATTTTTACATTTCTATTCCCAATGGCAGCTTCCTGTTGTTAGCATGTTAGTCTTGACAAAGCAACATTACAGGTCCAGTGAGAGAAAACTAGTTCCTTCTGGTCAAGAGGATGAAGTCTCTGGCCTGGATGGGAACCTAATATTACCAATTACCCAGACCATATACCCATTAACCCAGCCTTAAGCCATGCTAAAGCAGTAGGAGGAATAATTATTCTTTTAATGACATAATGCATTTTTTCTTCCCAGAATTCTTGCCCCTGAGCATGGTCTCTCCAGCCACCATGAGATTAGGATGGGTTTGTCTGCCTATGTTTCTTTGGGATGCCAGCCCCAGGGCTCACATATGCTGGGGGGGGGGGGCAGTTCTTTGGGTTCTTTTACTCTGCCTTTAAAGCTTCCCTCCAATGTAGCTGCTTGTCCGCTGAGGGGTTGGCTTCCATGCTGGCTTAACTCAAATGCTATAGCTTTTCCCCTTCCCTCCTCCATCCTCCTCCTCTAGACAGATGCTAAGCATTACAGCTTGCCTTCCCTGGAATGTCTCTTTTAAACTATGATAAAAGTATCTTCTTTGAATAAGTTTTGGCCTTGCTTGATTTTCAGACTCTTCCTGACTTTAAACTCTTTGGTTCACCTGAGAGAGTGAATCCATTCCTGTAGCTGTAGGGTATCAGTGTCTCTGTCTTGGAGCTTGAGGCTTTGAACTAGATGGACTCAGTAAGGAACATGAATGTGCTCAGATTCAGGCCACGCCTCCCTCCCAAGGGATGGTGCTGCAGGTTTGCAGGACATTGGCTTCAGAGCTTCGCTGATATCCGTACTGTGGAGATCCTGACTGCATGCAATAATCATGAACACAAATATGAATAAACTCCAGTAATTCACACCCTAACCAAATTTCTCAGGGTACCCAGGTTCCAATCTTGTATCACAATCCAGAATGAAATACAGCTCATATTGATGCACACATTTAAGTAAGTGAGATATTTAATAAGTTAAAAATAATAGTGGATAGGTTTAAAACTGTCTTATTTTGATACAGGATCTTGCTATGTTGTCCAGGATGGCACTGAACTCACACAATCCTCCTGCCTCAGCTTCCCAAGTGTTGGGATTATGAGCATGCATCACCAAGCCTCACCTGTTCTGGTACATGCTACAACATGGGTGATCACTGAAAGCACCGAGCTCTGTGCAGGAAAGCAGTCTGAGAAAGGACGGTTATCATATGAACTGGTGTGAATGTCCTCAGTGAGCCAAACACAGAGGCTGGACTCAGGTTGGTACCTCAGGGATGGTGGGAGCGGGGGTGGCTTACTAACGATTCCAGGCTTGAGGGGCAAGGAAAGTGTTGTTTAGGCTGTGGCTGCTGTTGCTCCTCTCTGTGAATACTAAAAAGCACTGATCTGAATGCTGTAGGTAGGGGGATTTTAGAATGTGTGAAATATTATCTCATGAAGACGGTAAAATAATTGGTCGGGATGCCCAACACACAGTCTGAAACAACAGCTATAAAATCCTCACATATTCACAGTTCACACAAGGAAGACAGTTGCCAAATTTCCTGAGTGTGAGCAAGTTGGAAGGAGTGTGAGCAATCTAGAAGAATCCTCCCTTCCTTACTTCAGAGAATGGATGACTAAAGCATAGAATAACAGTCAAGACCTACGGCAGAACACAACAGTGCAACAGATGGATCCAATCTGCAAGTCAGTGTGGTTAGATTACAAAGTTGCAGCATTGTGTGCTAAAAGCATACTGGGAGACACAGTGTGGTGATGCTTGCCTTTATTCCCATTGAGGAGGAGGAGGAGGAGGAAGAAGAAGAGGAGGAGGAGGCAGGTAGATCTCTATGAGTTCAAGGACAGCCTGGTTGTATTAGATAGATTTTCCTTTGTGACAATAAACAACTAGGGGAGGAAAAGGTTATTTTGCTTATATTTCCATATCACAGTCCATCATCAATGGAAGTCAGTGTGGGAACTCAAGGCAGGGACCAGGAGTGCTGCTTACTGGCTTGCTCCCCATCACCTGCTCAGCCTGCTTTCATTCTTTCTAAAATTGTATTTTTACTTTTAATTATGTGTGTATATACCTCTGTGTTTGTGTATGTGTGTGTGCTCAAGTGCGTGTGTCAGGTTCCCTAGAGCTTGAGTTACACACACTTATGAGCTACCTGGCATGGGTTCTGGAACTGAACTCCAGTCTTCTGGAAAATAGCATATGCTCTTACTTGCTGAGTCATCTCTCCTGCCCTCTTATCATAACCAGTTCCTTTCATTAAAATAATTTATCTTATTTTGTGTACGAGTGTTTTGCCTGCATCTGTCTCTGTGTA
This sequence comes from Apodemus sylvaticus, assembly GCF_947179515.1. Taxonomy (NCBI): domain Eukaryota; kingdom Metazoa; phylum Chordata; class Mammalia; order Rodentia; family Muridae; genus Apodemus; species Apodemus sylvaticus. The sequence goes on from NC_067473.1 coordinate 122,019,266, forward strand.
CTCAGTGCCTGCAAAGGTCAGAAGAGGGTGTCAGATTCCCTAAAGCTACAATTTCAGAATGTTGTGAGCAGCCACATGAGTGCTAGGAATTGAACCCAGGTCTTCTGCAAGAGCAGACAATACTTGCCACCACTGACCTATTTCTCTAGTCCTCCATTGCTATTTTTTTAAAAGATTTTATTTATTATTATATCTAAATACACTGTAGTTATCTTCAGACACCCCAGAAGAGGGTGTCAGATCTCTTTACAGACAGTTATGAGCCAACATGTAGTTGCTGGGAATTGAACTCAGGACCTTCAGAAGAGCAGTCAGTGCTCTTAACCACTGAGCCATCTCTCCAGCTCTGCCCACCCCCATTATCATTTTTAAAATGCACAGCTCAGTGGCACTGAGTACAGGTCATAGCCACCTCCCATCTCTGGGACATTTTTGTGGTCCCAAATTGAAGCTCCACCAGTACTCCAAGTGCATTTGTCCCTGTCTGTTCACTTAGCAGATGACCTCAGACCTATCTGTGTTGTAGTGTATGAGTCCACTGTGTGTGTGTGTGCACGCGCGCGCGTGTGCGCACGGCACTTGCTTCATCTGTCATGAGACATCCGCTGGGTTCACTTCCAGCTTTTGAGTATGGTGGATAATGCTAATATGAACACAGAGTAGACGTATTAAGAAAGGTATTTCCAGGGTTCTGAATACAGAGGTCCAGAACAGAGAGTTGGTTACAAGGACCTCATCAGAGTGCTAGACCGTGTCAGTGTGTGTACTGCCTCTGTGTCTGCTGTGGTGACTGCACTATTTTGTTTTCTTTTTTTTTTTTTTTTTTTTCTTTTTTTGGTTTTTTCGAGACAGGGTTTCCCTGTGTAGCCCTGTCTGTCTGTTATGGAACTCACTCTGTAGACCAGGCTGGCCTCAAACTCGAACTCAGAAATCTGCCTGCCTCTGCCTCCCAAGTGCTGGGATTAAAGGCATGCGCCACCACTGCCGGGCCTCTATTTTGTTTTCTTAACAACAGCACATAAGGACTTCATTTCCTCCACTCCCCTATGTGTGCTGAATTCTGTCAGTGCTGTTGTTCAATGGTAGCCACTCAAGCTGTGTTCCTGGGACCCACTCATTCTTATTTGGTCTACAATAAATCTATTCTTTCTGAGGTGAGAACTCTGTTTGCATCAACAAATGTAAATTATAACCACTGGAAAATGGTGAGTAGTGAGGGACCCAGAACCCAGGGCAAGAAGCCAGATATTGGGTGTACCTGACAGTGGCTGCCAGGACTGACTGAACAGGTAGGTTCCAGCAAGGAACAAACCTTGATGTGTCTGTCTGTCTGACAGTCCTTACTTCCCTTCATGGCTGCTATGACAGCACAGGGAATGAAGCACAAAACATCCAGCACCTGAGGTCCACACAAGTGGGGAGGGGCCCACACAAGGTGGGAGGGGATGGAGAGTGGTTATGAGCATTGGCTGCTCTTCCAGAGGTTCAGCATCAGGTGGCAACTCACAATGGTTTGTAACTCCAATTCCAGGGGATCTGGCGCCCTCTTCTGGTCCCCTCAAACACCAGACAGGCATAGTACTTGTGCATACATAGAGGCAAAATACCCATATAATATACCTGTAAAATAAAATATACCTTTTCAAAGGAACTGCTAAACACAGTAGGGTGCATCTCTGAGCCCACAGTGATGGACTGGGTGACCCTAGAAAGAGTTTGGGGTTTCCACCGAAGCAGCCTGAAAGCCAGCAGCAAAAATAAAACAGGTTCATGTATGTAGTGGCACATGCTGCCAGTTCCAGCACTCAGAAGGCAGAGGCAGAATCTCTCTGAGCCCAAGTCCAGCTACTGCTATATAGCGAGACCCTGTTTCAAAAATTAATTCATTAACCAACAATATAAATTAAAAAACTAAATAGAAGCAAGCTCTAACCTGCTGGTGGTAGGAGACAGAAATCGTAGGCGTTTCCCCACTTTTTGAGTTTCCTTTACAACATGGGAAGGAGGAGGAAAGGGGGATAGAGCAGTCGAGCTAATTGAGACACTCAAATTTTGATGGGTTTTTTCTTACCCCTCTATGTTTGACAGCTCTCTCTCAATTATTCCCAGTTTATAACTTATCAACTCCCACACATACCCAGTCAATTAGCACCTCAAGAGTGTGTGTGGGATTTTTAAGGAGAGGTGTTTTTTGCTTTCTTATTCAAATTATTACTCTTTTGTGGATGTATGTGTGAATATGTGGAGACTATATATGTATATGTAATATATGTATACACATATATGTATACACAAACTGACACTCACACAGACACACAGATACACACACACACACACACACACACACACACCCTTTTTCCTCCTCGATCAGCCCAGTATGTTCTTGAAGTGAGGACTGACAGAGCTGAGACAGGAGAGTTGATTGTCTTAGTTCATTACAGATCTAGCCGCATATGTGGGAAAGCCTGGTCCTACCGGCTGTGGATGAGAATGAGAATTTGATAGAACTGGGCTCTTCACCCTGTGCTGGCAGGAAAGATAATACAACCACTTTGGGAAATCATTGAGAATGTTTTTAAAGGTTAAACATACACCCATCCAATAAGCAGCAGTCTCCCCCCAGCTGCTCATACAGGGGCATAAAGCATAGGTCTCACAAAGACGTTTATATCAGCACGGCAGCATGTGCCTGCCTGCCACTCCCTGTGCCTGGGAGGCCGACACAGGAAGATCAGGAGTTTGAGACTAGCCTCAGTTACACAGGGAGTCCCAGGTCAGTCTCAGCTCTGTTGTAAGACCCAGAGGGACAAGATCTAGTAGTGCTGGTGGCAGTTTGAAATGGCACAACTGTTTTGAGACCTGTTTGTCAGTCCCTCATGAAGTTAAATGAGATCAGCACCTCACTGGAAGCTGCTCACAAGGAAACTTCTTGGGTTGTTGTTGTTGTTGTTGTTGTTGTTGTTGTTGTTGTTGAGTCAGGGTTTCTCTGTGTAGCCCTGGCTGTCCTGGAACTCACTATGAGGACCAGGCTGGCCTCAAACTCAGAAATCCGCTTGCCTCTGCCTCTCAAGTTCTGGGATTAAAGGCGTGCACCACCACCACCCGGCCACAAAGAAATTTCGGTGTGTCTGTGTTGGTGACAGTCATGCCTGTCTACAATAGAAACCATAAATAGGAGGGAAGGAGGAGAAGGAGGAAGAGGAGGAGGAGGAGGAAGAGGAGGAGGAAGAAGAGGAGGAGGAGAAGGAGAAGGAGGAGGAGAAGGAGGAGAAGAAGGAGGAGGAGGAGGAGAAGGAGGAGGAGGAGGAGGAGGAGGAGGAGGAGGAGGAGGAGAAGAAGAAGAAGAAGAAGAAGAAGAAGAAGAAGAAGAAGAAGAAGAAGAAGAAGAAGAAGAAGAAGAAGAAGAAGAAGAAGAAGAAGAAGAAGAAAATTCTTGACTACAGTAAAAGCTCAGCAGAGTACTGGTAAGCAAGAGTTTTACCTGCTGATTTATCTGTAGGGAATGAGAATGAACTGGAATTGTTTCAAAACAGAGATTCTGTTAAGAACAGAACAATTTACTCTTGTCCACCACTTTGGGTCAGCTAACTAGCTCTTCCCTGAACCAGGTTTGGCTGATGCTGGCTATGTTCTGCTCTAGTCACATAGCACTCAGCTGGGCTGGCAAGTCTCTGAAGGGTTCAGACGCACATCTGGTGCTAGCCAGCTGGTAGCTGGGGTGATGACATATCTCAACTCTCTACCCTCTCAGGGAAGCTGGGAAGTTTCAGTGAGACAGAGGAAGCCTATGGGGTCTGGGTTTACAATTGGGGAGACATTGTTCTTGTCACATTGTAGCTGCTACAACAGAGTGTAAAACCACTGAAGGTGGCACTGCCAGAGGCTGGGTCTCTTACACCCATCCGATGGGCAACCTCAAAACAGCATCAGGTAAGTTTTTTTTTTTTTTAAAGATTTATTTATCATATGTAAGTACACTGTAGCTGTCTTCAGACACTCCAGAAGAGGGAGTCAGATCTCATTACGAATGGTTGTGAGCCACCATGTGGTTGCTAGGATTTGAACTCAGGACCTTTGAAAGAGCAGTCAGTGCTCTTAACTGCTGAACCATCTCTCCAGCCCCAGGTAAGTCTTTTAGTGAGGGCATGGAGAAGTCAAACTACCTGTGTGTTGCTGGTGGGAAAATGGTGCAGCAATTCTGGAAAACAGTATCACTTCTCATTATATGTTCCCTGAAACTGAGAGCAGGAACCCTGAGACATTTCTAAAGACACCTTTATAGGAGGGTTGGTGCAGCAGCACTGGGTAGAGAACTTGGCTGTGAGACATGCATGGCCATTTGCATTTGCTCCTAAAGGGGGATCAAGACATATAGCCCGTGAGAGAGCAGGAGGAAATGCAGTCATGGAACTACAACCTGCATCAGTCCTGTTGTCAGTGGATCTTCTCAGGCCTTGGTGATAGCCCAATTTTCTGCAACTAGGTCATTATCCCTTGTGATATATCCTGGTGCAGCTACATAGAGATATGTAGACCTGGGAGTGATGTATCCAGGTGCAGATGCGGTCTACCTTGACAGCAGTAGGGGTGGTTAGGACAACAAGGAGTGGTCCCTTGCAGTGGGGTCCCAGTTTCCTTTAGACTTAACATTCCAGACTCTTCTGTTGAGGATAAGAAGAGATTTACTTTTTTTCCTGTAACTAGGACATTGTTGTCAGGGCTGAAATGTTAGTCAAAGGCCAAGGGTTGGGGTTCAGGCAGTTGAGGTAATCATCAGAAGTATCTGGTTAGCTAAATCAGCTGAAGAGACAGTGGTGGGGTGGCAATCACAATATCTGGACTGGTCTACATCAGCTTTCAGCAAGTCCAGGGCTCAGGGCCATTTGGAGCAGTTTGTAGCCAACAGTTGATTCATGGATGGTGTCTGTCAGCTCAGTGTAAATCTGCTGGGATAGATATAAGCCAGGGACAGAAGTTAAAGTTAAGGAAAATCTTACATTCAGAACTATCCCCCTCAAACAAAATACCCACAGAAGGAGATACAAACTGTGGAGCAGAGACTGAGGGACCTCCACATAAAGCCAGACACTCTGAAGCTAATAGAAAAGAAATTGGGGAAGGCCCTTGAGGACATCGGTACAGGGGGAAAGTTTCTGAACAGATCACCAATAGCGTATGCTCTAAGATCAAGAATTGACAAATGGGACCTCATAAAATTACAAAGTTTCTGTAAAGCAAAGGACACCATCAAAAGGACAAATCGGCAACCAACAAATCAGGAAAAGATCTTCACCAACCCTACATCAGATAGAGGGCTAATATCCAATATATACAAAGAACTCAAGAAGTTAGACCCCAGAAAACCAAATAACCCTATTAAAAATGGGGTACAGAGTTAAACAAAGAATTCTCACCTGAAGAACTTCGGATGGCAGAGAAACATCTTTAAAAATGCTCAACTTCATTAGTCATCAGGGAAATGCAAATCAAAACAACCCTGAGATTTCACCTTACACCAGTCAGAATGGCTAAGATTAAAAACTCAGGAGACAGCAGGTGTTGGCGAGGATGTGGAGAAAGAGGAACACTCCTCCACTGCTGGTGGGGTTGCAAATTGGTACAACCGCTCTGGAAATCAGTCTGGTGGTTCCTCAGAAAACTGGGCATGTCACTTCTGAAAGATCCTGCTATACAATTCCTGGGCATATACCCAGAGGATTCCCCAGCATGTAATAAGGATATATGCTCCACTATGTTCATAGCAGCCCTATTTATAATAGTCAGAAGCTGGAAAGAACCCAGGTATTCCTCAACAGAAGAATGGATGCAAAAAATGTGGTATATATACACAATGGAGTACTATTCAGCCATTAGAAACTATGAATTCATGAAATTCTTAGGCTAATGGATGGAGCTGGAGACCATCATACTAAGTGAGGTAACCCATTCTCAAAAGATCAATCATGGTATGCACTCACTAATAAGTGGATATTAGCCTGGAAAACTGGAATGCCCAAAACATAATCCACACATCAAATGAGGTACAAGAAGAACGGAGGAGTGGCCCCTGGTTCTGGAAAGACTCAGTGTAGCAGTATAAGGCAAAACCAGAACAGGGAAGTAGGAAGGGGTGGGTGGGAGAATAGGGGAAGGGAAGGGGGCTTATGTGACTTTCGGGGACTGGGGTACCAGAAAAGGGGAAATCATTTGAAATGTAAATAAAAAATATATCGAATGAAATGAAAAAAAAAAAAAAAAAAAAAAAAGGAAATTGAAAGAAAGGAAAAAAAAAAAAAAAAAAAAAGAGAGAGAGAGACCATCCAGAGACTGCCCCACCTAGTGGTCCATCCCATATACAGTAACAAAACCCAGACACTATTATTGATGCCCACAAGTGCTTGCTGACCAGAGCCAGATATTGCTGTCACCTGGGAGGCTCTGCTAGTGCATGACAAATACAGAGGGGGACACTCTCAGCCAGCCATTGATCTGAGCTCCCAATGGGGGAGCTAGAGAAAGGTCCCAAAGTGCTGAAGGGGTTTGCAGCACCATAGGAGGAACAACAATATAAGCCACCCAGTACCTCCCAGAGCTCCCAGGGACAAAACTATCAACCAGATAGTACACATGGTATTACCCATGGCTCCAGATGCATAGGCAGCAGATGACCTTGTTGGACATCAAAGGGAGGAGAGGCCCTTGGTCCTGGAAAGGCTCGATGCCACAGTGTAGGGGAAAACCAGGACAGGGAAGCAGGAGAGGGTTGATAGGGGAACAGGGTGAGGGGATATGGCTTATGGGATTTTCTGGGGGGGACCAGGAAAGGGGAAATCATTAGAAATGTAAATAAAGAATAGATCTAATAAAAATAATAAATAAATAAATAAACAAACAAATAAAATGAATTCTCAGGATGGGTGGGAAAAAAAGAACTATCCCTGTCAGAAATGAGCAGCATGAGGAAGCTTAGGTTCTTGATTGACGGGGGTACTTATCTGGGTCCATTTGATCTAGGACAGGTGAATCCAAGTCATGGCCTCCTAAAGTGTACCTGAATTTAAAATTTACAAAAAGATAAAGTTTTAGATATATTAGCATCACTACTGTTTGTAATCTGTACAGAGATCTGCACTATAGAGAAAACAGCAGATAGATCCATGCCCTTGAATCATAATAAAAGCTTTGGGACAAAAAAAAATGACTTTGAGTTATAAACATGAACTTACTCTCCTCCATTCAGAGGGCTGGGGAGATATAGACTGAACAGAGAAAGTTTTTAGCACACTGAGAAGCACCTTTTAGTCTATACTTAGGAAACAACGAAAGGAAATGTTGAATTTTGAGCTTGTAACCATACTAGCAGTCAGTGGTGTAGTAGAGCCAGCCTAATAGCTTATCAGAACTGCATTGATACATATTGTAAAATCGGAACCTTTGAAGTCTTAACATCATATTGTTTTCTCAGACCCTGGCAACTCAAACCTCAAAGCCTTTTCCATTTAACCATTTCCTGGGAGACACAGGTTAATTACTGAGAGCAGTCACTGCAAAGCGAGTTCCTTTAAGTAGAGGGATAGTACAAGTTACATAGGAATATGTTGTGTGTGTTTGCCTTTCTTACCAGGAGACCAGACAGCTCTAGAAAAAGCAAGACCTGGTTTTTATATATGAATCGACCAGGCAGCTACTGCTAAATTGATAAAGCTATAGTTAGCCATCAACACCATCAGAGACCTAAGAAGGATAAATTTGAAGTATAAACCAAATAGCCTCTGTATCAATAAATGACAGAGACAGAGCCGCTACCTGGATGGCTGCCATAGGCTCCCGCTTGAAATCTCAGTCATTTCCATGGATGCACAGTGGCTTCAGTCTTTAGCCTTCACACAGTCCAGCACTAACTTGCTGACTGCCACACAGGGCAGCGTCAGCCTTCCACTGCCAGACCCAAAAGATCCGAGAGACTTTCCTATGGGTAAGGAACTCTAGAGAATGACCTACCTTGGCGAGGCCGCAAAGAGGGGCAGTCAATTCTCCAGCGTCTTGCTTGTCTACAGTCTGAGTGGTCCTGAGTGTGGGCAAGGCAAGGGACAGTTTCACCCACTGGGTAGCGTTACCACGATCCAGGGGGAGTCTTTGGAGGAGACCTCAGGGCTGTCTCTGGGAGTTGGCATTTTCTTCTAACAGGAAGCCTTCTGTTTGTCGAAACAGGGTTTCTCTGTGTAGCCTTGGCTGTCCTGGAACTCACTCTGTAGACCAGGCTGGCCTCGAACTCGGAGGTACGCCTGCCTCTGCCTCCTGAGTGCTGGGATTAAAGGCATGCGCCACCACTGCCTAGCTTCACTGGACACTTTGAATGTCATATTCAGCATGTCTCTGAAGAGTTTATGAAGGCTGTCTAGTAAGTGCATCTGACTTTAAATAATCTTGTCTTTAGTTATTTGTTTTTCTGCTTAACCTTGAAAACATACAGAAAGTTAAACAAAGCTTATCCCTGTTGATAAATAGCATTTATTTTTAGCATAAGTACAAGCACAGTTCTAAGCATGTCAAGGATTGTGATCATTTACAAGGTGACTGACTATTAACCTGTTTCCTAATTATAGCCTTAAAACATTACAAGGCTTGAATTTAAACTTTTAGTACCAAAATAAAACTTGAAATCATAGCTATAGCCCTAACTCCTTAGCTTCTCATCTCTTCCCCTGTGTTTTTAAATTCTTGTTTTTTTTAATCATTTCATCCTAATTCACCTTGTTTCTCAAGTTTCTGTTTTTCTTTATCTAGAATAACACAGCTTGCTGCCATCGTAGTTGGTCCAAAATCTCTAGTCAGAGCTTCTATCGTGGTCTTTTTAAAAGTCATATTTTTAATCAGAAGATCCAATTAGGGATGCCAGATAGTGACTGTCAGGTTGACATCAAAACCTGGCCAGAGGCAAGAACCTAAGCCAGGAGGTGAGTGGGGTGATTTTTTTTTTTTTTTGACAGCTTCCTTTCTGAAGTTTTCCTACACGGTTCTGCTTCTGGTAGCATTTTCTTTTTTAAATAATTTATTTATTATTATATGTAAGTACACTGTAGTTGTCTTCAGACACCAGAAGAGGGCGTCAGGTCTCATTACAGATGGTTGTGAGCCACCATGTGGTTGCTGGGATTTGAACTCAGGACCTTCAGAAGAGCAGTCAGTGCTCTTAACCACTGAGCCATCTCTACAGCCCCTTCTGGTAGCATTTTCTTTCACAACCCTTTAAGATGAATTCTCAGGCCTTGTCCTCTGGATCCTGAGCTGGTGGTGTATTCTACTAACTCAGGTGTGTATCTGGCCATAGGACTCTGTTTAAAGTAAAAACTAGAATTGTCAAAATTACTAGAAGAATCTTTGCACATTATCAAACCACTGACGCTTACAGACTCAATGAATTTTTGAGAACATTCAAGGACAAAAATTTTGGTTTAACCCACATTATTCTGAGACAAAGCTAACATCCTGAAGAACAGTTATTTAGCCATATTTTTGAAAGAGCAAAGAGTTTATGAACACAGTAAAAATCTCATTTATGTTGCCTTGATTGAGGAATATCAATTATTACATTTTTAATCATCATAACCTTTTCAGTGTTGTTTCCAAATTTTTTTTTACTGTGGAGCAAACAGGCTTATATTTACAAGCAACACAAACATAATACATGGGAGAAAGTCATTAGAAATCGCAAAAGGATCCGTTGAAACTCTATAGCATAGAGTTGTTTCAAGAACATGCAAGCATGTCCTCCTATAGAAGTACAGCCATACAGGAAAGGTAAACATAAGGACCTGAACCGTGACATACACTATAGCCCCAGCTCTCAGGATCTGAGGCCAGAAAGTCAGCAATTTAGTTAGGCTATATAATACCCTATCTAGGTACAGATACCCTGTCTTCCCGTGAAGGACTCCTTGGCCTAACACTTTCAAGGGCCTGGATTTAATTTCCAGCACTCAACCTGGTGTGGGGAAAGGGTGTGTGGGAAGGGGGGGAACTAGCTCACTTAAACATATTACTGAAGTCAGTGCATTCTTTTGCTGTTCCTGCAATCTGAAGTAACAAATCAAAACCCAGTCTGCTGAGTCCATGGCATGGCCACAAGTCTGGAAGGAAACTGCAAGAGCCCTGGGTTAAGTGTGGCCGGAGGAATGGAACAGGGTAAAGATACAATTTTCAGCTGGGGAGGGCTGATTTCTGAAAGCGACAATTTACCTTAGCCAAAAGGGGAAAGGAAAGTGGCCTTTTTAGTAAGAGGGAGGAGCCCACATCAATTTCTATGACAGTAGCATGGACGACAAGTAGCACCTTGTCGTCTGATAGTAGCACCTTGTCTGAGGGTAGCACCTTGTCTGGCCCATCCACTCAGCACTCAGAGAGGCCTTCCCCAAGGATGCAGGGTGCTGGCCTGCCACCCTGTCAGCCTTACTCACTATTGGCTCTGCTCTTTCTAATGAGGTGTTTGTGGAATTTATGGTCAGTGTTGATCTCTACATAGTCCATCTGATTAGTCGAGTTGAAGTCAACTCTTCAATCTGTTCTTGGGCTACATTCACATCCTCTGTGGGGTCCTCCAGGGTGATCTTGCCCTCACCTTCTGTGAACTCAATATGAACCTTTGGCATTTGCTGAGTGATTTTGGCCATGTTCTGCCCTTTCTTACCAATGATGAAATGGTGAAGCCAGGAAGGGGCAGAGACTGAGGAGACTGTAAAACTGTTGGCCTTGGCATAGACTTCAGTCAACGCTTGTCCCAACTTTTCAGGCTCACCTCTAAGTATCACAGTCTCAGAGATGCTGTTGGAGGGTGGGATCTCAACAGAAACTCGAGTTCTTTCCAGGATCTCTTGAAGTAAATTGCCATTTGTCCCGATAACATACTTGTGCCGAGATTTCTTCAACTCCACTGCAATGATCATAGTCTTCTTTTCTTCATAACTCTTCTTAATATGAGCCACAGCCTGAGCTAGCTGCCCTTTCTCTCCAGTGAAGATGATTTCAGTGTGGTTAACACTAGGTGGAGGGATGTTGATTTGTGTCTCTGTCTCCTGCATGATTTCACCCACAAGTCTATTGTATGGCCTAGCGACGAAGGGGTGGAAGACCTTCCCTACTTCTAACCTCTCTACAGCACGCTTGTCCTGCTCAGCAGTGATTAAGAGGACCTCATGGCATGCTTTCTTGATGCCTTCTTTGGTGCCAGTGATCTTGATCTGATTACTGGAGTCATCTGGGTGTGGGATCTGGATTTTGGTTGCAGTTTCTCTCCGTTTTTGCCAATAACAAAGCAATGGTGCTCTTTAGGAATGGGAACGGTTGCTGAGGCCTGTGTCTGTAGTCTAGCAACAATGCCTTTCCGGGTTTTCATGACGACATCCAGCTTCCCTGAGACCATGATGAAGAGACCTTGGTCTTTAGCCAGAGAGAGCTCCAGGTGAGCATTAGTCCTATGCATGATCTCAAGGCAGATTTTTGCTTGTTCACCTTCTCCAAACTGGTTCATGTCCTTGTATTTTCTCTCCTCTAGGGGTACGTGAAACACCTGAGTGATGACAGAGGCCTTGATGGGCCTCCATCAGGCTCCAGCACTTTCCAAGCAAGCTGTTTTCTCAGGAAGTGGAGGGAAGGCATCCTTGTAGGTTGGAGGGTCACTTTCCTCTTCTGAATTTAATGTGGCAACTTTGATTTGTTGCGGAACCAGCCCACTTCAATGTTCAGCAAAGCTCTCTTGGGTCAAACTGTAACGAAGCTCATGGTTGATCTCAAGTCCACACGACACAGCAAAATGCTCAGTAGTCAGAAAGTCCACCCTGAGGTTGCCTCTGTCAGCCTGCCAGTTGTGTTTTTTGTTTGTTTGTTTGTTTTGTTTTTTTTGTTTTTTGTTTTTTTTCAAGACAGGGTTTCTCTGTATAGCCCTGGCTGTCCTGGAACTCACTCTGTAGACCAGGCTGGCCTCAAACTCAGATATCCGCCTGCCTCTGCCTTCCAAGTGCTGGGATTAAAGGTGTGCGCCCGCCCAAAGTAATTGGTTTGGTCATTGTGGAGAGCTGACTGCGCCTTTAAGATGGCGCTGCCTGAGCCTGGCCGCCTGGAGTAAACAAGTCCGTATAAGGCTTGGGGCGTGGATCAATTAGTGGCCTGATCTCACGCCTTGTGGCTCAGCCAATGGCAGAGTGAAACGTCATCTCAGACCATGGGCCGTCCTAGCGAGGGTATATCAGTAACGCTCAAGGGAGATTCAGGGGCACATCCAGCAAGCTGTAACTTAGCATACATTCTGAGTAAACTCTCTCTGGAAGGAACTGGTGTGCTAGTCTTTTTTCCTTCTGGTCCGGAGATCGGCGCGGCACAGGTCATGCCATTTCCATATGCATGTTGTTATAGTTGTCCTCTCTCCCAAATCATCTCCCCCCCTCAGCTAAAAACATTCTTCTTACATGTATTAAAGGGTTATTATTACTCAAGAACATCCTTTGTGTGCCCAACAGGTTTATGTTAGTGGAATCTCAAAATGTAAGAGGTAGATTTGAAATTTGTTTTTGGTGTTGTGGTTGGAAGACAGGACCTATTACCTTGAATACGTTAAGTCATGCTGAACCACTGAGCTACACTCCCTGTCTAATACACTCCCAGTCCAAGAATCATATGTCAATGTCCTGAGGAGACTTGAACACATACCTATTCACCACTGACAGGGAACTGATGGCAAGCCGAAGCCATAGTACTGAGATGCTCACTCTCCAGTCTCAGGTCCTGTCCCACCTCCCCTGCAAGAACGCAGTGCGAAGGGGCAGTAAGAGGAACTGCATTTGGAGGCAGTGGTGGTTTAGCAGTAATATGAGCATTCTGAGACCAGGAAAGCAGCTGCTGAGACACTGGTAGGAAACCGAACAAGTCTGTACCCCACCCCGACCCCACGAGCTGGTCCTGGATGCTGGAGTTGCAGGTCCCTGGAGCAGCAGGTCTCACAGGCTACAGACAGCTGCAGGAATGATTCAGATCTTCAGCAGAGGTGAAGCTTGGCATGGCGTCTCAGAGGATGAGGCAGTGAGAGCCTTAGACCGTCCGTGCTCCTCCCTCAAGTCTGTGCGGTGGGAGTCTGGTTCTCACAGTTTGGAGATGTCAGTCCATCATGGCAGCAGAAACAGGTTCTTTGCAAAGGCCCTTGTGCTGACAGAAGTGAGGCAGACAAAGCACAGGGTGCTAGACTGCACTTCATCCTATGCTGCATCGGATGTTGGGCTTGTGGGAAGTACTGCACTACTCAGGGATGGGATAACACAGCCTCGGATGAGGACCCCAGACTGGATGAGAAATAATGCAGACTGAGGCTATAGCTGGTGTTCACTAACTTCTGGATACCCAGACACTGTTGGGAATCAGGAGGAGTCAGAACGGGGGCTATAGGTTGTCGAAGATTAGCCCCTGGCTGGGGGTAGGAAGAACTCCTGCCTTGCTTAGTGGCAAGTGCCCAGGGACACAGGAGGGGCTTCTGTGGGAAACTTAGGCAGTGTGGCTCTATATGACGAAGGCATTCCCTCACCTCACTGCTATTCTTGATGACAGTCCTTGGCTCCAAACTGTTCATTGATCGTTCGTTGTGGAGAACAGGTGCATATGGCTTCCTCTGGGTGGACCTGAGATTAAATACCTGAGTTTGCAGAAAGAAATGTCCAGGAAGGGAAGCTTATTGGCTAAACCTCCAAGCCCCATCTACATATCTAGATATTAGCATGGAGAACTCTGTGTTCTGTGCTGTGTGCTAGTGGTCATATTTCTTTATGTGGGGAGTAGTGGTCACGTGTGACAGGCCAGGAGTCTGGTTGTGAGTAGATGGAACCTGCTGTCCCAGGTATGAGGGACACCTCATCTCACCTGTCTCACCTACCTCAGTACCCATTGCCACTGGCAACTGATGCCTATTTGTTTTCTCCTGCCTTAGGCTACCAAGAGCTGACTGAGGCCACTAGTGGTGACTTACTGAATAAAACTGCAGCCCTCATGGCCAGCAGGAAGCCAGCAGGCCCACGATCTCTCACCGCAATCCTCTTGACTGCTGTTTTACAGCGCCACCTTGTGGCAGAAAGAAAAGCATTAGACAGAGTGGACTCAGCGCCTTCCTCTGCGGGCTTTGAGTCCCCAAGACTGACCCTTTTGTTTCAGAGGAAGCACCCGAGGATCCAGTATCTAGTGGTTTAGAAGAGGAGGTTCTAGAAGAATATTAAAAGAACTCTGTATTATGTGAAGCTTGGGTTTTGAAGCCTGCGCATAAAACCCAAATTCCATTATAGTTAACTTATCTTTGAAATTTGTCCTTAAATTATCCTCAATAAGCGGGGGTGGGGTGGGATGGGTGGTGGTGGTGGTGGTGGTGGTGGCACACGCCTTTAATCCCAGTACTTGGGAGGCAGAGGCAGGCGGATTTTGGAGTTCGAGGCCAGCCTGGTCTACAGAGTGAGTTCCAGGACAGCCAAGAGAACACAGAGAAACCCTGTCTCATAAAAAACAAAAAACAAAAAAGACCCCAAAAAACAAAAAACAAAAAACAAAACAAAACAAAATTATCCTCAACAGAAAGTAGGACCTGATATAATGTGAATGCTGAATGATCTGAAAAATGGATGTGATAAATTGTGTTTTCCAGTGTGGTGATTCTATGTTCCTTTAGGAGTTGAGGCCTTAATGGGAACTCCTTAGGTCATCTGGGGTGTGCCCTTGAAAGAGATTAGGAGACGCCCTCATAGGTATGTCTGTCCCTGTCTCTCTGTCTCTCTCTGTGCTAATCTAACAATTATTTATTTTTAATATATATGGGTGTTGTGTGTACATGTATACACACATACACACACACACACACACATGCCATGTGTATATGGTGCCTGCAGAGGTCAGAAGAGGGTATCAGATCCCCCTGGAACTGGAGTTACAGACAGCTGCAAGCCACCATATAAGTGCTGGGGATTGAACCCTGGTCCTCTGGTGCTTTGAACTGCTGAACCAACTCTCCACCTCCATAATATTTAATCTTAAGCTCCCTTAGGAGATACACTTCTGAGCATGTCTGTGGGTTGTTCCCAGACAGGGTTGACTAAGGACAGAAGACATTCCATGAGGGCTCCCCTGGACCAAATGAAAAGGAGAAAACAATCTGAGTTCCAGCACTCATTTCTCTCTCTGTTCATCTGTGTATCAGCTGCTTCACTCTCCTGCCGCCACGCCTTTACCTCCATGATAGACCACACCCTCAAACTCTGAGCCAAAATAGACCCTTCCTCCTTTAACTTGCTTCTGTTGGATATTTAGTCACAGCAACAGAAAAAGTACCAAATTCAAAGGTCAAATGCAGGTGAGCCTTGTGTGCAAGCCTGAGGGGTGAGCTTGGTGGTAACAGAGAAATGGGAACACCCCACTGTGGTAGTTTGAATATGTTTGGTCCAGGGAGGGACATTAGGAGGTGTGGCTTTGTTGGAGTAGGTGTGGCCTTATTGGTGGAAGCCTGCCACTGTGGGGGTGGGCTTGAAGACCCTCCTCCTAGCCACATGAAAACCAGTCTTCTAGCAGCCTTCAGAGGAAGATACAGATCTCTCAGCTCCTCCTGCACCATGCCTGCCTGGACACTGCCATGTTCCCACCTTGATGATAATGGACTGAACCTCTGAACCTGTAAGGCAGTCCTAGTTAAGTGTTGTCCTTATAAGAGTTGCCTTGGTCATGGCGTCTGTTCACAGCAGTAAAACCCTACCTAAGGCATCAACCCTCTGAACGTTTGCTCAAGTCACTCAGAGCATGCAGCCATTAGGTTCTGATGCAGATGATGATTGCCTGTCTTCAGGTGGCTGTAGCAGCATGGCTCCAGCTCTCTCTCAGGTCCACAACGTAGGAATGACAGTTCCCTGAGCAGTCATCATAAGGCTTGGAAGTGTGGCGCTTGGTGGGTCCAAGTTCTGTCACACTTCATTCACCAGAGATGTGCTGAGCATCTGGGAAGCTGAGTCATCTCTCTAGGTCCCTGTCCCTCTCCTGGTAAAGTCACCAGAATTCAGTCCTTAGAGCTCCAACCTCACAATGTAATCTAATCATTTCCCTAATACCCTTCCTTTAAACCTAGGGCTGAATTAAATTTTCACTCTGTTAATAATATTAACAGAAAACTTTGGAGCCTAGATCCAGTGTTTAGGGGGATGAATCACATTCACATCATAAAGGGTTGAGAGTGAGGGAGGGCTGTGCTCCAGAGATGATGCTGGTTTGCAATCCCACCAGTACCAAGCTCCATCATCTAGGCTTCTAGACATCAACTCTTCCCAGGCAACTGGTGCATCTCCATGGACCAGAGGCAAGATGAATACAACTCTGCCTAAGCCAATGGGTTGGTCAGCCTGTGGGTCCAGTCCTTTCCTGAGGAGGACAGGTACTATGGGGGGGTGGGATTTGTAAGCTTGATGTATAGAGGGAATTGTTTCAATGTTCTTGGCACTGAGTTCACTGGGACTTTCCCAGGGCTGCACAATTTTTTTTCCTCTAAACCATTATAATTTCTTATCAGTCCATAGCCTTCCAAAATCATAGTGAGATTTCATTGTATAAAGTCACTGTGAACAATAGCCTTGGACTTTTCTTGCAGATGGCTTTCTAGTTGCACTGGCTGCCTCCGGTAGGTCAGCTGAACGTGTTGCATATGGGGGCTTCAATCAGGGTTCGAGTTCATAGCACATTTCCAGACCGTTGTGAGCTGCTGTGTAATGCTGGGGACTGAACGTGCTTGGAAATGTGCCCTTTCACCTGTCCCAAGAAGGAATTGGTCAGCTATGAAACCACCTGATTTCTAGCTCAAGAAACTGAAGCTCAGAGAGGTAACTCAGTCTGCCCAAGAACACTCAGGAGTGGGTGACCATCTGGGAGCCTCCAGCCTCTGCTTAGTGTTGTTGGTAATGGGTCCTGGGAAAATAACCACTCAAAGCAAGGCAAAACATCTTGTTTCTGCAGGGGAGAGCATGGCCGTGCTGACTCAAGTGGGCAAGTACACCCACCAATGGGAGTCCCTCTGGTCCTGTATTTCACTCTGAACAGTCATCTTTTCTTTCAAATTATGAGGCTGTGTGTGGGATTGAGTATGTGAGTGCAAATGTCTGTGGAGGCCAGAGTCACTGGATCACCATGAAACTAGAGCTCCGGGATTCTGTGAGCATCTTGACATGGGTGCCGGGAACCATCCTTTAGTCCTGTGCATTCTCTTAACCACTGAATCTTGAGTCCTTTGGCCACAGACTCATTTGTAGCAGGCTAACTTGGAACAGCACAAATGATTGGCAACCCTGAGCATGTGCTGTGCTGACCCTGGAGGAATCGGACTTTCTGCCAAGGGGCCTTTTTACTGTTTGTTTTTAAAGATACATTTATTTATTTATTTATTTAGATTTACTTATTTATTATATGTAAATACACTGTAGCTGTCTTCAGACACTTAAGAAGAGGGTGTCAGATCTCATTATAGATGGTTGTGAGCCACCATGTGGTTGCTGGGATTTGAACTCAGGACCTTGAGAAGAGTAGTCGGTGCTCTTAACCGCTGAGCCATCTCTCCAGCTCGATACATTTATTTTTATTTCATATGTATGGGTGTTTTTTCCTCGTGTGTAACTGTCTACCTACCATGACTGTGTCTCATACCCTTGGAGGCCAGAAGAGGGTGCTGCATTCCCTGGAACTGGAGTTACAGATAGTTGTGAGCTGCTGTGGGGTGCTGGGAATTGAACTGGGGTTCAGTGCAAAAGTATCTGGTGATTTTAGTCACTGGTTGGCTTTGGTACCCTATTTGTTTTTATATGACATTCTATCTTATTTTAACCCTTTAATAGAAAGGACAGCCCATCCCGGCCTGTCTCTGCTGACAGCTTGGAACAGGCTTTCCGGTGCAGTAGTTGTTGCGTTGGATAAAGCCTGGGGAGCATCTTGAATGTATGTTTCACACAGCTGCGGCTGTGGCAGCACATTCTAGTGAAGGTAGGCGCAGCCCACATGCATCTACCTAATACCAGAAAATTGCTTGTTACTTCTAAACTCCAAGTGCAACTTGACATCTCACAATTTTATGTGCTAAACCTGATGATTATAAGTTGGCGAAGGCATTCTGTGGTCACTGTGGTGCAGGACAGAGATGGAGCCACAATGACTTGGGGGAATTACAGGCAAATCCAGCCTTGAGTTCTGCCACTGTACAAAGCCCCTGGGTGCCTGGGAAATCCTCGGAAGTTTCTGATGTGTGACGGGAAAAGCAGCTTCTTCCACATACTTCCTGCATGTTCCTGTCCCCTCCCCAGAACTGTGAAGTGGCTCCCCTGGTGGAGGGAACTGGAGACCAGAAGAGCGTGGTCACAGTGACTTAGAGTCTAGGCTGGTGATTGAGATTTCTAGATGGGGAGTAGCTGCTGCTCAGGAAGCAGCTAATTAAGCAGGAGACTCTAATTAAGAAGTGGAGCTTTTGCTACAAGCCCCAGCTGCTGCCCAGCAGAGCAGAGAGAGCCTGCTCTCTCAGTTCAGGCTCCTCCTTGTGTGGTATTAGCTCACTAGGGACCTCGAGGGCAACACACAGTCTCTCTCTGCTGCTGTTTTGAAGGCTATTAAATGAGGATGCTAGCCCTCAAAATGGGTGATTCCAGAGAGCAGGTGCAATGTGCTTTGGAGATGCTTTCCCTCTGGATAATTCTGTCTACATTGCAGGGTCCTCCTCATCCTCTGTGCATTCCACCAGAGGCCAATTATCATTTCTAGAGGATTCTGCTCTGTAAAGCCAGCTGTAGCGAACTGTTCCTTTCTTATGTTTCTGTATCCCAACTTAACTTCTGTTTGCAGATGCATGCCTCTAGGCTGGCACTCCGAGGTTCCCCTGGGATGTACCATACCCTAGAGACTGAATACCATGCCAAATCATGTGTAGGCAGAGGTCAGAAGCCTCTGCTGAGATTTCTTCCCTACCATCTGGGCCTCAGGAGTGGTCCATGGCTGGTTGCCATGGAGACGGCATTTCCATCTGTTGAGGATGCAGCTTGTGGTGGATGACAGTAATAATGGCCACAATTATCCTCCATTCCCGTGTTCACATCCCTTGGTAGTTCCCTCTCTCCAACACTGGCTGCAGGCTGCGCCATGTGACTCCCTGTGGCTAATTGATCAGAGGGAGATGTAAACTAGGCAGAAATGGAAGAATAACAGAAACAGAGCTTTGATCACTGCAGCTTTGCTGCTTGGAGTCCTGGCACTGCCATTAGACACGCCTAGGTAAGCTGCCTGGAGCAAGGTACGAAATACAGGTTAATAAAGAGAAACCCAGGGATTTGAGTCACCCCAGCCAAGGCTGACTCACCAACTGACCACAGTCAGGATCAGTCAGGTGTGATTCAGGTTAAGAAAACTACCCAGAAAACCGATGACCTCGAGAGAAACAAGTGAATGTTCCCATTTTAAGTGTTCAGGTCATTAGTTATACAGTGAAAGCCAACTGATACACAGTTTCCCCCTACACTTCCATCTTTGCACCTTCTTCCTAGGTATAGAATTGTCCCCTGTATAGAAGAAGCTTTCCTACCACGTATAAGGCTCCAAAATGCAAGGCATAAGTTATCTCATCTTATAGTAGTGAGCAAGGACATGCTCTCTGGAGTTAGCATTTGTAAAATGCCATTTGATAAGGCATAACAAAGGCTGTTAAATCATCATCGTTGTTTTGTTTGTTTGCTCCTTTTTTGGAGATAACGTTTTCTATAACCAGGCTAACTTGATCCTGACTATGTAGATCAGGCTGGTCTCTAGCATCCACCTCACAAGTACTGAGATCACAGGTGTGGCATCACAGGTGTGGCATTACAGGTGTGGCATCACAGGTGTGGCATCACAGGTGTGGCATCACAGGTGTGGCCACCTAACTGGCTTTGTAGTCACTCTTTGTTTCATTTAACTAAAAAAAATGTAATCTGAAATTTGAGGGAAAAAATAAGATGTGGGATCTTGTTGTGTTACCTGGGCTTAAGTCTGGTCCTAAGCATAAGAAAGAGCTCAAGAGATTCCCCTGCTTCAGACCCCTGAGTAGCTGGGGTTACAGAAACATGCCATTTCACCTGATACAGATTGTTTTTTAAAAAAATCAAATCTCTGCACAAGATTATTTTGATGATAGTGTTACTTATACTATCAAAAAATATAAATCATCTACATGTCCAACAACATAACATGGAAGTCGTGTATTTCCATGATCACAATCACAAAGAATTTGAAAACAATATACAACAGTGTTTTGGAGTACAGTAAACTATTGGGTACATGTAAAATCACATAGGCACACACTCTTTTTATTCTCCAAGACAGGGTTTTTCTGTATAGCCCTGGCTGTCCTGTAACTCACTCTGTAGACCAGGCTGGCCTCGAACTCAGAAATCCACCTGCCTCTGCCTCCCAAGTGCTGGGATTAAAGGTGCGCACCACCACTGCCTGGCAAGGGCATACATACACTCTTATATATTCAAAAGCAGTAGAACGGTGGTGCTGGTGACGTGTTGCAGCAGGTAAATGCACCACCTGCTGCCAAGCTGATGACCTGTGCTCAATTCCTGAAACCCACATTGGGGAAAATGGACTCCCAAAAGTTGTCCTCTGACCTACACATATGTGCCATGACATGCATGTCCATGCGAACACACAGTAGATAGATAGATAGATAGATAGGTAGATGATAGATATGTTTTAGGAAGCGAGGGTTGCTAATAGTCTTGGGATTGGGTGCAAGGACTGTGGCTGACCCACATTTCATTCTTATTTATGTTTCTGGGTCTTTCACACTTTGGTGGGTAGGGGTCATTTTTATGATCTGAACATCACAAAAACCCTATATGAAGTCAGAAGACAGATGACAAGTTATGAGAATACAGCAATAACATCTACGCCAAGCCACAGACCAAATCTTCCTGATTAGCAATTCGGCCACAAGCAAACAACAGTAAAATCAGCAAGGTATGGTAAATTGTGTGGCTCACATAGACACTCAGCCTCACTCAGAACTATAGGAAATAGATGTTAAAACAACACCATGGGTGGGCAGGGAGATGGCCGCATTAGGAAAGTGCTTGCCAGCAAGCATGAGCACCCATGCTTGATTCCCAGAAACAATGTGAAATGCCAGGCATGGTACACGCGTTACTCATAATCTCAGCACCGGGGAGGTGGTGGCCTGTGGGTCCCCACAGCTTGCTGGCCAGCCAGACTAACTGAAGTGATAAGCCCCAGGTCCCAGTGAGAGACCCTGTTTCAAAACTCATGGGGGACGACTCCTGACAAATGATACTCAAGGTTGACCTGTGTTCTCTACACAAACTCGGGTACAGCCACTCCCACAAACATGTGCACCTACACACACACACACACACACACACACACACACACGAGCACCCTCCTATACACCGAGTCCTATGTCTTTACTCAAGAGCAATGAAAACCTGTGTCCACACAGAGACTGAACAGGAGTGCTCGCAGGAGTTATCACCATCACCCAGAGCAACACGTGCCCAGGATGCCGCGTTGCTCATTATGACAAGGGGTGAGATGCTGATGTCTGCTGCGGGTGGACAACCTCGAGAACATGATGCTGTGTGAGAGAAGTCAGAACCTAAAGCCCCACGTTATACAACTGCATACACACAAAACAGCCAAGGTCAATGTTTGAGGTGGGCATCCTCCACAGGAGCACAGAAGATGGGGAATCAAAGGTCTGTTAACAGAATCAAGGCGTCTTTTTAATTGATGAAACCACTCAAAAAGTAGGGCTGACACAGGCCTGTAATCCCAGATGCTCGGGTGAAAAGTATGCCTGGGCTGTGTTGAGTTCACAGCCAGTCTAGACAAATCAGCAAGACCATGTCTGAGAACAACAAAGTTAAACTGAATTAAAAAGAGTTCCTATCACTCACAAAGCCCGAAGTCAACCTACAACACAGTAGAACCAACCAGCCAAACAAACAAACAAACAAACAGTAAGTAAGTAAATACATAAAATAAATAAGGTGATGATGGTTACTTAACTCTGGATATTAAAAAAAAAAAAACAGTGTCCTCTACACTTTCTATGGGTCCCTCATATGAATGTAATCAACAGAAAAAAAAAAAAAACAACAAAAACAAAGATCTTATGAGTAAAAGATATAATAAATAAAAATAAAACTATAAGTAATATGATAAAATAACTAAAATATAATAAAAATAAGAGCAAGAGAGATGGCTCAATAGTTAAGAGTGCTTGTTATTCTTCCAGAGGACCTGGGTTCTATTCCCAGCACCCACATGGGCAGCTTACAATTGTCTATAACTCTAGTCCCAGGGGTTTCCAGCGCCCTCTTCTGGTCTCCAATAGCATTGCACTCAAGCAATGCACATTATACATGTAGGCAAAAAACTCATACCCACAAAATAAAATACATTTGAGATGATAGTGAGCAGATTGTCTACTGTGTCACAATTCCTGTGGGGGTTTTTTTGTTTGTTTTTTGGATTTGGTTTTTTTTGAGACAGTTTCTCTGTATAGCCCTGGCTGTCCTGGAACTCACTCTCTAGACCAGGCTGGCCTCAAACTCAGAAATTCACCTGCTTCTGCCTCCCAGAGTGCTGGGATTACAGGTGTGCACCACCACCGCCTGGCCTCACTAATTATGGGGGTGAGGTGCTAGGGAGATGGCTCAGTGTGTGAAGTGCTTGCCATGCAGGCGTGAGGACTCAGCTGGGATTTCCAGCGCCCATGTGCAATCAGAGTTACCTATCTGCATTTCTTTTCTTTTCTTTTCTTTTCCTTTCCTTTCCTTTCCTTTCCTTTCTTTTCTTCTCTCTCTCTCTCTCTCTCTCTCTCTCTCTCTCTCTCTCTCTCTCTCTCTTTCTCTGTGGTTTTTTGGATTTGTTTTTTTCGAGACAGGGTTTCTCTGTATAGCCCTGGATGCCTGGAACTCACTCTCTAGACCAGGCTGACCTCGAACTCAGAAATCCACCTACCTCTGCCTCCCAGAGTGCTGGGATTACAGGCGTGTGCCACCACCGTCCGGCCACAATTCCTGTCTTAGTTGGGGTTTTACTGGTTGAATCATGACCAAGGCAACTCTTGTAAGGACAACATTTAATTGGGGCTTACGGGTTCAGAGATTCAGTCCATTATCATTAAGGTGGGAGCAGGGCAACATCTAGGTAGGTATAGTGCATGCAGAGCTGAGAGTTCTACATCTTCATCTGAAGGCTGCTAGTGGAAGACTGACTTCCAGGCAGCTAGGAGAAGGGTCTTAAAGCTCATGCCCACAATGACACACGTACTCCAACAAGGCCACGCCTCCACGTAGTGCCACTCCCTGGGCGGAGCACATACAAACCATCACAATCCCCTGAAATGCAGCATAGCCACTCTCTTTTCAACAGTGTCACATTCGGGTTTGTAACTCAGTCACAGATGATTCACATGGGAGGAAGCTGGGTGTGGTGGCACATGCCTGTCACCTAGCACTGGGGGAGAGGGGACAGAGGCAGGAAGATCTGGTGATTAAGGCCATTTTCCACTGCTCAATCAGTGAGATCAGCCTGGGTTACATGAGACCCTATCCCAAATTTAAGTTAAAATTAAGATTAAACTTGGTTAAGTAGAGTACACAGAAGGCTCTGGATATGTGCGGTGTAAACCCCATACCCCTGTATAGAACGGGCTCAGGCCTCCATGGATTTGGACAGCACCAAGTCCTTGAGAATTGTGAAGGCAATGTGTACACTATACAGTTTGCTACACTAAACACACGGCAGGATGCAGCTCCGCTTCTCAGACTGGCAGCATCTGTAAACGTGCAGACAGGATGATCTCTGTGCTACCGATAAAGGTATACAATGATGCCATTTTTGAAGGATCATTTAGCCAGAAAGAAAATCTCTCAGTCCGCAGGAACCACTAGGGTGTGGAGGATCCCGGGAGCTGGAGATAAACTCAGGTCAACTGGAGCCACAGCATGCAACTGGGAGAATGTCAGCTGTCACAAAGTAGAGGAGGAGCCACTGTTGTGCAAAGGTTTGCAAAGATGTGTCTTAGGTGACAATAGCACGTGACAGAAGTGCCTGTTTCAGTGGGGAGAGGGCACACTTATATGAACATAATATCACAAAAAAGATTTGCTAAACTGGTTTACACAATATGGGATGGGTAGTCCTGCAAAGGCTGTGGGAAAGCCAGAACAGTAACTGCTCAGTCCCTGAGGCCAGGAACCTCAGCAGTCTCAATCTGATGCCAAAGGCCTTGAGGATTACAGACAGCGTCTGGTCCTCAGGCCACACTGGAAGGCTCAAGAAGCTGGTTCTGATGTCAGTGAAGGACAGAGGTAGCGGCAGCATTGGCAACAGGAGCAGCAGCTGCAGGTTAGATACACTAACAAACAAGAGGAGAAGACCAGCAGGCAAAGCTCCCACAGCTTTGGCTGGTGAGATGGCTCAGTGGGTAAAGGCATTTACCACTAAGCCTGATGCCCTAAGTTGGATCTTTGACACCCACATGGTGGAAGGAAAGAACTGATTCCTGCAAGTTGTTCTCTGACCTGTACACATATTCTGCAACATGGATGTCCATGTGTTCTCTCTCTCTCCCTTTCTCCTCCTCCTCCTCCTTCTTCTCTCTCTCTCTCTCTCTCTCTCTCTCTCTCTCTCTCTCTCTCTCCTCTCATACACACACACACACACACACACACACACACACGGTGGGGGGAATAGCAAGAAATGTTTTTTAAAAAGTCAGCTTTTTTCCCTTTGGACCTCCTTATATTTAAGCTGCCTCCAGAAGGTTCCATCTACTCTGGTAGAGAACCTTCCCTGCCTGTTAGTCTTTCTTATTGACCCACTCAGAGGTGAGTCTTTTCAAGATTCAGTGAACTTGACAGCCACGGTAAACCATAACAGAAGGGAGTCAGTAGGAAGTAGCGGGTGCTACTCTCCGGGGGACTGGAATCCAAGCTTGTGCCCCCACTCTCGCAGCCTTGGCTCCGCCTCCTCAAGAACAGGCACGAATATGGGGCAGGACAGGATGCGGTGCACAGGCAAGAGTGATGGTGGGTTCTATGGGGCAGAGGCTGCCTCTGGGGATCCAAGCTCGCCCCACCCCATCTTGCTTCTGCTTCTTTTGGAGACCATGGCAGGTTGACTTCTCTGAATAGCGAAGTGCTATGAGGGCGGGTGGGTGGGAGGATGTATAACCGAGAGGGGACAGCCCCACTAAGCTAAGGCAAGTTAAGGCAGCCTTTCTGAAGGCTCTTCCATGGAAGAGTAAGGATAAAGTTAACAGTAAGATAAAGATCTTGGGAGCTGCAGGAGCCGCAAGGAGAGTTATGCTGCAGCTCTGTGTGCAACTCTGAGGTGCCCACGGAGGGACGGCTAAGGTGGTCGGCAAGTGGTACAGACAGGAGGCTTTTAGAGTGTCTAAGGAGTGCCATCTCATCACAGCCTGCCGAAAGGACGACGCCGGCCACGGCTGACAGCTGCAGGTTTTTGGAGGCAGGAGGCAGCTGCGGGAGCCAATGTTCTATGCCACCCAGGTGTGGTGTCTTAGAGGCTGAGTCTCAGGCTCCGTGGGTTCCCAATGTGTCTGTCTTTGGCAAGTCCTCAAATTGGCCTTCCTTCTTCCAAGAGCGTCCGATGCCAAGCCCCTGGTGGAGTGAGTGGGAGTCCTTTAGAAACCAGCCTTTTTATTCTGAGAAGTCCTACAAGGAGAAACTAGCCCCTCCAGAGTTCCTCCACACAGCAACAGGGCCAACTGAGCTCCGATTGGCTGAATGCATGTACACGCAAATAAGGTACAAGATGGGGGCCAATCAGGGTACAGCTGTCAAACCGGAGCGGAGAAAGAGAAAGCCTTCCCATACTCGAAGGTGTTCTTAATTAGGTCAACAGGCCCCCACGTCCCTCACCATGACGTTAAGGAAGTGGGCACTGAGCTGTCAAACCTAGTTCCCTCAGTTTCTGGTTGCTATAGAAATGCTCTGATCACCTTTGCACCAGAAACTGCGGCACTGTCCAAGAGCCAATCGTTGCTGCCGTTGCTATGGTGATGTTGCTAGGGCAACCGTGTGATCCTTGAGGATCTGCAACCTGCTTCTCTGCCTCAGGTGTACCTGGCGCTCTTGTCAGTTCAGTCTGGGGTGGGCAGGCTGTCAATCAGCGGTGCTGCCAGCTTAGCCTTGCTTGAGCTCAGGCAGCTGTCAGAAAGCTCCTCATGGGAGCCCCTGCAACCCCTACCATCTACACAGTGCACAGAAAATTCTGTACGCAGATTGAATGGGGTGCTTGTGGTGGTGATGGTGTGAAACCCAGGGCTATGCTAAGTCCAGTGCTCTACCACAGAGCTACATCTGCATCTCTTGCTCATTTTTAATTAGAAGATAATATGAATGGCGTGAAAGGGAAAGGATAATAAACATAAAATGTTCAGTAAGTCAGTGTCTTATCATGATGACGTTGTAAAAATACATTGCTTAAAGTGAAAAGCCAGGGTTTGGGCAGATGGCTCAGTGGTTAGGAGCACTGACTGCTTTTCTAGAAGACCTGGGTTCAATTCCCAGCAACCACATGGCAACTCAAAACTGTAACTCACAACCTCACATAGAGATATATGCAGGCAAAACACCAATTTACATTAAATAACAATAAATAAATTTAAAAATTAAAGTGAAAAGCTACCTCTTTGAAGCAGCCTTCTGTGACTCCTGTGAACCCAGGCCTCAGAACCTCAGCCTGTATTCTTTGCAATAATATAATATTTAGAAATTATGACTTTTGTATCCTTTTTAAAGATTTGCCCCTCCTGAGAGCTGGGGACATGACTTGGTGGTTAAGAGCACTTGTTGCTATTGCAGACCTGGAGTTCAGTTCCTAGCATTCACCTGCTGACTAACAACTATCTGTAACGCCAGTTCCAGGGGACCTGGTGCTCCTTTCTGGCTTCAGTGGACATTGCATACACATGATCCATAGACAAATACGAAGACAAAAACCAATATGTATTTTGCAAAGTAAATGCTTGGTTTCTCCCACCAGCCCTTGGGCTTCGCTGAGACTCTCTTCTCTGTCTATTGTGTGCACAGCTGTGGCCTTGTTGCTGGGTCTGAACAGATGTGCTAGAACACTGTAACAAAGAGGCCCCCAAACTGAACCACTCAAGTCACACAGGATGTTCTCACACCTGTGAGCATGCAGACAGGCGGATCAGCCTGCTGTGAGAGTCTGAGGGATTCCCAATCTTCAGCGTTCCTCAGACTACCTCCGTCCTCAGTTACAGAAGCCAAGCTTAGTTCACAGTCTTACACTAAGGCTGCTCCCTTGGGCCTTAGCTCCCAGGTGCTGCATGCTCTGACTCACTCTCCTAACCTGACACTCGCGCACCGTGCAGCTTTTCAGGCCCTAGAACAAGTCCCCTGAGACGAGACCAGCCTCTCTGGCAGTGTGATATGTTTGTGTCTCTTTGTGTGTGTGTTTGTCCTAAGTTTTACACATTTATTCACACCCCTGATATTTGGGCAAGTGACTTCACCTTTAATTATTATTATTTGTGCATCACTTTCTCTTGTATAAAATTTGCCTTCCAGGGTTGTTTAGAGTTCAGCATGAATGAGGCCTTAAGGACTGACTTAGCGCTATCTGACTGACAGGCACTCAGTAAGAGCTGATGCTATCTTTGGAGTCTCTCAGCATCCCTAGAAGATGCACAGTCAACATCGTCTCATTCATCTCTAGATGTAGCCCTGAAAGCCCAGCAAACAGATTCAACCTTCCAAGGCCGGAGTGCTGGCAGATGGCCCAGGCTGGGCTGACTACAGGTTCAAGACTCATTATACCAACAGAATCAGGAAGACTCCCCTTCCGGTTTGTGATAAGCAAATGGCTTTCCTTCTTCCTGCCTAAGCCTATAGCAACCTTGATTCATAATGCCACTGTCTTATCTACTATGGTTCAAACTCTGTAACTCCTAGCACATAGGCTAGGTCACATGATATGGAAACACCCCCAAACCTCTAAGAACAAGAAATCATCTTTGTCCCCTGAACTGAAGGCAGTGTCTCCTTGAGTTCGGCTCACTACCCATGGCTGGTACACTAACTCCTGTCTGAGCTCACACTCCTATGGGCAGTTTTTCTCAGCATCTTTCAGAATATGTGTTCTGTTTTCTGAAAATTACCTAACAGTAGGCACATCAAGGCATTCTTCCAAACTGTCAGCCCACGATAGGACTTGGCTAGCAAGTACACATTGTGGGTGCTCATTCCAGAGAGCCTGAGTTCAATCCCTGGAACTTACACAGAGGTGGAGGGAAAAACTTGCCTGACCAGAGCTGACTTCTGATCTTCACATACACACTGTGGCCCTAAAACCCCAAAAACAACCACCAAAAATGTTGCTGGTTCCCTTCACATGACCCTGTGGCCCCTGGGCTCCCAGCTGCCATGTTAGTTCTTGGCTGCTCCTCTGGTCAGCTGCTCCTGTTTGGTTGATCCAGACAGCTGGGCCAACAGAGGCTCATTGTCTCTTCTTCTGACCTCCACTGTTGGGCCTCCTCCCAGGCTTCAGCCATATAGACAGCCCCAGCTGTCCGTCAGCTTCCAGGGTCAGGGTGTAAGGGGTATGGAGACAGGAGAAATGTTCAGATATTCACGACTGGACCCTAAAAATAGGATCACCAGACCTGTTCTACAATAGGGAAACAGGTTCAGGGCATTTTATGACAGGTGGGGGCGTGCTTATACCATGGTGAAATAGCCACAGATGGTACAGGATTGGAGAGCTGCATCCCAGGAAAGAACAGATAGCAGTGTTGGTAGGCCCAGAACAGACCCACCACCACCACATAGTACAGAGAAGCCCTTGGTCACATCACCTAAGCAAGTGACTGTTTATTTCTACCCTGGGAATGCGGGCGGAGCTGTGCATAACCACGCCCTCTAGGCGGCACTCCATTGGGTGCTTCTCCTTGGCCGGCGCCGGTCTGGTCGTTCTGTGACGCAGCAGCAGGCCAGAGCTCCACCCCCAGCTCCCAGCGCCATGGAGGCGTGTTCTGCGTAGGCCCTGCCCCTCTGCACCCCTCCCACCCCTCCCGGTGCGGAGTGGCGTCCAGAGCAGGCAGGGCCGGCTGCGGGATGTGAGTGTGCGGGGTCGCGCATGGGGCTAAGCATGGGTTCCGGGGATCCCCGTGGGCACGGCGGGACAGTTGGGGGCGGGTCGGGTGACCGTGCGGACGAACGGTGGGTCTCCCCCCCTGCAGGGCACCGCGGTGGGCTGCAGGGCTGCGATGAGGGCACAGCCTCCTGCAATCGCGGTTTACGCACTTCCCCCTAACCCCAAGCGCATTTTGTTCCCAGCTTCACAGATGCGTGAGCTAACTCGTGAGACAGCCACATTCCAGCCCCCTACACTATACACCCCGCCTCCCCCCTCCCCTCACCCTCCTCCCCGCCTCCCCGCGCAGGCCTTGGGCCTTGGCTCCAGTACTCCTGAGTACACCTGGCACTGGCATGTGACCTTGGGCACACCTGGTCCCCAGAGCTGCTGTGCGGACTGTGTTGGAAGCTGGTTTAGTCAAACCCAGCCAGGGCTCAGGAAGGAGCTGTTTTCATTCCTGTTGGTTGTCAAGTGACCTGGTGTGAGTGGGGAGGGGGAGACTGCTTTCCACAGGAAGGCTGTCGTCCATATCTGTGTCTCTTCTGCACATTGAAGGCCTCACGCAACACAACTGTACCAGCATGTACCAGAGAAACGCTGGCCCATCGTGTACTCACCACGTTACAACATCACTTTCATGGGCTTGGAGAAGCTGCATCCCTTTGATGCTGGGAAATGGGGCAAGGTGATCAACTTCCTGAAAGGTAAGAGCCCCCGTACCCCCGCACCCCGCACCCCTGCACCTGCCTCCTCCATTCCCCAGCCTCACCACCTCCTCAGACTTGCATCTACCTTCTCCATTTTTTCCTTCGCCCCATCCTTATCACCCCTTTAGACCTTCATCTGCCTCCTCCATCCCTGTGTTCATCCTATCCTCACCTGATTTCAGCCCCCAGACTGCCTTCTGCCCTCCTGTTAAAGGGTCTTCCCAGGCCGTCTGCTAAGCAAGATGGGCCCTGTCTTGTATTCCCTCCAGTTAGATTTCTATCTGCCATTCCTAAAAATCTAGAGCAAACTCCCAGCTCTGCATCGTGCAGAAAATAGGATCAAATTAGACATTAATAACACAGCTGTTTCTCTTGGGTTTGTTTTTGTTCCTCTGGTGACCTCCTACCTACGGCAAGTGGCACAGCTTACCCCTCCCCTGTAGGGAATCTGCCTGACCATCCGAAGGAAATGATGGACTAGAAAGCACACAGGTGGTGCGTGGTGGTGTTGGTGTAAGCCTGGGATGCTGGCCTTGCACATCTGTTGCCTGCACAAATGCTTTCTGGCTGCTGCTCTCCACCCTCACCTGGGCTCCTGCCTCTCCCAGTGGCACAACAGAAGGGCTCCTCATGCCCCTCAGCTGGGAGTGAGCAGCCAGTCTCTCTTACTCCTATGCCTCTGAGGATGAAGAGGGATAGGAGTCAGGACCACAGGGCAGGCTCCTTGGGCGCCCTGGCAGGAAGGGAGCAGGCTGAGTCTGGAGGTGGCCGAGGCCATGGGCTGCTGTGGGAGGGAGCCCTGGCCTGGATCTGTGTATAGATGTGGATGGCTGGTTGGTTTCTGAGCATGACTCATTGAGAATAGACCCTCAATTGGGAATCCTCTAGAACCAGAGCATCATGCCCCAGTCTCACTGTACTGTGGGGGACATTTCTGCTCTCAGCCTCAGTTTCTTTTACAAAATGAAAGGAAGGTGGGTAGCCATATACAAAAACCAGACACTGCAAGCCACTCAGATACCCCGATGCCCCCTATACCACTCCTCCTATGCTGACTGCTCATTTTTAAATGAGCTTTGAGAATTTTGAAAACTTTGTTTTAAAAGGAAACATCAGAATGGGAAAAGGCAGTTTCACTTGCCATAAATAGAAGGTCGTGGCAGGAAGATAGAGCTCTGAAAGCAACAGTTGTTCAGCCCTGGCTTCGGCTGCCTGCGAGCCACTGCTTTCCTTCCGTTAGCAAGGGCGATGAGCAAGGCTCAGGCGGAGGAAAGGCCACACCATCCCCAGCCACCTGTGGCGGGAGAGTTGCTCTGAAGAGCCTTTTCTCCCTGGAGAACATTCCTGGCCTTTGCGCTGTCTGCTTCTGGAAATCATCCAGTTGTACCTGAGCTCACCTGGCGGCTGTCAGCAATACGGAAGATATGGCGGCTGCTGTGTGTTTGGAGATCAACACCCTTGGACAGAGGGCCTAACCTCTGGCCACACTGGCCTAGGGAGGCAGCCATTCTCAGAATACCCACAAGTTCACTGCCAGTGGCTAGCCTGCAGCTCGAGGGAGGGCCTAGGGGCTGGGCCTGCTCTGAGACTGGAAAGGAAGCAGGGTCTTGCTCTGTGGTTCCTTCCAGAGGAGAAGCTTCTGTCTGATGGCATGCTGGTGGAGGCCCGGGAGGCCTCGGAGGAGGACCTGCTGGTGGTGCACACGAGGCGCTATCTCAACGAGCTGAAGGTACGGTGCTGGCATCTTCCAGCTGTGGCCGGGGGAGAAGCCCTAGGAGTACCTACTCCTGTCCCTCGCATGGGGTGGGGGTGGGGGTTCTTAAGATAAGGAGGAGGCAGTAAGAAGATATCTCTGGGTAGTTAGCTCCCCATTTTCAGGGCATGTGCAGACAGAGCCCTTTAGAGGCTTTGGGCATATTAGTGACTTTCAGTCTATGCTCTGGACATGGCTCGAAGACCACTGCTGGCCTTCAGTGGGAAGGGGACATTAGCCCTTATCCTGTCCTCTAGGCCACTTTATTCTGTCCTGTTTTTATAGTGGCCTGAGATGCTATTCCAAGGCCTCCCTGTAAATGAAGACTCTTGGGCTAAAATGGGTTTGAAATGCCCCTAGGGTCTAGAAGGGGACATAAAGATGGTGTTGAGGGGCAGGTGGAGGTGTCTGGGGTGAGCTGCAGAAGACCTTCCCCTCCCATATGGGCCATGTAGTTCGATGCTGCACTGCCGGGCCCGACATGACTACAGGACCTGCTTTTTCAAGAGAAGCCAGAATGCTGCTTATTAAATGATATTCTCAGATCTCTTAATTTTTTCTTTTCTTTTTTCTTTTTTGCCTTGGGCTTTTCAGGGGGTGCTTTTAGTTTTTAGTTTTTATGCTTATTATTGGGATTGAGTCTGTTAGGCAAGCACCCTACCATTGAGCCACAGCCCTATCCCCTGCTCTGATTTTGTATGTGTTAGCTGTAAGCTTTAAACTCCCAACTGTAGGCCACTCTGGGCTACCACTGTCTGCCCATAGAGCCTCTTTACACAGGAGACTGCAAACTCCTATTGGAAGTCAAGGTCTTTAGTACATCCTTTATGTGACAGGTTGGTGTTGGGGGCAGGGTTGCCAGTCTGCCCTGGCTGGAACTGCATCCGAGTGCCATTGATTCTCTGCCTCAAAGAACGGGAGTTCTGGTCCCCAAGTTTCCTGTCAGAGCCCATGGCTTCAGGACTCCACAGATGGCAGAAGTCAACAGGCTGTTTCACTCTGTCTAGAAAGACCTTGGCTCTGAAGTAGTCTGTACCTGCTTAAAATCACTTGGGGGGTGGTGGTGTTAAGTATGGGGAGGAAGGGTCCTTTCGGGCATCTGTTCAGGACTGGGCCACAGCTGCTGCCTCTTTCCCCTCCAGCCATGGCCTGAACTGTGAGAATTCTAGATGGGCCATGGCAGTGTGAGCTTGGGAAAGATTGCCAGGAAGACGCTGAGTCCTGGCTCCCAGGAGAGAGGTGTGAGGCGCTGGCTGGAAGCCCAGTGCCTGGCTGCCCTGGTTTCCTGGGGCCCAGACATGCGTGATTAGTCCACAGCCCAGAAGCCTGGCCAAGAGTCAGAGGGGGAAGGGAAAGCGGGGTAGGATGCTCTGAGTTTGGACATGGAAAGACCAAAACAGAGTGGGGTCAGGATGAGGCAGAGGCTGGGGGATAGTTACTAGGATTCCACCCATTTATAAAACCTTATGGAAAACGTACAGGGCACAGTGTTCTCAAAATCCGGAAGCAGTGTAGTCTGTGATTCCCAGATAGAAAATAAGAGCAGAGCAGGGGTGGGGGGTTGGGGGGGTCAGCTATATCAGCATAACACATAGCTGTTCACCAGGAGCCCCTTGGCTCAGAGCTCCGTGGGAGCCAGATCAAAGGGAGAAACATAATGTTTATAATATAGCAGGTCTCGGGTGGCCAGGCCACAGTGAGTGTGGCAAGCTGAGGAGGAAACATGGGTTTTATCCTGAGTACTACGAACAGGTTTGCAGTGGGGGAGAGATGGATGAGGTGTGGTTGCCATTCAGGTGAGGCCTATCTAATGCACACCCAGGCACACCTCCCCCATCCCATGTCTGCCTTGTCTGTCCCTTTCCTCTACTGGAGACATCCCAAGTGGTGTCTGGCAGATTTTTTAGGGCTCCCAGGGTGGTGGTTCTTGGGTCTTTCTGTGAGTGTTATGTACCATCCCCCCTCCACACTACCTCATCTGCTCTCTCCCACATACCTGTCCAGAATGGGAACCCTGAAGCACTGCAGCCTCCCATCCCAGGGGCCAGGGCAC
Organism: Apodemus sylvaticus; assembly: GCF_947179515.1. NCBI lineage: Eukaryota > Metazoa > Chordata > Mammalia > Rodentia > Muridae > Apodemus > Apodemus sylvaticus. Next base: position 122,052,999 of record NC_067473.1, read on the forward strand.
CAAAAGACAAAGACAACATTGGTCTATATTGTACAGCACCTACTGTGTGTACAGCCTAAGGCTGGACCTATTAAGACTGGAACCTTGGCAACATCAGCACTGTCCTTTACTTGCTGTGAACTCTGGGGCCCTGCCCCTGGGAGCAGGTCAGAGCTGGGCAGCTCCCAATGTCTGTCCCTGAGCACCATCAGCAAGTTCATAACCAACGTGCATACTATTTTGAGTCCTACAGGGGAGGGATGGAACCAGAGACCAAGTCCCTCTCCAGTGGAAAGCAAGGAAGAAATGTCACTGGCTGAACATGTATGTGCCAAGCACCTGCAGAAAGGGGAACAGCAAAGTAGGGTGTGGAGGGCAGTGAGCCAGCAGGCCTGAAGGCCTGAAAGTGAGGGAGGGACAGGCTAAGCATGAGCCACAAGTGCAAAGGCCCTGTGGTAGGGAGGGAGACTGATCTCAGGGCACCCAGAAGGCAGAAGATGGGAGAGGATGTAGGGGATGGGAACCTGGGTCTTTGACTTAGTTCTTCCCATCTTCCAAGAGGCCCATCTCTCCTTGAAAAAAATATGGTTAATTACATATTTCCCAATCCACCGTCTTAAGGTTCAGCTGCATCTCCTCCATTCATCTGTGTGATGTCACAATCTAGAGCTGTTCCTTTCACCCTGAGAGGAAACCTGATCCCACAGAGGACTTTCTCCCTGGTATTCCCCGTCCTCTGCCCAGTCTCCTCCCACTTGCTGCGCCTCCACAGACTCATGTACTTTGCACTTGACTTAGTGCAGATGGGATCAAACAGTGTGTGAGCTTTGGCATCTGGCTTGCCTCACTTACCACACAGCATACAGAACAGGTACCATGCAGTTTTCTTCCCCAGTGGCTGGGATTGAGAGCTCGAGTATGCAGGGCAGGCGCTCTGCCAGGAAGCTACACACCACCTGTGTACGTTCCTCTTCATGGATGCATAATACTCTGCCATGTGGTGTACCACATCTTGTTTGTCCATCTATTAGCATGTGCTAATGGCACATGTGGGCCATTTCTCCCATGTAGTGTTGCTATGCAGAGTCTCATACATGTTTGTCTCAATACCTAATTTCGCTTATTGGAGAGTATACACCAGTTCTGTACCAAGAAAATATCTAGCGTAGCCATGTGAATTTTGAATGAATGAGTTTATTAAGTTTCTAGCAAGCAAAATTAAATAACAAATAACAGGCAGAAGCAGGAGAGAGCCCAGGAGGACATCACCCAGCACAAAGCATTGGATTCACCTGATTGGTGGTATAGGAAAAAGTAACAGAGTCCAGGGATCCTGGGAGTTTAGGTTTGTCATCTGTCTAATCTCAGGCAGGCACTCAATTACTAAACTACATCATCAATCTCTCCCTCTTTAAAATATAATTTTAAAAAACTCGTTAATTTTGAGACAAAGTTGGTGTGAGCTGGTGATCTTTATCCTCAACCTCCTAAGCTGATAGTTTACAGGCACTGGCTTCTAGACCCTACAGTTTTATTTTAGATTAAGGATTGATAGTACTTGTGTACCTCTGAAGGGGATAGACACAGATGCCAGGACACCCAAGGATAGAGAGAGAGACTGTTGTCTCCAACGAAAGAGCAAGGAGCAGCAGAGGGAGCCAGATACATTAAAACCTGCCTCTGCAGAGCGAGCAGGATGGATGGAGTCAGGATTGGGAGTGCAGGAAAAATAACAAAGTAACTCACATCAGCTGGAGATGGGGCTGGGGAATCCCTGTAATTTTAGTTTTTAGTCCTGGCTCTCCTGTGCCTCGATACTGCTCTAGCAGTATGCTGTGAACCTGTGCTAGCAGACCAGGTCTTGAACCACAGAAGACCACAGAAGATGCTTCCTTGCCCTGCCCTGTCTCACTTCTGGCATTTTGAACTCAATACTTTGCCCTAAATTGTATCTTTGGCTTAAAGCCTGCATCTGGGGGACTCTTGTTCACTGTTTACCTTTTGTAGTCATTACCTTCTCCATGAGGCCCTCTCCCGTCCCATGAAGACTGGTACTTCTCTGTCATAGCACCTGCTGGCTTGTTAGCTTTAGCTACAAGTATTCCAGCACAAGACAGGACCCCAAGCCCATCTGGCTGTTTCATAGGCCCTAAGTACTTAGAAAGTGTTGACTGGCACTTGGCCTCAGAGACAAGGCTCATCTGTTAGTACTGGGCTGTGGGGAGCAGAGGAACCCCATGTAGTCTCAGCACAGCCTGCAGTTCTTATTCTAGACACAAGAGGGCAGACGAGTGCCTGAGAATGCTGCCATCAACTTCACTGTGCCCCAAGCACAAAGCTGGGACTCAAAGGTGGCTCCCAGCTGTCACTTTCTGAGAGAAAGAGAGGGGAGCCACCATGCCTGGCATCAAGTTTAACATCCACATCTCTTTCCACAGTGGTCCTTCGTGGTGGCTACCATCACTGAGATCCCCCCTGTCATCTTTCTTCCCAACTTCCTTGTGCAGAGGAAGGTGCTGAGGCCCCTGCGGACCCAGACTGGAGGCACCATCATGGTAGGCTGGCTGGGGAGTGCAGCTCCAGGCCCCTCCCCCACTTTTCCCTGTAGGGACGTCTTCCATCCAGTAGCAGCTTAAGTTACTGTGTTTGTAACCCAACAGCATTTGTTCTACAGTAGTGCTGCTGGGGAGCTAGCTGGTTGAGGGACACTTTGTGTCAGAATCAGTGAGGTCTGTCCCAGCCATGGTCACTGCACTCTGGCACTACCACATTTTGTATTTATTGCCATTCACCCCAAATGCCTGCAGGATTGGACGCATCAGCTTGTGGTGTTTCTTCCAGAGACCTTCTCTTTTTCCATTTGAAAAGTCATGTGGGAATCCTCAACTCACCTCACTTGAGTTTCTGATGTTTTCCCTGTAAAACTGGGAGCCCTTACCCACTCGGGCAGTTTGGGTTTTTATCCTGGTCGCCACTGGTCTGTTGAGGAACGAGGTGCTGCCTCGTTCTACCTGTGGCCTATTCCTGCCCCAGAGTTTACGTTGACTGCATGCCTGCCTGCCTCAGGATGAGGCCTGAACTCCTACCCTCTGCTTGTCTCCAAAGGCGGGGAAGCTGGCTGTGGAACGAGGCTGGGCCATCAATGTTGGTGAGTGCTGGCGCTTCAGAATCTCTGGCTGACCTGGTGGAGGTGGGAAGGGTGTGGGGACAGAGGAACAGGGAAGCCCTCAGAGCTGGCTTAGTAGCCTGGAGTAGTATGCAGCCTTTTTGTTCCTGTGTAGGCCCCACGGGTACCTCTATCTACTGTGAGGTAATTGTTCTGAGAATGCCCCCAGCCAACATGTACATATTCCAATGACAGGGAGTTCTCTTCCACCCAGAGAGCCTGTGCCATCCCTCAGGTAGGTTCCTGGACATGTCTGTGTGGAATTAGTTGCCTCCGTGTGGCTCTCCTGAAAGGGTCCATCTTTCTGGGGTCTAGGCCAGTGGACAGGGCTTGGTCATGGGATGAGTGGATAGGCCCAGGCTCGGTGCCACATCAGGGGTTCTGGGGGCTAGTGTTTTCTGCTTCTGTGTGGTCTCTGCAATCTGTCTTCACGGTCCTTGACAGTTGAGGAACCTTTTTCCTAGCAGCCGTTCCTTTGCTGTTGCATAGTTGTCTTATGAGGGAGCTGTTGGCTTATGCAGGACCCTGTAGCAGGATCTGATCCCTTTTGTGAACTCCGCATGGCCAGGAGCCGTGACTCTTCCTGCTTGCATCGCCAGGTACCCAGCATTAGACCTGGCATAGCCATGGTGTTAGGTGCCTGATTGGATAGGCACATGGGTAATTTATGCCATGTGTGTCCACAGCATAGTTCCCAGTCCATGAAGGACCTCAGTGATACTCCTATCATGGAAACTAGGACCTGGTTAGTTGAGCATCTAGGTCCTGATGAAGCCTGGATTTCACTAATGGTGCTGCTGTTTGCTTGTTATATTTTCTGGGCATGTTGTTGGTCCTCTCGGTACCCAGGGAAGCTCATCTATAAAGGTACTAGTGAGGATGAAGTTCTCTTTTGGCCTATAGAGACTTTAGCAAGTTGGGTGCCCTGTTAGGAGTTCCCAGTGAGTAGAAGAGGCAAGTTCTTCATCTGCACAGCCCCAGCCTCACACCGTCAGGGTGGGGATAGTTTTGGACCTCCATTTCGAAGGTTCCTATAACCCAGGATATCCAGGGATACAGGGGCTATAGCAGCTGACTAGTCATTTTAGCAGAAGGCAGGCAACAGCAGTTCTCTGTGGTCCAAAGCAAAAAGGACTCCCAGACTGTCTCAGGGTTTGGGATGGCATGGACAGCTATGACCAGCAGAGGGTGCCCTTCCCAGTCATCTCTGTCCACTATGAGGAAAACCCTCAAATATGCTGCTGCCCCTTTCCTGGCATGGGAACCCCGGGACAGCTCAGCTGGCTAACATGGCTGGGTCTCCTTGAAAAGTGGCTTTTGCTGTGGGGTGGGGTGGTTATGGCGTCGAGCTACGTCCTGGCCTGGAGTGATGACATGCCCAGGTGCTCTGTTTACTTGGCCAACCTGGAATTCCAACAGCAGGGGCATGCAGGGATGGTAGGGAGGTAGAGGGCACTCAGACCTGGTTCTGACCAATGTCGTTGTCTGGCTTTCTGCAGGTGGTGGCTTCCACCACTGCTCCAGTGACCGTGGTGGGGGCTTCTGTGCTTATGCAGACATCACACTGGCTATCAAGGTGTGTCTCTGAACCTGTGGTACCTGACCTCCAAAGACCGCGTCATCCTACTCTAGGGGAGGGAGGTGGGCTCACAATGGGGAGGGTCTTCCTAGCCAAATGGGACCTGGCACATTCCAGCCACTAGAAGGTGTCTGTGGCCGGAGGGAGTCATCACAGCCTCCCCAATGCTAGGAGTAGGTGTGGGTGGAGGGACAGGCAGGTTTCAGGGCACAGTGGGTATAAAGAAGGGTGTGGCTGAAGTGGGGAGAGGGAGGCAAGGACAAGTCAGGATCCTGGTGACAAGAGAGCTCTGCACAGCTGGTGTTGATTTCATACACTGACCTGGACCCAGCTCTGTCATTTGTTCCTCCCCTCTCTGAACCCCTGGGTATCACTCTGAGGAAGCCGGGTGAAGGGAGCTTGCCTACTCTGTGGTTCTGTGGAACCCCTGAGCCCCCAATGTGCTCTCTGCCCAGTCTCCTGGTGGGCACCAGGCTAATGGAGTCTCTGTTTTTTTTTTTTTTTTTGTTTGTTTGTTTTTGTTTCTTTGGGTTTTTGTTTTGTTTTGTTTTGTTTTTCGAGATGGGGTTTCTCTGTTTAGTCCTGGCTGTCCTGGAACTCTCTCTGTAGATCAGGCTGGTCTCAGAAATCCGCCTGTCTCTGTTTCCCGAGTGCTGGGATTAAAGACGTGCACCACCACTGCCCAGCGAGTCTCTGTTCTTATAGGCATGTAGATAGGCTATCAGCAGACCTGGCTGTTAGGACTTGGAGAGGAACAGGGAAGGGGCCTCCTAGTGGAGGAAGAGGCATCAGGATTTAGCATTATAGAATGAAGCAAAGTTTGGAGAGTTAAATTCTAAGACTGTGGGGCTAATCTGTCAACCCCACAATCCCCAGAGGATCCACGACTTGATCTTTTTTTTCTAGACATTATAATCTTTTTTTATTAGATATTTGCTTTATTTACATTTCAAATGGTATCCCCTTTCTGTGTTACCCCTCCAAAACCCCTTATCCCCTCCCCCTCCTCCTGCTCAATCCCCGTCCCAATTTCCTGACTTGCATTCCCCTATTCTGAGGAATCGAGCCTTCACAGAGCCAATGGCCTCTCCTCTCGTTGATGTCTGAAATGGCCATCTTCTGCTACATATGTAGCTGGCGCCATGGATCCTTCCATGTGTACTCTTTGGGTGGTGGTTTAGTCCCTGGGAACTCCGGGGTTACTGGTTCATTCATATTGTTGTCCCTCCTGCAGGGCTGCAAACCCCTTCAGCTCTTTGGGTCCTTTCTCTAGCTGCTCCATTGGGGACCCTCACGACCTGATCTCTTAACCTTCAAGCCATAATACACTCCCTGCCCCCAGAGCCCCCCTCTGTCCCCATCCCTCTCCAACCTTCACTGCCCACCCCCCAGTTCTTCCAGCACCCCAGCACTCCTGGGAAAGTGATGTTTTGTCCATTGTCCTCCCCCTCAACCCCTTTCCTTAGTCTCCAAAGGGTTGGGTCCTCTGGCCTGTCAGGTCCTCACATACCTTCTCTCCCTGTCAGTTCCTGTTTGAACGTGTGGAAGGCATTTCCAGAGCTACCATCATTGATCTCGATGCCCACCAGGTGAGCACTCTGCAGGAGCCCAGGCACCAGCGCCTACCGTAGCCTTCCGTTGGTGAGAGAGTCCCTTTCCCATGTCCCTGGTAGTTTCTGTCCTTGAACCTAAGGGGTCTCCCTGCCTCCTGTTGACACTCATATACCAGGCAGGAGGCTCTTCATAAGCCTGCACTACTCCGTCCCCCTTACTCAGCTCCAAGCCACACATAATCAGTCCTTTGCAGTTTGCTCTCCATGTCCCAATTCCACCGATGCCCCTGCAGAGCCCAGAGGGTCTCGAGGCCAGATCTTGCCCTGTTTCACAGAGAGGGTGAGAGACAGGGCTGGCCATACTACAGATTCTGAAGGAGGCTATGGGGTCATGTCTGGAGTGTGTCTGGCTCTGCTGCCTACCAGCTGTCTGACACTAGATCCCTAAGGTCAAGCCACCTGACAAAGCAGAAGGCAGTTCCTGTGGTGGTTGGAGTCCCCCACCTCCTGAGAGCAACTGCCTGCAGTGATAGTTGTGTCTGCATACAGGGCAACGGGCACGAGCGAGACTTCATGGGTGACAAGCGTGTATACATCATGGATGTTTACAACCGCCACATCTACCCTGGGGATCGCTTTGCGAAAGGTAGGTTTATCCCCGCCTCTGTCCTCAGTGTGTGCCTGGTGGGTACAACTATGCCACTCCTTTATCTGTAGTGTTCCCAGGAAGTGAGTGCTCCCACTATACCCACAAGCACATGGGGACCTAAGGGAGTCATCCACCCCCAGACTCCAAGACAGGAACACACACAAGGGCTCTTCTTCACATTAGAGGTGAGCGAAGATGATGATGATGGTGATGAGAGAGAGAGAGAGAGAGAGAGAGAGAGAGAGAGAGAGAGAGAGAGAGAAAGAGAAAGGGGGAGGAGAGAGTAAGCACAAGCACAGTAGAAACCATAAAGCTGGCAGGAGAATGCTCAGAGGATTTGTGCCTTAGTTAGATTTCTATTGCTGTGATAAAACACCATGACTAAAAGCAATCTGGGGAGGAAAACATTGACTTCAGCTTACCGTCTATATATAGTTCATTATGAGGGAAGTCAGGGAAGGAGCTCCAGGGAGGGTGAAGCAGAGGCCACAGAGGAGTGCTGACCACTGGCTCGCTCCTCCTGACGTGCTTAGTTTCTTTTCTTAAACCCTAGGACCACCTGCCCAGGGGTGGCACCACCTATAGAACACAGCACAATTGCCGCTGTTGTCATATGACGGACAAACATCACTATTCAGCCGCAGTCTTCCTCATTTGTCCCCAGGATGGAATGATAATATCACAGTATTAACTATTCCAACTTTGAAAAGTTCTAGTCTTGAAAAATCCAAGCACTTTAAAAGTCCAGTCTCTTTAAAACATTTAAAATATCTTTCTCAAAGTTCAAAGTTTCTCTACAATATCCAAAGTCTCTCTAAAATATCTGAGTCTCTCAAACTCCAGACTTGTTCTAAAACTCCAAAGTTTCTCTAAACTATCCACAGTCTGATAACTGGGTTCTTACAAGATCAAAATAAACACGTTTAAAAAACTCTTCGAGGGAAGAACCAGAACCAATTCACGTTCACAATCAAACTGAAAGGCCACGGTAAAAAGTTCAGTGCTTGACCCCTGGGATCCACCCACACCTCTCTGGCCGTCTCTCTAGTTCCAGCCTCTGCAGTACACACATCTTGTGTCCTAGGTTCCTGCCAGTTGCACTCCACAGCTGCTGCTGCCCTTGGTGGTCATCCATGGTACTAGGATCTTCAACTTCTGGAGTCTGCACTGGGTGCACCTTCCCTCCTCTGGCCTCTCTTAGGTCTCTTATCCCGCCACAGGGTGCCAAGCCTCAACTTTTCTCCACATACCCTTCATGCCTTTAAAACCAGGACCACGTGGGAGACCCTTACACATTTCAAAACTCAGCTGCCAGCACAGTATACAGCCTTGGCCTCCTCTGCATCCCTGCTCGTGTGTGCTGACCCCGAGTAAACACTTCCCAGAACTTTGCCTTAATGATGCTTGTCTTTTCTTAGTTATCACTAATTCTCAGTCCCACCTGACTAGTGTCAATTGTCCCAGAAAAGCAAGGGTTTTACTTTGGTGTCACTGGCCTCTTGCTAGTCACAGCTGACTCTTCACCTCCAGCTTACCAGAACCAAGACTCTCTTTTACTTTTTTTAAAAGATTTATTTATTTATTTTATGTATATAAGTACACTATAGCTGTCTTCAGACACCAGAAGAAGGCATCAGATCCCATTACAGATGGCTGTGAGCCACCATGTGGTTGCTGGGAATTGAACTCAGGACCTCTGGAAGAGCAGTCAGTGCTCTTAACCACTGAACCATCTCTGCAGCCTGAACCACACATTCTTAATACAAAACAGCACACGAATGGCCCTTGGAGCCCAGATTCTCCATGACACTTCACAACCCAAGCCTCCATTGCCTGCATTACTTTCCCATACTCAGTGGCTTTTCCACCCCTGAGTTCAAATGTTAACATAATATTCCTAAAATCTGTCACAGCCATCCTCCATAACCTAGTACCAAAAATGAAGGCTGGGGGAAATGCTCAGTTTAAAAAGAGCTGAGTTCAAGTCCCAATTCCCATATCAGGTGGCTCACAACCATGTGTAATTCCACCTCCAGGGGATCTGATGCCCTCTTCTGGTCTCTGCAGGCACTATACTAAAGAGTGCACTCCCATATATATGTAATTAAAATAAGATAAAATATAATAAAATGTTTTTTTAAAAACATCAGAAATAGGCTCAAGTGCAACCCAGAGGCTCTGAGACCAAGTTTGAGATCAGCCACCTGCCTGCCCCACTGGAGGACGAGTCTCAGTCAGCTTTCTGTCTCTGCCACAGAATATGTAGGATGGTTTTGAAGAAGCCAGAAACATGGGAGCACTACCGAGGTCAGCAGTAGCCTTGGAATGGAGCTGGCTGACAGCTTGAGAGGAAGAGGGTTTGCCTTGGCCCACGGCTTTAAGGTCCCTGTCTCTTTTCAGTAGGCCCTGTCACCTTGGGCTTATCATGTTGCAGGGTACCACAGCTGCATGTGTGGTAGGAGAAGTGTCTCATCTCATGATGACCGGAGGCAGAGACACATTCAGGGGCGTGGTCCTGATATATCATGGCCAAGGTGCATCACTTCCTTCTCTTGGCTCAGCCTCTTAAAGGTCCAGTCATCAGAAGCAGCATCATACAGTAGCACCATGGGCTGGGAGCCAAGCCTTCAGATGGGCCTCTCAGCACATTTGAGATGAAACATGGCAGGTGGTGCATGTATGCACCGCCACGTATGCACAGGTGGTGAAGTGAGGCTGCTGCTGACTCTGCCTAAGTTCACTCTGGACTATTAGGAGCCTGAGCTTGAATATGTGGGGTCTTCAGGGTTGGTAGGGTTCAAGGATCGGGTCTCTAGGCCCTCAGAGTTAGTGTCAGCTTTAATCACCTGTTCTCCCACAGATGTCCCTTTACCATTCAGCTTTGGCGCGGTGAGAGGCCAGACCGAGATGGAGTCCGTCCTGTTGTGGGTATCAAGTCCCCGCATCTATGCCATCCTCTGCCTCAGTTTCCCTGCTTTGTGTCTCCTTCCCAGAGGCCATCAGGCGGAAGGTGGAGTTGGAGTGGGGTACAGAAGATGAGGAATATCTGGAGAAGGTGGAGAGGAATGTGAGGCGGTCCCTCCAGGAGCACCTGCCTGACGTGGTGGTGTACAACGCGGGCACAGATGTTCTGGAGGGAGACCGCCTCGGAGGGCTGTCCATCAGCCCAGCGGTATGTCCTAGCACGGGGTCACCTGAGCATTCATCTGTAGCCTGGCCACAATCCGACCATATATCAGTCACTTTTCTGTTGCTGTAAGAGAATCCTCTGATAAACGTGGCAACTCGGAACAAAGGGCTCATTTTAACTCACAGTGCCTGAAGGAGTGCAATTGTTCATGGCAGGGAAGACATAGTAGCAGGAACATGGGGTTGGTGGGGTAGTCAGGAAGCAGAGAGGCCACATTTTATCTGCACAAGGGAAGCAGAAAGAGAACAGGAAGTGGGGTCCAGGCATAAAACGTGATGTACCTTCTCCAGCAGACTCTGCCAACTAAAGGTCTAGGACCTTCCCAGACAGCACCCCCAGCCCGGAGCAAATGTTCAAACACTTGCAAGCCTGTGGGGACATTTCATATTCGAGCCACAGAGACCCTAGGGCTGCCTAGGGCATGCATCTAGCAGCTCAGACACACGTGTTGCCCAGCAGAGGGGCATTTTTGGTCATTTGTCTATCTGCCAAGCTCTGTGTCCTGGCCCTGGTGGGGCAAGAAAGCCATGCTCCGAGGATTGGCAAAGTTGGAAAATATGGGCAGCCTTATGTCTGGAGGAGATGCTAAAAGCAGCAGCAATCCACATCAGGGCTAGACTTGCAGTAGTAATTTTTGATACCACAGGAACTCAGACCTATCTGAACTCACTCTCCTTGTCTTCCCCCAGGGCATTGTGAAGAGAGATGAAGTGGTTTTCCGTGTGGTCCGAGCCCATGATATACCCATCCTCATGGTGACCTCGGGTGGGTACCAGAAGCGCACAGCCCGTATTATTGCTGACTCCATCCTCAATTTGCATGACCTGGGGCTCATCGGGCCCGAGTTTCCCTGCGTCTCGGCACAGAGCTCAAGAATGCCCCTGCTTTCCTGTGCTGTGCCGTGACGGCTACTCACAGAACATTATCATACCTGCCCCCCCACCCCATTCACCCGCCCACCCGCCTGTGTTTGTTGCTGTGAAGACAGCTGCCAGTGAGCGTGGAGGGGCAGGAAGAGCAGGAGCCAGCCTTGCCGGCCGCTCCTCCACTCCCCACCAGGTGCCCAGGGGTCTCTGGGCCTTGGGGTGGAAGAGCTGAGTCCCGGGGAGGTGCCCGTGCGGGATGTAGGCGGCAGGCCATTGAGAGTCAGGGAGAACAGCCTAGCTCCAGCCCCAGGGAGGGACCTCTGGAGCAGAGTCGTTTGCTGTCCAGATCAGCCAGAAGACAGGCAGGCCCTCCCTGGCCTGCTTGGCTTACTTTCTCACTTCAGTGTGGGGAGGGTCTCCTCCTGGATGGTGGTGCCCAAGGGTCTGAGGAAAGTTTTCATAGCCAGCCTCCAGGGGGCACTGGGATCTCAGCTAGCAGGCAGTAGTCCCTGGTATGGATTTGGAGGCCTAAGAAAGGAAGCTAGGATTCTCCAGTTTGGGCCTCCCTCAATAAATCAAGGTCTAGACCTGCTTTCCCAAGCACCGCTATGGTGATGGGGTGGGACGTCGAGGATGCCCAAGCCCCCCAACTTTGACAGTCATCTCCTCTGTTCAGCATGGGATGAGTGTTTAGCTCAGGAGTGGCCCTCCAAATTGGAGTTTATAAGGGGCTGCTGACCAGGATGGAGAGGAGAAGGGGAGGCCCAGCAGACAGGAATGAGATGGAGGCTGCTGGCCAAATCAGCCCTAGGTTGGGCTTGCTAGAGGGAGGGCAGCAAAGGTAACATTTAAGTACAGTGGCCGCACAGACCTTGGGTGAGCTGGAGTCTCCATTAGGCTCACCCAAAGCACCCAATTTTCATCTCTGTCTGTGGCCCCAAGGTCTACCTGCTCTCTGGCCATTCTACCCTGAAGGGACAGCCAGGGCCCTCCATGATGTAGGCAGGAAAGCATCCACCCCTAGCCAGTGATTGGCAGCATAACCAAAGGCACAGGGATAAGAGGATGTGGGCCAGCTGGGTTTCCTCCTGCCCTGGATCTGCCCCAACTGCAGGACTCATATTCATTACCATGTGGGGTGTTCCCACAGCCTTCATGGCGTCCTTCATACTCCCGCTGCCGCAGTCGGGAGGATGCCAAAGTCACCAGTTGTCTAAACCACTGACCTGGACCAAACCCCACAGTGCTAAGAATGCAGCTCCACACCCCTCTGCCATGGCCTCTCTGCTTCTGACTGGAGGCCCCTCCCAGGACATTGGGGAGTGGTGGCAGCGCAGTTTGTTGTTGTGGAGTTTGTCTGAGTGCCCCACAGGCTCCAGGTTGTTGCTGTGTGTTCTGAGGTAGACAGACCTGCCTCCTGAGGACCACTGGAAATAAAGATTCAAAATTCACCAATCCAGACACTTAACCAGGGCAGCTGCCCAAGATGAGTGGTTGTTTGTTGTGTGTTGTTGTTTTTGTTTGTTTGTTTTCCATCATCGAAGTTCTGAGGATAACACAATTTCCATTTTAGCAGATAAGGAAATAGGCCCCAGAAGGAGGGTGAGGAGTTTGCCCCTGGTCACACATGTCTCTGAGAAATGAGCAGGGTTACAGCCTTGTTCTATCAGCTGTGGAAGCGTAAGGCTCATCATTTGCTGGGGTGTGGGCTAGGGGTTGCTTACTAATCAAAGGAGGTATGGTATCCTTGACAATAAGATCACCTGGGGTTGGGATCTGGGAAAGTGAGGGGTGACAGACCAGCAGATTTGGGCTGAGATGTTGGCACAGCGGGAGTGGCTTACTCTGCACAGTGGGCGGGGCCCAGCCAGGGCAGCAGGTGGGATCATACAGCTCTGTGAAGCAGTTGAAACACAGGGGGATATATTGTCCCAGGGTGGGCCTCCAGGCAGGCAGGGATGACAGAAACTTGTCAGCTTGGCAGAATGACCAGATGTGTCCCAGTGGCTCAGATGGATGTGACCTGTGATGAAATGCCAAGGGGGCAGGAGGGTGTGAGCACATGACAGAGACTGTCATTGGCAGAACTGCACAAGGTGCCAGGCACTGGTCTGGTGTGTCCTGGTGTCTCAGGATTACCTGAGAGCCTCCGGTTATGGTAAAAATTGTTTGGAGGTGTCTTAGGGTTTCCATTGCTGGGAAGAGGCACCATGACCAAGGCAACTCTTATAAAGGACAACATTTAATTGGGACTGGCTTACAGGTTCAGAGGTTCAGTCTACTATCATCAAGGCAGGAAGCATGGCAGTGTCCGACAGACATGGTGCTGGAGAAGGAGTGGGGAGTTCTGCATCTTGATCTCAAGGCAGCCAGGAGAAGGCTGTCCCAAGGGCAGCTGGGAAGAGGGTCTCAAACCCACCCCCACAGTGACACACTTCCTCCGACCAGGCCACAGCCACTCCAGCAAAGCCACACCTCCTAGTAGTGCCACTCACTGGCTCAAGAATATTCCAACCACCACAGGGGGTTTCTACTTTACCCTAGGTCATTTAGTTGCCAAATAAAAGACACAAAACCTTTATAATAAGCCTTAAACGCACTAGAGCTGTGCAGATGTCAACCTCTGTGCTGTTTTGTCCACTTCTCTGTCAGTAACCCTGCCATATTCTGCCTGGGATGCTCCTACTCCAAAAGCCAGTCCTCATGGCCACACGCTCATGATTCACCTACCCCATGGCGCCTTCTTCCTTCTTCCTGTTCTCTCCTCCTTATCTCTGCCTCAGACCCCAAGCCTGGGACCGAAGGCCCGCCTGCCTCTCCAGCTCAGCTACAGGCTGTAGGCCTCTTTATTCAACCAATGGCTTTAAGTTAAGGAGCAAGGTTTTCACAACAAAAGCTGCCGCACGTGAGTGAGAATTCACTCATCTTGAGGTGACTAGGCCTTGGGATACTGAATTTAGCGTTACAATACATAGCCACAGACCAAACCTCAACAGCTACCTATCACTCTGGAGTTAGAGCCATTTGTGTATCCATTTCACAGACACAGAAAAGGGAGTAGGAAGGGGCGAGTTAGCTCTTTGATGAAAGCACTGAAGTAGAAGAGTGAGGATCTGAACCAAGGTCTCAGCTCAAGTAGTTTGCAAGCTATCTCATTCTCGTAATGGGAGCTATGAAAAAGACTTGTCCAGATACCTCTGCATAAGTCACTGAGTTCTACCGCACCCAGCAGCATGTACTGACAGAAGCATCACGGCTACCGGAGACAAGTGTTCTAGCTGTGAGGCTCATGTACATAACTGTCTTGCTATCCCAGGGGAGGTGTGGGGTACAGCTCTGTCAGTAGAGTACCTACCTAACTAACAGGTGGTAGGTGGTACAGCTCTGTCAGTAGAGTACCTACCTAACTAACAGGTGGTAGGTGGTACAGCTCTGTCAGTAGAGTACCTACCTAACTAACAGGTGGTAGGTGGTACAGCTCTGTCAGTAGAGTACCTACCTAACTAACAGGTGGTAGGTGGTACAGCTCTGTCAGTAGAGTACCTACCTAACTCCCATGAGCCCCTAGGCTCCATTCCCAGTGCTGCACAAAACAAGGGTGGTTGCACACACCTGTAATCTCAGAACTCAAGGTGGAGACAGAAGAACCAGAAGTTCAAGATCATTTGGGTTAGTTCACAAGCTTGTGTGAAGCCAGGCTGGGCTTCAGGAGAACTTGTCTCATAGTAAGCAAAATACGAAATCATTGGGGTTACAGGTCCGTCACTCAGGTCCAGCACTCAGGAGACTCAAGAAGAATTTGATAGTGCAAGGTAAACTGAACTTCTTAGTGAGTGCTACGTCATCCTGGGTTATAGACCAGACCAGGTTGGTTTTTGTTTGTTTGTTTGTTTGTTTGCTTTTTTTTGAGAGAGAGGGGGGCAGGGAGGGAGAGAGGGGGGAGAGAGAGAGAGAGGAGAGAGAGAGAGAGAGAGAGGAGAGAGAGAAAAACAGCCCACAGAGAAACAGCCCACAGTTACATCGAATGCGTTACCTGGAAGGGAAGCTGGGGATGTATGGGAAGGTGGCGAGAGAGGAACAAGACCAAGACAACAGTTGCTGATCAAGGTCCCAAGGTTTAATGGAGGACTCAGAATTTAAAGTTTCAGGCGATACCCTTCCCCTAAATTCCAAGGTCTGTTCAGGAGAACTTGTCTTACTGTTCGGGTGGCTTAGCGGGTCACCTGCTTAATTCAGGGATTTGGAGATGTGGAGGAACAGTGAACTTCACCTTGGTCAGAGTGCTTCACCCTAGGTGGGGGTGATTATGTTAACATAGGTCTTAGAATTCCTGCTCAAGGCCTAGGAGGGGAAGATAGATAGATAGATAGATAGATAGATAGATAGATAGATAGATAGATAGATAGATAGATAGATAGACAGAGACAGACAGAGAGACAGAGACAGACAGAGACAGAGAGACAGAGACAGAGAGACAGAGACAGACAGAGACAGAGACAGACAGAGACAGACATGAGATGGAAATAAGGATTTAAAAGGAAATAATCCGAGGAGAATGTAGACTTTTGCAGAGGCTGATCAAGAGCAGAGACTGGCTGGAGGCCCAGGGCCCTGGGGAGAGAGAGGCCTGGAAAGCCATCAGTCCTTGGCACCCTCAGCTCACGGAGCTCAGATGCCACGTCTACATGTGACTGTAGATCCTGGGACCCCAACCCCAAGCCACACCCCAGTTTGTGGGGTGGAGCCCTCTGTGCCCAAGGGTTGGGCAGGTTTAGAGCCTTGCTCACTACCTGCCAAGTCCTGATGACCTGGGCCTGGTGATGGGGCTGTGGCTCTTGAAGAAGCCACCCTTCCTCAGCTGACTTGGTGTGTCTTTGCCCTAAGCTGGCATGGCTGGAGTAGCTGTGTGAGTCTGGGAGGGTGACGCAGGTGGCAAGCAGGGCCTGGCACTAAGTATGCACTGCCTGTATGCGGCCTCCTTAGACTCATTGCTGCAGCCTCTAGCACAGTGTCCTGCCTGGCTACCAGGCTGTGAGACTGGGAGAAAGGATCTCCTCTTTGGAGTCAGCTCTTTCTTCATATGGGGAGGAACAATAGAGCCCAGCTGTTGGAGCCCCAACAGGGTACCCCAAGTCTATTCTCACATAGCCCTAGTAGAGAGTTCAAAGACAAGAATGCTTCCATATTCCCAAGCCTTATCTGCACCATTTTCAGATGAGAACACAGAGATAAAGTAACTTGTTTAGGAATGGACCCATGTTATCCAACCCTAATATAGAGTCCTGCTCATAGCTGGTCCTCTGGCAAAATGCGTCTTGGTGAAACAAAGTCTCCTCATACTCCCTCTTCTGACCCCACCAGCTCCCAGCTTACCAAACATCCTAAGAAAGGCAGGTGGCAGCACCCCTGTAGTCCAGACCAGATGGGGGACCTGGGAAAATGTCAGTCATGATGGCATTGGGTAGAGATGGGAGTGACAAATCTGAGTGCAGGAGGCTGCCACTTTTGAAAGGTTCATGTGGAAAACATAGCAGTTTCTGAAGAGTGAACTGTCTGTCAGCCAGATGTTTTTCCAGAAATGAAGTAGGCAGCTGTAGGGTGTCCAGAGATGTCTTTTCACTATAATGCATGCGAAAGGTCACTTTCTCTCTACTTCTTTAATGTAGAAATTGGCAGAGTTGTTTCTCAGTTGGTAGCCTGGGCACCCCAGCAGGCTACAGAGCTGGCCAAGACCCCTGCCTCATACTCACCTGGGGTTGGGTAAGGCCTGGGCAGTTAGCAAGGCTGTCAGCTCTGGGGACAAGGACCTGGCCTCTGGCCTCTGGCCTCTGGGATGTGGGGAGCCTCTCTGAAGCCTGTTGTGACAATAACAGTCTCTGCCTCTGGTCCAGAGGACAGCTGTTTTCTGATACCGGTTACTGTGGTCTCAGTGATCCTAGGGGAATTCGAGTCTGAAGTCATACCTGAATTTGAACTTAGTTTTTAACCACTGTGAGCAAATGACATCACTGCCTGTGCCTCTGTCCCTACCCCACGTCCATTCCAGACCTCATCAATGAATGGTAGGTGTTAGCACCTTCATTTCCAGGTGTGCCTTGACAGTAGAGACCAGGCAGGCAACGCTTCAGCCTAGGTCCCTCACCCCATGTGCGGCTGCCATCCCACGCAGAGTCTACCATTCATGCTGCTTGCCCCGAGACAGAGGCTCCCTTTCAGAAGCAGGTGAACAGCGGATGAACATGTTGGGCAGCAGGCTCAAGTCTTTCAGGCAAGTGGGAGAGCTCTTGGTGCCTCACTTTTCCCATTTGTAAAATGGGGTCATGTAAGTGCTAGGTTGACAGGTGAGAAAACCCAGTTAGGTACCCAAACTGCATCGGACACCAGATCTTACTGTCACCAACATCCTAGGTCACTGACAGGTGAATCACTGGTCCTTACTTCTCTCAGTACAGAGATACCAGGCCCTGTGCTGGGTGTTGGGTGCTTGGTGCTTGGTGCTGGGTGCTGGGTGCTGGGTGCTGGACCATAGATGCCAAGTGTCTTCCCACTGTACTTTGTATCTCTTGAGGGCGGGAATCTGTCTGCTGCGTTGCGTTTTTAAGGCAACCCGAGGACAGGACAAGGGTCAGGCAAGAACCTAAACCTCTATGCTGGTTAGGTTTTGTCAGCTTGATTTACCCCGGGAGATGGAGCTCAATTGAGGAATCCTCCACATCAGATCGATCTGTAGATGAATCTATGGGGCCTATAAGTGTGGGAGGGCCTGGCTTACTGTGTGTGGTGCCACTCCTGGGCAGGTGGGCTTGTGAGAACCAGGCTTAGAAAGCCAGTCAGCAACATTCCTCTGTGCTCTCTGCTTCAGTTCTTGCCTCGAGTGTCTGTCTGTCCTGACTTCCCTTGGCATGGGCTGTGGCCTATGAGCTGAAATCAACCTTCTCTTCCTCAGATTCTTTTAGGCCACTGTCTTAGCATAGTGACAGAAATCAAGTGAGGACATTCTGCAAATGGCAACCTGAGACCCAGAGAGGCAGGGAGCCTTGCCCCAGGTAGACACCAGCGACTGACAGGAGGCTGACTCAGGGAAGCAGGGGCTGGGTTCTCCCTCACAGCCACCTGGGCATACCACACTGCAAGGACTCAGTTCTTACCACACTGATCAAGGATATCCTGTTTGGAGTGGGAGGGGCATCCTTATAGCTAGCATTTCCTGGAGATTATCACAAATGGGGTGATCTGGCTTTGATGTACCCCTGAATCTCAGGGGCCATATGAGGTGCCTTTATGCCCACTTAGTGGTAAGCTCTGTCTCACTGATGGGTTTCTGGCCAGGGTGGAAGAGCCCATGTGTCTTAGAGCTGCTGTGCTTGCTTTAGCCCTACCAAATCCCCCCCGCCCCCGGAGAGCATAGTGGGAGGGGGGCACTCCCCCACCCCCACCACCCGTACCACAACAAGCATGTCCCTGGAAGGTTTGGGCGTTTGGACCAATCTGGCTAAGCAGCTTCAAAAGCCTTTCCAGCCCCTTCACAATTGTGACTCTGCTGTTCTCAGGCTATAGTGAGGGGGCCATGACCAGGGGGCTCACACTGGGCAGAGGGGAATGGGCAGGGCCCAGTCAGAGGCTGATCCCCTCCATTCTCCTGCCAAGACACAGCCTGTTGGTCTGTTGTCTCCGTAACTGATATGTGGGCAGCCAGACACAGTTATGGCGTGTGTCTGCAAGGCTATTTTGTCTAATATACTAAACGCCTTTGGAAATTCCCAGAGCCCATCTGGTCCTAGTTACACCACAGTATTGCTGTCTCTTCAGCTCTCAGACAAGGACCACTTTTATTCCTTCCTTCGTAGCTTAGGAATGTACTTAAACACAAGCCGGCAGCCGCCCAATCTGCTCCCCAGTTGCTTGATCGTGGTCACGCCCATCATTGTTTTAAAGGAACTCTGTTTTTCCCTGCAAGGCCCCAGGACCCCAAGAATGCCTAGGGAGGGCAGATGCTTCAAAGGTGGCCCCTTTGGCTCCGGGGTGCTTCAGATCTCTGCCCAGTTTCTCAGGGGGTATCACAAACCTGAACAGGTTGCTTGGCTGGTCCAAGCCAGATCAGGGTAAAGTCACCCGAGGCACGTTAAGCTAATGATTATTCCTTATGCTGGTCATCCACAGCCACCCAAGAACCAGAGGTGCGAGCCAAACCTGGGCTCCATATCTAAAGCATTTGGAGGGGCCAGTGGGCTCCCCTACGCTGCTCTTGGCTGAGGTGTGTGTTTGTTCCTGCCCAGGAATTCTTGTCCCTTTGGGTCCCTTGGGGGTCCAGCTGGCCACAAGGTCCAGAGGCTGGGGAGCTATTCCATGATGTCTCTCATCCAGGCTGACCAACCCTTGGCTGCTGGCCTGGGCAGATGTCTGGGGCCAGCTGGCACCTTGTCCCTTTCTTGAGGAAGTTTCTCTCTGGAGGCCCAGTTTGGTCCCAGTCCCAGCCACCCCTGCTGTCACAGAAGTGTGGTGTAGTTCAAGACTGGTCTGATGTGGCTGGACACTTGTTTTATGAATTGTGAGCTCAGTTTCCCGTGGACACTTTAAGAGCTCGTGCCCAGTCCTGCATGTTCCCCAGTACAGGGCTGGGAGCACAATTCAAGTAGCAGTGCTGGGTACAGTGGGTCTCTGAGATCCCAGGATGAGGAAGCCTTCCAACTGAATCTGGGGACAGTAAAGAAACTGTCTGGGCTAAGGTGTCTAGGCTAAGGAGGCCTTGGGGTGACTTGTTACAGAGCATTATCTTGCCCAGTATGACTGATACATGCTCCTTGATTACAGTTTACAGATACATGGCCTGGACCAGAGTACTTATAAATCTTCTTTTCGAGATGGGAAAGGGGGCCTTGTCTATGGAGTTATTACATTTAGAACAACTATATTTCCTTCCACAAAGAGAAAGTCTGTCTTTGGTATGGATAGGTAAAATGCAAAGAGAAAAGGATACTGGTGATGTCAAGATAATGGCTGCTGTGAACAACTGCACGGGTCACACACTGCACAACTCTAGAAGCTGCTATTACCCAGGAGGCACAGTCCATTCGTGACTAGCACAGCGTTCCAGGAGAGGTTAGGTAAGTGTCTTAAAGAAACCCTCACTACCTGGCCCCAAATTGCTGTTCAGGCTGACAGCCATGCCTGCGAAGCCTGCAGTTTCAATCACTGTATGGCCCCAGAGCTCCCTAGCTTGCTAAGCACTTGCCAGGGTTTATTCGAGTGATAAACACCCTCTGCTGTTTACTCACAGTGGAGATGTTGACCCTCCAGTCACCCCAGGTAGTTTCTGCTGGTGCTCTGCTTTCCAGGGCAAAGAAATAACAGTGCAACAGTAGCAAAGGATGCTGGGCAGCCTCTCAGAACCCAGGGCTTCAGTGACTGGACAGTCTGGTTTGGATGTGGCGATCATCCTCCAGGGCAGCGGTTCTCAATGTGCCCAATATTGTTATCCTTTAATATAGCTCCTCATGTTATGGTGGCCCCCCAACTATAAAATTATTTTCATTGTTACTTCATAACTGTAATCTATCTACTGCTTTGAATCTTAATGTAAGCATATCTGTGCTTTGCTATGGTCTTAGGTGACCACCATGAAAGGGTCAGTTTGAGCCTCAAGGGGTCATGACCCACAGGTTGAGAAATCAAGGGCTCCTGTATAGGAGGTGCTTAGCTGGCTGTATGGATGTGGTGGAACATTTGTAAGGTAGAGTCTTAGCAGGGGAAGCTGAGATTCCTGGAAATGCTGCCCTCAGAAGCAACTGGGGTAGGTCTTATGGGACCCCCAAATGGTTCTTTTGAGAACCTGTCTCCTGAATCACCCTCTGGCTGCCTGGCAGGTGGTGTGACCTCTCTGTATTGTCCTCAGTCATCCCAAAGCTTCAGGACTGTGACCCTAATCAAGCTTTTTTCTTTATAAAGTTGCTTAGCTTTGGGTATTTTGCCTTAATGTTAGGTGTACGTGGGACTCCAGAACAGAGCCAGTCTTCTGACAGCCAACAGGCCAAGCCCTGAAAGCATACTGCTGATAACCATCAGTGCATCTTCCATTGTTGGAACCACAGAAAGCCCTGGCCAAACAAAGCAAGGAAGTGGCAGGCCCAGGGACTGAGGGAAACATTTTAATAAGTATCCAGACAGACAGGTGAGCCTGATTGTGAGCATTTAGCAGCCTTTGGTGTGCTTTAGGACAGGAGCACCACTTATGCTCCAGGGAGGACCCCTGTGCTCCAGGGATGAGGGGGTGTTCTTCTGCTTCCCTACCAGGTCTGGCAACTCTTCCCCCAAACTCAGTTTTTTCATTTTTACTCTCTTTCCATGGCCATAGTCAGCCAATCAGGGCATCAGAATTCAACCGAGAGTGAAAAGGGGGATTTGCCTGAGATGGACTCATAAGAGAGAGAGCTCTCCACCCAGCAGCTCACACAAAGACCTGAGGCCTCTGCCTTGGGCAGAAAGAGCCATAGAACTATCTTCTAGACCGGTGCCTGCAAGGGGACATTCCTCTGTGGCCTCTGAAACTCCCGTGCTTCAGTTTCCAGCTTCCAGAAGACTTAAAACACTTTGCCTGGGAGACAATCTGTTTTAAGTTCCTTTACCTCAATTAATGTTATTGATCCTGAATCAGTAATGAAGTATCTCATTCGTGCTTACTTGATGCTGTCTGCCCACTGCATTCTGGGAGGAAAACGGGACAAGAACTCAGCGATGATCTCCATGTACCATCTCAATAAGAACACAAACTGGCTAATGCCGGGGCCCTCGATGTAGGTGTGTGAGTCTCTGCCACTTTCCCACATGGAGTCCCTGCTGTCCCATGCAGGGGCCTGACAAATGTCAGCTATGATCAAATTCTTTGGAAATACAGAAGAGATGCTGCATTGGCTTCGCCTCCTCTTGCAATTCTTAAATCATAACAGGGCTGTTGCTTAGAAGAAGGGGTCAGAATTATCTAGGGAGTTCACATGTGTGGCTGAGCTAGATAAATAACATACCATTGTTGAAGAGAAGATGGTGTCAGCCAAGGTCCAGCTCCCAGCTGTCCTCTGTGCAGGCAGAGTCCATCCCCTCCCCCATACACCCTCCAAGCCAGGGCCCTGACCCTACTGTGCCCTGCCAAGACAGCAACCTCTCATGATCTAAATGGTAGTAGGTTTCAGGGGAGATTTGGGTTTAGCTATGGGCCCTGGGGTCAGATGATTGGAAGCAGAGTCCATTGCCTTTCCCAGCCAGCTGGTCCCTAACCTGAAGCCTTAGATACTATTTCTCTGGCATTAACCATACTTGAGGAAACATAGGAGGGTCAGATGGGCATGGAAACAGTCTGGAGCACTGCAGGTACTTAACAAGACCATTTGTCATCAGCATGGCCCCTAAGAGCCCAGAGCATGCTGAGATGCTGAGTGCCTGAGGGTTTGACTCTGGGTACCTTGCTGGGCTCCTGTGGTGGCTCGTGCTCTCTGAGACGTGGCTTCATCTGTCCAGAGAGGATTTCTGGGGTGTTGGAAACAAGCACATTTCAATTACTTCTGGCTTCACTGTTTCTTCCTGTTAGATATAAGCAGCAGGCCAGGAGCCTGTGCCTTTAACACCCTTCCAGAACGAAGCGGCAGATACTCAGTAGGTGCTTAGTAAACACCCTGTCATCCATTTGTTGGGGGAGAAATTAGTTGGTGCATTTTGGAGCTCCCTACTTTCCTGGCTGTGGGGAGGCATCTCCTTCAGATGCATGTGGCTACTCCCACGCTTGAGCAGGCCTCCCACCTCCCTCTTTCCCTCCCAGGTTTATCAGCCAGGCCTGGCACTGCAGGACTTGGAGAAAAAGACCCCGGTCCTCCAGCCACCCCAGCTCAGCCAACACCACAATTGTTTTTCCACCTGCAATGTCCAAGGAAGCACTGGCAGGCAGGAGAGGGCTCAGCCTGAGATGCCAGCAGGCACAGGAGGAGTGTGATTTTCCTCTGTATGCAATGGCGCTTGGGCTGGGGTGGCTGGGCTAGTGGCTGCTTGTGACCCTTGTCCTTTGGCCTTGAACTAGGGATTTGCTCTTCCCTAGTCTCAAGGTTCCATCTTTAAGAATATTTGTGGCTATTTCTCAATCAGCTGCTCCACAAGAAACATGGGAATATGCCTGGTACAGTGGATGTTCTAGGGACCAGCGGTCCTCATGATTGGTCATCACAGCCTGGGAGCTGGTTCTTACCCCTGAGGGTGGCTGCTAAGTGATGTAGGGTCAGGTCAGGTCCCTTCTTATTCCATGAGCACCCACAGATGTGATGGCCCCACTCAGAAGAAGTCAAGGAGCGGGGGATGTTTCTTCCTGTCCTGTAGCCAGGGAGAGTCCCAGAGTAGGGGATAAGACCAAACAGTGGCAAGAACTGCCTTGTTCCATCTCCCATTACACAGGAGAAAAGCAGCTGGGCCAGGGTGGCGGAGTCACTGATGCAGCTGGACAGTGTAGCTAAGGTGCGGCCAGGCCAGGCTCCCTGGGGTTCTGCTGTGGGAACAAACTGTCCTGACTTCTGCAACAGCAGCCCTCGCTGTTGTTTGTCTGAGCACTCAATTTGTTACTCAGCTCCTGCCCCACCCTCTGAGGCGACCTGGATGAGCCCTGAGACTCTCCGGCTGCTACCTTTTACCTCCACCAAGAAAGCTGGAGTTCTGAGTC
This sequence comes from Apodemus sylvaticus, assembly GCF_947179515.1. Taxonomy (NCBI): domain Eukaryota; kingdom Metazoa; phylum Chordata; class Mammalia; order Rodentia; family Muridae; genus Apodemus; species Apodemus sylvaticus. Next base: position 122,076,672 of record NC_067473.1, read on the forward strand.
CTTTCATTTTCAAGGTCAGCGAGAGGACAGTGGTCTAGCTTGGGGATAGGACAACACAGGCTTTGAAGCCACTAGAGCCACCTCAGAATTTTCATGACCTTGGGTAGAAACAGATACTGTAGTGACTGGTGCTGTGCCTGGGATGGTGGTCCTGGGTTCTATAAGAAAGCAGGCTAAACAAAGCCATGTAAAGCTAGCCAGTAAGCAGTACCCCTCCATGTCCTCTGCATCAGCTCTTGCCTGCAGGTTCCTGCCCTGTGTGAGTTCCTGTCCTAGCTTCCTTTAGTGATGGACTACAGTGTGGCAGTGTCAGCCAAATAAACCCTTTCCTCCCTAAGTTACTTTTTTGGTCATGGTGTTTCATTGCAGCAATAGTAACCATAACGAAGACAGATGCCCTGACCATGTGGCTCCCCTGGCAGTAGGATGTCTCCCCCAAATTGGTGCGCAGCCCACCTGTTCCACTCCAGATTCATGCTTACCCAGAGTGGGTTGGAGGGGGGACAGGTAGAGTTCATTTGGTCCCTAGGCTGTCAGTGGGCTGTGGTCTCTAGAAAGAGGGACGAGGAAGCAGGGGGTCTTGTGAAAGGGAACAGAGAGGTTTACTAGGTTGGCTTGGCTGAGGTGGAGCCTGGCTAAGCAACACGGCAGAGGCAGGAGACCATATGAAGACTGTCCTCTGGGGCCTGGAGGAACAGCAAGACTCAAGCTTCTAGTCATCAAAGGAAACCAATGTAGAAGCAAGGTATGGAAGACCCAAGGACTCTTGACCACTGTGTGCATAGTGGCCCCACTGCCCCGGCATCTACCTCTAGCTCCCCCTACTGGCAAACAAGAGGTCTGCTCACATGAGACCAGGCTCTGGGTAGGGAGGGCTTGGGGGTGTTGAGTCTGGGTCCTGGTTTTGCAGCCTGCCTTAAGGCGCTTCTTGACCACATGACTGCGGACAAGATGACTCTCCTTTCTTTTTTCCATTTTCTTTCTTGAGTGGAAACTAACAATCCCAACAGAGTGCCAGAGATGAATAATCTCAGATGCAGGACTGACCGAAGGCCAGAATATAGCCAGGGTTCTCACAGAGGACATTGGAAAAGGGAAGTTGGACTGTCCAGTGGCTCCGTGTCCTTAGACACCTCCTCCAGGCTGCTCCTGGATACCTTTGGAAAACAATACCAGCCCAGGAGTTGACTGTGTATATGGGAACTTGGATCTGTCCCAGGGATGCAGGCCAGACTGTGGAAAGGAGAAAAGGCAGGGCAACGGCTTAGCTAGTACTCTGTCAAAGGGTCAGCATGAGATGGCAAGTGGGCAGAGGCCAGTGCCAGGGTGGGGGCTACTCACAAAGGGCTAGTCATGGGAGGCTGGGAGCCTTTTCCCCAAAGGATGTCATAAGAAAATGAACTTAGCCAGATCCCTGTGGTGGAAGAAGTTGGGATGTGCCAGAAGTGGCTGGGAGTGTTTGGTGGCTCCAGCTTAGTATCGGGGGCTACCCAGTGAGCTGAGAGTCAGAGCTGGGAACCAGGGCGCTGAGCCCATGCATCTGGCTCCAGGGCTAGACCTCATTGCTTGGGAGAGCTGGCAAGACCCAGGCAAGCCCTGTCTGGGGTCTCCTCGCCCAGGGCTCTAGGTTTATCCCGAGTTATCCTAAGCCATCACCAAATGCTTGTCTTGGAGCAGTGGCCTCCTGGGTTGGGAAGTAGATCCCATGCTTGTAGATCTCTGTCCCCATTCTCTCAACTGTGACTTCAGACCCATGTTGCCCCTGCTCCTGTGCCACCTACGGTTGACTCTTCAGAAAGTTTGTGAAGACCAAGGGGAAGAAAACAGGAAGGCAGGAGAGAGGACGAACTGAGTGCTGCTGGCCCTGCTCCCTAGGGAGCAAGCTTCTGCCTCCTCCCCACCACCCTCTGCCGCCTCTGAGATTCATGCCCTGCTTCTCCCCAGATGCCCACCCTTCTACGTCATGGAGCCCTGGGCACACTTCTTCCTAGGCTTCCTGGCACTCCACATCTGCCACCTCCTCCCCCTCCTTCCATGGCAGTGCTCAGTTGAGACAGAGTCCTCCTCTTTGATATCCCCAGGAACCAGGCTGAGGTCTCCAGGTCTCTGCCCACTTCTTGGCAGCACTGGATACATGACAGGAGAGGTGGGGACCCAGAACCTGGCTCAGCTGCTAAACCCCATGGGACTGCAGTTCTCTTGGCTGCAGGAATATTGGCGCCAAGTCAAAACTGGGAAGAACACACTCCCACAGGAATTTTCTTGGGCAGCCCCAGTGGGGCCAGAGCCAGTGGCTGTCTTTCCTCTGGAAAGGGTCCCTAGCTGAAGAAACTCAAACTTCAGTCCATTGTGGCAGTTCAGCAGAATCAATGTGCCCATGAGTCCTATAGAAGATCCCTTGTAGTCCAGGAGGGCTTCCGGAAGGAAGAGGCACATGAGCTAAGCCTTGAAGGGTAAATAAGGTATTCCTGTGTTAGGGACATTAACTCTGGTAGAAGGAACAGCGTATGTGAAATTCCACAGGCATAAAGATGCTTAGTAGATATCTACAGCTAAGCACCAGAGATTCTGAGGACAAGAGGAAGGGTGGGGTTTTCTAAAGTCCTTTTCCTTACTTCAATCCCTTCTAATGTTGGCCTTTCTGTCCCTACTGTCTCAAAGCTACCTCCTCTCAGGCAGCAGGTGGGGTGTGGAGTGGGGTCAGTAGACCTAGGTCCTTCCCTAGTTCTGCCGGTCACTAGTTACTTAGCTGAAACCACTTAACTTTTCTGAGTCTCTTTTTCCTTAGCTTGAGACTCTGTCCTCCCATAGCTGTTGTGAATTAAGAATAGTCTGTGCTCAGTGAAACACCTCTCTTGGCCTGACATGGAATAAGGTCTGAAAATGGACAATCTAGAAAAGCAATATCGTGAGCCTCCTTCTTGGGGCTCTTTGTCCCCCAGCAATCCCAGCCCCAGTCATGGTCGGGGTACAACACTTTAGGAATCTGATGGCTTTTCTATTGTAGCCTCCTTGTGTGCACTGAAAGGGAATCTGCTTTCTTTTTGAACCTCAGTTTACCCATCCATAAAATAGATATCACCGAGAAGAGTCATAAAGAGAATGTTTGAAAGGCCCAGTCTCACACCCTCCCTTCAGCTGGTGCCTCTCAGTGGTGGTCCCCCTGTCCCACATAGGAACCAACTGGGGATGCACCCCATCGCTGCTGTCCCAGTGCCTGGACACAGGGCTCATTGCTCTGGGCTTTATCCAGCCATTACTAGGTCAAGGCAACTGTTGTAACCCACAGCTTCCGGAAGTGGGCATCACCTGCTAGTTTTGAAGTTCCTTCCCAGACTTTGGATGTGGGAACTCTCAGCAGCTGCAAGTGTTTCTGCTCTGTGGCTTTGAGTGTCTGGATGCTGGGTTCTAAGGCTCAGCAGCACCCTGGAACTCCAAAGCCTGTCTCATAGCTGGCTTCCCACAGCATCTTTCTTTAGCCTTTGTTCTTGATGTCATCCCTGGTATCTGCAGGCCTCTGTCAATGCCCCAAGACCCAGAACAGTCCCTGGGAACAGGGCATGACTCACATCTGTGATCTTAGCTCTCAGGAGGCAGAGGAAGGCCCATCTCTGTGAGTTCTAGGTCAGCCAGGATTACACAGCAAAACTCTCAGAACAAACCAAATAAAGAATCCCAAAGCCAACATCTACTCTTTTTTTGTCTTGCTGACATTTGCAACAGGAAAAGTGTGAGTCAGGCTGTACACAGCTGTACTTTGTGTACGTGTATATGTGTGTCTGGGTGTGAATATGTGTGCCTGTGTCTGTGTGAGTCCTCCTCTCACTCTCTGCCTATTTGAGGCATAGTCTTTTCAGAACCCAGGGCTCATCTTTTCTTAGTGAGGCTGAAAGCCAGCCAGCCCCCGTGATCTTTCTGTCTCTGTTGCCCTTGGACCTGGGGTTCCAACGATAAGGTACCAGTGTTTGAGTGAAATTAAAATATTGGAAAATGTGTACTGGCTCCAGGCAGTGATGTGTAGAGACTAGTCTGTTGGCGAAGACATCACCTTCAAGGCTCAGAGGAGACTGGAGTGTGTCACCATTTGAACGCTGAGCAAATAAGGATTTTCTGAGTGTCGCAGGCCTGTTGTGAGACAATCCTGTGTGGGTGACGGCCATCTGGAGACCGAGATCAGTCTGCCAGTTTTCAGCGATCATCCATGAAAATGTCCCTCCAACTGGCTGACACAGCAAACTGCCGTTGGGGCTGAGGAAAGCGCCACTCACTGACTTTGGGTGCCACACTGAAGGAAAGCAGCTAGGATTATCAGAAAAGGCAGTGAGTGTTTACTGTTTTCTCACCCCACATTTGTGAAACACCAGATTTTCTTCACATAGGTTCAGCAAAAATCAGATCTCATGACAGACTGAAGAAGCAGCTGTAAGAATCCAGCTCTTCTTTATGAAGGTAGACTCTAAAAGATCTGTAAAAATGCAAAATAACCACACTTCTCATTGGCTTTCCTTCCTTCCTTCCTTCCTTCCTTCCTTCCTTCCTTCCTTCCTTCCTTCCTACCCTCCTTCCTTTCTTCCTTCCATCCACCCTTCCTCCCTTTCTCTTTTTAGACAGGGTTTCCTGTAGCCCAGGCTGGCCTCAGTCCTGATCTGTAGCCAAGGATGGCCTTGAACTCTTGGTTCTTCTGTCTCCAACCCCCAAGTGCTGGGATTACAAGCATGTACCACACCACATCAGTTTTTATGCACTGCTGGAAATCTAACTTCGTGCATACCAGGCAAGCACGTTATTACCTGAACTACATTCCCTAGTCTGTCACTGAATTTCTAAAAAACACTTTTGGAGGACTGGAGAGATGGCTGCATAGTTAAAAGCACTGACTGCTCTTCCAGGAGACCTGTATTTGATTTCCAACATGCCCATGACAGCTCATAACAGCTGTACTTCCAGTTCCAGGGGATCCGACACACCATTTTCTGACCTCCATAAGTACCAGACACTATTCATTCTCTCTCTCTCTCTCTCTCTCTCTCTCTCTCTCTCTCTCCTTGTGCTTGTGGATCAGATGTAAGCTCTCAGTTATTGCTTCAGTTCTGTGCCTGCCTTCTGCCATATCTCCACCATGATGGCCATGGACTCTAAGCCTCTGGACTGTAAGGCCTAAATTACCCAAATTAAATGCTTTCTTTTCTAAGTAGTATTGGTCATGGTGTTACAGGAATAGAATAGTAACTAAGTCAGTTTAGGAATGAAAGGAGATCGCCATCATGACCATGTCTTCTCAGGGTTACAGCAATAACCCAGCAAGTCATATGGGCAGGAGGAGTCAGGCTCCGGGCTACATGAGCATTCGGCCTTGAGTTTGCAATGGGCTTGTGATGTTGAGGACTGTCAAGAATGACCTACTCTTCTTAGATCTGTTCTGGGAAGGAAAGCATCTGGTTCAAGGAGTGGGCTTAGAACAGTGCAGGGATGAGCCCAAGTGTCTGCATCAGGACATGACAACAGGAGGGAGGCCACATCTGGCCCTTCCAGTCTCGTCTTACTGCACGATGGGGCTGCTGACCTGAGGTCTGTGGTAGGAGATGCTCTGCAGGAAACTTCCTTCCTGGCAGAGGACAAGGAAAGATGGGGGAGTGGGCAGAAGACCAGCCAGACAAAGGCCTCTTATGAGAGGAAGGCTTTGGAACTGGCCCTGTCTGCACAAAGGATTAGGGTCACCAGTGTGGTGAGAAGCATTGCTGATCTAGGGTCCCTGCTGGGCCCAGCAGCAGCATGCTGTGGGAGTGTCGAGCTCACAGCTATGCGAGCTGGGAAAATGAGATGGCAGATATGTTTTCCTGGGATGACAGGGCACACCCAGGGATCTGCTGGTCCTGGGAGACTTCTAACCTCCACTAGTGCTCTGACTCAGGATTAGGCTGTGTCACAGGCTGTACACAGGCAGGGTAAAGTCCAAGAGGATTTGGAGTCTCTGGCTCCCGGGATACATCTCTATGGAGGGGCAGCAGGAAAGACCACCCTTTGGAATTGAGAGGCCAAAGCCTCTAGTGCAGTGAATGGGAGTGGGCAGACATCTTTCCTAGGACAACCAATGGGGGTGGCTAGAGGGGCCTAAACCCAGAGCCGAGGCGGGGACGAGGGATGAAACAGAGGCTGAGATAAGGATCCAGGAAATCCCAAGAAAGGAGTTTGCCAAAACTATCTACTACTCCCACTTTCTATAAACAAGATCTCTGTTAAAGTGACACCTGGCTGCTGCTGCCCTGCTGCCACACTGCCCCACTGCCCCCCCTGCCCTGATGCCCTGCTGCCCCACTGCCCCCTGCCCTGCTGCCCCACTGCCCCACTGCCCTGCTGCCCTGCTGCCCCACTGCCCCGCTGCCCTGCTGCCCTGCTGCCCCATTACCCTGATGCTGCCCTGCTGCCCCCTACTCTGCTGCCCCGCTGCCCCACTGCCCTGCTGCTCTGCTGCTGCCCTACTGCTGCCTCGCTGCCCTGCTGCTCTGCTGATGCCCACTGCTGCCCCCGTCCCCTGCCCTTCTACCCTGCTGCCCCGCTGCTGTATGTGGTAACTGATTGGCCCCTGCCCTACTCCATTCACACCTTTTCTGCCCTCCTCCATCTGAACCTTAAGGTCAGGCAGTATGAACCCAGGCCTCAGGGACAGTCTAGCATTGACTGCATGTCCTCTGTGGCCCTCTGGTACCTTGCTCCCTGCTTTCTCAGCTGGTTTGTATCCTCTGGTTCTTTTCTAGGCCAGTCCACCCTGCCTCGTCATCCTCTTCCTTTTTTCTGCCGAGACCCATGTGGATCTCAGTCTCAGTGTGGGGGCACTCCTCTTGTTCAGAATCCCTGGCAGGCTCCAGCACTGTTTCTGCTAGACCATCCTCCCGGCAGCCAACCCTGGGCCCCAACCCCAATCTCTCTACTGGATTCTCCTTCTCTTCCTCACTGCTCTGGTTCTCTCAAGGGTGCTGCTTCTGCCACCACTGCTAGTGTATCTGCTTCTCCCCAGAGCCCAACCTGCAGCAGTGGCCCATCCTCGGCTCCTCCCACCCCATGCTATTTGCAGTGTCTCTTTCTCTCTCCTGAGCTGGGTTCTGCAGGATGAGTAGGAATTTTCAGAAAGAGTGATAGGAAAGGGCTCAAGGTAGAGGGAGGGGCATGGTGTGGATATGGGAAAACCACAGAGCCAGTTCTCAAGTCTGGGAAGACCAGGCTGGGTCACCCAGACTCTGGCCTGATGACATAGAGGGCATCAGAGCTTCTAGGCAGGAGGGTGTATACTTCTGGATGAACTTTCCCTGTGTCCAGAATCAGGCTGAATTTCAAATTGATTTGCAAGGATGAGGACTGTGTTCTGGGCCTGCACATCACTATCTTGGTATACAGACGTCAGTCAACGTGGAGCTTGCGGTCAGCATCTGGTTTTAAAGCCCGTTGCTTCAGGCTCTTCCATTTAGCCTCTGCCCTGGTTCTCCGAAGCTCAGGTAACAGCATGGTGTCAAAGGGCACTGGGGGGACATGTCTCAGGACATGGAGGTTCAGGCTCTCAGCTCAGCATAGGAAACTCAGGGAACAAGATCAGACAGCAGTTGGGCCAGATTAGGGCCATAGCTTGGTTCTGGCTGTGGGCATCTTACTCAGATGCACCCGTTAGCTTTTCAAGAGAAGCCAGAATATAGACTCTGTGACTCTCTTGACTTTAAAACTGTGTTGGACAAGCATGGGCACTTTGGTCCAGATCTGGATTGCTGTGAAGATGATATGATAAGCTAACAGCACAGGTTTCTCCTCCACATTCCTACCTCATCACGCTCCTCTCCTAGAAAATAGCATGCCTGCTTCTTTTGAAACTAGGGGGTTTTGAAGCCTCTGGATAGAGCTGTGTAGAAGAAAGCAGAAATCTATGTCCCCAAAGACATGATAGTGGAAATGCAAAGAGCAGCCTGCACACCCATGCCCATCACACAGTAACTGTGACAGCCCTAAGTGTCCGCAATGAACCAATGAGCACAACACATCTGTCAGACAATACAATAGGCACCCATGTCTTAAAGGAAGGGGACTGGAATCATGGATGAACTCTTGTTATTTAAATGAACAAACTGCCCATAAAAAGGCAAACTTTGGATAATTCTTCTTGTACGACATCCCTAAAACAGTTAAATTCAAGTCAGAAGGTAGCATAGCCTGTGCCAGGGGCTGGGGAGTTAGCTTTTTAAAGGGGACAGAGTTGTCATTTGGGAAGCATTCATTGGCTACAAGGCCCTGTGACCCTGCCTGACCCTGCCTCTTTCTATTGAGCTGCAGTAGTAGGTTGCATAAACATTATAGCACAAAAAAAAAATCTGTTTTTAAAAAGTGAGAGATGTTTATGGAGGAAGGGAGAGGCAGGTGCAGAAAGCTGTTCAGGGCTTCAGCACTGAGGGATCGCAGCATCCCAGAGCTCTGGAGCCAGTGGCATCTAGAGAAGCAAGGCTTGTCTAGGTAGGATCAGCTTCCGGCTCTTTCCATGCCTTCTTTGTAAGAGGAGTCCGGCTGCATCAAGCTCACTTTCCAGTTGGCATTAAGATGGCTGTGGCTCCTTCTGCTCCTCCTCCTTCTTTTTAGTATTTTGCTATGTTTGCGTTTAGATGTTACCTGCATGTACGTCTGTGTACCACATGCATGGAGGCTAGAATGGGGTGCCAGATCCCCTAGGACTGGAGTTATAGATGATTGTAAGCGCCCATGTGGGTGCTGGGAATCTGTCTTGGTTATTTTTCTATTGCCATGACTAGCGTGACTGTATTTGGGGGTAACAGTTTATGAGGGTTAAAGTTCATGGCTGTCATGGCGAATAACCTGACAGCAGGCAGGTAGGCATAAGGAGGAACAGTAGCTGAGGGCTTACCTCCTAAAACAACCATGGGGCAGGAAAGCTAACTGGGAATGGTGTAGGCTTTTGAAACTTCAAAGCCTAACCCCCAGTGACACATTTTTTTGTTTCCAACAAACCCACACCTCCTAATTCTTCCCAAATAGTTCCACCAACTGGGAAGCAACCATTCAAATACAAAAGCCTATGGGAAATAAAAGAGCCTATGGGGACCATTTTCATTCAGACCACTACAAAATCTAACCCAGCTTCTCTGCAAGAACAGCTCTAACTCCTGCTCCTAACTGCAGAGCCATCTCTCCCCACACTCCCTCTTTAAGAGTTATTTTATTTTATTTAACTGGATATGGTGGTGCCTTTAATCTCATCACTCAGGAGGAAGAGGCAAGAATAGATGGATCAGAGTTCGAGGCTAGTCTGGTGTACATAATGAGTTCCAGACTAGCCAGAGGTATATAGTGAGATCTGTCTAAAAGGGGTGGGGTGGGGCTGGGCTGTGGCGGTGCACACCTTTAGTCTCAGCCTTGGGAAGTGGAGGCAGACAGATCTACAGAGTGAGTTCTAGGATAGCCAGGGCTACACAGAGAAACCCTGTTTCGGAAAAAAAATTTTTAAGTGTGTGTGTGTGTGTGTGTGTGTGTGTGTGTGTGTGTTGTGCCCTGTATGTGCAGATGCCAAGGAAGCCAGAAGAGGGTATTGAGTCTCTCAAGAGCTGAAGTAATAGGCAGTTATGTGCTGGAAACAGAACTGGGTTCTTTCCAAGAACAGTCTCTATTCCTAACTGCTGAGCCAGATACCTTCTGGCCCTTCTGGGCTACCTGGCTCAAGAGAAGAGCTGTCTACCTACCTGCCTTTGCTGTCTTTTGAGAAGTGGCTGGATTAGCGAGTTGCTATTGTTTAGGAGGTTTCCCATCTGTCTGGTGAGGGTGGCCTGCCTGCTGCGTTTGCTAGGAGCATTTATTTGCTCAGTCCTCGGCCTCCCACACTCCCGACTGGACTCCAGTTCTCAGCCACCTCAGTCACCTCAGTTGGGTGTGTCCCCAAGCCTGAGTGCCTGTCCATAAACCAGGACAGAACTTCATGGGCATGAGTGGGCCTGCAAGGGAGAGGCAGCTCACTTGAATGGTGAGAAGCCGGTGGCCTCAGTGTCATTGAGGGAAGTGGATCCCTGCGTGAAGGGAAGCAGAGCCTTTCATAGTGGGTGGGGGCTGGGCCACAGCCTTGATTTCTTTTCACCCCAAAGTCCCCAAATGTCCTTTCTTGCTTTCTTTAGGCAGGACAGGTCCAAACATATATGTCACGGGTATACTGAGCAGCCTGGACTTTGCAGAACAAAGGGGAAAGAAATCTTTCCCTTTCCATCTGTCTTGTGGTGTCCTGGGCCGCAGGCTCCAGTGACCCATGCGTTAATCTCTGGGAACTCCCAGTGCTCAGACATAACAAGTCCAGCTTAGCCACTGCTAATGGAGACACCCCTGCCCCTCCCCACCTGGGACCATGAGTCCTGCAGTTCTGGAACAGGGAGGATGGAGGAGAAGGTATGGCCAGTCTTTTTCTGTGGGGGAAGATTGTGACCAGGCCAGACTGACTCTACTGGCCCCCCTGGACCTCCCAAGCTGCAGTGGCTGGCTATCTGTGATATAAATACCCTTGAAGAGGCAACCCTCTAGTACATTCTTTCAGAAGTCCTTACTACTGGTGGAGGCCTTCTCTCCTGGGGACTGGCTTGGGACTTCAGGCACCCGAGGGACCCATCTCACTCTCAGCATAGCCCCCTTCTGCTTCTGTGTCCCCATGTCTAGGAACAGACAAGGCAGTCCATACCAGACTTCCTATAGTGTAGCCATTTGACCTAAAGAAACTTTTGCCCGACAGCCCTCCCATTCCTCCTCTAGTCTTCAGGCTAGGACACAGAACTGTGACCACAGCATGGGATGACATCCCAGAGAGAGGAAGGCTGCTGCTAAAATTCCTTCCCAAGGGAAAGACAGCCTTCCCCCAAGGGCACTATTTTGCCAATTTGGCACTTACTCTAGGGAAGCAATGTGTTTATTGTATGTCCATACAGAGCATAGGTAAAGGGTCACCTGTAATGTTGTGAGTATTTCTCTCTTAACTGCTTGTATCTGGAAGCCTTGCCAGCAGGGATGAAGGTTTCCCAATAGTCACAGATGGAGCCCCCTACCCAGTCTTTTCCTGCCTGTAAATACTCTAGCTCCTTCCCAAGACCATGTGCCACCTGCAGTGTGCCAGGTGGGGAGCAACTGGCCACTCAGGCAAGACTCCCCAGCTTTACTCTACCTCTCTGTGTGGGGTATAAACCAACAAATCCAGCTGGGATGATCTTTTGTTAAGGGGGCTCAGCTGAACCCCCCATGATAGCATTTGCATAGCTTGGAAGACATTCATGACAGAGGCCCATCACCCCTCTTTGCAGGCATTTAATTTCCAGGGGTCCACAGACTGTGCCTGGTCCCTCTGTGGCTCCCTTTAGAAAGTTTTGGGATGGTTCTCTGTCCTGAGTTTAGGCCCACACTGCAGAATGGATGGTCTGTCCCTCAACATCCTGATCTGCTGAGTAAGACTCAGTGAAGGCTGGGGACTTGCCCACAATGCACCCTGCTTAGACCCAGCGCAGGCATCCTCCTTCTGATACCCACGTGTGGGTACAGACCATGCTCATTTTCTCCTGTCCCAACTCCAGGGGCACAGAAGATGTGGCCAGAGTTAGATGGAAACAGTTTAATGGGGAGATGATGGCAGAGAGCAGGGTGAAGCTGACACAGGATAAGGGAGGCGCCGTCTCTGCTGAGAGCAAAGGGCTCAGCGCTGCTGGATACTGGATGGCTCTGCAGGGCACACCCAGGCACATCCCAGCAAGCCCAGGCTTTAGGCAGCCATCAGCCCACTCAGCCCACCTCCTTGCTGGGAGCAGATCCAATGGCTTTTGAGGTTGTTCTGCCCATGGCCAGTAGGCAAGAGGCCAAGGGGTAGATCAGGAGGCTGCAGATGAGCTCTGGCTCTGGGACTGAGGATAAAGGAAATAGAGCCAGGAAGCAGTATGCAGCAGTGTGCTGCAGTGTGCAGCAGTGTGAAGCAGTGTGCAGCCATGTACAGTAGTGTGAAGCAGTGTGGAGCAATGTGCACCAGTGTGAAGCCATGTACAGCAGTGTACAGCCATGTGCTGCAGTGTGCAGCAGTGTGCGGCAGTATGCAGCAGTGTGCTGCAGTGTGTAGCAGTGTATAGCAGTGTGCAGCCATATACAGCAGTGTGTTGCAGTGTACACCAGTGTGCACCAGTGTGCAGCAGAATGTAGCAGTGTGCAGTAGTGTGCAGCAGTATGCTGCAGTGTGCAGCAGTGTGCAGCCATGTACAGCAGTGTGTTGCAGTGTGCACCAGTGTGCAGTAGTGCACAGCAGTGTGCAGCAGTGTGCAGCAGTATACAGCAGTGTGAAGCCATGTGCAGCAGCAGTATACAGCCATGTGCTGCAGTGTGCACCAGTGTGTAGTAGTATGCAGCAGTGTGTAGTAGTGTGCAGCCATGTACAGTAGTGTGTTGCAGTGTGCGGCAGTGTGTAACAGTGTGCTGCAGTGTGCAGCAGTATATAGCAGTGTGAAGCCATGTACAGCAGTGTACAGAAGTGAGCAGCAGTATACAGCAGTGTGCTGCAGTGTGCAGCAGTGTGCAGGAGTATGCAGCAGTATGCTGCCATGTACAACAATGTACAGCAGTGTATAGCAGCCTGGTACTTGCTAACTCTCTAGGCTCATGTCTGCAATGTTCTGCTTCCTCATGATCCAAACACCCTCCTGTACTTGACGCCCTGCTCCCCAGCCAAGTGGCTCTGATGATACCCACACCTGGCTGTAGAACCCAGGCATCAAATATGCTAGGCAAGGGCTCCACACCGATGCCTAACGGTTCAGAACATTTTCCTATTGTGGGATTTTACAGAATACTCACTTTACAGTGCCATCATTTACATCTGGCTGCTTGGAGCCCGTCCTGGTGCTGCTTTCTTTCCATGTCTGTCTCCGGGATGGAACTCAGGTTCTTGGGCTTGGTGGCAAGTACCCTCACCCACCGAGCCATCTCGCCAGCTCTGACAAACCATTTTTCCCAGTGACTGTCCCCTTTGAGCTCCCACAGCAGTGGGAGAGAATCCCCACTGCTTCCATTTAATGCCCACTCGCTGGGTTCCATCTCACTCCTGTGATGCCAGCAGGCATGTCCTCAGCTTACACACACACATACACACACACACACACACACACACACACACACACACACACACACACACACACACAATGTGTTCCATGCCCCCTGCTGCCCTCATTTGCTTTGCGGGAATTAAACCCTGAGGGTCCCTCATTGCTTTAAAGCAGCTGGTGGGTGGCAGTTCTGCCCTTGAGCTGGATTCTGCAGGAGGTCTTCTGCCAGCTGGCTTGCTCTAGGCCTGGGGAGCCACAGCAGCGCTTAGCTGATCCCCGGGGACTGATAGATGGGAACTTAAACTCACTTCTCCCTTGAAGTTGTCCCACAACTGTGGCCTCTGTCCCTATGAGACAAATCGGGGTACCACCCCTCCTTTAGTTGGTAGATATCATTTTTCTAAATTAATTCATTACTTTTTTCTTTTGCGAGATACTAGTAGGTGAAGCCTGGCAGTTGTAGCACTCACCTCTAATGCCAGCACTCAGGAGGCAGAGGCAGGTGGATCTCTGTGAGTTCGTGGCTAGCTTAGTCTACAGAGTGAGTGCCAGGACAGCCAGAGCTACACAAACTCTGTCTGGAAAAACAAAACCAACCAACCAACCAACAAACCAACCAACCAAAACAAAACAAACAAAAAATCATAGTGGGCGCTGCTGCTAATGCGGATAGCAGGCCTCTGCTCAGAGCACCCCCTTTTATTGTGTATGTTTTCTTTAAATAAGCTAAGATGTGGGCTGGGCCAATTTGCATTGATATCTGACACTTCCTTGGTATTCGGGAGGATGCACTGCCTTCTTGGTGCCCTGGGTTGGGGGTACAAGTAATGCTTCTCCTGGTACCCAGCAAGAGGTCTGTGATTGGTGAAAAACACAGTCCTTCATTTGCATGAAGGATTGTACTCTGATAGGTGCAGACCACCTGGCCATGCCTCTTTCTTGCTTTGTAAGCTCACCTGGGCCTCAGATGAGGGACATGAAGGGCTGAGAACAGCAGGCAGCATGTCAGAGAGTGCTGTGTACAATCAGCCAGGAAGAGAGGGAGCAGAGACTGCAATGGGTGAGAAAAGAGGAGAATGGGATAGAGCCTGTCTGAGCTAGAACTTGCAGGAAGCTGCCGAGTCCTAAGGATTCAGGGTCTCAGACCTTAGGACTAGAGCATTATGATAGGCTGAGGGTGCCCACGGCCTGCCTGTTTAGGAGCTAAGGAATACCACAATAGCCCAGTGCTGGGCTGCAGAGCTTCAGGTCCAGGCAATGAGCCTCCAGCCCGAACTCCTAGAGCACCGAGTCTCTGACTTCTATGGTCTGGAGCAACAGGACACTGGCTGGCTGGGTTTGTGCTGCAACCCCTGGCTGTGTCAATTCAGTCTCTGGGCCTCTGACTGCCAACACTGGGGATTGTCTCCTTGCCTCCTCAGATTTGTACCCATGGGGTGGGGCAGAAGGATCCAGCCGGCTGACCTCCTGTGAGATGAGGCTCACTTGTGCTGTCCTCTCAGAGGAAGTCAAGGATGGGCAATAAGGTGGTACCATCTGGATGCTTCAAGTCATTTGGAGCTGAGCTTGTGGGCTGGGGACCATGACGTCTAAGGGTTCCCAGCTTCTCATCTGTACACAAGCCGGCTAATGTTACCTTTCTGGAGGTTTGGGCGTGCCTTGCATAAGACCAGAGGGAGCAGGGTTTGACTGGCTCCCTTAGCCTGGGGAAAACAGGCAGAGATTCAGACAAGGGCCTGGTGCCACTGGGGCTGTGGGGAAGGGGAACTCTCTTTAGAGTCCATGGCATCTGGAGTTTCTGGCAGGGGCCCAGACCTTGAGAGGGGTCCTGGGACGCTGCCCGCCCTCTGCCTCCTCCCACATGTTGGCATCTGGTTTTGTTCAGCTGGAGCCAAGCAGGGAGGCGGGCGGGAGGGTTTGGGGGTGGGGGAGGTTCCGGCAAAGAGCCGGGGGAAACAAGGCCCCTTTGTCTGTTCCAGGGTCTGCCTGTTCCCTCTGCCTAGAATTGTGGGTTGGGCCTCAAACAGGCTATTAGAGGCACTGTCTGTGATAGGAAAGAGGCCCATAGTTCCTTAGTCAGAGGGGAAACTGAGGCAGGAAGGACAAATTACCTGTTCAGAAAGATGTGTGTTACCGGCAGAGACAGGACCGACACTAGCTTACTGAGTCCAAGCACACAGCCTTCCCTTCCTGTACTCTCCTCTGGTCTCCTTGTGGCTTCCAAGTCCTTCCTGGGGCCTTTGTGGAAACAGCCATGCCTCTTGACCAGCTCCAAGCTTTCCTGTCCCTCCTTCTGTCAGGCCCATCTTTGGGAAGGTGTAGAGGTGGCCCTGTGCAGACACATGTCCTCCGAATAGTCACGACCTTGGCTTATGGGAAAAGCCTGAGGAGCCTGTTGGTCATACAACCTGGGGACAGTGTCCTGAGGTATGACTGCCAGGTGTTTGGGGAGAGTTGGGGAAGTGGGGACAGGAGAGCAGAGTAGAAGGCTCCCCCCCAAAATAAAGGATATTCCAGCTGAGACCCAAAGACTGAGGGAGTAGACAAGTGGGGCTGTGGGGTGACTGTTCCTGGCTAGTGGATAGATAGCATGATCCCCAACCTGGAGGGTGGCAGAGAGCAGGATAGTGCAGGCACGCGGAGGAACCCTAAAAACCTGAAAAGGGGAGGGGAAGGGGAGAGGGAAGAGTCAGAAAGCATCTTCTACTCAGAATGGAGACACAATTGGAGCCAAACCACCACAAGGCCTTGCCGGCCAGGCTGCTGGGTGTGGGCTCTGAATCTGGACTCAAGGGAACCATGGGAGGGCTTCAGGGCAGGGAGCCACATGGCTAGGTTGCGCTTAGGAAAGAGCAATCACAGAAAAGAAAACAGCATTTTAAGGCAAAGCACACGGGCAGAAACTTCAACAGAGAGGAAAAGCAGATGGCTGAGAACGTCTAAGAGGGTCATCTGCATGAAAACCACACAGAGACACCAGTTAACACCTACTGCATGGGCGCATGTCAGCAAGGGGCGGGAAGGGAGGCAGCCGCTAGCGAGGTCACACATGGGTAGGGACATTCGGAAACAGCAGTCTGGCCTGGGCTAGTGAATTCCATCAAGTGTAAACTCCATGACTCAGCCCCCGATGTCCTGGATGGCTGCCCAAAAGGACTCCTACGGATGTCATAGGGAGATAGAAAGAAACTACAAAAAGTGTTGAGGCAGGGTTGTAATGGGGACCAAAAAAAAAAAAAAAAAAAAAAAAAAACAAAAAAAAAAAAAACCAAAACAACCTAATTGTTTTCAATAAGAGACTCATTCAACATATTATAACTGGACTTTGGAGTATTACTAGGTATTGAAAAGAGACAAAGAAAAGCTATAGGTGTTCATATGGACACACCCTATTTTCAGTGCCGTGAGGGTCCATATTAAGTTTAGAAACATTGTGAAATCAGATTGTGAATGTGTTCAGAGAGTAACTCCATTAAGGAAACAGCAGGCCATCCAGAGGCCCCAGGAGAGGAGATCTGGGTGGGGTGTGCCCGCCTGCCACAGGACTCCCTTTCTTTATGATCATGTAGCTTCCATCAGCCCCCCCACAGCCCAAGTCATTCTCTCTCCTGCTGGCTACATTTTTGTGATGGGTGTAACGTGATTGTCTATTAGTCATCAACCACAGACAACTGGCTTTACTACCAGACCCACCAAGTTCTGCTCTGGTCCAACTTAAGGTGGCCAATGGAAGTCCATGGGAGAGGTGATCCCTGGGTTCTGATTGGCTGGATTGCTAATGAGTAAAACTCCCCTGATGGGAACCAGCCACTGAGAAGCTGGTGAAGTACTTTGCATTTGTCCGGAATTTTGCCGAGAAAGTACTTCTAAAATGTGTGTTAAGTAATTAATATCCTGCCAGGTCTGAATCAGAGATTCTGTTCAAAGCCAGAACCATCAGGGCCATTCATGGATTCCTGTGAAGCAACTAGCATTAGGGGGCTCATCCCCACTCAGCTGACTTAGGTCTTTGGAAGAACAATGATCTTGAACTGAGTTAATCCACACAGCCCATTCCAACTGCAGTAAGTGGCTCAGGTCTGGGTACCTACCTTAAGCTTAGGACTATGCTTGGTGACACAGGCTGATTTTTGTCACCAGAAGGAATGGCCTTGGGGGAAGTGGAGTAAAGATCCAGTATGAGAGGTGAGAGTAAATACCCTAGTGATGTGTCTGAGTACCTGGATCCAGCTGCTGTGTTTGAGTCAATTACTC
This sequence comes from Apodemus sylvaticus, assembly GCF_947179515.1. NCBI lineage: Eukaryota > Metazoa > Chordata > Mammalia > Rodentia > Muridae > Apodemus > Apodemus sylvaticus. The sequence continues at coordinate 122,094,020 of NC_067473.1, forward strand.
TGTGATCTGAAGTAGAAAGTTTTAACCAGCTGTCGGGGGGATGGTTTTGTGAACTGTGTGTTCAGATGCTGATTATTGAGCCTAGAGATCTGGTTGCAGTCAAGCACCTCCTGTCTCAATGTTGTGTAACAAAGTTTTCCATCATCTCTGGTTGGTTAATAAAGAGCTGATCAGCCAACAGCTGGCCGGGAGGGAATATGGCAGAACTTCTGATCCCAGCGAGAAGGTCTCTGTAGAGACCAGAGAGGAATTTGCCATGAGGTCACGGTGAGAGAGTCACTATGAGGAGAGGACAGATGGAGCAGGAGCAGCCAGAGCAGGCCTAAGATGGCTCAGCACCTGCCCAGCTATAGTGCAAGGAGCTCAGAATAAATATACCAGTCCCCATGTCATTATTTCAGAGCAAAGAAGGACATAGACAAGTCCTGCACATATACAACCAACCCCTTCCCAACTCACCAATGATGGCTCTGTTCCTGAACTGACGACTCCACCCCTGCACCTCCCTTTTCCAGCTCCCACATCACCCCCATGTGTGCCATCTCTGTCATCAGCATCTTCCCCATCCTTCTTCTTCCCAGAAGCTGCCATGGTCTGAAGTTCATAGATCATCTCTACCTGTTCCTTTGAGCAGACCTCTTGCCACAGTTCCCTTGGTTCTCAGGAGAAACACAAGCTCTTCCTACCTTCATCCTCTCTTCTCAATCCTCCCTCCAAATGACTGGTTTTCATCTCCCTTGCTCTGGACCTAGCTACTGCCTAGGGCACCTTCTGCAGCTCTTCTTCTAGCTGGCTCATACATTCATCATCCCAACATGGGGTCATCCCAACATCCTAGAGGGGACAAGGGGGTCTGGAGAGGGCAGATCTGTCTAAAGAGAGTCATTTGGACCTCTGGGTTGTCCTATCTTGATGCTTCCTGGTGCTTCTCATGGCCTATGTCTTCCTAGTGCAGCTTGAGCTCCACATGGACAGGGAGGGATGAGTCCTGGTTATTGCTGGCACCCACAGGGCTACACAGAGCTAGGCACAGAATGGCCAGATATTGCTTGATATTGAGCATTTTCTTAATTAGGGTTTTACTGCTGTGAACAGACACCATGACCAAGGCATCTCTTGTAGGACAACATTTGATTGGGGCTGGTTTACATATTCAGAGGTTCAGTCCATTATCATCAACGTAGGAGCATGGCAGCATCCAGGTAGGCATGGTGCAGGAGGAGCTGAGAGTTCTACGTCTTCACCTGAAGGCTGCTAGCACAATACTGGCTTCTAGGCAGCTAGGATGAGGGTCTTATAGCCAACATCCACAGTGATATACCTACTCTGAAAGGGCCATACCTTTTAATAGTGCCACTCCCTGTGCTGAGCATATACAAACCATCACAAGCATTCACTATGCACAAGTGGTGTCCTGAGCAACACACACACACACACACACACACACACACACACAGTCTCTCCTGAATATACAGTGTTTTCCATGGAAGACTCCAGTAGCTCTAGTAGGTCCTCTCAAAACTAACCAAGTTTCTCCACTGTGAAGGAGAGACAATGTCTCCAGGTCACAGGGTCACGAGTTAAGAGTGTGGGCTTGGACCTGCAGCCAGGCAGCCTGGCCACAGCCTGGCCTGTTCCCTCCATGCTCTTCTGTCCTCGTGGGGATGGATGGTGGACAGATGCTGAGGCTGTGCTGCTTTGGGGGGTCTGGAGCAGTCAGCAGAGTGTCAGACTGAGCAGAGCCCAGGCATGCAGGAGCCTATGCTGGGCTGAGAGTGATGAAGGACTGAAGAACCCACCATGGGCTCCTTGGCTTCCAGGAGCTGGAGCCAGCTGGTCAGTGTGAGCCCCTGTGTATGCGTCCTTGCCTGACACCTGATTTGGGCTTTAGTATGAGGAAGAAGAGGCTGAAACAGCTTCCAGGAGGAAGCTAGTGGGAACAGACCAGAAGGAAACTTAGTACAAACAGCTAGGACAGATATATGGACTCATATGAGTTGTCAACTCCCTTATTGGAGGCTGGCATGTCTGGTGCTTTAACACAGTCACCCCCAAACTACTACCAGCTTGGGTCCTATCACCTAAAGCTTGCAGTGTAGGAGGAGGATTTTTCTTTCTTTCATTCATTTCTTTCCTTTTCTTTCTTTCTTTCTTTCTTTCTTTCTTTCTTTCTTTCTTTCTTTCTTTCTTTCTTTCTTTCTTTCTTTCTTTCTTTCTTTCTCTCTTTGTTTTTCTTTCCTTTTCTTTCTTTCTTTCCTTCTTTCTCTGTTTTTTCTTTCTTTTCTTTCTTTTCTTTCTTTCTTTCTTTCTTTCTTTCTTTCTTTCTTTCTTTCTTTCTTTCTTTCTTTCTTTCTTTCTTTCTTTCTTTCTTTCTTTCTTTCTTTTTGGATTTTTGGTTTTTTCGAGACAGGATTTCTCTGTATAGCCCTGGCTGTCCTGGAACTCACTCTGTAGACCAGGCTGGCCTTGAACTCAGAAGTCCACCTGCCTCTGCCTCCCAAGTTCTGGGATTACAGGCATGCGCCACCACTGCCTGGCTATGGGGGAAGGATTTTTCATAGCTGTGCAGGCCATACCAGAGCCCTGTTCTGCTCAGTCCATAGCATAGCCTGGGTCAGGGCAGGCTAAACTGGGGTCATTGTGGCTCATCTAGGAAGAAACAATCATAAGAGCCCAGGCTGAGAAGGAGCTGGCAGAGGACCAGAGGGCAGGTCTGAACTCCAAAACAGAGTTGCCTCGCTGTGTGAAGAAACTGTCTCCCATCACTCGAGTTTCTGAAGCACATGAGACTGAGGCCCTCCTGCCTTCATCTGACTCCTTCCTCTGGACTTAGTTCAGTAGGGAGCCCAGCTGCTTCATGCACACCCAGGGAAGGGGATTTGCACCTCTGTCATGCATTCCTATGTTCCCCTGGTCCCCGGGCTGTCAGAGTTGAGGAGATAAATGTTACTGGGTTGACCTAAGACCAAGGAGCCTGAGATTCCAGAGGGTCCTGGGGCATAGAGCCTCAGTTTTTCACCTGGGAACTGGGGGCATCGTGCTTAAGCTCCAGTGTAGTATGATGAGACCCGAGACGCCTGTGCTACAACATGGACTCTGTGAGCGTCTGCTCCTGTCATTGAGTTTGACTTGTTGTGAGTTTGACTTGTTGTGTTGCCAGAAGAGATATGGCCAAGTGAATCAGATGGTGCAGAGCATGTGAGCCTTGGGAAACAGGAGAGGTGCTGTCAGCTGCATAGCTCTGACACATGTTGTGCTGGGAGACAGAGGCTCCGGGAGGAAGGCCGGGAATGGAGCGCAGTTCCAGAAGCTCTGCTAGACTGCCCGGCCCAAGGAACTCTCCTGACATTTGCTGGAGTTCCCGTGTTTGTGCCACTGTGCTGCCATTAGCTGGCAGCAGCTCACAGGGGCCTCGGTTCCGCTGCAAGTGCGGTGGTGGAGGGGGTCTGTCACCTCCGAGGAGATGTGTTCCTGTGGCCACTACAAACCTTAGACGCTTATAACCCCAAACTCATGAACTCCCAAAGGTAGATGAGGCAGCCTGTCAGGCAGGTAGAGGTTGTTTGCAGGAGGATCTCTGCTTTCTCATATTCCTGCAGACTCCCTCCCCTCATCCTCAGGCACTGTGCTAAAGGCCAAACACCAGCGTGTAGAATGGGGCTGGGGGGCTGGGCTCAGGCTTAAGAGCAATTCAGTGATGGATGGATGGATGGATGGATGTGAGAATGAGGAAGCCGTTCCGAGCAGAACCTTGGGGCCCAAAGCCTGAGAGCAGTGCATTGAGAGCCCTTTAGGAGGTCAAATGAGCTTCTCACAAGAGTAGCATATCAGATACTTACATTATGATCCGTAACAGTAGTGTAATGTAAAAGTTACAGTTATGAAGTAGCAACCCAAATAATTTTAAGATTTGGGGTCACCACAACATGAGGAGCTATATTTAGGGTTGCAGCATTAGGAAGGCTGAGAACCACAGCTTTAAGGAAAAGTATTGGTGGGTTCATTACATCAACTGAAAAAAAAAATAAAACCTTATATTAAAAAATCACATGATCAAAGTACAGGAGGGTCTCAGAAAAGGGTGAAACCCCTTCTGTGCAAAGAATTTTGGAAGGACAGTTTGATACAGATGATGAGGCACTCTCCCAGGGTAAAGGCAGCCTGGAGGCTGGGCACCCTGTGCCAGGAGTGTGGCTCTTGGTGGGGTGGAGGAAATCATGCAACCTTTAGGGGGCTGTCGATACAAGCTCTAGGGGTCTATTGACACAAGCGTCAAAAGCATCCGGAGATGCACGTGCCCTGTGCCACAAAAACTTCTTGGAGTTGAACAGGTGCCCACATCTAAATCTAGAGATTCTCTCCAGATCATTTTTTAAATGATAAGGACGTTTAGAAATGGTTAGGATTGGATACATTTGTATAAAACAAAAGTGACTGAAACAGATTATTCCGAGAAGACATCATCAGCTGGTTTGGTTAAAAATTCTCAAATGTATTTATTAAAATTAGAGCTAGCCTTTAACATTTCACAGGTGAAAAAGCCAAGGCTTGGAATAGCCAGAGGCCTGCTTCTCAACTGCCTGAGTTAGTCCCTGAAGGTTGTGTTGTTTGGTCTTTGGCAGTTCTCTTCCCTCTCTGGGCTTTTCTGAAAGGTGTGTGTGTGTGTGTGTGTGTGTGTGCTGGGGGGGGGGGTGAGACTCTAGGTATCCCCAGCTTGCTTTCTAACCCATGGTAAGATCCTCACTCTGAGTTCAGCGCCCTGCCCCCTCACCCGCCCCTTTTCCCCAAGCCAGGAAAGCTGGCCTGGATGGCCAGGCTGGGCTAAGTTTTGTCCTGTGTGACCAGAATTTCTGAGAAGTGCCAGAAATTTCATCACACCAGACGGAGGGAAGGGTCAGATGAATCAGTAATGAGTTGGGCCACAGAGGTGGAAGTCTACCATTCCCAGACGCAGTCGTCAGGCCTCTGGCTTCCTGGAACATGCAGGGGACTCATGGAAGAGCAATGGCTCCTCACCTTCCCAGGGGTTCCATATGCTTCAGACCCTCTGAGCGGCTTGCCAAGGGGCACTTGGTCCCCGTTCACAATGTGAGGTGGATAGAGGAGGGGGGGGGGAAATGAGCTGATTGTATGGGACCCTGCCGCTCTGCTGAGCCTCAGCCTCTTCAACTGTGAAGCAGGACCGGTGATGGAAATCTGGACATTGGGAGGTGTGGGGAGGAGCCGGGGAAATGCATGGGGTGGGGGAGTGGCTGCACATGGTAGGCCATTTTGTCTCACGGAATCAAGTTTATCAGCCAATTCCTGCAGGAGAATTTGTGAACAAGAGACTCCTGTTCACACTGACCAAAGTCCCAAGTGAAGCAACTAGCTCAAAACTGCAACTCAGATTGGCAGAAGCATCCAGAAGCAAGTGTGTGCAGAGTTCCTATAGCGGAAGCCTGAGACTGGATGGCTCTAGGCTGAGAGCTTTAGCATCTGCCATCGGGAGGCACTCCTGGGTTCCAGTGCTGCTCAGAGCTGCTCTCTGCTCATTCCTGGCCCGTCACACCTTAGGCAGTGACCACAAGCTCAGGCTCCAAAAAGCACCAGGCACAAGTGTCCTCTTTGGCCTTCTTGATAGAGCCCTTCTTGGTTACCTCCCTTCCCTGATTTAACCACTGAAGCCGGGGTGGGGGTGGGGTGGGGGGGTAGACTTCTCTCGCAGGCCACACCTGGGCCAGGTGCCCAGCCAGGAAGTGGGGGATTCTCCCAGTCCAAATGCATTATATGGACCTAGGATAGAGACGGGAGGGTTCTGCTGAGGTCCCAGTACCTGGGAATGTACCTGGGTAGAAAACTGAAATATAGACTGCATAGGTCTTATAGGCTATACAAGCCCCACCCCTAGCTCACCCTATCCCCATGGGAGATTCCTGTGTACACCATGGTGCATCTAGGCTTCTTAGCACAGGTCTTAAGTTAGTTAGGTACAGGCCAGGCTGCTATAACAAATGCTATACCTATGTTTTGGTGCATTTCCGAGGGAAGGGCCAGGTCAGGTCAGGCCACCAGTGATACCCAGCCACGCATGACCTGTGTCAAGCTACCCAGAAGTGAAAGGAAAAGGCAGGCTTGTCCTTTCTTGGAGCTGGTCATATCATTCCTGCTCCTCTCCAGTGGTCCAGAGTGTTTGTGGCTGTGGCAGTCAGAAATGCAGACCTTACCTAGGCTCCTGGGGACATCTGAGCTTCCTGTGGGTGGATTCTCATCAAAAAGTGGGGAGGGGGCTAAGTCCTGCCACAGGTGGAAAGGGTTGACTGGGTAGACAAGATCCGTGGCGAGCTGAAAGGCAGAGAGGTGGGGATGGTCCCAGGAGGGCCAAACAGCATCTTACTGTCAAAGACCACAGCTCTAGCCTTGAGGATGGGGTGTGTGTGGGTGAAGGGCTAGAGCTGTGGAGATCCAGATCAGAGAGAGCCGGAGCCAGACCCTAACCATTGGCTGTGTTTCTCTGTATTCAGGCCTTGCTCATGTCAAATGCTAGTTCCTGCCTGGGTATCCCTGAAGCCTGAGATGTGTAGGCTGGAGGGCAGCCACTCTGGGGAGTAGGCAGGGCACAGGAAGGACATGTACAGGCAGGAATTCCAGGTGCTGGTGAACCATCCTCTAGAAGGCTGGGGGAGGGAGGGAGAGCCTCAGGGCTCCAGGTGGCCGTTTTGCTGCAGACTCTCTTTGGGGAGGGACAGAGCTGGGAAGGCCTTCTGCTCAGCATGGCTTAGACCTGTCAGGTGCCTAAGGATTACTAAGAATTCAGACACTCCACTCCACCCACTGGAAAACTGGATTTAGGCAGAATATGCATTTGTATTTCAGATAAAAATGTAAAGTACTGGAGTATTCAGTTCATTGTCATACACTGCTGTCTGGGGGTGGTGCTGCCAACCATCTTTGTGGGACTACAGAATGGGGGAGGGTCACACCACCCCTGGTGGGTGGAGTGGCCTCTGAAAGTCTCTGGCGATCCTTGTTGAAAGTTATTTTCATTCAGTTTCTGCTGCTGTATGAAGAAAAGAGTCTTCTGTAGCTCAGAGTCTAGGAGAGCTATTACTGGGCCAGAATCCTGGGGAGGGCCCCTGGGCTGTACCACATCATGGCGGAAACTCTGTGAGAGAGACAGATCACATGTCCAGACGGGAAGTCAGAGGGGGTGGGGGGCAGGCAGGCTGGGTCTTTACAACAACTTCTCACTGAGCAGGGCCTGAGAGGGACTCATTAATCCCATCTGAGGGTGGAGCCCCCAGAACCTAGCCACGCTCCACCAGGCCCACTTCCTGGAGATCCTATCGCTGCAACATTTTACCCTCTAGATCACCTCACCCCAGAACCTCAGGGACACTCAGGGCTCAGGAGCCTGAGGGCTTTCAAAGGGTATTCAAGGCAGAGCAGCCTCTTCTGTGTTGGGGAGCCAGCAGACTGGTGCTCCTGCACTGTGGCTGCAAAGTTAAAGGGAGGGCAGGAGAGACAAAGAGGCAGAGTAGGAGGGAGTATCAAGGAGCCTTCTGGTGGTTGGAAGTCACATCAGCCCCCAGAGGCAGGAGGACAGCTCTCAATAGGAGTCCTGGTTCCATATAACCTACACCAGTATGACAGCAAGATTTGGTCACTACGGTTGCTCTTTTCTCTCCAAGTTCGAGAATCAGGGACATTTATGATACATCTTCTCCCACAGATGATACAGGGTGAAGGCTTGCAAAGGATATAGTAACAAACACGAAAGCAAGGGCTTAGCGTGTCCAGTCGCCACTTCCACCATGGTCTGCACAACTCCAGTGTCTCCATGAGGACACTGAAGCTAAGGCTGGAGGCCACTCAGAAAGGCTGTCGAGCCTCTGAGCCTGCCTTCCCAAGCCCTTGGGTGGCGTCTTGTGCTATTACAGAGGGGGCAGTGGTCATATAGCAGGTACAGCTGCAGTCCCCTTCCCTAAAGGCTGTGAGCCTTTCTTCCCAGTCCAGTTGGCCAGGTGGTGTTAGGTGAGCCCCACGCCTGCTGGCTCTGGCGCCTCCATGCCCAGGGAGGCCGTGAGATCGGAACTGGTGTGAATAACACCTCTGCCCCCTATGGCACTCTGTCTGGACCTTATCAGCCTATAACTTCCCCCATCTCGACGTTGAGCCAAGCCCCGGCCCCAAATTCCTGGTGGGTGATGCATACCCTGTCTTGATAAGAGTCCTGGCAGGCTCTGGGCGAGTCAGGACTCTGGCTCAAATGACAGAGGTGGGAAACAGCCTCTGCGTTATCTGGTGGAAAGACAGCCAGGCCCAGGCTCCTTGTCTGCAGCCTGAGCCTGGATTTTGGCTGCTTGCCTTCCTTCTCTCCTTCGACCCAGGACTCGGGGTGGGGAAAGGGTCTGAGCTTGCTGCAGTTCTGTTCGTGGCCACAGGGAAGGGTTTCATCTGCTCTTTATTCTCATATACTATTTTCTGAACACACCCCTTCTGGGACTTTGGGATTTCAGCTCAACCCCTGATGTAGGCTTTGATGGTCTATTGTTTAGTTTGCAGCTGAGGAAGTAAGCCAAAACTCAGAGGAAAATGACTTGCCCAAGGCCACACAACCGCATGGGATAGAAGTTTTAGCTGCTAAGTAATTCTACAAACAATAATTTATAAACCAATCTCAGAAAGGTAGCCAGGGAGAGAACACAGCCAAGTGGCAGGATAGAGGGGTTCTGATGTGGTCTCAGAGAGGGAATATGTTAGCTGTATTTCAAAACAAGCATGAGCCAGCTCCCTAGGCTCCTGGGGGAGAGGTGTTTAGGGAGAGGCTAGCAGCACGCACAAAGGCCCTACGGAGGCAGGCTGGGTCAGACTTTTCCATTCAACTCTGGTCTCCCATCCTGGTTCCTCTATGATTCCCTGGCTCCTTCTGGGTTCAGCCATGTAACCCTGGACAGATAACCTTCCTTCTCTGTTTTTGTTTACTCCTGGCTGCCTCACATCTGTTCTGGGCTACAGGGTCTTACTCTTGGGCCACAGCTGCTCCTAAGGATGACGGCAGAGGCTGTAGGGGCCTCTGGCAGGTATGGGAAGTGATTTGTAGTCTTGGATCTCAGAGAGTGAAGCTCGCTGTTGGCTTTCTACCATGCACAGGCCCTGAGCCTGCTGAGAGTGGACAGTGGTGACCAGACACTAGGATACCTGCTTTCTTTGGGAGGCAGGCAGCCAAGGGCCCAGTAATGATATGTTTGAGTTTATATCTTAGACTGTTGACTGTCTCTTGGGCACTGTGCTGCGGATGACAGTGTTCTCCACAGCTCCCTACCCACAAAGGTGAAGGGACACAAAAAAAGAAGGGGGGAAAAAGAAGGAAACGGGGCAGGGTAATCTAGACCGCGGAGAACTGAGAAGGGAGCGTGCCCACTCCTGGTTTCTGCAGACCTGTCCCGGGGCAGCTTTGAGCCTGGGCAACTCTGGCCATCGCAGGGTGCTGGGTCCAGGAGAAGAAACTAAAGGGTGGCTCAGTACTGAGACATCTGAGTCTTAGTGTAGCCAGAGCATGGCGAGGGGGAGTGGAAAGAGGGGATCAGAGACCCGGACAGGAGAGCGCCGGCTCCTGGGCTCCTATATGGGCGGTTGAGCCTTGGGTGGGGAGAAGTCTTAGCAAAATCGAGGCCCCGCCCTGAGGCGGGACATGTGGGGCGGGGCCTCAAGGCCTGACTTGTCCCGCTCTTCTCCACCCCGCGCGGCAAGCCATCCGGGCTCTGGATTCACCGACGGCGGGTGCACGGACAGACTGACCGCAGCACAGCTCAACCCAGAGCGCCGGGTGAGTACAGAGTCCCTGGGTCTCCACACCGCGCTCCCTCTAGGTCGGTCATTTTCTCTTGATCGCTGACTGCATCTCTCTGGCCCTCCATACACCAGCCTTGTCCTTCAGGGTCTCCCAGGGTCACTCCTCCTAACCGCTCCACCCCCACCCCCACCCCCACCCCCGGCCCCCAGCGGGGAAGACTGGGCCTCTCTCGTCTGGTACCACCCTACCCGCAGTCACAAACTGCCACACATGCACTCGCGCTAGCAGAAGTTACTGCAAGCTTTGCAGAGGCACAGGCCACCCCAACTCCTAGTCCAGAATCTCTCTTGCAGGGGCTGTGCACCCTCACCTCTCCCACATCCCTCTGCACGTGCGTGCTTTCACACACACTTGCCTGTTGTAGGCATCCTTCAGACAAGCAGATGTGTCTGTGTTAAGCACGTGTGCGTTCACCATCCTATGAGAGTTTGGTTCAATGCCGGTTGGTTCGGTGCCACACTTCTCCCCATCCGCTATTTCACACACATCTCCCACACAGGCCTGCATTGGACACAGAGAGCCCGGCACTCAGGTGCACAGGCAGTGTCATGGTCTCTAGCATCTGTGCTTCTCCCGGTGAGTGGGAGCCTCAGCCTAGGGAGAAGGAGGTGGCTGCTGGGGTTCGTCTTAGCTCACTTTGGCAGTGGCCTGGGGGGCCCAGGAGGGGCCACGTCTTCAGGGGTGGGCTTGGCTCCTCACCACGTTTTGTTTCTCCCCACCTCCCTGTCTCCTAGGCAAAGGTCCATCTTTCCTTCCTCAACCATCCTGAGATCTTGTCTATCTGCTTTGCTGGGATGGGCACTTGGGGCAGTCAGAAGTTGCTCTGAGCCAGCAGGTGTTCTGTGACAGCCTAGAGACACGAAAGGACTTTGTGGTGGGGGTGCTTGTTGCTCAGAGGGTGCTGAACCCCGCCCTCTCCAGGAGAGCCCGGGTGACACGGGTGGCAGCAGAGAGCTCCCTGGGCTTGGCATTGAGTGGAGCTAATGCATAGTTGTGATGGAATGATTGGAGCTCTGGGCCTCACCTTCCAGAGGTGCCAAGTGAGTGTGTGGGGTGGAGGTAGGGGTGGGGGAAGTTCCAAGAGGAAAGGCAGGAGGGGAGATGTTGCCAAGGGAGGGCATCCCCTGGTCTTCTCGCCCACCCCTTCATCTAGTGCGGAGGAATCATGACTGGAGGCACAGACCCGCCAGCCCTGGCTGTGACTAGCTCTGCATGTTTTGCTTGGCTCTCAGTATGCTATTATTGTTTTTAAAAATTTAATTAGCTGCCAGCATTTACTAACTGGCAGCTTTCACAGAAAAGTCCGGATTTCCGTCTTTTCTTGAAAAACGCAAGCTCCGGCGGCGTAGGATTCATGTGCTTTTGTGGAGTGCTTCAACCAGTGCTGCTGGCTGCCTCCCTTAGGGATGGGCCGGGGGCAACTTTGGTTGCAGCCTCTACTAGGTCTTCCTTCTGAGCTCCGTCTGGCCTTTGGAGACCTATTCTGGTTGTGGTCCTTTAAATCCATTGCTATCTCAAGGGTGAGCCCAGGGTTGACTCTGTCATGCCTTAAGCCTCCTGCATTCAGGACCTTGGCCACTACAAAGGTAGGAGTGTCCAGAACTCAGGTTGACAGGGGATCCTAGTGATAGGGTAGACATTTTGTGCTGGTCTGTGGGAGTGATGGCCTAGTGTCCCCATAGGAGGAAGGTCAGAGTTCCTGGTGGACCTGAGATAGGCCTTATGTAGCATTTTCCTTCCTTTTCTGAGAGCCACTCTGTGAGGCCATACTGGTTCTTCTGACTGGAGAAGGGAGGCTCAGTAAGAATTCAGCAAACCAAGGAGCATTTTCACAACCCTGGAACAAAGCTCTCTGTCCTTCCAGCATTGAATCCTGAGAAAAGGAGACCTGGGTGTCAGTGACTCTGGAGTTTCCTGAGTTTGTCCATAGCTGACATACAGTAGGTGCTCAATAAATGTTCCTGGCATGTGTAAGGCATGGCGGTTGCTCCTTGTGATCACAGTGGAGCAGAACCAGGGGCTCAGGAGTCAGATTACACCCAGCCTGGCCCATGTGGCCCTTTGATGTCTGAGGAGAGTACAGCCCCCTTTGCTTTGACTCCTGTGGCCCTCAAGTGGAGGTCACAAAGTCAGGGCAAATCCATGGCACCGCTCAGGTGCGGCCTCTTGAACATCTTCTGGCCTTGTGACTTATATTTGGAAGCTAGGCAGTGAATAATTGTTTTTCTTATTTCCCTTGCTGGTCTTGGCAAACAAGATGCCCTGAGAGAGGGACTCAGGATACCAGCAAACCGAGCTCATGTTCCTGCAGGCAGCTGCTTGATAGGTGGCTCAGGGTATGGTGGCCGCTGTGTTATTCTAAGCTGAAATTTCTGTGGTCTTCCACGCTCATCTTCCACATGTGGCTGATCGTAGGCATGCTAAGCACCCCTGTGACATGTGGCTGCCTGTCCATGGCTCAGGGGACATGAGGTGGGTACAGCTAATCACTGGCCTCTCCTTGGTGCTTCTTGGTGATTTCCTGCTAGGGAGGTAATCTAGAGGTGGGGCCCTGCTCTGTCCCCCACCCCATCCCCTGGGTCTCAGTCTTTTCTTTTGTATAGTAGAGTCTTCTGGCATTTTCCAGTGCTCATGAGCTTACAGTGAGGAGGCAGATATGGGGATGACTCTCTAGCATTTTGTCCTGGCCAGGGTACAGATGCTCATGGGAGCTGGGGGTGGGGGGAGCAGATGCTGTGCGTGTTACTCTGCAGCTGATTTCCTAACTGGAGGAGATAGGGTGGGGTGGGATTCAGATGGGAACATGTTGTAGAAAGAGGGAAAGACAGTCAGACATATGCCCAGGTGGACTTGGTGTATGTGTGTGTATGTGTGTGTGTGTGTGTGTTCGGTTGTTTTTTTTTTTTTTTTTTTTTTTTTTTGAGACAGAGTCTTGCTATGCAAAGGGCTGGTCTAGACCTTGTCCTGTAGCCTAGGCTTAGGGATGGGCTTAAACAGCTCTTTGTGGAGGGATTTCTAAACTGAGAGATGAGCAGTAGTGACTGCTAGTGCAAGAAGCCCAGGATGAGATTCTCCTTGGTGTTTGTGTGGGAGAGAAAGGGAGGAGGTGGGGCTTTTGTGGGAAGGGGACAGAGGGACAGAGAAGGTGCGGGGTGTACAGCAGGGAGTTTGAAATTTCCTGGAAGTTTTTCCGCTTGCTTTATTTTGCTTCTCGAGACAGGGTCTTGCTATATAGCTCTGGCTAGCCTTAGCTCACTATGTAGATCAGGTTGACCTCGGACTCCCAGAGATCCCCCTTCCTCTGCCTTCTTAGTGTTCCAATTAAAGGAGTGTGCCAGCATGCCCCAGAAGTTCCTGGAAGTTTTGAACCAGGAAGCCCCGAGATGCAGGCCCTGTAAAGATGCTCTGGACACATGCAGGTTCCAGAGGCTCATGCCTCTGCAGAGTGGTACCATGTGGCCACTGAGCCCTCTTTAGAGCCAGGCCTGGGCTCAGAGCAGGCTTCGTCTTGAGAAAACATGCGAATGGGGAGCCGAGCCTGGCAGGGGTCACTAAGCTTCCCATGATATGAGCTGGTCAAGCATCATCTTTTGTGGCATATTATATAACTGTAAAAATTAGAGGATAGGCTATGTGGAAAGATCTAGAAGATCTACTTGAAGAAGAAAACGAGGGGCTGTCACTTGTGTAACCATGCTGGCTTTTGTCAGATCAGAACACACATTCACGTGGGCCTGCATGAGCAGTGGCCACTACCCCAGAGGAAATGTGTGACCTGTGTCCACCTGGGAGGGGCAGTGCAAGGGAGGTGAGACTTCCCACTGTATGCCTTGTTACATTTGGGGTTTGGGGCCTCGTCACTGCTGTAGGCTCAGAACATGCAGGAGAGGCTGGTTGGTGTTATCAGTAGCAGAGCCTGTGGGTCAAGTGCACAGGCCCTGGGGGCCACCCCTAGTGACACAGAAAACAGACCTCCAAACAGTACGTGATGCTGAAAGCCATCGGCGAGCGGGTGTTCGCTTGTGAAGTGTTGGGTGACGAGTGAGGGTGGCTATCGCATCCCTGTGTTCGTGACCTCCATGAACAGACGGATTTCTCCCTGGCACAACCTGTGAAAGTTTCCACCATGATTACATTGTGTGGTGCCAAAGTCACGCTTTGCAAAGTCTAGCCAGTGAGCCAAAGGAAATCCCCCTTCTTTTCCTCCCCCCTTCCTCTTGCCTCCTTTCCTGGGGTGTGCACTCCTGTTTAATCCCTGAGGGATGTCTGGAATGGGCATTTGGCATTTGGTTGGAAGCCCATGTCCTCACTTGGTCCGAGGCTTATAACCCAGCCCAGCGGGGCAGCTCAGACCTGACTCTTACATAGGGAAACACTGGTTCAGAAAAATGATCCTGCTTGGGATGAGGTTCACAGCTCTGCTGCCCAAATAGTGTGCTTCTTCAGGCTCATTACCTCACTTAGCTTCTGAGCATTGGTTTCCTAACCGTAAACTAGGCATTGCTGTCCTTTTCCAGTTTTGTCAGAGAAGACATGCTGCCTTCACGCAACAGAAGCACCTACTGTGTGTGCAATGCTTCTGAGTGCCGAGGCTGTCCCAGCGACCCAGGCCACTTCTTCCATATCACAGAGCTTGATCTGGTGGGAGACACAGATGGGAGGCAGATTACTACACATGCCCCTGTGAGCAGATGGGCAGGTGAGGATGCCTAGGACAGAGACTCAGCATTAGGGACCCCGTCCTGGGTACTGCTGGCAGGAGACAGAAGGCCTGTCAAGAACAAGTGGCCAGAACCAGCTACAGTATGAGACTTCTGCCCACTCCATGACCAAGGGCTATGGAAGTGGGTAGTTATGGAGGTGGGCAGGGCTGGCCACTGGAGGTGCCACACTGCTAGGGGACTCTGATGGGTCAAGGCCAGGTCTGGTTGAAATGCAAGATCCCCATGGCTGTGATGGGGAGAAGAGGCTGGAGGTGACATCTTGGGTTATCTCTTCCCCTTCATCAGGTTATCTCCTACCCTCTACTACAGTTGTTGCAGGGTGGCTCTGCATACTGATGGAGTAACTGAACACTGTAGGATGAGGACCTCAATGGGAGCAGTGGAAACTGTTGGCCAAACTTAGGAATGGTTGAGAGTCTAGTGAGCATTTTGTACGAATGTCCAGGGAGGTGCTTGCTGGAGTTGGGGCTCATGTGTTAGCTCCCCAAGTTTCCTTGCCAAACCAGGTGCCCCAAGGGAGGAAGACAAGCTATCTCTTGTGGCGGTCTTGAGGGTTGTGGGCTACAGCACACTCAACCTAGGTACAGCCAATCTAGAGGAGAGTGTAGGGGGTTCAGAGGTCTTGGAGGCTGACCTGGGAGGCAGCCACATCGAGACGAGCCTCAGGGAGCTGGAGAGCTTCCTGGACAGGGTGCAACCCCCACTTCGATGGGAAGAAAGAATGAAAGAGACTGGGTCCCTGAGAAAGTCTGGCTTCTCTTGGTGAGTGGTTTGATCATGAGAAGGGAGGTAGCTAGAAGAACCCTGGGGACAGAGAACCCCCAGTGTTGGGCAAAGGGCCAGTGGCAGGCATTTAAAAATACTTTGAACATGGAGGGAAAAGGCCAGAAATCTGAGGTGACAGGGCGGGGAAACCAAGGCTCTGAAAGGACATGATATGGCAGTCACATTAGAGAGGAGGAAAGAGCCAGCTCTGTTCTCCCTCACGTCCTCAGTGGTGGGTGCTCCCAGCCTCCTTTTGGCTTGTCTTTTCCCAGGGTCCCTTGAGGGTCAGGCTGTGCGTCATTTACAGCCATTGTCTTCGAAGTTACTGTAACCTGGAAACGGTACAGAAATGCCTCTGCATTTGGACTGATTGCTGCAGAGAAAGTGCAGGTCTAGGGGAAGGTTGCTTCCTTCCTCGGGGTGGGAGCCTGACTGTATTGTCCCTGGCCAGGGTCCCCGCCCACGTCTTCCAGCTGGCAAGGAAATGGTGCCACCCACCAGTCCTGGGCAGAGGCCAAGGGGGTGGGGGCTGGGGCACTGAGCACCATGCACTGCATCCACAGGAGGACAGTGCTTGCGGCAGGCCTGATCCCCCCAGGTCTCTCATCCCATTGGGCCTCAGCTGGCTCATCTCTGAGGTGAGAATAACGCCCTTGGCTCTGCTGACTTTGGACTCAAGGATGGCTTGCATGTGGAAAGAGGCTCTGAAGTGTGAGGAGGGCCGGGCGGTGTGTGGGATGTGTGGAGAAGGCTGGCTACTTGCCTTTGGCCTTAGTCACAAGGTACCTCTCCCAGCCTCAGAGTCTCCATCTGGGGAATGAGTTGAGTGACAGCCTCCTCTTAGAGGCAGATGGAGATGGAAGGATTGTCATAATCTGCGTGCCCTGCCACCAACACACTCTAGGCAGGTGGGCCGCACGGAACGCCGGCTTCTTTCTTGTTACCGTTCATTCCTCTGGTTGCTGAGGTGTTACTGTCAAGTTCATCTTTGGCTTCATGATCCTTGGTGTCCCCAGAGTTCATCATCCCCTACTTGTGACCCCCAGGATGAATGTCCAGCCTTGACTTTTATCCAAGGGAACATTCAGGAAATCTAGAAACTTCTGGCTTTAGGGGTCCTCTCAACCTAAAAGCAAATCAGAAAGACATTGCAGTATGGAACCCTTGGGAGCTCTGAGCACCCTCCCTACTAGTTCCCTTGAGTCTGACCTATATTGTGAAAACTGATGCTGAGGTAAGTGAGATGAACCAGGGAGGTGAGGGTAGGGAGGAAATGGAAGATGGAGAGGAGGAGGGGAGGGGAGGGGAGGGAGCCAGAGGGAGAGGGAGAAGGGGAGGCAAGGGGGAAAGAGGGGGAGGGGGAGAAAGGGAGAGGGAGAGAGAAAGGGAGAAGGAAAGGGAGAGGGAGAGAGGGACAGAGGGAGAGAGGGAGAGAGGGAGAGGGAGAGGGAGAATGGTGTGGAACGTGTGGAAAGGTAGGTAGACAAAGGGGAAGCCCTCCCGAGACCCAAGGATCAGGGCATCGAGACAGGTGGTCTTAATACATAGAATATCGTGTAAACACAATCTACCAATGCACTCCAGTCCCTGACATCCACACACACATATGATCATAAGAAAACACACAGGAACACACACCCATAGTCACATGTACCCATAGACAAACACTCCCTTTTCTTTTAATTTTATTTATGTATGTCCCTGTATGCATACATGTGAGTGCAGTTGCCTATGGAGTGAGCCACTGGGTTCTTCAGCCTCCACACTGCCTCCTAATCCTCACGAGGCCACCTACTTTCAGTTGCCTAGCAACCATGGGTTTGATTTTGAGCCCCATCTTCAGGAGCACCCAGTTTGGTCCTGATCCCTTGTCTTTGCCTCAGCGGTGGTGGTCTCTTAGCAGGGTGGGAGGTAGGGTAGGGTTTCTCAGACCCTCATCCTGATGGTTGTACCACGACTGGGTCTAGATCTTGCTGGGTTTTGCACACCACTTGCTTCTCTGGAAATCTTGAGAAATACCCAAATTCCAGGTCTGTGCCAATAGTTGTTACTCGGCAAAGGGCTTTGGGAGTTGTAGAGAAACCAGCTGCCATCTCCCTTGGCTGGCATCTCTGTCCAGCTGTATTGGCAGCTGAGGGAGATGGGTGCAGAGAGCCTGTCAGTCACTGAAGGACCCAGAAGGTTGTATGGTCTGGGGAGTGGGGAGTGGCTATGCTCAACAACCAGGGCTGGAGAGCTGGCTCTTACTCAGAAAAGGTGGGGAGTGGCCAGGTGAACGGGAGCCCATCACATGTGAGGCTACATACTCATACATGACCCTAGAATTAATCTTCATATTTCTCTCAAAAAAGTTTTGAGGAAAAAGGAAAGACAACTCAGAGAAAGCCAGGGCAGGTGAGAGCCTGACCCAGCCCTGAGGGGCTCTCCTTCCCCAAAAAATGTGTGAGTAGCTTGTCACACAATGTGCTCTTGCTGGACCTGCAATTTGTGGGTGGGGGAGGCCTCTGGCTCCACAGCCTGGACTGTGAGAGACTGTGGGTCCGTGTCATTAGTGGCCATGCTGGCTCCAACCCCATCCCTCTCATTTTCTAGGAAGAGATGGGCTGGCCCTTCTCAGAGGCTTGGATTCCACAGAGTTGGGTTTTATTGCTCCTAGTTCAGCATCTAGGGATGTTTGTGTTGAATTTTCTTTCAGCTCTTGCCTGGCAGTATGGAGAGCCATGCTGACTTCCAGCCTTGTGTGGCTTCTGGCGTCTGATGCCTTAGCGGGGAGTGGGCCATGAGGTCTTCTCTTGTACTGTCTGTGTCTGCTTTAGATTTCAGGATTTTCCTGGTTTTATAATGGGAGGAGGGGGAGGCACATTCCATTTTCAAGGCCTGGAGCAATTTTTAAAACAATCCTTTAATAGGATGGAAATTTTGAGGGGCCCTGTCTGTGCTGTCTCACGCTGGCCTCTGTTAAAAGGCTTTTCCATTTCATTCTCGGTCTCCCGTGAGGATGGAGGTGTTCTTCTGCACTGGGCTGGGGCCTGAGCTCAGAGAGCCACAGCCTTTCACCTGCAGACATACAGCAGGGGAGCTCGCTGGGCTGGCACCTGACAAGGCCTGTCTGACTCTGGGGCCTGAGCTCTGGGGCTGGTCCCCAGGGCAGGGAGCTGTCTGAGGTGCTGGCCAGTGGTGGAGCCTCTAGCTGTGTTGGGGAAGTCAAGAACTGACTCAGGACTTCCCTTGGTCTGTAATGCCAATGGGTAAGCAAGCCTGGCTCTTTACTCCCATGTATCCAGCTGCTGCCCACTGGCCTATGACTGTTCATCCCTTGCTGATGTACCTGGCCACCACCCACCTCCATCCTCCATCTCCTCATCCACCCAACCGCCACCCACAAATGTTCTAAGCCACCCATGAATCTATCGTCTTGTCAATCTGTCCTCCCCTCATGAGCAGCCCACCTACCGGGCTCCCATGCTCACTAGCATCCATTTTCTTATCCACTTTTCTGGGGGATAAGTTCATGTGCCCATTTATTAACTCACCTTTTCGCCCATTTATCCTTTTTCTGATCCTCTCAGCTAACTAGCCACTCACCTAACCACATATACACTCAACTCCACACCATACCATCTGTTGGCCCACCCACTCACTATCTACCTGTTCAGTCATCTGCTTACCCATTCACCTACCCACCCACCCACCCACCCAGTAATACTCCCTTATATCCATATACCCTACAGACACCCAATTCACCCACCTATTACCTATAGATCCTCTCGCTTATCCACTTATGCAGTCATCCATCTACCCACCTCCCTAACCTCTCATCCACTTTCCCATCCATCCATCCATCCATCCATCCATCCATCCATCCATCCACCCACCCACGACTATCTACTAACTCCCCTTTAGCCACTTCCTAACCCTTTGGGCTTGCTTTAAGCATGGGATAGGACTAGTGGGTTGCAACTTCAGAGGAGAAACATCTCAGGTTAGGGTAACGATAAGAGGAGGGTTTGGGAACCAGGAAGAATCTTCTGGTTTGTTAGGAACTGGTTCTTTGGAGGGCTTCAGAGGGAGGAGACAGCTTGGGAGAGATGGGTGGCTTGGAGAGTGATTTTTGGACTTTTTCATTTTAATTGGGAGGCCAGGCACAAGTGCTTGCTCCACAGAATTAACCTGTATGTCTATTAAGACTTGTGAGTTAGTGACAGCTCAGTTGGAGTTAGCTTGGGTTAGCTCATGCAAGGTTTGGCTTTTCAATTAACTTTAGGTGTAGCTAGTGCAGGTTTTAGGCAGCTGTGGCCATGCTCCCCCACCTCCTTCCTTCCTTCCAGCAGAACTGGCTCCAGTGTCCGCAGTTTCCTTCTGAGGACAGGATGACTTCAGAGATTCTTGATGCCTCATACAGGGCGGTAGACAGGTTGTTCTCCACTGTCCTCCCTGAGCTGGGTCCTGTAGCCTCTGACTGACTTGGTGTCCACCACTGAGCACTGTTGTGTGGGGAATGAGAAGAGCTGACTGGCATGCAGTGGGCCCCAGAGGGGCATCTAGGGCTTGTTCTTACAGAGGGGTGTGCTAGGTAGTCACATCCGTCCTTTGTGCCCCACAGAGCTTCACCGTTTACAGAGGGCACTGAGTGGGATCAGTGGAGATGGCCCAGGCAGGAGAACCTGGAGCTAGACAAGGGTCAAGGGTGCACAGATGTAGGCTGGATGGAGCCCCAGGTAGGAATGTTGAGATCAGTCTTGGCCCAGGCAAACTCTCCTCACTGCTCCACCCTGGGACTGCTTCCGCTTCGTAGGCTTTAGTAACAGGGGAAGGCATGGATGGAGCGCCCTCGAGCCAAAAGCAACATTTTCTTTTCTCGAAGGTTAATGAAGAGTGCTGGGCGTTAAAGCTGTGTAATTTTTCACCTGCTTGACCTGGTTATGAGATTAGCAGTTCATACCTACGAAGCCAAGGGTCAACCCTCACCCGACACTTGGCAGAATTTTATTCTTTTCTCTCTTAGGGAGGAGTGGGAAGGGAGGGCAAAGCCTGGCTGTTCCATTGAGAGCTTGTTTTAACAGCATTCTCATGAGCTCACCCCTTTGAAGGAAAGCCCAGGGTCTGGAGAGTGGGTGAGGAACTGCCTGGCACCCTGAATCTCACGTGGGGCCAAGCACGCTTATTCAGTTTTTGTGTTTTTCTTTTTAAGACTTAATGTATTATTATGTAGCCCAGGCTTGCCCCAAACAACTTAATGTATTATCATGTAGCCCAGGCTTGCCCCAAACAACTTAATGTGTTATCATGTAGCCCAGGCTTGCCCCAAACAACTTAATGTGTTATCATGTAGCCCAGGCTTGCCCCAAACAACTTAATGTATTATTATGTAGCCCAGGTTTGCCCCAAACAGCTGAGCTCAGGCATTTCTTCCACCGCAGCCTCTCAAGCTTGGACCATACACATGTGCCACCATGCCTGACTCTGGGGCATGACTTAATCCACGTCTTGCATTTGGACCCATCGTTTCCCTCCTCTTCCCAGGGTATTGGGGGTTGGGTGTCCCGTAACCTTTCACTCACCGTCTTCAGCCTCCACAGTACTCCCTGACCTACTCCTTTGCTCAAGTTCTGTGCCCTGGAGGACCCCAGACCCTTCCCTGAGTCCCTGCCGATTCCTTCCAAGCACAGCCAAGCTTGGTCGGTGACACCATCCCGAGTTGTGACGCTGGGTCACAGGAAAGGAAGTAGAGCTTCAGATGGAAGGCCGACCCAATGACAGTTAGCAGACTGTGTGTGGCTCACATCTCTTCCCCTCTGTCCATCCCCCAGCTCCCTGCTCCCTTTTGATACATTTTTAAATGGCTTTTTTTTTCTTTTGTGAAGCATCTTATGGAGGAAAAGCACATGTACAGAATGTGTTTCAGCGTGGGATAGAGCAGGAGAGCAGACCCTTGGGTGGTACCATCTTCATGAATCAAGAGCCTCTCCCTGGAAGGCACCGTGGCTCTGTGGGCCCTTCTTCCAGGAGACTTGGCAACAGGGAGGCATGGCAGCCTATAAAAGGGGTGTCCAGCTTTTTGCCGTTGTCGCCTACAGTGTGTGGGCTACATTCACAGATCTGCTGGAACCATAGGGCCTGCAGGCTGGAGGCTGGACATGCCCGCTTGGCAGACTGGGCTTTTCTAGATTTCCTGCTTTCTAGAACTGGGATTGTTTTCAGACCTTGGGAGGAGATGTGTGCAGCTTCTCTTTGAATTCCAAGCATGCTGCTACTGACCTGTGTGACTGAGGTCGTTCACACCGCTTCTCCCCTGACCCCCTGACCCCCTGACCCACTGCTTTCTTGTCTCCCACTTCCTATCTCCTGCTGTCTCTCTTGCAGCCACCCACAGTGGGCCAGACTGATTCATGCCCTGGGACCGTTGCACATGCATTTCTTCTGCCCATTGCCATCCCCCAGACCTTTGGATGGCTGCACATTTTGGAAGGGGGCTGGATCTCAGTTTAAATGTCACCTCCTCAGCCTCCTCTCTCCTCTTTTACTAAGGGTGTGTCTAGTTCTCTGTCACAATGCCCCAACCGTCTTACTGATTTCTTTCCTGCTTTTTTTTCTACATTAGGTTATTGGTTCCATAAAAGTCAGAATCAGTTTCTCCTTCTCCCTCTCCCTGTTCCCTCTCCCCTCCCCTTTCTCTTTCCCCTCCCCCTCTCTCTTTCTCTTTCTGTCTCTCTCCACTCTTTCTTCTCCCTCTCCCCCTCTCTCCCTCTTTCCCTCCCTCCCTCCCTCCCTCTCTCCCTCCCTCCCTATCTATCTCATGCAAATTCTATATTTGTTTGCTTTCTGGTTGTTATTGTTGGTAGTCCAACTTTGTAGCCCAGGCTGGCCTTGAACTCATGATCTTGTGTCACAGTTTCCAAAGTGCTGGGATGACAGTTGTGCCCCCAGAGGGAGGACTGCTCTTGTTCTTGTTCACTGTCCCATCTTGGCATCTGGCACAGGGCTGATGGGGGTGAGGTGGAGAGCTGTTTGCTGAACTGAGGGACTTGGGTTCTGGTTGACATTCAGGTCTGAGCTCAGAGCCCTTTATCAGCCTTTCTGATTGTGGGTCTCGACAGCGAATGTAGTTAAATGAGATAAACATGCCCAGACCCCCGCAGCCTGGTGTCTGGCATTGTGAGTATGAACCTGACTAACCTCAAAGCTCCCAACTAATGGTCTGTGCCAAGAACAAGATTATTTTCTCAGTGAACTAATGACTTCCTCTTATCAGATGAGGAGTGCCGGGTCATCCTCTAATTTCCCTTTTGGCACTGGCTGCCAGGAAGCTTACTACTAAAGTCAGGCTTCAGGAGCAGTGGTGGCTTCCTGTCAGGTCTTCCCTGTCCCTCTCTGTGACTTAGTCACTCTCTTTGGCTTTTGGCTTTGGAGTGCATGTGTGTGTTGGGCTTTTTTTTTTTTTTTGGTAAAATATACACACAATTTTTGTCATTTTTGAGTGCATGTGTGGCTCAGTGTCACTAAGAGCAGCTACAGTGTTGTGTAGCTCTCACCATATCTGTCTGTAGACTCTTTAATCCTGAACAGAAACTCTGGCCACCCGGTACCAGCTCCCTCCATATGTCCTAGCACCTGCCATTTTGCATTCTGTCTGAGTCCAGCTGCTCTGTGTAGTTTTGTAAGTGGACTCTTTAGTGAGTGTCCATTTTGACCAGCTTGTCACTGGACATCATGTCCTCAGGGGCAGCTACATGGGGGCCTGTGCCAGAATGTCCTTTCTGAGGCTGGTGGTAGTCCATTGTCAGGATACGTGGGTTGTCTTTACTGGCGTCTCTGCCAGTGGACAGCATGCAGTGGCTAGTGTGGGCATTTGGGATTTGTTTAAAAGACATGGTCTCATCTTTCTGGACTTTAGGTGAACCCAGGATAATCTGTGCATTTAAAGTAGGTTCTGAACAATTTTAGAACCAAGTCATTGTCAGTGCTTTTGCTTGTGTGTGTGTGTGCATTTGTATGTCTCTGTGTGTGTGTGTGCATTTGTATGTCTCTCTGCGTGTCTGTGTGTGCATTTGCATGTCTCTGTGTGTTTCTGTGTGCATCTCTGTGTATGTGTGTGTCTGAATGTGTGTTTGACTGTATGTGTGCATGGGTATGTTCTGTGTGTCTTTGTATGTCTTTGTATGTGTGGGTCTGTGTGTGTATGTGTGCATTTGTATATCTGTGTGCATCTCTCTCTGTGTGTCTGCCTGTGTGTTTGACTGTATGTGTGTATGTTCTGTGTGCCTTTGTATGTCTTTGTATGTGTGGGTCTGTGCAGGGCATGTGTTTGCTTTTGTCTCTTTGTGTCTGTGTGTACACTAGATATAGCTCTGCATGGCTCCAGTCCCTTCCACCTGCTGTCTCCCCAGTTGCCAAGTGTTGGCCACTAATGACTCACATCTGTATCTTTTCCAGCTGCTTGCTCTTGGCTGCCAGGTGTCTCCTCATCTTTGCATACCTCTCCCTGGTCTTTGGTAGGGTGAGGACTGAGCTCTAGGGCCCTTACCCTGCAGGATCCATTGATAGCATAGTGCTGCACTGAGGCTGGGACCCTGGGTCCCCAGGAGCTATGGCTTACTGAGGCATGCAATGCATACACATCCATATTCCAGACTTGAGGCCAATGGGGTCTTGGGACCCTCTCACCATTGAGGGTCTTGAGGAACTGTAGGCTGTTGGTTGGATCTGAAGAGACTGACACACTGAGGGTGATGAGAGGCTGGACACAGTGGCCACTGAGAAGAGGATAGGGAAGGCAAAGGACAGGACGAATGACTCTGAAGTTTGAGGCCATCATGGTCTACACGGTGAGTTTTAGGCTATCCAGAGCTACATGGCAGACTGTATCTCAAACAGAGGAGAAGCCCAAGTCTTTGTGGAGTCAAGACTGGGTGCTCTCAGAGCTCACAGACAGCTAGTGAGGCTAAGTTTGGCCAGAGCAGCAGTGACGGTGTGGACAGTTTGGTGTTATAATACAAGGTCTCATGGGTGGAACTGTGCACAAATAATCTGGGTGCTGGCTTGCTGTCCTCTGGCTGCATGTGGGGATGGGTCTAGCAGCCTTGGGTGGTGGCCCCCTGGCCAGGTCGAACTGATTTCTCTTGTTCTGAGTAGCTAACAAAAAGGGCTTGCATGTATTTATTCCCCAGCTGTCAGCCCAGCTGTTTGCAAGCCCCAGGGTTTTCTGTAGCTGCCTGTCATTTAAGGGAGATTCCCTCCAAATGCTTGAGAAGTTTTAAGGCATACGGCGCCAGGCTGAGGTCTTCATCTAGAGCTGCCCATCCAGTGCAGGCTACCAGTTAAAGCAGGATTTCAGACACACAGAGAATGAATATGTCCTAAATATCGCAAGAGCTTACTTACCCTAAGTTAGTGCACATGGCTGTTCTGAAATCCCAGCAGGACCGCATGCCCTGGGTTTTTATTTTCTAGTTCTAGCAGGCCTCTTCTTGTCAGAGTCAAAAGCTGTCAGAACTGGAGAAGCAAAGGACTCATCTTGCTGTGTAACCCAAATCACATGTTGTTGACAGTTTCAACTCCCACAGTTTATATCTTCAGTCAACCATGGTCCAAAATACCAAGTAGGAAGTCCCAGCAGAGATCATTACAGCCTTGAAATGGTGTGGATTCTGGGGCAAGCGACGACATCTAGCACCCTCCTGCCTGGGACCTGAGCCGTTCTGTTCAGCGGATCCACACTGTGTTCACTACCCTCTTGATAGTCACTTCATAGGCGGTGGCATTGTTGTGGAGCTTGCCTTTGTCCCATGCACTTAATCATAGCCCCAAAGCACAGACGTGCTGACACAAGAGCTGACAGTGGTGATTGGTACGCCAGCGAGGGACGGTGTGCTTGCCTGTGGGACAGGAGTAAGGCTTGCAGTAAAGGAGGAAGGTTGCCTGCTGCTGAAAGTGCTTCCATTTAAAGTCACAACAAACATGGAGATGTTTGAAGTCTCAGGCACCCCTGGGGGATCCAGGGATGCTCTCCCAGATGATGGGGGGCTTGCTGGGGACTGCCGTAGAGTGGTCATTGCTCTCCTTGGGGGCAGATCCTACTTTTACAATGGTAGCAATAGTATGTCTTCCTGGGGACACTATGACCTTCCAGTGTCCTTGACAGCTCAGAGTTGTACAGCAGTGCAGATGTTAACTTGTCAATCCCTTCATTGGTGGACTGTGGTTTGTAGAGGGTCAGGGAACAGTGAGGATGTAAGGGGGAGCTGTGCCCAGTTACAGAGCCCAGCAGAAGTCTAAATGCCCTGGAGCACCTGTGATTGGTACCACAGAGACCTGCTCCTCTTGAGCATCCTGCTCACGCAGGGGCCAGTGTGAGAGGGGTGTGGAGAGAGGGTGTCCATTGTGTGCCCTTGGAGAGAGAACTTTGCTGAGTGAGTCCCTACCCATAAGGCCCTGTGCATGGTGAAGTCAACAATTGTCTAAAAGTTAGAAAATGTTGTGTGTGCATGTAGTCTGTGAATGTGCACATTTGTAAGTGTGCATGTGTATGGAGGGCAGAGGTCAGTGATGGTGGCTTCCTCTTTCTCCACGTTACTTTTTGAGACAGCTTCTCACTGAACCTGGAGCTCGCTGATTCAGCTGGAATGGCTGGCCAGAAAGCCCCAGGGGTCCTCCTGTCTCTTCTTCCCCAGTGTTGGGGTTATGGACATGTGTGACTGCACCCAGATTCTTAGATGGGACCCAGGGATCAAACTGAAGTCCTTGTGCTTGGGAAACAATTGAGGCTGGCCCAGCCTCTAGCTTCCTGAGTGTGTCCTTCTGTCTCAGGAACACGCTTGCTTTGTACGTGTTGGGCTGTCACAGTGACTGGGTTTCTGTTCTTTTTCCTACCCTTCCCACTTAGCGGTCCACTTTGAAGGTACACTGAATCCCTGCTTTCCATGGTGTAGGGTCCATCAAAGGGTGTGGATGTCAGGCTGCAGACAGGACAAAAATGGAGTTGTGGCCACCTGGGTGTGGAGAACAAAGGGGGGGGCAAGAGGAACCAATACTATCTATGAAGGAGGAGGGAGTTGGGGAGCGGAGTTGTGACCATGGGGAAAGGTCCAGAGGGAGGAGTGGACACATCCAGCCTCTATGCTTCTCTCTATGTCAGGACAGAAAGCTGGAAAACTAAGACAGGATTGCAGCTGAGTCCAGCCCTCCTGGCACAGAGCAGCACAGCTCGGGATAGACAGCCATCCAGATAGTAACTCATCTCACACAGTGGTGCTGTCATCCCACAGACCAGCCTAGTGCTCCCTGGGTGCGGAGCGTGTGCCAGCTGCATATGATGCCATGTAGCGTGGTGGCTTCAGGGCACATGGGACGGAGTTGCTCTCATATGATGCTGTGTTAGCATCCATCCTATCTGCACGTCATCTCTGGAGGGTGGGGCCCACAGGGGAAACTCTGGGACACTCCGGCTATGTGTGGTTGAGACCTTACTCGGGAGCACTTTGTCCTTGTCGAGTTCATTGGACATTTGTGGAGGCTGCTTGGATCTCCCTTCCTCCTCTGACACCTTCTGGAGGGGTGAGGACTTGTCAGTTGGGGTGAACCCTCAGGGCACCAAAGATCCTTCAGATTCTGTGTGTGGCATGGGCACAGCTCCTTCCTCCAGTGTTATCTTTATGATATGTGTGCTTCCTGACTCCCAAATCCCGCCTGGCCCAGTCCTTCACATCCCCTAGTGTATCCATGGACCTCCATCTGTTGCTCTGTCTTCTAGGATTCCAGAACCCTTGTCCTTCACCTGTCTGACCAGGTCCTGTCTGTCCACAAATTCTGTGGACTTGATCTTCACAGTAGCAGCCCTCTACCCCGACCCGCACCTCCCATCCCCACCCCCTCAGTCTTGTTCTCGTGGACCTTCCACACTTGCCGCTCTGTCTGTACCTGTGCCACACTCAGCACAGAGCAGCCACACAGTCATTGTCAGGCCTCTCGGCTGCGGCACCACACATGTCCCTCATCAGCAGAAGCCTGGCCCGCTTCTGCCATTCTCTCTCTTGCTCACCTGTCGCCAGGTCCCCCGAGGCTCCCCCTCTCATCCAAGTTCCTCATCTGCCTCCCTCTGCCCCTGCCTCTAGCTGTGCACTTGCTGTTCAGAGCCTAAAGCACTTTGCCCCAGCAAGCCGTCCAGCCTCGGTCAGATGCCACCTCCTGAGACCTTCAGAAACTTTCCCTGGCTCCCAGAGATAGCAGTCTTTGCACGCCCACCCTTCCCCATTTCTCTCTTTATTTACTGTTTAAGAGCCATGAGTGCCTGGCACAGGTCGGTGTATACTGTCCACCCTCAGGGCCGTCTGCTATAGGAGGTTGCCAGGCTGCATGTCTACCTTGCCGATGGGGTGCCCGAGTGCCACCGCAAGTCTCTCAGGGGAGGCAAAACACAGTCCGTAAGAGGGGTCCCT
The DNA here is from genome assembly GCF_947179515.1 of Apodemus sylvaticus. Lineage (NCBI taxonomy): Eukaryota > Metazoa > Chordata > Mammalia > Rodentia > Muridae > Apodemus > Apodemus sylvaticus. The sequence continues at coordinate 122,121,778 of NC_067473.1, forward strand.
GTCAGTGTTCCCCCGTGTGAGAAACAGCAGAGTGTCAGTTGGATGCTGCTGTTCACAGTCTCCTGTATGCCCAGATACTGCTGGGGTACCTCTGAGAGTTGGGAATGGGAGTGTGTGGGGGGGATCTGTGGTCTGAGCTTCTCCTCAGGGTGTCTTCCTGCCAGGCAAGAAGGGGATGGCTGAGCCTGGTATGGGGATAGAATCTGGTTTGATTCTGAGCGGTAGAAGAGAGAGAGGGCCTTCTCCAGGAGATTTAGGCGTGACTCTTTACAATGAAGCTCCCTCCCCCACTGCGATCCTTGATGAAAGAGATGGTCCTTGCACACCTAAACTGTTTTATTTGATGGAGGATGTAAATGCATACACCTTACTAAGGGTGAACCAGGGATTAAATATCTTTTGTGGGAAGGAATGCCCAGGAAGGGATGCTCGGGGGCCTATCTAGATGCCTCATTAGCATGGAGAACTCCAGATTTTTATGCTACATGACTGATTGTCATGGTCTTCTCAGCGGGGTGTCAGGGTTACATGTTGCAGATCAGGTAGTTTGGCAGGAAGCTGGCTCCACACCTGCCATTTTCAATTCTGAGATTCCCTGGGGTTTGAGCTTGCTCAACCTTACCAGTTCTTCTTGCCCCACAGGAGGTCAGCCAGGTGGCCCATCTTACTAGCTGACAAAACCCCAGTCTCTGGACATGCCTAGCACATGTCCCTGGTGCCTGCAGCTGGTGCCTGCAGCTGGTGGTGACCAGCTTGGCATTACTCCAGTGCTGCCTTCAGGGCTCCGGCCATGCTGACAGACCATGGTACCCTGGCTGGTCTCAGAGGAAGCTTGGCAACTCAAGCACATCCATTCTTCAGAAAGCTCAGCAGTCTCTCTGCTCCTCTTTCTCACCTCAGACCTTCAAGAAGTCCGCATCTTCTTAACGTTTGACCTGAGAGTAGGGTGTGGTGGTGCAGACCGGTTACTACCCCAGTACTTGCTAGGCTGAGGAAGGGTTCAAGGACATCTATGAATACAATGTGAGATCTGTCTCTAAATAGAAAAAAAATATTTTCCCTTATTAAAAAAAAAGGATGACTATTGAGGTTCAGGGACTATACTTTGTTGTATTTTCTGAAAGATAAATAATAGGGCTGGGCTTGCCCAGTTAGTAAGGCAGGCATCAGGGCCTGGGCTCAGTGCTATGTCCCTGTAACTACAGCTCTGGGGAGCCAGACAGGAGGAGCCTTGGGGGTCAGTGGCCAGCCAGGCTAACCTAATTGTCAAGTTCCTGGCCAGTGAGGGACCCTGTCTCAAAGGAGGTAGACAGTGTTTCTGAGGACAAAATCTGAGGTTGTTCTTTGTAATCAATCAAACACATGTGCAACAGACATGCTTGTGTGCACACGGATGTCTCCCCCCAGAATATTTGTATGCATGTGCGCGCGCGCGCGCACACACACACACACACACACACACACACATCAGACAGGTACCATCAGAAAAAACTGATAGTGTAAGAGCCCCCATTTGTGATTTCAGGGGATTGTACCGTCCAGGGGCTGCCCTGATGCTGAGTCACTCACTGCCTGTGGAGACCTGTAACTTTTGCAGGAGGGAGGATTGGTGGAGAGATGGCATATGAGTGGTTGTGGAGGACTTTGAGGAGAGTGTGGAGTGCGAGGCTCCTGCAAACCACAGGCTGTACGTATGGAAGTGGCTCCTAGGCCACTCTGGTGTCCAGGGAGGCAGGGAGGCAGGGAGGCATGAGGAGGAGTTGGATGAGTTGGGCATCAGGCAGGGCAGGTGGGCGGTGTTGTGTGGAGCAGCAGAGCACTGAGAGCGGACTTGGCAATGACCAAGAGAGAGAGACAGTGAGACACTACGAGGAGGTGGCAGGAGTGTCCCAGGTTGGCCTTGAAGTCCCAGGGTCTCATGGGATAGATGGTCTTGAGCTCTGGAGTCTGAGGGCTACAGACTCCAGAGCATACACAAGGTTGGATGTCTGTGCCACCCTGCAGGGGGTCTGTTCCTACTCAGCACCTCTAACTTCGCCCCCTGACAAGCAGTCAAGGGTCTGGAGGAGGAAAACTGTTCTGGCGGCTGTGTGTGGACACGGGCTTGGGAGTGTGTGTGCAGGAGGCCTGGGCAGGGAGACTGAGTGAGCGTGCACTCTGTGTACTCGCTTAGCTTTAGCAGTGTGTGAGACTGTGGGTTAGATGACTCAGAAGGCTCAGGCCCCCCTGATCACATAGGTGTGAAGCCACATTGCTGAGTGACATGCGTTCCTGTTCCTGTATCTTCCTGTCTGTGTTTGTCTGTGTGTGAGAGAGCCAGGCCGAGGGGTGCATGAGTGTGCATTAGAGGAGGAGATGGCTGTGTGCTGTGTGTAGACATGCTGGGGTGGGCACCTCACTTCTCTGTGTGTGTCCTTGGTGTGACGGACTTCCTCTCTATCCTTCTAGGGCCTCTTGAGACATGCTGCTGCTCCAGGAATCTGCAGGAGTGTGGCTGGCCTTGGCCCTGGTCACGGCTCTGACTCTGAGCCCAAGCATCGCTGTCCCGTGGCAGGATTGCACAGGTGCTGATTGTCCCCCACTGGAGAACTGCATCGAGGAGTCGCTGGAGCCAGGAGCCTGCTGTGCTACCTGTGTGCAGCAGGGCTGCGCCTGCGAAGGCTACCAGTACTACGACTGCGTACAGGGAGGTTTTGTGGATGGTCGCGTACCAGCCGGCCAGTCCTACTTTGTGGACTTTGGCAGCACCGAGTGCTCCTGCCCACCGGGTGGTGGCAAGATCAGCTGCCAGTTCATGCTGTGCCCCGAGCTACCACCCAACTGCATTGAGGCTGTGGTAGTAGCTGACAGCTGTCCGCAGTGCGGCCAGGTGGGCTGTGTCCACAGTGGCCGTAAGTATGCCGCTGGCCACACCGTCCAACTCTCATCCTGCCGGGCCTGCCACTGCCCTGACGCTGGTGGTGAGCTCATTTGCTACCAGCTTCCTGATTGCCATGGGAACTTCTCAGATGCTGAGGAGGGTGACTCCGAGAGGCAGTATGAAGACCCCTACAGCTATGACCAGGAGGTGGCTGAGGCGGAATCTACTGTGGCCATTGTGAATGAGGTCCAGGCAGGTGCAGAGGGCCCCCCAGCTGCGCTGGGAGCTGGGAATCTGCCACCGTCCTCCATCCGAGTAACCCCCTGGCCAGTTGCCCTCCCCAGGCCCACGGCAGCTGCTGCCCTGGGTCCCCCAGCACCTGTGCAGGCCAAAGCCAGGAGAGTGACGTTGAACACTGAAGAGGAAGAGGAGGAAGAAGAAGTGGAGGAAATACTAGCCACTGAGCCACCAGTGGTGGGCAGTCCTGGAAGGCTGGACAGCTTGCCCACAACATCCCCAGCCAGACCTGGCCTTCCTGTCCAGGAGAAGGAGGTTGAAGCTAAGGCAGGACCTGAGGAAAACCTTATTCCTGATGCTCAGGCCACTCATCGAAGTGTCATGCAGGACCCTCTGCCTAGGTCAGGCCCAGCTGGTCTCAGCCCATCGCTGGCCACTGACAGCCCTTCAGAGGACCCAGTAAAGTCCAGCAATCACCCTACTCCATCTACACTGCCACCTGATCAAGCCCAGGTCTCACCCTCCCCAGAGACGCCTGAAGAATTACCCCAGCATCCGCAGTTGCTACCCCGATCTCGGGCAGAAGAAGACACAGACCCCAACTCAGTACATTCTGTCCCCAGAGATGATCTTGAGGGTAAGACCCTTTCCTGTGTTCCTGCAGGGCCGCTGAACCTGGAAGGAACTGTCGCTGACTGTCCTAGCTAGCTCCTTGCACCGCCGTCTCTCAGGCTTGAGACAAGGCAGTAGGAGTTGGTAGAGGTTCTCAGGGCTGTTCTCTTGAAGGCCTAAAACAGAGTGGCCTGGGCCAGGGGAGGTCTCAGCAGCTGCTCTCATAGATCTGAGGCAGAAGGGCACAGAGCTGTCCTTGTTCTAGGAGGTACAGGGCCTCTGGTGGGCTCTGGCTGAAGGCACAGGAGGGTTTCTTCATTAGGGTAGAGCCCAATCCTGCCCACTGGAGTCCAAGGGTGTCTTAGCAGTAATCACAGATGCTCAACTGCCTATGAAGGCCCTCCTACGGAAGCCCAGCTGTGCGCTGGTGGCAGACAGGGCATGCTCTGTAGTAGCTCTAACTCTGCTCCTTCTAGCAGGAGTCTGGCTAACTCATCAGTCCTCTTCTCGGTGCTGCTCCAGTGGCTCACACCTTATACAAAGTAGAAGCTAAGGCCCCTGTGGTGACTACCTGTCCTTCTCATCTGCCCAGTGGCCTCCTCACCTCTCCTCCCAGCCCCTTGCACTCCCACAGTCAGCCCAGGCCACTGGGTTCTTGGCCAGGCAGCCTCTGACCCAGGGGCGTTTGCGCTTGCGCCTGCTTTTGCCTGAGATGCTCCTGGAGGTGTCTGGATGACTTGGTGCTACTTGCACACAGTTGGTGCTCTATAAATGTTGGATGATGGACAGAACTGGTGGGAGACCCAGGCTTCCTCCTCTCTTCCTCTTCACACCAGTTGGCTCCTGTGGTCCTCATACCACCAGTACCTCTGCTTCCAGCCTGCTTTCCTTCCTGTGACTCCGTGCCTGCAGCTTGCCGGAGAGGCGTGACTATAGGGGAGGCCTGTGACTGCCTGGGACCAGGCCCAAGTTATTCTCCACCCAGCCCTGAGCCTGGAAGTGCAGGGATCAGGGAAGGACTAATGGAGTGTGTGTGTGTGTGTGTGTGTCGGTGTGTGGGTGCTTAATGCTCTTGGCCTGCATTCTCTGGGTTTCCAGAATAGAAACAGCCCTGGCTTCTCTAGCTGTTTGTGGCCAGTGGCTCTGTGGGACCTGGGACCAGCCCTGCTCAGTTGGGGGAATCTTTGTGCCTGTCTTTCTCAGATGTCTTCGGGTTATGGTGTTGATGAGGGCTGGTGAAAGCTAGGCCTGGAGTACCTTTGTCAACTGCAGGGCTGTCCTAGCAGGGACCCAGCTCATGCAAAGGCCGGGAAGACTGTAGTGAGCAGGTAGGTGAGCGTTGAGGTGTCAGCTGGAGAGGGTTCTCAGCCACTGTCTTCTCCTTTGGTTGAGTTCACCATCGCCACCACTTCATGACTCCATGATGACAGGCGAACGGCCTGGCCCTTTATACCTCCATTTTTCCATCTGCAGGAGGCGAAGATGCCCTGCTTTGAGGCTGTTTTGAGGCTGCAGTGAGCTCCTTTGTGGCTGTAGTTGGCATGAGCTGAGTGCTCACCGAGGATTATGAGATATGGTACTGATTTTATTCCCATCTGTTCTTCAGCCACAGCTCCCTCCTTAATCAGGCGTTCGTGGGGCCCTGACCATGCCAGGGGCTGAGCAGGAGAAAAAGGCAGCCTTAGCCTTCCCTTAGGGCCTAGCAGAGAGGAGTGCATTAAACGAATAAAGGTGCAGCCAGCGGGGCATGCAGCTAGTGAGGGTGGGCGACAGCAGGCCTTATGTGGGTGGGGCTCTTGATGGCCTGCCAAGCATTTGAAGAAAGTGGAGTCTGGAACATAGGGTCTTCAGGCTGCTCTCGGTTGGTCGGGAGTTTGGGGGCCTGTGTGGGGGAGGGGCTGGAGAGACAGTTTTGCCTTACACTCGACCCTCTGGGCTTACTGAGAAGCAGGCCGGAAATGACCCCAGCCCAGTTGCCATGGCAGCCCTGGGGCCTGGAGAAGGTGGTTTCCCTCCATCGTCCAGGACCAGCTGGGGTGGGGATCCTGACTGGGAGTCAGAATTGTACCAGGGATCCCGCTGCCTCAGCTGGGCTGTCCCTGCCTCTGAGCATGTCCAGATGTGGCTTAAATGGAAGCCACATGCTTGCCTCTCCGGGCCATGGAGAAGGGTTCTGACGTCTTTTTCTGCTGTCAGTCAAGAGGCTTTGGAAGGGTGCTGTCTCTGCTGTGCAGATGTAGCGGAGGGAGCCATAGAAACAGCAGGAGGTGGCCCTGACCTGGAAGAGGCTCTCAGAAAGCCGGGCAGGAAAGAGTCCCTTCCTGGGGCCCTGCTCTGCAGGGCAGGTGTCTATACATTGGTGCTTAAGTCCAGGTGCCAACTTCTCTCTGTCACAGGCACCATCTTATGGGTACTCAGTGAGTATTAAGCCCTTTCATCCCCACCAAAGCACAGAGGGTTCCAGAGATCTCTGCCTTCTGGCCCGTGGACATGGTGACAGGAAATGGCAGAATCAGGGTCATCTTGAAGTCATCTTGCATTGCTCTGTCCTGTGACCTAGGTTCTGAGATGCTGGATAAAAATTGCAGAGCGAAATTCACATCTCTGCCCTGAAAGAGCTCTGGGAGATCCTGTTGCTGTCCCGGGCTCAGTAGTCACCACTGTGAAGGCTTCAGTGAGGAGAGGCTGGGGATGAGGTGGCAGTGCCCTGTGCCCATATGGGGTTGGGAGAGCTCTGACTTCTTCTGTGGATAGGGAGGCCTTCTGGAAGAGAGAGTGACTGTGTTAGTGTTGTGGTCACTGGGAGACTGGAGGGGGCTCTCCAGGCACGGGGAGTGTCTATATAAAGCCTCTGCAGCCAGTTGAAATGGAACTCCTGTGGCTTATATGAGGAAGAATTGTTGGGGAAAGGGAACTTGGGGCTCTGCTAATCTCTGACCTCCCTACTGCCAGCTCACTGGACCTGAGCATTGGAAGTGACAGGGCTGCTGGTGTGTGTGTGTGTGTGCGCGCGCGCGCGCGCGTGTGTGTGTGTGTGTGTGTGTGTGTGTGTGCTGGAAGCAGTCCGGGGCTTCTCCAGGCTTTGGAGACACGGAGGACCTCACAATCCACCAGCTTGGGATACAAGACATTTGAGAAAAGAATTGTAGCGGTATGTTGTCCTTATACCCTAAACAACAATGTGACAGCTGTTCACACTGCAGAGTTATCCGTGACTGTGGTCTAGAGATGATTCAGAGCATACGGTGGCCGTGTATGGCTCATGTATGGCACTCATGTATGGGACTGGAGCACCTGCTATTTGGGGGCTCTGCAGGGGTTTCCTGGGCCCACTGCCCTGAGGATCCTGAGGGATGACTGGGCAGTGTGATCCTGGTGTCCTGCCTCTGGTTTGCTGACCTGCCATCTTTGCCCTCATTGGTGTACCTGTCAGCTTCTGTACCAAACATCCATGTGATCACCATGGACTGCAGACACTGGACATGAGATGACATTCAGGATGTCAGCAGATTCACTTCTGCTTGGTGCTGTTGACTGATAGGCAGGTATGGCCATGCTGGACCCACATACCATAGGCTAGCCCCTGGGCAGGCAAAGAGAGCCTGCCCTTCCCACTGGACATACTGGTTGCTGATGGCCCTCTATCTCAGCTCTGGTGTTACTGCCAGTGGTTGGCAGTTGGACTCGGGCTTGTTACTCTGAGACCCTGTTTGAAGTGTGAAGAGACAGCTCTGGAAAACACCACGAGGATACTCCATCTATAGAGTGGGAAACTGTCATCCCAGGTCAGGGAGCTTTTCTGGAGGTCATAACAGAGATGGTTGCAGTAGACCCTGCCTCCCTGTGGGAAGAGCGGGTTCTAGATTCCATGGAGGGCTCATCTAGATTTCCTAGGCTCCACCCTCCCCATAGGTACTGGTTATGTTTTACAGTCATCCCTACAGCAAGGGTCTGAAGCCAAAGCTTGCATTTCTTTAATTGGTTTGGTTTGATTTAAGACAGAATTTTACCCAGTCTGGCTCTAAACTTTGCCATTCTCCTGCCTCAGTTTCTCAAGTTCTGGGATTATAGGTATTATCCTATTTGCTCTCTGTGGTAAATTCCAAGATCAAAAACACCTTGGAGAGGGAAGGGTTTATTTGGCTTACATTTCCTGATCACAGTACATTACTGAAGGATTCAGGGCAGGAATGTATGCAGAAACCATAAAGGAGCACTGTCTGTTGACTCAAACTCAGACACATGCTCAGGTAGCTTTCTTATGTAGTCCAGACCCACCTGGGGATGGTGTTGCTCACAGTGGGCTGAGCCCTTCCACATCATCGATCAAGATAATCTCTCTCAGACATGGCCTCAGGCCAGTCTGGTTGGTTGAAATTCCCTCTTCCCAAGGAAATTCCCTAGGTTATGATAGGTTGATTGTACAAACTATACCCAGCACAGATGCACTCCGCCATGCCTGAGGCATCAAGACCATGGGAATCAAAGTTTCTCTAAAAGTTTCTGCCATTTCCATAAGTGGGATGTCCCCATGGTGTCTCCCAGGGCTGCCACTCCACCAGGACCAGGTGTCTCTAAATTTTCTGTTTCTTTAATGTCTTTCTTTAAAAATGGATTTATTGAGATCATATTTACAACTATAAAGCCCCTTGCATTTGAAGGCACAGTTCAGTGGCTTTTAGTATTTTCCCAGTTATGCAAAAATCATTTAAATCTAATTCCAGGATATTCCCATCATGCTAGAGACACCATGTCCTGCCCCAGCGTTCAGAGTCTCTGGCTGCTGCTTACCTCCCTTTTGCCCACTGGAAGTGTGGATTCCAGATGCTCTAGGATACTCAGAAGCCTCTCCACCAGAGGTTCCAGGCCATGTGCCACCCCCAGGGCTGTGGGGTGGGCTGGTTTTTCTGGCATTCTTCACAGATGTTCTCTCTGCCTGCCGCACCTGGTCTCATCTCTACTCCCCACGGTCCTGTCTCTGCTCTGTGGTCTCCTCTCTATTCTCTTGTCTTGTCCCTGCTCCCTGTTGCCTTGTCTTTGACCCACATTGACTCATCTGTGCTCCATGGTCTCTCATGCTTGACTGGTTTGCCCCAGCCCATCCTAATGTGCAGCTGAGGAGTGCAAGGTGGTCCTTGTGTGCAGACTCAGCACTAGCAACACTGTTGGTTTGATGCTATCCATAGCCAGCCCTGACGCTGGCCAGGCCCAGGGATCGGAGGAGAGGTATTTCAAAGTCCTCAGCAGGGATGAGGGATGAGCAGTGGTGGGAGATTGAGTGAGGACTCTCCCTAGACGTGAGTGTCAGCCCTCAGCCCTGTGGCAGGGGCCCCCATCATATTTGCTTCCCACAACAAAAGCCTTTTCCTCCTGATCCCCATAAGGGTTCTTGCTCTCTGGTCCTGCTAAGAGTCTCCCCAGCTTGGATGACCCAGCTCTCTCTCTCACTGTATAACCTTTAGGTAAATCACGTGGCTGCCCTGTAAAAGGGGTTTACAGTGTGGCTTTAACTGCCTCCTTCATCTGCCTCTGGAAGGCAGCATTGATTAAACTCTGCAGGGCCCTTACCCCTATGACCACACAATGCTTCCCAGCTTGGTGCTGCATTACACTGGAAAGAGCCCCCTTTGACTCTCAGAGAGTGGATTCCAGCCCCTGCTTCTCCTGCCTGTGTGACCTCAGGCAAGGGACTCACCCTCTCTGAGCCTCAGTTCTGTATCTGAAAGATGGAGGAAGTCCTGTTAGGGCTACGAATACAATGACCAGCTCCGAGTGGCTGCCCAGAGCTGTGTGGTGTGTTCCCTGCTGTCTCTGCAGCAGGGTTGCTATGCTCTGAGAGTACAAGGAGGATGGATTTGTGCTTTTGTTTGATCCGATCTGTGTCAGAAGCCTGTTCCCCTGGCTACAGAGCTAAGGGCCAGGCCTGCTGGGGTTGTGCCGGGTGTTTAGCTGAACACTTCCTGCCCTTCCCATGTGTTTGTCATTCCAGCTGTTTCCAGATGTGCAGCTGAGTGCTCCTCCCTGCCTGACCCTTTTATTCTGTGCTCCACCTTCCAGCTTAGTGTTACTCCATGCCTGACTCTCCCTAGTCTGTGTTCCCCTTCCAACTGAGTGCTCCTCCCTGCCTGACCTTTCCTAGTCTGTGCTCCCCTTCTAGCTGAGTGCTCTCCCTGCCTCTCCCTCCCTATTCTGTGCTCCCCTTCTAGGTGAGTGCTCTCCCTGCCTGTCCATTCCTATTCTGTGCTCCCCTTCTAGGTGAGTGCTCTCCCTGCCTGACCCTTCCTATTCTGTGTTCCCTTTCCAGCTGAGTGCTCCTCCCTGCCTATCTCTCACACTATACTTCCCTGGCATCACTTTGGCAGCTATGTGCAGATGCCCAACCTCCAGTCCATTCTACCTATAGTGTGCTGTCTGCAAGGTGACAAGGGCAGGCGGCTAGATTATGTCTCAGGTATTGGATTCAACGGTGGCTATGTATAGATCTATTCATTTTAGAAGGCATTCTCAGGAGTTTGCTATCTTTATACCCATTTTATAAATGGGTGACTGAGACCTAGGGAGGCTAAGGGAACTGTCCAAGGTCCCAAGGCCAATGAAGCAGAGAAATGTGCTGACTACCCACTTGATGCCATCTCTCTGAGTGCCCATCTATACTGTGCAAACAAATGTGCCCCTATTGTCCAGATGGAGGCTCTGGAACTATTACAGGGCACTGGCAGCACCGGGCAGGGCAGGGCTGGTGCATAGCTGGCAGGCTGTGGCCTCTTCTCTAGCCTCTGGCCTGGGCACTGTTATAGCATGCGGTCCAGGGTCGGGGATCCAGATTCTCTGGGGTGTATGTGGTAGAGCGTGGGAAGCTGAGCACAGGTCCCGACTGTCTGCTCACGCTTAGAGAGCCACTGAGCTGGGATGGTCTCTGGTTTGCTTTCAGCCCCTATGCTCTCAGCTCCACTCAGTCACTGGTAAGGTGTTGGGTGCCTGCGGACCTGCAGGGAGCAGAGGTGAAGGCTTACCCTGTTGGGATAGGGTCAGCTGTGGCTCAGTGCTAGGGGTCTGCAGACCTTAGGGAGGCTCCTGATCTGCAAGGCAGTAGGGATGATGTGCTGGTGGGAGGTCAGATCTCATTGTATGGAAACTTCCGGGTCTGTTGTTTCTTGGGCTGGATAGGCTGAGCATGATTGCTCTGGGTTTTCTTCAGAAGCCTGGGATCTGGGATTTCATCGGGAAACTCCCATGGTGTAAATATTGGCAGTTCCTTCAAACAGTTTAAAGCAGCAAGAAAGCGTGCAGTGGGCCCAGTCTTGCTGCTGTGAGTGTTGATTTCCTTTCTCCTTCCCGTCCCCAGGCACACAACCAGCACTCTGAAGGGGCCAGGGATGAGTAGGGACTTGCCAAAGGCCAGCAAGCTCTGAGGTAGAACCAGGAGTCCTGACTGTTAGCCAATGCTCCCTTCTCTGTGATGATCCTTTCCAGCTATGAAAATAAAAAGCCCCTGGGAAGCAGTTTTATGAAGGAACCTCACTGGGTCTGAGGGGACCAATAGGATCCTGTGGTGTAGGGACTGGTGGCAGTTCACTAGAGCATCCATTCTGGCTTGAGGAACAGAAGCAGTCCGGCCCCCATGTCACGGTCATGCCAGGCTTCACCCCTCCAGATCACTTCTCTGCTGAGCAGTGGACAGGGCTAAACAGGGTGGAAGGCTGACTTGGAAGAAAGAGGAGAGGGCAGCAGGCTTTGGGGAGTGTAGTCATGTAAGCATGGTTGGCAAGGGATAAGGGACTCTCTTGTGCCATTTCCCAGGTATGGGCCTAGCAGCACACTTCCTGACCAACATACCCTTCGGTTGTGTGCTGGCCGCTTATGGTGGGAGATGTGGACACCTGGAGAGAGGCTATGTGACCAGTGGGAGTCTGAAACTGGGGCACCCGACACTTAGGATCTGGACTATTGCCCAGAGCCTCCCGAGGAGAGGTCTGGTCGCAGTTCAGTGCTGTGAGAGGTGGAACTTTTAAGAAGCGGAGCCTAGTGGGGTGTCTTGGGGTCATGGGCGTGTGCACTTGACCATGGGATGCAGGGTTTCTCTCACTCGAACTATGGAGGGCAGCTAGGACTGTTTGTGGGGCTGTCATCATCCAGTGCAGACTCATTTGATACTCATGGAGACACACGGGTACACATATACTTACCTTTGTGCTAACATTTCCTGGGGAGGCGTGAACAAATGTGTATTCACTCGAGTTAAGACCACAACAGGCTGAATGATTCCACCCAAGTCTACCTTGGGTTTAGTCGGGATTACAAGAACATGCACAGCTTAACAGGGGGTGTGTACCAGCAGCAATTGCTAACTGCTGGTACATCCTTGGGGAATGGGCAAGGCTCATGCCTCACTTCCACAAAGGAATGTTAGGCCCACCCTACAGAATGCACTGAGTGCACAATCACTGCAACTTTGAGAGTAGCAATAGTGTTGTCATACATAAAGACAGCATCACCCAACACACACACACACACACACACACACACACACACACACAGAGACAGAGACAGACACACAGACACACAGACACATATACAGAGTCAGCATCCTCCTGACTAAGTTTATGTCAACTTGACACAATGTAGAGAGAGGAAGAAGTCTCAGTTGAGGAAAATGCCTCCATAACATCTGGCTGTAGGGTGTTTTCTTTGTTAGTTATTGTTGGGGAGAGCCTGGCCCATTGTGGGCGGTGCCATCCCTTCCTGGGTTATACAAGAAAGCAGGCTGAGCAAGCCATGGAAGGCAAGCATCACCCCCCCCCCCTCCATGTCCTCTGCATTAGCTGCTGCCTCCAGGCTCCTGCCCTGTTTGAGTTCCTGTCCTGACCTCCTTCGATGATGAACAGTGATGTGGAAGTGTAAGCCAAATAAACCCTTTCCTCCCCAACTTGCTTTTGTTCATGGTGCTTCATTACAGATTTACAGAGAGTCACCACTTGGTTATCTTTGGGGAACTGATTCCAGAAACACCCCCTCTCTATCATGGGTACCAACGTTGGAGGGTGTCTCTTATGTAAAACTTGTGCATAGAACCAGTGTGAATCCTACTTCAAACACCGGGAGATCACTGGTTTTTATAGACAGGGTGAATACGATGTGTTAATAGCTACTATACTGCACTGTCTGGGGGAGCAAGTGAAGGATGTCTGCGCATCTTTGCTCAATACAGATACAGGTCTTTTAGAAATATTTTCCTGTATTGAGTCGGTTGAGCCCACAGCCGCAGAGTCAGTGGATAGAAAGACCGGCATGACACGTGCATGCTGGAGCCATCTCCAGTCTTGGCCCTGTATCTTAAAACTCTAAAAAATAGATACTCTGTCTAACTCAGTTAATTCCCTGGTGCCAAATAATGCCCCGCTGTGTCTCATTGTTCCCCACGTGTGCTGAGAAGCTTGTTTTGTAAAGACGATATCTAATCAAGGGTGATTAGCCAGTGTTTGGTTTACCTCGGTGGTTATATCCCTTGGGTTTGTTTTTCTGAAACTCCGCTGAATACACACACTGCTCCCAAGTGTCTTTTGATGTGATGTAATGAAACAGGCCTCTGCCAAATTTCCTATCAGAACTTAATTTGCAGACAGCAGCGCTTTGGGTCTCGGTGGACAGCTTAGGGAGGTAACACCTGTGCTGGACCCCTCAGACAGACACCAGTGTTCCCAGGTGCTGTCTCCAGCTTGTCAGCTCTTACTCCCTCCTGTCCCCATTAAAGTCATTGTTCTCACGTGCCAACGCCCTTGCCTGTTCTTGAGTTTATTTTATACAATGGGAATGATTTGTGCTGGACTCTTTTGGAGGAAGGAAACACTTTGGGTCCTATCCACGTTCTTGTATGGAGCAGTTAATTGCAGCCTCTACCCCACCCCGTTGTGATGGCAACAGGAATGTCTCAGTAGCATTCTGCTGTGGGGGGGGGGGGAGTCATAGCTTGTTGATCTGCTCTGATGCTAATGGACAGTTTTGGGGGCTGTGCTGCTGGCAGCATGCCTCTGTGTCTTTGGGGAGCGGGAGGCGTCCCTGAGTATTTACTGCACACCTAGGCGGGGATCTGCCCATTGGAGGGTGCGTGGCATTGATCGGTGTTTCCCAATGCTTGCCAGGGCACCCCAGAGTTTATGTGCCCCAAGTTTACCTGTGTGTGCGTGGCGGGTGGGGTCCATTACAGCCCCTTTCATCCTAGACTGAGTGTACAGCAGCGTCTCTTCTCGGTCTTAAGTCATTCCTGAGAAAGGTGTCAGCAAGTGCCTTTCCTTGTACTTCCTGATCCTTTTTATTCTCATTTGTCTGTGAGTGTGTGTGGTACAACATAGGACAGGCCTCTGTCTGGCCATCTGTAAAAATGGCAGGGACAGGACCCTCTACTGAGAGCCCTGGGGTTGGGGCCACAAGTGCAGGCTGCAGTTCTGCAGCCACTGCTGGCCTCGGGCTCAGCTCAGCACACAGTAGGACTGACTAGGTTTAAGTGAGCCTAATGGAAGGCAGGCTCAGAGCATGTATTCTAGCACCTGGAAAGAACAAGGGGACGGAGACCTAGACACAGAGAAGCAAGGCCCCCATCCCAGAGGCTCATCTGCCCCTCCCATGAACCTGGCGGTCAGAAGGCAGAGTAGAGGCCAGCACCCTTGCTGGTTTGCCTACTTTACAGGTCTCAGAAAGATGCTCAGGGCTCCTGGGTGGCCCGAAGGGCTGGCCCTGGTTTCTGCAGTAAATGCCGCTGTGTCCCTTAAGTCTGGTGGAACCCACAATGCCTAGTCATCCTCTGGGCTTTGTGCTTAGGCCGCAAAGCAAACATTCTGTTCAGCAGGCCTGGATTGAGACCCCCCACTGCTGCCCCTCCTGCCAGGGGAGAAAAGGCTCTGTAGCATTTTCAAAGCCAGAATTCTTCAGGGCTTTCAAGTCAGGGAAAGAGGACTGTCTAGGGATCTTGATGTCTGGCCTGGATTGTTTGGGACATCCATTGTTCTGTGATCAAAGGAGGCTATACTCTTCCGGATCTCTAAATCTATTTACAAGGGGCAGGCTCTGGAATGGCTAATACCTGCCTGCAGTATACAGAAGGCAGAGCTCCTCCCAGAGACACCATCTGTGACTGCGTCTTGGGTCTGCACTCAGAAGCCTGGTGTATATCCATGTAATTCTTTTAAAGACAAACGTCAGTTTATATAGCTCTTGAACTCTGCCTGAAATACCTTCGGGAATGATTTCATTTCAAGCACACATACGCCCCTGGCTCCTCAGCACCTGTGTGTGATTGGCTGGGAGCAGCTTCACTATTTCATAGCGGATCGTTAGGTATTTCTGGAATCTTTGCTGTCACAAATACATCACTCTTCTGGGACCCTCCTGTCTGGGTTCACAGGTGTGTGTGTGTGTGTGTGTGTGTGTGTGTGTGTGTATTAAATTCCTGGTGGGGAAAGCATCAGCTCACAGTTCTTTATATTGTACTGTGATTCATTTTTAAAAAATAACATGAAATATACAGCTATTGAGTCTACAGCTCAACTGCATTAAAGGCAGTCACAGAGGAGCAAGGCTTCCCATCTTCCCAAGCTAGAGCTATTCCTGTCTAAGCCCAGCCCCCCAGGGCCTGCTCCACTACTTTCTGTCCCTGAATCTGAGTGGAAACACGTGCTGTCTTCAGTCAGTGTCTATCATCTCTGTCTTAGGACTGTCTTCATTATGAGATTTTCTAGTCCTGTTACCTTATCCATTCTTGTTTTTGTCTCTTCCTGTGACCAGTGTCCTTCCCCATGTCATGCTTGTGAGATAGGAGCATGTCACACGGTGATTGTGACTGTCATTGGCAAGCTGTTGAAGCATTGGGACTGTGCCTAGTAAGACATTTCTAGCATGGGCCTTTCAGTGGCCTGGGGCCCCTGGGCATCTATTTCTGTTTTTTTTTTTTTCTGTTGACAAAATCTCTGCAACATGAATTTGCACACCTTCCCATTCAGCAGGTGGCAGAGCAAGTTTTCCACACTATCAGTCTCTCTCTGCCACCCAGGTGTGAGAGGTGTGGTTTGACCAAGAAGTCAAGGATCTATCATACTGTCTGACTGAAAGGACCCTGAAGCCTGATACTCTGAAGACCATGGCAGAGTGGTCCAGAGCCAGGACAGTGCCAGGCCATGTTACTGCTCAGCAGGAGTGCGGGGCCTCAGTCATCCTTGGGAGGCGTAGAGACCAGAGGAAGCAGAAGAGCAGATGGGCATCACATAAAAAGTGATGACTCAGAGCAACCCAAGGCCATTGCAGTATGAGAAAGACTAACTGAGGTATAGAGTTAGGGTGCACAGAAGTCGGGGAGACCCTCTCTGAGAAAAAGTGACCCCTGCAAAGATGAAAGGAGTTGGCCTGGTTGAGAGTAGAGGTGGGGATGGCAGGGAAAGGGGTGGAGAGAGAGAGAGAGAGAGAGAGAGAGAGAGAGAGAGAGAGAGAGAGAGAGAGAGAGAGAGAGAAGGGACAAGTGGGGAACGAGGCAGGGACATTTCGTGGAGCTGCACAGGCATGGAGGAGTCCTCATCCGATTCCTGTGTGTGGACAGTCACCTGGGTGCCATCCTGGAAGTGACTGGAGGACAGATGAAGCAGAGGAGCGGGAGGTGAGGAGACAGGTGGGTGGGTCCAGTCTGCTTTGGAGGTCGCTCTGGGAGATCTGTCCTCAGAATAGCCAGGGAGTGACTTCACTGGCACAAGAAGCAGCGTAGGGATCAGGAGACAAACGCCCCAGCTTTGGGAAGCTAGGGGCAAACCTGAAGCAAGTCTGCTACTGGGGGGAGGTGTGCAAGTTCCTGTGACCAGGTTAGACAGAACTGTAGGAGTGGCTGAGGCAGGGTGATACGGGAGACCCAGAGATTGGAGCGTATCACTAAGGTCAGAGTGTGAGGAGGATGAGAGGCCCTGGGGTTCACTCCACAGGCCAGAAGTCAGAGGTCAAAAAATCACCAGAGAGAGGGGCTGGGGTGTCTGGGGTGTGGGAGGGGCACAGGCAGGCACGCAGGACCCACCCCAGGAGCACCTTGGGAGTTGTGAGGTAGAGACCTCATTGTGCCCTTGCCTCCCATATCTTGGCTGTCTAGTCCACATTAGACCAGTCCCTCTCATATTCCAAGTAGGTTGACCTTGCAGCACGAGGTCACAGGTCCAGATGCCCTTAAAGTGAGAGAGCCAGGGTGGGAGAAGCCAGGGAAGAGCGGAAGTCTACCAAGTGCGGGCTGGAATCGGGCCTGAGATCAAGAGACTTGGAGACCACTGAGTCCACGCGAAGTTGGCACTTGCCTGCTGAGGCTCCGTTCACCGGGAGCTCTCTTAGACTGGCTGGGCCAAGTTGCCCGTGCCTGGAGAGGAAAAGGGAAGAGGGGGAAAGCAAGGCTGGGCTGTTTAATCCTCCACTTCCTCTTGGGCAGAGGGAATAACAACAGTTGGAGTGTTTGGCCTTGTGCCTAAGTTGTTCCAGGCGCTCAGCACATTGGAGCTGTCATTGTTATCTCTTAGGGCATCTATCATACATTGCCTGGCCAGGACCCCAGGATCTGGTGCAATCTGGTAATCCCATAAGGCCTTAGGAAAGGCCTTGGAAAGGCCTTAGGGAGGGAAGATTCCAGCCTGTAAAAGGAAGATCAAGTGTCAGGGTTTAGATTGAAATGGCCCACTAAAGGCTATTATGTCTTAAAGCCTGGGTCCTCAGTCAGTGGAGGATCCCTTCATCTCAGCCACATCCACATTACACACCACCTCCTCCTCTTCCTCCTCTTCTTCCTCTTCCTCTTCTTCCTCCTCCTCTTCCTTCTCTTCTTTTTCCTCCTCTCCTTCCTCCTCTTCCTCCTTCTCTTCTTACTCCTCTTCCTCTTCATCCACTTCCTCTTCCTCCTCCTTCTTTTGGTGATAGGCTCTCTTAATGGAGCCCAGGCTCAAATTTGTAATCTTCTTGCCTCAGCTTCCAGAGTGCTTCTTTTACAGGTATGTTCCTCCATGCCTGGCTTGTATACTTTTGGATAGTTTTGTTAATGGAGGCTGAGTGGGGTGGTGTGATAGGGTTGGGGTACACAGGTCCAGGGAGGCTTTCTCTGAGGAGATTTGATACATGAAAAGGGAACAGGAAGAAGCCTGCTTGATTGGGAGCCATAATTCTGCCTCTTTGTTTTTAAGTCTTCATTTTGAGACGAGTCCCACAAGGTTGCCCTTGCTGGTCCTGAACTACAGTCCTGCTGCATGGCCTTCTTAGTAGTGAATTACAGGCTGTTTCTACCAGGCCAGGCTAGTTATGTGAATTTGAGAATCACCTTGACAAATCCCATTAGCAGACTGGGTCTTTATAATTGTATTAAAGTTGTATCTCACAAACAGGAGAGTTCGCATCTTGAGAACATTGCCCCTCTACTAGAGTGTACATACATGGTATGTGTTTCAAACAAAGTGGTTAAAAGCACTTGCTGCTCTAGCAGAGAACACAGGTTCATTCGCAGCATTCACATAGCAGCTCAAAAGTACCAGTAACTGCAGTTCCAGGGGATCTGACGCCACCTGTGGGCTTCTTTGGTTCTTCACTCATATGGTGCATATACATACATGCAAGCAAAGTAACACGTAAAGTAAATCTTAAAGGAGGAGGAGGAGGAGACAGACAGAGTCCTTCTTTTTGATCAGCATGCTTACTGTGGGTTTATTTCTGGATTTCTCTTTTACTGTATTAAGAACCACTATTTGACTACATCAATTTTGGTTTTGGTCATTGTGTTATAATAATTGTTAATTAGTATTAATTTTTATTAATTAGACTGAATCATTACAACCAAATCTCTGAGAAAAGCAACTTAAGATGGCTCTTAATGGAATCCCACAAGCCTCCCAAGGCTCTTTTCTTTCTCCTGCCCGATCTGGGCTACTTGGATCAGAAGAACCTGACTTAGGGCTTCTTGTGCCTGCAATGGTTCATTTAGAGACACGTCTTGGCAGAAACAGTCTAGGGGTTGGGACTAGACAAATAAATCATTTGTCAGCTGTTGCCTGTGTAGTCTAGTCCTGTGGGCTCTAAAAAGAGCACCTCCTACACCACACACACACACACACACACACACACTCACACACACTCACACACACTCACTCACACACACACACACTCACTCACACACACTCACTCACACACACACTCACTCACATATACACACTCACACACACACACTCACACACACACACACACACACACACACACTCACACATGTTCTTGGAGCTACCCATTGCTCTACCCACCCTGCAAAAGGACCAAGGCTCCCCAGTACTTCCTTACAAAAGAAGGGCTGGGAGTGCAGGTCAGAGATGGGTGGGGGTTGGGGTAAGAGGTTCCCCTGCACAGAGCCTGCAGTATGTGCTGCACTTGGTGGCCCCCAAACCCAGCCACAGCTCCTCATTGCAACCCACAGGCTCCACCAAGGACCTGATGGAGACATGCTGTGCGGCGGGCCAGCAGTGGGCCATTGACAATGACGAGTGCCAGGAGATCCCTGAGAATGGTGCCCAGAGTGACGTCTGCAGGTGAGTGGTCTGGGATGGGCAGAACTGCTCTTGCCTTCCCTGGGCCCCAGATGTGTGGGGGTGACCAAAAGTGAATGCAGTGAGCCATCTAGGCGGGATGTGGGGAGACTGGCCGGTCCTGAGGGTCAGCTGACCACACGGATCTGTAGCCAGCTTGGTGAGTAAATGGTGTGCCAATTAGAGCAAGTTCAAAGGACCATCATCACCTTGGGGTGGCTGGGACTCCCCACTCACAGCAGTTTTCCCTCCCTCAGCTCAGTCACCCGAGTGCCCCAGAGCTGATCCCTTTCTACCCTCCTCTGCTACCTCTGCTGAGGCTCGGACACCTGTGTTCTGCTTCCCTTGCCAGGATTGGTCTTCTGTTATCTCTCTTTCTCAACTTTCACAGCCTACTCATGAGGTTCAGAGAGGCCATGTGATTCTCCTAGAGCTGCACAGCTCACCAGTATGGCTAGAATTAGAACCCCTATTTTCTAATGTCTACCATGTTCTGTACCTGCTCGCTCTCCTCCTCCTGCCTTCTCCTATCCCTTCTTCTTCCTCCTCCTTTCTTCTTTTCTTCCTTTTCTTTTCTTTTCCTTTCTCTTCTTCCTTCTTTTCTCTTTCCCTCTCATTCTCTTCTTCCTCTTTTGCCTCCTCTTTCTCCTCCTCTTCTTCTTCTCTTCTTCCAGTTCTGAGACAGGGTCTCACTCTATAGCCCTGCTGTCCCGAAACTCTCTATATAGAGCAGGTTGGCCTCAAAGAGATCTTGCTGCCGTTGCCTCCAGCGTGCTAGAGCTAAAGGCATGCCCCACCATGCCTGGTCTCACTCTGCCTTCTTTAGAGAACTTTAACTTCTAACCTTGTCTCTTCTCTTTCCTTTTGGCCACTCCCATTTGGGGTCACTGAGTGACTGAAGCATGCACACTATTTGGATCCCATAAGTTTTGAGCTTTGCAGCCATTATAAATACAGAAATCCCTCTTGAGATGGCGCTCACTACCACAACTCCATCACTGGACAACTGACCCCTGCCCGTGTCCCTCTCAAGTAGTGCTGAGTCCTGCCTCTCATGGCCATGCTTTCCTGACTCACCAGCCACCTCTTAGACAGATTATTCATGTGGAGAGGGGCAGGCGGTGACCAGGGACTCGGGGACTACTCTCCCCAGCAGATCTACCCCAGTCTTCCTGAGCTTGTGTCTCTATAACTTTCTGAGCATTGGTATTGGAACTCTGAATGCCACCATCTTCCTCCAGAGGTCAAGAGCACAGCTCTGAGGCCAACGGATCCCAGGCCCAAATTGAACCTATGTGACTTGGTGGGGGTTGTGCCTGCTTTGCTGCCAGCCCTGGCCTCACTTGCTGTAGACCTCAGGTGGGGGCTTCCTTCGTCCACATTCCACTCCACCTCCTTCCTGTGAGTGGGGACTGTCAGTCACCCTCCTCTAGAGGGACCCACTAATTAGGTACTGAGGTAGTCCCCTGTTTCAGGATATCCCAGAGGCAATGCTGCATCTCCTACTTGAAAGAGAAGAGCTGTGTGGCCGGGGTCATGGGGGCCAAGGAGGGGGAGACCTGTGGAGCCGAGGACAATGATACCTGTGGCGTCTCCCTGTACAAGGCAAGTCCCACTGGCCGCAATCAGGACTGGGATGCATGACACCATATCCTGAGGTGGGGCTGGGGGCAGACTCACCACTTGCCCAGAAAATCTTAACAGTCATGACATCGGTCAGCAAATCCACAAAGTATGTATTGAATTCCATCAGTCACCCAGGTGACATCTTGTTCTCCCTGAGGCAGAGTAGGTTGAATGTGGCAAGGTGTGGTGTGCCTGGGGTAGTGAAGAGGTCTGTGGGTGGAGGCCATGCTGGAGCACACAGTGGTTCTAGGAGCAGTGTGGTGTCCAGTAATGGAAAGTCCTAGGATGCTGGCTTCCTTTGCATGTGTGCTGGAGGCTGGAGGCTTGAAGCCCAAGCTGCAGCAGAGGCAGGGGACATAACAGAAGTAAGAGGAGAAGGCCTGGTATTAGGAGAGGACCTTGCTGCAGGTGGGTGTAGAGTCCTGCTTCTGAGGTTACCTTTACCCCGAGTCCAAACCTCTTCTCTTGGCTTCAGTTTCCCCGTGTATAAAACATGGGCAAGGAATCCCCAGGCTGGCTCAGTGCCAACATCTGGAGCTTGTGTTCATGGGGCATTTGGCAGTGGGTATTGAAACATCAGGTGAAGGGTGTCCCTCACTGTAGCTGTACCTGTGGCTGGGTTATTTGGCAGGGTCTGTGTGGCTGGCAGTGTCTGGTGACTGCTCTGGAGTCAGGTGGCCCAGCTGAACTATCTCTGTTCCCTGAAGTTTCTCCCACAATGGACTGGCTGAGCCTGGTTTAGATAGGGCCCTAGGAAAGAGATCGAGAGCACATATGTTGCTTAGCTTTCCTCACTCTGACAACATGCCTGAGACAATCTCTTTTGTGAGTGAAAGGCTTTGGTTCCATTTACTCTCCCTTGGCCCTGCTGCTTTTGGTGAGGTGTCATGGCATCGTATGGTGTGCATAGAAGAGCCAGTTTCTTATGTAAGAGAGAAGAGACCAGTGTCTCCAAGTCCCCTCT
The DNA here is from genome assembly GCF_947179515.1 of Apodemus sylvaticus. Classification (NCBI taxonomy): domain Eukaryota; kingdom Metazoa; phylum Chordata; class Mammalia; order Rodentia; family Muridae; genus Apodemus; species Apodemus sylvaticus. Next base: position 122,143,643 of record NC_067473.1, read on the forward strand.
AGGGCGTGTCCTCAGTGACCTAGGATCTGCCATTAGACCTACCCTGGGCTCTGGAGTAGGCATATGCTAAACTGAAGCAATAGTGACATAGAAGACCTTTAGAAGCCTAGGTTCAAATGGGCACCTGGTCACTCCTGTCTCACCCGAGTGACCAAAGCAAGTCGTTGATCCAGAGCCGCATGCTCGCTGTCTGAGTTTCTGAGCTGTTGAGCTCCAGCCTGTGGATACCGGGGAGGCTGGTCAGCTGGGCTTTTGCTGCCCCAGTCCACTGCTGTAGTTTGACAATGTAAACCAGATTTCCCCCATGGCAGTTGGCAGTCTGGACCGGGTGGGTCTGCATATCCTTAGGGACCCAACCTCTCTCTGTCTTTTTGTTGAAAGGTCAGCGTGTAGTGTTAGCTTCAGGTCCCTTCATAACCTGATGTGACACCAGGAGCTCCAACACATACACTCTAAGGAGAATGACTAGGGGGAGCGATATAGGTGAACACTTTATGAAGTCACCCGGACTGCAAGGGCCCTTGGGAAATGCTGTCTTTGATGAACTGACAGGATTAGCATCTGCTTCTGAGGGTGGGGCATGGTGAGCATGCCTGGTCTTCATTTGTAGTTCTTTCCAAGGGACATTTATTCATTCATTAAAGAAAATGAACATTAGTCCTACCCTTCTCCACCCTGGGAGAGCACACAGGCAGACAGAGGAACCAGACAATGTTAATTCACCACAGAGCCTGCCCCAGGCTGTGCCCACGGACCCTGAATGAATCACAGACACATAGACCGTGGGAAGGCAAGCATGCTCTGAGAGCCTGGTCGTGATGGTCTGTCTCCCTCAGCAATGCTGTGACTGCTGTGGCCTGGGACTCCGAGTGCGGGCCGAGGGCCAGGCGTGTGAGTCCAACCCCAACCTGGGCTATCCCTGCAACCATGTCATGCTCTCCTGCTGTGAAGGCGAAGAGCCCCTCATAGTACCTGAGGTTCGCCGGCCACCCTCAGAGACTGAGGCCACTCCTCACAGAGGTGGGTGCTGTTCTCCCAGGTGGAGGCCATTGAAGGAGGACAGATGGGCTCCTAGGGTGGTTGGGCTGGGTGGTCTCAGGCCACAGTGGGGACCCTGATCCATTACTATATGTGATTTGAGGTTTGAGCTCTACTCTAGAGAGTTCTGTGGCTGCTGACTAACCCTGTTGTGCTGGCCTGGCAGTCTCACAGTTCTCTGTACCACTCACCAATCACCAGTGACCATCTGCCCTTCTACCCTCCCTTCACCACCTGGCTGCTCTGACCATCCTCACACCCTTCTACTGTTTTCCCATCTGGTCACCATGTTCTGCTTATGTCATTTTCCATCTGGTTATCTGTGATTAGGCTATCATCCACCCATCCATCCATCTACCCATCCATCCATCCACCCACCCATCCACCCACCTATCCATCTACCCATCCATCCACCCACCCATCCACCCACCTATCCATCTACCCATCCATCCATTCATCCATCCACCCATCCACCCATGCATCCACCCACCCATGCATCCATCCATCCATCCATCCATCAATCCATCCATCCATCCATCCACCCACCCATCCACCTATCCATCTACCCATCCATCCATCCACCCACCCATCCACCCACCTATCCAGCTACCCATCCATCCATCCACCCACCCATCCACCCACCTATCCATCTACCCATCCATCCATTCATCCATCCACCCATCCATCCATCATCCATCCACCCATGCATCCACCCACCCATGCATCCATCCATCCACCCACCCATCCACCTATCCATCTACCCATCCATCCATCCACCCACCCATCCACCCACCTATCCATCTACCCATTCATCCATCCACCCACCCATTCACCCACCTATCCATCTACCCATCCATTCATCCATCCATCCACTCACCCACCTATCCATCTACCCATCCATCCATTCATCCATCCATCCATCCATTCATGCATGCATGCATCCATCCATCCATCCATTCACCCACTCACTCATCCACTTATCCATCCATCCACCCACCCTCCTACCTACTCATCCACTTACCTATTCATCCATCCACCCATCCACCCACCTATCCATCTACCCATCCATCCATCATCCATCCACCCACCCATCCACTCATGCATCCATGCATGCATGCATGCATCCATCTACTCACTCATCCATTTATCCATCCATCCACCCACCCATCCACCCACCTATCCATCTACCCATCCATCCATTCATCCATCCATCCATCATCCATCCACCCGTGCATCCATCCATGCATGCATCCATCCATCCATTCACCCACTCACTCATCTACTTATCCATCCATCCACCCACCCTCCTACCCACTCATCCATTTATCTATTCATCCATCCATCCATCCATCCATCCATCCATCCATCCATCCAAACACCTTCATCCAGCCACATACCTATCTGTCCATCCATTCATTGTTCCATTTCCTCATTCATCCCCCCAATCCAACCATCATTCACCTCCACTTATTTATCACTCATTCACCTATATTTTCCTACCCACCCACCCACCCATCCATCTACCAGCTCATCCAAGATGTTGGTTGAAAATAGTAATTTATGAAGAACAAGTTATTACCCAGAGAGAGTAGAGTTCAGGAAGTTTAAGGTAGAGTTCAGGAAGAAACCCAGGATCAGAGGTTAGAACAAGGCCTGGGGCGGGGGTGGTGAGGTAGGGGGTGGGAACCAGGTAGACCACACAGCTGGTCAACCCCTCACTTAATCACTCACAATAACATTGTGTCTCTTCTGTGTAGAGATTCTGAGTAGTTAGGATATGGGAGATGCAGGTGCTGGTAGCAGACTGTTTGAAATAGCCTCAGGCATATCCTCTTTTCTGCTGGGAAGATGGTCAGAAGGGCGTGCAGATGACAATGAGCTGGGTTCAAGCCATGGAGGTACACGCTGGTGGGCTCAGGGATCCCTGAGCCTTTTGTCTTCGGCCCTGGGCCTTGCCTCTGTCTACTCACAGTTCCAAGTCCTCAGGACAGAGCTGTGATTACCAGCTAAGGCTCCTCAGGATGGAGCTCAATGCCCCACCTTCCCATGACATGCCCTTGGATGCAACTTTATGCCAACATTCTGTTCTCTTGTTGCATCTGGCCAACGCAGAGCAGCTCTCTCTTCTACTTACCTGCTGCCCTCTGGAGAGTACACAGTGCATCCCAGGGTCCAGAGCCCCAGAGACCTACTGCTGACATAACTAATGGTGCTGCAATCAGACGTCACATCCTCATCTGTCTCAACCCAGGCTAGCACTCTTTCTATAGCTTCAATTTAGCACTTTAGTAAGAACCCTAATTAGGCTCAGTCCTGTCCTATTGAAGGAGACTCAGGTGATGAAGACTCAGACCCAGCTGCTATGAGTTCACTGTTGTTCATCCATTCACCTGCCCCACCCCCACCGACCTCCCCATCCATCTGGCCATCCATCCATTCTTCCCTTTCCCCCTCCTTTACTTCTCCATCCTTATCATCTTTTGAGCCCCTGTTGCTTTCCTGGATCCTGTGGGCTCAGCCACCCATTGGCCATGCTGGTTATGTTCCAAGTACTGACCAACCACCCCAGTTTCAGAGACGGAGATGGCAAGCCGGGAGGCCCTGTCACTGGGCACAGAGGCTGAACTGCCCAATAGCCTGCCGGGAGATGACCAGGATGAGTGCCTGCTTCTCCCTGGGGAGCTTTGCCAGCATCTCTGCATCAACACTGTCGGCTCCTACCGCTGTGCCTGCTTCCCGGGATTCGAGCTGCAGGGTGATGGCCGCACCTGCCGCCCAGGTAAGCTGTATGTAGGCATCCCAGGGACAGGCTTGTCCTGCCAATGGAGGTGTAGCCTTCCTAAGCTACCCTTCTTCCTGATGCCCCTGTATTGATGCTGGCAGAAGCCAGAGGAGGCTCCTAGCTCTGGGAATTCTGAAGACTGTCTGGACCTCCCTTTGAAGATAGGCCCAGAACAGGCTCAGGCTTCAGAGATCCTCAGCAGGCCTAGCTGGGTCTCCAGCACCAGGGCTTTCTCCATGCCAGTTGTATGGGTGGTGCTGTTTTCTAGTCTAGACACCCCCTATTTCTTCCTTCACTCTTTTGCCTTTTCCTAGTAGCTGTGAGACAGCTCTTGCCCAAAGTGTGTCTGTGCCTTGAGCCTCAGTATTCTCCCTTGTGAATGTCAGTGATGTCATCAACCAGTGCCTGGCATGGTTGCCTGTGAGTGTATAAGCCCTGACAGAAGATGTGAGCCTGCCTCCCAGCATATGCTCTACCTGTAATAGATGGAGGTGCCCCACAGCTGGACACTGCACGAGAGTCTGCCCTGAGGTCAGAGTCTGCCCAGGTATCTCCCAACACCATTCCACTGCCAGTGCCACAGCCCAACACCTGCAAAGGTGAGTGGAAAGATGGCCCTTCCACAGGGGCTGAGCTGCAGGGGTCTGGGCCACATCATGTGGTAGGCTCTGGGGCTGGGTGTGTGCGGGTTGGAATAGGCAATCTGGTACCTCTGCTTTGTGAAAGGGCCTGCCTGGTGATGGGTGAGGAGGAGGAGGAGGAGAAAGAGAAGGAGGAGGAGTAGAAAAAGGAGGAGGAGGAGAAGAAAGAGGAGAAGGAGAAGAAAGAGGAGAAGGAGGAGGAAGAGGAGGAGGAGGAGGAGGTGACATCAGGGGATTCTGGGTCTCTAAGTGGCTCTAGTCAAGAAGGGTCACCTGCCCTGTCTCATTCCTGTAAAGCCAAGTCTTCATTCAGGAAGTTTTCCCTTCCCTCTTTCTGCTTTTGTCCCTCACTGTCCTTGCTGGTACTCAAGGGATGGATTAACATCCTAGTAGTGTGTGTGAGGTACCCAAAATATTGTCTCCTGTGTCAGCTGGGACTGGAGCCATTTACTGGGGACCTTGTGAAAAGGACCACACCCTATGAAAGCTCTCATCTTTTCACATCTCTGCCTCCCTGGGCCTGCGATGGAAACTCTAGCCCATGCCTCTGAGCTGGGGGATGAGCAGTGTGGCCAGGGCCTATATATTCTGACTCCTGGACTTTTTCCTCAGACAATGGGCCCTGCCGTCAGGTGTGTCGTGTTGTTGGGGACACTGCCATGTGCTCCTGCTTCCCTGGCTACGCCATCATGGCAGATGGTGTGTCCTGTGAAGGTGAGTACTTTGGGTTTACCCTCTAAGCTTTGCAGATCTGGTTGGCCTGTGGTGAGAGCTTAGGGTAGGGGAGATCAGGACTTCAAACACACCCTGATCATGAGGCTCAGCTGTTGTGACAGAGAGCCCCAGCAGGTCAGTATAGGTGGTTCCCTCTGGTGTCACTGAGCCCTTGGTATTGGCCCTCCATGCTGCTCCAGAGCTCTGGGCTTCTGTCTGGCTGCTCTGCTGCTTTCTAAGGACTTAATGCTTCTTAGAACTGAAACTTGTACCTACGTCACCTGAAGGCCCATTGGACACAGATTCCTGCGAATTCTGCTGGCTCCCCAGACAACCTGATTAGGGACCTGGATAAGCTCTGAACTTGTGTTCTAATCAGGACCCATGCCAGGCATGGACCATTCTCAACTTACTGCTTCTGAGGGCTGCTGTAGTCTACAAGGCTGAACTTGCTTTGTGATCTTTGAGTTCATCCATTCTTCAGCCTGAGGTGGAGAAAGAGAGAAAGGAGTGATGTGTTCCTCTATTGGGGGCAGCATCCAGAAGTGACCTTACCTCTCCCACTCCCAACCCACATGCCTGCAGTGGGGAGAAGGGCCTCAGTCATGGAGGGGGAGTTGACATTGGTGACGGTGAGTTTCCTCTGCCATTCACAAGCACATGAAGAGTGATGGTCACAAAGTCCATCCCATTTACCCCAGTGACCAGCATAGGAGAGGGTATGTCCCAGGGGGGCCACTATGGATGAAGACCTCTCAGTACACAGTATACAATGGGAACAGTGGTTCTGATGCCTACTGGTTGGCTTCCTCAGTGAGTTTTGTTTGAACCAGCTTGAGAGGTCCTAGGACCTTACCCCTCCTGACTTGACAGAAGCAGGATAGAGAACCAAGTCCAGGATATGCGTATGGCTCAGAAGACAGGGTCTGAATATCTTCATATAATGATCAAGTCTGTCCAAAAGGATGCCCACATTCTTCTCTGAAGCTCAGATCCCAAGTCCAATCACTCTAGAGACTCTGTATGTGAGTGACACCCTCCTGCGAGTCCAGGAAAGGCAACTAAAGCACACAGCATGGTGGCAACTCACTGGCCTTTCTCTCTGATGGCGGAGACAGCAGGCCCAGGGGAATAACATGTTCTCTGGGCTCTGATTCTCCCCAGGGCTCTGGGGACTGAGAAAAGTATCTTGGTTCAGAAGTCTTCAGCTCTAATCCCTCCCAGGGACCTGCTGCCAGAGGCCCAGTATACTGCCTCTGCTGGCCACCCCTGGAACAGTCCAGGGGGAAGAGCTCAGGGTACAAGGCAGAGGTTGCAAAGGCTCAGGAATAATCACAGGAATTCCCTGCTAGGACAGCCTGAGAATTTTAAAAATATCTCCAGATTTGAGTTTCTGGAGAAACTTCATAGAGCTTCCCCTGGAGGCCCTTTTTGCATAGCCCTTAGCCTGGCAGCCTCTGGAGCCCCCCATCCCCTTCTGTGACTGCTACTAGCCTGCACCCGAGAGCCCTTGAAATTTCAGACCCTTCTGTTGCGATCTCCTTGGTTGCTGCAGCCGTGGGCATTACAGAGCATGTGTTGGGCAGCTTGCTGCTCGTGGTTTTACTGTGGGCTGGCCGCTTGCCCTCTCTGGGTCTCTCTCCATCTGGCCTTACTGGGCAGTAAGGACAGCTCTACCATCTTTGAGTTTTACAAACTCAACTTGGGTCCAAGGTTCAGCCGTCCCCTGACAGGCGCACACAGGTTCTTTATCTTTCTCTCCCCGGATGCCCCTGGCAGCCACGCCTCTCTAACGGCTTTCTGTTTTTCCTTCCGTGGCTGTCATTAGACCAAGACGAGTGTTTGATGGGCACTCACGATTGTAGCTGGAAACAGTTCTGTGTGAACACCCTGGGATCCTTCTACTGTGTCAACCACACAGTGCTGTGCGCAGAGGGCTATATCCTCAATGCACATAGGAAGTGTGTGGGTAAGCTGGAGCCCCTGCCTGCTGCCGCCCACATCACGGCTGTCTGCTCTGCTCCACGCCAACCCACAATATAGTGCCACATGCTAAAGGGCCTACCCTTTGCATGTGAGCTCCCACACAGCAGCCTGCCGAGCTCTGTGTCACGCCCTCGTGTCCTGGTGTCTTGTCCCGCTTGTTCTCTGTGGCTGTGTTCCCAGATATGCCTGTGACTCAGAAAGCTAATGGGATATCTCAGGGATGGGTCAGAGACAGGAAGGCCAGATGTGTGCAGCAGGGCTATGTGTGGAGGCAGGGAGGCCTGGGTGAGAGGCAGGACCCCAGTGGCTCTGGACCCTGTCTTTTCTCAGCTGTTGGAAGCTGTTGACAGCTATGAGGACTGTGGTGCATGTGTAGTGTATACATAGTCTAGGTCATGCAGCCTGTTACCTCGGCCACTTAGCTCACACGTAGATTTATCTGGAATCTCCCTAGAGGCAAGTAGATTGTCCTGGTCCAGCTGACCCAGTTCAGCCTCCATTTGCTGTGTGACTCCAAGCGAATGGCACTTTCCCCTGAGTCTTCCCTCAATGGACAGGGATGATGTGAACCCTGTGACAACCTGCACATGACTGGGCCTCTTTTCTATCTATGCCTATATAGGCCGAGGCTGGGATTCTGGATTTCTGTGGACAAGGAAGGACTCCATACTGTCTTGTGTCTGGGTTACCTGGTATTCTCACTGAGGGAAAAAGAAAGCCCTGGCTTCCTGCATCTCAGAGATAACACTGAATAGAGAAGCAGTCAGGCAGGCTGGCTGACGCAATGATAGGGAAGCAGGCAAAGGGCCTTGGCAAGGGCACCCAGGGGAGGAGGAATATCTCTACCTTTTCCCAAGGATGGGCAGGACTTGGAGATGAGAAAAGGCACAAAGTAGGAAGGAGACAGCTGGGACAAAGGTGTGGAGGTGGGAACCGGGCACACAGTGCTCAGGGCTTGCGGCCAGAGTCCTGTCTGTCTTGCCTGTGCTTGGGGACCATGTCCAGCCTGGACATGTCCTCTTCCCTGCAGTGCTGGGCAGCAGCGCTGGCCGACATGTTTGCCTAGCTGTACCCACGGTACAACATGGCCTTCCTGATGTGCTTGCCGGTGGCGGCAGCCCCTCCTGGGTGGGCTGGGTCTGTGTGTACGTGTTGGGAGGCATGTGAGCCCCTTCTCAGGATGTCCCCCCACCCCTTGCCACTCCCTGGCTTGGCAGCTAAGACCTGTGCTGCAGGGTCCTTAGCAGCTGAAAGATGAGCCTGAGGATGAGAAAGCCAAGATACATTCCATTCAGCAAGATTTATGAGCACGCTCTGCATTTCCTCTCCCTTTATTCTGCACAAGCTATCAGCCACTCTCCTCCTGCTTCAAGCCCTTATCACTTGGGGGGTGGGGGTTCCCCAGTTCCTCCGCTCAGGTGCAATAACTAACTCTGGCAGGGGAGGAGCAGGATCATGTTGGATGAAGTTTGGCTTCACTGAAGTCCATAACTGCTCTGAGCTCTAGTTACCCCTCCACGAAAGAGGCACCGTATCTGAAAGATCACGGTGGAGGTCGGTCAGATGCATTAGTCCCTAGGAGGAACTCTGGCAGGGTTCCCTGAGCTCCTGAGGCCTAGAAGCTGGGAACAGCTTGGTGTGGCCTCTGCCAGGCTCCCCTGTATGTTTTACTCTTAAGAAAGTTCCTCAAATGAGCTGGACTGCAGGGAGTAGGGATGACACAGCCTCGGCTCTGGGGACTCTGCAGTAGGAAGCAGGCAGTGAGAAAAGGCTGTAGCTTGGAGCAAGCATCCTGGATTCCATCTTGCTGGCTGCGTAACTCAGCCCAGTGACATTCCTTTGGGGAGAGAGATCTCCTTCTCTGTGAAATGTGTATTATAAGACAGAGAGTCTGATCAGTTCTTGTAGCTTCCTGTCCCCTAGGGATCCCCTGTGAGTGGTGGGAACTGTCATTCAATACTCTGAGGCCTCTTAGCTATGGGAAACTCCTAGGGTCCTGGGTGCCTGCCTCCCTGTGCCTATCCATATCAGATGTCTTTGTGGTGCCTGATCATACTTCCATGGCAAGCTTGACTTAAAACTGTCCCTTCCCTATCCCCATTCCTGTCTGTGCCATCTCTGCCTGGAAAGGTCTCTTCCTCTACCCCAACCTTCCTACCTGGTCCCCTAGTTACCCTCATAGATTCAACTCAAAGGTTACTACCCCTGAGAAGCAACTGGCATTGCAGGACCAGGACAGACAGCCCTCTGATCTGAACCCCAGGGACCCCTCTTCACCCACGTCTCCACCTACCTGCCTTGACCCAGCCACTTGGGTCAGAGGCTGTGCTGACCCACTGTGTGGCACAGGGACATGACGGAGAATAAGCACTGGCCAGTATAGCACTGAGCAAGTAGGCTGTGCCTCGCGCCATTACCTGCCAGGTATAAGCATGAGAGGCGATGCTGGGTGGAGCCTCGAAGGGTCCTTAGCCCTGGTCTAAAGGCAGTTATGGGTTGTCACCTCTGTTTCCTTTTGCCTCAATCTCCCTACTCCCAGATGTTTATCCCTAGAGTGTCCCGATGCCTGTCCTTGGCCCCTTCTTCATGTACCTATTCCCTCAAGCCACCTGACCACTCCCCTCAGCTCCTTCAGTGAGCCCAGGGGTAGGGGGACTAGGTTGGTCATTAGCTGCATCCTTGCCCCTGAGAACTCCGGTATCTTCCTCAGCACACCTGCTCCGGCAGGCTGCCCATCCCAGGCGCTGGCATCTATCCAGCTGCTCAGCCCAAAGCTTTTCTGATCTCCTGGCTCTCTCTCTCACCTCCCCCTCTGCCATCAGTGGGTCTGACTGCTTCTGCTCCCTCACAGTGGGCCAGCCACCATCCCTCTGTGGATAAACTGTATCTCCTCCTAGTCTGTTCACCAGCTCCACCAGGGTGCCCTCACTCCTGTACCAGGAACCATCTGTGGCTCCCCTGCTCTCCTTGTTGTAACCTCATCTGTTCACATTTTCTTCTCTCCCCTACAGCCACACCTGCCTCTGGGTTGGTCCTGAACCTGCCTGGGCTGTCATATAACTGTTCCTTCTGCCTGGACTGTCAGAGCGGCTCCTGCTGTCACCTCTTCACCTTCCTACTCAGATGTCTGTCTTCTGACAGTGCTCCTCGTCCCTGCCTCACACCTGCTTGCCCTGTCTCCGTCTCAGCCCACCTTCTTCCCGCTGTGGTCCCCATAGTCCCTTTTGAGCAACCTTATTGCATATGCAAGCATCTCCAAGCATCTGCTCCAAGAGCAGGTGCTGTCTGCCCTTTCTGTCTTCTTCACTCACCCATCCCTCTTGCCGAGAGCCCTGCTTGGTGCATAGAGGGGTGTGATAAATCTTTGTTGAATGAAGGGATACTTGGATAAGGGGACATCAGCTTCGTGCTTCTCCCTGCATGGTGAGTACCTGAGGTTAGAGCCTGGTGCTTTCTGTCTCCCGGTGCCTGGTTGTGCTAGGCCTATGTACCTGGAGCCCCTGCAGGCCCTGACAGCTGCCTCAATCTCCACACAGACATCAATGAGTGTGTGACGGACCTGCACACGTGCACCCGGGCCGAGCACTGTGTGAACACGCCAGGCTCCTTCCAATGCTACAAGGCGCTCACCTGTGAGCCCGGCTATGTCCTCACGGATGGCGAGTGCACAGGTAAGAAAGTGCTGAGCCTCACATCTGCTCCCTAGACTCACTGCACCTCAGGGATGTCCCTACCCTGCCCTGCCTTCCCCACCCCCCCATTCCTGCACTTGGCTTTCCTTGGGGTGGGGGTCATCTGAGGCTAGGGTTAGGAGCTGGGGCAAGGGCAGCACCTGCCCCTGGCCTTCCTACCACCTCCTGAGCATTGCTATGCTAATCATTTTCATTGCCTCAGTTTCCCCATTTGCACACTGAAGTAGAGCCCTACAGAGGAGTGTTCATATCTCATTCACTGGAAAATTCCAGCTTTCTAATAAGAGGGACTTTCCCCCACAGTGTCTTACGTATTTCTTAAGCCTCTTTTAATGCCAGATGGGGTTCTGGGTACCAACAGCACTGGTGTGAGGTGACCTTTCTGTGACCTTGTGGTAGAGGATGTGAGGAATACAGAGATGGTGGAGCGACCGTGGGAGGTGGAAGGATGTGTCTCCAGTGTGCGTCTAGAAAGGCTCTCAGGAAAGTGACAGTGTAGTTGAGACATAGACAATGGGAGGCTACCTGGAAAGGTGTCCTTGGCACAGGGAACAGCAAGCACAGAGGCCTACGACACGGAGGAAGAATCGGGGCAAGGGCTCAGGTGTGGAAGTGAGCCTCTGTGCTCCAGTGGCCAGTGTGACTTGACCTTGGGATACAGTCTCTCACATGTTTCTGTCTGCTCCTCACCAGTATGGTGTGATGGATGATAGAGAGCCAGCGTGCCTGGCATTCTGTAGCAATGGAAACTTGCCTGTGCCTCAGTTTCCATCTCCGTAAAATGGGCCGGTCACAGGATGTACTCTGTTGTGAGAATGGGGTAAATCTAATCACTTCACGAGCTTTGCAGAGTGGCAGGGACCAAGGAGAAGTGTGGGGCGTGTGGTTGTGTCATTTTTACTCCTGGAACGTGGGCCTCCTCAGTGACTCTACTCTGTCACCTTACTGGGGTACAGACCTTAGTGGCTGCTGAGATTATAATGCTGTGAAGCTGGGAGGTGTGGCAGGGCTGCTGGCTGTGAGGGCGGGGCCTCCTGCCTCCCACTGCTGGCTGTGAGGGCGGGGCCTCCTGCCTCCTGCCCCTAATGCCCAGCCTCTGTGTGCAGACGTGGACGAGTGTGTGACGGGCACACACAACTGCCAGGCAGGCTTCTCATGCCAGAACACCAAGGGCTCCTTCTACTGCCAGGCCCGGCAGCGCTGCATGGATGGCTTCTTGCAGGACCCTGAGGGCAACTGCGTGGGTAAGCAGGCTGAGGGCTGGGCTGTGACTCCTCAGGTCCTGTGGGCTTTAGAGCCCTGGAGGGTCGAGCTGGTTGCTCCTTTCTCTCAGCCTCAATGTCTCGACCCATTGAGTGGGTATGTGCAGAATGGTAGGTGCTCTGCTCACTCACCTTGGAGCTGTTTCTCGCAGGGCCTCAGTTTACCTACTTGTGGGACCAAACTAAAAGAATGCAGATCATGTGTTTTGACCCAGCTGACAGAAAGAACTGTCTGGGACACAGTGTCACAGGATTCCTGACCAGAGTGAAACCCACAGTTGCCTTCACTGTCCAAGACCACTGTGAGGCTCTGTAGATTAGCTCCAGGGCATGGACGAGACATGCAGTGTGACAGATGTCCTGAGAACGTCTGAGATGTCACTCACTCCTTCCAAACAGCCAGGGCATACCATGTCCCCACAGCTTCTGACTTGTCTTCTGCTAGAACACAGGGAGCAGAGGGGACAGTGGCACAGAGATGTAAAGGGCTGGCAGCATTCCTGAGTACCTCCTATGCTCCAGGATTCTAGATGGGGGCAGCCATACTGTTTGCTGAACTGTTTAGTGGGGAGACCAGATAGGCAGCCATGTTCATAAAAACACCAGGAATTCATTTATACTGTGATAAATAACAATAATAATAATGATAATATACTATTATATAATATAATAATATATAATTTATATATAATATAGCATATAATAATAATAATAATAATAATTAATAATAAAACCATGACCAGCCTTGCCTTCCCCCATTGGACAGATAGATGTATACAGACTGTTGTCAGCCCTCTGGCTGTGGCTTCTCGAAGTGGGACTTCCAAGTGCCAGGGTTCAGGGGTGGTATAGTCTAGGCTTAAAGCCCAGAGCTGGCCAGATGAGTGGGGGAGGGGCAAGCCAGGCTTCCCATCACCTTGTCACTTGCAGACATCAATGAATGCACATCATTACTGGAGCCTTGCCGCCCCGGATTCAGTTGCATCAACACAGTGGGCTCCTACACCTGTCAGAGGAACCCACTGGTCTGCAGTCGTGGTTACCATGCTAACGAGGAGGGCTCTGAATGTGTAGGTAAGGCTGGAGCCTCCCTGCATCTGCACAGCCTCCCCATCTACCTCTCTGCCCAAGAGGCCCTGTACTGGGGCCATCCAGACCTCAGGGTGTCCTGCTTGCCTGCCCCACAGATGTGAATGAGTGTGAGACAGGTGTGCATCGCTGTGGCGAGGGCCAACTGTGCCACAACCTCCCTGGATCCTACCGCTGTGACTGTAAGCCTGGTTTCCAGAGGGATGCATTCGGCAGGACCTGCATTGGTAAGAGATACTGGGGTCTGGGATCCCCTGGGAACAAATTGCCTACCCCTCTGTACCCCTCCAGCTCTCTGGCCTGGACCCCCTCTCCTCTTGGCTGAGATTCCATGCTGTAGCCCTCTTACTGCCTTGTCTCCTGCCTCTGCACCCTCTGCTACAGTCCCTCTGGCTGCCCACTCTGTGCCTGCTGCTCATTTTCTCCCCTGCAGATGTGAACGAATGCTGGATCTCGCCGGGCCGCCTGTGCCAGCACACATGCGAGAACACACCGGGCTCCTACCGCTGCTCCTGCGCTGCTGGCTTCCTTTTGGCTGCAGACGGCAAGCATTGTGAAGGTACTGGCCACCCTGACCTCTGACCCCTGGCCTCAGACCCCATGCACCTAGCTCCCACTTGGACAGACAGCCTCTGATTCCTGCTGTGATCACAGGGAGTTTGTTGCCAAGATGGCACAGGGCAACCAGGAGAGATCAGGAGCCGTGAGGAAGCAAGGGTCACGTGGTTCCCATGGATGTTGGCATCAGGCAGTAAAGCCCGGGGCAGTTTAAATGTATCTGGCTTTTCAGAAACCAGGAATTTCACTGGTATGTAAACTTGGCTGCTGTGTATACATGGCTGATGGCATAAGTTTTGGAGCACACACTGAGATAAACCAAGTGTGGCACAGGCTGTGCTTCAAGACTGTGATGAGCCTGTAGCTGGGGAAGTGACATCACAGTGTTCCCACAGATGTTAGTTCCCTAGTGCAGCTGACTCAGGTCCATTGGGGAAGAGAGCCACGAGGTGACTCCGTGAGAAGCTGAGCTTTGACCGAGAGACCATGGATGGCATCTCTGGCCCCATTTTCCTAACACGCTCTTCCTCACTCTCCTCCAAGTGGGACCAATCTGCCGAGACCTCTGTGGGACTTCCAGTCCTTTGGCCCTGGGGTGTGTGTCAGGGGTGGGATTGGCTATAGCAAGACACTGGGATAATCACTCTTACCTACTAGTGTCATTATAGTGTGGGCATGCTTCATACCAGATTGGGTGTGGGCAACTCGGAGCAGACAGGGCCTCTACCTCCCCAGCATTCTGCATAGGTGTGATTCTTATGTTCACCTCTGTGCTCCCACTGGCTGCATGTTGGAGACCTGGAGGTGAATTGAGCATGGATTCTGATAGCCAGATGCATAGCACAGCAGAGTGGACCTGCTACCTCAGGACCTTTGCACATGCTGTGCCCACTACCTATGGAGCCTTTTCTTAGATGGCCACATGGCCCTCTCCCTCCAATGACATCCTCCCTGACCACTTCACCTAAGGCTGCAGCCCACATGAGACCTCTGTGAGAGACCCCTTCCTGTTGTTCTGATGCGCTTTCCCCACGCCTCTTGACGTACTTGACCATCTTGTTTACCAGTCCCTGTTCTCCCCTCTTCTCTTCCCATGTGAGCTAGCTCTTCCAGGTGAAGATACTGTCTGCCTTCTTCCTCACCCTACACCAGCTCCTGCACCCTCCCCCACCTCTGCACAGTATCATCAGCTCTTGGTGGCCTGTTTTGTACCTAGATGACTCAAGAGTTCCAGTAGTTGTGTATTCCCAGCAGGGTAGCACAAGGCTTTGTCATGGTTTGTTCTGGGGCCAGAAAACTTGCCCTTGCTGCGTGTCCTGCCTGGCCCCACCTTCCCCAAAGGGTGGCCAAAAGCAATGTCTCTCCAAACAAGGATACTGGTGAGCCAGCCCAGTGCAGTATATAGTCTGGGAGGACTCACTCTGATGACGATCCTGTCCCCACAGATGTGAATGAGTGTGAGACTCGGCGCTGCAGCCAGGAGTGTGCCAACATCTACGGCTCCTATCAGTGCTACTGCCGCCAGGGCTACCAGCTGGCAGAGGATGGGCACACTTGCACAGGTAAGCCCCTCCCAGGACTCACATGAAATAGGGCCCCTTCCCCTTATGCCGGGATCCTAGGTGATTTAGTGTGGGGTCTGAGTTCATATCCCAGCCCACAGCTTTCCTGCTGTGAGACCTTGGGTCTCTCCACTCTGGCCTCAAGTTCCTTCTCTGTAGTGAGATGATACTCTGATCTCAACAGGAGTCCATCGCCCAAGTCGGGTCAGCACCGAAACAGCTCTTGAATGGTGCTGTCATTAGTAGTAGTATGCAGTCCCGTGAAGCACTTTGCAATTCTGCTCCCCATCTTCTGTGTGGCTTTGAGCAATCTGCTCCCACCACTGGAGCCTTCTTGTCTTCCCTTGCTAATGGCCCCTGGGCTTCCCAGCTGAGCCTGTGGATGGGTGAGGCTCACCAGCTGACCCTTTCTGACAGACATCGACGAGTGTGCCCAGGGCGCTGGCATTCTCTGTACCTTCCGCTGTGTCAACGTGCCTGGGAGCTACCAGTGTGCGTGCCCAGAGCAGGGATACACAATGATGGCCAACGGGAGGTCCTGCAAGGGTGAGTGACAGCCTCCACTCCGCCAGACACGGTCAGGCAGCTCTGTGTATGTATCAGGCGCTGTGAACCGTCTCAGGCTTCCAGCTTAGCACTAAGCCCACGTGTTCCAAACAGCTGTGCTCAGGGTTCCAAACAGCTGTGTCCAGGTCTGGGATGAGGAAGGTGATGGGCTTCTTGCCATTCAGGCCTGCACAGAATCTTCCAGGCTTGGCCTTGAATCTGTACCTCACCCTGGTGTGAGGAGGCAGGGGACTGTCTATGAACATACTAGATGGATAGCCTCAGAAATCTGAGCTGCTGTCCTCAAATCTCTGCCAAACTGTCCAGGGGCCTATTGGAAGAGGAAAGTGTGCTGTCCAGAGGCCAGGGTATGGGGAAGGAGTCCTAGGGAGGCCAACATTAGTCTGGTGCAGGTTGCTATTTCCCTGTCACAGCTATGCAGGTCAGGAAGTGGGGGAGGTGGCTCCTGGCACTGGGGACACAAGCCCTAGCTTCAGTAGCTTGTCAGATTTGCTGTAGAGGAGACAGCCCCAGGATGGACCAGATCTGCAACTTTGACTGTTTCTTTGAACTGGATTCTAAGCTATGATTCTAAGGGACCTGGCCAGCCAGCAAGGCAAGGTGGGTGTGGGAGGGGACTTGACTCCCCCTCGGGAGACACTTGGGACTAGGAGCCTGGGTGGCCTTGCCCCGTGAGCATGGACATGTGAGCATGAGTCTGTGGGTCTTGGTGGCTAGCTCTCCCTAACCCTGTGTGTCTTGAAGGAAAAGTGTGTAGGGCCTGGGTAGGGTAGGAAGGCGGCTCTGCTTTGAGGTTAGTGGCTGTGCCTGCTGGCAGTTAGCTCAGCATCCCAGGCTGTGGTGGAAAAACTCTGTACGCAGCAGACAGTCATGAACTTTATTTGGAGAAACCAGCAGAGCCAGGACCCTGCTGCTGTGTGCCATGCTGAGATGGGGCAGACGGCTCTGTACAGGAATGAGCTGTGCTCTTAGGCCGCACAGCTGCCTGGGGCTCAGGCTTCCCGTGTTGGAGGAAGTGGTTCAGGCTGGGTTCCTAGGCCATGAGGATTCTCTTAACAGCCCTACTCTCCTCTCCCAGACCTGGATGAGTGTGCACTGGGCACCCACAACTGCTCTGAGGCGGAGACCTGCCACAACATCCAGGGGAGTTTCCGCTGCCTGCGCTTTGATTGCCCACCAAACTATGTCCGTGTCTCAGAAACGTGAGTGCCTTCAGCCTGGTGTGATGCAGGGCCCTGGACTGCCTCTGGGCCACAGGCTGAGAGTCAGGTGGTCCCTGCTGTGGCCACCTCCTACCCTTTTCCATAAAGTGCTATGAAAAGAAATAGAGAACTGTCCATGCGAAAAAGAGGACTGTCACCACAAAGGGAGAAAGATACATACAGCCAGATATGAATGACCACGGCCCAGGAACATGGATTCAGACTGCCTCAAGTAGCATGTTCATGAGAACAATTTATGAAGTTTCTAGGATAACAAAACAAAGATTTATAAATGAATACACTTTAAAAAACACTGGTGGACACGTGCAGGTTACACAAACTGGGGAAATCTCTTGGCTATTGTGTGGTAACATTCTTAACCTTCTGGTTAGCAGAAGCTAGGAGTCTATTTGTGCATTCCCGAAGGATTTACCTAATGACACACACAGGTCACACACAGAGATGGGCACTGGGTGGCTATTAAGGGAGCTGAAGATAGCTCAAGATAATCTGTCTAGAGGACCTGTAACATTCCAACTCTCCAGAGTCATAACCAGCTAATCAGCCTTATAGATTCTTTGGCACAGGCATAGTGTTTGCTGGGAACTCCCTATGCGCGTGCACACACACACACACATACATACACACACACACTCATAAACACACATAACACACACACATCACATGCATTATATATTATGTAACAAACTCCCAGCATTACCATATATGCTCCTTACTTCCTGAGGGTTTGTGGGGACCAGCAGCCACAGTAGCCTCCCCAGTGCAGTGACATGGGATAGCTGCTGTGTCAGGGCCTCCTGAGCCCACCATGACACTATTCCTGCTCCTGCCCGATCATCTGGCTGCTGGCCTGCATTTGCAAGGTCTAGCCAGGCAACCAGTCACCATGTTGTAGACAGAGACCTTAGTGTCTCCTCAGCCTCTCCAAGGGCTGCCTGGGCTGTGGCCTCCTTAATGCAGGACACCAGATGCGTGAGCTGAAGTACTTAAAGGGACTTAACTGGAAGAGAGAGCACCCAGAGCTACAACTGGAGACAGGTTGGGTGTGGCAGCCAGCAGGCTGTGCTGGGCAGGGGGCTGTGACAAGAGGGAGGGGAAGAAAGAAAGGAACAAATATGGCTGAAAAGAGCTGCTGACAGGCCTGCTGGGACCTTGTGCCAGGCTTGTCAGCCACACCCCCACAGGAGACCATCTCACAGCTGTGGGAATGAGGCCCAGAGGGGGAAAGTAACTTACTGTGGCTGCTGGATTCCTCTGGGTAGAGCTCACATTTGCTCCCTGGTCCATTCTCCTGAGCCAGCTGCTGGGGTCTGTCTCGCATCTGGGATGGGAGTGAAGGTGCCCAGCGTCCTTGCATCCTTCCCTGACCAAGCATCCTTCCCTCACAGGAAGTGCGAGCGCACCACATGCCAGGATATCGCGGAATGTCAAAACTCACCAGCTCGTATTACGCACTACCAGCTCAACTTCCAGACAGGCCTACTGGTACCTGCGCACATCTTCCGCATTGGCCCTGCTCCCGCCTTTGCTGGGGACACCATCTCCCTGACCATCACCAAGGGCAATGAGGAGGGCTACTTTGTCACTCGCAGACTCAATGCCTACACTGGCGTGGTATCCCTGCAGCGGTCTGTTCTGGAGCCACGGGACTTTGCCCTGGATGTAGAGATGAAGCTGTGGCGTCAGGGCTCTGTCACTACCTTCCTGGCCAAGATGTTCATCTTCTTCACCACATTTGCCCCATGAGGTGACATGTCAGGCAATCCCTCCAGGTGACGCCTGGGCCGTGGGCAGCTGCGCCACTCCTAAGTGGCTTTTTGCTGTGACTCTGTAACTTAACTTAATCGGGCTGACCTGGTTGGTCTTGAGTCTCTACCCTAGAGGGAGGGAGATACACCCCAACAGGCACTGAGTACAGGCCAAGGTCGCCCGAGGCTGGATGATGGCCTGCAAACTGGAAACAGCCATAGGGGGCTTCTGAACTCCTCTCCTCAACTATGGCTAAAGCTGACAGTTCATTCCTGCTTCCACTGTGTTCCTCGATTAAAAAAAAAAAATCAGCTGTGCATGGTAGCACAGACCTTTAATCCCAGCACTGGGGAGGCAGGGGGAGGCAGATCTTGGTGAGTTCCGGGCCAGCCTGGTTTACACTGGGAGTTCTAACCAGCCAGAGCTACATAGAGAGACCCTGTCTCAAAAAGGAAAAAAAAAAAAAAAGAAAGAAAGAAATCATTTTAAAAGTTTTTTTTTGGTGTTGTTGTTTAATGATAAGAATAGTACATACACATTATTAAAAATGATCAAATAGCAGAGAAAGGTTATCCAGCCTCTTTGTCTTCTTTCTTTTGTAAAACACTGAAGATTGAGTGACACAGGGGCCGCAGCCTACCAGATGAGCTCAGAGTGAGAGCCACAGTTCAGCTAGCTGGCCTTCTCTTCTCCCTCCCGCTCACACTTGCTACCCCCTGCTCCCTCCTTCTCCCCCATGTGGACACGAGCTGCTTGGTGGGTCACCTTGGATGTGGTAGTAGCAGGCCTGGAGTGGGTGTGGGCAGAACTGAAGGAGCCACGTTTTCTTTGAGCCTGCATGAATTTCAGCTCTGTTGATGTCAGTTAAAGAGGCAGCTATGAGAATGTGGAAACTGAGGCCCCGGGAGCAGAGGGGATATACCTAAGGTCTACTGTGAGGGTCAGAGTGGGCGTGCCCACACAGCTGCCCTCGGTGTCCTCCAAGACAGATTCCCAGGAGCAGTCTGGAACAGTCACATGTGGTGCGTAACAGCCAGTATGTTAACTGTGATAGGAAGCTGGACTGGACTGAGCAGGTCTGTAATCCCAACTACTTGGGACACTGAGGCAGGAGGATTGAGAGTTAATGGTACTCTGTCCCAAAGAGCTACAAAAGACAGGGGGTGGGGCACTGAGGATATAGCTTAGTGGTGGAGGATGTGATTGGTTTGTGTGAGTGCTACACCCAGGACCACACCCAGGACCACACCCAGGACCACACCAGGAAAACCAAGTGATGGGGACACAGTAGACACAGCCGTATGCTTCACGCATGGCAACAGCACTGTAGGTGTCTGTGCACACTGTGTCTGTGCCACCACTCTGGTGGGAATAGGACATTCTTTCTTGCTCTGAATGGTAGGTGGAACCCAAGGAGTGGCCTGCTGGGGACAGTGGCACATAGCCTTCAGGAGCCATGCATTCTTCAAGACATGTTTGCAAACCACATTTGGATGTAAATTCTTCTGTTTTTAAGCTGTGATGGAAACTTCAAAACAAGCAAGCAAACAAACAAAAGTCAGGAGTGAGGGCCAGCAAGATGGTTCAGCGCCTGCTACTAAACCAGATGACCCGGCTTCAGTTTCCAGAGCTCACATGGTGGGGGGAGAGAATGGACTCCCACAAGTTGTTCTCTGACATCTCTCTGTACCACATGTGCTCTGTTACACAGACACAGAAGTGCACGCAAGCACGCATGTGCACATGTGTGAGCGCTTGCACATGCCTGCTTCTTTGCGCATGCTCAAACACACACACACACACACACACACACACACACACACATGCACACACTTCCTAAACAATTATTTTTAAAGGAAAAGTTATGTAACCCTTAACCATAATAGTGGTCTAGCTCATTACTCTTACAGAGGATCCTGGTTGAGTTATAGCACCCACAGGGCAGCTCACAACTATCTGGAACTCTAGTTCCAGAGGATCTAACATCCTCTCATGGCCCCTGTGGGCACCAGATTCACATGTGGTGCACATGCACACATGCAGGTAAAGCACATACACACATGAGAAAGAATAAATAAATCTTAAGGAAACAAAACAGAACAGACACACGCCAGGCAAGCCCCGCAGTCACAGCTCTCAGGGAGGGTCATCACCAGTGGTTTTTCTCTGCCCTTCCATCTCCTCACTGTCCCCCGCTTCCCAGGAGTGGAGCAGAAGTTGCTTCCTTGCCACTGGCGCACCCCTCACCCCTTGTTTCTTTGGCCTTCAAATTCCCAGAGGGAGCAGTTCTGTTGTGACAGCCATCTGCAGGGCTCCGTTGACAAATACATCATAGGTCATAACAGCTGAGGTTGTGTGTGTGTGTGTATTTTTTCTCTATTTATTTAAATAAAAGTGGGATTGAAGCCTGGCGTGGTGGCGCATGCCTGTAATCCCAGCACTTGGGAGGCAGAGGCAGGCGGATTTCTGAGTTCGAGGCCAGCCTGGTCTACAGAGTGAGTTCCAGGACAGCCAGGCCTATACAGAGAAACCCTGTCTCAGAAGAAAGAAAAAAAAAAAAAAAAGAAGTGGGATTGAATCTAGGGTCTTGGGCATGCAAGACTAGTATTCCACCATTAAGCTATTTCCTTTTTTTTTCTTTTTAAGCCTCAGATCTAAGTTGACTAGGTGGGCTTTGAACTTAACTTCCTTCTGTCTCAGACTCCTGAGTAGCTAGGATTAGATGACTGTATTACCAGGCCTGATTTAAAAATAAAATTTTGATTAACACATAATATTTGTCATAAGAAGCCCTACAGGTGCTGGCCAGGCCGCCACCTCTGAGCTCTGTCCCCAGACAGCAGAATGATCATTTGTTTGGTGTGCCCATTGGGGTGTGTACCTGTTACTTTTCTGTTGCTGTATAAACATGAGAAAGGCAGCTTACAAAAGGAAGGTTTCTTTGGGATGACACTTCCAGAGAGGCGGTGGTCGTCATGGCAGGGAGGGTGGCAGCAAAGGGCAAGCGAAGTGGCCCGAGCAGCAGCCTGGGTGCTCACGTGTTGGACTGCGAGCACAAAGCAGAGAGCAGAGCGGAACAGCACCTTGTCTTTAAGTTCCTATCGACACTGCCTCCAGCAAGGCCACACCTCCTAAGCCTGCCCGAACAGCGGAACAGCGCCACCAGCTGGGGACCAAGTGTACAAATGCTGAGACTGGGGGACACCCCACTCAAACCACCACAGGAGTAACCAAGACAGGGTTGTTACAGTGTATACAACCTTAGGTTAATTGTTTCTCTACGCTGACTACATTCTAACTCTTCTGGCTACTTTGAGACACTAAATTAGTTGCACCCCACTCCCTCCTGCTATGCTATGGCTGGCCAGAATAGTTTCCCCTCAACCACACTGCATCCCTCACTGAAGGCTCTTCCTCTGTGAGATCAACTTTCTTTCTTTTAAAGATTTATTTATTTATTTATTTATTTATTTATTTATTTATTTATTTAATATATGCGACTCCACAGCCGCTGTCTTCAGATGCACCAGAAAAGGGCATCAGATCCCATTACAGATGTTTGTGAGCTACCATGTGGTTGCTGGGAATTGAACTCAGGATCTCTGGAAGAGCAGTCAGTGCTCTTAACGGCTGAGCCGTCTCTCCAGCCCCGAGATCAACTTTCAACTTATGTGACAGATCACACACTGCTTGTCTTCCCATGCCCGACGTGGCTGTCCTCTACACTTGGAGTAAAGTGGAATTGTTTGGGGCTCCTCTGTGTTGGAGAGCAGCTGGACCCCCATTGGTTCACTTGTCCCAGAGAGCGCTGTACTGGGCTGCCCGGTGCATCCTCTCTGCACTGATTTAGAAATGTCCCCTATTGCACTGTGACCCCTTGGCCCCTCTCTCTCACCTGTGGATGTGAAGGCTCTGATGGTGACCTTCACTGTGCTCCTGGCAGCAGGCATTTTTCTGTCCCCCCTAGGGAAGAGGCTCCAAGGGCAGGAACTGTTCTCCCTCAGTGCAAGCAGTTGGAGGCTGGGCGCTTGGCCCACACTGGCCCAAGCCCTGTCAGAGGATTTTGAGTTACATTTTCATTACTCCCAGTTTTGTTTTGTTTTTTTTTTCTCTACTCCATGGAGACAACTCCTTGAGAGCCAGACTAGTCCCTAACTCTGCTGGGAATGTTGACAGGGTGATGCACACTCAGTACTTGGGAGACGAAGGCAGAAGGCTCAGGATCAAAGACACTGTCAGCTAGAGTGAGCTCCAGGCTAGCTCGAATCTTATGCTGAGGAACATGGATGAAAACCACATGCCTGTTTTAGAACATCACAGAGCCCTTCCGGGTACCACAGCCTATCCTGCGTGATCTTGGTCGGATCTCAGCACCTTTGAGGACTGGGAATGAATCAAAGGATTTGGGTTTGCCAGGGGTCAGCCTCAGGATTGGACTGGAGCTGTGGGGTCCTGGGCAGCATGACCGTGGGCATAGGCTTGTAGGAGGGTTCCTCCACAGAGGAGCACATGTTGTCTGTGGATGTCCACGTTCTGACAGGTCCTTGCATAGGGCTTCCCTGCAAAACGTGGTACACAGCAGCTTGCAAATGTGTTTCCTATGACAGGCTGAGGGGCACAGAGCTAGCTCACTGTGGGGCCTGGGGAGGGGGGGGCGGCAGGGGCTCAGGGGTGCCCATGGCATGGATACCTGGGGTGTTCTACTTAAGCCACTTGGGTACACTATTAACCAGGGTTCCTCCTGCAGCAGAGGTAGCAGGTGGCCCCAGGCTTCTTCACACGACATTTAGAGAAGTTTGGAGCAACAAGTAAATAGTGAGAAGATTTACACACGTTTCTAGGCCTTGACCTTCTCTGGAAGCCCCAGGCCTCTTTCTCCTGAGTTACTTAGGTCAAGCTGTTTTCTTGAGAGTTTCTGATTTGGTGGCTTCTTAAGGTCACATGGTTTCTGCAGGATAGCCTGGAGTCATTACAAAGCTCTTTGTGTACGTGCAGAAACAAAGAGAACTGTCCAGATGTGGGCAGGGCGGCCCTTCCTCTAGGGGCGGTGAATGGGATTCGCAGGAGGTCTGGGACCTGAAATTGAGTTGGCTGCGTCTTCAATCCGGCAGAGTTCCGGTGCACAGGGGAGCAAGCGCGCCCCCTCGTGGCTGCATCCCAACTCAGCCAATCCTCCAATGATAACTAGCAGATGGATTTGGGCAGGTAGGTTCAGGAGAAAGGTATTTGTTTTCAGTGCCGTGGGAGGTTTTGAAACCTCACATTGTGACCTGGATGGGCTTGGGATTGGTTTAGTGTAAGCCAAGGACAGAGGTCTGTGGGGACAGTTGGAGGTTAAATGGGAAGCTCGTGGGGAAGGGGAGTGGTGGTCCTTGAGGGAACCCACAGTGCTTTGGGTCAAACAGTCCTTACTTAAACCATATGTCTGGACCCATAGTCATCTTAAAGCCAACTTCTCTGCTCCACCTAGGACTAATGGATATCTACACGTGAGAGTCTTCCTGGTATACAACCCCTTGTGAAGACACAGGGCTTCCTTGGTCTGTGGGCAACATACTCCTCCTAGAGAATCGAAGAGATGCAGATTCACCAGGGCCTCCCAGAAGCCCCATGCTTCAAGCTCTGTGAGGGGGGCTCTAGTCTCACATCACCCACCATAGCCTAGTGGAGGGATCGGCCCCTATTTCCCAGAGATGGCCAGAGAGGGTACTGGCTTGCCAAGGGTCATATAAGGATTCAAATTCTATGAGGGTGGCCAAAGCAGGAGGAAGAATAAGAGAGGCCACAGACTGGCAGAAAATAATCGCAAACGACATAGCTGATAAAAGACTATTGTCCAACACATACAAAGGACTCTTAAAATGTAACAATAGAAAATGACACAATTACAACGCAGGCAAAAAGCTGAGCAGACACCTCAGCAAGCATGCGTGCAGATGGCCGATATGCATGTGAAAAGAGATCCTGTTTCTGTCATCAGGAAACTGCCAGCGAGACCCAGCTGCCACAGTCCCCTCACGTGAGATCTCGCCTTCCCGGCCAGTTGTCCTTGACCAACAGCCACCCAAGAACATTAAAGAGAAAGTTCCAGAAACAAAGAGTCCAGGGATTGATGAGACGCTCAGTGGGTAGAAGGAGAGTCCTGACTTTATCAGGGTAACCTCTGACCCACACAGGGGGCACACATTTACGTACAGCATGCACACACACACAAGAATGGTGAGATGGTGAGATGGCTCAGCGGGTGAGAGTGCTCGCTGCACTTGCAAAGGCCTTTCAGGTGGAGAGAATCTGGACGTGCTCCCATCATTTGAAAAGGAGCCCGGAGTGCTCCCCACAAGGGAAGATGGTTCAGTTCCCAGTACCCACACAGTACCTCACAACTCTGGTTCCAGGTTTTCTGGCTTCTGTGGGCACCAGGCACACATGTGGTGTACAGACATACATGTACGTAAAACACCCATATTTGTAAAATGAGAATCGATTTAAAAAAATAAAAAATTTAAAAGAGGCAATTCATAACTTTCTGGCTTAGACCTCTTCCAAACAGAGTGACATAATGCCATTCTTTCACACTCAGTCATGTTTGGAATGTGAGTTGCCATGGCATCCAAGCAGGTATCATTTGACATCTTGGTTGTGGAATCTACTGTCTCATCCCAGTCCTGGCATTCAAATGAATCTTGGGTTTTTTGTTGTCCTTGTTGTTTAATTTCAATTTCTTACTGTTTTAAGATAGAGTCTCATGTGGCTCAGGCTGACCTTGAACTCAATGGCTGGCAGAGACTCCTGACTCTACTTCCAAAGCACTAGGGTTACAGGCACGGCCACCATACCCAGCAAAGTGGCCTTTCTTTTTCTTAGATGGCTCCAGAGGGCAAGGGTAGTGATGCCGGGAACCTGGACATGCTGAAGAGAAGCCAGGAATGCTCCTCTCAGTGTGAAGAGGGGTTGGGAGTGCTCCCCTGTGGGGGTGTGGTGGGAAATGCCCCTATAGGCTCAAATATCTAAATAGGTAGTTCCTAGTTGGTAACTCTGTTTGGGGGAGGTTTCTATGTGTGGCCTTGTGGGAGGAGCTACACTGAGGAAGGGGTTTGAGAGCACACTGCCTTTCTCTGCTTCTACACACTCTCTGCTTTGTGCTTGCGCTTGCAAATAAGATCACTCAGCTTCCTGCTCCTGTCAGCATGTCTGTTGAGTGCTGCCATACTTATCCTAAGGGACTCTCACCACTCTGAAACCATAAGCCAAAACCCCTTTCATTCCATGAGTTGCCTTAGTCATGGTATTTTATCATACAAACAGTGACTGATCAGTTTATCAGTCAGTACAGTGACTGATCGAACTCTTCATGGGAAGAGGACCTAGGAGTGCTCTCCTCAAGGGAAGAGAAGCCAAATGTGCTCCCTTCTGGCAAAGAAAATCCATAAGTGCTCCCTTCATATGAAGAACTATGAGTGCTCCCTTATGGAAGGAAGAAGTGCTCTCTACGACTGAGGGGAAGTAGGGTAGGGAGGAGGGGGGAGAGGGCAGTCACCTTGCTTTTATTACAGCACCCATAACATTTGCTCCATGGTCTTGCTACTGCCTTGTATTGTTTCTGTCATAACATCTTACCATGCTCCATTAATAAATAAATGATCATAGGCATGCATATAAAACAAAAACACAAGATCCATGGGACTCGGGGCTACCTGCAGGGTTGGGTTCCTAGTGGGGATCTTGGAGTGAGGACTGAGTGAATTCACCAAGGGGAGACTGTCACTTCCCTCAGGAGAATGACCATACAGGTTGTTGAAAAGTTCAAAGAACAGCTGGGGTTAAGACAACTAGGGATGAGGCTGGTGGAAGAAGGTGGAGATCTCAGGTTGAGGCAGAACCTGTGGTCTCCATCCCAGCGAGAGTCCAGGGTACCACTGAGCTTCCAGGGCCAAGGGTCTGAGACACCCCTACTGAGGTCATCACAGGGCTGCCCAGTGCCTGAGAGCTGTAACATTAGCCACTACAGGAGCTGAGGGACCCACCCAGGAGCTACGCCACTAGAAGGTAGCTGTGACCCCCAGGTAGCTGCCTAGTGTTACAATAGCAGCCCAGTGCCAGGGCCACTGTAGGTTAAAGCCCAGGGTGATGGGCCTCCAGCATGAGCACCCAGAGCTCTGAGCTTCTAGCTCCTAAGTCTAGGAGCACCAGAGTCCTGGATTCCAGTGTTGTAGCTGCAGCCTCTGGCTTTGACACCTGCCAGTCCAGCTCCCAGTGCCTCGGCAGTCAAGGGCTGGGACTTCTCAAACTGGAAGGCTTCTCTTTGTCTTCTCTGACTATATCTGGGTAAAGAAGGATCCTATTGGCTGCCCAGGAACAGCAGGACTGCCACAGAGCTTCAACAATCTCTCTCATGTAGCTTGGAACCTGTTATCTCCATGACTGTGGCCTCTCCAAGTCATAAGCAGTGTGTGGTGACACCTGGTGGCCAAAAGAGGGATTGCTAGCAGTTGGTGCAGATAGGGTAACCATCATTCTAGCCTTTGTAGGGCTGGGAAGTAGTCCAGGAGTACATACATGATCAAGGGTATGCACAGCCCAGATGACACATTTTACCTGTTTCCAAACACTAATGGACATGCTAACTTACATGTCACCCCTCCCTCAGGCGAGGAATCACTGTTGCTTTGGCTGTGGTTGCCTGGCTCTTCAGAGCCCCCAATCCCCATTTTCTCTCTCTGTTTATGGAAATTACACTAGTTTGAGACCTGCTGCTGGAGAGCGCCGTATGGTTTAAGAGGCCCACTGGAGACCCACCATGACCTTCTTGGTATTCTGGTAGCTGTAATTTCTATGTAATTGGCATTTAAGAAATACTAGGTATGCCCAGCTGCCAGCCCACATGCGCAGACATGGGCACGGGTGTGTACATGCTGGGGGAGAGGCCCTCTGGAAAGGTGACTCCTGTGTGTGGCCAGTATGGGGTGCTGACCGTAGCATTTGCTAAGTCGGTCTGGCCACCCACGTGAGAGCAGGCAGTGCTGACTGACAGCTGGGCTGGGGCAGTGGCAGTAAATGGGGCCTGTCCTACACTGGATGCCTGGAGGACCTGGTGTCTGTGTGTCTCTCAGTAAATGCTGGTCGTGGGGGGCCTGGCTGGTGGCACCCAACCTGTAGCTCTGTGCGGTTTGGCCTTTGTGGTTCCCAGGCCCTTGCCCGGCCATTCCCAGGGGTAGGAAGTGATCCAGGCCTGGCCCACTTACCCCCCCCCCCCCCCGCCCTGAGAGGGACAGGTGGCTGCACGTGTGTCCTTACACCTCACCAGAACCATCCTCCCTTCTATGCCTGTCTTCTAGGCTCAGAGAGGTTGCATATCCTTCTCAGAATCACACAGGGTCCTCAGCTAGGGCTGATGAGAGGCTGGGGTGGGGCTGGTCTTTCTGAGCCTATCTGGTCACGCCTGCTGCCTCAGGAAGGGGTTGTCAGGTGCTAGCAGGGCACGCTCCTGACAAGTCCTGTGTTAATCTCATCATGACTCCCCACTGCTTGCAATACAAATTTCAAGTTTCACAGCCCACCATCCTGGCCCCACCCTCTTCAGTCATCACTCCTGCTGACCCCTGTGCATCGGTCCCCTTGGCCACTCTTCTTTCCCATTCTGGACCTTTTGCTTGGAGAGCCTGGAAACTCCTATACGTCCTGCAATGCCCAGCTCTGCCCACCCTCCACAGAGCTGGCGCTTCCCCAACTGCCTTCTAGGTGCCTGCTAGTCGCACTTCTCAGGGTGTGTACAAATGAGCCTCCCTTCTGAGTCTCCATCACCCAGCACCAGGCACAAAGCAGAGCAAGCACAGATAAATGCTGAGCGAATCAACAGCGCAGGCGTGCTCTTGCTGGAACACAAACTAGCTGGGAGGAAGGAGACGGCTCTTTCCCACTGTTCAGAGTTTGCCAGCCTATCCAGAGTGGGCCAGGGCTGGTGGAAGGGGCAGGTTGGTGGAGCAGTTGGAACAAGAGTTGCCCAGGTATCCTCTCCCCACCCCTGAAGCACGTGCTCCTGGCCCCTCCTGGCAGGGGCTGCTGAAAACTCCGCTCTGGCCCCAGGTACAGGGCTCAGCCTCTGAGACTGTCTGTGCCCTGCCTGGTAGGGTAGTCAGAGACAGCCTTGTCCTCCTTTCTGCCCATTTTATCAAATCGGAAGCTCAAGGCCAGTTCTGCTTGGCTGACACTAAGGTTTCTGTCCTCCCTGTTCTAGGACTTTGACCCTTTGAAGCTCAGGAAGGGTGGGGACAGGAAGGGACAGTAGTGCTTCTGTGCTGGCTCCAGGGCTTTGGCATCAGGGTCAGGGTTTATGCTGCAGTTCCCACCCATAGCCGAGTCACCAGGCCAACGCCCGTGGGCCAGCTGAGCCATCCCTGTGGGAGGCTGGCAGAAGCCAAGGGGTGGTAGTTGAGATTGAGGCTTTCTGAACATCATTCTGCCTCCAAAGGTCAGGCCCAAAGAGAATAAGTGTCATCTTGTCACCACTGGGGGACAAGAACTCCTGGAGAAATCCCACTAGCACTAAGAAAGCAAGGTATGCCATGACCCAGGTTTGGGCCATTCTTTCTGTGGCTCAGGCTGGGAGGCCTCAGTTGTCCACTGTGAACAGCACAGTCTTGGTAGCCGTGCCCTGGCCTACTCACTGTAATGTGTGCCCCAGACTAACCAGTCCTCTTGGGGAGTCCCCTCCAGACCACATGGGCTTTGTACAATATCCCGCGTGTGGCTCCAGGCATGGGTGCTAGAGATGAGGCCTCTAAACAGGTAGGAGTAAGGTGGGGTTCTGCATGGAAGAGAAGGGGGAGTGAGGTGGGTGGGGGGCATGCTGATGGTAAACTGAGTCCCAGTTAGTGGCACCAGGTGTGGCATAAAGCAAAGAAATGTTTGTAGAGAATTTAAACAACTTTGCACGCACAGCTCAGGGGAAAGGCAGATCTTTTCCAGTTAGTTAGACAGTTGTGTTTGTCAAAATGTTCAGGCTAGGGCCCGAGCAACATGCAGGGGTGGGCTGGGTGACCATGAGAGGGGTGAATGAGAAAGGTGTGGGTACAGTAGTCCAAGCTGGAACAGGAGGGAGGAGAGATAGCCCATTGGCAACTCTGTTGCCTTGGGCTAGAAATATGACTCCTCTTTCACTCCCATATTCTATCTGTTGGACCCCAGAACATTCTAGAACCTGACCTCCCCTCCCTCTCTGTTCCCAACATGCACACTACTAGTGAGTCCTGTAGAACGAACTCTCAGGGCATTCCAAAACTTGACCCTTTTCCTCCGTAACGTAAGTTTCTCTATTCCAGACCATCCAACTGCAGGTCATCCTTGTGTGCAGACCTGGCTGCTCTGGCCTGACTGACCACTGCCCTGCCTCTCCTGCTGCTAGCCGCCAGTGCCCCAGCATACACTTCTACTGCGTGCAGCCCACGTCTTCTCTGCAGGAGACTTGCTTCTGTGGACACAGCCCTTTCTCTGCAGAGTGTATGGCCCCTTGGCCTAACCTACCCCTGCCCACCTAGGTGTTCTATGGCCCCCTGGAGCCCATCTCTCTGACTCACTTTCCCTTTGTCTCCATATCTCCCTGATGCTCGGTAGGCTAATGCTGTTGCCTGGCCTGGGACCATTTCTTCTGCCCTAGGTGTTGCTTCCTGATGTTCTCAGAAGGCCTTTCCTTTCTTTTCCTCTTTTCCAGAAGGGCCCATTTCCCCCATGCATTTTCTCAGGTATGCAAGCCCTCGCTGGCCACCAGGTCTTCTATGACCGTGCACTTCGTCTTCTTAGAGAAGTGTAGCTTCCTCAGAACTTGTTCACTTATAAATATTATTCCTGTCCTCAGTGTGAAGTAGCAGGGCTCTAGGAAGCAGATGCTCTGGGAAACATGATGGGCTTCCATTGGGAAACCTGGGTCTCTTGGGTAGTAGGGGAACTTGCAACATGTTCCTATCCTTCCCCCAGACTCAGTTTCCCTACCTGTGTTCTAAGGCTCAGCCCCCCTTCTCACAGCCAGAAGCATCACGTTGGGGGAACCAAGCCTTTCCTTTATCCTTGGAGAGGGTTACCATGGAAACAGTCTTGGCTCAGGCTTAGGGAGCATCCAGTCCTTTGTTAGACTTGAGCCTGCCTTCGGCTACCCCCTCCCCCGCAGCCTGAGGTCAGGCTGTGAAGAGACCAGTGGTTAAGGCGGGGCCGCCCGGGAGCGGGGCATCATTCTGACCATTTTGGCTGTACTCCCCACTGCCTTCCCCAAATTGCTGTTTGCGTCACCAGCTTGTGAAGCTCTCGAGGACAGGGCAGTGTAACCGGAAGATCAGGTCCCTGGGCACTTGACCCAGAGGCATAATCCCAACCCACGTGGCTTTAGGGACCAGCTCTCCGCCCCTTTTCGTGCTCCGGGCCCTGGCCTTTCCCTCGCTCCGCTCTGCGGTGATAAGCAGGGTGAGCGCCGCTGCCTGCTCGCGCCCACAGGGGCAGGATGTGGGCCTGGTTGGTAGGCAGCGCAGTCAGCGTGGCCACAGGTGGACATCCCCGGGTCCCTCCCTTCTCAG
Organism: Apodemus sylvaticus; assembly: GCF_947179515.1. Lineage (NCBI taxonomy): Eukaryota > Metazoa > Chordata > Mammalia > Rodentia > Muridae > Apodemus > Apodemus sylvaticus. The sequence continues at coordinate 122,175,066 of NC_067473.1, forward strand.
GACCCATATACCCAGGATGGGACAGCGGCTCGCGGCGAGCTGGGAGGCCGAGGTGCAGTCGCGCCGGTGACTCCTGGCTCTGAATTTTTGCCTGGCTCGGAGCCACGGGGTAGGAATGCCGGGACTCTCAGGAAGAGCCCAGCCTCCAACGGCAGGTGGCGAAGCACAGCTGGTGAGCGCCCGTCCCTAAGGTGGCCCAGCCACCTTTAGCCAGCACAGTTAGGGCGTGCGCCCAAGCCACCGTCGCCGAGGATACCGGACGCCACCAGGAGGCGCTGCGAGCGTCGCGGACTGTCAGTGCGTGTAGCCGAGCGGTGGCTCTGGCAGAAAGAGGACACCCAGGCGCTGGTGGCGCTAGGCTCTGGTCTGCGGAGAGCTGAAGTACAGGTCCTAGAACTTTCTACCCGGAGGACACACACTCTGAGCCCTGCTCACTGCAGATCTCCGCTCCAGAACGCAGGGCTGCTGCGCTAAGGGTTTCAGTAGAGAGCAGAACCTAGACCCTGCCGCCCACCGCCCTGTCCTGCCCCGCGGGGACCGATGTCGGTTCTGGTTCTGTCCTTTCCCAACTGGGAGACCTAGGCAAGACCTAGACCCTTGACTTCTTGGTGTCTGGGTTTCCTGCCTTGTGAGATGAGATTACTACGAGTAGCGGGTTCACCAGGTTGCGACAGGGAGACCTGGATCAGTCCCATATGTACACATGTTCCTGCCCGTCACGGAGCGGTTGACTAGTGGGTTGGGCGATGCCGGGCCTCGGCAGTGGAGACACAGAGAAGCAGGTCGCTAAGCAGCCTGGCAGGTGCTCGTGAGGCCCAGAAAGCATTTGAACTAAAATTTTCTTCTTGGAGGAAGACAGAGGCTTCACCAGGTTGAGGCAAATTCAGCGCCAGGCCATCTTCTTCGTCCCAGCAGAGACAGTCGCCCTTGGTCCTTGTGCACCTGGTTGTCCTCCTGCGTCATACAGTCCACGCCCCTCGGAGGCTGCTCACCGGAGTTCAGTCCTAGTAGCGGGCACCATCCCCGAGTGCTTATCATGCCGCCGAGCTTGTGACTGTTGCCTGACCCTAGGTCAGGTTCATTTCTGCCCAAGGACAATCAATGCATCCACATCATTGCTTTAATGGTGACACAGCTATGACAAGGGACAGTGGGTAGGACTGGGGGACGCTGTTGGAAAGGGATAAAGCCAGGGCAGACTGTCTCAGACAGATCTGCTAGGACAAGGGATAGGAAGTGGCTTGCCTACAGGGAGTCGGTGGTAACCGAGGACTGGGGTGGGTGGGTGAGGGGCGCTGTGCTCGCACTCTTTACCCAGACACTCCGGCCTCCTGACCCTGTCTGGCACTTCCACCAACACTCCCAATCCTCAGAGGTTTCCTAGCTCAAAGCCCCGGTTAACCTTTCTGACCACACGGGGGCAGCAGAACGCAGCTGTGAGGAGGGACAGGTGGCACGCCCAGTAGGGGGGCTCTTCCAGAAGCGAGGCTAAACTCCTCAGGGCTGCCTTCCAGTTCCTCTGTGCTCAAGCTTCGGTCTCTACTCCCTCCAACTTAAGGTACATCTCTCCCAACCCCGGTGCCTCCGCCTGGGAAATGGAAACGATCGCATTTTCATCTTCGGGAACAGAATAGCGGAGTGCTTTAGCAGTTTAGCAGGTTTGCTGTGCGGCTGTGGACAACTCAATGCACTCTGAGTCTGTTTCCCCAAGCGGAAAGGAAGACTGACAATTGGCCAATAGTGTGGGATTTGGGGACAAGATAGCTGACCCAATGAGCTACGGCTGCCAGGAGCCCAGCACGCTGGACTGTAGTTCTTGACAATTACAACAGCGAAGCCATTTGTGATTTGGGGCTGGGAGTGCAAAGAGACCAGTGTTCAGGTGTTCACGCCAAAAACTTTCCAGGAGGAATGATTTACTCATCTGGTTCTCATTAGGAAAGAGTTGGTCGAGATCCTCTGTGGCAGAGAGGGCACTGAGGATGAGAGAGATGGGCAGATCCAGGCCTGGGATTCCCACCTCATTCCTGAAGGTCAATTATCCCGCCCGGTTTCAGGACCTTTCCTTGATGAAGGGTTCTCAGGTTGTCCCTTATTCTTGAGTCTGAAGGCCCCTGAGTTAGGGGAGAGAGAGGAGAGAGCTCTGAGTACCCAGTCCTTGGGGGGAGGGGGTAATCTCCTGGGGGATTGTGGGAACAGCTCATGGGAGCCATTTCTTTCAAGGTTCAGGACACTGATGTTTGTGGTGGGCAGGTGAGTCCAGAAGGTTGCAACCCTAGGGAGGGGGAGGGGACGTGCAGTGGGGGAGGGGTGCCCGCCTATCCCTGGGACTGAACCCCAGTTGTACTTTTTTTTTGAAGTATATTCCCCTCTCCCCTCAAGCCCTTGAGCAATGCCCACAGCCAGATTGGGGTAATCACCCCGAGGCTTGGACACCCCCTAACTCTCCAGGGTTGCTCTCCAGTCGTGGTGAAGGTGCTATTTACAGTGAAAACAGCCATTGAAGCAAATCGCAAAAAAGTAATGTCAGTTTCCACTTTTGACAAAAATGGGAAGGCAGGTGGCTTCTTGTCTGCGATAAGCGCATCTGCTTCTGCAGTAATTACTATCTGAGATAATTATGAAAAAGAATTTAAATACTCAGGGCATGCGCGGGGCCAGGACGGCGTTCTTTCTCCTTAGTCCTAATCTCTTCTGCAAGTCGGAGTCTTGTCCAGACCGACCGGGACAGCACTGGGCGGGCCGAGGTGCAGGGGTGGGATGGAGGAAGAGCCAGGCCGGGCAGCTGCCCCCGTCTCTGCCTTCCCGGGCCTCACTGTCCTCATCTGTAAACCAGGTTGGCTCCACGAGAGCCTAGTGAGGAATTAAAGCAGGCAAGTGGGGAGCAGCCTGGAATGCTGTGCATGGGCATAGCTTGGTCTCAGTGACTTATTCTCTTCTTTGTCTTGGGGAATCAAGGGGGGCTCTGAAACCCTCCCCCAGCTTTAGAACCCCTCAAATGGAGATGGAGCTCACTTCTGGGATGCAGAAGTGACAGCACCATCAATTGAAGTGATTTGCTTCAATGGCTGTTTTCACCGTAAATAGTACCTTCACCACAAGGAGAGCGACCCTGGAGAGGTAGGGGGTGTCCGAGCCTTGGGGTGATTACTTCTGGGATGCAGAAGTCGCAGCAGCAGGTGTCCAGAGCTTAGAGAAGAACAGTCCAGCCTTAGGGAATCCTGGTCTTCGTCTGGGATGGTGATGGAGTCAGGCCGGAGCTGGACCCGGAGCCCAGGGCAGGAGGCTGATTCCAGCCCTGGACTACAGACCAGTTTCCTTGTCACAGCTCAGCCGCACTGGCTGGACTACAGCAGGTAACCCTTCCCCTGCAGTGTCCAAGCAGCAACTGGATGACCATTTGGTAAGAAGAGGGCGCCCTGATGGTCTTTGCCTGAAATTGTATTGAAGGGTGGATCAGGAGCCAGGAGTGACCTCTCTTGGCTTCTTCTGAGTCAATGGCTCAGCCAATGAGACACAGGGGACAAGGGGTGTTGGGGGGGCAGGGCAGGCAGAGCCTTGCTCAGGCTTACCATTCTCTTATCTGACCCTGGGCCTTGTGATGGCCACAGGGACATGATGAACAGGAAGGAGGAGGGGACAGCCAAGGAAACCTTGGGGAACAGGTCCTTGTGACTTGACAGAACAGGATCAGGTAGGTGCACCAGCTGTGCCTGGCTCTGCCCCAAGTCCTTGTCTGGCTAACACACAATACATATCTCACTGGGACCTCACTGTGAGACCCTCTGTGCAATGGAGGGCTAGGCTGTAAAAGAAAGCCCCCATTGGCTTAAACAGGACGGGGAGGCCTATCTTTTTCATATGTAAATCTGCTAGATGGTGGTACAGGCTAACAAAGGGACCAACCTCCTTCTAGCTCCTGGTTCTGTCAAACCAAGGGGGGCACCAATGCCGCTGCCGGGTTTCTGGCCATCATATCTTAATTCTATATAGCAGGTCAAAGGGGGAGAGAAGGAAAAGGAAAAGTGGGGGTATCAGTTATATCCTTAGAAAGACTCCTGGAGCTGGGGTGCAACATTTGCTTACATCCAAAGCTTTGGGGGATTGATCACAGACCACTCCAGGATGCAAGACTGAGGGTCTAATGCTATTCTGAAGTTCAGGTCAGGGTTGGAGCCTGCAGCTGACTGTGCTGGAGTACAGTCTTGGGGCCTGAGGAGCAGACCATACAAGCTGCCTTGTCCCAGGTTTCCTAAAACCGAAAACAAGCTATCCAGACTGAGGAACAAAGCCCTGTGCAGCCTTGAGACTCTCCCTTTGGGGATGGCAATCCCCTTGGATGGTAATGGACCGTCCCTTCTGCTCATGGAATCCATTTGCCTGCACACATGCCTGAGGTGCAGTCTGCCAGGGGCCCAGGAGGGGCACCCAGGAATGTCTGCTCTTTGGCTGGAGCCTTGCTCTACACGGACTCCAGAGGGCAGGCTCTGCCTGGACCCTGGGCTGTTGGGAAGCAGCTGCCATGGGGCTGCCAGGGTGAATGCGAAGGGATCGTTATCTGCATGGGAGCTTAGCTCTCACTCCAATGTTGGGGTTCCATGTAAGACACTGGAGTGGGTTCTAGGCACAAGCCCAGGCAGGAAGTAGAACCCACTGGAGTGGGTTCTAGGCACAAGCCCAGGCTGGAAGTAGAATAGGGTAAGAGGTCACTGGCCAGTGCTTATGCCATGGCTAGAGGGTTTCTGGGAAATGAAACCTGAGCAGAAACCTGTGAGATGAAAGGGGACAACCGGGCCTCTGATCAAGGTATTTCAGAACCCAGCCAGTGCAAAGGCCCTGTGGCAGCTGTGCCTGGTGTGTCGAAGTTATAGGTAGGCCAGGGAAGGTGGAACACACTGGGAGAAGGAAGAGGTGTTGGGACCCAAGACCAGGGCAGTGACACTACAGACCCCAGGCCACCCATCTCTCTTCTGAGACCCACTGGCTTCCCCATAACCACACTGCCCATCAGGACTCATCTTCTCCCAGTTGATTTAGTTCTTGCCTCAAAGACTACCAACTCTTCAGTGGCTTAGATTGCAGAGATCCAGTACTGCACTATAGATATCCAAAAATCATTGCAGATACTGGCTACACAGTGTAGACACTGTCCCCATAACATAGGTGCCTGTCACTGCAATGTAAACTCAAAACCCTGTGGTATAGATGCCAAGCCTTGGAAAAGTAGACACCAAATCCTGCATTGCAGATAGATGCCAAGCTTTTGTCCCTGGAAGTTAGATGGGGAGTTAAGGAGACCCGTGGCTTTGTGGTTTTGTAGCTGAGAGAGGACCTGGAGCTTGTGGTTGCTGGCCCATTGCTCTAGTCACATGACCCTGGCGTTGGTCTCCAATGCTCTCTCGTATTGATGCAGTACCTACACTCTTGAGGATGGAGACCTCATTGCCCCATATTTAACAGAGCAAGGGACATATGTGGGACCTGCCTGGATGCTCACAGCAGCTAAGAGACTAGTGCTCTTGTGTAGCAAGCCCCGATGCCAAACTTCACCCTGAGCAGCCTCCCTTCAGGTTCCCAGCCATACTGTTGCTACTTGACATGGAGGTTCAGGAAGAGGGGCCGTAAAGCTTGGATCCAGAAGGACAAAGTGGGGCATACAGGACATAGGACAGGACGCTATCCCAGTGTACTTCTGTCTCTCAGGTTCTGCCCAGTGTCAGGCCCTGTGAAGAGAAGTTCTGTACCGGCCTCACAGTGGGGTTGACAACTTACCTCATACCTCTTAGCCCCTCTGTGGCACAGCCAGGCTCCGCCACTGCCTACTCTCTGTCTACACAGAGACAGTCTAGGTGGATATGGGAAGCAGGCTGCCCCAGTACCTGAGTTACACGGTGGGGAAACTGAGGCAGCTATGTGTGGTAGTTGGGCGCTGTCGATAGTCATAGGTGGGAACTGCTCCAAAGCAATACCGGGGGTAGTTTTGGAGCTGTGAGGTACCCCCTAGAAACCCAAAGGGGTGATGACCCGCCCAGGCTCACACAACACATTGGAAGGCAGATCAGACCCGATGGGCCTCCTCCCGTGCTGCCATGAGGAAGCTGTCAAGGAGAAGGAAGGAGAGAGGCTCCGTCTTCCAGGCAGACTCCTTATGGCTGGCAATCACGTCATCGGCTGGGACACCACCGCCCCCGGAGTCACCGTCCTGTCCTTCATGACCTCATCTCTTGGCTGGGTCCCAGCACAGTGCCTAGTGCCTGGAATCAATACCTCTTGGCAGCAACCGAGTCCCTGTGTCTTCCTGCCCCACATCCCGGCACATCGACCCGCAGGCCAGCTCCTGCACAGCAAGGAGTCCATGGAAATCAGTATACCCGCTCTCCCTACTTACTGCCTGAGCCCTTCAGGTAGAGCACAGAGCCTCACACAAACCCAGATTCCTACCCTTCTCACTAAGCCAGGCACCTTGGATATTTCAGCCCAGACATGCCAGGTCTGCCGGGTGACCTAGTTTTAGAGTCCTTGTCCTGCCCCAAGCTCTTATCCCGCTGGTAGTCATCATGGTTCAATACCATTGAGACTCTAAGTAACAAGGAAAAACAGAGTGGGCATTGCAGTGGTCTCACACAGAGAAAGCAGGGAAGACCCCCTCCACTGCGGCTCCTGGCAGCCAGGCCTGGTTCCTGGGAAGGAGGATGGGGGTGACTGTGGACTTAAGAGAAGGTCAGCAGGGACCCACGGGTGGGCACTCTTGTGCAACAGAACTCATGATAACAGTTTGAGGGCAGGAGAACAGCATGCCTCTCTCTGAGCCTCAGTTTCCTCATCTGTATAATGGGAAGAAATTTAAAGTGTGTGGTGAGGGATAAGGACGTGGGTCATGTGCTCAGCATAGGTTGGGGTGCTGCTGTCTTTTGATCCCCACATGGGTGACTTCATTTTACTTGCATGACTACGAGTTCTTTTCTTTTCCCGTTTTATGTCTAGGCAAACTCAGCCATCCTGAGAGGCCACAGAAAGAGGCCACATGACTCACGGTAAAGAACCTTGGAGAACAGGAGAACTGGGGCCCACTCTGGCCCTGAGGCTGTCGCTGCACTGTCTCCTGTCCCAGGGAAGGTGAACTGCCTCTCTATTCAAGCCGGGAGATGGCAGCCAGGCTAAGATGGAGATGGTTTGAAGCCGTGGGTGGCCTTGTCACACTGGCAGGAAACCTGTGAAGGGAAAGGAACTGGACATAAAGTCAATTATGACATCGCAAGCTGCACATGGCTAGAGGGGGAAGACATGGCTTGGTACTGAGTATTGGGTACTGGGTACTGGATACTCAGGAGCTCAGATCTTGTATTACAAAGAAGCAAACATGTCCTTGGATTATAGTACCCAAGGTGTAGAGCCTGCTGGGAGAGAGATTGATACCTCCACTCTTGAGTCTTCAGACCCTGCAAATGCTGCAGCTAAGACCCTTGAGACATTACAGGCATAGTCTGGTGTGCTTTTAGAGGGGTAGCAAGGTGAAAGACAGCTCTCCGAATGAGGAACAACGGGAGGAATTGGGCTTCTTGGCTTCAGAGGCCTAGGCATTACTTCCCACAAACATTTGCAGGGCTATACCAAATGCTTGTGGCTGGGAGAGACAGGCAAGCCTGCGGGCTGGGACCCTCTGCCCATGGGTTGCCCATGGGAGGAGGGAGGAAGCCCTGGCCTAGTAAAGGCTTTTCCCAAGCTCTAGTTTCTGGGAGAGGGGTAGGATACCTTGGAACATCTTTTATTTCTACGTTCACATGCCCATCCCTATCTCTTTCCCTGTCACTTTTCCACCCACCATCTACCTATGCATGCATCTACTGGTGAATCCATCCACGCATCTATATAATCTACCAGCCACCCATTTAGCCACATACACACCCACCCGTGCATTCATGCATGCATGCATCCATACCTTCACCTTGACCCCAACCATGCTTGTCATGCATCCATATGTCCACTGCCCATACATGTATGTATGCATGCATGCATCCAGACGTTTAATAGTAGGCTGGCGACTGTGGTAGAAGCAGGCACTATTGCTTTTGCAGGAATCACTCACCAATGGGAGCTTGCATCAACATCCCCCCAGGGAGATGAAGAGCAAGGTGGACATCCTGCTGGTGGAGATGGGAGCTAGCTCTCAGATACGAAGGCTTTGATGACTGCGGGTCAAGAAAGGGCAGGGCAGTCCCTGACTTCAGGCTGTTGGTGGTGACACAGATTCCAGTCCCTAGCCTTGGAAATTAGGGACTAGAGCAACTCGTACATGGGGTCAGATTGGTTTACCATCTTCCTGGCATTGGGGGGTAGCATGGGCAGACAGGAGTCCTGAGTTAAGGGCTCAGCACCCCACTGTAAGAGACATGAGTAGGGCTGGTCCGCCTTAGTCCCTCAGAGTAGGTGACTGTTCCTCACATCAGGTGTGGGCGTGTGATATGCTAACATGCTGAAAGCCCTCAGCCTCTAGTGGATTTTACCAGCACTCCCTCCCTCTCCCTCCTGTCTTCCCTCTCTCTCTCCTCCCCTTCCTCTTTCCTTCTTTCTTCCCTCTTCGTTCTCCTCTCTCCCCTTTCCTCCACACCTTCCTTCTCCTCTTCCCTCCCTCCCTTTTGTTTTTCTGAACAACAGAAAGGTCTCTCTCTAACCCATGCTAGCCTGGAAGTCACACACCCCTTCCTGAAGCCCCACCCCCATGCTGGGATCCTACTGGCCATAGCGATGGGATTCTTGGGGGTGATTACATGACCAAAACTGACCAGTGAGGGGCCTTCTGAGAGTGCTGCCCCTGGTGGCCATCTTGCCTTCCATGGGCTGAGAAGTCTGAGGAGACTCAGAGTCAACACCAGCAAAGGGCGCAGGCTGCTGGGGAGCCCTGAGTGTCTGCACACTTCCATTCTTCAAGTCAGAACCCTTTGCCACCCAAACAGTCCTGTGGGGGAAACTGAGGCCCTGTGATTGGCTCACATCTCTTGCTTGGCTTGGCCAGTGTTCACAGCCTGTGGGGACAGCCAGAGAGCAGGGAGGTGACTCTCATCCCATCCAAGAGGGCTTGCAAGGCTTCAAGATACCTCAGGGTCTCAGTTTACCTCCTAAGCCTGGGATTTCTCTGCTGAGGCTCCCTAAACCCATTCTGACTTCAAGAAGTTTCTGGGGCCCCTTGTTACCTGTCATCAATAGACCAGGAAGAAGTATGTAAGGGTTTGGACACCAAAAGAAGTGGACCAGAAACTGTGTTCTTAATGCAGCCCTTTGCGGGGGGGGGGGGGGGGCACTGAGACCAAAGGCTTCTGGGAGGGAATCAGCCCCTCAGGCTGACTGCTGAGTAGGGGCAGGTATCCTGTCTTGCCGTGCCTCTGTGAAAGGAGGGCGTTCTCCTGGAGCTGTCCAGCTGCCCCTGAGTGCTCGTCCCCTGGCCACCTCCACCAGAGGAAGTCACCTGTGCCTTCATGAAGGGGCTGTGATCAGAGGGCAGCTTGAGAAAGATGTCGATGCAGTCTCCATTATTCTTTTGTGCTTTGAATGAACTTCTTCTTCCCTACATGCCTTTCCGGGGAAAACCCAAAACCCAGAACACAGAAACCATGCATGCACGAGGGGTAAAGGAACTCGGGAGATGGATTGGCCGTGATAATATCAAAGCGTTCACTTCTGAGCTCATTCCGGAGCTGTCAGGGGTCTGGAGGACTTGCCGTAAGCCATAAATAACCCATTTTAATAACGGGGACTTTGATTCCACTCTGGGGGCTGGAACACTTCTTGGGATTCGGGTGGCAACTTGTCAGGGCGCCAGCGCGGGGTTTCTTGGGCACTTATTAAGGGATTACATATTTTGGGCATGCGCAGGTCTTCATGGTCTACTGGAAAGCCTCGCTGCTGACAATGCTGTGACCCACGGAGACGGACTGTTAGGGGAAAACAAACCCCTCCCACCTGAAGTTCATTGTTCGCTAGTTTCGCCCTGAATCTGATCGAAAGCTATTAATTATTTTCTTCACCTGCCCAGCTTTCCAGCAGCACTGTGACTCATGGCCGAGTCCATGGTCACAGGTAGCATTTCAGCGTCTTAGGAAACCATGGCCCTGCCAAAGACAACTTTGGGCCTCATCGCGTTTTCCCTGAAATGTACCTCTCAACACCCAGGTTTCTCGTCTTGGCCGTGATCTTCAATGTGACCTTGGTAGGTCCTTTTACTGCTCCGAGAGGGAACATGATAAGCATGGTGGCTCTCTGGCTAATTTTTTTCTCACACAAATAGGGATGACGACACCATCCAAGAAGAGCATAGGTCCTTTTGAGCCAATCAATATTTGTCAAGGCAGCTCTGTGCCTGGCCCTGGGCTGGAAACTGAAGCCCAAGCAGCACAGGTCAAATGGTCACTCTCCATAAGGCTGCCTGGTCTTAACAATATCCGTCAGCACTTTGAAATCTGCGTTCCTTGCAGATGAGAAAGTAGACAGGCGGGGGGGAACATGGCTGTCTCTGCCTATTTCCTGCATCTCAGGACTGGGACTCAGATTTGGGTCTGCGCTGCCACAGGCTCAGGTGACGGATTACATTTCTCAGCCTTCCTTGCGGTTGTGACAGACCAGTGCCGCCCAGTGGGTTCTAGACAGGAGTGGCCAGAGGGGCTTCTCATGGACCCTTTGTTGTCTGTCTCCTTATTTGCTCTTCTTTCTAGCTTGGATGTAGATGGGATGACTGGAACTCTGCAGATTTCTTGGAACATGGGAAGAGGCAGAGTCCAAGGGGGTGGAATTCACGGTCCTGACCGTGTGCTGGAGCAACGGAGGAGGTCCAGCTTATGTGGATCATTGTGAGAAAGAAAGAAAAATCATCCTCTTCTTCTGAGCCACTGCTGTTTAGGTTTTCTGTGCAGTCTTCTAGCCCCACAGATAACAGCAGAGACAAACAAAAAACCAGGTACAGCGGAGTTTTTAAAAAAGCTATGAAGAGGATCCTGCTATACCACTCCTGGGCATATACCCAGAGGATTCCCCAGCAGGTAATAAGGATACGTGCTCCACTATGTTCATAGCAGCCCTATTTATAATAGCCAGAAGCTGGAAAGAACCCAGGTATCCCTCAACAGAAAAATGGATGCAAAAAATGTGGTATATCTACACAATGGAGTACTATTCAGCCATTAGAAACAATGAATTCATGAAATTCTTAGACAAATGGATGGAGCTGGAGAACATCATACTAAGTGAGGTAACCCAGTCTCAGAAGGTGAATCATGGTATGCACTCATTGATAAACGGATATTAGCCTAGAAAACTGGAATACCTAAAACATAATCCACACATCAAATGAGGTACAAGAAGAAAGGACGAATGGCCCCTGGTTCTAGAAAGACTCAGTGAAGCAGTATAGGGCAATACCAGAACAGGGAAGTGGGAAGGGGTGGGTGGGAGAACAGGGGGAGGGAAGGGGGCTTATGTGACTTTCAGGGAGTGGGGGCCAGAAAAGGGGAAATCATTTGAAATGTAAATAAAAAATATATCAAATAAAAAAAAGAAAAAGAATAAAAAAAAAGCTATGGAGAAATAAGAGCAGACAGTAAGTGAGCATGCGCACGCGCACGCACGGCTACAGGGCCCTGGAATGAGCATGCGCACGCGCACGCACCGCTACAGGGCCCTGAACGGCACAGCATTGGAAATCCATCCTCAGTTTGGACTTTGACCTTCAGAGAATCCACAGATTATAAAAGAAGAAAAACCAGAGCTGGCAGAATTGTCATTACTCCCAGAGACAGCCATAGGTTTCATGGCACCGACTTTCTCAGCAGGGACTGACCAGGGAAGGAGGTGGTGGTAGTGGGGAGCTAGAATATCATCAGGGCACCCAAGATAGCCTTGAAGGTTTGTATCTTGCTCAGAGAGTGATAGGGGAGTGGTGGGATCTAGTTGAAGTTTCTCTGACCTCCTAGAAAACAGATTGCAGGAAAGGGTGGGGCTAGGTAGACACGGAGGGCTGGGAAGATGGCACCTCTCTGTTCTGCCAGCCTTCTTCCGTACCTCTGGTCATCTTCCTCTATGGTTCCACATCTCTGTGATCCTCTGCTCTTCTCCCCATCTGGCCTCTTAGTCTCCCTGACTCTTCACCTCCAGTCTCTCCTGATAACCTGTCTCCCACTCAAATGTACTCTCCACCTCAGCCATTCCTCAACATCCAGACTCTACACTGGCTGGGTGGTTCCTGCTCCACCCCCCTTTTGCACCCACAGCCTTGCCTGCTCCTGTCCTGTATCAGGGTACAGTGCCACCCTTGTCTCCATTATTGGCACACTGGTTTCTTTGCTTAGGAGGCATTTCTGTGTCCTGTCCACCTGGTGGATGCTGGTGTGTCCTTGAGTTTCTTAGAATGCTGTGGGAACCCACTCACCAAGGGCATTGATGCTTACCTTAGAAGGACAGGAGGTGACCAGGCTGTGAGGACTTAAGGGCTCAACTAAGACATCAGGGGCCCGGTTCCTCCCATCCTCCCATGGAGTTTGCGCAGTGTGTCCACTGATCCATTTTAGGGTTGTGCTTTTTGCTCTCAAGACTTCCAAGCAGCAGCTACCACCTAGACTCTAACTAGAAAGTGCAAGAATTGGGGTACAAGGGGGTTGCTCAGCACACACTTCTATTATCAAGGTAGACACCTGTTCCCAGAAGTCTCTAGCAGAATCCTTTTGGTCACTCCTTGGCCAGTGACAGACAGATGGTTACAAGAGGAGCATCATTATTTGTGTGTGTGTGCCGCTATCTGGCATCCCCTGGGACTATGCAATGAAATATGAGAGTCCTGGTAGCAGTGAGACATGTGGCTGTTGCATGGATACTAGCCAGATTACCAGTGTGATATCTGCTAGAACATCTTCTCCCTAGAGGGGCCAGAGCCTGACCCCAGACCGTGTTGCAGTCACCCCGGGGCCCTGGATCAGCATGTCGCAGCTACTGTCCTGTGTCTGTACCCTCCGTCTGAAGGTAGGACTACCATTCCCATTTATAGAGAAAGAAATAGGTTCAGGGCAAGGATGGACAGATGGAGAGGGGCTGCCCTGATGGGGGTCCCACTGGATCTCTGCAGAGCGGCCACTGAGCAGTTGATACCCTAAGGACTGGTTTGCGATTTAAGTACCTCCTGGCTATGGACAGCTGGGGTGGGCCCCAGGCAGCAAGCAGTGGGCGGCAGACAGGTTGATGGCTTCAAAATGTCTGAACCTGACTTTGCCACATCCTGGCCTGAGAGGTCGTTTGAGAGGTCGTTTACCACCAGAGATGCAATTACTGCCTTGGGAAGGGGTTGTCAGGGCATGGCAGGGAAGCCATCCACCTGTCCATCATCTCTTGGAAACCACTCAGCTGAGAATGAGGAACAATGCTCTAGCAATTTGGCCTGTTCAGAGCCATTTGCCCATGGAACTCATGCCAGCCAGTGCAATCAAGGGCTTACTGGACCACCAGGGTCTAGGCTCTGGGCCTTGGGGTAGAGGTCTAGAAGCAGCATCTAGGAAGTTGCCCCATTCAAACACAAACACCAGACACTGGTCATGCTGCTAGCCCATCCTTCACTGTTCTTCCCGATTCTTCGGCAACTGCTGCCCCTCACCCTCACACACACGAGCGTGTGCACACACACACATTCACATGCACTCACACCCTGACACACAATGACCTTGAGTCAGGGTCTCAAGAGACCCTCATCCTCACACAGCTCCTGCATACACAACCTCACACACTGTCACACTATCTCACAGCTCTTGACACACCCACACACTCTCCCACAACCTTCAGCTCATCTCATGTTCTTTGGTGTGTCCTGTTATCATGTGTACATTATATATATATATATATATATATATATATATATATATATATATATATATATATATATATATATATATATGTCTGTGTGTGTTTGCATGTGAAGACAGAAAGTTGATGTCCTCTGTCTTCTTCCATCGATTTTTTTTAAACCTTCCTGTCTTTTGAGAAAAAGTCTGTTACTGGACTCAGAGCTTGGCAGTTGGCTAGACAGGTGGACAGCGAGCTCTGAAGACCTGTCCCTCCCATTGTCACACTAGGGTCACAGGCATGCCCACCATACCTGGGGTGGGTGCTGGGGATCTGAACTCAGGTCCCACTGTTTGTATAGCAAGTGCTTTGAATATCTCCCCACACCTCCCACTCCCTCGGGCATTTCTGCCTCCTTCCTGTAGCACACCTATGCCCCCAACACCCTGAGCCATCACAGTCTCCGTCCACGCACACACGAATCCATCCACACGTGTGTGCACCCCCAGTTGCTTCCTTCCTTCCACCGACTCACCGGCTGTTTGAAAGTTCCGCCTCTGCCCTGAGATCACAGGCAAACACACCTCTCATCTCCCCAGGTGTGCACACACTTGTTCCAGACCTGTTCATTGTTTCTATGTATAAACCATGTGTGTGCACCCATACCAGCAAACCCTTCCATCCCTGTGGCAGGGTGCCCGTGACCTCCCTTCGTAGCCCTGAGACACAGAGAGCTGCCCAGAGGCCACAATGACTGCCCTCTCCCCATCTTGGCACAGCCATCTTGGGATGGAGAGCCTGTGACCCAGAGGGAAATGGGAAAGCCACAGGATGTTGTGAGTCCCTATCACAGAACTAGCTGGGTAAAGCGAGCTCCCAACACTAGTGGTGTGCAAGCGAGGACTGACTTATTCCTTGATAGAGAATAAAGGAACCCTGCAACTGCAACCCATCTGCTAAAAGATGGGGTCAGAGGAAGGGCCCTGTGGGGCCTTTAGTCAGGTGCTCTGGGGTCCTAGGCTGGCAGGAGATGGAGAATCTGGTCAGGTCCAGGAAGGGGGCAGAAGGGGCAGGTGAGGGTGGAGCTGCCCGGCCTGGAGGGTGAGGGCTGTCTCGCCACGGCTGCCATAACTCAGTCGGGATGGACAGGTTCCTTTCTCCTGCCTGATTTACTGCCTGCTTTGGAGGGGTGAGGCCCATTCTTTGAACTTCAAAGGGGCAGGGAGTGAGCTTGTGCTGTGGTGACAGCCCAGAGACTTGGGGGCTGGCAGCGCACAGTCTGAGATGCCACTGGTGCTGGGTCTCCTGCCACTGCTGAAGCCTTGTTCAGTTCTACCCTCTCATGTGCAGCAAGTGGTCCCAGTGCCAGCCCCTGAAGGGGTCACACAGGATCAAGCTCCGCGGCACATTTTAGAGCTGAGGGCTGTGATGTTGGGTCCCTTCCAGCTTCGCAGCCCAGCCAGCTCTGTTCAGAAAAGGGGAGACCTTCTTACGCTTTGAGGGATGTTTATTTCTTTACACCCATTATCCTTCATGGCCTTCACAAGGAACCCTTCTCCATTTTGCAAATGGAGACGTTGAGACATTAATGTTTTCTCAGCCACCCAGAGAGGTCTGCAGCCTCAGCCTTCGCTCTCTCTCTGGTGCTGCCTCGCAGCCTGTGTACCTGGGCTAGCGACAATGACATGCATTTGCTGTTCTCATGTGTTTTTGATAAGGCACCAGCTGGCCCCGGGCTCTGCCAGGAATGGTATAAATGCCATTGCCTTCCCATCCAGGCCTCAGTTTCCTCATCTGTGGGGGGCCACACACTCACTTTCCCAAACTGGAAGCGGCCCAAGCCCCGTGTTAGCAGGCAGCCTTGGTGCCCAGTCACCCTGATGACTTGGGTTTTGTTGTTTGTTTGGTTTTTATTTGTTGTTGTTGTTCTTTCTTTCCTGTTTTGGCTTTCCACACAAAGGTCTGTTTTATACTTTCTCTTTTGATGCTGGTGCTGGAACCTGAAACTTCCTAGCACTCATCACAGAGCCTCAGCCTCTCCTTTCTTTCTTCAGAAAGAAAGCATGAAAAGCATCAGAAAGCATGATCATCCTATGTCTCCCTCTGTAGACTTGAATGAGGAGTGACCCTCTTGCATAGAGGGCATGTTCTGTGCACCCCTTCCCCCTGCCAGGGCCCTCCACCAGCCTCTGAGCTGCTTAGATTGTGACCTCTAATTCACCTGAACTAACCAGCCTCAGAATCCTTTTCATACCTACTGTGTGGCCTCGGGCAAGTTATGTAGCATCTCTGAGCCTTAGAGTGGATTAGGGAGTGAATGGAGAGGGCTTTGCACAGGCCTTGGCATACTGTCTGTTAGGGAATGCCACGGTTATCTGCATCTGAGCCTGGTAAGCTCAGGACCTACCCTCATGCTTGCCAGATGGAAGCAGTGGACAGGGGGAGGGGCTACTGCTGCTGCTGGTAAGTCAGACAGAGCTAGGGAAGAGCCCTAATGTTGGCACTTTGCCATTGGGCTGTGTGACCTCTCGGGCCCTGTTTTTGTTGGGTGTTACTACTTTAAGCCTCATGACAGGCAATTGTAGGGTCTCAGGAGCTCCTGCAGGGAGCCTGGTATCTGGTGTGTAGCTGTTACTTTGGGGAACTATGGAGGGAGGACTTGGCTCTAAGAGGGCCTGCTGGGACGAGAAACAGGGGCAATGTGGCAATGGTCCCTTCTAAAGGGAGACAGCACCATCAGCCCACTGCTGATCTGAGAGGGGGATGAGGTGGGGTATAGGGACAGAGGGCAGGAAGACTGGAACCAATTGTGCAATCTGTCTCTGGAGCTACTTTGGCACAAAAGGACACACTTGCTGTAATAGCGTTGGGTTGACAGAAAAGTCATTTCAGATATGTTCCTGGGTCAGGGGAAGTCTGGGGCTAGAGAAAGTTGGACCTGGGTCTGTACACCCAGGCCTTAGAAGTTCAGCCTACATATGCCCAGGTTCATCATCTTTAAAGGTGCAAGCAGTTCTCAGAGGAGAGTGTGAGGGCAGTCACCTCGGCTCCTCACCTTCCAGTGGGGAGCCATTGGGCTTGAGGCTGGAACTGAGATTCTCTGTGTTTGAGGGTGGAGGTGACTGCTCTTTCTAGAGGCCGGAAGGGGACCTTCCAGGATGTTGTAGTGCTGTCTCTAGGCAGATGCACGCAGACAAACTGTTCCTGGCCCCACAGAACAGACGCCTCAGGCAGCCCGAATGTGTCAGACGTGGCAGCTGTGGCCCTCCTGGCTCGCTAGAGAGGAGCTGGTTGTACCAGAAGATGGCCCTCAGTGGGGAATGCACACAGTCTTTTGGGAATGATTTGGGGGGTCATAAATTTTCGGTGGCATAGCAGTCCTCCAAGTTTTCATAACGCTGAAGCGTTTGGACTTGTCTGAGAGGGGAGGGCTCCACTCCGCAGTGCACCAGCTCTAGAGATTTGTTATTGCAAGGGGGAATTTTTTTCCCCTTAAGGTGGAATCTTCAAATTTCATGTTCTGCTTTAACTTGTTTTATTTCACCCGGAACACAAATAAAAATAGCCCACCATGCTATATGGGTTGAGTCGGGAGAGGAGTCCTTCCTCAGGAAGGACAGAATGTTTGTTGAGAACTTACTCTGTCTTGGCCCTAACCTGGGCTCGGTGGAATAAGTCTTTTGGACTAGGTCTCCAGCCCTGCTGGTCCCTGTCCAGGGATGGGTAGGACAAGTCAGTGACTTCAGGCTGAATCCCTGTGATGGTGCCCCTGAAATTTAGACATCCTGCAGACTGGAAAGGATGCAGCCTGCAGGGCTCCCAGCTTTGCTTTCTGGGGCTCACATGTCCTGAGCCTGCTCTTAGGGATCAGGGTTGAAGTTTATCTCCAGTGTCCAGAGCACTCTCCAACTCAAGTGGGGACTCAAGTGTGAGCAGGATTGCTGAGGGGGATGCTTGACATAGTTGGTTCTGGGGTTGACTGAAGTCTCCTAGGCACCTTGGCAGCCCTGTTTCCATGCCGACCATTGCCTTGCCACTCACAGGCATTTTCCCCCTATTCACTAACACAGCTCTCAAAGGGTGTCAAGGGAATGGCTCTCTGCTTCACACTGACTCATTTGCATTAATTTGCATATTCATTAAGCTACTCTGGATTCTCCCAGAATAGCCTGCTGACACAGTGAGTGCCTTGTCTCTTAATCTGCAGGACAGGATAAAAAGGGTCTGAGCTGCACCACACTGGTGAGGTATGGGCAGCACAGCTGCTGCTGAGCACAGGTCTTTGTAGGCTGACCTGGGATGTCTCTGAGGAACCCCACATAGGTCTGGATATGCGATATGCGGAGTTGGGCAGCCAGGGAGGGTGGATTCCAGTTCCACCCATTAGTCAGAATGTTCTTTGGGATGCAGGGTTGCAAGACGGATTCCTTTGTTTTTGACCCATTGTGGGGGTGGATTGTGGAGACACTAGTGTATGGTGAAGTCTGTGTCATCATTGTTTTCTTTCGGCACTGCATGAATCATGGCCACAGGAGTGTGGGCAGAGGGGTGCTCCTCACCGGCTCCAGGCTTGGCTTGGGCTCTGGTATTCTCTCCACATTCTCCTGCTGGATGTCGGCAAGGCAGCCTTGGTGGCCACATGCTTAAGGTGGAGGATGAGAGGGGCCCGGGCCTCCTCATGCTGCATGTGGCTGCCCCATACAACCTTCAAGGGGCAGTGACAGGAGAGAGAAACCCCTTAGCTCCTTTCACCCAGGGACGCTTAAACTTTTCTGCTTGGTAATCCTTTTTGCCTACTAAAGCTTGGGTGTGCAGTGGCATAGCATGGGAACTGAGCCACCACATGCTGCATGTGTGACCTCAGGTATATAGAAATATAAAAATAGTTATGCAAGCTGGGAGGTGGTGGTGCACACCTTTAATCCCAGTACTCGGAGGCAGAGGCAGGTAGATCTCTATGAGTTTGAGAACAGCCTGGTCTATGTAGTAAGTTCTAGGACAGCCAGGGTTACATAGAGAAACCCTGTCTCTCAAAAAGAAAATTACACAGATTAAGTATCTACTGATAGTAAATCATAAAAATAATTTAAATGCTTCTTTGGGATACATATAATTTTACCATATATTTTTTAAAAAAGCAGTTTTGACTACTAGTGACATGCTGTGTTTTTCAATTTTTGCATCAAGATTAAATATTGACTGAATGCTTTATACTGGAAAAAATGTAGGGCATCTTCAGTGTCTTCCAAGTTGATCAATATTTTGATTTTACGGTCATCAATGCTGAGAACACCACTTCACATGAATATGTAGCACAAAACAACAGAACTGTGTTTAAGGTCATTTCAGAAGTTGTTGCTCATTCTGCCCTAATTCCAATCCAAAAAAGTCATTTAAGGGGACCCAAGTCAGCAACTCAAACAATTTTATAAGTAAAATATTTCATGATACTGTCCAAATTGTCACTTATATCCTGAGGAATGACAGTAGGGAAATATAGAACCTTTGTTTCCCACAATTCCAACGTCATGCTTCTGTCAGAGCAGAGAGCTTCCGAGTGCAGAGAAGCCATGCTGTCCCTGGTTCCAGGTAGTGCTGGGTAGTGTTGTGCCCAGGGAGCACTAGCAGAGCATTTGACTTCATTATGCTTTGAATTTTGAATTGAATACTGGCAGTTGTGTGTTCAGAAAGATTTTACTGTTGTTACCAATTTCTTTTATAGCACTCATGTTTAGCTACACAGGCTGGTGTGGGTTGAGACCCACAATTTACAAAGCTCTGCTGGGTTCTGTTTGTCATAGCATCAAGGGATCACGCGACATTTGAAAGGTTGCTAGCCTTCTAAGGAAAACTTGTGGCAAATCCCATCTCTCACAACACTGTCCTAAACCCTTCTAATAGGACCCACACGGCTGCCTTCTGTCTGTGTCTGCTTCTCTCTTGTCTCCTGCTTCTGTTTTTGTATCACACTGACTTGCTTTCTGTTCTTGAATTATCCCATCCTGTTTTCTTCCCCAATTCTGTTCCTTCTGTTGGAAAAATCTCTTATACTGTCAGTCTATTATCTGTTACTGTCACTAAATACCCAAGTTTGTATGTTTTATAAAGAAAGGAGACTTTTCTAGCTCAGACTTTTGGAGGCTAAGTTCAACCAGTCTGGTGTCAGCCATCGAAAGGACCACAGTCTGGGTCACATTTCTGCACATAGATCATGGAAATGTGTGCAAAATAGAGCTGTCGTGTGACAGGCAGCCAGCAGCAAGAGAAAAAAGGGGGCAGTATAAGCAACCAGGAGTAAGAATCCTCCAAACACAGAAGCTTAAACAAGACAGAATGAGTGCACTTGGGAGCATTGGCAGTTTTTCCAGTTTATGGTCCAATAAGCTGTTATAGGACTTGGAGTTGAGCCTGGCACCCTCAGAAACACCCTGTGAGTTCAGGCTCATCTTCCCTCAGCCAGCTGTGAATGAGGATTGCCAAGAGGGGACACTGCCCATTCCTTCACAGAATGCAAGTGGCACTCACTTTTGACTCCCTTCGCTAATATTAGACCTCCCTGCCTTCCTGGGGCAACTTAATTAGCTGCAAGGGAGTATGGGAAATGTAGTCTCTGGAGCTAGCCAGACAGCAGTGTTCCCAGATAACACTTCCAGGAGTGTGAGGGGGAGGTGTGAGGACTTGTAGACAAGCTATGATCTATGCCTTGCAGCTTAGCCTCAAAAGTGCTTGGGGAAAGGTTTTCATATGTCCAATTGGTAGATAAAATTTATGTAATTTGAAATATTAAAGGATATGGCTCTACAACTCTGGAGGTAAGATGGAATTGGTGTGTACATGATTATGTACATCTCTGTATATACGGGTCTATACACACTGTGTGTGTCTGCGAAGGGCCTTGCCTCATTGGCTTACATGCCAGCATACTCTTTTTTATTCATATTCAACTCTTTCATAGTCAAACACCAGCTGAATCATCTACACTGGGCTTGGGTGGGTTCAATGCCTTGTGGGGATTGGCGAGAGCTCAGTATTCAGCTATAATGGTCATTCTGAGGAAAGCCTGGGGACCTGGTCCCCATCTGCCTGAGGGGCTTGCCTCAGCCAAGCTCCAGCCTCCCCCCTGACACATTGTTCACTCAATCCTAGAATATGGAACTCCATAAATAAGAAGTATTGTACTTTCTGGAAGCCAGCTGTGTGTATCAGACCCAGTGCTGTGCCAGGTTAATATTTTACCTCCTTTTAGCTCCATGTTGTGGATGAAGACACTGAGCCTGTGATGGTTGCTCTGAGCTGCTGCGTTGACTGTTGCTTGCTCTCAGGTGCCCTGTCTGGTGGGGGTCTGGACGGAGCTCCTTGGGCTCCTAGGTACCTTCCCGGTGTCTGGTCAGCCCACTTGCCAGGTGTCCCTCCTTCCTCTGGGCTGCCTTTCCATCCTATCACTTGCCTTGCTCCTGGCATTAGGCTCTGTGTCCTGGTACTGTCCTGGCCACTCAGCCTGGCTTCCTTGTCTCTTTGCATAGCTGTGGGCTTCCTTTCTGAAACTGGGCCCATCCTTAGCTTATGTCTATGTTTTCTCATTGTGTTCCTGTGAAGCTCTGGTTTCTCCTAGTGTGCCAGTACCACTAGAATCTTTACTAATTGTAGCCTGGGCCAAGGATGTCCTGAGCCAAGGATGTCTGAGGCAGAGGACACATCTGGGCCAGGATTGAACTCTCCAATTGGTAAGACAAGCAAATGAGGCTACTGGGTGCTGCTGCTGGGCTTGTGTGTGGCACAGCCATCTGGGACTGGCTTGGGTACCAGCCCTGCTCTTCCCGGAGGCCTTCCTGCCCACAGCTGCATCTGCCCCACCCCTGCCTGCAGAGGAAGAGGGAAAGAGGTGTGATCCTGAGTTATGTTCTAGGGATGCACAGAAGGAACCAGAGATCCTTGGGTGGAGGAGCTGGGTAGCATCTTGTGTCCATAGCCATGGCAGAAACAGATGTCATGGTCAGGGCTTCAGTCATAGACGTCTAACCTCTCTCTGGTGCCAACTTCTTCCAACTAGGCCCCGGATCCTACAGAATCTTCCATCTCCTAGCAAATAGCCCATCAGGTTATGAACCCATCAAGAGATGAATCGGTAAGGTTAGAGAAATGATCCAATCTCTTCCCCTACAGCCACACCATTGAGTGTTGTTGCTTTGGGAACAAAGCCTTCATCTTTGGGGCTCATGGTAGACATACCAGATCCAAACCATAACAGTCTCCAGCAGCCTCTATCCATGAAAGCTCTGCATGGAGAGAAACGTATCACCCACAGAAGAATGTGTATGCTCTAGGTGAAACGGGAAGCTCGTAAGGCCTGGTGGTCGGGGCAGAGGCAGTGGCTGGGGTGAGGTAGAGAGTCAGCAGGGAACATGCCAAGATGGCAGGCAGGGTCGTTTCTGAGGTCCTCCATCACCTGGGGCTCTCATGGGAATTTATATAGGCCTTCTCTCTCTGAGTTTCAGGGCTGAGACCTAAGGCTTCTTGGAGCTCTGGCTCTTTAGCTGGTGGTGTAGTGAGGAACTCTGGCTTCTGCACTGTGGGGCCTGGAGTCATCTTATGTGTGATGCAAGAGGCAAGCAGTTTCACCTGCCCCTGAGTGTGCTCATCCAGGAAGCAGAGTGGGAGGAGAAGCACTCAACCCCTCGCTAGGCTGTTGTGCAGACGAAGCCGATGCTGTGTGTGCAGAGGTCTGTGGCTGTGCAGGCAAGAGAAGGATGGTGGGCAGTCAACATTCTTTCTAGGAGTAACTATGAGAAAACACACTCTCAGGGGAGAGGCAGCCAGCCTTCGGTGGGGTCTGAACATCATACACTGACTTCAGGTAGCTCTGTATCTTCAGGCCTGAGGGTTTTATTTTTTTAACGTTTTATTGATTATTATTGATTCTTTTGTGTTTCACATCATACACTCGAGTCCTGTTCTGCTCACCTCCCTGCCCCCTCATATCTGCCCCTTGCTCTTACAACCTTCCCCCCTCCAATAAAACACACACACACACACATACACAAAGACAAAGCATAGAAAATGTCTCATCATGGAAGCTGGAGTATGTCCTATGTGTCTCATAGTATATCCCTTTGCCCGCACATCTTTGCTTGCAAATGTTCATTGCAATGAATCATTGGTCTGGTTTTTGTGACACCATCAATATTGGATCCTCACTGGGATTCCTCCCTGTCATCCTGTTGCTGCCCTGGGTCATGGAGATTCTGCTTTTTGGATTAATAGAACGTGTCCCAACCATTCACAGATGATGTAGATTTTGGGGTGGGCCAACTCAGAGCCCTGGATCTGGGCCTGGGGGCAGCTGAGCTGGTCAAACCACCCCCCCCCCTTTCTCCCTTAGCCTCATCACCAGGGCGAGCTCTCCAGCACTGCTCCAGCTAGTAGGCCTAAGTCTTAGCCCAAACCTGTGGTCAACTAACAGGTAAGGACTCTGGGGTTTG
The DNA here is from genome assembly GCF_947179515.1 of Apodemus sylvaticus. Classification (NCBI taxonomy): domain Eukaryota; kingdom Metazoa; phylum Chordata; class Mammalia; order Rodentia; family Muridae; genus Apodemus; species Apodemus sylvaticus. The sequence continues at coordinate 122,198,357 of NC_067473.1, forward strand.
GGAGGTGTATCTGACAATGGGCAGACTTAACTTGGCTGGGCCCTGGGAACAGGCAAAGAATTTGTACATTGATAGGAACCCCATGGGCTAAGTGAGCTGTCCCTGGCACCTGCTGGTAACAGGCTGATGGGTGGGGAGTGGGCTGAGTGCCCAGGAATCCAGTCCATTGCCACGGCCAGTGCGTCAGGTCGGTGGCCGGCCAGTGTCTGCTCAGCCTCCGTCAGTCAGGCGCCACAACTGAGACTTCTACTGGGGGAGTGGGCACGGCTCTAATTTATTTCATGCTTGTCTTAATTTTCAATTTATTTTTTCATTTAATTTTTTTTTTTTTGCATCTGAGCTATGATCACATGGTTCAGAAATCAAAAGTTTAATAGGTGTGGTAAAGTCAGCTTCCAGCTGGTGTCCTGCCACCTGGCTGCTCTCAGGAGCCGGGGCGACTTACTGTTCAACAGCCACAGTAATAGCTTTATGTATGGGATATCTTTTTTCCAGGTAATGTGGCAAACACGCATAGCAGGCTTCTATCACTTAACCTTATTTTAAGCCAGCTTTCTATCTAAGTGTAACTGAGAACAATATACCACCACCTCCTTTCAGTGGGAGTGGGGGTTGGGGAGGGTATAGCACCCAGGACAAGGTATGGCTGCTATTTCTGCTTGCTCTGAGCTCAAGGCTCAAGATCCCATTTGGGGGTCTTCTGGATGTTAGGAGGGGCTAAGCACCTCAGAAAACAGTGCAGGGCAAAGACCATAGGGACTGAAAAGACTTGGGGAGAGAAGGACCTTCCATCCTCACAGCTCAGCCACCACCAGCCCAGCTGGCCATCATCCATCCATCCCAGCACTTAAAGGGGTACCGAAGGCTCAAAGGGAGAGAGGTCTTAAAATTATCTATGTGTGGCAGATCCTGGATAAGGCCTTGTGTCCCAGGCCCTTGTCTGCAGCTAGGGGACAGCAGGACAGCCTTTGGGACTATTTCTCAAGCACGTTCTTCTCTAATCCTGATCAGCTTCTTCTTTGACTCAAATTCTTCTCACTTAGACCTGTTTCATTATCTCGTCTAGTTTGATGCTGTATAGTTGCTTATAGTATTCCACTGTTTTCTGTTTTCTGAGTATAACAAATTTGTATTTTTTTCTTTCTTCCGAATCCTGGGAGTTTGGGGGTATTACATCTTTGTTTTCACTCATTCAAAGCATTGTCCAACTTCCTCTCTGATTCTCTGCCTAGTAACAAGTGTGGTTTAATAGCCATGCCTCCGCAACTTTCCAAAGCTTCTATCACTGAAATGTAAGCTTACTCCGTGGCACCTGGAGAACATCCCATTGTTTCTCTGTTCAAATGTCTTGAACGGGCCTTATGACTTGCCACAAACAGCCTTTCATGGAGTGTCCCCTGTGCATTCCACCAGCGGGTGGGGCCTTGTAGAGCTATGGGGTCTGCTTGATTTACAGTCCTCTCCACCCCATTGATTTCCTTTTGATCCTCTGCCTGGTTGCTGTAGACATTACCGAAAGCAGGAAGTTGTAATTTACAGTTGTTTTGGTTCAATTGCATACTCTCATCTTCAAGTCTGTCAGCTTTTCTGCCATGTAGTTGGGGCGCAGTTAGGTGCACACACATTTATAATTATTGGATCATTCGGATGAATTGACCAGCCCCCACCCCACACACCTTTTATTTTTTTTAACCTCCACATATATTTTTTGTTTTAAATTTTTGTATCGTATTTTGTAGCTATGTGTATGTCTGGTGTTTGTGTCTGGGCATATACACATGAATCCTGGTGCCCATGGAGAAGGCCAGAGGCATGGGGTTCCCCTGTAGTTGGAGGCATGAGCAGTTATAAGCTGTCTCATGTGGGCACTTGGAATTGAACTCAGGTCCATGTTAACCACTGAGCCATCTCTACAGCATTATTCCCCCTACCCGACCCCTTCTTTTAAATCCAACTGTTAGGACTTGGGTATTCACAATAGTCTCATGTGTTTGAACAGTTGGTCCCAGCTGCTGGCACTGGCACTGTTATAGGATGTGGAACCCTTAGGAGGAGGGGCCTTGCTGGAGGAAGTGGTTTCCTGGAGAACAGACCTGTAAGTTCTAGCCAGGCCTGGCTTCCTACCTGAGTCGTACTCTCTGTTTTCTGCCACAGGTGATATTTTTTGCTCTCTCTGGTTTGTAAGCCTTGTATCAATGCCCTAGGCAGATCTGTAGTACTCTACGGAAGAGCAGGGCAAGCCCACTCTGTTCTTGTTCCTGATGTGGGAGGAAACACTTGCACATTTTTCTCACGATGATGGCAGTGGGTCTGCCTTACAGTCCCCTTGCTCTGCTGAGGCTCCTCACATGGCTGTAGTGGGTCTGTCTTACAGTCCCCTTGCTCTGCTGAGGCCTGTTCCACCTACGTCTACTCTGATCAGGGCTTTTAACACTGAGAGATGTTGAATGCATCAGATGCTTTTCCTACATTTGTTGAAGTGATCAAGTAATTTTTTGTCATTCCTCCTGTTAAGATGACATGCTATGTTGAAACACTGTTTCCTCCCTGAGAAGAAACCCACTGGATCATTGGGATTCCTCTAGATGAGCCACTGAGTTTAACCCATTTGTATTTTGTTGGAGATTCATGTGTCTTTGTTCACCAGGGAACAAAGCATTGGTCCATAGCTTTGTTTTTTAAATTCATTTTCTTGTGCCCTCTGGTTTGGGTAATAGAGTTAACTGTCCTCAAACAATGGGCATTGAAAGGGGTTTCTCCCTTTCTACTCTGTAGAATACTCTGAGAAGCATCATGTTAGTTCTTTAAAAATCTGTTGAGGGTCTGGATTATGGTTCTGATAGTAAAGTAGTCTGAGGAGCTCAGTTTGAACCCCTAGCACTCACATAAGAAACTGGGTTTGATGACACACATCTATAATGCCCGTAGTGGGGAAGCAGAGACAGGAGATCCCTGGAGTTCACATGGTTTAGCTGAATGGTGAACTCCAGGCTCCGTGAGAGACCCTGTCTCAAAGGGAAAGGTGGAGAGCATCTGATGTTTGCTAGAATTCATCAGAGAAGCGATCCAGCTCCTGGCTTCTATGCGTTGGGAGACTTTCTTATTGTCCAATCTCATTGTTATTCATCTGATCAGGTTTTTAAAAAAATATCTTATTTCAATTTTAGGAGATCATTTATGTCCATAAATTTGTGCATTTATTCTGGGTTATCTAATTTTTTACAATATAGTTTTCTAAGATAATCTTTAATTCTTGAGTATCTGTTGTAATATCTCCCTTTTCATCTCTTTTTATCTGGACTTTATCTTTCTAGGTTAGTCTAGATAAAGTTTGTTTGCCTTATCTTTTCAAAGAACTGTTTGAAGTTTCATTATCCTATTTGATTTGTAGACTTTCACTTCATTCTGCTCCAAGTTAATTATGGATTTTATTTGTTCTTGATTTTCTAAGTGCTTGAGGTGCAACTTTAAGTTACTTATTTGATTTTTAAAAATCCAGGCACTATTGCTATAAACCTAGGGCCTTATGGTAGTTGGAACTTTGCTGTTAAGCTGTACCCTAAGCCTGCTTTGCATTGAGTTTTGTATAAGATGTGCAATTAGTTCTAGTTGCTCTGTCTAGGAGTTTAGTTGGGAGGATGATGTTTCTGCATTTCCCTCATAGACCAGCTATCCATAATCAGGGCTATTTTGGAGTTCTCTGGTCTGTTCCTTCCTTTGTTCTGCATGCTCTGAGTCCCCAGCGTTCCATAGTCATCATTAGCAGACTGTGTCTTTACCTGATACTTTCTTTTTATTTCACCAGTGTTTGTGTACTGGGCTTTCCTCATTCTCTTATATTAAGCCAACCTGTGCTCTTACTGTTGAAGTGAGTTTCTTGTAGAAAGCATACAGTTGTGCTGTGTTTGCAACTATTGTGGGAATCTGTCTTTTAATTTGCATCTAATGCAATGCTTTGTCTCTTGGATCCTAAAGTTTGTAGCTGGGGTGTTTTCGCTTACCTTTCACTGTCCTAATGCTGTTTCATATATGAAGCAGCTGTCTACCTGTATTTTGAGAGTAGAATGGGCCACCGTTTTTCTCCGTTTTGTCCTGTGTGAACAGTTTTAGTCTTCCTTAGTTCCTTTGCTTGCTGTTCCTTTCTACCCTGTCAGGATGGAACCTTGCAAAGTGTGGAGCCTTGTAGAGGGTGGAGTCTTGCAGTGGGTGGATCCTTGCAGAGGGTGGAACCTGGCTGAGAGATATATTCAACTTCATTACGTAGACATAATAGTGTGTGATTATACAGCCACAGTTTCTATGAGCTATGGGTTGTGGGCTACACATGCCCCAAGGTGATTATAAATTCATCTCAATGAAAAGCAACAAAGGGCTTAAAACATTGTGAAGTTTGTTTGTTTGCTTTTTTTGTAATTCAGTTTCTGTGTTTGTGAGGCTAAGCTGTGTAGACAGACATAGACAACAATATCATATTGCCGAGTCAAAGACTGGACATGCCTGCTTAAACCATTAGTAACACTGACCCAGATGCCACTTGGTGTGTGCCACTGCAATTTCCTTTCGTAACTGTTGTCTGATGGTAATTTGTCTCATTTCTCTAAATCACATACTTCATTGACATACATTGCTGACAGTTGTGATGGTGGCTCTGCTGGACTTCTCCTATAGAGATATAAAGATGTGTCTTCCGAGGCTAAATAGGGAAGTGTGTTGCTTAATTTCCAATTGGCTGGAGAGTCTCCAAATGAATTCTTTGTTGTTAATTTCCAATTTAATTTCTTCACAGTTAAAGAAGGAAAGTTGTAAGATTTCAGTTTTCTGAATGTTTTGAGATTTGGTGTATGGCCTGGTGGAATTCAGTCCTAAGGCATGTTCCCTCTGAGCTTGAGATGAATCTTCCAAAGCTGTTTGGATGAGTCTTCTGTCATATGCTTCTCAGTTTATAGTGCTATTCTGTTATCCTCCACACCATTATTGAATTGTGTCCATTTCATATTTGGGGCTCTTAGAAGCAACTATGTTTATAATTGTTACATCTTACTGATAGATTGACTCATCTGTCTCTACAAAATGTTCTTATTTGGTTCTAAAGCTAAGTTCTCCTCTCTAACTATTATAGTAAAATTGTCTATTCTTCTGACTGTAATTTTTATTTCTTTTATTTTGAAGTGCTTGCTTAGTGTCTATACATTTGTATTTCTTCCTGTAGTTGAGTATTGTATTATCCTGATACATCTATTGTTAGCTCTGGCAATATTTCTTGTCATAGAGTTTATTAATTTATTTATTTCTGATACAGTGATTGAGCTTCTCTGCTCTGTAGCTCCAGTTCTTACAGTGTAGGTTTTTCCCTGTTCCCCAAAGCCTGTTTGTCTTCTGTTGGAGTTCTCCTTTGCTGTCAGTCCAACAGTCTTTGTATCTGGGTGTTCAGATCGCTCGTTCTGTGTAATTACGAGCTGTGGTAAAGTTTGCCACCTTTAAAAAATGTTTTATGCATGAAAATATTTTGCCTGCATGTGTGGCTCTATACCACATACCCACTGTGGCTGCAGAGGCCAGAAGAGGGCATTGGAGCCCCTGGAAGTGGAGTTGACCAGCGGTTGTGAGCACCTCGTGAGAGCCGAGAGTCCAAGCCACAAGCTTCTGCAAGAAGAACAAATGCTCTTCACCACTGAGCCCAGTCCCTTTAAGTTATTTTTCTAATTGTTGCTCAATGTATTTCAGTATGCATCTTAAACAACTACAATTCACATCAATGTAATTGACTGACTTAAAATGAGTGAGGCATGACCTTTGTTCCAGTGGAGGCTTGTTTATTCCACTCTCCTTTGTATTATTATTTACATATAATTTGTGCAAAATTTCACTATATTTTGTATTTTATACTCACAATTTGGTGTCTGCTCTAAACCAAACAACACAGTATTATGATATTGTAATTATAATTATTATTATCACCACCATCAATGTGTGTGTGTGTGTGTGTGTGTGTGTGTGTGTATTGCACTCGTGTGAACATAAGAACTCATGTGTGGAGGTCAGAGAACAACTTTGTAAAGATGGTTTTTCCCACTGTTTTAGGTTGTCAGGCTTGTGTGACAGTGGGGAAAGAGGAGACAGGTCCTAGCACAGGGGTAACACTCCTGTAGCATGCAGAAGCCCCAATCCCTACTCTCAGCACTTAAAAAAGTGAAAAAAGAATTGAGAAATACGTTTTTAGAGCAATTTGTTCGCCATTTTTGCTGTTTTCTTATTGCTTCCTGGAGGTTTTTAATAACTTCTGGAGTCTCCTTTTAGCCTGAAAGACTCCTCACAGAACTTTATTTAAGGGTGAAAGTCATCAATGCACTCTGTGAGTTTTTGTTTACCTGGGAATGTTTCTATTTTGACTTGAAATTTGGAGGATAGTTTTGCTGGATATAGAAGTCTTCGCTGGAGAGATTCTGCCTTCATCACTTGGCTCTGGCTCCTCTCCTCATGGTCTTCTGTTCCTGAGGAGAAGCCAGCAATTGTCATACCACAGAACAGGACTTTTCTCTTCCCCTCTGCCTGCATTAAGATTTTCTTCTTCTTTTCTCCATGTCACAAGAGTTTGGTGATCTTTCTCTGTGTGTTGCCTTGCACGTTCCCAGTGGGATGCTGAGTTCTTTGATATACAATGTATCTGTTATTTGGGGTGTTTGGGCCATTTTTCCTCCTCTTCTCTGTTCTTTTGTCTGTGCTGTTTGAAACTCTTGTTACATACTAGCAGGCCTTTGAGGTGCTGCTCATTTCTTCTCATTTCTCCTCAGTCTATACTTGTTTAGTTCCTCAGCTAGAGTGCTCGGCTTCGCAAACTCCATGTTTGCCGATTCTTTTATCTGTGGTCTCAAATCAGCTGTTACTCTCATCTGGTAACTTTTGTTTTATTTCAGTAATTGCATTCTCCAACTCAAGAACTTCATTTTGTTTCTTTTTAAGGTGATTTATATCTCCTAATCAATATCCATTTTTTAAATTTTAAATTTTTTTATCAATATCCATTTGTATTGATCCGCTATTGTCATTGTCTTTTTAGTTCTTTAAATATACTTTGTTGCCTTTGAAGTTTTTTTTTTTTTAGCTAAGCAAATTCAAGGGATACCCAGCAATTTTTGTTGTGTTGTTGTTTTTCTTCCTGAATGTTGATTGTACTTAATCATTTTTCATGTCCTATAGTTTGCTAAACATTTTAGATAATATAGTAACTCTGTGTAGGCATTTGGCTTAGGTCACTAGAGAGGATTCCTGAGCATATCACCTTATGATGCAAGCTTTGCATGCTGCAGCCTCAGTCACCTGGGCCTCACTTTTGATAGCACATCACAGTGAGACCCATGGAGGGCAAAGCAGCTCACTTTGTCATGGTGGTATCATCCTTGTGTCCAGTTGGCTTAAAACTCAGCCAGCAAAGCCAAGCATGGAGACACAGGCCTGTGACTTCAGCATTTGGGAGACTGAGACAGGAAAGTTATGAGTTTGAGGCCAGCCTGTGCTACATAACAAGGCAGTCTCAAAAATAAATGGATAAGCAGGAAATAAAGCCTCTTGTCCAGCAATTGCATAGGTTTTTTTCTGGAGCACTTTCCCCTAGGATGCTTTTCTAATAGGATGTCACAGTCTTGTGTTAATTAGCTCTCTATTACTATAGAAAATACCTGAAGCAATCAATATTAAAAGATGAAAGGCTGCTTTTGGCTGGCAATTTTAGAGTTTCCAGTTTCTGGTCAGTTGGTGCAGTTGCTCTTAATCTAGCAGTGTGGTGACAGTTCATGGTGGGGAATCCTACTTTTCTGATGGTTAGGATGGGGGAGAGGAAAGGAAGATACCAGAGTCCTCCTGTTCCCTGCCAAGGGCACATCATTCGACCTCACCTTCTCCTACTGGGGTCCACCTCTCACATTCTCACCACATTCCTGTGGTGCCAACCTGGGAAGAAACCTTCAACACAAGGCCTTTGTGAGCTCTCCAGATCCAATCCACAGCAGATCCTACCCCAACTGCTGCCTCTTCAGGATGTCTTCCCATCACCCCATCTAAGAGGACTCTCCCTGTCTCTGTATCACACCTACCTCTGGGATTGTTGGTGATGTTTGACTCTCCGTGAGAGGAAACTCCTCATGTAGGAACAGTGTGTTCTGGTCACATGGGACACGCGGGGCAGGCACCATGATGCCACAGCGCAGAGACACAGCACAACACATCGCACAGATGAAGCCATGAGTGAATTAGAGGCCTACCATCTCAGAGTACTTTCATATAGTGTCTTTATGGAAGCCTGAGGCTTCCATAGGAAAGGACAGATAGGGACATTGTGTGGACAGATTCAGACCTGTCTAACTCTCTATTCTGTCTGTCTGTCTGTCTGTCTGTTTTGTTTTATGAGCCAGGCGTGAGCAAAACTGACTGAATTCCATACTGTTTGGACTAACTGTTGCAGAAGTTTAGTTTGTTGCTATGTATTGTCATGCTAAATACTGGCCCTGGTTGCCTCAGGGACAAGAATCTTCACATGCACGGGATGCTATGTGATCTTGCTCCTTAACTTAAAACTATTGGTTGACTAAAGATGCTGACAACCTGGAGCTGGGCAGAAGAGAGGTGGGCAGAGTTTTCACTCCTGGGCTTGGGGTCTGAGGAGGGCAAGGAGGGAGAGGAGAAGGGAAGGTGGAGAGAGAAGGCATCATGGAGTAAACTATCGTGAGAATTGGCCATGAGACCTGCCCAGTGGGAGTAGGCATGGCCCAGAAGAATCATGACAAGTCATATTTCAGGGTTATTAATAACTTAGAGGGTAGCTATCTTTCCAACTGTAATGCTTTAAAAGCTTACCATAAATATAAAGGTTTTGTGTCTTTTATCTGGTGATTGAATGATCTAGGGAGGGGCAGAAACATCCGATTGAGATTCAATAATTAATACAACAAACTATATATCCTATATATACCTGTTGGATTACCTGGGATATTCAGTTAGATTCTATCAGATCTACTATAGAATATAATTGAATATCTTATATAATCTAAAAGATCCTTCTAGGCAGGAACAGTACAGGGGCATACTAAAAGCTCTGGGAGCACTAACTATAACTTAAAATAATGGTGTGTCTTTTGAGACAATAATGTACAAATACAACTAGAATATAACAGTGTGTACATCATATTCATTCATTCATTCATTCATTTATTCATCCATTCATTCTGACACTATAGAAATAAGAGCATGCTTCATTTTTTAAAAGATTTCTTTATTTAATAATTTTTAATTTTTTAAAAAAAATATGTATGTTTTGCCTGCATGTGTGTAAGTATACCACATGTGGATGTACCTGGTACTTGCAGAGGTCAGGAGAGGGTGTCAGAAATCCTGGAACTAGAATTATAGCCAGATAAAAGCTACCACATAGGTGCTGGGCTCTGAGGCTGTCATTTTGTCATCTGTAAAGAACAGCAAGTGCTTTTAACTGCTGAGCCATTTCTCTATTCCTTGTTTTTATTCTCTCTCTCTCTCTCTCCCTCCCTCCCTTCCCCCCCTCTCTCTCTCTGTGTGTGTGTGTGTGTGTGTGTGTGTGTCTGTGTGTGCGTGTGCATGTATGTGGGTAACCTCAGAGGCCAGAAGAGGGCACCTGATTCCCTGGAGCTGGAGTCACAGGCAGTTGTGAATTACTCAATAAGGAACTGAACTCGGTCCTCCAGAAGAACAGCACGTGCACGCCTCACTGCTGAGCGCCCTCTCCAGCTCCCCTTCTACATTTTTTTTGTTACATAATCTGTGAGGTGTTGGTTTCAGCATCCTCCATGGATTGCAAACCCCACAGCTGCTCAAGTCCCTCATCTAATGTAAGGTATTTGCACAGAAACTCCAAATGTTCTCCCACATACTTGTAAGCAACCATAGGTGCCTTGGAGCACAAAATGTGAGGTAAAAGGGCTTGCAGATTGCGGCTCTGCTGACAAGAAGTTCACATGCTCAGAGCTGATGCCAGTTTTTAAAACGGTGTTTCATCTGCTCTTGGGTGAGTTGCAGATACAGAACTGGGGTTACATAGCGTCATATAACTTATCATGCACGCAGTGTGCTTGATGTGCTGTTGGGCAACAATCTATAAGTCTAGCCTACTATTATAAGCAGTGTGAGGGGGACAGCAGCTATCTGTAGCAAGCCACCTGCAGCATGCTGTGGCATATGCCAATCTGCCACTCCCATGAACTTCTAACCTCCAGTAGGCAGGTGAGTACCAGCTTCCTGTGGGATATGAGACCTGTCTTTGACCACTAAGACTAAGATAAAGCTTATGTCTGGCTCTGGTCCTGAGACCATCACTGTGCCTGTGGGACTCTGCTCCTCATCTGCACAAAGGAGAGGCAAGCTCTGGGGTGGGTGCGTGCAAAGGCTGAGGAAGTGACAGTTAATGAGAACCCTTTGGGTGTCACTGGGTTTTTACCACCATACCACGAAGCCTAGTTACCACCATGCAATTTCTGTGAAATAGTGTGGTTTGTGCTTGTAACCCACACATCCCTTTGTTCATGTACATGCTAGAGTGCTCACAATGCCACAGCAGCATACAAGCTAGAGTATGCTTAAGTGCTGCTCCCTGTATTGTGTAGCGATAATGACATGGAGAAATGCTGCTAAATAGCTGTTATGCCGCATTGTGTAGATAATGACACAGAGAAAGGTCCGCGCATGCTCAGTGCAGGCTTATAAGGCACATGAAGTGCGTGCTGTCTCAGGCTTCTTTGCCATCCACGGCTGCTCAGGAAACCCTGGAGTATGTGGGGTAGCCTATGTTCAAAGTTTTATAGCCAGGGCTGGTGCAGCCGCTCCAGCCCGTGATGCTCCACACCTCTCTCTGCTAGCGATAGATAGCATTTGGGCACTCATGCTTTTGGGGATGTGTGGAGCCAGGGGAGGGGCTGGAATCTTGCCAGGGTAATTCTGGACTTTATAGATGAGGCCATTCAAAGTGTGACAGGAATGCCAGCCCTTGCTCCACGCTGTGCTCAGGGGTGCCTGTGTAGCAAGGGTGGCTCTCGCTGAGGCCAGCTGCTGTCCTGACACAGGTATAGCGCCAACACGTGCTCTTTCTCTAACACACGCCTCTCCAGTCTTTTTATGGCGTGGTTTTCTTGAATAAACACGTTCATTTGTTCCAGAAATCAATGTATGCGCTTGGAGAATGAAGGAGCTGGTGTGTGGTAGCTTGTCTGTGTAATTCTGAGAGCTTGAGCACAGAGAGTCAGAGACTGCTGAAGACCACTGTAGGCCCAGCCCCGGCGGCACGAATCCACTTAGGGCTTGTTTTCGGAAAGTTGCTTCCTGAAGCTCATCTCAGGCTGACCTCTGTCAGGAAGTGTAGAAATGCCGCCGCCTTGAGCGTGTCCTGTGAGCATCTGCACCCCCTGGCCCAGCGGGACCTCTGTGGGAGGGAGGCTCTGTTATTTACAGAGCAGTCCCAGTGACAGAGGAGCAGTCTGTCTGCCCAGGACCCTAACCCGACCTACATCGCAATGCCCTGGGGAGCATTTCTCTAGGAGGGGATGGGGTCAGAAGCCCCCATGGAGACTTTTCAAAGCCATAATAAAGATATCAGGAGGGAGATCTGTCAGGTGGACCCTGCTAGGCTATCGAGGGGGCGGGCAGATGGTGTGGAGAAGGCCGGCCTAAAACCAGATGTTGTGCTTCCTGAGAATAGACATGTCAGGTCTTCAGGGCTGTCAGGTGCCCCCTCATTAGCCCATCAGCCTCCCAGAAGCCACAGCACTCTGACATCTCACTCAGCATGACACCTGGCAGGGACCCAGGTCCACAGCTGTCCCCTGTGGCCAGTGCTTCCCTCTTTGCAGGAAGGAGGAGGAGGAGGTGGGCTCCAGGGAACATGACAAGCCTCAGTGGCAGAGACCGCAGCAGGTGACAGTTCAGGGGAGAATCATCAGGCTTCGAGCTGTGGAGACTGCCCGAGTGTCACCAGCCCTGTGTCCTTGGCCTGCACTGGCCCTTTTGTGCCTTGGAACTGTCCTTCTTCTAAGCACATCTGCTTCTTAGCAAATGGAAATTTGATAAACTATCTTAAAAAACACCCAGGGAAATTGCACATAAACTCCCATCAACCTGTACAGTGAGTGAGAGGCAACACAAACGGATTTTACTTCCTCTGTCTCTGGGCCTCACCTCTGTCTTCTTGGTTAGTAGGTGGTGAGACCAGTATGGAGGACACCAGAGACAGACAAGTACCAAAGGGTGATTTTCTCTGTAATGATCAGGACAGAAGAGAGGCTTATCTGTTATGTCAAAAAGTTCCTGGGCCCAAAGACCCACCAGTGTCTGCTCAACACTCACACAGTTGACTCTGTTAGCAGCGGTCCACAAGGTTTTACTAACACACACACACACACACACAAACACACACACAGTGGTGGTGACTCTTGGGCAAGCACCGCTCTCTTTCCTAGGTGGGTTATAAGAAGATATTCATGTACCTATCATGAATGAAATGCACAGTAGGCACCTCAGTTCATGGGTTCTCTTTTGCTTCTAAGGAGAGTCTCTGTGGTGGAAAGAGCATGCATTAGTGTTTTCTCAGCACCAACACACAGTAGGTTGGCAGATGCTTCATTTGCCTGCCTGGGTGTTTAACTCAGGGAAACTGAGGCCAAATATATTTCATCCGCTCAAATGCCAAGATGTGCTTGGGGTAGCCAATAAATTGGTAGCTTTTCGCTGGCACTAGATGTCACTGGGACTCAGGTTTGGCTTGGAACAGGGAGACAGAGACCCAGCCAGGACAATCAGAGCCACTCAGCCTTCCCATGGTGCCATTTCATATGCAGGGAAGTGACTCCAGCCCTGGAGAAAGCTAAGCCTGCCTTGGAGCCCTTGAAAGAGTCTGAGTACTGACCCCAGGCCCATTGAATGCTTCTGCCTCTGCAGAAGAGCAGGAAGGAGGAGGAGACGAGCGCTCACTGCACAGGCCGAGGTTGTTCCTCTTGCAGGGCGCTCCTTGGCCTAGACGCTGTAATTATGCTGGGTAATAACAGGTCCTGTATCTCCTATGCCTGTCAGGGGGAAGAATCTATCTTATCACTAATTGCAGGGTTGGCGGGCTCTGAATGTCTCTTTCCGCTAGCCTGGGCCTTTCCTGGGGGGAGCTGGCAGGGCTTTCTGAGTTAACGCTGCTCGGGCCTGGGTGCAGGAGAGGTTGGAGAAGGGTGAGGCGAGCTACAGGAGCCTCCCTTGTCCTGGTCTGAGCCTGCAGCTCTGCCTGAGCTTTGACGTAGCTTCTCGGTCCATCTTCCCTGCTCTGTCCCTTACAGTCAGAAAACACGCAGCTGGACTGGAATCATGTCCCCACCGCTCCCACTTCTGTGAGAGACAAGACAAAGCTCCCAGGATGGCCAGCAGGCCAGCATCATCAGCCTCAGCCTGTAAGTATCGTCCAGGCTGCTGGCTTCCCTCTGTTTCCAGAGTACCCACGCCCTGTTCTCACCCAGGGCCTTTGCACGAAAGCTGTTGCGCCTGCCTGTGACTCTGCCTGCATCTCCGCCACTTCCTGGCCTCCTAAGTCCTGTCGTGGGCGCTCCCTTCTCGGGAATGCACTCCAAAGCCCCCAGCACTCGCTGCCCACCTGTCCTGCTTTATCTTGTTTTTCTTGTTAGCTCCTCATCTTCTCAACCACCATATATTTTACTAATTACTGTCTCCCCCACCCTACAATGCTGTCAGCTTCATGAGTTCAGAGGCTGTCTTTTGGCTGGTTCACTACTGTATCCCTACTACCTCAGACAGTGTTCATCACACAGTAGGTGCACACTGGTAACCCAGTTGGCTTGCCTCACTGCTTGCTGGGTCCCTGCTTCAACTGAAGTTGTTGCTGTCAAGAAGGTCCTTGCCAAGTCCTTTCCTCCAGGAAGCCAACCAGGACTCCAGTGCATCTGACAGGCTCTGTTGGAGACAGTTTCTTTGTCCAGATACTGCCTCTGTCTGAATCTGTCACCATGGACTCCTCTGGGGCTGGGTGATTCTCCTCTGAGTCTCTAAGAACTGCCTGAGCCTGGGGTCCAGGTAGGAATGAGGCAGGGAGTAAAAGGCTAGGTGTGTTGAGGAACAATGCAGTAAGACAATAAATAGTAGGCCCTGGATCTAATCCCGAGCCCCTGGTGGTCAGACCATGTGCTGAGCTCCCAGGCACCCATCTGCCTATCTGCAAATGATCCACGAGGCTGCCCAGCAGGCACTGCTCACGACTTCCCTATTGTACCCCACACAGCAGTTCCTTTAACTAATGTGAGGTCCAAAATTTGGTAGCGTACTCTGGTTTGAATATGATCTGTCCCTTTGAAGTCATACATATGTGGGTTGAAAGGTGGCAGGACTTTGAGAGGTGGTACTTAGGAGAGATTAATGCTGTTCTCATGGGACTGGGTTAGTGCCTGCAATTGTGGATTGGGTTAAAAGGGGGCTATCAGCTTTGTCCCTTCAGGGTGTTTGTTTTTCTGCTTTCTGCTGTGTTGTAACACAGCACAGGGTCACCACCAGGTGTGGCCGTGCACTCTTGGACTCACAGCCTGTAGAACTGTGAGCTCCTTTATAAATTACCAAGTTTCCTGTGCTTTGTCATAGCAACAGAAGATAGGCTAAGACGTAATTGTCTTTAGCAAAAAAAAAAAAAAAAAAAAAAAAAAAAAATAGAAAAAAAGAAAAGAAAAGAATTCTACTTATTTTTTAAAGCATCTACTAGCTTTATATTTGTAAAATTTGTTTGTATTTACTTTTTAAGTGATGAATACTGAAGATCTATCTTTGTAGGGCAGATGGAATATACAGAGAAGAGAAAGACAGGGCCGTTCATACATCTTGGTCCTTCGCACAGTGATGTCTCTGCACAGACTCTGGGACTGATATCCATCCCTTCCTGAGGCCCAGGTCCTGAGAGGGTGGCCGGAGGCATGGATTCAGCACCCAGGCTGCCTTATCTTCACTGTGTGTCTTTGGGAAAGCTGCTACATCTCTCTGAGTTATAGCTTTCTCATTTGTGAAGTGTGGGTGAGGATGTAAAGGAAAATGCAATCACAAGGCTGAGTGTGAAGACAGGAGAGAGGGTCTCAGAACCCCCTGAGGGTGGCGGGGTTTGGGGGATGTTTATGGCTCAGGCATGGGGAAGCAGACTGTCGGGAAGAAGTCATCAGTGAACTGCCTGTAGTCAAGTGTCACCAGCTGTGATGAGACAATCTACACGACCAAGGTGTTATCAACACATCTAAAATGGGTGAAGGGGCCATTCTTTTTCTCTTTCCCTTTTCTTTCTTCTCGTGTGGTACAAGGGCCTGAACAGAGGCTCTTAAAAAAAAAAAAAAAAACAAAAAAAAACCAAACAGGTCTCTCAAGATTCTTTTTTTAAAAAAGATTTATTTATTTATTATATGTAAGTACATTGTAGCTGTCTTCAGACCAGAAGAGGACACCAGATCCCCATTACAGATGGTTGTGAGCCACCATGTGGTTGCTAGGATTTGAACTCAGGACCTCTGGAAGGAGCAGTCAGTGCTCCTAACCACTGAGCCATCTCTCCAGCCCCCTGAACAGAGACACTCCTATATATGCCAGGCATGTGCTATGCCACCAGGCTGTACCCCAGCCACTGAAGTGGTGGAATCATTTCAGGCCAGTAAGTCAGAGCGATACAGTGAGCTTCACCCGCTATAGTAATCACTCTGCATGCCCAGGGCTCTGCAGAAAAGCCAGTGAGAGCATAGCCTGGGACCTTCATTGCTGCTTCATCCCCAGCATGAGGCTGAAGTGACCACTGAGAAAGTCAGGCCGGCAAGCTTGTCACCAGGCAGACCCTCTGACACCTTCCGGTACCGATGTTTGCAAGGAGCTGAGGCCTCAGTGGGTGGACAGTGTAAGGACAGTGAGCAGATGATTCCTGTGCCCAGAGTCATACCCATAGTGTGCAGGGGAGGGTGGCGGGTGGGGATGCCAGAGGCTGAATGCTGAGGTTTAGCCCCAGTGAGATCTGGCTGGCAGAATAGTTGTCATCAACACCATTCTGATGCTGGGGGTTTAAGTATGCATGACATTATTTCTTTTACGACCTTAAATTCAGGTCAGAAGGGAAAGATTTGCTTCACCAGATCAGAACAAAATGACACCAGGCAGCTTGCTAAATATATGCCTAGGGTCTTGACGTGAAGAGGAGTGGTGTGGCCTCTGCCTTAACACAGTTCTGGTGCCAGAACCTGTGACTGTCTGGTTTTCTGGACAGTGAAAGAATGACTCCATAAACATCCAAAGGCCGTGAAGCCATGCCACAGAGCTCCACAGCTACAAGGTTCTTCGTGGGTTCTACATAACCGGAGCAGAGCAGGCCTAAACTATCTGATACTAGTGGACTGCTGACCAGAGCGACTCCAGGTTTTAATTGCTCTAAAAGGTCCGTTGGGCCAGCAGAGTGGATAAAATTGGGCAAAAGTACAACACTTGTGTTCTCTCTGCTGTCTCTGTGACAGCTCGGACCGTGCAAAGTGTCCTGGAAATCAACCTTGGGAACCTCATCCCAGCATTTCCAGATGACAGACAGAATCTGATAACTCAAGAACCTTCTGCAATGTGTTTGAACCCAGGACGATTTGGCCAGGTGTGACTGAGAAATGAATCCAAACAGCATTTCTCTTACTTCCTCAGGACGGGAATGTGGCATCCCTTAGGTCCAGTCTCCAACTCCAGCAGAACCCCAATGGCCCTCTTCTCTGGGTGCCTATCCCATGGCTGTCAGCACCTAGTGGAGCTTCTCATAATTGTGAGGGTTGAGTAAACCCTCATGGCTTCAGCATGTTAGCAGGATGCAGACCCCAGCTCTGCATCTTGAAGACATCCAGGTACACCCCTCTTCTTGAGCAGTCCACCTAAGAGAGTCAACTGCACCATCTAGGTGTCCCGATTGTGCAATTGTCTGTGGTAACTTTTGCAGCAATGCTTCTTAGCAGTTTGTAGAAGCTCGTGTGGGGAAATCCCAGACACAGGGACTCAGAGTGGGCCGGGATGCTGCTGTGTGCCTGATGTCTCCCTGAAGGCCCAAGGACCACAGTCCGAGAGGCAGATCTGGGACCAGCTAGCTCCGGCCTATTTCCTTGAATGTTGGGTGTCCTTAGACTGTTACATGTCTGGGGGCAGGGCTTTAATGTTGCTGTGCCTCTGACAGAATGATTTATCACCTTGTAGGTCAGGGGATGGAGATACCTGCAAACATCTACGGAATGTTACCAGTGGTGTTTTTAAGGGGGCCCCTCCCTAAGTAAGTAGATAGACACAGTAGCATTGTAGGAACACCAAGCCAGCAAGGAGCCAGGTGTCCCATCTTGAGATTAGAGAGAGAGAGAGAGAGAGGGCATGTTGGCAGCTGGCAAGGCAAGCCTGGCTTCTCTTCTGGCATGTCTTGGTCCTTGGCTTCCTTTCATTCATAGATAGTTTGTATCTTTTTCTCTGTGTTTTTTTTTTTTTATTGTGAGTCACTCCACATTCCATTCAACTTATTTTAAATTGTACTGTCCCATTTCTGTACAGTTCTGCCATGGCAGAAACTTTCTCTCTGAAAGTAACCCTGCTATTAGCAGTACTTCTTGTTGCCCATAGCAACCACTGATCTGTTTTGTGTGTTGATAAATTTGTCTGTTGCCAGGATTTCATGCATATGAAATCATATACACACATACATATATACACATGTGGCCTTTGTGCCAGGCTTTGAAGTAGCTTAGTGTTCTCAAGGTTCTTTGTTTTGGCATGTGCCGTACTTAATGCCTTTTCATGCCTGCATAATATTCCATTGTGTGACTCAACCATTCATCAGTGGATGGATGTTTGACTTACTTGTATCTTTTGGGTACTGAGGATAATGGTGTGCTGAACACACATGTACAAGCTTTTCTATGAATGAGAGTCTTCAATTCTCTTGAGTGAATAGCAAGGTGGTAAGCATGGGTCATGTGACAACTTTAACTTTTATGCTTTGAAGAACTGCCTGACCTTTCCATGTGGGCTGCACTACTTCAAGTTGCTACAAGGAATGTGTGAGGATCTAATTCCCGTATCCTTGCTAGCACGTGCTGCTGTCTGTCCAGTGATGACACTCACCCTTGTGAGTGTGTTGTGTTCCTTTGTGGTTTGGATTAATGTTTCTCTTATGGCTGATGTTTTAGATCTTTTGTTTATGGGGTCTTTTTTTGGAGAAGTTTCTGTTCAAATTTTTTTTTTACATTTTATTTTTGTTTGTTTGTTTTGTTTTGTTTCGTTTCGTTTTGCTGTGGAATTGTGAGCGTTCTGTTTTTGGATACTAGCCCTCCATCAGGTAAATGCTGTGGCTCAAATCTCCTTTGAGGCACGAGTTTGTAATTTTGATCAAGTCTAATTCATTGGTGTTTCCCTTGGGTAACCTGTGCTAAAGGAACTGTTGCCTAACCCAACACTACAGCCCTTCTCTTGAGTGTTCTTCTTCTAGGGTTTTTATTTAACTTGCACATTGATGGCTTTGCCCCATTCTGAGTTCATTTTCAAATGTGATCTGAAGTTGGTTCCACATCTGTCCATTTGCAGTGTGGACAGCAGTTGTTCTCAAAGCGGCTGTTGGTAAGCATGCTCCTTGGTCTCCAGACTGTCTTGGTGTCCTTGTCTGAAGCCCATCAGTGATGGACACAGAACTTTTCTATCCTGCTCTGCACTGCTGTGCTGGCCTGTGTGTACCTACCACTAGGAATATGTCTGGAAGCTTCCCAGCCCAGTTCATTTCATGATCACATTAGGCACCCGTTCCCTTGGATTTCCTGACACATTTTAGAATCAGCTTGTCAATTTCTGCAAGAGGTACAACTAGACATTTTTATCTGGATTGCGTTGAAAGTATAGAGCAGCTGGCTTTGTTGCCATGGTGACAGCACCAACCACTTTTGCATGATGGCCACGGGCTGTCTTTTCCTAGTCCTGTTTGATAGTAGTTTGCAGTTCCCAGATGTAAGCTTCAACACCTTCTGTTCATGGCATCCCTGTGTGGCTTACGCTTTTTGTTTCTTTATAAGTGGAATTGTCTCTAGACCTCCTGTGTTTTGGAAGGGGGAGGGGAAAGTTTGGGCCTGGAACCCAACCCTGGAATGTTCTAGGGAAGTGTGGTTGGTGTCCTGTGCTGGAGCCCCAGAGCTCCTGCTGCTTGCTGCTGCTGTGTAAGAACACAACTGAATGTTAGGTGCTGATCTTTTTTTTAAAATAACTTTTCTTAATTATGTTAGGTCTAATTTTCTTATTTTTTTAAAACCAAATAGAATTTAAAATTAATCTGTCAAAATCACCAGGTAAATTTGTTGGGATTTTGTTTCAAATTGTATGTAGGGTTGGATGAGTTCTTTTGCATCATTAAATGTCCCTACCCATGACTGTGAACTGTTTCCACACTGGGCCATTGTTAACATTTCTGATATCTTACAGTACACTTAGTTCTCTGGGGCTGATATTGTCTGTGAATTCCTAGGTAGTCTGTATTTTCATATTTTCTTGGCTTTATGATGATCTTAGAAGATAATCTTATGGGATGGTTTTTGTTCACATATAGTATAATGCTTAGTGTCTATATTCAGCATGTGGTCAGTAATTTTTCTCATTTCTTGTGTTGAGTTTAGTAATATATCTGTAGGTCATTTATTTTATTTTATTTTATTTTATTTTATTTTATTTGTATCCCCAGAGGGGATACAACCAAGGGTTAAAATTCTTCCGATTCTGTGAATTTGAAGGCAGGGAGAAGGAAGAGGGCCAAAGGAAATACCAGTTAAGTAAGATGCCTGCCTGCCTGCCTGTGAGATCACCCTGCACTCTGATCCTTAGTTCTCGCTGTGGCCTGCAGCACCCTCTTCTGTGTCTGCTGACCTTCATCAGCAGGATGGAATTTAGTGGCTACCACAGCTTGTCTTCACTGGGGCAGAAGCGGGACAGTCTAGGGCTAGGCAGCAGGCGTGCTGCAAGACCCTGGCTTCTCCCAATAACAGTTTTGGGGGACACTTAACTACAGTGAGGTGCTACCACGCACAGTAGGAGTTTTCACTCAAGCCGGAGACTCCTCCCTGGGGATTTTGAAACACTTGATTCAGAGATTTCAGGGCCTGCAGATACACAGGCCTTCAGGACTGAGTGAGGAGACACAACCTTCTAGCTTTCTAGGCAAGAGCCAAAACTCCCAATCAGGAGCTAGGGCCTGACAGGAGGAGGGCGGGGCTACGCCCTGCAGGGTTCCTGGTCCTCAGCTCGACCCCATCAGTCTTATGCCACCCCAGGGCTCATTCCATTCTCCTGTGGTGTTCCTATTCGCACCGTGGACCCATTGGGTGCTTAAGACTCTGAAGCCCAGAGAGACAGATAATCTATTCGGTCACCCAGCAGCCAGCGGCAGAACCAGGGCAGAACTTAAGCCCTAAGTGCCTCTGCTCCAAGCAAGACTAAGAAAGAAGGAAAGTATTCTGCTTGCGTTCCCTCAAAATGTCCAGGTCCTGGTTCCTTCTAGCTTTTTAGCACTTCTCGATTTTTCCAATAAATCATTTCATTACAGTTGTTTGGCCCAGGCTCATACCAAGGAGTTCCTAGTACCTAAACAAAGGTGTGAGGCGTAGAGGCATAAGGGCAGAGGGAGATTTCTTTCTGTCCTCACAGCCCCGGCACTGGACTTGGCACATTAATGCATCTGAGAAAATTTACTAGGATCAAAGGCCAGTTGATGCCTGTTGCCCTGCATCAGAGAGTCCTTGTGTGTGAAAATCCACAAACATACAAGCCTCCCCATGATCCTTGTGCTGGCTGCACAACCCAGAGACCAGGTACTAAGGGGTCGAGAATCTGTCTCCTTCCTTCAGGTCATAGCACAGGCAGCTGAGGCAGAATTGAACTTGAGCATATACTCCAAAGCCGGCCCCTCAACCTCTGTGTGTGGGCACACATGTATCATGGCTGTCTTGCTTCATCCTCATCTCAGATTTGAGAGTCTGCAAGGAGGAGTCTAGCACAGCCCCGCCCTGCCTTGCTTCTGACTCCAGGTGTTGTCTGTGCTCGCGCTCTGCTTCCGAGCACTGCTGCTCTTTGTCTAGATCGGTTACCATTGTCTGACCCTTCTCCACGGTGCTGTCTGAAGCAGGGTGTGGCCTCTATAAGTTACCATCCAAAGCAACTTTCTCTCATTTGCCAAGAGAAAATGGTCCCCAGCTCTTCCTCAGCCTTGCAGTTGGTCCAGCCTCTGTGGCCTGCGACAGGTGATGGGACTCTGGCCTTTGGTGACTTGGAACCACCAACTAAGTTCATGGTGATGACACTCCCTACCCATCCCTCCCTGGGGTCACCTGCCAGATATCCAGCTGTGCAGGCGGGGCTTATACACACATGCCTGGGTGGAATGGCGTGGTTCCATGGAGTTAATTCTCTTGAAAACAAGCTGACTGCTGCAGTTCAGAGCTGCTAAGAAAAATGCCTCAAGGTCAGTGACACAATGTGAGGAAGGAGGGTTGGTCTCTTTCTCTCTCCCTCTCTCTCCCTCTCTTTCAATGCATTTAGAATGTTAACAGTAGATAGATTCTGTTTGCTCTTTCCTATTTAAAGAACCCAGACTCCTCAGTGTGACAGTGTGGTGTTTAATTGAGGAGACAGGTTCAGATTGAGCTTGGCTAATCTGAGTAGCTTTACTCTCCTTGACCAGGCCCTGCCTGGGGAAGGATGTGTGACTTCATTTGGCCTAGAGGATTTAAGGAAAAGACTGCTGGGGGCTCCTGGGTGTGGTTCTCCCCAGAAAGGGATATGTGTGGAGCAAGATCTTCCTTTTCTCTTTGCTTGGCTGTTACCATGACTGGGTGTGGTACTGGAGTGAGAGCAGCTGTCTGTGACTGTGAAGGGAGAGGTTAGGGCATGCAAAGAGTGAGCCCTTCAGCCGGCTCAAGGTGTTACCTACATAACCTCCGAACTTCTTGTTCTGTTGCTAGCTAGCTTTGATTGTCAATGTGACAATAGCCTGAGACAACTGAGAAAGGAGTCTCAATTGAGGGATTGCCTAGATCAGATTGGCCCATAGACATGTCTGTGAGGAATTATCTTGATTGCTAATGGATGTGTGAAAGCCCAGTCCACTGTGGGTAGCACCGTTCCCTAGGCAGATATAAGAAAGCTAAGTGTGAGCCTGAAGTGGCCCAGCAGCAACATTCCTCTGATTTCTGCTTCAGGTTCTGTGTGTTTTCCTGGCCTGTAGACTAAAATAAACCCTTTCCTCCCCAGAGCTGATGTTAGTCAGGGTGTTTTATCATGGCAACAGAGAACCCACCCTAATGTTTTAGGCAAAACTTCCTATCTGTCAATGAAACCCAGGTTCCAGGTCCTGAGTATTGATCCCCCAGATCCTCAGACAACTGGAAGGGCCAGGAGGCTGGAGCCCTGGTAGCTCGCCTCTTGTTCACTCAGTACCTTCTGTTTCCCATGGGACCACACTCTGCTGTCATCTCTGTACACCAGGGAGGGGTGAGCAAAGGCAGGGGCATTGCCTGAGACCCCACAATCCCATGTCTTCCTGTGGACAGTCTTGCATCTTCATTGTCTTTCCTAGTCATCAGGAACTCAATTCCCCAGACTCCTCTGCCTGCTTGTTCTGTGATTGACATCCTCTCTGCCTAAATGTCTTGTCTGCTAACTCATTCCTCCCTGGCAAACACCTTTCACCATCAAACCACAGTGTGAGACCAAATGTCTATGCAGGGAAGTTGCGGCATACGCCTGTGCATCTCTGGTCCTGTCCACGACTCATCCCAGTGTCTGGTAGTCTGTCTTGCCATCTATCGGGTTCCTTAAGATGTGACTCCTGCTCCTAATCCAGGGATAGAAGGGCTGAGAGCAAGGTTAGCGTTGGTCTTGGATAGTTAAATGAGAGGGGGGTGTGGATGAGTGGGTGGATGAATAAATGTTCACCCAGGGCAGAGGAGGCCAGGAGGCTCTCTGTGGAGAGCGTGGTCCTGGTGATGCTGGCACAGTGGCTGCTGCGGGGACAGAGCTGACTGCAGATCTGGGCCACGGCTTGCTCCTGGAAGGGCAGGTGGAGGCCTGCCCACTGGCCTCCTGCCTTCTCTAATCTCCTCTCCCTGCATCTGGGCTGCTGCAGGCCGGCCCGCCCTCCCTTCTCCCCTGCCTCTGCCAGCTGAGTTATCCCCTCTGCCATCTCCTTCCCCAGATGCTTGGGGGCTGGGGCGGGACTCAGGAGGGAGACAGGTGATGGCCCCACCACTTTGGGAAATTAATTAGCTCGGTTCTGCAAATCACTTTGAAGATTTAAAAAAAAAAACAGGGAGGGAGTGGTTGTGAGAAGGGAAGCAGAGAAGAAAAACTGCTCACTTACCCTTTCTTGGGAAGGTCAATATCCAAGCCTTCCCTTCTCCCCTTGCCAGGGCACGGTCGAGTGCCATTCCATATCTGTCCCCTACAAAAACCCCAACTGCTGCAAGCTCCGCCCTCTGTCTACAGTTGGGAAAGGGGTATTTGCATCCTGTCTGTTGGCCTCCTGCAGAAAAGGGACTCCTTTTGTGCTGGCCTTGGGCCTCAGATCTACCTGACGGTCTGACTAGAAACCCTTGGCTACAGCCTGGTCATGCAGCCGGTGTCTCAGCAGAATGTACAAATTGGCATGGAAGAGGTTCTCCACAGGGAGAGCTTCCACCATGGACAGGGGAGACAGACCTCGCAGCTCAGGTGGAGGCAGGCCTGAAGTCTGGGTCTGGGAACTCAGCTGCCTCCCTAGGGACCACCCAATCAGGCTGCCTGCTGCTTCGGGGCAAACTCCTGCTCAGAGCCGCAGAACAGCTGAGAGCCCTGGGTGGAGTGCATGCCAACTCCCTGCACCCTAAGAAAGTCCTCATGCTTCCCACCAGGCCCCAGGGAGACCACGTGGTAGCTCAGAGGCTTCTCCTCAGACCCCTGGGCTATCCTTTGAGATGCACCAGAATGGCCCCCTGCCCTTGCCTAAGGCAGAAACTGAAGCTGCAGAGGCTGGCTTTGGCTTACTGAGAGTTAGCTGGGTTTTCTGTTCCTGCCCCAGCTGGGCTGGAGGAGGGTGGCTGCCTGGCACGCAGGTGAGGTTTGGCAGAGCAATGGTCTGGAAGCTTTCATAGGGCTTCAAAAGTTTGGCATAGGCACATCAGGAGGGATGATGCTTCCTTTTTGGGGACCCCACCCCCGCAGGTCTTGGCATACATGCCAGGCAACAGGTGGGGCTCAGAACCATCTTGTTTATGGCTCCAGGTGAGCACTCTTGGGCCCCCCACTGAGGGGGGAGGGGGAGGAGGCTGGGCTTCAGCCAGGGTACCCCATACCTACTGCTCCTCAGCTGCAGCGTCCTGGGAAACCAGAGCTCTCTCATTCCAACCTGGGCCCTGCATTCCCCAATTGGGTCTCTTTAGCCTAGGAAGATTGATTCCAAGTGTCTGGCAGGTGCCAGGCCTTGAGGGACACTGTAGGGTCCTGTCTGCTGGCCTCCTGCAGAAAATGGATTCCTCTTGTGCTGGCCTTGGGCCTCAGATCTACCTGAGGGTCTGACTAGAACCCTTGGCTACAGCGTGGTCATGCAGCTGGTGTCTCAACAGAATGTATGAATTGGCATGGAAGAGGTTCTCCCCAGGCAAACTTCCGCCATGGACAGGGTAGACAGGACAGATTAGCCATGCTAGGTTTGGGCCTAGCTCAAATGGCCAGCTTGGTCTGAGACAGGCTCTTGCCTCTGTGAAATGCAAGCAGTGACTGCTGTCAGGGCTGCTAAGGAGGGGAAAGCACAGGCAGACGCAGCCATGGTGTAGCTCTGCCGTGGGTCTCTCATGACTCTGCAAGGCTTGAAGTGGGGTGGTGGGGTGCTGTGGGTCTGCCCCTCTAGGGAGCCAAAATGGCTGACTGCTTACTCCTTGGGCTCACAGACTGGCAGCATCTGTTCAGCAGGCATGGCTCAAGCTGTCTCTACTCTCGAGGAGGTGTGAAGTTAATCCAGGATGTTAAACACGCTGGCAGGGGTGGAGGCAAAGCTACCATGTGCTAAGCACTTGCTGTGTTTCAGACACTAGACAGTCAACCCAGATGATGCTCTCTCTCAGCCACCTGAGGTGATCTTTTAGACCAAGTTCAGTTTTAGGATGGGCCTGAGCATACATGTATCTTTGGCGTGGTTCAGAGTTGGGTCTGTACCTGGACTGGTGGGCTGTCATTCACGGCTACTGAACCATCCTACCTTTCAGAGGAGACTGAGGATTCCCAGGCAGCAAAGGACAAAATTCCCATTATGTCCTGCCATAATGTTCTCCTGTTGTAAAGGAGAGTGAGAGAGGACTGTGAAGATACCTCAGTGTCATTCCCAAAACCACACCCCACCGTTCTCACCAGCAGTGGCACCCTAGTGCCTCAGAGCCTGAAGACTGGATGAAGTCCTGGGCTGCTGGCCTTGCCCCCTCTGCAGACTGCTCTGTCTTGTGTGACTTCCTCCACACATAAACTCAACTCCCTTCTCTGGTCACCATCTCAACTTTAGGGCAGCCACAAAGTTGTTTATTCACCACGAAGTTGTGAGGGAGGCCAGGTTTTAAAATGAGGGAGGGGAGTGTAGAATCCCTCTTTGACTTTTCCTTTTCAAAGCCTTACGTGTATGGTACAGACACATGGACTGAACAGCGAAAGAACATTACACGGTTCGGTTCCACCCCCTCCTCAAGACGTAGGGCTGTTCACAAATGGAGCTGCCTATCACGTCAATCTCCTTCCGCCTTCCCCCCTTTCTTTTTCTTAATAAGAGCATTTTCAAAGTATCTTTCTATCTTTTCCAGTTTCAGGGTTTATCTTTCACAAGAGATTAATAAGTTCTCCCTGCATCTAGCACGAATTCCTTTTTTGTAATGGGGTTCACGATAGGCCATGCCCTCCAGAGTGGGTAGAAGTCCTGAACAACTGCCATCCCGAGGGTAGGAAACAGGTTCTTCCCTGGCATCCTTGCAGAAGACAGGGTTCTGGATAACCCACAAAATAAAGCCTCGGGGGATACTCCGTTTCCCCTGTCACCAAATGGAAGTGCCTGCTGACAGGAAGATGACTTCGTCTGCATGTTTGCTGAATGGCTGAGGGAGGAGATTCAGAGGGAGAAGGAGAACTATGGGCAGGGAGCAGAAGGCCTTGCACACGGTCCCATATGAGAGGCCATGCTGGGTGGAGGAGGAAGGTGGGGAGTCTGGCGCTCGGGTGGGGGCAGGGTGCCTGGCAGAAGGCTTCCTGGTAGGGTCAGAAGGCCGCTCCCAGCAGCTCTTCCTGCATGGTCAAGGGAAGTGGAAACTGCCAAGTAAGATGCCTGAAGGCAGCCTTTCTATGGTGCGATCCATCACCTGCCGCTATCTGAGGAATGTGCAGAGGTCCAGGCTAGAGGGTGGTAAGGGGCCAGCAGCAGCAGAAGGCAGCAAGCTCGTCTCCACAGCAGAGAAACCAGGACTTGGCACTGGGCTGTGACATGTGATTCCCCTCCCTCCCTCCCTCCCTCCCTCCCTCCCTCCCTTCCTCCCTCCCTCCCTCCCTTCCTCCCTCCCTCCCTCCCTCCCTCCCTCCCTCCCTCCCTCTGTGTCCTCCCTCCCTCTGTGTCCTCTCTTCCTTCTCTGGCTGGCCTGGGACACCCTATGCAGCCCTTGACTAGCCTGTCTTGGCCTCTTAGATGCTGCCCAGTTTTCACTGGTTAACTTTCATTTTGAGAGGACTGTCCGACCACGTGTTCTGTGGCAGACAAGACATGGTTGTAACTGTTGTCCCTAAAGTTACAAATCAGGTGAAGAGCCAAATCAAGGCTACACGTCCAATAGGCCTAGAATAAAGGTCTACACCATGACAATGTGCACTTCCTTAAAACCCAAGACAGTTTAGAGCCATGCCACCTGTCAGCCTCCTCTCAGAGGAAGAGCCAAAGTTTCTCCAATGGCTGCAGAGCTGACTGGTCAGTGTGTCTCTGGCCTCTTCTCCTCTTGGTCATGGTGCCTTAGCTGCCGACTCAGGCTGTTCCCTCTGTCTGGGAACTCTTCCCCTAGTGAGCCGTTCCAGTTTCTCCCTTGTCTTTAGGATGCTGCTCAGAAGTTGCCTACTCTGGGAGCCTTCCCTGACTCCTCCATATTAGAAACACCCACTTCCCATTGCTCTTACTGTCCTAAGACTTCCTCCAGACGCGTGTGCCTCCAGAACCTTGAGGCCTACCTGTAAGTGAGAAACAGCTTTGAAGATCAGGACGGCAGTCAGAGCACACCAGCTCAGTGGCAGTCTTCTCCATAGAGTGAGGCTGATGCAGCGGTATTTGAGTTGACGGGATGCCTCACTGGCCAAGCTGTTTCCAGCTGTTGCATTCTGCTTCTCTCTCACTGAACGGTCACCTCTGCTGTACAGATTTTCAGTCACTGCCACATCCAGATGTCTATCCGCTTGGTGTCTGTCTTTCCAGAGATACTGGCTCCCCATAGTGGGTGTATGACTTGTCAGCTCTCTGCTATAGGCCCAGTAAACCTATCCCAGAGGGGTTTTAAGATGGCACAGAAGTGGTACAATCCTCAGAAATGGGTGAGAAAGAGAGTTGTCAGAGGCTCAGAGGACTCCAATGTGCTGAGAAGACGCTAGGTTGTAACACTGGTGCCTGGGCAGTGGTGGCAGCTGGCACAAGCCTTGTTGGGGATCTGGCTGTGTTGAGAAGACTGCTGTGTCTGGGGTAGAGGAGAGAAGGGGTCATTGCTGGAGAGCTGTTCAGAAGGGACCAACTATCTAGCAGATTATGAGGCGTGGAGGATACACGCATCTCTGCCAACAGGTCCACGACAGCTAGCCACAACTCACCTGGTTGTTCAGAGTGACTGCAGTGGACAAGAGGCTCAGTACGAGGACAGCCATCCCTACCATCCTTCCTCCAGGGAGCCTGGGCTTGTGTGGATGCTAAAGGTGGCTTCCTGTGACCTCCTTGATCACTCAGACCTCAGCTCTGCCTTTGTGGACTCAGTGACAGAATCCCCATTATCTTGTACTAGACCCCATGAGCTAAGCTGCCTGGCTGCTTAAGTCACAGTCCCACCCTGGTCTGGTTGTGTCGCTGTCTAACCCTGCCTATCTCTGCCCTTCACATCAGGAAATGCAAAGGGAGACAAAGGCCTGCCCTGAAGGACCAGAGGGAGGAGCGTCCTTGGACCATCTCTGGGCGTGTGACACCCTGTATTCAGCCTCGGTGTCCTGCTCCAGGAAGTGAGTTTGAGTCACTCAGAGTTTCCCTCTATGGGCCGTGAGGACAGTGCTGCAGATGATGCCTGAGTGCCCAGCTGGCTTTGGCTTTTTGGAGGTGTGTCCTTCTGTCTGAGGAGCAGAATCTGAGTGTAGGTCCATCAGGGAGGCAGGTGGGTGGGCCAGCCTGGACTGTTATGCAGATCTGGGGACAGCTAGATCTCTCTCTCTCTCTCTCTCTCTCTCTCTCTCTCTCTCTCTTCTCTCTCTGTGTGTGTGTGTGTGTATGTGTGTGTGTATGTCTGTCTCTGTCTGTCTTTCTCTCTGTCTCTCTGTCTCTCTCTCTCTCTGTCTCTCTGTCTCTCTGTCTCTCTCTCAGGATTGGGGCAGCCAGTGAGCCAGGGGCCATTAGCACCTGCATGTAATTAGTGATCACTTCCTGGTAGTTATTTTTATCTTAGTCTTTTATTGGGTTCCAAATAAATGGAGCCAGACCAGGAAGGCCTGGAAAGTGGGTAGTAGGGTCTCTGGCTCTCGCTGCTCCCCCTTCAGGGCACCTGGTACTGGAGTTTTCCCAATCCAGCTGCTCATTGGGTCTCACAGCTCCACTGAGAGGTTGGGAACCCTGTCTGAGGCCATAGCAACCTGGCTGTCCCCAGGAAGGAAAGTGAGAGAGTTGTAGAGCACCAGGCCGCCAGGTGGTCTGTGA
This sequence comes from Apodemus sylvaticus, assembly GCF_947179515.1. Classification (NCBI taxonomy): domain Eukaryota; kingdom Metazoa; phylum Chordata; class Mammalia; order Rodentia; family Muridae; genus Apodemus; species Apodemus sylvaticus. The sequence goes on from NC_067473.1 coordinate 122,227,347, forward strand.
CCAGGCCATGTGACTGTGAGGGAAAGAGTTCAGCAGGGCAGAGTATGTTTTGAGTAGGTCTTGAAGAGGTTTGCTCAGCCTTGGGGAAATGTGTTCTGGGAGAGACTGGTGCAGTGTGTGAGGTATCAGATGGTGAAGCCTGCCTGCACTAGGCAAGTATTAGGGACCGTGAAAGGAGTTGAGTAAAGGAGTGAGTGGCCCATGAGGACTTAGGAGTGCAGTAAGGTGCTGAGTCAGCAGGAAGAGGAGTGGGCAGCTGTTTGCTTGCAGGGCCATAGGGCATGAGCTCTCTGTGAATGACTGAGTATTTGAACATGTATATATGGTGTGATCTGGGAGTGTGTGTGTGTGTGTGTGTGTGTGTGTGTGTGTGTAACATGTGGGTGATATGTGGAGGGCTCTAAGATCCTTGAGGCTTTACAAGAGACTGGGCAGGTGGCTTAATGAATTAGATGCAAAACTGGGTGCCTAATGAGGCCAGGTCAGGAGCCTAACCTGAGCCAACACATGAGCTCAGAACCCCTTGAGTGGAGAGGACCACAGCCCCTGAGAAAGAACCTTTCAACACACCACACTCGTGCCAGTTACCTCTAACTTCTGATGTCCTGACTTCAGGATGGTGTAAAGGGCACTCAAGCTTCCAGTAGAGGCCATGCTTTGATGTGATGTTCTCTGTGGCCACTCTGTCACTTTCAGTACGTATTTCATGCACTGTATATGATACTCAACACCTGACAATATGCATGCTTGTGGTAGGCACTTCTGAGCCGGGCTGAGCTTTAAGCCTCAAGGCCCATCCCTCTCAGACAGTCAATTTCCTACCATGTCCCCACCTCCCAATGGTCATGCAATCTCCCAAGCAGTTCCACCAGCCTGGAACCCAGGAGGCATCTCCCACCCAAACCATAATACTCCACCCTGACCCCCCCCACACACACACATAGGCTCGTGTTCATCCTAATGCAAAATTCATTCTGTCTAACTTCAAAAGTTCCTGAAACATTATACTGTTCCAGCACTGCTCAAAGCCTAAGGTCTCTTCTGAGTCTCAAGGTGCTCCAATAATCTCTTAACTGTGAGCCCACCTAGACGTTGATTTTAAGGTACATACTTCTGGTGTATAACACATTGAGTAGACATTTCCCATTTCAATAGGGAGGAGTAAGGGCACAAAGAGGAAAGATCAGGCCATGGCAGCACTGAAACCCAGCAGGGAAGATACCAAACCCTATAGTTCTATGTCCAACATCTGGGGCTTGCAGTGGTATCATCTGTGAGCTCTGGTGGGTTTGGACAGCTTTCCCCTACAGCCATTTTGTCTGTGACACACGTGACTTCTCTTTCTTGGCCAGTGTTCCCATCATATCCAAAGTCCTGAGGCCTGGACTGTAGCTCTAGTCATACCTTCACAATCTCACTCAGAGCCCACGCTGGGACTCCATGTCGAGAGCCCAGCCCTGGTGTACATTGTCTGGTCTCAGCAACTTTTTGAAACCTTGGTGTCAGCCTCTATGGCCCCATTAACTCTTGCATCCCGAAAAACCAGCACTCCTGGACGGCACTTCGGCTAGCAGCTCAAACTGTAGTCTGTCCCCCTTAGACCAGGCCACAGTGGCTTTCGTGTGCTTTCATAGCAGAGTCTAGGAAAATACTTCCCTAAAAGGCTGCACTTGTGCAGGGTGCCCCAGCGCCTCGCCACTCTCAGGTACCCACCTTCGGATGAATCTGCATTGCTGCAGTCTGGGTTGAGCTCTTGATGGGTGCAGGTCTTTCCCTCAAGGCACATTTCCAGTTGTCCTGTGTTCTCTGTAATGGTGCTCATTTCTTTCAGGACTACATTCTGTGTTCACCTTGTGTCTCTCCCGTGTGCTTCCTGGAGAAGGCTGGTCACTGGGAGCACAGCTGGCAGCCTTGACTCTGGCTCAGTCTCTGCAAAAGTGTTGTTCCACCTACCATGGGGCCACACTGCCATGCCTTCCCCACTCTGATGGGCTGTATCCCTTTAAACCATAAGCCCACATAAAATCCTTCCTCCCTAAAGTTGCTTCTGTCAGTCATAAAGATGGTGAACAGGACTGTATTGGAAGCCAGGCAAAAGGCCATTTGTGTTACATCCCACTAAAGCATCTACCATGTCTGAAACTTACAGAGTGAGACTGAAGTGAAGAATGAAGGAAATGTCAAGACACCACAATGTCGGGCTGTGGCTTGGTTAGTGCTCATCTCTCTTAGCCGGCGGTACAGTGAGAAAGAGCAGCATAGGGTGGACCACAGCATCCTGAAGTATCTGTAACCCCAGCTGGACACCCAAGCATGCAGGCCTGTGGAGCGTTGCTTAGCCAGATAGTTTCACAGGCTGACTGCAGGAGGAGCCTCAGGCCGACACTCATGCTTACATCCTCACAGGGAAATCCTTGTGTGTAGACAGTTCCCAGACTAAGGATGTTTCCCCAACTTTACACCTGCGCAAAGGTCAGTATACATCCCATAGAAATCATACCTGTTACTTTTAATTTTTGGTTTTCTTTCCCAGTCTGGCAACATTCAGTATGACATTCTTCTAAACACTGGGCAGTTAAGTGGTCTCTCTGGGGGATTGCTGCTAAGCTGTGAGGTAGGGTTGATTGTATGCATATTAGGATATTTTCAAATTGGGGAGTGTTGGAGAGAGTGTTGGCTCAATGCTTATGCTATGTAGAGAAGCAGTTGTACATTACTCCATTACCTCTTATCCTGTTTTGCTTCCAGTCTACTAAATGTGGCGGTAGACTCTTGTTATTGGCAGTAGAACCTTGTTATTCATGCTGTAGTTACTAAGAGGAGATGAGCTGACATGGCCATGTCTCATTCCCAGAAGGGACTGTGCTTGGTGTGCCCTGAGTGGAGAGGAGAAATCACATTAGGTTGGGTACAATGCTGTGTCCTGTCTATTCAGAAGTGTGAATAGCTAAAGCCGGGCGTGGTGGCGCATGCCTGTAATCCCAGCACTCTGGGAGGCAGAGGCAGGCAGATTTCTGAGTTCGAGGCCAGCCTGGTTTACAGAGTGAGTTCCAAGACAGCCAGGGCTACACAGAGAAACCCTGTCTCGAAAAACCAAAACCAAACAAACAAACAAAAACAACAACAACAACAAAAAAAAAAAACCCAAAAAAACCAGAAGTGTGGCTAAAGCAGTGGGTAGCAGGTAGTATGAGGCTGGGCAGTCTGTCTGCCCAGCTAGGCATGGTACCAAGGTGGCAGGTAGGTTTCTCAGGAACTTCTTCCTCCTGTTAATCTGTTGATGGGTTTCCCAGGGAGTAGTGTTTGTGTGAGATATTGTGTGGCCGGGTCAGGTACAATAGCTGGCAAAGAAACTTGCCCTGAGTTCTGCAGGAGTGCTCATCTCAGGACTTTGTCCCCATGCTGGATTGTCTGGGGCATCCTTCCGTTTTACTTTGTCCGCTGCTTCTCTAGTGATCATAGATGGAGCATCTTCCAAGATCTGCATGGGTCAAGATTTACTTAGAGGCACACTTCCAGTTCATAGACAATTGGGCTGGTTCTGAGGCTTGCTCCTGGAGTCACAGCCTGCCATCCAGAACATGACAGATCCTCAAGCTAGAGTCAGCCAAGGTGTTCAGCAGTGGCCCTTGTCTGCCTGAGAAAGGGCATTGGAATGGAGGAAGGAGCAGAGCTTATAGCTTTGCCATTAATGCCTTAGAACCCAATTCATAAAAGCATCTAATTACAGGGAGCCTGCATCTCATTGTCGTTTTGGTAATGACCTGCAACTGCATACAAATTACAGGGTACTCCCCACCCACCCACCCAGAGTGGTGCTCAGTTTCCTGCAATGTAGAACTTTCCAGCTAGCGTCTGAGGCTCAGGCGATGCCAGGGCAGAGTATACTCCTCTCCAGGGCACTCTTAATAAATTCTATAGCAAGACAAACGGTATGAATCTGGGGGACACGCACTTCCTACCAATTGTGAAGTATGGCATTCTCGAGTCTCTAGGCTGGATTACAGCAGGAAGGATTTGACTTGGGTCATGCAGCCTGAGCCTGTTCAGCTGGGGTTAGGGGATCCCAGAGGCAGGGACATTGATCATCTGACTGCTTCTTCTGTCCCTGCAGGGGAGGGGGTGTTTTACCAGTGCCTGTCCCTTTACCAAGCTCTCAAAGGTCACCATGGAAGCCCTAGGGGAGGCTGTGTACTTTCTTACCCTTCTGCTCTCTCATCCTGTGCCACCTCCTTCCATGTCACCCTGTCACTTTCTGGTCGTGGTCTGATTTGTCAGTGTGGTCTAAAGACAGAGTCTCTGGTCAGAGGGACAAGGGCTTTGGAGCAGGACAACCCTGTGGATGTGTACATTCTCTCTTTGTCCTGATGTGGGCAAGGAAGGGATCTCTGTGCACATCTCCTGTGTGTGCATGAAGGAAGATGCCCAGGTGGGGTGCCCAGGCAAGAGGGCTGTGGCCAGCTCAGTGGAGCTACAGTAGAGACTGCAGGTCTCTGTCCAGTCGCCTCCTGGGGTGACTGCATTTGCATCTGCTAGGATGTCTTCTTACATAATAGTGGAGTGTCCCCCTCAGAAGGCTTGGCAAAAAGCCTGTGGAGGCATGTCAAAGGAGCGCCTCCAGGCAGGGGTACTCAGTGTCAATGCTGAGCAACGGGCACTACGGGTTTCAGAATGGAAGTCAGAATAAAGTTTTGGGGGTGATGGCTCCTGTAGAGCCTTGCCTAGAATGCCAGAAGCTCAGACCCCATATTTAGCACTGTGCACATATGTACATCCTTAGCACTGCACACATATGCACAGCCTTAGCATTGCACGCATATATACATCCTTAGCTCTGCACACATATGCACAGCCTCAGCACTGCACACATATGTGCATCCTTAGTACTGCACACATATGCACATCCTCAATACTGTACACATATGCACAGCCTCAGCACTGTACACATATATACATCCTTAGCACTGCACACATATGTACATCTTCAGTACTGTACACAATGCACATCTTTAGCATTGTACACATATGTACATCCTCAGAACTGCACACATATGCACATCCTTAGCACTGCACACATGTGTACATCCTTAGCACTGTACACATACGTACATCCTCAATACTGTACACATATGCACATCCTTAGCATTATACACATATGTACATCCTCAGCACTGCACACATATGCACATCCTTAGCACTGCATACATATGCATATCTTTAGCATTGCACACATATGCACATCCTTAGCATTGCACATATGCACATCCTCAGCATTGCACACATATGCACATCCTTAGCACTGCACACATATGCACATCCTTAGCATTGCACACATATGTACATCCTTAGCATTGCACACATATGCACATTCTAAATGCTGGGTTTTTGTTTATTTATTTGTTTGCTTTTTCTGAAAGCATATGACTTTGTGTGTTTATAAAAACGAAAAACCAAAATGAACCACCACAGGTTGGGAACACACAGTGATAAAGGAGCACATAAGCTACAAAACCCCTTGAGTTTTCCGGATGCACCCTTAGTTTCCTGTCCTTCACCGTGGCCTCTTCCATGGGTTCACAGGCAACACACCATTCTCTGTGAATGACCCCGGACACGCCTATCCACAGCTGTCCTGTTCATTTGCTGGTGCTCTCGGACATTCTGCCACTTCTAATGTCACACTAGGTCTTCATTTTGAGTGACATGGGCTCTGAGGTGCGGATGATGTATTTAGTGCCCCTCCTCCATCTGTGGAAATGTGGGATGGGTCTGAGCTCTTGTCTTTGAGCTGCCACATTCCTGTGTGTGCCTCTGTAGGGTGGCGTGTTCGGGTGCTGAGCCTTCGACACAGCATCCTCTCATGTCAGCGGACCCTCACCTGGAACCCTGGTTCTCAGCTGCCTTCAGGCTGTGGCTTCTGGGGAGGGGACCAGGAGCCCCAGGCCAGCTCAGATGCTGCTGGGTGTTGACTGTCCTCTAACGTTCATGACTTGGTTCCCAAGTGACACTATAGAGAGATGTTTCGGGGTCACTGGGGCATGTCTTTGAGGGTGTGGTGTGTATGGCACCCCAGGCTCTTCTCACAGGTCTCTTCTACTCTCCACTGTGTGTGAAGCAGCTGCGCTTTGACATCTATCACTACTATGGTACACTGCCCAACCAGGGGCCTGAAAGCAGTGGCCCGCAGACAGTCATGGCCCCTGATCTCCGAAACACCCCAAAGAAAACGTTTCTCCTTATAAGTGGCTCCTCTAAGGTATTTTGCCATTGTGACTGAGAGCTAACAGAGGTGCCACCAGGATGGACACGCGTCCTCATCTGCCCGTTCTGCCTTGCTCCATATCACTCTCCCTATAAATGTGGCATTTCTTCCCTTCAGGATGAAACCCAGAGCACTCCTGCCCCCAGCCCCACACTGAGAGCTAGAGACACTGAGATACAGGGAGGGGCTGCTCACCCTCACTGAGGGCGACGGGAACTGATGCATGGCTGGGGCCAGAGGGCAGTGGCCGACACTGGCCTTCTGGGGCCGCCCTCACCAGGGGCCTTCAGCCGTCCTTGGCCTAATCCTGTTTTCTGCCCAGCTGAGCAGTAGGAAGGCTTAGTTCTCACCCATTTTAATGCAAAGGAGGCTGCCTAGCCAGCTTGTTCTGAGCATGGTGACAGTGGCCATGAATGGGGACCCCAGTAACGGTGGCAAAAATGTGACAGGGCCCTCCATCAAGGTATTGTACGACAATTGGGACATTATAGTTGCTCCTGGAACCCTCTTAGGAAGGGGCGGGGCCTCCAGCTCATATGCTAAGCAGGGCCAAGCCCGCCTCAGCCACCTTCTTTGGCCTGGCCAGTGACCCCATTGTGTGAGGCGCTTGCACAAGGTTTAACTGCCTTTCTCCTTCCCTCAACCCTTCCACCAGTGTTCAGACTCAGCCTGGGCAAAGGTGCGGTTCCCGGTGCCCTGCTGTGTGTCCTGGGGTGCACCATCCTGAGGGATGGGTGCTTCCCCCTCGGGGCCTTGGCTGGCAGTAACCCCATGGAAGGGAGGTCCTGAGTGTATGCTACCAGCTCTTTTTTTACAGCCCCTGGGGAAGGGAGTTGCTTGCTCTAGCTTGCAGATATGTCTGGAAGCTGAGAAGCCGCATACATGGTGTGTGGGTGTGCATGTATCCATGCATGAAGCCACTTCAGTCAAATCTCTTGCTTCTGTATCTTAGTGTGTACATGGTACAGCATGATCCTCACAGCAAGGCAGAGTCCACGCTCACGAGCTACAGAGGGTAGTTCAGGACAGAGGGAGAAAGCACTGGCAGGGTCTGGCTGAGGCTCCTTCCTCCCTCCTATGCGGTCCTGCCCAGACCAAACCAGACTCCATTGATCAAAGCAGTCTCCACGCCCCTACACCATAGGCCAGCCTGCTCTGCCAGCCCCCTCTCTTCTCCATTTGCAGCTGGACGGCTTCCAGGGCCGGATTTGGGGAAGGCAGTAATGGACCACAGACTGAGTTATGGAGTCATGGAGGCAAGGGCAGACACAGTGGAGGATGGACCCCAGCGCCATCCTGGGACACCTGTCCTCCTGCCCCATGGACTCTCCTTCTCCAGAGCTGGTGACTGAAACTCAAAGGACAAAGATGGCTTATTTAAGGTCACATGATAAGTAAACTCTGCAGGGTCCAGCTGTTCTTCCCAAGACCGGGAGATCTTGGGAGCCCTCTCAGCAGCCCTGAAGATCCAGGATCAAGTTTGCTATATTAGGAGGCTAATGTGCTTATTATGTGCATGTATGGCTTTGAACATGTGGCTTTTTAGATCACAAGTTCCTTCTCTGCCTCTTACTGTTGGAAAAGCCTGTGAGATGTTCAGTGAACAGAACAGTAGAACCTGGGTCAACTAAGATTCAGGTCTCATTCATTAAGGTCTGTGCCTAGAACGAGGGTGGAAGGTCTGTGGTTTCTATTGCCCGGGTGATTCCTGAATCTTGTCCCTGGGGCTGGTGGAGAGGAGCCTGCCAGAGACAGGAGTTTGCAGCAGCCACATGGTAAATGGGGGGCAATGTCCTCCCATCTGGAGAGCATGGCTCTCGTGGCAGTTTCTGAAGGCTTCCCTGAAGCAGGAGGAGAAAGTGCGGTTGTGGCCCCCAAACTAGAAACTGGGCCCCCAGTGTGCAGTGCCCAGAGAGACAGGCTACAGATTGGTGAAGGGATGCTGCCTCCCAGCAGGTACCTCAGATCTGAGCAGGCTGAGCACTGAGGCAGAACTCGGCCAGCTACAGAAGCTGGGGGAGGGACCCTAGTGACGAGGTACAAAGGGCCTCAGGCTTGAGTGGAAGCTCAGTTCTGGGACCCAAGGGGCCCTTCCTTCCCAGAGTGCTCTAGCAGGAGTCCCCCACCTCCTGCTGATTACAAATTGCTCTGTGATTTTTCTCCCATTGCCATGGTGACGGCAGGCCTAGCATTTTAAGCAGCAGTAGGATGCAGCTGGATCTTTTAAGCTGAGGGCTCTGCAGGATCCCTCTCCTCCTTTGTCTTCCCTGTCTTCTTTCCTGTTTATGCTCCACTCATTCATTCCCTCCTCCATCCTTTCAGTCATCCATTCATTCATTTCTTCCACACACAGCCTTTTTTCATTCATTCATTCATTCATTCATTCGTTCGTTCGTTCATTCATTACCCCTTTTCTCCCCCATCACCCCCTCACTTCAACAGCTCCTGGCAGCCCTCAGATTGATAATGATGGCCAGTGACTTACCAAACATCCAGAATGTCAGATGTGTCCCTTGGTGTGACAACCAAGCCCGTTCCCCCTCAGCCACATGACCTCAGACCTCCAACTTCATCCCATCCTTTGGTAGCTCTAAGAAGCATCTGCCCCTCCCCTCTCTGCCCCCCCTCCACCATTGTACTGTGATTGCATAGTAGCAACTCGGTCCCACAGGTGTCCAGCTTCCTGGGAGCTGTGATCACTATTGCCCCAAAATTTCAGAAGCCACACACACCTGGGAGGAAGCAGCAGGGCACAGCCCTCTGCAGGATGGAGCTGCCTGGTGTAAATGGCTCTGCAGAGCTGTTCAGTCATGCCCTGAAACAGCTGGTTTTCACAGCCCCTCCCTCCCATCCCTACCTTACCCTCTACTCAGGAGGCTGCCACTCACCCACACAGGGCTCCTCCCTTGGTAGAGCATCCGGGAACTGAGCCCACCTCCTGCCTCCCCTCCCTCTTCTATCCATAGTCCTTGATTTTGCCCTGAGTCCCTTCTTGTGGCTCCAGATCTGAGCTTGGTGAGCCCCACTCTCCTCTGTCCTGTCACCCAGAGCAGCAAGGGCTGTGTGCAACTGTCTCTCAGTCCTGTGGGCTCCCTGCTGTCACACACCCATGTACCTCTTGCTTTGGCGGTCTTCATTAGTTTGTCTCCTGTCCATCCAAGACCTGAGCCTGGCCTCAGTTTCTGTCAGTTTTCAGTGGTTCCCAGAGGTAGGGAGCTAGATGACTGCCTTACAATCCCATCCCTAACAGATCCTGATCTGCCCCGTCAAAGCTATGCGACCTTGGGAAATTGTTTCACCTCTCTGTGGCCCACTTGGAGTAACTACAATGCCCATCGCAGGGGGATGCCTTGAGGATTAAGTCCCTTAGCACCACTGAACCCAGGAACAGTGAGTACTGGTAAGTAACAAATGTCAAATAAGTACTCAGTGCTTCACAGGCATTCACCCTAACCAAATTCTTACGAAGCTGTGTGCCTTGGGGAAGTGTCAAGCAACTCTGGCATTTGATCCATGGAGACTGGCAAGCCTTTCAGCCCAGAGCACTGGGTACCAACACAAGGCTGGGGGTCCCTGCATCCTCTGCTCTCTCACAGGCTCACCCCCCCCCCCCCCCGACATTCTTCTCATTGCCTCCTTTCTGGCAGTGAGACACAGGCAACTCTTGACAGTGTGTGACTTCGTACACAGGACCCTGTGACTCGCCACCATCTCTGCGGCCTCACCCTGCTCACCTTCCCACTGCCTTTTGCCATGGGTATGCTAGAGGGCTGCAGGCCCCCTTGCCCATCCGGCCTGTAACTAGAGCTGTGGTGGTGTGGCCGAGTCCCGGTGGCCAGATCGCACAGGTATCAGTGACTGCCACTGCCCCGTTTTCCTTCACACCGGGACACAGTTAACAATGGCTGACAGTCCTCACAAGGGCCAGGCTCCCCCAGGGAGAGGCCCCAGCATGCTATCAGGGCTCAGAATCTCACCCCTTAAAAGGCCTACCCTCCCTGCTGACATATTACACAAATGGGGCCTTCAGCCATTGCCAGGGACTGTCTGCTGCCCTGGGAATGTGGGCCGGAACCTGGGCCCCCGTGCCAGCCAGTCCTGCAAGGCTTGCCCTTTCCCTGCGTGTGAACCTGCCTCTCCAAGCACCTGACCATTTTTCCTCTCTCAGCCTGGATTACACCCCATGAAAGCCCTTTGTTCCCTGGCTGCCCAGCTTCTGCCAAAGTAGCCATCTGCCCTTGGGTAGTTGCTCAGACCCTGGGCCACTCTCAGAAACCAGCGCTGGCCCAGGTGTTAGGTGACATAGTGGCTGAAGGGATGGGCAAGCCACTGTCAAGACAGGTAATCCTGAGAGTTGCCTTTTGTCTCCAAATGCTTGGCTGTCTTGTTTTAGAAATTTCTTTGCAGCAGCCCCGAAGAGGCTTTATTAGTCTATGGCTAGAGAAGTTTTCCCTTGCTGACGCTCATCCCTGTCTACAAGATGATGGCAACACCAGGCTGCCCCACATCGTAGCCCCAGGAATGTAGATCTTGGTGGTGGCAGATCTGGCAGAACTGGACGGCGAGACAGATGTGATACAGCTTCAAAACATGGAGTTGAGACCATTATAGATACGGCTAACAGGAGGCACAGATGGGAGAGGCCAAACAAGTCCCCATTTCAGATGGGGATCTGGGAAGCTTGAGAGATGATTCTGGGCTAAAACAGAATCAGGTCAGAAACTCAATGAGGGAAGGAACTTAGAGGCAGGAGCTGATGCGGAGGCCGTGGAGGGATGCTGCTTACAGGCTTGCTCATGCGTTCAAGGGTTTAGTCCTTTATCATCATGGCAGGAAACATGGCGGCACACAGGCAGACACGGTGCTGGAGAACTAGCTGAGAGTTCTACATTTGCAGCAGCAGCAGCAGCAGCAGGAAGAGTGAGTGGCACTATGCTTATCTTGAGCTTCTGAAACCTCAAAGCTCACCCCCAGGGACACACTTCCTCCAAGAAGGCCACGCCTACTCCAGTGACACACTTCCTCCAAGAAGGCCACGCCTACTCCAGTGACACACTTCCTCCAACAAGGCCACACCTACTCCAAGAAGGCCATATATCCTAATCCTTTGAAAGACTGTCGCTCCTCACAAGGCTATGGGGGCTCTTTTCATTCAAACCACCACACCACCGAGCCAAGGACTACATGTATGAGATCCTGGAGATTGTGTTTATTTAATTTTACCTATAAAAAAAGGAAATATAAAGATACTCTCTCAGTTGTACAGACCACCTTTCTTTATCTTTTTATTTCTCCTTTGTTTTGCTTCTTTTATGGAAAATAGATTCTTTTCCCATACAACACATCCTACTTACAGTTTCCTGTTTCTCTACTCCTCCCAGTTCCTCCCCACTTCCCATCACCTCTGGATCCACTCCCTTTTTGTCTCTCATTAGAGAAGAACAGGCTTCTAAGAGACAATAACAAAACATGACAAAATAAGACATAGTAAGGTAAAACAAAAGCTACCACATGGAGGCTGGGCAAGACAACCCAACAGAAGAGAAAGGGTCCCAAGAATGGAGAGGGCCACTAGCTCACAGATTTAGGAGTGCCATAGAAATACACATGCGTAGTATGTACACAGAGGATCTGGTATAGCCCTGTGTTGACCCCGTGCTTGCTGCTTCGGTCTCCGTGAGTGCCTAGATGTCTTTCTTAGTTGATTTAGGGAACCTTGTTCTGATGTCTTCCATCTCCTTTGGGTCTTCTCTTCCATGAGCTTTCCTGAATCCTGAGGGGAGGAATTTGATGGAGACATCCCACTTAGAGTCGTGTGTTCCAAAGATTCTCTCTCCATACAATGTCTTTCTGTGAGTCTCTGCATCTGTTCTTGTCTGCTGCAGGAAGAAAGCTTCTCTCATAATGACACTGACCAATGAATATAGAAGAATATCATTGAATATATATATATATATATATATATAAAGTGACATTGTTTATATATATATAAACAAACCAGCAGTGTTTGGTTTTACCCTAAACCCCTGGGCTACCTAATCTCTGGTCCTTGGTCACCAGTGTGAGGTATAGGCTCCAGCTCATGGAGTGAGCCTTAGGTCAAATCAGGCATGGATTTGCTGCTCCCATTCGTTCTGTGTCACTGTTGCTCTAGCTTGTCTTGCAGGGAGGACAGACTGTGGTTGGGCTGGTGTTTATGTTTCGCCTTTGGTAGTCTCCAGGGTATCCTCCTGCACTGAAGACGCTGGCTGGACTGTGGGAGTGAAAGCACCATGTGGGCACCTGCTTGGCTTTTCCGTGTTGAGTAAGTCATGTGGGTGCTGTCCTTGGCAATGGGGTGGGGCCCCACTGTCAGTGTGGAGAGCATCCCACTGTCTTAGCAGCAGTCTGGGTTATTTGGGGATTTCCATGCAACACTCTTGGCCATCATCTCAATTGAATGCAACCCAGTTCTGCTACTGGAGGTCTCATTTGGTGACAAGAGATGACCAGTTGGGCTCTGTATTCTCCCAACATTAGGAGACCTCATTAGGATCACCTTCATATACTGTGGGAAGTTTCCACTGCACTAGGTTTCCAAATTATTGTTCAAATGCTTCCCTCTCTTAACCCCACCTCCCTTCCCCCTCCACACCTGATCCTCCCACTCCATCCTCACCTGCATCCAGTCCACCCATAAAATCCATTCTATTTTCCCTCCCAAGGAGATCCATATGTCCTCCCTCATCCCTTCCTCTATACCCAACCTCTCTGAATTTACAGATTATAGTTTGGTTATCATTTGTTTAATAGTTAATATTCACATATAAGTGAATGCATACCATATTCATCTTCCTGAGTGTTCACTCAGGATGATTTTTTCTAGTTCTATCCATTTGCCTGCAAATTTTGTGATGTCATATTTTTAAACATCTGAGTAATCCTCCATTGTGTAAATATACCATATTTTCTTTATCTCTTCTTCTGTTGAGGAATACCTAGGTTGTTTTTAGCTTCTGGCTATTAGGAATAGAGCAGCAATGAACGTGGTTGAGCAAGTGTCCCTGTGGCAGGATGAAGCATCCTTTGGGTGTGTGCCCAAGAGTGGAACAGCTGGATCTTGAAGTAGATCAGTTCCCAGCTTCCTGAGGAACTGACATATTGCTTTTCATAGTGGCTGTAAAAGTTTGCACTCCCACCAGCAGTGGAGGAGTGTTCCCTTTGCTCCACATCCTCACAAGCATGAGAGGTCCCTTGTGTTGTTGATCTTAGCCATTCTGACAGGTGTAAGATGGAATCTCAAAGTAGTTTTGATTTGCATTTCCCTGATGACTAAGGAACTAATTGAACATTTCTTTCATTGTTTCTTAGCAATTTGAGCTTCCTTTATTGAGTGTTATTTTTTTATATCTAGTTTCTTGAGTTCTTTATATATTTTGGATATTAGTCCTCTATTGGATGTGGAGTTGGCAAAGAAAAAAAATTCTCATTCTCTAGGCTGCCATTTTATCCAAATGACAATGTCCTTTGTCTTAAAGAGCTTTTTGGTTTTATGAGGTTCCATTTATAATCATCTGTCTTAGTGCCTGTGCTATCAGCATTCTGTTCAGGAAGTTGTCCCTAGTGCCAATGAGTATAAGGCTATTCTTCACTTTATCTTCTTTCAGGTTCAGTGTATCCAGCTTAATGTTGAGGTCTTTGTTCCATTTGGAGTTGAGTTTTGTGCAAGGTGGTAAGTTTGAATCTATTCAGAATCTTCTACATGTTGACATCCAATTTGACCAGCACCATTTGTTGGAGATGCTGTCTTTTTTCTACTGTGTATTTCTGGCTTCTTTATTAAAAATTGGGTGTTCATCTGTGTTTAGATTTATGTCTGGGTCTTCAATTTGATCCCATTGGTCAAAGTGTTTGTTTTTATTCCAATACCATACATTTTTTCTTTATTACTACAGTTCTGTAGTAAAACTAGAAATTGGGGATGGTGAGACCTCAGACAGCTCTTTATTGTTCAGGATTATTTTAGATATCCCAAGATTTGTTTGACCAATGAAGTTGAGAATTGTCCTTTCAATGTCTGTGAAGAATTGTGTTGGAATTTTGATGGGAATTACACTGACTCTGTAGATTGCTTTTGGTAGAATGGCCACTTTTACTGCTAATCCTACTCATCCATGAGCATGCGAGATCTCTCCATCTTCTGATATCTTCTTTGGTTTCTTTTTTCAAATACTTGAGGCTTTTATCGTGCAAGGCTTTCCCTTGATGAGCCACTTTCCAAGTGCTCAGCCACCACATGTGCCTACTGGCTATCACACAGAGCAGTTGTGTTAGTCTGTTTTGTGTTGCTTAACAAATTATCTGAGGCTGGAAAGTATAAAATAGGCTTAAACCAAGTGTGGTGGGGCATGCATAAATTCCAAGCACCAGGGAGGTGAAGGCAGGGAGATCAGAAGTTCAGAGTCATTCTGACTAGTTTTATGTCAACTTGATACAAGCTAGAGCCATCTGAAAGAAGGAACTTCAGATCTGGTTGTAAGGCAGAGAGAGTTCCCAGCCCATTGTGGATGGTACCACGCTGGGCTGGTGGCCCTGGGTTCTATAAGAAAACAGGCTGAACAAGCCATGGGGAGTAAGCAACACTCTTCTGTTCTGTATTGACTCCTGCCTCCATGTTTCTGCCTTGTTTGAGCTCCTGTCCTGACCTCTTTCAATGATGAACAGTAATTTGGAGGTATGTATAAGCCAAACAAACCCTTTCCTTCCCAAGTTGCTTGGTCATCTGTTTTAGCACAGCAAAAGCAATCCTAACTAGTACATACAGAGAGAAATAGCAAAAGAAAGAAAGAAAGAAAGAAAGAAAAGAAAAGAAAAGAAAAGAAAAGAAAAGAAAAGAAAAGAGAGAAAGAGAGGGGGCAGAGAGAGGGAGGAGGGAGGGAGGAAGAAAGGAAGGAAGGAAGGAAGGAAGGAAGGAAGGAAGGAAGGAAGGAAGGAAGGAAGGAAGGAAGGAAGAAAGAAAGGAAGAGAGAAAGAAGAAATCAAATAGGCCTGTGATTATAAAGGCTAGGCAGGCAAGATCATGGCATCTCAGACTCTGCTCTGAGCCCAGGTGGTTGGCATCATAAGGGCAGGGGATGGTGCATACTTCAATATAGAAGGTCAAAGGGATTTGAGGCTAGGTGTGCCTTTTTGTAATAATTCCTACCTTAAGCCCTTCCAAAGGCAACGCTTAAGTGACCTACTTACTTCCCTCCAATGACCTCTCCCTTCCCCCCCCCCCAGTGCCTTAATCACCTCTCTCCAGAGACCTAACTACCCCAACCCCCACCCCACCAGTGACCTACTGCCTTCTCCAGTGATCTAACCACTCCAGCATCCCATCCCTCTACCCACCACAGGGAAGACCAAGCCTCCAGCACATGAACTTTGGAGGTCTCATTCAGCCCTCCCTCAAACCACGATAGCAGCTTGGCTGTGATGTGTCCCCTCAGAAAGTTCTGGAGAGCCTGGTGGGGATTAATTGTGGAGCACCAGCAATGTGCCCTGCCTGCAGTGCTTATGGATGTGACAGCCACTTCCCCTTTGCAAGCACCTGTGTGAGGCATGACTGGGAGTCAATGCTGGAGGGAGGTGGGACTTTCCCCTCAGCTCAAGACAGCAGTGAGGCATGGTACAAAACACAACACACCAATCCTGGGTCTCTGAGGTACACATGCTAGAGCCTGGTGAGAACAAACTCCCATTGGGAAGGGGAGGCTCCCTTCTCTTCACTTGGAAAGGTGTAAGGTGAGCTGAGAGCAAATTCTAAGTCTTCAAGGTAAGATCGCTCAGAGTGATGGGGCAGGGTGTCCGCGGGTGGCCATGTGCTCACACACTGGGTTAATAGCCTACCCAGTGTGTCTGTATCCTGACTGCTGGCCTTGTGCTCACGTGCCAGCACATGTGACCTCACCCAGGTTACAGTCCTCCTGGTATGTCCATGTCCTGACCTCTGCCACCTGTGATTACACTGTTGTAACTGACAAAGGGGTCTTTGGCTATGTGAATAGAGAACTTACAACAGTGACAGTCATTAAGAAAAGAACAAATGCCGGTGAAGTCCTGTGCAAAAGGGAGGAGGCCTAGTCACCGCTGGTCGGAGTGTGAATCAGTACAGTCATGAGAGAAGTCGGCACGGTCTACCCTGTGTCACAGTGTGTCACCATGGGTATTTACCCGAGGGACTCCGAGTCAGCACCCCAGAGACACTGGGCAGTCATGCTCATCGCAGCCGTGGCCACGGTAGATAATGCATGCAGCCTATAGCAGAGGGACAGTTAGAAAAAACACGAGCATGCGCATATGGTGCAGTAAGATAATTATGTCATTTTCGAGAACATGGATGCAGATGGAGCCAACTGCAGCATGTGAACTAAGCCAGTCTCAGAAAAACCACGTTTCCTCTCATTACAGTTCCTAGAATGTACAGATACATAAAATCATGTGTGCATGCACAGAAGAAAACAAGTCAGCTGTCCTGGTTTGGCCATGTGAACCAATTCATCATGAGGGTCCTTGCTGAGGGCGACATGTTCTGCAGCTGAAGGAGGGACCACCAACCAAGGGATGCAGGTGGCCTCTGAGAACCAAACAAGGCAGGAAAGGGTTTCTCCTCTCAGTGCCTCTGAAAAGAGCCACTGCCTTCACCCATGCTTCAGTATAACTTTAATGTTTTTAAGCCTATTTTTAATGATGGTTCTTAAATGCTTTAACCTCCCTTTTAGCCCACCACCCACCAGAGGTGGTGGAAAAGAAAGGATATGAGGGAAGTGCACCTGTTTAGAAAGGTTCTTTGGAGCAACTACTGTCTGTGTTGTCTGGAAATCGGCAGTTCAGTTCCCAGGTTAGCAGGCAGCTCCATCTACTCACAAGCACCAGCAGTCCAGTTCAGCAGAGTCAGGACAGCAAACACATATCAGCAATGGTGGCACTGCCTGGCAGAGACAGGGAGGCCTCAGCCTCAGCACAAGTCAGCAGGAAGGACCAGCAGGAATGCCAGGAGAAGTTCTCGGCTGGCTGTGCCTCTCTCCGCAAAGCGACTCGGGACCCACACACGTTGCACAGCTAGCTCTATAAGCAAGCCCAGCTCAGCCTCCGTCACTGTCCGTGGGGCCTGTTCATACCCTCCAAACATCATGTGTCCTCCTGGGTCTTAACTCAGCACGTGTCTTGTCTCAGCATGGGTTGTCTGTCTGTCTCAGCTGACATCACTCTGTTAATCAGCCCTAAATCCCTGAAAGCAATGAGAAACTGCAGCACAGCACCGCAAGGTTTTTGGTGCTTTTCTCTCTATGGAGTCTCGATAAATGGAGCTCAATTACACAATGTAAGGTGGACCAAGAAATGTGTGTGGTTAACAAAGAAGCCTTCTTCGCGTGTCCTTTCACGTGCTTGCTTTAACAGAACATCCTCTTTCCTGTGTCTGCTTCAGGAAAACAGTCCTTCACGCGTTTGCCCCAGCAAAGCACCATCCAACACAACTGACTTCCGAAGACCCCTTAAGTTTCCACTTCACTTCATTGTGGGGAGTCTGATTACAGACTTCTCACCACCAGGCAAGCAGGTGTATGCTGTGCCAAACTACCAAGTTGGTGAGTTTGTTTCAGCAGCAAGAGGAAACTTACATATGCAGAGATGCTAAAATTACGAATTTGCACACTGAGTAGAAATTTTTTTGCAATTGGATAACCTTGGGCAAATGGTCTCGTTTCTCTTTGCTTCGTTTACTTATCTGAGCAGTGGGCTAACAGAGCCGGAATACAGTTTAGCAGCAGAGGCTGGCATAAGCCTAACCTATTTGTGGCCCTGGGTTTTATCTCTAGCACCAAAAGAAAAGACTTAGCCTTGCAGGGTCACCAAGAGACCCAGAGGGGACTGCTGGTCTAAGGTAGTATGCAGGTGGCATGGAGACTTGTGCTGGACCTCCAGGGAACGCTTGGCCAACACTGGTTATGACTACTTTTTATTTCTTGACACCACACACAGACAAGGCCTGTGGCCCGCACAGAGCACAGGCCACGGATGGGGGTAGGGGTGTGGTTTCATGCAGTGCCCTGAGCAGCAGCTGGGAGGCTAGGGCACAAGATGGGGTCTCAGCAAGCATGGGCCTGGATCTGCCTCTCCCCTTTCTCCACCCAGACTCTCCAACAAGCTGTCCAAACACAGGCCAGGAGCCTGAGGAGGTCTCCCAAGGATGGGCCCTGGGAAAGGTTGGCGACGGCAGCGTGTGGCAGGAGGAAGTAGTGTGTTTGCTTTCCTGCGGCCCGGGAGCTTCCTGCCCTCCGTGTGTTTGCTTTGCTTTCTAGCTGCTGCCTGCTGTGGAGGATTGGCCACCTGGTGGCCCTGAGCCCCGGAGGCCTGGGTGGCTCTGGATCCCGACCTGAAGAAGCATCTGGGACATCCCAACCCCAACATCTTCTCTTGGACTCACCAATGCTAAAGCCAAGGGCAGAGCCACCAAAACCACCACAGGTGGTGGCTCATTGAGTGCCAGGCGCCTTCTGGTAACTCATTGCATGCCAGGCTGAGAGTCTATGCAGCACTGTTCCTTGAATCACATACACTCAAGACCACTGTGCTAGCTCCGTGTACTACTGTAAAAATGGAGGTACTGAGCATGCTGGCCCTGGTCCATTTCCCCAAGGGAACAGCCTGATCCTAAAGCAGCCTTAAACTGGCAGCTTCCCTGCTGAACATCTCAGAGCAGAGATGTGAGGACCAGCGGGGGGTGATTGAGTCATACCTGTGTTCTAGGGGCTGGCAACACGCCCCGCCCCTCACGCTCTTACTCTTACCACACATCCATATCAGAAGAGACCCTGGGTGTGCAGTGCCCTCCACCTGTGATCTCTGTAGCCTTCAGCTCCAGACTAGTCACCTGGCCTCTCCAGTATGGTGTTGCTGCTGTGTCCTGGATGGAACTGTCCCCTGCAGCTGGTTCCAACTGTTCTTTCTCTTTAGATTCCTCTATACTCCTCTGCCTCCCTGCTAGCTTGCACATGTTAGCACCTCCACCCCTGATCTGTGGTGACAAACAGTGATACTGATTATCAAAAGTTGTGTTTCTTGTGTGTATTTCGTTGGAGTCCCTGGACAGGATGGGGCCATCATCTGCTTACTGATTATTTGGAGACTTCAGTTAATAGCTGTGAGAGCGACTCATGAAAATGGGACTGGACTCAACTGCTGGAAGGCTTGTATGAAAACAAGATCTGCTGGTGGGGACAGGCGAAAAGATCACATGGACAATTCAAAACTGGAAAAGGGATCCTATCTGTGGTACCCTGGTAGATGACGACTGCAATCTCCAGCAGAGGCAAACTCACTCTCCAAGGACTCTTCAGGGTCATGCTTCACCCCCTGCCCTGGGTTCCCGTCAGACAGAGTTTAGTGGGGGAATTATCAAAAAGGGCTACTAGCATCAATTGACCCAGAAGCTCCACTTCTGAGACATGGTCATAGCGCTGTGCCGATCTCCATGCTTGCACAGAAAGACATTGCTTCTGATGATAGCTAGACGTGACTCTCCCCAGCAGTCACAGATCCCACTAAAACAGGAGAATGAGGTGCTGTGACTTGTGTTGTTCAAGGAGAACAGAAAGCAGCCTGTGGCACATTCAAGTGTTCTGTAACATGAATAGGATTCTATTCCCACAGTCAAGTCTGGCAACAGTAGCCATCTCTGGGCATGAGACACTCAGAGGAATTGTGGGTATTTTCATCTTTTACTTTAGATACTTCTGTGCATAGTTTGCACTTCTGTGCATTTTTAAACGAGGGAACATCTGCCATTAACAAGTATAAAGGATGTCTGCTCCCCGAGACCCCTGAGAGCTTAGAGAGGGGAAGCGCCGTAACCTGCCCCACAGTCCCTTCCTTCCCTGAGATGTTGACTTAGCATTAGCTGCCTCTTCTCCCTCCTTCCGCCTAGCTAATGAGATGGCTGTGCCCCTGTTTGAGTTGGTCATCCCAGTTACGTGGGTAGCAAAAACTTGGCTCTTGCTAACTTGACGCCACTGGCTCCTTGCATTTCAGCACTAGCGAGGGACAGAGTGAGGGACCCTCAGGGCTCTGCAGACCCAGGCTTCTGCCACCCACCTGGCATCCCTCTCTGAGGGCAGCTTGTCAGAGAGAGGAAGGTGCTTGCTTTTCCTCGTCCAGGTGTGGATATGACAGGTTTCTGCTCCTACCCATCATTCCTTTGGGGAGTCACTCCTACTGAACCATCTCACACCTGCACAGGAAAAGGGTGCTAAGACCCATAAGAAATGGCTCTGATCTGAAAAATCCCAAGCCTATTGTTCTTTCTTCCTCTGCTTCCTCTATCCTTTCTCCTGCTTATGAGCAGCCAATAAGGCTCTGGAAAGAAGCGAGATGAACTCTCAGAAATGCCAGGATAGCCCAGAGTTAAGTACCTCGGAATTTCTTATAGGAAGGGTTGGAAAGGCAGCATATGGTCTCTGTTCCCTCTTCTAGGATCCCATCTGGGTGTTTGGCATTGATCCGCTTCCCCACCTCTAAAAGCTAGTCAACAAGCACATACGATCTGCCAATCAGCTTGGTAAGGGCCAGGAAGACAGATGGAGTTGGGCAGGAACTGGGGTGTCACGTGGCGGTAGGCAGTGAGCTGGCATTCCAGGTAGTGATGCTAGAGGGTGCCTGCCTGGAATAAGGGAGTGTAGGATGGGCACTGAGTCGTTGAGCCAAGAAGCTCAGGTAAGCTAAGCAACGCCCCAGAGATGCTAAGCATGGCCACGCCCTCTGAAGGCCTCTGGCCACTTGGCTGAAAACTGTTAAATCCCTTCGTGTAAACGGAAGCCAGTGCCGTGGACAGCTTGGCTCCATCATGTGTATGTTCCACACATGTTCCCAACATATGTGTTCCCACCACATGCTCTATGCCATACTCCATCATGTGCTGTCCCATGGGCTCCCAGCCCATCCTCCCAGCTTGTGCTCCCCCATGTGCTTCACCCCGGATTCCACCACCCGCTCCTACCACACGCTCCTACAGGGGTGCAGGGCCTCGCCATAGGTTCCGAAACCAAGTGGCACCTTCCTCCTTTCTAGGCATGATCTCGGCTGCTCCATCACAGTAGAGGAGAGCTGACCTGCACAGCAACCTTTCCAGACCAAGAAATGGAAGACCTGTGATTGGAGCTCACGCTGGGCCCTGGGGAGATGCTAAGCTTCAGAAGTACTCTTGGCCCCTCAGACCCAGGTGCCTCCCGCCTGGGTGTGGCCTCCTGAGACAAGTAGCGCCGCTTCTCTCTCTCTCGCCTCACACGAGGACCTTCTCTTAACCATGTACTCACGTGTGAGTACAGAGGGTCTGTGTCTAAGTAGGGCCCAGAGCACACGGCGAGAGAGTAAAATCCAAGGCATGGCTCCCAAAAAAGGGTTTGCAGCATTTTCTATGTCCTGTCTGTGACCTGTGCTTGGGTGTGTGCATCTTGTACCCTTATGCATATGGCTCTGCCCTCTCATCTTTTAGGGAGAGGAACGCATCATCTTCTTGCCTTGCCTTCCTCAGCACTGGAATTCTGAGCCTCTGGTACCTTGGCAGGTACCCAAGTACGGCTAGAATGGTCAGCGCGCGTGCGCATGCGCAGCTCTCTCTCTCTCTCTCTCTCTCTCTCTCTCTCTCTCTCTCTCTCTCTCTCTCTCTGTGTGTGTGTGTGTGTGTGTGTGTGCGCGCGCGCGCGCGCGCGCGTGTGTGTGTGTTAGCTGCTTGCAAAGGTCTGCCTGGAGCTACATGGCTCTCGAGCGTCTGTCTGTCTGTCCTCTCCCTTGGCTGCGAGGGCTCTCTGGATCTCCAGCTCGGTCAGTGTCTTTGTGGGACAGTGTTGCGCATGCGTTGCAGATTCTTTCTCTGCAGTCTCAGCGCTGAGCTGGGGTGGCTAGCGAGCTCTCCTGTTGTCTTCAATTCATTCTTCTGGGTCCATGAGCGCGTTGCTGTGGTAACCAGTACTATCTGTCGGTGGAGAAGCTATGTCTGTGGTTGTATCCATAAGCACCAGCCAGCTTCAGTATGCTGCAACCCTTAAAACATCCTCTTGTCTCCAGTCCTCACCTCCGATGCCCTCCTGAGTCCTCCAGGCACTCATTCTTAGTCACCCACCAAGTGCTTATTATCCTAACTGTGTGCTGGGCACTGGGGACCCAGCATTGTCCTCACAGGTCTCTCTCTGCTCCACAGCCACCAGCTTTCAGCTCCTAGTGGCCTGACCTGCATGGGTTACACTGTGTCACTGTCATTGTGTTGCAGCTGCAATAGAGAAACATGGGCACAGAGAGGTTAAGTGGGCTGCTCTAGAGCACACAGTCAGTTGTCAACCCAGGAAATTCAGCTTCCTGGCCCACGCTTTCACTTCATTTATTTACTTACTTAATTTGTTTGTTTGGAGACAAGGTCTCACGTCTCTCAGGCTGGTTTTGAACTCACAGTGTAGTCAAGGATAACCTTAAATATCTGCTTCCATCTCCTGAGGGCTCTATGTGTCACCACTCCTGGACTCTATGTTCCTGATGACTGTTCTTCACAGCCCCTAAGATACAGGAGCTCCCATCTCAGCTAGTGGTGGCTGCTGTGAGGGAACAAAAAGAGAGTGGGTGAGAGGCAGGGGGAGCCAGGACAGAGAGAGCGGAGAGCTGGTGTTTGAATCAAGTTAGGAAGGAGCAGCCCGAGGGGTGGAGGAACAGTGTACTTGGGAGCCTGAGGCAGGGTGGAGGTGATCTTACTGAAGGTGAGAAGAAGGCGGGTCATGGTGGGCAGAGCCCAGTGGGCCTTGTCAGTTCCGTGATAGTCTCTTCCTGTGTGCTTCTCTATGTGGCCATTCAGGGGCTCTGAGAACTGTGGGGTCATTGGCCTTACATAGGAGGCAGTTGGGCGGAGCCTGCTGTAGGATGTGTCAGTGTAGAAAAGAAGCTGACCTATTAGGGAAAGCTTGCTAAACTCACTCATGGTGAGCTGACCCCAAGCATGGAAGAGTTCTGTCCAGATCAGTGTATACCTGCATAACTCCTTACTGGCATGGACACATGAGGGAACCCTCCCAGGCACTCCAAGCCCCAAATTGCTTGTCAAACCCAGGACTCATGAGCAACTGTCTGCTGTCAGGTGCCACACCCTGATGTTTTGGTCAGCGTCTGGCTATGCTACCTGGTGGTTCCATAAAATTATAATGGAACTCAAAATTACTTTTGCCTAGCATTTTTACTCTGCTTTTACTTCATTGTGTGTGTGTGTGTGTGTGTGTGTGTGTGTGTATTCCTTTGAGACAGGTGCACATTATATAATACAGGCTAGCCCCAAATTCACTGTGTAGCCTAGGGTTGATCTTGGACCTCCTGCTTTTCTGTTCTCAGCCTCCTGAGTACCAGGATTATTACTGTGTGTCATTACTACCATATCTAGCTTGTTAATGAATGTTTTCTGATTATAGACATGAAACTTTCTATCATGTTACAGGTGCCTACCACCCGTTTGTTATGTACATATCTCCTGTAGTTAGCAGGCAGTGACTTGCTGTACAGAGCTATAGCCAAAATAGGTGTTGACCCATTGAGTCCATGCAGTGTACTGTACCATGTGGCCTGCATCTGTGTACTCTGTGATGTCCATATACTGATGGACTCACAGATATTGTGTCTAGGATGGGTTCCTATTATGGAGGGGCATGTGATTGTCTACTTTGTCAAGACAGTGAGCAGTGGGAATGATTTGTTGTTACTCAGCAATATGTTGACTTCTCCAAGCAAGAGGACAACCCCTGTCCTTGGGGCCCAGGAGCTGGGTTCCGAGTCTGTGTCCACCGGTGGCTTGCCATGAGCTTTCCTCTCTTCTCTGCTTCTAGCTGGCTCTGGAGTCCACCAGGGAGCAGGCTCTATGGAGGTGACCTGGGAAGAGGCGAAGGCCAGTGCTGCATGTGAATGGCTCTGGCCGCATTCTCCCTGAAGCGTCTTGGAAAGAGACTCCTCTGAGGAGGAGAAGGGCCAGATGGAGAAAGGCAGGCGTGTACTCCAGGTAGACGGAGCAGCCACGTGTAGGGGGAGCAGAGACATGTGAAGACACAAGCTGCAAACTGGCGTGGTAGTGGGGAGGCATGCAGATTGCCAGAACCCCACCCACAGAGCTTTGTAAATGGCCTTGCTGTACCTGCTGTACACAAAACCTCGTGCTGGGCGTGTGGAGAGTGAGAGGGGTTCCCATCTTTATCTGCTTTGGTCAGTGGTGAGCTAGGTGTGTCCTGGTTTGGCTAGAGCTTGGCAGCCTAATGTGATACGTAGAAGCAAGGAGATTTGGACGCTGACAGTGGGGTGGGCTGATGGCTTGTGTAAATCACCAATGTGTGTTGAATCACCTGGAAGACGGGTATCTGTGCATGCGTGTAGAGAGTTGTCTTGATTATGTAACTGGTGTGGGGAAAGCCATCTTAAGTGTGGCAGGACTTAGGCTGTGTATGTGGAGCAAGCATTGTGAGTATTGACAAGCATGTGACCTCTGCTCTTATCTTCTGACTGAGGCCCTATCGTGACCAAGTTGCTTTAAGTGTCTGCTGTCTTGAGTTCCCTGCCACATGGACTGTACATTGAACTGTGCACAGAAATAAATCCTTTCTCCCACAAGTTGCTTTTTCCAGTAGCAGGAAAAGAAACAAAGGTAAGTGGAGAGGCCAGTCAGGGGACCCATGTATTGCCCTGGGAGGCTGTGACAGAGTTCTGTACCTGTGAGATGTGTTCAAATGGAGAGTGGGAACTAGCACTAACAGCCTACGTGGGTCTCAAAAGCCTGCGTGGTTCTTTGTCTTCATCTCCCTCAAGCTTCCCCTGGAAGTAGCAGAAGACTGGGACCTGGGTGATGATGTGAGGTCACGCAGGCTGCAGCCTTGCTTCTCCCTTCCTCGTGTGAGACTTCTCATCCACAGGATGCTCTCACCTGCCAAGTGGGGAAAGAGGCCTGGATGCTCGGGTTACAGACCTGCTTGTAAGTGTGCAGGGAAGACTCTACCTCCTGGAGAAAAGCTTTGCTCGGGACCCTCTTGACCTAGATCCTGTTGAGGGGTTCCCTGTTGAGGGGTTCCCTGTTGAGGGGTTCCCTGCTCCAAGTTTGTCCACAGTTCTGTCTTGCTTCACACTGAGCATGGTGCCTGCCAGGGTGTCTCGAATGGTAGGTTGTATTTAGAAACCCAGACAGCCAACTTTTCTTGGTGAGTCAGAGCTGGGTCAGAGCTGTGGATTTGACCTTACAAGCCCACCTTGTCATGTGACAGGAATGGACTATGTGAAACTGCTTACCTGACGTGTGCCCACTGCCCTCGGCCATCTAGCTGATGTATTGATGGGGTGACATAAAAGTCCAGTCTCTTAAGCATCTGCTTTGCTGGAAAACCACTGTGGGGTACAACAGGGGTGACTTTGCCAGCACAGAGCCAAGGGTGTATCCCGTTAAGCTGGGCTAGAAGACTCCTTTTGCCACAGGGCCCTCAGTGGACATCCTGATTATGACTGACAGTCGCAAGCTCTAGCCTTCATGTGCTGTCTTGCCACTCTGAATACCACATGGTCATTCCTGGGAGGGTCCTCCAGTAGTCTGAGAGGAAGGTGTTAGTTCCCCAATTTTACAGATGGAGAAACTGAGGCTCGGAGCACAGTCATGCCTAGCATTCAAAGAGAGGACGGCCCCAAGGCTGGACATCTGCCGTGCATTAAGGGATCGGCTGACAAACTAGCAGCAAACCCTGTGCTGATCTGACCGGACCAGATGCCCTCATGCAGGCCCTCTGCTCATTTGGATGCTGAAGCAGGGCATCATCTGTGTTGTGTTTATGACGCTATTATTAATTAAATAGTCACCTGGTGAGGCTAGTTGGAGCTCCCCCATTTCCAGGTACAAGTGAAGCCAGAAACAGAAAGACTGACATCTGGGAAAGCCCAGGCTCAATTGAGATACTATAGATATGAGTGTGTGTTGGGGGGGAGGAGGATGTGACATGGGAATCTGAGAAATGCTGGAGAGATTTCTCCTTACCAAATACATATTTGTCCATTCACACATCTATCTAGGCACTTCTGGCTATTCTCTTACACATCCATGTACACATCTATTCACCCACTTGCCAAAGCTCACTTATTTATCTATATGTTATCTGTCTGTCCATCCATCTACCCACCCATACCCCACCCATCTCTCCATCCACGCTTTCTTCTATTTATCCACGAATCTGTTCATCCACTTCATCTTTCCAGTCCTGCGCCCATGCATCCAAACACCTACACAAAAGAAGAAATTAAAAATACATTCAAGGGAAGAAATCAGCCATACAGCCATGTTTATTTGTTGTGATGTAACCCAGATGGGAAACTGGACATGACCTAGGCACTGAGGGGCTCCCAGCACACAGGCCACGAGGCTCAGGGCTGTGGTCTCACAAGCATCTGAGTTTCACCAGCAGCTGTGGAGACAGAGTTCAGAGTTGCAGTCTCTTTGTGGCTCAACACAATCAAATTAGTTCCCTGCTGTCTACCTTGCACCCCACCCACAAATGCAGATACCTGGAAATAACCCCTGGGACCACAAACGCTCAGGCATACAGCTCCAGACACATGGTCTGAGCTCCCAGGCACAGAGAACTACATGCAAGCACATGTACCCATGAACACTCTGGATGTACCTCAAAGTGCTGGCACAGGAGTGCGTGCACATGTTTACATGCACACAGGTGGAAATGCATGTGGAAACACAGAAAAATATCCCCAGCCTTCTGGAGGGGTTTCCTGCTGGAGAGCTACAGGTGCTGCTGGGTCTCTGCTGCAGAGGGAGCTTTTTGCTTTTACTGAGGATGGCCAACAATCTTTGGCTTCCTCCTTCCTCCTCCTTTCTGACCCCTTCTCTTAGGACTACACCTCACCTATAGGTCACCTGGGCTGTCCTGATAGGATAGGCATCCCTGAGCTGGCCTCTGCCTGATGATAAATGCCAGGTCCCACACTTCTCAAAGTATGTAAGACACTGACTGATTCACCACTGTAGCTCATCACCTCCCAAGATAACCATCCAGTGACCCCATTCTAAGGCCTGAGCTCAGCAGGCTAAAGCCAGGGGATGATTCGCTCTTGTTTAACAGACGATTTCCCAGCCCAGGCACCTGGTAACTGCTGTGGCCCCCTTGGCAAATAGAACTCCAGACTCCAGCCGTGTGAGGGTCCCCAGGGGACCTGCCCACACACCTGGCCTTGTCCTCCTGCCCCTGAGTGAGTACCAGTGTTAAGAAGAGGCATGGGCTATGGGGCAACACAGGCAGACTCCATATAAATAAAATATTCATAGAAAAATAGTCTCTTAGAAAGCCTCTTATCCAGTGGTTCACTTTTCAGGATGGAAACTGCTGGGAGTTTGTGATTCACGTCTCCTCACACACACCATTCCCAATGGAACTTTTCCAGCGGCGAGGTTTGAGCTGTAAAGGGTAAAATGACAGGGGCATGTCCTGGAGAAAAACAATTCCAGATCTGGACCAGCTTAGATTCTGGATAGGTAGCAGCAAACAGCAAAAACAAAACAAAAAAAGAAATTACAAATGTGTATGCATATATATCTATATGTGTATAAAGACCGTCTTTTCTCTGTACTTAACACCTAGTGCTGCAGAAGGGTACTTGCAGAAACAACTAGTAGAAACATCTGCAGAAAGAATAATTATGTACAGCTGTTCTCAGCTCCCAGTCCTAGCAAGTCATCCCACCAGGACCTCAAGCCGTCCACTTTGATTGCAGAAAACGGATCCCGACGAAGTGGAAGAATTCTCTTTAATTAAATAAATTAATATTATTTCTTATCAGAATAAACTGTTAAATATTGCTATGACGAGGCCCGAGGCTCCTGAGCTCCTGCTGTAGAAAACTTGGTTCCAGCGGTGGAGGGGCTTGGGCGGTGTCTGGGGGAGGGTGGCTGAGCAGCATCTGTGTGGAGTAGAATGGGTGGGCCTCTGAGAGATGCTTCCCACAGGAGTCAGCAGGAAACCTGGAGTACCCTCCCCCTCAGCAGAAAAGACAAGGACAGTGCTTCTGTGGTTCCCTGTGAGCACCCAGCAGTGGCCTGCAGGGAGACTGTATCCTGCCCGCGATCCGACCTGTGACCTCACTCACTTGCACGTGTACATCTCCGTGCGCTCGCTGCACGTGTTACACTTGACGTAGCAGCACCAGTGGAATTTGCAGTTGCACTGCCACACCCGGGCATACTGGTGCGTGTTGTAGCCACGGCCGCAGCACATGAGGTCACAGCCACTAGCCTGAGGGGCTGTCTTATTGCAGGCCCGGCCCTGGGTACCCACGCTGCCTGTCACTGGGTCCTCTTCACAGTAATTGGGTGACTTCTCGATGTACACCAGGTCGGTGTCCATGGGCTTGCGGTAGGACAGGGGCTTCTTGATCTTCAGAAAGGTAGGCCGCTTGTTTCGACTGGCACGCACAGGTTCCACGTGGACGGCCTCGTTGTATTTGTCCTTGAGCACGTAGCCTAGCTCTCGGAACTGTGGCAGCGTGGTCCAGCACGTCTTAGTGGTACAGGAGCCGGACACACCGTGGCACTTACACTCCAGTTTCATGTTCTCCTCCAGGATCTGCAGGGAAGATGGAAAGGCACAGAAACTGTCACTGTGGCTCGTGGCCAAGGGCAGGCCCAGCCCTACCCTCCAGGCCCTGTTAGCCAGCTTTGGATCTCATTCTCCCCCTTGGTCCATGCAACGTGGGCCTGAAATCTAGTCTCTGTCTCCATAGCCTCGAGGCAGTGCCCTCCCTTAATGAGTGTACTCTATTTACTCTCAACCCCTTTTGGCTCTGCTCTCCGAGTATGGTGAGACCAGCCCAACTCAGTCCAAATGCACACTCATTCTCTTTGGTCTGAGTGGGTCTAAGATTGGTTTTGGACCATGCTTACAATACAGGCAGGTTGAGCTCGGAGATGGACTTTTCGAATTGTTTGCCAAACTTGTGACATTTTGTCAACACTGGGTGAGGACCCAAGTCCCGATTCAGCTGGGCAAGTGTAGAAGCTGCCCCAAAGTTAGCAGAGCTGTCTATGGTGTAGACATAGCAACTGTGGCTTAGACACTGACCAAGAGCCTGTGGCAGTGGGTTCCTGAGCTGAACTAGGCTCCAAAGCTCTAGAGTATAATAGTTACCCCTACCTCATACAAACTACCTCTCCCTCTAGGCCTCTCCTCTTTCTCTGTAGCCGGTTGGCCTGGAGCCATGGTGACCTTGAATGGGCCCTCAATCAGGTGACATCCAGCCTAGCTCTGCTAACTCTGCACTCTGAATGAAAGTCTCAGAGATCTCGCTGTATTCAGCCCAGTTGCAACTGCCCGGGCCAGGCCTGGCCACCCACTGGGCAGCCAGCAGCCTCCCTGAAGCACTGACAGCAGCAGAAGAAACAGACCATTTCATCCTAGCACCCCCACCTTGAGGCCAGGCCACATCCTGGTGTCTGAACTGTCAGGATTCCTGGTGTCTGAACTGTCAGGATTCCTAGACCTCTTCGATACTGCAGGTCAGACAAGTTGAGGCTTTGAAGCCCCTGTCGTGACTGGTCTCCAGCACTTCCCGAGGGCTAGTCCCCACCCAGCAGGGCACGCCCACTCATGCTCAGAGCATGCCCACAGGGAGTTCACTAGATAGACATATGAACCACTCCCTATCAGCTCCCACCTCTGGGGGTTAAAGGAGGGTTATATAGGCATGCTAGGGTCTGCTACTCACAACAACACTTCACAAGGCCAAAGGGAAGGAAACCCAGGAGGAAATAAATACACATCTGGGTTTAGCCTCAGCAGCCTGGCCCCTGGAGGATGCTGAGGAGTCACTGTCCCTGCCAGATTCCCACTGGATCCCATGGGAGGTTGTGTCCCCACTATCAAAAGTCCCAGCTCCTACTGGGCATCCTGTCTGGAGTCCATCAGTCCTCCAGTCCCAGGAAATGTGCCATCTTTTAGACACACTGATTTCATCCTATGGATTAAGAAACCTGTTTGAATAGTTCCATCCTGATACAGCTCATATGCCCAAACAATGCTGCCTCCTCTAGGAAGCTTCCTCTGATTATCTAGGTAGGATCTTCCACCAGGCAGTTCCCTTTTTCATCTGTCTCCTGGGAGGTTTTGAGCCATTCATATATTGGTGTTCTCCAGTAAGGCAGAGCTCTTTGGGACACAGAGAAGCTCTGCCCTAGTATCCTAGTGACACTAGTGCCTAGTGTCTCAGGGCACTTAGAGCCAGGGGGACAAGTGCCTGGCTACTCCAACTGAGGCAGTGACACAGGTGAGTAGTACCCACTCCAAGGCTTAGAGTCCATTTGTCTCCTACAGAGCTCAGATCTGAATCTTACTCCACCTCCTTTCCCAAAATACCCCCACTGTGTCGGACAGTCATCAATCTGTGACAACTGGCCCAGGGTAGCAAAGTGCTTACTTCTGTTTGCAAGGAAAATGGTGGGCCTTTTGGCCCCAGGTGTGTTCTTTGATTCACTGGTTCATTTTGCAAAGAATGCATGCTCTGTGCTGCTGTATCGCCTGTGTTATGGCCGGGGCTGCGGGGCGGGTCCTCCAGGAGGCCTGCTGACAGCAGACACTGGTCCTGCCTGTTCTGAGGTGCACCCTCTTGCATCTCTGCATTTATGGTTCCAGACCCAAGGTAACCATGGAGCTCACAGAAACTGGTGAGTATTGTGTGCTGCAGGAGTAGCAAGGGACCCTGGGAGAAGGGTTGGGGTGGACTCCAGGGAGGTAAGAGGAGCCAGGGAATAGGGAAGGCTGACTAGAGCAGCATTGCCTGTGCCTGCATGGGCAGGATGCAGCCCCTGGAAGGAAGGGGAAGGAGGTCCTGTGGATGGAGGGCAGAGGCTCGGGTGACAGAGCTGAGGAGCCATCAGGGCTGACTGACTCTTCAAGGCAGGGAAGCATCTGGGTACACTGCAGGCAGTCAGAGCTCATTCTGGATGAAGTGGAGATTAGGCTGCAGGTGAGAATGGTAGGAGAGGAGCCTGGACGGTTATTGTCCTCAGTGCCCGGACCACAGGTGGTGCAGCTCTAATGCAGGCAGCAGCCGTGGGAGGAAGGAAGCGGCAAAATTCATAGTGATTGTGAGTGACCCAGTCATGGGGACTGGTGGGTGGGGAATCTGTGCGCTGAGGCAGGAGGCTGGAAGTTGGGCTTCAGTATGTATGTGTGTAAAACACAGGGAGCACATTCAAGCTGGGCCAGTGGCCGGGATTCGGGGCCTCTGTGGAGTAGGGGGTTTTGTGGTGCCCCTGGACCCTGGCTCCCATCACCTGGCATGCCTATGGGGTTATGTGGAGCCCCAGGAAGAATGCTGTTCCTTCTACAAACTAGCACATTAGCAAGTACAGCCAGAAGAGAGGCAAACTCTCAAGAATTTTTATATTAACGTTGGCCGCAAAGCCACAGAATGGGAGACTAGAAAGACTGAGCGTTTTGATGGCCACAAACCCAGGATTTGATAAGAAACTGCTAAAAAGCCAGTGGTCTGAGGTCATGTTGATGGACGCCTAATGCACACACGGAGAGAATGGTCATCCTTTGTGATTTCTAGAACGGAAGAAGAGCAGCCAAGCCTTGTAACACACACCTGTAGCACCTGCGCTTGGGAAGCTGGGTGAAAAGAATTGCCACATAGCGAGGTCCTATCTGTTCAAAGGAAATGAGAATGGGGCATAACACAACTATAAGGCGGGCTCAGCCCAGCCCAGCCCAGAGAAAGCAATGCCCAGGGCCCTTGAGTGCTGCCCGGCAGGCTCTGCATGCTTGCCTGGGATAGCATAAGCAGGAAGGAAGATGTGACTAGAGGGCAGAACTTGGACCTTCGTAGGAGAGGTCTTCCTGGGCAGCAGAATACTGCTCCTTGAGAGACCAGCCGTCTCTACCAAGCTCACCCTGCTGGGGGGAGGCTCTTGTGTCAGAGTGAGCTCCCTGTCTTGGAGTGTATACAACTAGCAACTAGCTCTTTGGAGGGGCTTCCTGCCCCCAGTGGGTGGGGCTGCAGCTGAGCTCTTTCTGTGTCTCCCAGCAGTGCCCCAAATCTGTCTAAAGCAGCAGCAAGGCTTTTCCGCACCGCCGGAGGGAAAGACATCAATCTCTTTCTGACAAGTCCTCCAGGAAGTACAGACAATGTACCAGGTGCTGCCCAGAGCCCAGAACTCCTCAGGGTGGGGTGCTCAGGTCTGGGAAGGTCTGGGGAGAAATTTGGCTCCAGAAAATTCCTTGACTCATACATAATGCCAAGTAGATACCATCAGAGTCTGCTGGGCCTGCCCCAAGCCCTCACAGTGGCAGTTGACACAGAGGATCTGGAGGACAGGAGGGGTTTGGAGAGGAGAGAGTTTGGACGTGAGCTCTGGCACCAAAGTGTGAGTCACACTCCACAGCATCCGGAGGGCCATCTCAGTCTACCTTGATTCCCTATGCTGAACATCACCGTTCTATCCATGACCCCCCAGCCTGGAGCCCCATTGAAGCTATCTGAGCTTCTCAGCATGATCAGGACTTCCTGATTCCTGGGATGGGTCACCTCTGCTGAGCCCTCCTCAGGAATGCGCCTCAGTCTAGGAATGTACCCCCCTCTAGGATCCTGAGTCTAGTCATCTCCTGCACAGGTCTGGCTTACCCTGTCAGGACACTCTTTTTTTTTTTTTGTACTTCGTTTTCTAGCAAGACTGATATGGCTGACACTAGCTCCTCGGTGCGGCTTCCCCCAGTCACCAAAATGTAAGTCACCCCACTAGCTGCCGATTCCAGCTGCTGACAGCCATTTCTTCAGTTCTCCACCGGCTGCCCAACCTTTTCCTGTTCCCACCTGGCATTGCTCCTAGTTCCCACAGTGACCTCTCCAGTTCTCACCAGTCACCCCCCACCACTTCCCAGAAGTTATCCTCCCAGTTCCCACCAGTCATCCCTCCTAGTTCCCAAAGTCACCCCCCTCCTCCCCCAGTTACCACCAGTCACCTCTCCCAGTTCCCACCAATCGCTGGTAAGAAGCGCCTGGTGACTTGAGCCCATCACAGCCAACTAGAGCAAGTCTTAGGAATTAGGTGTGAACTGAAGATATATTGGCCAATTCTCAGCAGAGAGGAACAAAGGGGAAAGTGAAGTGTCCCACAGTTGTGGGCAGACAGATTGTCAGCTTGGAAAACTGAGTCCGATACTGGCTGAGAAAGTGAGTGAAGTGGGGGTGTGCTGCCGGCTTCGGGGATAGCGTCTGTGCCCAGGGTCAGGCCCGGCCAGCGTTCATTGCCATAGGACCCTTCGGTTCCAAGAATCAGTGAGTTCTCTGTCCCTGAGCTGGTTTGAGTTGTGTTAATACATTGTAAAGGGCCCTAACTGCTACAGAAAACCTTCCATCTGTGCCAAAGCAGGGTGTGTGTATGTGTGTGTGTGTGTGTGTGTGTGTGTGTGTGTGGTGTGTGAGAGAGAGAGAGAGAGAGAGAGAGAGAGAGAGAGAGAGAGAGAGAGAGAACCACCACTACCCTAAACTACAAGTTCAAAGGGCATGAGGAGATCAGGACCCTGGGGGCTGAAGGCTGAGAATTTGAGTAAGTTGACATTGCTGCTTCCTTTCCCTGGTCCCTTCTGAGGCATCAGTCCCAGGCCATTTGTACCTCAGGTGGTGGGCAAGGATCCAGGTGATTGGGTTCTTTGTGACAGCATGCTATAACAAAGCATCCTGAGGCAGGGAGCACTTGCTTTTCTCCATCACTCCTTCTCCTCCTCCTCCCCCTGCTCCTCCCCCTGCTGCTCCTCCTCCCCCTGCTCCTCCCCCTGCTGTTCCTCCTCCCCCTGCTCCTCCCCCTGCTGTTCCTCCTCCCCCTGCTCCTCCCCCTGATGCTCCTCCTCCTGCTCCTCCTCTCCCTCTGCTCCTCCTTTCACTGTTCCCCACTGCTGTTCCTCCCCTGCTGCTCCTCCCCCTGTTGTTCCTTCCCCTGTCGTTCCTCCTCCTCTCCGATCCCCATCCTCCACAGCTCCTCTTCATCTCACTCCTCCCTTCTGCTCCCCCCCCCCTTGTCCTTGGGCCCATCCATCATGAGCCAAAAGCTGCCTGCACTTAACTGCAGCTGTATTCCTCTGGGCAACGCAGATGAAAGAGGGAAACAGCTTTTTCTGTAAATACTTGGGGTATTTTCTCTTTGGTCGCATTCTTTAAGCCATACTGAGTGCACTCACTTGAAGCCAGTGTCCCTACCTGGCTCAGGTGGGTGCAGGCACAGCTGCATTCCACAGACTGGGGCCCCGCTGCAGCACAAGAGTTACAGACCTGAGCACAGAAGACATGGCCAGGAAAAGGGGTTTGCGGCCCAGCCAGAGAGGCTTTCTAGTGTAAACTAGAGGCCTCTAGAAATCATTGTCTATTGGGTCACAGAGGCGTGTGACTCCCTGCTGTCCTTGAGTTACGGGATTGTCTGAAACCTGTCCTCTAACTCTGAGGTCTTATAGGAACTTGCACTTCATAAATGGCCCCAGTCTTGTCCTCTCTTATGTTCATGCTCCTCTGCTATTCCTGTATGCCTGGCACAGGTCTACTATAGTCAGAGCCAGAGGCAATGGATGCTTACACACCCACAACACCCCCTCCCATGGGTGCCCCAACACAGCTCCACAGGCTGCACACCCTTGCACTCATTACCATACAAGAATTATCAGGTCTCATCTGCACATACATTCACACCCTCCATCAAAATCACGTGACCCACATGGTCACACACCTTAGTATACCTCACAAGACACACGTTCTCTCTGTCTCTGTCTCTCTGTCTCTCTCTGTCTCTCTCTCTCTCTCTCTCTCTCTCTCTCTCGGGTTTCTCTGTGTAACTTTGGCTGTCCTGGAACTCACTCTGTAGACAAGGCTGGTCTTGAATTCATAGTGTTCTGTCTACCTCTACCTCTGGAGTGCTGAGTTTAAAGGCATCACCACCACTGCCCAGCCACACTTGTGTAGTTTTACACTTATATAATTACACATACATACACACACACACACACACACACACACACACACCAATTTGGAAGAATCAGGTGGTAGCAGCCTCAGGCCATGGCTCACCTCACTCAGGCTGTTAATAGTGCTGGGGTTGAGCTCTCAAAAGTCCTTACTATCAGAAAGGGATTGTGGGTAGAACGATGGATTTCTCCTCAACCCTTGAGTTAGGGGGTGGGGACCAATGCAAAAAAGTAAGATAGTTAGCATTGCCAGAACCTACCAACCTGATGCTCTGACAGCCCTTAGAGATCCAGGATATGGCCTGCCTGTGTAGCCCTTCTAAGGCCTGAAGTCTATCAGTTCCTCTTCCTCTTTGGGCCCTAGACTTTTGGAAACAGTTCTAAGGCCTAGGCACATTGGTCAGGGGTCAAGTCAGAAGCCCAAGTCTATATGTGTTCTTTGCAGCAACAGCCAAGAAAGTTCAAATGGAACAACTCCCAAGGGCCTTAATAGGTTTTGATAACTTTTAGCAAATCAGAGCATCTTGTCATATTCCACTAACGCTCAAGGGACCATGAAAATGGGGGACATTCCACCAGAGCCCATCAGTCCTTAGGGCTATTTTCACTAGGCAGCCAACCACAGAATAGCCACTGTGACCTAAAGACTAGCTTTATGTAGTCAATGCTACCTACCATATGATGGTCAGAGCTCCTGCAGGCACCCAGTGTGCCATCAGACCTGACTTCAAAGCAAACCCCAAGATTTTGCTCTCCTAAAGTTCCCAACTTTCTTTTGTTTTTCCCAACATCAGAGGCCTCTAAGGCATGTGCCTATGTGGTCCAGATTCCACTCCTATCCTTAGTTTATTTTCCCTAATAAGATCTGAACTGGGAATTTGACTCTGCATTTTGTTTGGCATTGACACTACAAACTCTCCATATAATGGGATAGTCTTCTGAAAGGGAAGGAGGGTTACTACTCAGACTTCCATCACCGTGGCAGAATTCCTAAGGCCGTCGATGCTTACTCTGACCATGGTTCCTTACGCTTTCCACGCTTACTTGGCCCTGCTGCTTTGGGGCTGTGATGTCACACACAGTCCATCATGGTAGACTTGCTCAGTGGAAAGCTGCTCACCTCCTGGCAACCAGGAAGCAGGGGGCAGGGCTAGAGACTAGATAGGTAGAGGCCCCACTCTCTCCCTCAAAGACGTGCTCAGATACCTAGTGAGCCCTCAATAAGGTAGAAACTAAGCCTTTAGCAGATGGGCCTTGGGGGATGCTCCAGGTCTAAGCAGCATGCTACAACATGGATGTGCCCTACACACATGCAAGTAATGACCGAAGCCTGCCACAGAACCAAACACAGTATGATCCTATTTACACAAACATCTAGAGAGGTAAATCCACAGACACAGAAGATACTTCAATAGTTACCAGGGGGGAATGAGATTGATAATCAGGGTGGCTTGGCTTTTGTTGATGGATTGGTTGGCTTTTGTTTTTCTGAGACAGGGTCTCACGTAGCCCAGGCTAGCCTTGAATCCCCGATCCTCCTGCCTATACCTCCTCTCTACCAGGATACCAGCTACTTTGCTTGCCTTTTTGTCTAAAACTGTCAGTGGTTACCAAAAAGTTTCTTTTGGGTGTTGAAGGTTTTAACTTTGTTTGGGTGGTGGTGCGGATCCTGTTAGGGACCACTGACATTGAGTGATTGTGTGATTGTGTGATTGTGTGACACATGGATGGATCAATAAAGCTGCTTCAAAAACCCTGTGGGGCCTGCAGCCCTGAGCATAGCTGCTAATGCAATGGGTGTGCAAAGCATGGCTCTGGCCTGGTGTATGGCTGGCACCTGCCTCTCCTCCCAGGTTGGGCTTCCCAGCCCTGCAGAGTCAATGGGAGCAGGATGTCCAGAAGCCTGGCCCAGGCTCTCATACGTTCTGACTTGATCTCAGCTCTGGAAAGGTGTGGGAGAGCATTCAAAGCTCTTCAGGTGCTTTTAATACACGTGCAGGGGAAAGATCCCCAGTCTGTCCTTCCAGGGCCATTTGAGAGCTACCCTCTGCTAAGACCTGTGTCAGGTGCTGGTGACATGAGGCTGGTCAAGCAAGGCCCCTCTTCTCAGGAGACTGCATAGTTACGGAGACAAACCAACCAGTGAATCTTTCTTCCTTAGATCTGGCCCACACAGAAGCCTTCACATTCTGTATGCACCAAGCAAATGATGCGCCTGCGAGGCTTCCTGGAAGAAGGGACTTGTGAGTTTTGAAGTGTGCAAGGAAGCAAGGCCAGGGCATCACTAGTAGCAGAAGTAACTGGGCAGAAGCTGCAAAGATCAGGGAGATACAGGAGAGAAGTTGTGTGTGTCTTAGCAATGGCCAGGAAGGATGTGGAGAGCCCACAGTACTCTGGATGGACTTGCTGAGAGGTTGTGTACTAAGCCATGTGTGTACTGGGCACAGCTGGCTTCGCTGTGGCAGGGATGGGTCAGTCATAAGAGGCCAAGTGGCCATCTCCTAAGAAATCATCCTCATCCTATGCTCTGGTGCCCAGGACACCTGCTGCCTCTCAGCTCTGCCAAATACCCTCAGTAAACAGTTGGTACCAGGCCTTCTTGGGAAGCCATGTTTATTCCCACTAAAGACCCCTACATCCGCCACTGTCTTGCTGTGGCAGCTTTCCCCCTGGGTCCTCTGCCTCGGCACCTTCCTCTGTGAGGTTCTCTCACACCATCCTCGCTCGCATCCTCCCTGACACGGGTTTTTAGAGAACTTGCTAGTTCGCCTGTGCAGAGCCCTCTGCTGTGTGGTCCATGAGGCATGTAGAAGAAGCCTTCTCCTGGGAGATCCTCAGCAGGCATCTGTGAATTAGGAATGGCTGGCCTCAAGTAGCTGGGACATACAGGCTGGCATTTCCTCTGAGATACCCTTTTCTAGCTCAGGATTATATTAGATTTCTATTGGATGGAACTTGGGTTCTTCTGATTGTCTGGTCTTGATCCCATGGAAGTTTCCAGTTGAATACAATGAACCTCCCCCAACTCAGGGACAGACGGTGGGCAGGGCTGATGGAACACTGGATTCCTGGTGCTGCTATAAGCTTCAGGATCTGTCTCAGGAGCCGGGACCCAGAACTCCCAAGGACTTGGGCTGTCCTAGCCCTGCCAACCAAAGGTGCTGTGCCTTCTTTGCCACTCCAGAGGCTCCCTGGCTTCAGGGCCCAGGCCACTCCCTCCCCCCTCCCCCATCAGCAGCAGTGAATGGGCCTGCAAGTTCCCTTGAGACAGTGTCATGCTAAAAGACTGAGTCTCTTATTGCTGAGGAGAAAGAGCTTGCAATACTTTTTTATTCAAGGCCCAGGTCTATCACCAACTGGCGCGGCCACTCTGAGGAGGCTTAGCCTCTCTGAACCTGGTGCTTTAACCACAACATTGGGGACTGGTAAGAGGACCTACCTCTGGGTTATGTGAGTTAAGTGAGGTAGTGAGCAGACCCGCTGGCCTGTCAGGGTGGACGGGGAAGAGGATGCAGAGACCTAGCACGGTCTCCCTATTCCTCCAGGATTGTCCTCCGCAGAGATTTACAGCTGCCTCGGGGACCCGGAGAGTGAAGCTGCTTCTCCCTCATCAGTCCTAAGTCAGAGTCAGAGCTTACAGGGGTAGATCGGGAATCCTGGAAGCAATGCGATGTTCTGAACCGAAATATGCTATGAGTATAAACACTAGCTTGCAGACAGCTAGTATGGGAAACCAGCACATAAGACCTCGATGTAGAATGCTGATAATAGACTAAATAAAATACATTGTTCCATATAGGACAATCTTTTTTTCCTTCAGTGCTAGGATCAAACCCAGGCTGGACAAGTGGTCTCTATCCCTGACCTGTATCCCTGGGCCTTTTTGATGTGGTCACTAGAACATGTTAAGCATGTGTCTTATAATAGATTTCCATTGGATGGCACAGGTCAAGATCCTTGCTACCCAGTTGTAGTCCCAAAGCCAATGCCCCAGCCTGCTTTCCATGGCTATAACAGAATAGCAGAGAGTAGGTAGCTTTTAAAGAATACAGAATTATCCAGCTTAGCTCTGGAGGCTGAAATCCTAGATGCACAGCACTCACATCTAGAAGGACCTTGTGCCCTGTCATGACATGGCATAGGGTGTCACACAGGAGACAGAACAGTGTGGGAGCTCAGGTCTCTCCTCCTTTTCTTATAAAGCCACTGATGTTAGCCTGAGGGCTGGCCTCAGGACTTTATCCCTAATCACCTCCCAAAGGCCTGACCTCCAGATATCCAGCTGGTTTTGGGACTAAGTTTCCAGCACCTGAACTTTTGGGATGCATATTCCAGCCACAGCTCTCAGCTGCAGGAGAGCCTGGGGAGGCAGCTGGAGATATGGAGCCTGAGGCCCTGCCCCCACCTGTCATGGAGTCAGAGGGCATTTCCACTCCCCAGGTGGTCTATAGGCATGTGAAGCCTGAGGAGCCCTGCAGGGTCCTGGGCTTTGGGTTGATGGGGCTTGGGTGGGAGGTTACAGCCTCAGACAGAGAGTTGGGAGCCCATGCTTGTAGATCCACTCCATGTGTGGTGTCCTCCAAGGCCACCATGTGGCAGAAAGCACCTATACTGTCAGAGAGAAGAGAATCAAGACAGTGGGCAGTTGTGCCCCATGTCACTGGATACCAGTAACTCTGGGCAGGCTGGGGAATCTTATCCTGGAGGACAACTGAAAAATGGATGTATTCATTTAAAATCCCAGACTTAACCCCTACCTCACCCCACCCCACCCCATTCCACTTTCTCTTGCTCTCTGTAAACTTGGCCAACAGCATCCAGGGCCACTAAATATAGGCATCATGAGGGAATAAATCACCAAAGTGCCACATGTTGCCCAGGGCCTGTTTCACGGTTGGGCTGCAAACCATTGAGAACTGGGAGCTGTAATTAAAATGCTGCTGGCCTCCCAACTGGGAACATTTCCAGGGGAGCAGTGAGGGGGGCCTCTCTAGGCAAGCCAGCCCAGATTCAGTGGTCTCCACTGGCTTCCGGGACTGCCAGACACCACTACCCTTGAAAGCCTTCAGGCTCAAGAGGTACTGCTCATCTCCCAGGTGTTCCTATGCCAAAGAGACCCCTAACACAGTCCCCCAGTGCATCCCTGCTCCCAACATTCCTACTGTGACCTCGGCACCTCTTTCCTCACTGCTCAGTTGGTGGGGCCATACTGGCCTCTGGGCTATTGAATGCTCTGACTCACCTTCTGCTCTTACCTCACCCTCTCAGAAAGGTCTCTTCCACCTACCCCCAATAGCATATTCTCTCTCTCTCTCTCTCTCTCTCTCTCTCTCTCTCTCTCTCTCTCTCTCTCTCTCTCTCTCTCTCTCTCTCTCTGCTTTAGTTTTCTGCCCTAGCATTCATTACTCTTTGACAATGGGTCTCTCTCTCCATCTGACTGTTTGTTGTCTGACTGCCCCCTGGAATGCCAGCTCTATAAAGGCAAGTGCCACACCTAATCCCAGAGCCTAACACAGTACCGGACACACAAATAGGTGCTTACTGGTATTTGTTGAGTGAATGAATGTGTGGATTTGCAACCCTTTCTTTCAGCTGGTCGGGTGATCTCACTGGGAGAGTGTCCAACTTCCTAGCAATGAG
Source organism: Apodemus sylvaticus (assembly GCF_947179515.1). Classification (NCBI taxonomy): domain Eukaryota; kingdom Metazoa; phylum Chordata; class Mammalia; order Rodentia; family Muridae; genus Apodemus; species Apodemus sylvaticus. The sequence goes on from NC_067473.1 coordinate 122,268,273, forward strand.
CTCAGCTTTTTACTCATTCATTCAGTCAACTAACTATCCTTCCAAACGACTCTCCATCCACCCACCCACCCATCCATGCATCCAGTCATCCTTTCAAATCTTAGGTGTCCATATTTCAAATATTTATATACACATGAAGCCACATACCTACCTATACATCTACCCATTTGCCCTCATACTTTATTCATCCATCCACCAATTTTCCCACCTATTCATTCATATTTTTATCCATCCATCCATCCACCCACCCACCCATCCATCCATCCATCCACATATCCATCCTTTCCAAATCCTTTTCTATCTATATAGTAAAATATTCCTATATCTCTCCCTTCACATACCTTTCTATCCACCCCCTTATTATCCATCCAACCATTCTTCTATCCATCTATCCCCACCACCCACATATCTATCCATCTTTCCATCCTTCCATTCACTTACACAACCATCTACCCACCACACTCCTAGGCAGCTATGCTAACGCTTAGCCATCTGTTCATTTCAACCAATCTCCAAGCAGAGACCTCCTCATCTGGGTTCCCGCAATGCCCTATGTTCCTCTGTGTCAGATTGAGTTTCTGCTGTCACTTGCTCTCTGTGCAATGAATCACCTCCTCCCTATATCGTCACAGTGAGCAGCCCTCAAAACCAGCAGCCATGCTCCATCTCCGGAGTCCAGAGCTGACACAGTGCAATGTCCACACATGTTTACTGAATGGGAACACTCTCCCATGTGTCTTGGCTCGTTCAGTATTTCTTACTGGACTGTGAACTCCTTGATGAAGGGCACAGGTTTTTTATTTATATGCTCATCTCCAAATGCATATCCAACATAAGTAGACACATATTTAACAAATGAAGGAGTGAGCGGGTCCAGCGAGAAGTAGAAATAGTGACTATAGGTTCTGGCCGTGTTATTCCTGGATACAGGCTCTTGATTTATTGGCCGTGTGATTTTGAGCAAGTCACTTTCTGTATTTATAAAAGAAGACCATGAGAGTGGTCACCTCCTGGGTTCGTATGAGCACTCTGTGAGGCAATATGCACAGAGAACTTAGGATGATGCCTGCCATATGAGGAGTGCTGTATTGGAACAAACCCTCTTCACTGGCTCCATGGGACAAGAAATGGAAGGCACAGACTCTTGCTTGCGTTGGGGAAGCTTTAGGCTCGAGCCCTCCCACAGAAGGCCTTCCACAGCAAGAGTTCTGACTTTTCCCAGTCATGTTGGGATCTCTGGCAAATTCCCAATATTATGTCAGGTGGTCAAAAGCGCTATGTGGGAAAACAAAACATGGGCGGGAGCAGGAAGTGGGGAGACAGATGGGAGCAGTTTCCAGCAGGGTGGTCAGGAAAACCCTCCTTAGGTGATATTTGAGCAGAGACTTGAGGAGGTGAGGTAGGGTGAGTTTTGGGGGGTGCAGCAGGCTCTCCCTGCTGCAGCAGAGAAATTGGCAAGTGCAAAGGGCCTGAGGCAGAGGAATGCCCAGCATGTTTGAGAGCAGAGAGGAGAGCAGCAGAGGAAGAAGGAAATCGACGAAGGGGGAGCGGTAGGTCAGTGGGAATGGAGGACGGAGATCATGGTGAGTCTTGTTGGCTATTTTGAAGATTTCACCATCTATGCTGAGATGGAAGGGAACCCGTATGGAGCTATGGACACAGGAGGAAGGATGCAAGTCACATTTGGAAAGAGTATGGCTGCCATACTGCTGCCAGGAAGAGATGTTGATGAACACCTGGCAGGGGCAGATTCTGTTTGCAGAAGATTTGAACCCAGGGTCTGATGGCTAGGTGAATCCTGGGTAGCTGTAGGGCAGAAGTAGGGCAGTAAGTGAAGACCCTCCTGTGGGACATGAAAGGAAGCAGATGGCCAGAGGCAGAGCCAAGACTCTGTCCTAGGGTAGCACTGATGCATCCTGAAGATGATGCAGAGAGATGAAACAGGAGGGGATCTCCAGTCAGCCTGTAGCCAGGAGGAGGACAGCAACTGGATACAACAGTCTCCCCAGATAATTCCAACATGATGTGTGGACAGGGCTTTAAAGAAGGTGGATCTCAGAGCTAGCCAGAGCCTTAGGAGCAGAACAGAGTCTAGCCAGGTGTAGCAGTGCATGAGGCTTTGATCCCAGTACTTGGAGACGGAGGCAGGTGGATCTGAGTTTCACATCTGCCAGCGCTAGAGAGTGAGACCCTGATTCATCTACATCCCCACTGAAACAACTTGAGCCTAGAACACCACTCTGGCTCTATGTTATGTTACATCTGCAACCCCTGATGCTAAGACCCATGCAGTCTCAGAGCAGCTGCTCAGGGACCCAGAAGTTCCACAGTGGAAGACTGGCCATTTGGGCCTTGCAGGTATTGAACTTCACTGTGGGTCTAAGAAGTCTGTTATTGGTGCCTTACCCCCCTTGGAGTTGGGGTGGGGACATTGCGCCTCAGAGATAGGCTGTATGTCAAGATTATACAGCAAACAAGCAGCATTATCAGGGCTGGGAGGAAGCTCTTCCCACACCCAGGCTATTTTCTACTGCCAGCTCAGAACAAAGGCCTAACTGGAATTCTTGAGAGTTAGTGTGGGGTGTGGCCAGCAACCCCACCTGCCCAGAGGAGAACAGCTCTCTGCAGTGCTACAACCCTCTGGTGGGCACAGAGGCCCACCAGAGCTTCAGTGTCTGTCCCTGCTTACAACAGGTGCCCATTGACACTATTCCCCCACAAGGAGCTGCAAAGCTTGGACCGGAAATAAGTGTTGTAAACAACAAAGGTCTTGCAGGAATAAGGTGTGTGCAACCTGTTAGTCATTGTGACTGCAACGTACCAACCTCACCATCTAAACACCATACATGCACACACACAGTTGAGGGCTAAGAAACGAGTATATGGGGAGATGGGCAGAATGCGGCTTGCCAAGGCAGGTGACTGAGCTACCTCAGGCTTGCCACGCAGTCATTCAATACCTCCTGTGGTGGGACAACAACAGGCCCTCTCTTGTGGTGAGAGAGTAGCTGAGGCGCATGTGGATTGGGACAAGCACGCATGTGGTATTTCCAGTCTTGAGAGGGACATACGGTACCATGCAGTGAGCAGCTGAGGCTGGCACTGTTCACAGTTAATGCCCAGGTCATGCTGCCCTGGAGGCTCTGGTATCAGGAGAACCCCACCCCTGGGGGGGGGAGCTGCTATGCCCCTCTATCTGCTGCCTGGATCTCCCCAACATCCACAAAGTGGGCACGTGACCTATCATCCCATGGGGAGCAGGGAAAGCCTTCCCTCTGCATGGCAAACACTCCCTGAGCTATCTCTCTTGGTTCAGGTGAGTCTCCCTGGGCTAGGCAGAAAGTCCTCTTCAGTGATGTCACCACACTCGAATTTTTCTGCAAAGGATGCAAGTGTCCAGGATCAGGAGAGGTGGCAGTTGGGCTCCTAGGAGCCTTTTCTACACCCCCACCCACCCACCACGCCATGCCTTTTAGCTCTCTCAAATTCTCTCCTGCTGAATCCCCCCCTTTCAGTTATTTGATAACACCCTGGGTTCGAGTCCCTCTCCTAAGGACAAAGAGGGCAATTGTGTGCCCAATGAGCACATTTTGACTTGATCTCACTGTGGCCTAACTGAGCCACCCCATGCTGCCCCTCCCAACCCCCCATTACTTTCCAGTAAGCTCCTGCCAGGACCAGCCACATGGGGGATTCTTTCTGGTGGAAATCACATGGCTGGTCCTGGAGGCCAGGAAGGTGGCCTGCTACCAAGCCCTTCCCAAGTTTCTCTAATAATGCTAAGTTCTGAGTGCCCCATGACCACCGCTGTCTAGGTGACCTCCTGTACCAGGGAAGTCATATGCTAACCATGAGCCACATGCAGCCACCACACACTAGAAACCTGGTCCAAAGAACTGAATTTTCATCATACTTAATTACGGTCTGTTCAAATAGTCACCTGTGACTTATGGAGACTACTTAACAGTGTGACTGTAAATACTTTCAGTTCATTTGATCATTTTGTTAATGTCACCCCTAGGTTCACAGATGGAAAGAGACGGCACAGAGAATCTAAGTGAGAGCCTTAAGGGTACCCTGGCCAGAAGCAGAAGGCCAGGTCCAGATGATTGCACTACAGCACACATTGTGAATAGGAACAAGACCAGCAATCCCAACCCCCCGCCCCACCCTTGGACTGTGCCACCCCACCACATCAAGAGTATGCCAGGCTGGGCTCTGGAGGAGGCTAGGTTGAAGCGCATGCTTGTCTAGGAGAATAAGAAGGACACTGCAGGTGAGGGATCATGGCTCCCAGCCTGCCCTCTGTCCAGCACAAGCTCTGAGCTGTGAAGCAACAGGACTCTGTTTCAAGAGACAATGCATAAAACCTCTAAAACAGTTATTTCCTCTGCCCCCCCCCCCCCGCAAGCGTCCTCTTCTAGGTAGCAGACAATGTCCAGGGCCCCATGAACAGAGCAAGACAGGACACAGTACCGGAATGACCCTCCGAGTGTTTAGAGAACGGGGTCTTGGGGGCTGAGGACCAAAGCTTCTAAGGCACTTTAGAAGGTTCCAGAACTTTTGGATAATATTGTGGAATCATTCATGGGATGTCAGGATTGAACAAGGACAGCCCCAGACACTAATGAGTCTGGGTCTGGCTTGAATTCAGATTCCTAGGCAGCCTTCGAGCTGTGCAGCCTTGGGCTACATTACCTCTCTCCACCTCCATTTTCCTATGCATAAAGTAGGTAAGGCAGACAGAGACCAGGCAGGAGGCTAGCAGTTGTGGGGGTTAAATCAGGATTGTGCTTTTGGTGCTGATATTTGGCTTGCCTGTGTCCCCCAACTGAGGACCTTGTGTCTGCCTGTATCAACTTTCCCTAACAAGAGTCTTGTGACTGCTTCACCTGAGCTTGAACCCGAGGGCCTGAGGGACAGCAACAGCTCACTAAAGTCACCTTCATCCTGGAGGAATGGCCCAAGTTCCTTCCAGGCCATGGTGTCCAGAAATTCTCTGGGCTAAGTGTAGGCTGTCACTTCTGCATGGGATTAAGTGGAGTTGGTCTTGGCAGCCCAGAGCAGTGTGAAGGCTGGGGACCCTCAGGCATTGCCAGTCTCTCCAGGAAGAGCGTCCCTGTCCTGGCACTGATTTCCACTCCTCTCTTATCTTATCCCTCTTTCCCTGGACGCTGGTCATGGTTATCAGTATGGCATCAGTGACAGGAGCTGGCTGGGCACAGCCCCAGCTATGTCATTCAATGAAGAGGAAAAAACCATAGCATGAGCACCCTCCACCCTCACCATGGCCAGTCCCCCCATAGCACGAGCACTGTCCACCCTGACCATGGCCAGTCCCCCCATTGCACGAGCAGCCTCCACCCTGACCATGGCCAGTCCCCCATAGCATGAGCACCGTCCACCCTCACCATGGCCAGTCCCCCATAGCATGAGCACCGTCCACCTGACCATGGCCAGTCCCCCATAGCATGAGCACCGTCCACCCTCACCATGGCCAGTCCCCCATAGCATGAGCACCGTCCACCTGACCATGGCCAGTCCCCCCATAACATGAGCACCGTCCACCTGACCATGGCCAGTCCCCCATAGCATGAGCACCGTCCACCTGACCATGGCCAGTCCCCCATAGCATGAGCACCGTCCACCCTCACCATGGCCAGTCCCCCCATAACATGAGCACCGTCCACCTGACCATGGCCAGTCCCCCATAGCACGAGCACTGCCCACCCTGACCATGGCCAGTCCCCCATAGCACGAGCACCCTCCACCCTGACCATGGCCAGTCCCTTCTGACCTGTCCTCAGCTCCCTTGGTATCAGCAGCCTTGTTCTCTTCCCAGACTCTCATCTTCATCATGATCCCGCCTCCCAGTCTCTCACACAGCCTGCTCTACCACAGAGCAGATGGGGTCTAAGCTGGGCCTGGGGGGCCAATCCTTCTCTGCTTCTCCACCCCCGGGCCCTCGGATGAAGAGTCTCTAAATCCAGAATGGGCCTAGATCCTTCTCCTGGGCCAACCCAGACACTGCACTCCTTGTCTGGGACTAGGGCAGGGCAGAGGAGCCAGACTGAGGCACCATGAGGACCAGGTTGAAACAGGGATGCTGACATACAAGTCACACCGACATCCCAGGAGTCCACAAGACATGAGGCCAGTTCAAGACAGACACGGAAGGAAAACACTTCAATCTAGCTTATGTGAAGTTATGGTCAAGCTTGTGAAGTAGAGAAGAAAATTATGTCATTGGCCAGGATAGGAAGTGGAGAGTCTGTGTTGTGGCTTTAGCTTCAGTGCGGTGAAGGCTTGGGTTGGGATGTTAGGGCTGAGGCTGAGCCTGAGGCTGGGGCTTGCAAGTTGCTGACATCAGAGGATTTGATGGAGGCTCTAGCATAGATGTGGGAGAGGCTCTGGTACAGATGTGAGACGGATGCTCTGGCACAGGTGTGGGGATGGAGGCCCTGGCACAGGTGTGGGATGGAGGCCCTGGTACAGGTGTGGGATGGAGGCCCTGGCACAGGTGTGGGAATGGAGGCCCTGGCACAGGTGTGGGATGGAGGCCCTGGCACAGGTGTGGGATGGAGGCCCTGGTACAGGTGTGGGATGGAGGCCCTGGCACAGGTGTGGGATGGAGGCCCTGGCACAGGTGTGGGATGGAGGCCCTGGTACAGGTGTGGGATGGAGGCCCTGGCACAGGTGTGGGGATGGAGGCCCTGGCACAGGTGTGGGATGGAGGCCCTGGCACAGGTGTGGGATGGAGGCCCTGGTACAGGTGTGGGATGGAGGCCCTGGCACAGGTGTGGGATGGAGGCCCTGGTACAGGTGTGGGATGGAGGCCCTGGTACAGGTGTGGGGATGGAGGCCCTGGCACAGGTGTGGGATGGCGGCCCTGGCACAGGTGTGGGGATGTCTCACATACAGGTGTGATGGGGTGGGGCCTCTGGACAAGTATGATGGAGCCTGTGCTCGGAGGTGGTGATGTTTCACAGTACTAATGGATCTTGAGCTGCTTAATCAAATGCATAAGCTTGATTGAAGTGGAAAGCCTTAGGTTCGGTGATCTTAAAATAGATTAAAACTTTAAGGACTGGAGAGATGGTTCAGCGGTTAAGAGCATTGACTTCTTTTCCAATGGTCTTGAGTTCAAATCCCAGCAACCACATGGTGGCTCACAACCATCTGTCATGAGATAGGATGCCCTCTTCTGGTGTGTCTGAAAATAGCTACAGTATACTTACATATAATAAATAAATTTTAAAAAACTTTAATTAATCATAAAAACAATAGCTTGTAGGCTTAAAACACGAATGATAAAATAGATCCTGGGCTTCCATGCTTGTTTTCTTTGAGTCAGGGCTTTGCTGTACACATCAGGGTGACCTCAAACTCATACTCCCCCTGCCTCGGCTCTGGCCCTTGGAATCCTGGCTCCCAGGCAGGCACATGCCTATCTGCCGCCGCACCCGGGGTTTAAATGCAAAGCTTCTAGAAAGAAGGAACCCAGGGTCACAGGGCAGGAAAGGGTTCTCAGCTAACCCGAAAGCACTTTCTCCCACAGGTTCAAGGCCAGCTGAGCTACAGCGACACCACACCAGCAGCGATGACAGGCCCACCTTTGTTCTGTGAAGTTCTGATGAAGATAAAAGACAAGTTGTAGGCTGGAGAAAGACTTGCAACCCATACACCTGGCAAAAGCATCTGAATAGACAAATTTTAAAAAATATATACAAACCCAACAGCAAAAGTAATCAGTCAAAAATGTTAGCCAGAGGACAGACAGACACAATCCCTTGTGTCTGGGCATACCAGGTATCCCTGGGTACCAGGGTATACAGTGACACACGAGGAGAAGGGCTCGCCGTATCAGTCACTAGAGATGTGGTTAGAACCCTGGTGAGATAGAGCACACTCTCATCACAACAGCAGAAATTAGAACCTGTGTTATCAGCGAGCGCGGGCACAGATGGAGAAGCCGGGTCACTCACAGATCGCTTGTGAGAACGGCAGAGGGTAACTCCGGTGCTGTAGTTCAACCTGGGAGGTCTCCAGAAGGCCCAGGTAGTAAAGCTCTGGTTCCCAGGAGAGTGGAATCTTGAGAAGGTGACTGTAGGACACCCCCTCAAGAGTCCATGTCAAGATTTCAAGTCACTGAAGGTGCCTGCCATCAAAGGGGAAAGTGGGACATGCTCCACCCCATCCCTGTCTACCACTGTCCAGACACAAAGTGTACAGCTTTGTTCCTGTTGTAATGAGCTGCTCCAGAACCGGAAGCAGGACCAACCTGCTGTGGGCTAGACCCGCCCCACCCCACCCCACCCCACCCCCGAACCCTGAGCCAGAGCAGCCCGTTTGCCTTCACAGCCCAGTGGTCTCAGCAGTTGATATAGCGAGGCAAAGCCAACGTTGCCTACACAGGGTGTTTCAGGGCTTTATCACGAGGCTAACGCTCACCAACAGTATGCTGGCACTCATGACATTTAGCGTGGAGAATTAGACTTTTACATCTGTAGGGGAATCTGTGCACACACATTCATCGCAGCTGTATTTACGATGGGCCAAGCTTGCCCACAACCCAGTCATTCTTCAGCAGGGGGATAGCTAAGCCAAGGGTGCAGCCTCCGAGCTGTGGACTGTCTTGTGGCTGTTGAGAGGAAAGAACTATTGTCGCACACAGCAACTTGAATGAGCAAGAAGGGATTCTATATGCTGGCTGCACACTTCATCACTTGTTTTATACAACCTTCTAACCGGACACAGTATAAACTTGGGGAGCGGATGAGTGGTGTGTGGCAACTGGAAGCCCCAGGGAAGGTAGGGTATCACTAGGTCCTCATGTTCTGTGTCCTGGGATGACAGCATCCTACAGGCTGTAACTATGAGAGCTGGGCTACAGGTCCCCAGGATCTCTGTATTCTTTCAACTGCATGTGAGTCCACAGTCAGCACAGCATAAGATTCAGAATACGTGAAACGGCTAAATTTGAATTTGACATAAACAAAGATATTTAAGTAAGTGCCCCATAAAACATTTGGGACACGCATAAATAAAATTGATTTCTTACTTATCGCGAAGCCAAATTTAACTGGGAATCTCAGATTACATGTGGCATCCTACTCCATAGGCACTCCCAGGAAAGAGTAGACACTTGCCATTCACTCATGCTCTCTACAAACCTTTCTTGACCCCTACTGTGTGCCAGGTACCGTTCTAGGCATAGGGGATTCAGTTGTCCTGACCCTCATGCTGCTGACCTTGTAGAGGAAGCTAATGGACAGTAAAGGCTCAAAGGGCTGTACAAAGAGGGTGTGCTCAAATGGTGGGAAAATAGAAGCAGCGTGGTATACTGAGGCTAGGAGACACTGGGGAGGGATATCCTCCTGAGCAAACGCTAAACTCCACCCTTGTGGACAGCGTGTGCAAAATCCCTTGGTTGGGCCAAGATGGCTGTCCCAGGAGTTCAGCAATGATCCGGGAAGGTAAGGTCCCTGGGAAGTTTGCATCTTCTCCTACCCAACATGTCAGACCTCTGGAAAAGCCTCTGAAGCCCAAAACCCTCCTGGTCCCTTGAGCAGGATGCAGGCTTTGAAGGTGAAACCCCACATCCACCCTCAATGTGGGGCAGGACTTGCATGCACAGTAGCCTGTGGACTGCTGGCTGGCTTCCGGGAAGGTGGGGCCTGGCCTCTTGGGGGCCCTTGACATGCCACACTGTCCACTCTCTCTAGTCAAGTATGTAAGTGGCTTGAGCAGCCACTAAGTGGAGCAAGTCTTATCTGGGCCTCACCCTTTACTGCCTGGGGCTGGGTCCCTGTTGTCCCCCATACGCTGGCCGCCCTGCAGCCATGCCCAGAATAGAAAGCCAGCCCCCAGGAGCACCCAGACCAGACAGGGCAGGGCAGGAAGGGACAAGACCAACACCCCTTGTGAGCAAGAGGTGACTCCATGCTCAGGTGGCATTCCATCTCCCTTAGCTCACCTCCCTGGAGCTAGTCACATTCCAGCAGGGCTGGCCTGTCCCGGTGGGGGGCCCTGTCCTCAGGCTGCCTGTCCTGTCCGGTCTGGTCTCACTCCTCACTGTAGGCCGGAGCTGCTGACAGACCATCCTTCCCTAGGACCCTCCAGAGCACCTAGCACACTTTACCCTGCAGGTACAGCAAGGCCCCCACAGCCAGTGGAAAGGTTCAACGTCTTCCTGGGGACTTAGAGATACTGTCACCGAGCTGAGAGAGATAGCAGAAGCCACCTTAACATGAGGACCAGGGAATGTTTCCTGTGCAGTCCAGTGGGGTCACAGGTTGTCTATGTTCTGGTCACCTTCCTGTCAGCCCCTCCCTCCCCAGAGGCCTCCTGCCCTCCTTCCCTGTACCTCACAGAGGCCTAGTGTCCTAGGGGTTCCTGCTGCTCTCTCCCTCTGTGGTTCCTGGACCTGCTCTCTAGCAAGGTACTAGAACCCTAGGCACCACCCCTCACCACGTCCCCCCACCACACATCCTGGAGCTCTCTAAGACCTGTCTCCTCTGCTTAACCCAGTGAGGGGCACACCTCCAAACTTACCCTAAAGGCTACTTATTACACTCCCCACATTCCTGTGTGTCAGCATCTGCTACCTCTAAGATCTTTCACCCCCTCCACTCTGTGCCAGGGAGGGAGAGAGACCCACCCAAACCTCACTCCATTGAGCTGCTTCTGGCCACTTCTGACACAGAAAGCCTATATTTGACTCCAGCCTCCTTAGCAACCTCACTACCTGTTACCAGCCTCAGACAGGCAGCTCCCATTCCTCTTTTAGGATTTAACAACCCCTCCCCTCTTTTTTTAAAAGTTTTTTTATTGAGTGCAGGGCATTGTGAATGCTGACAATGCACCACTGAACCCCAGGCCTACATATGCTGACTGCCTTCTTCCTGGGGTGCTTCTGCTTATCCATCAAGGCCTGGCTAAAGATCCCTTTCTTCTCTCAGCTATCTCTTGTAGGGAATGGCACTGCTGCTGTGTTAGAGCCACGATTCCACTGCAATGCCAAATGTTTGGCCCTTATGCTAACCTGAGTACCTTGAGGACATGGACCACAGAGAAGTTACTTCTCTCCCTGCCACCCAAGGGACAGGAAAGAGATCATTCGATGACACAGGGGTTACTGTGAGGATTTCAGGATGATGCTCTGGATGTCTCCTTCCATCCAGCGTCCTGTGACTCCATCCACCAACCAGAATGAGTGAGCCTAGTATCCTACCAACCTGAGTGGAGTGGTCTGTGACATGAGTCTAGAAATAATGTGGCCCCCAAAAAACCAACAGGAGAGACTTCAGTTGCCAGTCACCTTCCCCAGAGACATTGACAGTCTCTGGCCTGCCCTTTTTGGGGTGAACCCCACCCTGAAGCACATTGGCCACCATGCCCTGGCCATCATAGCCTGGTTCTGGCATCTACTGAGGGCAGAAGCATCATACTGGTCACCCCCCTTGCAAGCTACACAGGGTAGTCCTGTAGCAATGGACCCTCATGGAGCTGCAGAAGGCATGTGTGGCCTTTCTCCTGGCTCTCCTGCCCTGCCTTTCTTTCACACAGACTGCTGACAAGCCACAGAGCCTGTGGTCAGGTTGCATCTTGTCTCTGTGAGGCAACGAGTGATCAGC